>NC_046286.1:73218992-76156492 GCF_004115265.2 Rhinolophus ferrumequinum | reverse complement strand
TATAACGGGATATTTGTGCAGGAAGTAGGGGGTCGCTACTGTATATCATACTCAGAAAGTAATTCCAAATGGATCCAGGATTAAATATGAAATTCACAGTTTTAAAACTTTTAAAAATACAAAGACATTCTTATTATGAATTCAAATACTGTATTTCTACATTTGACCTCATTAAAATTAAGAATTTCTAGTCATCAAGATACCAGAAATAAAATGAAAGAAAAGCCATCCAATAGAAGGTATTTGCAACACATATAACTGACAAAAGATTATTATCCATGTACAAAATATTTCTATAAGACAATATGAAAACCAAATAAAAAAATGGGTCAACGTTTTGCACTGAGTATTTCAGAGAAGAAATAGTATCTCAAAAGATAATTTCAGTAATAAAATGTATATTAGATATCATTTTCTATGACTAAATTGGTAAAAATTTCAAAATCTTATAATACAAAGTGCTAAGATGCAATTAAAATAGAGTTTACATACACTGCTGGTGGGTATGTGTTGGTAAATTGGCATTATCTTTTAAAGTTGCCTATTTGCCATCATATAATAGTTACAGTCAAAATCCACAGAAAAGACTCATGGGGCCACAGTTTGCCAAATCCTGATAGATCATGGAATTTTGAGTGTTTGGAGAATGCTGATGCTTTTAAATGATGAAGGTATACGATACCCTAAAGGAATTATCAGTAGATGAGATTGAAAAGGTTGATTAGAGCCCAGTTTTGAAAAGCCTTATATGTCATACCAAGAACTTTTGCCTTTTCTCTTGAATAGAAAGCAGTTAAAGGAGTCATTAAATCACATTTGCATTTTAGAAAACTCATTCTGGTGGCAATATAGAAGATAAATCTGAGGAGCCCTTTAAGGGAAGCAGAAAGGCATAGTGAAAAAGCAAGTTGACTGGGTCTTCATCTAAGTCAGTAAGAAGACAGAATAGAGAATTAAGGACGAATAGATTCAACTGTGTTTAAGAAGTAAGAGAACACACTGAGGCCCTGTTTTACCCAATTGAATGAATCTAACTAAATGGGAAGCTTAATGAAAAATTCATATGTAAAATAAAATATTTGCCCTTCATTAACTAAGATGCAAAAAAATAATATTTTACAAGTTTCTTAACCTTTAAGTACATTGCTGAAATGTGATACTTATTTTATTGTCTTTTCAAAAAGCATTGCTATCATTTCTTAAGGATTTTATGTGAATTTTGAACTGTGGTTTTGAAATCAAAACAAATTAAGAGAACCTAAGACTACAAGAAGAGGCCTTAAACAGTGTGAAATTAATTTTAAATATTTGTAATATATACTTTTATTCCATAGTTGTTAAAAATATCCATACACTTCTACACTATTATTTTCTACATCTTGAATTTTCAGGTAATATTCAGGTCTTTATTAAATAAGAATAAACTATATTGTAGTTATTGTTTTACAAAATGACATACAGCTGTTTTCATTTTAAACAATACAAAACTCTGGTAGACCCTGTCTTTTGTTGTCAACAATCCAAAACTGAACAAGTTTCATAAGATCTTGAAGCAAAATGACTTCAAAGGATCATTGAGTTAAATAATGCATGCTTAAAGATGCCCCTAAGGCTTAGATGTCCATTTTGGCAGAATATTTAAATTAATAACATGTACTTTACAAAACTCATCATTATATATTCATACAATAGACTGCTAAGATTTTTTAAAAAGTGTTGTTCAGTAATGTCAGTTCCCTTGCTCACAATTTTTACGTTTTATATGATGGACTTGAATGGCTAACATCTTGACCATCTCCACCCTGGGCAGCAGCATCTATTCCTACTTCTTTTACCAGTGTTTCCCAGTTTATAAAATCTTTTCCCAGCATTCTGTCACTTAATTTTCATGACAGCTGTGTAATGTAGGCACTGTTATTATTTGTAGTTTATAGATGAAATATTAACTCTAAGTGATGCTAACTTGGTTATTGTCACACAGCATATACATAAGAAAAGGATCTAAGAATTAAAATAGGGTCTTGCTGATATCGAATCTCTTGTACTTTCCATAATGCTGGATGTTCCATGAATTTTGGGTTGGGGGTAGATGGTGGCAGATGGTATAATGGAAACAGTCTTATGAAAGAATGCTAGTATAGGGGCTTGAAATTTCTAGAGACAATTCAGAAATGTATGTATCAAGTTCATTTTATGCCAACTTCCAAAACAACAAGATGCGTGTCTGATTTTCTATATGCCAGTACAATCTACCATAGATAGCTTTAGTGTCCTTCTTTCACTTATTCGACCAATACTTATTGTACTGCTGCTCTTTTTTCCCAGTCTACTGGAAATACAATGGTGAGCAAAATAAACATGTCCCTGTTTTCCTGGATTTCATCTTAACAGCAATGGGAAGCCATTGGAGGGTTCTAACCAATGGAGTGACATAATATAGTTGAAATTTTAGAAATGTTATGTGCTATGCTGTGAATTTTGATGTGGAACAGGCGGAGATAGCCGTCAGTGAGATAAGATAGGCAGCTACTGTGTGATTTGGGTGAGATATGACTTTGACCTGACTGGAGGTAGTAGCACTGGAATTGGAAAAAGTAGAGACAAGAGATAATTAGCAAATATTATAGTACTTTGTAACTAATTGTATATGAAAGAAATGTGTCCATGCATCCCAATTTACCCAGGACAATTCCAGTTTTTGCCTTTTGTCCTATCATCATTATTAAGAATATCGCCTCTCACTTTCAGAAGCTTCCCAATTTGGGTGGTAAATTATATATTAATCCTGGAGATAAGGAGAGAAAGGAGGATTCAAGAATGATGCCCAAATTTCTGGCTTGAACAACATGAATAGTTTTGTCATCCTGTGGATAGTTGTGCCATTAACTGAAAGGGTATACACTAGAGGAAGAACTGGTGTGAGGGTAACATTATGAGTTCAGATTTGGATATGGTGCATGTAAGGTGACTGTCTTACAAGGGAGTAAAGACATAACACGAATGAGATGAATTCATGGGCCAGGAGTTCAGGTCAGAGCCCTGATCCATGTTTGAGATATATTGATTTGAGAGTGATCAGTATGGATGGTAACTGAAGTTATGAAATTGGCTGAAATCACCAAGCCAGAAAGAATGGAAACCAGTGTCAAGAGGTCCAGGTCCCTAAGAAACTCAAAGCAGCACCAATTTTTATGGGAAACAAGGAGGGAGGGACTCACAAAGAAGATCTGGAAAGGAGACACCAGAGTCGTAAGAAACCTGGAGATGGCCAAGTAATGGAAAACCCAGGAAAGGAGTATTACAAGAAGGACGAGTGGACAGCAATGTCCAATGCTATCAAGAGGTTGCATAAAATGAGATGAGAAAAGGGCACCTGAACTCAGTAAGTAGTAAGTCATTGGGAGACATTGGTGGTGGTGGGTTGGTGGTATTGGGGGACATAAGGCTAATTATAGGATTTTAAGTAATTTTGAGAAATGAATGTGAATATTTTTTCAGAATTATAACCAAGGAAAGAAAGCATTAGTGGAATACCTGGAGGATTTGCAGAATTTATAGGACAAAGGTGTCTCTACTGCTGCTGTGAAATCACCTAGTATATTGTACGTAGAGGCTTCTGTCTCTAAGATCCATCATAAAAACAGAAGAATGCTTTCATATTATTGCAGCTTTTAAGCAATTTTACTTTTTAAGTAAATTTGTGGAATTTTTAGATATTTGTGTATGTTTTTCACCTACACATTTAGGTAAATTTTAAATAGTGAGAGGAAGGGCACGATTTATGAAGTTACTTTAACTATTTTTGCAAAAAAAAAAAAAAGCATCTCATAAATTTGCCAATAAAAAATGAAATACTGCCTTAGTTTTTTTTTTTCTCACTGTCCAAAGAATTATGCTGCTCTTGGCTTCAGAACACTTGAGACTCGGAATATTCTTTGACAGAAAAAAAGGTAAAGATTTATGGCAAAGGAAAGCATTTCTGAAAAAGGTACTTCATATTGCCTTTGTGTATGTGCATAAATTATAAATAGGGCTCAAGAGTACAGTCACTATAATAACTTTTTGCTCTCTTTAAAGAAAATAGAAAATGCTCACTTAGGGGCTTCCTGCTCGTGTTTCCATTGATGAATCTTCAAAGCTTGAATCATTTAAAATAGGATATTTATGTTCCTTGGTGCTAGTAGGCCAAGAACTTAGAAAAAAAATGTGTGGTTAAAGTATCTAAAGTAATGCATTTATGCAGACATTTAATAAAAAAGCTCTTAGTAGTAACAGTAATAATAACAATAATAATCTATGTCCTTGCTAAGACTTTGAGGAGGATTTGCAATCAAGGGAAAACAGCCACCAAAACATGTTCCTAAAGAGTTTGGTTAGCCTCCTATATTAAAGTTTAATAATGAGTTTGAAGCATCAATGAACAACTCCTTGCACAAAAGTTGTAATCATGACAGACAAGCACCCTTACCCAACCCAAATGAATAAACTTGGTGTTTCTTTTCTGTTTTAGCCATTTGGTAAATTGAAGTCCAGTGTTTAACAAAGACATGTAGACTAAGCCTTTAAAGTAATAACACTGTTTTACAAAATAGATTATAAAAGTCTTGCACCCCGAATACAACTTCAAAATTATCGGTACCTTAGGTTGGAAATTTACTTTTAGATTTGAATTTTCATTCCAGGAAATATTCTTAGATTCATGCATTAGCAAGTCTATATTATTTAATACAATTTAAAAGTATTTTTCATCCTCTGAATTTGAATTGGTTTACCCATCACCTTCATGTCATTTTTGTTATTTAATCACTAAACCCAGATAGTATTAAAGCTGTCCATTCATGCTTCATGATGATAGTTTATATTTGCAACTGTGCATGTTAAGAAGATTGTTTGCTTCTGGTGGGGCTTAGCAGTTCTGAAGATTTTTATGAAATATAACACGTGCTACTTATGTAATATCTTAACAATTTATACCATAATAGCATGTGTTTTATTGAATTAAAATGGTATATTAAAATATATATTGACTTCATCGAACAAGAACTGATCTTTTAAAGATTTTCCAAAACATTTAATTCTGTGATATATGTCAAAAAAGTCACAAAGGTATCATTATCATTACTCTCTGAAAGCCAAGAGAAACAGAACCTGATGAGAATAAGCTTGAATTGGTGAATGAGGATTTGTTGCGTACGTTAAAGTTTTTTCTGGAGATTTCGACATCATTCTGTCTCTCTTCCTATTTGAAGCAGTAACGGTCAAACCAATTCATTTTAATGAATATTCTTTTTAGCTTTATGTCCAACTTTGAAATATATTTCCTGTTTTTATTATATTTGTTGTGTGTGTGTGTGTGTGTGTGTGTGTGTGTGTGTGTGTGTATGTATGTATTTCTAAAGTTGCTCCTGGGAATAGAAGAGATCTTCAATACATTTAATGCATGTTTTGATGAATTGAGCCATAATGTGTAGTTTGAAATGTAGTAAGCATTGAACTAGTTCTATTCATAATTAATGAGATTGGAAATTCCCTGAAGCCTGGATATATGGAAAGTATCAAGTCCGACAAGAAAACTCCCTTGCTTACCCGAAAAAACAAAATGAAAGCTTGTTTTTCCTAATTGAGAATAGTTACCAAATACTGGTCTATGGGGAAGTTTTATCCTATCTAGTTGAAATAACATAAATGAAGAAAGTTATAGTGAATTGTTTCACAAAGTAAATTGTGTTCTAACACTTTTTTTCAATTATGTTTCATACTGATTTAGTTTTAAATTACCATTTTATGGAATGATATTGATATTAGATGTATTAGTTCTTTTTAATTTCCTACCTGGAAAAATTAAAAGTTAGCAACCTTGTGTCAGTCCCCTTTTGGGGAAACTGGATGATTGGAAAACTGGAGCAGATATTTAAATATGCAGAACTAGCGCTAAAAGTAGGGGCGGACTGTAATACAGCCAAAACAGAGACGTTAAAGAAGAAAGGATTGGCATGTAGAAAAATGGGTTATTTTTAAAAGGGAGTTGGCAAATTACCCATTGGAAAGATAGGAGGTTAGATTTAGGGATTCATTTGTTTGTTCATTCAGCCACCATCTCTTGACATTGTGACTGGGACTTCTCGAATGTGCTTAATCTAAGAATCACCTGTACTCTTTCACACTCTCTGATTCTTAACAAGAGGGTCTAAGGATCTGGAAACATTGAGAAATGCTGCTTTGGATGATAAAAGATGTGTTAGATTTTGTCTCTGTCCTTGAGCAAGTTATAATCTATCCTTATCTCTCTAAGCCTCATTTTTTTTAATCTGTAAAATGTATATGATTTTGTATCATGTAAAATGTATATGATAATATATCCCTTGCCAATTTTCAAGGTAAATGAGGTAAAAAAAAAAAAAAAAAAAAAAAACTCTTCAGATGGTTACTGGAGCTTATAACTTGGTTAAAGATTATGTTTAATTGTGTGTATATATGGGATGGTGGTGACTTCGAGAAAGGAAATGAGGGCATACAAAAATTAAAAAAAGAAGGATTTCATCTTTTCAAAGTTCTGTTTTCTGAGTTTATTATCAGGGTTTTATTTGTTAGGAGGAGGTGACATATTTCTTGATGTTTTTTTCTTATTCTTTTTATCCCCCAAACCAGCTATTCATTTCCAATCTTATATATCAACTCATAAACTCACACCTTCAGCATTTGGACTAGGCGTTTATTTGACTTAATCCTTGTGTCTCAGGCAAGCACCATTGGTGGTACTTGCAGAGCCAAGCACAGCACCCGGCACTTGAGTGGAGAGGGCTTTGCTGCTGAATGAAACCATAAACAAATGCAACTCTTAATCTGACCGCATCTCTTTCCCATGTACTATTGCTCACTTTCAAGGGCATTTGGCAAAAAATAGTTCACCATTCCCTTTAGTTATTTCTAGATTTCTGTTTTATTTTTTGGGGTTAACAAAATCCCTATTCAGAAAGATTTTCCCTGAGCACTAAATATCTCATGTTGTAGTTCAACATGCTTCTGTATTTATATTTTCAGATTATTTTTATTTAGCTAAATTAAGCAAGTTGCCTTTGTGTAGTAGTTGTGTAGTTTCCTTTCTGTGATCATTAGCTCCTTTCAGTAACTTATTTTTTTTGATTCATTTAGCAGCAGCAACAGAAGAACCAGAAGTAATTCCAGACCCAGCCAAGCAGACAGACAGAGTGGTGAAAATAGCAGGAATCAGTGCTGGAATTTTGGTGTTCATCCTCCTTCTTCTAGTTGTCATATTAATTGTAAAAAAGAGGTAAGGCCTGATTTCATTCTGTCCCACTCACTTATCATTTATGTCACTAGTTTTCAAACACTTTTGTTTCCTCAAGCTCTTTTAAATTAGAACAAGCAACAACAATTGAATTTTAACCATGTTGCCAGTGTCTGAGTCTATTCCTCATGCTTTTAAAATAAATTCTTATTGGTTATTTGCTGTTTAATTTCAGATATAAATACCTACTTTTTGTCATATTGACCTTAAAATTAATATATTAATTTAAAAATCTGAAGTGCAAAGATACCTGAAATATTAATTTGTCTTATAATTGAAGTGTAATTTATTAAGACTGAGAAAATAATGATTTATCATGATACTTGGGTTATGGTCTATGAATTATTTTGTATTCACTCTGTTTTTCTAAGTGTTGGCTATAAATAAGATATGAGAAGAACATAAACACTATTTTGTGAAATTGTATATTAAATATTCACTATTTCAGCACTTTAATATGAACAGTCAACTTTTTAAAAATTGATCATTAGTCTTTTATACTATATCAACTAATATCGCCATCTTCTGGAATTATACAAAGATATTAAGATGTACTAGAATTTAAACTAAATTCTATTCTGGTGATTAAAGTATACTTCTGCTGAAAAACATTTAAAGTATACAGTATTTATAAGTTTTTTCCATTCTATAAAATCATTATCTATAAGGCATTGTCTTAGAAACTAATACAACTCTCCAAAATCCAGTTATATGTTTTAGATAATACTTAAATTGGGAAGGACTTCTTTAAAAAGTCTTTACATGCAGAGTACAGCCCTAAAATAGTTTTGTATATAGAAGTGTTTGTAATTTATGAGTTTTATTGAATAATATAATAAATGGTGCTGATTACATTACATTAAATAATATACTATTTGTACTCAAAATAAATCATTAACAATATAGATAAGATTCATGTTATAGATATAGATACATGTTTAATGATTCCATCAGAGTTTATTTTAATGTATTGCCTCTTTACAATTATTCCCTGGAGATATATATGTTGGAGAAGACACATCTGCATTAGAAATATTAGGTATGCATTATAGTGTTTTGTGTTAAATTAGCTACATACGTGCTTTCCCCAATAGTGCTTTCTCTTTTTTGCTGTTGTCTACCTCTGTGGTTGGAAAATACATCATATTTGAGACAGGAAGACTTAAGTATTTTAATAATACAAATTTGCCAGTCAATATCAATAAATCATTGTCTTATGTCTCTATTTAGTGTAAATTTATATTTGGAAAGTTAACTAGACAATTTAGAGTGAATTTAACTTTGCTTCACAATTAAAATTATTCCAGTCCCTTCAGATTAGATATGAAAGCAAGAAAATGGCCTCTGATTATGTCCTCACTCAGTTAAAATTGGGTTAATTGGATTTATTTGTTATTTATTTGAAAACGGTTATATGTATTGGAGTCTTTCTTATCCATGGCTTTCTATTTTAGAAGTAATATAAAAATTAAACCATAAATTTCCTAAAGTACAGCAAAACAATCTCTAAGCATGTTCTCCTCCTCCTCCACCTCTTCTTCCTCCTCCTCCTCCTCTTCCTCCTCTTTCTCCTTCTTATTCTTATTCTTATTCTTCCTCCTCTTCTTCTTCTTGTGGGTAAAATGCTCTGACAACTCTCTAAAATTACATAATGTAACAAGTTATTTTCTCATTCATACTTGAAATGGTTGGATAAATGAGCCTGTCTAGAGAATGTTTAATATTTGAGTTTTCATAAACAAGCTTTAATTGATTACCTTTTGATAGAAAGTATGCTAAGGCTTTTGTTTCTCATCCTCACTACCTCTATGGCTAGGAAAAGTTGCAATTTTATAGATAAAGTTACATATTTAGATATATTACCTTCCAATATGTAATATTTTAACTAAATTACTTGAATCCCTTACTTGTCTAAGCAAGTTTGTAATGACTTACTCATATGTTGTGTGTCACACATGTATCCTCTGTGATTTAATCACAACTATATTGTACATACACAAAAGCATAATTATTATAAAAGTATTGGATAGTATCAAATTTAGGTAAACAAGTTTAGTATATAATATAGTTTCCCTTTTAATACACAAATTTATAATAAAAATAATAGACAAATTATTTTAGCCTTTTATGATCTTTATTTTTATGCAAATTACTAAGTTTCTCTAGACTTTCTCCTTCACTAGGAATAATACACATAGGTGTATTTCACATGTTGAAAAGAGTTCTGTGTATTCTTGGTTGTTGTGTAAAGAAATGGTTTGGAATTCAATTTAGTAAAATTTTACAGCTGAGGGTATATATAAAGTAAGTTTTTTTAGGCTAAGAAAAGGGATATTGCATCTTTCAAAACGCAATTTCATCTTTAATTTAATCATTGTTGAATTATTTCCAAGTGTATGCCATTTTTTTCATTGGTTATGTATTATATTTTAAATGTGCCGCATGAATACTTTATTAATTCCAAACATAAATTTGAAAGTATGTTTTAATACAGTAAATGTTTGTGTATGATATCATTGTCACATACATCTACTGTAGAAATATCTTTGTTTACATATACTGTATGGTGCATATGTATATTCACATAATATATGTATGTACCTGTGTACCATTAAGATATAATGATTTGTTCATAAAAATTTAGTTGTCATTCTGCATACATTCTATTTAACCTAATAAATATTTATGTTTTCTATCTATAGAAAAATAGACAATTTAGTGTACGATTTCTATACACAGCTGTTCCATCTGTCATGACATTTAGATACTAATGGATGATATTATGTTTAACTGCATGTTGAAAATACACAATCCATTTAATTTTTCAATTTTTTGGTTATAAAATATATCAGCATGTTATTTTTTCTCAAATTATGTATTTTAAATTTTATTTTTTCTATTGCATATCTGTCTAATTGCATGGCAAATATATCTAACCAATGCATGAGCATATTGAAATGCAAACAAACAAACAAAAAACATGAATTTTATTTTATTTCATTTTGTTTTTAACGCACATTTTTCTGCTTTATTGAATGTGACAGAGTCACGCTTTTCATTCACCATTGCTTCTCTTTTTCCACTGTCTGTGATTTGCTTGCCAGGAGGAGCTACTATTCTTACTCCTACTACCTGTAAGTAGAAAATGGGTGATATACAACTTTACGTGTGTTAAAGATGCAGTATCCCTTTTCAAAAAACAAAACAAAATTTTTATAACAGCAAGATGTTTGCAATTTTGGTGAGATTTCAAAAAATGTGTTTTTCTGGACTCTAAAACTATAAAGTTTACCTAATAACTTATTTTGTTAATCTTTTTTAAAAGGGATATTGTATTTCTGTATGTTCAGCTACTTTTAATTTTTGTTTTCAATTTTTCATAAGTAGCTTTAATCTACAGCCAAAAACATCATTTATTTACTTATGTCAAACCTGTACCTTATCAATATGATACCTCACTCATCTGGTAGAGATAGTGGTTATAACTGACAAATCCCAATCTTTGTGTAACAGTGTTATATTTGACAAAATATCCCAAGTGATGTATTCATTGAAGAACATTCAAGAGTGTATCCACAGGATGCAAATCATATCCGAAATGATTGTGATGACATCTGTCTCCACATATCCAGGAATCCAAGATGAGTTAAAACTTCAGGATGAACACCTTTGGTCTGGCCATCTAGGCAGTCAGTATGCTCTTGTGAACACAAATGGATAAAAATCATAAGACTGCAGTGGCAAAGAAATAAAAATTATTTTAGAGAAGAAAAATTGTTTATTTTAACTTAAATAGGACTATTATTTTATTAAACCAAGACCAAAATAAAAATAAAAAATGCCTCTTCAACCTACACAAAGCATACAGAGATGTCACATATCTCCTCTTCTCTACCAAAGTCTTAGGTCATCCTGTAATTAGATATGGACTGTTAGTTTGTATGAAGATGGAGAGTATTGTCTATTCTATTTCCCTGGTCATTTTCAGTTTGTTACATTAGATTCCAGGGTATCCATCCAATCCAGAGGAATGATATAACCAAGTACTCACAGGCATTGCTTGATCAATGTAAGACTTAAGGATTGTAATTACATATATTTGGGGCATATATCCCACAGTATTTATTTCACGAGGTAAAACAAAATTTGTTAAAAGTCTCAATGAATGCAACAGGATTCTGCCAACATTTTAAATATTATAGACATTTGGCTTCTTAAAATTTTCTGAACAAGCAGGTGTAAACTAACTGCTCCTAGCTTATTGTGATGAATCATAATATCCTTGTTAAATCATGTTGGATGAAGCCAAAGGTAATTAACTGTACCATTTCATACAATGATGGAGCACTTTTCCTCTTTATAGCCCACTCATATATCCACCTGCAGAAGTTTATGCTGTTGGCTGCTTTGATAATGAAAGTCATTTGCACATCTGTCAAACTCAAGTAGTTGCAAAATGGATTGCTTAACTGTCCTGAAGTGCACATTATATAAGCTTGTTTTTCACAGGGATACAAAGCATCACCGATGCAGAAATCAATAAGTATTTAATTATGGAAATTTCAATAAGCTTCCCATTAACCATCCATGTATTGATAATGTTAGAATGGGATTGACTTTTAGTGACTTGATAACATTTCTGTATTTTAGACTCGGTAGTAGATTATGACATGGTTATTGTAATACTTAGGGCTACGGGCATTGTTAATCATGATTAGAAAGTATGTCACAGAGAAATGCTTTTAAACGTTGCTTGAACATAGCTAATGAAGCTAATCTGAATTACAGATTTCTAAAATAAAAGTAAAAATAGAGTAGAATTTAAAAGTAAACGAGATGCAATCTTTGAGCTAACATTCATTGACATCATCATAGTAACTATCAGTTCTTGATCAAAACACTTAAATCTGATGTTAATTTTTATTTGTTTGGTAATAACCTGAATTAAAGCCTACCTCTAGGGCTGTTGTAAGAATTAAGGTATTAGAACCAAACTGATAGTACCTGCCTGGCAGATATTAACAAAGGTTATATTCTACTGTAATTTGACAACTACCAAATGTTTGTGAATCTAAAAAGTAAAAATCCTTCCTTTCCCTGAAAACGTTTACCTGTCATGCATTTGACAAATTCATTACTTCGTATTTTTCTTTAATTTTGATACAGGTGTAAATTAATGTATATTTTTTAAGTAAAACCTCAAAGTTTGAAGATGCCTTTTCTATTTGCTTTGAATGTGCCCATCTTCAAAATTTTGACGTTATTTTTAATCCAAATTTCAAGTTGTTATTTTTTTTCCAATTCCATTTCCTACAGTTTTTGAGGAATGAATTCATTCTTTCTTCTTGCCAAGGAAACAAAGATTGACGTTATTTCTTAAATTATCTTTTGCTGTTTCAAAATTTTAAGATGGCAAAACATTTGTGCTGCATTCACATTCTTCTTAAATTTATAACAACTAATGTTTAACTCCTAGAGCAAGTAAATGCTTTATATTATAGTGTACTTTGTAATGTGGCATTAAAAAATAAAAGTCAGCAACTGGATATAGTATAAGAGCTTAGACCTTGGAACCAGGTCGTTTTTCACTGTTCATTAGATAAATAACCTTGGGCAAGTTATTTAACTTGTCTGAGCCTCAATAAACTCATTTATACGGTTAGAATTCTCATGCCTTTTTCAGTGGATTGATCTGAGAATTGATTGAATTAACAAATGAAAAGTGCCAAGCATATAACAGGCCTAATTCATCCATTCCACAAGTATTTATTTGAGTGCCTGCTATGTGCCAGACGCTGCTCTAAGTGCTAGGAATGTGCAGATGGTTCTTCCTTCATGGAACACACAATGGGGAAAACAATTAAAAGGACAGTTGCAATGATGTGCGATGAGTGTTATTCCAGGCAGAAAACATGGTGCTATAAAAACACCTAGCAGAGGAACGTAACCCTAGACAGGTTGTACTGGGGTTTGTCAAAGAAGCCTCCCTGCTGCAGTGAGACAGAATAGAAGTTAAACAGATATTAGAGACAAAGGAACATTGTAGGTCAAAGAACAAATATTCTATATGAGAACCTCGAGGTAAGTTTGGAAAGTGATGAAGTGACGTTTATAGCCTAAAATATGACCTTCTGATGTTTAATTTGCCACATACACTGTTTCAAAACATAAAACTACTTGAAAAAAAATCAGCAAATTTAACATAAATATTCACATTCACAATTTCTCTTTAAAAATAGTTTAAAAAGCAGAAGCTCAACACTGGCATCAAATACCAATCGTCACTTTGGCAAGTTGCCCCCTAAACTGCTCTCCAGTTCTCCACAGTCCCCTCCCTTCCATAGGGCGTCTTACTACTGGCAACAGCACTCATTTGTTTTACTTGTCTGAAATGTGTAAGGATTTTAGAGGGATTTTACCTCTTAGCCTAGAAAAAGAGATAAGTCTTTCAAAGAATAGAGGAAATAGTGCTAATAAATGATGGTAGTGGTTGGTGGTGGTGGTGGTGGTGGTGGTGGTGGTGGTGGTGGTGGTGACTCTGATGGTGTAGTGGTAATCATAGTAATGATGCTGGTGATTCTTATTATCCTTTCGTCATTGTTTTCTTATTACTAACACTGTCATCATTATTATTTCTAAAAAAAAATAATAATGCCATTTTTATCCCTAAAGCTTAGTTTATGAATGTCTTATTTAGGTGTCAGATCTGCTGTGTCAGTATGTTGGATACATTGGGTGTATGTCCCCTGAGGTCAAGTATTATACTTCTCAGAGTAAAATCTCCTAAACAGGAGTAGCTACCGAACTGCTAGATTAATGTTTTAAAGGAAAATCCTTTGGACATAAACACAACTATTTAATGAGCCTTTTAAAAACTATTTGTAGTATATTTACTCTAGTATAGTTACTAATGAGAATCAGAATAATATGTCCTTACTAATAATCTAGCTGAGAAATGATATTCTTAAAACAACTAAAGAATATTTCAAGGCAACATAAACTGTCATAAACTTAGAAACATAATCTGGCTACTACAAGTTTTTAGAGTGCCTTTATTTATATCATATATAAATCGTATTGTTAATGTGATGTAAATGTTTTATATACGTTTAATATTTTTATTGTATGTTTCATGTGTAACACTCACAAAGAACCAGAATATATTTTATATCCTTGATATATAAGATAAATATGTTAGTGTTTGAGTAGCTCAAAATTCTAACTCTTCTATTTTTCCAAGTCCCCTAAGTCATTTGCCCTGCTGAATTTGTAAGGCATTTCTATAGTGGATACACTGCCATGTGGTTCTAAAACACACTTTTAGGATTTGACTATGTCTGTAATTCAAGATTATGATCATTTGTGTAATATATCTACATAGCATTTTTCAAAGTACTTTTCTTATATGGGATACAAGTATGTAAAAAAAAAAAAAAAATATATATATATATATATATATATATATATATATGTATATTTCCCCTATATATTCCTGTGTATTTGCATTATATCTAGCTGTGGTTGATTCTTTAAGTCTCCAGAGTAGGTTGGGATTGACGTTTAAATATATTGGTAAATATGGTTATGCCACACATGTCGCAGTTTTACTGAATAACAAAACAGTGAATGAAGAATGGGATTTCTTTGTTTATCTTACTGGGATGGCTATGGTTAAATAAGCTTGAAAGGTATTCATATTATTCCCCAGAAGACTTTCTAAAAGTTGATAAAAGAATTAATCACCCAAGAGGAAAACTGAAACAGTTTTAGCTGAAATTTTTCTTGAACAACTCTAATATAGAAGTATTAACTTCTAGTTTTAATAAAGTAGAGTTATATAGTAATTAATTTTAATGATAAAATACAAGAAATGGTAAGGGATCTGACAGCTTGAAACACCTATATGACAAATAAAATAGCTTTATGGTCACCAACAAATATTGTTTGAATGTCCAACTTAAATCCTGAAATCGTGACCAGTTTTTAGAGTTTCTAAACCACATCTATGTCCTTACCCTTGGGCTTTCCTGAACTACTTACTACTGGTGTCAACTCTCCTTCACACCTCACTCTAAGGTTTCCCTTTTGGGTTTGCCTTGGCAGCAAGCTTGCAAAGAAACGCAAAGATGCTCTGGGGAACACCCGGCAGGAGATGACCCACATGGTGAATGCTATGGATCGTAGTTACGCCGACCAGAGCACCCTGCATGCAGAAGATCCTCTCTCCATCACCTTCATGGACCAACACAATTTTAGTCCCAGATGTAAGTGCTTCATTAAAATGTTCATAAATGAGTTCTGAAGCTCTTTAAGTCCACTCTGATTCAACACATTACTCTTTGAATAGTGAGAGAAAGTAAGAAAGGGAGATGAAAGAAACAGCTAGGAAGAGAAAACAGCTAGGATAGAGAATATTATGGAATTTATAAGAACTTGTTTTCAGTCTTGATACTAGATTTACTTTAACTTCAAAGTGAATGAGTTGTATTGCTATATCATAAAATATATTCATATACCTCTCAGACCAAATCATATGTCATTGCTTTAAATTAAAGTACTTGATTGCCTACTTAAAATCAGTTTATGTCAGAATTTGTTTATAATTATTTTGCCATTTGAACCTTCCTTTATACAAGATCAAGGTCTTTGTGAAATAAGAAACATAATTTTTTCTCGGAATTATTGGCATGGGTAAAATTATTCCATTAAAGAATTTTACAGACTCCAGGAGAATTTCAGTAATAAAAAGTTAACTAGGGGAAAGAGAAATCTACTACTTAAATATCTGGTGTGAAGTCTAAAGTTTAACTGAATTGGAGGATTGGCAGGGAATGGTGAGATCCATCCATCTATCCATCCATCCATCCATCCATCCATCCATATTAAGAATTCCTAATGTTGATCTATGAATGCACAGTTTTAAAAATATGGCAACTAAAGTACTGTTTCATAGCACCTGATTTGAATGATTGCCTCACAATCAATATTAATCTTCAAATTTCCTATGAATTTGGTATTGTTTTCTATAGCACTGTCCTTGTTACTTTAAATTACCTGACTCTGTTTCTCCAAATCCTCAAGTAAAATTGACACTTGAGGAAGGTAAATCATGTGTATTCTTTGCCTTGTATACACAGGGGCATTCTGCCACAGATCCCAGAGTTTTGTTTACCCCAGTTTAGAAAATGCATATAAGGGAAGACGTAAGCAATAGAAGTATTATTTCTTACACAGATTAAAAACATATGCAGTGGTAAGGCTGAGAAAACAGTGTTTGTAGTTTGTATGTATATGTATGTCTTTTTTTAAAAAGGAGGGTTTTTTCCCAAAATGTTCAATTCGGTGAAAATTTTCAGAAATTACTGGCCCTAAGTGCAGCCCATCATTTTCCCCCATCTAATCAAAGTAGTTAGAAAAGCTGTATGAGTCATTTTGGAATTTAATTGTAATTATGATAGGGTCTTTCTGATATGTTTTATTTTTATTTTTCTATAAGATAAATGATAGGAAAGAATATAATGTAAGTGTTGAAAGTAAATTTTGCTAAAAATATAGATGTACCATCTAACAACTTGATTTAATAGTTAATCAGTTAAGATTTTGAAAGCATTTTTGTTCCCCAAACTTTTCTATCTATTGCCTATGTTTGTTCCTTATTAGGAAGATTTAATTCAACCGTGTAACTATAAATATCCACGTATGAACTTGAAGAAAGGATTAAATCTATTTCCCACAGTTAACTGAAAAAAATGTATTTGGAATGAATATGAGATAATTGTTTCTCTAAGTACCTTGCACTTGATAGATCTAAACTGCATCAGTTTCCCCCCTAATTTTATGTCTTTATAATGTCATGTTGAATCTTCCTGGCTTTTTAAATTGAACGAGTACTGAACTATAATTATAGATGTACCTTTCCTGGTGTTTTGCAATAACCCAAGCTGAAAGAGAATTTTATGTTTGCAGGTTATAGTAACCAAAGAAAGTTTAATAATTATATTACTTAAGAAAGCATATATCTATGTTAAAGGGGGAGAAAAAGAGTGTAAAATACAACTTTAGGACAATATATTCCTTCATGAGCTTTGTTTTCCTACATACAGTGCCCAGTGATCCACTTGTGCCGACTGCTGTGTTAGGTGAGGCCCTAATTCTTTATCTAATCTTTTTTTTTTGCATGATCCAACCTCCTTACATGGGTTATAACTTTGTCAACAGAGTAATTATTTGCAGTGCAGGATGCAGCTTGATTCAAAAATTATGATCATGGTCTTATTAAAGAGAACAATGGTGGCCAAACCAGTCAGATCTAGTGAATTTCAAATTAGTAAGGTATGCTTTTTTAAAGCAACGTATTCATTAATTCTCGGTTCTGCTCTTTGTGGAGCAAAGTACAATGGCCCTTAATGTATGACTTACGTTTATACATGCAACTTAGTAGAATGAGGCCAAATGCACACATATCAGGTCTCAGTGCTACCTGAATAATTAGTTTACATATAAAAATTTACCTGATGGAAAGGGATTTTCTAAATCATCCTAATTTTGTACTAACTAAAGAATACATTTCCAAGTGAACATTAGGAGTGTGAATTGGCTTCAGTTTTGTCTTTATTAAGAATTTATAAATACAGATAAAGTTGCTGCAATATCTGTGCAGAGCTTTGCATTCTATATGCACTTTAATAAGTGTTATCTTTCAAGAGATTTAGAATAAGCCAGGGCTTCCCACTATATACCATCTAGACAACTGATATTGCTAGCAATGCATAAGTCCTTTTCAGATGTAAAATTACATCAATTTTTAATCTCATTATATATTTCATAATGGAATGAGCTTTATTTCAATGTGCACTCTATTCCTTGACTGATTTTACATGAGTGATTCAAGACCAGCTTGCTTCTATGTTCACAAGTTCTATATTAGTTTTACCCCAGTGTTTCTAATATGATACTTAAGATTTAACCAAAGAAATGTAGAAATTGCCAGATAAATGTATCTTAAAAGTCCCCAGTTGTATATTTAAATTTCTTGTGAACATAAAACTTTAGCTTACGCATATACATTTTATGCATGTTTTTTTAAAATCATGTATTCAGCATTCAATTACATTTTCAGATTATTTTGGAATAATACCTCTAATTCAGTAAAGTAAAATACACCTCTTTTTCACCTCTTTTTCACTAATATGGTTATTTAAATATATAACTTTATCATATAAAGAATATATAGTCTGAAAGAATCTGAAAGTCAGTGTTCTCTGTCTCTGGTGCATGCACTCTCTCTTTCATGTCCACACCGTTAATGGCAGGGCAGTTTGCTGAAGAATTTTTCTCAAGGGGTGTCCTTAATCATGATGGGAAGGAGTCAGGAGTCATGATCATTGGAGAGGCACCAAATGCCTCTGAAAATGTCATCTGCTGTTGAACACTGTATAAAGCTGTCAGCATCAAATTAAGAAGTAAAATTCAATTAAAGTATTAAAAACTCACTGGAAAAAAATTAGTTGCCTAAATGTTAAAATTGCATTACACTAATATTTTAAGAACATGTAGAATTGAGTCAAGTCTCAGTCCTCCTGTGGACTCACAATATAATGAAAATACCTTCTGACTTTACTTCCCCATCTGTAAAACAGTATAATATTTCCTACCACACTTTTTCCATGGAGTTTTGTAAAGAGGAAATAAGATAATGTAGGTGGGTATTTATTCACCTGTGAAGTTTCAAAGGTTATTATAAATAAGTGTCCCTGTGGAAAGGGATATTTATGTTTAAGGAAGCTAGAGTTAACACAATAGAGTCATCAAACCTATTCAGATAAATAGTCATAAGGTATTTTATTTCATTTTGAAAGTCAAACTGGTTGGTTTAAAAAAAAATTGTTCTTTAAAAGTTAAATCTCATTAATAACACATAGAAATTAGTTGCATTTTTTTCATCATTCTTAGACTCATGTTGTCTATAGTTGTTTGGCATCCAACTAATTTTGTGCATATAAAGCAATTTTTGAAATCACTTCAAATATTGCTTGATGTTAATATCTACTTACCAATTTAAAAAGAGAGTAGAAACTTTGTATTAATTCATATATTTGTGTTTTTTTGTGCTTTACTGCTTCATTGGGTTAAAGTCCCTATAACTGGTAAGTGTATTGCAAAGAACTCTAGAAAACCTTTCCATCAAGGAAATATTTGAATTATTATTCTTAAATGTGTAATAAGGATAATGAGGAGTACATGTACTCACTACTAGTCACATTATTAGGTGGTTTAATGAGGTAGAAATGTATTGAGATTAAGAATTCATATGTGATTATTTTAAAGAATACTGCTCATTGTACTACTGTGTTAAACCTTAATGCAAAACAAAAGATGCTGTCTATTTCATATTGGGACATAATTATGTAAGATTTGGAATATGGGTGAATTCTGTGTTTCTCACGGAGCCTCTTACAAATGTAAATATTCTGCTGCTCCAGCAGGCACATGTGAGCTCTGGGGCTGCTCCATAGAGCAGCGTATTCTAGCGTGGGTGAATGCATTTCGCTTTTCTGACATTATTTGTTCTCTTTACTTCCTCATCCTAAACTGTGTATTCTGTGATAGTGCCCAAATCAGTAGCTTCCAAATTTAATTTTACTTTGGAGATGTTTATATTCTTTATGCCAGTTTATCAATTGCAACATTTTAGCAAAGGTATATCAATTGAGCGTAGTCTCAAATGAAGAAGAGGAAAATTTCATGAATTATGTTTGCTAGCAAATGTTTGTGTGTATAGGGGTGGGCAAAACCTGAAAAGGTCATTAATTCATTTGAGTGGTTAGGTCACAATAGCCTCCACCAGGGGTATTTTTTATTTAATATGGTATTTTTAGAAGTATATGCAAATTAAAAAAAAAATTGCACTCAGCCTAATAAGAGAAAATAAAGTAAATGCAATCAAGCTAAATTATAGAAGCACACAAATCTGATTGTGGGGTTCTTTTTTTTTTTTTTTTTCCCTTCTCCAGGAAGAAAAAATGTTTATCATGGGGACAACAATTCATTTTTTGCCATATCCTATTTGTAGAGTTGGTGATAGAACAGGCAAATGTACCAGCACTTGAAATATGTTTAACTGTTAATTAAGTATCATCTCTACAGTATGCATTATCATTTAAAACAAAAGTTCCCCTAAGAGTGTACTTTCTTTTCTGTTAATGAGTGTGGCAGTATAATGCTTTTCAAAATAACACACCGTAAAACATTGGCTTTTGTTTTTGTTTTAGTTTTCTAGTGGTAAGTTTAAATGTGATAAATATAATAAGCATGTTTCTTCTAATTGTAATGATTAGTACTATGGTCATTAAAATAATATTTATTCTTCATAGGTAAAATGTTCTTGTTCTTTTCTTCCTTCTTATGGCATAAGCTTAAAAGTGTCTTTTCATTTTAAGCTAATCATACAATTGGGATGGGGCCTATGCTTAAATGTGGATGGTAAGGGATTCAACTGGTTTTATCTAATTCATTCATGGAAATGTTTATTGACTGCTTTGCACCAGACACTAGGAATAAAAATAAATTAATAAATAAATAAATAAAAAATAGGACTCTGTCTCTGCACTATAAGCAATCAGAGTTTAGTGAGGAAAATACACCAGTAAACAAATGATTAAAATATAGAATAAATGAAACGAATATAGAACAAGAGGCCATGAAATCATAAAGCAGGTGCTGTGTAGCTCAGCCTGGTTGTGCCAGGGACGAATCCACAGGAAATACCTACAGAGACATACCAGGTTTCTTTTACATAGTAGCGAGAGGAGTCAAAATATCTTGACAATAAAAACAACAACAATAATAATAATAAACCAAGGGGATAGAGATTGAGTATAAATGCACATGTAACCTGGCTAGCAGACACAGCGGGTCCAGGGAATGAGTCTGTAGAATGCCCGTGTTTCCTAGTCTGGAGTGTATCATGGTAAGAAGCCCTAGGTGGCAGGGTTTAGTAGGGCTGCAAGGGCAAAAAGAGCAGCCCTGTGGGGATGGGTTGCCTACAGGGAGGTGGGAATATGGGTGCGAAGGAGTCTGTTCAATTTAATCAACAATGAAAACACCTCTCCAATTGACAACTTGATCTTCTGGTCCCACTCTATAGTGCTATGACTGCAAAGACAAGAACACAGTAAGAACCCAGCAAAATCTCCCGCTGTCTTTTTAAGAAGTGGATCAGATATCTCTACATCTCATAACATCTATTGTCTTGCTGATATAAACATAATGTACTCTGACCTCATACCTTGCGCTGAAGTAAAAGTCTCTGTCTTTATAGGGAGGCTGCCCTAGGCCCATACTATATTTCTTTCCTTTCCTCCTGTTGTCAGAAAGATCTTGAGATCTTAAAATCTTCTTTGCGTAGTGTATATTGAACAAGATAACTTTGTCTTTTTTTTTTAATCTTCTTGAATCTGAAAAATGCCAGATGAGAACCACAGCGCTACGGCAGAGTCCAGTCGTCTTCTTGACGTACCTCGCTACCTCTGTGAGGGGACAGAATCCCCATACCAGACAGGACAGCTGCACCCAGCCATCAGGGTGGCCGACTTACTGCAGCACATTAATCTCATGAAGACATCAGACAGCTATGGGTTCAAAGAGGAATACGAGGTGAAATTTCAATACTATGTTAAATTTTGTTTCTAACCAGGATACCCAGTGGAAGTTCACAGTTTTCCTCCCTTTAGCACAACAAGAAGTGGAATTCTCTGTAAACTCTCTAAACCTTTATAAGTGAACAATCAAGTATGTATATGGGGAGATGGGATAGATGGATTGAAAGAAAAAGGTATGTTATTTAAAAAAACACATTGTTAGACCTTATATTTCCCTACTCAAAAATTCATATTGGTCCCATTGTATCATTACAGATTCTATCATTCGAATGACTTAAGCAGTAGGTACTTTTCTGCCTCTTCACTTGTTGACACTCTGTTGAGAAATGGGATCAAGCCTTGTGTTCTAAATGTACTAATTGTCACTTTAGTTTGTTTTGTGCATTATTGGTTGAGGGTGGCTAAGAAGTAAAACATAGCACTGCAAATCCAGGCATAAAGAAGCCAAAAAAAGCATGTAGGAAATTCTCCCAACCTTATTTCACCTTCCTATTCAAACCCAAATACCAAGATTTAAACTACAAGGGAAGTGATTTAAATTAAACATCCCAATAAACATAGTACAGTATAAAGAACACGGTTCCTTTGCTACATTCACTTACTGAGAATATCAGTCTGGAGCATAGAGGAAAGCTCCTCCACCACCAAACAAGTACTACCCTACACATACATTTAAAGTGCAAGAATCCAAGCAATCATTTATTTTGAAAGACCATTCAGAATACATCCCGCTTCATGAAGAATCCTCTAAACTCTACATTTTCTTTACAGAGTACTTGTATACCTTAGTTTGGGAGTGAATACAATTCTCTTTAAATTTTGAAAGTTGGTTTTACATGTATGCCGGAAACACTATGCTGTGGTAACGAAATAGTGCAAGGAATTATAATATTCTGCCAGAGCTGGTTCTTCTTGTTCATTTCATGTGTATTCCTGTGTACCTTACTTCAAAGACCGTTGACTCTTTGAAGACCCCATTTCCTGTGTTGAGCAAAGTTAAAGTTTTTCTGCAAAAAGAAATCTATATCGATATTTTAAATCGCTGCATATGGTCATTAAACAAACCGACAAATTCATCTGTTCCAAGATTCTTGGAGATGGTGACTCTTTTTAATTTTCATATGGCCTTTTGTTGTAGAGACTCAGTCTTTTTCATGATCTTCAAAGAAACTGAATTGTGATGTATTGCACATAATTTAATGAATAGTTATGGCAGAAAACAGGTTGGTTATTTTTTTTCCCCTGTTATAAATGCAAAAGGAAGCAAGTTTAAAAAATAATTCATTAAAATTAGTTTTGAAGTTTTTGATGCTTTTTCTACTTTCATCCCTCAAAGTTATAGCGATCTTAAATTTGAGATGTTTTTAAGGTCCTTTTTTGTCTAACGTTGTTTCTTGTCCTTAATTTGAATTCAGTCCAATCTAAGTAGGAGTTCCAGCAAACAAGCTTTGAGGTCTGAAATTGTAACTTCTTTACTACTGTAGGACTCCCTCCCTGAGAAAGTGGCTTCTACTGCTTTGGTCTGCAGAACAGATAAACCTGATTCATGAAAAGGAATTAAATTCAGTGTACTTGTTAATTTTTTTTTTTTTTTCCCCAGAGCTTCTTTGAAGGACAGTCAGCATCTTGGGATGTTGCTAAAAAAGATCAAAATAGAGCAAAAAACCGATATGGAAACATTATAGCATGTAAGTTCTCATACAATTCTTAGTGAATATAAATATTGTGTGTAGTAGTTAAGCAGTAACTTTAGAAGATAAACAGTAAGAGAATCCCAGAAGATGGCACATCTGTTTATACAGTAATCTTTTTAATATTAAAACAGCATTAGCTATTGGCAATGACTCACAAATTGTCATCATCTTCATTAATTAAATTGATTTACACACTTCACCCTGTGGAGATAGTTCTGTTTGATTTTATGTTTGCACACAAATGCATGGGGTGTTATTAAGAAGCTGAGAATATCAGGATAATGAAAAGAAATTCTGTAAATTGCTGTAACACCTCCATCAAACATACTCAAAGTGGGAGTTTTTTGAATAGTCAAAGTGGGAGTTCTTTCTGCACACCTTTATTGCTTCCTTGAAGCCAGTGTCTGAACTCCAGTTGCTCCATGTTATTTATCATTAGAGACTTCCTCTTCCTTAAGTCTTCAAGCTGTATACATAGATAAGTAAGCTAATTATTATATGACACCACAGAAGCAGTAAGGAAAGTAACATAATTTAGCTTGTAACTAGCTACTTATTTACTTTGACCACTCTATTCTCAATTTATATTATTTTAAAGTATCTTATGAGTGCATCAAAATTTAACCTTGAGTCTCAAGAAATAAGAAGTTGAGAGCAGGGGTTCAAAATTCATTACCTGGTTCCATGGCCCATTTGCTGTAAAGTGCAGGGGAAAGGATCCCATCCATTTAAAATCATGCCAAAGAAGCCAAATTAGGAGTTCAGGCAAGTTTAGTTCCTTAGACTAGTCCGTAACTCCAATGATTATTCATCAGACTTCACTATGTCCCCTAAAAGCTTCCTAACTATGAAGATGTTAGTCATTGAAGCTTTATTTAAAAAATATTACAGTTATAGTAAGTAATGAGCTCATTAAAATTCTTGTATTTCTTCAAATGACTGGTGGTTAAAAATATTTATATCGTTACAGTGGGTAAGCTCTTATCAACCATTAAATGATTTCAAGTCTCTACCAGTGTCATTGTCTCAGAACAGGGGAGATACTTAATAGCTTTTATTTTATTATTTAAAATTTTTAGATGATCACTCCAGAGTAATTTTGCAACCTGTTGAGGATGATCCTTCTTCAGATTACATTAATGCCAACTATATAGATGTAAGTATTTTTATAGTTCAGGATGCCCAATTTGTTGGCTTATATATGTAAATCTTTTTGCTTGTTATTACCTATAAAGTGATTGCTAGCTTTGTAAAATAAAGAACAAACTGTACACTTTTCCTTGTTCTACATCCTAGTACTTACTGACGTTGTTGTGCTTTCTTTCACACCTGACTTTGGTTTGGGCTGTAGATTTGGCTGTACAGGGATGTAAGTACCACTATATGTAAATAACAGTACCTATTATACATATTCAATGTAACTACTCTTAATTACAATTATTACTAATGCTTACTACTAGTTATCTCTGCATGCTTCACCTAATTAGCCTCATACAGTTTATCTGTATTTTGTTCATTTCTTTGTAACTCCTTTACATGTGTAAAGATCTATTTTATCTCCTTCCCTTTTCTATGTTTAGAAAAACAGGACCATTTTTAACTTTTGACAATTTATTATGTACTTGAGTTTTATTTGTTGATGATTTGTGTTTCTGACTTTTACCCTTCCCTAAACATATGTGAGAAGCTGGATAGTATGATGTGTATTAGTGTTTCTGAAATTCTACTTTTTATATTTGACTTCTGATGTGAATAATGGTAGGGAAACTATTTTGTGGTGTGTGGTATTGGTTTGTCAAGTATTAAAATTACTTACACAAAATAATTACCAAATTCCATTTGTAAAATATACATATCACACATATATATTGAATCATACAAATCAAAAATCTTATTTTGATCATACATTTCACTGTAAATTTTGCTTAAAATATATCTACATGCAAATTCTTTATTTAATAAAAAATAAATTTCAAATGAAAGATAAAATATTGTTAAGGAGGCAAAACATAACTTTACATATAAGAATGACAGGCTCTTTTTTTATACTTTTTGGTTTAAAATCACATCGGAAATCATGGGAATGTTATTTCATCTCTCTGAGCCTCAGTCTCCTCATCTGTACAGTGGGAATAATGACAGTACTAACCTTATCACTTTGTTGTGAGAATTAAATGGTGTAATTAATGCATGTTGAGCATTGAGCACAGTGCCTAGAATGTATTAAGCACTCATTAAACGTCAGCTATTAAAAATAGTAATAATTCAAATCTAGGTGTGCTAAAATTAATCAATTCAAAATATGCATTAATTGGAAGGCAAAAGGTAGAAATATCAAGTAGTACAGCATATGTGTGTACATTTACATCTATAAAAGATATGAAATTTAGGACCCAACTTTTTCTAATTTCCCTAAAGTGGTAACAATTTTATTACATTTATAAAGTTCATATTTTACAGTTATTTTGTGAATTGTAATTATAATTATGAATTAATAAATTTTATTAAGTATAGCCTCTGAGTATATGGGTAAAATTTCTGATCCTCCTTTTACTCTCATTGAATATTTTAAATTTATCAGACATCTTAACATGGAAAACTAGGCTATTGGTCTAAACTTTAGAATAAAAAAATCGACACTTCTCTACCAAATTTGTACTTGTTCTTACCTATTTAGTTTAACCTTGGTTTTCTGCCGAGACATATACACTGGCGCCTTGTTATAATTGTATTTAATGGTTCATATGTTAAAAGTGTGTTCTAAATCAGGCTGTGTTTTTATCCAATATTTGTCTTAAGACCCCAGTGTATTTGGGCTGTTTATACACACTTTCATAATTTTCCCTTTCCCATTAGTTTGTTATACTTACTTTTTAGAATTCCAGCAATTGGTAATTTTTTTTCATGAAAAACAGGAAATGAAAGTGCTTATAAAGCTTGGGGGGAAAAAGTTCCATAAAACACTGTGCTATGTTGGTATATCTATCAAGAAATAGAAAACTCAAATTTGCAACAGTATAATGCTCAACCTATAAGTTTTAGATTGGAGAGCTCAGTTAACATGCATTTATATTTGTATTGAGTTGCCCACACTAAAATGTAGATAAATTGTACCACAGGCTTTTACTAAAGTACTTTGGTAAATACACAACAAATGCAAAGCTCAACCCCATTATTCCAGTCACATTTTTGCCACTCATGATCTTTTGGAATTCAAACCAATTGAGAGCAACTAATAACTTACTCCTTATCAGGACTAATTTCTTTATTGAAGCAATATTAAATGTTTAACCACATAGAGCTCTTGACACATTATAAAAAGTAGCAAAAAGTACCAAACTTTTTGTTCAGGATAAGATATGTATTTTTAAACTCCTCTTTCCCTATATATGTGTGTACCTATAATTATGTGTGTGTAAATTAGTATTGTCAGTGCACACACACAGAATAGTTTGGCAGATTCCTGAACATCTTAGACACCAGGAATATTCTCCATAAAATCTCAGCAGGACTTTGATTTGAGGCACACATGCATTGTCCAGCTTTAACATTGGAATGTTCTGTTATTTTCTTTATGGTTCTAATATGTCGTTGTCCATTTGTAATGCAGTGTGTTGTACTTTGGGATGATAAAATGAAAATTGGTATTTTCAAACACAATTTTACAAGGAATGAATGACTGAAGATTAACATGAAGGCATAAACATTTTAGTGAAACCAAACAAAATCTATGATGTTACTCCCTAGCAAACAAATCTCGGTCATGCAATTTATAGTCTAATTAGAGCCCTTAAATATTTAATTTTTGTTTTATTTTTACGTTTCAGATAACGTAGGTTTGAGAAGTGAACTACAAGTTCACTACTCATTTCTGGACTTTTTACTATAACTTAATCTTAACAGGTGGTTGTCTTCATCTTTTTATGCCTTCATTCATTTATTTCTGATACTGATGTAAAATTATGACCAATTTGTTCTCTATTTTAGGGCTACCAGAGACCAAGCCACTACATTGCAACACAAGGTAAAACTTTGTCTTTTAAATGTTGTAGAACAAATTTGTGCTTATTTGTTTATCTGGAGTTTTTACAGAATTTTGCCTTAATTATCTAAAACAACAAAAAAAATGAGCTCTTCTGAAGAACACTGCTCTTTATTCATTTGTATAATACAGATTGTTTTATCTGTGTAAAATGTGTATATATTAAAGATTGATTTTTTTTTTTTTTTTTTTTTTTTTTTTAATTACAAGTAAAAGAGAAGCTGCTCGTAGTTTTTGTGATTCGGCTCTTAGTACCCTCATGTTCCAGAGCACTAGTCAGTAGTAGTAGTACAGAGGAATTGCTTATTTTTAATGAAAGCACAGGAGGTCTCAACTCATATAAGGTGCCTGTTTTCTTTCCTGAGTCTGTCGGCCTAGAATGTAGCAGTACCCAAGACCAACTGTGATAATGAGATGTTAGATTATCTTCTAGCAATTTTTTTACAAGTCAAGGATGAGACAAAGCAAAGGGCTAAAGGGAATTTTGTCAAGTTCATTCTTTGTGTAAAATAAGAAAAAAGTAGGGAAATCTTGTTGTAGCGGTACATTGGGGAATAAAAGTATCCTAACTTCAACAACAAAAACATCTTTAGTTATTTCTCCAAATTGACCTCTCGCCATCAGAAGAGAAACCTGTACTCCTATTTTGTAAAAGGGGAAAGTAAAACAAAAGCTGTTTTGCTGTTTTGACAGAGGTCATTTTTAAGTGATTTCACATATTTTTGGAGTAATTGAGTTTAATTGGTTGGTGCACAAGTAATTGCGGTTTAAAAGGTTAAAAATAATTGCAAAAACTGCAATTACTTGTGCACCAACCTAATATAAATTCTTTAAAGTTAGAAAGATTATCCATGGTGAACAATATTCTAGTTTTATGATAATGAGTAGAGTAGGGCCCAGTAGATGCTTTTGCAGTTTGAGGATGATACTATAGGATAAGATTAGGGTGTGCCCTTACATGTATGATGTCTCTTCATTAACCACTAAACATGCACTGTTTATAAATGATATGCATATATTTAGTTGGTAATATGTACTGTTTGGCTGATAGTGGCATAAGACATCCTATTTTCACATGTTTTTGAATATTCATTAAAGTAATGCATTAGTGACTTATATAAATACTCTGAAACCAGTGATATCGTCTTCTAAACTGGGAAGTATAGAAGACAATTTGAAAAACAAACAAACTTGTACATGTCTGCTGTTGCCTATAGTGCGAATTTAGATATAAACTGAATTTAAGTTCTTTCAGTAACATTTTGTGTTAGACCTTTAATTTTCTTTTTTTTGGCTTTTTTTAGTTTGCATTGTTTTTTATCTTATCTCAATTTCTTATTAACTGCAAAATTTCTCTGATAACATAATATTCACATTAATTTTTTCATAGGCCCAGTTCATGAAACGGTGTACGATTTCTGGAGAATGATCTGGCAAGAACAGTCTGCCTGCATTGTGATGGTTACAAATTTAGTTGAGGTTGGCCGGGTAAGAAGAAATAAATATATATGTCATAAAACATGAGTGGGTATAACTGGATAGCAAAACATAACAAACTTAAAATAGAATATTGTTCAACTGACAAAAATTATAGGCATAGCATATCAAATGAGTGCTCCCCTACGTGAACCTTTGATGGCTGAGAAATTGTTTGATTTTTCATTTAGTAATAAAATAAGCTTTGATTATGTACTAGAATCTAACTGCATTATCAGGCTTGTATGTTTTTATGAGATCTTTCTATTTATTGTGTAACAGATTCTTTTCTCATTTTTTAAATCTTTTAATTGTATTTTAACTGTAACATGAAGAGTTAACACTGAAATTAAACCATCTTGGTTCATGTGTATCATGTGTTAGGTTCACCTATGAATTCTTTTTGTCACTTAGGTTAAGTGCTATAAGTATTGGCCTGATGATACTGAAGTTTATGGTGACTTCAAAGTAACTTGTGTAGAAATGGAACCACTTGCTGAATATGTAGTTAGGACATTTACCCTGGAAAGGGTAAGTACCCAAAATTTTATTTAAAAACATATATATTGAAACTTTTTTTTTTTCTCTTAAAGTCCCTGTCAAGGTTTGTTTTGATGATGCTATAAATCCATTCATTCATTTATCCATTCCACTAATATATGAGAGAATACCACGTGCCAGACATGTTTTTAAACCTTAAGAGCTTATAGTCTGTTAAGGGGAGACAGGCAACAAAAATTAATAAATAAAGGAATACATCATATGATCACATGAAAAGTACTCTGAAGAAAAATGATGTTGGGAATGGAAGTGGGGAATATTGCTGAAGTAGAGGAAAGAATGGTTTACAATTTTAAAAAGTTGATCAGGAAAGGACTCATTAGGAATGTAACATAATAAAGCCCTGAAGGAAGTGAGGGAGTGAGTGGTATAACTATATCTCAGGTGAGAATTGCATCCCAAGGAAGTTAACCTGGGGAAAACTCTTTCTGATGGACGGAAGAGCATTTCAGAGACCCTGAGGCATGAGTATTCCTGTCACAATGAGAAACACCCAGGAATCTAGGGCGTTCAGAGATGGGAAAGAAATATGAGGTGAAATCAGAGAAATCACAGAGCCAAATGAATGAGGCATTATAAGCCATTATGATGATTATAGACAGTGTTAAATGTAAGGCAGGCAGTCATTGAAGGGTTAGGAGCCCAGGAGTAAGTAACATTGATCTGACTTATTTTTAACAGGATCCAAAAGACGAAAATACAGTGGGTAGTGTAAGGACACCGAGATAAGGCACAGAAGCAATGAAACACGTTGTTGCAGATACCATTATTACATATATTCCTTTGTATATCTACAAAGATACATGAGCTTTAAAGTATTGATGTCCTTTGACCAAGAATTTTACCTTCCATGAATCCTAAGAAGTATATTTAAAATACAATAACTTGATTGACAGTCTTGGAAAATTATAGATGACATTAAATGTCCAGCAATAGATAGTTGCATTATTATACATCTATGATCTAGAAGTGCCATTCTTTACAAATGTTATTGTAAGTATTCTTACCAACATTAAAAATAATTAGAAACATTAAATGGAAAGTAGCATTATAGAGAAGCATAATTATGATTATCACAACTACGAAACATCTATGGAAATTTCTTAGAGAAATCAAGTAGAAAAAAATAAGCAAAGATACAGGACATTTCAAAAAGAGAACCATCAAGCTTGATTTAATGAATAGCTAGATCCCATTATTATGAAAAGAGAGAATATGGAATATACATTGTTGTAAATTCGTGAAACATTTATGAAAATCAATCATAAACTTAGTTATAAAGGAAACCTGAATATATAACAAAAAGTCAAGATGCTTCCAAAATCCAACAGAAAAAAATAACAACAAATTACTGACACATGATACTGCAAATTAGAATCCTAGAAATCACCAAAGCCTCTTTCAAATAATCCTGAAGGACAAAGTACCTCTAAAATTATACTATAACAATCAATAATTTTATATCAAAATTTCCCATAAGTTATCATCTTAGAAAAATGTATATCCATAAATGATTTCGTTTTAAAAGGTAGTTTAGATAATGTGGAAAATTACTAAATTAGAAAATTATAAACTCAATAAAACAAAGGAAAATTTAACTATAAAACAAAAACACAAAAAAGAATAAATTAAATCAAAAAGCTAGTTCCTTGAAAAGATCAATAAAGTGAATAAAACACCGTTGACTCTAAATAAGCAACAATCAAAACACAAAATGTATTTTAGAAAACACAAAAGGGAAATAACTTCTGTTATACTAGCTATTAGGAAAGTTATAAAAAAATATTATGTATAAACTTAGAGATATAGATTGTAGTCTATATATACTGATGTTCTAGCAAATAATAACTTCCTAAATTTGGACCAGGTAGAGTTAGAAATCTGAACAGATGATATTAGAAAATAGAATGATTGTTAAAATTTACCATTAAAATTGCATTATGGTTTCATAGTGAGGTTTCTTTAATCTTTAAAGAATTTCTAATGCCTGTGTTAATCAAACTATTTAGACCATAGAAAACCATTACAACCAACTAAATATATTTTTAAAAGGTAGCTTAACTGTGACAACAGAAGAACATAAAGAAGTTCTCTCTTCACCTCTTTTTTCATCTCGCTCTTTCTCCCTCTCAGTCTGTCTCTCCCACTCCCAAGTGTGTGCACGCACACGTTGCAAACCAATCACATTAAAGAAATGCTTGAAAAAACTCCAAAATAAAATATTAAAAATTTGAATCCAGACGTGAATTAAGAAAAGATCACATGATCTATCATGCTTGTTTTCTAAGAATGCAAGGATTTTGCAACTGTGATAAGACATTTCATTATGTCAGTGCATTAAAGGAGCAAAACCATGTGATTTTATTAATAGATAGTGTAGTGTACTTAATTGTATTTAAAAGCATTTATAATAAAACTCTAATTATATTAGGAAAATGAGAGTCCCTAAACATGATAAGGGGAGTCAATAATAGATAGTAGCATGCGGGTTAAGGTGTGAAAAACTAAAGGCTTTGCTGTTATAATCAGGAATGCAATGTGGATGATCATTCTCACTAGTAGTCAACATTTTAGGAAGCTCTATCAAATGAAAAAAGGAATAAACTGCATAACTATTGAAAAAGATAAAATCATTTCTGATTTTATACAAAGAAAACTAGAGATAATTATTTTAAATGGAACGAATAATCATTTAAGTGACTAATTCAAGATAAATATACATAAATCCTAACTTTTATGTTAGCAGTAAAGAATGTAGACATTAAAAAAATATCTTTCACAATAATAAAAATTCTAAAGTACCTAAGAATATATTTAATAGGAAAGATACAGGTTCTAGGTGAATAAAACCACAAAAATGTATTGAGGAACAAAAAATTAGATGTGAATAAATGGAGATATATGATGTGCCCCAGAATGGAAATACTTGTTATTAATACCACATTATGGATTGAATGCAATACTAATTGGAATATCATTGGGTTTTTATTTTCAATATGCTTTTATTGTTGTTGTTATTTAGAACTGTTAAAGAGCATTTTTTTAAAAGCAAATATTTGAAAATTACTCAGGAAAATTTAAATAAAAAGAATGATAAGGGAACATATGCTGCCAGATATTAAAATTTACTAAAAAGAATTTACTAAAAATTTACTAAAAAGAGAAAGGCCATTATAGTAACTCCAGTAAAAGGATTAATATATAGAAGGTGAATTAATTGTCTAAAATCAAATCTTAGAACAATTTATGGCCTTTTTCAGTAGAGTTGACTTCAAAAGTAGTAACTCATGTGATTTTTTTCATTTACATGATTCCATGATGGTGTTTGTCATTGTCACTATTATAATTACTTATTGAGCCCTGCTTTCTGTAAGGTCTTGTGCTAGGAACTATAACTAAAATGAATACTAAGACGTGATCACTGGCTTCCAAATTATATTGTTCTATGCAGGATACAATCTAAAAATAAGTTTTCTTCGTTTGTTTCATTTATTTCATGCAATTTTTCTATCTACTCTGACTGAAGAAGAGATTGAGATTTCACAGATAGCTCACAGTGGAGTTGGAATTATATAGATTATAGTGGGTTTTTTGTTTTTGTTTTTTGCTTCAAATATGGATTCTGAAAAATAAATTCTGCAGCACTTCATCTATGCTCTCCAAGCTCTGCTACCATAACCTACAGGCTTCTTTTAACAACAACAAGAAAAAAAGCAGAATAAACCTTTGAAATGTGCATTTAAAGGTTTCTCTTCAATTAACCCAATAAGAGAGAGGCACAACAATAGGTGTTTCACCTCTTTCATTTTGTATTTTTGTTACTATAAATAATACTCCGTGTGCTGAATTATTTCACAGGGTTAAGGAAAATAGTTTGCCCAAAAAACAGTTTAGCTGTCTGTATATTTTATAAACCAATCTAGAGTACCAATGTCCTGGAAAATCTCTACATGCTATGTTTCAAAACCATTTTCAACACGGATAAGCAAGGCATTAAAATCTCTTTGTGAGGTGAGACGCTAGAATGTTGCGTTTATACACCACTTGAGAACCCAGCGCATTGGGTCAACAGGGCAGCATTTTAGCTTTTCCATTTCTTCTTTTTCCCCTAATAATTTTATGTGCTTTCATTCCTAGTAAAGAACAAACTGTCAGAGTAAATAGAATTTAGTCAGACTTATAAAACTGAGCAAGGCTTCTAATTTTCTTTCTTTGGCAGTTGTCTGAAAACAAAGGTACACTCCTAGGCTAGGCAATGTCAGGCCAGCACCCTTTTTCAGAAAAAGCATGATCATGGTAAATTTTCCTTTTGTTGTTGTTGGTGTTGTTGTCAATCAGGTGTAGTACCTATGCCTGCGTTTCATGACTTTATTTTGGAACATTTAAAAATACTTCTTTACATGTTTGCACAGAGGGGGTATAATGAGATCCGTGAAGTTAAACAGTTCCATTTCACCGGCTGGCCTGACCATGGAGTGCCCTACCATGCTACAGGGCTTCTTTCTTTTATCCGCCGAGTCAAGTTCTCCAACCCTCCCAGTGCTGGCCCTATCGTTGTGCATTGCAGGTAAGTGATAGTCCCAAATGGTGTTGACTGTGTACAGCCAGCTTTTTTAAAAAAGAAAAGTATCATGATAAGGCTTTTAAGCACAAAAAATTAATGTATGTTTACAAGGTTCCAGCTTGTACGTATGACAGATAAAGTAAAACAGCAATAAAATAAAAGTTAGCCATAAGGAGGATATAAAATAGAAACTTAAAAAATAAATGCATTCATCCTAATGTGTGTAGTGTTGTCCACAGTTGTGAGTGTAGAAAACTGCTTTTTAGTGGCAACATCTGTGTTTTGGTTTGCTTTTTTCCTTTCTTTTTTTTTTTTTTTATTGCTTTTGCAAATCCCATATTGTATGAAATGGCAGAATGAAATAGAGATTCCTTGCCAATCTAGTAAATTCCCGATAGAATTCCAGCTTTTAAAACTAAATGTGAGATATAAGAGTTACTAAACGGCCTAAATTGCAAGAATTTGTGCTATAAAACAGCTATTTAAGATTTAAAAAAAAAAAAAGTCATCCATCAGAGGACATTGAAAACTGCATTAGTGAGATCCAGCAAATACATGCCAGAAAAACGTGAACATTATTTCAAGACTTGCTTCTGATTAGAAACTTCTCTTAAAACAAGCATCCCGAGACACTAAAAGCAAATTACATGGCCTCATTTTGAGAGGCGAACAGAAAAATATATACTAAATCTGAAAAGCTTTTCGAAAATGCTGCACAACATTCTCATATGCCCTCTCCTCCAAGCTCATAATAGTTTGTGCTTCAGCATTCTTTTTCTTTCTGAAAATCCAACCTATTCAGAATTTAAATGACCATGTATAAAGGGGGTGGGGGGAACACAGAATAAGTCATCTCATAAGGATCAGATACTGTATACCCTGAAAAAAAAAATCTTCAATTCAGTCCTCCTCAAGAAATCTGATGTACTCTTCAATTACTTTCCTGTCTCAAACCCTGGGAACTGTGATTTAGAGACGGTAGGCAGAAAGAAAGCAATAGAGATAGCCACAGTATCATTTACTTAAATTTCTTAAAGAACACTGAGTTTAAGAGAAGTGACCAAATCTAGAAAACAAAGAAATAATGTTAATAGTCTATTTATGCATTGGGAAAATGAGATAAATAGGTTTTCAATTCAGGCAGGGGTGTCTTGACTTATCATAGATGTTTACTTTCCTATGAATCGCTTGCTTCAGAAGTGCCCCAAGATTCTTAGATACTCCCTTGAAACAGAAGTGTCATTTTCTGCTTAGACTCAGGTATCTCTAAATTTATGGAAAAGAGAAAACTGACTACACAGGGAATTTCCTCCCTGCCAAAATCCCAACTATATCTTGTTTGTTCCATTGACTTCTATATATAAAACTGGAGAAGCACTCTCAAGGGGTAAAATAATCAGCAGTATATCATGCTTCAAGCAGTGAGTTAAAGACCATAAGATAATGACTATCTTAGTGACCAGTTAGGAATTATATTCTATACCTAACAATTCATTTTTATTTTTCCTTCAGATCACCATTCAACAATATTCTTTCTACGATCAGTTTCCTCCCCATTGATAACCACTGTTTTCTTCCCCAGCGTCACATTAGCATTTCCTCCTGCCTTGTGGCTCCTCAGATTTCCCATTGAAAGGTTTTGGAATTCGTGTTCTTTTGCCTTGGTATTTATAACTTCTGTCTAAGAGAGCCAGCAGTTTTGAATTTTGCCAGAAAACCTACAACTATGAGTATAAAAGTCTTCAATTTGAGGTTAAATTTTAAACCTCCCTGATCGAATTCACTCCCTGATCAATTCTATGAGCTTGAAATTATGTGTATTTGATTTACATAAAGTGAAGACTGTGTAAGAGAACTACAGCGTTTGAATGACATATACCGAGGGTGCCAAAAAATGTATACAAGTGGACCCTTTGCTCAACGTTGTTCGAGCAGTAGTTCACCGGAATCAAGTGTCTGGATGCTGATCATAACCATTTTGAACACTTCTTGTAATTGCAGAAGTCAAACATGACTTGTATTCATCTTTTGTTATTGGTATACATTGAGTATTACAATTTTGATACAGTTTTCCTTTCTTAAAATGTGTATACATTTTTTGGCACCCTCTGTGCACATTATTATTAAAACACAATTTGATTTAGAAAGTTATATCCTCTAGTTTGGAACTCTTGTTCCAGTCTTCAGTTTATAACAGAGCAGATATTCTACATGAAGTTTTTTTGGACATTAACAAGTGTTTGTACAATATGTACAAATTATGCAGTCTTGTGCTTTCTTAAATTAGATTCCACCTCTCTGAAAGCCAAAAGGATCTTTATTTAAAGTTTCATAGACATGCTTCCTGCAGTCCTTCATTTCAATTCTCAATTTGTTTAATTTTTTTTTTTTTTTTTTTTAGTGCTGGTGCTGGACGAACTGGCTGTTACATAGTGATTGATATCATGCTGGACATGGCTGAAAGAGAGGGTGTTGTTGATATCTACAACTGTGTCAAAGCCTTAAGATCTCGTCGTATCAATATGGTCCAGACCGAGGTATGTTGATTTTTCTTCTAGCCTTTTCCAAATAAAAGAGTCCATGTTTTTCACATGTCAATAGGAAAATATAGGTAATTTTATTAATATTTCCATAGAGAAAAAATTCTGTGTATTCTTTACCTTTGATATGCAGATAAGTTTTTTTAAAATAGTATAAAGGTTTTCTTTTTCTTTCTTTTGATAGGAACAGTACATTTTTATTCATGATGCCATTTTAGAAGCCTGTTTATGTGGAGAAACTGCCATACCTGTCTGTGAATTTAAAGCTGCATATTTTGATATGATTAGAATAGACTCCCAGACTAACTCTTCACATCTCAAAGATGAATTCCAGGTATTTACTATTTCTAGGTCTTCTTTTAAGAAAAACTTATTTCAATTGGTTGTGGGTATTATTAATTCTTACAAGGAAGGTCTTTCAAGTCAAATTTATAACCTTTGACCCAATTTTAATTATAATATAATACCTATCTATTTCATTACACATATTATGGAGTCACTTTTGTATTAATGAGCTCATGTCTGCTATATCATGAAGGGCAAATCAGTTCAGACTCAGGGAAGGGTATGGGGAAAAGGTATCATAAAAGTCAAATTTAGTGGTGGGTTGTGTATACTTACAATGTTTTTTATGCAGTGTAATGGATTTGGCTTTCTATGCTGCTCAAAATGTGAAATCAAGCACATTAATAATAATAGCTGAAGTTTAGGCTAGACATTGTGTCTAAAAAGAACCCAAATGTTTATAGGACCTTTAAAACACCTGTGAAGGTGTGTGACTATGAAGTCAGAAGTCCCTCTAAAAACTTAATACTTTGATTCTTTGCCCAGTACTCTTTCCAGCATGCCACAATCTTTAAATATAGCATGTCAAAACGTTTTTATAAAGTATAGTTTCCCACTTTGATGATGGGTCATTATCCTGGGATACTGATTGCATTGTCTTTGCTTAGGCATGCATTTTGCAGGTAGCTGTATTGTTCAGCTTTCCTTTTAAGAAGCACATTGAACAGTGCGTATATTTTTTCTTTGTCACTTCTCAGGCTTCATTAGCTTTAACTACAAAGTCTATCAGTCTGTCATAGTGGCAAACACCATTGCCTTGTACAAATCCTTTGCTTTCTACTTGGCGTCCTAAATACTAGATGAATCTGTGTTGTGCTATTAAATGGGTCACTGTCTTTCAACCTGGATTCCCTTTTCTTTGTAGACCTTGAATTCAGTCACCCCTCGACTACAAGCTGAAGACTGCAGTATAGCATGCCTGCCAAGGAACCATGACAAGAACCGTTTCATGGACATGCTCCCACCTGACAGATGTCTGCCTTTTTTAATTACAATTGATGGGGAGAGTAGTAACTACATCAATGCTGCCCTTATGGATGTAAGAGACTGCTTCCTTTGTTAGTGTAAAGTGTCATGAAAAGCTACCTCATGCAATGAACACTGGCTACTTTTCTTTTCAAGAAAATCAAAATGGCCTAAAAGGGAAAATTGGAAACTTTCATTGAAACACAATTTTATTGGAGAATGATTTTGAATTTTCCCTACAGGGATTCTTAGGAACTGTTAAGTTTTAGGCTTTATTGTAAATGTAGAGCTTGATTGTCAGTTATTATATTCTGAAAAGGAAATGTCTTCGGGTAAGATTTTTTCATCTTAATCATTTTCACAAAAGAAAGTCATGCTTATCTATTTGGAATACATTTAGGAAGGAGTTTTAAAAACCATAGAATGCCATACCCTTCTAAAGTTATGGTAATTTGGGAAACTTTTATCTCTGACGTTTAATGTAATTTAGAGCTACCTTGTTTTAATGGCCATTAGTTAATAGACTGTCTATAAGTAACTGGGGAAGACATGGAAGATATAATGTTAACACATCCATCAGAATAAAAGGACTGACTTGTCTCACTCCAATCTTCATAAGCTGTAGGTGGAAGAACATGTACTCAGCATGTTAGCATCCCATAGACAGAACAACGTGGAAAGAGACTTTTAAATTACCTTTTAGCCACCTTGCTTTGGTTACCTTGGGAAGAATCAAGAAGGCTATCAAGGCTCAGAATTCTTTTAAATAGTTTATCACCTTCTTTCGTAAACATTTCTAGTTCTTGCCCTTTAGCCTTTGGAACCATAGCAAGAAGAAATTAGAAGTCGGAGATCATTCCTTTGTGACTAACAATGAAGCTTTCCAAGTTGTTGCTCCTATTGTATTTTCCAAAATTAGTTTCCGATAAAGAGACTTAGGAAAACCTACATTCTACTTCTGAGATTAGCCTTTTAGCCAGTCACTTGGCTGCTTTTCATGCTGCAGAGCACAGTAGTCCAAAGGCAAGCTCAAATGAAAAGTTCCCATCCCTGCTGTGACCAGAGTCTTGCCTTGCCATTAATCATTTTCACTGAAATCACATGGATTCTCATTGTACCATTTCTTCCCATTTTAATTGTCTGGAAAGGCAAACACACTAAATATAGAGAGAAGGCACTCAAGACCTTTATGCTTCTAAGTCTAGATTTGTAATGAAGAAAGGATGAGTAGAAAAGGGAAGAAGGAAAAATAGTCATGCCTTTCATTTTTGTCTTTGGCATCTCTGTCAAATTTTTCTGGATTTCCAGGTTGTTTTCTAGTTATTATGAAGACTGAGCCTTGTACTCTACCTATTCCTACTCTGCTGTTTCTCTCTGATTCAACAAAGATCTATTTCATAGTAGAAACTGCCCTGTGGCTATAGTAGTATAGTTGGGACCTCAGAAAAGTAAGTTTTGATTTGGCTTACAAGAATAGGGCTCACTGGTCAACACTGACCCCGTCCCTTTCCCCTCTTTCCTCATAATTAGTGTTATAGACACTTTTGCTATGCCTGTGAAGGATCAGAATAAGGCTGAGGATGCTGTGGTTTAAAAGCCTTGGGTGCATTAGATGTACTTACAGAACTTTGAAAAAAATAGGAAATCTTCAGTCTTCTCCTTTATCATCTCTTCTTCCATCTCCCCTCCCCTGTGACTCAAAAAATAAGTTAATAACTGTCAGCCTTCTTTGGGTTCCTTTCCTCTAGAGCAGACATTTCGTTAGAAGGAAAGCTGGTTTCTTTGTTTCCCTTCTCATGAGACTTCATGTCTTTCTTAGGAGGGACTCCCTCGAGTTGCAGATGGAACTTTGTAAGATGTTGAGGTCATTTAGAAGCAGCCAGGTGAATTATTGTCTCCTCACATTTATCCTCATGGTGTGGAATGCCATGGTTGGCAACATTTCCCAAATGGTAGGATCAATGGAGTTCAAGGACCAGTTTCTATACTGATGTTAAGCCACTTAAAGGACTTAAAGAGTCGAATGACATAAATGAGTTAGAAGATCACTGGCAATTTTTATCAGCATTAAGGAAGTCTATCTCAGGCAACTGTCTAGTTATTTTATTTTTTATACAAATCATTATTTGAAGTTATTACACAGAAATATTCATTTCTATTTTAGTGTAGAATGCTTATTTGCAGAACAAGAGATTGACCAGACCAGATAAGCATTGCCTTTTCTTCTGGAAAAAGATAATTTATTGTGTCCCAATGAAGGATCACTTAGCAAACGAGGAGTCACTCCCTCTTAGATGGGGCCAAGGAGTGCATTGGTTTTATTCTTTGGTACTTGAACATCCTTAAACAATTAAAGCCATCATTGTATTTATTGATATGTATTAGAAATGCCAAGACAACTAAGGGAAGTGGTTTAACTATAAGATGTACAGAATGGGCTTACTATCCATATAATGTAAGAGCACATGAGTTTGAGACATATATGCTTTTTCTTATTTGGAGTGGAGGAGAGCCAAACATTCACATATATAATAGTTGATTGATGGTTGATAGAAAGGGACATACATACACACCAGGGAATTTTGTGCCTACTTTGCCTTCAGCCTCTCAGGCCGATTACCTTTGGAAACCTGCAATAGCCTGACAGGTACTTCATGGAAGATCTTAACCTCAAAAAGTTCGTTTGTTTCTTCTTTTGTATTTGTCCTGTATTTACTTTTCTCAACAAAGTAAAACTTAAATTCTTGACTTGAATTACTATTGAGACATCAAATTCTTAGCATCAGTTTGACTAATTACTAGTTGCAGTACATGCCAGTGGTCCAAATCTGTTAATTCCATGCCTTGTGCAGCAATCTGGCTCCATCTTCATGTGAAGCTATTATGTCTTACTGGTACTACATTGAAGTGGATTGAATCTGCTTGTACAACTGGTTGTATTTTTTAAATCACAGATCCCTTGGCTTTGCCTCTAATCCTTCACAGTTTAAGGTCTTATGTTTCTCTACCTACCTTGTTTCTTCACAGAGCTACAGGCAGCCAGCTGCTTTCATCGTCACACAGTACCCTCTGCCAAATACTGTGAAGGACTTCTGGAGATTGGTGTATGATTATGGCTGTACTTCCATTGTGATGTTGAATGAAGTGGACTTATCCCAGGTTAATGGCTATGGGTTGCTTTTGTGTGTTTATACACAACTTTATAATGTAGTAATAAAAATGCTATAAACTGCTTTATACCACCCCAGTTAGAAACAGTTACTCTTTTTCTTTCAAAACATTCATCATCTAGGGCTGCCCTCAGTACTGGCCGGAAGAAGGGATGCTACGATATGGCCCCATCCAAGTGGAATGTATGTCTTGTTCAATGGATTGTGATGTGATAAACCGGATTTTTAGGATATGCAATCTAACAAGAGTAAGTCACTATTTAATCATTCTTCCTAACCTGATCCAGACTAGGTGGGTCATACCATGACAAGGTATAATTCCATTCAGACAACATGAAAAGTAGAATTAGTAGTGTTACATAATTAGTCCCAAAGCTGGAAGTTTCCTGGTTGATTACTAGACTCATGTATTCTACCTGAAAATCTAGATTCAGATGCACTGACTTAATTGAGTTTGATTGTCTGAGCCTGGCTCTTGAGCACATGTAAATGTATCTCCAGGTTGGCTACATGTTTTAGTCATATTGACATCAAGCTCAGAAAAAGCATGCAGTTAAAAAATGAGAGTGTAATAATAATAATGACAGAGAAGGAACTTTACCTCAGGAGGAAAAGCTATGTCGGATCAGCCATTACAGAAGGGTTCCATGTCTCTATTCCAAGTCCTACGTGTAAAGGAGAACCCAGGCATGAAGGGAAAGGTGAATCACAGACATCATTGGTTCTCCTCCCATATACCATTGTGTCTTTCTAAATTTCCCAACATCTCTGTCTGCCCAGATCTATGGATAGAACCAGTGCTGCCACCACTGTGCCCTTTCCCAGGAGCAAAGGAGCAACTGTGTCCCCAGGAGTCTTTCTTTTCCTGACTCTTGTTGTGCTTCATGCTAAATGACAAATTAAGTTTGGGGTCTCTCCCTCAAAAAAAAAAAAAAAAAAATTATTAAAAACGATTTAGATTATGTAACCAAATAGCAAGCAACTTTGAAAACATTAGTAACTTCCATGGAATTATTCTCTTTTTAAAAAGAAATATTGCTTTGTTTTTAGAGGAGCAGCTCTAAGTATGTATATTATATTGACTGTGTATAGGTTGGCATATTTCAGTGTTTCTCATATCAAAATAGCTATATGTGATTCTGGTTAATAAGTCTGGTGTGTGTGTGTGTGTGTGTGTGTGTGTGTGTGTGTGTGTGTGTGTATGTATGTATATATGATAAAATCCTATCCAATTCTATTGCTCATTTAAGTGGAGGAAAAAAGATAACTTCAATCATGTCATAATATTCATGCATATCTTAGATGTTAATTTAAATGAAATCTCATTATGTCTGCACATCTGTTACATTATGGTCTAGTAATATTTTAGCTGAGAAACCATAGCTGCTAAACTAAGAAAGTAAAACTTGTCTGTTAATTGAGCCATTTACATGAAAAATATTCTAGGAATAGGAACTCAAATCAATGTTACATTTTTTTGTCAGCATATTTGTTTGTTTATCTTCCTATATTTGGTGTTCTGGTCCTTATTAGTGCAGGAATTTTCATTTTTTAATTTTTTTTCTGTTCCCAATCTCATTTAATGTCATCCATCTCATCAAATATTTAGCATACACCAACAAGAAGTTGGGTGTTGTGCTAGGTATGTCCTCATCCTACAAATAGATGCATGAGCCGTATGGAGGTTCAGATCTGATGTCTTACCATATAACTTACTCATGTACTGCATATTCTTCCTTAGCATTTTTTTTGAGTGTTAAAGTTTTATGCATCATTCAACAATTCTGTTCTTTTGAAGTATTTTGCTAGGTGGAATGGTTCAGAGTTTAGGGGGAAAAGAGAGAGATTTTCTTGTGCTTAAAGAATGTATATTTTATCAGGGAAGACAAGCACTAAACAATTGTATAATCATTTATTTACAAATATGAATAATTCTATAGAGAAAAAAATACAGAATGCAAAGTGTTTGAGTGATCTGAAATAGCTGAGTGATCAGGGAAGACTTCTTTGAGGTAGTAATATTTAAGCCAAAATTTGAAGAATCAGTAAAAGCATTTTGGGGGTGGGATAACCAACTATCCTGGTTTACAAGGGACAGAGAGGTTTCCAGGACACATACGTTTCTGTGCTAAAACCAGAAAAGTCCCAGGCAAACCCAAAACAAGTTAATCACTCTATTTAGAATTGAGAAGGGCAAGCAAGAAGTAAATGTTCAAGACAAAAGGGAGTGTATGTGTAAAGTCCCCAAGGCAATAAATTACTTGATAAATACATTGAAAGAAGGCCAATGTGTTTGACACTTGAATAGTGTGTTAGAATAGAGGGAAGGTTGAGGTAGGAGGTGGAGCCAGATTATGTAAGGATTTGTAAACTATGGCAACAATTTTGATTTTATGCTAAGATCATTTGGAAGCCATTAAAGCAGAAGCATAATCAGATCAAATTTGCATTTCAAAATAAGCATGATGTCTGTAGTAAGAATGATTTGGAAAGAGATCCAAGTTTATTCAGGGAGATCAACTAGGAGGTAATTATCATAACTTGTGACTGGGAGTGCAATGATGTCAGTGGTGATAAAGAAGAGATGAATTTAAAACTTACTTTAGAAGTATAAACGTAGGAATTGATTATTTGATGGTGGATATGAGAAAGAAGCTTGTATAAAGGATAATTCTCATGTTTCTTGCTTCTGTAACTTAGACTGTTTCTACACTGGCATGTACATATTTAGGACTCATAGGCTCTATCCAATGTCAATGTCATTTATATCATGGTGTAAAATTCCTAGTCCCAAATTACATAAAATTACTTTTCCTCCACAGCCACAGGAAGGTTATCTGATGGTGCAGCAGTTTCAGTATCTAGGGTGGGCTTCTCATCGAGAAGTGCCTGGCTCCAAACGGTCATTTTTGAAACTGATACTGCAGGTGGAAAAATGGCAGGAGGAATGTGAAGAGGGGGAAGGCCGGACGATCATCCACTGCCTGTGAGTACAGCAGCGTGGCGTGGCCATTGAGGGGAGCCTTGGTGTTCGTTTCCTCGTTAGCGTTCATGTTTTCTACGCGAAAGAGTCCCCGGCTCATATCATGTGTTCCTCCATAAATATTAAAATACATCCCTGTCTCATAATCCTCTAACTACTAACTAATTTTATTTTTGTATGTTTTTAAAAATTGATTATTATGTAGTTGTTATATGATTTAAACTCTTTGGAACACTCTTCTGAACCACTTTTCTGATTTACAGTTTACAAATCTATCAAAAATCTCAGAGTCTCTAGGTTGGGGCAATTTATGACTACAGTATATTCCCAAACACAAGCTACTGAGCTAACAACGTCTTCAAGTGTCCTTCCCCTGCCCTGTACCCATACCTGCACACATAAACAAATGAAGACAAAAATCGATAAAAATTAAAAAAACAATGTTTTCTTTTCCCAAACATGTATAATTGTGTGATCTATGCTTACCAAATCTTCAGTCTAAAATGCCTTTGCTTTCTTTGCTTTCAGAAATGGTGGCGGGCGAAGTGGCATGTTCTGTGCGATAGGAATTGTTGTTGAAATGGTGAAACGGCAAAACGTTGTCGATGTGTTCCATGCGGTCAAGACATTAAGGAACAGCAAGCCCAACATGGTGGAGGCCCCGGTGAGTCAGTCTCAGAGGCAGAAGGGAGCGTAGAGATGAGTCAGTCATTTACCTACTTGTGATTTGACTTCCTTGGCACACAGGGAATCAAACGTGTAAATGGGTCTTTGTGGGGACTTTCCTGCCTAAATGATGAATTGCCCAGCATCCCCCTCTGCTCACATAACTTAATCACGTATTACATAAACTGCTAATGATAAAGAAAACTATTTTCACTTAATTTGGAAAATACATGGGGTGTTTTTTTTCTCTGTTGTGGGCAATAAACATTTGCTACAACGAAGTTCGGTAAATGGCTTTATAGTAAGAATAAATCCTGCTATCCAGGCTTTATCCTTGTTCATTTTTATTTCTTAAAGCATATTGAGTTAACTGGTAAAACTAATCTGAGAGATATGTTCCTAAATTATATCAGCACATTAGACATCCGATGTTTTTAAAAGACACCTGAAATGTATTTTAGTCATTATTTATAATTCTTCATTTCTGGTCAAATTATAACATTTAAAGCTTTTGTCATTGACAAATTTCAGCCTTTATTGGTTATAGAGCATAGTTCATAAGATACTACCTGAATTTGCCAGGACTCATAAAATCAGAACATGGCTTACAAAATAAGAACAGATGGGTTTTTGTATGTGGGAGTGCATCTGAATGAAGCTCTATGAAGAATCAAGAAAGAAACTTCGCTCTCACGTTTCACTTTTAAAGAGAGATGTCTGTGGGTTACACGTGTGCACGGTGGGATAAGGTCAGGAGCAGCTGCGTAGTTTTATGCTCACAGAAGAGTAAACCAGAAAAACCAACGCATCATTGTTGCTTGCCCTACATTTATCAAGATGATCAGATAACCAAAATGAGCAATTTGATAAACCTTTAAAGTATTTTCACCACTTCCTGCTCATGGATTGTTCACACAAAAGGTATATTGCTTCCTGAGACAAAATCTGAAGAGTTACATTTAGACTCTTTCACTTTTAAGAGTGATAACACACATTCTCCCCTTCTACGAGTCTTCAGAAACCCTCTACTCCACCTCATTCCTTAGGTTATTGCACTTGTCCGAACAAGGTGATGTTGGATTTGACTGGGGTGTTTGGCAATGGAGATAGAAATAGTGGGGTGGATTTGAGGGATTTTTGAGGTAGAATTCAGGTCATCTTATAAAACAGATGGGTAGTGGTTATGTCTTTAAACTCTGAAGTATGACGATTTCTTAATGTAAACTCTGCCTCCACCTTTCAGATCGAGTCTTAAAATCATCAGTGGGGTCACTTCTGACCCCAGAATTCAAATTTTACCTCCAAATTTCACTTTGGTTTTCCACCATTACTTAAAAAAAATATTCTATGGTTAAACTCTGCCATTCTAGAACATTCCAAAGAGTTACTATTTACCTTTAATTCATGTCCCATGAATCCAGACAAAACTCCCCACCCTCGGGTTTATGTTTAATCACAGTTAATTATTAGTTCTGTGTGGTATTGACTTGAACTGAGAAGTCTGGTAAGGAAATTTAGACTGTAAATCAAATTGCTAGAGACTGATTAAAGAGACATAACTGCTTTCAAGCAGTTTTTGGTTCTTCAGATGCACTTGTCACAGTGATAGGCTAATTTAAATCATGTCTACTTGATAATTAGGGTAAGGTTGATAAAGACCTCTTGGGGAAAGTTTTTATTACCCTAGTTTATTGCTGGAGACACCTAGAAGTTTGCTTTAGAAATAATGTGAGTTTTACATTATTCTTCAGTTCAGCCCAAATATTACCTACTTAGATTGAACTGGAAAGTTTTTAATAATTACATATTGTAAAGTCATAATTTGTAACACAGTCTCTGATTTTTTTTTTTAATTCTTCATAATAAAGTAACATATAGATAGACTTAGAGGAAAGGCAGTTTAAACTCAAATTTTATTGCTAACCAAATTGTCTGAAATATATTAAGGTGACAGGAATAAATTTTCAGATACAAATAAGCTCCAAAAAATGTAAGAACTGCTAACCATTTTGAAATTACTTGAATACTCTGATGAGCCAAAAACTGTCAAATTAAGAATTTGGAATTGTGAAGTGGCGGTTTGAAATGACTGACTTGCTATTTTTTTTTTCACTTTTTTCTTTCTTTTTTTCCTTTTTACTACTGAGGAAAAATATCTGAAGTGTGGGGAACAATATTTGCACTTAGTCACTGTAGCATTATTTATAATAGAAGAAAACAAATGCAATCTAATAGTCAAACAATCCATATATTAGACTTTTATGTAGTATTTAAAGAGGTGATAAATAATGTGGAGAAAAGTTACATAATGTTATACAAAAAACAATAAAGTATAAAATTACATCCTCAAATATGCGTATAAAACTATATTTACTCTAATGTAATTATTTCAATCATGCATAAAAAAGGCTGAAGCAAAATAACAATTTTATTTTCTGATCATAGAATTATAAAAAATCTTTTTTATGATTATACATTTTTATATTGGGAAATTTTTCTGTAATAATCAGGAGTTACTATTATAATCAGCTTTCAAAATACTGTAGATTCTTTTAATTTGACAGAATATATAAGGCAAAGACAACATATCTTTTTATATTGTTTCTTTTTCTTAAACAGCAATTTAAATGTAAACTATGTATGCCCAGATAGTCAACTTGTATATGGAAAAATAATTTGTAATTCTTAAATAATCTAAACCATTTGCAGAGTATTAATTTGGTAGCTATTATTCCCCATTGGTCTTCTTAACGTTCCTCAACCCTTTTGTGTTAACGTCTTTCAGGAGCAGTACCGTTTCTGCTATGATGTAGCTTTGGAATACCTGGAGTCATCCTAGCTGGATGAGACCTCAGCATCCAGACAGAAACCTTTTCCTCCATTGAGCAAGCAGCTGTTGTACCTATTACATCCGTGCAGAAAGATTTTAATGTGGGGGGCGGGAGACTTTTCCATTTGAGAGGAAAAAGTATTTTTCTTATGGAGCTGTGTATCTTAATAAAAATGACTCAATTAGTTTCTATTACTGTATGAAAGCATCCACATTTTGTGCCACATAAATTATATTTAATAAGAACCAGATTCAAATGAGAACTTATCAGTGTTTGTACAGTGAATATGCAGCCTTTTCTCTGCTGGTTTTGCTAGCGCAGCCACCACATGTTGCGTGAATTAGTACTTTCCACATGGCATTTTCCTCCTTTTTTTTTTTTTAGATAAAAGATGTTAACTCTTTAAAGGAGTAAGAAAGAAAAGCTGTGCAAATTCATAGTAAAGTTCATTTTTTTATATGTTTCAAGTGTAGCAGATCTCTATATAAATATATAAATATATATAACTGGCTTATTTTCTCTTAATGTGCAATGATGGCTGGATCATTTAAAGTTCTTTTTAGAAATAAACATAAGCCAAAGACTCAAGTGTAAATATGTCTATATGGAGAAAGCACATTATATTTATTGGTTACTGACATTCCTTTTTTTGATGGCTAATATACTACCACCACAATCATTTTTTTTTTCCTGAAGAAAGCTTTTTCTTTCACTAAAATCAATTGTAAACGATTTTTGTAGATTATTTTTTGTATGTTTTAGTGTAAGTAGGGGATAAACTTTTTATTCATAAATCAGGAAGCAGTGTTCTTTATAGTGATTCTCTTGTGTACATGCTTGTGAATTAAATTGATGTAAATCACCTTGGCAATTGGGTCTTTTAATATAGGACCAAATTAAAACATTTTGTTGACAATGTATAATTTTTCACAATTTCATTAGTTAAAGAAATAATGGTTTGGTGATCATGTATGAGAATTGAACACATTCAAAGGCCTTGCTGGTGATGTGTACAATGTTGAACGTAGCCTTTAAGCATCATTTACATTTTAAAGGCATTGATTTTTTTCAGCTTATGACCAAGCACTGGTCAAGAAAACAAAATGGCAACATTTATGCTTTCAGGGTCAAGCTTTAGCAAACTGTAAACTGTCAAGGTGATAAAATGTTCTTTTTTTTTTTTTTTTTTTTATGTTTACATGCACAAGCTTTGGGTTCTAACATAGAAAGTGTAAGCAAATCAATGCCAGATTCCTGTTTTGTGCATTGTCATGGGATTCTCAAGTGATCCTTTCTAAATGTGGTCTAGTTCACATTCTCCCTCTAGCTGTAACTTCACATCACCAGTTTGCAGTTTATCATTGACTAAAGCATTCCAGTATCCTCTTTCTAGATTGCCAGTACATGACATGGTGCTTATAAAGATTTGATTAAAGTAAGAGTGAATAAAGTTTTTATAATTACAACAGTTCTTGTTTGCAAATCATTTCCCCCTAATTTTCATGTCTTCACTCCCAAATACCCAGAAATTCTATTAAAGTAAAACTAATTAGAAGTAAAACTAATATGCAGCCTTTTCTCTCCTGCACTAATTTCTTTTTTTTTTTTTTTTTTTAATTTTTAAAATTGAATTTCAAAAAGTCCATATGAGTGGAGAGGGAAAAGGCCATGGGATTGACATCAATTGTTTTTTGAGTATCTGTGTTTATATGTCACTGGCCTTTTATGTGATATATATTTCCTTATTTCTTCCTTATAACAAACTTGACAAATAGTAATGATCATCCCTTTTTTATTGATGATGAAATTGAATTGAAGCTGAGACCATAAATGATTTGTCAACCAATTCAAATTTAAGTCTGACTTAGCAGCTCACTCTCTTCCACTAAACACACTTCTTCCCTGAAAAATAACATGGAAAATTTGACACTTCATTTTTATCGTTCCTCATTAATTGATTTTCTTATAAAGTATTAATATTATGTGCATCTTTGAACTCCACTTGCTATGTACATTACTAGAACATTTGTGACTTTTATTAGTAAGAATTTAGATTAAAAAACTTCATCTTTTCATAGAAAGACTAATTTCCATTTAAACGGATACATTTACCAAAAAATCTACAAACTTACCCAAGATTTCTTCATGCAGTGAAGTTTGTAATGTAAATGCTATGGAGGATTCTGCTTTGGTGCTTGACTCTGATTTCATTTTTACTCACATTATTGCACCCACACACCACCAAAATCACCATGAATGCCACTGTCCACAAAGCTCAGAGGTCCGTGTGGCCTCCAAAACGCAAGCAAAGAACAAAAGGAGTCCTCTTCCTCTGACAGGAAATGAAAATGTCATGATTTGTTTGGGCACCACAGAGACCAGTTCATCAGAAGAAAGTTGGGAGGGGAGGGGTGCTGATTTTGTTTTTCTCAAAACTCATATTCAAAAAGTCATACTTTATATCCTGAGTAGTCCCGTGCATCACCACGTCCCACTCAGCTATGTCCCACTGGGCAGGAAATGTCTTGGCAGAACTCTTAAAAAGTGACTATACTCTTCACAATTAAGGCCTACTGTCTGTCTATATGTCACTTATTTCTTAACTGGCTGTCATAAAGTTGAATTATATAGTTCCCTTTCTTATATGCTATCACTTGGGAAATGTTGGAAGTATATCAGCAGAGACACAAGCAACTGGGAATTTATGAGTTTTAACCAAGGACTCTTGAAAATAAGTGTTAGCCTTCTAGTCAGAGCTGCTTCTCCTTTTTCTAATATTTAGTCTTTGGAGAAAGGAAAGGCTTTTGCATGAATGTGTTGCTATGTCACAGTCAAATGACCTCCGACATTGAGACATAAACAAAAAAATATTTTTGCATGGATAGGGAAGGAGAGGAGACATGTTTACCTCTGTACTGATGTGCTAATGTGCTCATTCAATATTCACCTTATTGAAAACCTCTTGATTCCAGGTACTCATGTAATGACCTTGGAAGTCGGACATCAACTTCCTCTCAAATCTGCTCTGTTGCCAGAAAATGGTATAGATATAAATATAAGTTCTTGGCATCTAAAAAACTTATTAGATACTGGCAGATATTAAAATGCAGGAGATAAATTACTCTCCGTAGCACAACTGGAAATATGAGACAGTCTGTAAGCTTTGGAAGATGGCCTTTGAGATTTGCCTGACTTTTATAGTGGAGTGACATATGCACATTCACATTTAATTTCTGCGCACTTCAGCAAGAATTCCTTTTTCATAACTAAATAGCCAAATATCAATATTCTGTCCCATATCCCAGTATAACGTGTAGAATATTTATAAAATATTTCTATACTCAGAAACTTCACAGCGTTCCTAGATGCATTTCAGTGTTTTAGTAAACATCCCTATTAAAGGTAGGGGCAGTATGCTGTTTGATTCAACACTATCCTAAGTAAAGACAGAAGACAGCTGGTTGTGCTTCCTGTAACAATTTCTCTTACACATTTCATAAAGTCTCCCCACACCATAGGGAGGCTTAGACTGAGAGATATCTGAATTTGCTCACAACTTGGGTCTATTCAAGCAGTCTGCTGAATATTAGCATGTAATCACTCAAAACTAAAAGGAAAAGCTATGTCTTAGGATCTACTTTAAGTAAACTATATGTGGCTTCTGGAATATACATTTTCCAGAAATCAATGGACAGATGAATAACACTTCTTAACTTGCAGCTTCCTCAAAAATGAATTGAAATGCTAACCTGGAAGATAAACACCAGAGAGACACTTGTTATGAAATCCTGTGCATTGCTGCTGTGTTGTATGGTCTAAGAGACAAAGTCAAACTGGGAAAGTAGCAAAAACAAGATTGGAATAGCATCTACTCGGTATTTGTTGAAAATGAGGAGATGCCTGCAGGGCCAGTGGGTACTGTGAATGAGGGAAATAGGCCAGGTATCTTTCAGTATGGTCACTCAGGTTGTATTGCGCATATGACAACAGACATCCTTAGCTTGTGCATTTTCTAGTAGGAATCGTTTTCATGTCTACAAAAGTAAATCTGTCTCCCGTTCTAATTAAAACACATATCTCTCCTGGTCCATCTTGCATTTTCCCTCTTTGGATTGGAAAACGGCTATTTTTTTTTCTGTTTGGGCCATTTTGCCTAAGTTGGTTCTGCGTCGTTTTTTTTTTTGACATTCAGTACTCTTTTGTTTAAGATTTTTATTAAAATATAGCTAACATACAATATTATATTAGTTTCAGATGTAGACAATAGTTATTCCACATCTATATACCTAAAGAGGTGCTCACCATAAGTCCAGCAACCATCTGGACGTGCTATGCTATGACAATATTATTGCCTATATTCCCCATGCTGTACATTTCATCCCCATGACTTATTTGTTTCATACCTGGAAATTGGGACCTCTTCTTCCCCTTCAGAGACCCCCCTTTTTAAATTTTTCAACCACAGTTGACATTCAATATTCCATAATTTCTATTAATTTGAGGTGTACAGCACAGTGGTTAGACATTTATATATAAAGAAGTGATCCCCCTGACTAGTCTAGTACCCACCTGGCACTATAGATATTACCATATTATTGACTATATTCCCTGTACTTTACATCCTCATGACTATTTTGTGACTATCCATTTTTACTTCTTACTACCTTTACCTTTTTCACCTTGTCTCCCAACCCCTCTTCCATCTATCATCCCTATAAAGCTAGTACTCATCTGACAGCATACATAGTTATAATATTATTGACTATATCCCTTATGCTATACCCTACATCCCCATGACTACTTTGTAACAACCAATTTGTACTTCTTAATCCCTTCGCCTTTTTCACCCATTCCTAATCCCCCTCCCATTGTGCAACCATCAAAATGTGCTCTGTATCTACGAGTTTGTTTCTGTTTTGTTTGTTTATTTTTTTTAGATTCCACGTGTAAGCAAAATCACATTGCATCTGTCTTTCTCTTTTTGATGTACTCCACTCAGCACTAAACCTTCCAGGTCCATCCATGCCACCGGAGATGGCAAGACCTATTCCCTTCCAAGAACAAGCAATATTCCATTGTATATATGTCCCACCTCCTCTCTGTTTATTCGTTGACAGACACCTAGGCTGCCTCCACATCTTGGCCATTGTAAACAATGCTGTAATGAGCATATGGATGCACAGGTCCCCTCGAAGTAGCATTTTGGCTTTCTATGGATAATTACCCAGAAGTGGGATTTCTGGATCCTTCTTTCTCTCTTGTTATAGCCTTTGTTTTAAAGTCTATTTTGTCTTGTGTAAGTATTGCTAACACAGCTTTTTTTATGTTTCCATTTTCATAATGTATCTTTTTCCCATCCCTTTACTTCCAATTTGTGTGTGCCTTTCGATCTGAAGTGAGTCTCTTGTAGGCAGCATATGTAAGCTTCTTGTTCTCTTAACCATTCTGCCATCCTATGTTTTGATTGGAGCATTTAATCCATGTACATTAAAAGTAATTGTTGATAGATATGTAGTTATTGCCATTTTTTAATGCATATTTTTTACTTTTTTTTTTTTTGTCTTAAATAAGTCTCTCTAACATTCCTTGTAATACTAATTTGGTGGTGAGGAATTCCTTTAGCTTTTTCTTATCTGGGAAGCTCTTTATCCTTCAATTCTTTGTAGCTATCTTTGCTGGGTAGAGTAATCTTGGTTGTAGGTCCTTTCGTTTCATCACTTTGAATATCTCATGCCAATCCATTCTGGCCTGCAAAGGTTCTGTTGAGGAATCAGCTGACAATCTTATGGGAGCTTCCTTAATAATGGTAACTAACTGCTTTTCTCTTACTGCTTTTAAGATTCTCTCATTGCTTTAACTTTTGGCATTTTAATTGTGATGTGTCTTGGTGTGGGCCTTTTTGGTTTCATTTTGTTTGGGACTTTCTGTGCTGCCTAGTCTTGTATATCTCTTTTCTTTGCCAGGTTAGGGAAGTCTTCAGTCATTATTTCTTCAAATAGGTTTTCAATTCTTTGCTCTCTCTCTTCTCCTTCTGGTACCCCTTTAATGCAAATGATGGTATTTTTGATGCTCCAGTGGCCCCTTAAACTCTCCTCATGTTTTTTTGTTTTGTTTTGTTTTGCTGTTCTGATTGGGTGTGTTCTGCTATCTTACAAATCTTATAAATCACTGATTTGATCCTCTGCTTCTAATCTGTTGATTTCCTGTAATGTATTCTTCATTTCAGTTATTGCAGTCTTTGTTTCTGACTGGTTCTTTTTTATGTTTTCTATCATCATTTTTATGTTTCCTATCTCTTTGTTGAAGTTCTCCCTGAGATCACTGAGCATCCTTATTACAAGTGTTTTGAACTCTGCATCTTGTAGATTGCTTGTCTCCATTTTTGTTTAGTTCTTTTTCTGGAGATTTGTTCTGTCCTTTTATTTGGAACATATTTGTTTATGTCCCATTTATGGCTGTGTCCCCTGTGTTTGTTTCTACGTAGGCTGCTATGTCTCCCAGTCTTAGTAGAGTGGCTTTATGCAGTGGCTGTCCTGTGCGACCCAGTAGTGCAGTCTCTCTTGTCACCAGAGCTGGGTACTCCAGGTGTGTCCCTTATGTGGGTTCTGTGTCCCCTCCTGTTGTAGTTGTAACTTGATTGCTGTTTACACATCAACAGGAGGAATTGACCTTCAGGCTGATAGGTTGTGAGGACTGGCTGTGACTACAGTGGAGGAGCCACTGTGCAGGGGCTGACCCTGGTGCCTTCCCAGTCTGCACTTTGTGTTTGTCATCCTTGGAGGTGGCCTGGTGATGCTTCAGCCCAGTCTGAAGCTGGCTACTGGGCCTCCTGGGAGGTGATCAGCTACAGGCTAAGTTCAGCTGCATTCTGTGCCCTGCTGGGGGCCACCTGATATGAGCCACAAAGCAACCCAAAGATGGTTGCTGCCAGTGCTGTGCTTGGAGGTGCCTTGAGAGGCCAAGCCACAAACCAAGGCTGGCTGCCATCATTGCCTGGCTTAGGCTGCTAAGCCAGAGGCACAGGACGCACCTAAGCCAGATGCCTCTTGTTTGAACTGTGAGCCTTTGGGAGATTTTAGGAAAGTCCACAGAATGAGCCACAACAGGCTGTTTATAAGGAAAAACCATTGAAAGAGGCTTGGGTGTGCCCAAAAGTTGGGTAGGGTGTGGTCTCAGAGAATCGGTAGGGCCGTGCGGAGAAAGGTGATAGCCAATTTGATGGAGACTCAGATATGACGACTGCCTGCGTCTGCACGCAGGGAGGGGGAGGGTTCAACAGAGAAGCAATGGCTTCCGCCAGCTCCTCCATCTGAGAGAAAGCTACCCCTCCAGCCCTCACCCTGAAGTTAGACAATTCATTTCCTCCTCGTATGTCCCTGGTGTTTGGAGCTGCTGCTGCAGTGCTGGAGCTCGGAGTAAGTAAGTCAATGCGTGGTCCCTTTAAGAGGAGCACCTGAGAGTGCAGCCGCCGCCTTCCGTCTCACTGACCCACAGTCTGCTGGTTTTCACAGCAAGAAATTATGGGAACTTCTCTCCCCTGAACTGACACCCTGGCATAGGAGGGGCTAGGACCCCTCACTCCTCAGGGGGGGACCTCCGCAGCTGAGATAGCCCTCCCTATTTTTAATGGTCACACGCAATTGAGGGACCAAGCCGTTCCATGTCTCTGCCTTTCTACTAGTCTTGAGATGGCTTCTGTATGTCAGCAGTTGTAGGGCTTTTGTTCAGCTAGACTTCAAGTGATTCTCAATAATGGTTGTTCTGTGGTTTGGTTGTAAGTGATGTGGTCCTGAGAGGAGGTAAGCACAGCATTTACCTACTCCACCATCTTTCTGGAAATCCCCAGAAAATGAATATTAAATATTTTGCCATCCTCAGCTATACTGTAAAAAACAATAGCCTGAGACTGGTGATTAATGTCAACTGTTGTTTGACATGGGGATCAAAGAGAACAAGGTGGGGAAGCCAACTCCCACTTGGCCTCAAAATCACATGTGATACCCAAGGATAGTGACACTTACCTCCCAGCAGAGTTTGCTCTGTGGGAATATTGACCCAATAGTGTCTTGCCTCTCAAGAGGGTGTAGAAATTTAAGTTTTTATTTGAACTCTAAACATTTTTGAATGTTGGCAACCAATTAAATTCAAAAACAAAAAATAAACTCCTAGCCCAATGCTATACAAAACAAAGCCTGTCCAGGGACTATCTGGTCATCTTAAGAGCTACAGTCTCCCAGTTTATGACCTTCATTGTAGAATGACTGTTGTTTTACTCTTTTGACCTTTCAAAGATGGTTTTAAAAACCATCCTTTTAGTTGGTTTTAGTTGTCTTTAAAAAGCTTTCTTGACTATTTTTCATATATATTCTTTGTTTCTTATTTACTTTATTTTCTCGCATATTTTTCTGTTTTAAAAATATGTGTAGATGAAGCTTGACTCCTCAGATGAAAAACGAAATGAGGTTAATGTCTCTTTCTGTGCCCTACTACCTGGACTAAATTCAGAAGAGCATATTTCAGAAAGTAATTCACACATTTCACCTAGTAAGCACCCCAAAAAATGATGACTAAAAAATAATTCTTCTGGAAATAATAGTATAGAGAACTCAAAAGGGGAGCACTTGTTCTGTGAGCCATGGGATGGCCTGAACTGTTTTAGGCACAAATGCAAAAAAGCATCTGTGGAAGCTCCACACTTCCAGATTGCGATGGTACATGCTGACTTCCATGGCAGGTGCAAAACAGTATGGGCTCTCTCTAGCCCACAGTGGGAACTGGAACTCCAGTTTCATAAATCTAATTACCTGAAGCACAGTCAGCAGACTAAAATTGATTTCTTTTCACCTTTGTGTTATATTCTTGGCATGATAAAGTGAGTATTTGTTAATTATTTACTTTTCAGTGTTAAGTTCTGTATTACCTGAGCTCAAATGTGGTCATTCAGGGAGCACATTTATCTTTGAATAATAAATCATATAATTTCATTGAATGAAATGATCGATGTTAGAGGGATATTAGAGATGATCAAACCTAATGCCATTATGAAGTTTAAGAAATTAAAACTTTGAGAAATCATATGTCTATCAGTAAAGGGTCAGATAGTAAATGCTGAGGCCTTGCAGGCCAGTCTGTTATCTTTGTTACTAGACCTTCCTTAAGGAATGGCTAGAGAAAGTTCTTCAAACAAATGAACAAATTATAAATGAAGGAATTTTCAAGCATCAGAAAGGAAGAAAGCAGAATTATGGGTATATACAATACAATAATCCTTTTCATATATTTATTTTATAAATCACATTTGATGATTGAAGCAAAAATAACACCATGTGATTCAAGACAATAATATTGAAGAGTGAGGATAAAGGTTCTAAATAGAAGTAAGGTTTCTGTACTGCACTCAAAGTGGTAAACTAATGATAACACTAAATTGTAATAAGTCATATATTTATAGTGTAATGACCACAGACATCACTGAAAACAACCACCAAGAGATGCTCAAAAAAATTATAAATGAATCAAGATGGAATCCTGAAACATGTTCACATAACACACAGAAAATTAAGGAAAGAGATACAGTAATAAGAACAGTAGAAGAATAAAAACAAATAATACAATGACAGACTTAAGTTCTAACATATCAATAATTACCTCAAGTGCTCTAAATATGCCAATAAAAACATTAAATGTCATATGGATTAAAAATAACAGTTATATACTACATACAAGAAACTTACTTCAGATTCAATAAAACAGGTAGACTAAAAGTTACAAGATTGAAAAAGATACACCATGCAAACATTCAATTTAGAAAATAATGAGTAGTTATAATTAACATCTAATAAAGTAGTCTTCTAAGCAAATAAAATTACTACATATGAGTGAAGAGACATCACATAATGATAAAAGGATCAATCCACAGGTAAGACATAATGATGCTAAATGTACACACCAAACCTCAGAGCCTCAAAATGCATGAGCAAAAACTGATAGAGGTGAAAGGAGAAATCTACCTTTATAGTTAGAAACTTCAAACCCCACCCTTCCCTCCCTGCCCACAGCAAATGATAGAACTAATGGACAGAAAATCAGCAAAGATGTAGAGATATGAACAACACAATCAACTGACAGTGTCACATTGAAAAAGTAAGAACACTACCCAATAGCAGCAGGATACTATCATACAATCACCCATGGAACATTCACCAACATAGATTTTTCCCTGGGCCATAAAACAAAACCACAACAAATTTAAAAGAATTCTGTAGAATATGTTCTTTGACTATAAAGGAATCAAACTACAATTTGATAATAGGAAGGCAACAGAAAAATCTCTAAACATATGTAAATTAAGCTACATACTACGAAATAATTCATAGGACAAGGAGAAGTTTTCAAAGGGAATTTTAAAAAAACAGACTTGAAAGAAAATGAAAGTACAGCGTATGAAAATATGTGAGATATAGCTAAAGCAGTACTGAGAAAGAAATTTATAGCATTTAATGGTTACATTTGAAATAAGACAAGGTCTCAGTTATCTAAGCTTCTACCTCAAGAAAATATAAAAGGAAGACCCTAAACCAAAGCAAAAAGGAGAAAGGACATAATAAAGTTAAGAGAAGAAATTAATGTCGATAAAAATAGGAAATTAGAGAATATTAGGAAAATATGGAATAAAAATCTAGTTCTAATAAATCAATAAAATTAATAAATCTCTAGTAAGACAACAATAAAAGAATACAGAAATCATTAATATCAGGATTATAATAGAAGACACAATTATAGATCCTGCAGCCATTGAAAAGATAACAAATACTATTAAAAAATGTATACTCATAAACTGGACAGTTTAGAAAAAAATGGACCATTCTGGAATAAACATAAGCTGTTAAAACTTAATGAAGACGAGATAGATACTCAGAATAATAATCCTATAACCATTAAATAAATTGAATTCATAATTAAAAGCTCCTCCTCCCAAAAACCTCTAGGCCTAGATGGTTTCACTGGAGAATTCTATCAAACACTTAAAGAATTAACACCAATTTTATACAGTCTCTTCCAGAAAATAGAAAAGGAAGGAGTACTTGTGAACTCATTTTACAAAAGCAATATAAACCTGTTAACAAAACTTGACACAAACAAACAAACAAAAATTTACAAATTAATATATCTCTATTCATATAAACTAATATGAACTTTAAATTAAAATGTTCAACAAAATATTAGCAAACTGAACTCAATAAAGTAAAAGTAATTATGCACATAACCAGGTGGGATTATTTCTATTATGTAAGGTTGTGGCACTATTTGGAAATCAATCAATATGATATGCCATATATCAACAAGCTAAAGGAAAAAAGCATTGATCATATTAATTAACTGAGATAAAGTATTTGATAAAATCCAATACTCATTCCTGATAATAACTCTCTAGAGGGGAACTACTTCAACTTAATAAAATCTAAAAGAAGTTACAGCTAACTTCATACTAAATGGTGAAAGGCTGAATGCTTTCCCTCTAATACTGGGAACAAGGCAAATATGACCTCTCTCATTACTCTATTCATCAGAGTACTGAAATTTCTAGCATTGCAATAAGGCAAGGAAAAAAAAAAAGCCATACAGATTTGAAGGATAAAATAAAACGTCCCTTATTTGCAAATGACATGATTGTCTATATAGAAAATCCTGAAGAATCTACAAAAAAGTAAAAATGTTCTGGAATTAATAAGTGAGTTAAGTAAGTTCACAGGATACAAGATCAACACATACACATCAATTGCATTTTTATATATTAATAATAACCATGGTGAAACTGAAAAGCACGGTATCATTTATAGTTGCTCCAAAGAAAATGAACTACTTAGATATATACTTATCAAAACACATATAGAATATACATGCTGTAAATTACAAAATGCAAATTAAAAAATCAAAATATACCTAGGTTAATGGCGATAAATATTTGCTTGTGGATTAGAAATAGTAAATATATCAGTTCTTTCCAAATTGACCTATAGATTTAATGTAATTCCTAAAAAACCCCACCAGAACTTTTGTAGATCTATTAATAGATAAGCTTATTCTAAAATTAATATGGAAAAGCACAGGCCTTAGGATAGCTAGAACAATCATGACAAAGAATAAAAAAATGGGAGCGATAACTCTACCCGATATTAATGTTTACTATAATCAGAAGAGTTCAACATTGGTGGATCGCTCTATCAAATATGAAGGCTTTTATACGGCTATATTAATCCGAAGAATGTGGTATTGGTTTTAGAAAAAAATAGAAGAAAATTTTCTAGATTTAGGGCTATGCAGAGTTCTTAGATTTGACCCTCAAAGCATGATCCCTACAACTAAAAATTGATAATTTGGGCCTCATCACAAAATTTTTGCTCCGGAAAAACCCATGTGAAGAGGATGAAGGACAAGATTAGAAGCAAATATTTGCAAACTATATATCCAATAAATGGACCAGCATCTAGAATACATAAAGACCCTCAAAACCCAACAGTGAACAACAACAGCAACAAAATAACACAATGCAATTAGAAAATGTGCAAAAGACATCTCACTGAAGAGGATATACATATGACAAATATGTACATAAAAAGATGTTCAATATTGTTAGCCATTAGGAAAATGGAAATTAAAACCACAGTGAGATATCACTATCCATCTATCAGATTAGCTAAGATAAACATTAATGAGAACACCAAACATCGAGCTGGTAAGGGAGCAAAGAAACTAGATCAAGCGTATGTTGCTGATAGAAATGTAAAATGGTAGAGACACTCTGGACAAGTATGGCAGATCAGATTATTCTTATAAAACTAAATAAGCAATAACATATAATCCAGCAATTACACTCCTAGGCATTTTTCCCAGAAAAGTACTTATATTCACACAAAAACCAATGTATATGAATATTCGTAGCATAGCAGCTTTATCTGTAATATCTCCAAACTGGAAACAGCCCAAAGGTCCTGCAACTGGTAAATGGTTAAATAAACCGTGGTACATCCATACTGTGTATGAAACACCATACTATGAAACACCACTCAGCAATAAAATGGAATGAGTTATTGATATAGTCAACAACTTGAAAGACTCTCCAGGGAATTATTCTAAATTTTTAAAAAGCCAAACCCAAAGGGTATGTGCTGTAGGACTCCGTTTTTGTAACATTTTTGAAGTGACAGAATTTTAGAAATGAAGAACAGATCAGTTATTGCCAGGGATTAGCAATGTGGGTAGGGTAGGTGAATGGGAGGTGGATGTGGTTATAAAAGGGTAACACAAAGGATTCATGTGGTAATAAAACCCTTCAATATCTTATCTGTGGTGGTAGATTCATGAGCCTACACATGTGACAAAATTGCATAGAATTAAATAGACACCCACACAGGCCCAAATAAGTACAAGCAAAACTGTAAATCTGAATAATATTGTCGGATTGTATCAATGCCTATATTCTGGTTGTGATATTGCACTTCAGTTTTGAAAAGAGGATTCAAGCTTCCCTGAAAGATGATATTTGAAGAGACATTCCTCTACCGACCAAAGCTACGCCACTGCACACACATCACTGATCAGGTGATCTAACTATAATATATCCAATGTAAAACTATAACATTTTTTAACGACTCCCCGGTGGCAAATAATTCAAAGCCATCTCCCTATTTATTGACAGTTGAGGAAAACATTAGGTAGTCATTAACTCCTAAGACTCTTTTTCAAATTAAATATACCCCATTCAGTATATTTCTTTTCTTACTGCTGTAGTGTCGAGAACATCCAAAAGAAAGGGAACATGAGAAAAGATTTTAATCCAAGTCTTCTATTTGCCCAAAACTATTCCCAAAAGAGTGAAGACAGAGAAGACAGAGAGACAAACAAAATATAAAGAGCAAGTAAACACGACAAATGAGGAAAAAAATGATATGCCCTATGCAGGAGAATACTATAGATGACACTACAAGTGACCTGGGTAGCTATAAAGAATAAGGATCCTTTCAATCCAAAGACCCCAAATGGGAAGAAGCTGAATGTGCAGAAGGAAGAGAAAGTGGTCAGTGAGGCTGGAGCACACTGAGGGGAGTGGTACAATGTGAGGTCAGTGAGAGTGGTTCACAGCATATGCGTTTTCCAGATCCAAGAGTTAGTATATATTATTCATCTTGGTCCTCCATTCTCTCCGGAGACCTTCACACCGCGTAATCTAAAGTTAAATGCATTGCATTGCACATGGCAGATTTCAATAACTGTTTATTAGATATAATTAAGCCAGACCTATTTAGCTTAATAGCTTCTTCTATGTTTTCTCCACAGTATCATACAGTGCCTCTGCTTCTAAAACAGCAAACAAATGAAACCCACAGGCATCTGCTCCTGGGGTCTTTCCAGGATTATTTTTTGGTTTCACTGGATAGGTCATTCCCCTAAGCACTTTGGCACTTCATGGATTCGATGAGCTCTTTAGTAAGTAATTTGGCTCTAGACCATGACAAACACAAAATAAATCCTGATCTAAGGAGACTATAGTAATTCATCCAGTTCATTATCAGTCACTGATTGAGTAAAGCAAAACCCGTTCCAGTCCAAATACATGAATGACAGCAACACATAAACATATTTCATAAATATGAAAATCATTCAGAATTGGAGAGGCTTTCCTAAACAGCATATAGAAATGCATAGCAGTGAGCAGAGTTGGGGAGGGTTGCTGAAGTTGTGTAACCTGAAGGTATCAGGGGAGATGGGTAGGACCAGAGCCAAACTAAAAGCACAGGGCTGATTGACAGTAAGAGATGTGCTGGACTCCTGGACCACCCTGTGTCTGTACCTGGGGCCTGAACCATTCCAGGAAAGGAGAAGAATATACTGCTCTTGACAGAAAGATAGTCACTCACCTCTACCTAATGAGGACAGACTGGGAGCCTAGAAGCATGTCACTTATTCTGAGTAAGAGTCCTGAGATTGTATGAGATTTTTAGTGCTGCCATAACAAATTACTACAAACTGAGTGGCTCAAAACAACAAAAATGTATTGTCTCAGTTTGGGAGGCTGAAAATCCAAAATCAGGTGAACACCTGTAGGGAAACTCCTTCTTTGCATCCTCTAGCTTCTAGTGGTTTGCCAGCCATCCTTGGCATTTCTTGTCTTGCAGCTGCATCACTCCAATCTCTGCCTACATTTTCACATGGTATTTCCTCTGTGTCTCTTCTCCTCTTATAATGCCAGTCATATTGGATTAAGAGCCCACCCTACTATAGTACGTCCTCATTTTAACTTAACTAATTTTATTTATAATGATACTCATTATGAACCTTAGGACTGCAACATATTTGTCGGAGGACACACAACCCACCAAACACACCCAGCCAAATTATCCAAGCATGAGGGTAGAATGAAGACATTTTCAGACATACTGAACCTGTTACAGGAATGTGTAGAGAACTGCATCCTAGTGGTTATTGCTACAACATCCTTTTCCACGCATTTATCTATCCATATAATATGGTTTTACTGGATTTTAAATGTTACATAAATGTTTTATTGTGAATACCCTGTTGCTGCTTTCTGTTTTTCACTTATTACATTTTTGAGGTTTATTTACATTAGAAAGCTAGTTAATTTTTTTCATTGCTATATGGTATTTTATTATAGAGATATAAGCTATTTACCAAAACTTTTTTCTTTGGATGAATGTATGTTATTCTCTATTTGCCTTTTAAGAGTGCATGTTTTTTTTTTAATTATTTTTTTCAGTCGCAGTTGATATTCAATATAATTTTATGTTAGTTTCAGATTTAAAGCATAGTGATTCGACATTTATTTAATTTATGCAATGATCTTCCTGATTAATCTAGTAAATTCCTGGCACTATACGTAGTTGTTGCAACATTATTGACTATTCTCTATGCTGTACTTAACATCCCCATGACTATTTTGTAACTACTAAATTGTACTTCCTAATCACTTCACCCTTTTCACTCATCTCCTAAACACCTCTCCCCTCTGGCAACTATCAGTTTGTTCTCTGTATCTATGAGTCTGTTTCTGTTTTGTTTGTTCTCTTATTTCGTTCTTCAGATTCCACATATAAGTGAGATCATATTTGTCTTTCTCAATCTGACTTATTTCACTTAGCATAATGCCCTCCAGGTCTATTCATGTTGTTGCAAATGGTAAGATTTCATCCTTTTTTATAGCCCAGTAATATCCCATTGTATGTATGTACTACAGCTTCTTTATCCAATTTTCTATTGATGGGCACTTGGGTAGATTCCAAAGCTTAGCTATTGTACATAGTGCTGCAATCAACATAGGAGTACATATATCTTTTTGAATTAGTATTTTGAATTTCTTCAGGTAAATACCCAGAAGTAGAATTGATGGGTCATCAGGTAGTTCTATTTTGAATTATTTGAGGACCCTCCGTACTGTTTCCCATAGTGGCTGCACCAATTTGTAATCCCACCGACATTGTATGGGGGTTCCCTTTTCTTCACATCCTTGCCAATACTTGTTGTTTGTTGATTTATTGATGATTGCTATCCTGACAAGTGTTAGGTAATGTCTCATTGTGGTTTTAATTTGCATTTCTCTGATGATTAGTGATATTAAGCATCTTTTCATATGTCTATTGGCCACATGTATGTCTTCTATGGAGAAATGCTTACTCAGGTCCTCTGCCCATTTTTTAATTGGATTGTTTGTTTCTTTGGTGTTGAGTTGTATGAGTTTTTTATATATTTTGGTTATTGACTCCTTTTCAGATGTATCATTGGCAAATATCTTCTCCCATTCAGTAGGCTGTCTTTTCATTTTGTTTATGGTTTCCTTTGTATGCAAAAACTTTTTAGTTTAATGTAGTCCCACTTGTTTCTTTTATTCTTTTTTATCCCTTGCTCGAATAGATAAATCAGAATTTTTAAAAAAAATCACTAAAAACAATGTTACAGAGTTTATTGTCTATGTTTTCTTCTTGGAGTTTTGTGGTTTTGGGTCTTACATTTAAGTTTTTAATCCATTTTGAGTTTACTCTTGTATATGGTGTAAAAAGGTGGTCCAATTTCATTTTTTTGCATGTATCTGTCCAGTTTTCCCAAATCCATTTGTTGAATAGGCTGTTTTTATCCCACTGTATGTTTTTGCCTCTTTTATCATAAATTAAGTGACCGTATAGGTGTGGGTTTATTTCTGGGCTCTCTATTCCGTTTCATTTATCTGTGTGTCTATTTTTATGCCAGTACCATGCTGTTTTGATTACTATAGCCTTGTAGTATAATTTGATATTAGGCAGTGTGATGCCTCCAACTTTCTCTTTCTTTCTCAAGAGTCCTGTGGCTATTTGGAGTCTTTTGTGGTTTCACATAAATTTGAAGATTATTTGTTCCAGTTCTGTGAAAAATGTCTTGACATTTTGATAGGGATTGCATTGAACCTATAGATTACGTTGGGTGGACACTTTAATGATGTTAATTCTTCCTATCCATGAACACAGCATGGTATATGCTTCCATTTATTTGTATCTTCTTTGGTTTCTTTCATCAATGTCTTGTAGTTTTCTGAGTACAGGTTTGTTATTTTTTTGGTTAAATTTATTCCTAGGTTATTTATTTATTTATTTACTTACTTATTTACTTATTTATTTATTTATTTATTTATTTATTTATTTATTTGATGCAGTTCTAGATGAGATTTTTTAAATTCTCTTTCTGACAGTTTGTTATTAGTGTATAAAATATAAAAATGCAACTGATTTCTGAATATTAATTATTTGTCCTGCTACTGCACTGAATTTATTTATCAGTTCTAATAGTTTTTTGATGGAATCTTTAGGGTTCTCTAAATATAGTATTTTATCATCTGCATATAATGACAGTATTACTTCTTCCTTTCTGATTTGGATGCCTTTAATTTCTTTTTCTTGTCTGATTGCTGTGGCTAGGAGTTCCAATACGATGTTGGATATAAGGGATGATAGTAGGTATGCTTGTATTGTTCCTGATCTTAAGAAGAAGAACACTTTAAAATTTTCCCCATTGAATCTGAGGTTAGCTGTGGGTTTGTTATACATGACCTCTATTATGTTGAGGTGTATTTCCTCTATTCTAACTTTGCTGAGAGTTTTTATCATAAATGGATGCTGGATTTTGTCAATCACTTTTTCTGTATTTATTGATAAGAGCATATGATTTTTATCTTTTTTTTTGTTTGTTTAGGTGGTGTATCATGTTAATTGCTTTGCGTGTGTTGAACCAAACTTGCATCCCAGGAATAAATCTCACTTGATCATGGTATATGTTTTCTTTTTTATATATTTCTGAATTTGGATGCTAATATTTTGTTGAGGATTTTTGCATCTGTTGTTCATCAGGGATATCAGCTTATAATTTTTATTTTATAATGTCTTTGTCTGGTTTTGATATCAGGGTAATGGTGGCCTTGTAAAAAGAGCTTACAAGCTTTCTCTCCTCTTGAATTTTTTGGAACAGTTTGAGAAGAATAGGTGTTAATTCTCTGAATGTCTGATAAAATTCATCTGTGAAACATCCAGTCCAAGACTTTTGTTTGGGAGTTTTTTTTTTATTTATAATTCTTTTGTTAGTAGTAATTGGTCAGTTCAGATTTTCTGTTTCTTCTTGATTCAGTCTTGAAAGATTGTATGTTTTTAGAAATTTGTCCATTTTTTCCAGATTGTCCAATTCATAAGCATACAATTGTTCATAGTATTTTCTCATAATCCTTTGTATTTCTGTTGTGTTCTTGTCACTTCTCTTTCATTTCTGATTTTATTTATTTCATTTCTCTTTTTTTCTTGATGAATCTGGTTAAAGATTTATCAATTTTATTTATCTTTTCAAAAAAAACAGTTCTTGGCTTTATTGACCTTTTGTATTTTTTTTAGACTTTATTTTGTTTTTTTCCACTCTGATTATTATTTTCTTCCTTCTACTAAATTTGGACTTTCTTTGCTGTTCCTTTTCAAGTTCCTTGAAGTATATAGTTACATTATTTATTTGAGATGTTTGTTTGTTTGTTTCTTGAGGTAGTCCTATTTTGCTAAGAATTTCCTTCTTAGGACTACTTTTGCTTTGTTCCACAGATTTTGGGTCATTGTGTTTTCATTTTCATTTGTCTCAGGGTATCTCTTGAGTTCTTTCATTTGTTGTTGACTCATTCATTCTTTAGTAGCATGTTATTTAGCCTCCATATGTTTGTGTGTTTTTCCATTTTCTTCTTGTAATTGATTTCTAGTTTTATACCATTGTGGTTGAAGAAGACACTTGATATGATTTCAATCTTCTTAAATTTATTGAGGCTTGTTTTGTGGCCTAACATGTGGTCTATCTTGAAAAATCCTCAATGTGCACGTGAAAAGAATGTATATTCTGCTGTTTTGGGGTGAAATGCTCTAAAATATCAATTAATCCCATCCAATCTAGTGTGTCATTTAAGTCTCCTGTTTCCTAGTTGATTTCTTGTCTGGAAGATCTATTCATTGATGTTAATGGGTTGTTACAGTCCCCTACTATGACTGCATTACTCTCAATCTCTCCTGTCAGTCAATATTTGCTTTATATATTTGCTTTATATTTACTTTATATATTTAGGTGCTCCTGTGTTGGGTGCATAAATCTTTAAAAGGGTTGCATCTTCTTGTCGAATTGATCCCTTTATTATTATGTAATGTAGTTTTGTTTTTGTTTTTTTGTTTGTTTGTTAGTTTGTTTTATTTTTTAAATTGTGGAGAACAGTGTGTTTCTCCAGGGCCCATCAGCTCCAAGTTGTTGTCCTTCAATCTAGTTGTGGAGGGCGCAGCTCAGCTCCAAGTCCAGTCACTGTTTTTCAGTCTTAGCTGCAGGGGATGCAGCCCACTATCCTGTGCAGGAATTGAACCAGCAACCTTGTTATTTAGAGCTCACACTCTAACCACCTGAGCCATCCAGCCACCCCTGTGGTAGCTCAGTGGCAGCTTGTTGTCTTCAATCTAGTTGTGGAGGGTGCAGCTCATTGGCACATCTGGGAATCAAACTGGCAACCCTGTTGTTAATAGTCCGCTTTCTAACCAACTGAGCCATCCTGCCACCCCCTCTTCATCAATTTTAAATGATAGCCTTGCTGGGTAAAGTAGCCATGTCTGTAGGTCCTTGTTTTTCATCACTTTGAATATATTGTGTTAATCCCTTCTTTCCTGCAAAGTTTCTGTTGAGAAATCAGCTGCTAGTCTTATGGGGGATCCCTTGTAGGTTACTAACTGATTTTCTCTTGCTACTTATAAGAGTCTCTCTTTGTCTTTAATTTTTGGCATTTTCATTATGATGTGTTTTGATGGGAGCCTCTTTGGGTCATCTTGTTTGGGACTCTCTGTTCTTCCTGGATTTGTATATCTATTTCCTTCACCAAGCTAGGAAAGTTTTCTGTTATTATTTCTTCAAATAGTTTCACAATCCCTTGCTTTCTCTCTTCACCTCCTGGTGCTCCTATGATGTGAATATCGTTATACTTGACATTGTCTCAGAGGTCCCTTAAACTATCATCATTTTTTATTCCCTTTTTTTTTTTTTTTTTGCTGTTCTGAATGGGTGTTTTATGCTACCTTGTCTTCTAAATCACTGATTTGCTCATCAGCTTCATCTAATCTGCTGGTGATTCCTTGTAGTGCATTCTTCATTTCAGTTCTTGTATTATTCACTTCTGTTTGGTTCTTTTGATGGTTTCTATGTTCTTTTTCATGCTTGATATCTCTTTGTTGAAGTTCTCACTAAGTTCTTTGAGCAACCTTATAACCATTGTTTTGAACTCTATATCTGGTGAGTTGCTTGCTTCCATTTCGTTTAGTGATTTTCTTGAGTTTTCTCTTGTTCTTTCATTTGAGACATATTTCTTTGTTTCCCTATTTTGGCTGCCTCTCTGTGTTTGTTTTTATGTAGTAGGTAGATCTGCTACATCTCCCATTCTTAGCCAGTGGCCTTATGCGGTAGATGCCTTGTGGTACTCAGTGACATAGTCTCCCTGTTCTCCTTTGCTGGAGGCTCCAGGAGTATCCCTCTGTGGGTTATATGTGCCTTCCTGTTGCAGTTGAACATTAATTGCTATTGACATGTCCTTTGGTGGGATTGACCCTTAGGCTGATTGGCTGTGGGGTTTGGCCATGTCCACAGCTTCTGTGCTGCTTAACAGGGGGTTTATCCTAAGCAGCAGGATTTGCCCCAGTGGGCCCTGGTGCCTGCTGAGATGGCCCTTTGAGTGTGCTTCTTGTGGTGCTAAGTGGGTCATGCTTTGCTGTTGTCTGAGCTGACCTCCAGATATGTTGGTTCTGGTGCCTCTTAGGAGGGGCTGCATTGCAAGCTGAGATTAGCCACTGCCTGTGACTAGCTGAGGACTACCTGGTAAAAGCTACAAAGTGATCTGCAGTTGGTTGCTCCCTGTACTAGACCTGGAGGCTTGTGTATGAGTCCATGTTGCAAACTGTGGATGGCTGCCACCAGTAACAGGGCTGTGGTAGATTGTAAAACTCCCAGGACACTCTGAGTCCTGCTGCTTGCTCCTATAAGGCTCAGCCACTGATAGAGTCTCTTGTGGTACATGAGTTGGGTGAGGCGGGATCTCAAGGAGTCACCAGGGATGAGTGTTTAACAAGTTAATGTAGATTCTGGTTTGTTGGTAATGCTGAGCCTGGAGCTACTCAGCCAAAATCTCAGAGCACACTGAGGCCAGTCGCCACCCATCTGGGCTGACAAACCACTGAGTTTTTCACAAAAGAGTGCAATGAGAACAGGCCTGCTGTTCACTGGGAAAATGTCTCAGGTGCTGAGTGAGCTGGGTGAGGCGGGGTCTTAGGAAGTCACTAGGGTAGATCAAGTGGTGCAGCAAGCAGAGTTCACCAGGCCAATGAAGATTCAGATTTGGCCATGTGGGGCAAGACTCAACACAGGAAAGATGGCACCCACCTGTTGGCTGTATAGGAGGAGAGTTCTACACAGGGAAATTGGCAACTGTCCTTCCAGTCTTCATCCTCAAGTCACACACCTCAGTTTTTCCCTGTATGTCTCTGATGTCTCCTGAGTCACTGTCCCTCTGCCAAAGCCCAGGGTGAGTGCCTGCAAGCAAGTGAGCTTTTGTGTGAGCCCTTTAATAAGATGTCTGTGTTTCCTACAGCCTTCCATCCCACCCAGATGGTTAGAACCCCACTGTTTTTCACAGTCAGTTGTTGTACAGGCTCCTCTACCCAGCACTGGAACTTGGGGTTGGGGACCCTGTTGTGGGGCTGGAGTTCTTCACTTTTTCCTGGCCAAGATATCCCTCCTGATTCTCAACTGCCACATGCAAGTGTTGGGCTACTCATTCCACCTCTATTGCCACTCCTACCAGTCTTGATATGGCTTCTTCTTTATATTCTTAGTTATAAAACTTCTGTTCAGCTAGACTTCAGATTGTTCTCCAGGTTGACTGTTTTATAATTTAATTGTAATTTTAATGTGGTCATAGGAGGACACAAGCACAGTGTTTATCTACTCTGCCATCTTGGTTCCTGGCATGGTCAAGAATGCATGTTTTTTTTTTCTCTATTGGTCTCTTAAGAACCATTCTCCGTCCTTGTCTGCCTGGCTGTGTGCTGTGAAGGCTTACCTCTTGGAAGTACATCTTTGGACTACATTGCTCTCAAACTTAGAGTTGGGCTTGACAAGACACCAAGGGCAAGGCAAGACACCAATGGGAGATGAACTGGCAGGAGAACAGGAAAGTAGTGCTTTCCCTTTGCTGTCTACTTTTTTTTTATAGTGGCTGCATTTCTCTATCAACCCCCTGGAGGGCAGCCCCTCACCCATGGCTACAGTGCTCTAGATTCTGATAACACTTCTTCATCCTCCAATCCCTCCAGGTCTAGGGGTGATAATGAAGTTCAGCCCTTACTACTGCCTGGGTGCTTTACTCACCTTTATTGGTCCCTTAAACTTGCGAGTTCTACTGTAGTTCGCTTTTTTTTTTCAATGCCTCAATATATTTTTTGAGTATGCCATTTATTTCTTGCCAAAATATTGACTGATACAATAACTGGTTCCAGAAGTGGTCCTAAGACAGTCCATCAAATTGGATTATGAGATTGGGTCACTCATATATTTTATAAATGCCTGAATAGACTGTTTGCTAGGGGGAAATGAGGCCCTGGTAATCTGAGGCAAGCAATAGTTGGTATCTTTACTAAAGCAAATCTGCCTCTGGCATATGATATATACCTGCTGTCCTAGCAAATGCTTGCCTTTTAGTTTCCATCAATAAATAAAACCCGAAACATCTCACCTTTGCCCAGCGTTCAGCAGTATAGCTTTGCTGTCTTTTATCAAAGTTATGTCTGATCTCTTTCATATTATAGTCTATACGGGAGCAGTAATCCTCAAAGTGTCATCTATGGACTGGTGTTTGATCCATGTTTCTTACTTATCTCCAATGAATTAAGGAGTTTGTACCAGAATGTCACTAAATGTACTGTTTAGCTCAGTGACAACTTTTTCTTAGCAGGACTTTTTTGATGAAGGAACAGTGCATTGATTTACATTCTGGTGCAAGATCTTTAACTTATTGTTGTAGACAGACACTTTCAATAACTGGTATTCTGGTCTAGAGGGACCTTGATTATCTTTATATGCAATAGAATATCATGTTGGAGCATACTAATTTGACCATGCCCTCAGGAAAAAAAATCTCACAACCAGATGCCTTAAGAAGAAAAAGCATGACTGAGGAAGGGAGGAAATCATGTGAAAGTTCAGAGACCTCTCATACTATGAAGTTTCTAGTAAGACAGTGGTGTGAAAATGTCAAGATATTCCTTCTTAAATGAGAGACAAGCCACCTCACTTTGCATAGCTTATGGCAGAAAGAGCCCTAGCACTTAGGATATCTAAGACATTATATTTGGGTATACTGCTCAGGTCCATCTAGTAGGTAATCTGTAAGGCTTCTTGTTCCAAGAGACATGTTGGGCAAGAGAGGGTCTGAAGCAGTTTTAGGCTTCTGCACAAGCTGACCTGCCACTTAGGCCTATGGCCCAGCAGACTGAATGTTACATGAAGAATTCGTCACAGAAAGAAATAAAGTATGTGGCCAGCAGCAGTCATATGACAATGCAGATTCCCGAGGTTTTGGAGGATGGCTATTTCTTCTTCCGCTAGCTACTGTTTTCCATTGGTAAACCTGCTTTAGGTTTGCTACTTGGCCCTAGAAGAAAACAAACAGCCAAGTATGGTATGGAATACCCAGTGACTATAACAATGGGTTATAAGAATGGGTACCATAAAAACTGAGTGTTACCTGACCCAAGAAATTGTTAAGGTGGATATGTGCAGCAACATTCCATTATGAAATGTGAGATATATATATATGTGTGTGTGTGTATATATATATATATATATATATATATTTCCCTAGACTCCACTCTCTCTATATATATATGAGATTGAGCCTGAGCAGAGAAAGAAATCACAAGTAGATTTCAGAACAGAAGTGGCGGCTCAGACTCCCCTGACACCTGCTCCTAGTCTTCAGTCCTCTCCTCTAACTCATATCTTTGGCCTCGTTGAGATACTAAAATCATCTTGTTTTTATTAGTTAGGTAACAGGTTGTTGGCATGTCAGCACAATTTCCACTCTTCTTGTTTGGCAGGATCTAGAACAATGTTGGGAAACAACTGTCTGTGAGCCAGATTCAGCCCACCACCTCTTTGGACTGCTCCAGAGTTCAGAAATTATTTTCTTTTTTTTTTTACATTTGTAAATGGTTGTAGGGAGAATCAAAACGAAACAAGAGTTTGTAACAAAGTAGCAGAAGGTAGTATTCCCTTGTAGAGGATAAGGAAACTCTTGGGTTTTGGCAGGCAGCTGACAGGAAGTTTCACTAGAATCTCCTAGGCATCGTCTTGTGAATTAGGCACATACCGGTAGAACCAGCAGAGATCACAAGGGACCCTTGCACTTATGATTTCCTAAATTCTGATGGGAGTTTTTCCCTAGACTTCACTCTTCCCACACTTGCAAAGTCTTGTGTGAGTTTTACATTCTTATATTTAATCCCTTCTTCTTGGAACTGCCTACAGTGGCTATTTCTGATCTTCTACTCAAACCACTACTGAATGAATATGAAAAGCAACAAACCAGTGAGGAAAACAGGATAACTGGCACATAGCTACAGCTATAACTAGAATTATGTGTTCTGTGAGAGCATATAATAAAGGAATTTTTACCTATTCTGTTAAATCAGGGAAGGTTTCCATGAGGAAGAGAAGATTGATCTTAGATCTCAAAAAATAAAAATTAACCAGGCAAAAGACTGGAACTTTCAGGTCAGAGAAAGTATTATAGGAATGAGGGCTGGTATGCAAATAACATTTTAGTAGGAAGAATATGAGGCTATAAAGAAAAAATAAAGTCAATTAAGGAAAACTTAGAGAGCAAGGTTCAATAAAAAGCTGGAGAAGGAGAGAGGCCATACAATACAGATCCTTCTAGGCTGTGTTAGGGTTTTTCTCCCATGAGCAGTAAGAAACATTTTCATCCATTTGTTGGCCATAAAAACTTTATGAAAGAGATGACATGAGAGATAAGGCTTGACTAAATGGTGGAAGAGTGGTGAGAGAGGAAGGCACTCCAAAATGGGGACAAGATATTTCAGTGTATTTTAGTTAGTTTAGCTGGAACAGAATATAGTGGAGATTAAAGACAAAGTGTGGAGGCCTAACATGGCAGAGATTTGGATTTTATTTTATTGTCAATGAAAAGTTATCCAAACAGCCATAACTATACTCTTCTGTGGATATTTCTTGTTGTAAACATAAACTGAAATATCAAATTTGAATTTAAGTTGAGAAATACTGTTGGCTTTTGTTAATGATAGAGTTTTGTGGTTCTAGAAATGAGACGAAGAGGCTTAAAGATACAGGAAACGGGTGGCTTTGGTAAAGAGTTTGTGTTTTTTTTATATTAAACAGAGCTGTTGCAGAGTTTTCATGTCAGGGCTATAAAAATAGAGGAAATGGATTGTGGCACTTTTGAATATTAGGCTGTATCTTAGTTACCCAGCTCTTGCAATCTTACCTACCTTATGAAGAAGGAAAGAAAAAGGATGCTAAATTAGACAAACAGTCCTTGAAGAGACAAGAAAAAAAATAATTTAAGTATATATTTAAAAGTACTATTCCTTGTCTTAGAAGAAACAAAATCAAGAAAATAATTTAGAAAAAATAATAATAATTTAGTATATATTTACAATAGCGGGGTAAGAAAAAAAAGAAGCACCATTATAACAGAGTTAGGAAATGTTGTAGGTCAATTTTCCTAAAAAGAGATCTTGAAGTGGAGATTAACATGCAAACAGTTTAAAAGGGAAGTGAGTTTGAGAACAACAAACGTGAATTAGCAAAGCAGGATTGGGCAGAGAGAGAAAGTTAACCACTATGCAGTTGCAGCAGAACTGGGTTGGCACTTCAGAGTTGCGGGTTGCTCCAACTGAGGCAAAGAGGACAGGCATTTGTGTCCCTGCATTGACCAATCATTGGCTGCAGGTTACCCAGAGGGAAGGTACATAACTTTGGATTGAGGAAGATTCCACAAACCTCTGGTAATTCCTAGGGAAGGACTCAGTAAGAGTTGTCAATAGTCAACACTTCTGATAACTGGGGAATGGGTGCATAGGCTCCGAGGAAGGACGTGGGTGGTACACATCAGCATTCATTACAGGTCATCCCCGTGTGTTTCTTGGATCCACTGATTTTGCATAATGAACTCACTCTATCTGGAATCAGCTCTTCCAAGTTTCTGGTTGGCCTCAATTACCAGAAAAACCTATAAGAGGAAGGTTAACAGTACAAACTGCAGATCTTACTGCTGCAGCTAATTTCAAAGATATCGATCGTCTTCTTCCTCTGTTACTCATTCTTAGATTTGTCTCACTCTTGACTAACTCCTCTGCTACTCTTGCTGGCATATGTGGATGAGTGTTGCAAACTCTCATCCTTGAGGATCCATGAGGGATGAGAACCTCTAGTGCTCATGCTTTTCCTGAGCCATAACTGCTGTTCTTGGTTGTTTACTGTCAACAAGGACCGTAGGAAAACCAACCAGTGGATTATTTGGATGTGAAATGAATTGCTCCCTGACCCCACTGCGTACTAGCAGCCTTGCCTCCCGATGAAACTTAGCATCCGTTATACCTGCCAGGTTGGTGACACCATTGTTTGCCTGCTGAACTCTGGATACAAGGAGTTTGAAGTGGCCAGGGGTCAAATTTTGATGGTAAAGTTTGATGGGAATCTTTTTCTGTTTCTCTCTGGGAAGCGAATATCTAGAGCCACAGGGCTTAGAATTGAAGGTACAGGAAACAAAATTCCGAGAGATCACTGAGATTGATGGTCATTAGAGCCACTCTTACCTGCACCCCTTGATCCCTGTATCCATATATTTATATATTGAGGGCACAGTACAATATAATGGATATCGATTTGGGGTACGTAGCACATCATGAAGGATGGTGCATCATTATCCCAGCTGCTATCTCATCTGCACATTCACAAGCTATTCTGTCATTCTATCAAGCTGGTAGTTTCTGGGTAATATGGAATGTAACAGGACCAGAGGACCCATAACCATGTGCACACTATTAACTGCTTTTACTTTACAATATTTCCTTTAGTTTTATTTGTTTTACATGGGATCCCATGTTGGTGGATCAAAAACTCTGTAAGACTTTGGATAATGAGCCCCTGGTTGAGGTCCTGAAGGCAGGAAAGACAACCAATTTCCAGAAAAACTGTTGATTCTAGTCAACATAAATTTCTCATTATTGCAGTATAGAAGGAATTCTATGTACTCAACTTACAACCAAGTGACTGGTTCATCTCCTCAATAGATAGTACCATACTGAGGACTCAGCCTTGGTCTCAGTTACTGTCAGGTTAAACATTTGCCAGTGGTGAAGGACAGAGGCTGTGTAACCATCAATTAGCTGTGTAATTCTGTCCACTTTGTTGTAGTGGATATTTTTTTGTATCAATATGCAATACAATATGCAATTTTTTGTATCAATATGGACCTTCACTTTCCATGTCCTTCTAACAGGTGTATCTACACACATCTTCCCAAAATCTCCTTATCTGCAATCTTCCAGCTTTTCTTACACCAGGACCTCAAACAAATATCCAAGCCGTTTTTCACTGTTCATGAGTCCATGTATATTCATACATGGTTGTTTCTCTTTCCATGCAAAGTGGTTGGCTAGTTGCCCCAAACTTTTTGAGTGCTATAATTGTTTTTTAACCACTGTCTTTCAAGGCCACCACTAAGTGGGACTGTAGTAGAATAGCTGTCTATTTTTAGCTTGTACCCATATATTGAATCAAACAATTTATGAACTCAGCTTGGCCTCCCCCTGCTTCCCATTTTAGCTGGTAACTTCTCATTTAGCTCTAGCTATTCAATGAGAGAAGGGTGCTGGTGCAAGAGTAATGGATGACATGAAGTCTGCACTATCTTATGTGAAGTTTACTTGTCTTCCTTTGCTTGCTTCAGGTGATACCACTTCCATCCTATAATGAATTGATTCTAGCTAGGACTGTCGGTCTTCTGACTTGGTGCGTCCGAGAGAACCCAACTTAAGGTGGGTAGCTCAGGCCTTTTTGTTGCTTTGTGTCTATGGTCAGATACTCAGTTTCTACTAGAACACAGTAGCAAACCAAGAGCTGTTTTTAGAATGATTAATCATGCACTGGTATTGCTCCAGAACCCATGTTATGATTATCCTAATAGGAAGTACCCTATGTACCACATGATACCTTTCCCACCACAGATAATTTTAATACAATGAGTCTGTCAGGTTTCAGGGCCCAAGCAGCTGGGATACTTGAACTGCAACTTGGATCTGCTTAGAACCCTTTCTTGCTCTGGACCCCCTCAAAGCCAGCAGGCTTCTTATCACTCAGTAAATAGGTCAATTTACTTTCCAGAGCATGGGGCATGCTGTTTCCTGAATTGGGAGAGTTCTACTAGGCATTGCCCTTCCTTCTGCTTAGGAGGTGAAAGACGCAGTTCTTTGTTTATTACTTTGGGTAGTTCTTTGTTCTGTACTTTGGATGTCTCAACCTGCCGTAGACAATTGGACTCTTCAAAACTTTACTAATGTGGCATGTCATTGAATCTTTGTAGAGTTTATCTACCACTCTCAGAGGTTGCTATTTCTTATCAAGTTCTACAATGTATTTACCACTTCTTGCTCACCAGTTCTGATTAGCATTTTTTCATTGAACAGTAAACTAATTTGATCTTTTGCAAAATGTTCCAAATATCCAGGTCCTTTCACGCTGTTTTATGAACGAGAGTGACAGAAAACTGCAGATCTAGGACAAGACCGTAAATATGTGCTGCCACTCGTCCCACATGGATGTGAAAAATTTTCAGTCTTCTTTCCTGATAGGGATGAGAAGAACTAACTTTCCAGATCAGTGGCCATATATCACATTCTTGAGCCATGTTAATTTGCTCTAATGAAGATAATATATCTGGAGTGATACTAATGTCTGCTATTTCCCAAAGTTGCAATGTTTTTTTTAAACTGTGCAATTCATTATTTTTAGTATACTTACTCATTCGGGCAATATTGTTTTTTAGTTACTATCTTATAAACAAGTTTCAGAGAATTCCTCTTGGTTTTCTCAGTACAGTAGTTCTTACCTCATAGGTTAAGGGACTATTGTGGAGATTCTGTCAACTCACAAAATATCCATCTGAGTCAGACATTTGGAGGCCACAGAAATGACCACTGGGCATATCCATGGACGTAGTGAACCCACTATGAGTTGGATTTGGGTCAGGACTCCATTTATCAACTGACCATCATTAGCTTCCAATCTAGTGTGGGTAGGAAATGAGGGTGTTTCCAACAGTCCTATAATGTTTGAGTATTCCTCTTTTGTCAATACACAGTAACAAATGTCATGGTTCCTGGTGGGAATGGACTGGGGAGATTATATACCTGTCATGGTGCTGCAGTTTTCTTTCTGATGGCTACCTGTCAACCAGTCTGCTACATTTAATGAGTTCCCATTTCTAAAAATTAGTCCGGGTCTGGAAACTGGGTAGTTACTACAACTTATTGCTGGGGTGGCCTTCAGATAGTGAGCCACTGATTTATTTTAATTGCAGAGATCGAGCACCCTTTTAGACTGTCCATTTATCTTTTTCATGAAACACCATGTTTTATTAACTACCTTCATAGCTCTTTGTGTGTCAGGCAACCCTCCACCTCCTACATATCCTGCTGTTAGCTCTGCTCTACAGAGGATAGCCTCCAATAAACTTAAAATGTCACTGCCCTTCTCCCAAGCACATTCTTTAGAAAATAATGTGTCCTCTGGGACTTCCAATAGCATATGGTCATCTAGTGGTTTTTTTAGATTTATGTAGACTATGAAGTCTGGTATGTCCATATTTCAGCTCTATAATTTTTTTCTTCACTGTTTGTCCTGACAGTCTTGATATTTCCACTTCACTTAGTAGGGGTCATCACTTTTCCAAGCATTTTGGAGCCAATCTAGCAGTGTACTATCACCATCTCCCAAGTTCTTGCCAGTGTATTAAGTCCTGTACTGATTTATAGTGATCCTGCACTGATAAAAATATCTGTGTCCTATTGTGTATTCCATCCCCTTTGTTGTAGCACTCTTAAAGTCCAGTCTCTTAGGTACTGTCACAACTCTTACCCAGACATGCTGCCTAGGGCTTTCATTGCCTGTGATATCTACCGGCTTTCTTCTCTTAGCAGGACTAGCGCTTTCCTGACCTGGTTATGTTATGACCCAATCTTAGCTGATTTTGTAGTATTCAGGAGAGAAAAATGAGACTGTATCTTGAGCAAGGAATCTGTTGTATTTTAGGTCAGAAACCTATGCTTTTCAAGTAAGGGGAGAATGATAACTATTAAGGACAATGAGAGATTTCTGAAGCCCAGGGGTTCAGAGGATTCTGGAGATTCAGGTCCTTTAATATATTTTCCCAGATGTCCCCATTCCAAGTCTCAGGATCCCATTCTTTCTCAATCAGTGCCCTGACCCTGGCATATCAGACCTGCCAGGGCTAAGAATTCAACCTGCTTTAGAGCAGATTCTCTTATAATTAAGTCCTAGACCTAATCCTCAGGTTTTTGTTCTCTCAAGCTGTAGGAAACAAAACTCTTTATATGTCATGAAGGAGACTCACTGAATTTAGCCACTCTACCTTATGTTGGTGATTGATCAACTTTAGCTTTCACTGTCTTTTTCCAGTGTGTGTGTGGTTCCAGCAATAGTCATCTGATTTCATTATTCTTATAATTATTATTTCCCCAAATCTTTCAAAATCCTAAGATATTGCACCTATCAATACATCCCATTTTACCAGTATCTCATCCTAATTTACCTCTGGTCAAAATTCTAAGAATTGTACTGCAAGTTATGGGGTCCTTATTGACCCAAGGCCAGTGGTCATGCCAGCTTATTGACACATGGCTAGCTCCAAAATCACATTTCTGAGTTTGCTTCCTTTCCTAGGTATACGCCTTCTACCAACTTTCCAGTACCAACTTCCTTAGGTTGGATTCCGCAGAGAATAGACTCTGACATTCTACAATTGGCATGCAAGTTTATTGGAGAGTGCTTTTCCTAGGGGACAACACAGGTGAGGGGTGAAGGAGGAAAAATGGAGTAGAGGATGAAATTGACTGATGATGAGTAGCAACAGAGGTCCCACCTGATACTATGGAGTTTTCTGAAACAGGAATAGCCCTTCAGAATTGTCTTCATCGAGTTAAGAGGATCAAGAGCTTTGTACCACAATTTTGACTGCTCATTAAATTCAAGCTGCTCTCAAGGACATGGCTTGATATTGACTGAGGGTACTTCTTTCAACCAAGGACAATTCATGGAGATCAATTCAATCGGGAGCCACTGGCAGCAACATTCCTGGGAGTTAAGAGAATGAATGCATTAGTTCTGAGCACGTATCATTTATTTCAAATGGAGTGTTACTAAAATAATAATGAAATGTATGAAATTAATATATATTTAGGCTTTTTGGAAAGGAAAAAATATGCAGAAATATGTAATCTTGTAATATTTGTATTATAAGAAGTAAGTGTTAAGATAAAAGAGCAGAAACACTAAGCCTTTGGGGCCAGTCCACTTTTAATGATTAATATTTCCCCTCCAGCTAAATTTGAATATAAAGAATTCCCTGCCCACCATACTGGGTTTGAAGACCCAGAAGAGAAAAGCACTGAGAATTTTATAATAATGCTATAATCAACTTTAGGCAGAGGAAAATTTTCAAAACTGACCCTTCTGGTATTAATAGTTCTTGATTCTACAGAGGAGTAACTCTCTTATAATTTCATAACTACTTTTAAAGAATTTTGACTGGTTCTGTTTTGCCACTTGAGACACCTCTTTTATATAAATATTAGAGGAAGCATAGACTGAATCCAGACTGCTTGGGTTTAAGTCCTATCTGCCACCCTCTAGCTGAGTGACAAACAAGTTTCTTAATTGTCTTGTGCCTCAATTTCCTCATGTGTAAAATATACAGCAATAATAATGAACTCACCTCATGAGTTGATTGTGAGGATTAAATGAGTTAAGTAAATGATTTTGTACAGTGACTGGCGTCACTCAATCTGTGATCATCATTATTATTTTGTCATATATGGAGGTGATTTACAATTCCTGCATACATAATATTGATCATTTTATGGCCTCTTAACAGATTGGATATGCCCTTGTCTTCTTTACTGTGTTGTTCTCTACCCCATATTTCAGATTGCACATTTGTCTATTGGAGCAGATGCAAAATGGGTGAAAGTGAGTATGGAATCTGTGTCAAAAATAATCCATTTATACCAGGACTAACACTACAAACCTAGACTTTTGATACCAAAATAGAAAGTGGATTCCCAGTCCAGATTTTTTCATATTTCTGCATTTTCAGAGGTCATGAAAATTATTTTATATTTCTTTTCATTATTTTTTAATATATTAAGGCTATATGTAGTATGGAATAATCCATATTACAGTAATCCATATGTAGTATTTGAATAATCCAGTCTTCATTAGGGTACAACAGGAAAGTTTAATTTTTCTTCACTATTAGTTTCAACATGTTTGGTTTTATCTTGCCTTCTTCATTCCTTGATGATATCTAGGGCAGACAGATCCCATAGCTTTCTGACAACTTTCAATTAAAAGAAGTTTATGTGTTATAAATTCCAGAACAAATCACAACACGACTTCAATCTTAATCCAGTTAAAAACAACTCCTTTCCCTATCCCACCTCATGCTGACCTGGGCTTGTAGTTTTTCATTAGTGTAGGGCCTGTCATTTACTCTCCCTTCCTCTTGCCTCACATAAAAGAAATCTGAAAGCCTTTCAGTGAAGGAGAGAAGTGATTAGAAGTGAGGCTTACTGTTTTTATTTATTTTTTTACTTCTTTGGTTCAGCAATTTTATTTTCTCTTTTCTATCACTGATGCTGTCAATGCCTGCTCTGGAACAGATATCCAGATGCAAGATTATGCAACATTTTGTTGGAGAGCTTGTGGGGACTTCAGCCTTGCACTGCCTGGTTTCCTGATATGGACGATGCCCTCTCTGGCTGAACTCTGGTCATGCCCAACTCCCACCCTACACCTGGTGGGTTTATCTCACAGTCTCTCACCGTTGAGCTTCCACTGCCCCAAGCAGTCCACCTTCACAAATGGGGATCTTCAACATGGATTCATCCCAGCAAACTGTTGGGAGGGATGGCTGTGTATGGCTCCCTGCCATCATGGGATGCCTCAGCTATCAATTTGTGGGTGGGAGGCAGACATCTGATTCTGTATCCATGTATGCTCCCAAATGCCAGAGGACACAGGTTAAGTTATTGAGAATTCTTTCATTGCACCGCACCTTGGTGAAGTGAGCTAGGGAATGTCTAAGGGTTTCTGAATCTCAGTAACTATGGGAGTGATATCATAATCTCTGATTCTTTCCTTGAACAGCATAATCCTTGAGGGACAAGGGGATGAGGGAAGGAGGAAGGAAGATGGGAAAAGCCACTGCCCTTTCCTTCAATCTAGTAATGACTATCTGAAAAGATAACTACTTTATATCTAAGACACCCTTTCCAAATTCCTAGTCTTCCCTTTTTATACTTTAGACATGGGCCATGGTCTGATGATGGTAGACTTGTTTGACATACCTTCTAAAAAGTCCTACAGAGATATGTATATCAACTCTTCTTTAGACCAGGTGGGTTCCTGTCATTCATGGCTTATAATGTTGGGTAATTCAGTCAAAATTCTAAGAGGTCAAAAAAAGTCCAATTTATCTGTGGGGCATATTGGATAATTTACTTAATCTCTTTGTTCTTTAGTTTCCATGTTTACAAAAGGGAGGAGATAATAGTACCTATGCATAGTTGTTGTGAAGCTTAAATAAGGTAATCCATGTAAAACCTATAGCTGTTTAGCACAGTTCTTGGTACATGGTAAAAATTCAATCAATGGTAGCTAACATCATATAATCTGGTATATTTATGTAGCCATAAGTAAATGTTAATGGAGTGTATATTCATTTATTCAACACATATTTATCAAACATGTAACTGTTGGTACTTTGGAAGGGGTAATGAATAAAACAGCTCTCATGAAGCTTACATTCTAGTGGTGGATGGCAAATAATAAACAATCAATTAAGATATGTAATATGTCACACAAAGATTATGCTATGAAGAAAAATGAACAGGGAGAGTTGACCAGGAGTGTGGAGAAGTGTGGCTATTTTAAATGCTGGAAGGACTCACTGGTAGGTGACATTTGAGCAGAGATCTGAAATAAAGAATATTATTCAGCTTGTTAGCAAAAAACGTATTAAATTAAGTATTACAATTTCCAAAAGTTTGGTACAGTTTATACCTCAAACATGTAAGTAAGTCTTATACACAATGAAGAAAAATTAATCCGAGCAAATAAATTCAATTTTTCAGGAGACAATTTATACTAGTCATAAAAATTATGTAGAGGTCCAGCCCGGAAATCTTCCTTTTTATTTTTTGTCTTTTAGCATGCCTGTGAGTTTTCCTGTTGAAAATCAGACATGAGGTAAAAGGAACTGACCTTTAGTATGAGGTTCAATCTGTCCAGAAGTTTGGCTGTGTTTAATGTTTGCTATGGCTGCATGCCATTGGCTTCAGATTCCTCTAGTGTCCTTGTTTATGTCTCCCTGTTGTTTTGAGAGCTTCCCTAAGAGCTTCTTCTTAGATAGAGTCTGCACATTGCTGCTCTTTCAGCTGTATTTCATTGTTATTATACTGGAGTCCTGTTAGTGTGGTAGGAAAGTGTGAGAGAGGGAAAGTGATCTATAATTTCATGATTAAATTTCAGACATTTAGTGGGCCTGTGTCCCTGGCCTTTGATTTTCACAAGTGTTTCTTTGCTTTTATCCCCCTTTAGGTGAGACAGGAAGACTAACGGGAGCTGGAGTTGAGTAAGGCTAGAGTAAAGTCTTTCCATTTGAAGAGAAGGCCTTTGTTATGGAGAACGCTCTAGGTATATTTCAAAAGTTACTTTCCCTTTCCCTGCCACAGACAGGGTGAGATATTTCTTAGTTCTCCACTGTGAAAACCTGGTGGGTTCCTGGAAATAAAACCAATTAAAGTATAGGTGTAAGATCTTATTTTTTAAAAATAACTAATTATTGAACTATAGCTTACATACAGATATGCACAAATCATAAGTATACACCTCAATAAATTTTCACCTATAGAAAATACCTACATAATCAGCAACCTGATCAAGAAATAGAACATTGGCAGCATCCTAGAACACTTCCCACAACCACTTCCTGTCACTATTCTTTCCAAGGTAACTGTTATCCTAACTTCTCACAGCATAAATTAATGTTGCCTATTTTTGAGCTTTATATAAATGAAATCAAGCTTAAGGAATTCTTTTGTGTCTGGCTTTATTTTAATTAACATGTTTGTAAGATTAAGCTGTGCTGTTGCATGTAGAAGTAGTACATACATCCTTATTACTAAATAGTGGTTCGTTGTATAACGACTTTTATTTGTCCATTCTACACTGATGAACATTTGGATTGTTTCCAATTTTTCTCTATTAAGGGTAGTGCCATTATATACTAGTGTACATGTCTTTTCAGGAGCATATGCTAAGTGAATAGCTAAGTGTGTGTCTAGGAGTGGACCATACACATTCGCCATTAGTAGATACTAAGTTCCAAACAGATTTGCAAAGTGGTTATAAAACTTTAAACTCTCCTGAGCCACATTTGAGAGTTTGAATTGGTACACATATTCACCAATACTTGTTTTTATCAGTCTTTTTCAATTTAGTCACTTTTTTGTTGGAATAATTTAGAAAAAGCAGCCGATAAAATTTAAAAGCCACCATTAATTATAAATACTGGCTGCTTGGCAGTCTTGAAATCCAAGTTTTGTCTTTCTAGCACCTTGATATTTTCAGAAGTTCTCTGGGTTCTCTGCCTTTTTGCAGTTGCCCTTGACTAAATGCTGTGGCCATATTTATGGTTTCTCCCCGTGCTTTAAAAATTGGCAAATGCCCAAAGGAAAATATGTTTTCCATCATTTCTTCTTTCTTTTGTGTGGCTTAAAACAGCAATCATTTTATTTTCTCTCACAGTTTTCTGTGGGCAAAATTTTGGAAAGTTCTCAGCTCCAGGTATTCCATGAAGTTGTAGTTAGAAGGTGAGGTGGAGCTGGAACAATGGGAGCTGGAACAGCTGGGTGTTGGCTCTTCATGTAATCTCGGGGCCTCTCTTTTCATGTATTCTCATGTGGATGCTACATGTAGCCGAGTCTGGGCTTTCTTACCACATGATGGCCCAAGGCCAGTTGGACTGCTTACATGGTGGTTGAAGAACGTGGATCTTTAAGTTCTGTGCACATCAGCAGTTCCCCAAAGTCTTCAGCATAGACAGAAGTAGAAATAGAAGTCTTATTAGATGAGCTCTTATTCATTTGTTACTAGGAAAACTTGCAAGGGCGTCTCTGAAGGAAAAAAAAATGTTTAATACTATTTTGTTTGTTTGCTTTATTGGTTTTTTTAGAAAGAAAATTTGAGCCAACATAATCTCCGAAGATTATACCTCTTCTATAGGAGAATCAATATAGAATAAGCTATTCTGAGATTTGTAGATTTCCAATTCTAAATAAAGTTTCATGAGTCACACTTATAGCTTTCGGTGTAAGCCATTTTCAGAAGTGTTGAGGATAGCACTTATAATCCACGGTGAACATCAAACTCCCTGCATTGATCTACAATTCAGTAGAAAGGCAGATGGATAAATGCATTGACATCATTTTGCCACCCACAAACATACCACTAAATGTATTTCTGAAAGTGTTGAAAATGGCAGCGCATAGTGACATTTTATGAATTGTATTTGTGTTGAGAACTGATGGGAAAAAAGGAGAAAATATAAACAGCTGTAAATGTGCTTTAACCAGGAGAATGTGTTTAAAAAAAAAAAAAAGGAACAAACATTAAAGGAGTTAGTTGCCTTAGGGTCAAACCCTCAAAGAAATAATGAGTCGGCAAAAAAGAAAAAATAAGAATGTTCAGGAAGAAGAAAATATTGAAAAACAGATACAGAATTAATTGTTGTACTTCTAATTTTGCAGTTTTCCAAATAAATTCTTTGGATTTTAAACAAAGTCTCCTCAAGAGTAAATAAACCTACCATAATTGAAAAAAAAAAAATCAAATGTCTTACATTGCTATCATCAAAACTTTAACCCCAGCTGGATATTAGTATCCAGGAGTTACTAATAATTTAAAACACTCTACACTGCATGAGTGAAGAAATTAAAATAATCTATTTTCAGCTTCTAGAACCAAAGAAAAAATGGATCATGTCCTGAGAAAAGATGTGGGGGTTGTGTCCTTTTATTCTTTGATCAATATGGAAAATACAGGAAGCATTCATATCAGTGATCTACAGGCAAATATATATTGTTCCCCTCTCTTTACCCCAGTGATGCACATCTTTTTGCCCTTCATTCAAAAGTACCTGTGCTCCTTACAGACAAAATATTGGATTCTACAGAAGTAGATCCCCATTTTTGCAGTTTTGCTTTCCAAGGTTTCAGTTACCCACAGTCAACTATGGTCCAAAAATATTAAATGAAAAATTCCAGAAATAAGCAATTTATAAGCTTTAAAATGCATGTAGTTCTGAGTAGTGTGATGAAATCTCATGAGTCCTGCACTGTTCCAGCCCTAGACAAGAACCACACCTGCTATCCCCACCTGTTGGCCACGCAGGAGCCTCCATTTTGTTGGCTATCACAGTATCACTGTGCTTGTGTTCAAGTAACACTTATTTTACTTAGTAATGGCTCCGAAGCACAAGAGAAGGATACTGCCAGTTCAGATATGCCAAAGAGAAGCTGTAAAATACTTCCATTAAGTGAAAAGGTGAGTACAGTACAATAAGGTATTTTGAGAAAGGGTGAGAGAAAAGAGATCTCTGAGGTCACATTCACATGATTTTTCTTACAGTATATTATTATAATTGTTCTATTTTATTAATAGTTATTGTTCTTAATCTCTTACTGTGCCCAATTTATAAATTAAACTTTATCATAGGTATTATTTATAGGGAAAACAGTGTATATAGGATTTGGTACTACCGGAAGTTTCAGTCATCCACTGGGGATTTTGGAATGTGTCTCTGTGGTCAGGGAAGACGGCTGTATTTTCTTTTCTGTGTCTGTCTGATTGGTGAAGGGCATCATGCTTTGAAGCGGTGGCCTAAAGGGTAAAGATCAAACAGATGTGTACCCTTGTCAGAGATTCCCTTTTCCTCTTACAATTTCGGGAATCCCTGTGTGTTTAGCATTGGCCAGTTTTGCCAGTTCTGATCGCTTCCAGATCTCAGAGCTGGTACTGGCCCCCAATACATGCCCTGAAATTGGAGAATGAGCTGCACCCACCATATTGTTGGTTTTGTAAAGGTGTTCTGACACACTGCTAGACCTGAGAATTGGTGTCAGAATTATAGGAGAAGGCTGAAAGCATTGAGCGTTTCCTCCTACCGTCCAGGATAGAAGTGCCTTTAGAGAGAAACTGCTCTCACTCCCTCAGTATGGTGTCAGAGAAGTTCACAACCAAAATTGGCTTAAGTCCTCAAGGCTATAGCTTCTTTTGTTATAATAAAGCATTGTCACTGCATAATACAGTGTCTACAGTGTAAAATAGGTACTATTAACAGTAAGCATTTATCATACTGTTAATTATCCTTTACTTATACAACAAACATGACATAGGAACTATTATTTACTCTATTTTACAGATGAGAAAATAGAGGCACAGAGATGTTAAGTAAATTACACGAGATCATATAAAGCAGAAGAATCATCCATAGTAAATACCATCACTGATGGTCAAGTTCGCAGAGATGTGGTTGGATTATTCTACTTCTCTTGGAAGTCTGATTGCTGCTAGTGCAGATTCTTGGCCTGGACAGACAGGATCATCCCACTCTTCAGAAATACTGTATTAAGAGCTCTTCATGCAAAAGCTGGCGAGAGCTGTCAGGGCTGCAATTCTGTAGGTGCATTTATTTCCCCAGAGTGCTAATCTGTTCTGAGTCAGATCTTGCAGTTTTTCCAGCTCACAGATCAAATTTTGTATTTTTTATTTTTCTCCATTCCAACCCACTGCTTGTGTCTCTTGTGGTAATTTTATTTCAGGGATTCCATTGTTCTTCCTTGTGACTAAACCTTAATCAGGTCTTCTCTTGCTACCCACAACAAGTTTCCTTAGTTTTATGATTTTCTCACTGAGTGGAAGACCGAGGATGATGCAGTATATGTACAAATAGTTTTAACATGATGATGAGGATGAGGTTGATGATAACGAAGAAGAAAATTTCCTGCTGTGATATAACATGGATTCAAACTTTGGCCCATAGTATTTAACATTCCAGACATGCTAGTATCAGTTGATTCTGTCTGTTCAAAGCTTCAACATGAATAAGTGACTAGTCACACTATTTACTTCTGGGTGTTGAGAAGCTCAGTGATTGTTTGTTTCTTAGGGTAACTCACAGGGTTGCAGTCAGATGGCCTGTGTCTGGAGTCATCAAAATCTTCCTCACTCGCATGTCTGTCACCAATGCTACTTGGCCATCTCTCTCCGCATAACTTCTGTATGTGACTAGCCTGGGCGTCCTTATACTATGCTAGATTCAGGGGCATCAAACTTTTTGTATGGTGACTGAATTCCCTTAGGACAAGAATTTCAAGAAATAGGAAGGAGACGTTCCCAATCTCTTAAGACCTTGCTCAAAATATGGAATATTAATTCTGCTTGGTCAATTATTCTAATTGGTCAGAGCAGTTGCAGAGCCCATCTGGATTCAAAAGAAGGGGAATTAGATCGCCAGCTCTCAATATGAAAAGTGTCAAAGAATTTGTGGCCATCTTTAAAGTGTCACTGGCATTTCTTAGTACATGTTGGATGGAGAATTGATGCACGGATAAATGAAAAAGATCAGGCCAAAGAAAGCAGATGGATGAACAAAAATGAAGGGTAAAAACAAAAATGAAGATACTTACAAAGAATATTACTACTTAAAGTTTAAAGTACCTGTGAATATGTGTCATAGTCTAGTTATCTTTATCAATGCCTCTGTCTCAAATTTTCATCTGTCCCCATCTCAGAGAAATTGCTTTTTAAACTCACACGAATTATTTTAACTTTCTCACTGCTTCCCAGAGAGGAGTAGAGGGAAATATGGTCCATGAACAGGGACATAATGAGAGAGTAAAAACCACCAGGACTTTAAATGTTAAAATCAACAAAATATGCAAAATGCCTTGAGGCAATGTAATATCACTGTCTCACAGAAGGCAGAAAATTACTAGGAGAAATTTAAATGATGTGCTGGAGAATGTCAACTGCATTCAGAATGGAGCTCTAGATTTTTATAGGAATTGAATACACATTTCAGTCATTAAAATGAAACACTCTGAAATTGTTTTGGATTGAACTTCACATAGGCCAAGGAAGAAATTACAATTAAATATATTATGCCTTATTTTTAATTTATGAAATGAAACATGGGGTTTCTGGGGGAAAAAATGCAACATTTTTTCTGTAGAACCTCTTCCATTCCTAGGGTGTCAAAGTTGGGGACCACAATCACACTTCCATATCTCCTCTATTTAAACCCTGCAAGGAACACTGTGAGTACTTGTATGACCTCCTGGGGTTTCTAGGGGATGAGTTATAACCAGAAATACACAGATAGTAAATCCTCTTTGCAGTGATTTTTTTGGTGATATTCCCTTTTAATGGCAATCTTCCCTCTGCTTCATTGTACCCTCATTGCTGGGGTTATGGGCTTTACTTGATTACCACATTCTGCTTTCCTATTTCTGACATTATTGTGTTTCTATTTTGTTCATTTTGCTTTCCCTCAAATACAAGTACTGGCTTTCTCACCTAAATCCAATTCCTCTTTGCCCCTTTAATTGATGATGTAGACGAAGTATTCTTGACTTTGGACAGTAACTGGTTGAACCACCGAAACAGTTAACAAGAGGGTCTCAGACTCTATCTGGGGAGTTTTATGAGACATTCACTCAGGGACTGGGCCTCTGTGTCTCCTGCTCAACGATGCACAAAATCTCAAAGATAAACAAGGGACTGCCAGATATATCACCTCCTTTACCCTGGAGATGGTAGGGGCTTCAAAACTGCCAAACAGGAAGGATTCTCTGAGGACCACAGGTAATACCAGGGATTCTTGACTATGCTGATATGACCTTTTATGTCCTCCTTTCACATCAAACCTTAAAAATTCCTCCCAAATACTCTATCAGCATTGGTCTTCTCCCTATTCTCCTCCAAACTCCATTTGCTACTTGGGCTGCCTCTAGATTTTACTAACCAACTTTTTTTAATATGCTTTTTTTTCCATAATATAATATACAACAACAATTAAAGATTTTTCTTCAGCTGTGGAAAGCAAATAATTTTTTCAGTTAAACAAAAAAGTGTATTTGCTCAGACAATTTTGACATAAGAATGAGTACCTAAGATAATGGTCCTGCTTCTGAAAGAACTTAGTCCTTTCTTTTCTAAGCCATGCTATTCTTCTATCACACCTCTGAGACCCAATATAACCATTTGTTATTGTTTTGCTCTGCCAGGGAGGATTAGAAAATTATATCAAGAGTAATGTAACAACATAGACATTTTCCTGATGTAATAAGAAATTTAGCAATAGGAAATCCAGGGTTGATAGAGCAATTCTGTTATGTCCTTAGGAAGATCCAGTTCCTCCCAAATTCCTTTTTTTTAATAAAATTTTTATTTTAGAATAGTTTTAAAGGAAAATTACAAAGATAACACAGAGAATTTTCATTTATGCCCAATTTCCTGTTATTAACATTCAACTTTAATATGTATACTTGTCACAATTAACAAACTAATATTGATATACTATTATTAGCTAAACTGTATATTTTATTCAAATTTTCTTAGTTTTTTTGTAATGTTCTTTTACTGTACCAGGATCCCATCCAGGATACTATATTACATTTACTTGTGATATCTTCTTAGGCTCCTCTTTATCATGGCAATTTCTCAGACTTACTTTCTTTTTAAAGCCCTTGACAGTTTTGAGGGGTACTGTTCAAGTAGTTTGTAAAATGACTCTCAATTATGATATGATTTTCTCATTATTAGACTAGAGTTATGAGTTTAGGGAAGAAAAAAAAATCTAGAGATGAAGTGTTATTCACATTGCATCATATCAAGGGTACATGCTGTCAACATGACTTATCACTACTGATGTTGACTTAACCTAGTTAAGATAGTGTTTGTTATATTTCTCAACTGTAAAGTTAAACTTTTGCCCCTTTTCAAACTGTACTCTTTGTGAGGAAGTCATTATGCACATGACATATTTAAAGCATGGAGTGTTATGCCCCACTTCCTTGAAGGAGAATATCTATAAAAATTATTTGGAATTCTTCTGCATAGAATATTTGTATTTCACCCCATTTATTTAGTTATTTAATCATTTTTAAAATATCTGTAGGAATACATGAATATTTATTTTGCACTTTAGGTTGTATTCCAATACGATGTTATAATTTTTTTAAAAACTTATTTCCAGATTTAGCCATTGAGACTCTTTGTGGGGACAGAGCCAAGAGTGCAGTTTCAAGGTTCTCAGCCTCACTTGGAAAGGTGCTGACTCAGGTAGTAAATGGCCATCAACTGTGATTGGATGGCCATTATCTGTGGCTAGTTGGCCGTCAGCTGTAACCAGTAAACCATTGGCCACTAATATAACTGCTGTGGCTAGGCTAGCAGAAAATGGGGGCTAGCAAGAAGATGGTGGCTGAGCCAGCAAGCGGCGGAGTGAGGGTTGCGGATCGTGTGGCTCTTGTTTCCTGTTTCTCCAACCCAGCCGCCAGCGAGAATATAATTGTCTGACTCCCCCATCTATGGCTCCGTGGGTGTTCCTTTTTGGCCTCACCATATCCTGCGTTCTTATGTGGGGAACGGGACCACCCCACGTGTGTGCTGGCTGCCCCACACGACACTCTTTCAATTGCCTTGTGTGTCCCTTTGACATACCCCATCAGTAAGAGAGAGAGAGTTTGTATGTTTCTATGTGCCTGTGTGCATCTGTGTGTGTTTGTTTTATTTTCTGTTTTTGAATACTTACTTTCTGATATTACAAAATGCTCCAGGCTCAACTTCTCATCTTGCATATTTCTTACCCCAGTCCTAAAATCAGTCATCCATTTACTAAATAGTTCAATACCGGTATACTGTAGTCTGGATGAAAAAGGGGTTCTGTAAGAAATCTAACTGAAAGTAACCTCACACAGTGATTTGATCATAAATTCCTAATTACTCTGTCTCCCCAAAAATAAGACCTAGCCGGACAATCAGCTCTAATACATCTTTTGGAGCAAAAATTAATATAATACCCAGTATTATATTATATTATATTATATTATACTATATTATATTATAAGACCCAGTCTTATTTTATTAATTTTTGCTCCAAAAGATGCATTAGAGCTGATTGTCCAGCTAGGTTAGGTCTTATTTTCGGGGAAACACGGTAAGTAGGTCACAGTAGGTCGCCACACCTCACACCGATAACTTTCCCAGTAAAATGTTATCTTTGCCTTAAGCAAGCCCTGTCTATTATTTGTATGTATGTACATTAACACACCTTTGAAATACCTCTTTTTCAGACCCCTTGCAAGCCAAGGGTAACCACCCTTAAGAGGGCACATAATCTTGTAAATGATCCTGTAATCCAATTATAGAGATTTCTCTGGCTTGCTTTCTCCCATGTTCATGTAATCTTCCTTACGTTCCCTCCTTAATTCCAAATGTATAAAAGAAACTTCTAAACTGTCATTCTCTGGAGCATTTGAGATCTTGCTTCTGGGTATGGTGTCAAATAAACTCATAATAATTCTCTGCATGTTTGGATGTTTCTTATGCCAACAATAGCAGTTTCAGATTTGTTAACCCACACATCCATGGGAAACAATTAAATAAATGAATGGCAGTTGTAGAAACCACTGTCTCACTGTTATAGTGGGATGGAGGAAAGCAGAATGATCCATGTAACAGATTGGCATTGAAGGCATCACTATGAACTCATATTTAGCTTAATATAAATACAGATATATATATGTATAGAAATTTTATAAATCCTGTGTATATGTGGGCTGCTACACACACATGGATTTCTTTGCTCTATCATCTGAGAAGGCCTAGAAGTAATGACACCCCAGTAGCAATGAGGACACCTAGTACTTAGGTCTTGGTTTCTAGAACCATCCTTCAATAAAAGAAACTAGGCTTTTTTTGCAAATGACTGATTTTAGGACTGGGGCAGGAACCATATAAAATGAGACTGGAGCCTGTATTTGCATTCAATTAGTTTTATTATTCTGCTTTCTTCATTTGATAATTAAAGAGTACAAAGAGCCTCTTTCCCACCCCCCTCAGTATTTATTTAATTTTTATCTTTCCCTCTTTACGATTTCCAAGTAATTAATTCATTTAATAAACATCTCTTAAGTAACATCTATGTGCCAAACACTATTGTAGCTGTTATTTTCTTTTTTTAAAAAGAGATTTTTATTAAAATATAGCTAACATACAATATTATATTAGTTTCAGGTGTATGTCGTAGTTATTCAACAGTACCCACCTGCCTAGTTATCACCATATTATTGATTATATTCCCTATGCTTTACATCCCCATGACTATTTTATAACTACCAATTAGTATTTCTTAATCCCTTCACCTTTTTCACCCTGCTCCTAACCCCTCTCCCATCTATAATCCTGATAGGTCTAGTACCCATCTGACACCATACAGTTATTACAATATTATTGACTATATCCCTTATGCTATACCCTACATCCCCATGACTACTGTGTAAAAACCAATATGAACTTCTTAGTCCCTTCCCCTTTTTCACCTACCCCCTCAACCCCATTTCTATCTAGCAACCATGAAAATGTTCTCTGTATCTGAGTCTGTTTCTGTTTTGTTTGCCTATTTTGTTCTTTAGATTCTACTTTATAAGTGAAATCATACATTTGTCTTTCGTTGTCTGACCTACTACACTCAGCACAATGCCTTCTAGGTCTATCCATACTGCCTCAGATGGCAAGATTTCATTCCCTTTTACAGCTGAGTAATATTCCATTGTATATGTGTACTGCCTCTGTCCATGCCATTCATGGAGTGCCTTGAGAAAGCCATGAAACAAGGCCAGCTGCAGCTAATGCTGTGCTTCGAGCTGCTCAGCCAGAGATACGGGATATGATCAAGCCAGATGCCACTTATCTGAGCTCCAAGAACCTTTGAGAGACCCTAGGAAAGTCTGTAGCATGAGTCAAAGCAGGAAATTTGTACAAAAGCCACTAGAAGTGGCCAGGGTGTGCCTGAAAGCTGAGTGTGGCAGTCTCAGAATCACCAGGGCATGGCAAGTGAATGGTGTCAGTCAACTTGACGGAGACTGAAATATTGCGTCTGCCTGCGTCAGCACGCCGAGAAGTGGGAGGGCTTAACAAAGAAACAGTGATTTCTGCCAGCTCTTCTGTCCACAAGAAAGCTGTCCCTCATCCTTTCCCACTGAGGCCTGACAATTCAGTTCTTCCCCCAACTCCACATGTCCCTGTCGCCTCTCCAGCTGCTGCCCCAGCACAGGAGCTCAGAGCCAGTGATTCTGCCGGTGAGTAAGTCCATGCATGGCCTCTTTAAGAGAAAGGCCTGGGACTCCAGCTGCCTTCCATCTCACTCAGCCACAATCTCTACTGGTTTTTGCAGCCAGGAATTATGGGGATTTCTCTCTCGGGCACTGGAACCCTGGGCTGGAGAGTCTGGTGTGGCACTGAGAAACCTTGCTCCTTTGGGGGGGACCTCTGTAGCGAAGATATCCCTCCCAATTTTTAATTGTCACGTGTGGGTGTGGGACCATCCCATTCCGCATCTCTGCCCCTCCTACCAGTCTTGAGGTGGCTTCTTCTGTATGTATTTAGTTCAGCTTCAGTTCAGCAAGATTTCAGGTGATTCTCAATGATGGTTATTTTGTAGTTTAGTTGTAATTTTGATGTGGTTGTGAGTGAAGGTAAACATAACATTTACTTCCTCTGCCATCTGACTGGAACCCAAAGGGCCTCTTTTAATTTTCAGTTCTCTCGAATACAGTTTTTTTCAAATGCTATAGGCTTCCTGTGTATTAATTTCTAATCTGTCTCATTAGAAAAAAGCCATACCCACAGATCTCTTTAAGATAAGCCTTCTTCTACCTCAGGTTTACCTATGAGGCTGCTGAGGGACAATGCCCTTAAGATTCCTTGAAACCCTTTGGTTAAGTGAAAGTCATGCCTTTAAGGTCCTTTGAGGCCTTTTTGTTTGTCTGAGAGGTGCCATGAGGCATTGCCTTAGGTCTTTCTGATAATCCTATAGTCACATTTTGGATTTTAACTATGGTTGGCATCTCTTTCTTATTTTGAGAAGCTTTTGCTCACTAAAAAGACCATTTTTGGGGTCTTTACGTGATCTTCAAATCCAATTCAAAACTGGAATGATTTGTTTTTTAGTTCATCTGTTTTCTCATTTTATAATAGGCAGCTCAGAGAAACCAGGCAGCACTCTCGGCACTCTGCCTGGATATCTTCTTAGCTAGATGACTAAGTTCATTGGGTACATTTTCTGTTTTCTATGTTATCTCAGATGACAGCTTTGCTCTACTTTCTGTCACTAAATGAAAAGGATCTCCTTTCTTTATCCTTCTAATAATATGTTCCTCAATTTCCTTCAAGATTTCACAGACAGGTCTTTTAAGATTCTGCTACATTTTTCTCCAGGTTCTTTAGACTTTTCTTATTAATAATAGTCTCTTCGAGGGTCTTCCAACTTCTGCCTGGTCCTAAACCCAATGTCACATACTTTTTGTTTTTATTATGGCACCCCCCCCCTTCAGGTACCAAATTCTGTTTCAGTTCTCTCTTACTGTATGATAACTTATGGATTAGAATTAATAACAACAGTTTTATTGCCTTTCATGGTTTTGGTGAGTTTGGAATTTAGGAGCGGCTTGACTGTGTAGTTCTGGCTCAGAGTCTCACGTAGTTGGAGTCAGAGAGTGACTAAAGGTGGAGCAACTGAAGTCTGCATCGCTGATTCCTTCTCCCTGTAGTGCTAGGGCTGCTCCTTTGGTCTCTCTATGCAGGTTTGTTTGAGTTTCCTGACAGAATGATGGCCTTGGGATAGTTGGACTACTTACATGGTAATTGAGGTAGCCAACATGAGAGTTTGAGCCAGCAAGAAAAATGATGAGTTACTTTTAATTATCTAGCCTCACAATTTACACATCATACCTGCCATATTTGATTGGTTTCAAGAGAATCGTAAGCCCATAAACATTCAAGGGGAAGGAAATGATACTCCAGCTATTAAAAGAGAAGAGAAAGAGTATAAAGGCACAGTTTTATTAATTTTTAACATTTTTTGACATTCAGTGTTACTTTATATTACTTTCAGGTATACAGCATAGTAGTTATATATTTATATAATTTACAAAGTGATTCCCCCCATTACTCTAGTACCCACCTGGCACTATACATAGTTATGACAATATTAGTGGCTCTATTCCATATCCTGTATGGAATAGCATTTTCATAACTATTTTATAACTACAAATTTATACTTCTTTTTTTTTTCTTTTTAATTTTTATTTATTTTAAGTGTGTTTTTCCAGGACTCATCAGCTCCAAGTCAAGTAGTTGTTTCAATCTAGTTGTGGAGGGCACACCTCACAGTGGCCTATGTGTGGATTGAACTGGCAACCTTGTTGTTAAGAGCTCCGTGCTCTAACCAACTGAGCTAATGGGCTGCCCCCCAGTTTGTATGTCTTAATCTCTTCAACTTCTTCACCCAGCCACAGAACTTTCTCTCATCTGGCAACCATCAGATTGCTCTTTGTATCTGAGTCTGTTTCTGTTTTGTTTACTCATTGATTTTGTTCTTGAGATTCCACATATGAGTGAGATCATATGGAATTTGTCTTTCTCTGTCTGACTTATTTCACTTAGCATAATACCCTCTAAGTCTATCCATGTTGTCACAAATAAGTAAGATTTCAGTTTTCCTAAATGTATTGAGACTTGTTTTATGACCTAACATGTGTTCTATCTTGGAAAATATTCTATGTATATCAGAAAAGAATGTATATTTTGCTGCTTTGGGGTGAAATTGTCTAAAAATGTTAATGAAACCCATCCAGTCTAGTGTGTCATTTAAGTCTGCTGTTTCCTTATTGATTTTCTGTCTGGAAGATCTATCCACTGATGTCAATGTGGTGTTAAATTTCCCTATTATGATTGTACTTCCATCAGTCTATCACTTTGTGTTGGTCAATATTTGCTTTATATATTTAGGTGCTCCTGTGTTGGGTGCATAAATGTTTACAAGAGTTATATACTTTTATTAGATTGATCCTTTTATCATTAAGGGAAATCCTTCTTTGTCTCTTATTATAGCCTTTGTTTTAAAGTCCATTTTGTCTGATATAAGTATTTCTACCCCAGACTTTCTTTTGCTTTTCCATTTGCATGAAATATATTTTCCTATCCCTTTACGTTCAGTCTCTGTGTATCTTTTGATCTGAAGTAGGTCTTCTGTAGACAGCATATATATAGGTCTTATTTTCTTATCTATTCAGCTACCCTATGTCTTTTGATTGGAGCATTTTTAATCCATTAACATTTAAAGTAATTGTTGACAGATATGTAGTTATTGTCATTTTATTATTCATATTTTTAATCTTTGTTTTTCCTTCTGTCTTAAAGAAGTCCCTCTAAGAATCATTATAATACTGGTTTGGTGATGATGAACTCCTTTAGTGTTTGCTTGCTTGGGAAGCTTTTTATCTGTCTTTTGATTCTAAATGATACCTTTGCTAGGTAGAGTAATCTTGGTGTAGTTCCTCGCTTTTCATCACTTTGAATATTTCATGCCCTTTTTGCCTGCAAAATTTCTGTTGAGAAATCAACTGACAGTCTTATGGGAGCTCCCTTGTAGGTGACTAACTGCTTTTCTCTTGATGCTTTTAGGATTCTTTTTTTGTCTTTAACCTTTGGTATTTTAATTATGATGTGTCTTGGTGTGGGCCTCTTTGGGTTCATCTTGTTTGGGACTCTCTGTGCTTCCTGGTCTTGTATGTCTATTTCCTTCACCAGGTTAGGGAAGTTTTCTATAATTTCTTCAAATAGATTCTCAATCCCTCGCTTTCTCTCTTCTCCTTCTGGTACCCCTATGATGTGAATGTTGTACGCTTAATGTTGTCCCAGATGTCCCTGAAACTACCCTTACTATTATTTTAATTTTTTTATTTATTTTTGCTGTCTTGATTGGGTGTTTTCTGCTATCTTATCTTTCAAATTGCTCATTCAATCCTCTGTTCCATCTGCTGATGATTCTTTCTAGTGTATTCTTCATTTCAGTTATTGTATTCTTTACTTTTTAAAATGGTTTTCTATGTTCTTTTTTTATGCTTACTATATCTTTGTTGAAATTCTCTCTAAGTTTCTTGAGAATCCTGGTAACCAGTGCTTCGAACTCTGTGTCTGGTAGAATCATTACTTTCATTTTGTTTAGTTCTCTTTTTTTCCTTTTTCTTTCTTTTTTTTTTTTTTTTTTGAGTTTTCTACTGTTCTTTCATTTGGGACATGTTTATTTGTCTCTTCATTTGGCTTCCTCTCTGTGTTTGTTTCAATGTATTTAGTAGATCTATTACACCTCCCAGTCTTGGCCAGGTGGTCTTATATCATATGTATCCCGTCGGCCTCAGTGGTACAGTCTCTTGGTCACCTAAGGTGGGTGCTCCAGGAGTGTCCCTTGTGTGGGTTGTGTATGCCCTCCTGTTATAGTTGAGCCTTAATTGCTGTTGTCATATCAGTGGATGGGGTTGACCCTCAGGCTGACTGACTCTGAGTTTGGTCATGACCATGGTATGTAAGCTGCTGTGTGGTGCTTGATCCCAGCAAGTATGATTTGCCCTAGTGAGCGCTGGTGCCTCCTGAGGGAACCGTTTTGGTTTGCCACTCTTGGGGCTACTCAGGCGGTGCTGTATTATGTTCCGAAGGCAGGCACCAGATATGGTGGTTCTGAGGCCTCTTGGCAGGGGCTCATGTGCACACCAATGTCCGCTACTGTCTATGACTGGCCTGGGGCTAACTGGTAGAAGCTACAAAGTGATCCATGGTTGGTTGCTACCTGTGCTAGACCTGGAGGCATGTGGGAGATGTCATGCTGCAATCTGAGATCAATTGCCACCAATACTGTGCCTGGGGTAATAAAGTAAAAGGCCAGGCCATCCCAAGGCCTGCTGCCACCTTCCTGTTGCCAGTAAGTCTGGGCCGCTCAAAGATCCTCAGGTGGTACACAAGTTGGTTGTGACAGAGTCTCATGGTGTCACCAGATTGAGGTGAGTGGTGTTTACCAGGTTAATGCAGATTCAGATTTGGCCCTAGTGGTAAACCTGGGGCTACCCAGCAAATGGCAGAGCACACTACAGCCAACCGTCACACACCTGGGGCATGCAGACCCCTGATATTTGTTCAAGAAAGACAATGATAGCCAGCACTGGCTGATCATCACCAAAAGAGCCTCAAGCAGTGTATGAGTTGGGTGGGGTGGGATCTCAGGGAATCACTAGGGTGGAGTGAGCAGAGTTTACCAGGCCAATACAGATTCAGATTTGGCCTTGAGGGAAAAGGGTTCAACACAGGTAAGATGGTGTCTCCTGGCTGGCTGCACAGAAGGAGGATTCAAAATAGGGACAATGGCAGCTGCCCCTCCAACCCCCTTGAAGTTACACAACTCAGTCTCTCCCTGTTTGTCTCTGGTGTCTCACAAGCTGCTGTTTCTCTCCTGGAGCCCGAGATGAGTGCCTGGGAAAAAGAGAGTCTGTTCATGAGCTCTTTAAGAGGACACCTGAGTTTTCAGCAGCCTCTGTCTCATCCAGGCAGTGGGAATACCTGTTAATTTTTATAGTTGGATGTTGTGGAAGCTCCTCTTCCTGGCATTGGTGCTCCAGACTGAGGAGTCCAATGTGATGCTGGGACCCCTCATTCCTCAGTGGGGACCTCTGCAACTGAGATATCTCTCCCAATTCTCGACCACTACAAGTAAGTGTGAGACCAGCACATTTTGCCTCTTTGCCCCCCTCACCAGTCTCAAGGTGGCTTCTTCTTTATATATTTAGTTATAGGACTTCTGTTCAGGTAATCTTCAGATGGTTCTACAGGTTCGTTATTTTATAATTTAGTTGTAATTTTAATGTGGTCATAAGAGAAGGCAAGTACACTGTTTACCTACTCTGCCATTTTGACCAGAGCTTAAAGACACACTGCTTTATTTTGTATACCTGTAATTAACATGAAAAAAAGGCTTTGCCTTTGACATGCAAAGATATGGAGATGGTGTACCTATTGGAAAAACAAGACCAGGGCCCTTTGGAAAGCAAGCCTCTCTGCTACATAGAAATAAAAGTTAGAGATAATTACTTTTTGTGTGTGAAAAAAAAATACAACATAAAGTTTACCATTTTAAACTATTTTTAGGTATATAATTCACAGTGTTGTACATACATTCATAATATTATATAACCATCACCACTCCTCAATAGAAACCATTGCTTTTGAAGGAGGACCAGGTTCAGAAAGACCTGAATCAAGTTCAATGACAAGAAAGACACCACAGCTTCTAAAGAGAAACTGTGCTAATATAGAAAGGGGATTGGGGGCTGGTGACCTAGGCTTAGTATAAGAGTAGTGGGGAACTTACTGAGATAATAATCAGGTGTGAACATGTTGCTGAGAAACCCCACTCTTAACAGTGACGATGACAAGTTCTAGGCTTTGCTTCTAGAGTTTGGAGAAGAAAAAAAAAGGTAGTCAGAAAATAAAGCATATATGACTATATTTTACTCTAATTTTGTATAACTCTTTGTACTGGTTATTTAGAGTTAATGAGTATACTAATCTTCAAAAACTAAAGAAAGTTGACTTTGAATTCAACTTGCAGTTTAATATATTCTTAGCAACTGTGTTCACTAGAGTAGGGGTTATTTCATTTCTGACTCCCAGTAACTCAGGCTTTAGAACAGATAAGGAAAGTGACAAACCCATTTTCATTCTTGTATTATTATAGTTCTTTGCTGTCAGGGAAGCCAGGCTGTTTTGCTTCCCTTCTGTTGGAAATTGTCAGTTGATAGGCAAAACTTCAAGAATAATTAAATAAATAGAATATGTACACTCTCCCTTGGGAAAATCAATCTTTTGCAAATGTATTTAAATGAATTCAGTTCCTTTTCTTTTTAATAGTGCTTATTGGGCAAAAACATTTATTTTAGATTTTATTATGGCACCCAGAAAACTATGATGCCTCTTTAAAAATAAATTATAGTGTAAAAGGCACAAAGGAAGCTGATTGAAAAGAACAATATCTCAGGAACATTGCCTGTGTATCCCCTGCTGTCCTATGTTCACTTAAAGTATTCTGAATAAATCTCAAAACATTTCCTGTTGCCTAAGACTATTTTGAATTGTCTCAGTAAACAATGTATCCCTATCTCTTATTCAGCATGCCAGGACAAGAGATTTATTTTTGGCAGAGGTTGGCTTTGGCAAATGCCACAGGTTAATTCAGCAGGTGCTGTTGCACCTGTGTAAATTGGGGAGGATTGACAGCTGCCCAGAAATACTGGTCTTTCTCTTTGGGAAACCAGACTTTGACACTTGGATTAGGTCATCAATGAATTTCAATTCATCTGTTTACCTCACCTCCTCCTCCACAAAAACAGTAAAAGATTATTCTTCTCAATATAAATATCCTTGGTTTGAGAATGCTCAAGGCTTGGTGTTTGTGTTTAGAACTGGAGATGGGATGGCAGAGCTGTTTGGATGGAAGTACGACATGGAAATACAAATACAAATGGCTCTAGTACTATAAAAAGGTTTACTGTGTTCTGGTGCATTATGGGTGTCATGAGTGTGAAGTGTCTAATTTCATTCTCACAGCAATGCTCTCTGGATGATACAATTACTATTTTGTTTTAAAGATGAGAAATCCAAGACCTGAAAAATTTAAATGACTTGCTTAGGGTCTGCCTCATGTGGTTCAGAGTCAGGACCAGGTGACTTCATGTTCAGTGACTACACTTACTACTCTATGTTAGAAAAGAAGCACACAGAATGGAGGAGGGAAATAATGGACCTCCATGCTCCTATTTATCAACCTCATTTAGTACATATTTATTTGGTGCAATGTACCAATTAGTAAAACATGGAAGACTTAGATTTGCAAGGCTGATTTTAGTTGCTTTCAAGGCAGAGAATAAAATGCAGTAGAAATTGCTCAAAACCAGAAGTCAAAAGATTTGTATTTAAGTTCTACTTCTATTACTAACTAGCTGAGTGAATGTGAAAGATATACTTAGATGCTTTAAGATGTGCAGAGAAAATAGAAATGAAATATAAAGGAAGAACTTTAAGTTCCAGATATCTTTTTGATTTGTAGTTTTAGGTTTTACTTAATCCCCAGCTGCAAGCTTGCTTTTAAACAAGTCTGAAAATTATTAATGGTTTGATTTTTCAGATTAATCGAACTAGAATTTGTTGCTGTTACTTTCAGCTAACACAGCAGGAAATACTGAGTCTGGTCCAATCTGGGTTTAACCACATCAAGACTTAAGAACTCCACCCCATTTGTAGACACCAGCTTCACAAATGAAGCATTCTGAAGACACAAGATTTATGTTTACATTTACAAGGTTTATATTTACATCGGTCTCCTTTGCTGATAGTGTGGGAGAGGGGCCCTTCATAACTCTCTTCTTCCCTGCAAGAGAGAAGACCTGAGCTGCTCTAATGCCCTTACACAAAAAATGATCCTTAGCATCCGTCTCTGTGACCAAAGGTACTGCTCTTTGCAGGATGATCCTTTTTGCATAAGACTTCCCAGGTGCCACAGTTATTACTGGTTATGTATATACTCTCACAGTTTTCTTCTTTCAAGTAGCCAATTATAGACGTAGACTAGATAAAAAATTCTCTAAAAAATATTGCTGTTACCTACAGAATCAGGTTGATAATCCTTTTTTTTCTTTAGGATTAAAATGCCATTCATAGGGCAGGTGTTATACCTAAGTTTATTTATTTATTTTTAATGGTGGGAGTCCGTCCATTGGAATCTTAAGTGCCAGTTTGGAGTTAATGATAAGGCACTCTTATACTGAGATTAGGGTCTATCTAAAAAAATGGCTTCTAAAGTTAGTGTAGCCATGCATGGTCTTAAAAACCAACACTGAAATCCAAGGAAATGTTGAACAGTTAGGCCTTTGGAATGTAGAAACCAGGAAAAACAGATCTTAGAAGCAGGGTTTTATGGTTAACTCTTGAAAAGTTCTAATTTTAAAGACACTTCATTCTCAATTTCCAGCATATCTTTTCATTCAAATTCTAAATTTCTGGAGGGAGACACCTTGACTGGCACAGCTTGTCTCTGGGATTAGTTCCTCTTCAGTCAATTATGGTCCACAAAGTGACCATACAGATATGGCTGAGAGGGGTTTCCCTGCTGATTGAAGAGAAAGGAAATTATGATCAGGAGCTGGGAAGATAGATCAAAAGTATGTTAGACAATGGTTGTCCTCGGGAGCTTTGAATCAGGGAAGCACTCATAACTGCTACTTTGATGGTTAATGTAAAAAGACTAGGTACAGTGCCCATACATTCCGCATCCTGCTGCCCTGGATCCAGTCCTGTTTTCAGCATCTTATCAATTCTATATACCGTCAGTTCTCCATATCCACAGTTTCTGCACTCACAGATTCAACCAACTGTGGATTGAAAATATTTTGGAAACAAAAAAAACATCCCAGAAAGTTGCAAAAAAGCAAAACGTGAATTTGCCATGCACCAAGCACTATGCTGAATTCACTCAAATGAAGTGGTAACTAGGCTTACATTGTTATAAGCCTAAATACAAATATAAGTTATATGCAAATACTGTACGATTTTATATTAGGGACTTGAGTATCTGTGGATTTTGGTATCTCCAAGGGTCTGAGAACCAATCCCCCATGAATACTGAGAACTGGCTGTACATTGTCATTTTAATAAATTCCCCTTATTGCTTTAATTATCATTCATATGTATTGCTTGCAACCAAAGGACTCTAAATGATACAGAGCTTGGTACCAGAAGCTGCTACTATGTGTTAAAGTCCCGAAATGTAACTGAAGGTCTGACTCCATTCTGCTCTCTTGACTTTGGTTTTCAGACCACACTGAGATCGTTTTGGGGACCATCTCACTTTTGTAACTCTTCAATATTTTCTGAAATTTAGAATTATTTTAGAGTTTGAGTAATACAGTATTTTGTCATTTGACAAACTTTGTTTTCTCTAGAAATACAACACTTAAATTTGGGGGTTGTTTACTTGTGTCTATTTCCATTTCCTGGATTCTATGGACTAGATTTCAAAGCCAGTGATTCTGCAGAATCAAATGTCTTTGATTCTAGTTCTAGCCTGGGAGTCTGTTTCTTTTTAGTGGCCTCAAGACTAGGTGTTCTGACCTGTCCATCAAGTTAATGGCCTCTGTCTTATCCCGTGTCTGAGGGCAACCTGAAACAGTTGTCTGGTAGTATGTTACTTAAGGTCCTTGGCTGCAAGCAATAGAAATTGACTTCAACGTAAGCAAAAAGGAAATTAATTTTAAGCATATTAGAGAGTTCACTGATTCTTCTATGTGGTGGAAATGTCAGATTTAGACTCTAACATTGCAGCAGAAAATAATGAAATACCTTGTCTGAGCATTGCTAATCACAAAAATGTATGAACTCTATCCATTTTATTTTTCTTACTCTCTTTGTCTTATTGTTTTCAATGTTTAAGTTTTCCACAGAAAAGATATTCTTCTAGCTTTGGTCATCCTTGCACACTCTTTTCCTAGGTTTATTTTTTAAAATAAAGGTATTTAATTGTAATGTAAAAAAGTAAAAATAAAATATTTGTAGCATTTTCTCTAGGTTTCAAAATATAAATTAATTTTAAAATTAAATATAAAAAAGACTGATTTCCTGACTCTCTCCAGATTTCCATTTCCCATAAAATAAAACTTCTTCACTCTATTTTAAAGTCTGGAGAAAAGTTTGCCCTATCTTCTTTTTTACTTGCTCCTCCCATAGGAGAAACTTCTTCGCTGGTAATATTGGGATAAAAGTTCATGTGCAGTTCAGTCTCTCTCTATCTCTCTCTCTTTCTTTCTCTCTCTCTCTCTCTCTCTCTCTCTCTGTCTCTGTCTCTGTCTCTGTCTCTGTCTCTGTCTCTCTCCCTCTCTTATCTCCAAGCTGACCGTTTTCTCTTTCTCTGCCCTGCCCTTAATTAGAGAGCATAGCCAAGTCAGGACCTAAGGCCTGTTTTCTACAGATAGGACTGAAAGTCTGACTAGTGTCTAGGAGACTGTGAGTTTTCCTAAATTTAGAATCTGGAACTTCAGCTTCTCAACTGTCAACACCAAGTTCTAGACTTGCGGGAAGGTGATTGGAGGCTCGAAATTTAGCCCCTAGCCACAGATATGTTCTCTACCTCAGCCATACAAAAACAAATAACAATAATAGATTCTATACTAGTATCATCATTTCACTTCTTATGTCTGTTTTCAATTTTGCTTGTTCCCAAAGGGAAGGTATGATAAGCCCCATGTAACACCACAACAAAAGATTTAAAAGATTTTTTCTGTGTTTTTCTAAAAGTACATTTCTAATATAAAAGGGAAAAGATGAATTCCTTCATAATGTACTATTATAATGGGATTTCAATATATGTAAAATTGAAATAACATGGAGTTGAGACTAAAGTACTAAGGAATATATTTAACTAAGAAAGTGGAAGTTTACACATTCAAAACTATAAAATATTGATGAAAAAAACTGAAAAAGACATATATGAGGTCTGACCATTAAGTTCACGAACTTGTTGCAATGATGTTGCTAACTACTTTTGATATCAGAGGGATTGTTCTTTATGAATTTGTACCAACTGGACAGTAAACCAAGTTTACTATTTGAAAGTGCTGAAAAGGATGCGTGAAAAAGTTAGAAGAAAAGGACCTGAACTTTCGCCAACAATTCATGGCTCTTTCATCACGACAATGTACCAGCACGCACGGCACTGTTTGTGAGGGACTTTTTAGCCAGTAAACAAATAACTGTATTGAAACACTCTCCCTACTCATCTGATCTGGCCCCCAATGACTTCTTTCTTTACCTGAAGAAAAAGGGAATATTGAAAGAAAGACGTTTTGATGACATTCAGGACATCAAGCATAATACGATAGCACTGATGGCCATTCCAGAAAAAGAGTTCCAAAACTGCTCTGAAGGGTAGACTAGGTGCTGACATTGGTGTATAGCTTCCCAAGGGGAGTACTTCGAAGGTGACCATAGTGATATTCAGCAATGAGGAATGTAGCATTTTTTCTAGGATGAATTCTCAAACTTAATTTTAGACCTCAGATGTTTTAAAAAAAATTATTACAGTGAAAGACACATTGCTATTAATCCCTCTCAAAATTCTCCCCTTTGCTTCAAGCACATTTATCCCATCCTTCTTGCCACTTTCTTTTCTTTTTTTCTTTTTTAAATTTTAGTCATTTTTCTTTTCTTTTTATTAGTTTCAGGTGTACAAAACAATGCAATAGTTAGACATTTCACCCCTCACAAAGTGATCATCCCCTTCTCCCAATCTATTGCTCCTCTGACATCATATATATCTATTTCAATTCCATTGACTCTATTCCCTATGCTGCACTCCATATCCCATGACTATGTATATATTAAATTATAGTTGACGTACAATATTATTCAACTTTAGCTTCAGGTGTACAGTGCAGTGGTCAGGCATCTACACCGTCCATGAAGTGGTCTCTCTAATAAGACATGTGCCCATCTGACACCCTACAAAATCTTTACAACATTATTGATTATATTCCCCAAATTGTCTTTCATATCCCCGTGGCAATATTGCAGTTACCAATTTATGCTGTCTAATCCCTTCCCCTTCTCCCTTCTCCCAACTCCCCCAACCCCTTCTAACAACCATCAGTTTTTCCTCTATATCTCAGAGACTATTTCTGTTTACTTTGCTGATTTATTCAGATTTTCAGATTCCACATATAAGTGAAATCATATGGTATTTGTCTTTCTCTGTCTGACTTATTTCACTTAGCATAATGTTCTCTAGGTCCATCCATAAAATTGCAAATGGTAAGATTTCATTCTTCTTTATGGCCAAGTAATAATCCATTGTATAAATGTACCACAGTTTCTTAATCCAGTCATCTACCGATGGGCATTTCAGTTGTTTCCATGTCCTGGCTATTGTAAATAGCACTGCAATAAACATAAGGGTGCATATATATGTTTTTCTAATTAGCATCTCGGATTTCTTTGGATAGATACCTAAGAGTGGAATTGCTGGGTCATAAGGTAGTTCCATTTCCAGTTTTTTGAGAAACTTCCATACTGATTTCCTTGTGGCTGCACCAGTCTGCAATCCCACCAACAGTGCACCAGGGTCCTCTATTCTCCACAACCTCGCCAGCATTTGTTGTTTGTTGATTTATTGATGATAGCCATATTGACTGGGGTGAGGTAGTATCTCATTTTGTTTTTTATGTGAATTTCTCTAATGATTAGTGAGACTGAGCATTTTTTCATATGTCTGTTGACCATTTGTTTGTCCTCTTTAGAGAAATGTCTCTTCATGTCTTCTGCCCATTTTTTAACTGGGTTGCTTGTTTTTTTGGTGTTGAGCTGAATGAATGATTTATAAATTTTGGATATTAACCCCTTATTACATATATTATTGACAATGATCCTCTCCCATTCAGTAGGCTGCCTTTTAGTTTTATTGATGGTTTCCTTTGCTGTGAAAAAACTTTCAAGTTTGATGTAATCCCATAAATTTGTTTTTTCTTTTACTTCCCTTTCCCAAGGGGATCTATCAGTGAAAATATTGCTCAGAGTAATGTCTGCAAGTTTGCTTCCTGTATATTGTTCCAGGAGTTTTATAATTTTGGGTCATACATTTAAGTCTTTAATCCATTTTGAATTTGTTCTTATATATGGCGTAAGGAGACGGTCCAGTTTCATTTTTTTTGCATGTGTCAGTCCAATTTTTCCAACACCATTTATTAAATATACTGTGTTTACCCCAATGTAAATTCTTGCTTCCCTTGTCATAGATTAAATGACCAGAGTTCTACCTGGTTGAACCTACAAGCAGTGCGCTCAAAGGAAATTTTCCACAGGCACAAGAGCCTGCAGGGGCCAAGCCTCCTCTGAGGGGGTCAACGTCCGCACAGCAGCTCATACACTGTGAGCAGAGCTAATTTTCCCAACTAGTCAGCCTGGGGTTCAATCCCACACCTAGACAAACAATTAAAGATCAACTACAGCAGCAACACCTCTGGAACAAACAGGACAGGACAATTGAGAGACTGTGCAATCTGAATATAAAGGACACATACTTCTTGCCACTTTCTGAAGCAGTTTTGGAAGTCCTCTATTAAGAGTGTCTTTAGTTGCACTCCCATGGCTGCCTTGATGTCCTGAATCATTCTGACTTTAGGGAAGAGCCAGTAGTCACACAGTGCCAGGTCTGGTGAATAAGGTTGATGAAACACACCTTAATGTTTTTATTTGATAGAAATTGCCATACCAAGCGATTCATGACACAGTCTTTCCATTGTGATCACAAAATACGGTGAATGCTGCTGCCGAGTGCCATCCAAACGAAAGGTAGGGATCTTCAATACGGGAACAGTGTGTGTCAAGTTCCAACTTGTTCGGTGCAGTCAATTGAGTGTGAGCTACAGTTGAGGGAAGGTGTGTTTTAAAGTGTGCATAAATCATCCTCCATCATGACAACACTTCATGTCACACATTGCTTCTCTTATATGGCAATTTCTGTCAAATAGAAACATTATGGTCTGTCCTCTTCCACTTTATTCACTGGATCTGGCATGGTACCACTTCTGGCTCATCCCTAAAGTCAAAATGACCATGAAAGGTAAACATCTGGAATCGATTCGGGACATCGAGGCAGCCACAACAGTGTAACTAAAGACATTCAGGAAAGAGGACTTCCAGAACTGCTTCAGTAAGTGGCAAGAACGATGGGATAAGTGTGTTCAAAGCGACGGGGTATTTTGAGGGGGATTAATAGCAATGTGTCTTTTACTATAATAATTTTATTTTATTTAAACATCCACCATGTTGTTCGATCACACCTCATACTTCCTGCAAATTAAGTCCTAGGAAACTCATAGTCCTTGATTGTCATTACCAATTCTATACTGGTAGTCTAGGAATATCATATATGTGAGTGAATTCTAAGGTATAAACCATAAAATCTTGCTCGGGAGGAAAATATTTAGCTAGTCTATGTGGTTGATATTTACTTCAAATAAAAGTTAAATAATGTTTTGGGAATTAAAAGCCTAACTTCAACTGGGAAGTCTCTTGGTGAGACAAATACCCTTGCATTGGCCTGTGTCCAGGTCTAGTCATGACTTTACTCTGTTGTCTTGAGAAGAAGAAGAGGAGGGTGGAGCAGGATTTAACCTGGCTCAGTTTCCTATTATTCAATTAAATACAGCAAATATATGAAGGCTATTCATTTTTTCTTTTAGAAAATATTTCTTAACACAGTGCTTGGAGCTACAGGTAACTAAATTAGAAACAGATACTTCCAGTAAGGAATTACAATCCAGAAGCAGAGAAAAAAGCATGAAAAGGATCACATAATAAGAGAATCACTCTTGCTTCACTCTCAATCCAGGTGTTTTATGTCCGGTGTCAGAATGGCCCTGCAACCTAAGCTGGCCGGTTGGCTCCACTGGCCACTGAGGTTGTCCAGGGATTGGTGCATAACCCAGTCAGACTACTGAGAAAAGCACACCATAATAATCTTTTCCCACTGGATTAGAAACATATTCCTGTAAACACAAGTGGTTCCCTTTGCTTCAAAAACAGGATTTATGGTGTAGGGATTCATGGAAATGTGGTAACTTCAGGCTGGATTCTGGAGGTTTAACTTGTACTCTAAACAGGTTGGACTTTGTTAAGGTCAAAAACACCATTTCATGGAAAAGACACTGATATAGAATACCAAAAGACATATGACATTTGCCATATTTTCAGGAAGATTAGAGCTTTTTGTCTTACATTTGCTTAATGCTTTTAAACTTCTTATCAGCTATATATAGTGTCTATTAATAGTTCAAGTTTGACCATAGAAGTTAGCCATAGTTTAGATGAAGGCGTTTGAGTTTTCAGGGAGAATGTCTCAGACCAGTCCTGGACATTAAGAAATTCCTGATTATAAGATGATATTGAAACTTGGAAATAATTTGGTGATTTTCACAGCTCTTTGATTGTCTCAGCCTAAGTACACCCCTGAGGACTTCAGTAAGATTCACACCGGCTTGCCAAGGTGAAACAGTGTGGATAAATTATTTCCATGGCTATTAATTTCTGACAGTTTTGGAGGAAATTCTAGATTGCTTATTGCTGGCAAACAAGCAGTAGTTTGTGAATTCTATGAATGAAGAGATCATACCCGTTCGGAGTCAGCAAAAAATCTCCAACACCTAGCTCAATCCCTGGCAGATAGTACGAGTGTAAAAAGTACATATTAAATGATTCGGTGAGTTTATTGCTTTCATTATTTAAACTTTATAATTTTAAATAAGTAAATAAATTCATTAGCATATGTATTTATTTAATAAGTTTAATAAATTTAAATGCTACTACTACTAAATATACCTGGTCAGCCTAAGAAATAGAGCTTTAACACTACCTCTGAGGTCCTTGAATACATCTTTCTTCTTCCCCATGAGATTTATAGTATCTTGATTTTTGTACAGTTTATCCCTTTGCTCATATTACTATACATTAATTGAAACATACTTTTTCATTTTTAATGTAATCTTATTGAGTTATTTTGTAACCACTTTTTTTCTTCTTGTTTTTGAGATGCATTCACATTGATGTGTGCAGTTGTATGTCATTTGTTTTTCACTGTGCATAGTATTCCATTGTAGGAATAGGCCCCGATTCATTCTACTATTGTTTTAGATTATATCAGCTTTTTTTCATTTTCCATACACAGTCATATGTTAACATGCATTTAAATTCTTCCATGCAGCAAAACATAAATATTAATATTCTGATGCTCATATGTACTCTTTTGTCTCTCTTCTGTATTTTAGAAAAGATAATTAGGCATCTCACTGCTAAGAGATACAGAGCTTATAAAAGTGATGTCTGCCAGGGGAATTCCAGGATGGAATTCACACTGTGATAAAAGAATCCAACTGTATTACAAATGTATCACATAAGTTTACTGAACAAAGTGGAGAAAAAGAGGTGCTGACGTAAGAACATTTGAAGTGACTAAATACTGTAAGACTAAAGACAAAAGAAATATAATAAACAGTATAATCTACTTGATAAAGTAATTTTTCACTTTGTAGACACTTTGTAGAAAGTGTCGACACTTACTACAAGGTGTCTGTGTGTGGGTTAAGACTTCCGAAATCACAGTATGTGCATACTGTGATTGCACAATTAAGTGATTGAATAGCAGATGATAGGAGACAGCTTTCTCATGGGAGTGCAAGGATACAAATAAGTAAGGGGACAAGGCTAGAATGAACCATGTAGTATTGGATTAGAATTGGAGACATCAGTATGAACATGTTTAGCTTAATGCAGATACAGACAGATAACATAGAAATATGTATAGATATGTGTATGTACTATGGTAGAACAATTTCAGCCACAAAATGACAAAAAATAGTATTAGATTATAACTGAAAATATGAAATAAATATGATCACATAAAGACATGTTTGACTAAAAAAATGGCGGAGGAGACACAAATCTCTTGTTTAGCAAAATTCCAAATTATTTATGTAGATACTCCTCCATCAAGGAGCTAGAACATAAATGTCCACCCCTTAAGTGCAAACTGTACTTAATTACGTTTTCCCAAAGAAAATAGTATAAAAAGAAAGGAAACATAATTTTACTGTGGAGAAACCTGGTAAGCACTACTTTCGTCTGATGCCCAAAGTTAACGTCATCAGTTATAAGCCATGTTAATAGTATACGTATATGCTTGATACAATAAAATGAGAATATGCATCTCTGTGGTCTATCCCGCAAACCCATAATCCCGTTTAACCGTGAGAAAAACATCAGACAAACCTGAGTTGAGGTACCTTCTACAAAATACCTGACCAGTATTCAAATTTCAAGGTAAAAGAAAACAAGGATGTCTGAGAAATTTTCACAGCCCAGAGAAGCCTGGAAAGACATGACAACTAAATGTGATGAGTTATCTTGAGTGGCATTCTGGAATAGAAAAAATAATGAAATTCTAATTAAGTATGGAGCTTAGTTAATAATATTTCAATATTGGTTTCTAACATGACAACTGCACCATAGTAATGTGAAATGTTAACAATAGGGGAAATGAGTGTGAAATGTAGAGGAAATCTCTGTACAGGCATACCTCATTTTATTGCACTTCACAAATATTGTGTTTTTTTACAAATTGAAGGTCTGTGGCAACCCTGTATCAAACAAGTCTGTAGGTGTCATTTTTCCAATAGGCTTAGGTGATGGTTAGCATTTTTCAACCATAAAGTATTTTTTAACTAAAGTATGTACATTTTTTAGACATAATACTATTACACATTTAATAGACTACAGTACAATGTAAACATAACTTTTATATGTGCTGGGAAACCAAAAAATTCAAGTGACTTGCTTTACTGCAATATTTGTTTTGCTGCAGTGGTTTGGAACCAAACCCAAAATATCTCTGAGGTATGCTGGTACGATTTTTGCATCTTTTGCGTAAACCTACAATCTATTCTAAAATTAATTATTTAAATATTAGAAAATGATGATTGTTCTACATTCTAAACTTCACTTCAAACGTGAAGCCCTCTAATGATTTTGAGGCATGATGATCATAGGAAAAGGTTCTCCAGTGACTTATTCTATTCAGACCGTTTTATTCTGGAAACAGTGTTGCAGGAAATAGACAAAAATATTAAATTACTTTTGAATACATACCATCAGAAAACAAATAGTCACATAATGTGGTTGTAACTATTTACGATATCAAGAATTTTCTTTCCTGATAACAAACTTTGAAGATAAATTCATGATTCTTGAGAATGAAATAAATACATCTTCTAAAACAATAAGCTCACAAAGTGATGAGGCTGGTTGCAATGCTTTCGGAGTTTAATTGGAAAACACAGTCAGTGAGAAGGTAATCTGAACTGACTATAAATCTTTGTGAAAAATCATCATCTGTAACAAGCCTTTTTACTTCATATATTCTTGGCTATTTCATGTATACAAAAACAGAATAAAGAAAAGAAATTGAATGCACTAGAAAGCAATGAAATCTAAAGTCATTCTTTTTCTAAAAGTGAATCTGTAAATCACTCCCATTGCTAAGCTTTTTAGTCCCTTTCTTTGAGGTTTTTACTTGGCTGGGAGGGGTACTAAAGGGGGAGGATATAGTTTCTCAGCGGATTGGCTTCATTACATAAGTAGTTCCTGTGCCAGGTTTTCTTGCTCTGTAACTCTTTCAATTTCAAAAATGATCTTAGTCAGTTGTGCACCATGTGTTTAATTTGTAAGATTGAGGAACTTTGAGAGACACAATGACCTCAGCCATGTTTTGCTTATCCTGCCAGGTAAGCAAAGTATACTTATTCTTCAGTTATCAAAATACTTTAGGAAATAGGAATACTGACCAAACTGCATCACTCTTCTCTCCTCTTTATATGTATGGTTGTTATTTTATATTGGTATGTTTGTTTTTGTTGCTCTATCACTTTCACCATAATCAATTTGCTATCGATATTACAGAGCTTTGTTCACCTAGTGCCTCCCAGTCTGACTCAGTCCAGTGGCACAAGGTGAAAAAAAGTTGTTTAAAATGAACAATTTCATATTTACATCTGTCAGGCTGAACAAAAGGTCCATTGCTCAAGAAGCTGACTTGGGTTAAAGAAATACATAGCCTTAGTTAAATTTGCCAGCACTATACACAATAATCAAGACATGGAAACAACCAAAATGCCCATCGTTAGATGACTGGATTAAGAAACTGTGGTACTGGGCCAGCCCGGTGGCTCAGGCATTTAGAGCTCCATGCTCCTAACTCCGAAGGCTGCCAGTTCGATTCCCACATGGGCCAGTGGGCTCTCAACCACAAGGTTGCCAGTTCAATTCCTTGAGTCCCACAAGAGATGGTGGACTCCGCCCCCTGCAACTAAGATTGAACACGGCACCTTGAGCTGAGCTGCCTCCCGGATGGCTCAGTTGGTTGGCGCGCGTCCTCTCAACTACAAGGTTGCCAGTTCGATTCCTCGAGTCCCTCAAGGGATGGTGGGCTGCGCCCCCTGCAACTAGTAATAGCAACTGGACCTGGAGCTGAGCTGCACCCTCCACAACTAAGATTAAAAGGACGACAACTTGACTTGGAAAAAAGTCTTGGAAGTACACACTGTTCCCCACTAAAGTCCTGTTCTCCTTCCCCAACAAAATCTTAAAAAAAAAAAAAAAAAAAAAGAAGAAGAAGAAAAAAAGAAACTGTGGTACATGTATACAATGGAGTATTACGCAGCCATAAAGAATGAAATCTTACCATTTCCAACAATATGGATGAACCTAGAGAACATTATGTTAAGTGAAATAAGCCAGACAAGAAAGACAAATACCATATGATCTCACTTATATGTGGAATCTAAAGAAAAGAATAAATGAATGAACTAATCAGAAACAGTCTCAGAGACATAGAGGAAAAACTGAGGGTTGCTAGATGGGGGGGGGGGGATAAGGGGGAAGGTGGGGGGATTAGAAAGTACAGTCGGTAACCACAAGATTGCCACAAGGATATGAAAGTCAGTTTGGGGAATGTAATCAATAATGTTATAAAGATCAGGAATGATATAGATGCCTGATCACTGCACTGTATACCTGAAGCTGAAGCTGAACAATAATGTATGTCAACTACAATTTTATATATATATACACACACACACACATATACATATATATACGTATATGCTATATAGGGTCTTTTATGGTTCCATATACATTTTAGGATTATATGTTCTAGTTCTGTGACAAAATGTCTTTGGTAGTTTGATAGGAGTTGTGTTGAATTTGTATATTGCCTTAGGCTGTATAGACATTTTAACTATATTAATTCTTCCTATCCATAAGCATGGTGTGTGTTTCCATTTATTTTTATCTTCTGTAATTTCTCTCTTCGGTGTCTTATAATTTTCTGAGTACAGATTTTTTACTTCTTTGGTTAAATTTATTCCCAGGTATTTTATAGTCTTTGAAGCAATGGTAAATGGGATTGTTTTCTAATTTCTCCTTCTGATATTTTATTATTAGTATATAAATGCAACTGATTTCTGAATATTAATTTTGTATCTTGTTACTTTACTAAATTCATTTATCAGTTCTAATAGTTTTTTGGTAGAGTCTTTAGGGTTCTCTCTCTATAGTATCATGTCATCTGCATATAATGACAGATGGCTGTGGTTAGAACTTCCAGCACTATGTTGAATAGAAGTGGGGAAAGTGGGCAGTCTTGCTTTGTTCCTGATCTTAAGGGGAATGGTTTTAGCTTTTCCCCATTGAGTATGATGTTAGTTGTGGGTTTATCATATATGGCTTTTATTATGTTTAGGTATGATCCGATCCCTCTATTCCCACTTTATTAAGAGTTTTTATCATAAATGGCTGCTGGATTTTGTCAAATGCTTTTTCTGTGTCTATAGATATGATCATATGATTTTTATTTTTCATTTTGTTAATGTGGTGTATCACATTAATTGATTTGCAGATGTTGAATCATCCTTGCATATTAGGAATGAATTCCACTTGATCATGGTGTATGATCTTTTTAATGTATTGCTGAATTCTGTTCACTAATATTTTGTTGAGGATTTTTACATCTATGTTCTTTAGAGATATCGGCCTGTAATTTTCTTTTTTTGTAATATCTTTGTCTGATTTGGGGGTCAGGGTGATAGTGGCCTCGTAAAAAGTGTTTGGGAGCCTTGTCTCCTTCTGGATTTTTTTGGAATAGTTTGAGGAGAATAGGTGATAATTCTTTTTTTAATGATTTTGTAAAATTCACCTGTAAAGCCATCTGGTCCAGAGATTTTGTTTGTTGAGAGCTTGTTGATTACTCATTCAATTTCCCTGGTGGTAGTCAGTCTATTCAGGTTTTCCGTTTCTTCTTGAGTTAGCCCTGGAAGGTTGAAATGCTTCTAGAAAATTGTCCATTTCTTCCAGATTGACTAATTTGAAAATGAAGAGATTTACATAGCAGTCAAAATGATCTCCAAGTTTAGTCTTCATTCAAAGAAATATTATGTCATGTTCAGATATTAAAATATTGGTTTTAAATCCTTAATTTGTAGTTTATTCAATGAGTTCTTATTTTGTTTTTATTGTTTTATTTATTTTTTAGGTTCAGCTAGTTCTGCTTACTTTTTAGGAAAGTAGTTATAGAGAGATTAGCAAAGGACTAGGCATCTTATGCAAAGCTTGTTTTTAGTTTTTCTATTTATTTATTTTTCTTCTCCTCCTTTTTTCCAATATTACTTCGGTTAGGGAAGAAATCATTGGAAATGATGATGCTAACTATAACTCTATCGTCTCCTTTGAGATGGGTTAATAGGCAGGTCCATTTCAGTTTTTTAGTAAAAGCATTGAGGAGCAAGGTCAAGAGTTTTCTCAACAGTAATAGAGATTTATCTCAACAAGAACTTTTAAAGCATGTTTGAATTATTGGAATAATGTGAAATGCATCTTTCTGAGAGACATGCCCTTAGATACTTGGTGAGGCTTACCTGAGAACAAAAGCTTTCATCACAAGTACTTACGTATTTTTTTTCTTTTCCTAAAAGAAAGGACCAAATATCAAGCACAGGATGCTAGACCTATAAAGGGGTTTGTTTGGGCCACAGGCTTTGTTGAGTAGACTGAGTTAAGTTTCTGTCACTTACAATTTATTGCAGTGGAGTGACTCCAGGTAATAACCACTGGAAAATAAACTGCTGAAGTTATAATAAGGGAATCACTTGGTCAGATTCATATTTTGGAAAGATTACTGAGGTCTCATGATGAGGAAGGAGGTTTTTGTTGTTTGTTTGTTTTTAATTTTATATTTATAGGCAAGAGATGGTGGTAGCTTTCATTACATAGGAACAGTAGGCTTGCGAAGAGGTAGAAGATTTGAGAAATGTCCCAGCAATAAACCTGGATTTCCTTAGTGATTGTTAGAGGGAATGGCAGAGAAGGAAGTGTCACGAATAAGACCCAGGATTCAGGCTTGGAAAGTTATATGGAGGGTGGTGCTATTTACTGAAATACAGAATGTAGGAAGAGGGGACAGATACTGTGTTTGTGTGTATGGTGGGGTGATAGGAGTGAGGAAAGCAGAAGGAATGAAATATTTGATTTCGGGCAGGTTGAATTTAAGGTTTGAAAAATATCCAAAAGGTCGTATATGGGTCTGGATAAAAGAGTTTTAACCAGAGAAACAGATTTAGAAGACGTCATCATACAGGTACAGGTCAGAAGTCATAATGGACAGCCGTTAGATTTATTTATTTATTTTAAATTACAGAATTAAAAAAGTAAATCTCTATTTGTTCAAGGAAAAAGGATTTCATTGATTTTTAATATTTTTAATTCTTTAAATAAAAACATACTCAAGCACATTAAAAATATAAAATGTGGTAGCTAGTCTAGATTTTTGTTTTCTGTGTTGCTTCTCTATCCTCGAGTTTTAACGTATTTTTAGCATTTTTCTCATGTCAACAATTCTTTCTTTGAAAACACGTTTTTTAGTGGCAGCATAGCATATAATCTTGTGGGTAATTGATGTGAATAATCTTCATTCTTGTACTTTAAGTTGCTTTCCTTTATTTTACCACTGAAAGTAATAAATGCTTTAATTAATGGTATAAATATATCTTTGTGTATATCTGATTATGTTTAAATGTAAAATTACTAGATCAAATTGATTTTGATATAGATCACATCAATTTGCAATATATAGAGTGACTATCTACTGTACCCTGAGCAGTATGGATTTTAGGGATTAAATATTTGGTTGTCCCATCAGCTATTGAGTATATGTGCAAATGTTTCTTACTCAGATGGTGAATTTTATTGCTTCTTTTCATTTGGTTAATTTTTCCTTAGATATTTTGAATGTATGTTGTTGGGTGCATATATATTTAGAGCTGTCATATCTTCCCTATAAATTGATCACTTTTTCATTATTAAATGTACCTTTTAATCTCTAATAATGCCTCTCATCTTTAAATCAACTTTAGCTGATATTGGTGTAGTTTCATGAACTTTCTTTTGCTTAATATTTTCTTGGTGTATCTTTTTCCATCCTTTTACTTTTAGACTGTCTACATACTTATAATTAAGGTGTATGGTTTTAAAGCAACATATATTTTTTAAAATGCAGTTTGCCATTAACAGGTTATTACTTGGATTATTAAATTATTCAATATTTATTTGTATATTTATTCAAATTAGATTAATTCAAAAAATACATATTTTTATTTGGCTACCATCTTACTATTTGTTAGCTCTTTTGGGGTCCTTTTTCTTTCTTTCTTTGCCTTTTTTATTAATCAAAAATTAATTTTATTATTTCATTTACTATATTTTAGTTGTTTTCTTAGAAATTATAGAATGCAGTTTTATTTATTTCAGTCTTATGCTAATGATTACTTTTATAGCTCCTCTAGAAGGCTAGAAACTTAGAACATTTTAACTTGTTATTCTAGTTTTCTTTTGCATTATTATTACATATTGCATGAACTATATACAGTGGTACCTTGGTTTTCAAACATCTCTGTTGACGAACATTTTGGTTTATGAACGCCGTAAATTTTATGGATATATGGTTTCATTAGGTAGTAAAATTCATGCTAAATTTGCAGTTTTAGGGGTTGATTTTAAAGGTCTGGGATGAATTAATCTATTTTGCATTACTTTCTGTGGAGAAACCGTGCCTCGGTTTTCGACCGTTTCAGAACTTGAACGGTCTTTCAGAATGGATTACATTCGAAAACCGAGGTACCACTGTATAGGGTATACCTTAAACTCCTTAAACCATTACAATTATTGTTTTGTACAGTCAGTATTTATTCAATTTACCCATAAATTTACCTTCCTTATTTTTTCTTGAATTTTTGCCTTGCTGTCTGAAATCATTTCCCTTTGCTTGAGCAACACCCTTGTTTTAAATGCAGGTCTACTGATGACAAATTTTCTTAGTTTTTGTCTGAAAATATAGTTATTTTGCATTTTTGATTATTGTTTCTGAATATGTAGAATTTTCAGTAGTTACTATATTAAAATAGCATTATTTTAATAATACTATTCCATTGTATTCTGGCTTTATTGTTTTTTGTTTATAAGTTAGCTATACAGTAGTCTTATTTTGCTCCTTTGAAGGTGATGATTATTTTCCCCTCAGAATGCATTTAAGATATTCTCTTTGACTTTGGTTTTTAAGTTTTAGTATGATGTTCTTTGGTATACTTTTCTTTGTATTTACCCTTCTTAGTTTTCTTGGCAACTGTTGAATGAATCTATGGATTGATGTATTTTTTCACCTTTGGAGAATCTTCAGCCATTATCTCTTGAGATATTGCTTCTCCCTCTATTCTTTCTCCATTCATGTTAGGACTTAGTGTACCCATAAGCAAAGACATTTCCACTATGGCTGAAATGTCCCTTCTATTCTTAATGTTGAATTCTTTTTATCACTGTAAATAAAGAGTAGATATTTTCTACTCTCCTATTTCAAGTTAAACAGTCTTCTCTTACTATATGTACAATCAGATGTTAAATCCAACGATTGAATTCTTAAGTTCAGTTACAGTGGTTTTCGAATGTAATCCGTTCCGGAAGACCATTCGAGTTCTGAAACGTTCGAAAACCAATGCACGGTTTTCCCATAGAAAGTAATGCAAAATGGATTAATCTGTTACCTAAATCAACCCCTAAAACTGCAAATTTCGTATGAATTTTACTATCTAATGATACCATAGATCCATAAAATTTACAGCATTCGTAAACCAAAATGTTGATCAATGGAGATGTTGGAAAACCGAGGTACCACTGTATTTTTCAACTCTAGAATTTTCATTGATACTTTTATAAATGGCAGTTATATCCTGAAATTCTTCTTATCTTCTACTTTTGAACATGTTAATCAAAATTATTTTAAATTGCATGCCCAATAATTCCATGTCTGAGTTTTACTATTATTATTATTATTATTATTATTATTATTAAAATCCTAGACATTGTGTTTAAAGTTATAGAAGTTCTGGTTGTTTTTCCCTAATGGCAATCTTTACTTTTTGCTTTTGTCTGGCAGCTAAAATGGGGCAGATCACCTTAATCCAATCAGGGAATGAGCTGGTTTTTCAGTCTGGGCTTCAGTATTTGTAAGGCCTGTTCTATTTATAGTCAACCCTTTCTTTTAGGAAATACACTTCAGGGGCCCCAGCTGAAAGCACGAGGCATGTGCTGGAGCTCCTCCCTCTCCTTGAGACTGCTGGAAAGCACTGTTCGGCTTCTTCAGCTTCTTATCAATCCTTTCTAACTGGCGTCTTGTACAATCAACCCTGTACTGCTTTGAAATGGGCAAAACTCTGAAGGGGAAAAGTAGTGCTGAACAACTCATTTCTCGGAGTTTCCCTGGGTGCTTGATAGCCCCAAATTCCAATTTTTGTCACCCTAGCTATGTGAAACGGCTAAAAACTCCCCTTAGCGTTTCTCCTCCTTAACCACACTTTTGCTCTGCTTTTCAGCCTCTTTCTGAGTGCTAATTACTAATCCACAAATGCCTTGAGAAGAAAAGAAGTGCATAATATTGGCTTCCCCTCAGTTTATTTCCCAGATTTTCAGAATATTGGCCCCTGAAGTCCCAGCTACCCTGACAACTCTCATGTTCCTTAAAATAGATTTATAAAAAGTCATCCACTTTTTGAGTTGTCCTTAGTACAAGAGTTGGTCAAATTTATTGAATAAAATATTCTTCTCTACTCCTTTGTAATTTCACCTTTTCATGTAGTAAATGATTATCTATACTCCGGTTTGTTTCTGAGCTCTCATTAGTCTGTTATTATACCTGCAATCTCCTATTCAATTACTGAACTTTAATCATTCATTTTACTACCTGGTAATTCAAGTACCCTCTCAATACTTTTATTTGTCAATTTTATCTTGGTAGTCACATGAGTATTTCTTTGCCTACAGTACCAGAAGTGATTGTAATAAGGGGTAAAGTGGTAAAGGTAGGGAAAGAGAGCAAGAACAGAGTGAGTGATATGAAGTATTGCCATCTATAGTGCACGAGGGATTTGGAGACTTGAGGTGGCATCTCCCATGACACAGCCTTCTGGCTTGGGAAACTTAGAGAACGGTAGTCATTAACTAAGACTGTGCATTTAAGAGAAGCAGATTGCAACACAAAGGGAGGATATTCTGTTGAAAGAGCAGAGAAGCAGGAGTAACACATCATTGTAAAATATTGGTGATATTTTGAAATTACTTCTTTGACTAGTAGGGTAAAAAATTGACTTGGCAATACTAAGAAAAAAATCAAGTGAAGTCCAGTTTGGATTAGATAGCAAATGAAGTTTGCTGTGTCACCAATTCTAACAGATGACTGATTTTTAAGGAGCAGTGCACAGCAGCCTTTTTCACATATTCAACCTTGTGAGATGTGCCATTAGGCTGTAAACAATGTTTGCAGTCAACTGAAGAGCCTAAGCTTTGGATGAGGGGAACAGAAGGCAGAGTGATCAAGCTTGGCAGATTTGGGGGCAAAAAATTGCAAGTGAGGAAGTAGAAGCTACTTGTGAAAAAACTGTTACGTGACCCCATAAATTCTAGTCTCGTAAAGAAAGAAATGAAGTCAGGCAGATTACTGCAAGTATCAAACACAATCGTAAGAGCTAAAAGAGTTTTAAAGCTCTATATCAAAATAAGGCAATATTTTTATCCCTAGGTCATTTACATGAACAATATGGTAGAGCTGGGATGAGACCTGACCCTCTCTACGTGGCAATGCTTTCTGCAGCTTAAGGCTAAAACAGTTTCTAGACAAGGAGCCTGGAGTCCAATTTATAAGGAGAATATGCAGCTTCTTAGGATCTCTCACTTGTAGGTATACCAAACAGGCTTCCTTTAGTCATCCTTAAGGGATCTTAGAAAATATCACCTTGAGTTGTATATTCTAGCTCTAAAACATTCTTTCAACTAAATATAGAGAATAGAGAGGGGGATGACTTTTAAGATTTGTTTTCATAGGGCTTCTGTTGCTCCCTTTAACTTCGGGTGGTTTCACCCCTAAATTTGGACTACAGGATTAGAATTGTAAAATTTTAGCCAGGGAAGAAATTGTACAGTTTATTTTACTCCTTTTGCGTTTTCACCATTTGATAAATAAGACAAATGAGGAACAGAGAAGACAAAGCTGAAGTAATCTGTTGATCAAATGCAGAGCTAAACTCAGGAAACACAGGTTTGCTAACAACTGATTTAGATACTTTCACTGTAGTGTTGCAATTAGAAATTTCCTATTAACTTACTGAATTAATTTACTGTATTACTTTGCATACTGCACCCCTCCCCCACTCTCTTTTAAGATTCAGCAAAATTTTTAATGTGGAAGAATAAAAAGTGGTTTCGATACTCTCTCTCTCCAGAGTATCAGATTTCTGAAAAGAGCTGACACAAAGCACTTTCGGAAACAAATTTAATATAAAAGTACTGCATATGCAAATAAAGCATAAAACTAAACTTTAGAAATGAACTAAAGAGATATAGCATTAACATGGTGCCATTTTTAAGATTAGACGTTAGTCCTAAATTCCAGTTCTTTTAGGGTCAACAAACCACAGACAACTCTGATCCCGGTCTAGCCCCTACTGTAGATAGAACTGAACTGGCAATAGACAGCAAAGTCTCATTTTTGGGGCAATGTCTGTTCAGACATGCTCACCCCACCCCCATCCTGTTCTACTTCAATGTCAGAAGGAAATGAAGCCACAACCAGAACAAAAAGAGCTCTAACACCTTTTGTCCCCTGCCTCCTCCCTCCCTTTTCACTGTTCTCCCCACACAGAGCTACTCCACCCCAGCTGGGCTCTAGTGTGACATCCCTGCCTGTCTGAGAAAGGAATGATGAGCAGGGTCTGTAACTGCAGACAAGTGACAACCAGAAGCCACAAGCTTCTGTAAGTACCACGTCTGCACAAGACCCAAGCCTGAGCAATGGCATTGTCGCTGGAGGAATTTGTCCACTCCCTTGATCTCAGGACCCTCCCAAGGGTCCTAGAAATCCAGTCAGGCATCTATTTCGAAGGTAAGCACCCTCCTAACTCTTGGCTGGCTAGCAATGCTTATAAAGTATATACTCTTGGGAATTGGAGGAGGAAATTATAATAGAACATATACAGGTATAAGTTCTGTTAAAGGAAAGGTGATTGTAAAAGAGAGAACATAATTAAATAACCAGTGGTCAAGACGCAAGTTTCTTAGAGAAGGGAGAAACTAGATAAGACTCTGGGGTGAATAGGGGCAAGGAATTGAATGAAGTTTCTTGAACTTTTTGTAGGCCTCCAAATAGCTCAACATGAATGGTGAATTATTTCTGCTTTTTCTTTGAAATTTGTTTTAATGCAAGAGTGAAAAGTTAAGTTAGCTATACTTATCTTTCTAGCATATAAGAAATAAAATTTAGTTTTTCTAAAATAAAAGAAAATTTTAAAAGGATAATGTTTAGAAAGAAAACTTCACCAAACTCTTAACCACTTCTCAGTGTTGCTTATGTCAATGCTTCCATCCTCTTTCTGTAGGGGCCTAGCTCCTAATAATTTAAATAATTACATTCTTATTTGAAAGTATAGAAATTAATGTCTACTAATCACAAGATAATTTTTAAGAATCTATGTTGAAAAGTCAGAATTCAATTAAGATTATTGAATACTAAGTTAGTGTTTCTTAATGTAACTCACTATGTTAATTCAGTAAAAGAATGTTAAAGCCGATAATATATACTCTAGAATCTTTAAGCAGTTAGTTTGAATACATGCAAAGAGTCATTTTCTAGGTAAATACATATTTCTGGTCACAAGAGTGGTAAATTAAGGCAGTAGTAGAATTAGATGCAGAAATACTATTCGGAAAGTAACTTAAAAAAACTGTTGGTAGGCAAATATTTCCTGTTCATAGACAAAAGAATGTTTTAGATTTTATATTATGAAATGAAACAAAGGTTGACAAATATCAGATCCAACACACACACACACACACACACACACACACACGCACACACACACGCACACGCACACACACACACACACACTCACCTGTTGATGCAGGCTGCCATCAGCTTAATATCGAGTTTTGTTTATTTGTAAATCGATTATTTGAAATCAGACCATATTTTTTCATGTGTACAATATTATAAAATATATCTTTGTTCATAAGCCAGTCCACATCATTTTTGTCTTATGGTTTTGCTATTGATGCTTTGCGTAGGAAGTCCTTTATGTCTAGGTTACAAAGATATTTTCCTAAATTATTTTACATCAACTTTACACTTCTGTATTTCACATTTAATTTTAATCCATTTGGAGGACCCTTTGTTATAAGGTTCAGAGGTATCCAATTTCAGTTTTGTCCATATAAAAAACTGATTTCCCAGTGCCGTTTACTAAGCTAGCCATTCTTTCTCCATTGATTTGTGTTGCTGCGTTTAAGTTATATCATAAACTTGCATCTGGATTAGTCTGTCTCTTCTATTTCATTAGTCTATTTTGTATTGATTGTGCCCAAATCACTTGCTTTTGTAATTATGGCTCCAGAATGAGTATCAATATATAATTTATGTATAGATCAATCACTTGTTTTTGTTTCTTTTTTCTAAGTTGAATTTCACATACCTTTCAAATAGGTTTTTAAAGAAATCATTTAATTAAGAAATTCAACTAGAATTTGTATTGGATTGTGTTGATCTTATAGATTAACTTGGGAGGAACTAACATTTTTATATTGTCTTACAAAAGAACATAGCATGTTTCTCCAGGTGTTCAGACCATCTTCATCATTTAGTACTTTAGTACTATGTTATATTTCAATCAATATCTAGATGAATTTTCACCAAGTAAGCACATTTATGTAACCATCATCCTGGTCAAGGAATAAAAAATTAAAGTATTTTAGATCTCATCTGAGGCCCTTTGTCAGTCATTATCCATCTCCCTCCCCAAAGGTTAGCATCATTATGATTTTTGTCCATTTACAGACTTTACATAAATGGAAAGTTATAGCACATATCCTTTTCTAGTTGGCATATATGTTAAATATCATTTTTGTAAAATTAATCCATGATGTTCTATGCAGTTTGTTCATTTTGGTGTGTAAAATATCCCACTAGATGAATGTACCACAATTTATTTATCCATTCTACTGTTAATGGACATTTGAATTATTTCCAGTTTAGAGTTGTTACCACTAACATTGTCATGAACATTCTTGTACATGTTGTGTTAACATGTATATGCATTCAGTTGGGCATATAAATATGTGAAATTAACATGTCACATGGTATGTGTATGCTCAGCCTTGGTAATTAATGAAAAACAAGTTTCCCTAGTAGTTATACCAATTTACATTCCCACCAGCAGTATATGAAAACTCCAATTAATCTATATCTTTGGCAACACTTAATGTTATAAATTTTCATAATTTTAGTCTTGCCGATTTCTCTATTGAATTTTATACACTTTCATTATTGATTGGACAAAACATATATATATATATTTATGTATGTATATGTGCACACACGCACACACATACACACACACATACATTTTGTGGTTCTTGTCCCTTTGTCAGTTACCCGTGTTGCAAATGTCCTCTATTAGTCTATAGCTTCATATTTCATTTTTAAATGGTATCTTTTTTTGGTTGAAAGTTTTAATTTTAATGGTAATATAGTCAGTTTATAATTATTTTCTTTTTTATGCTTTGTCAAAGAAATTTTTCTTACCCTAAATTCATGAAGATATTCTCTTATATTATCTCCAGAGATTCTATTTGTTTACTCTCTCCTTAAGATCTACAATCTACCTAGAACTAATTTTTTTGAATACTGTTTGAGGTTGAATTTGATGTTTATTTTTTTTCTTTTATGGAGTCAATGGTGCAGTGACTTTTATTGAAAAACTGTCTTCTTCTCTCTTACTATGTTACATTAGTCACAAACAGGGAGCATACATGTCTGGGTCTCTTTCCACAGCTTCTATTCTGTTCCATTCATGTAAATGGTATTATTACACCAATTTCACCCTTTCTTAATTAATGTATTTTTGCACCAATATAAGGTATATTATATTATGTATGATAATATGCCGCAGAGCCATGGTTCTTAAACTTGATGGTACATTAGAAACAGCGGGGAGGTACTAAAACGTAGATGCCTGGGTCTGTCCACAATAGGTAAGAATTTAATTATGTAGGAGAAAAGGCATTACCATTAAGCATGTAAACATCTATCTGATGATTATGATATGCAGCCAAATCAGAGAACTGCTAGTTCTCTATTACTATATAATAAGTTATCTTAATTTATTAATCTCCTTAAAGTTTGGCAGCTTGAATTTTCATATACATTTTAGAATTAACTTGTCAACTTCCACAAACTCCCCCTTGACATTTTGATTAGCAGTGCATTGGTTTGGAGAGAATTGGCATCATTTTAAATTGTCTTCTGATCCATGAACCTCATATAATCCAGTTATATAGATCTCTTTTCATTTTATAATTTTTTTTAAATTTATTGGGGTGACTATAATTTTTCTGTGTGGACTTCTTGCACTTCTTTTTCAGATTAATTCTTAATTAGCTGATTTCTTTTCCATTTCATTATAAATAATATCTTTTAAAGCTTTCCTTTTCTTTTTGTTGTGTTTGTTGAATTGTAAGAATACATCTTTAGATTATTTTGGATATGTTACATACACATTTGTGTTTTCTGTGAATGTTGATAGGTCTTATTTATTATTTTCAATAATTATGTTTCTTCAGTTAAAGAACTGGCTAGTGCTTCTAGTATAATTTTGAATAAGAGTAATGATAAAGGACTTTCTATTTTCATTCATAACCACAGAGAGAAAGTGTTAATAATTCATGTTTAAATATAATGTTTACGTTAAAATAGTTTCTAATTTTCATATAGTGTTTTTTTCCATATAAACAAGACTTTCACTTGTGGAACGAAACCAATTTGGTCATATAACACAGAATTTGGTTTGCCAATTTTTTTTTTTAGGACTTTTGCATCTTTTTTAGGGAATGAAATTGACTTAAAATTTTTAGATCTTGTAATTTCCTAGCCAGGTTTTTGTATTGAGTTATGCTGAATTTAAGGAACTTCTTGGGTAGAATCTTTTTCTGTTCTTCGAAAGATGATGTGCAAATTTGATGTAGTTCTTAGTTAAATATCTAGAAGAATTCCAAATGAAGCCATTCTGAAATGGAATTTCTAATGTAGAAATTTTTAAATTATGACTTCAATGTTTAAAATAATAAGGTCTTCCTATCCATGAGCACAGTTTATCTCTCATTAAAACAAACAAGCAAAAGCAATAAAAACCCATTTTCTAGGTCATGTATTACAGTTTAATAAAATGTCTCCATGGGGATCTGTGTATCTTAGACAAGTGCTTAAAATGCACACACATACACACGTGTGTGTATGTATATATATATATATATATATATATATATATATATATATATATATTTTGACTGATAATCATGTTTCACCTTTTCTTCTAATTGGTTATCACTAAAGTGGGAAATGCAAGTAGATTTTAACACTACTGATCAACTATCTTATTAAGTCTAATAATTTATCTTTTGTATTTGTTTTCCTAAATATATGGAGGATACCAAAAAAAGGTGAGTGTGTATATATATGTATATATGTATATGTATATATATATATGACTTGTATTCATTTTTTTTATGGGTATATACTGAGTATTACAATTTCAATACAGCTTTTTCCTTTCTTAAAATGCGTATACATTTTTTGGCACCCTCTGTATATTGATGTTATTAGACAATATCAAGAGCTATATCTTTTCCCTACTATGTTTTACACCTTTTTTTTTCTTGCCTTTATAGTTTAATCCAGTATTATGTTAAGCAATAATGGGAATCCTCATCTTATTCCTAATCATAAAGAAAATGCACCCAAAATTCCTCTATTAAGGGTGATGTTCTAAAACTGGCATTTAACCTTTACTAAATAAATGAAATTCCTATCTATCCCTTGCTTTCTAGGTGTTTTCATAATAAATAAGTATTGAACTTAATACTTTATTAAATCATTGATTAAGATAATAATGTGCTGTCTTTCTTTAGTCTATTAATGTAAATTACTTTTAAAGATTTTTGAGAATTATTTCCATATATATATATATATATATATACACACACATATATAATTTTCAAAATATAATGTAGGAGTTTTATATTATATTTAAGAATTTTACATTTAATCATAATTGAAGTGATTGAATAGACTCATCTGTTTTAGATTCAGGATTGCATTAACTTCCTAAAATGAGCTATATAGATTTTGTTGTTTTCTACTTTTTAAGATAATTTATATATATATATATATATAATATAATTCATCTCATATTATATACATATATAATATATATTATTCATCTCATATTATATATATATTATATATATATATATACATATAATATTTATATATTCATCTTTTTTTCTTGGTATATACTGAGTATTACAATTTCAATACAGTATTTTCTTTTCTCAAAATGCGTATACATTTTTTAGCACCCTCTGTATATTGATGTCATTAATATAATATGATATAATATAATATAATATAATATAATGTAATACTGGGTCTTATATAATGTAAGACCGGGCCTTATATTAATTTTTGCTCCAAAAGACGCATTACAGCTGATTATCCAGCAAGGTCTTATTTTCAGAGAAACATGGGGAAATATATATATATACATATATATATATATATATGTGTGTGTATATATATGTGTATATATATATATATGTTTTAAACCCTTCCTTAAATTTTGGTAGAATTCTTCTATAAGAACTACAGGTACACATAGAATTTTTTGAAGGGAAATCAGAATTTACTTTTGTTTATTTTCTCTAACAAAATGTACTTAGTGTACTTCTTACATTGATTTCTAACTTGATATTCATTAGTTTGTTTCTCTGTTTGCTCTCTTGCTCCTTTTTTTTTTTGCTTTCTAGGTTAAATAGGCAATCATTTAAAAAGCATTTCTTGATTATTGATAAATGTGTTTAAAACTATTTTTTCCTCTGACTACTTCTTTAACTGTTCCCCATAAATTTGCCATGTAGTTTTTTCCTCTATTACTCACTTTAAAGTACCATTTATTCTTTTTTCAATCAAATCGCTATTTTATTTATTTACTTATAACATGGGATTTCCTTTAGCTATTATTTTGCTTTTAATTGATAATTTTGTTGTATGTTGTTAAAGAACAATAGTTTGTATTATATTGTTTTTTATTTTTTGAATTGATTGAGGCTTCTTTTACTTTATGGCATGAACTATGTCCTACTTTGAAAATATTTCATATATGCTCAAATAAAGCATCTATTTTGTTGTTTGGTATGATATCTCTCTATATATACCAAATCACTTGAGTTTTTAATTGCTTTGTTCACGCCTTGCTTTTTCTGCCTATTTTTTTACCTGCTTTGCTTATAGTTTTCTGAGAGGGTTATGCAAAAAAAAAAAAAAAAATCCTCCAACAATTGTTCATTTATCTAGCTTGCTCCTTTTGTTTGATAGTATTTTTGAGGTTGAGTTTTCGCATGTGCTTATGTTCATGAGGGTTATATTTGCTCTATTACTATCATCTTTTTTCTATATGATTCTTTCAATAAGTTCTGTTTTGTCAAATAATAATATTATAATCCAGTTTTCTTTTGGAATATATTTTTCTAAGCATTTTTTCTCCATATTCTGGTGCCTCTTGTTTAAAGTGCAGGAAAATATATTCTTTACCTTCTTTCTGCTTCTTGTATCAGTGGAGGCAGAGGAACCAGGTTTCACCCACCCTGTGGTGATGACTCCATGACAGATTTTGGGGGAAAGTTAGGTTTGAGGAAATTTGAGAAAGCTGATATGAAGTCAGGTAAGGCTCTGTGGTACTGGATTGAATGCTCCCAATTTACAAGCACAGTGATAACAGGCAATGTAACTATAAATAATATGTTGCTCAAGCACTTATTAAATTGTTCTATTGATATGTAGCATGGGACTGTGGGTTATAAATTCAGGTTTCTGTCTCCTGGCTGTTACAAATAAAACATGAGTCCATGGCCAACTTACAACATTCAACATTTGCTTTGTCCCTCTCAAGAAAAATAGGCTTTATTGTAACCTTTAAGGTTGATGTGAAGATTAATGGAGCTATTGTATATAAAATATTTAGCAAAATGACTGGCTCATAGAAATCTTGCAGTGTTATTATTATGATTACCATAATGTTGGTGTATTCTAAGGACAACTGAGCAACCATTTCTAAAAAGTAAAACAAAACTAATTTGAATTTCACTACTGCTATATACACCAACATAAAATAAATATGTAGAAAAAATATTAAAAATTAATACATTAACAATAAAAACATTATAAGAAACCATAGAAAAATATTCAACTAGGTACTTTAAAAGTGAAAACATTGAACTTATGAAATAGAAAACTCCCTTACTGAAAAAAAGAAAATAAGATACATAAATGTGGATGAAAGTCAAACTACAAACTGGGAATATAGTCACAATATATACAGCAGACAGAATGTAAATATCTAAGTGTATAAAGAATAATTAAATAACAATAAACAAAAATGAATGTAAAATTTTAAAATGGGAAAAAGATATAAAAGGCAGTTCATGTGCCATAATCATTTGTAACCATTTTCAAATTTACTAACAATAAAATACAATAAAGCAATAAATCACTCTTAATCACGTTTTAGGTCACAGATCTTAAAAAGAGTCACAAAACCCAGTGTAGGCATGAATGTGCAGAAATGAGGAGAAGCACAGGTGCTGGGTGTATAAACTGTTACAGACTTTCTAGGTATCAGCTGGGCAATATACATAAATGTATAACGTGCATAACCATCTGACCTCTAGACATTAATTTAAATATAATTATAATAAACAAAAATAATGATTCTACAAAAATGATCATAGCAGCATGTTTTATACACAAACATTAAGTGAGCCTTAGCATGGAACAGCTTATGTAAATTATAATAATACGTTATCAGGCAGTATTCAAGAGACTAGAATTACGGTGGGGAAGGAAAGCTTATATTGGAGCTTATATTCCAGTGCATGGGACAAATGTAAACAAATGATATATTTAAAATATATACAAGTGCCATGAAGAAGTAAATAAATAACAAGTAAAGCAAGGCAGAGGAAAGAAATGATCTTTTGATAGCATGATCAGAGCACATATCTCTGATGAGATGAAATTTGAGCAGGGGCCAGCATAAACTGAGAAAATGAGGCTTGCACATATCTGGAAGAACATTTCTGCTGAGGATAGAGCAACTGCAAACCACATAACAACATTTTTCATCTAATTAAGATGCAGAGAGTAGGCCAGTGGGCATAAAGCAGAATAATTGAGACTGGAAGGAATGAGTCTGGGGATTTGAGGAGGTGCACATTTTGTAGGCCTCGAAGGCTATAGAATTACATCCTTTGCTGCAGAGTGGAGCTGGGGAAGCAGGTAGGGGCCTGTACGATAAGGTGGATGGCAAAGACCACACCAAGGAGCTGATTTAGGAAAAAAGACTTGAATGCTTCAAAGAAATCATCAGCTAAGAAAAGATCTGGGAGACGAGTGTTCCAAACAGAGCGAACAGCTGGTGCAAACATCTGGAAACCAAAAGGAGCTTAATCTGTTTAAGAAAGAGAAAAATATCCCTGTACCTTGAATATACAGAAGAAGGAAGCAAGGAGAGTCTATGTTAACACATAACAGAAGATGTTTAAGGAGTGGGCAAGAGCATTTTAAGGAGTTTAGATTTCATAAGAACTGCCAGTAGCCAGTTTTGAGGCAGGAGGTTGATAGGACCTGATTGTCATTTTAGGAGAATCATTGGTTGCTCTTGGGAGAATAGGCGAGAGTGGGGCAAAACTAGATGAGACACATTAGGAGGTCATGCAGTGATCCAGAAGAGAGATCATGGTGACTTGATTTAGTTTGAAGAGATGTGACCAGTTCAGGATATGCTTTGGAGGTAAAAATGTCAGGACTTGCTAATAAATTTGATATGCATATAAGGAGAAGACCAAAGAATGATTGCAAGAATTTTGGTCTAAACTACTAGATAGATGTTTGTGCATTTGACAGAGTTGTGAAGAGCAGGAGAGGAAGAGGTATGATGGGGAAAGCAAAAGTGTGTGTTTTGACATGTTAAATATAAATATCTGTTATTTATCCAAATGGAAATTTCAAGTAGACAATTGAAAAGCCAGTTTTGGCCACTGAGTGAGCACATGGCTGGAATACCCCATCCATAATTGATCAGGGCTTTATTTTAGCACAAACCTTGTCAGTTAAAATGAAAGATCATGTATCCTTAATATTGATATTTATGATCATTCTAAAACATATACAGTAATAAAAATTATAAGACAATAAATATAGCAGTAATAATATTTTAAACCATTTCAATTTTTTTATATAACAAAATCCATTTTTCTCTCATAAAAGTTAACTTTATTATAATATATTTACTACTAATATAGTTTAGTGAAAGTAATATTACTGAAAATTAGTGAAAATATTATTTTTTATTACTAAGTACTTTAATATTTATGACAATATTGATTTAATACCATGTAATATAGTGATTCAAAGACATGGTTCGATTTTATTTATTTCGGCACCTGTTTTGAATGCTAGCTCTTAAAGATACTTCATAAAGGTCTAATATACACCATATTTAATATATACTTAGAGCAGATGTATCATTAATGCTGGTGGCTATCAATCCATATTGGAAGTAATCTTCATAAATCTGTCATTTTCTTCTTGATAGGCTCCGCAATCTTCAATTCTCAAATGTCTTTGTATGCATCTTGCGAAGTTATTACCTATTTTGTGAGAGTTTGTAAAGGTAAATTAGATTATGATTATTATTAAATCAACTTGACACATATAAAATTCACTATATGGAAATACTGCAAGTAAATGAATAAGTTATGACAATTCTTTTAACTCTCATTTCTTGGAATTCCTAATCTGTCTCAGTATGTTGTGGACTATACATGTCATGTGACCACCTGTTGTAGGTAATAGCTAGGATTTTTAAATATTAAATACTTGTAAAATACAGAGTAAATATTAGAAAATCTTTATATAATAGTGTAGTATTGTTTACTTTTCTCATTTGTTTTATGTTGAAATGAATATTAACTGAAGATACAATATTTTCTTCCCTTACCTCACATCTTGTATACTCTATGGAATATGTAACCCAGTTTTGAGACCCATGTCAGGAGATAACATAATTGCCATCACAAATCCCAGATTAAAGATCTGGGTAAGCTAGGTCATGAATAATGTACATTTGAAAACTGAGGTACCACTGTCATTATGATACACAGCATAGATATCATGACCTCTGTCATCATCTCATCTTTAATTCTTTTTTTTTTCCACCTTCAATTATTTGAAAGAGCAATTTGTAGCCAAGGAACAAATTTGCAGAACAAAAAGGAAAAAAAAAATCATGTTTATTTATTCCAATTTTCTCCTTCTTTTGAATAAATCATAGGATTGCACTTCCCAACATTTTTGTAGCCATAGGACTTCTATTGACCAATGTAATGAGAGCAGAAGCAATATGTATCATTTGGGGGGCAGATTCCTTAAGAACCAGTTCATAATTTAACATAATTCATTCTCGTAGACCATGTCAAAATGGAGCCTTTGACAATCTGGATCCCTAGATGACTACAGTTATTAGAGACCCTGCACTCACCCACCGGTATTAAATTGTAGTGGAATATGAAATATACCTACATTGTTTAAATTGATAACACGTTGAGGTTGTTTATTTTATTGGAACCTAAACTTTCCTGACTGATACAAGTTATATTTATTACTGCTGGAACTGCACTTATTATCAACTTTAGAAATCAGACATCAGACATTCTGGAGAGTCATGCAATACCAAGAAACATACTTAGGTAATAATGCTCTCACATGTTCATGGGAAAGTGAGTCCATCACTCTGTATTCAGGGAACATTATCTGTTACTTCTTTAACTACTTTTTTCACTGCTAACATGACCATTCATATATGCAATCATGTTGGTGTTGACTTAAAAATATGGCAAAACAACTAAATTTGTTTTCATTATGATCTTGTTCAATAAACTGGATATTGGAAAAAAATATTTTTGCTTTACAGAAATAATACATACACACAGCTGGCAAGTTAGAAAACGCAGAAGCACAAAATCACCAATAACTTCATCAAACAGAAAGAAATGCTATTGACATTCTGATGTAGTCTCTTCTAACTTCTATGGAAGTAATAATTAACTTTAAAAAAAAGAAAACCGATGCCCATATTCCTTTCTCCATGTTTTATTCAGAATGTCATCACTCACCACAACCTCCATATACCCACTTGATTCAAGCCATTATAAGTCTACAATAAGTTACTGCCAGGATTATCAAAGCCACCTAAATGATCTACCTGCTTCTACTCTTTTCACTCCTAAAGTCCATTCTCTATATAGCATAGAGTCATGCTTTTAAATTGTATGGCAGATGATACTGCTCCTTTGTTAAATACCCTCCAATGGCTTTCCATTTTTTTCTTAAAATAAAAACCTTACAAAGGGTAACAAGGCCCTATATATTTTTTCCTGCTCCCGTTATTTATCTGAGTTTATTGTTTAATAATCTCCTTTCAGCCACACTAGCCTCTTCACTGTTCCTCAAACTTGGGAATATGCTCCCACCTTAAAGCTTTGCTCATGTTCTTCCCTTGGCCTGACAAGCTCTTCTACCAGACATCAGCTTGGCTAGCTTCTTTTTCTATAAATCTTACCCTAACCACTCTCTATAATACTGCAAAATTTGCACACCCCTCCCTGTATTCCCTATCCTCCTTATTAGGTTTACTTTTCTTTTTTTTTTGGGGGGGGGTGAGGGTGGATCAAAACACCTATTGCATACTTACATACCATGTAAATTACTTATTATTTTTTCTGTCTTTTTCCATTAGATGTTTCTCACAGCTATATTAAGATATAATTTTCTAAGCCATAAAATTCATCCATATAAGTCTACAATTCAATAATTTTGAGTAAATTTGTAGAGTTGTACAACCACTGCTAATTTTACACCATTTCCATCACCTCAAAGAAGTCCCTTGAGCTATATGCCAATAACTGTCACTGATATTCCCAGCCCCAGGTAACCACTCATCTGCTTTCTGTCTATAAATTAGCCTTTCCTGGAAATTTCGTATAAAATAAATTGTACAGTATGTAGTCTTTTGCATTTAGCTTCTATTACTTAGTGTAATGTTTTTGAGGTTCATTCTTATTGTAGCATATATAAATATTTTGTTCCTTTTTATTGCTAAATAATATTTTATTGTGTGAATATACTACATTTTATTTATCCATCACGAGTTAAAGGACATTAGTATTATTTCCCCTTTACAGATATTATGAATAATGTACCATTTTACATTTCCACTTACAATGTATTAGGATTCCAGTTTCTCCAAATCCTACCAAAATTTGGTATTGTCTTTCTTTTACCTTATAATCGTTGTAGTATCTCATTGTAGCTTTAATTTGCATTTTTTAATGACAAATAATGTTGAGCAATTTTCCCTGTGCTTATTAGCAATTTATTTTATAAAATGTCTCTTCAAATTGTTTGACCATATTTGATTGTTTGTCTTTTTGTTATTGAGTTATAAGAATAATGTCTGTATTCTGTATTCTGATATTTGATTTGCAAATATTCTCAGATATACAACTGCAAATATTTTCTTCCGTTCTGTGGCTTGTCTTTTCATCTTCTTAAAGTTGTCTTTTGAAGAAAATATTTCAAATTTTAATGAAGTCCAACTTATCAAATTTTTTTCTTTAGTTTTCTTTAGCTCATTTTTGTTATCATGTTTCCTAACCCAAGGTCACAAAAATGTCCTCCTATGTTTTATCTTGTGGGGGAGGGGGTCTCCTAGATCGCATCCAGTTTTGATAATTTTATAGAAATATAGAAATGGGAAAAGCTGTTTTACTCAGTTGTGATTTATTACAGGGACAGGATATAAATTAAAGTCAGCAAGGAAAAAGACATATAGGGCAAAGTCCGTGAGAAAACAGGCATGAGCTGCCAGTTATCCTTTGGCATATAGTTAGTGCTTGGTTCTCCTAGAAATGAAGTGTCACAACAGGGACAAAGTATTTCCAATTAGGGAAGCTCATTCGTGCCTTTGTCCAGGATTTTTATTGGAGCAGTCACATAGGCATGGAGTATTTGTGTGACTGACCTTAGCTACTGAGTCTCCTTCCAGCCCCTCAAAGGTCAAGTAATACAGTGTGATCCAGGATCATCAGATGAACGAATAGAAGCATTCACTATAAATCACATTCTTAGCATAAACTATCTGGTCTGACCCAATGTCCCAGATATGCAAAAACTCTCTTATCTGGCAGGATATTCCAAGGGCTTAGATGTTATTTCTCAGGAGCCTGTCAAGGCTAGTCCTTTCTTTGAAGTATGCAGGGTTTGAGCACCCTGAGTGTATGGAGTTAACCCTTTACTGCACAGTTTTCTTTGGGAAGAGTTTTACCTCGTATTTTCAGATGTAATTTCCTTTTGAATTATTCAGAATTTTCTAACGTTAAATCCATGTAATGGAAGAATTTACCAATTTTCTACACAGTTGCAAAGTATGCTGGGAGCAACTCAGGTAGAAAAGACTTTCTCTGGTTGAGAGAGGGGAGGGATTTGACCAGATATCTGCATGAATGGCTTTCCAAACTAAGAGAGTATCTTTATCAAAATGTTATGGCAGAAATGTGTTGATATATTTCAGAAAAATTTGAAACCAGTAAGATTGGATGGAGGGGGTGAGTGATCAGAAATGACAACAGAGGAAATGGTGAAGAATCACATGTGATCCTTTAGGACATTGCAAGAGTTATACTCTTAGAAGAATTGGAAACATAGAGATTAATTGGAAACACGGAGATTAATTTAGATTAGTTCTAAATTAGCAAACACAAATAAAACAATGCTAGAACTCTTCACTATGCATGTAGACTCCATACGCCTTTTTTTCACTTTATCAGGAAGAAACTGATGAAACCACACATATATTTGCAGAAGTCAGAGTATAGATTTGCTTAAATGAGCCCATAAATATAATGCTATCATAAAAAGTATTCCTTATAGCAGCTTTAAATATTATGAATATGACTTTCCCCTCTTGGAAGGTAAGATTTTTAAATATTATGTTTCGAATATATTAAATATATTTGTTTTTCCTGCCAAAATGTGTTAAAGTCATTGAAATTATTCCTTAAAATTGTATATTTATTTCCTTCATTTCTTCCTTACGTCTTTCTTCCTTATTTCTACAAAATAAATAAAGCATGATTCTTGCTCTTAAGCACTCTATAGGACAATAAAAGGAGATAGATTTTTTTTAAACCAATATTTATTATGCAACATGAAGTTTCTCTAACAGGTGTAAACTGTTCTGAGAACATTAGGAAGAACACAACTTACCACCCAAGAAATCAGAGAAAGCTTAATAAGAGTTGGTGATATTTTCTGCTGGGGTTTGCAGCCCTACATAGAAAATGAGCAGTAAATAAGAAATTTTCAGAATAAGAGAGAAGTGTTTAAAAGGTTATAAAAGTTAGAAAATAAGTTCAAAATATGGTCCAAGAACCACTCAGGGGATACTAGATAATTAAGTAATTTGTGGTCATGTTTTAAGTGGCTTCTGAACTATAGTAAGGATATTGAATTTATTCTGCATTCAATAGCAACCTATTAAAAAAGATATTATTTTTGTAATGTGTTTTCCTGATTATAAATGTTAAATTTGTTCATTGCAAGTAATTTGAAAATTATAGAAAAAGGCACAGCTTTTCTGAGATATTTAAGGGAAAAAATAATTTTGGATAAGTAAATTAGGTTCTAGCAGAGGTTGACTAGATGGATTTGAATCAAACAGTAAAGATCTAATAGTAGCCACAGAGAGAAGGGAAGAGACAGAATCTATGGTCTTTTGAGTAGAATCTTCTGTACATGACAGCTTATGAGAAGCAGAGAGCAAAAGGGAGGGACCAATTTCAGGCCTGAGGTTCCTGGACTAAGAAAACATGGTAGATGATAAAAATGTTACTTGAGTTACTACAAGAGCAGCAGTGTTTTTGAAGATGGAATCATTAGTCAGTTCTATTCCAATGAGTTTGAAGCTCCTATAGGATGTTCAGAGCCCAGAGTGCTAACCATTACACAATGGGTCCTATGGGATGTTCAGATGCAAATGAACACTAGACTACGAAAAACATACATCTGAAGTGAAAGGAGTTGTAAACTTGTTAGGTTTCACATTACAGATTTGTAAGTGGGTGAAAGAAGCCTTGTTATTTCAGGGATTGCCATATTGTCCATGTGAGAAGAAATATGTGGGTCTCAATGAGCAACAACATGGGAGTTATGGATAAGAGCCGGTCAAAAAGGAAAAAAAAAGTCTCTGTTGGAGAAGCAGGAGAAAGTGGGGTAGTTTGTTGATGAAAAGAAATGACAGAGCATTATATTGAGAGAGTGTCAAGGATAAATAATAAGAAATTTTCAGAATAAGAGAGAAGTGTTTAAAAGGTTATACGAGTTTCAAATTTCAAAATATGGTCCAAGAACAGCTCAGGGAATAGTAGGTAGTTAAGTAATTCGTGGTCATGTTTTAAATGGCTTCTGAACTATAATAAGGATATTGAATTTATTCTGTATTCAAGAGAAACCTAGCACACAGTTATGTTAGATTATTAAATATGCTTATAGCCCTAAGTATTAAAAGCTTATTATGGGCCCATTCCATTGTCTTTGTATATAGATTTGAGTGTGTAAGCGTATACAATACATATATAAACTTATTTTGTATATGTGTATATCTATACATAAATACTTGTGAACATATCTAACATGTGTATAAAACATACAGAACATACCGGGGGTGCCAAAAAAATGTATACACATTTTAAAATAATGTCTCTTAGAATGTGTATACATTTTTTAAAAATATTATATATGTTCGTCTGCATACAAATTTAGTATTCTTATGTGTGTATGTATACACACACACACACATATAGTTAATCTCATTTAAACTATTCAATTTATTATATTTATAAAGACTTGGCCATATCCCTGGCCATATCTTGTGAGATTATTATTTCCATTTTCAAGGTCACCTATTTGCCATATCACCTACATATGACTCAAGGATAAAACTCATAGCAAAGTTTATTCTTGCTCTACCCACCTGAAGAGTTTGTGAAATTCTACAGTGAATCCCATCATTATAGAACCATCAATTTTTTAAAGAAATATTATAAAAATTTACTAATGGCAGTTTGACTATACAAATTGGGTTGCTAAAATAAAGACACACGAGAAATAACTAGTATTAGTTACGTGTTTGTTTTGTCTTTTAATAACTTATTATTGAACTACAACTGCATTTTGATAAGTATGACATTGAAGTATTAAAGCTGGTTGAATAAGTATATCGAATAATGATACTTAGTGAATTATACATTTTATGAACATGACTTTTACGAATTTGATGCATCTATCTATGTTAATATAGCAACAGATTATGCCTATTTTAATGCCAACATAATTATTTTATGGCTAATTGAATTTAATTTCTTCAGGCTTAATTTAATCAGCTAGGGACACGGTAAAATCAGGGAAAATTATAGCATTATATTCAATTTGTATTCGCTCATATTTTATAGGCTTTACATTTTCAGACAAAGCAAACATTTTTTTTCACTTTTTAATATGTGTTTACAACATTGATGTTGGTTTACATACTCAAAAGGAATGAAATTATGTAAAAGTCTAATAAAATATGGCCTATCATATTTTTTAAAAAAGGATTTTAGCTAAAAGAAAACAGAACACCAATATTTCTCTACACGAGTGTATATTTATAAAGATTTATTAAACACAAGCATTAAATTTCTATAGTATAATTTTCCTACATGTTTATAACATGTTCTCTTGAGCTTCACTGGTATAAAACTGCTCTTGAGATTCAGGGCAACCTAAGTTCACAGATGTTAAAAATTGAAAATTTTTATATGTAAGCTTGAAAATAAAAACTTAGTATGTTCCCAGATTTAAAATTGGTAATGATTTACTAAATAAATCTAAATTTGCTCTCTTTATGTTAGTGGCATACAGTTGGACACTAAAATGACTATCAGAATAGAATTTGAAGTCCTTAAATGTTCATTTTAGAAATACATATTGGAATATACTAATTTGGTGATATGCAAAAATTACATTTATGACTACATTCTTTAAGTCATAATCTTGTTTGAAATGATGCTGATTCTTTTTCCATAAAATCTTTGGAACCATTTTTTATCTGAGACTTGATACTTCAGCTGCTGTTTGACGCCTAGAATGCTTAGTCCACATACTACAGATCAATAAAAAAATTACCTTTCAATATAATTAAACATTATATTAAAAAAATAAGAATCAAAATATTTGAAGTTTAAAAATGTAAAATAATTTTAAAAGTTTAGCTCATTTGTGTGTGTGCTTGACCAAAATATATTTTCCCCTAAATTTAGCGTAAGCAGTCCTTATTTTGGGGGAAAATTCCATACGTTAAGAACAAGTAAAAGAAGCTCAGATTAAGTATAATTTCAGCTGTATTATTTTCAAAAGCTGTAGAGAAAAATAACTGCCAGAAAGTGTTTGTGTTATTTAATTGGAGATGTTCTAAAATGTGGACGTGGTGTACAATGGAGTACATTATTCACATCTATAGTAGAGAGCTCACATCTAAAAATTTCTAACTTATTTGTTATGAAGTACCAACCATGGCTATGCAACGCAAAGTTAACAACTGGAGTATGGCATATGTTTCTGTATATAATCATATAAATATAGATTGTTCATATGCTTTCTTCATTTTATAAATGTAAAGAAAAGACTGAGAAAAAGATTAAGTAAAAATTATACTTTTTATTGGCTGCTAGATTTCAGATGCTATGAAATGGGCATTTTGGTTAGGGATCTTAATTACCTAAATTTATTTTAATAGGTACAAATTATTGGTCATTTATTTAACAGTTAACAACATTTACTAAAGGAAAGAAAATTGAAACTTTTGCCATAAGTATAGTAGTTTATGTTTTTGCATATCATGGTACTGATAAATTTTGTTAGGCACTAGTAAATGAACTAAAAGTAAGTATTGAAAATGGGAGCAAAAGTAACTTCAAGTAATGTGTAAAAAAGTCTGAAAAATTATTTTTAGAGAAGTCTATCTTTGATGCAATAGTCAAATCAAGCTCTTGAATATAAAAACATTACATTTTAATCAAAGCATCTACTTTGTTTAACTCCTAATAAGCATTTGGAATCATTGCACCTTTTTAAAACTATGATTCTAGCAAAAGCCACGAGATGAAATTTAGTTAAATAAAACATATTCCTTTTTCCTGTGAAATAATATTTTGTAAATGACAATGAACAGTCATTATTTGACAAAACTTTATTGTTCCTATTTTAAAGAAAAAAAATTTTTAGGAAATGGGATACATTTTCTACTAATCTGTGCAATGAAATTAGCCCTCCAATATTCTATTTCTTATGAAGAAAAATTAGGTCTAAGAGTTTTACTGTAAGTTAGAAGGGTTGGTTTTAGTGATTCAGCATTTGTGTCGGTTAAGAACACCTGCCCCATAAACGGTGTGTGAATTCTAACCACAGACCAAAAACTATTTTTTTGACTTCTCTATTGACATTAGAAAAAGCTTAAAGCATATTTAAAACAATTTTTTCCAGAACTCCTCAAATCAAATCATGTGTTTTGAATTCACTGTTTATTAGCAGAGAGCACTCTTGATTTTGAACATTAGTAACATAGCTACTAAATTTAAATATATTCCTATTTAAATATAGTGTATGTATTTATTCTAGTAATTAAAAAAAAAATCAGCAACGATATAGCACGTTCATAGAGTTTATAGAATCTTGACACTAATGGAAATTTGAACTTGTCCTTGATCGGACACAAGCTGACCTGTCCTCCCTTCCATTGCCCTTTGTACTTCAGTCAGATGAGATTGGATACATTTATGGCTCTTTGACAGTAATGTACTTTGAGTACACATTATGTGCGTAGAAAAATATGAAGGGGGGCGTATAAACTGAAACCTACTGCCATCAAGTTTTTCATTTAAAGGACAAATAATTAACAGGATAATAAGAGAGGTGGCACCCCCCAAAAAAAAATTCCAGATCAACTAAAGACGCATTGCAAATTTTCAAAAAATGGGGTGGCTGTGACCCCAGTGATTGGGCTAAACCTACGTAGGACGCAGTGGGGGCAGGGGCGAGCTCCGGGGTGAAATGTAAATTAGAGCCGCCAGAGAGGAGGATTAATGCAGGCACAGCCCCGGTGGGTCTGTTGGGAAAATACGCAACAGTGGGACCAGCCTAGAAAGGGTGGGTTGTAGACCAAGTCTAAGACCAACTCAGAAAGGCGCGTCGGTCGGAAACGGAGACGGCAGCTCCAGCTCCTGAAAAACCAGCCGCAAACTGTGCGGATGTGATGCCACCTCCACTCCCACCGCCCCAGCTCTCACCACCCCTTTCCTCTCCAGGTGCTTCAGAGCCGCAACAGCAGAATCAATTTCCCTAAAAGCCCTAATACATTTTCTTTTTTCCCTATACCCTGCCCCCGCATAATCTGTCCATTGTTTTAAAAAGGAATTTTCCACATTTCTAATGCATTTACTCTTTTTAGAACGAGACAGCCTTCTAGACCAACAAAAGTAATCTCATGTTATACAACAGAGACCTATTTAAAGTCACATTTTTGTGCAACTATTCCATTCACCAATTATTAACAAAGTGACTAAAACTTCCTTTTTTCCAGTAGCAGGATCAACAATTATCTTTCTTAATGATACTTAAGTATAAGGAAACAGATAAACAATGAAATGAACAAATACATCTCTCAAGAATATCCATTTGTTCCGCTGGCACTCTGAGTGGCTACCTGATAGCTGGCAGTATGCTGGATTTGCAGCAACAAAGCTCCTGAAATTACCATGGCCTTCTCCAAGTCAAGGCCTCCTCATAACAGTTACGAAGATGTGGCATGACCAGCTCTACGTAAATATGCTCAACAGGTTATGAGATCACGCCTGGATTGATATGGTTTTGGTCAGCTGTTAATTACACCATTTGAATTTTCAGACAATGTACCTAAAGGGAACATTTTTTTCTTAGTATAGAGATAACATTATTTTGAAGACTTTTTTAAATTGACATTTAATAAACTACTTATCGTAACACATGCTTTAAAGCTTAACTGAGTGCTTTAAACCACAGAAGACAGAAGTAAGAATGGAAATTTTAATTTCTGCTCTTAAGAATGTTCTCTTCTTACTTGGAACAATAAGCTATTTGTTTGCAAGTTTTCATTAAAAATTTGACAGTGAAATCAACTACTGATGGCTGCCATTCATCTGACAAGTGACCTTGTAGGATTGTATTTTTATTGTGGGGCTTCATGCTGGTTGCTTTTCTAATTCAGATTCCTTTGAAAAACAAAGTTGAATTATTCAAGAAAGCACCCTGTTTTTAAAAACTACCGACTCACTGCTCAGTAAAATTCAACAGCTCCTATTTATTAATGTAATCCACTGATGAATATTAATTTCATCCTATTTGTTAAGAGTAACTTAAAAAAAAATCATGCCAAACTTTCTGGAGAAAATTACTTTTGTTGCAAACTGACTAGAACTGATTTGGTCATTTATCATTAGATTATTTTTTGTAGATATTGATAGCCTTCAGTCCTTGGAAGTACATGGTCTCATACAATGAAAGAAAACTTTACATCAAATTTTGCCAAATGTAAAACATTAATTTGCAAGCAGGCATAAAAAACAGTTATATGACCTTTGTGTCAGCTTGATATAGTCCCAGCTATCTGTCTTTTTAGATGCTCTGACAGCACCTTCCATGAAAGATTCGTTAGAGATTTCTGCAGCAGTATTGCAGGACCGGTATCCAGCTACCCTTGTAGTTAGATGACAGACAGAACTGCTCTGAAGCAGCGGCTGAACCAGGACAGTGAAGCATCCGGTCTACTGGGCTCACTAAATTCTTATACCCCTTCACAAGAACTGGAGCACCTACGTTACATTTGGAGCTCATCAACGCCTTTTGAACACTCACTTCACCAGTGAAGCAGTCTTACTGCTATCCATTATTGTCATAAAGAGAACTTTTATGTTAATAAGAGGTGATACCTGTGGCAGTTGTTTTAAGAGTATAGACTTCTGGTTAATCTTTTACGTGTTAACTAGTCATCCTGGGTTTATATTTCTGATTAGTGTACTACACACGTTGACATTTTCCTCATCTCTTTCCCAGGGTCAGAGGTTAAACTGTCTATGTCTGTGCTGAAGTATTTTAAGTAAATTACATGTGCACTATAATAATCTTAAACATTTATCTTCACTCATGTCCCAGATGCTCTATTCCTCTCACTCTCAGAGCCGATCCATCCATAGGGTTGTTTTTGTTGTGTTTTGTTTTTACTTTTATAGTTTTAACTAATCTTAAATTTGTATGATTTCCCAGATTGACATATGTAGTCCTGACTTCCTTTTACCTATTTAGTGATGTGTAAATATTTCTCAAACCTAAGTAAAATTTGGAATCTACTAGGGAACTTTTAAAATAATTACCAATTCCTGAGTTCCATCCTAGTGAATCTGACTTAGTATTTTTGGAGCATAGCCCAAGAATCTTTATTTTTAAATGTTCCCCAGTTAATTCTGGTGCAGACTGTTGTCAAACACTTGTTCAGGAGGAGCTTACTAGATTGGCCCATCTCTGCTTAAGGATGAACATTTGACATTAGAAATAATATGGCAAGAACTGAGCTTGGTGTTTTTTCCCCGGTATTTCCACATCTGAGTACACCATCATTGTTGGGTCTCAATGTTCTTATTTATCTTTCATCAGTTCCTGAAGGGCCATTTCAGTGTTTTGAGGTGTCATCTTATTCAGGCTCTTCTCACTGCATGCTTACATCACTGCAGCAGTAACACATCTCATTTCCCCTGTTGTCTTCAGTTACTCTGCAAGCAATTCTTAGAACTTTCTTAGAACAATCGCACCATATTGCCTAAAGTTTGAGTCCATGTTCCTTAAATTCTCTCCAACCACTGACTTTTTCTTTTGTAATCAGATCATCTTGGAAAGACAGTTGATGTCAGATAATCCTTAAACACATGGTACTTTGTTTAAATCTGAAAAGTGATATGTATACTTTCTGAAGTTCCCTTTCCATCAGTATTAATAACCAGCCACCCAGATCCACCCCATTCTGCCATAGTGACACATCAACTGCTACATATGTAAGAGGTTATACTTTAAGTTGTTGCTGACTGCATTAGCATGAGAGGACAATCAAGATGATAGAAGGATGCCCCAATTACCAATGCTCTGAGGCACTTTACCACAGGAAAACCTAGGCTCTCATTTAAACTTTACGAGAAAAAAGAAATACTTTTCAATACAGTTGCCACTAGCCTTACACGGCTATCTCAATTAAAATTAAAATAAATAAATTTAAAAATCTAGTTCATCAGTTACATTAGTTACATTGCAAATATTCATGAGCATCCTATGGCTCTTAGCTGCAGTGTTGAGCACCTCAAAGTATAATATGTTCATCATTGCAAGAAGTTCAATTGGACCGTGTTGTTCTGAAATTCCTCTGGGAGTCCCAAAGGCGGGAAGAGGCTCCCATCTTCTCCATTATCAGTGTAACCCACAGCCTCTATCTCTGCTGAAATGACTCTTCTAAGGACTTACTGCAATTTGGGGCTTATAAATTTTCTTCAGGATGCTTTTACTACTTTACCTTGTCCATTTGTGTTTCTGTGTTTGACTCAGACTTTCTCAGTCTGTCACTAGTGTGAAAAGTTGCACTGCAGCATACACACACACACACACACACACACACACACGCTAATTTAAATTCTTTATTTTGAGATGATTGTAGACTCACACGCAATTGTAAGCAATAATACAAAGAGATCACATATATCCTTTACCCAGTTTGCCTTCATCTTAACATCTTACAAAATAGTACACGGTGGTATACAAAATAGTATACTACCACAGCCAACACTGAGACAGTTAAAGAACATTTCTATCATCTCATCACTCATGTTGCCCTTTTAGAGCCATACCTACTTCCACGTTCCCCATCCCCTCTTTAACCACTTTCAACCATTAAGCTGTTCAGCATATTTATAATTTTATTTCAAAAATGTTATATGAAGAGAATCTTACAGTTTGTAACCTTTCGGGATTGGATTTTTCACTCAGCATAATTCTCTGGAGATTCATCCTAATTTTTGAATAAATGAATGTAGTTCATTCCTTTTTATTGCTGAGTGGTATATCATAGAATGGATGTACCATGATTTGTTTAACTACTTACATGTTGAAGAACATTTGCTTGTTTCCAGTTTTTGGCTATTACAAATAAATCCACTATAAATACTTGTATGCAAGTTTTTATATGAAAATGATTTCTTATTTCTCTGAGATAAATACCCATAATGAAATGCTGGTAGTTGCATGTTTGTTTGTTTGTTTGTTTGTTTTAAGAAACAGCCAAACAGTGTTTCTGAGCGGCTCTACCATTTTACATTCACACCATCAATGTACAAGCAATCCAGTTTCTCTGCACACTCACCAGCATTTGGTGTGGTCACTATTTTTCATTTTAGCCATTTTGATAGGTATGTAGTGATATCTCACTGTGGTTTTAATTTGCACATTAGTAATGGCTAACAGTGTGATCATTTTCTATTTGTATGTCCTCTTCGGTGAAATGATTGTTTGTGTCTTTTACCCATTTTCAAATTGGATTGATTTTTCCATTGATGTATGTATCTGTGCCTCTGCCAGTACCACTGCCTTGATTACTGTATTTATATAATGTCTTCAACTTGAGTAGTCCAATTACCTCCACTTTAGTCTTCTTTTTCCAAATTGTTTTAGCTTTCTAGTTCCTTTGCCTTTCCTTATACATTTTAGAATAACCTTATCTATCTTTACAAAAAATTATTGTTGAAATTTTGATATAAAATTAACCTGTATACCAATTCTTGGAGAATTGACATCTAGATTATGTTGAGTGTTCTGATCCATGACCCTAGTATACCTCTCCCTTTTTTAAAGATTTTCTTTGATTTCTCACATTACTGTTCTTTTTTTTTTCTCTTACTTTTCAAAATACAAGTATGTGTTTTGTTAGATTTATAATAAAGTATTTTCTTTTTTAGGTAATCATAAATTCTATTTTTAATTTTAGTGTCCACATATTCGTTGCTAGTTATTAAAACACAATTGATTTTTGTATGTTCTGTGACTTGAGTGAATTCACATATTCCCATAATTGTTTCTAGGAAGGTTTTTTTTCTTTTTCTTTTTTTTGTTTGATTCCTTAGGATTGCAAATTGGGACAGTTTTATGTCTTCTTTCTAAGATGTATGCCTTTTATTTTCTTGTCTTATTGCACTGTCTAGAACTTCTAGGACTATGTTGAATAAGAGTGGTTAGAGCAGACAGCATTTACTTGTTCCTGATCATATGGAGAGAGCATTTGGTCTTTAACCATAAAGTATAATATTAGCTGTAGGTTTTTGTTTTGTAGATTCTCTTTATTAATTTGAGGAAATTTCCCTATACCCTAGTTTTTCAGAGAACTTTTTTTATTATGATTATGAATGGGTGTTTAATTTTGTTAAAAGCTTTTACTTCATCAACCTATCTGTTTATATGCTTTTTTCTTCTGTAGCCTGTTAATATAGAGGATTACGCTCATTGCTTTTTGAATATTGAACCAACCTTAAATCTCTGGGATTAACTACATTTGGGCATAATATATAATTATTTTTATATATTGTTGGATTCTTTTTGCTAATTTTGTGAAAGATTTGTTTTGTCTTTATTGATGAGGAATATTGGTTTGCAGTTTGCTTTTTGTAATGTTTGTCTGGTTTTGGTATGATGATAATACTAGCTATGTATAATAAATTGGTAAGTATTTCCTCTTCTATATTCTGGAAGATATAGTAAGAATTGGTGAAAATACTTCCTTAGAATTTTGATAAGAGTTTTCCAGTAAAACAATCAGGGCCTAGAAATTTCTTTCTTGGGAATTTTGTAATTAGGAAACAATTTTCTTAATACCTATAGGACTGAACCAGTTATCCATTTCACATTAGGTGATTTGTGGTTTTCTTATTTTTTGAATTGTTTAATTTCACCTAATTATCAAATTACATAGGTTAATTTGTTCATAGGATTCTCTTATTACCTTTTGCTGTCTGGAGGGTTGGTAGCTATAGCCTCTGTTTTGTTTTGTTTTTGTTATTTTTTTGTTTTTTTTCTCTTATTAGTAATTTCTGCCTTCTCTCTTTGAGTTACTAATCACTTGTCAATTTCATTGATCTTTTCAAAGAATCTTCTCTTTGGTTCATTGACTTTTTCTGTTTTTCTTTCCAAGTTCTTTAGTAAGGAGCTTAGATTATTAGAGATTTTTGCTCTTTTTTTAAATATAAGCATTTGACACTATACATTCCTCCCTCAGTACTTCTTTATCTGTGTTCCACAAACTTTGATATGTTTTTTTTCATTTTTATTCAGTTTGGTAAAAAATATATATTTCATTCAGTTTTATGTATATATTTTTTATTTTTTAAAAAAATTTTCCTGAAGTATTTTGTTTGTTTTTTGTTTTTCACCCATAGATTATTTGGAGGTATGGTATTTAATTTTCAAGTATTCAAGGATTTGGAGAATTTCCTGTTACCTTTCTGTTATTGAATTTTACTTTAATTCATTTTGGTCAGAGAATACTGACTCAATTTTTAAAATCTGTTGAGATTTGCTTTATGGTACAGATACCTCACTGTATGTTCTGATGGGCACTTGAAAACAATGTGCGTTTGCTGTTGTTAGGCATAGTGTTCTATAAATGGAGATTAGATTCTGTTGTTTAACAGTGTTATTGTTCTATATAATTACTGATAATCTGTCTAGTATGTCTATCAATTGTTGAGAGATGGATGTTGACGTCTCCAACAATAATTGTGGATGTGTCTATTTTTCCTTTTAGTTATATCAGTTATATAAGCAAAAGCTTGACATATTTTCACTCTGTTGTTTGTTATATGCACATTCAGGATTGCTATATTTTCTTTTATCCTTATGTAATGTCCCTAGTAATTTACTTTGAAGTTTACTGTATCTTATATTAATATGGCTGCTCCTGATTTTCTTTGATACATGTCTGCATGATGTATCTTTTCCATTCATTTCCTTTCAACCTGCCTATGTTGTTATATTTGAAGTTAGTCTCTGTAGATAGCATATATTTGGGTCATTTTTTTTTTAAAATCCACTCTGTTAATCTCTGGTTTTTTGTTTGTTTGTTTGTTTTGATGTATTTAGACGACTTACATTTAATGTAACTATTGATATGTTAAGGCTTAAATCTTTTATCTTAAATCATTATATGTTTAGTTTTCTATTTGGTTTCTATTTTTTGTTTCTCCAGTAGGGGCTGGGGTACACTGCCTCATTACTGCCAGGTGGGGTTAGAAGTTCAGGTTCCCCCTTTAGCCTCTGTTGACACTTGAAAAGGAGTGTCCTCCAAACTGCTGGTAACAGTGTTGGACTCACTAGGCCTTCACTGATACAACCCTTGATGGGAGGATAGTAGTGTCTCATTACTGGCCTTCACTTACACTTAGTGATGGGCAGTAGTGAAAGCCCTATTATTTTTGCTAGATATCCTCTGACATCATGCCATTTGTGGGAGGAAAAAGGACACCTCAGCACTGCTGGGTAGGAGCAGAATTCCAGATTGCCTACTTGGTTTCCTTGACAGGGGATGGAGGCTTATTAATGGCTCACAAAGATTCAAGTCCCATGTCTCAACTCTGTCTTTTCTGACACCACCCCAGCAAAAGATGCTGAGTAGTATCTTATTACATACATCAAGGGGGGGATTCTAAGGTCTTTACTCAGCTTTTCCTGGTGTGGGTGGTTGTGGGACCAATTTTTAATTTTTTATTTTTTCCTGTGGTGTTGAACTTGAGTAAATTGATTATTGCCAAAAACGTTTTCTGTCTTACTCAGCTGTTTCTTTTCTGTTCCATTGGCTAGATAGAAAAAGATTTGTTGTGTTTTTTTTCTGTTTTGTTTTGTTTTTCTTTCTCTGTATCCATTGATATTTCTAGGTTGCCAGCTTCTTCAGCTTCAAGCCTGGGATGTATAAGGTTAGGAAAATTTATGTCTACTTCATCTTCTCAGAAACAGAGATCCCAGCTGAGACCTTTTAATAGAACTTTACTATAAGCTTGAGCTTTATAGCTTGGCAGTCAATAAATATTTGTTGAGTGGTTTAATAAATAAATATAGTAAAAATGTGCTACTTATGGAGCCCAGAAGCCCAGGCCCTTTCTCCTAATATCATGCAATTTTCTTTCACAGTAATTATCATTTTATAATCACATATAGGTATGATTTTTTGATTAATATCTTTTTTCCCAATATAGTAGAAGTTCCATGAAGTTTGAGACCACGTATCATTTACTTACCCATATAACCATAGTACATATCATAGTTCTTTTGTTTGGAGCATAGCAAGTAAATTTGTTGAATAGCTAAAAAAATGAATAAGTCAATAAACAAACAAATAAAGTATCTTTCAAGCCTTTTTTTCTAAATGGCTGTAGAGCTGTATCCTTGCCTGGTAAAATAGTTACTGTTCAACTAACCTCCATATGAAAGAATACAGATTATCTTTTCCATTTGGAATATTCCGGGACCATTCTTCCTAACTCTTTAAATTATGTCCGACACATATACAAAATAGAAATATTTGTTTGGCACATGGGGTAAGCAGACAAGGCAACTTGCAGCCAGAGGTCACCAGCCAGAGCCAGTGGTCGTCCCAGACTCACCTGAGCCTGTCACTTTAAGGAATGAAGAGTTGGATGTGTTGACATACTTATAACCCATATATAGCATAACAAGTTTCATTGGTACAAGTTGGGAAAAGAATGACCTTTAATGTATCTTTATTTCCACTCAAAGTCCATCCTCTCAAGTTCCTGTTTTCCATAATCTTCTCTTTCTTAGAATAATTGACACACACAAAAAATTTTCATAATTCAGGGAAACCAAACTACCATCCATAAGAGGAAACATCTTTCATGTTGACCAAGAAATTGTATCATCTTACAATAATATAACATTATACTGAATTATTCAGTCTTAAACAATATTATACAAAATAATAATAAGGACACCAATGATGCCTAATACTTCTTAAGCCCTAAATAGATGCCAGATGCTGGGCTATAAGCTAAAAATTTGGTTATCTTCTTTTATTCTCAAAATAACTATTTGAGGTAATATTACTACCCTCATTTTAAAGATAGTGAAATTGAGGCACTGTCCCTATATTATAGATGAAGTTATTTCTTGAGGTCAAGCATCTATTAAATATACATGCTGCATTTAAACCTGATTCTAAAGAAGGCATTATTATCTGTGATTTTTACCTACTTAAATGCCTGGGCATTAATGGAGAGAGGAAGTTTGTGTGCATGTGTGCATGTGTGTATGTGTATGTGTGTGTGTGTGTGTGTGTGTGTGTGTGTGTGTTTAACAGTTGCGTGTCTTCAGCAGAGGTAAAGATTATCCTTGAAATTCCATCCTGCAGTCTTAACTTTAGCAACAGACCTTCTGTCTTTGGTGTTTCAAACATATATATATATATATATATATATATATATATATATATATATATATATGTATGTATTTCCCTGCCCCCATAAAACAATGAATGTAAGATTTACAGGCACAGTGTAGCCTAATTTAAATCATGAAACATGCAAAGCTTTCCTCATCTTTCAGTTCAGTGACTGTTGGGTGTCCCTCTAACTATGTCTGTTCTTTCCTTTAGCTGTGAACACAGCTTCCCAGATAAAGATGGTATTACACAGCTCTCTTGAAGCTTAATGTAGCCACTTGATTAAGTTGGGCAATGAATTCTGAAAGTATTTGATCTGTGAAATTTATATTGCATGGCACTAAAACAAAAGGAACATTTTCTCCTCTCCTCCATCTATCTTTCTCACTAGCTGAAATTCAGACATGAGTTGGAACAGCCATGTTAGGACATATGAGGTTTCATGTTGAAGAGGCCAGAATAGCAATACAGAAAAAAGCTGGATCCTAGGAAGATTCCATATAAACTCTGACAAGTTACCACTGGGTTATTCCTTGAGAGAGAAATAAACATATTTCTTGTTTCAGCAACTGTTGTTTTGGTATTTGTTTCAGCAGCTGAATTGGGATGCTTGGGATGGGTTCACAACTATAAATTATTTTGTTTCTCAAAATAGAGAAGGAGTTGTGACTCCAACATACCAATTAATATTACAGAGAAATTGCTTGGCTAAGCACAGCTGCATTCAAGCCAGTGGTTCTGTCAAAATTTTCCCCAGAACAACAATGGTTTATATAACTAAATGTACTTTTCAGGTTCCCCCGTCCCTCCACCCCCACCCTGAGAAAAGGAGTAATCAAATCCCTTTTTTATAGCACAGAAAACCATTTTTCTTGGTTACTATCAGTTCTCTCAAAGATCAGAAAACCTTTAGTAGTCTTAGCTACAATTCTCTGTGCTTGGCATTAGTGTCTACTAGTCTAGTTATTTTTATTCTCTACCTCTATGTGTACCTTCTATCTCCAGCTACCTAGAAAGCAAACTTTTCAGAGAAAAGGGATCCTTTGTTTTTATTTGTTTGGGTTTTTGCTGTTGTTGTTGTTGTTGTTATCTTTATGGTATTATGCTCTGAATTTTGTGGGAGCTCAGTGGGCATGATAGTAAGTGATTAATATGAGTGAGTACTGGAAATTCTATAAATGTGATACCTGTCAGATGAATTTGGTATGAAACGTTCCTTATTGTTTTCAAAACTTTATAGAAATATGGGGACATATGGGGATTACATATAGAAATATGTAATCTCTTTTACAGAGGGTGATTTAATATCTGGAATGCACTTTAGAATTTTATTGTATTTTAAAATTTCTCAATCTGACTCTTTTGAACATAAAATTTTAAAGCATTTGTTCTTAAAAATAAGATATTGAAATTTTATCTGTTGCAGACTTATTCTCATAAGCAAAGCTGTATTTAAAAAAGACAATTTGATCTGCAAAACTTAAAACTTAAAAACTATATTTTTAAGTCACATACTATACAATGATGTTAATTAGTGTCTATTTTATAATTTTTATTCATTGAATAAAATTGTAGACATTTTGGACAGGTAACTTATAATGAATATTGCACTTTATAGAAGGATTTGAGTATATTTAATATATTTTGAAGATAGGTCTTTAATCTTCTCTCTTTACTATGTCAATTATTTTTTAACATAATTCTTCAACAAATTAGTTAACAAGGAAGGGGAAAACAGGGCAAAAGAAGGAAGGAAACCTACATACAGTATAAATCAGACACAATATTTTACACATATAAGGGAGGTAAGTTTCAACACTGCTTTTCCACCCAAATATAGGTATTGAACACTTTCTTATCAAGTTATCAATGCACTTCTGACAATCAAGGCTCCCACTGTTACAAATGACTAGATATATTGCAAAGAGAAAGCAAATGCTGTGCAACTAATGTGAGATTAACAAAGTAAAATTTTTCACAAAGTTAAAAACATTACTCCCATATAAACATAAGATGAATATGTGAAAGATTTTATATAACATATTAAACAAGAGAACCAGTGCGATATTAAAACCAAATCAAACACACACATATGTATGCAAAAATGCAATCAGAAATGCTGAAATGAATTTTCCAATATTCAGACCTTATTATCATCCTGAAAAACGTGATCCTTAGGGTTATCTTTTCTACGAGACCTAGGTCAATTGTATATGTACTGGAAAAAATATTTTTGTTTTAATGGAAAATAATCATTTGCATTGCAATGGCTAAGCATCATTTATGTTTCTCTCTATTACTATAAGTCAATATGATGTCATTCAAAGCTGCATACCTCTATATAATCGGATAAATCCCCCAACTCTGCCAGGTCTTTACTTAAAGGACATGTATTGTTCATTCATTTTCTCTTCGACAGCTTTTTCCTGACAGGCTTTAACATGGTCTTGAGACATGGTATGCAATAAAGGGTTAACTCAGCAGGCTTTGGATGTTCAAACTCTGTTGAAGAAAGAATTGGCCTTTGACTGACTTCTTGGAATATCCTGCCTGATAAGAGTGTCTCTGTATACTTTGGAATTTGAGCTTCCCTAGATAACTTATCTTAACAAAGTGACTTGTGGTAAATGCCAGTTTTGGTTTGACTAAAGTCCTGGGCCATGCTGTATTAGTTTGGACTCTGAGGTGTTTGCTGAACATTGAGTAGTGAAGGTCAATGAAATGGGCATTGATTGTATGCCTGTGTGACTGACCTCTAATAAAGTCCCTGGACTCCAAGGCTCAGGTGAGCTTCCCTGGTTGACAACAATTTGTATACATTGCCCCCCGCCATTGCTGGGAGAATTTAGCTTTGTCCATATAACTCCACTGGGAGAGGACAACTGGAAACTAGTCTCCTGGACTCTTTCATACAGGCCTTTTTCCTTTGCTGATTTTAATCTGTATAATTTCTCTGTAGTAAACTATAAGTGTGAATATAACAGCTTTCCTGAGTTCTGTGAGTCCTAGTAAATTGTCAAACTTGAGGGTGGACATAGGGACCTCTAACACCTATATATATACGCAAAGTCTGACAATTTCGTTTGCAAACTCATCCTAGAAAAAGTGCTACATACCTCATTGCTGAATATCACTATGGTCACCTTCGAAGTACTCCCCTTTGGAAGCTATGTTCTGATGCCAACACCTCGTCCACCCTTCAAAGCAATTTTGGAACTCTTTTTCTGGAATGGCCATCAGAGCTGTCATCGTATTACCTTGATGTCCCGAATGTCAAGTTGGATTAACATGTCCCTGATTTCACTTCTATTCTTGATAAGTTTAACAAGAAATTTAGTGTTTGTTTGTTGCTCTATTTCAAGCTCAGACATTCTCATGATGGCACACAAAATCACGCAACATCAATAATGAACGCCACACAGCAAGACACCACCACACATTGACACGAACACAGCTGTGAGATACTGATATACCAAAGTTATGAAACCTTACTGTGCTGTTTGTACACTGCTGCCAATGTAAACACATGGTGGCAAATTCTCGAACTTAATTGTCAGACCTCGTAGACATCATTTTTGCTGAGCACTGAGGCAACTTTTAAAGAAGGCCCTCACCAGACAGAAATAAGAAACTGAGAAACTGAGCTTTTTTTTTTTTTTTTCACATTCACTTAGTGTTATTAGAATGGTCATTTTTCATAGACTGTAGTCATGCCTTCCTGAAGGTGATCATAGAGGATAGTGGGTAGGCTATTTATGGTACTCTCTGTACTCTCTCCATATGATCTCTCCAAATCAGGCCCAACTAATCTTCTCCAAGATGACTCTTCATATAAACTCAGGTCTCTCCTTTCCAGCTGGTCTCCCAGAAGATAACCTGGAATTCCTCTATTCTGTTTAAAAACCAATTTCAAAATTATAAATTCTATGACCTTCTTCCTTAGGACCTGGCTTTGACTTCTCTCAATAAGAAACAGATCTTGTATATCAAAAGCTTTTTATTTACAGAACTACTTTTTTCCTAATGTGGTACAAAGGCCACATTTTTGAAGAAAAAACAGAATATTGGAGTTTTTTCATCTTTTCAGTTAAAAACAAATCCTAATTTTCTTTGGAATTATGCAAAAAATGCCTTTACGTCATTCACTGAGTCTTGTTTATAATCTACCATACGATGATCTTCTAGCATTTGATTCTTATATTCACATAAAAATTTATGTCAATTGTGAAAAAACATTTTTTCCCTTACAATAGAGGCTACATTTCCTCAAGTATTCAAAAAACCTTTGAGTCTCAGAGCTAAAGAGTGACTAAATCTCTTCCTGTCCTGGGGAAATAATCTTCATGCCTTGGCTTTAATGGTAGAGGAATGCAGAGGAAGAATCCAGCTACTGGTGAGATTTTATTTTCTTAAATTTGCTACTCAGCTTTAGGACCATTTTAATGTTTTCTACTATAAGAGTTACCTTGACTCATTGGTTAGCAAAGCCAAATATTGTTAGTATGAAATGGCTGCCTTTTTCCTCATACAAAGATTTTTCATTTCATGGTAGGAAACCACCTTTGGAGATCCTTGACAGGCACTGTTAAGCTTCCTTCGGAACACTCAAGGGCACACATTTCTGAGAGTCATGATACCATGTTGCACAACCCCAAGAATGCATTCACACACATATAAGTTGTGTTTCAAGTAGTTTTATAATGGGCAACCTATGCTGTAAGCAGTAGCCCTGAACATATTTTAATTGTGTGACAGATTGATTTGTTAACAAGAACAACTGATGACAGCTGTCTTCAAACGTTTTTAGGTTGCTTTGGAAGAATTAAATACCGTGTTTCCCCAAAAATAAGACCTAGCCAAACCATCAGCTTTAATGTGTCTTTTGGAGCAAAAATTAATGTAAAACCTGGTTATATTGTATTATATTATATTATGTTATATTAATTACTTATATTATACCCAGTCTTCTATTAAAATAAGACCGGGTCTTATATTAATTTTTGCTCCAAAAGATGCATTAAAGCTGATGGTCCGGCTAGGTCTTAATTTCGGGGAAACATGGTAGTTATTTTCTGTATGATTCCAAGGGCTGAAAATAGTTCTAATATGTATATCCTGTAGGAGCACATATTACACTTAATAAATTGCAGAGCTTTTAACAATAAAAATTGCCGAAAAGTAGCGTAGATCATTTCAAAATGGGAATTTCATCAGTGAAAGAGTTCAAATATAGTTTGGGCAACCATTTGGTAGAGATATTGTATAGAAATTCACACAATGTAATTTGTTAGTAGAATAAGATGGTATTTAAGCTCCAGTCTGACACTGAAATCCAGTGATTTAAGAGATCGTTAGAATTAGTGGCACTTTGCTTAGAGATGTAAGTGAAATTGAAACTCATCCTACAGCTGCCATCAGGGTATATAAAGTTGTTTTTTATTATCAAATTAGATGTTTTATGCTTCAATTCTGACAGCCGCCCTGGGAAAAGATATACATATATATGATTGATTGAGGGAGTCTATATTCTGCCAGATTTCTTTTAACTAAGACTTTGAGAGTAAATTAGCCCAATCTGAGGACTGAAACCTTTAAAAATAAATATCAGCCAATGGTGCTTAAAGAATGCAAAATATTTGTGACAACATGGATGGATCTTGATATTATCATGCAAAGCGAAATAAAACAGAAAAAATCAAGAGCAATATGACTTCACTCATATGTGGGATATAAAACTGAAAGCAACAAATGAACAAGAAAAACAAAAAAGACAGAAAAATTCATAGACACAGATAACAGTTTAGTGATCACCAGAGGGTAAGGAGGGAAGGGAGTGGTAGAAGAGGGAAAATGGGATCAAACATAGGCGGTGTGATCAAACAATATAGTGAAAATTTAACTGAAAAAAATTATTACAGTAAAGGACACATTGCCATTAATCCCCATCAAAATACTCCCCCTCGCTTCGAACACACTTGTCTCATTGTTCTTGCCCCTATCTGGAGCAGTTCTGGAAGTCCTCTTTTGTGAGTGTCTTCAGTTGTGTTGTCAAGGCTGCCTCGATGTCCTGAGTCCTGAATCATTTTCACTTTGGGGAAGAGCCAGAAGTCTCACGGTGCCAGATCCAGTGAATAAGGTGGATGAGGATACATTGTAATGTTTTTATTTGACAGAAATTGCTGTATTCCAGAAGCAATGTATGATCTGAAGTGTTGTCATGATGGATGATGATTTACGGCACACATTAAAACACACCTTCTCTCAACCATAGCTCTTACCTGACTGACTGCACTGAAAAGTTGAAACTTGTCACACACTGCTACTAAGGTGCAATGTGCTGCTTCCCATATTGAAGATCCCTGTTTTAGCCTTATTTTTCAATCACAATGTCTCCGTGTCACACATCACGTCTGATATGGCAATTTCAGTCAAATAAAAATATTACAGTGTGTCCTTATCCACCTTATTCACTGGATCTAGTACCATGTGACTTCTGCTCTTCCCCTACGTCAAAATGACCATGAAAGGAAAACGTTTTGAATTGATTCAGGACATGGAGGCAGCCACGAAAGCACTACTAAACACACTCACAAAAGAGGACTTCCAGAACTGCTTCAGAAAATGGCAAGAAGGATGGCATAAGTGTGTTCAAAGTGAGAGGGAGCATTTTGAGGGGGATTATTGGCAATGTGTCTTTTACCATAATAAATTTTTTTTATTTAAACATTCACCATATTTTTTAATCACACCTCATATGGTGGTGGAAGGAGAACTGACTCTGGGTGGTGAACATACAATGCAATATATAGATGATGTATTATAGAAATACACACTTGAAACAAATATCATCCCAATACATTTAATTAAAAATAAAAAGAATGCAAGGTAAGTCTAACGTAGGACTGGACTGGAGATATTTTATTCCTGGCATGCCCTCTTCAGCTGAAGGGTAGTCACCTGGAACTTTATGCTGAAGAGGATTATTAGGCCTCATCTGGATTCAGACAGTGCTGTGCCATGGAAGATTAGTGATGGGAGAAAAAAATGGTAGAATATAGTTTAGACATTTGCCATCCCTGTCATAAGAATACCTGACATACTAGTTACATAGAACTCATGGAATTAATTTTCTAGGGGATTTTACCTGCTTGTGGTTTTGGACCTTATCTTGTGTAGGTCTAACAATTCAAAGCAGCCAGAGTCAATTAGGTTCAAGCACTGCCTCATACAACTCAGAAGAACATAATGTACAAATCAGAATGGCAGTAATAATTTGCAATTAGAACTATTACTGTCAAGTTGATTAAAATTCCTGTGTCTTTTAGCCAGTGCACCCAGGCTGCTGGTGACATTGAGATAGATGAGTTAATAATACCGATTAAGGCTTCACGTATTAGGTTATAACTTTCCTTTTTTCAGTGTGTTTAGATGTTACTCTAACTCTCTAACTCCCTGTGACTTATCCTGGCTCCCTGTTATTACTGTGGTCATTCTTTTGAACCTAATGCTTTAGGGAAGTGCTTCTCAAATGACCTGTGGTGAAGGTCTAATTTATTTTATTTTCCCAATCTATCATGGCTCAGTACTTTAACGAAATGCAATATAAATAAATTATTATAAAAATAAAATTAAAAAATACATACACAATACAGCATATTTTTATTATTTAATTCAGTGGGTATAAAATAGTGTTAAAATTCCTGTAAAAGTTTCTAAATCTTTACATTCAATTTCTGAACTGTATTTCATAAGCAGACTCGTTAATAAAGTGTTCAATGCCAATGAACTTAGGGAAAATTCATAATATGGTGATGCTTTATTTTTACGTATTGGATGAACACATTATAGTGTACTGGAGCCCCTGTATAAGCAATCCAACCAGTATATTTATATTCATTAAATGGATGTAGAGAACAGGTTTATTATTTTAAATGGGTATAGAGGTCTATGATAGCTTTACTTAACATTTAGGATATAAAACAAACAAATATATTAAAGTATATAAAATGTACTAGAAACCAAGTCCTTTCTAAAACAATAAACCAATTTTCAATGCAACATTGTTCATATAAGAAATTATAATATTATTTATGACGACATCTGGAGAGTTAACATTTGGGTAAAGCGTGGGGAATATTTGGTCAATAATACTGTCAGGAGATGCAAAACCACTGATTTGTTTTACCATCATAAGGAAATGTTTTGTATATGTGTAGGAAGGATATTCATTTCATTCTCCCACATCTCACATCCCTTTGTTTCTGTAATTGTTAACACGAAAAGCCACAATGATGACTTCTCTCATACACCCACTTCCAAACCCTCTTAGTACAGTTTTATTTACTCTATTAAATTGATTCTGCCATTAAACAAACATCAAGTTTTCAGCTGGTATTTAAAACTGTGAATCTTTCTTCTTCAACCACTAAAAGTCATGTAAGTGACATGTATTTCCCTTAGAGTAGTTGAAAAGTTGGGCATATTCTAATTTCTGGTCTCAATACTATTTTAATTTGCTTTATTGGCTCTCAGGCTCCAGCCTTTCTGAACTGTTGTGGCTTTCATTGCTTCCTAATATTCAGACTTTTTAAGACTCACCAACATTCGCTAGTCTCTAGCACATTTCTGTTTTAAGCTTTACTTCCCGGATAACACTTAAACTCACAACTCAAAAGGAGTACCATATACCATGTTTCCCCGAAAATAAGACCTAGCTGGGCAATCAACTGTAATTTGTCTTTTGGAGGAAAAATTAATATAAGACCCGGTTTATTTTACTATAAGACCTGGTTTATAATATAATGTAATATAATATAATGTAATATAACATAATACCGGGTCTTATATTAATTTTTGCTCCAAAAGACGAATTAGAGCTGATGGTCCGGCTAGGTCTTATTTTCGGGGCAACGGTATTTTTAGAGGTAAGAGATTTTGTACCTGAGTTCTTCTTAGTGTGGCCATCATTTTTCTTACTACCTAATGCCAATGTTTTGTTGTCTTTATATTGATATTTTGGAAGTGTGGTAAGAGAGTCTCTGTGACCTTGAAAGATCATTTCCTATCAATGTTCAGATATACTTCTATGTGGTATATCCAATGGCTAACTGGTAGACTCTACCTCTAGTAAAGCTGCAAGTTTGTTGTTTCTTGCTTACTTGTTTTCATACTGCATTCTAAGAAATAATCATACCTATTCATGAGGAGTAAAGATGTGTCTCCACTGGCAACCCCAGTTTGATGTGGTTCTATATACACTGTCATACACTATCAAGCACACTTTACAGATATAATTTAACTCCTCCAAACTTATCTTAGATAATTTCATTTCCTCCTCAAGTCCAGCAATATAAAAATGGCAAACATAGTGGTAAAGTGGCAAACTTAACAAGTAGAGATTCATATTATAGAATAAACCACCCCAATTCCCTTGTCTAGATAATTCACAGGGGGCCAGCTAATCTCAGGTATGCTTGTACATTTGATATGAAACATGCCAAATGAAGCTACCGTATTTCCCTGAAAATAAGATCTAACTGGAAAATAAGCCCTAGCATCATCTTTTCAGGATGACAGCCCCTGAACATAAGTCCTAATGCATCTTTTGGAGCAAAAATTTAATATAAGACACGGTCTTATTTTGGGGGAAACACGGTATAACCCATGCCAAAGCCTTGGGTTGACCATGCTTTGAACTGCTGACATACAAGGACTACTACTATTTTCAAAATAATTTATTGTCATTTTACAGCAAAGCTAAGTTATAATTCAACATTTACTAAGGATCTACTAAGTGACCAAAATTGTGTTACTAGCTGTGTGTATGTGAGGATGAGTATAAATGTAGTTAAGAGCTATCTCTTCTCTAGGAACTCATAATAAATTCTAAAATATACATAATATCAATGGTCAGAAAATAATACCTTAGTAGGAAGCTGTGATAATAATCACATAGGGTCTATGACGGAGATACATGGAAAGAAGCACAGAGGAAAGAATTATTTCTTACTTAGCAAGGCTTTAAAGAAGACAATGAGTATGAGCTGAATATGTAGGATTGGTTGAACTTTGACAGGCTGATGAGGAGGTGAGGGGATGAGAGGCCTGGTGTGGCGGGAGAAGGGGATGGGGATGTGAGGGGATGGGTGAATGTTGAGTAAAGAGAAAAGAAAAACTTCTAAATGATATGTTTCCTTTTCCCTGACTGCCACACATTTTTAACTTTGTAGAGGAAATGGAAGAAAATCTATTGAACTGATTGTTTTGGTTGTTCTGATGTGATCACAGCATTGCTCATATGAATTGTCAAAAAGGGGATGAGCTCATAAAAGGATATTAATGTGTCGTTTTTATTGAGCAAAGTAGCATTACAGAGAAGGTGATTTCAAAGGCACATGGCTTTTCAGTATAGCCTTCAGGGGCGATGTTTGATCACTGACAACAGGCTGCTTTGTTCCAGCTTTCTCTGATGTTGGGCATTATCCTGAATACATATGCTCTGACTTGGAAAGAATCAGTCTGTAAAGATTAAATAGATTTGAGATTTGCATATTCGAAATGTATGTCCTGTTAAAATGAAATAAAAACTATTTTTATATCTATATCTAACTATATACACAAATATATAGTGCAGATACATATCTCAGCAAAATTTTAAAAGGCAGTTACACATTATATGTGCTTCTTCTAAGATTACGAAAATTGGCTATTTTTAAAATTAGCCATTTTATATTTTCACTGAGGAGAAAGTATATATTAAGAGACGTTATATTGATAGAAAGTACAAGAATGCTTCAAGTGTCAGGAATTTGGGATTTACTGTACGTTTTTATCACCTACATACTGTACATTAGGAAAATAACTTTGTAGTGTTAGGTGTTCCTGATTACTCTTTATTGAAAGTGGATTAACAGCTTTCTTGGTTAGAGAAAATTGGAAGTCACAAAGAATTAAAGATAAATGTTACAGATTAGTATTTGTATGAGAACCATTTTCTTATATAACTGAAAGAAGTGATTTTCTTTTTTTTTTTCCAAAAGGAGAGTTATGCTTTAAAAGAAACCTGAATAGTCAAAAGTTTTTTTGTATGGTGACTAAAACTTAGAATTTTCTCCTCATAGAATTCTCTGGCTTCCATTCCCTGTGACTTGATAAGTAATTTCACATAAATTCATCTTTTAATTTTGAATTCCAGTGGAACCTTTGAAAAAAATGGCATTTCACATCAGTCAGTTTATGTTACATCTACAATTAAACACCCATCGCGTTGAAATGAAGCCCAACAGACTTCAGCTAAAATGAAATAGGTTACGTTAGGTCCTGTTTCATGTGGCAAAGAAAAATCTTATGTCACTGTTCTACTCGAAGTATTTTCCTTTCCTTGTCCCACTTTGACTGTCTTCTACTTCAAAGACACCGAATGCTTCCTCTGTGTGACATGTTCTTCCTTCACTGGTCAGTTTTGCAACAATCTCACAACAGAGACTATTTCAGTAATGCATTTGTTGCCTGGGCCAGTGCTTTCCAAATGTTAATGTACTTATGAATCATCCAATGGTCTTGTTAAAATGCAGGTTCTAATTCAGGAAGTTTGGGGTCTGGCCAAGATTATAACAAGCTCCCAGATGATGCTGTAGACCACACTTTGGATAGTAAGCACCTAGATACATATGACCTCTCATTAAATTGGGATTGAAAATGTAGATTTTCTGACTTTGAGGATGCTTCAAATTTTGACTGGCCTTTTTGTTTATTGGTTATTTCATAAAGGTGCTGCATATCTATACTTCCTCTACTTCTCTAGTCTGTTTTCTTACTACTTTCCTTTAATACTTTACATTAGAGACATAACAAACTGCTTGAAATTTCCAGAATGTATCAGGCTTATATCTCAGTGCATTTTCAAGTACCATTTCTTCTGCCTGTCCTAACATCTAGTGATGCTTCCTTTAAAACTCAGCTCAGCTCTCATCTCCTCCAGGAATCCTTCCCTAATCTCTTCCCCATGTAATTTCTTAATTAAATGCCTCCAATATTCTCCCACAATGACCTGTATTTCCTAAATTATAACTTTCTCATAAACTGTTTCAATACCTGCTTACTTGTCTGTTCCCTTCCAGACAATTCTTGGGGGAGGAGGAGCGGGGAAGAGAGCGGGGAATGGGGAAGAGATTATGTATTTTATCTTAGATGCCTACTGCCAATCACAATGCCTGACACTTAGTAGGTTTTAATTAAAGATTGCTGAATGAATGAAGGAGAGGTTGATATGTTATGATTATGCAATAGTATAGTGCAATATTTTCTTTCATGAAACTTAAAATTGAATTGGGAGTAATAAAAACTAAAGTCATAAAAGTTAAGTACAGGATGAGATAATACTAAAGACGTAAAATGTTAGTATGTGATTAATTGCCAAATGAGGATTATAGAAAGTATTCTGAGTTCACTGGAGGAAAATGTCACTATGAATTTATTATTTTTTAATATCCCAACTTGTTCTACAAAGGATTTGTGATGGCTAACAACACTATGTATTGGAGTTAATGAAAAGTATGAACATATATGTAGTTAAAGGAAGAGTAAGAGAAAAGGGAGTTACAGAAATAGATTCAACTTGAGGAGCAGATACACTAGCATGTCTGCAAAAATGATTCTTATTAATTAATGGACAGTACGTTTGGTGCGCTGGCTTTTCATTTTCATTCTGTACTTGGGAATTGTCTTCTGCGGGGGCATTAGTGTCTCCCTTGTCCACTGGCTTTTGGCTGAATTGGGCCAGCGGGGTGCCCTGGCAGAGGATCAAATGGAGGGGGAAGAATGAGATCAGGATATTTATTTTCTTGTGTTGCTTAGAACTGCTGTGCCTCTGTGTAAATTGCCCCTTTGTTAAACCTCTTCAAACTATTCTAATATGACTCTTCCCTCTGCTCTCTGTTGAGACTGCTACAATTGCAAAGTTGCTTACAGCTAGATTGGATGTCAGGTTTAATAACGTTTATGATGACCATTAATTCTAATAAAATGTTTTAGGTGCCTACTATATATCAAGCAAGATTGTATGAGGAGAGGGTTCAATAGAGAAAATTTCAGAAAACGAACAAAAAAACAACCTAAAATCTTGTGCTTTTATTGTTCACATTTTAGTGTGACAAAGAGGTTATAAATTATAGTGGAGGTAGGGACAATTTGATATGTTTCAAACCCCACAGTTCTGTAATGTTTATTTACATCAGCCTTCAGTTTACTGTTTAATTGTAAAGTGAGAATATCCCAGAAATGTGGTTTTGGGGTTGTTCCCTTTTAACTAAGGATGCTCATCTTCTAGTCATTTAAATAATTGCCCTTCTTCCATCAGAAGATATAAAAGGAAAATCAATGAGTGAAAAGCTTAGCTTTAGCATCTATGATAAAAGGCTTGTTGGGAAGGAGACTGAAATCCTGAACTAAAATGAAGCTTTTCAATTTTTCTGGGCTGGTCTGCCCCCTATTGCCATAAAGATGTTGAGAGAGTTTCCAGCTTGCCAAAAATCAGGAGATAAAATGGACAAAAGTCTTATATTTATGATGATGAAGAGAACCAAGCCTAAGAAGCAGATATGATGCTCTTGATATAAAGCCATGTTGTACAGACCCTCTATCTTTGGATCACGAATTGTATCACAACCTGGTTGGCAGTACTTACTTAGATCATTCTTGACTCATATGAACCTAATTCTGTGACCCTGCAAAAAAAGATCATAAATCCTAGTAGGGGAAGACATGTTTGTCGTTTGACCTTGGACAGATGTGCCAAAGGTGCTGAGAAAATCTGAATTCAATTTGCGATAATAACAAAAATAAGGTTGTTTATACTTTGCCCAATGGATGAAGTGAAAATCTAATTTTTTTTCTGGTACATACTGTACGTTTTTCAAAGCTTGATTAAATTCCTGTTTAGTAGGTAGCTAAGAGAGGAACTGAATAAAAATATTTTATACGAGTCTTTTGACTACTACTTTGTTCCTTTGTTCTTCATTATTTAATCCTTTTTTAAAAAACAAAACTGCTTCTACTCTTCTTTTTTTCAGGTTCTATTTATGAAATGTTTGGAAATGAATGCTGTTTGTCAACAGGAGAAGTGATTAAAATTACTGGTCTCAAAATTAAGAAGATCATAGCTGAAATTTGTGAGCACACTGAAGGTTGTGAGTCTCCACAACCCTTTGAACTACCTATGAATTTTCCAGGTACAGTAATTACAACCATTTCTCATTTGCAAAACTTCATTGTTTCATATATATATATATATATATATATATATATATATATATATATATATATCAACAAAAAGTGGTAGTTTTTTTTTTTTCATTCTGGGGCAGTGGGTGAAAGAATCAGAATTCTTTATAGTTCAACAATTTTAAGGAATAATAGGCAAGTATTTTCTGCCCATTTTAAAACATTCTTTACTTAAGAGTTAATATTTTCTGTTAACAGATTATTTAGTGAGTTTCAACTATATGTACAACCAGCTATGCTACGTAGTGAAAATGAAGAAATCAAAGATATATTTTCATAAGTCATGTAGAACTAATTAATATGAATTAAACATATCAACCTTCTTCATGCCTGTTGCTATTATTCTAGCTCCCTGGGTCACTGCTAAACTTCCCTGTCTGATCTTACTGACAAGTTTGGGTGGGTTTTTTGTGTGTGTTATTTTTGTTATTAATATTATTATTATTTTTTAGTTTATTCTACTTACAAAATTAGCTCAAATATCATGTCTTCTGGAAAACTTTTGCTGATCCTCTAACATAAATTAGATATCTCTCTTTTATGTCTCCATAATATCTTGAGCACCATAGCATGCTCCTTATTTTAGTCATTGGTGGTTTTCTTATTTTTTTATTCTCTAGGCCAGGGGTTGGCAAACTTTTCCTATAAAGGACTAGATAATAAATTTTAGACTTCACTGCCAGATGGTCTCCATCACTACTCCATCTGATGTTGTAACATAAAAGAAGTTATAGATAATAAACCAATGAGCATGGCTGTGGTTCAATAAAAATGTATTTAGAAAACAGGTGGCCAGCAGAATTTGACCTGTGAATTATAGTTTTCTGACCTCTGCTCTAAACTAAAATTCCTTCACAGATAAACTATAACATAAGGGACATTATATTTCTAGTAACAACACATATTCTGGCACAGAGCATCTAGTAAACATTTACAATATAATGTGATCCATGGTATGATTGAAGTATGCATGGGTTCTATCAAACTCTTGATAAAGATCATCTAATTCTGGTTTGTCATGTTTTGGAACATGGATTTCTGAGTTATATTTGAATCCCAGCGTTGCCACTCTTAGTTGTATAACTTTGCCAAGTTATTTACCCTCCTGTCGTGTAAAATGGGAATAATAATGTTATTTATCTCCTAGTGTAGTTGGGAGGATTAAATATTGGAATATATTTAAAGTGCTTAGAGCGGCACTTATATAGCAAGGGCTATAAAAAAGCATCAGCTTTTATTACCATTATTAACATTGTTATTATCATCGGTGGAGTCAGGCGAAGCATTTTATAGAATGTTATACTTGTCCTGAGGTTTGGGGAATAAAAATAAATTAACTATATGAGGAGAGGATGCTTCCAAGTGCTCTAATATTCTACCCTCTTCAATTGAAATCTTGTTCATTGTTTAATTCTAATTATTCCTTCCTTACTCCATCCTTTATAGCACTGGTTCTCAAACTTGGTGGCACATTGGAATCACCTAGGAAACTTTAAAAACCTTGATGCTCAGGCCACTTACCTGAGATAGTCTGATTTATTTGGGATAAAGTCTGGTCATCAGGGTTTCCTAAAGCTCCCAGCGTGATATAAATGAGCAGCCAAGGTTGAGAACCATTGCTTTAGGAGGTTTTCCTAAGTAGTCGAATTGGATGTATCAACTCTCCTTCTGAATTGCGATAGTTCTTCATGCCTTAATCATTGCATTTACTACATTTTGCATGTAATTGAAGTTATTTGTGTGCTTGCCATATGAGCACCATCTGCTTAATAGATCACAAGGTTGCTGAGGACTGAATCTGAATCTCATTTATTGCTATAATCCCTGCACTGTTTAGGAGAAGACGTGTATAATAAATATTTAGTAAGTTAAAATGACTAGACTCTTCTGGGAGAAGGAGCATTTCTTATTATAGTAGTTAAAACACTTAGCTTTTGACTAACAGTTTAACTTGTGGAATTGCTATTTACAATAATCCTTTGAGCTTTCAACTGATATAATCATCTTACATCAACTGAGCAACAATTTGAAAAGGGTATTTACAAAACTAGTTTTATTGTAAGGATTGTGGAGAAAATGAAGGGGTAATGGGATTGGTAATGATCAAGGAGTACTTTCTTTCAAAAAAACCTCATAGGTCATGATGAGAGTGATCCCAGATATAGGAGCAATCCTTCTACATCAGCACTAGGGAGAAAGATAAAAATCAAGACCACTAATATTTTTTATAAATTCCAACAGAGATATTTCATTATGCTCTACTCAAAACTTTCAATTTCAACTCCCAGTTAGATTTAAAACTAAAAAGAGTCATATACATATAATTTTATTTTTCAATTACAGTTAACACTCAATATTTCATATTAGTTTCAAGTGTACAGCATAGTGGTTAGACATTTATATAATTTATTCAGTGATCCTTCCAATTAGTCTAGTACCCACCTGACGCTATACATAGTTGTTGCAACATTATCGAGTATATTTTCTATGCTGTACCTTGCATCCCCATGACTATTTTGTAACTACCAACTTGTATTTCTTAATCCCTTCACCTTTTTCACCCACTTTCCCAAACGCCCTCCATTCTGGAACCATCAGTGTGTTTTCTGTATTTCTGAATCTGTTTCTGTTTTGTTTGTTTATTTTGTGCTTTAGGTACCACATATTGTAAGATCAAATGGTACTTGTCTTTCTCAGTCTTATTTATTTCACTTAACATAACATCCTCTAGGTCCATCCATGTCGTCTCAAATGGCAAGATTTCATTCTTTTATATGGCTGAGTGAAATCCTGTTGTATATATGTACCATCTCTTCTTTATCCAATTGTCTATTGATGGGCACTTACATTGCTTCCATACTTGGCTGTTGTAAATAATGCTTGAGTGAACATAGGGGTACATATATCTTTTTTGATTAGTGTTTTAAATTTCCTTGGATAAATACCCAGAAGTAGAATTACTCAGTTATAAGGTAGTTCTATTTTTTAAAAATGTTCTGAGGAACATCCATACTGTTTCCATAGTGGCTGTACCAATTTACAATCCCGTCAAAAGTGCACAAGTTTCCCGTTTTTCCATATCCTTGCCAAAACTTGTTTGTTGATTTGTTAATGATAGCCATTCTGACAGGTGTGACGTGATATCTCATTGTGTTTTTAATTTGCATATCTTTGATGATTAGTGACCTTGAACATATTTTCATATATCCATTGGCCACGTGTATGTTCTTTTTTGAGAAATGCCTATTTAGGTCCTCTGACCATTTTTTAATTGGATTGTTTGTTTTTTTGGTGTTGAGTTGTATGAGTTCTTTATAATTTTGGATATTAACCCCTTATTAGATATATCATTGAAGAATATCTCTCCCATTCAGTAGGCTATCTTTTTGTTTTATTAGTGGTTTCCTTTTCTGTGCAAAACCTTTTCAGTTTGATGTAGTCCCATTTGTTTATTATTTTTTTTCTTTTGTTTCCCTTGCCTGAGGAGATAGATCAGAAAAAAATAACACTAAGAGCAATGTCAGAGAACTTATTGCCTATGTTTTCTTCTAAGAGTTTTATGGTTTTGCGTCTTACTTTTAAGTCGTTAGTCTATTTTGAGTTTATTGTTGTTTATGGTATAAAAAGTGGTCCAGTTTCGTTTTTCACATGTATCTGTCCAGTTTTCCCAACACCATTTATTGAATAGATTGCCTTTTCCCCACTGGATGTTCTTGCCTCCTTTGTCATAGATTAAATTATCATGTAGGCATGGATTTATGTCTGGGCTCTCCATTCTGTTGCATTGATCTATGTGTCTGTTTTTATGCCATTACCATGCTGCTTTGATTACTATTGGCTTTTGTTATAGTTTTATAGCAGGGAGCGTAGTACGTCTAATTTTGTTCTTCTTTCTCAAGAATGCTATAGCTATTTGAGGTCTTTTGTAGTTCTCAATAAATTTTAGGATTATTTGTCCTAGTTCTGTGAAAAATTCCATTGGTATTTTGATAGATATTGCATTGAATCTATAGATTGTTTGGGATAGTATAGACATTTTAACTATGTTAATTTTTCTTATCCATGAGCACAGCATATGCTTCCATTTATTTATATCTTCTTCGGTTTCTTTCTTCAATGTCTTACAATTTTCCAAGTGCCGGTCTTTTACCTCCTTGGTTAATTTACCTCATGTATTTCTAGGTATTTTATTTTTTTGATGCCATTGTAAATGGGATTGTTTTCTTAATTTTTCTTTCTGATAGTTCGTTATTGGTGTATAAAAATGCAACCTATTTCTGAATATTAATTTTGTATCCTGCTATTTCAAAATTCATTTATGAGTTCTAATAGTTTTTTGGTACAATCTTTAGGGTTCTCTTCTAATATACATATTTAAACATACTTCCTTATTTGTGAATTTATCCATTTGTTTTTTATTGATTTCTATTTTATTCTATTGTGGTCAGAAGACATATTTTATATGGTTTCAGTCCTTTCAAATTTATTGAAATTTGTTTAATGGCCTAACGTATAGCCTATCCTGGAGAATATTCCATGTCCATTTAAGAAAATATATATCTTCTGCTATTGTTGGGTAGAGTGTTCCTCAGATATCTGTTGGTTTTTAGTATTGTTCAAGACTTTTATTTCCTTATGGATTTTCTGTCTAGATCTATCTATTATAGAAAGTGGAGTATTGAAGTTTCAAACTATCATTAAGTTGTCTATTTTTCTATTCAATTCGGTCAGCTCTTCATGTAGTTTGGGGCTTTGATATAAAGTGTATATGTGTTTATAATGGTTATATCTTCTTAATGGAGTGACCCCTTTATCATTACATAATATTCTTTTTCTTTGTCTCTAGTAACAATTTTTGTTTTAAAGTCTATTTTGTCTGATATTCGTGTAGTCATTCCAGTTCTCTCTTGATTACTACGTACATGGTTTATCTTCTTCTATCCTTTTACTTTTAAAGGATTTGTGTCTTTGAATCTAAAGTATGTCTCTTGTAGACAGCATATACTTGGACATTGTTTTTTAATCCATTCTGCTAATCTCTGCCTTTTAATTAATGTTGAATTCATTTATACTTAATGTAACTACTGATAATGTAGGATTTATATCTACCATTTTGCTATTTGTTTTCCATATATCTTAGGCCTTTTGTGTTCTTCTTTTCTTCTATTATTGCCTTCTTTTGTGTTGAATATATATTTTCTAATGTATTATTTCAATTCCTTTGTTTTCTTTTAAATAAATTATTTTAGAGTAATTTTAGACTCTTAATCAAATTTAGCAAAAGGTACAGAGATTTCCCATATCCTACCTCCTCCAAATATGCACCACTTCTCCAATGTCAAAATCCCACAATATCTTTCATGGTTTGTAGCTCACTTCTTTTTGGCACTGAATAGTATTTCACAGTCAGGATATACTACTGTTAATTTAGTCATTCACCTACTGAAGAACAGCCTGGTTGCTTCCAAGTCTGGGCAATTATGAACAAAGCTGCTATAAAAATTCATGTGCAGGTTTTTGTGTAGAAATTAGTTTTCAACTCATTTGGGTGAATACCAATGAGGTGATCACTGGAGCATATGGTAAAATTATGTTGGTTAAAAAAAAAAATGCTACTGCCAAACTCTTCCAAAATGGCTGTAACATTTTGCATTTCTACCAGCAATGAATGAGAGTTCCTGGTTCTCCACTTCCTCAACAGCCTTTGTGTTGTCAGTGATTTAGGTTTTGATCATTCTAATATGTATACAACTATGGTATCTCTTTATTGTTTGATTTTCAGTTCCTTAGTGACAGATAATATTTATTTACTCTGCTTATTTGCCATGTATATATCTTACTTGGTGAAGTGTCTGGTCTTTTCAGGTCTTTTGCCCACTTTTTCTAAAAATAGATTTTTATTAAAAATATAGCTAACGTACAATATTATATTAGTTTCAGGGTTACACCATAGTTATTCAACATTTATATACCTAAAGAAGTGATCACATAAGACCAGCAACCATCTGACACTGTACTATGCTATCACAACATTATTGACTATATTCCCCATGCTGTATATTACATCTCCATGACTTGTTTGTTTTATACTAGGAAATTTGAACCTCTTGTTTTCTTCCCCTTTACCTCCTTTTTTAAAAATTTATCAATTACAGTTGATATTCAATATTGATTATATTAATTTCAGGTGTACAGCTTAGTGGTTAGACATTTATATAATTTAAGAAGTGATTCACCTGACTAGTCTAGTACCCACCTAGCACTAACATATGAGTAGTTATTACCATATCATTGACTATATTCTCTATGCTTTACTTTGCATCCCCATGATTATGTTGTAACTACCAATTTGTACTTTTTAATCCCTTTATTTTTTTCACCCTGCCTCCAAACCCCTCCCATCTATCACCCCAACAAATCTAGTATTTATCTGATACTATATATAGGTTTTACAATATTATTCACTGTATCTCTTATGCTATACCCTAGATCCCCATAACTACTTTGTAATAAGCTATTTGTACATCTTAATCTCTTCCCCTTCTTCAATCCACACCTCAACCTCCCTCCCATCTGGAAACCATCAAAATGTTCTCTGTATCTATGAGGTTGTTTCTGTTTTGTTTGTTAATTTTGTTCTTAGATTCCACATATAAGTGAAATCTCATTGCATCTTTCTTTCTCTGTTTGATATATTCCACTCAACACAACACATTCCAGTTTCATCCATGCCACTGCAGATGGCAAGAACCCATTCCCTTCCATGGCCAAGCAATATTCCATTGCTTCTCTTTATCCAATATCCATCAGCAAACACCAAGACTACCTCCACATCTTGGACATTGTAAACAATGAGCTAATGAATATATGGATGCACATGTCCCCATGAAGTAGAATTTTCGGTTTCTTTGGATAAATACCCTGAAGTGGGACTACTGGGTCCTTCATTGTCTCTTTTTATAGCCTTTGTTTTAAAGTCTATTTTGTCTGGTAGAAGTATTGCTATCCCAGATTTTTTTTTCATTTCCATTTTCACGAAATATCTTTTATCCATTCCTTTTCTTTATGTCTGTGTGTGTCTTTCAATCTGAAGTGAATGTCTTATAAGCAGCATATATAAGGGTTTTATTTTTATTTTTTTATCCATTCAGCCCTTCGATATCTTTTGATTGGGGCATTTAATCCATTCACATTGGGAGAAATTGTTGATAGATATGTAGCTATTGCCATTTTATTATTCATCATTTTTATTTTTATTTTTTCCATCTGAAAGAAGTCCCTTTAACGTTACTTGTAATACTGGTTTGATGGTGTTGAACTCCTTTACCTTTTTCTTGTATGGAAAGCTCTTTATCTGTTCTTCAATTTTAAATGATAGCCTTGCTGAGTAGAGTAGTCTTGGTTGTAATTCTTTGATTTTCATCACTTTGAATATTTCCTACCAATCCCTTCTGGCCTGCAAAGATTCTGTTGAGAAATTATCTGACAGTCTTATGTGAAATTCCTTATAAGTGACTAGTTTCCTTTCTCTTGCTGCTTTTAGGATTCTCTCTTTGTCTTTAACCTTTGCCATTTTAATTATAATGTGTCTAAGTGTGGGCCTGTTTGGTGTCATCCTGTATGGGACTCTCTGCCCTTGTATGTCTATTTCCTTCTCCAGGTTAGGAAGGTTTTCAGTCATCATTTCTTCAAATAGGTTCTCAAACTTTCACTTTCTCTCTTTCCTTCCTGGTACCCCATATGATGCCAAAATTATTATGCTAATATTGTTATGCTTAATGTTGTCCCAGGGGTCTCTTAAACTATCCTGTTTTTTTTTTCTTTTTTATTCTTTTTGCTTTTCCAATTGGGTGTTTTCTTTTATCTTGTCTTCCAAATTGCTGACTTGGTCCTCTTCTTCATCTAGTCTGCTGGTGATTCCTTCTAGTCCATTCTTCATTTCAGTGATTGTATTCTTCACTTCTGACTGGTTCTTTTTTATGATTTCTGTGTCCTTTTTCATGCTTGAAATCTCTTTGTTGAAGTTTCACTAAGTTCCTTGAGCATCCTTATAAGCACTGTTTTGAACTCTGTCTCCGGTAGGTTGCTTGCCTCCATTTCATTTAGTTCTTTATCTGGAGTTTTCTCCTGTTCTTTCATTTGGGACATATTTCTTTGTTTCCTCATTTTGCCTCCCTCTCTGTGTTTGTTTGTACGTAGTAGGTAGATCTACTATGTCTCTTAGTCTTGCTCAGGTGGCCTAATGTAGTAGGTGTCTTGTGGGGCCCAGTGGCACTGTCTCCCTGGTCTCCTGAGCCGGTGCTCCAGGATGGTCCTTTGTGTGGGTTGTTTGTGTCCTCCTCTTATAATTGAGCCTTGATTGCTGTTAGCATGTCAGTGGGCGGTATTGACACTTAGGCTGACTGGCTGTGGGGTTTGGACATGTCCACAGCTTAGAGGCTTACCCCACTGAGTGGGATACACCAAAGGGGTCTCTGGTTTCTGTTGAGACCATCCTTTGTGTGTGCTGCTTATGGGACTGATTGGGCGGTGCTCTGCTGTGGTGTGAAGCCAACCTCTAAGCATGTTAGTTCTGGGCCTTCTTAGGGGAGGCTCCAGTGAAGGCCCAGGTCATCCACTGCCTGTAAATAGCCAGGAGCTACCTTGTAGGAGGTACAAAGTGATCTGCAGTTGTTTGCTGACTATTCTGGACCTGGACTACATGGATGAGGCCACACTACAAGTTGAGGATGTCTCCCATCAGTACCAGGTCTAGGGTAGCTCCGCAATAAAGCCAGGACACCTGGAGGCCTGCTCCACCTGCCGGCTCCCTTAAGGTTTAGCCACTGATAATGCTTCATGCAGTATGTGAGTTGGATGTGACAGGGTCTCAGGGAGTCACTAGAGTGGGAAGAATTGTGGTTACCAGATTAATGTAAATTCCAGGTGATGCCAGTGCTGAGCCTGAAGCTGCTCAGCAAAAGTCTGAGAGCACAACGAGGCCAGGCACCACATGCCTGGTGCCTGCCGAACTATGATAGGTGGGGCTGGCTGCTCACGAAGAAAGTGCCTCTAGCAGTGTGCAAGATGGGTGGGGAGGAGTCCCAGTGAATCAGCTGGGCACAGCAATGGAACTCACCTGGCCAATCAGATTCAGATTTGTCCAGAAGGGGTGGGCTCAACACAAGAAAGATGGCACCTGCCTGCCAGCTGCGTGGGAGATGGACCCCTCACTAGGAAAAAGCCAACTGTCCTCCAGTCCACCCCCCAAAGCCACACACCTCAGTCTGCCCTCTTGTATGTCTCTGAAGCCCCCTGAGTCACCATCCTCTCATTGGAGCCCAAGGTGAGTGCCTGTGAGTGAGTCTGTGCGTGGGCGGTTTAAGAGGACGTCTGGGTTTTCTGTAACCTTCCGTCCCACCCTAACAGTTGGACTCCCCACTGTTTTTCACAGCCAAATGTTGTGAGGACTCCTCTTTCTGGGACAAGTACTCCAGGCTGACAAGCCTGGTGTGGGGGACATGGCATCCCTTGCTTCTCTGGGGGAACCTCCATGGCTGAGGTATCCTTCCTGATTCTCAACCTTCACAGGAAGGTTTCGGGCCTGTTCTGTGTCTCTTCCCCTTCTACCAGTCTTGATGTGAATTCTTCATATTTTTAGTTATAAGACTTCTGTTCAGCTAGACTTCAGATGGTTCTCCAGGTTGATTTCTCTATAATTTAGTTTAATTTTAATGTGTTCTTGGATGGATGCAGGCACAGTGTTTACCTACTATGCCATCTTAGATCGCTCTCCTTTTGCCCACTTTTTTATCAGGTTGTTTGTTTTCTTATTGTTGTTTGAAGAATTCTTTTTATAGTTTAGATACAAGTCCTTTCACAGACATGTTTTTTACAAATATTTTCTCCCAGTTTGTGGATTGTCATCTCATTCTCTTGACAGTATCATTCACTGAGGGGAAAAGAAAAATTAAATGAAGTCCAGTTTATGATTTCTTTCTTTTTTTTTTAATTAAAGTTTATTGGGGTGACAATTGTTTGTAAAGTTATATAGATTTCAGGTTACATTTCTGTATTACATCATCTATAAATCCCATTGTGTGTTCACCACCCAGAGTCAGTTCTCCTTCCATCACCAAATTATTTTTTAATAGATTTTGCCTTTAGAGTCATAGCTAAAAAGTTGTTGTAAACCCAAAGTCATCTAGATTTTATTGCTTTGTTATCTTCTAGGAGTCTTATAGCTTTGCATTTTACATTTAAATCTATAATCCATTTTGAGTTAATTTTTGTGAAGGGTGTAAGGTATGTGTCTAGATTCACTTTTGTTTTACATGTGGATGTCCAATTGGTCTAGCACCATTTGTTAAAAACATTTTTCTTTGCTCCTCCACTATATTGCCTTTCCTCTTTTTTCAAAGATTAATTGACTATAGTTATACCAACCTATTTCTGGGCTCTTCATTCTGTTCCATTGACTTGTTTGTTTATTCTTTCACCAGTACCACACTGTCATGATTGCTGTAGCTTTATAGTAAGTCTTGATATTGAATAATGTCTGTTCTCTGACTTTGTTCTCCTTTAATATTGCGTTGGCTACTCTGAGTCTTTTCTGCTTCCATAAACTGCAGAATAAGTTTGTTAATATTTATAAACTAGCTTACTGGGATTTCGATTGGCATTGCCTTGAATCTATAGAACCAGTTGGGAAGAATTTATATCTTAAAAATATTGGGTCTTCCTATCTATGAACATCTCTCTATTTAATTCCTTGATTCCATTCATCACAATTTTGTAATATTTTTTCATATAGATCTTGTACATATATTGTTAGATTTATACCTAAGTATTTCCTGTTGGAGGTTCGAATATAAATGATACTGTGTTTTTAATTTCAAATTTCATTTGTTCATTGCTAGTATAAATGAAGGTGATTGACTTTTCTATATTAACCTTGTATCCTGAAACCTTACTATACTCATTTGTTCTAGGAGTCTTTTTGTTGATTCTCTCAGATTTTCTACATGGACAGTCATGTCATCTCTGAACAAAGACAGTTTCATTTGTTCTTCCCAATCAGCATACCTTTCATTAACTTTTCTTGTCTTTTCTCATTAGCTAGAATTTTTCAGTATGATGTTGAAAAGGAAATATGAGAGAGGACAACATAGCCCTTTTCCTGATCTTAGTGGGAAAGCTAAAAGTCTCTTACTATTAGGTATGTATGGTGTTAGCTCTAAGTTTCTTGTAGATGTTCTTTACGGAGTTGAGGAACTTCTCTACTCTTAATTTGCTGAGAGTTTTTAATTTTTTTTTAAATGATGAGTAAATGTCGAGTTTTCTCAAATGCTTTTTCTGCATCTATTGATATGATCATGTGATTTTTCCTTTTTAGCCTATTAATGTGATAGATTGCATTACTTAAATTTCAAATGTTGAGCCATTCTTGCATAATGGGATAATTCCCTCTTGGTTTTGGTGTATAATTCTTTTTATTCATTGCTAGATTCAATTCGTGAATATTTTGTTGATGATTTTATATGTAATTCATGAGACACATTGGCTTATAATTTTTTTTGTTTTTTGTTTGTTTGTTTGTTTGTTTTTTGTAATATCTTTTCCTGTTTTTTGGTCTCATAGAATGAATTAGGAAGCGTTCATCTGCTTCTATCTTCTGAAATACTGTAGAGAACTGTCACAATTTCTTTCTTAAATGTTTAGTAGAATTCACCAGTGAGCCATTCTGGGCATAGTGCTTTCTCTTTTGGAAGTTTATTAATTATTTACTCAGCTTCACTAATAGGTATAGGCCATTCAAATGATCTGTTTCCTCTTGTGTACATTTTGACAGATTGTGTCTTTTGAGGAGTTGGTCTATTTTGTCTTCACATTTGGGGTATAGAGTTGTTTGTAATATTCCTTTACTACCTTTTTAATGTCCACGTATTCTGTAATAATTTCTCCTCTTTCATTTCTGGTTTTAGTAATTTGTACTAGAGGCTTATCTATGTTATGGGTCTTTCCAAAGAACAAGCTTTAATTTTGTTGATTTTCTCTTTTCAATTTCATTGAGTTCTGTTGTAATTTTTATTTCTTCTTTTTATTTTGGATTTAATTTGCTCTTTTCTAGTTTCTTAAAATGGAAGTTTAAATAATTGATTTTGATCTTTCTTTTCTAATATGTGCATTCAATTTGATTTCTCCTATTCATTGTTTTCATTATATCCAACACATTTTGATAACTTGTATTTTTATTCTCATTTAGTTAAAGTTATTTAAAAATTCTTCTTGAGAATTCTTCTTTGACTCCAAGTGTATAGTTTAATCTCCACATATTTGGGGATTTTCCATTTGTTTATCTGTTTTGATTTCTAGTTTAATTCCATTTTGGTCTGGGAGCAGCTGTTGTATGATTTCTAGTCTTTTAAATTTGTTAAGGTATGTTTCATGGACCACAATGTGGTCTCTCTTGGTGAATGTTCCATGTGAATTGGAGACGAATGTATAATTTGCTGTTGTTGGATAAAGTAGTTTATAGATAAGTACTATATCAACTGAATAATGGTGCTATTGAGTTCAACTATGCCCTTACTATTTTCTGATTGTTGGACCTACCATTGCTAATAGTTGGCATTAAAGTCTCCAACTATGATAATGAATTCATCTGTTTCTCCCCACAGTTCTGTCAGGTTTGCTTAATGTATTTTTACACTATGTAGGTAGCACATATACATTAAGGATTGTTATATTTTCTTGGAGGAGTGATCCTTTGTCTTTGTGTAATATCCGACTTTATCCCTGATAACTTTGCTTGCTCCAAAGCCTGCAGTCTAAAATTAATATAGCTCCTCCAGTTTCCCTTTGATTAATGTTAGTATTGTATATTTTTATCCATACCTTTACTTTTAATCAATATGTGTCTTTATATTTAAAGTGGATTTCTTGTAGACAATATATAGTTGGGTCTTGGTTTTTGATCCACTATGATAATCTCTATCTCTTCATTTTTGTATTCACACCATTGACATTAAAAGTGATTATTGGTATAGTTGGATTCATGTCTATGATATTTGCTACTATTTTCTATTTGTTCTTTGTTTCTATTTTTGTCTTCTATACCTTTTCTGTCTTTTGGGGGTTTAATTGAGCATGTTGTATGATTCCATTTTCTCTCCCAGCATTTCAGTTATACTTATTTTACTACTTTTAAAAACTTTGTTTAGTGGTTGTCCAGTATACATTTACAATTAATCCAAGTCTAGTTTCCAATAATACTATATTGCTTCATGAATAATGTAAGTGTCTTACAATAACAAAATTTTCCTAATTCATTCCTCCTGTGCTTTGTATCATTGCTGTCATTCGTTTCACTTATATGTAAGCATACACAGTTGAATGCATTGTTGATATTATTATTATAAACAAACTTTTACCTTTAGATCAATTAAGAATAAGAAAATGAAAGTTTTTATGTTACCCACATTTATTTCTTGTCTGATGCTTTTCCTTTGTTTATGTAGATCCAAGTTTCTGACCTATATAATTTTTTTGTTTTTCCTATCTGAAAAACTTTTTTTCATTTCTTGCAAAGCAGGTCTATCAGCAACAAATTCCCTCAGTTATTTGTCTGAAAATGGCTTTAATTCTTCTTCACTTTTGAAAAACAATTTCTTAGGATACAGAATTCCAGGTTGATGGGTTTTCTTTTTTTCAACACTTGAAATGCTTCACTCTATTCTCTCTAATTATTTTTAAATATATATTTTTAAATTTTTCAAGTACAGTTGACATTCAGTATTGTAGTAGACATTTATAAAACTTACAAAGTGATCCTACAGTAAATCTAGTACCCACCTGACAACATACATAGTTATTACAATATTATTACTTATGTTCTCCATGCTGTGCATTAGATCCCATGACTATTTTGTAACTGACAATTTGTGCTTCTTAATTCCTCCCCTTTTTTCACCCAGCCCCCCAATCACCCTCCCATCTGGCAAACATTGATCAGTTCTCTGTATCTATGTTTTTATTTTTGTTTTTGTTTATTTTGGGTTTTTTTGTTTTTTTTTTTTTTAGATTCCAAATATAAATGACATCATACAGTATTTGTCTTTCTGTTTTATTTCATTAGCATATTATCCTCTAGGTCCATCCATGTTGTTGCAAATGGCAAGATTTCATTCTTTTTTATGGCTGAGTAAAATTCCATTGTATATATGTACCACTACTTCTTTATCCAATTGTCTATCAGTGGTTGCTTAGATTGCTTCTATATCTTGGTTATTGTAAATAATGCTGCTGTGAACATCGGGAAGCATATGTCATTTCAAATCAGTGTTTTGGATTTCTTTGGCTAAATACCCAAAGAAATTTTCTAGGTCATATGTTATTTCCATTTTTAATTGTTTTGAGGAACCTCCATAGTAGGTGTATAAATTTGCAATCCCATACTCTACTCTCTTCTTGCTTGGTGGTTTCTGAGGAGTAGTTGGAATTAATTCTCATCTTTGTTCTTCTATAGGTTAGGTGTTTAATTCCCGTGGCTTCCTTCAAGATTTTTTTAATCTTTGATTTTCTGCAAATTGAATATGATGTTTATAGGCGGTCTCCTCCCCCACTCCCCCACCCCCCAATTATCTTGTTTACTGTTCTTTGGGCTTCCTAAATCTATGGTTTGTTGTTTGGTGTCTGTCATTAACTTGGGAAAATCCTCAGTCATTATTGCTTCTATTATTACTTCTGTTCTTATTTCTCTTTATTTTCTTTCTGGCATTTCCATTATGCAAATTATACATGTTTTTGTTGTCCCACATTACTTGGATATTCTGTTCTGTGTTTTTGTTTTGTTTTGTTTTTTCCTCCTTGCTTTTCTGTTTTGGGGAGTTCTATTAATACATCCTCAATAGTAGAGATTATTTCCTCAGCTGCATTTGGTCTACTAATGAGCCTATTAAAGGCTCATTCTTCATTTCTGTTTATAGTATTTTAGATTTCTAGCATTTCTTTTGATATTTTCTTAGGTTTCTCTTTCTCTGCTTACATTGTCCACCTGCTTTACTTCAGTCATTAGAGCCTTTAGTATATTAACCATAATTGCCTTACATTCCTGGTTTGATTATTCTAACATCCTTGCCATCTATCGGTCATATTCTGATGCTTGCACTGTCTCTTCAATTGTATTTTTTGCATTTTACTAGACCTTGTAATTGATATACTGTAAATACAGTTGTTAGTAATATGACAATAAACTGTAGCAGGGTATGTGTGTGAAACATTCTATAGTCCTAAAATTAGGTCTCCATATTTTTGTGAGCCTGTGCCTCAGAACTGTGAACCTCACAAGTGCTTCTCAGTTCAGTTCCCCACCCCTTAGGTGGGACAGGATGACAAGAGTAGGCTGGAGTTGGGTATTTCCCTTTCATGTGGAAAATTGCAGCAAAGTAGAGCTGGGTATTTCCTTTCCCTAAGTGGAAGGCTAGAGAAGCCGTTAGTTGCATATTTTCACCCCCCAGGTCAGTGTGTCCTGATAAAACACCAATAGTTTCTCTTGAGTACAGGCCTTGTTTAAAGGAACAGAATGCTGTGGCCTATTTCAAAATGGTTTCTTTTACCCTCCCCCTGCAAGAAGCATGAGGAGATTTTTCTCTGATATTCACTGTGAGAGACTGGTCAAGTTCCTGATGTAACACATAAAATTGTCTGTGTGTGTGTGCGGCGGGGAGTGAGCATATGACTATGCCCCACTCCCCCACCCCGTACCCCAGAAGTGTTTTGGTTTTTTTACTCTCAGAATTGCCCACTCTGAGCCACCAATAATTTTTCAATTTCAGTTCAGTTATTCCTACCCTGGTACTGATTTATGTAGAGGTTTCTTTTCTGGTAAGTTGTGATTCTACTTGCTTCTCTGTCTCTCCAATTTTGGAGGTAGTGGTTTGCCCTTTGTCACTTCTCTGATGGGTCTCAGAAGAATTGTTGTTTTTTCAGTTTGTTTCCCTTTTCACTTTTTTTTTTTTTTTAAGATTTTATTGAGGAAGGGGAACAGGACTTTATTGGGGAACAATGTGTACTTCCAGGATTTTTTTCCAAGTCAAGTTGTTGTCCTTTCAGTCTTAGTTGTGGAGGGTGCCATTCAGCTTCAAGTTGTTGTCCTTTCAGTCTTAGTTGTGGAGGGTGCAGCTCAGCTCCAGGTCCAGTTGCTGGTGCTAGTTGCAGGGGGCGCTGCCCACCATCCCTTGCGGGAGTCGAGGAGTCGAACCTCGGCAACCTTGTGGTTGAGAGGACGCGCTCCAACCAACTGAGCCATCCGGGAGGCAGCTCAGCTCAAGGTGCAGTGTTCAATCTTAGTTGCAGGAGACGGAGCCCACCATTCCTTATGGGACTCGAGGAGTTGAACCAGCAACCTTATGGTTGAGAGCCCACAGGCCCATGTAGGAATCGAACCGGCAGCCTTCGCAGTTAGGAGCATGGAGCTCCAACCGCCTGAGCCACCAGGCCAGCCCCCCTTTTTACTTTTTGTTATGATGGAATAACAACTTCCAAACTCCTATATGCCAGGACAAAAACCAAAAATCCAATGCCTTTTAAATATTTGTATATAATTTTAGTTATTTTTTTCCAATGGTTGCCTGAGGATTACAATTTACGTCTAAATTTATAACAATCTAGTTTGAATTAACTAATTTGATTTCAAAAGTATATTACATTTTGCCTTCTCTGTAGCTCCATTTCCTACCTCTTCGAGTTGTTATTATCATAAAAATTACATTTTTATACATTGTGTGTCCATCAACAGAGATTTATAATAATTTTTATGCAATTTTCTTTTAAATAAGATAGGAGAAAAAACATTTGAAAACACACTCCCTTTAGTATTTCTTGTATGGCAGATTTGATAGTGACAAATTCAGTTTTTATTTATCTGGATGTGCCTTAATTTCCCTTTCAATTTTAAAGAATATTTTTTTTTTGTAAATTCAGAATTTTGGTTGATAGTCCTTTTCTTTCAACACTTTAAATATTTCATCCCAGTGATTTATGGCCTCTATGGTTTATGAGTAGAAATTAGCTTTTAATCTTACTGTGAAACCCTTGTACATGATGAGTCTTTTCTCTTTTGATGTTTTCAAAATTCTTTATTTGTTTTTGGTTTTCAACAGTTTGATCATGATATGTATAGGCATGGATCTTTTAGTTTATCCTACCTGGAATACGGTGAGTTTCTTGAACATGTAGATTAATATTTTTCATGAAATTCTGGAGTTTTTTGCCATCATTTCTTCAGATGTCCTTTCTCCATCTTTTCCTCTAGCCTCTTTTTTTGGGACACCCATTATTCATATGCTGATATGCTTGTTGGTGTTTCATAGGTCTTTGAGACTCTATTCAGTTTTGGGGATTTTTTTTTTGCTTTTTCAGACTTTGTTTCTCAGAATTGATAATCTCAATTGATCTATTCTCAAATTTGATTTATACTTTCCACTTGTACGACTTCATATTCATACTTTATTTTAGTTCTGTAGACATACCGTAGTTCACTTTAGCTTTTGAACATATTTAAAATAGCTTATTTAAATTCTTTCTGTAAGAAGTCCAATGTCTGGGCTTTCTCAGAGACAATTTCTATGGATTGTTTTTTATTAATTTTTTCTTTTTAACCTGTGTATGGGCCATACTTTCATACTTTCTTGTTCTTTTTCCTGTCTTATAATTTGTTTTTGAAAACTGGATATTTTAAACAGTATAATGTGTAAACTCTAGGAATCTGATTCTCCTTTCAGGGCTTGTTGTTATTGCTAGTTGTTCAGTGATGTTTCTGATCTAAACCTATAAAGTCTACATTATTTTCATGTGTGGCCCCTTAAATCTCTGCTCAGTTAGTTTAGTGGGAAATTGATGTCTGGACCAAGATTTCCTTAAACAACTGGAACCAAGAAGTCTCCCAGTCTTCTTGAAGGGTTCTGTGTTCATTTGGGGGGCTGCCTTCAACATTTCATCAGGCAGTTGAAAACTCTTGCTTAGCCTTTGCTTCTTCCTCGTGTAGAGCTTCAAAGTCATCCAGAATTGAGAGCTTAGTGCCTTCTCAGGTCTTTCCTGAGTGTACACGCAGTTCTGGGTACATACACAGTCCTACATATGTATGGGGTCTTCTAGATTCCCAGGAATAAATAAGTTGGAACTCCTCAATGTCCCATGGACATCTCAATTCTCAACTTTTCCTTTTAAGATTTTTGGTTGGCCTATTGTTTTTCCCAACTATTATGCACCACTGCAGATAGCCACAAAAATTAAATAATTGCCTCTCATTATGTTTGACAAATGCTCTGAGGAAAAGTCTTTTCCCACCAAGTGAACTCAAAATGAAATAAAATAGAGACTATGTTCAAAGTAGAATCTTCCAGACATGTTAAATAATGACAATTCTCTGAGAATGAGCTTTAAAGGAACTCTAGCTCCTTTTTGCCCCTTCCTGTGTCTTCTGGGATGCTTGTTTTGCCACGACTGCAGGCTGTTGGTTTTCAAGGATACTATGGAGTTGAAAAGGATGGGAGGAGTGGGAATACAGCAAGTTAGAATGCCACAAAGTTTGCTGTTCTTACCAAGATTCAGCCATTTTTCATTAATAAATGTTCTCCAGATTATTTCAGTCCTTTGGTTAATTTCCAGAATCCTGAAAACATTAATTTTGAAAAACATTTTTTTTTACCAGTTTTTCCATTGCTGTTATGGAGGAGATGATTTTCAAAGGTCCTTATTCTACCATTTTTGCTGACATCATTCAACCTTCTGTACTAAAGTAAAACATATTAACACAGATCCTTTATTTCTCATTGTAATTCAAAAGTTTTGATGGAGATCACCATAACCTTGGCAATGGTGGCCATAATGATTTATTTGCAAATAAAGATACTCTAGTGAGAAAGATTCCCAGTCTTTGACCAATAAATATAGCTTTATAGAAGCATATTCAGCAAACGGAAACTCAAGCAAGAATCAAGAAAGGAAAGCTTTGTAGGGATTTGGCAAGAACATTTTCAGAGGACAAACTGGAAGTTGCATTTTTACTAAAATGTGATTGGGGGACTAAACTAGCAACATACATCATTGATTGCACCCTATATTAATGTTATGTTTCCATAGGTCTCTATTTTGTCACCTCAAAAAATGCCCAATATATTAAAAGAAATAAAAAGCAATCATTTCAGTTTGTTATGGAAATAAACATACTGCTTTACAAGTATAATTTGTTCTTTTAGAAGACAGCCCTCTTTGCTGAACCCTTTTATGACCTAGAAAACATACCATCTTGCCAACAACAATAAAAATACATTCTGATATTTGGTAATCAGTTGTATTATCCCCACAGATTGGTAAATCATGTAATGTTTGGGTTATAATAAAGTTCCAAATTTCTGGATTACTTCCTGGAAAGATTTCTTCCTCCTTTGAAGTGTTATAATATATGCATAATAAATGCCTTCTCATTAGAGATGAGAACTAGCCAGAAAGAAAGTGTTTTAATACTTTTTTTCTGATGAACAGTTTTATTGTTGTTGTTGTTGTTGTTGTTATTGTTCCCCAAACATCAAATTTACATAAGTTTTTCTGAGCCTCCCTATTCTGGAATCGATGCCTGAAATGGATAATCATAAGGAGGCAAAGTCAATGGCAGGTTCAAAGGTTTTTAAGAAAAGCGTAACAGTCTTGCTTGGGGGCAATGTTGCAGGCTACAAATTGAAACCCTTTGTGATAAGGCACAGTGAGGACGTAGGGCCTTCAAGCATATCAATAAGCACAGACTGCTAGTGTACCACAGGAGCAATAAGAAGTCACGGTGACCCAGCTCCTCCTCCAAGATGCCCTCCTGAATTGCTGTGCCAGTTTATGGAGAAGTACTGTTTAGAAAAAAAACCATATCTTTCAAGATTTTGCTTTTTGTTGATAATGCTCCTGGATATTCTTTTTGTTGATAATGTTCCTGGATATTCTCCTTTTATTGGGATCTTCATCCCAATATAAAAGTGGTCTTTCTTCCTCCAAACACTGCCTCTGTGATTCAACTAATCGCAGCTTTTAAGGCCTATTACAAGAGGAGAACTTTTACCCAGGCTACTGCTGCAATGGAGGAAGACACCAAAAGACACTGATGCAATTCTGGAAGGATTACAACATCTATGACTGCATCAAGAACCTTGTTTTGGCTTGGGGAGATGTCACCAAGGGGTGTATGAATGGCATCTGGAAGAAGAAACTCAAGAGCTTCATCCATGACTTCAAAGGATTTGCCAAGAAAGAGGAGGATGCAAAAATCAACAAGGCTGTGTTTGAGATGGCAAACAACTTGTACCTGGGTGTGAATGAGGGTGACCTTGAGAAGCTCCTAAATGTGGTTCCTGAGGAACTGACTAATGAGGAATGTGGGACGTGGTATAGAAATGCATAGCTGCAGAATAAGCAGGAGAAAAGGAAGATTCAGGAGAAGAACAAGAAGAACCCCCACCAAATTCATAGTAAAGGGTTTAACAGAAGCATTTGCAGAACTCATAAAGCTCCTTAAAAATTTTGAAAACATGGAACCTCACACCTGAATTTTTTTAGAGAAATATTCATAGTGAATTATCTGCTTATTTTTTAGGGAGAAATGTTCATAGTGAATTATCTGCTTATAAGTATATCTCTGACAAAAAAAAATAAAAGGAAAGAAAAGAAAAGAAAAAGAAGACAAGCAAATCACCATGGACGTATTTCTGAAAAGAGTGACACCTCAGACAGGTGCTTCAGGAGGTATTCCAGATGAAGGCCTTGTTATCATAGGAGATGTCAGCTCCGTGCATGTTATGGTCCCTGAAGACCTTCCATTGGGACCAGATGTGGAGGCAGAAGACAGTGATATTGATGACCCTGACCCTGTGTAGATCTAGGTTTATGGGTGTTTATGCCTTAGTGTTTAACAAGAATTTGAAAGGTAAAAAAATAATTTTTAAAATAAAAAGTATATAGAATAAGTACATGAAAAAAGCATTTTTGTACAGCTGTACAGTGTGTTTGTGTTTTAAGCTAAATATTATTTTTAAGAAGTCAAGGAGTAACAAAATATAAAATGCTTATAAAGTAAAAATGTTATAATAAGCTAAGGTTAATTTATTATTGAAGAAAGACTTTTTCAAATAAATTTAATGTAGCCTAATTACACAGTGTTTATATAGTCTACAGCAGTGTACAGTCATGTCCTAAGCACTCAAATTCTCTCACCCCTCACTCACAGACTCATCCAGAGCAGCTTCCAGTCCCGCAAGCTCCATTCATGGCAAGTGCCCTATACAGTTGTGTCATTTAAAAAAATTTTTACCATATTTTTACTATATTTTTTCTATGGTTAGGGTATGTTTAGACATAGAAATATTTACCATTGTGTTATAATTGCCTACAATATTCAGTATAGTAACATGCTATGTAGGTTTGTAGCCTAGGAGCAGTAGGCTATACCATAGAGCCCAGGTGTTAGTAGTAGGCTATACCATCTAGGTTGGGGTATGTGCACTCTGTGATTTTCCCACAATAATGAAACCACCTAATGATGCATTTCTTGGACCTTATCCCCATTGTTAAGCAATGCATGATGTATTCTTTTGATCACACAGACAAATGCTGATACAGCCCAGGAGAAAACTGCACAAGGGTGTGACTTTTAGAAGGCAGAAATCACCTGGGGCAATCTTGGAGGCTGACTAGCACAGACATAAAAAGAAGTTAAAAGAAAAACATGTGAAATCAATTTTAATAATATATTTCATTTAAAAGATAGATCTAAAATATCCTTTTAAAATCTAATCAATATAAAATTTATTGAGATATTTTGCAATCTTCTCATGCTCAGTCTTTAAAATGTGTTTTCCACTTATGGCACATCTCATTTCTGGCTATGTGCATTTCAAGTAGCCACATTTAAATGCTCAGTACAATGTCTCTGGTAGTGCTACTGTTTTGGACAGCATCAATACACATCTAAATACCATGGTTCCAGATTCTGTGCTCTGGTGCACTGCTTGCTTAATCGTAGACAAACAGTGAGATGGTCCTTTGTCAGCCAAAATCAGTGTTATAAGGAAGATCCACAGATCCCGTGGATATGTGCCATTCTTTCTTTCTTTTTTTTTTTGTTATATGCAGTAAGCATTGTAATGTTAAAAAAGATCTAAACTAATGCCACTCCTAAAACAACACAAAATGTGACTTTTTAGAAAAATGTTAGAAAAGCCACTAAATACAAAATTTCGTTCATATATTTAATGGATTTAAATCATGCTTTAAAGACAAAGTTTAGGCAGCCCTTCCTACTTAAGTTAATTTCTACCAGAGAAATGGTTAAATGTATCTTATCTGTCAGGTGGTCAAGCCATCCCTAAGTAGCCATGTAGCTGTCAGGCTGACTTGCTGCACTTCTAGAAACTAGGTCATTAAAGACATAATGAGCCCATCTGAATATAGCAGTTTATTTCTCGTGGCACAGCAGACAGCATGAGCTTCATGCCTTAGTGGTTCCCACTTGAGCCCCATGTCCCACAGGGTAATACAGAGCAGGGCCAGGAGGAAGACTGAGTGTAGAAAATCCCAAACGTACACGGGACGCTGGCAAACCTGCCAATCTTTGCCCTGGAGGAAAACATTGTCTTTATTACCCTGGAATGTAATAAAATCTTTGAGGGGGAGGGGTGACCATGATTCTAGAATGTCTCTCAAGAGGGAGATGTTTTCTATCATTTCTATACTGGCCAGGAAATAAATCTGTTACCTCCAAATTCTGAATCGTGTAGAAATGTCATGGAGAATTATCTACCAACAAATCTATTTACCTTAACAGTAAGACTCTTAATAATTTTAATTGTACATGTGGGGAAAAAATACAGGAAAGGATTAAGAACAACCAATGGCAAAAATTAGATTAATAATAGAATTATTTTTGCAAAAAATCGATTCAGACTAAATGACTAAAATTTATGAAACGTGCTCCTTTGTGCCTGAGTATCAAAATACATAATACGTATATTAACATTTTATAATGAATTTCCCCATTGTTTCATTTGGAAAACAACTATATACTTAATTGATAGAAAACATATAATAGTACATTGAATGGTCATTTATTATATGTTCCGTTTAACATTAAAATGACTAAATCTTTTATATGTAGCCATTTTATGATTATACCAATTTATTTTTTACATTTGGCTAAGATATCAGTTTCTAAATTTCTTTTAGAAATTTTCTGATGGACAATTGTTATGCAAAAATATTTAAAATAAATATATTTAATAGCTGTATAGTGAATAACCTTTTTATCGCCTGTTTTTTGAAGGACTTTAGTAAAATATAAGGCAGAATTTGCTCCTGTTTTTCCATCTGGATGTTATGAAGACATAATTCAGAGAAGCCGTGAATAGGCTCCCTGCCTTTTGGATAATTTGCTATTCAAGGAATCACGAGCTATTCTTCCAAATTTTCTGGGTCAACTTCTCTTAAGGCATCTCTTCCCCACTGTGCTCACTTAAGCAAAGTAAATTCAGCTATGTTTATTTTACAAAATATTTTCCTAGACTAAAAGACATGTTCTGTATATACTATGCAAGAAAATGTGAAGCAATCTGAATGCACAAGAAATTCAGGCTTTTACACTAATTTTCAGTTTCAGTTTTTTTTTTTCCCTCTACTCATTAGTACATCACCAGGTTGTGTTTCTCTAAATCCTTGGTCCTTGGATAAACTAAAATGTGTATTACCGGGAAGATAAATAGACTGCAGTTCTAGGTCAAAATGTTCTTTTCAGCCACCTATGGACATTTTAGCCTCAGATCAGAACTCTGTCACAATGGTCATCTTAAAATAGGCTTTTCCACAACTGGCACTGTTCTATAAGTTTTCATAGTATTAGTATTTAATGTACATCTTCAAAATCTAATTCATTTTTTGCTCTTTGCTACCCTCATATAACTTTAGAATTATAAAACTGTAACTCATTTATTTTCTTATTTGCTACATGCACAATTCCTCTGTAGCTTTTTATGGTATTACCACAGCAGTATCACCATACAGGAACGAAATTTTCCTTCAAAAATTGTCTACTCAGGTCTTCAGTTCCTGGACTCTCTTAACTGGACATTGGTAAAGCACATTACTATATTTATACATAATTATATATCAGTTATTTAGAGGTTCTGCCATTGGAACAAAAGCCTTTTCAAAACAGACTATTTTTTAAAGAGCAGTTTGAGGTTCACAGTATAATTGAGGGAAAAGTAGAGATTTCCCATATCCCCCTGCTTCCACACATGCATAGCCTCCATTATCAACATCCCCCACCAGAGTGGTTCACTTGTCGCAATTGATGAACCTACCTTGACACATCATAATCAAAGTTCATGGTTTACATAATGGTTCACTCTTGGTGTTGTACATTCTATAGGTTTAGACAAACGTGTGATGGCATGTAACCATCATCATGGTATCACGCAGAGTATTTTTACTGCCCTAAAAATCCTCTGTGCTCTGCCTGCTCATCCTTCCGCCCCTGCAACCCCTGGCACCCACTGATCTTTCTATTGTTTCCATAGTTTTGCCTTTAACAGAATGTTACATACGAGTTAGAATCATAAAGTATGTAGCCTTTTCGGATTGTCTTCTTTCATTTAGTAATATTAATTTAAGGTTCCTTCATGTTTTCTCATGGCTTGATATCTCATTTTTTTTAGCACTGCATATTTCATCGTCTGGATATACAATAGTTTGTTTACCCATTTACTTACTGAAAGACATCTTGGTTGCCTCTAAATTTTGGCAATTATCAATAAAGTTGCTATAAACACCATGTGCAGGTGTTAGTGTGGACATATAGCTTTTTAAAGTAATAAAATGTATTTATTTTTCCTATTTGACAAATACCACATAATCTTGTAGAAAGTTAGAAAATGGAAGAAAATGCAGAGAAGGAAATTAAAGCTCCTTATAATCTCATCACATTTCTTCCATTGTTTTTCAATACATTGTACACACAAATAGACACATATTTAAATATAATGGAAAACAGGCTTATTTCTTAGGATTTGCCTATGTTATTAAATATTTTTCAAAAAGTACTTTTATTTTCTATGTAATAGTTCCTCATATGCATATATCATAATTTATTAAATCCATCCTGAATATGGTCATTTATGCAATTTATGCTATCATGAGCAGTCTTTTAACTGAAGTTTTGTCTGTATTCAGATTATTATAATGATTTCACATACATGACATTATGACTTTAGAAGTAAAAATGTTTTTAAAGCTTTTGAAACATATTGCCAAATCACATTCTATATATACTCCGTCGATTTACATCTCCACTAGGAACTAATGAGATAGCCAATCTGCTTTTTGAAGCTATTACTTAACTGTCCATTCTGCCTCTCTCCCATTTTGTTTACAATAACAGCTTTATTAAGCTGTTATTTGCATAGCATAAAATTCAGTTGTTTAAAGTATATAGTTCAATGGTTTTTGGTATCCCTATTTAAGGTTGTGTGGAAGCAACATGAGTTTAAACACCTTCAGAATGCTGGAAAATGTCGAGGTCTAACACAATGTGGCAGAGGTCACACTGTCAGCATTGCCCTGGAGTCACATACTGACACCAAGCAGTAGAGCCCACTGAGTCATAGAAAAGAAGCATCATTCGCATAAGAGTGATTGTTTTCACTCTTACTTAATACCATTTGATCATTCTAAGGATGTAAAAATAGGCCAAAACAAATGAATTAGAAAGATTTTAGAAACAATGTGATAATCATTATTTGCAGTAAGCTTATCCAGAAAAACCAATGGAATCAAATGAAACAAAATTTTTAATATTTTTAGAATTTAATGAGTTTAGTAAGATGATAGGATAAAAATATATAAGTTAATATATGGAGAGTATATAAATAAAATATGCACCTAAACAAATATATATTGATGTGAAGACGAATATATATGTATATATGTATATATGTGTATATGTATATAGTCATAACTTTCCATTTATAACCATTTAGAGTATATAAGGGTAATATATTTTAAAATAACAATGGAAAAGCATAAAACAGCTAGCCTTACTATCTTTACACCGAGTATAAAAATATTATAAAACTGTAACTCATTTATTTTCTTATTTACTTAAAAATATTATAAATGCTTCCTTATTTATTAAAAATAAACAAAAATGTACTTTAAGTGCTTGAATCAGAAAGCTCAATATTGTGTGTGTGTGTATATATATATACATATATATCAATCGTACGTAAAGTTTGAGATTAACACAATGATATATCTAATTACCATATAATAAACATAATTATTATTATATTTATTGGCTTTTGAGAAAGTTATTCTAAAGTTCATTTGGGAGAATAACAAGTAAAAATATTCAAGCAAATATTTAAAAGGCAGAACAATAAGGGAGTACTTGTCCTGCCCATATTGAAACCTATTATAAAGTTAGAATAAATTATACTGCATATTACTTACAGAAAAATCAAAGCTGAGAAAATAAACTAATAATAGTTGTACTTGTTATAGAAGCATCAGAAGAATGCTTTGAATTTGCCTCAAGTGCCCCTGAACTTAAGCCTTTGTTTATGGCTCTGAAACAGACCTTAATATAGTCTATTTCTATTTGATAAAAGTTAGTACTACATATCTGGTGTTAAAGGAAGAATTATTTATTAAATTAATGTAGTATGATTATCAATTTACAAAACAATTGATGAAGTTGGATCATCAACCGTATACCACATAGTAAAGGAAATTTGAAGTAAACGAAAAAGTTACATTTGTAGTAAAACTATTTTATGTTTGTATTTAGAACAACGGTGAAAAACCATAAACAATATATTCAATTACAGAAATGGAACTATCTGTATATCAGAAAAGTAAAATCAGGAAGAAAAGTTTAACAACAAAATGACACAATTTAAAAAAGACTAGATATCCCGAAAATGTAAAACCAGAAAAAAAAAAAAAAATCTATTAAATAGTCTAGGAGAACACTGAATGGGAAATGGATAAAGGATAGAAGAAATTTAAATGGCTTGTTACCACACAGAAATTAGTTCAGATTCATTGATGTAAATTAAAACAATAATGACAATTTCCCCACATATTTATTAGCTAAGCTTCTATGATTATGATAAAATTAAGAAAGATATTGTCAAGCAGTCACTCTCAAACCCAACTGAAGGATAGAAAGAACATTATAACCTTTCTGAAAATAATTTGACATATTTCAAGAGCCATCTGCCAGTCAATTGACAGATATTTCTTTTGTGCATGTGCAGAGATTACTGTTAATGACAGGGATAAACTTACCTTTGGTCCTGCCCTCCTGGAACCAGCAGTCTGCTGAGAAAAGGGCCTTTAACGCAGTGGTTCCACTTATTAGAATAAACTCTAAAGAAATAATCATCTTAGAATTGTTTATACTCGCAAAATAATGGAATCTATTTCAATGCCCAATCACGTGGGAAAAGATAAATAATGATACATCTCTTAAAACATATTATACAGCCATTAAAAATAATATTTGTAAAACATGTTTTAAAACATGAGGTTTATCATGGTTCAGTGTAAAATGAAACAAATGGGATTCAAATGAATGCATATGGTGTAGTTTTAATGTTGTTAAAACATTTCTGTCTCTATGTATATGTCAAGACTGAAAAAAAACACAAAATTGTAAAAGACTGGGTGACCTCCTTAATGCATGTATTTTAATGCCTCAGTTTATTAATTTCCTTAATCTATAAGGTTGAAAAAATATAAATACTATTTATCTTGTAAAATTCTTCCAAGAGTTGAATAAATTAAATGAGGTGATCATTAAGTGCTTATTACAAACTTTGGCTTATAGTAAATATTCAATGATTTTGATTCTTTTTATTTTTATTCTTCTTATTATCTTTAAAAATTTTAGAGGGGCTCTTCTGTTTAATGAGACACAGCATATTTCAGCTCTATCTTCCTTGTTAGGAAAGGAAATTACTTTGTCTTTTGGGGGTGGTTGGTCTATTATTCTTAGTTTTTGGTGGTATGTTAAGTTTTCATCTTTTTCTGTCATATTCTGTGTGTTTTTGCAAATACTTTATTGAGAAGTCAGGGGCTGTCATGTCTAGGCTGCAAGACAGTTGATATTTAAACCCTTCTTGATCAGATACAAACCATATAAAACTCCCATTCATTTATCTTCAGTGTCTGAAGTACTCAATAATAGCAACTCCAGTGTCTCTGGTTTTTCCTACAACCTACCATAGGGCCAATCTCTGAATAGGCCAAGGAAGTTCCACAGGTGTTACTGGTACCAGATCTCCTAGTTCTGTGATGCAACTCATCATCTTTAAACTGCTCAGGAGCTCTTGCTGCCCACATACCAGGCCAGGTCTCTATGGAGCCCAGCAAGCTGCTTTTCAGAGCAAATCCAAGGGTATGGTGATGGGCTAGCCAGCTGAAGAGCAGCTGATTTTAGGTGGGATTTTGAAATTCATGTTATTGGAGTTAGTTTTTTGTTGCCTAGTAATATGGAATCAACAGGATATCCTTCAGAAGAAAACGTTCCTTTTTATATACTGTGAATTTATAAGAAAAAAGAAGCTGTTTTATTTATTGTGCAAATCAAAATCCATTTAAATCATATGCTTTGAAATTCATTTGAAACTTATGGCTACATTGAAAAATTATATCTCTTCCTAATTTGAATTTAATGTAAACTGATTTTTAATTGTTTTGTGTAACCATGGGTAACATATTTTTTTGAACACTGCATGGTAAAAATCAGCAAATAAGTCACACAAAGCACAACATTAAAGGAAACACTGCAGCATATGTGACAGTTATAGAAGAATTGCTGCTGTTTTCACCCTTCACACCAGAATAATTTTTTCAATATTTACCTCCCATGTGTAGAGAGGGAAACATATGGGGCTTTACATAATCGTAAGCATAAACAGGTGGCTACTTAGATACATTTAATTTTCAGGCAACATCAATACTGAACAATGCAGTCAACACCACATGGCTCCTCAACTCTTTCCACTAACATTCCATTAGCAAGATTATGATCATTAAAATAGAGGGAGGGTATGCTCCTCCCTCACTTGGCTTCAACCACCTTTCAGAGCCATGAGTAAAACACATTTCCAGAAATGCCTTGGATTTTGCTGTTTCTTTGGTTCAACGGAACTGCAGCAACTGAGTATAATGTACACCTTGTGAATAACCATAAGCAGCACAACATTTGCATTTTAAAAAGTGCTTACCTCTCCCAATAATCTGCTCATTATGTGCATAAAATTATGGTGGTTAAATTCTAAGCAATTTATCAAAGCATGGGGTCAGACTAATTCTTCTAAGCATCCTGCAAATGTTTCCTCAAAGGCAGTCCACCTAGAAAGGTCACCTGATGCTCATTTCCGTATTCAAACACTCTGACAAAATCTGTGGATGTTATCATCACTGGGATTTTTCTGCTCAGCCAGTGTCAGATGCTGAATTGTGGATTCTATATATTTTGTCTCATCTAATTTGATCCAGGCTGGAATATCTCGTTGGTCCTCTTTGGCTTTATAAGTATTAATCTCTCTGACCTTATAATGATCCTGCAATGGCTTAGAGTTCCAGAGCAGAAAAAAAAAAAAAGGAGGAGAAATACTATCCATTATTTTTTGTTATTTGCTTTTTTGGTACATGCTAAATATTATGTATTATCTATGCATTTTACATGTATTAACTCATTTAGACATCACTAATTTAATGAGGTCGATGATATAATTTTCTCCATTTTATAGAAAAGGAATTCGTAGCTATAAGAGTTTAAGTTCTTAAGTTCACAGTGAGGAGAGGGCCGAGGCCTGAAATGAACACAGCCTGTCTGAATCAATAATTTACACTTTTAACCCATCTGCATTATTGTTGGGATAACTGTGTGTCACTGTTCTGGAAAATTCTATTGCCCAAACTCATCCAGGGCTAGGAGTAGTAAATGTGTGGTATTTTGAAGATCCTCCTAACAAAGCCTAATGAGAGATTTGGGGTAACTAAGGTGTGTGGGGGTTCTTTGTAGTCCTGATGCCTCTATGTGTCTTCCCGTAACTAAAGTGGCAGTGCTCTGCAGAACTAGAGTCCAGGGAGTTGTGCTCCTGCCAATATTTATGAGAAGAAGAATTTCTCACATTATTTCTCCTCATCCTAGGTTTATTATATTCATTCTCACTGCTTGGGAGAGAGAAATCTTAAACATAAACAAATATGTATGACAACTTTTTTAATAAGCTATGGCTATAATGGAGATTTAAGCATAGATATCAAATAATATCACTTCAAGATCTAACATTATTAATGTAAATTATTTGTTAAACATCCCCAATGTGTTAGATATTGGATGTCATTCCTTTCAAGGAGTTTAAATGTTAGTGGAAAAAAGAGGTCTTTTTCCAAATGCAATAAATGACTCGAACAGGTAAAAATGAATTGATAGGTTTTTTTTTTGACCTCCAGGTAAAAGAACTATTAAAAATTCTTAATAGCTATTATAGACAATTCTGATTCCATTATAAATGTAAAGACATTAAAACATAGGAATTCTACAGCCTCACTTAGTCTCATCTAACTTTTAACAAACTTGGTCACCATCTTTGATATGTCTTCTCCCTTCCCAAATACTCAAATTACCATGCAAAATTTTCTTATCATGAACTGTGACTTTCTGCGCATTCTTTGTTTTTTTTTAAATAAATTTTATTGGGAAACAGTGTGTTTTTCCAAGACCCATCAGCTCCAAGTCATTGGCTTTCAATGTAGTTGTGGAGGGCACAGCTCACTGGCCCCTGAGGGAATTGAATCAGCAACCCCATTGTTCAGAGCTCACACTAACCAACTGAACCATCCAGACACCGCCCTTCACATTCTTTGTTTCTGCTCTTCTATGAAGATTGTTGGACTCACTCATTGGTTAATGATGTTCAGTAATCCTATGATCGACTCTGAGAAATCTGGAAAATTTTCAAACAGTTTGAACATTATTATATATTTCAAAACTTTGCTCAGGGATTTTGATTTTTTTGCTATGATAGAGAATTTCATGCACCCTATTTTAATCTTAATTTCAATAGAGTTACTTGAGCTAGAATATCTAGTGGAAATATTGGATTTGGGTAGTCTTGAGGGAGATTGTGTAGGATATGCTAACCTAAGAATTATCCTGGGAATGTTGTAACAAAATGATGGAAAAGCCACAAGAAGCATGTGAAATGGGAAATCTGTATAGGCAAGTATAAAATAACAAGGATGTTTGGAAATTTGATTGCAGAGCAAATAGTGCAGCTTTTTTAAGAGGCGAAGGCACATACTCACAAAAATAAGTGAGACGTACTTTGCTTTATTGGCAGAGAGACAAGACACATGATGAGAAATATGTAGCAGTCTGATTTTTCTCCAAATCTTCTTCACATAGCTCAGTGCATTAAATATTCTGAACATGCATCTCAAATATATATGTATTTATTTAAAATTGTGTGTGTGTATTTGACATAACTTTACCTATATCTCAAGGGCAAGTTTTTATAAAATGATCGTGAATATAAATCCATATTTTGGTAAATTTGTGTTAAAGAAGTTTCAGCCACTTTCAGTTTTCATTTGTCTATAGTGTCATTATTTTATATCATAATATGGCTGAAGAAAAGCTTGAGTGGGGGTAGAAATGTCTACTCTGTCATTTTTTATTGTTCTTATGTTTATATTAGTTTTAATTTCAATACATGCTTTGCTTGCAGGAAATGTTTGAAGTCGTTTATCCATTTTGTGTGGGTTACTTTATTTAAAAACTATGATAATATATTCTAGAAATCCACTTAAATATGGCCAGGTAGCTTGCAGCACACTGAAAGCACATGAACTGGTTTGTGCAGCACTGTCAATGCTTTCACCTTGTACAGTTCTCAGGTCTCCTCAGAGGCCTTACTCACACCTAGAAACATGTGCCGTCTGACAGATGAACAGGTGAGACAAGTGCCCATCAATGTCTTAAATATCAGTGAAGTTCACTTTCTTATGTTGTTAGATTTTAAAAGTTCTAAGTCTTTCTGTATCCAAAAGCAGGGCAGACACCCACCTTGGAACCATCCCTGTCAGCCTGCACAAATAATTTATGATTTGTGATAATAATGAAATGTTGAAATTTATAACTCTGTGATTACCATGTTTCCCTGAAAATAAGACCTAACCAGACCATCAGCTTTAATGCGTCTTGTGGAGCAAAAATTAATATAAGACCTGGTATTATATTATATTATCATATTATATTATAGCATAAAGCCTGGATCTTGCATTATATAAGACCCGGTCGTATATTATAGTAAAATAAGACCTGGTCTTATATTAATTTTTGCTCCAAGAGATGCACTAGAGCTGATGGTCTGGCTTCGTCTTATTTTCGGGGAAACACGGTAAGCCCTTGAGCTTTAGGGACACAAAAACATACTTTGTTTCTTATGAGTTATGTGATGATAGAGCATTTATTTCATCTCTTTAAATTTCCATGAATTTATCTGTGAAATGTTTGTGTTTTATTTGTAACTGCATTATATTGCTATTTTGAAAATTAAATATCATACATGTGAATTTCCAGCATTATTGTAAGCTGCTAATATTTTAATAGTTCTAATTTTAATGATACGAGAGGAAGATGAGAACTAGTAGGTAAAGTTCACTCTGAGGTTCCTTATTTCAAAGATGGAGGGAATATATTTGGTTGCAACTGGGGTAGCAAGTTAGAGATTAGACTCAGAAAAAAAGACTGTGAACTCTTCACTATGATATCATGCTATGTATATTAAATAATATTGTGACATACATTTGGAAATTTTAATTTTTAAAATTATTCCATGTTTGGGTGGAAATTGATGAGATAGAACAAGAAAAGAATAGAAAAAAAATCTGATGGGCACATATTCTGCACAGTGAACCAGGAAATTATACTTGCTCTTCTCATACCGAAGGGTCTGGAAAGGCTAATTCATGCAAAGGGAAGGCCAGCTCATGAGATGCATATATAAATTTTGTGAGTTGGACTAAATACGTTTTCATAAGCAATGTCTTTGTAAATCATACATGTAAGAATAAGGAGGCGGCCTGGTGTGGTGGCAAGACTGTGAGACTTGAACGTCAAAAGTCTGATTTGATTCTAGAGTCATGATGATGAAAATCATGACCACTTTCATATCCCCCAGTAATATTTGTTTTACTGTCCTTAGAAGATTATTATTAATGTGAGGATAAATGATGTATACGTAAAAAAAAATCATTCGGATTATAAATTTCTAAACATATTTCATTAGTAACTATTACTTTTAATAATAGTGATTGCAGATTATTAAGAACTAGTTAAGAATGTAAACTTCCTAAAAACCTAACATTTGGGAACAAGATCTTAAAGACTAAATTCACTTATTGATTAATTTTCAATGGATCAATTTATTGAATTTCCTTATAATTTTTGTTTTTAAGTGACATGGTCTTTGTAAACAATTTCTCCTAATTTAAAAATAATAATAATATCCATTTTAATAGGTAACAATCAAATATGGAACAGATATCTATTTTCTGTTTTTTAACTTACTTTATGAAAGAGACATATTGGTTTATTTTATGATTACTCTCATAATCATTCAGCTCCTGAAATGTGTTTTGTTTTTCTTTGGAAGAATAACAAATTATGTTTTCCCCAGTAAAGAAACTACTATACTCTATCTAAAAGCTTGCTCTAGTTTATTACATGGCTATTTATGAGAGGGGCTTTGGATTGGCTATAATAGTATATGAAGAAATAAGTTAATCATATTTTTTTTCTGTGCTCTGCTACTTAGTATGCTAAACTGTGTACTTAATCATTTTCTAAGAGAAAACACACAGATTTATAGATGGAGTTTTCTTGCAATAGAGACAACCAACAAGACAGCTCTGAAATGTGTGATTAACTTGAAATAATGGTGGCCCTTAGGGTTTCAGGCTTTTTCTACCTCATAACACTTTAGGTTTGTTATTACCTTAGGTGAACTCAATTCCCCAAGAAAGAAAATGCTGAATTAATTTTCTGTGACTTATATCATCAATATAGCTATGATAGGAAAAAACAACAACAAACAAACTAGAAAAGCTACTGTGTGTCTCTACCATTTATGAGATTCTAGGTAGCTATTTTTTAAACTTATTTCACAAAAACTGCTGAATGTTCTATACCCTGATGATAATGATTGTGGACTCTTAGAAATAATTCTTCACACACAGACAAATGAGATTAAATGTGTGCGTGCATGTGTGTGCATGCGAACACACTCACAAATTCATTTACTATGGAGAATTCAAGAATACTATTTTATTACATTTTCCCTGGTAAAAGACATAATAAAATAAGTTCCTTGAAAGTACATGTTTCTTTGCCTTACTGTCTTCAAGCACACTGTGCAGTGGATACTATTTAATTTCTAAACGATTTCAGGACAGAGTGCATATGCTACTTTATTCATTCCTTGACAGAATTGCATCATCCACACTTTCCCAGGAAGTTTATATCTAAAAGTAACCAAAATCTTATATTTTTTTGTTTGAGCAAAGATCGACTACAAAAATAACTGGCCATGAATTTTTGTATAGTAAACTAAAATATACATAAAAGGCATTGTAACTTGGTTAACAATGATTTGATATGTAGATGAATTTGGTTGAAATGCGTATGTTGAATAAGCTAACAAATGACCTTTCCACATTATTCTAGTAAGTTTTTTTAATGCACTGTCTTCTTAGTGTATCCTAGTATATAATATTGTCATTTAATTTTCTTTTGGGTTAAGAAAGCAACTATGTAATTTTTCCTTTATTGTTATTTTCTCTGGAATTTATTAAAATTTATTCAATAAATAAATTTCTAAAAGTGCTAAACAGCACATGTGCCCATTAAATAAAAGCAAAATAATTCAAAGAAGAAAATTAAATACTTAATGCACAAGCATGAAAAAATGTGTCTTAAATAGTAAACATTCATTGTATTAGTGACTTATCTTGATGGCATTGGAGAAAAAATTTTCAAATAGTGAAACTGACAAAATTAGAGAAGTAATGAGAAGAAAGAATGATATATAATCAAGAGTATTCAATCCAGAACTATCTAACTTGGCATTTTCCAAGGAGAGTTATGTGGAACACTGATATATCATGGCTTATTATGTTGGGATTTATTAATGAATGTTTTCTCAAGAGTTCTTTAATCAAAGAAATTGAAGAAATTTTGCATGTTATGTTCCCCTCTTGTGAGTCAAAGTGCATCTAACATTTCTGAGAAATCTTAAAATTAATTATAAATACGCATAATTTTTTTTATTATGGTAAAATATACATAACAAATTTTACCATTTAAAGTGTATAGTTCAGTATCGTCAAGTAAAGTCACAATGTTGTACAACCATCACCATGAACTAGTTCCATATATATTGCTTTGTTATTATTGATTTACCCATGAAAGAGTTTTATTCTCTAATATCTTTTCATTTTGGTGTGTCCTGAGGTTATATTTATGGAAACACTGATTTAATCCAATCTTGTCATTTTAAAAATAAAAATAAAAAAATGTGATCATGGGAGAATAAATGCTTTGCTCAAGATCACATAGCCTGTATTCCATACAGAGTTCCCATTTCCAAGAGCAGGACCTTTTTTTTTTTTTTTTTTTTTTTGTCTTCACTTATGTTGCCTAGATCTAATAATCCAGTAATCTACAGACAATACACTTAAATTTTACACAGACTAAATCAGGATTAAAACAAATATTTCTCAAGACCCATCCATGTTGTCCACAAATGGCGTATTTCATCTTTCTTATGGCTGAGTCGTATTCCACTGCATATATGATAATATCATGCTACGTGAAATAAGATGGAAAAAGTCAAGAACCATAGGATTTCACTCATATATGAGATATAAAACTGAAAGCAACAAACAAGACAAACAAGAACTCATGGATACAGACAATAGTATAGTGGTCACCAGAGGGTAAGGCCGGTGGGTCCAAGACAGAAAAGTGTAAAGGGCATCAAATATATGGTGATGGATTTATGGGTTGTGAACACACAATGCAATATGTAGATTATGTATTATATAATTGTATGCTTGAAACCTATATAGTTTTATTAACTAATATCACCCCAATACATTTAATTAAAAAAAACAAAAACAAGTATTTCTAATCTTTATGAAGGTACATTACTTTCAAAAGCAACATTATATTTGTTTATAACCCTCTTACTGTGCTTTTCATATGAGAACTTTTATTGTAAGAACTCTCTGTAATTCACACACTTCTGTTCTTAGGTCTTTTTAAGATTGTGGCTGATAAAACTCCATATCTTACTATGGAAGAAATTACAAGGACCATCCATATTGGACCAAGTAGACTAGGGCATCCTTGCTTCTATCATCAGAAGGATATAAAACTAGAGAATCTCGTTGTAAAGCAGGGTGAGAAAATCATGCTCAACTCAGTAGAAGAGCTCAATGGAGAAATAACGGTGAACTGTGGAGTGGTAAGGAATCATCAAAATCACTCATTTACTTTGCCTTTGTCACAAGAAGGAGAATTCTATGAGTGTGAAGATGAACATATATATACCCTAAAGGAGATTGTCGAATGGAAGATCCCCAAAAACAGAACACGAACTGTAAAACTTACAGATTTTTCAAACAAGTGGGACTTAACGAATCCATTCCCTAAAGGCTTCTATGGTGCCCTGATTCTCAAGCCTGTTTATGAAATTCAAGGTGTGATGAAATGTAAGTATCCACTGACTAATGCTATATGAGCCAGGAGCATTGTGGGATTTAGAAAAGAGAAAGGCTTTAGAGTCTGTAGAATGGGACTCTGTCCCTGACTTGTCCATTAAGCCCTCTAAGAGTTAGATTCTCATCTGTAGCAAATTAGCAAAGCCCATATTTGCTGCAAGGATCAAATTCAATAATGTATATAAGCCCATGTAGATTATGTGGTGCTATACAAATTAAGGTTCTATAACTGTCTCCTACAGACACAATAAAATGTTTATTCATTTGTATCACTGCTAGTTAAATGTGGCCAGAAAAGAGTTACTTTTTAATATAGAGTATGTTTGGTTAGAAAGAAACCTTGTATGGAGGTTGTCAACAGAGAGGTTAAACTGCAGTTTCCTTAATGTGTCTTACTCTTATTTTTGTGAAAAAATTTTTTTAGACAACCATGACTGGTCATGAATCTTCTCTGCTAGCTGGGAATACTTCTCACTTAAGCAAAACGATGTGACAAATTAATTCACACATAGGTTTGTTTAAATATATGTTCTTCAGAGGATTATTTGTATTTAAAATACAAATAGCAGGAGAGAGCTTTGTTACCCTAAAAGATTTAATATCTTGAGTTTTCAAGATTAGGCACATAATCAGGTAAAGTTTGGAGTTAAGAGTTCTGAACTTGTAGCCAAAAGTCCTGAATTCTAACTCTGGATCAATAACTTAATTGGTGGTGGCTTTGGGTGAGTCTCTGCAAAGCAGATGATGATATCCCTTTTGCCCGCCTCTGGGAGTTGTTTTGAGAATGAGATAAAGTTCTATTCAGGTACTTTATGTAATATACTTGAGAACATAAAGTAGTATGTAAAAATATTTGGCAAAGTTTACCTCTCTCTCAAATTCTATATATGTCTGCTCCCATTAATATTGTTGGTTACTTACACCATCATGAAAAAATTGATGTGAACCTTTGGGTAGGTTTTACAACTACATATTAAATTTTGTTGCACACAAATATTTAAACAGAAATTGATTAATTTTTTTGAACTAAAGGTATTGGTAAGGAATTCTATTCAAGTAGTGATTATTTTTTTAATATTACAAAAAAATTGAGGCCACAGCATGATTATTTTTACTATGACAACAAATTGAGGACACAGAAAATTTTAAACCTAACATTACTGTTTTGTTAGCTATCCCAAAATGTGCAATCAAAATTAATAATTAAATTTTTCTCAGTTTTCATAAATGATGGATAGCATTTTCTCATCTTAAAATTTGTTGATTTTCTAAAACTATTGGCGTCTCCTATCACACACCTTAAAATGAAGGCCAACCCAGAACCTAAGCACATGAATAAAGTGGTTACAACCTTTAATGAGTTTAGATTAGGGATCAAGAAAGGCTTCTCTGAAGAGATGGCATTTAAACTGAGACCTGAAAGATAAGTAGGAGGTAATTAGGCAAAGAAGGAGGGGACAACTTTGGAGGAAGTGATCCTGGCTTGTGACAAAGCAGGTATGCGAGACAGAGCTGCAATGCAGCTGGTGTGAAGAAAGAGAGAAAGAAGGAAGAGACAAATATCAAATCATGCAGTGGGGGAAATGGAATTAGTCATGGAGTCTTGAAATATATGCCCTTTAGCTTTTGCCTAAAGGGCACATTAATAAAGGTTTTTCAGTTGGGAGGAACAAGGTCAGAGGAGTGAAGAGAGGTCATTGAGTTTATGGCAGAGTACTGGGAAATTAATACAATAGTGGTTTTAAACGTACAGCGAAAAATAGTTGGTTTTAACAGGTATGTAAGAAGTACAACCAGTAGAATTTGGAGGTCTATTGGAAGGGGTAAAAAGTCAACCTGACTCCAAGCTTTCTGGCTTGATCACTAGCTGGAGAGTGATACAGTTTGTTAAATATAAACATTGACAGAAGAGCAGTGAAGTTTAAGAGAATTGTTTAGGTAGACTTAAATATGGTTTCCTGCTAAGCAAGATCCCAGGAGAAGGCCTTTAGTTGAAACAAAATCCTTCCCAAAATGTCATGGTACAATTTCCATTCTTTTATGATGTTAAAATTGAATTTTGATTTTAATTATTTTGCATCTTTAAGTTCTTAGGAATTAGTTTAAGCGTTAGTTCTTATTGTATAGCAATTTCAGGACAGATGTTCTTTGAGATTGCTTTGCATGTGTACTGACTACAGAATATTCCCAGGAAATAGAGGATGAGTGTTCAACACAAAATGTACAATTCTTAAAAATTTGTTGTTGTAGACAGTTTTCTTCTAAATGTAAAGTGGAGACTATTCCTTTTTAAATTGATTTTAGTCTTGTTTTACATGATCTTTTCTTAAACTGAAAATTCAAACTTGCCTTAAAGTCAAGGGCATGTTACTCAGTTGCTTTCCCATGGCCTAAGGGTCAGGCACAGCTCAAACCCCTCTTGGTAGGAGTCCTTCCTTTTTAAAGAGACAAGAAAAACAGTGCGTCTGAACAAGGGATTGGAATTTTTTGAGAGACGTTAGGAGAAAAAGCAAAATGAAAAATATTGAGAACTACAGGAAGTTATGAAATATTGATTTGCTGAGAGGAGAACTTAGCAAGTAAATAGAGAAAAGAGGAAATAAAAGATATTCTGTACCTAGTACTAATGTTAAATATGGTATTAATGTAAAATTTTATTCTCCATGAAAAAGAAAAGCAGCAAAAACTATTTAAATGAAGTATTTGTTCCTGGAAATTCTTCACCATAATCTTCATTATAAACCTGAGACCCCTCTAACTCTCACATACATTTAATAATATTTTTAAAAATTATATCTTTTTGGAAAATAGATATAAATAATTGTCCAAGACCTCTAATTACTTGTTGCATATAAGTCATGGAAAAATCTATTTGTGCCTTTCACAGGAAGATAAAATTCATATTAGAGTAATGAATAGAACACATATTTGCAAGTGAAAAATTGAGCCAGCTATTTAAAGTTGCTTGAAAAATCCAGAAGTCTGTCGTTAAAACTTTTTAAATGGTGTTATGTTTTGAAGGATAGATTGATAATTACTTCTTCCCTCACTAAAATTTTAAGAGTTGGAATGCAGCATCTGCTTTTAGGAGAAAAACTCAGTGCTTTCCAAAATTTTGGGGTATGGTTTTTTTCTCAGATATAGGACATATTAATTCACTTACAAGCAGAAGGCTGAAATCACACAATCTGAAAGGTGATATCAGAAAGGCAGTATATGAATGTTTATAATAGGTGATAAATGGATAGCAGAAAAAGCACGTAGATCTCTTAATATTCTGAAAGAAAAACTATTTCTTTCTCTCATTTAATTTCTAAAAATCCAATTTTTTGTCAAAGTCAAAAAAGTCAAATAGTGGTAAAGAGCCTTATAACCCTTGACCATTCCCAAATTTCCCCACATTCTGCTATGCCCTTGTGCGTCCTTTAAATATTCTGTCCCTACTTTCTTGTATTTGCCTTTACATTTCCAAATACAGGAATTTTGCTACTTTTTGAGTCATCGACTTCCAACAGTAACTACCTACTTCCGCATAGGGTGATGAAGATTTAATTCTCTCACATTTCTGCTTCCTCTTCCTCTTCCCCGTTCTCTTAGTGTATGGTAAGTTATGGTTAAGCATTTGTATTTTCTTTATTGTGACAATTCACTGCTGAATCAGGTGGTGTACGGTGACTATAATTCCATATCTGTATAACTCTTTGGTTTCTGTGACGATGACCTTATTGTTTCATGTTTGGTTTTCTTCAATCCTCTCCTAACTCTTGAAGTATTCTCACACATCTCTATTTTTAAGTCATTCAATGCAATTTTTCTGGACAATTTTTCAATTGTCCAGAACTCTGCCTTGTCTATTATTTTTTCTCCTGCAACTATTCCTCCTGGAGCCCTCCATCCTCATCCTCCAGTTTGAATTTGTTTTTCTCTAGATCTACTGCATAGGCACTTGTCTTAGTCAGCTCAGGCTGTTATAACAATACTGTGGATTGGGTGGCTTACAAACAACAGAAATTCATTTCTCACAGTTCTGGAAGCTGGAAGTCTGAGAGTAGGATGCCAGCAACGTCAAGTTCTGCTGAGGAACCTCTTCCTGGATACAGACTCCTGACTTCACATTGTATTCTCACATAGCGGAGAGCAGAGAGGGGAAGCTAGTTCTCTCATAATTCTTAGAAGGTCATTAATTCCATTCATGAGGCCTCCACTCCTGTGACTTCACCTAATTGGTATCACCTCTCAAAGGCCCCACTTCCAAACACCATGACACTGGGGGGGTAGGATTTCAAGATGTGAATATTGGGGAACACAGACATTTAGTCAATAACAGTGCTGTCCTGGGGTTTCCATTTAAAGTCATCCTGATGGTTACCCTTTGACTTTCTTCTGTGTTTAATAGCAATCTTTGAAATCAAATAACGTCTTTCTTCGTTTTCTTCCAGTTTTGAGGAGCCCATCTCGCACTTGCTTCCTGAGAAAGGGGAAGAGAATATTAATTAGTTAGAAGACCTACATATTTGAAAAATCTTTATTGTACACTCACATAAGATTGAAAGTTTGTTTACTTATAGAATTCCAGGTTGAAAATAATTTCTCCTCAGAATTTTGAAAGCTTTGCTCCATCATGTTCTAGCTTCCAATATTGCCTTTGCAAGATTATCCATGCAATTGGGAAATGTCACAGCAACGTGCTTTGTGGTGAGTCGGTTATTTCATTGTGATGCCAGTTTTCAGTATGGAAATTTAAGTTCTTCATTTCTAGGATAATTTCTTTGATAATTTCCTTTTAACCATTTTTTTTTTCCTTCTCTTTTTCTTTCTGTAACTTCTAGTCTCAGGTTGAAGCTCCCATACTGATCTAGGACTCTTTTCTCCTCTATTTTATGTCGCTTGTCTCTGGTTTACTTACCTTCAGGGAAAATTCCTTAACTACATCTCCAACTATTTTAACGCATTTTTAACTTTTAACTATCATATTTTTAATTTCTAAGAGTCATTTCTTACATATTTTTAAAAATGTTACCATGTTGTTGTTTTAAGGATGCAGTATTTTATTTCTCTGAGAATATTTTACAGTTTTTTTAGTTTTCTACTTTTGTTTGCATTTTATATGCCTCTTTTGGGCTTTAAAAAAATTTTTTTGGTCTGTCATTCTTGTTAAATGTTTTTCTGAAATCCTGGTGATTATTTGTCATTTGTTTATATTTATATGTGAGACTTACCAACAGAATTAGACTTCTCTCCTTTACTTTCAATGCCATGCTTCTCCTTTTCACTGATACCTGATTTCCAGATTCTGGGACCCTATACCTGCTGTTTCCTGTGGAGACAGAGGTGGAAGGGTTAGTCATTTATGTTCCCCAGATTAGAGTTAGAGAGCTGGGTTTAGGCACTCTTCGGACATTCAAATAATTTTCTTGTTCTTGCCCCCCAGCTTCTCTTACATCTTCAGGGGAGTCTTATGTCTCCAATTAGTAAGCTTTTGGGGATTCTGTGGGACAAACAAATAGCTGACGTTTCCTTAGACTCCTTAGGCACATAAGTGTTCCTTTTTCTATTCTGCTAAATCATTTACCATTCTTTCATCTGAGTTCTGTCTTCATTTAGTTTAAGAATTGCCGATGTCTTTTAGATTCATCGAAAATTTTTCTCGTTTTTTCCTTTTTACACTTGTAAATTTGAGGGTGGAAAGGGTTAAAAAGCAACATATTTCACCCATAAACCTCACTAATTACTTAAATTAGTCCTTAGAGTTTTTTCTGGACCTAATATAATCCTGAAAGAACTGATTGCCAATATTACTAAGTGATAAGTGTAACTTATAAACTTAATTTTAATAAAACATAATTTTCAGTAATTTATAAAAATATCAAGAGTCAATTTCTTATGTATTTGTTTTTATTTTCTCAATTCTTGAGATAAAGTAAATGTTCAGTGTTGAATAAATCAAATACATGAATGAATGAAGCAACTAAAATAATTGTTTTTTGAAATATATATTGCGCAGTACAATGTCCCTATTTAAGTGACAAGACAGTTTTCTCATCTACTATATTCAGATTTGATTTATTATAATGACATATTTATGAAGTTAATACTGAGGAGGATATTCACTTCAAGGCACAAAAGTTGTTTATATTTATATAGCAGGTTCAATTTTTATTAGTGATGCTTTTCCTAATGTGTCTATGAAAATACTATGAGTTAACATGATATTTAAAACCAGTGGATACTCTAGTCATCTTTGATTTCATTTTCTTTCTTTAGGCAGCAATCTTATTGCTAATAAGAATATCAAACAACAAGATAAGTATACTTTTTACTATATATACGTATATATATATATATATATATGTGTGTGTGTGTGTGTGTATATATATACATATATATATGGATTTATTTATCTTTACACTACCAGCTACTAATGTTTTATCAGTCAGGGTTCTCCAGAGAAACAATATATGTAATATTACATAAAGTTAATTTATGTATACATAATTATTAATTTAAGGACTTGGCTCATGCAATCTACAGGACAGGCTGCAGGCTGGTAACTCAGGCAGAAGTTGATGCTGCAGTTTGAGGCAGAACTTCTTCTGCTCTGAGAAACCTCAGTTTTGGCTCATGAGGCCTTCAACTGAAGGGATGAGGCTCAGCCACATGAGTGAGGGTCACGTCCTTTACTTAAAGTCAACTGACTTAGATGTTCACAACATCTACGAAATACTTTCGCAGCAACACCTAGATTAGTGTTTGGTTAAGTAACTGGGCACTATAGACCAGTTAAGTTACATAAAACTAGCCATCACAAACATCAATGGAGAAAACATGTTGAAGTGTATCATACAGTATAAGAAATGGCTATTCACTTTTCTTAGCTTTTGTAAACTAAATAAAAATGTAAAAGAGTAGTGTTACAAGTAAACCCATATTAAAAGCCAGTATATTTATTTTAAATGACTCTTGATTTCTTTTTTTTTTATTAGTTTCAGGTGCACAAAACAATGTAATAGCTAGACATTTATCATTTATATCCCTCACACAGTGAAAACCTCCCGCCCACCATCCACTACCCTTCTGACATCGCACACAGCCATTACATTTCCACTGTCTCTATTCCTAATGCTGTACTCTGCTTCTTGTAAATAAATATATATATATATATATATATATATATATATATATATATATATATAAAATTGTAGTTGGCATTGCTTATTGTTCAGCTTCAGGTGTACAGCGCAGTGATCAGGCATCTACATCATCCCTGAGGTGGTCTCTCTAATGAGACAAGTGTCCATCGGATACCCTACAAAATGTTTACAACATTATTGATTACATTCCCCAAATTGACTTTCATATCCCCGTGGCCATCTTGTGGTTACTGATTGTGCTTTCTAATCCCCTCACCTTCCCCCTTATCCCCACCCCCCCCCCCATCTAGCAACCGTCGGTTTTTCCTCTATGTCTCTGAGAATGTTTCTGATTAGTTCATTCATTTATTCTTTTCTTTAGATTCCACATATAAGTGAGATCATATGGTATTTGTCTTTCTCTGTCTGACTTGTTTCACTTAACATAATGTTCTCTAAGTCCATCCATATAGTTGGAAATGGTAAGATTTCCTTCTTCTTTACAGCAGCGTAATCCTCCATTGTATAAATGTACCACAGTTTCTTAATCCAGTCTAAAAAATGCTCAACCTCATTAATCATTAGAGAAATGCAAATAAAAACCACAATGAGATACCATATCACCCCAGTCAAAATGGCTATCATCAATAAATCAACAAACAACAAGTGCTGGCGAGGATGTGGAGAAAAGTGAACCCTTGTGCACTGTTGGCGGGATTGCAGATTGGGGCAGCCACTATGGAAAACAGTATGGAGGTATCTCAAAAATCTGAAAATGGAACTACCTTATGACCCAGCAATTCCACTCCTAGGTATCTATCTGGAGAAATCCAAAACTCTAATTCAAAAAAATGTATGCACCCCTATGTTTATTGCAGCACTATACACAATAGCCAAGACATGGAAACAACCAAAATGCACATCAGTTGACTCTTGATTTCTCAATGAAGATCATGGTGATTTTTTTTTTTCCTGCTACAAATGTTAGAGAACAATTCCAAAGGTACTTTCTGTATTTATAAATACAAACAGCAATAGAACCAGAGGAGAACCATCCAACAAAATAGAAATTCACAGTATAGCTTCTCTTAAGTTGAAATGAAGTTAAAGAAATGGGAAAAATTAATTCAAAGAATATTAATAAAGAAAAATGATACCAAATAGATGAATTATAAAGCAAATTTTAATTTAAAAGTCTAGAATAAGACAGAGCTCAGAAATTATTAGTGGATGTAATAACCACCATAAAGCGTAGAATGTGACGCAAAAATATAAACAAAATAATCCTTTGGGTAACAGAACTGGAGATGAAATTTATGAAAGCACTTTTGAGAAAAATAAGTATCATTTTGGAAAGTGAATGACAAACAAATCAAACTTAGAAAGTGAAAATTTCCAATAAATACTTAATTATTTATTATTATTGTTGTTAAATAATGATATAGGAAGAACTAGAAATTGAGAAAAACTCCAGGGCTAGAATTCACTTGTTTAGAAAAAATATGTAGAAACAATCACCTTGCCTTCAACAGTTGAATAAAGTAGATTTCCAAATTTGTACTACTAACTCAATTCCAATTGCAAAAGATAGGTCCTCATATATTGAATTGAGACTGAGAATATTCCAGAATTAAATATTAACTCTCCAAGGAAACATGCATTACCCAACATTACCCAAGCTTAAATGTAAATCTTTATTTTCTCTTTAAAGGTAATGTTTAATGGGTCCCCCAAGTTCACAGGTAGCTAAAAGAGTTGTTGTCATGGGAAAGGCAGAAAAGCACAACATTATGATTAACCTTAGCCCTAACTGTAAAGGGACTTTCACTGAAAGAATAGGCAGAAGGACAGGGTTTAGGGAAATGACTCAGCAGCATAAAGAGAAAACAGTACAACCTTTTTGGAGAAAATGGAATGGACCTTTTCTTTACAAGAGCTGCCTTTGGATAACCAGAAAATATACCCAAGCAAGAACAATTCATGTTCACCCAGAAAGAAAATGTGGGAAGTCTAAATTAAGGTTTTGTGTTTACTTCAGATTAGTTTGAAACTAGAAAATTTGTAATGAACACTTCAGGAATGTCTCTGTGCTCTGAGTTGTTGCCTTCTTATTTCTTTTTCATTTTGAAGTCAAGATACTATTTTTGGGAAGTTTTCCAATATAGCTGACTCTCTATGCCCTGTTTTTTTGTTTTTGTTGTGGTGGGGTGTGGTGGGTAGAGGGAGTATTACATTTTCTCAATTGTAAAATAACAAATGATTGTTTAAAGGATGTGTAACACACACACACACACACACACACACACACGACTATAATTATATATATCAAAATGTAAGCGGTGGTAATCTAAAGCTAATAAATTGTTTTTTCTCCCCTCATTTTTTTAGGTATTTTTATGGTATGTAACTTTTTGTTTTGTAGGAAAAACAAAACAAAGAAGTGTTGATTTCTTTATCTTTCTCTTGGACACATACTTAGATATAATATAATTTGTCATAAAAACTATTTATGCCCATTCCAGTTTAAAAACTTAGGATGTAATTACCAAATTCTATATAATTTTAACCAAATATAAATTTTTATTCTAACTTTTGGCTATGGAGAACTTAAAACATGCAAGAGTAAAGAGAATGGTATAAAAGACCAAGAAGGGTTTTGTCTTACTACACTAACATACACGAGAGCAAAATAGGTAATATTTGATATTGATGCGAAATAGGCAGATTGAGTTGTCTTACACTGGGTGTCTATGGGCTTCACGGAAATGGGTAGAGAAAGGCAAATACTCTGATTCTGGCGTCTCTTCCCATTGTGCTATCAAATTAACTTGCCGAATTCCTAATTTGGTCATTCTTAATCTCAAGTATTTTTATTTCATCCTGCAGTAGTTATCTTTTCCTCTGCCTGGCATTCAAGGGGTTAATTTATCTTCATAGTCTTAACTTTCACTGAGTCGTCTGTCCAAACCCCGTGCTCTAGTTTAAAATCCCAAGGGTGGATTCCTAGGATACATGTTAATTATTGACTATACCCTGTTTTATAGGCCTTCTTCTCTTTGATCAAGGTGTTCTTATCATCTGTGATAGTCTCTTTCCTATTCTATCTGGGCTTGTAATTTCCCTCCATTCTTAATGACTCATGTTGCAGCCACATTTTTCATAATATCTATCTTTATCACCATCCCAAAACTACATGTGTTATTTCCTTCACTCTTTTTCTGCCTACTGGGGCTTTAATTGAGGTGTTTATAGGATTCCTTTTTCTCTCCACTCTTAGCATATCAATTATACTTAAAAATATTTTTAGTGGTTGCCATCCAGTTTGCAATATACGTTTATAATCCACATCCACTTTCAAATATACCACTTCACGGGTAGTGCAGGTACGTTATAACAAAGTATTCTCAATTCTTCTTTTCTGTCCCTTATAACAACATTACTCTTTCACTTTTGTAAGGGAGGTAAAATGTTATCTTTACCCTATTAGGGTTTTTCTGCTGGGCCTGAGCATTAAACTGACATTAGACAGATTAAAAGGAGAAAAGCATACAAAGTTGTATAAATTTTACATAACAAATTTACATAAGTTTTGTGTGACATGGGAGTCCTTATAAAGAAATGAAGACCCAAAGAAATCATGAAAGACGCATGCTTTAATATTGCATTGAACAAAGAGAGGCAGTTGTGGAAAAGTAACTAAACTATATGGGGAGGTTAAAGAAAGATAAGATAAAATTTTAAACAAGGTCTGTTTGTACAGAGTTCTCTTGGCTTTGACTCCTGTAGAGAATGTTTCTTTTCTTCTGGTACAGGAAGAACACCTTTCACCTGGGGGTTTTTATCTCCTGTTTCCAAAAGAAAAGGCAAGATTAGAATTCTCTTCCTGCATCTGCTGTTCTTCAAGTACCTTTAGCTCAAAATAATCCTTATGCCAAAATGGTATATTTTGGAATGGTATATTTTGCCACCCTTGACTTTTTTTTGTAGGATAATTTCATTTGATACAGAATTTTAGGTTGGTTGGTTTTTTGTTTCAATACTTTAAATATAGCACTTACTGTCTTTCTGTTTTCATGGTTTCTGAGAAGTCCAGTGTAATTCTTATCTTTCTTCCTCTATAGGTAAGATGATTTTTTCCTTCTATCTTCAAGTTTTCTTCTTTCTTTGATTTTCTGTAGTTTGAATATAATATGCCTAGGTGTTGATTTTTTGGCATTTATCCTGCTTACTATTCTCTAAGCTTCATAAATTTGGGGAAATTCTCAGCTATTGTTACTTCAAATACTGCTTCTGTTCCTTTTCTTTTCCTGGGCATTCCCATGACCTCTATGTGACACCATTTGTAATTGTCCCACTGGTTTCGGATATTCTGCTCTTCTTTTTATTTTATTTTATTATTTTTTCTTTTGTTTTTACAATGATTAATTTCCCCCTCACCCTGCCCAAAACATGAGAGGATTTTTTCTCTCATTATTATCCAGAGAACCTGGTCGGGTTCATGGAAGTAAACTTAGGAAAGTGTTGAGGAATCCCCATAAGCCTGGCCATCCAGAATTTTTCTCTCTCAAGCTTGTCCATGTTTAGTCTCCAGCAATTAGTCAATTACTCTTAAAGTGTTCTTACCAGTTGCTTGCTCCAGCAGTGGTGTCTGTTCCCAGTAAGCTATAACTTTCTGAATTCACCTATCTCTCAAGTTTTTTGGGTGATGGTTTGCCCTTTGACCTCAGTTCTCTAATGGATCTAGAAAGAGTTGTTGACTTTCGTGCTATTTCGCTGTATTGAATCTTCTCTTAAGGTGTATACATCATGATTATTGTTATACCCTAAGTCTCTGGATTACTATTTTGTAGAAAACAAATAATAATATATTTATTGCATGTAATAAGCCATGGAGTAACATAAACTACAACCTAAAAGAAGATGTTTTAAATGAAATGTATAATACCTTTTGTAATTAATAGCAGGAGTTTTAGCAGTAGAAACCTTTTCTTTCCTTCCTAATGAAATTTTACATGGAACTTGACTTGTTAACTGGATCGCATCCTTTAATGCTCAATCAAGGATGTTGTTCTTGTGATTGTTCTTCATTCACTCAATTCATTTACTGAGTACCTACTCTGTGACAGGCACCATTCTAGAAACTGGAATGTATTGGTGGACAAAACAATCAAAGACTCCTGTTCCTTTTGAGCGTATGTTACAATCTGGAAAGACAAACAGTAAACAATTGTCATAATAAAAAAGCAAATTATATGGAAGGATTGAAAGTGAAAGGTAACATGGAAAATAAAGAAGCAGAGAAGGGCAAGGGAAAGAGATAGTTGCAATTTTAAATAGAGCACTCTCTTGGTCCATTTGGTGACTATAATAAAATATCATAGACTGGGTGGCTTCTAAACAACGTAAATTTATTTCTTATTGTTCTGGGTGCCGGAAATTCAAGATCAAGTTTCTGGCAGATTTGGTGTCTAGTGAGGATCCACTTCCTGCTTCACAGACAACAATCCTCTCACTATGTCTTCACATGGCAGAAAGTCTAGGGATCTCTCTGGGTCTCTTTTATAAGGGCACTAATCTTATGACCTATCATCTCCCAAAGTTCCTGCCTCCAAATACCACCACATTGGGTCTTAGGTGTCAAAATACAAATTTTAGGGGGACACAAATATCCAGTCTATTGAAAGTACTTATTAAGCTAGTCTTATTGAGAAAATAATATTTAGGCACACTTGAAGAAGAAGAGAAGGTAGCCATAAACATATCTGGCTAAAGGATGTAGGAAGCAGAGGAAGCAGGCCATGCAATGACCTGACTAAGAGTGGGAGGCAACACTGGCAGATGAGATCCAAGTGGTACCTAGGACCACAGTAAGGACACTGATATTAATTCAGAGTGAAAAGGACTGCCATTGTTGGGCTTTGAACAGAAGAGAGAGACATGATCAATCTAACATATAAAAAGAATCTCTGGCTGCCCTATGCAGATGGGACTGTAAGAAGACTGGTTAGGAATCCATTGCAATAAACCAGGCAAGACATAATGTGGCATAGAACAGGGTAGTCCTATATAATGGATGTTAGGTGTTAGAAAAAGAGAAAAACTAAGGATGTTTCTGAGATTTCTGGACTGAATAAGGAGTTTGGAGTCCTCAATAACTGAGATGGAAAACGCACCAGATAGACTAGGTTTTGATTGGGAAGGTCAGAATTTCAATTTGGGCATGTGAATTTTGAGACATGTTTCAGACATCCAAGTGGATGTCCTAAGTAGGAGAAATATTTAGCTAGAGGTATACTTTGGAGAGTTATCAGCATACAGATGGTACTTAAAGACATGAGAGTGTAAGATCACAGTGGGTGTGAGTGTTGATAGAAAAATAAAGAGAACCAAGATACATGAAAATGTTGAGGGGAGGGAGGGTGGGTAGTGTGTAGAGAGAAGAAACCAGCAAAGAAATTGAGAAGAATCATAGGTAAGATAAGGAAATAAATGAGGAAAATTGAGCAAAGAGATCTGTCAAATCTACTCTGTGAAACGCTACTAATATGTCAATAGGGTTGAGATAGGTTAGCATAACTTCAGTGGATGGTACAAACATATTGAAGATAGGTCATGAACTGGAAGCATAAATACTTAACAGGGATCAGATAGCCTGGCTTGGAGGCTTTCGCTGGCAGGGATAAAGTCCTCCTAAGATATTAAGACCGTTTCTTCTCCCACAGTACCTACTGTGCCCAAATATAGATTAGGATCTGGCATGCATTAGGGTCTCTATGTTCTGATGGGTCAGTGTAGCGCCCCCAGAAATTTCTTAATGGCATCTATTCTACCAATGTCTAGCTGTTCCCTCCACTTGAGAAATGACATGAACCTATGAACCTATCTATTGCTAGCCCACAATTATTAAACCTAGTTCATTGATCTAAATAACTAAGATTTTAGAGTTTCTAAAATTACTTTGGGGTTCAAGGAAGCCTGTGGCAACAATCTCAAAAGTTTGGGTATACTAAACTTTATAAAATGAATAGATAAAAGTAGGAAGTGTTCTTTTAGCCTGTCTCTCTCTTTTTTTTTAATGAAGAATCTTTACAATTTTTACTGACCTTCAGCCTATAGACAACAACTGATTTTTTAAAAAGTTTTTCTTCTTTATATTCAAGAACATAAAATAATACTTTTTCATTCTATGTCTTCAAGAACTCTGTACATAGGATGCAAATAATAACGATGCAAATTATAGTTATAGTTTTCAGATGCTGCATAAAGAGTTAAAAATATAAAAGTAATAATATAGACAATGTTTTAGAAAAGGAAATTTTGTCTTCTAAATCTTCAAATTATTCATTTCTGAAGCATGCATAGAAGAAAGAATACTGACAGCAGGATGCCTAGAGATATTGGGAAACAATAGCAGATCGTGAAAATGCTATAAAACATTAAGTATTAGAAAATCAAAAATATATAAACCATTTAAAATTCTGTTAATATGTTCATATTAACTATTTTTTAATGCAAGACCATTTATAAGACTACTGTGTGGGGTAGTACATGGAGAGCAGATAATTTCAGGACAATATTTTAAGTGTCTCCATAGTGTTCCCATAGTCTCAAAAAAATGCTTCTGGGACAGTGGGTTCTTGGGAAGAATATAGAGCTATTCATTAGTTCCCAGTGACACAACAGGTAAAGAATGTATTGGTAAGTACCTTACCTGCATACCTAGGGCTCCTGAGTGGCTCCTCTGATTATGACCCATCTTGAGGCACTCCTTTTCTATCCAGGTGCTAATGCAGTAATAGTAGAGAAAGAAATAATGAAAATAATGCATACTGGTATCCATTTCCATATATTAATATTAAGTATCTTTATCCCATGATTTTGCAATGTGACTGTATCCCACATGATAAAATTTTGTTTAAAGAATGTACGTCTTGGGCTTTATGCAGGAAGTGTCTTATCTGAAGAACCAAAACTTTCTTTTAAGGTAATTTTACATATATTATCTGAACCTCAGGAACATGATTTAAAATAATATAATAAACCTTCTGGAAAAAATACACAGACATATAAATTTACACACATGCACATATATTCATGTATATTATATGTGACAAAATTATAAAGAAAAATGAGGGAATGATTAACACCACAATCAAGAGAATGGTTAACCTTAGATTTCAGTCAGAAGGACGTGATTTTGGTGAAGGTCAGAGGGCTCCAAGGTACTGATTAATGTTCATTTTTTAATCTGAGCAGCTGGTTTATGGATGCCAGTTTTATATATGATCTATTTTATTTTAACATTTATAAAAGGAAAGTCAAACATAAATGTTATATCATGATCATCTGAGGGATTTTTTGTTTTATTTTTTGATAAAATCTATTTGTGGTACCTGGAAAGATTCCAATACTACCTCATGGCAAAATTTTGATGCACAAAATGTCACAGTTTTTTTTTTTTGTTGTTTGTTTGTTTGTTTTATTCCAGTCCGGAAGGATATAGTCCGCATCCTCCCCAGTTTAGATGTTGAAGTCAAAGACATTACTGATAGTTATGATGCCAACTGGTTTCTTCAGCTGTTATCTACACAAGATCTTTCTGAAATGACCAGTAAAGAGTTCCCCATAGTGGCTGAAGTCATAGAAGTGCCTCAAGGAAACCAGCTACCCAGAAGCATTTTACAGCCTGGGAAAACCATTGTGATTCACAAAAAGTACCAGGCATCGAGGATCTTAGCTTCAGAAATTAGAAGCAATTTTCCTAAAAGACACTTCTTAATCCCCACGAGCTATAAAGGCAAATTCAAGCGGCGACCTCGGGAGTTTCCAACAGCTTATGACCTAGAGATAGCGAAGAGTGAAAAGGAACCCCTCCACGTTGTGGCCACCAAAGCCTTTCATCCCACTCATGATGAGTTGTCATCCGTGTCTGTTGGGGACCAGTTTCTAGTGCATCACTCACAGACAACTGAAGTCCTCTCTGAGGGAATCAAAAAAGCGGTTAATGTTCTGGCCTGTGAAAAAATCCTCAAAAAATCCTCTGAGGCAGCACTGCTCCCTTTGTACATGGAAGGAGGCTTTGTCGAGGTGATTCATGATAAGAAACAGTACCATATTTCTGAGCTTCGTGCACAGTTCCACTTGCCATTCAATGTGAAGGTATCTGTGAGAGATCTTTCCATTGAAGAAGACATTTTGGCTGCTACACCAGGACTGCAATTGGAAGAAGCTATCACAGATACTTATCTCCTCATAAGTGACTTTGTCAACCCCAGGGAGTGCTGGGAAATTCCTGTTGGCCGCTTGAATATGACTGTTCAGTTAGTTAGTAATTTTTCTCAGGATAGAGAATCATTTCCCGTCAGGACTTTGATCGAAGAGATCACTGAAGAACAATATTACATGATGCGGAGATATGAAAGTTCATTGTTGCACCCCCCACCTCGCCCTCCCAAACATCCCTCAGTGGGGGAAACAAAGTTAACTCTACTAAACTTAGCAGAAAAAAAGACAGTGGCTCTGCCTAAGTCTCCCAAGGTAAGTCTATGATTTTTGCGGTTTTTCCTCTTGAGTGTTTTACTTGAAGTACTTTATTTCAAGTTTCTTCTGAGTTTGTTTTTTGCTTACTTTTCTTTCTTTCATGCCATGTTTGAAATAAGCCTTTCTGATGCACAATAGATGAATGAACATCAACTGAGCATAAGCTGTCACAGCATTTTGTATTTTGATGCTTAACCAGTAGACGTGACAAGAAGTTTACATTGAATTAGAAATAGCAGGGATGACGTGTAAAGATGCTGACCCAAATTGCCGTTTCAATGGGTTTGGGTAATGAGGAATGTTTTATAAGGTGCCTCAGAAGCAAATCTCTTTTATTTTTTTCTAGGTAGAGTTGTTTTAATACTTCATCCAGGAAATAAGTGTACAAAAAGCTCTCTTCTCCTGGGGAGTTACCAGTAGCATGCATCTATAACACATGTCTTCATTTTGTTTTAAGTGCAGAAAGATGTAAAAATATCTTGGCAGAACTGTGTGTGAGCATATGAGCATCTGCCCACATTCTGCCTATCTGAGAACTGTAAACTTTAACAGTTCTATTGAAAAACAAAATCAATAAAATTGCAGACAGTCTGAGATCATAACAGAATAAAGCTCCATAACCACACCGAAGATTTTGGGAGAGGAGGGGTTGTAGCTTTCATTTTACTTGAAGTTGTTACCTCTTGAAAACTGCCTGCTGAGAGCCTGGAAAGCACTCGCCCTTACATGTGAAGCGTAGGTCGTTTATCTGTCCAGCAGTGGTTCTAGGGTGTATGGAAGGAGTGCATTCTGGCCTGGCAGATGTTGTGCTAGTAGCTTAGGGAAACAAAGCTATTAGTAAAACAAAGAAAGATGCTGTGTTTACTCTCTTTACTCAGGAATGATAGCTGCCTCAGGCTTCAAGTATGTGGGTACAGCACTACTTTAATTCTGCATTTCAAAGATTGCACTTGGTTGTATGCTGGGGAAATCCAGTAAGGATCTTCAAACCCATCTTCAGAAGATAAGATCAGCCGAAATTTTCTTTTCAGAAGAACAATTTTGAAGGAGTCATTTTGAATTAAACAACTGTTCCCGTATAATGTTGATTAACATTTCTATTAATATGGAGGATGTCTGGCTTCTCCTGTTTACTGTATTTTTATTATTGAATTGAATGATACGAGAGAAAAAATGCTGTTTTGTTTTTTGTTTAGTGGTAGGCAGAATAATGTCCCATCCCCTCACTCCCCAACCCGTCCCATGGTGTCCACACCAAAACCTTCGGAACCTGTAAATACGTTACATTGTATGGCAAAGAGACTTTACCTGTATGCTTAAACTTAAGGGCCATAAAATAAACAGATTGTCTTGGATTATCCAGGTAGACCCAATTTAATCACAAGAGTCCTTAAAAGAAACTTTCCCAGTTGTAGTCAGCATCAGAGAGATGTAACTACAGAAGAATCATTAGAGAAACTCAACATTGCAGACTTTGAAGTTGGAGGAAAGGAGCATTGAGCCAAGGAATGCAGATGGTATTTAAAAGCTAGAAAAGGCAGAGAAATCTTCCCTAGAGTCTCCAGAATGGAACTCAGCCGTGCTAACACCTTGATTTTCGCCAATGAGACTCATGTCAGATTTCTGACTAACAGAACTCTAAGATAATAAATTTATATTGTGTAAGGCACCATATTTACATTACAGGAATAATAGAAAACTAATACAGGACATAAAATTGGGAGGGAGGCATAAGTAAAAACTTAGCATAGAAAAATCTATATTTAAGTTAGAACTCGTTTTGTTGCAAAGTGGCTTTTTTCTTTTCTCCTTTTTAATGAATTTGTTAGCTCATGTACCTGTGGAGAACCTAAGAATACAGCTACACTCCAGGGTCCTTGGAAACAGTATCTTGAACACAGCCAGAATGGGCCTTACTTTTCCTCACACATTGATTCTTTTTCACTGGCTAGTTTTATTCATATGAGGCAAACTACTGCTGATAGTTCCTGCATCTCATAGTTCATCATTAGGAAAGAATATAATCATTTTAAAAAGAGAAGGACTTTGGAGCGCATGATCATCTCCTCGTTCAATTAACTGCTTGGTTGCCCCAATGACAGTCAAGATTGGTGAGGAAGGAAATGAGGACTGGTTGTCTCAAAAAATAAAGAGTAGAACAGTATGTGAAGATCTGGAGATACAAAAGAATAGATGTCTATTACAATCAGAAAGGAAGGGATCAAAAACCTTAAACTTCTAAAAAGGCATTAGAAAAAATATATAGGTTAAAAAAATTTTAAGTGCCTTTTTACAGAATGTCAGATGAATGTGCTCTAAGTGTTTTATTAAGAGAGAAACTCAGAAAGCAAGACTGCTATGTCTAGGCTACTCTTTTGGAAAAATCTCCAATCTTCCTTCTATGAATCTTCTTAACTGTCATGCTACTACCACACTCTATACACTGTACACTTCTATGGTGTATAGTGTATACTTACTATAACACTTCTACTTCTATAACATTTCTAACACCAGATGTGTAGGGTTTTTCCCACACTACGCAGTTCCTTGACACCAGCTGGGTGTCCTACAACTTAATTCTGACACTATTTATTTAGAGATAGTGTCAAATCCCACAGGCTAAGCGCTTAGTCCCACCAGACTGTTCACACCCCACTTCAGATGCCTATCGCAAGTAGTAGGTCCCCAGGTTACCCACAACTTCTGTCTGACTTGTCTACAAATCAGAGGTTTCCATGACCGTCTCCTCAGGTTTGAGTAATTTGTTAGAGTGACTCACAGAACTCAGGAAAATGCTTACTTCTCTTTACCATTTTATTAAAGGATATAGATGAACAGTCATATGAAGAGATACAGAAGCCGAGCTCTGGGAGTGTTCTAAGCTCAGGAGCTTCTGTCCCGAGGCCAGTTGGGATATGCCACTCTCCTGGTCTGGGGATGTTTTCACCAACCTGGAAGCTCTCCCAGACCCCATATTTTGGGATATTTGTACAGGCTTCCTCAAATAGGCATGATCAATTATTAACTCAATTTCCAGGGCCTCTTACCATTTTGGAGAATTAGAGGAGGGTGTGGCTGAAAATTCCAAACATCTATTCATGCCTTGGTGTTTCTGGTGACCAAGCCCCCTCCAGGAGCCACCCAGAGTCACTTCATTAGAACAAAAGACACTCCTATCACTCAGGAAATTCCAAAGGATTTAGGAACCCGGTGTCAGGAACTGGGATCAAAGAAGGAATATTAGAAAAAAAGATGTTTCTAGTGCTCTTATTACTTAGGAATTACAACATGGCTTTCAGGACCTCTGAACTGGGAACTGGGAGCTACTATTATCTCACAGCAATTAAAATAAAACTAATGCAGTCTTTTACTAAATTCATACATGTAGGATTCCAGATCATCTTAATAATTCCTAACTGCTTCTTCACTGGTCAAACCCCACATGGATTATGGTCGCACTATCTAGTACTGAGTCTCACTTCTAAAGAATAATGATTAACTGAAGTTTGGTAAGACGTTCAGAGTTGTTTGTTAAGATGATAAAAGGCCCAGGAGCCATTTTCATCTAAGGACCTATTGAGGGAACTGAGTGACAATCTAAACTTGAATGACTTGATACTAGATGATATTATCTTATACATTTAAAGAGCTACTCTGTAGCAAAGAGTACACTCTTATTTTTCATTGCAACATTGGTTGAGAGTCAAGGGAGGACAATTTTGGTGTCATATGTTGTAACAGATTTTTTGTCCTCAAAAAGTTTACAGCAGAAGCTAGGAAATCCTAGGTCAGTGATGTTGTCAGGAGATTCCTGCTTGGTTCAAAGTTTATCAATCAGTTGAGAAGGGTCGATGATTCTTTGTTTCTGATTAGTTCCATCCAATCATAGTATGGTAGATAAAGAACTATATTTTCCCTGAAATTACTTTAAAATGTCAGGGAATACTATAATTTATCTGTGTTCCGACTTGCTGACCTCCTCATTTTCAACAATTTTTTCGTCCCATAAAGATAGTTATCTGCTTAGTGGGTAATTTTTGGAATATAAAAAGAAGCTCTGTCAGTTTCTGGATAATCTACCCAAAAAGTCTTGCAAGCAACTATTTCTTATTATCACAATGCCATCTTTCCATATATTTATTTTATGTTTCTTCTGATACCTACATTAAAGCTTTTCTATCTATGCAAGCTTTTGAAGTGATTGGATAGAACAATTTTTTATATTCTACAGGCAGGAAGCAGCCATTGAAAACAAACCTCTAAGATTTTGGACTGTATGTGAACTATTGCTTTAACTTCAGAGAATAATTTGTAAGGCTTATTCAGAGTTCAAATATTCAAACTCATTTAACTCATTAAAAAACCTTATTACATATGCCGAGGAGAGTATCAGATGCTTTGTTTTATAAGTTTACTTTTGCCTTCAAAGTAGGTCATTCACTTCACTGGATCATTTCTTGCACTGTGAAATAACAGGGCAGACGCATGAGATGTCTAAGAGGAAGACACTATATGTACTGAGTATTAGTCAAATTCATCTGTGTTAGGGATCCATTGTCAGTTGTGAACCCTACAAGTTCATCTAAGAAATTTAGAAATTAAAAATATATGAGGAAAGGTTATAGGAACTAGAATAAATAGAAATAATTCATTTCCAAGGTAAGATTGTCAATTGTTCTCTAGCTTTAGCAATACCTAAATAAGAGAAAATTGATGATAGTAGAAAGTTGAGAATTGTAATGTGGATATGAGCAGGGGCAGGTGGGAGGGGGAGACGAATATCAACACAGGTGACCTCACTCACAGATGGCAGATCTCAAGGCCTATGAAGTTTTACATTGAAGGATTTTATTGTTGTTTTAAAAATATGATAAGTAACTGTTTAGGAGAATAATGTATGGGGGTCTAAGCAAAGGGATGAGAATATGCCAAGGGAACCTTAAAATTCTTTTCAGGCTTATGACAGTGTAGAAATAGTATATTTAAGATTTGTGCATTTTGATTCTTAATCAAATGAAAACAATATTGTAAGGTGATTAAGTCAATGAAGCTAGGCCTAAAATTGTATTCTAAATAGGTATGTTGTGGAGTAGACTCTCCTTCCAGAGGGTTAGTTTCTATGGTTTCTATAGTTAGTTCGTTTCTATAGTCAGACGTAGTTTCAGATAGATTGAAAGAACTAAAACTCACTGGAGTTTTTGCCTGTTGAGATATATATGGCTATGACTTCTGAGTGCCACACAGTAAATATGTAACTTCTGTATTCTGATGAAAGAGTCTATAACCAGATTGAAAAACAAACCTTTGGCTGAAAGATGAGATATTCCACGCCTTCAGAGACTGCAACTAGGACCAGAAATCTTGCATTTCACTAACTCTGTTTGGCCATTTAAATCCCAAGTGTCCACTTTGCTGCCAGAATTTCTAGATTTCTGTCGGACAAGAACACCCATAGGAGACAGGAAGGCCAAAAGCAAGGGAGGCAGTAATGCAAGGTGCTGTGAATTGAGCAGAAAACAAACCCTGTACCAGAATTGGAGTGTGGGCTGGAAAAGGCAGAAGGAAACCAAAAGTTTCTGGTTGCTGCAGAGAGAGCCCTTCAACAGTTGCTGCTAGGTGCAAAAACTTACCTCTGATCTGGTGTGACAGTTAGCGTGGCTGAAAAGTGTTAAAGTAACCCACACTCCTGAGCTGAATCTAGAGCTTTAGAGAATAGTCTTACATCCACTCATTTGTCGTCTATAGGATTTGGAATATTTTCCGCACTAAAATGGTGTGATTTGTTTTGTTGTTGTTAACCTGAAATGGTATAAAGATATTAGAGTGTTCGGATTTGTAACCCGCCCCACACGTCTGCAGACTGATATCTATCTACTCGTGGTGTATCCTCTTGGTATAGCATAGAAGCTGTAAGTCCGTTTTCCCTGTGAGTGGGGAAAATTTTCATTTTAGCATTTTTCAAAGGCCAAAGGCAAAGCCGGTAGAACTTGGGCATTCTCTAAAAATTGGGGTCTTAAATCTGTTTAATAAGGAAAATAAAGGGAACTTATGATCTTTCTTTAAAATGTTGATGAATTTTTAACTGGGAGATACAATTTTAGCATATTTTTAGCCGATATTTGAGCTGTTGTTAGGGCAAGACACATACAGAATAATACATCATTATTTTGAGTTGCCTGAGGTTTATAGTCTAGTAAATGACATGAGCCTGTAAACTGCTAACTAGAGTAAGAAGTGAAAATGATGGGAGGGGAGGGCAAAGGGTGAATATATGAATTGCTGAGTTGAAAATAAGCTAAACTTGAGTTCCAACTGAAACCGTGCAGGTAGAAATCTGTGCCCATTGGAAAGTGCAGAATATTTATAAGTTCTGTTTGTGCTTCTGGAAGTGGGAGAGTAACCATAACTTTTAAAGTTTTACTCTAGGTATGACATGCACTACATTAATACTTCTAGCTAGATAACCAAAGAAAGGTTTAAATGAGTTTTAAATAAAAAAGAGCTGGTGAAAGTAAGTATTAGAAAACATTCTTAGATTTTAAGAAAATTTTCACCAAAAATGATCACATTATCAAACTACTAATAAAATACTCATTCTCTAGAAAGTTTGTGTCCGATGAACAGTGTTTTTTTCCATTGTGGGATACCTGAAGTACATGTCTACTTGGAAATACATCAATGAACCAAAATTTTGGTCCTCTTTGATCTTTCAACCAACTGCGAATGTTCTCACTGGAGGAGTGAGGAAGGGCTGATGAGAAACAGTGAGATAATACTGTTCCTCACCTCCCTGTCCCATCTGAGGAGTCGAGAACTAAAAGACCACCAAATATGTGATTATCATTTTTTTCAGTGTATTACTTTTTAGCTGTAAAAAAAAAAGTGAATTAAAAATAATATTTTCCCAGTGTGTTGATAAAATGATTGAATAAAATTTAGAGTAAATCCTTTCACTTTAGTATTCTGGCTTTTACAAAGGCTAGAATAGTTTTCAGTTTCTTAAATGCGCATAACCTAGAAATCCCTGTTTAGAAATGACCGGTTTTAACAAAAGAATCAGCAGTTTGGAATGTCTAGTGCACATTATGTATAAAGTGAACACACTTGAATTGTCAACTTCCTATAATCCCTGTAGGAATTTTAGTGCCTAGAATCATTGACCTGAATGTGGGCTCACAAGATATTTAAGTTCTGTTCTTTGAGCTCACTATCTTCAGTTTTGTCTTTTAAATTTTAAAAAATCTGAAGAGTAGTTGGAGGAATCATGAGGAGGTAAGTTCCAGCTGGCTTTGCAGTTCCAAAAGCTGATTTATCTCAGTTTTCCATTACTATGTTTATCAGTTCTGAATTTAGTTTAGAATAAAAACCTTGCCTAGAAATAAATTGGTAAGGCATAAGCTACGTTATTTGAGCAAATAAGTTTTACTACAACTTCCCAATTGCTTGCAACTCAACCATTACTTTGAAATATTTCGGTGGTGATTTCATTGATGTGAGATCTACATAAATGAAAACATTCATGCTTTGCTTCCCAAACCAAATTTTCTGGGTAAATGTTAAGAAAGAAAATGAGTATAAGATTGCTATGAAAGAATGCATAAGGATAGTCTTCCAAAAATTAAAGTTTTTTTTTTTCAAATTTTAAAAAGTCTTACTGAAACTTGACTCCTCTCCATACTTCACTCACATTTACAATTCAGCCATATTAAATTTGCCATTTGAAGACTTTGTTCTCTCCGGAGTTTCCAATCTTTCCAAACGGAATTTTCCTTTTTAAATTTTTTTTGACAACCATTTATAGAAATTCTGAATAAAATTTTCTCATTAAATCTTTCAGTTTCCCCATTAGTGTTATTATTATTTCCAATTTATAGACAAGGAAACTGAGGTTCAGAGAATAATTGACCAAGGAAAGAAAGCTACCAGTTAGAGCTAGAATCTTAAACCGGCTTTACAAGTACTCCATGTCGTCTGCTCTAAGGAAATTTCGTTCACACTCCTCTACCTCCCAAACCTCAACTCTGAGTCTGAGTTTGATGTTCCTAATTTTGGTTTCCATAACAGGCCTTACAAACTGCTACCATAGTACTTACTATAAAGTGTTATAACAGCTCTTTTACTTATCAATCATACTAATTAGACTCTGTGCTTCTTCAGACCTAGGAATATATATTTGTGTTTGCTTCCTTAGTGTTTCATTAAAGTTCCTGGTACAGAGCAATCAATCAATAAATGTTTGTGGGAGGAAGGAAAGAAAAGAGGGAAAGAGAGAAAAGGAAGGGAATAAGGAAGGAAATTTATTTTATTTCATTTATTTTACTTTTCTCTAAGTAAATTCCTTTTCACTCCATGTATTTTTAAAAAGTCTGCAAATGTCACATTTTCAGGTAAGTTTTCCAGACTACTTGTTCTCAATACTTCTATGCGGAAGTATTATAATAATTTTTTGTGCAGTCAAACCTGTTAACCTTTCATATGTGCATACTTTTATTGCTTTTAAAGGTATCCCCATTCCAGTGATTCAGTGTATGTTCATCAATTCTATTCTAATTTTTTCAGACTTGTTTTCATATATATTTAATACATACATATATGCATGCATACATACATAGATATATGTGTATGTATGTATGCAAGTGTGCAAATATATATATGTGCAAGTATGTATATATATGCAAGTATGTATATATATATATATGCAAGTATGCAAGTATGCAAATATATATATATTTGTATATATATATATATACTGGAGGTGCCAAAAAATTATATATGCGTAACTTGTATTTATCTTTTGTTATTGGTATATATTGAGTATTACAATTTTAATACAGTTTTTTCTTTCTTAAAAATGTGCATATATTTTTTAGACACCCTCTAAATGTGTTTTTAATACATATATATACAATATGTATTATGCACTACTAAATCTATCTGAATTTTGTTATGAAGGTGGCTCCAAAATATCTTAGTACCATTTATGAAGTAATTCTTCCTAATATTCTCATGCTTTCTTTATCACATAATAAATTTCTTTATATATAACAGTCTGTTCCTGGGTTATTAATTCTTTTTCAGCAATCTTTTATTTTATTTTTGAAGTAAAACACACTTTTAAAATAAGATTCAATATTATGTGTTTATATATAGATATACTTTTTAAGTGGTTTTAAGAGTAAGGCATGCTATTTTGGAAATAGAAAAAAAAGAAAATGTAATTACCAGTAATCTTATCACATTTTGTTCTGTAAATATTATATTTCCATTATTCATTAACATATAGAATCAAGCACACATGCAATGAATGATTCTGTATTTGTACCTATGATAAAGTGATATATGTACATATATACATATGTACACATGTCTCGGTTAATAGATTGTTATATTTGATTCTTTGCCCTGGAATTATTCCAAAAGCCCCAAACCTGAGGACTAAATGTAAGTGCATGAACCTCCACATTTTAAATTGAGTTGCTAAGATTATCTATGCAGGACTTAGAAGATGAAGGTCCTATAATCAGTGCCAATAGTATTAGCCAACCTTGCATCTTGGAAGACAGGAGCAAATGTTCCTTAGCTGCTTCAGCATTTCTCCTCACTTCAGGTTAAGAAAAAGAAAGCTTAAATAGTTAGCAAGGTGAGAAAAGATTTGTTTTGCAGAGAGTTAATCATAGCCTATGAATTCTTTTATCCCCAACACTATGGCTAAAGGAAGTTGGGTTTTTCTTCCTCACTTCAAGTTACGTGATGGGGCCCTCAAATGAACCATTTGGGGACCTTGACTTTGGGCTATGGGTGTTTGAGGAAAATAGCAACTGGCATTTGACCCATATCTACAAAGTCTAAAGGTAAAAGGCTATGACTGGAGATTCTCCCCTCTTGGATAAGTGGTATTGAGAGTAAATTGCACTTCCATCAATGGTAGATCAAATGTGTGGGTTCTCTAGAGATAAGATGTAAACTTGAGATAGTGAAAGGACCTTGACCAATAAATGTTTTCCTAAAGTCTAAAAGCTGAGGGTGATAATTGTTAAGGCGCTAGCCTTAGGCAAGTAAGCTACAGTGTGGTTCCCAATTCAGATGGTTTCTAATTTAATCTGCAAAAGCATCCCGTGAATGAATGGGTCAGCTTTTAACATCTGCCAGCCACATCCCCGTTACAGAAATATCAGCCACCCAAGACTGTGCATTCTTTCTCCTTATTCCCTTTTCTCTCTAGACCCTGTTTTGGAGAAGTAAAAATGAAAGGTTAGTGAGTAGGGGAAATAGATGTAGAGAGCTAATAATTAAGAAGTCAACCATATTTTCTCTGTTATAAATTTGGAAGTTTCAAGAGGGCTTGAGCTACTACAGGGAGAAACCTTAAATTAGGGAAAATCTCTGAGCTTTGGTTATGACACTAAATTGGCCTGGGGTTAAATATCTATAATGTGTGTATGTGCGTATATGTTTGTATATGTTATACACTCATGTGTGCATATTTCTGTATATGAGTATGTATGTGTGGGTATGTTCAATGCATTTATCTCCAGTCATCCTTTTGAATGTCAAGTTTTTTAATGTCTAAATAAAATCAAATAAGCCTTCAATCTCACATGATTTTTGGCACGCCAGTGCCCTCCTCCTTTATTTCCAAAAATTTATGTGGGAGCTTTGTATTTTCTCCTTTGCTGTCTTGCTCTTCACTTCTTTTTCTGAATTTTTTTAATTTTATATTTTTAACATACATAAAGCTATACATAATTAGTGTATAACTTGATGGGTTTAGTGGTAAGTATACACCGGTGAAATCATCAACACAGTCTTTGCCATAAACTTATCTGTCACCCCCAAAACTTTCCTCCTTATTATTGCTTTTCACTTTTACTTTATGTTTATTTATCATCTCAATAGAGGTGTTCCAACTCCATCAGATTGCTTTGGTCTTTAGTGCCCCAAACTATGAATTCAATTTGTTCTCTTTGATTTTTCAGCAATGCACTTGTGGGTAAAAACATAAATTGGCTGAAGGTCTGGTGAGAATATCTAAGAATAGGAAGTGAAATTTCTAAACCATAATGCCTCATGAATTAATCCTTGACCCTTAACTCTCCTCAAGTGTTTTTATCTCACAAAATCAATGCTTTTCCATCTAGGATCGGCTCATATTTATTGTTTGTTTGTTTGATTGATTCATTATTATTATTATTTAATGAATTCAAAATATTCATTCTCATAATTTATGCAATTTAAAGTTTAGAAATCCTGACCTTCCTTAACACTTATAGTTATTTTAAATCATTATTTTCTTATTTAACTCTGTATTCCATAAGGAATTTATATTGTAAACTGTATGGGGGAAAAAAACCCTCTTAATAAAAATGGTTAATACATTTTCCCAGTGCCACATATTTACTAAACTATTCTTTACTCACTGTTCTGGAGACAGTTTCTCAGTTTTATTTTTTTTACTTGATTTCTTTGATTTACCTGGCTTATCTTGTATCAGTAGTTCACAATGTAGTATTTTCTAAAATGTCTTAATGTTGATATGTATTTCCTCATTATCACTAATTATTTAGGTTCTCAGCTCCTTATTCTTTCAAGTGAACTTCCAAACCACTTCATTAACTTCTATAAAAAACATCTGGTGGTGCTTTTCATTGAAATTACATTAGACTTAAATATTACTTTGGGAGAATATAAATTTTATGATACTTCATTTTTCCATCTTGGTAAATGGTTTGATATTCCATTTAGTTAAATCTTCTCATTAAAGTCACATGTATCTTTCTAACAATTTCTGTTGTACAACTGACATTTCTTCAAACTCTGACATTTTTTTTTTCATATTATTTCCTTCCTTCAGAGTTAGAAACACTCAGTGCTGTGATACTCTCTCTGGTATAGGATTTATGTATTTTCATCTGAGTAAAACCAAAAATCATGTCCTTTACCATGGTGATTATTTGCTTTTAGTCATCTCTTGTTCAACAACTATTGCTTGATTATTATATTTTAGGCACGGTCTTAGGTGCTGCATATACATCAGTAACAAAACACCTTGGTAAATGGTTTGACACTCCATTTAATGTTACATTCTAGTGGGAGTAAATGATATAGAAAATTAGAGCATGATAACTGCTATGAAAAATGAATAGAGCAAGATAAGGAGAATTAAGAGTGTGAGGAAAGTAGAATAATTTTAAATAAGGTGGTCATGAAATGCCTGACTGGGCAGACAGCACTTGTCCAAAGACTTGAATGAGTAAGATGAGCTATACAGAGAGTGAGTGGAAGTATTCCAAGCAGAAGAAAGAAATGAGACAAGCACTGAGGGGGAAGTGTGCCAAATATGCTCAAGAATTGTCTGGAGGGCCAGAATGGTTGAAATATAGTGAATGAAGGAGGCAAAGGGGGGGTGAGATCAGAGAGGAAATGGAGGAGGCAGATTAGGTAGGTCTCTATAGGTCATTGTAGTGATTTTCGCATAACTTTTCATGAGACATGAAGTTGTTGGAAGAGTGAGTTGGAGAACAAAGGGCTCATTTTGACTTTTCTGCTGCTGTTAGTAGAGGAGCAAGGATGGAAACAGGGTGACCAATTAGCGGACATTGCCATGCATTGTGGACCATGGGCTAGTAATGGAGGTAATAAGAAATGGTTAGTTCTAGACATATTTTGTGTGCAAACCCAAATGCATTTCTTCTGCATTGCATCTTTCCTCCTACTTTAAATAAGAAATCTTCATTTTATAATTTCTCTATTGCTGTCCTTTTAAATTTAGCTTATCCCTACCTGTGTTCTCTTGTTAATGGAATTTTCTTCCCTTGGGCTTTATATAGATACAGTTCTCTTTTGAAAATGTTGATTTAGTCCTCGATTGCTATGGTGAAAAAAAAAGCAAAAACCAAAAATACTATCTGGAAATAATAAGGTTATAGTAAATGATCATTACTATTTCTTTGTGCCTAAATATTCTACCAATCTTTGATTCTGTATCTACACACTAGTCAGTAGAGTCAAAAGTAATTGAACATCTTCATTTGAGTCCCTTGAAATATCAACAGGTTGCTTTGCTGTGGCTGAAGAATTTTAAAGAGAAGAAATAGAAAGGATCCCAAAGTGAGCTTATGGCATTTGGGGAAGAGGGTGGTCTCCTTGGTGATATTGCCTGTAAGTTTCTCCTCTGTCTTTGGTACCCACACGGGTATTCTTGTCTGTAGTGCTTGATTTAAAGGGGCCAGTTTTTCTTCTTAATCCTGAATTTAGTAGGAAATTGGTTCCTGTTTTCTCTTTTTCACTTCTCTTGGAGGATTTTCCCAGGCACTGCCTCTTTTCAGAATCACGCTTCCTTATTTCAGACCTGCAATTCTAAAACATGCTTTGTTGTGCTTGAGTTACTCTATTAAATACACATGTGGCAGTCTCCCCATCCACCTTTTTATCTGTTTCATTTAAAGTTTCCCTGTATTTGTCACCCTTCTTGAGATTCCTTTCCAGAGCAGCCAAGTCCATCCCCACGTTGTCTCCACTGGGACCCATTCTTTGTGTGTAAATTGTCCCTGTTTTTTCCTACATACACAACACATCTGATTCTGTGCAATAGTGCAGCCTATTCCTTCCTGAAGCTAACTCAATTTGTTTTCAAACAAATATAACAATATTGTTTTCCCCATCTCAAGGGTGTCATATTTGTGACTCTATTTGTCATTGAGAGACCAGAATTAAGGTACTCAGAAGCTGTGAAATGAAAGGCAAAAATAGCTTGTTCTTACAACATGGAAGGAAATTTACCCCCATTTAGCTAAAAGCACAAGATCTTTCTAATCAAACATTTGACATCATTACCAGACTGGGTAAAACGTGTACCCATTCAGTTATAATTGGTTCTGCTCACAGTGTATTTCGCATTGTCTGTGCAGCTACAGGAAATATGGTTAATAAAAGCACATGTCAGCCTGACTGAAGCTGTTCTATAAAGCCCTGCCAGACTACTCTGAGAAACTGTTATTTCCTATTATGAAAACTTAATCACTAATCATGTTTAAAAGGGAATCAGCCTTCAAAAGAGTGGTCTGTAGAGGTAAGCAGTAATTCAGATTTGATTGGCAACATAAGATTTTCAGAAAATAGTTCCAAATGAGAAGCATTTTGAGAGCACCAGAAACACAATCCAAAATGATGATTCTAAAAATTTTCCTAATGTCGGTTTATTGACAAATATATTAGAAATTCTTTAAGTTGTGTCTTTCCTAGAAACTATAATAATAATAATACATGGTAGTTTTGTGTAGTTCATCTCATTTGAACCACGTAATACAATCTTGTGATATAGGTATCATCAGCATCATTCTATAGCTAAGACAACTTGCCCAAGCTTCCCTGGTTTGCTATCAGCATCAGGCCAGACCTTTCTCCCTGTTTTTCTGCCCACAGAGCCCAGGCACTTCTTATGGTCCCATGACGTCTCCTGGAAAAGTGGTATATGAATATCACTATCAGCGTTTCTGCTCTGTTGTTCCTTTGATGGAACTCGTGTTTATTTGTTTTTATCTTTGGCAAAACAGAGCAATAGCATCTTCCTCACAGGTTGGTTGTAAAGACAAAATCCAAATAAATATCACATGTCTAAAAACACCTAGCACATCAAAAGGGAATTAATATGGCCTGCCAAAAAGATAGCTAAATTTTTCTTGTTTTATTTGCAAATTTCATGATTTGAAAGAAAGTTATTTCCTCTAGGTGAAAGGTATTGTGATTAGGCACATCAGTAACATAAGTTTAGAAGCAAGCACATTTCTCTTGTTATACAAAAATGGTGTTGCTGGCACATTGTCGGAGAAACGGGTGTTGTATCCCATTTTCCTCATTGGATCTGCACTGATTCTGTAGTTCTGTGTGCTAATCAGATAAACAAAGACTGTATTAAGCCAATGCACCTGGATTGTATAGGGATATTGCTACCAACTTGTTTTTTTTGAGCACTATAAAAGTATTTTCTCTCTATTTCTGTTCTAGCTTCCTCTGAGATAGAACAGATCTGTTTCTGGATATTCCTCACGCTCTGAGGAGAATTTTCCACTTTAGACCACGTAATCAAGTGACCTAGACCACCAGTTTCCTTGGAATTCTTTAGGCTTTTTTATCTTTCTTTTTTTGCTATTTTATTCACTGTAGTAATATTGATGTACATATCTTATCTCCTTTGTTATACATGGGATATTCTGTACAGCAAATACCATGTTTTGAATGAGTGTACAACTATCTTCAAAAGATACTCAGTAAGTCATTATCTAGGGTTAAACAAAAGTATAAATTTTCACAAGACCTGAGAAAAGTGTTTAGATTATATGATAATTTATCCAGTTTCAGTGCAAAGTTAAATGACTCTAGGACTTATGAGTATTTCTAAGATATCTGGTAATCATACTCAATTATTTATCCAACCATCTATCACCCGTAATATGTACATATATCGATATGAAACAAAAGAAGCAAACAAAAATAACTGTCACTCAGGATGGGCAGACCATATAGGGTATTGATAGGCTCTGGAAAGGACTCTGATTTTTTTCTATGACTGAGATAGGGAGTCATCAAAGGGTTTGAAGCAGAGATAATGGCATGATCTGATTTATGCTTTACAATAATTATTATAGCTGTAAGAAAGTCCTAAGTGATTAACATCAGGACATACTCAGGATACCAGAGCTTTGTTTCTAAAGTGTGACCTAGAAATTAGAGCCATTTTTGTTCTGATTTTAAAATTTATTTGAAAATATGTTTACTACATCAAAGTAAATAAAGTTAATGTTATTTCTTTAATATTTTGTTATGTTCTTGGCAAGTAATGAGGATTAAGTGAAGTAGCCTTGTCTTAACAGAATTTATATGATATAAAAATGTATTACCTAGTCAGTGATAAAAAGGGAGAAACGGCTGCTATGATCATTTTTGTTGTGTCTTTTCAAGAAAAGATTTAGGGATAAAATGTTAAAATAACTTATTTTCAAATAAGATACCACAATCTGAAAATATGTTTTAGTACCATGTTAATGCCAGGAAATGATTACACTCAAAAGTTCAGACTAAGGCAATAATTATGAATATCATTGATTTCTTTAATGAAAATGCCAATAATTCTGAAGAAAGCATTTTACTTTTTTCCTTTTACATTAGCCTCTCAACCGTTTATTATTCAATAATAAAAAGCTGCAGAGCGAATCAGGAAAGGCAGGGTGCAGCAGAGAGAGATGGCAGGACCTGGGGAACATGCCTTTGTTCGGGTCCCAGGGTGAGAGCGGCAGGGTTCCTGGGAAAAGGCTCAATTGGTCAATTCAAAGCAAAAGTCGTGGGGTTTTGGTAATGTCCAAGAGACCACTGGGATACTCAATTGTCGCAGCAACACAGTAGAGCCCAGCTTTCTTCACCAAAGTGCCAGGCACATAGTGAACCATCTTGGATGCTGGGCCTAGATAGTTCACAGAATGGTGCAGATAACAAAATGATGTTATTTTAAACCACTAAATTTTGGAACTGATTTATTATGCATCAATAGATAACTGAGACACTCATATAAGCCACTAAGTATAAGAACATAAGATTATATAAACTAAAAATGAATAAATTGGCTAATTGTAATTTTCTCACTTTGAACTTGAGATAATCCTTAACTCTTTTTCTCTGCCATATAATTGCAAAGCCACCAAGTATTAGAGTCTCATACAGTTGTTACTATATTAATTATTACACTTTGGATTGTTTGGCTTCTTACCTTGGTTGCTTTTTACAAAGTTAAGTGACAGGTTAAACCACTTACAGATCTTGGCAGGGAAGAAAATACCAGATGTCATTTTTGCAATGAAAATAGCCATAATCTTCCTGTTGTCAATAAAAATCTTTCAACATCCTTTAGTGGAATTTTAAATTTGTAGCTACTTATAAGTAACAGGAAAGCAGATTTTCTTTTTTAATTCATAAAGTATTTTTAAGAGATCTCGAAGTATTTTTAACAGTGTGTTCATTTTAATGATAGAAAATTGCATAAAGATGCTCAAACTTGTTCTAAAAATATAATTCTTCTTTTGGAAATTTCTAGCATTAGAACTTGGCTTACTAGTTATGCTGAAATATATTAGGAGTATGTGTGATGATCAGAAACAGTGATTCTTTAATAAGTTGGTACTCCAAAAACATTCTGATAGGATCTCAATGCTTCCACGTTAGCTTAATTAAAAGAGACCATCATAAAAAGCTACATTCTTTGCCTCATTTCCCTAGAAAGTGCATTTCAGGCCAAAGTTGTATTCTCTTACAGCAAAATCTTGGGATTACCTCTAGCTTCTTAATTACTTTTCTATCCTCAAAAATCATGCAAAAAGTAACTTAGGGCCTTTAGGTAATTATATTTGAATCAACATAATATTTATACACATACAGATATTGAATTCTGGGACTTATCCAGTGTTATCAACTTGTTGTAGCCTAACTTCATGTTTATGCTAAGTAAATCATGACTGGCAGAGAAAGACAAGTCTAATAAGCAAATTTTACTTCTTCTAGAAAAAGAATTCTTTGAAGACTGAGTCCATCCACCACCACCTTTTAGTGAGGTAGCCAAATGAAAAGATTGGATCTTTAAATCATTCACTAGAACTTCTTGTAGTTTTAGAATTTTCTGGGAATTCAAACATCATAATGACGTTAGATATGAAAGACGTTGCTGTTTTTCCATGAAAAAGCCATAGGAATTGGAATCTGTTGGCAAGTGCATTTACTACAGAGAAGAGTATGTAGTCTATGAAATGACAGAAACAGAAAAATATTTGAGTGATTCTTGCTATACAAAAATGAAACATCACATATAAGATTTTTCCTGAGGATAATTTCAAGAGCTTAATCTTTAAGCAATTAAATTATAAAGAAACACTTTATTAGCTCAAATATAAGGACTCGTTTTTAAATAACCTCAGTAAACGAATACTCTCCCTGAAAAATGGGCAAATGATATAAACAGAAAATTTACAGAATTACAAATGGCCAGTAAATATGTAAAACACTCCTTAACCTCACTAAAATCAATAATAAATAAAATTAAAAATAAGATATTTTAATTTACTAGAGACAAAAATGGGAAAAAAGAAAGATAAACAATAAGAGAGTGTGAGGAAATGGGTTCTCTTATACTTTTATAACACTTTTGACCTAGCAATTTCACTTATCACTATCTGTCTTAGAGAATTCCCCATATGTGCATTCATAAGAATAAACATTGATGTGTTGTTTCAAATAACACATGGAAGCAATATAGATATCTATTAACAGAGAAGTGGTTATATAAACTAAGAATATTCATACTGTGGAGATTTTTAAAAGAATGAGACAGATGTAGATGTATTGAAAAGTAAAAGTGTTCAAGATATTAAGTGGAAAAAGCAAGTTTAAAACAAAATATACAGTATTTTTCAGTTATTAACAAAAATATACCTTTCCATATGATCATATATGTATTCTGATATATATGTGGTGTGGTGCACATATAACATGCTGATTGCAGTGATCTTGGGAAGGGAAGAAGAGGACATAGTGAAGTAAGGGATATTTATGTATAAGCTTTGTAATTATGCAGAAAAAGAATAGGGACAAAAAATCCATGGTGCAACTTAAATAAATCCCAACTTTGGTTTTAAACCCTGCTTAGGTGAACTATAAATAATTATAGACTACCACAGTTCCAAATTTCAATGTGAGGTTAGTGATTACTATGGACTATAAAGTTAGTTTTTAAAGGTTTTTTATCTATTGGAGCAGAAATGAAATCTTCTTAAGCCAGAACAATAAGTATGATTGACAGTACAAAGCAATGCCTGAGTGTATGGACATAGTGACATTGAATATGTTGCTTTACCTCTGTGCCTTTCTTTCTTCCTTTGTAAAATGAGGAGATGATATCTTCCTAATAAGTTCCTGGGGGAGATCAAAGAAGACATTGTAGGAACACTTTATCCATTGCCAAGCCCATAAGTCCTCAAAATTTCATAACTCTTTTCATTTATTCATAATAAATATGACTAACTTAGAAGTTTAAGACAACTCCTTCAATGAGTGATTAGAACAATGTGAAGATGTCACCGGCATTGGGGTTCTTGGGTTCCCCAAGATAGAAATCCAGAGGAAACCCCAGAAGAATTTCCAGACAGATTTTATTAAGTGTGTGCTTGAGCACAAGGGAAGCAGCACAGAGGAAAGGAAGGAGCTCCGAACTGACTAGGGGCTAGCTCTGCTTGATGGCTTGTACAAGCTGGGGACAAGCGGACTTGTGGGCTAAGGCAGGCTTTTTGAAAAAGCCGGGCTTCCTCTAAGGCTATGTTTGCACCTGCACTTGCATTGTGGGGTCAAGATGGTGCACTGCTCATTATCACCCCCCCAGGAAGGTTGTATAGCAGTCAAACCTTGTTCAACTGAACATGTGGAACAGTGGTTTCCACATCTGTATGGAAGTAAAGGGTTAGAAGGGAGATAATAATCAACTGCTGCATTTTTGTGTAGGGAGCGATGGGGTGGTGGCATTCTCATGGTCAGCTGATCACAATCATTCCTCCTGGCCGTCCAGCATTCCTTCTGCCTGGGCCCAAGTCCCTGTGCTGTCTCAAGGAAAGCCAAGGAGCACTAAGGCAAATGATTCACCCAATTTAATAGGTTCCTTAAAAATGTTACATTTATTCCAGTCTGTTTCTTTCCTCATTAAACTTTTCATTTGAAGTTTAGCTTTAAGAAATCAAATAGTTCTCCCAAATGTAATTAGTGTTTCCATCTCCCTGCAGAGCCATAAATTGACCAAAATTCAGAGAACAGCTTAATAAAGGAAAGTGTGCAAAGTGAATTGGAAATGAATGCTATCTTCTGATGAAGTGTTTGAAACACTGTAATATTTGTATTTTAAATTGAGCTCAACATTGTGTTGTTTAATGTTAAAAATTCTTTAGGGTTAGCCATGTGGTAAACAAGAAAGATTATATGCCCTAGGAGCTAAAACCGGACTACCAGAAGGATTAGAACCTGTTAGTAGAAAGCAAAGCCAGTATGATGAATAAAAAGTGATACTTTTACATTCATCATTGAGCTATGTGCAAGTAACTGCAGAAATGATGAGAAAGTTAGGAACTTTTGTTTGGAAACATTTTAATATTTTTGGAACTGATAAATTTCTGATCTGAGTAATTATCTGAATACATAAAGAATTCAGCTGATAATTGTGGAGTGTGATTTTAATATCCTGAATTTTAAAAATATAAGTAATACTGTTCTCTTTCTTAAACACATTGCCTTTATTCTTTCACAAAAGAAAGTTTCCTACTCTTTTACTTTTTGAAGAAGAAGCATATATATTTTAAAAGGAAGTGGTGATTATTCTAATCTACTGTTTTTGCTGGAAAATATGGTTTCTTTTTAGGTAAGCCAACTCTCCCTTTAGATTACAAAATTGATGGTAAAACAAAAATATTCCACTTTGAAGTCAGAAGGAACAGCTTGCTAGGTTGACAGAGGCAAGTGGAGGGAAATGTGCTTGGAGTTGTTAACGAATACAGAAACAGAATACAGTGTTTAAGTTAGAAGGGAAGGGAGATGAATGCCTGGAATACAACTAATGTTAGTTAACATTTATTTTCCTCTGAAAGTACACTTCTTTAATTAAAAGAATGAAGCATCGTATTCTTCCATCAATTTACAACCTGTGCTAAATGAAAAAAATCATTAAATAGATTGTGTCAGAACTAAATAGAACAAAGTGTGTGTTTGTGTGCCTAGGTGTGTTATAGTTCAGAGAAAGAAATTGTAAAAGGAAGGGGAAGATGTACGTATGAACATTTGGAGAGTTCTATCCTAAACCATTAATAAATACTCACTAATTGTTATATTGGACCTGCTGAACATATTTTATATTTTTACTTATCAGAGAAAGGTAATTATTTTATTTCTGGAAGTAGAATAGAAGAGAGGTTGACTCTGTCTAATAACCAACTATTTAACCAAAAGTATCATTAAATTAAACATTTTTTAAAAGCCAGATATTTCCAAATGCTACTAAATTCAGGTTGCAGTCAATAAAAACTGTTGGTTACTGCATCAAACAAACAAACAAAATCACATAAATTGAATGAAATCAACACTGGGGATTTTTGATGGCCATCACAAAGAAACCAACAATCATCAGAAGAGCTAAGACTGCCATGTAATGGGCCCATAGGATGATGATTGAGAGTTTGTTAAAATTCTCAGGGACAGAGAATATTAAACAGTGATTTCAGATATGTACTATATATTGAAAGTCATGAGAGCAGATGCTTTGAATTTTGTGTGGTAAATTTTAATTTGTTTGCTTCTACATTAGCCACTCGATAAAGCCTTGCTCTAGATTGAGTATCAGTAAGTATTTATTTAAGAATAACAGCAGTTATTTTTCCCCCTAAGGAATACTGTAATGGTCAGCTAGCACCCAAATATTCGTAATACAATTCAATTTTGACTAAATTAGTTGTGTAATTCCTTACATTTGGCATTACAAAATTCTCTTCATTGCTTTGCAAACAATGGAGTAATAATTTGTGATTAACCAAAGCTGAAATGGACTCTCTCATGCTTTGAAGCTAGTGTTATGGAGTAAGCTTCCCCGTCCATTTTTTTCTAGTTGACAGTCCATCTCAATTTGGGCTTTTATTGTTCTCTCTTCATCATCTTCTACACAGTTACACTCAGGACATGATAAAAACTTTGTTGCTTTGTGAAATGTTTCCCAGAAGATTGTCAACTGACAATGTTGGTGGGCAGTAAAGAGACCTAAGAAAGTAGCAATTCTTATCCCTCAAATAGCTTTATACATGATTTTGGCCTTGTGTTTGTAGAATGATTAAGTCTGAAGAGACCTCTTACAGTTTTTGGTTTTTTTTCTATTCTGCATTATTGAATTTTTAAGGGAGAAATTATGTGCTATCATAGTATCCTTGATTTTGAAAATTCTTGAAAGTCTCAGGGGTATCCCTTGAGAAAAACAAGGATCTCTTGTAACAGGATTAGATTAATAGGACACTCGTAGTTTACATGAAGCTTTGAAATTCAGTTAATGAGGTTTCCCTGGTGGGGGCCCATACAAATGGAGATGTCAGAACAAAATGAAGCATAAACTCCTACTATAGTTGGGGGGGGTCTAATTTCATTATTATATGGAAGTAGGGGGGGGAGAGAGAGAAAGAGAGAGAGAGAGAGAGAGAGAGAGAGAGAGAGAGAGAGAGAGAACAGTGCAAAACAAACAACATTTATATTGCTTTCGTCAGGAAAAGCAGATATGTAACAACTTCTGGAAATTTTAAGTAAGAAATAAAAAAATATAGATTCTCAAAAATTGAATGAGAGAATGTGATGAGTAAGACAGTACACAAGCTGTTATTTAGTCATAGTGTGATTACCAGTGGTCGCCACTGCCTTAGGGTAAAGCCAGCATGCAACACTGTCTTTGGGGCCTGACCTGGATCCTTACCAAGTGCATTATTTTAGGAGATAGGGTCTTAAGTAATCAAAGTGCAGATAAGGGAAGGTGTTAGTAAACCAGTGTTCCATTCAACCCTTGCTGAGGCTAGTCTATTCCATCTCTATACACTTAATAAAGAGTTTATTTTATATTTTAATCTTGTTGATCACAGAATTCTCCTGCACATACACATTTTAGAACCAGTTTTACTTTTTCATGTTTTAATATTTCTTTAGTATGAATTCTATCTCAAAATTAAAAGGAAGCTACTGTAATAAAAACGTCTCAATTTTGCAGACTTCAACCAAATGAAAGAGGAAGACAAATAAATTTTTGGCAAACAACCATGGAAAAATATACAGCAAATGGCTTTAGTACTGATTTAGCTCCTATCCCATAGGGATTTTCTGAGCATTAAATGGGACAAAGCATGCACAAACCAGGCACTTAGTAAGCTCTCAGTACATGTAATCTATCGTAAAGGCCTCTCTCAGCTAATCTTAGGGTAGAGATTACGTTTGTTGCACACTTTCCGGTGTTTTTCTAAACTGGTAGTAGATACATTTATGCTCTGATTTATCTCTTCCTCAATTAAATCTAGTTAAACCAGCTTTTAGGAATGTGTAAGATTTGTCTATTATGTTTTCTCTCAAAATTTTCTGTCTGATAGTGATATAATGTGAGCCACTTATGTGACTCATATATACAATTTTAAATTTCCTAGTAATCATATTAAAAAAAGAAACCAACTAAAAATCCCAGATGACATTAATTTGATGTATATGTTTTATCCCACTATTTACAAAACATTATAAATTTCATTGATTTACATGTAATAAAAATACAATCATTAATGAGAGATCACTGACATTTTTTTGATTTTAGCTTTAAAAATCGAGTGTATATATTGCACTTATACACATCTTAGTTCTAGCTACATTTCAAGCATTCAGTAGCCACATGTACCTAGGAGTTACATAAAGGGAGAATAACTTTAAACTAAAGACAGTCATCTCTACTTATGTATTTCTAATCATTTACAAGGAAATGAAGTGATTTTTTTTTTTTTTTTTATGGGACTTGATAGGTAGGGAGAGTAGCAAAGCTAGGACAAACGCTTTTCACTTTTTGTTTTAAAATCACTTCTGCTAAGAACCTACTCTATTAGGCAAATACCTAGTGTTGCTCAGAAACATCTGTCTCCCAGGACCATCAATTCTTTTGAGTATTCAAAATGAACTTTTGCTTAGCATCATGTTAATTAGTTAATCCAGTCATAACCACAACACAAATCTTGATTTTGATGCTCAAAGGAGACAATATATATGAACGCATTCTGTAAATGCTAAATAAAGCATTCTATGATGTATGTTAAGGATGAAGAATGTTTTAATCTCCTAGAAAGTTGGTTGGTGAGTGTACTTGAAAATCATAATCCTCTTTCTTTCCTTCCTAATGGACCTTTCCTTTACAAGTTATTCATGGAAATCAGGCAAATACTCATCTTTCTCAAATTCTGAAGTCTCAAATACATGAGTTAAAGAACAAAACCAGATTGGAACTGATTGACAAATGCAACACTTGAAAGCACTTCCCTTGCCAGTCCTTCCACTTCCTCCAACTCACGCAATTCAAACTTATGTAAGACTCTATGATTATCTAGTTATTAGAAGTTATCTATCCCTTTTTTCAGTGCAGGTAGAGAGCCAACTGATTAGGTTTTTCTTTGATTTTTACGAAAATTAGTAACTTGGTGGACAATGCTGATTGACTTTATTCTGTTCATTTAGTGTAGAAGTGCTTAGAGTAATAGTATCAAGAAGAGATAATGAAGAGGAGATAACAGAAATTATAAATTTGAGCAAGGTCAATGCCAATTTTCCAGACTGAAAATAATTTTCAGTTCCTGATAAGTATTGAAAACTCTATACAGGGTAGAGAAAATGATGGAGGTGGGGACAGCTATTTTAATTAATTAGATAGAGTGGTCAGGGAATGAAGTGAGCATGTCAATCACACCTATTTCTAGGAGAACAGACATAGAGGGAACAGACAATGCAAAGGCCTTGAGGTGATAAAGTCTTGTTCTGGCTGGAGTAGAGATAAGAAGTAGGATATTAGATTTGAGAATTAACAGGAAGCCAGGTCACGTAGGCAATGATAAGAACGTTAGATTTTTATTCTGACTAAGACAGATGCCAACAGAGGGTTTTGAGTAGGGAAGTAACATGATCTAATTTACATTTTGAAATGACCCCTTTAATGGCTCTTTGAAGAAAAGATTGTAAAGGGTAAAAACAAATTTTGAAAAAAATCTTACAAAAAGCCTTTCAAATAGTCCTGGGAAGACATAGTGGTGGCTTCAACCGAGACATACGAGTAGGGATTGATATGATGAGAAGTGGCTAAATGTTCGATCTATTTGAAAACAGAGCCATCATAATTCAAAGATGGATATATATGAGACAAAGAATCAAGGATGACTCCAAGATTGTTAACCTGAGCAGTTGAAAGAAAGAATTTGCCATTTGTTGAGATGGAGAATATTGGTAAGGAAACATGTTTGAGAGAAGAAGAGGAATTAAGTTTTGGATATAAGTTTAAAATGCCTTCTGGACATACAATTGTACCCATTGATGGGTAGTGGAATATATATTATGTACCTATGTACCCAAATCCAAGAGATTATAGTTGGAGTGGTAATTTTGAGTGTAATGAGATTACATATGTGTGACTGATGACAGCAAACCTCCAAGTCTACCTATGACTATTATTCATTAAATAACATTTATGAGAGCTTTGTGCTATGTTCTAAATGTTTAACGATGATAAACAGGAATTTCCTTGCAATCAAATTCTTTTATTGTAAAGTATTTATGTAATTTCCCTATACAAATTTATACTTACATATTAAACTTTCCTTCCTAATTAAAAAGTTATACTTCCTAAATTCTGAAAAATATAACAAATTCCTATATTTAACACATAACCATTTTAAAAAACGAATATCTACTATGACTTCAGTCTTTTAGTGTATTTCTTTTGAGACTTCTTGACATCTCTAGCATTGAGTTATTTTGTTATTTGTTAAAATATTCCACAAGTCCTTAAAATGAGCAGAGAACCGCAACAACTACCCAAACGATTACTTAACCCAATAAAGAAGCAGTTTATTTTTCCATGAAGTGATCCAATAGTTATTTCTTTCTTTCATGAATAATTACATAAATGATCTGTAGTCCATCTATTCCTCTATATACTCAAATTTTTTTCTTTGTATCAAGTTACATAATTAAAATCTCTATATGCATATATATTTATATGTTGATGTTGTAAAAGATTTTTTACTTTCTTGAGCCTTAGTGTCACACATTAAGTGAGTTTTTATGTTTCTCCTATAGGAAACTCAACATTTTTTTCTCATTCTATAAATATCTGCTGAGGGCTACTGGCATTAGGGCTATTTATTTATTGTAGTGATATATTTTTATAACATATTTAAAGGTAATTGTTAAGGAATTTTTTTTCATTGTCACACAATGTTTTCATAAATTGTAGTACTAATAAATCTATGTTTTTCAAAGAGATTGATTTATTGTATCTTGCAATTAATATACATATAAAAATTGATTATGTATGCATCTTTGGGGATAGTAGGAAGTTCAGAATCCATTTAAAAACCAAAATCTATCAATGGTAAAGGACCTATAGTTTGATATTTGTATACTCTCTCTTTTTTTAACTATATTTTATTTTTATTTTATTCTTAATTCATTTTTTGTATTCTGTTAGTTTCATATACAATTGATGACCAATTAAAATCTATTTTTTAATTAAGCTATATATATATATATAATAGATCTTATTTTCCTACAATATAACATAACATAACATAACATAACATAACATAACATAACATACTATAATATAAATACCGGGTCTCATATTAATTTTTGCTCCAAAAGACGCATTAGAGCTGATTGTCTGGCTAGGTCTTATTTTCAGGGAAACACAGTATATATGTAAGTATATATATGTATATATATATATGCATATTTCTAATCTATTGAGGATAAATTGTATTATGGTTAAAATATTTGCTACCCTTCTCTACCTGATTCCTTTCTACCAGACCAGGTTGTGCCTGAAGGAATATAAAATTTTCAGCACCACTGATATCAGATTTGTCCATATGTCTTGACTTGGCCAAAGAAATGTGACATAGGTGACATATGCTACTTCCAAGCAAAAGCTTTGAGAGCCAATGCATGGTTCTACTATTGTTCTCTTCTCTTTGCCAAGAAATTGTTAAGTTCTAGATGGTAGACACTCCAATTTGATTCCACAGCCTAGCCAAAGCTAAGGCTCTGAACCCTGAAAAACATATACCAGGAATAAGAAATAAGCAAGTATTGTTGTAACCCACTAAGAAGTGGCAATTATTGGTACCACAACAAATTGAAGTTGATTAATGCAGTATCTATCTATCTATCTGAATGAGTGAATTGATTTCTTTACATATAAAGTACCTAAACATATTACTGCCATTAGAGGTGATCACATTTTAAATATGGTTTTGTGTATTCAAGAATATGTGTGTGTGTGTGTGTGTGTGTGTGTGTGTATATATATTCCAACGCATAGATACATCATCAGTAACTCTGACAATAATTGTAGAATCCAGTAGCATATTATGCCATACATCATGGCCGCTAGCCATGTGGAACTATTTAAATTTAAATTAGCCAAGATTATTAATATAGTTCCTTATTTCAACTAGTCACATTTCAAGTGCTCAATAGCCACATGTGGCTAGTGTAATGGACAGTAAGAACTTTCTAGCATCCCAGAAAGTTCTTATTGGAAAGTTCTATTATGGAATAAATAAATGTCTTTTGACTTGCAGTACAGATATTTTTATTTCCTACTTTTCCTTTCTGAAATAAGGTGGTGACTATTTTGTATTAGGATACTATTTTTAAAATTTTTTTGCCACAAAAATGCAAATTGGCAGAAACATTATGATGAAGAAATGTCTGAAATGAAAAGTCATTTTATATTGTCCACTTAACAGAAAAAAAAACAAGATTAATTGTGGTGGCATTTTCTATCAGGATATAAACAACTGGACTGCAGAGCAGACACATGTTAAAGTTCAAAGTGCCATAAAAGCTAAACAATGAACCACTCTGATGAAACTCATTTTTGAATGAATTTGACTAGCATATTAAAATACTAGAAAATATACTATCATCTAGCTTTATTTCTTTAGCTACATCAAGTAGTTCTCATATTACTAAATAGTTAATAATTAGTGAAAAATGCAGTTGAATGACAGAGGAATCAGAAGAAAACAACCAAAAGCTTCATTTAAAAGTGCCAGAATGTTTCTGAAATGTTCTGTATACTGATCATTCTCATCTCTTTATTTTTATTATCATCTTGTCAAAAGCAGACATTAGAAGCAATGGACATACAGCCATTTGAATTTGGTCATGGAAGTATTTTGTTTAGAGAGTGTCACATAATGGTTGTCATCTTTTGTGCTATTGCAGAAAGTGAAATTGATTAGTAATAATCTTAGGTATGGTAAAATTTGTCCATGATTTTACAGGTGCATTTGTGTCATTGATCTACAAGTTAATGAGATGTTTGTGTGCTACCATTTTAACCTGACAGCATCGCTGTACAATTGTTCTTGCAAAGTCGTACAAATGAGTACCTGCTTGCATATTGATTTTTTTACATGTAGATTTTTAGAAAGTTAAATTAAACAGGGTTGAAATAAAATACCTAACTCTCTAAAGATGATGATAATGCCTTTCTTTTTTATAAAAAAGGATTATTTAATGACATACCTGGTTATGTACTATGAATCCTTTTCCATATTTGGATAAGTTAGTGTTGAATATCGATTGCTGAAGTATGATATTTAGGATGAGAATGTTGCTGAGTTTCTGCTTTTACTTTGTGGGGAATGTTTGTGTAACATACAGTTAAAAGTTATAGTAAGGTGATACCAAAGTAAAAAAAAAAAACCACAACAACTAAAAGTATGGTATCTTGCTATGCAATATAGTTTCTTCCAGTATTTCGTAGGGTGATGGGAAAAAAAATGTATATTTTGAATCAAAATGTGAAATGTTAAACATTTTATTGGAAACCTCACAATTCTTGTTCATTGAAATCTTTGTGGCTGTCACAATAGAAATCTAAAACTTCCTTAGACTTGGAGGCCAAACTAACTTGTCCCTTCCAATCGCATTTAATTTGAAAAGTATTTAGGTCTTTTTTCATTTGAGGATTCAGTACCTGTCACGTGTTATAACCTCAAATTATGTTGACTGAGTCTAATTGGTGATGATGATGTTAATACCAGATATAGTTTTGGAGCATTGCATGTTCTTGGAAGATGTGCTCTGTAGATGCCGGCAGTTTTAGAGGAAAGATGACTTGTGTACTAGAGGACCACGATTTTTCTTCAAAGAATGTGTTACCAAAATAAGCTACCATACAGTTTTTTAAGGATGTTTCTTGAAAATAATGGATGTGATAGAGTTTTAAGATAATTCTTAACCTGCTTTCTTGGGAAAATTTTCCAATTAATTGCAGTAATTTCTAGTAACGCAGCCCTACATACATATTTCATTATGAATAATTTATAAGCAGTTCACTAATTTAAATAGTTGCGCCATTCACCATTCTTTCCCGTCTGTTTTTTATTATCTCCACTATCTTTCCCAAATCTCTAAAGCTGTATTCTAAATGCTCAGAATGCGTTGCTGTCTTCTTTCTCTCTAATATAACCCTCCCTTTTTTAAAACTTTTGTCCCAAGCGCCAGGGTTATTTTATGATTCGTTTAAAGCAGTTTTCCTATCAACTATTATTAGTTTGGAAACAGCATATGATCCAAGGTTGCCCATTGAGACCGAAGGAAAGAAATTATATTCCTTAATTGAGGGAGAGATTTCCCTGTCTTCCAGTGGATGTGAACTAAGAAGCATTTCATTGAGTGATGCTGTTAGTGATCTGCTGACCATGAGAGAATTGGCCAGTGGGCAGAATTGACATGCTAAGCATGGCAGAGTGGGGAGATAACAAGTTTCTGGGTCCATGACAGCATTATTTAGCCACAGATTTCCTGAATTGCAACTGCATACACATTTCACTATAAGTTTGTGTATTAAAAATTAGTTTGAAAATATGATTTATGTTAAAGTTCAACTGCATTAAAGCAACTGGTATGAAAATGTCCAAAAACCTAGATGCACGGTTGAGAATGCTTTTATAAAACTTCTCCAAATCTCTTTACCCAAAAGTAGCAATACAACCCCTTTGTAGGTTGGGTTCTGCTTGCATAATCTATGCTTTGTAAAGCATTTAAATAATGTGAAGTGAATTTCAAGCAGCTCCTTTATCATATTTAATTTTTCCATAAATTTCAACAATTAGCAAAAGTGTATCAGTTATTGGCCAGGCAATCATAGAACAAACAGATTTTTCCTGTTTAAAATCAGATAAGATCTTGTTTGACTATATTTTGTGCCACAGTTTCTGGAATCTAAATCCAAACATTTATAGGAGAACAGCTATTATATTAATGATGCATTGACATCCTGATTTAGAATTTGTGATCAAACATGAATGAAATTGTACTTATAATTAAAGTTGTTTTGTGTTTTTTTTCAGATTGACCATGCAAAATACTATATGAGGTATATAAAAAAATAAGTAAAATCAGTGCTTGAAATGTATATATGAAAACAATTTCCATGTAGGTCAAAGGTATTACAAAAATTCCCGCCCACCTCAAAAGAATGATCTATAAATCGTAACATATTCTTGTTCTCCCACATAAGAGTAAATTTATTTTTCAACTAAAGGTGATTATAATGTGGTATGATTAGAATAGGACACCAGTAATATTTCCTGTGAGAACAGCTTTCTTATTACAACCCAGGTCCAACTGAGTTAGTTGAGTGACACTTGGACAGAACTGTGGGAATACCCCATAATAACAATGATTATAATAAAGCCATTATACACTTTGTGTAAAACATTTCTCATAAGTGTTTCCAAGAGCGCTAGGAGACATTGCCCCTATGCCATAAAGAAATGAGCAGAGGTTAGGAATGATTTTTTTATTAGTGTCCCAGGAAAGATCAAGCAAAGTGCCTTTTTATTAATGCTTGGATCGACTGAAAACTCCAAATCTATTCCTATAGTCTAAAAGACTCATGATATGATTTTATTGTTGTCAATGGAGCTGGATGCAGTTCTCCATCATGAATTAGACTCTAATAAATTTCCAGTTCAACTATATGCTCAGCATAGGATAAGGCGTATTTTATGGCTTACACTTCATCTTCAATCTAGTAAGATCCAGGAACATTTAACCTATGTCCCGGTAATGCTTTATCAGGGTCTTACTGAATAAGATTACTTAATTGGAGTCTTAACCTCCTTTCACAGATTCATTAAAAATCTCTGGTTGTATCATAGCACCTATTTCAGATTCACCTATAAGTTTACTGGTACATTAGGGATGCCACTTCCTATGAAGGCATATGGCACGTGTAGCAAAATTCCTAAGGGAGAATTGAAAACGTGATAGAGCCGTTTTATGAATATGGATCATTCTTTTGTTTCAAATCTTCTTTCAAAATAAGTTGCTGATTTGCAGGGCTTCTAGTTTCATGAAGACTTTTCTTCCCCATTAACTTGCCATAGAGAGCATCAATCCTGGGGTTTGAATAAATATCGAGTTCAATTGCTTTCCTTGCAGTTTATAATCACCACATATCTTTATGCTCTTGTCATATTTGAACAATGGAGACTAAAGAAGTTACCCACACTGTGATGGGCATAGAATGAATAAGTATGTGCTTTTCTAGATAAAGGAAGAGTAGCTTTTACCCTGCAGTGAGCTCTAGATTCAACGAGGCATATTATCCTCAGGGCAGGATCGGGTTTTACATAGGAGATTTTTGCCAGTGACAATATTCTGGCATATGAAATTGGTATAGAGGCCATACTCGAAAGAATCATGAAAAGTAAAACTGATTGAGACCTTAGAGTTCATCTTATCCTACTCCTTCATTTACAGACATACAGTTAGCCCTAACCCATTGTCTAGTTAGGAGTGGAACTGAGAATGGACACTTAAATCTACTGGCTTTCAATCCGGGACTATTGTCATTATGGAATAATTTGCAGTCTGAGTAATTTGAGGCACAAATATCACATTTTAATTCAGTAAACCATCTAAATATTACATTGCTATGTTATTATAGGTTAAAATGAAAACTGAGTTTCTCAGAAATTGTGACTTTTACAAGATATCCCATTTTGGTGTACTTGATTCCCATTTTGGTGTACATACACCTCAATTTGGTCATCAAATCTCGATTGTGTATGTTGGTAAAGCAGACTATTCAAGGAGTAAGTCCAAGTAGATATAATCTACCCGATAGAAGCAAGATTATCGTCCTACCTGCAACACATCCTGCCAAACATTAGCCTCAACTCACAGCGTTGCTAAATGGAGAAAATACATGCAAAAAATATTGAGTCTCTTTTGGTAGGTGCTCTCTTCATAATGTGTGGTATTTCTTTTTTCCGAGGTCATTTTCAGTTTATTAAGAGTCGTTTTGACTTCTCTGGAGGTTTATTTTCTTTTATTTTTCTTCATTTATAGCTAGCTTATTTTCTGTACAAGTGTGTAAGAATGTGAATGAATGTTTGTGTGTGTGAGGGGGAGTGTCTGATAAAAAGTGTCTAAGAGAGAATGAGATGAAAGTAGGGAAACATACATAATAGAAAAAATAAGATGGAGATTTTTCAGTGTCCCTCAATTATCCTTTGACCAGAATGTAAAGAATATTCACTATGAATTATGAGCACTATGCTATTTTGGTGCTGATATTGCTTATCCCAATAGGACCTAAAAATATTCTGCTATGAGATTTCTTTTGTGCATAAATGCTATTGTAGAAAAATATTTTGTAAAACAGAGAAGCATAAACATAAAATTGCCTATAATCCATAATTAATTAATCACCTTAATAATTCTGATAAATTTCCTTTCAGTTTCTTTTTTCCTCTGCTCAATCTGATTTGTAATCAGCTCTTTTCAATTCATTTGATATAAAACCAACGTTTTCCATGCATAGTGTTATATTTTATGGATATACTATAATTTATATCGTCAGTCTTCTATTGTTAGTCATTTATGATTTCCAATTTTGTAGTATTAAAAATAATGTTTTAATAAGCAGTGAATCCTTGTTGTTAAAGGATTTATTTGGTTTATTTCATAATATAAATAACCAGAATTGGCATTTCTAGATCATATTCCCAAATTTGTAACTAAATAATCTCATATCAGGTGAATTTAATTTTAAAAATACTGTTAATCAAATATTTCTTGTACACCATTTTGTGCAAGCACTAGATACCATGGGAATATAATGAAGAGTAAAAGCTATGTGACAGTTTGCTATTTGTTTTCTAATTGTTCTTCTGTAATATTGAATCCCTGGTTTGTAGGTTATGGCTACCAAGTATGATACTATCTTTTCCAGCCTCCCTTGAAGCTAGGTTATATGACAACATTATGGCAAATAAAATATAAGCATGAAATGATATATGTAAATTCCAAGAAGTGTCTCTAAAATGGAGGTGGAGGGCTGGCCACTGGAGTGAATGTGATGGCTAGAGCTTCAACAACTATCTTGACCATGATGTGGAAGCAATATTTTGAGGATGTCAGTAAGGGGCAGAAAGAGAGAGAGAGAACTTAATGATATTTAATAGAATATTATTGCTTGGAAGTAGAAGGGAGTAAAAGAATAACTTGAGAAGAAATAGAGAAACAGCTGGATATTAACTGTTTAAAACACATAGTTTGAATGTTCTAAATATGCATGTCAACATTAGGCATTTTATGTTTTTAAATTTTATTCTAGTGGTATGGACAAACTTTGAGAATTTGGTTCATATTTATAAATATGGGAGAATTTGGTCCATATTTATAAATATATAGACAAAAAATTAATTTTTCCCTTTAAATAACATAGTTCCATACGTTGAATTAGAATTGGATCCAAATTCACCCAGAGGGTAAAATACTAATATATTATGTTCATACCACCAGACCAGTGCTTGTAGTTTGACATGTAGAATAAATACATTATACAATACCTGTACCGTTCTTTGCTTTTTTCAATATAACGTTAAGACAGCTATGTGTTATGTATCATCTTTTTAAATTGCTTTAAAAATCTACCTTATGATTCACCTCAACTTCCCTAATTATTCTCCATTACTTTCGATTTTGATTGTCATTTGAACAATTGTTTCTAATTTTTTTCTCTATGAAACATTTTACATTTAAGATTTGTTAACTTTAGCAGATTTCTCACCAGTGGAATTATTGGTCAAGGGTATAATAATATTTAAGGCATGATACATATTTCCAAATTATTTTCCATCAGGGTTGGGAAATAATTTAAGTTCTCTCAAGTTAGAGTGTGTGACAGTGCTGTTTTGGTCACCTTGGCTGATTGCTTTGTACGGTTGAAGAGAACATTCTGTTTAAATATCTCTAAAATGTAGGGGCATCCCAACATAAGTTCCACTGTGTACCATTTCTCTTTTACTCTTTTTCTTACTTTTCAAATATACATTTGATGCAATATGAACGATCTGGGGTAACATGAGGATATTAAGGGGAATGGGGAAATTGAAGGAGGGAGAATGAGAAGGAAAGAATACTAAAGAGAAATTTTGTTTCCGCTTATAATTTCCAAAGGATCAACCGCCTTGCCTCTAACATCCTGAGCCAAGGGACCACAATTCTGGCAAACCCAATAAAGACACTTGAAGCTTCTGTAATTTATTGGAGAATAATTGCCTGGAGCAGTCAATGAACCGTCTGTTCTAGAGACAACTCTGATCATTGTACCTGATATCAGATATTGGAAAGTTGGTCAATTTCAATGATTTAATAATGGTTTCAGTTCCAAATCTTAGTTAATTCTTTACTATACTTTTTTTTTTCTGGGCCAAAAGCAGTTTTCCAAGGGTAACATATTGTATGATTTAATGTAAAACCTACTGAGCTATTCTTTTACCTAAGGAAACCTCAATACGCAGTAGGCATAATACAGAAATGACTAGAATAATATTAAAAACCACAGACTTGCTTTTCACTACTTATACATTATTTTAACAGAACTTATTCTAAATACAAGATTTGCTTTGTGATACATTGTAAACCTGAGAAATTTTAGTTAAGATTTATGAAAGAAATTGATTTAATCTTCATCACACATATGTCTGGTAGCACTGGGCACTATAAGATGTCTGTAGTTTTGTTTGAATTCAGCATCTGCCCACAAAGCTATTACCATAGCAACTCACAATCACTTGTACAGGTTTCTTAAGGGACTCTATCTTAAGAAGCCTTTTATGCTCCATTCCCATAACATTTAAGGACTGAATAGTGCATCCTCTGAATATTACAATTCTGTCCTACTCTTCTTTTCTCCTCTTCTCTTCTTTCTCCTATTCTTTAACTCCTCTTAAGCACCAAGCATATTTCTGACATCAACTTCTTTCCTTCGTTCCATTCACATCCATGAATTTCTAAATGTCAAGCAGACTTTTTAAATTTAATTTGACATTGGGAGGGAGAAAAATTGAGGGTGACGACATTTTCTCAGGCTTAAGCTTCGTATCTGGATTGTTTGGTGCCCAGATGGTTAGCAGTCAAGTGGTAAACTTGAAATTAAAAGGCTCTAATGCAAAACTATCACCAGAGCTGAGATATCATTATTTTAATCTGGAGAAGACAAGTGCCTAGTGGTACTTCATGCCTTTTATTCTCCTCTGGACCACTTGGCATGCTGCAGAATTGAGAGAATACTTTCACTTTCTCTCTCTTTTTCCTTTAATGAATCATCTTTACACATGCTGTATATAAAAATAATTTGTTCTTTTATATGATAACAATTTTAATAAATAACTTTTGTAAAATCCAGGAATAAATATCCCTCATATCTCTTTCATTGTAGTAAATGCATATAATATAGTTACCATTTTAATCAACATTTAGGTGTACAGTTCAATGGAATTAAGTACATTCACATTGTTGTGCAACCATCACTACCATCCACTTCTGGAACTTTTTCATCTTTCCAAACTGTAACTTTGTAACCACTAAACAATAACTCCCCACCTTCCGACGCCTGCCCCCAGGCCCTGGCAGCTACCATTCCATTTTCTGACTCAGTAACTTTGACTACTCTACTACTCTAGGGTACCTCATGTAAGTGAAATTATACAATATTTGTCCTTTTGTACCTGACTTTTGTCATTTCACATGTCTTCAAGGTTCATCTATGTTGTATAATGTGTCAGACTTGCATTTCTTTTGAAGGCTGAATAATAATATACCACATTTTGTTTATCCTTTCATCTGTCAATGGATATTTGGGTTGTTTCTACCTTTGGCTATTGTAAATAATGCTGCTATAAACATTGATGTGCAATTTTACCTTCAAATCCCTGCTTTCAATTCCTTTGGATATATATCCAGAAACTGCATTGCTAGATCATCTGGAAACTCTATGCTTAATTTCTTTAGGAACCATTGTACTCTTTTCCACAGGGATCCAGTTTCTCTTGTCCCCTTATATTTCATATGATTCTCTTGGTTGCCCTGCAAAGAACTTGCTTAAGTTATTTCCATTTATTCTTCAATAACTAATTTTTTTGGTCATTTTTTACTCGTGCCAGATTATTATTATTATTTTGGTGGGGATCAAATGTCCCCTTGTGGGAAAGTATCTGGGTTCTGATGATTTCTTCTGTCCCTCATCTAGATTGAGCAGCCTCATGTAACCTTAACCCATTATCTTGGGGTAATTGTTATTCCCATTTTGCAGGTTAAGAAATTGATTAGATGGTCTGTTATGAGAATGGGTTGTTATAGTAAAGGATTAACTGAAAAGAGTTACCATAAATGACTTCCACAGGTCACTTAGGAAACTGGAGAAGCCGGTTATAAAATTAAACTTTCTAAATTCATAGCTAAACACTTTCTGCTATGTCTCTAGATTTTTGTGTGATTCGAGTATTAAGAATTCATTTTAGAGCTGTTGTGTATCCTTAGATGGCTTATTCTCCTTGTTCAATCCATTTTGCATCTTTATTTTATTATGGAATAGAGGGCATAATATGTCTGGCAGATTCTTCCTCCCTCTATTATTCTAAGTCTATAATATTGCAAATGAATTTGGTAAGCAACAGTAAACAATGCTATTCTATGAGCCCTTTTCAAGATCAAAAGAAACACCAAAAGAAATAAAAATGCTAACTATATTTAAATGAGGTATAGATCATTATTAGAGCCTTAAAAATATTGAAAATGCACCAGAAAACTTAATATCAAAGTTTAAAGGAAGTGGCAAGCTTATCCACATGTTTATAATTTACATATTGTGGACCATTATCTTTTGCTGCTTCTGTACCTAGTAACTACATGCTTGTTGAGAAATAGTGCTGGTGGGTAGTATGTTTGCAGACTTAAAACTGAATTTTCTACAGGCTATCGTATTTGTGGGGTTTTATTGGTTTCTCGTAGATGGTATCCGTAAAATTTAAGTACTTTTCAGTTGTGGGTAAGCAACTATGTGCAAATATCTGTCTATATCTATGATGAGGGGAAGAAAGAGGTGGACCTATTTTCAAACATGATTATAAAAGCAAAAAAATTTAAAAAGCTTTTGACTTTTAGTTAGCATGCTTACTGGTTATATAAAACATATCTATGTCACAAAATGCACCCTAAATTCTTATTTCTCTTTTCTTGAAAAAATATTGTAGTAAATGGTTTATAGGTTTTATCTTGGAGTCCTAGTAACTCATAAATTCTCTCTGGAGGTCTAATGCTAAGTCCATCACAGATTACCTCAATAAATAAGTCTTCTCCTTCTCCACAGCCATTTGCTACCACATACTAGATTCATTTTTACATATCAAAAGAAAAACATGGTCAAGTTGTTTATGCTCCCATGCCTTTCTATAGCAATTCAGCAAAATGAGGCTGGCCTTATATATGGTCATCATTTTTTAATGATACTGGGAAATTTTAAGCTATTTAAGAGACACTTGGGGGCGAATCAGTTGGATTGGATATGCAAATGAGTTTGATTAAAATCACCTTATTAATCACTTTCGTTCTTTTTTTTTCCTCTATCACTGGGCTATCACTATGAACACTTTGAAATTTATATCCAAAAAAGGTTTTTTTAGCAATGTTCAAATCCACTAGAAGCTTCCAAACTTCCATAGTGTTTGTCTAACAAGATATTCTCGTTAATCAGGGGCCACGAACTGGTCACTTCAACTCTGGAGTCAATCACAAATATGGTCCTTAGTTCTTTCTATTATCTGTCTCGATCCCTGCATTATGAGCTCTGAAGGTGTTTGCATTCCCAGCATCTGAATTTCATGTGTTTTTGAATGATTTTAGACAGCCTTTGTTTTCTGGTTTTTGGTTGTTGTTTTTTCTTAATTTTTTATTGTCCATTACAATTTGCATACAGTATTATATTAGTCTCAGGTGTACAACATAGTAGTTAGATATTTACATAACTTAAGTGATCACCCCAATACATCTAATAGCCATCCGATACCATCCCTACTTATTACAGCATTATTGACTATATTCCCTATGCTGTACTTTCCATCTCTGTGACCGTTTCTATAACTGGCAATTTGTACACCTTAATCCCTTCCCCTTTAGATGGCATTTGTGATCAAATATTCCCACCTGCCTAGAAAAGATCCACAAAGCAGAAAAAATAAACAAACAAACAAACAAAAACACTAATTAGTTTCCTGTTGCCATAGCTCTAATTATTTTCCTATTTCTTCCTCTGGAGGAATCAGGGAAGAACCTCTCCCTCAAAGTCCAGGGATCACTTCTCCAATGGCCCTTTTTCCAACTCTCTCCTTACATGCCTATGAACACAATCAGAGATAATAGTGGAGAAAATCGACATAGGCCCTGCCACTCAGAACATGCATCACTTGAGAATTGATGCTGGTCTGCTCAGTACAAATGCACGCCAGCTGAAGGTGAGCCGCGCAACGAATCATATTAAAAACCGCTTCTGGTCAAGTGGCAGATTGTAGAATCATACAAAACCTTACTTTAGTTTATATGCGTGGAACAATTTGTTAGGTTTACAGCATTAAGTAGGCTGCCCAGGCCCTCCCTGTTCACATGCCACCTTTTCCTTCCCACTGGCTTGTTCTTCCCTCATTATTGGCCACTGGACGTAGAAGGATGTGATTTTCATTTATTTTTGCCCCACAGTTTGCTCACTCTCATTCTCACTCTCAACTCCTTTGTTCCTTGGAAGTGAAAATTGATTTTTCACCTTGGGCTTCTTATCCAGCTTTTGGATCTAACTCCCCGTGCTTCTCTCTGGACTACACATGTTTGAGGTCTCCGTCCTCAGACAGTCATTGGATAGAACCGGCCTATCCAATATGCAGGACCAGAGTGCACTGCTCAGGTCTGTCTCCTGAGTTATCACTTTTGTCTCCTATGCCCTCTTTCTCTCTAGGAAGTGTCCGTTTCTTTGGAGCTCACTTAGCGATAGCGAACCACCTGAGCACCGTCTATAAAAGTTCCATTTCCGAGCTATGGAAACATCTGGGCTTAATCTAACCAAGAAAATACTGTGTTGGTGATAGATACCCTGATCCCAGTTCGAGTTTTGTGCTTTCATAGGGTTATTATTGCTCTCAGGTTGTGGTGAGCTCCGTGCGGCCCCTGAAAAGATGTCTACATGTTAGTCACCTGATCATTTGACTGTCACTGTATATGGAAAAAGGATAAATATTTCCTTATAAACAATGATGTGGTGAACTGAAGGATCTTGAGAGAAGGATGTTATCCTGGATTAACTGGTGGGCCCTAAATGCCATTATACATATCGTCTAAGAGAGAGAGTGAGGGCATTCCGACACACAAAAGCACAGAGAAAAAGGAAATGTAGAGATGGAGGCAGAGATGGGAATGAGGCAACCATGAGCCAAGGAGCACCAAGGAAATGCCAACAGCCACAAGAAGCTGGAAGAGGCAAAACAAGTGTCTCCCCCAGACTCTCTTAAGGGAGCATTGCCCTGCCGACAATTGGATTTCAACTTCTGTCCTCTAGAACTTTTAGAGAATAGATTTCTGTGGTTTTGAACTAACCAGTTTGTGGTAGTTTGCTACAACAACCTTAGGAAGCTAATGTAATAATACACAGATATTCCAGGACTTCCCAAGGAAAAGTGAATAGATATATTTCCCAGGCATTTTGGATTATTTTTAGAAACAGCCTAATCAGAAAAGCAACCATGAGTTATTTAATTGATGAATTAATTCATCACATATGTATTGAGGACTCCCTGGAAATTTCAACCGTGAATAAATAGGAAGACTGCCAGGAGCACAATATGGTAGCAAGATAGACTTGAAACTAAGCAAAGTCAGGGCATATTCAGGGAATTTCGAAGCAAAACAGAGACGGGGAGGTATGAAATGGGGTTGTGGGATACCTTTAAGGTCATGGAAAGTAGTGTGAAATTTATCCTTCGGGCTATAGGAGTTATAGAGGAATTTTAAATAGAGAAGTTAAATTGAAATCTAATTTTATATGAAAAATTGATGACTCTTTGCTATTGAAACAGAATAGAACTTTCTCTGTTTTCAACCAATGTGAACAATACCACAACCTCTGCTTGTTGCACTGTTTACCTAAATAATTTGGTCCCCAAATCCTCATCCATAGAACATTTCCCTTTTATATGCATGATTGTATCCACATAGGCTACATTATTTGGCAACTGTATTACAATCCCATTCTCTATGAATGACGATGAATTTAGTTCTGGATAATGAGTATTTTTAAACTTAAATTTATACTAAATTCTAACACGTACTTTACATTTTGCATAGGAAAAATGTTTAAATCCTCTAGATTTGCAGCATACTGCATTGTATGGAATAGGGGTAAGGTGGAGAATTTGAGAATCTAGGCACGGTTAAAGTTATCCATACCATGTTTCCCCGAAAACAAGACTGGATCTTATATTAATTTTTGCTCCAAAAGACACATTAGGGCTTATGTTCAGAGGATGTCATCCTGAAAAATCATGCTAGGGCTTATTTTCCGGTTAGGTTTTATTTTTCGGAGAAACACAGTAGCTTTGTTCCATAGCTTGTGCTTTTCTTTGTTAGGTTTGAGTTCTGTAGGAGAGGAAAAATAATTTTCCCTCTACCCTTCTAAATTGTTGGCTGAGGCCCCTGTAATAAAAGACAAATTAATAAGAGAAAAACAAACAGAAGTTTATTACCATGTAGACCTCAAGTATACATGGGAGATACCCAGGAAAACTGAGTAACCCAAAGAGGTAGCTTTAGAATTTAGGCTTAAATACCATCTTCATAAGGAAATGGGGGGGTATATAGGCCTCATAGGTGAGAGTAAATGATTTTTAGGAAAGATGACTGGGCCCTAAGAAGAATAGATGGGAGGTAAGATCTTTTGTGACAATTTGTCTGGGTTTGATGTCATGAATTCTTTTCTCTTCTCCTGTGATAACAGTCACTCTTCTGGTTGATGAAACTCCCGAGGACAGGATTTATGACAATGAAATTCCTTTCAGAAGATCTATCTTTTGGCAAATAAACAGAGTTCAGAGAGAGCCTCTCCCTGCATTTGTTGTTTTTCAAATGACTGCAGCTCAAAATAATCAAAGTGACATATTTTGGGGTGGTGGGTCCTAAACTCCCACCATCACATTTTGGGATGGTATATTGTATTACCCTTCAGTAGGAAAAAGCCAAGGTGATAAGAACAGAGCCTCATCTCCGATGTGTCCCCCTGAGTCACCATCATGCCCTTACCTGAAAAGCCCCATTTCTCAAAGTCCCACCGTTTACCCTGAGGAGGCACCCGGGGAAAATGTCCCTAGCTTTTTCCCTATGTAAAGTATAGGCAGCATATAGGATTGTGTGAATTCCAGTATTGAAAAGGAAATCCACTAAGTCTGATCCATGTCAGAGATATAATTTGTTAGAAGTACAAATTAAAAATATGCTGGAAAAATGCATTGAGGTTCTCTAACAATATAGGGAGTGGATGAATTCTCAATTGCTTATAATTCCTGGATGCGAACGAACGTTGCTGATCATTGAGATAAGCCTTTTATTCTGGAATTAGTTTGTGGTATATGTGTACACATGTAGCCAGGATGTAAAAATTTCAAATCTAACATATTAGCCAAAAATGTCCCAAGGACATATGTATAAGAAAGGTAAAATTGAATGTATTTACATAACTCCTTGCCAAGAAAATGAAAATGTTTTGAATAAATACTCTAGGAGCTCAGCTTAGATGAGCATACTAGAGATACGGGTGGCATTTGAATACTTCCTACTTGGCTCGACTTTAAGAAATACTATACTCTGAGACATTCACTAGTGCAGTTACCATCCTCTTGGAGTCCTGAAATCAAGAAAAGGTGCCAACTGTGATCCTGAGAAGCTCAACTTAAGCCTGGAGTTTATGTAAATAGCCTTTGTCCAGGAGATAAATGGATGATTTAAAAAAAATAAAAACTCTGTCCATGGAAGTCTCTTTTCAAATAAGAGACATTTGATCCTGGAGCCACAAAGTCCTGGCAGATTTCCCATATTCAAACCTAGTACATAGATATAACGCCACTGCTTTGTCAGCAACGAATAGCTAGACTCTGGAGGGTAGCTGCGAATAGTCGGGGTAGACTGCCATCTGGTGGCAATATAAATTACTACTGAAATCAAGTCACCACCTCCCAGTTGCTTTATCAAGTATTTGTTTACCACCTAATTTTTAAAGCAAGAGTGAAATTATATTTTAAATCAAAAACCATCTGAGCAGTGTTTTAATTATCATATTATTATTATTACCATTTTGCAAGTTTCTTCCTGTTTTTTGTTCTACACTTTTACTTTTTCTCTGACATGTGAAAAAAGGCACTGACATATAATTCTGGTTGGTCGTTCAGTTTTTCCTACTCATCATTTTCTAGTTTTTGGAAACTGGGATAAATCCTCTACTTACAATATGGTAATGTCATACATAATGTCTGGCTACAGTAGGAGATCGAGAAGACTATAGAAGAATAAATAAAATGGCAAGTAATAAAAGCAATCTGAATATAGGTCTGAAAACGATGAGCCGTTAGCCTGGACTCTAGTCTGGTTTGCATTTGAAGATATTGTTTAATCCTTTTGTACTTGAGTTTCATTTATCAGCTTTGGCTCTTATAGTTTCTCTGTCAGCTGAGTTTCAACTTGGCAGATAATAATGGCAGATCATGTACTTGTGTAGAGATTTTAACGTATTTGAAGTGCTTATATGATCCTGGGGCTAGGTTTTGGTATTATAAAGCCCACATCAATAAATACTCAGCTCTTAAATATCCCTTATCATCAATTTTATGCTGTACTGTACTTAATTTCTCCCTTGTCAAAGTAATGCGGCAGTGAGTTGAAGCATTTTCTGCAGAATTTCAAATATGTATGTATGTATACGTGTATGTGTATGTGTGTGTATTTTTATGTGTGTATGTCAATTCTACTTCATACTTAAAATGTTCTCAGTGTGAATTTAAGATCTCTATACTTCATGTACAAATAATAAAATTAATGTCATCTCAATCCAATACTTTAGATATGCATCATGAAAACATCAAAAGAGAAATGACATGTCCAAATTTTTGGTTATTAAGTGAGAATTTCAGATGTAGGTGCAAAAGACACCTGGACCCACACATCTTTCTCTTAGCTCTTTATTCCCTACAATTAACCAAGAGCAAACGTCATGATGGACAGGGAGGTAGGCCACATTGGAGCATCAGGTCTGTGTTACTGCCTTCCAACAAATCGTCCAAAGATGGTGCAGGTCTTAAATGACTGGATTTACTGATGATTTCATTAACCAACAACATATGTAATTGATGAATGTTTAGAAGATTAGTGCTCAACAATCTAAGAATGCATACTAGCTGGGAGAATCATTGATCATCATTAAATAAATCAATCTCCAACATTCCACGCCCTAGAACAGACAACACAGAGTTGCCCATGTGAAAAACAGCTCCACCACTCATTTATGCCTACGTGTCAGAGGAGCTGCCCTGGCAATTGTCATTGAGTGCTTTCCCAGGCTCTCGCAAGGCAAATTGTTCCTGGTACACAACATAGGTCCTCTTGAAAGTAATGTCACCTGATTCAGAAGTTGTCTGGTTTGCTTTTTGAGATGCCTCTCACGCTCCTCAGTGTTGAACTCACGGTGTAGCCTATATTTATTCAACTGCTCGGCGTTGTTGTTAGACTGCAAACTTCCTTCCTGATGCCTCTCCCACTCTCTGCAACATTGTCCAAACTGCAGCTTCTTGTGTAGCTTTAGGAGAAGTAGAGTCAAATCTCTGAAATTCTCCTCCTCTGAGACCCTAGCAGATTTGGAGATGTCATCCTAGCTGAGTACCAACCACCAACCTCAACTTTAGACAGATGAGATGATATAAGAAACTATAGCTTATTTTCTGAAATCCAGCATATTTTTTCATGTGTCCTCACATTGCACATAAATCTGTTATTGTCTTGATCTCAGGTCAGGCCAAACTATTTTTTAACTTTTATTCTGGAAAATTTAAAGTACATGCAAAAGTAGAATGAGAACCATAATGAACCTCCGTGTACCTATCACCAAATTTCATCAGCTATCAACTTAAGACTAGTTTTGTTTCATCTACCGGGGGTGCCAAAAAAAGTGTATACAAGTGGACACTTTGGTCAATGTTGCCCAAGCGGTGGTTCGCCATAATCAGAAGTGTCTGGATGCTGATGGTAACCACTTTGAGCACCTCTTGTAATTGCAGAAGTCAAACGTGACTTGTACTCATCTTTTGTTACCAGTATATATTGAGTAGTACAATTTTAATACAGTTTGCCTTTCTTAAGATGTGTATACATTTTTTTTTTGTCACCCTCTGTAAATCCTTCATTCTTCAGCCCCACTAGACATTTGGGGGAGACAAAAAACCAGATATCATTTCATTAATTTCATCAGCAAACACTTAAGTGGATATCACTTAAAGGTAGGAATTCTTAAAATAAACAAGATAGTTATCATACCTGCAAACATCAGCAATAATTTCATAATCTTATCAAATATAAAATTAGAATTCAAATTTGCCTAGTTGTCTCATAATTTTTTTTTTACAGTGTGAATCAGGATCTAAATAAGATGGCTATTATCAACAAGACAAGTAATAACAAGTGTTGGAGAGGTTGTGGAGAAAAAGGAACCTTCATACACTACTAGTGGGAATGTAAATTGCTATAGCCACTGTGAAAAACAATAAGGAGGTTACTCAAAAAATTAAGAATAGAATTACCATATGACCCATCATCTAAGAAAGCATGAAATACTGCCATTTGTGACAACGTGGATGGATTTTGAGATTATCATGCTAAATGAATAAGACAGAAAAAGTCAAGAACTATATAATCTCACTTATATGTGGGATATAAAACTGAAAGCAACAAATGAATGAGACAAACAAACAAAAACTCAGACACAGACAACAGTTTAGTGGTTACCAAAGGGTAAGGGGGCTGGAGGGGCAGTAGAAGAGTGTAAAGGGGGTCAAATATATGGTGATGGAAGGAGATTTGACAGTGGGTGGTGAATACACAATGCGATATACAGATGATGTATTATAGAATTGTACACTTGAAACATAATTTTACTAAACTATGTCACCTCAATAAATTTAAGAAAACTATAAAAATAAATAAATAAGATGCATACATTGCAATTGAATGATATGTTTCAAAATCTTTTTTAATCTATAGGTTTCTTCTTATTTTTTTTTTCTCAATTTGTTGGAGAAACTGGATTATTCTATAGAGTTTCACGCAGCATGAATTTTGCTGACTGTAACCCTGTGGTTGCCAGAGAGTAGGAGTGAAAATGTTTTTTTCTTTTGCCAGTTATATAGAGTGACTTGTATAGAAAGTGATGTTTTAGTGTCTTTGTTGGTTTTCAGCCACCTTCTATTCCTAGGTTTCTGGTACTCCACATAGGATTTCTGTATATCAGTTTCTTTCCTGTTTTATCACATGCCATATGTTCAAGATAAAATATATTCTAGATGTCATATATTCCAGATATCATACATGTCTAGATGATGTATATTCTAGAATTGTTTTGCCTGTGAGTGGGCTTCCTTTCAAGATGTTCTGACTTGTTTTCCTGTGAATTGATAGTAAAATCTTGAAGCTTAATAGATTTAGATTTGATTTTTTGGGAACACTATTCAAGAAAGAGTGCTGTTTATTTTCTATCAGGAGATACATAACATCTGTGTGTGTGTGTGTGTGTGTGTGTGTGTGTGTGTGCTTGTGTGTGTGTGTGTGTGTGTGTGTGAGAGAGAGAGAGAGAGAGAGAGAGAGATTAACAGCTGTTGATCATTGTTAACTCAGATCATAAGGCAGTTTTGGCCACTGGATCTTGTTTTGTTTCCAGAGCCTGAGTATTTCTAAGACTGAGACCCTGGCTAGGTACCCAGCCAAGGGTACACAGTAGCACTTTTGCTTCCAGGGAAATGCACTATGCTGCAGCTTCAATTTGTCTGGTCAAGGTGTTTGAAAATTGTATTTTCTAGTTTTAATAAAACCAAATCTCACAAAATGGGCAACTATTTTTAAAAATTACTTTAAAAAAATCAAAACAAACCTTTCAATTAAAGACACCGAGAGAGTGAAAAGAAAAGCTACCAGAGTGGAGGAGACTATTTGCAAAACAGACAAGGGATACTTAAAAGGACTTGTATTCAGAATATATAAAGAACTTTTACCAATCAATAACAAAAATACAGAGAGCACTACAGAGAAAATAGGCAACCATCTGAAGAGTTACTTCACAAAATGAGTACTTCACAATGACTAATACAACATTGTAAAGCCATTTAATCTTTAATGTAAATTAAAACCATGAGATAACATTAAAGAATCACTAGAATGGTTAAATAAAAAGACTGACAGTGCCAAATCTTATGGAGAAAGTGAAACTTCAGATCCTCCTGATGAGAGTATATTCTGGAAAACCTTTTCACAGGATCTACGAAAGTTGGGCATACACACATCCTATATAACCCAACAGTTACATGCCTACAGAAACAAACACATTTGTGCACCCAAAAGAAATGTATACATATGTGCACTAAATGATGTGTATAAGAATATTCATAACAGCATTATTTATAATAGATAAAAATTAAAACAACTCAAATGTTCTTCAGTCATAGGGTAGATAAATAAGTTTTGGTATGTTCTTACATTGGAGTACTCCATGAAGTTATGGTTAGAAAGAAAGAAGCCAGGTACAAAAGAGAATATACTCTATGATTCAAAGTATATAAGTTTTCTAAACAAGAAAGAAAACTAGCTATGATATTAGAAGTCAGGATAGTGGGTAGCTTTGGGGAAGAGGGATTGGCCGTATGACTGGGTTGAGGCAGGAGGGAGAACATCCTAGTTCTAAATCTGGGTAGCCGTTACATAGGTACAGTCAATTTGTATCAAGTCACTGAACTGTCATTATTTGTGCATTTTTCTAGAAGAATTACATATTTCAGAAAATAAATTTACTAAAATGTTATACATATAAGCTAAAGACAACAAAGTGTTTTTTTTTAAAAAAAAAAAGTGAAGCTGACAGTTTTCATACTTCTGATATTGCTCCATCAGCCCTATTAGGAGGAAAAGAAAAGGTAATAAAGTAATCATACCCTTCTAGATGTTAGCCAAAAATTTGAAATTACCAAGAAGATTGAAATGAAGATTTACACACACTCTTAAGTGACAATGATCTTCACCATATTTTATATTGTGTTATGCGACATTAGCAAGTGAGAAAATGAAAGCATGGTGATTAAAAACATATTTTAAAACTAAGCAACAAAAATAAGAAAACAATTTTCTATAGTTTTTCCGTGTTGTTTATAATTATGTTATACTCAGCCCAGTACTTCACTACATATAAAATTCACTACAGTTAACATTAACTCTTTTGAGTTTTTTAACAGTGATAAAGAAAAAATTATGTATTATTGAATACACTGGTTCTTCCTATAAATGGCTAAGATAATACAAAGAAGTAACATGGTGACAAATTAAAACGATTTGTTTTTCTAGAAATAGTCTTGGAAGATGTTTACAAAAAAAGCTGAAGATCTCAATATGCTAATACATGTAACAGGCATAGGATAGTGGCTGACACTTAGTAAGCACAAATAAATGCTAGTTGTTGCTATTTGTATTATTTGTATGAACAAATGACTCAGTAAGGGAGATTTTCTATAAAGTTGCATGAGAGTTCAGTTTTTTCCTGACATACATGTTTATTATATTTTCTAGATAGGGTTTCAATAATGAAATCCATAAAGATATTCTTTAAATGCATTGAAAAAGCCATTATTCTATTTCTTAATGACTTCTTTAGTGAAAGCATCGCTTTATGGATAAACTGCATAAGTACAACTAATGATAGAGCAGCTGCATTGTCTAGAATTTCTAAGTGATTTTCAAGGAAGTTTAGAGAGCTGAAGCTACATATAAAATACATTCTCAGTGTTATTGTAGTCAAGTTACTGCAGCAAAGCAATTGTAACCAGAAGTTTACCAAATTCTGCAGAAATTTTTGAATATGGTTATTTTATAGAAATAAAAGTATAAAATATTCAGTCATTTCCCATCTCATGATACTTCATGGGTGGTGCTCTTTTGTACCATATAAAGATTTGCTGATTATCTTATGACAAATAATTTTTCCAAAATTAAAGGTGTATTAATATTAAGATTTATTTTACAAAAAGGTGATTGTGCAAATTCATCTACCTAATCCATAAGTGCCCGTCAGCAGTCTGCTACCCAGAGGAACACACACATATACACTCGAGCTGGCCGCCAATTAAAAGGAATCATCCTATATAAGACATTTTGAAAAGAAATTGTTTTGAAATAGTTCTAATGTTATATGTGTTTTATTGCTGAAAACAATGCAATGTATATACTGCAACCTATAAAACCTCACATCTTGCAAACTTTAAAAACTATAAAACAAAATTTCTAACCATTTGTAAAATCTTCCAAAGAATTTCAGTGGGTTCCAAATCCACTATCCACAAACTGTTTAAAAACTAATGAGAATTGAGCTAACTAACTATTAACTCAATTCTCATTAGTTTTTAAACAGTTTGACATCAAGGATGATAGGAACATCCAAGCCAATTTCAACATCTTTGCAAAATTAGTAGACATTGAAAAATATGTATTGTAACTTAGAGCAATTAATGTACTTTTATTCATTTGGATCCATGTATCTTTGTGAAGCATCATGCTTTAGTGGTTACATCCTTAAAACTCAATATATAAATCAACTGAATTATGAAGCAAACAGTTGAATTGCTCTATCATAAAATGTAAATCAAGATTTAAAAAGTAATAAAAACAAATTATTCAACCATTTTCCTCAATAGTATTAATAACTAACATAAAAGTTTGCTTAAAATATTTTTACTTTATTATTTTAATGTTTCTACTTTGAATTTGTTTTGTAATGCACATGATATCTTAGTTGAGTAAATATTCACAACTGCATATGTTAGTAGAGTACATATATATGTAATTTAATATACCTGTATCACATTTATGGTTCATGCTTAAAATTTTTATTGTTAAGAAGACACAATGAGAATGGTTTAGAGATCACTGATTTAGAGGTTGATAAGAAAGAGAAAAGACAGTAAAGGAGATGAGAGAGTGACAATTCAAGAAGTAGAAGAAAGTCGAGAGAAGTGTTACTGGAGGTTGAGGAGAACATGATTTTTAAAAACTGATGAGGTGGTTAACAGAGTTATGTGCCCAGAAAGTTCAGGAACGAGGAGGTCTGCGAAAAAGCCATGGGATTTATGACTGTTGTTTAGAAAGTTATTGGTGAAAATATTTTTAGTCAAGTGGTAGGAATAGAAACCAGATTCCATGCAGTAAATACCCAGATATTAAATGAGTGGGAGGAAAAGAAGAGGAGAAGTAAGAACAAATTACTTTTACTAAAGTTTGGCACGAAGTGAACAAGGCAATGGAGAGGCAGAGTCAGAGAATGCACTAGAAGTGGGCAAAAAAGTTGATTAAATAATTCAGTGGGAAAGTGGGAGAGAAAGTGGCACAGAGAAGGAAGAGGCCTCAACTGTAGAAAGAGGATAGGACAACATTGCTTAAGAATAGGGATCAACTGTCCTTCTAAGAAAAAACAAAGAAAGCCGTGGGAATTAATTTCATATGGCCACAATCTCAGTGAATTAAGTGATTAAATAACTTCCCAAGATTGACAAATGCCAGGTTTGACTATGAGCTTGATAAAAGAGGAAAAGATGTGAAATATTTTCTATAGACCCCTCAAAATGAACTGCAGGAGATATCCTCTATGACTGAGCAACATTAAGGACCGAGATATCACCAGGCAACTTGAATTTATATCAGAGCCAAATACCAAAATTTATATATATAAATGTATTACATATATATATAAAACTAGCAGTGAGCTACTTTTGGGGGTTAAGAGAACAGAACATTATTTTTAAGGACTGGCAAAGAAAGTAGAATGGAAAGTGAGGATCTTATAATCACAGAGAGAAAACTGTTAACAAGCTGGCTCTAAGGACACTTTGGGTAGGAAAACAGTGAAGCAAGGAAGGGGCTGATAGTCAAGACATGAATTGAAGACAGAGAAGAAAGAACAGTGTTAAGTGACTATAAGCACAGAGGAAAGCCCTAGAATCCAAGATCTTGATGATGGAGAAATTTTGAGAGACAATGAAGTCCAATTTTCAATTGTACATACATGAGGCTAAAAAAGAGTAGGAAAAAAGAAAATGTTTGACAAGGTGTGAACATTGAAGTCTTTACTCTGATGCCATGTTGGTAGAGGGATGACACAGAGAAGGACGTGAGTGAAGAGAGCATTTTGAGCAAACGGCCTCTCTGCAGGGTAGGGTCCTAGAGATGACTGAAGGGACATGCTGGGATTCTGTCGAAATTTACAGAAGTTGTTGTATGAGGGTGCCAAACAATGCTTTATAAAGGGATGGGGAATAGGGTGTGTGTACAGGAAGAGGTGAGAGGGCAGCCTTCATGGGAAAGGGTTTCAAAGACATGTTGCCAGGCCTGAGGTGAGGTGAGGAGGTGGGAATCAGCTTTCAAAGGCTATATCCTATCTTGGGCACTTGTTCACAATAGCACAAACTTTTTACATTTTAGCAACACTTTGGTGGCAAGAATGCCATTTAACATTTAATATAATGTGAATGCTCAAAGAAACAGTGAGATGAATCCTCCTCATTAAAATGGTTTCTAGCTCTAATGATAACATAGCAATATTTTAAATCAAGTTGCCAGGATATATACTTTTCAAAGACGAATGTGTTTTAATACTCAGAGTTAAAATGACTTCACATGTAATTTTTAAGGAATGAATTGAGAATATTTTTTCTAGGTACAGAGCTATTATATGGTACACTGCAGTTCCCATCTGCCATCTGCAGCAGGAGTTGCTCTGCGGGACACTTCTCATGCTATTCATATGTCCACTGATTCAAAACTGATTTTACCCAAAACTAATCTAAACAGAAAATATGTTATATAGTTTATTCTACTGTGATTTATGCTTCTATAATTCAAATTAAGATTAATTTTCCTGCCCTTTGGCCACAGATTACCTCACACAGTCTAAGAGTTTTGCTTTTCCAATTATAATAGGAGCTATGAAAGTTATAACAACAACCATGTGAATTAATCATTTAAAAATTTTTAGGAGGACAAAATGAGGAGAAAGAAGAAAATATATTTACACGCAGAGCTATTCTTGTGTTCAAAATATCAACACTATAAGTAAGCTCGTCTTGGTACTTTCCAGGGGAGGCAATTGTTACAGTACCTCTAATACAGCAAACCCTTTGCAGGCTTTCCCGTTATCTGCAGAGACAGGACTAAAATCTTTTGAGGGTAGCCAGACTCCTCATTTATCTTCTTAAGAATAACATTGTGCAGATTGACTGTCTGTTCTGACTGCATTTTAAAATAAAAATATGTTGATTAAGCATTGCCTCAAGTGTCCATTTCATCTTTGGCTAAATTCATAAAAGATTAGAGCAGCAAGAAACGGATTGAATTGAGCTTGACAAAAGGGTATGAAGAGCTTCTTCACCCTGAGCACTCTGGAAAAACATTCTTAAACTTGTTTTGATCAAACAAAGTATGTGATTATATTGAGTTCTTCCTGCATCCAGGAGCAAGAATTTGATTTTTCCCAAAAGGGTGGTCAAATCAACATCAAATCAGGATGGTGGGACTTCTGGATGTTGTATTGTCTAGTTCCCAGTTTTCAGCAGGAAAAAGATGGGAAGATACAACTGAAATATATGAGTACTGTTAATCTCTTCCTTTAGTACATAATATGTTCTTGAAATATGCCTTTGAACATGAAGGTTTAAAGTCCTCTCGATAGTAAGTGACGGATTTCTTTTCCAAAGAACATGATAAGATCTTTGATGTATTATATAGAATGCATGATGAGATCTCTAATCATAGTTGCAACAGGGATGGTTTTTCTTGGGTCTTGTCTCAGCAAGTCTAGCACGTAGAGGAGGTCTTTAAAGGATTGGGATGGGAGGCTGTCATCTCTTATCAGGGCAACCTAGGAAGCAGACACAGGCATCTTTCTTTCCCATGGGCCAGTTTCCTCTTCTTCAACCCAAAAGAATGAGCAGGGCAGATAGAAAACCCCAACTCCTTTAAACATCTGAATTTCTGGTCATACTTGGAGCGGGCAGGGCATAGAGGTATTGTCCCATCTGTCAACCACAGTTGGCACAAGTATGTCTAAGTGTCAAGCCACATATACATACCACAAGCCACAGGTCTGCTGCTGAGGCCCCAATCAGGTGCCAACTCAGAGCCCAGCCAGCACTGTCCCATTTGAAAAAGAAGGTGTGCATGTTTGAGCACTGGCTGAGGAGGGTAAGTGATGCCGGCATGGAGTCTTACCTGGGAAGGCCACAACCTGAGGTTCTGGAAGAAGTGAGGGAGGTGAGGCTGGGCTTCTGATGGGCTGGTGACACAAGGCCTGCCAATCACAGGCCTGGGCAGCCTCTCTGCAAACAACCTAAGGCGACAGGGACAGAAATGGGGGCAATGACAGCTTGTCTTTGGGATTGGACAGAACAAGCTCACTAGCATGTTCTTTCAGTTGGTATAAAGAACACATTCTGTGCAGAAAAGACAGTTTATGATTATAGATGCATAATTGTATGAAACACCAGATAACTGTTTGAAAGAGAGGACTACTTATATGGGTGATCAGCTTTAGATTATTTTTCAGTTTCTATTCTTGCTTGTTTAAGTATTTCTTCAGGAAAAACAAACATTTGCCTCCATTTGATTGACTCTTTATAATTCACAATGAGAAAATTACTAGTTTTTTAAAATCATTCGATAATCTTATAAATTATTGATGGGGATTCAACCAAATAACAAACAAATGAGAAAACCCACACACAGAGACACACACACACACACACACACACACACACACACACACATTAGAAGAGATATTACATGTTCTCCTGGAATTATAATTTGATGTGCACAGCAAATCTATATTACTTATGTTTAGATTTTGATTTTTATTTCCGTATTTTAATGTATAGTCTCTGAATTACTGTTTCTGTTGTTGATGTAAGTAGCATTTAATTCTGAGGGGAAAAGACAGTTAATGAGAAATTTCTTCCCAAATATCACGTCAATTTACTTTTCTGATGAAAAAAAGTGCAGACAGTAGAAAGAGCAGTTGTTTATATAAACAGAGAAGGAGGTAGCTTTTTGAAGTCTATTAGAAGAGTGAGTGATTTTTTTTTACAAAGTATAAAGTAAAGTACATTATCTGGGATACTTCATGTTGTTTTATATGTGAATGATATGTAGTCACTGAGCCAAGCCAGGCCCTGTGTCGCTTTCTAAGGAAAAGCAAGCCACATGTACCCTTGGGGAGCAGGGACGCAAGTGAATATAATCGTGAACTGGGAATCTCAATGAACTGTCTGGAAAACAATGATGTTTACCCAACAGCATGGCTTTAGGTATGAGCTGAAAGACAGATTTGAAGAAATCTTTTAATTTTTTTTTCATGGACATCTGGGTTAGCTTTTTTTGGTAATGTTTATTTGTTCCTTTCTTTGTTCATGAGAAAAATATTCAGTACCTAGTAATTGAATCATTGCTTTCAGCAGGAACACTAAAAGCAGTCTGCAGACTACAAGCCAAGAATAACATGAGAAATAATTTAATAGTTGTTTTATACTAGCAGACAGGATCCTAATGACTCATTTCTAATGACAAGTTAAATGGAAATTACACAAACTAACAGGATTTATTTTTGAAGCACAACGGTAGAGTGGTCACAAAGGCCTGAATGATGCCAGTTCAAATTTATGTGTGTTCCTCTTTATTTTTTGCACACATTTTGTTTTTCTCATTTTTCTTTGGGCCTAATCTTCAGGTTGAAGACTTGACATCACTGAAGCAGTGCCTGACAGAGAGTTTTATGTCTTTCATTATTGTCAGGCCACAATATTGTGCCTTACCAACATGGGGCCAGTGTGTATATACACTCAGTTCTCAGGATCTCTAGCATAGCCATTCATTGATTTATAATTTCCATATATATTGACCAATATAACTTTCACCATAGAAATGTATAGAATACTATATAACTATAGTATTTGCAATGATTGCTTCAGTACGTTTATTTAAAAATACAGGATTTGCAGTATTTCTTTTTCTTTTTCTTTTTATTGGATAAAATAAGTTGAAAATATGTGTGCCTTTCAACTATGTAATAAGGATTACTGTTAGGAGTGACTGGATATCACTGTTAACATATGAACATGTGACTATGTAGTGGCCATTGATAAGCTAGCCAAAGAAAAAGTCGTAACAATTAAGTCAATGATTTATTCATGCATTTCTCCATTGTTTTAATGTGTAGTTATTTGATACCTACTATATTTAAAATACTGAAATAAGGACTGAGAACACTGAATAGGACAGATGTAGTCCTTATTCTTATTTTAACCAGAGAGATAGACATTAAACACTAAACCAGGTATTATTTAATTGCATTTGTAAAAACAGCTTTGCAGTACAAGTACAAGGTGCTCAAAGACTAGAAGACAAAAGTATTGGCTAAAATCTACATGGTGAGGGAAAGCTTGTGGGAACTCAAGACTTAGTAAAATTATGAAGGAAGAATTTATGATAATGTTCTAGGCTAATGGCATAGCCAAGCCTTGGGACAGGAAGGAAGAATGGCAGAATTGGGGACCTAAGGGACATTAAAGTTGGAGTCCAGAGTGTTCACCACGGCCTACAAGGTATGGCCTCATCTTATTATATTTTATAAATCTGGCCCCATCCCTGAGTCATAAATATATAGGTAGTAAATTAATTGTAACTTGTTGGAATTATCTAGGGATGGTAAAAACAAACAGACACTAGATCATTAACAAAACCTTGAGAAACTCTTAACAGTCAATGTTTAGGTGAAGAAGGTTAAACGAGCAAAAGAGACTAACAATGAGTGGTTAGAGTGGTAAGAGGGACACCAGAAGCCGTTTCAAATGCTGCTGAGGGTTAAAATAAGGTAAAGTCTAACAGATAGCCAGGTTGAAATTTTAGAACTAGGATGGATGCTATGTAGAGAAGAAAGGGAAAAATGCTTAGAGGGCGGGAGAGTGTAGAGAAAGTAAATAAATCAGTGGATCTCAGATCCCAGTGAGTTCCAAGAATAGTCCTGGTAGAAAAAAAAAAACATTCTTGAAGGTAAGAGCTTTGGCTGGAGTGGAGACAATAAACTTGAGGACAGGAGAGCAGGTGAGAGGGAGAGACATTCAGTGATTTGGGAAGTGGAAAAGATTCAGGTTATGACAGGTTTCAGGTGTGACTAGGAGTGAATGGCTAAGGTGGAGAAATGAAAAGTTAATTTGTCATAAGGAGATCCAGTCAGAGTATTAAAGGCGATGTTTGTGTAGATGGGAACATAATCTATGATTATGGGGCTAGAAGGGAGAAAAATAATGCAGTTTTTTAAGGGAGGCTTGTGACTAGAGATTAGTAGATAAACAATACCAACAAGAAGGGAGATGGTACATATGTGGCTAGATACCAAAAATATCAAAGCAGCAGGGTTTTCTTGCAAGGGGGTAACAATGCAATGGACATCACCATGGGCAAGTGTATCATCAACCTGAGGGTATCTAGGTTGTGGAGGGATAAGCAGCCATCTTCATCTGCAGAAGTGCTGTTCTCAATGGACAATGAATTTTTAGTCAAGGTAGGAAGGTAGAGACAATGTTCTGAAAGGAAGTTGAATACGTAGTGCAATTTGCAAACCATGGAATAAAGTTCTGAAGGCACAGGGGAAGAATTGGAGAGAGAGGAATTTGAGAGAGAGAGAGAGAGAGAGAGAGAGAGAGAGAGAGAGAGAGGAGATTGGGGGTTAAAGGAGTGAAATTAGGCAGTGAAGAACAGAGCGTGTGGGAATTTTATTGTAGCAGAAAATCAGTATCTGGGCATGGTTTGGAGACTCAGGGAACTGGAGGGTAGGCTGACTAAGTAAACAAGGTGGAGAGATTGCAGTTGGTTCAGTAGCTTAAGATACATCAACCTCTCTTTATATTAAGACCGGGAAACAGGAGCCTAGCTGTGATAGTAAAGCAAAGAAGAGATTGGAAAGCCTGTCAGAGTTTGGCTGGGGCGGACTCCAATGTGGGGACTGTCTCCAGTAAAGTGGGTTTCTTAATTATTGAAATGCTAATATGTTTATCAAATGTACAATCTGCCAGAGTTTGTACCAGGAAGTACCGAGCCTTTGTAATACTTGATTCATTCTGATCAAGGGGTCATTTTCTCTCCTCAGCCTTTCATGTTAGATATTTCAGGTTTAAGGATATTATTTAAATTCAGAATTTTTCCTTTGAAGTCTGAGACATGTTATAAATAACATAATTTACATGAAGTTCTTACATTTCCTCCTCAATCTCGTAATATTATCAGTTTAATTTGGTATGGAAAAGCAAGAAGATACATTCTTTTTTAAATCTGGTTTATTGCTCAGTGTGTAAAAACTATAATTTAATACTCATCTGATAATTTGAAATAATAATATATTTTCCAAAGGTATCCAATTCAAAAATCAGGAAAGTGCTTAGATGCTGGTTAAATCTGCTTCTTTCCAAAACTGTATAGTAATACAGTCCTGAAAATAAATTTAAAAATTCATGGTGAGTGATAGACTAATTTTTTGTGGACGGTGGATTAGTCAAATGTAAACAAGTGTAGTTTCTGAGTCCTAGTTGATACCAACATTCAAACTCTGATTTGAGTTTTCACTGGCAGTGTCATCAGTATCCCATCCTTTGTTATTAGAAAAGGAATTTGAGAATTAGCTACAAATGAGGTAACCTAAAGCTGCTCTCTGTCCTGCTGAACATCCAATAGGCTACTCTAAGCAGGTTCACATGGCATAGTGGAAGGACAAGAAAGAGCAAAAACAATTATGCAAACATCTTTTAAGTCTGTGTTTGTGTTACATTTTCAATTTCCTATTGGTACAGAAAAAGTCACATGGACAAGTCAAAAGTCCTAGTAGAAGGGCACTGCAAAATTACATGCAAAGGACATGAAGGCAGAGAGGGTTAAATAATTAGGGCCATCAGGGCAACCAGTCACCACATTGAATGAGTATATGAACACACTTGTTCATATAGTCACAGAACGGCATGAGGATCACTGGACTAAAGGTGAGGAGACATATCCCCAAAGCTCGGCACTGTTTATTTTGTTAATTTGGGTGAATACTTTAATCATGCTGGATCCTAAGTTCCTTATGGGTCTTTTCCAAGATTTAAAACCTTTGATTCAAGCTTTCAATGATACTTTTAATGAATGAAATGCTATACACAATCTGTAGGAGGAACTTAAGGAAAGTTGTTCATTGTCTTATCCTTTGGTGAGTGAAAATGGCTATGTGGATGGATAGCCAAGATTGGCTAATTTTGACTCTATGAATTCTTTGAATTTTATAGTTACATTCAGACTGAAAAACTTTTAGTCTGAATTTGGGTATGAAGCATACTGCTGAAAGTTAAATTTCCTACTTAAGTCTTTAGTTCTTGCTTCTATCTGATTATTCTTTTGAAGCATACAATATTCCAGTACAACATCAAACACTATGGCATCTCATATATGAAATGAGTTTTGGAGTCCATTGATGTTGTGCCTTAATAATTCATTGTTATGATGAATTATTATTCTTAAATTGACTAGAGAAACTTCTTCAAGTTTGTATAATACTGATAAAAAATGTGTTATTTTTTTGGCAGATGTTATAATGTTTTAATAAAAACTGTAGAAAATACAGAAATAAAATCTGTTCTTCATTATACAATATACAATTATGTAATATATATCGTAATGAAATGCTGACAATTTAACTATAATAATAAAAACGGAGTGAAAATGTTCTAAATGAAATATATTTTATAAGTTTCACAAGAAGAAAGTAATATACAATAATGGCCTTTGAAGAAGATTTTCTCTGTCTGAGATGACTTCTTATTCTAGTCACTTACATTATCTTGAAAATTCTACACCTAGTTCACCAAAATATATTAATGAAAATATAAATTGTAACTCACTTTGGCATATAGAGTGTTCCATTTCAGATATAAGAAATAACTTGCCATATGAAAATTGTTTATCTTTGTCATATCTCTGGGGAGCATTTATTTTGGACTGATAATTTACTTGTGAAATCAATCATTCTGGTCTGTGTCATTTCAGAGTCTCCATGTAGACCTATCCAAGAAACTGCAGTCAAATCAAGCTGGCTTGGATTTGAAAGCACCAGTTGGTTGTCAAAATGATTTGGCTGATCTGGAGAAAGAGAGAAGCAAGAGTGGGACAACTGCAGTAGCAGGCACTGATGTCACCACAGGTGGGTTAAGCCATTGATATTGGTTTCACTGCCTATGTGACAAATGGACAATATCCAGACCCTTACTAGTATTTTGTTTGGAATATATAACTCAGTCAAAGTGACTGCCTGACTTGTAAATCTCATTGGAATATAGTTTTAAGTGCAGTATAATATTAAACAGTCACAATAATGATAGGTCTGTTCATTGTTTTTCATTATTAGATTTTTCTCATTTATGGTTTTCGTGGCCAAGGAACTATTTTATTTTAAGATTGCTTGTATTATCATAACAATGATATTTTAAAATTTCTGCTAGAATTAACAGGAAGGATTAATGGCTTGAGAAGAGGTTAACATAATTGAGATCTTTCAATTTAAAGAAGTGTCAGAGAAGTAATCTAATGCAGACTTCAATTTTGATAGCGTATAGAGAGGGCAATCTGATATTTTTTCATCTCTACTTAAAGCAAAACAGGAGCAAATGGACTTGTGGAGAAGTTGATAGCATTCAATTAAGCTATCCAGACTAACTTCTGTATTGTGCAAATCTGGGATGAGTTAGCAAGGGAAATGAGAATTTTCTTTCTTGGCAATATTTTAGACACACCACAGCAGCTCAATTTCTATTACACTTTATCTTTGAAACTTTGCATTTCAGTTTGTAGGAAAACTGAAACTGTAATTATTCTTAAGCATATGGTTTGTTTCTTTCCCCTCCTTATCTGGTTTTGTAGCTAGCACTTTTTTCCTCCAAGGGCATGTAAAAGTCAAAATACTAGATATAAAGCCTCTGAAGTGTTTCTGTTCTAACTCTGTCTGTACAATCTGTGTTCTTTCATGTAGTTAGCTTACTGGCTTCTGACACTCCTATAAAAATATCCCATAGAGCTTTTCCTATTACCTTTTCATTGACTCTCTCCGAGTGATAAAAATGAAATTCTGTAAAGGGCTTTGAAAACCATGCATATTGTTATTCCTCCAAATTTCAAATGCTAACCAAGTGTGACTATAAAAGAAACAACTACTTCAGTGAAAATCTCTGCAGTGTGTTGAGTCTCACACCATTATCAATTTAGAAACTATCTTTTCCCTTAAGATTGTGGATCCTAAAAAGGTAACACAATTCCTGAGATCAAAGTTTTTGCTTCAATCATAGGAAAACTTACCTGGCCTACCCCTGTGTGTGTGCATCTTCCTGGGATGGCACAGGGCAGCCCCAGCTTTGTGTTCCGAATGAGTAGTGCAGAGTATGTTGCAGACCAGGGCAGTACCCGCTTTGCACACATTCCCTATACATGGTGGTTTAAGGAAAAAGAGGTCCTGGAATTAAAGTAGTGGTTCTCCTAACTTTATTCAAGAGAGCAAAATGAAATCTTACTTAGGTTAAGGTAATTTCAACATGCATATATTTTGAGATTATTCAGTATGCTCATCTGGGCAATATTTTCATTTGCTTTTCCCATTTACAATTATAATAAATTACAGAGTCTGTCTTCATTATGAATTAGAGTTGTATGACAGTTCCTCATGTAAAATCACAAAAGTTAAGTAAAGCAGAAATGTAATTCTTCAAACTTCATTTATCCCATGTAATATGGTATATGTTTTTTTATTAGAAAAAAAACCGAAAAACAAAAAACCTCATTGGCTCTCTACTGAACATTTACCAGACTTGGGATAAATAGCTCATTTCTGAACATTCAGTCACCACCATGGAGTTCAGGATGGGCAAATGATACCCTTTTTGAGCTTTCCCTTCTTTTCAATACTTAGACATAAGTCAGTAATTTCCTAAATCCTCTTTGAGTGAGAGTGGCAGTTTTAGAGTCTGTGGCATATTACAGACAAAAACCTGATTAAGACGGGCGCTGCTTCTCCAGTTTTGCTCCTTCTGGACAGCCAGATGTTATTCTTTCAGTTAGAGGAACTGGAATTACACTAAAGGGGATTCCTTATTTTGGAATTGAATGTAAATGACTAGAAGGTTCACTGAAAACGCTTAACACACATTGTGTAATGAGAGTTTATTGCAGCCAGGAGGACAGTAAACTCTACCGTGAGATCAGTGCTGTCAGCCCCAGCTCCTCTTCACCAAGACTCTGATGGAAGTGCTTCATCAGATCTCGTGGATTACCTTTTCCTATGGGTCCTTGATTCATTCTGGTTGTTGGCATTGCCCACATTTTATTTTTAGGAAAATTGATATTAAGTCTGCAGGTTGTTTTCTTCATAAATTACTAAAAGAACCATTTTCTGAAAGTAGAATGATTAAGTGGTTAACCTTTGGAATCTGAAATCACACTGCTGGGTTTAAATCTTGTCTGTCCCCCTCGCTAGCTGTGTACCACAAGCAATTTTTTAATGTCTTTATCTCTTTATTTGTAAAATCGGGTTAATAAGAGAGCTACGCCCTAGGCTCTTTTGAAGACTGCATTAGGTAAAATAGGTTAAAGCTGGTATAGTACATAATAAACTCCAATTGAATCATAGTATTACAATTAACTTCAGCGACGTTAGAAGTTGATTGCTAAGGAACACTTTGCTTTTTGACAGTACATTCTGCAGAGTGCTGGCTGTGACCACCTGATGTAGCTCTTGCAATCTCTGAGTGTCTGTCTGTACTTTTTTCCTTCTAGAATTGTATCCTCGGGGGAATTTCATGGCCTCTATGAATCCTATGGACATAGGAGGTGATTAGAAATCTTTTGGAGATGAGTCATTGACTCCTCTGAGTCCAAGAAACCCTGTAATTGTGCAGAGACGAGGAAACCCTGAACCTTCCTAGTGGACACTTTCCCTGTCTTACCTCAGTAGCAGTAGCTCAGGAAGAGCACAGACCTTCACTGTTTCATCAGTTTAAGTGTTATTTTTGGTACGGGATATGTTAGTGAAAATGTTTGTTTTAGCCTATGTGTTGCATATCCAGTTCCCAGGGAAAACTTGCATGTGGAAAGTATATTGAGAAGTGCTCTCAGGAACAACATGTAAGGCAGAGGAACAAAAGCAGGTATGGGCAGAGGGAAAAATTAAATGATAGTGAATCATAGTAAAGGCCTGGGCTGATCCCACAGGGAGCTCTGAAGCTGGCGTGACCCTTCAGAGCTGTCCCGTGTAGGGGTGAGGTGGCCAGGCCTATAGAGCCCCTGCTTCAATTAAACATTGGATGCAGATGCCCTTGAGAAATGAGCATGGCTGTGGGCAAGGTGGCTTCCTTCAGCCAAGGGCAAAGTCATTTGTCAGAGGATTATCATTTAGTTGTGAGGAGGGTGTGAATCCTATGTAGGTCACTCATTAATAGCAGCGATGGCTTCTGGTGATCTGACTGGCTAAACAGGAAACTGTTTTCTTTTTTCCTCCTTATGTGTCCAGAAACTGCAATCTTTGCCAGGAAGGATAATCTTTTAAAATATGCCTACTTGGTTATGTCCTACATAAATGTTCTCTACTGATCAAATTTTATACTCTCCTAATCAACATTCTCTAACGAAATTTTCTTTCTTTTGAAGCTTCAACTATGTTCTCCTAATTATCTCTACATCTTTAGAAAAAATCCGTGCCATGACTCATCCTCCATAAATTAGACTTGTCAAGTAGTGAGATGAACCCTAGGCTGGTACTCTAAGGTCTAGTCCCAGCTCTGCACAACTTAAATTTTGTTCAACAAGTTATTTCATTTGTCTGAGTTATACTTCCCTCACCAAAATGGGAAGTGTACCACAGGTAATCTTTATGCCTGTCAACACTGAAAACGTGTGACTCTATGGCCTAGTCTGGCATGATAGAGTGTTGAAACTGTTACTCCTCTCTAAGTAAGATTCACAAAGATTCCCCACATATAGGAACCTAGTTATTGTGGTAAATTAAACAGATGAGGGAAAGCAAGCTCTGTGGAAAATCTCTTCACTGAGGTCCAGGTGGGAACCAGAAAAAAAGAATGGATCTATTAGAAAATAAAGAAGTCTTTATATTGAGCTTTAATTTAATCTTAATGTTGAACTTCAGATTTTACTTGTGTGATGGGAAACAAAGCATAAGGCACTTCCTTATCAGGACTATTTTGTGAATTAGAGAAAGTGGGGGTTCGATATTAAAGAGCTTGACTGAATGACTGAATATTTGCTATCAATTGGTGGGTACTTTAGTTACCATGATTTATATTCTTGCCTCTCCATTTTAATAAAGGAACCCTTTATTAATTAGTGTTCTTCCAAGTAGTGTGTAAGACTAAGCACAATAATTATTTTTACTCCAGAGACCAGAAAACCTGTTATTTAAAATATTGAATAATTCCAAACTGATAATCCAAAAACCGGGATATCTTTTATCCTTCTAGTTAACGTCAATGCAGATCTTCCAGAATATAAAGAAAATAATGACACTGGTAGAATTTCCGTTATATTTCCAAGGAATATAACCTTAATTTGGAATTACTGACGGCCTGAAGTAAACTGTTGTAAGAGCACTTTTCATTTTATAGCAACTATTTCCCTCTCCTCAGAAGATTTAAATGCTTAAGAATAAGCTGGAAGAAGAACCCGCACTTATTTCATTCTTTGAACATTTCTGAAATATCATTTCCTATTAGGCAGTTGTGTGAGTACTGACAGCTTTGCCCCTCTTCTTCCCGAGAGACTAATTTATTTCCTGCAGTGCTTGTTCTTCATGGAAAATCTGACTCCTCAGCCTTTACCAATGGGAGTTCTCATCAGCAGAATGTTCATTATATAAGCAAAACCATCTACCATATTGAAAGGAAAAAAACAGTTCTCTAGACAACGCAATCTTTTTTCTTTGCTTTTCCCCCTCCGCTCTTTTCCCCTCCCCTGCTCTCCCCTCCCTTTCCCTTCCCTTCTCTCTCCATTTTCTCCTCAGTCTGTGGCTCCACAGCAACATTAACCACTGCAGAAGCAGTCTGTGAGATGGTGGGCTACAGAAGAAAATGTGCAGGCTTTGCCACCAGACAGACCCAAGACTGAACTCTAAGTTAAAGACTGTCGCATTTCTTTGTGATTTGGCTTTCTTATCTGTAAAAAAAAAAAAAGGAGAGAAATATCTGCCTCACATGACTGTGCAATAAGACTGGCGCAGAGTAGACAATGAAAATTATCGTTATTATAGCGCTCAATCAATAGCCTTTATTTAGCACTTACTGCATATGAATTGCTGTGACATAATATGAACCAGGCCTCACGTTGGTTTACAATGGAATCTATTAGAGAGCTCTTAGCAGTTAGGAGTGCTAGACCAAGACAAATTGTTGTTTGAAGCCTTGTCTTACTCTCCATTTTCTTCTTCTCTTCACCACTTTTACAGTTTTCATAATGCTTGCTAGGAACTTATAAACATATTATTTTTTAACCAATATGTTCTTTAAAAATCCAAAAGCTCTTTGCTAAGTAGTTTTAGATCTATTGGGGCTTGAAATTGCATTTAAGTTTATTTTTAAAGTTTGTTCTCTCCAAAATAAAAATTGTCAATTTCTACTTGATTCAATCTTAGAAATCAAATGTTGGTGAATTAAATCTTGAGACAAAGAAGGTGACAGTGTGACAGCAAAGTAGAGATACAATTGAGAAATGCTAGATGAAGAAACAAAATCAGTTATTTTAAACCAGAATGATCACTATTTCAGTAACCTGATTGTGATTAATAAGTCCATTTAAGTGAATTAACTTTTTCTTATATACTGCACATTATTTTATGATTTGAGTGTAACATAGAAAGAGAGTAATTGAAGCATTAGATGATGAAACAAGAAAAGAGCAGATGTCATAGTGCAAAACCATAACAACTGAGACCTAATACAGGGCTGCTACAAGCAGAGATGAGTTGTGCAACTTGTGATAGGTTGTATTCTTTCATGTGACAAAATAACATTTTTCTTAAGATCACTGACAATATTTTAACTCAGGTAAAAGAGGGGACTGGATTTATATGATGACCTCTCTTTGACCTCTGTGGAGTTATGTACAAATCATTGATTGATCCTTCTTAATGGTAAACACATTTTTAAAAGTATAAAATGATAAAGTATTAGTTACTTCCAAATGATAAGCTTTTGAGCCTCTCCCTGATTCCTTAATTTTCCTCTTGAATAACTTTTAATCTTACCAGTTTAAATTTCTTTTCCGCTTTCTTCTAACCTCTTTTTCTTGTTGGCAGGTGAAAATCTTTTATTCATTTTTCCAAACCAGTTCTCCTTCTCATTTCTTCCAAGAAGCCCTGTCTTTATTCTGATCCATAAAATAAGCAAAGCAAGAAGGAACAGATGACAATAACTTCCAAAATTAATTCCAATGTTTCTCAAAGTTCTTGTGCATAAAAAAAGCCACGTAATGAGCATGTTAAAAGTACATAATCTTGGGCTCTGCTCTCTAGAGTAGGGTTCGCAAATTCTGTCAGTTGATCAAACCTATCTTATTGCCTGCTTTTATACAGCCCGCAGAAAATGTTTGTTTGTTTGTTTGTTAATGGTTGGAAAAAATTAAAAGAGGAGAATATTTTTTGGCATGAAAATTATACGTAATTGAAATTTCAATGTCTATATAAAGTTTTATTGGAACCCAGCCACACTCATTCATTTACATATTGTCTATGACTGCTTTCATGCTATATCAGCAGAATTAAGTAGTTTTGAAAGAGACCATATGCAAAGTCTAAAATATTTATTAACTGGCCCTATAGAGTAAAAGTTTGTGAACTTTTGCTCTAGAGAGTCTGATTCAGAAGTTTTCAGGTAGGAACTAGGAATCTACTTTAACATGTTTCTTGGGTGATTTTGATGCCAGGGGTCTCCAGACCACACTTTTAAAAGTAATGCAGTCTAAGTCTTGTGAACAACCTTGCTCTTCTTCTCACTCATCACACCCACTACATCAACAAGTCTTATCAGCTTTATCTTCAAACAATACCTAGAATGCGACCATTTTGTTTACTGTATCACCACTGTGAACCTAGTCCAAGTCCAAGCCATTATCATTTCTCATCTGGATTCGTGTATTGGCTTCCTATAACTAGTATATCTGCTTCTGCCCTTACCTCATGCTGTCCATTCTCAACAGACAGAGTCAATATGTTAAAACCTTAGTCAAATCATGTAACTCCTTTCCTTAAAATCTTCCAGTTGTCTCTCTACTCCTCTCCTTTCTCACAATTCTACCTACTTGGCTTTCTAACTGTTATTCAGAAGCTCTAGGGGTACTCCATCCCCAGTTCTTACACAGGCTGTTTTCTCTAAGTGTCATAATCTTGCCTCCAGAACTCTACATGCTTTTAGCTTTGTGTCTTTTAGGTCTTTCCTCAGCCATTCTTAGCAATCCCTTCTGTAACCACCTTAATGGAATTTGTAATCTTTCTAACTGGGACTGCCTTTCTCCCTTATGCCATCTAACATACTATAATGTACTTTACTTCTTTATTTTCATTATGGGTCACCTTCCCCAGGTGAGGGCACCATGTGGGCATGATTTTTATCAGTCTGCTCTAACCTTAGATTCTAGAAAAGTGCATGGCTCGTGGTAGGCTCTCAATAAGTATTTCTTGAGCAAAGAAATGAATCCCAGATTCCCGTTCTGTACTTGACAGATAATGTCAAACATTTTCTATATGCAAAAACAGTTGCCAAGAGTGTAAATGTATGACCCGTTTCTGAAAAGTGATGCAATATCCATGTAACCCCTGCAGATGAGAGGAAGAATAAAGTAGTTAGTTCAATCAATCAATAGCTTAATTACAAAATGTGCTAAGGAAAGGAAAGTAGAGGATGGGTACAGATATGAAAATGGTACATGGATGAATATCCAATTGAAAATGTTCAGAAGAGATTTCAGAAAACCACATTTCACAACCAAGCTACCTTCTAAAGGAAGTAGATGTTCTTATAGCAGGTTTTACAGTTCACCATCAAGTTGAGCAATTTGAGGAGACTGGCACTCAAAGTTCCCAAAAGGAAAGCAAGCAGGGTGTGACTCACGTTGGTCCAAATGAACTCTTTAGGAAACATGAGATTTATAAGAGACTGTAAAGTAATTTTAGATATACTTGAACTTGATTCCTCTAAAATAAAAGGAAATGGAGATTTTCTTTTACTTTAACCCTCTCATTAAAAACATTTGTCATCTAATTTTATATATATAAAGGTTCATTTTGGGGATTGAACATTAGGTTATTCTTCCATAGATATAGATTTTGACTGTCGCAGGACACTATTGATTATTGAAGGACACTTTTTAGAGAGAAAAACAAACCTACATTCTATATCTATTCCTCGATGGGTGAAGTGTTTGGCTTGATTTTCAAGGAACAGAGTATACATTATTTCACATCCCTCAGTTAACTTGATCATTTCAGTAATTGTGACTATTCAAAAGTAATCAGTGAATATTCAATTCAGTGTAAGAAACATCATCACCCTATTTGTGACGTTTCCAAAATGCATGGTTGATGAGTGCCAAAAGAGCTGAGGGTTTTAACTCAATTTGAATGTTAAAACTTAAATAGTCATCAGACAAATCAGTTCCTGCCCATTTTGAGATTTCTTGAAAATTACTGCAATAAAGAACAGTTTTTACTCCATGTGAGATCTGCTGTGTCAACTTGAGCTGGCCACTAGAGTACAGGTGTTATTTAGAGCGTTCCTACGCTGGGCGGAAGATTGGGCTAGATCAGGCAGAGAGAGGCAACTCACAAGGGCTCCAAAATTAAGATTGCTTAAATCCAATTATTTTATGTTAAGATAATCTAATCATGCTAGCTCCCTCACCTTCCGTTTTTCTGCTTAACTATGTACTATCGTCAATCAGTTTATTGACAAGGGAGAGTGAGACTAATAACTGTCAAGATGACAGATTGAACTTTCAAACCGAAAGTTTATAATAGTTTTATGTGAATATGACATGGTAATAGCAAGTAATATTTCTGTAGCACTTTACATTTTACAAAGCACTCACAGGTCCATTATTTCATGTGATATTTCCTCAACTCTATGATTCAGTTATTACTATCAAAACTCTTTCACTGATAAGGAAATGGAATTCAGAGATTCCTTAAGACACATAGACAGTAAGTCTTAGAATAGGGAATCAGACCTACAGCTTCAGATTCTGCATCTCTATACTAAAGTGTATCTCTTTCATTTGCCCTCACCTCTCTCTTCCCCCAAGAAAAGCAACACTGTGTGGGAGAAATACTGTTTTTATCCCTTTTTATAGATAAAGTCACGAAGATAGTAGGTGTTAGAAATGGAAATTAAATCTGGGCCTACTGTCTAAAAATCCTGTGTTCTTTAATCTATAATGTATATGCTACAGTATGTAGTTTTATTGCTTTTTGTGATGTAAGGAAGACCAAAAAACTCCAAAGGCAGCAGTGGATGATGAGAGCGGGAATGAAATCAAAGAGAGCATGGAATCAGGCTCTCTCTCTCATCAGTCCATGGACTACCCCCACTTTACCTCCAGCCCCCAGCACCGAACCCAAGCTAGCACTGAGGGGAGATGTTGACAGAGGAAAATAAACTCATGCTGCTAAGGGAATTAACATGATGTTTGGAGAAATTCCACTTTTTTTCTGCTTTGACATGCCATACCTTGAAACTTTCCCAATTAGTCTGTAAGCTCCTCAGAGGTCACAAAGCTGTACATTTTGTCTTTGTATTTCACACATATGATAAAAATAGCTAACAATTGGTTGGACAGTAAAACTCCCCACTCTACAATATAAAAATCTGCATTTATTAGCACATTTAATCTTTGTCATAATAGGCACATGGGCATCATATGAAATAGGAGCTATTATACCTCCTCCTCATTTTTTTAAAGATGAGGAAATGAGGCTCATGAAAGTTAGGTAACTTCCTTACAGTTATAGAGTTAGTATTTAGCAGAAAAAGAGGGAAGGAAGGAAGGAAGGAAGGAAGGAAAGAAGGAAGGGAGGAATGAAGGAAGGGAGGAAGGAAGGAAGGAAGGAGGAAGGAAAGAATGAAGGAAAGGAAGGAAGGAGATGAGAGTGGAGCAGAGGAAGAAAAGAAAGGGAGGGCAAAAGAAAGAGGGAAGAAGAGAAAGAAAAAAGGGAGAAAAAAGGGAAGAAGAGAGGAAGGGAAGAAAAGAGGAAGGGGGAAAGAAACAAAGAAAGATATGGAGGGCAAAGGGAGGAAGGAGGGAAAGGAGAGCAAAGGGAGGAAGAGAGGAAGGGAAGAGAGATGAAGTCATAGGCTAATGAGCACAAGGGCAAAAGCCTCAGAGGATTCCCTTGGATGTCTATGTGGCTAGCCCTTCACAGCTCACTAGTACAACAGAGGTGTGGGGGACTAAAGCGATGGCCGGTTTTCTTTATCTCTCAACTACTATAGTGCTAGTGCATGTTATTAGGGTTTTGTTTTGTTTTGTTTTTTTATCACGCTCCACAAAGCCATACTGGAAAAGAATGAAGTTTCTTGCCTGAACACAGACAGAGTTCTTAATTGCAATATAGCTTTCTTTACTTGCGTTTTGATATGATGTGTATTAAAGTCAAGCCCATGTATATGTTGATCAGAAGCTTTAAATCATACTGCTTATGCTTGAGACCTGTTGCCTTTTCTTCAATTTATAGGTAACCTTTTTCTCCTTTGCAATCTAGAACTCAACAAGATTTGGGCTCTCTTCTGGAGGCATTGTGTCTCAGCCACAGTGTTGGATCTGCAATCAGACATTGTTCTTTTTAGAGTACAATTAGCTTCAGTCTTTTACTAGCTGTGTGATTTCTGAACAAGTCTCATAACTTCACTGTGAATTCAGTTTTCACCTTACATTACCTATGTAATAGAGTTTTTATGAGGATAAGCTCAAAATGCAAAGAAAAGCAGCTTGTAAACTGAAAAACACTTTACAAATTTAAGGTTTTATCTCTTACCTCATGGAAATATTTACCTTGTTTCTAACGACTACCTGTTTTGCTTTCTTTTTTGACTCTTCTTATTTTGATCCCGATTATTTCTCAAAAAGCATATATGCATGTGAATGTCCTATAAACAGTATTTGAAAGCAAATAGTTTTCTTCCTGGCTATTTCCAATACATATTTCTGATGGATTCCTCTTATTTTTCTTATTTACTTCTAGAAATCTTCAAAAACATAAAACATCAAAAATAACCAGATGTGACTGAAGCCACTTGGGTAGTGAACATAAATGTTGCAATGGAAAAATAAGCCTAGACTTCTAGCTGAAAAACAACTATTTCCCAACAGCGTTCAGAAGAAATCTACAAAGGAAAAAAACAACCTTAAAAGTTTTAACAGATAAAACTTAAAGAGAAATCTATGATACAAAATTCATAATCTATTCTGTTGTGCCAAAATCTTAATGTATTGTTTCATTGATACCTAGGACATATATATTTAATGTTCACATTTTTTGTGGTTCTTATTTCCACTACCAACTATTAAGCAACTGAGAAATAATTTTGTATTTCAGTTTTTGAGTAAAACCAGTACAAAATAGAATGACAGCTCACCAAATATTTTCTATTTTTCAGAATTTGTTTTGCCATTTTTCTGGTGTTATCATTTCTGTTAAAAGTAATAAAAACTTATATCTGAGAGTGACTTAAAATACTTGAGTTTCTTATCTGACTCCTTTGGAGCTGTGGAAATGAGTTTTGCTTCACATTTTCAGTTTGTTTAAGAAATACACTGCAAATAAGTGCTTTGAGTCTTAACAGCTAAAAACCACTGTGAGTTACAGGAATTTTACCATAACTTACTCCCCTGTTCCCTAACAACCAGAGTTCATAACTGCAATATCACCAAAGATCTGATAGTGTGCCTTATTATTTTATGTACTGTATACTAGATAACCCTTTAGATCAGGATGTCCAAACTTTTTTCAACGTTTTTTACCAACGGTTTTTACCGCCACATGCGGTAAAATACACAAAGAGCCGGGCCAGTCACTCGAGGTGAAGTACGTATTGCCTCACCTAGTTAATTTAAGTAAACTAAATATATTTTTGGAATTTGCTGTGGGCCAATTAAAAATGGATTGCGGGCCGCAGTTGGCCCGCGGGCCGCAGCTTAGACACCCCTGCTTTAGATGAATGATTATTAGGATTTTAGGAAAACCATTTTATTTATGTATCATTATGTATTGAGTATACAGGGATGATGTTATTTTGCCTGTAACAAAATGAAGAGACAGATAAGTTTTCTCATTAAGTTATACAGGAATTTAATACAGGCAAGCTTTGGATTTGTTCATAGGTCATACTTTTTACAAAAACTGTTAGCTAATCTCCTATCTCATAATTATTTTACATTATGTACAGAAATTATTCATTGGTTTAGTACCAAAGAGTTTCTGACAACAACAAATCATGAGACAGCTTTTCAACAGAAAAAAAAATTACAGTTAGAGATCTTTTACACAATGTTTATACACTCATGCACCACTTAACAACGTTTTGAATAAAAATGGACCTCATGTACAATGGTGGTCCTTAAGATTATAATGGAGTTGAAAAATTCCCATTGCCTAGCGATATCATAGCCATCAGAACAACGTGGCTCAAAGGCTGAAAAAATCAACAAGGCTGTGGTTGAAATGACAAAAAACTTGAACCTGGGTGTGGATGAGGGTGACCTTGTGGAGCTCTGAGAAGGGGTCCCTTAGCAACTGACTAATGAGGAGTTGTTGCAACTGGAACAAGAACACTATCTGAAGAAGCAAGAGAAAAGGGAACTACAGGAGAAGAAATACAGCCCCCTGAGAAAATTCAGTGAAGCATTTAGCAGAACTATTTCAGACCTCAAAGAGCTCTTCAAAAAGTTTGAAAACACGGATACTGACACCAAAAGGTATTCATTAACAGAGAGGAATGTTCACTGTACATTATCTGTTTATAAGCAAATCTATGATAAAAAGAGGGAACAAACCAAGCAAACCACCTTGGACGTATTTCTTAAAAGAGTGACACCTCTTCAAGAAGAGCCTCGGGCAGGTCCTTCATGAGGTATTCCAGAAGAAGGCTTTGTTGTCATAGGAGTTGAGATCTCTCTGTGTGTTTTTGTCCCTGAAGACCTTCCAGTGGGACAAGAAGTGGAGATGGAAGACAGTGATATTGATGGTCCTGACCTGGTGTAGGCCTAGGTTACTGTGTGTGTTTGTGCATTCGTTTTTAACAAAAAAGTTTAAAAAGTAAAATAAAAAAAAAAAATTACAAAAGAGCTAATAGAATAAGGATATAAAGGAAAAATTTGTACAGCTGTACAATGTGTGTTTTAAGTTGTGTTATTACAAAAGAGTCATAGAGTTACAAAATTAAAAAGTGTATAAAGTAAAAAAGTTATAGTAAGCTAAGGTTAATTCATTATTGAAGAAAAATAATTTAAATAAATTTAAAGTACCCTAAGTGTTCAGCATTGATAAAGTCTACAGCAGTGTACAAGGAGGTCAGAGGCTTTCGCATTCATTCACCACACAATGACTCACCCAGAGCAACTTTTAGTCCTGTAAATGCCATTCATAGTAAGTGCCCTATACAGATGTACCATTTTTTGTTTTGTTTTAGGGGAAGGGGAACAGGACTTTTGTTGGGTAATGGTGCGTACTTCCAGGACTTTTTTCCAAGTCAAGTTGTTGTCCTTTCAATCTTAGTTGTTGAGGGTGCTGTTCAGCTTCAAGTTGTTGTCCTTTCAGTTTTAGTTGTGGAGGGCGCAGCTCAGCTCCAGGTCCAGTTGCTGTTGCTAGTTGCAGGTGGCGCAGCCCACCATCCCTTGCGGGAGTCGACCCAGCAACCTTGTGGATGAGAGGACGCGCTCCAACCAACTGAGCCATCTGGGAGCTCAACGGCAGCTCAGCTCAAGGTACCATGTTCAATCTTAGTTGCAGGGGGCGGAGTCCACCATCTCTTGTGGTACTCAAGGAATTGAACTGGCAACCTTGTGGTTGAGAGGCCACTGGCCCATGTGGGAATCGAACCGGCAGCCTTCGGAGTTAGGAGCATGGAGCTCTAATCTCCTGAGCCACCGGGCCGGCACCGGGCCGGCCCCCAGATGTACCATTATTTATCTTTTGTACCATAGTTTTACTGTATCTTTTCTATGTTTAGATATGTTTAAATACACAAATATTTAGCGTTGTGTTATAATTACCACAGTATTCAGTACAGTAACATGTTGTGCAGTTTTGTAGCCTAGGAGCAATAGGCTATACCACGTAGCCTTCATGTTTAGCAGGCTATCCCATCTAGGTTTGTGTAAGTGCATTCCTGATGTTTGCACAGCAATAAAATTTCCTAACGGCACATTTCTCAAAATGTACCCACGTTGTTAAGTAATGCATGACTGTATTCTGAGTCAGCTTACTTCCCCTGATCTTTTTTTTCCTGTTTAAGTGGAAATGAATCCTGATTTCCAATACTCTAACGATTGTTTAGCAATTTGGTGTAGTAATATTGTTGGTTATCTATAATTTCTGAAATGTTCTGGGAAGGTTTCACTGTATTTTATTTTGCTTGTTTGTGCCTCTAAGAACAAGAACTTTTCAAAGTTTACATTGCCACACTTAATTATTGAAGTGAATAGAGAATCAACGATTTTGGCAAACTGGTGTTTTTGGACTCAAAATTCACCAGCCAATTTGTTATTTTTCAAATAATAATGTATACTTCTTGTTGTTGTTTCTAGTATATGAGAACAATTAAATTTGTACTTTTAGTAAGTACAATTCTTTGATTACAAAAATCAGAAGAACACATCTCTTAGTTTGGGTTTAAATCATCATGGGCTTTCCAGTGGAAATCATATATAAGATTTCTAATTTTAATGTAAATCCTTCTGTGTACTGTATTTCCAGCTCTCTTCATTTTGAAAAGTGTAATAAATGTTATGTTCACCAATGGAAGATTTTTGGGAGGTTAAAAATAAATTTTCTAATTTTAGTTTGTGTGTGTGTGTGATCTCTGTCAGGTTTAACTATGGAATAACTATCTTCCTATTATAACTACGTTAAAATGTTCTTTAACTAGAATTGAAATCAACTATTTACTACAAAGGAGGAGGCTGCCCATGTTAAAGGAGCCAAGAAGAGAAAGATGTCTCCACCCGCCAGGGATCTGTAGTGCTGAGCACAACTGAGTTTCACAGCATGGCCAGGCTGCATAGATAACCGCTAAGGCTACCGTTATCAATGCTACCTTCTTCCCAATTGAATCAGACAAGCAGTCAAAGAAGGGGATGAAAAAGAAGTGAGAAATGGAGAAAGGAAAATGTACTCCTTTAAGATGTGTTTCACTCTTATAACCAGGGCTTTTATATAAAAAGTATCTGTTTTAAGGTCAAAGTCAACATCAATGAGACTTCCAGATGTTTATCCCAAGGCTTAAAATGCAAGTTACCTCAAAAAGGAAGAGGATATGTAAAACTCCTTAGAAGGAAGAGTCAGAATTAGGATCCAAACATATCACTAGGCTGGAATACTAAAAACTGAATCTAATAGAATTAAAGCATTCTTTTTATTTTACCATCAAAATATTTCCACCACTTTACCATTTCTTAATTTTGCTTCCACTTCTACCACTGTGTCCCAAGCTTCTTGGATTACTGTAGTCACCCTGTTACCATTCTCCCTGTCCCTGCTCTTGCTTCCAATCAATTTATTCTGACTGCAGTAGCAAGAATGAGTTCCTTAAAAATTATTGTATTATTTAACAGCACAGTTGCTTCCTACCTCACTCAGAATAAAAGTCAAAATTCCTAAAATGATCTACAAAACCTTACATAATCTGTTCTTGTTACTTGTGTGGCCTCATCGTCATTCACTCAGTGTGCTCATGTCATGCTGCCCTCCCCCTTGTTCATCAAACATACAGGGACATTGGCTTTCTCCTTACTTGGAAATGCTTTTTGCTCAGGTATCCACACAGGTCACTCCCTCACGTCCTTCAGGTTTTATATAAATGCCTCCCCTGACCACACTGCCTCATACTGTAACCTCCACCTCACCTGGTTCTTCCTATCTCCTTCCTTCATTTTATTTTATTTTTCTTCCTATTAATTGATTCTAACATACTACGTATATTTTTTAAAATCTTTGAGCATGGCACTGATTTCTGCCAATACACCTGGGATATGATATTATTTTATGTTTACTACATTGGCCATAAGTAAAGGTAGTTTTAGGGGATTCAACTCAGCCATTTCTACTATAATAGCTCTTTCTCCACAGACTAAGGAGCTATTTCTATGGTTCCAAGAGACACTGTGTGTGTGTCTGTTTTGATTATGATTTGAGAAATGAGGAAATGAGCACTGATAGAGTCTATGGAACTAATGGACCCACTGTGAGATGGACTTGGCTCAGAAGACTCTACTTATATTTACCAACTCTAAGAGGAATTGTACTATTTATGAAAGGATAAATCTAAGTACTCTGTGCATGACTATTACATGGCTTATTATATATTCTGTCATTAATATACTGAAGCTGTTGTAAAGAATGAGCGCGAGATATATACCCTTTTAGTTGACTACCAAGGTGCTTAAGCTGAAAGGCCTTAGCCCCTTTGGCTTCCCTATGCTGATGTGACTCACCTCTGAACATCTTCTTGTCATTTCCTGAGAACAGTGCAATGATTGGGTACATGAGACAATGTACCTGGGTGTCTGAGGGCTCTAGGATATTCTTGCTCTGCGTAGTGCTTGCTATCTGTTTTTTACCCTTTATTAAAGCTAAGTAAACTTGGTGCTGGGTAACCCTATTGTGTCTTGTACATTTGATTGACAGTCTGAAACTAAAACATATTCTAGTGGTCTTGTCCTTGCAAGAGTACAAAAGAAACATAAAAATAGTAGAAACAAAAAATATAATAATTAAAAAACAAAAAAAACAGGTCAGCAACAACAGAAGAGAAAGTCGATGAGATGGTAGATCTTAAATTATCACCCAGAATACAGCAAAGAAAGACAAGGAAATGGAAAGTGTAAAAGATATGTTAAAAGACATTGAGTTGAGGCATAATAATTATCTAATTAGAATAGAGCAGGAGAAATTGAGAATGGCACAAGGCTGAAGTGAGGCAATATTCAAAGATGTTATCTTAGAATTAGAATTGATAAATGATACTAATTCACAGATTTAGAAAATAACAGCATATCACAAGAAAGATTTTTTTAAAGTAATTTTCCAACACAGCATTTATAGTGAAATTTGAGATAATGGACATAAAGGTCAGGCTAAGGCATCCAATGAGCAAACAGTAGACTTACCAAAACCAAAACAGAAACAGGAAGCCAGGGTGCTGCGTGGAAAAACTTTCAAGAACTGTGAACCAAATTAAATTATTAAAAAAAAAAAAGAAGAAGAAGAATAAAAGACTTAAGATAAACAAAAACAGAGAGGACTTAAAATCAGTTGAATTCTCAGTACAAGACTGTATAAAGGATGTACTCTAAGAAAGAAAATAAATCCAGAAATAAAATCTGCAAATCAAAAAGGAATAGTTGGGAGAAGATAATTGCTGCATATACATCCAGGAAAAGAATTGTATCTAGAATATATAAATAACTGCTACAAATCCTTAAGTAAAATGCAGACAACTGAATTTTAAGAAAGAATAAAGAACTTAAGCAGTCATTTCATAAACAAGGATATTCAAATGGATAATGAGTGTATGTAAATCTGCTCAAATCATAGCACTCTTCAGGGAAATGCAAATTAAAGCCATAATGACTTATACCATTACAAATTCACCAGATGGATGGTTTTTTTGTTTTTTGTTTTTGTTTTTTTTTTAAATGATAAGAACAAGTTTTGAAGAAAGTGTGGAGCAATCAGAACTTACACATATTGCTGGTGGGAGTATAAATTAATACTTCTATTTTGGAACTGTATCTACTAACACTAAATGTATACCTACACCATGACCCAGAATCTCCACTCTTAGGAGTAAATCCAACAAAACCGAGTGCATTAGTCTACAATGAGACATGTATAACGATGAATACAGCTACCTTATTTATAGAAGATCCAACTGGAAAAAATCCATGCCCATGAGCTGTAGAGTAGATAAATAAATTGTGGAAAAAATATAGGAACAACATGAGTGCAATGATACATGCAATAACATGAATATATTTCAAAACCATAATTTTGAATGATGGAGTTGGACACAAAAATAATACGTGCTGTATGATTCCATTTATATTAATTTTAAGAACACACAACACTGTTTTATGTTAATAGAAGGAAGTATACTGTTTGCATTTGAATTGGGAAGAACTGAGAGAGGACACAACAAAGCTTTCTGGAGTGCTAAGATATATTCTGTATCTTAATCTTAGTTCTGGTTATGTGGAGGTACACATAGATATAGTTAATGAGCTTCACATTTAAGAATTGCTCACTTCACCGGTACTGTACTGTTTTGTTGCTCTGTAGTACAAGCTGAAGTCAGGGAATGTGATACCTCCAGCATGATTCTTTATTCTTAGGATTGCTCTGGTTATTCGGGGTCTTTTATGATTCCATACAAATCTGATGATTTTTTGTTCTATTTCTTTGAAAAATGCCATTGGGATTCTGATGAGGATTGCATTAAATCTTTATATTGCTTTGGGTAATATGGCCTTTTTAACTATGTTGATTCTTCCTTTTTCATTCCAATTTATGAACACAGAATGTCTTTCCATTTCTTTGTGTCTTCAATTTCTTTTAAAAATGTCTTATAGTTTTCCATCTAGAGATCCTTCACGTCCTTTGTTAAGTTTATTACTAGGTATTTTATTCTTTTTGTTTCAATTGCAAAAGGAATTTTTTTTTTAATTTCTTTTTCTGAAATTTTGTTGTTAGTATATAGGAATGCAATGGACTTTTATACATCGATTATTGTGGCCAGCAGCTTTACTGTATTTGTTTATTGTTTCTAATAGCTTTTTGGTGGAGACTTTAAGGTTTTCTATATAAACATTCTGCAAAAAGTGACATTTGCAAAAAGTGGCAATTTGACTTCTTCATTCCCAATTTGGATGCCTTTTATTTCTTCCTCTTGCCTGATTGCTCTGGCAAGGACTTCCAATACTATGTTGAATATCAGTGGTGATAGAGGACAACCCTGTCTTGTTCCTGAACATAGAGCAAAAGGCTTCAGTTTTCACCATTAATTATGATATTACTGGAGGGTTTGTCGTATATGGCCTTTATTATTTTAAGGTATTTTCCTTCTATACCCATTTTATTAAGTGTTTTAATCATAAATGGATGTTGTATCTTGTCAAATGCTTTTTCAGTATTTATTGATATAATCATATGATTTTTATCGTTTATGTTGTTAATGTGTGTATCACATTGACTGATTTGCCTATGTTGAACCATCCTTGTGCCCCTGGGATGAACCCCCCACCCCTTGATTGTGATGTATAATCTTTTAATGCATTGTTGTATTCAATTTGCTAGAATTTTGTTTAGGATTTTTGCGTCTGTATTCATCAGAGATATTGGTCTGTAGTTTTCTTTTCCTGTGTTGTCCTTACCAGGTTTTGATATCAGGGTAATGTTGGTCTCATAATATGAGTTAGGAAGTATTGCCTCTTCTTCAATTTTTTGGAAGCATTTGAGAGGACAGGTGTTAGATCCTCTTTGAGTGTTTGGTAGAATTCACTAGTGAAGCCATCTGGTCCCGGACTTTTGCTTTGGGGAAGGTTTTGGATGACTGATTCAATTTCCTTACTGTTGACCAGTCTATTTAGATTTTCCAGTTCTTTGTGAGTCAGTCTAGGAAAGTTATATGTTTCAAAGAACTTGTCCATTTCTTCTAGGTTATTGAATTTGGTAGCATGTAGACACTCATAGTATTCTTGTATGATCCTTTGTATTTCTGTGACATCCGTGGTAACTTCCCCTCTCATTTCTGATTTTGTTTACTTGTGTCTTTTCTCGTTTTATCTTAGTGAGTCTAGTCAAGGGTTTGTCAATTTTATTAATCTTTTCAAAGAACCAGCTCTTTGTAGCATTATTTTTTTCTGTTGTCTTTTAGTTCTCTATTTCATTTAATTCTGCCCTGATTTTTATTATTTCCTTTCTTATGCTGACTTTGGGTTTCATTTGTTCTTCTTTTTCTAGTTCTTTAAGGTGTAACATGAGGTTGGTTATCTGGGATTTTTCTTCTTTCTTGAGATAGGCCTGTAATAAATATCCCTCTTATTTCTGCTTTCTCTGCATCCCAATAATTTTGTAGGATGTATTTTTATTCTCATTTGTTTCTATATATCTTTTGATCTCTCCTCTTATTTCTTCTTTGACCCAGTCATTCTTTAAAAGCATGGTGTTTAATCTCTACATATTTGTGGTTTTTCCTGCTTTCATTTTGCAATTGATAACCAATTTCAAAGCCTTATGATCAGAGAATATGCTTGGTATGATTTCAATCTTCTTAAATTTGCTGAGGCTGGTTTTATGTCCCAACATATGGTCTATCCTTGAGAATGTTCCATACACATTAGAAAAGAATGTATAATCTGGTGTTCTGGAATAAAGGCGATGTAAGTGTCTATTATGTCCATTTGCTGTAATGTGTCACTTAAGACCAATATTTCCTTTCTGGTTTTCTGTTTAGATAATCTATGCATAGTTGCCAATGGAGTATATAGGTCCCCTACTACAATTGTGTTTTTGTCAGTTTTTCCCTTTAGTTCTGTTAGTAGTTGCTTTATATATTTTGGTACTGCTTGATTGGGTGCATATATACTGATAAGTATTATGTCTTTTGGATGTATTGTCACCTTTATCATGTAAAATGTTCATTGTTTTCTCGTGTTACCTTTTTTATCTTTAAATTTATTTTTTCAGATATAAGTATAGCTATACCCACTTTTCTCTGGATACCATTTTCTTGGAGTTTCATTTTTCACCTTTTCACTTTGAGTCTGTATTCTTCCTTGCAGCTGCGCTATGTCTCCTGAAGGCAGCATATGGTTGGATTTTGTATTTTCATCCAATCTGCTACTCAGTGCCTCTTCATTGCTGAGTTCAGTCCATTGACACTGAGGGTGATTATTGATGTATGAGGATTTCTTACAGCCATTTTATCTTTTGTTTTCTGGTAACTCTGCGTTCCATTATTTCCTTGCCCTTGTGTTTCTGTCTGTTATTTCAGTTTGGTGGTATTTTATTATTTTATGATGTTTTTTCATCTGTTCCCTTTTTTTTTTTTTAAGTTATGTTTCTCAGTTCTGGATTTTTTGTATATGGTTACCATTAAGCTTGTACAAAAGAAAGTTTCATACATACAGTAGATTTTTTTTCTTATGACTGCATCTTATCTCCATTCCCCTTTGTAAATTCAGAACTTTAACCTCTCTCCTTCTATGTTTTTGTTGTCACAAATTATCCGGATTTATACTGTGAAATAATTTCTGAGTGGCAGCATCTATTGTCTTTTTCTCTCTTTTTTAATGTTTTTACCTCCTTCAACTTTTATGTTATATTTAAGTGTATAATACCCTATTCTGAATAAGGGCTGGAATTTCCTGCTTCTGTTTTTCTGTTAGTCATCTTCTCATAGTTTTTAATCCTTTTGTCTTTTTGGCTCAGGTAGAATAACCCCCTTCAATATCTCCTGTAATGCAGGTCTTGTGGTGCAAAATTCTCTCCATTTTTGTATATATGGAAAAGTCGATATTTCTCTTTCATATCTAAAGGATAACTTTGCTGGATACATTATGCGTTATGCTTGGCTGGTAATTTCTCTCTTTCAATAGCGTGAATATTTGATTCTACTCCTTCCAAGCTTGTAGAGTTAATGCTGGAAAATCCTATGATAATCTAATTGAATTTACTTTATAGGTTACCATCTTCTATTCCCTGACTGCCCTGAGAATTTTTTGTCATTAATTTTTTGACAGTTTTAATATAATATGCCTTAGAGAAGGTCTTTTTTGATTGAGACAATTAGGTGTTCTCTTTGCTTCTTGGATTCATGTGTCAGGTTTGGGAAGTTCTCGTTAACTATTGTTTGACTAGGCTGTCTTTTCCCTTCTCCCTCTCTTTTCCTTCTGGTATACCCATTATTCTTACATTGCTCTTTCTGGAGGAGCCAGATAGTTCACATAGAGTTTTTTCTTTCTTTTTTTAATGCTCTAGTCTCTCCTTTCATCTGTATCATTTCTATATTTGTATCTTGATATCACTATTTCTTTCCCCCATCTGGTCAGTTCTATTTCCTAAACTCACTAGTTCATTCTTCATCTCTTTTACTGAGTTCTTCAGCTCCAGAATTTGTATTTGTTAGTTTTTTTAAAGTTTCAATCTCTTTGGTAAAGTACTCATTTTGTTCATTAATTTTATTTCTGAGTTCATCAAACTGCGTATCTGAGTTTTCTTGCATCTTGTTGAGTTTTTTCAGAACTTCAATCTTGAATTCTCTGTCATTTAGTTCACATATATCCATGTCTCTAAGCTTATTTTTTAGAGGTTTTCATTTTCTTTCTGAACTGCCTCGTTACCTTGGTTGTTAATGGTATTTGATAGATTATTTCTCTGCCAAGGTATTTATGGGAAAGAGCTCGTTTGTTGTTGTTACTGTTGTTGTTTTTGGTTTTAAGAGTGATACCCCTTTAGCAGGTTTTGTTGTTGTTATTTTCCAGTAGGTGGCATGGAGTACCAGTGTTTTATTTTTGTCTTGCACTGCTCTGGCTTCTCTGATCACTTCAGAGGTTTCCATGTGTGACTCTCTCAAATGTGTTTGTGTGTTGAACAGGGAATCCTTTGTTGAATTATAGCTTTTCAACTTGTAACTTCAAGAGGAGAGATCAGGGGGACCTGTCACACCGCCATTCTTCTGACTGTTCACACTATTCTTGATAAGCGTTTTACAAAAAAATATGACACTGTCATTCTCAATGCTTTAAATTATAGTGTACTAGATAATTATTTACTGTTTGTTTTCATTTACTTATACATGTATAGCTGATGGTAAAAAAAATTTTAATGTTTAGACAACAATTTTAAAGGTCATGGGACAATTTTAATTAAATTCCCACTGACTGTTAAGATCACTTTGCACAGTTTTAACTTGTATAGTCATTTCATGGTCCATTACTACTATGTAAAGCAAGGATTGAGAGTCTAAAATATAGAAGTATATAGTTGAACTTTTTGGCAATAAATATGTTACAGTTTTTAAAATAACTAATGGACAATGTTACAGCTATATTAAACAGTAAATGTTACCAAAATTGAAAATGAATAATCAGTGACCACTTGCAAATGGTGTTAGGGAAAGAGAACATGTACCATTAGACCAGTTAATGTGCAAGCTTCTCCTCATCACACCAGACTCTCCTGCATCCTAGTGGTGGTGCATATTCTCTGTTATTCTAAAGTTATGGAGAGTCTTCACCCTTGATGTATTATTACTTTCTAAATATTCCTCCAATCCATCTACCTCTTTACATCTCTTTCTTGCTTTTACTCAGACTCCTCTTTCTAACTGTCATGTTCTTTCATCCCACCTTGGTCAAACTATAGAGTTCAAACATCTCCTCTGTGAATTCTGCAAGATTCATTCAAGCAGACACCATCACCATTCCCACCTCCTTTACCACTATAGCGTATACAGTACAATAATATATCTTCATTGTTGTGAACACTTCTTTGCATATATGTTCACTGAGTTTCTGGTATTCAGGCTGTTTGTGTCATTTGTGTTTTTGTCAACAGTGATACATTGTAGGTACATATTATAATCCATGATTTTTAAATGAGTAAATCCCTAATGTTATATAAATTTAATTTACTATGCCACCTTTAACTTAGATTTGTATCTTAAACTTTCTCTAGTCACATGATGCCTAACATAATAGTTGAATGAATGTGTGACATGAAAGACTGTACACTGATAAATAGAAGCCAGACTTGACCGTGCGTCTTTCAAGACAACGTGGCACCCTGGAGCCATTTGTTTTTTTTTCAGGGCTTGCAAAACAAGCCCAAGGGCTTGAGAAAAATTTAAAAATGCTAATATCATATTTAAAACTTCTTGTCCCGAGTATAAATTTAGTGTATATATATGATGATTTGATAAGCACTGAGAGCATAGATTTTGGAGTCTGACTGTGCTGAATTCATATCCATCTTTGTCACTTACTGGTTGTGTGATCACAGGAGTGAGACTCTATTTCTTTACTTGTAAAATGGGCTGGGGAGGGGTATGCAGGAAATGACATCTGTCTCCAGAATTGTCATGGAGATGAAGTATGACAACAGATGCAGATAAAGCACCATCATGTGTCTGGCACTTGAAATGTACATTATAAACATTAGTCTCTGTCCTCCATTTCCCTTTCTGTTTTCAGACTGTAATCTTGTTTGAATTTCCAGTATCAGTGCCATATATCATATTATCAATATTTAAAATAAATCCTCTTTTAGAGCATTTGAATTATGTTAGTAGGAATCATCCATTTCCTGACAGTTTTTAATTTATATTCAACTCTTGGATTATTTATTTGTAGGCTGGCCATGAAAACATAAAAACTCCAGGCAAACTTTCTTTTTTCTCTAAGTAATTATTAGCCATTGTTATTTTGTAATATATGTGTGAGCCCTCACTGCCAAATCATGTATACGCAGATTGAAACCTACTGTTTTTATTGCCTGATTTCAAACAGTTGAGTAAAATAAAGAATGGTTCAAAATATGTGCCAGTTCTATCAGTTAAATTAATGAACAATTATCTATAGCAGGACTCTGAAAATATTAATTAAACTTTTAGGGTTAAATTTGGTAAAATTAAGTCCTCTCCCCCTTTCTGTATATAACAAAGTTATAACCCTTCTTGTGACAAGTAAAGTAGCTGAGCACTCTTTACTATTCAATGTATTAAATTCTATTGCTCATAAAGCACACAAACTGTTGTAAATAACAGTGCATGTATTTTATGTTTATGTTGCATATACCTTAAACTAATGCTTAGATTTCAATTCATATTGTTGTCTTATTTTATTTAATCATTTTATTTTGTTTTTATTTTTCCTTACTTAATTCAAAATACCTGCCAACATTTTTGGCATGTGACTGAATTCTAAGCAACACTAGAAATAAAGAAAGGTGTTGATCATGGGAATGACCACTAGATGTTGCTAGTTGTCCAGTTTATAAATCTAAGCTTCTGTATTTCTCAAAAGCTTTCTTCTCCCTTTTCTTCACCAATGATTTTCAAACACCGTATCTAATCCAATGCTAATTTTCAGTAAAATTGGAGCTTATAAAAAGGCAAAATTTTCAACATCCAAGTTTTTTTTTTTTAATGTTTTTAACTCTCCGCTCAATCTCTTTACATCGTAAACGTAAGAGGTGTTTGAGCTGTTCAAATCTGGAATACAGTTCCACTATTTTAAAAGTTATTCTTAATGTAATGTTTTAATGCATAGTCTGTCGCCTTTCATACCCATAATAATTTGGGTATTTTTCTGTTAGGACAACAAATAATTCAATTATGTTGTAACTTGGTTCAACAAGGCACATTTATTCTAGAACTAGGCTAACTGAGTAACTGTCAAAGTTCTAATTATACACTGCTTCTGTTTTTTCCTTTGCTATATAACCTAGGAGTTGGCGAAGGGCTGGAACAGAGCACTAGGATTTGGGGAAAGAATTTTTGGTTATGGCTGAAAGCTTCAGAACTGGACAGGTCAAACTCAGGTAAGGCAGTTTTATGTATTGCTTCCATTAGTCAGGCAGGTGTTTGTGTTTAATTCTTTTTCTATTCAAGAGCATTGGAGGAAGCAAAACTGAACCCCAGGAAAGGAATAGAAAGGCTTTATATTACCTCCAGGTCAATCACAGGGCATGTTAGCAGGGTACTGCTGCCTAAAGACCGCATGGAGAGGCCAGGCCAATGTGGGAGAGCCAGAAAGGTGCCCAGTAACTGCTGCTGCAGAAACATTGGATGATGTTTCTAGAGGAAGTCACACTTTCATTGTTAATTATGCATTGCAATGATGTATACCTATGATTGGATTTCTAATTTGTCACCTATCTGTGACATACAATGTAAAAATGTATCAAAGAATCTATAGAACCTGTAGAATTAGGTACTATCTGGAAAAAAATTAAATCAAACAATACTGTCCTGTAAGTTAGCAAAGTCACTATGAAGATGCCTTTATCACCAGTACTAAAAATCCACTGTGATAGGTCCTGTAAAGGAAGGTTTCTCATCAAGATTGTAGGAATGAGGTCTGGAGTCCACAAAGACAGCTCAGCTATTTTGAAAAAGTCTGCTTCATAACATTCAAATCTAAAAATGAAGTGTAAATAAATGCAAACAATTTTCTCTGAGTCTCACTTTCCCTAATTTTCTAAGATGATCAGATATTATCTGTCATTGAAATAAGTGCATGAGTTCATGCAGTAGAATACATATTTTCAGAGATGTTGGTGATTTTAGTCTTTATTCTTTGGGAAGGTAAAGGCATATTATTAGAACTTTAAATTTCTAAAGGATTATCACATCAAATGTTTAGTTTTTACTTATTTCTCCTCCTGTAATATTCACTTTAATCGAATACCAATAAAACCATGTAAAAATAATACTGGAAACATAGAATTAAAAAGCGAAAGTGCTGAGCAAAATTTCTGCTAGAATCTGGCAATTTTTTAAGTAGAGCTGCTTTACTAAAATCAGGGAGCACTTCGAATGTGAAGCATCATTGAGAAAGAACTTGTATTCCTTCTTAAAAGTGTGATAGTTTTCTAGTGGCAGTCTGCCCAAAAGCTAGCTTTTCCCATCCAAAACACAAGATTTCTTCAATGGAGATGTTAGGTAAAAAAATAAATGTTAAGGTGAGTGCATAGTGTTACAACTGTATAATCCTTACACTAGTCCCAGTTGATGGTCTAACCTTGCATCAGAAGGTTTCCCTATAAAAATGTTTTGAATACCATTACCTCTGTCATGAACCCCCTCCCTACCTGGCTCCCTAGGTGAAGTCCTGTTTTTCAAGATTGAGGTATGTGTCATCTTTCAGGAAGCTTCCCTGTGTCCTCAGAGCTGAGTCAATCACTTCCTTTCCCTCCATTTGCCTCTAGCTCTGTAGAGACTCCATAATGATGTTTATTTCTCCTGTAGGAAAGAAAAATATCTTTGTCCTCTACTCTTTTTAATTTTTGAGTGGGACCCCGGTAACAAAATACAGATTAATAAAAATAAAAAAAAGCACACAAACGTATTGAAGTTTTATGTGATAAGAGAATTAAGGAAATGAGGACCCAAAGAAATGGTTAAATGTGAATGTTTTTATGCTAGGTTTGATGAAGAGTGGAAAGATATAATAGGACAAAAGGTATGATGCAAATGTAGTAAACTAGGGGAAACTTCTTAGCAAGGTTTTTGGTTTAGATTTCTCTCTGTGTCCCCTTGTCTTTGGAGATAAGTATGTTCCTTTCCTCTGGGTATAGGGAGGGTTGTATGACCTGCTTCAGGAGTAGGTCATACAACCTACACATGCCATTTCTTAAATGCCAATATTCAAATCTGGAATACAGTTAGCTATAGATTTCAGATAATATCAATTAAAATCTCAGCAGGATTTTTATACACATAGACAAATAGATTCTCAAATTTATATGGAATAGCAAGGAGAGGTTAAAGGAAGTGAAATAACTAAACAATTTCCTAAAAGAATAATATGTTTAGATGAATCACATTATTTAATTTTAATACTTAGTACAAAATTACAGTTACAAAGACAGTGCAATATTGGTGAACAGCAGACAGATGGATGGAACCCAATAGAGACTCCAGAAATAGACCCACTAATTTCAAAATACATCCAACAAAGCCAATTGATTACTTTTTAGTAAGATGCAATTGACATATAACATTATATTAGATTCAGGTGTACAACATGACTCAATATTTGTATATATTGTAAAAGGAACACCACAATAAGTTTAGTTAACAGGCATTAACACACATAATTAAAATTTTTTTTCTTGTGATAAGAACTTTTAAGATTTTTTCTCTTAGCAACTTTCAAATATACAACAGTATTGTTAACCATAGTCACCATCCTCTACATTATATCCCCAGGACTTATTTATTTTATAACTGGAAATTTGTACCTTTTGACCACCATAACCCATTTTGCCCACCATCCAGCCCCCACTTCTGGCAAACATCAATCTATTCTTCCTATATATGAGTTTGGCATTTTTTTTGGCATTTTTTTTTGAGTCCATATGGGATCATACAGTAATTGTCTTTCTTTGTCTAACTTATTTTATTTAGCCCTCAAAATCCATTCATGTTTGTTGCAGATTTCAAGATTTTCTTCTTATCTTATGGCTCAATAATATCCCATTGTGTGTGTGTGTGTGTGTGTGTGTGTGTGTGTGTGTGTGTGTGTATCACATTTTCTTTATGTATCCATCCATCAGTGGGCACATAGGTTGCTTCTATGTTTTGGTTATGATAAGTAATGCTGCAATGAACATAGAGGTGTATATATCTTTTCTAATTATTGTTTTTGTTTTTTTCAAATAAATACCCAGAAGTGGAATTGCCAGATCATATGGAAATTGTAGATTTAATTTTTTGAGGAAACTTCATATTGTTTTTCATAGTGTAAAGTCACTATGACAAAATAGCAAAATTAATACAATGGTTGATAGCCTTTTAAAAAAAATGTGTTGGGAAACTTGGACACCCATATGTTAACAATAGAAGTTTGAGATGATACCTTATGTAAACATTAGCTCAAATAGATCATAGATTTCAAAGTAAAACTATAAAACTTTCAGAAGAAAATATAAGATAAAAATCTTTGTAACCTGGAGTTAGGCAACAAGTTCTTATACTTGCCACCAAAAATCAAAATTTATGGAAGAAAATAATAATAAATTGGGTTTCATCAAAATTTAAAAGGTTCCCTGTACAAAAGACAGAATTAAGAAAATAAAAAGAAAGACAAGCTATAGACTAAGAAGAAATAAGGGCGACTCATGAGTCTAAAAATGTGCTTGTACCTATAATACAAAATGAACTCTCTAAGCTCAACATTTAGAAAACAAACAACTCAGTTAAAAATTGGCAAAGAGTTTGTGTAGATAGTTCTATCCAAAGAGGATATAAAGATGGCAGGTAAACACACAAAAAGGTGTTCAACATAATCTTCCATTAAGGAAACTAAACCTACAGTGAATACCATTGTATACCTCTTAGGATGACTAAAACAATACTAACAACATCAAGTATTGGTGGAGATGCAAAGGAACTAGAACTCTCATACATTGTAGTGGGAACACCAAATGATATAGTCATTGTTATGGGTTGAATTGTGTCCCCGCACCACCTCAAATAAATGCTTTGAAATCTTAACGCCTAGGATCTCCAAATATGGCCTTATTTGGAAATGAGGTCTTTACAAATGTAATTAGTTAACACAAGGTCATAGTGGAGTACAGTGGTCCCTTAATCCAACATGTCTTGTGTCATTATTAAAAGGGGAGCTTTGGACATGAACATGTCCAAAGAGAAAACAGCAGGTAAAAATGAGAGATGATGTGATGCAACTATAAGCCAGGAAACACAAAAGATTGCCAGCAAACCACCAGAAGCTATGAAAAAGGCATGAAACGCATTCTTCCTCATAGCCTGAGAAGGAACTAACCCTGTTGTCACCTTGATCTTGAACCTCTAGCCTTTGGAACTGTGACACAATTAATTTATGTTGTTTAAATCACCCAGTTTGTGGTATAGGCATATCTCATTTTATTGTCTTTCACTTTATTGTGTTTCACAAATATTGAGTTTTTTACAAATTGAAGGTTTGTGGTAACCCTGTATAGAGCAAGTCTGTTGGCACCATTTTTCCAACAGCATTTGCTCCCTTCATGTCTCTGTGTCAGCTCCTGGTGAAGATGCTATGAAAATTGTTGAAGTGACAACAAGAATTTAGAATATACATAAACTTAATTGATGAAGCAGCAGCAGGGTTTGAGAGGATTGACTCCATTTTTGAAAAAATTTCTACTGTGGATAAAATGCTATCAAATAGCGTCACATGCTACAGAGAAATTGTTTGTGAAAGGAAGTGTCTGTCAATGTAGCAAACTTTATTGTTGTATTATTTTTAAAAATTGCCACAATTTCTAATTTAAAGAAACCTTCAGCAACCACCACCCTGATCAGTCAGCAGCCATCAACATTGAGGCAAGACCCTCCATGAGCAAAAAGATTACAACTTACTGAACGCTCAGATGATGGTTAGCATTTTTATAGCAATAAATTATTTTTAAATTAAAGTATCTAAATTTTATACATAATGCTACTGTATGTTTGATAGACTACACTATAGTGTGAATATAAATTTTATATACACTAGACACCAAAAAATGTATGATTTACTTTATTGTGATACTCGCTTTATTGCAGCGGTCTGGAACAAAACCCACAGTCTCCAAGGTAGGCCCATACTTTCTTACAGCAGCCCTAGCAGACTAAAACAGCCACTCTGAAAATGTTTTAATAAAATTACACACACACCCCACGCCTGGGCATTCACCGTAGTGAAATGAAAACTTATGTTCATACCCATACCTAAGTGTTTATATTGGTTATAGCTATAACTGTCCAAACCTACAAAGAACCCAAATATTCTTCAATGGGAGAATGGATAAACAAACTGTGATACATCCATCCAGTGGAATACTACTCCGCAAAAAATAAATAAATACAAATATAAATAAATAAATAAAATACAAGCAAAACGGGGGGGGGAAAAGGAAACCTAGAACAATAAGAAAACCTCTTGAAAGAACTATTGAACACACAACTTGGTGAATCATAAAGGCTGAGTGAAAGAAGCCAGTATCAAAATATCACATTGTATCATACTGTCTATATGACGTTCTGAGAAAGATAAAACTATAGTGATGGATCCATTGTTTGCCTGAGATAGAGATAGCTGGAAGTGGTCATTATAAAGGAATGGCATGAAGGAGTTTGGGAGATGATGACAACATTTGTTTCCTGATTTATGGCAGCGTTTATATAAATGCTTGCATGTTTTAAAATTCATAGAACTGTGTACCAAAAGGAAAATAAGTCAATTTTACTATATTTTACCTAAAAAATAAAGCAAAATAAAGTAGTCTGAACTAGTATGTATGGTTTACAATAGCATTTAAAAAGAATATTTATTGAGTCCTCTTGGATTAAAAGAAAAATAGGATAGTGGTATGGACTTGGTTTAAAATTAAAAGAGGGTGTAATCACCAGACAGTGTTGGTTGAAAATTCATACAATTTGTGCTGGTAGACTTCATAGATTAAGTTATTTTTAAAAGTATATTTTTCAGTTGTTAGTATAAAATTTGTTCAAAAGTTTATTTTTTCTCTTGGTTAAATTTTTTAAAAGTATGCCTTTTTAATTTTTTTAAATGTAATGATATCAATCTTTTGTGTCAAAATGAAAGAACATAATTTAATTGATTAAAAATGTGGTAAAAATAAAACAGTAAAATATTTAGAAAATAACATGAATCTGCATAAAACTGAGATAGAAGAGACTTAAAATGAAGGATGATTATTCAGATTCATAAACTGAAAAATGAGCATGTTTGATTACATACAATGAGATCCACGGTAAAAGTCAACATATCAAAGTTCAAAAAGTAAAAAGAAAATTAAAAATTATTTGCCACATAGAAAATTATGTTGGAATAGAAAAATGCAAAGTTATATTACAGCTTCATTAGAAAATAAAAGGTTTCAAAAACAGTCAAATCACAGAAGATACGATGAAATTTGTCAATCAACATATGAAAATTATTCAACCTTTCTGGTAGGGAAATGCAAACTATAAATAAACAATCATTGTGTGTTCACCATCCAGAGTCAGTTCTCCTTCACATTGGGATTTATAGATGATGTAATACAGAATTGTACTCCTGAAATCTATGTAATTTTACTAACAATTGTTACCCCAATAAATTTTTTTAAAAAGCTATCTTTTATACATAAAAAAATAAACAATCATTGGGATGACATTGTTTCAGCCGTCAGATATGCCAAATTGGCAAATAGTACAAACAGTAAATTCATAGAAAATGAAATGCAAATTTTAAGTACAAATATGAAAACATATTCAAACATACCAAAGGAAAAATGCAAATTTAAGAAACCCAACAAACTACCACTAAGTCATCTACCAGGTGGATTAAAGTGAAAAGAAAAGAAATAACTAGCTTTTGAAAAAATTATAGTTATATTACTCTTATGTATTTTGCTATAGACTATGAATTACTGCAATATTGTTGGAAATTATTCTAGTGATATGTAGGTAATATTAAGAAACAGACATAACCTCTTTTACCTAGCAATTCTGAAGTGAAATTCATTCTAAAGCTGCTGTAGAGAAAGCTATATGAAAGAGAATATTGCACCACTGTTTGTGGTGCCAAAAAGTGGAAATAGCATTATTAAATGTTCATCAATGTCAGCACAAGTTGTAAAAATATTTTTAAAATATGTATTTTATGGCCTTTTTACCTGCAATACATGCATACACACACACATGTTTTTTTCATTTGAGATGTAGATCATTAATATCTTTATGGATTACCTAAAATTCAACCTAATCACCTCGCAAAGACCAAACATACTACTAACATTCAGACCGTAGAAGCATATATCCTCAGTAACTGATTTCTAATGTATTCCATTTTTGGTCAAAGAACTCTGCATGACTTTCAATCCTTTTCAGTTAACAAGATATGTTTTGGTTCAGCATATAGGTTATCTTGATCAATGTTCCATGCACACTTGAAAATATATGCATTGCTGATTGATTACTTCTTAGTTTGCATCAAACATTGAGGTTTTAAGGGATAAAAATCTCTGTATATGTAGGAATACGTTTGCAGTGTTTCAAAAGGGCCTCTGGAACACCTCAAAGGATTTGAAATTGCATGGGAAGCCTTGTAAAATAAGTGATGAAAACTTCTATGGTATACTGTATAGATAAACAATGGTTGTAAATTAATAGAATAGTGGTAGTTGGGGCTCTGAGAAACCCAAGACAGCTAGCCGCTGGATTCTTTCCTGCTCCCTGGCTCCTCATCTTTCATTTATTTCATCCCTTCACACATCACAGTGCATTTAATCTGGACTTAGATGAAAAACGTCATGAGCTGACATTATGGAAAGAAGACACACTTCACTATGGCCAAGGTTTGATAGAGTCACTTCAAGAAAATGCCAAGTTGGTCACCATTTTCCTTTCACAGAGAGCTCCCAGGAGACAGATTTTAAAGATCATTGACTGCCATCTGGAGATTTTGTTTATTGTAAAGGACATCAAATAAAAGACACTCTCAGACCGCATTGGAAGAGGTCTGATCAAGTGCCTAACTGCAAATAGACATCTACACCTGTCTATGGCCATCAAAGACTCTTCCAGGGTGAGAACTGCTGACATCAGAGGTAGACAGCTATCCCAAGACATTGACAAGGTCTGTATAACTATGTATTGATATTGAACTGATAATCCATTTTTTTAATTGTCTTTACCTGTCTGCTAATGATATTAGTCATAATGAAAGCTGTGCTTGTTCTTTGGGTTTTTCTATTTACACTTGTCATCTATAGGACCATAGGACATTTCATGAAATTCCTGTTTTTTATTTATATCTTCTTCCTTATTTCACTAGTTACCTTGGCTGCTCCTTCAACAGCTAGTTTAGCAATCGACTGCCAAGCAGGAAGACACAAGGCATGGGGTCATGCCTATGACTACCGAAGCCAGGCTGAGGGGTTAGGCCTTGGAATAGCCCAGGACTGAGAGTGGCCAGAATCCAGGTAGACGAGATGAACACAAGAATAAACAAGTCAATAAAGAGTTCAAATACAGAATACGCATGAGTACTGGAGTGAGTGGTTGGTTAAAATGAGTTAACATCAAGAACCAGAAGAAAGATACCAGGTTGGAAAGTAAAGAATTGTATTGGAGGTTGATTGGAAAGGGAGTCAGAAACACGAATCCTTGGAAGAACTGTGAGGACAGAACAAGACAATTAATTCAAAACCTCTTCTTCAATTTAGGCAGAGTTTCCACAAGTAACATATTGAGCATCATCTCCATAAATATCCAGTCTGAGGTAAATGTTTTCCTCAACCAAGCCTTATCATATATTTCCTATTTGAGGAGTAAATAAATATAGAACATGAATAATTTGGAACTGCATTAAATTAGGTAGATTCGTATCCAATTACCTGTATCCAGAGTGTGCCCTTGATGTAGAAAATTATATGACTATGATTAACCCTAAGCTCTTCTAATCTTGTGCATTTCTTAGAGCCAACAAATCAACATAATGATTTGGGGTATAAACTGGATAAATTATATAGGCTGAGCCATAGTCACTTTGCAAACTCCTGTTCTGAATAAAGAGTTGACAATTCCAGACACCTATCTTCTGCTACGTTATAGACCTTAACTTCTATGTGATGTTCTGTCTTTCCTAGCTGCAACTAAATCTGAGTTTTTGAGGATTTACCATATGAGGTAAGGTAGAGTTAGTATCTCGAGAGGAATAGAGATCTGACGTCTGTTATTCAATTGTGAAATACTGTGCATCCTACCCACAAACTATGGATTCAGTCAACAGATTTTATCAGGTAAAAGAATGAGATGATATTTTTATGAGTGGGATGAATGAAGACACTGAAGGTCTTCTTTTGGATTTATGATTTAAAAATAGACTAAACTTCACATTTGCATGCATAAAACTATGAGTATAGATCTCTCCCCATCTGAAATTGTCTTTATTGGTATGCGGAAATGATACTAAATGAATAATTAATAGCAAATTAGTATAATTTCATTTATAAAAAGTTTTTTCAATACAATTAATATAATAATTACCAAATTATGTTTGTCTATGACAATAAATTAGCATAAATATTTTTGTAAAGCAAATAAGTTAAATGACATCTTCAATTGTTAATATTTACTTTGAACATAAATCTATTTCTAGACCACTAGCCAAATGAGTATTTCACAATATTCCACTTCAGGAATTTATGAGCTTGGTGATTAAATGTATTTTAATTTTATTTTGAAATCTCCTATTCACATAGATAAAAGTATGATCTGCCCAGTGACCTGATTCGTGTAATACGTTTTAAGTGATTTCTTAAAGAGATGATCAATTTTTTTTTCTTTTACAAATAAAAATGTAGTGGGATAAAGTATGTGAAAATTACATGCTAACATAAATCCAGGTAAATATAGGAAATTTCATCTAATAGTGAGAATGACTACAGTGGGGTCTGCTAAGTATCAGACAGTCTTATGTAGGTATTGGCAAAGTAAACTTTCAACCGAAGTCCAGGATCCTGATCCAAGCCCTGTTGCTCTTCTAGGCCTTTTCTCTCCCTGGTTCTAGTCAACCTGGACTCCCATTGTTTGCTTCTGTGTTCTGCCCATTACCTTCTGATCCCAATGTGTTACTTTTTAGTACAAATGTCAGCTGCTGAGATTTAAACGATCTAATTTCAGTCATTAAATAGGACATTTTGTCTTAAAACAGACTTCAACAAACTTTTTTGAGGGCTCCTGTAGACCAAATACTGTGCCAAATGCTTTGGAAGCATCATCTCATTTAAGCTTTTCAAAAATCTTACTCGTTTTATAGAATTGAATGGTTTTCTATCTACTTATTTTGGTTTTTGAGTATCACAGTCAGAACAGGAATAGTGAGATTATTGTAAATAATAAATCCATTCATCTAATGAAATTGGATTAGATCAGGAAAGTATGTGAATTTTAGTGTTCAAAATTCTTTAACCATATTCTTTAACTCTGAGTTCCATATGTGAGAGGGAATATTTCCATCCCCATAACTCTTATGCCATAAACAGAGAACATATTTATAATGAATTTTTATTGATATATAGCAAACATGCAAAGAAGTAAAGAAGTACACAGATTATAAATATTGAACTCAATGGGTTATCAAAAAATACATGTCCCATGTTACCAACTCCCAGGGCAAGAAACAGAATCTAACCATCACTCCAGAGATAACTTTCCTCCTTTTATTTGCGACTTTTTCCCTTTGACCCAAAAGTAACCACTATTCTAACACCATCGATTACTTTTGCTGGTTTTTAAGATTTGTGTGAATAGAATAATTTGATAACTCTTTTAGCTTCTTCCATTCAAATTTTAATTGTTGGAGTCATCCATGCTGTTGTGTGCAGCAACAGTTTGGTCTTTTTCATATGTATATAATGACTGATTAATATATCACAGTTTAATTAACCATTCTATTGTAAAAGGACTAATATGTTGTTTCTAATTCTTGACCATCACAAATAATACTATTATGAACATTGTCATATTGCCTTTCGAATTTCTGATGAAGAGATTCTCTGGGTCAAGAGGATACCTACACTGAAATTTAGTAGATAGGATCAAATAGTTTGTATTTTTATACAAATTAGCATTTATATCAGCAGTGTGGATAAGTTCCTTTGCTCTATATCCATTCTTATACTTAATATGGTTGCATTTCATGCTTTTACCCATTCTTTTGAGTAGTAGTAGCTAAATGTAGAAGTAATTTTAGAATCCTAGATTACTAAATGAGGTTGTAAACTTTTCCATGTTTTATACATGTGGATGTTTCCTTTTGTAAATTTTTTAATTGAAATATCTGTATTTTATTTATTGATTTGTAGAAATCTATGTTTACATCTATTAAGTATAAACTCTTTTTTGTTTATTTATATTGAATGTATCTTTTCTTAGTTTATTTTTTTCAGCTCACTTTATTAATGTCTTCTTAATGTAGAAAATTCTAATGTAGACCAATTTTTAATTCTTTTTCTTTATTATGTACTCTTTTTTTCTGGTTTAAGAAAAAAGAATTCTACTGAAAATTGTGAAGTTTCAATTGCTTAATATTATGTTGTATGTGTAGACTCATTTTTTTCTCATCCTTTCATTTGTTTTACATAAGTACTACAATGTCTTAATTACTTAGGTTCATAATAGGACCCCCTGCTTGGTATTGTAACTACTCCAAATTTGTGTCTCACATTCAAAACCATCTTGGCTGTGCTTGGCCCTTTGCAATTCTTTACAAATTTGATAATAAGTTTGTTAATATTCCCCAGCAAAAAAACAAAACAAAACAAAATGTTGGGTATTGGATTGGGATTACATTAATCTATTGATCTTTTGGGAGAAAATGTATACATTTGCTATGCTGAGTTTTACCCCATTTATTAGGTTGAACCATAAGAAGCAGTTAATATTCAAAAGATCTACAGAAACAGCTTCTGCATGTGATTAAACCTAATATTTATATCTTTCTTTAATATTTTTCAATGATGTTTTATGGTTTCCTGAGTCAACTTCTTTAACATCTTTCATTGGAATTATTACTACATGATTGATTGTTTTATATTATTGTTAATGTTATTGGTTTTTCAATTTAATTGTCCATCTATTTTTTGCTGGAATATATAAACATAAGAGATTTTTTTTTCTATAACTACCTAGGTATTTTGCTATATTCACTTATTAATTCTAATAGGTTATCTAACGTTTCTCTTTCATATTATATATATAATTTACTGCATAAATACTGAGAATTTTGTTTATTCCTTTCAAATTATGTAATTTATTAATTTTCTTGCCTATAGCATTGAATGTTGAGTAAAAATGGTGAAATCAGATGTATGATTTTCATAGATAAACTTTGCAGATAGGATTTACCCTTCTATTCTTAGCTTGCAACAACATTTTTAAATGAATGAATTTTAAATGTTATCAGCTAATTCTTGCATTGATTTAAAAAATGTTTTTCTCTAAATTTGTGTTAACGTTAAAATGTATATATCATCTAGCTACTGCAATAATGACTGTTCTAAAATAAGCATCTTTATATGTTTCTTCTTAAAATTTGTATTGTTACCCAAATACTATTCTGAATTATTATTATATTATGATAATTTTGAATTAAGATTCAAACCCATTAGTTAGTGAAAATCAGGCCTTTCGTTATTGGCATGGAACTCTCCCTTGCCCATAACACCATAGCCTTGCATCCAAGCCACCACATTTACTTAACATATCATGCTGCCTGGAATCCACTTACCCTCATTCTTTAAATGACTAACTCCTCTTTCCATTCTTTTAAAGGCTAATTTCCTTTGCACTACCTGTCCAACCTATGTCAATTCCAAGAACTGCCCTGTCATCACTTTTTGTGTTAGAAAGGAATCCCCTCCATTACTTTTTATACTGTGTAATCATACAATAATTTATCTTTTTTATAAAGGGCTAAAAATCAATACTTTTTTGTTATGCTAAGCATTACTACTGACCAACCCCCTCGGTCAGATGCCCAACTATAATAATTGTAATACTAGGAAGACGGACATGCTAGAGGTTGGCATCTCCATTTAGATCCTGAACCTAAAGCAGGGAAAAAAGAGTAGTTTCACTAAAAAAGATGGAAATATTATACATAGATATGATAACTGGAGGAGTCACTGTAAATTGCACAGTCCCCTCATATTTGAACACACTGAAGATATGCTTATATAATCCTACTTTATATAATTCTGCTAGCATAAATTTGAAAACTCAAGTAGTTCTTTTGGAGTGTGGTATATTTATTCACATGTCAGTTTGTATTTCACTATCAGAAGCCTGCTAGGACTTAAGTCTAGCTATAAGTTCAGAAGCAAAAGGGGTGGTGAGGGTGGGTTCTGAGTAGAATCAGCATCGTCTTGCATGGCAACTGCCTCACGAGAGGCCATTACCATTTCCTCAGACAATGCAGGGGTAATGTCCTCAGATGGAGGTGGAAAGGCCAAATTCACGATGGGCAAAGTTACTGTGGTGGGGAGGGAGGCCACTGTCACTGGCTACTTCTGCTGAGGTTTGGATCTTCCAACTGCACACTGGGGTAAGTAACCAGAAATCCGTATCACAGACAGTATGACAACTGTGAATCATTTTAAATTATTCTTCAGCAGTTACTTTGAAAGTTCCATTTATTTCCTTGTGACCCTATGTAATGGCCTACACATGTTTGCAGTGTTGTGCTTTTAGTTTTAATTTTCATGATGTCTTCACTTTACTGAAAAAAAATCTTACTTTACTTTTGACCTGTTATTATCTCCATTTTTAAAGGAATTTCTAAGAATATGTGAACGAATTGAAAAGCATAACACACTCCATAGTAAAAAGACTCATCAAAATGTTAACATTCCAAAGATTATCGAAAATGTAGTATAATCTCAATAAAAACGTCGTTGAGTTTTTTTTTTTTTTAGAAGTCTACATTTTCTAGCCTATTCTATATTCTTTATGGGAAAAATACAAGCCAGAGTAATAAAAAAAAAAAAAACCTAAAACAAAATGGAGGAGTGTTCTAGCATATATTCAAACATATTTTAAAGCCTTATTTCTTAAAGCAATGTGGTATTATGAAACAACAGACAAAGCAATAGAATAGAAGATAAATCCAGGAAAAAAAGCCAAATATGTATGAACATTTATTGAAATATTTATTCAGTGTTAAGAATAAACTCTACCTGGTAATTGCTTTTGTTTGAATCTGGCTAATGATTGGAAGCTTGGCCTTCTCTAACAGACTTCATTTCATTCCATTGAGGTTTTAAATACCAATCATTTCCAATCCTTTGAGAAGTAATTCACTTCTGAAAGATTTCTTTCAAGTAAGTAGGGATTTTAGAAATAAGAAAATCTCTCTCTCTCTCTCTCTCTAACTCACACACACATACACACAAACCCAAATTTCTATATAGACAACACTAAGGAATGTATACAAGAATGTTGACACCTGATTAAACATTTTTAAAGTTCTTAAAAGTGTGTGTTTATCTAGCCTCAGAGTCAGTTCTCCTTCCATCACCATATATTTGATCCCCTTTACCCTCATCTACCACCCCCCTCCCCACTTACCCTCTGGTAATCACTAAACTATTATCTGTGTCTATGAGTTTCTGTTTCTCATTTGTTTTCCTTGTGTTTTTTGTTTGTTTGTTTTTGGTTTATATGCCACATATCAGTGAAATCATATGGTTCTCTGCTTTTTCTGTCTGACTTATTTAGCTTAGCATTATAATCTCAAGATCCATCCATGTTGTCACAAATGGTCCTATTTCATCTTTTCTTACCACTGAATAGTATTCCATTGTGTATATATAGCACAACTTCTTTATCCATTCATCTATTGAAGGACATTTTGGTTGTTTCCATGTCTTATCACCTCACCCCAGTCAGAATGGCTATCATCAACAAGACAAATAGTAACAAGTGTTGGAAAGGCTGTGGAGAAAAAGGAACCCTCATACACTGTTGGTGGGACTGCAGACTGGTGCAGCCTTTATGGAAGGTAGTGTGGAAGTTCCTCAAAAAATTACAAATAGAATTACCGTATGACCCAGCAATCCCTCTCCTGGGTATCTACCCAAAAAATTTGAAAATATTTATCCATAAAGACACATGTGCTCCAATGTTCATTGCAGTTTTATTTACGGTGGCCAAGACATATAATAGTTTAATAATAAATTTATCTTAGGTCATGTGAACAAAATCCCAGATTGGCAACCTTATATTGCAAGAAAGTCACCCTAGTTTCATTGATAAGGCCTTTGCATTTCCACACCATTATCATTAGGAAAAGGAATACAAAGTTTTAATTAGCTAGAGAGAAAAATATAATATGACTCCTCAATTTTCCAATGAAAGTCCTGCCATAATCTTAATCTCTAACCTTGTCACCATTACTCTCCGCCTTTCTTGGACCTCTGTAATAGTTGATTGTATATCTGCTTCTTTAGTTGGAACAACCAATAACTCAGATTTACACTCTCATCTCTGGAAAGAGAGTCTTTGTAATGTCTGTGACTACATGGTAGAGAATGAAAAATATATTGATCCCTGGATATATCTTAAGCGAATGAGGATTTATAAAGTCCAAGTGAACCATACAGGCTGGTACTCTGAAAAATGTGAACACAAAAATGAATGAAATTTTAATGTGAGTAGCCTCTACAGTATGGCTGCATAATCATTCAGGAAAAAATGACTCTCTTTTTCACTCCAATACAATGTAAACTAATGAAGATATCAGGTTTTAAAATATTTGTCATGTTTCTCTCTTCTTCTTTTCCACCTCCTCTTTCTCCCATGGCTCCTATTTTCCTCCTCATTTTTCTGTATCAAAAATTATTGAATAACCCCTGTGTTCAGTATTTTGTATCCAGCGCTGACCAACAGAACTTTTCCTTTTTTTGGGGGGGGGATAAATATTATGTGTGGGCACATTCTGGTATAGTAACACCAGCCACATATAACTATTGAGCATGTAAAATGGGGCACCTGTGACTAAAAACTGAATTTTTAATTTTATTTCATTTGAATTAATGTAAATTTAAATGGGCCAACTAGTGACTACCGTACTAGAGAGAACTGCAGTAGACTGTGGGCTTACACAAAGGCAGAACACAATTGTCAACCTCTAAAGACTTAGACCTAGTTCATTCAATAATCAGCCACTATTAGTTGAATTTGTCTTTTGTGCTAAACTCCATTCTAAACACTGAAAAAACATCCAGAAACAAAACAGTAAGACCATATGCATTACCTATATGAGGCTGTAAAAGATTAGTGTTCTTGCTATATCTGAAATTCTCTGATTAGGTGATAAAAGAGAGAAAGCCTGTGTTGGAACACTTTTCTCTGTAAAGGTTTTTCTCCTCTTAAAAATAGTGTCAACACTCAAAAATTAGAGTGAAGTTTTGTTTCGAACAAAAATCATCATAAATCTAAAGTTATTTTAGTTCTGGCCAGCAAAAGCAATTTAAGAGCTTAGTTGTTAATTTTGGTGTTAATTTTGAAAAGACTGGGGAGAAGACCATGGTGACACATATTAATAGCAACTAGGGTCTAGAACTTGCTCAATAATTAGTTCTATTAAATGTTTGCTTCATTCTTGATTAGCAGAAGATTTTTTTTAAAGACAGCTTCATTGAGACATAATTTACAAATTGCATACATCAGTCATGTCATCACAATCAAGATAATGAACATATCTATTACCATCAAAAGTCATTTTACATCCCTCTGTGATTCCTTCCTCATCTGCTACTTGCCCCATCATCCCTTGCCCAAAGCAACTACTTCTTTGCTTTTTGTCCTTGTAGTTAGCTTTGCATTTTTTAGAATTTTATATAAATGGAATCAAACAAAATGTTTTATTCATAAAGAATAATTATTCTGATATTTACCCATCATGTTGTATGTACCAATAGTTTTTTATTTTTCTGTTTAGCAGATAGATTTTAATGGAAAATTTATTGAAGCTGGTAAGGACAATATTGGGAGCTTATAGCAAGGTAAAGTGTTACAACAAAAGAAAAAAAAGATGAAAAAAGGGAGTGGCACTAAACAACTAGTAATTTATTTTATAATTTAATGTAGAGTAGGAACAAGACTCTGACTTTATCTGGTGAGGTGACATTTATTTTTTACCAAACTAATAGTTTAATTCTAAGGACTATGGAGACTATGCAAGGAATGTAAGGGGAGTTTTCATCACCTCCCTCAAAGAATTAGAACACGGTTGGAGAAGAAAGCTGGGAATAAACCAACCATTGGACAATAAGAGGCCAAAGTATAAGATACTGGCTACTAGTGTGATAATATCTACAGAAGAGAGAGACTATTGTATGGTGGAGTAATCATTGAAGGAAATGAAAATTGAATTAAATCTTAAAAATTTAAATAGAATTTGAATGGGTGAAATGAAAGAAAAGAATAGTAATCCATGTAGGAAGAAATATAATGAGGGTAGGAAAAACTAGAGTTTGAAAATATCGTTGTGTGATATGTGTGTATGTGTGTGTGTGTCTGTGAGAGAGAGAGAGATACCAAAGAAGCAGGATAGAGGAAAGAAAGGCCCAGCCAGAGCAGAAATACATATAGTGTACTCAAGGGATTAATTAATTGCAATATTGGGTAAGCAGGCCAGGAAATTGTGTTTGAAACAGTAAGAAATGTAGAATTACTGTGTTTCTTGAAGAAAGAGATATAGGGAAAAAAAACACAGTTTTTTCCTCAGGATTCTTCCTAAGAACGAGTGTCAGACTAACTAAAAGAAGAAAATGAATCAGTGTGACCAGCTTGGACATTTTAGAACTAACCCAGGTGTGAGGTACAAACATGGATGAAGGAGTAGTAAAGGGAGGCAAAACAAAAATTCTTTAAAGGAAAAAAAGACAGGTTGCTAGAATTGGCTATAGGGGAGGGATGAGGAGAGAAACATGTCTAAAGGAGTGGTGAAACTGAAAAAGACCTTATTCTTCCAACAGAAAGAGGAATGTTCACAACATAGACGTGCTTGTGTTGTAGGTGATGAGTTCAGTCTCAGACATGATAGTGACTTAAAATTACAGATGGAGGAGCTCTGTAGAGATTTGATCAAAACAGAACTGGAGCACTGTGAGGATTCAGAACAGAGCCTCTGGATATCAGCAACACAGGACAACCCTTAGTCACATAATGTGTGAACGTCCTTAGAGAACTGAGTCGCTTTAAAGGAGAGAGTCATGGAGGCAGGATTCAAACAACCTCCAAGGGAGGCAATGCTGCCTAAACCCCAGAAGAGGAACATGACACAGACTTGAGTTTTAATACAGTTTAAAAAGGAATAATGAATTGGAGAAATTTACAAACATTAATTAAACCACCCAGATCTTCATCCTTGTCCCACTCAAGTGTAAGCAGGTCGAGAAGAGCCAAGTGAGGAACTAAAATGAGAAGATAAAAGAGGAATAAAATAGGTTCATATTATCTTCACTTCCTTCTCTTCCTGTACATTTACTGATATGAAGAGTTTAAAGTGGCCCGTTTACAGTTTCAACTTCCAGTTTAAAGAAACAATTATCCTGTCCCCTGAAAAAAAGTTTCTCCCTTTGAAATTAAGACCACAAGATCAGAATAGCCCAAAGTCTCAGACACAAAAAGCAAAAGTTTGTTAGTGGATCATTAGGAATAATAATGAGAATTGACACTTTTATTTTCACCCTTTGATTATAAATCATGTCTATAGGAGAAATAGCACTGTAAATTAGTCTTTGATTATACAGCATAAACCAAACCTGGAGGACATTGCCCCAGCCGTACAAGGTGTTGTCACCATTTGGTATGGTAACTGATTCTTCAAAGATCATTCCAGCTACTTCAGAATGATAGCATATGGTAAGAAGAGTGAATTCCATAGCATGAGCCTATTTCCGCTCTGTACTTTCAAGAAGTGCCAGTATATCCTGCAGAAGCATCTATAAATCAAATGCAATTATTTTTTCTCTGCCAACTGGTCTACTTGTCTCATTAGGGAGATCACCTCAGGAATGATGTAGAATGCCTGATCACTGCACTGTACAAGTTACAAGAAGCGGAGTACAGCATTAGGAATAGAGACAGTGGAAATGTAATGGCTGTGTGTGATGTCAGAGGGGCAGTGGATGGGGGAGGGGGGTTGTAACGTGTGAGGGACATAAATGATAAATGTCTAACGATTGCATTGCTTTGTGCACCTGAAAGTAATAAAAACTAATTTAAAAAAAAAAGAAAAGAAAGAAAGAAATTGGGCATGAAGCCAGAAGTAAGGCCTGAGAGGAAAAGCAGAAGGTGTACGGGTCATAGGTATCTGCGCTACGTTCTCCGGCAGATTTCTTGCATTTTCAGGACCTGCTCAAAATCATTTTTTTTTTTTTATATACCACTTCAATTTGCCGATCGGTCTATCGGTCAGGTCATACCCTTTCATGATCGGCCGCTGAGGCTACATGGTAACGTGAGATCACGATCGGGCATATAAGAGCCAGTAAAAAGGGAGAAACCTTTTCTCAAAAGGAGAGTCATTATTTGCAGAGGATTCCATAGCTTTAATAAAAAATCCTAATGGTCTGTACTGTGATTCACATGCAGGGGCCTGCCAAAGCCTCCACATTGCATCCTTTTCTTACTGATACTTCTAGAACCATTGGTCTGGTGGATCAAATGGATCAAGTAACAAAGCAGATTGCATGGCAACCCATACTAGTGGCAGAGTGTTCTGTTGTTCCAGATCTCACTAAAATGAGAAGTTTTTCTGATCACTCTGTAAATGAGTCTGAGCAGCGTGCCCAAATTTCAGAGGCCTAGGCAATGGGCTTCTTTTTCGTAGTAGTTGTAAAATCCAAGATGGAATGAAAACTATGACAAATAAAACTAAAAGCGTTATAAGGGTATCATGAATGCATAACCTCACAGAAGGAGGGGTGAGATGTTTACCTGATTAATTTTAGAAAACGGTCTGGATACTCTAAAATTAAAGATAGCTGTATACACACACTCTGTTGTGTATTTGTTTCTTATAGGAGTTCAGGGTAGTAATTCTGAAACTGTTATATTACATGTATACTAGATTGAACAAAAAAGTAATATCTGTGGATACCATGTTTCCCTGAAAATAAGACCTAGCCGGACAATCAGCTCTAATGCATCTTTTGGAACAAAAATTAATATAAGACCCTCTCTTATTTTACTATAAGACCCGGTCTTATATAATAAAAGACCGGGTCTTATTTTACTATAAGATTAAGTCTAATATAATACCGGGTCTTATATTAATTTTTGCTCCAAAAGACGCATTAAAGCTGTTTCTCTGGCTAGTTCTTATTTTCGGGAAACACACTAATAAGAGCTAGTATTATTACCATCAGAGAAAAAAGATACAAGTAAGTACAAGGGTAGGGACCAGGGGAAGTCTGGAATGAACCATTGGTACTGGCTTAGAGTCAGAGATCATATAAACTCATGCTTAACACATACAGATTGATATATACAGAAAGAAATTTAGATGTGTATATACATGTGGGTTCACATACATATGTATGCAAAGTAAAAAGCCAAATGACAAAATGGGAAAAAATAATGGCAGCCATAGATAAAGAATATCACTTTTATTTGAGAGTGGAAGAGAATCTTAATAATCAACTGAAAAACATAAAAGATCGAATTTTTAAAAGAAACAAAAGATATGAAAAAGAAGTTCACAAAAAAAGGTATTCTAATGTCACTTAAACATGAAAAAATGCTCTACTTTATTAGGAAGGAAGTTAACAGAGGCTGGTGTCTCATCCCTTTCTAAGCAGAATACCCTAAGTTATGATAGACTTAGAACAGCTCTCTTTAAACATATGTCAATAACCTAAAACATCTTCTAAAACAAGCTAGTGATGAAACAACAACTGGGATTCACTCTATAAAAAATGCTTTTACCAGGCAGGATGTATCAGGCCTGTTTAGATCACTTATTACAAATAAACATAGAATTTGTGGATTTATGGTGCAGAGCTGGTAATTGGAAGTTAATCCCGTAGGTGTTTTTTATCTGATTAGTAACAGAGCATAAAACTGGGGGCCCCAAAACTGAAATCACTGCTTCTAAGAACAGTGTATTTGCATACTTTGTTCAGAATATGTCTGTTAATCCGAATTCAAAATGCACCCTAGTGCAGGAGAAAAAGACAATTAGAATGCAGTGTCTGAAGGTTTCTTGCTCTCCAAAGATAAATTCTGTCTGTGTCTGCTTCCTGCTTTTATCCTTAAAATCATTAATTAAGCTTGAAGTTGGGAAAGATTTGCGATTCATGTGAATCTGCTTTGACACTTATATTCTTGGTGTTAGCATATTCATGATGAGAGAAATGAAAATTAAATACATACTGACTTATCATTTCTCTACTCTGAAATTAGCAAAAAGCAAGGCAATTTAAAATCTTCATTACCGTTAGCAGGACAAAATAATATAACCCCACAGAGGAATCTGGTCATATGTAACAAAACAACATATATTCTAACCTGTTTTAAAAAAAGCTGTTTATTTTGTAGTGATTATCTATTCATAGGAAAGTGCAAGGAAATATACAGGGAGGTTCCAGTCACCCTTCCCTTAAACTCCCCCAATGTTAACACTTTACATAATCATAATCGGACTACTGACATTGGTTCAATTCGTATAGTTTATTCAAGATTTCACCAGTTCTACCTGTACTCATTTGTGTGCCTATATACGTATGAGTGTATCTTATGCAAATTAATCACTTGTGTAGCATTGAGTAATCACTACCACAATCAAGATACTTAGCTATACTATCACCTCAAGATTCCCTCATTCTACCTCTTTGTATCTACTCAATGACTAATCTGTTCTTCACTGCTACAAATCCAAAACTTTACAAATGTTACATACATGGAATCATGCAGTATGCTTCCTTTTGAGATTGGCTTTTTTTAAAACTCAGAATAATACCGTTGAGGTTCATTCAAGTTGCTGCATGTATCAGAGTTTGTTCCTGTTTATTGATAAGTACAATTCTATGCCCTAGACGTACAGATTGTTTAAACATTCATGCACTGAAACCATTTGAGTTTTTGGCAGTTACAGTCTTTGGCTATTACAAATGAAGCTGCTGTGACTATCTATGCACAATTTTCTGCATGAATATAAGTTGTCATTTCCCCGGGATATATGCCTAAGAGTTTAATTGCTGGGTCATGTGGTAAGTCCAGTGTTACTTTTAAAAGGAACTGCCAAATTATTTTCTAGACTGGTTGTACCATTTTACATTCCAACCAGCAACATATGAATAATCCAGTTTCTCACATCCTTACTAGTATTTGTGTTATCACTATTTTTTTTTTATTTTAGCCATTATGGTAAGCATGCAGTGATATCTCATTGTGGTTTTATTTTTTTTAAAGATTTTTATTAAAAATATTGCCAGCACACAATATATTAGTTTCAGGGGTACACCATAGTTATTCAACATGTACATACTTAAAGAAGTGATCACCATGGTAAGTCCAGCAACAGTCTGACACCATACTATGCTATCACAGTATTATTGACTATATTCCCCGTGTTGTAAATTACATCCCCATGACTTATTTGTTTTATATCTGGAAATTTGGACCTCTTATTCCCCTTCACCTTTCCCCACTATTTTTAAATCTTTCAATTACAATTGACATTCAATATTATTTTATATTAATTTCAGGTGTATAGCATAGTAGTTAGACATTTATATAATTTAAGAAGTGGTCTCCCTGACTAGTCTAGTAGCCACCTGACACTATACATAAATTATTATCATATATTAACTATATTCCTTATGCTTTACTTTACATCCCCATGACTATTTTGTAACTACCAATTTGTACTTCTTAATCCCTTCACCTTTTCACCCTGCCACCTGCCCCCTTCCATCTATCACCCCAACAAATCTAGTAACCATCTGACAACATACATAGTTATTATAATATTGTTGACAATATTCCTTCTGCTATACCCTACATCCTCATGACTACTTTGCAACAACCAATTTGCACTTCAAATCCCTTTCCTTTTTTTCACCCACACCTGCAGCCCCCTCCCATTTGGCAACCATCAATTTGTTTTCTGTATCTATGAGTTTGTTTCTGTTTTGTTTGTTAATTTTGTTCTTAGATTCCACATATAAGCAAAATCATATGCATATGTCTTTCTCTATCTGATATACTCCACTCAGTATACACCCTCAAGGTCCATCCATGCCACTGCAGATGCCAAGAACACATTCCCTTCCATGGCTGAACAATATTCCATTGTATATATGTACCACCTCTTCTTTATCCATTCGTGCATGATGGACACCGGCTGCCTCCACATCTGGGCCATTTTAAACATGCTGCAATGAACATATGGAAGTAGTATTTTGAGTTTCTTTGGATAAATACCCAGAAGTAGGATTACTGGGTCCTTCATTGTCTCTTTTTATAGCCTTTGTTTTAAAGTCTATTTTGTTTGACTTATTTCACTTAGCATAATATCCATCCGTGTTGTTGCAAATAGTAAGATTTCATTCTTTTTTTATGTCAGACTAATACTCCATTGTATAAATGTATTGGAGGGATCACTTCATAGATTGTGTAGATGCCTGACTACTGCATTGTACACCTGAAGCTGATGTAGAATAATATTGAATGTCAACTACAATTATAGACAATATCTGTATTGTCCAGCTAGGTCTTATTTTTGGGGAAACATGGTAGTAGGAGCTACAAAGCTATCCACAGTTGTTTGCTGCCTGTGCTAAACCTGGATGCACGTGGAAGAGGCAACGCTACAATCTGAGGATGTCTGCCACCAGTACCAGGCATGGAGTAGCTCCACAAAAAGCCAGGACACCGGGAGGCCTGATAGTTTTCCAAGAAAGAGTGCAATACAGGCAGGGCTGGCTGCTGGGCAGAGAAAGTGCCTCAGGCATTGGGGGAATTGGGTGGGGCAGCGTCCCAGTGAGTCAGCAGAGTGGAGCAGCAGAGCTCACAGGCCAATCAGATTTATAATTAGCCTGTGGGGGCGGGCTCAACACAGGAAAGATGGCTTCTGCCTGCTGGAGGCCTGGGGAGTGTTTACCATACGTGGAAAAAGCTGACTGTCCTCCTGTCTTCTGCCCACAGCCACACACCTCAGTCTGCACACCTGTATGTCTCTGATGCCTCCTGAGTCACTGTCCCTGAGCTGGAACTTAAGGTTAGTGAGTCAGTGCGCGGGCTGTATAAGAGGATGTCTGGGTTAGGCAGCTTTCCATCCTACCTGGATGGTCAGAATCCCCACTGTTTTTCACAGCCAGATGCTGTGGAGGTTCCTATTCCAGACACCAGTACTCTACGCTGGGGAGCCTGGTGTGGGGGACTGGAGTTCCTTGCTCCTCCAGGGGGAATCTCCTCAGCTGGGATATCCCTCTCTATTTTCAACCACCACAGGTTGGTTTCAGGCCTGTTCAGCATCTCTGCCCCTCCTATCAGTGTCGATATGGTTTCTTTATATTTTTAATCATAGGACTTCTGCTTGGTAGACTTCAGATGGTTTTCCAGGTTGTTTGTTTTATAATTTAGTTGTGATTTTAATGTGTTCATGGAAGGACACAAGCACAGTGTTTATCTGCTCCGCCATCTTGGATCGCTCTCTCATTGTGGTTTTAATTTTCATTTCTTCAATGACAAAAAGATGTTAAACATCTTTTCATGGGCTTATTTGATATCTGTATCTCTTTTTCAGTAAAATGTCTGTTCACATCTTTTGTACATTTTCTAATTAGATTGTTTGTTGTTGAGTTTTGAGGATTCTTTATATTTTCTCATGGTCTGTAGCTTATTTTTTCATCCTCACAACAGAATCTTTCACAAAGGAAAATTTAAAGATTTTTTTCTGAGTCCCAATTACGATTTTTTTTTATGTCCTATATTTTCCTTCTCTTAACAAAATTTTTCAGAGAGCAAATTTTAAAAATTTTGCCAAGTCCAATTTATCAAATTTTCTTTTATGAATTTTCACTTTTAAGTGCTTTTGGAGTCAATCTAAGGACTCTTTGCCTAATCCTAGGTTCCAAAGATTTTTATCCTATCTTTTTTCTAGAAGTTTTATAGTATTATGTTTTACATTTATGTTCCTGATGTACTTTGTGGTAATTTTTGTATACGAAGTGTGAATTCTTTTGAGGTTTGTTTGCCTGTGGACGTCCAATGGCTCTAGCCCCATTTGTTCAAAAAGCTATCCCTCCTTTATTAAATGGCTTTGGCAACTTTGTCAAAAATTCATTACATATATTTATGTAAATTTACTTCTAGTTTCCCTTTTCTGTTCCATTGATCTATTTGAATATTTCTCAAACAGTAGCACATATTTTTAAGAAGAGTTTGTTCATGTATTTTTTAAAAAATGAGATGACGGTTGATATCAAATCACATGATATGTAATTTCTATTGGAAATATTTAAATGTATGATATAATAGTCTGCTTTCAAAAATATAAATATATATTCTAGATAGTATATCCTGTACAATTATTTAAATTTGTGAAGAATAATGTGTGATTAGGTACATTGTTTTGCAAATTTCTCTTAGGGTATAAGTGAACAAGAGGATTGAAGACCACCGTTATAAATAGATACAACTGGAGAATAGGTTAAAGGCTCGTTAGCACAAAGACCTGTAAAGACCCTAAAGTCCCAAGTCCAGGCATTGTTATACGTGAAGTTCAGTGCATCTGATGTGCGTTCTGGGCCTGCTTCACGATGAAGTCCCACCTGTTTTACTGTTAAGAAAAAAGTAGTTATGTATTGTTTAATGACAGGAATACTTCCCAGAAATTCATCCTTAGGCAATTTCATCATTGTACCAATAACATAGAATGTACTTAACACAAACATACATGTTATAGCCTACTAAGGCAATTGTGATATACTTTTTTTTTTAAGTGTGTACTTCTTTGTTTGTTTCTTTAGGCTTTTTATTTTTTTACACTTTATTATGACATTCAATATTATTTTATATTAATTTCAGGTATACAGCATAGAGGTTAGACACTTATACAATTTAAGAAGTGATCCTCCTGACCACTCTAGTACCCACCTGGCACTATGTATAGTTATTACCTGGCACTATGTATAGTATATTATTGACTATAGTCTCTATGCTTTACTTTACATTCCCAGGACTGTATTGTAACTATCAATTTGTACTCTTAATCCTTTAACCTGTTTCACCCTGCCCGCAGTCCCCCTCCCATCTATCACCCCAATCTGACACCATACATACATAGTTGTTAGAATATTACTGACTATATCCCTTATGTTATACCCTACATCCCCATGACGACTTCATAACAACCAATTTGTACTTTTTAATCCCTTCCCTTTTTTCACCATTTCTAACCCCCCTCCCATCTGGCAACCATCAAAATGTTCTCTGTATCTGTGAGTCTGTTTCTGTCTTGTCTGTTTGTTTATTTTGTTCTTTAGATTCCACACCTAAGCAAAATCACATTGCATCTGTCTTTCTCTGTCTAACATACTCCACTCAGGACAATACCCTCCAGGTCCATCCATGCCACCACAGATGACAAGAACCCATTCCCTTCCTTGACCAAGCAACATTCCATTGTATATATGTACCACATGCTCTTTATCCATTCTTCCATTGACAGATACCCAGGTTGCCTTCACATCTTGGTCATTATAAACAACGCTTCAGTGAACATATGAGTGCTCATGTCCCCTCAAAGTAGCATTTTGGGTTTCTTTGGATAAATAGCCAGAATTGGGATTATTGGATGCTTCTTTGTCTGTTGTTACAACCTTTGTTTTAAAGTCTATTTTGTCTGGTATAAGTATTGCTAACTCAGCTTTTTTTGTTGCTTCCATTTTCATGAAATACCTTTTTCCATCCCTTTATATTCAGCCTGTGTGTGCCTTTCAATCTGAAGTGAGTGTCTTGTAGGCAGCATATGAAAGGTTTTGTTTTCTCATCCATTCAGCCCCCTTATCTTTTGATTGGAGTATTTAATCAATTTATATTGAAAGTAATTGTTGATAGATATGTAGTTATTGCCATTTTATTATTTATATTTTTATTTTATTTTTTTTTTTTTTCATCCTCAAGATATCCGTCTAAGACTCCTTGTAATACTTGTTTGGTTGTGATGAAGTCCTTTAGCTTTTCCTTGTCTAGGAAGCTTTTTATTTGTACTTTGATTCTAAATGATAGCTTTCCTGGGTAAAATAATCTTAGTTGTAGGTCCTTGTTTTTCATCACTTTGAGTATTTCCTGCCACTCCCTTCCGGCCTGCAAAGTTTTTGTTGAGAAATCAGCTTATAGTCTTAGGGGAGCTCCCTTGTAGGAAGCTAACTGCTTTACTCTTGCTGCTTTTAAGTTTCTTTCTCTGTCTTTAACCTTTGGCATTTTAATTATGGTATGTCATCATGTGGGGCTCTTTGGGGCTCTTGTTTGGGACTCTCTGCTTCCTGAGCTTGTATGTCTATTTCCTTCACCAGGTTAGGGAAGTTTCAGTCATTATTTCTTCAAATAAGTTTTCATTTCCTTGTTCCCTCTCTTCTCCTTCTGGTACCCCTATGACGCAAACGTTGTTATGCTTGACGTTGTCCCAGAGTACTCTTAAATTCTCCTCATTTTGGGGGGTTCTGTTTTCTTTTTGCTGTTCTGATTGAGTGTTTTTCGGTACCTTATCTTCTAAATGGCTGATTCGATCCTCTGCTCATGTAATCTACTGTTGATTCCCTCTAATGTGTTCTTCATTTCAGATATTGTAGTTTTTATTTCTGACAGGTTCTTTTTTGTGTTTTCTATCTTTATTTTTATATTTACTATCTCTTTATTAAAGTTCCTCCTGAGATTACTGAGCATTCCTATAACCAATGTTTGGAACTCTATGTCTGGTAGATTGCTTGTCTCTATTTTGTTTAGTTCTTTTTCTGGAGCTTTGTTCTGTTCTTTTATTTGGGACATGTTTCTTTGTCTCTCAATTTTGGCTGCTACCCAGTAATTTTTTCCTATGCATTAGATAGGGCTGCTATGCCACCCTGTCTTAGTAGAGTGGCCTTTTGCAGTAGGTGTCCTATGGGACTCAGTGGTACAGTTTCCCTTGTCACCTCAGCTGGATGTTCCAGGTGTGTCCCTTATGTGGGTTGTGTGTACTCTTCTGTTGTAGTTGAGCCTTGGTTGCTGTTTGGACATTAATGGGAGGCATTGACCCTCGGGCTGATTGGTTGTGAGGACTGGCTGTGACTAACGTGGAGGAGCTGTTGTTCAGGGGCTGACCCTACATAGCAGGGTTCACTTTAGCAGGGCTCTGGTGCCTGCCCAGTCTTCCCTTTGTGTGTATCATCCTTGGAGGAGACCCGTTAATGATCTGGGTTGATCTGAAGCTGGCCACCAGGCATGCCAGCCCTGGGGCCTCCTCGGAGGGGACCTGCTGGAGGCCAAGTTTAACCCCAGGATGTGACCTGCTTGGGGCAACCTGGAATAAGCCACAAAGCAATCTGTGATGGCTACCACCTGCACTGGGCTTGGAGGTGATTGAGACGCTAAGCCTTTCACCGAGGCCAGCTGTTGCTAGTGCTGGGCTTAGGCTGCTCAGCCAGAGTTATGGGACACGCTGAAGCCAGATGCTGCTTGTTTGGGTTTTGTGGACCTTTGAGAGATTTAATGAAAGTCTGTAGCATGAGCTAAGACAGGTTGTATGAAAAAGCCACTGGCAGCGGCTTGGGTCCACCCAAAAGTTGGGTGTGGCAGGGTCTCAGGGAATCACAAGGGTGGGGCAGATGAAAGGTGATGGCCAATTTGATGGAGTCTCAGACATGATGTCTGCCTGCATCTGCACACATGGAGAGGGCAGGGCTCAACAAAGAAACTGGCTTCCACCAGCTCCTCCCGCCGAGAGCAAATTGCCCCTCTAGACTTCACCCTGAAAGTAGGCAATTTAGTTCCTTCCTATATGTCCCTGATGCCTTTTGATCTGCTGCCCCAGCACTGGAGCTCAGAGCAAATGAGTCTATCAGTGAGGAAGTTTGTGTACAGTCCCTTTAAGAGGAGCATCTGGGAGAGCAGCCACCCTCAGTCTCACTCAGCTACAATTTCTGCTTGTTTTCACAGCCAGAAATTATGGGGACTTCTCTCCCCAGTATTGAAAACCTGGGCTGGGGAGTATCTCAGTACCTCTCTGGGTACTCAGGGGAGTACCTCTGCAGCTGAGATATACCTCCAATTTTTAATGGTTACATGTGGGTGTGGGACCAGCCTGTTCTGTGTCTCTGCCCCTTCAGCCAGTCTTGAGGTGGCTTCCTGTGTATGTCTGTAGTTGTAGGGTTTCGGTTCATCTAGAAATCAGGCAATTCTCAATGATGGTTGTTCTATGGTTTAGTTGTAAGTGATGTGGTCCTGAGAGGAGGTGAGCACAGCATTTACCTCCTCTGCCATCTTGCTTGGAAATCTTTATCATGGTGACTATAGTCAATAATACTGTATTTTATACTTGGAAATCTGCTAAGAGAGTAGATGTTATGTATTCTCACCACATACACAACAATGGCAACTATATGAAGTGATTGATGTGTTATTAGCTCAATTGTGGTGATCATTTCATAATGCATATGCATATCAAAATATCACATTATATACTTTAAATATGTACTATTTTTATTTGTCAATTATACCTTAATAAAACTGGAACAATGCAAATTGAATATAAAGTTCATTTATCACAAATCAAATTACTTTCTTTCATTAGAGATTAAAGTACCCATTGAAGGAATAAATGAGAATATAAGGGGTCTAAAAGAAGGGTGTGAGAATGAAGGTGGGTACAGTGATATATATAGACAGCAGACAGCATTCAAATTCCTTTAGAGTTTGGAACTAAGTTTAAAAGCATATAAACAACTGAGAAAAGAGCTTCTCAGTGCTCTGTGGTATCCATTTTGTATGAGAAACTAATCTAGTTTGATCAAACATTACAAAAATTTTCAAGCCTACCTCATACATAGGAGCAAATTTCCTACACACCGAAACAAAAATTCCAGCATAAGCTCCATAGGTAAGAAGAGCTGTCTCTCTTTTCTCTTAGCCTCCATGGTTCCCATGGAATGTAACAGAACACCATCTTGCCAAAAATATGCTTCCAACAATGACAGCATTTCACTGTGGAAGACACAATAACATTTAGCACTGCAAAACATTGAACAGAGTATTAAATATTTTGAAAAATCAGAAATTCATATGCACAAAACTACAGTGGTCCCATTGGATAAAGTCTTGTTATTCAGAGACAATAATAAGAGGTGATTTTTGTTTGTTTGTTTTTTTCTAATTAGTTTACAGTGTTGATCTAAAACCCACATTATTTCTTAGGAAGGTTCTTTGTCAACATAAGGGGAAAAAAAAGAAATTATAGAATAAATGTAATGAAAAACACACTTTCAACACATGTGCTTAGTTTTCACTTTGGGAAAAAGAAAACCTATTCATATACATATTTTCACTGCAGAACCAAAGCTCTTAACTAATGTTAATTAGGCTAAGCAGGATAGCAATTACAAAGGCGCTGTCATCACTGATGTGTGATAGGAACTGAATTTTAGTGCATCATTTACATCTTTATTAATTAAGGAAAGATTCACTTATGCTTTGACACTGGAGAATTGAAAATATTTTATTTTTAACAGAACCATTAACTGATCTAAGTGGTTAGTTGAACTGACTTTTTTACTAAATTCTTATTGAAATTCTAAAGAAATAAAATAAGAAAAATCAGAGAAAGGTGACTTCAAGAGTTTTTGGAAGACATGGTACTGATGAGGTTAAACTTAATGAAGACAAATTACCAAGCAGTTCACTGGCCCACCTAGAAAGTCAACAGAAAGCAGCTCCAGTAAAGATCTGAAAACACAGTTGAGTCTGCAAGGGGCAGGAAATGTAGACTAGTCTAGCCTGAAGCAGGACAGATGATAAGTAAGTAGAGGAAAGGGAGTTCTCAACCTACCCTATACATAGCTTAGGGAAGTACGTGGAATACTGGTACACAGTTTACAGGCTTTAACTCCTATCTTACATTTGGCCCAGAAGGTATATGAGTAAAACCAATAGCAAATATTTTCTTAAATGGAAAACAAAAACAAACCTATCTATACACATTAAAGTCATGAAGAATATAATACAAACAAGATAAGACTGCCTCATGGCCTGCTGTTGTTCAACATCATATAGGAAGTTTTAGCCAGAGAAGGAAAAAAGGAAGGAAGGAAGGGCAAGGTGGAGTAAGGGAGGAAAGGAAGAATAGAGGGAAGAAGGAAGAAGAGAGTGAGGAAAAGACAGAAGGAAGGAATGAAAAAGGAAATTAAAAAATTATATATATGAAAAAGGAAGAACCAAATTTATGATTAATTAAAAGTTATAAGATAATTTACCCAGAAAGTCAAATATAATAAAAGAATCATTAGCAAAGATAAGAGAGTTTAAATAACCATTGCTTCCTAGAACAAAAATAGAAAATTCAAGGCTTTTTTATATTTGAGGGGAAAAACAGATAACAACAAAGAAACAATACTGAAAACTAAACAAGAGATGTGGTAATGGTAAAAGAACAAACAGATAAATGGAACAGAAATAGGCTCAACTATTTGAAACAATTTTGTATAAGATAAAAGTGGTATTTCAAATTGTTTGATATTTCAATATGTTGGGCTAAATGACTAAAAATTACAGTACGTCACTACCTCAGCAAAATAAATCATACATTGATGCAAAAACACAAACAAATATTTGATGATTCAAAGAGTTTGAAAAATATGTAGTCACAGAAACACTAGAATAAATATTGGTGACTATTCCCAGGTTGAGAGAAACCTTTCAAATTATTTCACGAAAGGTAGATAACTATTATGATATGGTAAAAACTGTTTTTTTTTTATATATATAAGAAAATAAGTAAAACAAGGAAGTGACATTGGGAAATGATGTGGAAAACTATTGAAATTGTGGAGGAGGAAGAAACTTTCCTCTACCCTTCAAGGTTCTTTCAGCTGACCTAATAATTAAATTAATGTTAGACAGATTAACAAGAGAAAATATCCCAGTTTAATTATATACATACATATGGGAACACCACGTACATGCAAGAGTCAGAGACAGAAAGGGAAAATGAGGTATATATGCCTTTCTGAGCTAAGAATGAGGTGAGGCACCTTGAGGCTTCAGAGGGAAGGAAGGTCTTTTGCAGGATAATACGTGAGAAAAGCAGATGTTCAGTGATTAGAAGTTTGTCCCGCCCTATACATAGGTCATAAAAAGTTATTTCTGGTGATAACTCTGCTGACAAGACCCCTAATTTTCATTTTTCTAGGTTGTTATGAGGAGGCAGAAGTTTCTCTTCAGCCCAGAGGTCTTGGTTGTGTTAGCTCAAAACAATCTGCATACTACAGAGACACATCTCGGGGAGACTTATTCTGAACCCTTACAGTTAGTCCCCTCCTGTGAAACTTCACGAGAAGTTTTATATTCCAGAAGATGAGCTATAGATTGTTCTATATCCCATTAAACCGATCTCAGTCTTGAGAATAGGTCAGATCAGTTCAACAATTGTGGCTTATTTCAGGAAGTGGTGATGCAGGTGGGCTCCCAAAGTTCGTGTAAGCAATCAGGATATTACTAGGAGATATTTCTATGGAAACAGAAGAAAACAAAGGTTAATGAATGGATCAAATGATAAGCCAGTTTCTGAGTCCTGAGAGATGCCAGTCAAGAACATTTATACATGTCAGGCTTGAAGCACGGTTTATAGTTTAAAATGTCTCTGATGACATCATCAGGTGTTCAGGTAAACTGTTAGTGGCTTATACAGCAACAGGCAGGAAGATTGTCCATACATGAGCAATTGTGGTAGTTTCTCTGAAGTTTGTATGAAGTCGTCTAATTATGGTTAGCAGGGTTTCAGGAAAAAGCACAAGTTTATTTCTCAAAGATTCCAGGTCAAAGGACAGGAGACAATTGGAGACATTAGAGATTTTCAGCCAAGTATTTGAGGAAACTAGAAGAATTCAGGATCCAGTCCAGGTTACAACTAAACAAAACAAAACAAAAAAAACTTAAAGAAGTTACTAGGACTAGAATTTAATATCCATAAGTATGTTTTATAGTTTCTATTGAAACACAGTTTTTCTCTAAAATCACTCTCATTTTTACCAAAGATGGCAAATTAAGACGAATTTAGTTGTAGAATAATTTTAGTTTCAATAAACTTGTCCTGATTATTTGTATAAGTACTACAAGAATAGCAATTAATGATGTAGGTTAATTAAATCTCTTTTAAATCTGCTTTGCTGGAATTTTTCATAAGAAATTTGAAGATTGAACTTTTTAAAGCTTCTCAAGGCTAAGAGGCCAAGCCCAATACTTGCCATCAGATGTCACCTGAAGTTCCTAGATTTGGGTAAATTCTTCTCTTCTAGAGGTCCCAAATATCCTGGGGTTTTTGCACCTGCCACAAAGTGATCTTTCTTTCTGAATCCTGTAAGCAAGGTCAGGCCAATTTTTCTAAGAAGGCATCATAAATCAGTCTTAATTTTTAAAGCTGTCTGGTCATATCTGAGTCTGTGTGTTTCTCTTTCAAACATGACATTCCAGTCAAAGCCTTAGTGCTATAACTCATGTCTCTAATTATGTCCTAGTACAAGGAGAACAGATTCTTATTGAACTTATGCAGATAATCATATTGCTATGAAAATAATAGTCACCGAGACTATTTCTGAAATCTGGAGGGATTAAGTAGGGAGAAAAACAAAAATGTTTCAATTTGATTAAAAAGGTATAATTTACCAAATTGCTCTAAATCATAGATAGTTTAAGAGAAATAAATTTCCTTATATCTGGAAAACAAAAAAATTAAGAAGTATTAAAGCAGCAGTCTTTTAAACAAAAAGTTATAACAATAATTATAACCATCCTCCTCAGTTTATTCAGTCCTGTGTAATTAAAATTTGTTCTGCTTGAATCCGGTTTTCCATTAGTTCTCTCAACTTGCCTGATAATTGAGGGTGATAGGGTCAGTGGTGATGCTGAGAAGTTCCTAAAACTTTCCATCAAGGCTTATGTGGATGCCTCAATCACTAGACATTGTGGAAGGTATGTCCCAAGTTGGAAACACATTTTCTAACAGTTTCTTTGCCACCCTGAGGGCACCAGCCTTGTGACAGGAGAAGGCTTCTATCCAGCTGGAAAACATACACAAAGCAAACTCCTTTCAGAGTTAGAAACAACCATTCCAAAACACAGGATCTCCTCCCCCTCTTTGGAATGGGGTGTTTAGGTTCCCTAAGCTCGGATACACAGCCTATTCGGCTGTCTGCCAGGTGCATATGCATCCTCCAACTGACAGACAAGAGTGAGGGACCCTGTTTTTGCCATATCTGGGAGGAAATGGACACAGAAAATTCCCTTGAGAGCTGGGCACAGCTGGACAGAGAGCAAGGTGCACCCTGGCAATTGCACCCTCCGGATGGTAGAGACAGGAGATAAAATATTATCAGTGGTCATAAGACCAAGCTCTCAGGACATCTAACAAGATGAAAGCGTAGACACCAGACACAGAGAGAAAAACAGAATTAACAAAACCTATGAATGCTCATACCAAACAACCAAGTGTCACTGAGCCCAAGAAACTAGTTTCACAGATATTTTCTCCTGCTAATCTAAATTTAGACAAGGATTTAAAAAAAAAAAAAAAAAAAAAAGACTCTCAAACCTGTGTTTCCACCAAACTCTGAAGGCAGAGATCCAGGAGTCTGACTTGGCATCTCATGCCGGAAGTCCCAGAATCTTTCTATGACAGCAGCTTCAGGGTGAATAGTATCCAGCTGGTGAGGTATCCTATTCACAACACCAACTTCAGGGGAAGAAGAAACTCCCCTCTACCCATCAGAGTTCTTTCAGCTAGTCTAATAATTAAATCTACATGAGATAGATTAACAAGAGAAAATAACCTAATTTAATTACATACATATATATGGAAACACCACATACATGAGAGAATCAGAGACCTCACATGCATGGGAGAATCAGACACAGAAAGGAAAATGAGGTACATATGACATTCTGACATAAAGATGAGGTAAGGTACCTTGGGGCTTTAGAGGGGCAGAAGGTCATTTGAGGATAATAAGAACAGGTATCTAGCAATTAGAAGTTTGTCCTGCCTTATCGATAGGTCATAAAAAGTTATTTCTGGTCATAACTCTTATCATGGGCAACACCTCTAATTTAAATTCTCGGTAGTTAAGGAGGGAGGCAGAAGTTTCTCTTGAGCCCTCAAAGTCTGGGTTGCCTTTAGCTCAAAATAATCTGCATACTATAGAGGCACATCGTGGAGGGACTCATTCCGAACTCCTATAAAATCCAGGATTCATTGGATTTTCTTAGTATGTCAGGCCCCTTACCATTCCAAGTGAGTAAAAACTTTGATGTCCCGGTGATCTAAAAAGATAGAACAATTCGAGAAAATTCAACTACGGATCTTCAGACATATATGTTTCTCATATTTGGCCCAAATATGGTCCTACTCTAATCTGCCCAAAAACACTTAATCCGGTGGCCATGAAAAGCAGCCTAGTAGACGATACTATTTAGATAAACAATGATTTCTGGTTGTTATAAAGGTCATGCCAGATCTAGTTTGCCAGATGTCAAAAGAAAGCAGAACATAAAATGCATCTCTAGTAACTTGTGTTGTTCACAGATTTCTAGAAGTATATTTCAATTCATTTATCTCTTGGATATTAATATATTTATATGTTTCACAGAGGTCTTGCTTCATGACGAATTAGGGTGTTTAAAACTCATTCAGAAAAGGATTGGTGAAAGTTAGTAGAAGTCTTTCCTGGCAGAGAATTAAGACTGAAAAATCTGTTTCTTTATCACACACTAGGAGTCTAGAAGAATGTATAACACAATTCTTGGATTCAGGTTTTAATCATATCTTCAACACCTACATATTTCAAAAAGAGTAGAGTATCTGTTTTTCTGCCCTATTCAAACTATGCCCAGATCATCAAGGCCCTTTGGACCTTGGATCATAGGGCTGTCCAACATGGCCACTACCTTTGTGATTAGTAGGAAATAAGAAAACTTTCTGTCTGTGTTCACTTGCTCTCCTCTAGTCATAATTCCATGTGTCCCTGGATTTCTCTGTTACTTCCCAGGTTCATGCCTCTTCTCCTCAGTCGGCTCTGGTACAGATTGCCAAGTGTTCCATATCACTTATTTCCAAGGACCGGGAGTTATGGGTGGAGAAGTGGGGAGCAAGTGTGAGCCAAGAAGGGCCTCTTCCTTACATGTCTCCTTGGGGTTATCATGCTAAATTTGTCTCTGCCTCTCCCCCCGCTTTACATCACATTTCCAAAAGTTGACTTTGTATCCAAAATTTGCCTTATATTAGGACCCAGAAAGAAGGGTGGCTATGGGAAGCATGGTCACCAGTGCTTGCAAGAGCCCCAATCTCATGCATAGGGAATGAGAACCAGAGTTTAGTATGAAGGCAGATCTCTTCATGCACTCCCCGGGTGAGGAAAGTCTTCTACATCTTGGTAAATGACACACTTAGAAAGTAATACAGGTACCTCATATTGAGGCAGATGGGAAGGGAGTAGTGGGGTGAAATAGAAAGTCGTGGGCCTGCAGGATGTATGGGCAGATGTGTGCAAATGTACAGTTATAAGTAAGTTCTCCTAGACATGTTGGTCCTAGCTTGAATCCTAAGGGTTAATGTGCCAAAATGGTCTCTGCCTTTTCCTCCGATTTACTATGCACTTCCGAAAGCCAACTTTGCATCCTAAAGTTGTCTTCTACTTGTTCCTAGAAGAAGGTTGGGTATAGGGAAAATGCACCATAGCCTGTTGGCAAAAGCCCAATTTCAGGTTCTGTGAGTGAGAACAAAAGTTTAGCACAAAGGCTTGTCTCTCCATTGTGTACTTCCCAGGTAAGGAAGAATCTTCCACCTCTTGGTAGAAGACAGATTTAGAAACTTTTCCAGGAGCCTAATAATGGAGGAAAAGAGGAAGGGGAGAATAGGGTGGAATAGAAATTTTTGTGCTTGCAGGAAATTTAGGCAGATGTTTACATAGTATAGTTTGCAAGTTTTCCTGAAGGTGGTCATCTTATGGATTTCCACCAGGAAACCCAGTAGTAAAGAAAGCATGGGAACACAGGACTTTGACGGTGTCTCCCATGCAAAAATCCACAGGGGAGCTTTCATTAATTTTAGGGCCCTCAATAAAAGGCACTCATTTGGAGAGTCCATTCACTTGAGATGGTCCTACATGGAGGCGGCAATACGGCAATGCTAACCAGAGATTTGGTTCATAAAATGAACTAAAATACACCCTCTCCCTGACACGTGCTCCCATCCCCTTTCACTGTGAATTATTCTAGACAGGCACCAGAGAGAGAAGCCTGCTCTTCTGTTTTCATTTGGTTCATCATAAACCCAACTTAGCTAATGGCTGGAGTCCTGTCAGCATTAACAGTGGGCCCAATCAACCTCTCTTTTGAAAACTTTGCCCTCATGTGGAGGAGCCATGGAGTTTCTAAGTCTTCAGCTCCTGTTAGAGGCAGAGCCAGGCACGGCCGACTTTGGTATGGACAATTCCACTCCAGTAGAGCTTGGCGGAGGACCCCAACAGTGTGGTCAAGATCATCAGACACTACCTAACACTTAAACACACTTATTTGGATCCCATTCTAGCCATACCTGAATTGACATGTTCTTAAATTTCCTGAATAATTTGCAGAACTCTTTCTTGCCACTGCCAAGAGCAGGCTAAGTATGTCTTACCATGAAGAATCAATGAATGGTAGTGTTCACTCCATTTTAATGTGCAAGACTATGGAACATACTTATAACTTGACCAGGAATCCTGTATCCTGCTTGGATACAGGGAACTCTCCAGCACACTTTTCCCAATCCGGAGAATATGACCAAAGGTCACACTTTCAGGCTCTTCAAGACCTTGAGCCCTGAGTGTGTATAAGAATATTGATCTCCAATGAATCCAAAGAGATTTCTGTGTCATCTCCAAATTTCTCTTGAAAGAGGAATGAGGTAGAGGTAAAGATACTGCAGGAGCTGCTGCTTTGTATGTCCCAAGGAAACGTTTTAAAAATGTGTATTAAGGTATTGCATTTTAAAACTACTGTAAGGATGACAGATGATTCTGTAATATTACTGATATATTTAATAAAATATATTATCATCCACACATACCAAATCCAAAATATAGTGATGACACACACATATATTTTCTATTTTAATATCTCATTCTAAAAACTTAAGTTTCCTTTCAAATAAATGAAATTTACATTCAAAATTAGCAAATTTTAAATCTTGCCACTCAGGCAATTGCATTCATTAGACTTTAGTTTACCTATGCAAAAAAACAAAACAAAACAACCTGTTCACATACTAGCATTTAATACTGAAATTATTAATTAAACTAATTTTGACGAGCTAGAGTAGCAGCTGTGTTTCACCTCGAGAAGGATAAAATAATATGTCCAAATATCATGGAATATTATTACCTCAAGGAAAAACAAATTTATGTGCAAGTTACCTACTTTCTTATGATTCTTTTCCTTGCTGATAACATCAAATACAAAAGACCTCATCAAGTAACTGGAGATTTCTGAATATTAGCCACATTCTAGGCTTTTAGAGCATGGTATGATGAATTCTCTAAAGATTTGTAAAAACTCTTGGAACATGTGTAGTGCTCCAGGAGCAAATTTATCGATCACATCCACCATGAAATATTGTTTCTGCAATAGAAATGTGTTTATACTAAAATTCATCAAATGATGTTGAACTAAATATAATCTTAAAAATATTCAAAGTCAAATGGTCAATTTTTTTATATGAAACCGTCAGATATCCCTTACATAAAAATTGTGCTGCGCTACTTGAAATGACAAATGCTAGAATCACACTGTTGAAAATCACATCTTTACAGAAGGGAATAAACAGCAGGGCTGTATTGTATCCAAATGGTTGGTGGGACCAGAGTGGATATGCGCATTCAGAACCAGGCTGACCGGTCCTGCGCCCTGGGGCTCCCTCTCTCCTGGCCCAGCAGCAAACTTCAGAGCAGCTGCAGTGCCGGCCTCTGGGGTAAGCCAGCACATACATACATCCTCAGGAAAGGCCCCTAGCGCTTACCTACAGTTTATTCCCTTTGTAGTAGCAACTATTTATTTCCCAGAAAGAAGCCTCATGTACCAGATATCTGCTGCAAACCTCAACATCTAGCTCATTTTATACTTCATCTGAGAGCAAATGACTATTTTCTGCAAAATAATTTATTTTAAATTTTTAAAATTTCAGTTATTTTCAACATCAGCACGAGAAAGCTTGACTATCAGTTGGAATTATCCTTTAAATGTGTTCTGTTCTCTTACTGGGTCCATAAACTATGTAAATATGTAATTATAAATGTATTGCCAATTTATGATGCCTGTTTAGAGATCATTATGAAAAAATAAAACTGCCTCGCGTATTGCAGAATGAAATATGTACAATGGGCAGGCAACTATAAGTGCTGCACATTCCTCCAAGAATTGTTTTGTTTTGTTTTAATATGGATGATGCCTTAGATCCAAAAAAAAAAAAAAGAATGAATTGATTAATCACTAATATGGAGTGCCAAAAGTCCAAGCATATAGGAGACCAATTTCAGAAAAATAGTAAGGTCTTCTTTTTCTTGTAATCTCTCCATATACAAAGTGTAGTCACATAGCTCATTTGCTGGCATCTCTGAGTTAACATCCTCCTTCTCTGAGCTGTCCCCCTCTCCTCTCTGGCCACAAGGTTTGAATGGGAGCTATTATGTTATTTTAGATCTAATCCCCCAAACCCCCACACCTCCTGTGATGTTGACTAGTCCAGGATTAAGCTGCAGACTCAGGCTGGGTTTATCATGGCCTCATGACCTCTTGGCCTTGCTGAACACACCAAGGGTGAGCCTACGACTCAGAATCCTTACCTGGGTTTTGTCTAAATTAGAATTAGGAAAGGCCAGCCAGTGCCTCCCTGGTAGTGGGAGCAGCAAGACGTAGGATGCAGATCCTGGGGAAGTAGAACAGAAAGCTGGCTTTGAGTAGAAAAAAATGCAGCTGAAAGGCAGAGGAGCACAGATAAGGCCGAGATGGAGTCCTGGCAGTGTGCATAGGCCCCATCCAGCTATTCCTGGAGCCTGGGACAGCCCTGCCCTCCCAGAGGTGGATTAGTCACACTTCTTTAATCACATTTGACAACAAGGACGCCCTCCAATAAACACCTGATTTTGCCTCAGCCAGTTTGATTTGGGTTGCCATCACTTTAACCAAAGGGATTGTTACTAATCCAGGTGGTCACTCACCCCACCCATTCAGAAGTGTAGCTGAGCAGTTCCAGTCCTTACTCTATAACCTGTTCAGGTTTAATTCTCACAGTATGTGAGTATGCTACTAAAAGAGGATAAAAGCAAGGATCTCAAAGGTAATTTGGAGTTAATATGTAAAATTCTTATGTATGGTCCGTTAAGACTATATTATCTTGAAGGGATATATTTTCCCAGAAACAACAACCACTTTGCAAATAGATGTAACCTCTTACAGCCTACAGTCTTACAGGTCTGGATGGGTCAGCCCTCCCAGACAGTTTGCTACTGGGGATTTCAATAGTTTTGGAGGGTAGATGAGTGGTATGACTTTGCTTCATTAATTTTTAAAGGTTCTGATTTCAATCTCTGTAAACTAATTGAGTAAACATTTATTTTCCAGCTATTTATACTCTCAGAAATTCAAGTCTAAAGGAATTTCCGGAGACTTGATTCTAGTGCAAATTCCTAAACAAAAAAAACCAGTTCAGCAGATCTCTTCCTGTGGTTCTCACTCACTCTAGAGCTCACTTTCCTTCTGTCTCACTGGAAAAATGTAGGATCCTGAGATTTCATTATGCCAATGTGTCATCTATGAAAGCAGAGTCCTGAAATGGGGAAGAGACAAGGGGTATAGGGCCAGATAGAACCTGGCAACTTGTTAGTAGTTCATTTAGACACAGAAGGAACATACCTAAAGTAATTTGGAGCAGTACATAATCACTCCTCTGCTAATTTGCAAATAGATCAAATTACAGCTTTCTGATACATGTAAGAGCATATAAAACAAAAACTGAAAGCATGGTTTGAAAAGACCACTCTTTTATTACTGTAAAATATTTGCTTGTTCACCTTTCTTTATATCACTGCAACAGACAATACTGTGGACAACCTGAGAGTTCACTCTGGAAAGAAATAGAGCTGAGATTTAAACTATATCTTTCCTACTCCAGTGCCCATATTATTCAAACAGATTTATCTAATTTTTTTTTCTTTACTACACTTAGTGGGTGGACTTAGTCTGTGATAAAACCCTGGGAAAACCTTCATATGAAAGCTTCGTGTCAGATCTGGAAATCACCATTTCTGCCCAGTGCACTTTTTGTCCTAAAAGAGACCAACTTGGGCACACTTGACCCTTAAGCATTCATTATTACACATGGACCAAAGGAGAGGAAACTTAGTATACAATTGCTATAAACTTGTGGCCAGTGAAAACGCACACAAAAAAAACTGACAAATCAGTTAAGTATCTACTTGCCAGTTCAGTTTTATGAGTTTTAAATTTTTAATTTACATTAAATATTTTCTTTTACAATGTTCTGGGTTTGGGTTATAAATCAGCAAGATATATTGCCCTAAATTTCATGGAATTAGGTTACATAGGATAACAACAAAAAAGTCATACAAGTTTAATGTCTGTTTATTAGTTTCTCAGTATTTTATAATAGCTTAATACAATCTTCTTTAGATCTTAAACATTTTATATTGATAAATTTAAAAGTCAAGAATTATTAATTGAGCAAAATACTCATAGCATTAATTTGAATTTAAAATTAGGAATGCATGGACAAAATCCTAACAAATGAGCATAAATCAAAAACAACAGAAACAAGAAAACTATATGGTTACGATCATGTTAAATTTTGAAATTGCTGTTGTGCCACAAATTAGAATTGTTCATTGTTAATTTATTAATCATTTCCAAAAAATGTTGAATTGTAGTTTTCAAGAATTATTTTTAAAACCTCTAGAACTAACTTTCTTGCAGCTTGTGTCCTCATTAAAATTTTCCATATAGTCAAAGATAATGACCCTGGAAAAGATATAAAAATTTTACAAGTAAATTTAAGCCCAATTGTTAAAAATGTTTATTTTAAATAAAATTCTATGTATTTTGCATACAAATATTGTTCATTACACACATGTTTTTAAATTTAAAATCAATTGACCAGGTCTTCATATAAAAACCAGTAAGAAAAATTAAGTAACTCAGCAGAAAACTGGGTAAAGTGAACAAACACATTCAAAGATTGTAAATTCATATAACAGTAAAGTAACATTTTCTACATAACAAAATAGCACAAATTATAGAAATTGTGAGATGATAGTAGGTTGGAAAGAACAGGAACCTTAATTCATAGTTTTATGACAAAAAATGTAATTTCTTAAAAGCTTTCTTGAGTATCACTGACTGTACCTTTGAAACACAGAAATACTTAGGTTAGATCTGTTAATTTACAAGAGGTAGCGGTTTGGATCCAGAACTCCTTGTCCCAGGTTTATTTTTTTCTTCCTAGACTCTTTGGAGATGGGAGAATAAGGCTTAATCTCCATTTAATTTTCATAAATATCCTTTCCCCCTCTCCATGTAGTGGTAGCATGTTATCTGATTGGTGGGTGAGAGCACTGGCTCATGTTTCTCAGTTGACTAGAGCTAATCTATTAAAGTCCTAAGACCCTTTCTAGACTAATGAGGAAGTTAGGTTAGTTTGAAATTTTTAGATTTGGTTAATATTGAGTCAATTCCACCTTGACATATCCAACAACAGCAAAGTGCTGACACCAGGTTTCAAACTATCCTAGAATACAGATTTCAGAATGCGGTATGATTTGTTAAGGAGAAAGGGTACAGGCTTTAAAGTAATACAGCCAGGATGCAATTTTTATCAGCTGGGAAATTATATAAATTTACAAAGCCTCTATTTCTTTCTCAGTAAAATATTGGACTGCTACTGGAGCAAGAAACATCAATTGCATGAAGCCTCTAAAATGTTTGGGTGTATTTGTTATTCTTAGAAATACAAATAAGATTTCAAATCATATATTTATTGTATTTATTTTTACTTTACTTTTATATCTTTTATAGCTTTCAGATTTTCTTGTTTGTTTTAAGAATACTAATATTTTAGTTATGTTTTAAGCTTAGTTCATTGCCATAGCTGGAAAATTGGGATAATGTGGTAATTCAAACACACAATTATAGGTTCCTTTGTTTTTCTCTAGGAAATCCTAGAATTGAGGAGATAGAGCAGAATACTTCTTACATGACTAGTAAGGCTGGATAAAAGGAGTTCATATAAGTGAATTTGCTAGTTTTCCCATTAATTATGGCAGGTTTTCTTTTGAGATTCCTTTATTTTTTCTAAACTTAAGAGCCTTAAATAAGGAGGGGAAAAGACAGAATATTATAACAACAACAAAATATAAGTCTGCATTTGTAGATGAAAGAAAGTGGACTTGCAGTAATCTGTTGGCTTATGGGTCAATAGGACTCATAAGAAAGGACAGACCCTGAGTGGAAGGATCAAAATGTGTAAAATGGATACCTACAGGAAATCATGACTTTCTTTGAAAGTATGCGTTATTTTTTTCCTTTATCAATTTAATGTAATATTGATTCTCTTCAAGGTATTTTTCATAAGATCCTTACCTGTAGAGTTATCCACTTCATAAAGAAGATTTAAACCAAAGAGGACTCCATTCTGAAGTTCAGTAAAGTCACTGACGAAAGGGGCTCTGTCCCCATTAACAAGCATTCGCGGTGGCAGACACTTCTGGAATTCATGTGTTAAAGTCAAATTTGTAGGAAACCGGACTACAGCTATATATTTTACAGCCTCAGTCCAACTTTTTCCAAAACGTGCTTCTGGTTTAGAATAATATTCCAACCTAAAAGACAAGCGAAAACACGTACACTTATAATTATTCCACTCAAAATTTCAGCCTCATTTCCTAGAGAAACATCATCTTCTGCCAACAAACTAAGAATGTATTTCTTAGTTTTAGAATGTGTCGGCTGTGCTCCTACCTTTGAAGATACAAATATAGGTAGTTTTAATTTTGGAAAGGACCATCCAATCAATTATTTATATTTTATTTTGAGTTTTTATCACTTTTAATAAGATACCTTATCCTTGCATATTATATAATAACCAGATGTTAGACTATGACTAAGTAATGCTCTTTAGAAATGTGCAGATAAAAATCAAGGGTACCAAGGCAGAATTTTTTACCAGACTCAGACATCCTTCATAAAACTGTTGATTTCCTGAAGTCATGAGGCCCCTAAAATATTGAGCATCGTAGAGAAATAGATGTGTGATTTTTCTTGTCTAATGTTTTAAATACATAGGTTTTTCCTACTGGATGAAGTCTTCTAGGAAACCAAACTCTCTTACATATTTGGGAGACAAATTATGATAGTAAGGTTGAGGGTGTAGTAAATTATTTTATAACTATGTATGTAATTCATGGCTCCTGCCCCATCAGCTGTCTAAGCATGCTGAACAACTTGCAGTTTTTTCAACAGACCTCTTTCCCTTTGTAATGTTGTCTACTCTTTGCGTTGCTCACCAGCTACATTTTCTTTCAAGTTATAGCATAGATGTCACACCTTCACAAAGTTTTTCAGGTCACCTAAGGTGGAATCGGCTGTTTCTTCCTCCTTTATATTCCCATAGCACTATATCATTCATATATTTAAAGTTTGTTTTCTCATTATACTATATTCTAATTTCTATTTCCACAGCACATATGTAGAGTCCATTACATAGAAAATGCTTGCATTATGTTTGTCAGGTCAAGCCATAACATAACCCAGAGGAGAAATCTTGCTGTGTTTGGCTCCCATGCACATGGGCTCCTCCCTGACTCCAGCATCCAGAAGTAGAAGAGTGGGTTCAGTGGACCCTTGATGAAAGAAGAGTTTGGCTTGGATTCAGAGTTGACTAGTTTTAGTCACATCACAGCTGACTATGAAAGGATAAAAGGACACGTGAATTCATAAGGATTTTGAGCAATGGCCACAAAGCCCTAGTAACAAAGAATTAAACTCCCAAGAGATAGCAACACTAGGAGAGAAGAAAGACATGAGAGCACCAGTTCAAGACACAGAGGGCAAATGAGCAGCAGTGAAATTCAACAGAAGCCTTTCAAATGATTTAATTGAACATATTATTTAACAATTTATCTAATGTCAGTTGAAATGTGGTCAAGTAAAAAGATAAAAAGATACCTTAAAGGTTCATTTTAACTTAAAATATAGATATACATACACCAGCAATCTTAGGATCCAAGACCACTGAGTTTTATTTAAGCTATGTAGACCACACAGAGTTCAGTATTGTTTCATATAAATTTAAAAAGCCCTAGTATATATTTTACCTAAAGAAAGTAACACATGAGTTTTAAGGAAGTTCCCCAGCATATAGTAGATCGCAAACATGGCCCCAAACATGTGATTTTCTGGTACTCCTTCCCTGCTACAGTGGGGGTAGGGTGGAAGGGGGGGGAAAGGGAAGCATAATTGCTCCTGGCTCAGCCATATGATTGGATTTGGTCAATAGGATATTAGCCGACTTCACACAGCATAGGCTTGAAATATGTTCACAATTTAGTTTCTCTCTCTTGCCATTCTGTCATCACTCTAGAAAATACCCAGGTTTGCCCGATGGAGGATGAGAGACAACTGGAGCAGAGGTGAGCTTCCCCAGGCAACCCTGTGGGGACAATCAGAATCAGCCAATATTAGATGAGCCCAGGAGAGATCAGCAGACCTGCCCAGCTAAACCTCAGATGTATGAGTCAGAAAAGCCTACTGTTGTATGACACTGAGGTTTAGTGGTTGTCAATTGTGCTATAGTGTTATGAGAAAAAATAAACGAAATACAGGGCCACACAAAACAGACCGCAGAACCAGGATTTTAATCCTGTTAATCTGGTTTTAAAACTCATGTTCTTTACTACTGTCCTCTATTGCTTTTTGTCACGATGATAATAGTTACTTTATATTTGAAAGCTTCTCATGTGCCAGTGGTATGTTAAGTATGATGCATGGTTTTCTCAATTAATCCTCAAAACTACCCCATGTAGTATATACTATTATTATTATAGATTTAAAGATGAGAAAACTGAGTTTGTCACTGTTGGGATCCCCAGGTCAAATGGAATCAGATGGTTGTCCTCAAAGCACAAGATCTTAACCTCTACATTATTACTCTTTTTCAAGGAATAATCAGTAGCCTAAAACCTCCCAAATGAATTCTTAGAACTGGAGAAATCAGAAGGCACATAAACAAGCATTTTAAATCTTCCATCTTAGTAATCCTTAAAAGATTCACCTTCCATCAACATAAGGTTTTCAGAAGAATTCCATTTGGCTGGAGTCCTATTTACTAAGTTTCAAGTGACATGAATTAATTAAAAGCTTTTATTCTTAAACACAGTTAGTAATGAATTTATAAATTTTTCTATAATATAAATAGACAGCACTGAAATGAACCTATTGAAAAGAACAGCAGAAGGAAATTATTTCAATTAAAGAAATAACGAGAACTTTTGAATGAAAATGCTGATTTTTATAACTCTATCAACTTTTACTACCTGCTGCAAAATCCCCGTTAAAATGATGACACTAAAGCATAAATTCAGAAGGATTGGAAGAATAGGAGGGGAGGCAGGAGTAACAAAATTTTGGAGTCTGGAAATCAAATAGAACAAATCAGAGAAGATTTAATGTGGTCATAAAACTAAATCGTAAGCAACCAGAGAGAAGCTAAGAAATACTCTTCATGTAATTTGTACATTACCTCCCAAATAAAGTCTGAGTGGGACTCTCCGGGTGAAGGAAGTTTGCTAAAATCAAGAGTGAGCGTTTGAAAGTATGTTGAAGAAATAATCACGTACAAAGATTCCCTCCCAAACTCCAAACAGGGTAACTACTCACACCTGAAGAGTAGAGCAGAGGGTCCCTGAACTGAGTGCACTAGTCCCCGTTGAAGGTAAGGACACCACACTGACAGCGGGATAGATGTGAATATAGTACCCTGGATACTAAGACTCGCTCCTCCCCCTCCTTCCTTCCCTCTTTTGACTTTAAAAATATTGGCAGTCAGGCCTTCACTTTTAAAGTAGGTGAAAGTGTCTCCTTTGGAAAACTGACTGACTCAAGAGAAAAGATAAAGGGATTGAAGCTGAGGACTCCCTAGTTAAACGACTCAGCAACATTACCCTAGAGAGGTGTTCATAGTAGAAAAATTTCACTCACTCATGAAAGTGCCTCTTTTTAAGTATAAGTAGATATCCAGATTTTACCAAACACAAGAGAAAAGGCTCTAACATGGATAAGAGATACCGAAACAAAGTAACAAACTGAAGGGGAAAAAAGAAATGAGAAAAAGCTTACAAAAGATCAGAAATCAGAGTGGTTTCAGACTTCTCAACAGCAAATGTCAAGCTACAAAGTAATGGAGATAAGCCTTCAAAAATCTCAAGTATTACCAGCTTATTTTCTGTACTCATGAGTACTTTCTGTACTCATGTAAAGCCTCAGTCAAAAACCATGATAGAATAAGGATAGCTTAATACATGCAAATCACCTATATATATTTTTTTCTTATATAACAGATCTGAATCCACTGGCATATGAGTCTTAACCAAAGACATGGACTACTAGAAATGAGTGATTCCACAAAAAACGAGGCAAACAAAATCCCCAAGTGGTGGCAGGTACCTGAAGATTATACCTGGCCACCTGGGCAGATTAGAACAGTCAATGGCTCTGAAAAAAACCTCTTCAAGATGAAGAAATTGACACAATTCTTGATGCTTTTGAACATCTTGAGAAGAAACTTTCTAGGTTGCCAATGTGAAGTAATTAGTGTTATGTACAATGGAAAGCAAACAAAAACACAAGAGAATTATCAACTCTAATAATGGGATGAGGAAAAGTAAAAGTAATCAGCTTAGTACATTACCAAGATGTGAATACTGATAATAGTTAAAATAATGTAAGCACTAAATATTGACCTAACCAAAATCACTACACAACTATACAGAGAAAATGAGAGGTAGGAAAAATATGTGTGAAGTAGGGATGGAGTGAACTAAATGGCAATTTTCTGTAGTAGTGATACAAAAGATAATACCTAAAACTGAAAGTCAATGAGTTATAATTTTTTTTTTAGAAATACCCATCACAAGTGGGTATAGTGATATTCTCTCTAGATATGGCTGTTTTATTTATTTATATATTTTTGATGGAATGGATGGCCAAACCTCATAGAACCATTTGACTCATTAAATCATTGGCATATACGAAGCAGATAATATACAAACTAAACTAATCCAAATAAAAATTTTGAGGTATACCTGAATTCAGGATATAAAATAAAGAAAAAGAAAGGAAAAAGGGAAAGAAGGAAGGGAGGAATGCAGTAAGAAAGGGAGGAATGCAGGAATGCAGGAATGCAGGAAGGCAGGAAGGCAGGAAGGCAGGAAGGAAGGAAGGAAGGAAGGAAGGAAGGAAGGAAGGAAGGAAGGAAGGAAGGAAGGAAGGAAAGAAGGAAGGAAAGATGGAAAGGAAAGAAAAAAAAGGAAGGAAAGAAGGACGGGTCTCTGAAGAGTTCTGAAGTAGATACCAGCAGCTGCAGGAATACTCTGCAAACTGTTCATCCACTGTTCTGACACCTAGAGCAGGGAGGCACTGCTCACTTACCTGCCCTCTAACCTACTTGAGTGAGAAGGTAAAGAAGCATGAATGCACACTTTGTTCAGTTAAATGACGGCCTCTGTGGTTTATGTCTTCTTAGAATTGAAAGATTCTTTCAAAAGGAAGTGAATCTTATATTTTATTTTGCTTCATCTGTTCCTGCTTCATTATACAGTCATGTATCGCGTAACAACATTTCTGTCAATGACGGACCGCATATAGGGTGGTAGTCCCTCAAGGTTATAATGGAGCTGAAAAATCCCTATTGCCTAGTGATGGCATAGCCATTGTAGGGTCATAGTGCCATGCATTACTCACGTGTTTGTGGTGATGCTGGTGTAAAGAGCCAGTCATATAAGAATAACACATATGATTATGTACAGTATAGACTTGGTATTCATAATAAGCAACTATATTATTGGTTTATGTATACTATACTTTCATTGTAGCAGTGTACTCTTTCTACATATTAAAAAAAGTTTGCTGTAAAACAGTATTTGGTGTTACTCAGGCAGCAGTCTCATATGTCTCATGTTTACAAGGTCTCTTGATTGCATCATTTTCTCTTGTGTTGATTTAATCTCATGTGGTTTAAATATGTTTAGATACACAGATACCATTGTGTTACAATTGCCCTCAGTATTCAGTACAGTAACATGCTATACAAGTTTATAGCCTAGGAACAATAGGTTACGCCGTATAGCTTAGATGTGTAGTAGGCTATACCATCTATTATAACTTTGTACCTCTATGATGTTCGCCCAATGATGAAATTGCCTAATGATATATTTCTAAGAACTTATTTCTGTCATCAAGCAATGCATGACTATACATTGAAAAGGTAAAAGCATTTACCTTTTCAAAAGCATTGAAAAGGTAAAAGCAATAGCTTTCAATATCTTGTTAGATATTGACCTCTGAAAGTACATTGAAGGCAGTGCAGTGTGAGAGGACAGGCTATGAAGTCACAGGAATGTAAATGCTAGCTCTACCCTTCACTAGCTGTAAGATGTTAGGCAAATGACATGTTAGCTCAGTTGCATAGTCATAATCTACAGAAAGAAGTTATTTTGAAGTGAGATATTACATTAAAATACTTGGTGACATTTCTTTTATTTATTGTACTTGAGAAATTGCAGGTATTTTAAAAAATCTCTTAGAAGGGTCATTTGTTCACACCTAAAGAGAAGAGCAGGTAAGAAAGGTAGAATTTTAGGACATAAAATTAGTTAACAAAAATCAACAATATTTTGTTATAATTAGTGAAGAAAGTGCTTCTAATAATATCAGAAAATGTATTCATTTTTTTGGTTTATATACTTGTGATGAAATTATTTTTATACCATCATATCTAGGTAGATAATACCTCCAGGTTTACATTTGAAGTGACTTGATAGTCCTCTAGGCTATTTTGTATGTTAACCCAGATGCTGGTTGATTCCCTCCCAACAAGTCAATTATATGTCTGTGATCAAAATAATGAATATAATTTCTTTCCTTTTTTTTCAATAGAGAGAAATTTATTGCATGTTTTATTTGTTGGTTAGTATGAGATTTTTCTTCTCAAAATTTTGCCCCTTCTTCACAAAACACTTTTTAAGCCTGATCATACTAAAATATTCACATCTCGTCATTAAAGATCCCAATGATTAGATATATTATTTAATAGGAAGGTAGACAGTCACTTTAGGAGAAGAATAAAAAAGCATAAATAAAACCAAAAAGTATTTGCCATATTAAATAAAAATGATTTGGGATGCATTCTTACCTATCTTCAAATGTTTTGTGAAGACTTTCCAAGGTGAAGGAATGTGCAGCCCATAAGTACTTCAACAAGTCCTCAAAGCTACTAGAAGGTAACTTCAAGTGCTGTTGCAAAGAGGAGAAAGTGATTTAAGTTTGAGCAGCTATAATGATTCCTCTTCCTACAATTTAATCTTTTTCACATTTATAATTTAGCAATATTCTACATGAGAGGAGAGTTTTATTTCTAAGAATTAATTTGTGTAAGCCATGAGTGACTGACATTCTGTAAAGACTGTAATAATTATTTATTAATAGTAGTAATATTAAGTGCATCTATAAGAAATGAACTGCAAATATTTTCCCAACAGTCAGTATTTTATACTGGCCAGGAGGATTTTATTTTTTATCGTTTTTTTTCTCTATTCCCGTAGTTGAAATTATCACAAAAGTTTAAGGCTAAGAGAAGGGGGAAGTGATTAGAATACTTTATTTAAGCATAATAATGAGCTAATAAATTATAGAACGAGTAAATCTGTCTTTTCAGCATTGATCCTGGCTCATGTCTATGCTTAACCAATGTATTTTGTTTTGGTCATTGAATATTCAGTTTTGATTGTCCCATAATTGTTACTTCTACCTGTATGTGATCATTCATTAATTCAGTTTAAATAATTTAATTGTTTAAAACCAATCCTAAAACCAACACTGAGGGGTTGAGAGACTGGGTGAAAAAGGTGAAGGGATTAAGAAATACAAATTGGCAGTTACAAAGTAGTCACAGGGATGTAAAGTATAACATAGGGAATATTATTATTAATATTGTAATAACTACATATGATATCAGCTGAATACTGGACTTATTGGGGTTTCATGTTATAAGTTATGTAAATGTCTAACCACTAGGCTGTACTCCTGAAACTAACATAATATTTAGTGTCAACTATGACTGAAAAATATTTTAAAATTTTAAATCGATTTAAAAAATACCTCCATAATCATATTTCTCCCAAGAGTTATCCTTTGGTTGACCTGAAGGTTTAATTAACCAGAATAATCTTTTCATTCAGTGAGATATCCAGTAAGCTATCACATTTACATATAATTTATTTAGGGTGAGATGAGTGGACAGATTTTATATTAATGCTATATTGGCTTAGAGGATGTTAATGACATGCAATGCCCTGCTGCAATGTAATAATATTAACATAATTTAACAAAAAATTACATTTTTATACTTTGGGAAATATTCTATTATACACACAAAACTTAGATAAAGCATTATACAAAAAAAGAAATTCTCCTACCACCACCTAAGAGAATAAATTACAAAACTTAAAAAAGAAACCTGGTAGAAGGCATTCCACTTTCTCATCATCTCAGGGAAGGATGACCGACAAGTAGCAACAGTAAGACAAAAATTCTTCTGATCCTTGGGTGGTGGCAAAAGCATGACTTGGTCTGGTGATATCCCCATTATGCCAGAATCAACCGCAGCAAAGAAGGGTAATGCACAGAGAAAGTAATTCATGTCTGTAAGAGCCAAATACTATTATTATTACCACAAGTACAATATAACCAATGTGATAGAGGATATTTTTAACTCATCTATAAACCATTAAGAAAAAAACTCACAGATCCAGAAATATATAAAAATACTGCAAAAAAATTGAAAATCGCCATAAAGAGTGCATATACTATATATATATATATATATATATATATATATATATATATACACACACATGTATGTTCATTTGTATACCTATATACATATATGTATATAATATATATATATACAACTTGAACGTGTTTCTGTTAATAACCCCACAATCATATGTAAATATAAGTTAAATAGTTGACTATATTTTAAAATTAAAAGTAATTTTAATTGATTTGGTAATATTCATTTTTCAAAGTATTAAGTAAAAAGGCAGATAGGTATCTACTTGTACACAGAATGATACTACACTTCTAACTGAGGTTCTACCATGAAATGTGATTCTTTTCTAAAATATTTTAATGTGGCTATAGCATTGGTATTTTGTATTGTATTTAACCAACTTTAGTGTGTAACCATGATATTACAAAGTCCTTGACTTACAGTAGGTCTTTAAAGTAAAAATGTTGGATAAGTGTTGACAATAGAACTTCAGATAATTAAATTGACAATGAACTAAGTTTTTCTTATTTTTCTCTACGTGTAACCTATTCCCTTAGCTGTAGATATTATAATGCAGTTGGCTACAAACCTTTTACTGATTGTCACTGGTGATGCAGGACATTCTTCATCATATACTCGCATTTGTGAATGCAGTCCCACGCCCCAGTGTAGCAGGCTGATACTGCAAAGTACTTAGTCAATCTGAGAATAAAGAAACTGGATTCTAAACCTGTGGCCATGACTATTTGTGGGTCTTTGAAAAGAACCAATGTCATATTAGAAAAAAATATGTAAAGATGTACATGATGTGTGTCACCCCAAGAAAGTGAAGTTTAATGTGGTCCTGTTTCTAATAATTGGAAAACGTCTCTATGAAATTGGGTGTAGATTAATTTCATTATGAAAACACTAAATAAAATCAAAGAATTCGAAAATACTTTCTGAGTATTTTAGTATTAAACACCCCAAACCTTAGATTACTGGCTGGTAAAATGAATTGTGGTTGGTTAATCTCTGATATAATTACAAGTTTAAAAATTAAACACATTTGGTCTAAACAAAATGAGAAAAAAATACTAGTTTATTGTTCTCTCATTTCTCATTTTTCCCCATCCTGCAGACTCCCCATCACTAGTGGGACCTCCCACCTGACTGCCATTGCTTGTCTGTCAGAGGCCATCGTCCTTTGCAGTTCCTAGTTTCAGTCCTTCTGTGAAAAGTAGAATATGCCCTATGGAATAGTTATTGATATTGTGGCTGTAAAATCCTAGAATGTGACATGAAAGCCACAAGGTACATGGTGGGTAGATTTCTTTTAACACAGGAATAGTACTGTTATTGTTTTGTCTCTGTCCCTAAGAGTTTACACTGAATACTTATGACGGGTACCATTTATTTTGCTATTTAAATGAACCTACCAGCCCACCAGCTGTCCACAGAGATGCACGAATGATCTCCAGATTCATAGCCACAGTCTGTCCTGTGGCTGGGATCAGCTAATCTGCCTAGAAGAGAGACGATGTACAGATTATTTATTATGCAAATGTTGAAACTGCTTCTAATTGTCACTTGATTAGGTGTGCTTTGTTTGGAAAGACGCACAAATATTTATCTTCTCTATCATTTTTTTTTCAATTACAGGTGACATTTAATATTATGTTAGTTTCAGGTGTACAGCATAGTGGGTAGACGTTTACATAACTTACAAAATGATCCTCCCACCCATAAGCCTAATACCCAGCTGATACCTCATTACAACATTACTGACTATATTCCCTGTGCTGTACTTTACATCCCTATGACTATTTTGTAACTACCAGTTTGCACTTCTTAATCACTTCACCTTTTTCACCCAACGCCCCCAAGCCCTTTCCCATCTGGCAACCATCAGTCTGTTCAAACATGTATCTTCTGATGACTTGTATTTATGTCCGATTATTCTTTGTATCCTTCATTTCTCATTTCTGAACCAATGGATTTTCCTTTCTCTAATATCACTACATTTTTTCCACTTTTCAATTATCTGTCTTGAATATTATTCACTTTTGAATTATTCTCTTTTCTACGGCTTTCTCTTCTTCCCTTCAAAATTAGAGAAGCAATATACACACAGAATAAGAGAGGCCTATTATCAAACTAAATTCCTGATGTCATTTCTTAGGTCAACCTTTGCTACGTAACTTCCCATTTAGCCTTAGTTTCTTCACCTATAAAATGGGGATATAATATTAACTAAATCATAAGATTGCATGTCATGTGAGAAAAAGCATGAAAAGTATTTCTTCCCATGAGTTTAGTCTTTCTTTTCCTCATGAATGACAACTGATTATTTTTTTAATACCGCTCTGACTTTTCAGGTTTGTTTTGTGTCGTTTTCCCATCTCCCTTGCTAATCCTTTGCTCATCCTTCTGATTCTTTGTCATACTTTCCTTCCCCTTTTCAACCGTTGCTCCCAATACAGCTTTTTGTTTTGTTTTACTTTTTCAGTTTCTTGCCTTACTCATCTGCAACTTATTCTCTCCACTCCTGCTAACTTCCTGTTTTCCTGGGCTTCCACCTAAGTAAATCAAGGACTCATTCTCATTTACTTCTCCAAGTACTCCCTTGCCTTCAAGCCTCTACTGACTAATATGCTGCTTCTACTTTTGTTTCTACCCCTTCTCTTATGCACTCACTTCCTTTTCCTTTCATTTTTCTACAATTTCACCATCTTCATTTTGTGTGCGTTTGTGTGTTCTGCTCGTCTCTTTTCCATTTATATCTTTAGTTCTTTTTCTTTTATTGGTCTTTATCACTCTGCTTTCCTTAAGCTGATCATTCTTAAAGCAATGATTGATGAAAAATTTGTCAATGCTATTAACCTGTATGAATATTAGAAGTGTGAAGTTTTCGAACTGATTATTCCTCAGACTGCTAAATTAAAGATAAGTCTATAAAACCCTTCTCTTCTGTTTCTTCTCTTTCGTTCCCTCAGGGTTGTTTTGCCTCCTCTTCCCATGATTCCATTATCTTTTGATTTCACTTACTCTCTCAAAGAGTTCACCCCGCATGACACCTTCAAATATCACCGTAACGTTTGATAGCAATTATTCTTTAGACCTAAACACACACTTGAGCATATGTCCTGTTTGATTTCTTCTCAACTCCAACTGAACATGGCTGTAATTGTACACTGATCTTGATACTCGTGAAACGTTAAATATCTCTGTTTCTGTCAGATGAATAAAATTTTGCATTCTTTCATTTCATCAACCTCAGCTCCTCCTTTTCCTCTGTTCCAGTCTGAACCCATGTCCTGTTATTTCTTCCTTTGAAGACTCTTTCTAGCTCTCACTATGGACATTCACTCATCCAGATTCTTCGTTTCAGATCTGGATTATCTTTGCACTATCTCAGCTTGACCCAATGATATAAATGCCTTTTAAAAAATCTATGTAAGCCAAAATTCTCAACAGACTGATGAAAACACTTTTAGTAAAATCATACTGATTCAAGAACCTAAAGTTTTTTTATCACCTAAAACTTCAAACCCAAACCCTAAGTTAAATTTACCCAATATTCCAATAGCATTAATTCCTAAATATCACTAAATATTTTGTTTTAATTTGATCTCTCATTGAACCCCCAAAGACACCCTCCCCCTCAACCCTTCTCTCTGTATCTTCTCTTCCTTTTTTGACCCTTTCTTTAGCGCGCGCACACACACACACACACTCACTCACTCTCACACACCTTACACTCAATCACATATACCTATGTCATGCTGTTTCCAGGCTCTGTCTTTTAGCTTAATTTCTCATATTATTAAATCAGAATAGAATTTCTACTGGTGGACCTAGGCATTGGTATTTTTTTTTTTAATTACGCCGTTATTTTCAATGTGCAGCCAAGCCTGAAAACCATGACTTTCTCTTATTCTTGTATTTTCCGGAAGATTTTGTTTCTATTTTCCCAGTGAAATTCTGTGCACATTTCAAGTCTTGAATCAAATCCATTTTTTTTCTAATTACTCCAACTCACTTCACTCTGTTTCTTATTTTGCACTTTCAATTTTTATTCAAGAATTGTTATTTATTGTTTCCAGTTTAACTTTTGCTATCTTTCATGTACCAAATGTGTTGTGAGGTCTTTGATGACAGGAAAATTGTCTGAAATATTTATTTGTACCCCGCGCATGCCCACTGTTCTTGAAAATTCTGGTCTCATATAAGTCCATCACTAGGTGAGTGGAGTCAGACTTGATCCTAATGAGTGAGTGGAATGAGAGAGTAAGAGGGGCATTAATCTGCCTGCGCATTCAGCCTCCAACTACCACAGGCCTGCAGGCCCCCCGAGGTTGACATGCTTCTCATAGTGAACTACACATTCATGATTTCTCCTGGACCATGGTCTTTTTGACTCCAAGGGAAGACAGATAAATAGGAGTGGGTTTGAGTCTCAAGACACCCCTGACAAAGGTGGATGGCTTGCCAACCTCAGTAGCTCCTGCATGTGACCCCTGCTCAGACTGCAGATAAACTTTGATCTCCCTATATTTTTTCCATTAGAACAGAACCGATTTCCTTATCCGTGTTATTATCAGTATGGAATGGGCAAGAAGCACTACTCTCTTTCATAAGCTGCTTCTGTCAGCCAGAGCAAAAATATCTTTTAATTTATGAATCTTTGGTACAAACATATGTTCTCACTAAACACTGGAATGTACTTTATTTTCAAAAGCAATAAATCACGGGCAGAGAAAAATCATCATGAACAAGTGCCACTCCATGCCATCACCCCAGTCGCCATGTCTAGGTGATCACAATTATAACTTCAAGAAATTCAAACTAATTTGACATCACTTTCTGGTTTTAATGCATATCATCTTAACTATTGTTTTTTCCATTCTGGTACTGAGAATTGGGTCTGGCACCTAGTAGGTAAAGTTTGATAAATCTTTGGAGAATGCTCAATAGATGAGATACGAAGTTCTTTTCTGTTTCGGTGACTATACTGTATCCTTCATTGCCATTTCTAGTCAAAACAGGCAACACATAAAAGAACTACTTATGGAGGAGAAGAAGAAGGAGAAAAATAATGGTTACATGGGTGAAGGAGGGAAAAGTAAATAATCAATTTTCAAAAACATCATGTAGTATATACAGAGTCCCATTTCCTGCATTACTTTGTGGTTATATTGGTAGATCATTAGAATGAAAACAAGAGTCATTCTTACCTGTACTATATTGCCAGCCATGCTGCAGAGGCAACCCCCACAATACATTTTGTTCATTTCCTGGAGCAAATTTTTCAAAATATCTGGCTGTCTGGCTCAGTAGGATTTTGTATATCCCAATCCTCTCAGGGTATACCCAAGGGTCAATAACGTACTTTCCATTCTCCATCCTGTAGTCACTGAACTGACCAGGACTCTCCTTCCACAGCGGGGGATACAGATCTGAGAGATTGGATGCTTCTGCTAAAGAAACAGAAAAGCAGCCAACTAGTATGAAGGCCAAGGCAGGAAGGAAAGCCATTATGCCAAAACTGGGGATAGAGATTGTGGCAGGGCTTTTATTGGGAAAAGGAGAAAGTCATGGGATTTATTTGCTTATTATACACCGACATAAGAACACTGTTCTGTTGCATGGAAACAATAAAGTGCGGATAAGAAATCCCTTTCAAAGAAAATAGGGTGCCTTCTTTGTTAAATAACATTATCAACAGAGTTTGCTGTTTACATGACAGTTTTTAAAAGCTATCAAGAATTTTAATATTGAGTGAGTAAATATTGAAAATACTTCTAGGAAATGGTTGTTATATTTACACTGTATTTTTATGCCTATTAAATTAAGTATAATCTTGCACGTATATCTTCACCTTATTTATCTGGAACTTTAAAGATATGGGCATTTACTTACCTTTGCAGAAAATAATTTACTTAGCAGGCCTGTGGCTGCTATCATGAAAAGCAAACCTGCTTGTAAGATTGGTCCTTGGCTAGCATCTGTGTCCTTAGCTCTCAAAATTCCAAGTCAACAATTAAATGACAAGGGTGATTCACTATTCCTAGAATTGCAATCAATGTGGTTTTCATTAAATACCTGCTTTCCTTTTAAGTCTGAAATTTTCATATGTGACCAACCCCTAGTAAACCGAGGATGCCTACCTGACCAGTCCCCAACACACAGCTTGGGCTCTGTGTTTCTAATGGCAACTTGTGCTCAAAAACATCACACACACATTGCTGTGTTCTATGTGACTTCTAATGGGAGAGAGAGAGCATATATAAACCTATATATGCATTTCTCCAGACTCTGCCTGCGTGTTTTTCCTTATAGTTCAGCTATGTATCCTTACTACATCAGTGTAAAAAATCTTAGCAATGAGCATGTCTATATACTGAGTCCTTTTAGTACTTTGAGAATGTTTGAACACAGGTTGCTGACTGAAAACCTTCAGAGACTCATTCGTTTATCTCTTACCAAAGGCTATGAAAAAAACTTAAAACATTTATTTAGTATGTTTATTGAATATGAAGACTATTAGCTCCCATAGTGAATCGTGTGTCTCTAGATTCTAGAGAAAAAGGTAAAGTCTAACAGGTCTTAATTTCAGGTATATAGTATGTTTCAAACTAATTATAAGATAAAGAAATTCCTGTTTATTACAATTTCATTATAAAATGATGGACTTCTTTAAAAGGACAGAGACTTCCAACTAGTGTTTGGGGGTAGTGTAGAGGAAATTGATATATCAACTAACATACAGAATAGTTAAATTTTGGAACTCCATCTATGTCAGAATTGAATGACTAGGTTAGGAAGGGCGTATAATACTATAGATGAAACTATTAGGTTGGTGAAAAAGTAATTGTGGTTTAAAAGGTTACAAATAATTGGAAAAACGGCAATTGCTTTTGCACCAACCTAATACTTGTCAACAGAAATTTTCCAGGAGTTCCCTAGCCTACACTGATTACAAAACAGATTACAAATGTCATCAGGGTAATTGCTTCTCATTTTAAAAAAAGCACACAAGAAAACTTTCATGTATTGCACAGAAAATATGAAGCTTGATATAATTAGGAGTTGAGAATAATGTGCAAAGATGTACTGAAAAGGATATGAATGATTCATTTAATAAAAGTTTCTGTTGCAAAGAAGTTTGAAGTGTGCCTGTGTATCTAATAGACCAAGTCAGTGTGTTGGCAAACACTCCTAGTTAATTCCCAATTTTCCTTCTCCCTGAGAATTTGAGCTAGGAAGGTGCACATCAAGAATTAAGGCTACATTTCTAGTATCCCTTGAATAAGCAGCCATGTTACTAAGTGCTGACCACTGGAACATAAATGGAAATGATGTCCACATTTCCCTTAAAGAAAAAGAGGACATGCCACTTTCTTATCCCTTCCTGTATGGCGTGGCTTGGATTGTGGATGTGAAGGCTAAAATTGCGTTTTGACATGAAAGGATAACTATCTTGGGGATGCCAGAATGCAAAGTTTGAGATTGTGTGAGTCCCAGAGAATTTGGAACCATGAGATATTGCTGAATCCCTACATCTGGATTTTACCTAGAAGAGGAACAACTTTCTATTTTATTTAAACCACTGTTATTTGGGTTTTGCTTACACGTAATGAAATGATTACCTCAGTATTAATAAGCAGTGTATCTAGAAAGCCCAATTATTAGCATTATTAGAAATATCTGTTTCAAAGCAGGTCAAGGGCATGGCTTACTCTCGGAATGGTCCAGATTAAATATCCCTCAGCAGGATTCAACTGCTTCACTCCTGTCATCATACTTGCCCGATAGTCTTCTGCACACTTATTATTCAACTTTCCAAATACATTAATATAAAAGGGAAGTTTTGGAAACTGTTGTTATGTTCTAGATCGAGAACACAAGAATTCTGGACATTAAAAAATATATATTCCATCTTTATAAAAAATTAATATATGAATATATATTATAAGACATACTTTTCAAACACCAACTGCCAACATCATACTTCATGGAGGAATCTTAAGAGTATTCCCTTTAAAGTGAGATACTTGTATAGGATAAACACAACCACTATAATTATAATATTTGACTTTTCTTTGAAGATACCAAGCAGTGACGTTAGTATAAAGAAATTACAGAGAAAAAGTTGTCAGCGAGAAAGTGATTACCTTTACCATTATTATCATTACTGTTAAACCCTGTTGTCCGCTTAACCAAGTTCAGACCACAACAGTGTGATCACCTGTTAACTTTTTAACCTTGTCCAACTCTCTTCTGTTCCAGAAAAATAACTCACTCATTGACCCTTTGAATAATCCATTTGCTCTTTTCACTCTTTCTGTTTGATATCTTTCTCTTTTTCATCTTCACTTAACCCTATTCTACTTTTCATAACAACTCAAGTTCTATTCTTCACAAACCTTCTGTATGCAGTAAATACCCTTTCAAGCCATCTCTCATGAAATAAATTTCCATAACTGTTTTCTCACCAATAAAATTATATTTCTCAGAGTCAGCAATTAAATTATTATACATATTCACACTACAATCTATTCATTTTTTTCCACTGTTTTTGAAAACATCATCATCAAAGCTATCTTTATAATTATCTGTATTAGCATGAACATCATTTCAGTAAATTTTCTATCAGTCAAAGAATTCAAAGCAGGAGCATGATTGTAATATTTTTTATTATACTTGAGGTATATTTGTCATGTGACATTATAATAGTTTCAGGTGTACAATATAATGATTCAATATTTGTGTATATTGGAAAAACACAATAAATCAGTTACTTATATATGATACATTGTCTTTATCTATTTCCCTAGCTTTAGTTTTTGATATTTACATTAAGCAGTTAAATCAAAGACACATAATAACAAAGCTGCTTTGATGAATCAGTTTTTTCTTATATATTATATTTTTGAGATAAGCAATAAATAAGAACAGGACTTTATCCAGATTCAGGAAAGACTTCTTTGTCGAATATTAATGGATAAGCAGACATTAACCAAGAAAATTAAGAGGAGAACATTATAAACAAGAATTCTGAAAACTGCAAAACTCTAGAATATTAAAGACAAAGACACTGCTGAGATTTACCACTTTTCACCATTAAAATAACTATAAGATATTTGCAAAAGAGTAGAAAGAATTTCTAGTGAGTCAGTTTGGAATCATCTACAGAAGCGTGATCTCAAAGTCAGTTTTCTTAGGACTTCAAGATTTGTAATCAAACTTCTTCTCCACCCCCCAAAAAACACCACAAAAATTTCTTGAACTCCAGTGTTTTAGGTTGGCATTCACAAATGCCATTTTCTGGGCTTTAAAACTTTTTTGAAAAGCACCTCTCTCAATCAAATGAAGCATTATGTTTCCCATAGATACTGAAAGAATTCTTTCCTTTTGGTCAGGATACTTTTCTCTATGTGGGATTTAATTTCCTTTCTGTTCACCATTTTTAAAATGTTAACCTACATTCAACACAGCACAATCCATTCTCCTCTCTGAAACTTTCCATGTCTGCATAGAGAATTTTTTTTTTAAGCTCAAGTAATTTTACTACCACTTGGGCACTTTGAATATTGATTGTTACATCGTCATTTATATTTATATACCATCTGGCTTTCACGGTATTGAAATATAAACAGTCATCATAAATTCATGTTCATATGCAACCTAAAGTATATTATAAAGTGTTGGTGTGCACAAACTATTAATAGTTCCATTGCAAACCTATTATATTTGGTGCATCTCATTACCTATTAGGCCTTCATTAGATTTAATTATGTCTAATAATTACCATTCCATATATGAAGTGTGTATTCTGCTGTTGTGTGTAGTGTTCTATAGATGTGAGTTATGTTCAGTTGGTTGATAGTGTTGATCAATGTGGGGTTGCTCGTAATTTTTATTCTAGTTGTTTTATATTATTGAGAATATGGTTTTGAAATTCCACCTAATATTGTTGAATTGTTCATCTGTCCATTTAATTCCATTACATTTTGTTTCATGTGTTTTGGTGATGTATTTATAAATATGTACATATTTATAATTTTAAATTAATTTCTATTTCTTCCTAATAAATTGACTTTTTTATAGTTTTTAGGGAAAGTCTGCTGTCTGCTGGGGTTTTAATTAGGATTGCATTTAATTCAAGGAAAATTTAAATTTTAACCCTACCAAGGTTTCACTCCAACTGATAATCATGACACATCTTTTCATTTATGTCTTCTATGATTTTTCTCAGCAATATTTATGATTGTCAGTTTTTATGGTTTGCATATATTTTGGTAAATGTCTCCCTAAAAATTTCATGTCTGGGATACTAATGTAAATAGATTTTTTTAATTAATGTAATTCTCTAATTGTTCATTGCTAGTATATAGAAACATAATTAAACATTGTGTATTGCTTGTATATCTTTTGGACTTAATATGTAATAGCTTTTTTTTAAGATTCCCTAGTATTTTTGTGCATGAAATCATGTTGTCTGAGAAGAAAGACAATTTATTTTCTATTTCCAGTCTGCACAGTTTTATTTTTCTTATTTTATTGTAATCCTATAATTTCCAATAAAATATAGAATAGCAGGGAAGAGTGGACATACTTGCTTTGATTCTGTTCTTAAGTGAAATGCAGCCTTTACCATTAAATATAATTTTACTTGTAGATTTTCACAGATGTACTTTTTCCCCTTATGAAAGTACCTTTCTATTCCTAGCCTCCTTATTTTTATCACAAATGTGTGCTGAGTTTTGTCAAGTGATACTTTTAGACCTATGGAGATGATCTTATTTTTTCTCCCAAATCCTGTTAATATAGTGAATTATATTGATTAATTTTCAAAGATTAAATTAAGCTTCTATGCTGGAATCAAGGACCCTTTTTATATATTGCTGGATTCAATTTGCTAATATTACAATCATTGTTTCAGTTCAGGAGACACAGTGGTATGCAATTTCCTGTTCTTGTTTTTAGTGATGGTAAAAGTGTAATTTAGGCCTGATAAATTACTTGAGAATTACTGTCTTTTGCTATTTTCAGAAAAAAAAGTACGTAAGATTGTTTTTCCCTTGGATGTCTGAGAGAATTCACTGATGAAAACATCTAGGCCTGGAAAGTGTTTATTGGATATAGGGAAAGATTTTTTTAAATTACCTCTTCAATTTATTTATTACATGGCTATTCAGATTTTCTATTTATTTTTGTGCCGGTTTGTGCTTTAATCTTTCAAGCAATTTATCTTTTTTTTCTGTTTTCAAAGTTGTTGGTATAAGGCTCTTCATGTTACTACTTTTTTAATATTGGTAAAATATGTAATGATAGCCCCTATCTGATTCCTGATATTGGTAACTTGTGTCCTACTTTCTTCTCCATCAATCAAACTTCATATTTATCAATTATATTGATATTTTTGAAAATTATTGGTTTTATTGTTATTCTCTGTTGTTTGTTCACTTTATACCTGGGGTGCCAAAAAAAATGTATACATATGACTTGTATTCATCTTTTGTTATCAGTATATATTGAATATTACAATTTTAATACAGTTTTTTCCTTTCTTGAAATGTGTATCATTTTTTTTGTCACCCTCTGTATTTAACTGATTTATACTCTTTAGTGCTTCCTTTTTCTTTAAAACTTACTTTTTATTTAATTTAATGTATTTTTTATAGTTTCAGAAGACATATCATCAATTTTGGATCTTTTAAAAACTTTTTTACATAAGCATATATTTCCTTCTAAGCACTGCTTTAACTGCACCCTGCAAATTTTGGTATGTCATATTTTCATTTTCATTAAATACAAAATTCTTTCTAGTTTACATTGTGTATTCTTCTTTGGATTATGAGATATTTAAAAGTGTGTTTTTAACTTTTTACATATTCAGGTATCTTTCTTTTACTGATTTACAATTGATTTCTGTAGTCCCTAAAATTGCCTACTATTGTAAGGAATATACATTGCATATTTTACATCTTTTTATATATATCAAGACTTGATTTTGGGGGGGTACACTATATGGTTTATCTTAGAGAATATTTCAATGGTGCTTGAAAGAGAAGTGTATTCTGATAAGGTTTTATGTGCTGAAAAAGGACCTCAGCAGCAACATAACCAGGGTATACTTCAACAGTAAGGGCTTCTGTTTGTCCTTTCATCCAGCTCACTAAATGTCCGAAGTGTAAAATGTAATTACTGTGATTATTTATTGAAAGACATGGAAGACAGGGCATAGGAATTCTATATTTCTCTGTTAAAATTCTGTTTTCTGTTATAGAAATACTAAGTGGAGTTCCCTTCTCCTTCCAGTCTACAAGTAGTAAGAGTTCTTCAAAGCACATGAAAACAAATTCTTAACCTTAATTAGGAATCTAAATTTCTCAAAGGAAGACTCATTGTGCCTGTCTGTCACTTGTTCAGTAAGGAGAATGTCAATTTAAAAAAAATGATGCTACTTGTAATGTTGGTGAATATCTAGAGAAGATTCAATATCTTCGCTAAAGGAAATTGAAATGAGCCACACACTATACTCCATTTACATCAAGTATAAAATGAGAACTCATTTGTAAAGCTACTTGCATAGGATCGACCCAGATCAAATAACCTAATTACTTTCACTAGCTTCCAGCTGCACATAGAGGGATATGGATTTGAAAGTTTTCAAGAGTATGCATTCAACCCTGAGAGACAAGGAAGAAGAGAAAACCTGGGAAGAAATTTTTAATCTGGGTATCACTGAATTGACAAGAAATTAATAAATTGGGAAGAAATAAAACCTAGGATTAATAAATTAATCAGTTTGCCCTTGACAAGGCAATTTTTTCTCTTTCCAATCTTCGTGCATTATTTATTTTTATTTTAATTATACAGGCTAGAACCTCCAATATAATGCTGAATGGTATGGGGAATGGGACATTCTTATTTGGTTCCTGAATTTAAATAGAATATTTCTATTATTAGTAATTATGTTTACTATAGTTCTCTGGATACTACCTTTTATCACAAAAAGGAAAATCAAGTCTATTCAGTGATTCTTAAGAATACTTATTCATTGAGTTTGAATATTATTCAATGATTTGCATCTAGCAGTAAGTTATTTTGCTCCTTTAACCTATAAATATGGTGAATTAAATTAATGTAGTTTTTAATATTAAGCAACTTTACAGATCTAAGATGAACCCAGCTTGTGACATGTGGCCCCATTTTACCATAAGAATATTTTCAAAGTGATAATTAAATTTATATACAAAGGCAATTGATAAGATTGTTTCTAATTAAAAATATATGATGATGTATTTAGGCAGGACATCAGGAAAACTAAATTCAAAACAGGAAATTTCTTTTAAAGATAAACAAACTACACTTTTTTCTATAGTATAAAATTCATGTTCGAGTACAAGCATGTGAAAATAGAAATTTCTGAAATATAAGAGTACTAGTGGAAAGACACTGCTTTTTTAGCCTGCATTGATGGGTATATTTAGACACACAAAGTAGAGATTATTTCTCTAAAGTGACAATAAAAGAGTTGCTTGTTTCACTTTCCCACAGAGTCCAGCGTGAGGCTGTGTTGGCAACGATTCATTCCATCTACTGGATGAAGGTGAATTCACATGCACACTCTTCCACACACATGCATTCATCCTATAAACCATGTCTATACTTGATGATGAAACTCTATGCATGGTCTGCCTGTTAGAGAAAAATTATTCTGATACATCTTAAAATGGTAAGGAAGACTTTATTTCAGACTGTTGAAATAGAGGTATTGCGATTGAGGAGAGAGATCAAACTTAAGTTGGAATACAGCTAAGTCAGCGAGGATTTATAGCCAAGGATCTGAGTTAGGTCAATGGATGGAAAATTACTGAGAGAAGACACCAGAGTAGGATTCTTACTAAACTGGCCTAAAAAGATTCTTGCTAAAGACAGGTCAAGAATTTAAATATCGGAGGTGGGGGTGGGGGTGGGGGGTGAAGAACTTGATCAGAGTATCAAGGGAAGAGAATCCTCTCTAAGCTGACCTAGTGGGATTCTTGCTAAAACTGAACTTAGTAATGAGAGATGCCAAAGTCCACCATCGAGGCCTAGTGGAGAAGAGGGTTCAGAGGAGCCTAACTAGAGTTTGGTCAAGGAGAGAGTTTTTGTCATGGTCCTTTCATCATGGGTCTTCACCATTGTAAAAAAACGACCTCACTCTACTGCAGAAACCTGAGTTTTCCGACTTTCAGAAGTGTACTGTCTAGTCTCTATCAAAATAATAGCAACCAGAGCACTTCTTATAGCGCTCATTGTGCCTGATGGTGCCATACGTATAATACTCACTGAGTGTTTACATACATTATCACAATGAATCTTCCCAAACTTTATAAGTAATGTATTTTATCCCCATTTTATGCGTAGGAAACTAAATTTTATAGAATTTAAGTAGCTTGGATACGGTCATGTCAGGTGAGTAAAACTGAAATTTGGAATGTCTGACCAGAAGACATATTTTCTTAGTCTTAATTGACCCAATGATTTTTCAAATTTAATTATTTTAACATAATCATGTCACACAATGTTTTCACTATGAACTAAAAATTTAACAGGTGATACAAAAAATGTGCTTATCATAGCACATTCCCATACTATAAGAAAGCCAATGTAAAAAGTCTTGTAAAGACTTTTTAAAATTAATATTAAATGCATGTGCTATAGATATTTTTTAAAAGTCAAGTCTATTTTAGGAGTATCTTTTATGAATAAATTTTAGAATCATTCAATGATGATATTAAGAATTAGTCAAAACATCAGGTCCAGGAAAGGTGAATCATCAGATGGTGAACAATAGAACATCATTCATTCATTCATTCATTTATTCCAGGTTAAGTGTTAGGTACCAGGGCGAGAATGGTGAATGTGAGAACTACGTACTGTCCTGTTGAGAGGCACATTCACATGACAATCTAATTTCCTAAAACTAATATACTGCTCTTCTCCCTCCCTCACCCACCCACTCCTAAAAAACACATACATCATTGTTAATTTTAATAAGAAACAGCAGGAGTAATTTAAGAATTAAGATTACTAAGTCTGTCTTTTAAGACAATAAGAGAAAAAAGAACATGATTAATCATAGAGCATATTACTGTTACTGAAATTTATTCTGAAGATTGCTAAATTAATGGTAAGGTTTTTCCAAAATTTAAAATGTTTTTCTAAAATATGTATAGTTTCTCTACATGGTGTAGGTGTTCAGAACAGGCCTCCTTTAAATGTGCTGCTTTAGCATATGAGTTATTTGAGCTGAAGGCAATCATGACCTTGGAGGCTCATGAGAAAGTTTACCTCTCCCTTAAAGAATTTAAATTAGGGGCCGTGCCCATAATAAGAGTTATAACTAGAAATAACTTTTTATAATCTGTCTATAGACAGGGCAAACTTCTAATTACTGAACATCTGCTATTATTGTCCTGCAGTGACCCTTTGAAGACCTTACCTGTCTTCCTTTGCTCAGAATGTCACATGTACTTTATTTTAACTTTGTGTCCTTGAACCTCTCATGTGTGTGGGGTCTCTGACTTTCTCATCTATGTAGGGTTCCCGTGCATATACATGTATTAACTTTGGTTATTTTCCCTTGTGAATCTGTCTCATGTAGATTTATTAGACCAGCCTAAGGACCTTGAGGGTAGAGAAAAGTTTCTTCCTCCCCCACAGTGGAAATAACACATCATATATTATTTTTTCCTGTGACAGAGAGTATTTTCATAGAAAGGCATTACACAGCAACTAGTGATATGGCAGTTTCATTTAGCCTTGTCCCTCTAATTAGACTGCACCCATCAAGTTTTGCCTAAAAACATACACTTGTCCAGGAGGAAATGAGCAGCAGTGTTCAGATGCTGCCACCATGTGGCCAAAGAAAACAGGCACTGGTCCCAGGTAAAACGGACCAGAAACACAGAGGCCAACTTAATTGTTGGTTTCCAGTTTCCCTCCTCCTCCACTAAAACACTTAATGATTTTTATGTGCAAAGTTATTTCCATTAATAGTTTTTCTTAACACAGTTTTCTAACCATGCTCTTTGGGAAACAAATGTAAAGAATATTAACACTATTTAGAAAGTAGGTAGTAAAATGTTTGATAATCTAACCCTGATTAATTCATTTCCTTAGTTATTTATTCATTCATTTAGACCAGTGGTCCCAATGATGATAAAAATAAAACCAACAATTTAACAATTTAGTGGTGAAATTTTTGGTTAAATTTTTTTGTATCCTTTCGGATGCATACTTAAACTTCTTTTACCAAAATGAAACTGTATTACACAGTTTTTCACCTTATTTTTGTTACATGTAATTTAATACTGTTTATTTATCCAAAGATATTTATAAATTTAGAAAAATTCACCATACTTATAGATATACTTTGTTCTTTCTAAGGTTAACATAATACTACATTGTAAGCATATATAACTGGCCTCTTAGTGTGGAATTTTTATTTTTTAAGTTTTTTTTTTTAATTAAAATACAGCGAACATACAATATTATGTTAGTTTCAGGTGTACATCATAGTTATTCAACTGGTACCCACCTATACAGTGTTAATACCATATCATTGATTTTATTCCCTGTGCTAAAGAAATGATTACCATGATAAGTCCAACAAAACTTCTGACACTATACCACACCAACACAATATTATTGATTTGGTGCCAGGGCTCTGGAGCTACTCAGCAAAAGTCTCAGAGCACACCAAGTCCAGTTGCTGCCCACATAGTGCCTGCGGCCTCCTATAGTTTTCCCAGAAAGAGTGTAATGTGGGCGAGGCTGGCTGCTCACAAGAAATTGCCTCCAGAGTTGGGGGAGGTGGGTAGGGCAGGTTCCCAGGGAGTCAGCAGCAGCAGAGCTCACCAGGCCAATCAGATTCAGATTTGGCCGTGTGGGGGGAGGGCTCAACACAGGAAAGATGGCACCTGCCTGCCAGCTGTGTGTGAGGAGGACCTCACACAGGGAAAACGGTGACTGTCCTCCAGCCCTGCCCTGAAGCCAGCCACCTCAATCTGCCCCCATGCCCCATATACCTCTGACACCTTCTGAGTCAACATCCCACTGCCTGAGCCCAGGGTGAGTGCCTGGGGGTGAGATAGTCTGTGTGTAAGCCTTTAAGAGAAATGTCATAATTTCTTGCAGCCTTCCGTCCTACCAAAATGGTCAGAATCCCTACTATTTTTCACAACCAGATGTTGTGGGGGCTCCTCTTCCCGGCACCAGTAGTCTGGGCTGGGGAGGCCAGTGTGGGATTGGGATACCTTGCTTCTCTGGAAGGAACCTCCATGGTCCATTTCACATCTCCACCCTTCCTACCAGTCTTGACATGGCTTCTTCTTTATATTCTTAGTTATAAAACTTCTGTTCAGCCAGACTTCAGATGGTTCTCCAGGTTGATTGTTGTATAATTTAGTTGTAATTTTAATGTATTCACAAAAGGAAGCAGGCATAATGTTTATCTACTCCATCATCTTGGATCTCTCCTTAAGTTTAGTGATTTTTGTTTATTACGATTTATTTTTTTCATTATTAGTCTCAAGTGTACAAAACAACATAATGATTAGACATTTACACACCTCACAAAGTTATAATCCCAACCTTATTATGCAATATTATTTTATATTAGTTCAGGTGTACAGCACAGTGGTTAGGCATTTATATAATTTATGAAGTGATCCCCCCGATAAGTCTAGTATCTATCTGACACCATACTTAGTTATTACAGCATTATTGACTATATCCCCCATTCTGTATTTTACATCCCTGTGAATATTTTGTGACCACTAATTTGTACTTTCTAATCCCTTCACCCATCTCACTTGTCCCTCCAACCCTCCACCCATCTGGCAACCATCAGTTTGTTCTCTGTATCTGTGAGTCTGTTTCTGTTTTGTTTGTTCATTTATTCTGTTCTTTAGATTCCACATATAAGTGAGATCATATGGTATTTGTCTTTCTCAGTTTGACTTATTTCATTTAGCATAATACCCTCTAGGTCCATCCATGTTGTTACAAATGGCAAGATTTCTTTTTCTTTCCTTTTTTTTTATGGCAGAGTAACACTCCATTGTATAAATGTATCATAGTTTCTTTATCCAATCATCTATTGATGGACATTTCAGTTGTTTCCATATCTTGGTTACTGTGAAGTAACCAAGTAACCAAGTGACCAGTAAACATAGGGGTGCATATGTTTTTTCAAATTAGTGTTTTGGATTTCTTTGGATAAACACCTAGGAGTGAAATTGCTGGATCACAAGGTCATTCTATGTTTAATTTTTGAGAAAACTCCATACTGTTTTCCATAATGGCTGCACCAATTTGCCATCCCACCAACAGTGTACAAGGGTTCCTTTTCTCCACATCCTCTATAATACTTGCTGTTTGTTGGTTTATTGATGATAGCCATTCCAACAGGAGTGAGGTTGTATCTCATTGTTTACTTGCATTTTTATTTGTGTTTCTCTGATAATTAATGATGTTGAACATCTTTTCATATGTCTATTGGCCATCTATATGTCTTCTTTGGAGAAATGTCTCTTTAGGTTCTCTGTCCATTTTGATTGGATTATTTGTGTTTTTGATGCTGCGTTGCATGAATGTTTTATAAAGTTGGATATTAACCACTTATCAGATGTATCTTTGGCAAACATCTTCTCCCATTCAATGGGATGTCTTTTTATTTTGTTGATGGTTTTCTTTGCTGTGAAAAAAGATTTTAGTTTCATGTAGTCCCACTTGTTTATTTTTTCTTTTGTTTCCCTTGCCCAAGGAGATATATCAGTAAAAAATATTGCTAAGGGTGATGTCTGAGAGTTTACTTCCTATATTTTCTTCTAGGAGTTTAATGGTTTGGGGTCTTGCATTTAAGTCTTTAATTGAGTTTATTCTTGCATATGGTGTAAGAAGGTGGTCCAGTTGCATTTTTTTTTGGCATGTATCTGTACAGTTTTCCCAGCACCATCTATTGAACAGATTGTCTTTAGCCCAATGTAAATTCTTGCTTTTTTTGTCATAGATTAAATGACCATATAGGCATGGATTTATTTCTAGGCTTTCTATTCTGTTCCATTGATCTACATGTCTGTTTTTATGCCAATACCATGCTGTTTTGATTATTATAGTATTGTAGTATAATTTGATATCAGGTAGTATAATAAGTCAACTTATTCATATTCATATTTTCACTTTGGAACCACTATTCTTAATCCAGTGTTCATTAAATTAACCTGGATAACAATTTTAAATGAGCTACTATCATTAATGTCTGTTAAGAGCTGAGTTTTAATGTATTATTTCCATCTGTCTTTATTACTTCAGGGAAAATTCACTTACGTTTTCACACATGAGAATTGAAAATGATAGATTTAATTTTTAAAAGAACAATTAACCACTTCAAACTGGTTGGCTGAGCTGATTTGCTTACCTAATTCCCACTGACATTCTGAAGAATATATATAAATATATATATATTTATATATATATGACATTAAGAGAAATCAGAAGAGTGACTGGGTGACTTCTGGAAGACACGATACTGGTAAATTAAACTTAGTAAATGTCAAGCCACCCAGCAGTTCACTAGCTCACCCGAGAAGTCAATGGACAGTTTTCAGAAAGATCTGACAACAATCAAGCTCCAAAGGGCAGAGAATGTATACAAGTCTAGCCTGAAGCAGGATTGATGATGAGTGAGCAAGGGAAAAGGGAGTTCTCAACCTACCCTACACACATCTTATGGATGTGCATGGAAACTGGTTCACAGGCTGGTATTCCTATCTTGCACTTGGAGCAGATGGAATGCCAGTAAGTGAACCAACAGCAAACATTGTACTTGATTGAAAAACAAAGCAAAATCAAACCTACCTGTTTACGTTAAAATCATGAAGAATGTGACATAAATGAGATGAGGCTGTACTATTGCCTACTGTTGTTCAGCACTGTTTTGAGTTTTAATCAAAAAAGAAATTGTAGGTGTTCAGAACAAGAGTGGCCCCAAGATGTGCCACTGTGGTATGCGGATTCTTTTGAGTTAAAAGCAATCAAGACCTTGTGGGCTCATCAGAGATTTCTGCCCCTCTATTAACTACCTAAATAAATCTAAATTGGAATCTTTCCCAGAATGAGTTATTACCAAAAATAATTTTTTATGACCTAAGTATATGATAGGTCAAACATCTAATTACTGAATGTATGCCCTTATTCTTCTTGTACTTTGAATTACCCTCCTCCCTTTGAAATCCAAGACCTTATCCCATTCCTTAGCTCAGATGTCAAATATACCCCATTTTACCTTTTTGTCTCTGAAACTTTCATGTATGTGGGGTCTCTGACTCTCTTATGTATGTGGAGTTTTTTTGTGTAAAAAACTAACACTGATTTTCTTCTGTTAATCTGTCTTATGTCCTTCGAATTATATTCAAACATCCAAAAGAACCAGAAGGGGGAAATTTTTCTCTCCTTCACAAAATGAAGGAAGGCAAGAAGGAAGGAAGGAAGGCAAGAAGGAATGAAGTGGAATGAAGTGGGGGAGGGAGGGAAGAGAGAGAGAGAGAGGGAGAGAGAGAGAGAGAGAGAGAGAGAGAGAGAGGGGGGAAGAAAGAAAGGAAGAAGGGAAGGAGGAAGGAGAATGAAAATTAATAGGGTACACATGTGGAAAAAGAAGAGTCAAGTTTATTATTATTTACAGGCAATAAAATCATTTACCTAGAAAATCTAAGATAATAAAATAAAGAACTGTCAATGTAGATGAGAGAGTTTAGAAAGGCACTGTATTCCTGGAGTAAAAATAGAAAATTCAGTGATACACACACACACACACACACACACACGGAGGGTGCCAAAAATCATATACACATTTTAAAAAAGGAAAAAAAACACAGCATTAAGTATAATACTCAATATATACCAATAACAAAAGATGAGTACAAGTCATGTTTGACTTCTACAAGTGGTGCTCAAAGTGGTTACCATCAGGATCCAGACACTTCTGACTATGGTGAACTACTGCTTGAGCATAGATAGCATCTCTTAAAATGTGTATACTTTTTTTGGCACCCCTCATATATATATACACATACACATAATTTTATGCAAGAAATTTATTTAAACAACAAGATGGTTGACTTGAAGGGAAAACTATCTAGGATTCATTTCTTTTACAGTAATTTATCTCTACTTTAAAACAGATCACCCTACATGTGACAGCTACGTACAAAAAAAATAATTATAAAATTGTCCTTGGTTTTACAATGATAAATGAAAAAACATTAAAATTTCCAATCAAACAAGGTATGCAAGGATTTTTATGTTGTTCTTTTTTATACTAGTATTAAGTAGTGAGAGCAAAATAACTTATAGGACTACAAAGATAAGAGCTGAAAAAGCATGCCCTAATGGAGAAAAGGGGGTATTTTCACAGAACCAGTATTATCCCCTGTCTCATCTCCGTTTGAAGTTGATCAAAACATACCACTGACTATTTAGTTTTAAAAAATGCAAATACTTGTGCACATGCATCAGTTACTAAATGTACAATAATGGAATAGGGAAGGGGAAAATAAAATAGAGAAAACTATACTGTAGTAGTCAGGATTTGGTGGGACCAAATTGCGGTATCCTAATTGAAAATATCTTCCTTGTTGGGAGGAGCAGAGTCGGGTACTAGGTTCCCTTTTTAGTAGACACCTCCTGCCTGTGGCTGGAACACATCACTTGTATCTTCATCCTCCATTTCCAACTGTGCAGGTGTGCTTGTTTCATTGACTGGCTTCCCACCAAATCAGAATCTGATTTACCTCATTGACAAATCCTGTCATTCACAACAGGCTTTCATTAATTTACTAAGTGGTGTGTGCCTCCTTATCTTAAACTGCACCACAGAACCATCCTGCCATGCCACCTTCAAATTAATATCATCATTGTTCTTAGTCTTGACTCTTTCATTGGGCTTTTTGTTGGTCGTGGCGAGTGCCAGAGTCATCTCAGCTGCCCTTCACAAGAGAGGTACCAGGTACACACCAAAAGAGCACACAAGCAGTGCCAGGAGCACATTGCTTTCCTACATTTGAGAAAAATAAAAGAAATAAAGGTAAAACTAAATAAATAAAATTGGTGATGGCTAAATAGCAAACAGATAAATGGAACAGAAAAAGACCATCGACAAAACAAAGAGGCAACAAACCAACTGAATGGGCAAAGATATTTGCAAACAGTGCCTCCGATAAGGGGCTAAAATCTAAAATACATAAGGAACTCATACAACTCAACAACAAAAAGACAAACAATCCAATTAAAAATTGGGCAGAAGACCTAAATAGACATTTGTCCAAAGAGGACATACAGATGGCTAATAGACATACAAAAAATGTTCCACATCACTAATCATCAGAGAAATGCAAATAATAACCACAACGAGACATCACCTCACGCTGGTTAGAATGACTGTCATCAACAAGACAAATAATAACAAGTGTTGGAGAGGCTGTGGAGAAAAAGGAACCCTCATACACTGTTGGTGGGAATGCAGACTGGTGCAGCTGCTATGGAAGGCAGTGTGGAGGTTCCTCAGAAAATTAAGAATAGAATTACCATATGACCCAGCAATCCCTCTCCTGGGTATTTACCAAAAAAATCTGAAAACATTTATCCATAAAGATATATGTGCTCTGATGTTCATTGCAGCTTTATTTATGGTGGCCAAGAGAAACAACCAAAGTGTCCTTCGATAGATGATTGGATAAAGAAGATGTGGTATATATGCACAATGGAATACTATTCTGCCATAAGAAAAGATGAAATAGTACCATTTAGGACAACGTGGATGGATCTTGAGATAATTATGCTAAGCGAAATATGGCAGGCAGAAAAAATCGAGAATATATGATTTCATGTTTATGTGGTAAATAAAACCGAAAACAGGAAAAGAACAAGACAAACAAATGAAGAAACAAAAACTCATAGACACACACAATAGTTTGGTGAATACCAAAGAGTAAGGGAGGAGGGTAAAGAGGGTAAAAAATAGAAGAAGGTAATGGGGGTCAAATATATGGTGATGGAAGAATTGACTCTGGGTGGTGAACATGCAATGTCATAAGTAGATGATGTATTACAGAATTGTAAACTGGGAATCCATGTAATTTTACTAACCACTGTTACCCCAATAAATTCTAATTTAAAAAAATAATAATAACATTTTGAAATAAAAAAAGAAAAAGAAGACAAGGCATTGGCCCAAATATTTGAAACAATTTGGTATAAGATAAAAGGAATTTCAAGCTAGTTTTATTTTTTGAATAATATATTGGTCTAAGTGACTAAAAATCAAGGTAGGCCACTACCTCAGAGAAACAAATTCTACATCATAGAAAAAAATCTAAAGAGTTAATGCAAATGTGTAATTATTGAAATACTGGAATAAAATATTAGTGAAGAATCCCAGGTTGAGAGAAACCTATCAGATTTTGTAACCAAAGGCAGAACCCAACAACAAACTTATAAAGAAAATAATTTTTATTAAAAAACTGCTAAACATGAAAGTGAAATTAGAAAAAATGAGACACAGAAATACACTGAAATCCAGAATTAATTGGATATTTTTAATATTGAGGCCCTTTCCATTCCAAGTGAATGAAGACTTTGTCTGGTTTTCTGCCAGTGACTGAGCAATAGAGAAGTTTTAGGAAGTCCCACTGTAGGTCTTCAGATACCTGTGTCTTAGCTTTGAAACAAATATGGTCCTGCTGTAATCTGCCCCAAATCTCTTGGTCCAGGGACAATGCAAAGCAGCTTAGGAGAATATATGATTTAGACAAACAATGATTCTGATGTGTCAGAAAGTCACAGAGAATCCAGTATGTCAGCTGTCAGAAAAAACCAGAGCATAAAGTTATTACTAGGAACTTGTGTTGTTCAGAAATTTCCAGAAGTATGTTGTTGTTCATTTATCTCTTGAAAATTAATATATGTTTCTCAGAGTTCTGGCTTTGTGAAGATCAGAACATCCAAGAGCTGGTATAGAAAACTGGTGAAAGTTAGTAGTGGTCTCTCATGTCAAAGAATTAAGGCTGAAGAAAACCTGTTAGAAATAGTTACCCAATTTTCTTTTTCATGAAATGCATCAGAAGAGCACAAGAGGAGATGGATGGTGCATGATTGGTACATTGTTGTACAGATGTATGCATATAACCCAGTACCACGCACTAACTGTGGAAGAGAAAGATGACGAAGTCCTATATTGAACAAGATGAACAATTGACATCACACGCACTGAGTCCAAAAAAATGTAAAACGATCCTTTAATTCAGATTTGAATCATATCTTCCAACCTATGTGCATTTCACAAGTGGTGGAAAATCAGAAGTAGTTTTTTCTGCCATATACAAATCATTTAAGGGCCTGAGGTTTTTCGTCTAGGGTCTAAGAACTACACAATATGGTCACTACCTTTGTCAGCAAGAAATAAGAAAATATCCTCTCTCGACCCACTGTCTCTTCTGTCCTTTGCTCTCAATTCCATATGTCCTTTGATTTCTCTGCTACCTCCCAGGTTCATGTCTCCTCTCCTCAGCATGCTCTGGTTGCATTTCACCTATTTCCAAGGACCTGGAATTATGGGTGGAGCAGTGGGGAGTATGTGGGGACCAAGAAAAGCCTCTATCTTGCGTGTCTCCTTGGAGTTATTATGCTAAATTTGTCTCTGCCTCTCCCTTTGCTTTACATTGCATTTGCAAAAGCTGACTTTGTATCCAAGATTTGCCTTATACTTGGTCCCAGAAAGAAGGGTGGATATGGGAAGCATGGTCACCAGTGGTTGCAGAAGCCTCAATCTCAGGCTCAGAGAATGAAAATCACAATTTAGTACAAAGGCTGGTCTCCCCATTGTGCACTCCCCGGGTGAGGAAAATCTTCCACATCTTGGTAAATGGCACACTTGGAAAGTAATACAGGTGCCTCATATTGTGGAAGAGGGGAGAAGAGTAGTGGGGTGTAATAAAAATTTGTGGGTCTGCAGGAAGCATGGGCAGATGTGTGCAAAAAAAAAAAAATAGTTGCAAGTTCACCTGGAGATTTTGGACCTGTGGGTTTCTGTCAGGAACTGAGGACTGAGGAAAATGTGGAGATGTATGTAAAGAACATAGCAATTTAGAGTTGATTTTCATGTAAGGCCCATGGGAGGAAAGGGAGGGTTTCATCAGCACTAGGGCCCCCATGAGAAGGCACCCATTTGGAGAGTCCACTCACTTGGGATGGTCCTACACGAAGGGAATAAAAAGATGACATGGAACCCGAGACTTGATTCACAAAATCAATTAAAGCATACCTTCCTAAAAACCCCATCTCTCCTGCTGGGGAAAGAGACCTAATCGTCTTGTTTCATCTGATTTCCATCATAAACTAACTCAGCAAAGGCTGGGGTCCTGTCAGCAATGGGCCCACTCAACCTCTTCTTTCGGACAGAGTCATGAAGGCAGTTGTGCTTTTAAATCTTCAGCTCAGGTGAGAGGCAGAGCCAGGAAAGGACAATTCTACTTCACTAGAGAGAGCTTGGAGGAGGGCCGCTGACAGTGTGGTGAAGATGAGCAGATACTCCCTTACTCTTAAAAACTCCTACTCTTGTCACATCTGAGCTGACTTGTCTGTCTTTCAGTGTCACTGATTAATTTGCTGAAAAACTGTTCCTAGTCACTGCCAAGAGAAGGCTAAGTAATATCTAACCATGAAGGATAGGTGAATAATAGCATTCATTCCCTTTGATTGTGCAAGGCTTAAAACATGCTCATAACATGAGCAGGAATCCTGTATCCTGCTTGGATACAGAAAGTTTTCTAGCACACTTTCCCCAATCCAGAGAATATGACTCATTGTCACACTTTCGGGCTGCAGGATCACAAGTCTGAGTGTGTATATGAATTGATCTCCAGTGAATCCCAAGAAATTTCTGTGTCATCTCCAAATTTCTCTGCAAGAAAGGAATGATGCAAACAGGAGATATTACAGGAGCTTCTGCTTTCTATCCCTCGTGAAACATTTTTTAAATTGTGGTAAACATAATACATTTTAAAATAACTACTAGGGAGCAAGATGGTTTCAATAAATATTTCAGATATACTTAGTAAAATATATTACCCAATTTACAGACATTTACACCAGTATATATGACTACATGTATACATTTTATATTTTAAATCTTGCTTCCACACAGATTTACATTCAAAACATATCTAATTTATAACCTTGCCACTCAGTCCATTGCATTCATCAGCCCTTAGTTGACCAATGCTACTAAAAAAACCTATTCCCATGCTGGCAGTTAATACAAGAATTGAAAATTAATTAACAAGCTAGAATAGCCACTCTTTTTTTCTTTTTTGAACCTGGGGGAAGAATAGAATAATATTTCCACATATCACAAAATCTTCTTACCTCAAGGGAAGAGAACATGTTCAAGTTATCTATTTTCTCATGATTTTTTTCCTTGTGGATCAGATCAAGATTTAAATGACCTCATCAAATAACTGGAGAGTTATAAATATTAGTCTTATTCCAGTCTGATCTAGTATAATATGGTGAATTCTCTAAAGATATGTAAAAACTCTTGTTACACATCTAGTACTGCAGGGACAAATTTATCGGTCACATACACCATAGAATACCATTTCTGCAATAGAAAGGTAAATTTATACTTAAATTCATCAAGTGATGTTGAACTAAATATAATCTTTAAAATATTCAAAGTCAAATGGTCAATTTTTTTGTATGAAGGTATCCCTTACATGAAAATTGTGCTGTACTACTTGAAATGACAAATGCTAGAATCACACTGTTGAAAATCACATCTTTACAGAAGGGAATAAACAGCACGGCTGCATTGTATCCAAATGGTTGGTGGGACCAGAGTGGACATGCGCATTCAGAACCAGGCTGACCGGTCCTGTGCCCTGGGGCTCCCTCTCTCCTGGCCCAGCAGCAAACTTCAGAGCAGCTGCAGTGCCAGCCTCTGGGGTAAGCGAGCACATACATACATCCTCAGGAAAGGCCCCTAGCGCTTACCTACAGTTTATTCCCTTTGTAGTAGCAACTATTTGTTTCTCAGACAGATGACCGTCTTTCTTACCAGACTGTCTGTCACCAACGTTGAAATATGGCTCATTTCATACTGCATTTGATGCCAAATGGCGATTTATTGCAAAAGAATTCATCCCAAATGTTTTAAATTTCAAAATAATTGTCATCATTAGCACTACAGGGCTGTTTTCTTGAATGTCAATTGGGATGATTATTTAAATGTGTGCTGTGCAATACTGGGCCCATAAAATATGTAAATTTATTTTAAATATATTTCAAATTTATGATACCTATTTAAAGATTACATTGAGCAACATAAAACTTCCTCAAATTATTCAGTGATATATAAATAATGATGAAATTCTCTAGACCACCACTAGATGGCTATAAAACCTATTAAATATAGCGTATCCCTCTTTTTTTTTTTGCTGCTCTGTTCAGGATCTTTCCAGACAGCTTTTTCATGATACAAGTACAATTATAACTAATATTTATGTAATGACTTCTATAGACGATGATCAAATTGTATCGTACTAGATGAGTGACTTTGGGCAAGTCAGTTATCCTCCCCGTGCCTCAGTTTCCTCAACAATGATATGATCAAAAGACTTTTTGGTCCTCATGCAGGACCCCATACCATGGCCTCTTGGCCTTGCTGAACACACCCAGGTTGAACCTACGACCTAAAAAGAATGACTCAGAATCCTTACCTGAGTTTTGTCTAAATTAGAATTAGGAAAGGCCAGCCAGTGCCTCCCTGGTAGTGGGAGCAGCAAGACGTAGGATGCATGTCCTGGGTAAGTAGAACAGAAAGCTGGCTTTGAGTAGAAAAAATGCAGCTGAAAGGCAGAGGAGCACAGATAAGGCCGAGATGGAGTCCTGGCAGTGTTCATAGGCCCCATCCAGCTATTCCTGGAGCCTGGGACAGCCCTGCCCTCCCAGAGGTGGATTAGTCACACTTCTTTAATCACATTTGACAACAAGGCAGCCCTCCAATAAATACCTGATTTTGCCTCAGCCAGTTTGATTTGGGTTACCATCACTTTAACCAAAGGGATTGTCACTAATCCAGGTGGTCACTCACCCCACCCATTCAGAAGTGTAGCTGAGCAGTTTAAGTCCTTACCTCATAATCTGTTCAAGTCTAACTCCCATTGTATTTCAAAATACCAAAAAAGAAAAAATGCAAAAAGAACAAAAGGCAAAGATAAGGAGAATAAATTCAGATTTGTCACCCATGAGGCCTAAGATGTATTGTGCGGGGATACACCTCCCCAGAAATGCCAAGCACGTTGCAGATGGATATTACTTCTTAGAGCATCACTTCAGGCCCCCAAGTCTGGATGGCTCAGCCCTCCCACACGTCTGCTACTGGGGATTTCAATACTTCTGGAGGGTAGGTGAGTGGTATGGTATGACTTTATTCCATTAACTTACAGAGGTCTTGATTCCTCCTTTGTAAACTAATGGGATAAATATATATTTCTCAGTTACCGTCTCGGAAGTTCAAGATGATAAATTCAAGATACTTAGGGTTCTAGTGTAACACCTCAAAGCAATAAACCAATTTTTCTCTCTCCCTGTCCCTCTCCCTCTCCCTCTTCCTGTCCCTCTTCACTTTTCTCTCTCTTGCTCTCTCTCTGTCTCAGTGTAAAAATGTAGCATCTTGACATCCATTTCTAATACGTTATCTATGAAGGCCGAGTCCTAAAATGGGGCCACTACTAAAGGGGTAGGGCCACAGAGAAACTGGGAACTTATCTACTCCTTTCATGACTATTTTAGACTGAACAGGAACATGCCCTAAATTAACTTGGAGCAGTGCAGAATCACTCCTCTGCTGATTACTATTCAGGTCAAATTACAGTTGTCGAGTATATGGAGGAGCAATATAAAACACAAGAAGTAAAACATGGTTTGGAAAACACCATCTTTTTATAACTGTAAAAATTTTGTTTTCATTCATCCTTCTCCACATCATTGCAAAAATGATACATATATACAATGGAATATTACTTGGCCATAAAAGAGAATGAAATCTTACCATTTGTGACAACACGCATGGACCAACAGAATATTATGCTAAGTGAAATACGTCCAGTAGAGCAAAACAAATATCATATGATTTTTACCTATTTGTAACCTAAAGAAAAAAATAAACGAACAAACAAAACAGAAACAGACTCATAGATACAGATAATAAATTGATAATTGCCAGATGGGAGAGGTCTATGCGAAAAATGTGACAGGATTAAAAAAAAAAAAAAACAACTATCAGTAAACCATAGCCCTTCCCCCATCTCTTCCAAAAGAGCTTAACTTCTCACCATTTCCCTTTTTAGGAGTGGCCTGACAATGTCCAGTTCTCTAAGATCACAATATTAGGAGTGTCTAAGAAATACCACTTCCCTCCACCCACTACATTTAATTCAACCAATTCACTTTTTGTTCCATTTGAATTCATTACTTCTTTTCCTTACCATTACTATTTTCTTAAACCAGATTCCAATGACCTCAGGTTGGATTATAGCGGTTCTTTCCTTCCTCTCTTTGTCTTCCTCGTATTTATCCTCTTTCTGACTTCAGGTAACCTCTATTGCCTTCCTTCAAGTATCCATAGTGTACCTCTATTGCTTTTCAACTCAAAGCAAAACTCTGTTTTGGCATTTGAAACCTCCAGGAATTCTTTCTGATTTATTCTTGTATTTATTTATTTTTATTTATTCATTCATTTATTAAAATAAATAAAAACGTTTTTGAGAACTTTCTAAGGTCCTCTGTTCTGGATACTAGGAAGAGAGTAATGAAAAAGTAAAACAAATCTTTACTGTCTTGGAGCACCTATTCTAGAGTGGGTAGGCAGACAGGAAACAAATCCACTGACACAGTATATGTTAGATGGAGCTAAGTGCTATGAAGAAAAACGTAAATAACAAAAGGGAGAATAGAGATTGCTGACTGAACACAAATCTGTATAGAGTCAGAATATTAGGATAGTCAGAGAAGGTGACATTTGAAAAAAGACCAGAGGAGGTTATGGAGATGAGACAAATGACTATTTTGGGGAAGAGCCTTATTAAAATAAGGGGGAAATTCTTCAAAATCATGATTCATGAATGTGCCTGTAGTGTTTAAGAAACAGTAAGGAGGCCAGTGTGAAATGGGAAAGTGGGAGGAGAGCAAGGCAGAGAGAGTGAGGGACCAAATTATGTAGGGTTTTGTGTCACATAGATGCCTTGGGTTTTACTCTGGCAGTGGTGCCAAAACATTTTAAGGCTGAGTAGAAGAGCAACATATGTTCTGATTTATAACTGAAAAGATCAATCAGGTCACCATGTGGATATTACTTACATAAGAAAGAGAACAAGGGTAGAAGCTGGGAGAACTTTCATGTAATTAATTATTTTGCTTTGGTCTGCAGTTGGCAGCAGCAAGAGTGGTAAAATGTGAGTCTATTGGGAATTTATTTTGTATTTTGGGCTGGCAAGATTGCCTGATTGGTTGAGGTGGTGTATAAGAAGGAAAAGATGGTTCAAGGATTTTGAATTAAATAAATGGAAAAAAATGGAGTTTCTATTAACTGATATAGGAAAACTGCTGAAGATACCTAACTACGCCATAATAGAAAGATGCTATGTCTTTCAGTTTGGCCTCCTTTCTTGCCTTCTTCCATATCTTTCATTTCCTTTGCTTAGATTCATCTCCCAACCACACCACTCTCATTCAATTGAGAGAATATATGAAGCACTGCATTAGACACTGGGAAGGATATAAAAATACGTAAGTTGTGACCCCACACATTCCTAACAATCTCTATGAATATAAGTAGGATTTTATAGATGCAAAGCCTAACAGCTATAAATATAATGATTGAAAAATACACCTGCATACTAATTAAAAATTTTGTGCAAAACAGCATAAAGTCAAAAGGTAAAACATAGTATGAAGAAAATATTTATGAATAGAATACAGAAATAATTATTATCCAGAGTAAAAAAAAAAAACACCTCCTGAAATCAATAAGGATAATTGAACTCAACAAGAAAATAAGTAAAAGAGATGAAGAGGCAATTCAAATACAAATGATATATAAAAAGATGCTCGGTATTACTAATAATTATGGAAATGTATATTCCATAAAATTATAGTTTTTATGTAATATACTTACAATTAAAAATATATCTAGTTTTGACAAAAAGAAAAAACAAGTCTCTCACACTGTTAATAGGAAAATGCATTAATAATGACATTTTAGAGAGTAAAAGGGCAAATCTTTAAAAAGTTTAAAGGAAAATACATTTTAATCAGTAATTCACTTCTGAATATCTATTCCACAGAACACAGGTGCAGAAGGCAACATGTGCAAAGTGAATTTTATACATTATTATTTGTAATAAGGGTTAGAAACAATATAAATGTCAAAATATGCTGGAATATCCATAGTATGGTGTACTAAATAGCAATTGGAGAATAAGGTAAATTCTTATGACTTATAGGGAAACATATCCAACTCATATTATTAAGTTAAAATAAAGCATTTTGCAGGACTAGACACATAGTATGATCGCAATTTACTTTTTTTAATTCATGTAAATGTAATACAAATAATAAGAAAGACCAGAAAGTATATACACTAAATTGTCAGCAATGGTCATCTTTGTGTTGGAAAACGCAACAGGGAGAGATCTGAAGGTGAATCTTCACTTTTTAGTCTATACATTCCTATATTTTAAAAATGTTTTACAATAATATACTTAGGCATCACTTCTATAAATAAATAAATAATTCCTATTCTGCAAGGTTCCTTTTCAGCTGACTATATGATATTTTTGCTTCTCCACAGAATGCCCAGTCTTATTGGTTTCTATTTCTCTAAGATTTTCCACTACGCAAAGAACTTCAACCCTTTCCTCAGATTGTAGAAACTGCATTTTTTCAACATTTCTGCATTACATTGCATTGTTTCTCATAGTGACCAATTTGTAATCCTACCAACCATATATAAAACTTTCTGTTGCTCCATATCTATTTCAATAGTTAATTTTATCAGACTTTTTAACGTTTTAAAAATAAGGTGGGTGTGATATAATAGTCCAAGTGTGTTTATTTAGATTTCCTTTTTACACAATGAGGTAGAATATATTTTCTATATTTATGGGCCATTTATGTTTGCTCTTCTATGATTACTTATTTGTGTCTTTTGACCATTTTTTTTCTATTAAGCTGTCAGTGTTTTTCTTATTGATCTGTAGGAACACTTTGAAATATTCTGTATATTAATCTTTTGTTGTTATACATTTAAAACTATTCCTCCAAATTTGTGACTTGTCTTTTCATTTTTTTTCACATTATCTTTTGATGAACAGAAATACTTATGTTTAATAAAGTCTAATGTACTTATCTTTCCATTTGTGTTATATATTTTTGAATCTTATTTTTTCAAATCCTTCCTTATCCCAGACCAAAAAAAAAAAAAAAAAAACCCACAAAAAAGTCACTTGATCTTTCTTTTTAAAGTGTTAAGATTTTCGCCTTTCACATTTTAGTTATAAACTTGTTGTCCAGTGGTTTTTATTTGAGCCTATATAGTGATCTAATTTCTCTTGTTTCCATAGACTTAGCCATTTGTCTTATTGAATAATCCATTATTTTGCTGGTGATTTTTAAAATTTTTTATTGGAGAATATTGGGGAACAGTGTGTTTTTCCAGGGTCAAGTCGTTGTTTTTCAATCTACTTGTAGGGGGCGCAGCTCAGCTCCAAGTCAAGTCATTGTCTTCAATCTAGTTGTGGAGGGCACAGCTCACTGGCCCATGTGGGAATCGAACCGGTGACCTTGGTGTTATGAGTACCGCGCTCCAACTACTGAGCTAACCAGCCTCCCCCACCACTGGTGATTTTAATACCACCTCTGTTACTTACCTCGTCTGTTTCTTTAGTTTCTGTAGTACTGAGCCAATAGCATATTATGTATTAAAGTTTAAATATTAGTATCTCATAGGGCCTATTAACTCAATTTGTGTCATGGTGATTCTTGGCCCTGGCAATTAACCTATCCTATAAAGCTAGGAATCAAATTGCCAAAGTTCAAAAAATAAACATATGGAGTTTTTTTTTTGGTATTCTTTGTACTATTAATTAACAATTGCCTATTAATCAATTAGGAAAAAATTGACATGTTTCGTATACTGAGGCCCCCCACTGACATTTATTAACATCATTCTGTTAATTGACATAGGTCAATTTAATTTTTCTGAATATGGATTTGTCATTTTCTTTAAAAATATATTACACATTTCTTATTAGAGTGATAGACATATTACATATTTTATAGTTATAAATAATAATGAATATCTCTTTAAATAATATTTTCTGTTTGTTACTGGTATGATGACATGCATTATAAGTTTATCCTTTTATTAAACAGCAGTAGTTCCTAATTCTAGTGTCAATAATGCATCTGAATTTAGGATTCTTTTTGGTCGATAATATATCAATAATCATATCATCTAAAGTAATAACCACTTTTGCTTCTATTGCAATCCTTTAACTTATTTTTTCTTTTATTGTTTCACTGTAGAACATCCAGTACAATATTGAATAAAAGTAGTGATAGTAGTCTTCCATTTTTTTATTCTAATTTTAAATGGAATGTTTTTAATGAATCATCATTAAGTATGATGTTTTGCTATGAATTATTTTTGATGATATACCATAGCAAGATAAGACGGTTCTCATTTATTCCTAGTTCAGTAATATACTATTATCACTATTTCTATTCAATGTTGTACAAGAGGTCTTAGCCAGAACCATAAGACAAGAAAAATAAATTTAAGGCAAAAAAGGTTGTAAAGGAGGAAATTAATATTTTCATAAGATATAATTATCTACTTAAAAATTATTCAGCAGAAAAATATTGGAAATGATAGAAGAATACAGCAAAGTATGTACATGTAAGATCATTATACAGAAGTCCATTGTCATTCTTTATGCTAACAATAAACAATTAGAACATGCCTAAAAAGATGACAATAGCAAATACTTTAACAATAGCAAATACTTATGAATAAATCTAACAAACAATGTACAAGCTCTGGGAAAAGAAAAAAATGAGATTTAGAAAGACAATCTAATTAAATAAAAAATTACACAATGTTAATATAGAGGTAAAATTAATATCACAAAAATATTCAATTGATTAATATTCAATTCCAATAAATATACCCACAGAGAAAATTCATTACTAGTATTAGAGAAAGAAATCAAAATGTATGCTTTTTCTGAAAGTAGAAATTTTAAGATTACCATCATATGTTAAAGATTAGTTTATGAGGAATATAGCAATTTTAAAGTCTTTAAATTAATGATAATATTGTTGCTTACTGTGTTGATATCTAACATTTGACTCTTTCAGAATTGCTTTCCAACAAATAGGCTGGAGCAATTAATGGAGAGTCCCAGTAGAACAGATGCGGGGAAGAGAGTGAGAATACCTTGAGTTGACTATGTCACCCAATAGAAAATCATGGTATTCAAGGTAGTATGCTCTACACAAATCTTTTTTTCTGTGTTTCAATGACCACTCTGTATCTTCTCCTATTTAATACTATTGCCAATAGTGTCTTCCTTTTTTACAAAGTGTGGAGATAGATCTTCTCTGTTAGCTAACCCCAGGTTATTGAAATATCCATTGTTATTTCTTCTACATCTGGTCTGATTATCTTAATTTGATAATAAGTGCTTGCGTGAACACTTATATACAATAAGTACCATTGAGTAAAATAAAGTCAAAGTAATCTAAAATCCTGTCAGATAAAAGAGTACTCTGATCTTTCCATAGCTTATTATAATACCCAAAACATTAGTGACTAGACGTTGAATTAAAACCTCACTGATATTTAAGAACAAGAAAAAGAAGATATTAGAATAAAAAATGTAGGTGGCATTTTGCCTATTTTTTTCTATAACCAGATCAATTGAATATAAAATATAACCTTTGCAGTTTACTTAACAAATATTCAGTATAATAATATAAAACTACCAGATTTATTTACAGTTAGTATAATCTTTGCTTGATTATGTTTATGCAGAGGACGCTTAGAAATGAAAACTTGTACTAAAATTTCTTAGTGACATCTAGTGTAACTTAAAATGCCATCCTTGTTGGTGTGGCACAACGAGAATTAACCTACTCTGCTCATATTATAACAGCTTAATTATTTATAAAGGAGGATTTGGATCAGATGAGATAAAAGATTATTAAAGCACTGGTATAAAAATTTGATGCTGCTGAATTATGACACTAGTGATGTTAAGGGAAATTTAATGGTTATCTTAAATGTGTACAATATTTACCTAATAACTACCAGACTTGTAAAAAAAAAATTCTCCACTGAGATTAAGGTAAGATTGAAAATGGGGCTGCATTGAAAAACAGCAGTATTGTGCTTATGAGTGGCTAGACATTGGCTTGAATTACTAAAGATGAATATTCATGAGTATTTACTGAAGTAATGCAACAGAAGTTTACCTGTGCAATATCCAATTGCAAACTTACACAACAGCAAAAACATGAATAACTTAAGCATCCATAGTAGAGTAATAATTTCTGTCATTCACAAATCTGCCTTAATTCAATATATGAACTAAATCATTAGTTTTGCTCATTGTGTTGTTATAACATGTGCACATTTACTTTGGGAGATTGTAGAATAGACTTTATTGAGATGCCTGAAATTAGGCTAAACCAATTGTATAATAGGGCTTGGGCAGCCTGCTTAGAGATAAAAAAAAATGAATCATGCTGTTTCCAACCCAAGGAGTATATGGTTTATAGATTATTATCTAAAATGTAATCCAGAGAACAAATGTGCCTTGTGACTGCATGTCAGTAAAGGTCAAGACACTGGCACATATCCAAGCTAGATTACTTTCCAAAAACAGAGGACGAATCTGAAAACATCAGCTTTTCTCTGTCATAAAAGTCTACCAATCAATTCAGCCCCTGTACTCACCAGTTTCTGTGTGCCTAACTCCCTGATGGAGATAATGAGGGAAGCAGGAGCGTTATTTGAAGATATTTACCATAAGAGTGGACAATTATAAAATAATCAAAGACTAATGTCACACTAACTAACAGTGTGACATTATTTATAAGTTCTATAGAAATTCGGGAATGGTAGAATTTGGTGCAAACTAACATAATAATCTCCCTAAAATATGAATGACAATACTAGCTAACATTTATTGACAGCTTACAATGCCAGGCACATAGCAATGCTCACTTATCATGTGTTATGATAGTGCATGCCTCATGCACTGTGATACGAATGACCTTCACCATTTTATAATAATAACCACGTATAGTACGTACTATTAAATATTCAACAATATGTGTTAAATGTATAGATAAATGAATAAATAAGTGGGAAAAAAATGCGGCTTAAGAAGTTTAAATAACTTCATATGGCTGAAAGATTTGAAACTTAAGCAGAGCCGTAGAATATGGGTAGATTTGGGACAGGAAAGAAGGGAGGACATGCCAAATATAAAAAGTGGCAAGAGAAAGAACTATACATGCAGAATGAGCTCCATGTGCTTGTGGGAAAAAGAGACAATAAGTCTAAGTAGGAAGGGAGTATGTGTGGAGAAGTATTAGGGAGTACATTTGGTATAGAATGGGGACAATGAAGTTTTTTGAAGTCTAGGAAAAAGAGTTTGAAAATAATGCAGTGACTGTAAGCGGAATGACATAAGGACATTTTTAATAAAGGTGTAAACTGGAAGTATTGGGTAATGTGGATTTGGCAGAAAGAATTTATCTAAGATAGAAAGAAGTTACAATAGTCTAAACAGAATTATGAGGGTTTGGATTTTGGTAGTTGATTGCACGAGAGATCAAAAAGAAAAGTCTAGGAACTATTTTGGAAAAAATAGCTATAGATGGTAACAGATTAAGGAATGAAGAATCCAGTGTTTAGTGGGAACATATATCAAATGATAATACTACTAAAAGAAAAATAGACATGGGATATATTGTTTATCTTCATTAAAATAAAAATAGAATTGAAATTGAAATCAGTTTGAGGAGAGAGAAAAATTACCTATGGAGTTTGAGGTGATAGTGTTATCTCCAAATTTACGTAGCCTATGAATAAATGAAAAGATCAGACTAGTATAAAGACAAAAATCCGGCTTGGAGATACAGATTTTTAAGTCATGGCATGAAAAAGAGGCACAATCTATGAAAAGCAGATTTAATGGGAGAGGACCCAAGTTCAGGTTCTGATTGTGATATGGAACTTGAATAAGTTGCTTAACAGCTCTGAAACAGAGTTACTCCATGTTTGAAGTGGAGAAGAAATATCTACTTCACAGTATTTTGAGCATACAAAGTGGAAGGGTCTTGCAAAGTGTAAACTATATAGATACAAATACAGTTATATGGTTAGTCATGATAATGAAAGGGTAGATATTTTAAGCTATGTTTTTCTTAAAGGCTTTATGTTTGAGACTTTAGCCTTCTTCTCTTGATTGAAGAGCCACATCTTACTGTGTTACAGAGTGGATGATTCATTATTACATACACAAAGAGGTCTGTTGGCCTGTCTACTTCTAAAATACAGTAAAAATAATTCCTTTCTAAATTCTGACAAATCACTGAATAATCATCTTTGAGGTTGCTTAATTGGAGATATATAATTTTATGTGTTTTTTTAATTAAAGTTTGTTGGGGTGACAATGGTTAGTCAAGTTACATAGGTTTCAAGTGTACAATTCTATAACATTTCATCTAAATATCACATTATGTGTTAACCACCCATAGACACAGACAGTAGTTTAGTGGTTATCAGAGGGTAAGAAGGGAGTGGGTGGTAGATGAGGGTAAATGGATCAAATATATGGTGATGGAAGGAGATAGATAATTTTAACTAGCAAATAAAGGAATAAATAAGATACATTTCCAGTTCCAAAGTTCTCCTTGTGGCATATTTACTTGAGTTAAAAAGAATCTTAAATATCACTTATACTAATTTTTTTTTTAGTTTTCAACCTTGAAATTGCAAAATACTAAACTATAAATTAACACTAAGCACATTAACTGCATAGTAATCAATTCTTGATTTTATGAGTTTTAAAGTTACTAATTGCATTGAAATAAATAATACTACCTTAGTAAAAATAAATGAAACATAGATGCCTGAACAGTGTGCAAGTTCTTACAGGGGCAAGACCAGGTGTGTTTTTTGTTCTTAGGCTATGTTTATAATATTTTATTTTTGAAAATTAATCTGAAAAAAACGTTTTTATCCAGTTTATTCATTTTGGTTGAATGACACCTGTGGATCTTCGTATTTCTTAAGGAAATCCAAATTCAGATTTGGGTGCATAATGACAAATTGTCTAACAATTTGTAAATAAATTGTGATTATATTTTACTTTCCTTTTCTTCCCTTTATTTTTCCTATGCTGGCCAAAGTCTGAGCTATTAATTATAGATCTCACAGATACCACAATTTCCAAAAAGTATCTAAAAGTATCACAGATACTTTCCAAAAGTATCAAAAGGATTATATGGACATTATTTTAATTCTCACCAATAGGTTTGAACCTCCCAGGACAGGGACTATTTCTTAATTTAACTTTGCCTAACCAGCACCTTGGACAGTGCCAAGCATCAACTGGGTGGGAATTTACCTATTTTGAAACAGTTGAGTATATGGATGATTTTTGTCGTGATACCATAGTGGTCTTATATCTCGCTGGAGATACTATTCACCAGGGCTTGGATATCTTTTTAAATTTTTCTGTAACAATATTGCTTGTACCCAAGCTACTTCTACATTGTTTTAATTTCATTTTTAATGCAAGGTTTTACACTTGGAAAATAAAATCTTACACTACAATTCATGTTAGCATAAACAACTATTATTTCAAAATATTGACCTCCTTTTTACACACAAAACCACAATATTAACATAAGAGGCATTTAATTTAAAAAATACCCCTTCTAAAACGATGTTTCGTTTTATTCTCATCTTCCAGTTCACTAAGGAATTCTTACAGGTGAGAGGAAGACCTTCATGCTTGTCCTTCTCCCCGCCCCCCAAAAAAATTAAATTGGGAGGTAGAAGAGAATTTTCCAGTCGGACATTAAAAAATATTATTACGGTGGAACAGTATGGAATAGTGTACATCTTAAAGGCATATGGTATTCTGAATTCCCCTTCTCTCCAATTCCCCTTAAGCTCAGACCGTATAAATACACTCTAGATGACTCATATTACCCACATGCACTGCTATAAAGATTATGGATCCTAGCAATTGTTCCTCCTATTCACAGTGGAAACTAGAACTTAATAGAGAAGAAAATGTACCGAAGGCAAACTCGTCTGTAAATGATCTCTGTAAACCAATATTTATTCGGTTGGCACTAAATTAGTCGAGGCATCACAAGAACCCTTTGTCTGGGACTACGAGTCTGGCAACCATTATCTGCTCATGGAAACGACGTCTGATGACTCCACCCGGACTGGGGGTGGGGACGGTGCACCGCGTGGAGAGCTCGACTGAGAATTAAAGTGAGTGAACAAAGAGAACTCCCGCAGCCGCCTGCCAGCGCCTTGCAGCTGCAACTGGAGACGTCAGTCAGTCCCGGAAGGCTGTTCGCATTCGTCTCCCTGAGAAAAGAGCTCAAGTAAATAATTGATGGAGATTGATCGAGCCCAGGACAAAGCTTTTCAAAAAACCAGTGCATCCGATTTCGAGTGGTTTTGGAATCTTCTGCCAAGTACAGAATATGGGAGTGCAGCAAGGACTTTGAACGTGGCTACCAGTCTTCCATCTCGGGCGTGGCTTTGGCCTTTTTGTCTTCTTGCCACCCCCACCCCCACCCGTGTCTCCGCCTTATTCGCTTTCTTCTTGAAAGTAGCCTCTCTTTGGTTAGTTCTACTCTGTCCTCCCTTGCAATCCCGCCCCCTCCCCTGCCCAGTCCAGTGAGGTCAGCTCATGAATATCATGCACTTCCTGGGGAGCGTCTGGCACGGCGTGGTACCTCCGGTGTTCGCCTGCTCCGAGCCGCAGCTCCAGCTGAGCCGCGGACCGCCGCTCTGGGGCCTCTGCGTCTGCACGTGAACGCCTTTGTTTGGAGAAATCCAGGGGTTGTGGAACTTGGGTGAGGGAGCCCAAAGTCTTGCTCAGCCCGAAGATCGCATATTCTACTAATGAAGTTAAACTTTCCTCGTCTCTGAAAGACACAATAAACCCTGAGGTCCCGGGAAGATCGGAAGCAAAGCGCTGCTGATTTGCATCAACTTGGAAACATCGCCTCTGCTGAGAAGTGAGAGCAGCTCTGGATTTCTAGAGGGATGGGGATGAGAGATGGAGTGGATCAATTGGCAGATTAAATTTGAGATTAAAAGTCTTTGTTTGGGCCGTTCTGGGGTTGCTTAGCTGACGATTTCCACGAGGGAAGCCTTGAAGAGACACAGCACCGTGTCCCTGGGAGAAATACGTGACAGCGACCAGGTACCTTTGATTGTGGAAGCCGAGTTTGGGGAACCTGAGCTTTCTCCTAGGTTAGAAGTGTCTAGGGGCTGAGTTAAAATGTTCTCTGGTGGCTCTCAGCTCCGCAGTGGTTCTACCTATTTCAAAACTAAAATAATGTTGCATGGGCAATAGAACTTGTTTGGGTGGTCCACGCGGATGAAGTAGGCCACACATTCTAGGAATATGTGGCTCAGGAAAAACACCTAGAGAATAAGTTGATGGACAACTCCTCCCTTCCCACCCCCCAAAGTCTTCTTCGTTCACTATTATTTTCCAAAATGAGTTGGAAGGAGATCCCAGGAAGAGATAGGGAGGTGGAGAAGGAGCTGTCCAGTAATATTTCTTTATAAAATGAGGAATTACTGCATGTTGACTAAGTTATATTTAAAATAGACAATAACAGGAATAATGCTAGTAAGGTAACTGGCAAGTATCTCCTTTCCTAATAGGAGGGATTTTTTTTTTCCCCTAGAGCAGAACTTTCTGTCTAGTCATGCCCTTCTCAGTGCTGTAGAGAGATATTATAGTTCTAAGGAAAAGGCACCTAATTGACTAGCTGACTAGCTAGCTGATCACTAGGGAGAAAAACCCAGAAGACAATGGCTTGCTATTTTCCATATTTTAAATGCCGGTGATGGATTTATCTTTGAAAAAAGTACACAATAGAAGTTGCTCTTTCACCATGAGTGAGGATGCACCAGCCTTCTGGGTGCAAAGTCAGGATGCACTAGCCTTCTTGGGTGCAGGTTCATTCTGTCTCAGAATTTGGCATTATAGAAAGGACTGGGTACTTTAAAAATACAACTTCGCCTATGATATACCATCTAAAAATATGCTTAACAATAAAAATATTTTCTATCTAGCAATTACACTTAAAACTAAAATGATTCACAAGAACTATGAAATTTGGATAAGTATAGAAAAAGTCATCACCTGTAATTTTAAAAATTGTGCAGAACTCCCAAAAAACTTTTTTGAAAGTATTTTAAAAATTATTTCCCATAGCTAAAAAAAATCCCTTTAGACTTACTAATGACTTAACTATAGATGATTCTTAATGCCATTATTTTTGTGAAATCGAAGGTGATTTAAAGTCATTCATTATTTATGTTTTCTCTTAGAGTCTAAAGGAAATTGGATGCATTTATCTAACCAAGAACAACATTAACGGTTAGAGCTGTTTGAGAAAAGTGCATTGTATCCATAGCAATTTTTCTTCAGGAACCTCCGTCGTAACCCTTTTTCTGTAATTGACATTTGGGAATATTAAGTAAATAAAACTTTCTCTACTAAACTAGGCTTTAAAATGCAGATTTGAGGTGAGGAAAACCAAAGTTGAAAAGTCAAGGTATTGACAACTCTAGCATGTGGACATCTTTTTCTCTGAAGCGTCTTCTTGACCTTATCCTCTTTTTTTTTTTTAATCCCCTTTCCCATCAACTCTTTTCTGACTCCATGTCTTACTCTTGCCAAAACCTGTTACCTTGGGAATGTTAGGCTCACCTGCTTCCATTATCCTCAGATCTTACTGAGGTGAAGTGAGATGGAAATAGCGCCTCCCTGGGCAAAAAGAGAATTGACATTTCTGCATCATACTCTTTAAAGTCAAAGCTTCCATTAATCTCCTTCCAAATGTCATCATTTTCTAGGGCTTTCCTTGCACAGGAAAATCACCACTTGCTCTGTAACAATCCAGACATGCTGTATGCTTTCCTTTTGTTTCTGTCCCAGATTAGAAAGGAAATTTGGTGGCGGCGAGGAAAAATGATGGACCATTCTAAATCGCATCCGGTACATTCTTCCTAGACAGCCATGAGTCAGCTACCGACGGGGGGCGCTGCCCCTGCTACCGCCGCAGCTTCTGCCGCCGCTGCTGCCACAGAGGCTCGCCTGCACCCGGAGGGCAGCAGCAGAAAGCAGGCGCGTGCTCAATCACCCGCTAGACTGAGGGACAATTCGGTCCGACAGACAACCGCGGCTACCCGATCCCCGGTGGGGGCAGGCACTAAACTCAGTTCTTTGCGGCAGCAGCAATTGCAGCAGCAGCAGCAGCAGCAGCAGCAGGGCAGCAAGACCGGGGGCCGCGCGGCGCCTCCTGCCAGCGCCAGAGGAAGCAGAGGCGGGGCGGAGAAGGCGGTGCCCCTGCCTCCCAAAGGGGCCGTGCCGGGAACTGTCCAGCCATCGGCTGGTGCTGAAGCAGCCCCCGCGGTGACCCTGGCCCCGGTGGGCGGCAGGAGGCCTGGCCCGCCGGAGGAGCCGTCCCAGGAGCTAGAGGCCGTGTCTTCTAAACTGGGGGAACCCCCTCCGCTCGGGGAAGGAGGAGGAGGGGGTGGGGAAGGAGGAGGAGCCGGCGGCGGCTCCGGGGAAAGGGAGGGGGGTGCTCCGCAGCCACCGCCGCCGCCCAAGGGCTGGCGAGGGAAAGGCGTGCGCTCACAGCACAGGGGCGGCAGCGGTGGGGAGGGGGCCTCCACTTCGCCATCCGCCTCTTCTGCGGGCAAAACCCCAGGCCCTGGCAGCAGAAACTCCGGAAGCGGCGCTGTGGGGGGCGGCAGCGGTGGCGGAGGGAGCTACTGGAAAGAAGGATGTCTGCAGTCTGAGCTCATTCAATTCCACCTCAAGAAGGAGCGGGCGGCAGCGGCAGCAGCCGCGGCTCAGATGCACACTAAGAACGGCAGCGGCTGCAGCAGCCGCAACTCCCCGGTTTCTGGCGCCTCTGCCATTTTCGAGCCTCTGGTAGTCCCTTCCGCCTCCCCAATGGCGGCGGCGGCGGAGGGCCCCCAGCAGAGTGCAGAGGGCAGTGCGAGCAGTGGGGGCATGCAGGCTGTGGCGCCCCCTTCGTCGCAGCCGCACCCGCAGCAGCTCCAGGAGCAGGAAGAAATGCAGGAGGAGATGGAGAAGCTTCGAGAAGAAAACGAGACTCTAAAAGTAAGGAGGGTAGGGGGGAGACGTGGGTTGGGGGGGCGGGCGGCAGGGAAGTGTAGGCCTCGGAGGATTAGGGCGTGTCCCGACGGGAGGCAGAGGCTGATAACCTGCTAGGGAGCCTTGAAGAGGGAGGGGAACAGGAAATGAGAGGAGGGGGTTCCTAGGCCTTTTCCGGATTTAAAACAACCTGAGATTAGTAACATTAGGTTTTAACGTAAATCCAAATCTGGGCCTCCTTCGTTTTGCTAATTATCATGGTTTATCCCACATTTTCACGGAGAGAGTAAGATTAGGAGAACGGGAGAAGACCGAAAGAGGGCCCGTTTTTTCTAGTTTCTCCGTGGCACTCCTGTCTCCTGGAGAGAGGGGCAATGAAGATGTGAATTTGGAGTTAAGATGGGGTGTGCATGGTGTATGTCAGCGGGGTCGGGGGGCGAGGCTAACTTTGACCCGCGGCCTGTCACCTCCTCAGAACGAGATCGATGAGCTGAGGACGGAGATGGACGAGATGAGGGACACTTTCTTCGAGGAGGATGCCTGTCAACTGCAGGAAATGCGCCACGAGTTGGAGAGAGCCAACAAAAACTGTCGGATCCTGCAGTACCGCCTCCGCAAAGCCGAGCGCAAAAGGCTCCGCTACGCGCAGACGGGGGAAATCGACGGGGAGCTGTTGCGCAGCTTGGAGCAGGACCTCAAGGTCTGTGGCGAGGGAGCTCGGGGCGCGCGGCATGGCGGCGGGTGGGGACTCTGGACAAGGGCTCTTCGTGCTGAAAGGAAAAGAGCTTTAGAGGCACAGATTTTCGCAACTCTGACTCCACAATATCAGTCCCGGAAGGAGACGGGGAAGAACAGACAGGTGGATCTGAAGAGCCTAGTGTGTGGAAGGCCTTGAGGAAGCTTGCGAGCTCTGTGGACTCGCTGGGAACTAAAGGCCTTTCTTCCAGAGGTGGTGGGAGGAGGGCGCCTCTTTTCCTGGCAGCAAACAAGGGTGTGGCAGAGCGCAGGCTCTGGCCTTGATCTGGCCCCCAGAATCTACCTTCCCAATAAAGGCCAGGTGGAATCCTGCACTCCAGAGCAGTGCGATGAGGACTCCTCCAGAGTAATTGAAGCCCTGTATAGGAAGGGACAGCACTGGAAAGGTACGAGCTGAGATTCCTCTCTGCCAGGCGCCCCCCCACCCTCCACCCCATCTTTCAGGACTCCTTCCGTTCTGTACTTACCACTTCCATAACTCCCCAAAAGGAAAACTGTGCCACTTGAGACCTCCTTTGGAAGTAAAGGGAGAGTGAAGTAAATGAAATAAATACTTTACATTCTTTTTAAACGTGAACTTGTTTCTTCAGAATCTCCGCCAGTGGAAAAATCTGAACTTTGAAAATGCGTTTTTTAGACACCTGTGGTCTGTTCTGTTCAGTCTGGCTGTAAACAGATTCGTTGACAGTGTAAACCAGATGTGATCTTTATGGCCTTGGACAACCAAACAAATGTAATTTTATTTGTATTGACTTCAAGACATAAAAATCAAGTGTAATTATACTATGTTTGTCTTAAAGAAAGCTATAAAAACCATTTTATGAAAGTTGTTGCATTATCTCTTTTTTCTTTTTGTAACCTTTGTTGAGTATTCACTATGCACCAGGCACTGTGGCAAGGATTGTTTCATATATTATTATCTCACTTAGTTCTCAAGAAGAAAAAATAAGGTAGGGATTATTAATACCGTGTTTCCCGGAAAATAAGACCTACTCCAAAAATAAGCCCCAGATAAGATCTCATCCAGATAGACACATTTAGTATGTTACGAATATGTTCCAGAAGATGACATGATTGTAGTTGCATAAATGTAGATTGTTGTACATGAAAAAATAAGACATCCCCTGAAAATAAGCCGTAATGGAGCAAAAATTAATATAAGACCCGGTCTTATTTTCAGGGAAACACAGTAGTATCATTTAACAGATGCCTAAGCTGAACCTTTTACAGAGGTTAAGTGCTTAGCCTCTCCAGCCCTGGAACTTGGCTAGAGAGGTAGCCAGGCTGGCTCCCCACCCAATCTATAAACACAGCCTATGTCCTGAGCCACTACACTAGACAGCTCCTCTTTTCTTCCAAACCCTGAAATTTCCAAGATAATCTCAAAACAGGAGGCAAAAATGCACAGTTACTTTTTAAAGAACAATCTTAAGGGCTAAAATGGTTCCTAAAACTAAGCACCTGAAAGTACAGAATCGAAATTCATTCTCCACACCCCACTTGTGGAAACTTTGTTTTCATGTCTTTAAAATGATGACAATAGAAGTGTCTACCTCACAGGTTTGTTGCAGAATTAGAGATTAGAGGAGATATGTGAAATTCACTACATGTGATAAAACGCAATTGAACGTTTATTACCACGGTGTAGTATAGAGGTTAAGGGAACGGAGTCGAGAGCCAGACTAGCCACTTGTTAGCTGTGTGACATTGAGCTTATTACTTCATATCTTTGAGATTTAGTTTCCACATCTATAAAATAGGAATGAAAATTATACCTATCTCATGAGGTTATTGTAAGGGTTAAATAGTTTATATATTGAATGGCTTATATATAAAGCATCTAGAATGATGCCTGCATATGGAAAACATATGAGTATTGGCTCTTAATACATTTAATATGAATATAACTTTACCCCATTTATTTTGTTGTCTTTAATTATATTTTGTTACAACACTTTAATTTAGGTTGCAAAGGATGTATCTGTGAGACTTCACCATGAATTAGAAAATGTGGAAGAAAAGCGAACAACAACAGAAGATGAAAATGAAAAATTGAGGCAACAGCTTATAGAAGTTGAGATTGCAAAGCAAGCTTTACAGAATGAACTGGAAAAAATGAAAGAGGTTAGTATTCAGTTATCTCATGATGTGCTATATATTTTTAGCTCTTTAGAAAAGAATCCTGAGGACTAAGGTGACTATTCAAATAATTCCATTTGTTATGATTATAAGACAGTTTGTTGTTCTTAATATAGTAACACATACATGAGTTCATACTAATGAACAAGTAGCAAAGAAAAAATTTTGACCTCAGTCCTTTTTCTAACTTGACATATATGAGCTGTGACTGTTGTTTCATCCTGTGTCATCTAAACATACGTTAGTGAAATAAATTACGTAGCTGTACCAAGCACAAAGGGCCTTGTGTTAGCAGAGGGATGGAGCTAGTTCTGTGAAATTACTACTGAGTTCACCGAACCGCAGACTTTTAGGATGAAAAAGGCCATAAAGGCCATTCAATTGAATCAAATCGAATCTAATCATTGCTTGAATCCTCCTTATAACAAAACCTCCAAATGCTTAGAACATCACCAGTGACTAACCTTCAAAAGATCTGCAGTAGTAGCCAATTCTATCACAGTATAACTCCATTTAAAGGTTTTCTTTGTTTTGAGTTGAAATCTATTTAATTGCAACTTAAACCAATTCATCTTAGTTCTACCCTTCAGGGTAGAAGAGTAAGAGTTCTGTTCCACATCAGCTATTTCAAGATTCTGCCATGTTTCCTCTGAATCACCTCAGAGAACAAAATAAATATCGAAGAAAATAATTGGAAGAGAAAAGAAACAAAAGTCTATCAAAAAATAATTAGCTTTGTGATAAGTAACAACATGAATTAAAATATTCTTTGAAAACTGCCTGAGTATACAGTGCAACTTGTAAAAACTATTATTGAGAATTACCAAATACACACGTGGTCCTTTGAACATTTTCTTCTGCTTCAATATGCAGAATTTAAATGAAACTCTTAATCTTTCCATGGACTAACTGAGATATCACAGTTTTCCATTGCTATGCTTATTTCAGAATGGTAGAAAATATATGTACCGTGTATCAGTGAAAATATCAATAGTCTGATTAAGAATATGTATCAGGAATTTGTAGAAAACTGTTTCAGTGAGGTAAATTATTTTGTAGTCTTAGTTTCTATTTATACTATCCTGACTTTATACATTTTTTTTTAACATAGCATTTTAATGATATTTAATTATTGGCTAATGCCTAAGGGTGTGCTACATAGAAAATCATGGAGACTGGGAGCCATGTGACTGTCTTCATAGGTAACTAACTTGGTGACTTAAAAGGCCTCTAACTTCTCCTTGCCCCAGTTTATTCAGTTTTAAAATGTTGTTTTTGATGATTCTTAACATCTGTGGCTATCATTACTTTTGTCATGAACTCCAAGACATTACAATTAAAGAGCAGCATAGGTTTATTTTCTAAAGTCAAGAGATTAAATATGAAATTAATACAGATATGTTTCTTCAATGGTAATATACTGTTGAAGTGTGTAAAAAATTGAAAATTTGACTTCCAGGAAAGAAATAAAGGGGGTACCTGTATTAGATTGTTAGGGCTGCCATAACAGTACCACAAGCTGGGTGGCTTAAACAATAGACATCTATTTTCTCACAGTTCTGGAGGTGAGAAGTCCCAAATCAAGGTGATGGCAGGGTTGACTCTTTCTGAGGACTGTGAGGGAGGATCAGCCCTAAGCCTGTCCTTTTGGCATGTTGATGGCTGTCCTCATGTTCACATGGCATTCTCCCTGTTGCTCTCTGTGTCCAAATTTCCCCTTCTTACAACAACACTAGCTGTATTAGATTAGGGTCCACCCTAATGACCTAGCTGTAGCTTGATTGCCTCTGTAAAGACCCTATCTCCAAATAAGGTCATCATCTGAGGTACTTGGGATTAAGACTTCAAAGTATGAATTGGGGGGTGGGGCCACAATTCAACCTAGAACAGTAGTCATTAAATACCTTTTGATGGGCAAGCAAAGAGAAAGTTTGTTTTTTGCTCCCATTTGGCTCATCCCATGTTCACATCTCATTTACCTTCTCCCATATTCTTTGTTTATTCAATTAAAAACATTCAAGTCAAAACAAACTTCATTTGATGCTCAAGGATAAAAGTGAAATTCCTTGTGATTTGGTGTCATGTGCAAGTTTGTCAAGTGGGTATCTGGAAAGTTGGGCTTAAGAATGGCATAAGAGCTTTCTGATTTTCATCCTGTGTCCAGGAAAGGAGAAAATGTCTGTAGAATACCTGTCCATTAGACAGATGGGCCTGCTCCCATCTTGAAATAAAATCTGGCTACCGGGAAGCAGGGCTGGAATCTAGGAATATCCTCAGGAGAATCATTGTAAAGATGCATTTCCTTGATTCTGTTTCTCACACTCCTCCCTATAACTATTTCCGCCTTCAGGGCTCTAACTCCGTGTTGAGAAAACACTCTTAACAGCACCAAGCAGTGTAGGTACATATATATGTTCATGTCAAAGAGGCAATTCACATTCTCCTTGGAGTTACAAAATCCAAATTCCAATCCCTGATTAGAAACTACAATAGTAAAAGTGTAAGAAATTTAGAAGCAGGTATGCAGCACACCAGCTTTTAATGTAACCTTTTATTAAAAAGGGGCTCTGAAATAGCATTTATAGTTTAAGAAGATGGGGGTAGAGGAATTGAAATAGAGAAGAAGAGCAAGAGAGTGGAAAATAAAGATCTGAGGAATTCTAAATGTCATAAAGGGGAAATGAAAAATATTCTGGTAGGAAGTTCCATAATAATTCATTTGAGGTTGACCTTTATAGTGTTCAGAGAAGTGTCAGAAATAGAAAAAATAGTTTAAAAATATGTTTAGAAATCAGCAATGTATCACTTAAATAAGATTTTTGTAGTAGTGATTTTGTTACCCACCAAGAAGGTAAATATTAAAACTGAGCTGCAATAGTAACTGGCTTACTTGCAGGGTAGGAGCTGTGCGTTTGAAGACTGACTTGTCCCTTTATGATTGCAACAGCTTCAGGTAACCATCTGCTTCCTTGGTTATAAAATGAAAGCATATTCAAGTCCTTGGTGACTGTTAACCACATGACTGTTAATCCCTTTGTGGAATTCTACTAGTGGCAAAAATAGAACCAGGCCATTATGAAGAGAAGATACTAGTTATGGAGTGAAATCAAAAACCATGTTGAATAGAATATACTGGAGAGAAGCAATCCTCCAACTCCCTGAGTTTGCTTTCTCATATGGAGACATAGATGTACAGCTCTACTGGGACCAATAGGCCATCTGTTGGAGTTTGGCAACCCTTTACTAAAGGTTTACCTGGCTTCAAAGGTGTTGACCAATCGCTCTTAGGGCTGGTGGCCGCACAAAACCCTGTGGACCTGCTCACATCCATCTGCTTATCTTGTCCGCCTCAGAGTATGGAGTAGGCATCTGGGGGTGAGAAGAGTTGAGTAGAGACAGGATGGAGGTAATTAGTTGAGTCTACAGCACTTCATTGCTTATTTTGAAACAGCTGATATTCTGCCAACAGCGAACAAGAGGGACCTCTTAGGATGCTGTATTAGAATCTTAATGGCATTCTCATCCTGATTAGAAAACATTGATTGCTACTAGCAGCATGCTCTCTTGCAATAGAAAAAGGCCTTTACCTTCATGTAACCTGGGAAAAATGATGGTCTATCTTTCAGCATCACAGAGAGATAGAGGTTTCTGTGAAAGCTATTTCATGGAAATTATGACTAGCTCTTTGAATGCGAGGACAAGTTAATGTACAGATAGCATAAAGTGAGGGTCTGGAGAAAGCCCTCTACAGTACATTGTCTGTGAGAGGTGAGTCTCTCCATTTAATTGAAGGCCGCTGCCCTTCGTGAAGTCCTGCTGCTGTAGGAAGAATCCTCTCATATCACCTTTAAAGTCTGGTACTTGGAGAAGCATTGATAATAGACATTTGAGCAGATAAATAACCAACAGAGGATGTTTGAAAGTGGAAAGAGAAAAAAGTAACTAAGTGATGATGATAACTGTTTATTAGATCTTTTTTTATTTCAGAATCTGTTGTCTCATCTCACCCTCACACAAGAGTCTTAAAAGAAAATGATTCTCTTAACTTTTCCTGGTCTTTGCTCTAGAGGGCTCTTAACCGGCCTACTACAAGAGCACAGGGGATTTTTGTTTTCTTTGTATTTGGTTAATATATCCTATCTATTACGATGAACTTTCATTCTAGAACAAAAAAATAATTAGTTCTATAAATTTCAACAGTAGTGTCACTGGGGATTTTTTTTGTTTTGGTCTCTACTGTAGAGAGTATGTCTGTGTATTCAGACTCTCTTTACAGACAGAACACATTAATAAACAAATGCTTGTCCTGCATAATTATAATTACCTATTTATTTTTTATATAAAATAAAAAACTGATTGTGACTATGCTTGGTTTTGATAGGACATACTTATTGAAAGTGCAAAAAGTAAATGCTGAGTGATAAATTAGCAAAGAATCAGCCTAAGAGACAGTTGTAATGGGGAATTTCTTTGGCATTTTGAATATTTCCTTCTGGTTCTAGTAGTTTCTTAATAATTTGGGAAAAAATGTAACAGTAGTCATTGATATTTTAAAATGAAATGATCATAAATATTTTGAAATGCATCAAACACTATTACTCTAGTCATATCTTCTCGGAGAAAAGTTTCTTGAATTAAAAACAAGGAAGAGTGTGCCAGGTAAGCATAGGAAGGCTTGTCTTTCAGGAGGTCACCGTGTATTTTTAAAGATACATTTATTTAGGAGTTGTAAACTTTTTTGGATGTTGTTTCATGGGATTACATATGCAGTTGCATGTACTGTGAAGTGATTCCCAAGACTCAGTCTTGGGTAAGAGGCTTGTTTTCTTTTACTGAGATGCCAAGCCTCCAGCAAAGCAAAGTAGTGCACAGATCAGAAGATCCTTGTTGGTGGATTATTTTCTGAAATATATTGAACTTTTATTATACATTTCAAATTTCTGATTTTTTACATAAAAATACAAGTCAGCATAACTCACGCTACATAGTTGATTAGATCCCAGTTCCTTTCTTTTGAACTTTATATTCAGTAAGGCACTATAAAAATGTAAGTTTCACCTGGTTAAGCATGTCCTATTGGGTTGCAGTTCCCAGTTGAAATAGCCATTGATTTTGATGTGTGCAACATCCTGAGCTTCATAGAAATTGTTCAACCAACATATGTTGAAATGTTTGTTGCATTTGCTGATAAACTATATCCATGGGAGTTAAATCTCCAACTGTGAACTCTCCCAGTTTAACAGAGGTTCAGGGGCTCTAGGCTGAACATAGTGATTCACCCTTGTGACATGAGCAGCTTCCCTATGTTTAAATATATATGCTACCTACAGAGTTATTGGAGAGTCGTTTACTTCTCTATCCGACTTACCATAAAAATGGATTTGAAATGGTTTGCAATAAATCATAAACATTGAAAGGAGGGTTTAAAAATTTAGTCAAGTAAGAATTCTGGGAAGATGAAGGCAAACTTAATCCAAGTGATGTACATTATTATGAATTGCTCCGAGTTTAGTAGTAATCAAGGCAGGGAGAGAAATATTGAAAGAAATTCTTTCCTGGCCGTGCCAGATACTGAGGCAACTCTTGAGCTTCATATGAGGCCTCCAGTGGAATCATGAAGAAAACCACTTATAGCACAGCAGAATGTTGACAGTTATAAACAAACTTTATTTACATGGCAACCAGTGGATGGATGAGCCTTCTAAACTATTGTCAGTTCTCATCTACACAATCAATCAATTAGGAATTAAAATTTTGCAGAAAATTAAATGAAGGCATTTTGTCAGTAGCTGTGAATTTGTGGTTTTTTAGAAGAAAAAAATATATATATATACATACATATATATACATATATATATATGTGTGTGTGTGTGTGTGTGTGTATGTATGTATATATATCATGGAGTCTGAAACTGGCTTTGAGGCCTCAGTTCTCATTCCTGTGACCTTGAGCAAGTAACTTGAAATTTATAGGTCTCAGTTTCTTTATTCATAAATGTGGAAGTCATACTAAATGCTCTCAAAGGTCCCTATAAAAATGTCATCTTTTATTTGGTCAGTTATACATCTCTGTTCACCCCAAAAGTTTTATTCACAGTCAGGTAGGTTATTCCATTTCATTATAATTATTTTATTACTGTAAATATCTTTTTCACTTATTGAAAGGTCATTTATTACCTGTTGTGGTATGGCCATATAGATACCACAGAGGATACAAAGATATAGATATCAGTGCTGAATTAAACAGTTTGCACTCACTGAAGGCACTGCTGAGGGGTTTTGAACGACAGAGACTAAGACCTGCAGTGCTCTCTGGTGTTGCTACTGCTCAGCATTCAGGGCCTGGTTTAGTGAAGAAATCAGAACTGAAGACATAGTGTGCTGGGCTGAGGACAAGTGGAGCTTTTGGAACGTGAGACACACTTTGGATGTAGCCTTAGGAGACTACAATGACCAAAGAATTCATCATCTTTTCGATAACAAAAAAACCAGAATGTTGAATAATGGTACCTATACATTCTAATTTGTGCAGAAAGTCTCTGAGGTGGGTTCTTGAACCATACAGTTCTCGGGGGTGAAATCTACCCGTGGATGGCTGCCAGGCTCTCACCGTAGGGGGTGTGGCACATGAGTTAATGAGTGCTGCTTATCAGTTAAACACCCAAACATTTATATTTCATTATTATTGAAATTTAATTTATTTTCAACCCCATAGGACTTCTCTGGTGTTTTTTGACATTTGAAGTCTTTACATTTCCAAGAGCATAAAAAGAATCTCTTAGGGGTTACTTGGCCTTTGTGTGTGTGACAGACAAAAACCTCATGGAGAACCACTTCCATTGAACAACCTAGGTCCTTCCTTCCTTAAGGGACTCTGAGGTTGGAACTGTGACCTGACTCGTCCCCATGATGCCTTTGGGCTTTTGGGGCAATAATTCACAACAATATTCTCTACTACTCCCCTCTCTCCTGGCCACTCTTGGCTGCCTGAAGAGGACCTTGCCGCTAGCAGTGGCAGAAAATAGTTTATGTTCTCTGTCTCAGTCTTTTCCTTGAGGCTAAAAACCAAAAACTTTGGTCTGACTTTAATTTAACAAACTTTTAAAGCAAACATTTATTGAGCATACATATAGTGTACATGAGGGGATACCCCCATGAGAGTAATTCCTGACCTCAAATTAGTTACTTTTTTATAGAAATGACAACCTTGTACAAGTTGTATTTTGACAATTACACATATCATCACTATACTGAATACTTTGATATACATTATCTGAGGACAGGAAGCTCTATGCGACAGGGCTGATACTTGTTTTGAATACTGTGGCACAATCAACATCCGGTTCATTGCCTGGCATGTAGTCAATTAGACCATATTCTTCCCTAATATTGTAACGTCATTTCATATTTAATTTGCATAAATCTTTTTCCTGCACTAGACCATAAACTCCCTGACAGCAAGCACTGAGTGTCTTCATCATCGTGTCCGTAACAACCAGAAATTGTTGACCCAGAGTTGATAAACACTAAATAATTTTGAAAAAGAGAATGAATGGAAATTAGCAGAGGTGTTTCAGGCCCTCTTCTGCAGAGAGAACAAGTAGCGTGACTCAGAACCAGGGCTCTTTGCACAGTGCTTATTAGTGCCGTACAAAAAATCAACAGGAAGCAGATGAGTAACTGCAGCCTCGCTCGCTTCCAGAATTAGGTCTCCTGAGACTTTGCTACCTCCCAGAAACTTCCTGTCCTCTACCTTGCTTCTCTCAAACCCCACCTATTCCCCAGAAGCAACAAGTCTTCCCTGAAACAAGGTCTTGTGGGCTGTTTGGGAAGGGGAATGAGGACCGGAATTCAGGAACATGGGGACAACTCTGACGCCCAGGACACCAGCTCTGCAGTTTAACTTCTGTGTGCTTTGCTGAGAAATGCGAAATGCAGGTTAAGAGAATGAGAGAAAACTGCAGATCCTGTCACACCCAAAGACTATTCTATTAAATTTGCTTTAAATCTTCAACGTTGGGGACGGTCAGTTCAGCAGTTAATTTGGCTGCAAAGATACGGAAAATTACCCTATGGCTGCAGTTACTGGATAACCACCAGTGTGGAGTGCTAATTATGAGCCAGTCACTGTGCCAGATACTTTATGTATAATTATGTTGTTAATAGTTTCATTTTAGAGATGGACACTGGAGGCTCAGAAAGATTTAATATCACGAGTAAGCAGGCCGGGTCCAAACCATCTTTCTGCCTCCAGGCCCATGGTCTCCCCTGGCCAGGGCTGCACAGCCTCACTATAGTGGGGGCTCATGCTGCCCCGTCCATGCCACTTCCATCTTCTTCCTGACCCACATGACCTGCCCTCTTTAGGGACCTCAAAATTCAGAGAATCTCCACGTTCTGCACCTCTAGCACACATGTAGGAGCAAGCTGTGAGAGAAGATTGCTGAGGTGCCTATGGGAAAAAACTATTTTATCTCATAGAACGGGAATCTTTGGAGGAAAAATACCTAGAAACACAGGGCTAGAAAAATATTTTCAGGTCTGCTGATCCTGTTCCCTCTTCTTACAGACTTAATACCTGCATTACTTCAAATAGGTCACTTAATAGCTGACTCTCAATTTAGGCACCTTTTAAAGGAAAATAAATATTTTCCTTATCCAGTCTATTCATAAAGCTAATGTGAAATAATATGTGTAATAATAAAATAATAAAAGCACTTTATAACCTGCAAGGTACAATGTAGATATCAAATGTTTATTGTTGTGATTACCACATAGTTCTAGATTAACAGATTAAGGCTTCACTCCTAGAAAGATTTTTTAAATTGATGAGATTCAAATTTTCAATCTATCTAGGACTCCAAGTCTTTTATACAAGGCTTTGAAACACTTCTTTTTCCCATGAGTGTCCACTACTCTCTGAATGGCCCCTCTACAACTCACTTCACTATAAAGCCATTCCAACTTCTTCCACCTGTCCTGTTCCCTCTTCTGAGAGATGTCCTTAGTTCTTACTGCTTTGTCATCGTCTACAAGCTCACATTTACATATGTTTTGGGGGATGTGCAGACAACTTGTCTGCACTCTGTGCCCCTGCATTCATCAACAGGACTGATGATGCCAATTTGTCTGATCAAATGCCTCTCTCCTACATTTGCTGCTCTATAAATATTCTTCTTAAACATTTTAGCAGAAAGAGGAGGGCTGTTGTATTCAAGCACAAGACACTTTAGATTGTTTTATAGCTTTTATTGACTTCACATCTAAATTCTATGCTCTCTGAATTTAAGAACCATATTTCTATTTAATTCACACACAGAGGCTGTTATACATACAAAAACTATCAATAAATTCTTGGGCAAGAGAAGAGTTGTTTCAAAAAATGTGATTACTGTCAGAGGAGCTCATCTTTAGCTCCTTAAATTAGAGTTTATTTGGTTCCTTTGTTTTCTAATACTTGTGTTATGTTTGAGTAAATGTAACGTGATTTCACTGTATATTGGGAAGTATTTTCCAAATTGAAAATTCAGTTGTATCTTGATTTTAGACTTGATTGCATTTTAATGGCAATACAATCACTTATTTGATATCTCTGTTCAAATTCCGTTTTTACTTTTCCGAGTCAGTTAAACTTTATGCAGATAGTAAATGACATTTGAAGATGACATTTAAAGATGTCATTTAGTTTCTGTCCTGATATTTTCCATTTTATACTTATATTTTCACTTAATGGAGCCATTTATATTCAGCGTGATTCAACTTAGAAGCACTTAAAATTAAAAATTCAAACTATTCTATATTCATCTGCTGGCTAGCTCAGTTATTTCCAGTTTTTCTAGACAATTAATTATAGTGGCATGTGGTTAATAAAATGTACTACATTATTTTTTTTCCTTAAAAAAGTGTTTTATTTTACCATCACGTTGGCCAAGAACCTTGAATAACAGTAGAAATAATTAGACAGCACAATTGATTATTGTAGTCAAGTGCACAGTGAGCTGCTAACATGTTGGTATGTGGTTGTATCCAGTCCCTCTTTGCACATGTTAGAAGAGATTTTCATAGAACTTTGTCAATGGTAGCCATCTGTCTGTATTTAGGAAGGTCTGTCACATATAGAAAGGATTGTCTTTCAAGGGTAATATGCAGCTATTGAATTCATTTATTTAGAGGTATGGCTGCATTTAAATTAGAATAATTATGTTCTGCATTGATTTGGAAGGTAGTTACCCTATTTTTAATTCTGCTCATGTTAACCTAAGGTTTTTATTTTGTAATCTATGTACAATTGTCCATTTTCCCAATTACCAAAATCAAGAATTAAACAAAGAACTAAGAATTCTTTCAGTTAGTACAATCTCTTGGATAACTGTCTGGTCTTTGTTAATTTAATATGAGATTATAGAATAAGATTGTTAGTATTCAAGTATTCATTGTTATAATGTATAGTTTCAATTTGAAGAATATATGTTGCCTCATAAGTAATTATGTAGTCCTGTAAACAATTCTATGTATTCAAACAATTTTAATACTATTGTCAATGATTTTAAACCACAACTTCTATATTTTTGAGACCTCAATTTTAAATAATCTTTAATTAATTAGATAATGTTCTTGACTTTTTTCCCAGGGAAAGTTTGTGTATATTTTTTGAGCCTTTGTACTTTTGAAACTAACATTTGATTGACCTCACACAGGAGTGGCAGAATGAAGTTACTGAGTCAAAATTTTTTCTTCTCACTTTATATATTTTGTTCCATTAGCTTCTGGCATTCATTTTGCAGAGAAGTGTGAGATCAGTCAGACTTTGATTCCTTTGTAGGTCAAATTTTTTTCTATATATATATATATATATATATATATATGGTCTGACAATTAAGTTTGCGAACTTGTTGCAACAATGTTGCTAACCTTTTGTGATATCAGAGGGATTATTCATTATGAATTTGTACCAACTGGACAAACGGTTAACCACATTTACTGTTTGGAAGTGCTGAAAAGTCTGTGTGAAAAAGTTAGACGACCTGAACTTTTCACCAATAGTTCATGGCTCTGGAATCACGACAATGCACCAGCTCACATGGCACTGTCTGTAAGGGAGTTTTTAGCCAGTAAACAAATAACTGAATTGGAACACCCTCCCTACTCACCTGATCTGGTCCCCAATGACTTCTTTCTTTACCCGAAATAAAGGAAATATTGAAAGGAAGACATTTTGATGACATTCAGGACATCAAGGGTAATAGGACGACAGCTCTGATGGCCATTCCAGAGAAAAAGTTCCAAAATTGCTTTGAAGGGTGGACTAGGCGCTGTTGTTGGTATATAGCTTCCCGAGGGGAGTACTTTGAAGGTGACTGTAGTGATTTTCAGCAGTGAGGTATTAGCACTTTTTCTAGGATTAGTTCATGAATTTAATTGTCAGATATCATATATCTTTATGGATATTTTTCTTTATGTTTTGTATCAATCAGGTTCCTCAAGTAGGAAATAAAATTCACCCTAGATGGATGAAATGAATAGGATTACTCACAGTAATGTGGGCAGGATTAAGGAAACATTACTCTTAATTTGAGCCAGTGAGGCATTCAGAGGAGATCAGCTACACTTGGAAACCATCACTATCTCTAGAGATAAAGTATTTCAGGAGCTGGTGAAAGCTGGAACTCTAGAGGAGGGTCCACCCAGTGGGAGCTGTCACCTGGAGGTGTTAGCTACTGCTAACATCTTAGCTACTGCTCAGGTGTTGAAAAAGTGAGGAAGCAAAGACAAATACCTTGAACCAGCTTTCTTCCTACCATCCATCCCTCAGTATTGCTGCCAGTGTCTTCTACTGGCCAAACCCCACTAGAAGGCAGCTGGTCAGGGTGGGGGCAGTGGGGCATTTTGGGTTAAACAGTACACAGAGGTCAGTCTCTTGAAGCATAGAGCAGGGCAGAGAAGGGACAAAAACGTATTTGGAAAGCAAAGGAGAATAACTCGTTCACATATATTGCCTGGATGTGTCTAGGTGATGGTCTTTGCTTGTAATATGTCTAGACTCTAGCCCCTTTTCTCTGAAAATTAACATTCATTTATTAATTATTTCCGAGGAGCTTTCTTGTAGTATAGGCTTGATGATCACATGTACTCTATTTTTCCTTCTTAGGATTTTGTTCACTTTGTACTCTTTACTACTATCTTTTCATCTTTTCCCCTTCCTTTAATCCTTTCCACATGTGTCCTTGGACAATTTCTCAAGTTTGTTCTCAATGTCATTGAATTAATTTTCTGCCATGTCAGTCATGCTTTTTCAAGACCCCAGTGCAAAATTTAATTCTTGTGTTGAATTTTAGTGTCCTTTGTGAGTTTCTTATTCCCAACAGCTACTTATTCTTCAGAGCTTATAGTCTCCTTTATTAGCTTCTATTTTTAGTTCCTAGTGGCCATATTCATTATCTTATTAAGAATATAATAGTTTTGAAACCTGCCTTCTGTTTTTCAAAGTGGCAAGCACATAATTTTCAGATATATATTTTTGATTTTTTCCTTTCACTTTAGCTGAATGCTTTTTATTGACCCAAAATATTTTGACAGTTTTATTGCGGTATAATTTACATACCATAAATTTACTTGTTTTACGTGTACAACTTAATGGTTTTTAGTAAATATATTGTTGTGCAACCATCTCCATAATACAATTTTAGAACATTTCTATCACCTCAAAAAGATCCCTAACACCCATTTTCAGTCTCTTCTGTTCTCACCCCAACTCCAATCAAGTAATAATGTGTTTTTCTTTGAATCTATAGCTTTGTATTTTTTGAATGTTTCACACAATTGTAATCATACAATATGTTGAATTTTACATCTGGCGTCTTTCATTTTGCCATGTTTTGAGGTTCATCCCTATTGTATCAGTATCAGTACTTTATTCCTTTTTATTTTCAAATAATATTTGATTTTATGTATATACTACATTTTGTTTTTCCATTTATCAGTGCACTTTTATCTCCTTCTGTACTTTTTCTTTGTTTTTACAAAAATCATCATTGAACGTCAAACTTACCTTTGAAATTCAATGTTGGCTAAAGACATTCATTGTGTAACTGTTTTTGTAGTCCCTCTCACTGCCCACTCTCAGGTCCACAGCTGTAGCACAACTTGACGTGCGCAACCCAATTTCTGGTAGACAGTCATCTAATACTGGCCCATTCATCTAGTCTGCTACTGCAGCACGCAGGCACACTGCCTATGAGGAAAATTTGAATCTTAGAAAAATTTGAAGCAGCATGTAGTTGTTCTTTGCCTACGTTTGGCCTATGAAAAACAATGAACCAACCCCAACAGGGGTACTCCCAAGGCTTTTGTGCTTGTACGTCTACCCAGGAAGCCCTAGATAAATAAATAATCTATCTTGTGATTCATTGCACAATTAATCATCTAGCTCCGTGGAACTCTTGCTTGCTTCCTACTTGTATTGGAGCTTTAATAACCAGAGAGCTGCAATTGAAAATAGGCTAGGCCTCCTCTCCAGATACACAACAAAAGAGTGTTTGTGTAATATTTATACACGTATTGGGGAAAGTAGGGTTGGGATACAGAAGTGTTGGCTGCCTAGATGTTTTTTTTTTAAATAACTTTACTGAGACCTGTTATCATACAATTAACCCATTCCAACTGTGCAATTCCATGATTTTTTTCAGTAAATTTTCCAAGTTGTGCAATTATGATAAATCAGTTTTAGAATATTTTCATCACCTAAATATGATCCCTTATGCCCATTTACTGTTAATCCCCATTCCTTCCCTCTTTCTTGCTTCTCCAGGCAACCACTAATTTACTTCCAGTATCTGTTGGTTTGACTTCAGTAGGCATTTCATATAAATGGAATCATACAATATGTGGTCTCATGCCTGGCCTTTTTCACTTCACATAATGATTTTGAGGCTCGACCAGGTCATATCACATGTCAGTAGTTTATTTCTCTTTATTCCTAAGTAATTTTCCATTGAATGGATACTGTATTTTATCTACCCATTTACCAGATGGATGGGTTGTTTGTAGTTTGGGGCTATTATGAATAATGTTACTAAGAATGTTGTGCAAGTCCTTGTGTGCATATACGAATATGTTTCATTTCATTTGGGTACATATCTACAAGTGGAATTGCTGGATCATAAGGGAAATTTATGTTTAACCTTTTAAGAAACAGGGATGTCTAGTTTTGATTGGTCTGCATCTCCAGTTACTCTGTTTCAGACAGTAAAGACTATATAGAAGATCGATTACATTTCTTGGTTGAATTCCACTGATGTTATTGTGAAAGGAAATTTTTTTCAGATTCTGGCAAATACTTGTCTGTTGACTTTAGTTTCTGGTGTTACTGCACCTACATTTTTTATCTTTGCCATTAAATATATTTTAATAACAAAAAAGTTATAGCTTCATGCCATATTAACCCCAAATTCTTTCAATTTGATTAAAAGTGTGAACAGGGTAAAATTTTTTGTAAAAAACAGTATTACTTTAAGAAATGAATCTAGTTCATCTTTGATTACTTTCCATAACTTCCTTAATATGTGGAATATTTTATTCCTATTCTTGTCCCAGTGGCGTCTCGTGTTCTTATGTTCATGCCTGTATCCCTCAGATACTTATTTATTATTTATGAAGGCACTACTATATGTGTAGCTGTTAAGTTGCTCATATGACTGACTAAAGAAGATGTGTGCGCACATGTTTGTAAGTTCTTAGTATTATATAAAGGGACTAAATAAATTTACTTAGTCTTGAATATGGTACTTGTTTTTGTTCAAATTAAAGTTTTAGAAATTTAGTGATTGTCCATCTATTCCAAAATAATTTTGAAATCTGACTGATTTGATCAAATAGCCTTATATAAAAGCAAGTACCTGGAAAAGAACAGGCAGGGTCTAGGTAGTACAGAAAGGATTCCTGTAAGACACTAACTGGAAGATTGAGTTTCTTGAGCTCCTTCTGTTTCCAAAGAATATCAAGATACCCCTTAATATAAAGTAAAATCAGATTATGACTTATTTCTGTGGGCATGTGTTCTGATATCTGTAATAGATTTCAAATTATCTTTTTGGTGTATGGATAGAGATTACAGAGATTCTGGTTGTCCTTGTGTTTTAGAATTTACTGAGCAATTTTTAAGATAGGCTGAAATTCCTTCCAGGGTTTAAAACACATACACATATAAACATGTGCATATGCATTCTTGCTCCAATACATACACTCACATATTCACATGTGCATATAGACATGCACACACACTCATGCTCATTTTCTCTATAAATGTGCCCATACACATGCAAACAAAACACACTTCATGGATATGTTTGATTTTAAAAGGTTGGGTTCCGTTCTTTGCCTTTTCAAATAGATTCTGTGAATTTTTTATGAAGCCAATTATTTTTGCCTCTACTTTCACCGTCTTTTAAAATGAGAAGGGGCCAATTTCCCAAGAATAATTGATTATTACTGAATAAAACTGTGGAAACAAGAGTTTTTTCCCCAATGCATTTGAAACTTACAGAGAAAACACTCTATAAACATACTTAATTCATGATTTTTACTTACTTGATACATGGATAGAGGTTACAGAGATTGTGATTGTCATGCTTATTAATTTTTTTATGTTTTCATAAATTTGCAGTAAGAAGTTAATTCAGTCTTATGCCATTTGTTTTCAAGTTATTTCAACTATGTGTCTAGTAAATATCTATCATATTTCAATAAAAGTATATCTAGGCAGAATTCTCCGTAGTAGCAATCAAGAAAGATACAGGCAAGGACAGAACAAAAAATCAGAATGATGTCAACATACTAGAGTGATAAAACCAAATTAACCTGATAAAATTTGATATGAACAAATGTGATGCCTGAAATTTTGATTTTTAAAATTTATATAATTACAAAAGGTCAGAAATATATCGATAGCTATTTACATACACAAAAAAGGCTTAAGGATTTTAGTTGACCATAAGCTAGATAGGAAACCATGTCATATGATGAATGCTTGAAAGAACTGGGGAGTTATATGTAGCCCGGAGAAGAAGATATTTGAGATGTGATCACTCTCTTCCATCGTTTGGAGGGATTTAATATAGACGATAAAGTAGATTTATTCTTTGAATCACCTTTTCAGTGATTTTTAACTTTAAGTAGATTTGAAACAAAAATGAAGACATTTTATCTGTTAAAGTCATGTGGAAAGGGGATGTTGTTGCCTGCATCATACAGAAGCAAGTACTTGGAGAAGAACAGGCAGGGTCTAGGTCAGGGGTGTCCAAACTGCGGCCCGTGGGCCAACTGAAGCCCGCAACCCATTTTTAATTGGCCCGCAGCAAATTCCAAAAATATATTTAGTTTACTTAAATAAACCAGGTGAGGCAATACGTCCTTCACCTCGAGTGAGTGGCCCGGCTGCTTGTGTATTTTACCGCATATGGCCCTTGGTAAAAAACGTTGAAAAAAGTTTGGACACCCCTGGTCTAGGTAGTACAGAGAGGATTCCTGTAAGATAGTAACTGGAAGATTGGGTTTCTTGAGCTCCGTCTGCATACATAACCTTAGCAGTCCAAGGCAGAGTTGGACCACTCCACTGTTACTAGGGGCCAAGCAGGTTAGATGAGTGAGTGAAGCTGTCTGCAGTAAGAATGACGGGGCAAACTAGGTACTGTACTCTCAATGTTCAGTTCCAACCAAGGTTTCCAAGCCATAATCAGGACCCAAGTTTACCAGATTTTCCAGTCTTTCAAGGAAACTGAAAATCTTGATTTTTGAAATGTAAATTGTCTACATTTTAAAACTTGGTAACTAATTACAAATTTTTTAAAGCACAGTTGTGGGCTATCACTTTTTAACCTAGTCTAGGAATTACCCCCAGAAACTTGCTCCTACTCTCTTTCAGTGCATTTTGGGAATTATTGAATACTCTGATCTTTAAAATTTCATCACAAAGTATCTTCAGTGTGTAATTGTATACAGGATAATTTTAAAGCACCTTTGTAATACCCACCCCTTAGCATCCTGCCATTTTGTAATTGCACTTTTAGCATATTTCTTACAAGATTCTGAACTTGATATAGCAGTGATGTTAATGTCACCACATTAATGAGGTAGAAGCTATTTCAGATGCAATATAGAAAACACTGGACGAATTCCCATTCAACTTATAAATGCTGGCTGCAGTTTTTTTCTTTTTTTTTCCTTTTGCCTCATTATAGAGAAAGGCTATGAGGAACTGCTATCACTGCTGTGCCATAATTTTCTAAATGAATTTTATTAATAACTGCTAAATGTAATGGTGCTTTGAACCCAATTCATTAACTAGAGCAAATTAGAAGGGAATATAAGTCTCTGCATTTGCTGATGACATTTATAGCTTGGTAAGCATACATTTACTGTGGGTCAAGTAGCTAAGGCATAAAAATTTTAACAATTATTATTTCAAAAGTTATTAACCTGGTTCTCAGATTAAAAAAAAAAAAATAGCTGAGAAAGCTTCTAGTCCTAAATCTCTTTGCTTGTGTGGAGCTTTCTGAGGTCTTTTTACCTGTTCAAGTATAATATATGATACGAATATTAGAGAATCACATAATATCATGTTACCCTTGCTTTTTTAAAGAAAGGTGGCCTTGCTTAGTTCATTATTGATGATGTGGGTGATATACCCTGATCCAAAAGAGGGTTTCTACAATGATGTAAGAGTTTCTTGTATCAGAAGCTCTCTAACCAGTAGCCTTGAGCACCTTGAAGGTTCCAGAGTAGCTTAAAGAAAGAGTAATTCTCCCTAAGGATCTAGAGATCTTTTTTGATATATGGTATGAATCACACATGGAAGGCTGGCAATTATTCAGTACGAACCTGACTTTTAAAAGGAATATTTTTCCTTTTAGAAAAATGAAGAGTTTTAGAAGCCCCCACGCATATCCAGTTTCCTCCCAATTCTACTTCCTGTGGTTCTATAGCAACCACATCCCATTAAAGAGAGAAGCCTCCATTTCTTTTCTTCTCTCTGATAATCCATGGTCCTTGGGATCATGGAAGATAGATTTTTCTGGACTTAATTTAAATATTTTGCTCTTCAAGTTTCTGGCTTACCTAAATTTCACTGTACTAGTCATGGAAAGTAAGTTCCAATTTAAAAACACTTAAGCACTATTAGCAAGGACTATGCTAGGGAAAGAGCAAAAGTGTTCCAAAATAATTATTGGCATCAAAAAATGACTTTTAAAGAGGAAAGACACTATGCAACTCTAAAGGCTCTCAAAGCCATTTGGCCCTGAGGAGACAGGTCTTGGACTGCTAAGGTCTCTCGAGGGTAGACTCAGAACTAACATTTCATCTCTCTTACCACATTTTACTGCCACCACATTCTGTTGGTTGAAGGAAGTTACAGTGACAGCCCAGCTGAAGACTCTTTGTCTCAATGGGGCACATTACAAAGGACTGCCCACTGGGAGGGGATAAATGCAGCCAGTTTTGTAAACCATTTTACAATGGAAAGCCTTAATCACTAATAAAAGTCTTAAGTTTAAAGTATATGTGCCCAAAGGATAGATAGGTGCCTTTAAGCTCATAATTTCCAGACTGTGTTTTGTAAAAAGCTTTAGTGAATTATATTATATGGAAAGTAATTTAGTTGAATTATCAGAATGATCACATTGCTATTTCCCCAAGGCTGGGGAAAGTGAAAGTTGGGAGAGCCATTGACTTGGTTTCTCCCATGACGGAGGGCAAAGAAGAGGGCACTTTAGAAAGCAACTTGAAAAAGTGTGGCCTGGGCTTGAAGGCAGGAAGATAGAAGAAGCAGCAGCTCTCCATACTTGGAGGGTCAGGGACAGAAGAGAAACTGGGGGGAAGGAGCTGATGAAGAGAAGCAGATAGACCATTGAAGAAGGTTGGTACCACCTATCTTTTACAAAAGGATTGTGAGACCCAAAATCTTAATTTATGATGCTGGGGAAAATGGATTGCTAAAAATCAAGAAAAGTAGTAAAACAGAATGAAGGAATATTATATCTCTCATTTTAAATATATTTCAGCACATACATGTTTTTTGTTTGCTTTTTTCTTGCTTTTTAGTCATTTTGTTTAAAACGTTGAGACATTTTTATTTTTCCAAGCTTTAAATGGAGTTCTGAAAATGGGCTTTTATTTGTTTGTTTTAACCTTCTACCAACTTCTTGGGTTAGAATGCTTCAAAAACAAATCTATGCAAGAAATAAGGTTAAAGTAGCTATTTTCTCTTTCAGCTGCTATTGTCGGAGCAACTACTTTGTGTATTTGTAAGAGCAGGAGCTTCAGCAGAGAACAAAAAATGTCTGTGCAGGTGGAGCTCACATTCCAGAATGAGGAGACAGACATGAAACAAATACACAACTTAGATGGGGCAAGGAGCTATGGAGAAAAATACAGCAGGGCTAGGAAGACAAGGAGAGTGCAGAGCAAGAGCGAAGAGGAAGTATTTGTTATTTTGTATGAAGTGGTCTGGGACATCTCTCTTATTAGGAACTCTGAAGGAGCTATGGAAGTAGGCAGAAGAAAGGCCCCAAATCTGGAGCACGCTTGGCATAGTTGAAGAACAACAAGGATGTTTGTGACACTAGAGCGAGGAAAGCAGGGGTGCAGTGCGGTGGCAGATGAGGTCTGAGAGTTTGTTTGGGGTGGGGGCAAGGCTGACCACATAGAACAGGGCAGTGGTTCTTAGAGCCAACTGCACATTGAACTCACCCTGGAAGCTTTGGGGAAAATGCCTGGGCCCAACCCCAGCATCTGTTTTAATTGGTCTGGGTTGAAGCCTGGTCAAGTCTTTTTACAAATATCAGAATAGATCCAGTGTGTGGTTGAGGTCTCCTAGGCCTTAGAAAAGCATGCCTCCGACTCTGAACAAGATGGAAAATGGCTGGGAGATTTGCACAGAAGAAGGATACCACCTGATCACCCTGGCATGCCTCCTTCACCCACATTTCCCTCGGCTCCCAAGATCATCCCAGAACAGAGCTTGGATCTTGCCCCGCCCTTTTAGGGGAGAGAGTGGAGAATGTGGTCATGAGCAAGATCTCTGGGTGCCTTCACCTGCCCTCCTGTGCCAGGCTCTCTAGTAGGTGTCAGAGATGTAATAGAAGGGAAAGAGGAGGTCTTCTAGGGACAAGAGCCCCTCTTGTGCCCTTCCAAAATGGGGTGGAGCCTCTCTCTGTCCATTCGGCCTGCTATGATAAAACACCACAGACTGGGTGGACTATAAACAACAGAAATGTATTTCTCACAGTTCTGGAGGCTGGAAGTCCAAGGTCAGGGTGCCAGCATGGCCAGGTGCGGGCCCTCTTGTAGGTGGCAGACTTGTTACATCCTCATGTGGTGGAAGAGGCTAGGGAGCTCTGTGGGGCCTCTCTATAAGGGCTCTAATCCCATTCGTGTGTTCTACCCGTGAGGGCTCCACCCTGGTGACCTAAGCATCTCCCGAAGGCCCCACCTCCTAATACCATCATTTTTGGCATTAGAATTTCAACATATGAATTTGGGGGAGACACAAACTTTTGAACCATAGCAAAGCTAGTGTTCCTGCCTGTTTCCTTTTACCTCCAGCCTTCAGTCAGAAGTCTCCATGCCTCCCTCCTGGTGTCGCCCTGAAATCACAAGTATTCACAGGATGACTGTGAGAGCCAATAAATATGTATGTCACTTCTGCTGACCCCTATGTTGAAAATACACAAACACATCCCTCAGGTGTAACATATGTAAATCAGTGCCCCCAAATCCCCGCAGCCACAGTGTGATAACATAAAGAAGGATACGCTTGGAAATAATACAACCTGTACTTTTCTTCCTTTAGAGTAACAGTGTACTGTAGTTGTTCAGAGCAAGAGGTCTGAAGCTGGATAACTTACATTCTGTTTCTAACACTTCTAGCTGAGTGATTTATCCTTTGTATGCTTCAGATATAGTGGTATCTAACTCATAAGATTTGTAAGGTTAAATGAGTTGGATACATATTAGGTGCTTAGAAAAGTACATGGCACACATTTAGTGCTCAATAAATCCTACAGCTATAGTTTCCTTCTTGATTTAATGACCCCACAAATGGATCTATCTTTAATTTTTATCTAAAACATAGTAGACTTTTATACACATCATATATCTTTCAGTGGCATTTTTGACAGGTTCTTCTCTGTTGTTTAACTTGAAAACAAAGATGCAGCATATTAAGAAGTGGACCAAATTTCAATTGAGGAAGAAAAGCAGTCTCAAAACATTTTTAGAACACAAACAATCCATTTTATGATTGCTGTGCAAACATAATTTTTGGCAGAACTCTTTAATTCCTGGCTTTCACGTGCATAACAAGAACAGCGGCCTCTTTTGGACAAGTTGAGGCTGGGAATGCAAAGAATTAAGATGTGAACAAGGCGTGTTTTCAGCATATTTCCCTAGAGAACCATCTGAAGTGCCTACTTTGCGAACAAAGATGAAAACCTGAGATTTAGTTCTAGCTTCCCAAACTGCTCCCCTTATAGAGGTTCCTGGATTTAGGGGATGAAGGTGGGGCAGGATGCTGGAGGGAGGGAGCTTAGGAAATTTAATCCTCACAGAAAAGAGACTTGCCTTATTTCTCCAGCTTTCTCTGACGCAAATGAATCTCTCATTTTTGTTTCATCAGAGTCAGAAATTTAATAAGAACTTACTGGAATGTAAAAAGATGATTAAATATTTATTGAAAATGTGAATGTGATGCTTAAAATTACTTATAGTCCTACAGGCACCTTAAAGGCAATATACCTTTAGTTAAGGGAAAATCTTATTTCAGAGCTTTGTCTGAATTTGACACCCCACCTGAGTGATATTTAAATAAAAGTAAAATAGAAAATGCCTCTTAGGAAAGAATGGCCTAGTTTCTGCATTTCTCCTATATTAATTCAGGGAGTTCATTTTAACGTCGCCCACAGGATAAAGTGTAAATTTCTCAGCTCCACAAGCAGATCTCAATCCTTTCAGCGTCTTCTTTTACCTCGTCTCTATAGTGTCTCTACTTCCCATTACGTACTTCTTTTCAGAAGTCAGTGAAGCTATAAGGCACATTCATTCTCCAAGTTTTCGTTCCTGCTGTTTACTTGTTTTTATTTTTGTTGAAATTTTGCACATTCTTCAAAAATAAGCTCTCTCGGATGATTTTCTGTGATTTCCCCGGATCGGGAATCATAGCTGCTTCTTTACTCTCTTAGTCTTTTGTTTGTTCTTCAGTGTATGCCCTGAGTTAATTGTCTTATGATTTAGCTAATTATGTGCATCCTTTTTTATCATCAGAAACAGTTAGCTCTTTGGGGGAAAAGCAAAATATTTCTCAGTCATATTTGTAGGCCATACAGTACCACATATATACCAGAACTCAACAAATACCTACAATTCTGAAACACGAAGACCAGAAAAAGAAAAGTTCTCAGGACTAGAATATAGTTTTCCTCATTTCCTTTGTAGCCATCCCTTTACCTCATGGCCATTTGGATTCCCACCTTTGTGTCTTTGTATTTCTTCTAGGATGATCTGGTATGGACACTCCTTGCTTAAAACCCTAATTGACCTCAGCATGATAATTTGACCTTAGTGACATAAAATCCAAATTTTAGTCAATGTCTCTTAAGATCTGACTTATGGCACCAGCAAATCCCACGTCACTCCTCCCCTCACACTTTGTTACAGATATACCGAATTTCTTTGTGTCCCAGAAATGGTCTTTCTGCATGGAATGCATCTTTGTTCCATTCCTACCCTCTCCATCGTCCACTGGCTGACCTCTCATCTACCAGATTAAAAATAAGATGTTACTTTTTCAGGAAATTGTTCCTCATTCCCCACACCATCTCCAGCCTCAAATGGGATTGAGCCATTCTCCTGTGTGATCTAATACATAAGAAAATTTAGGGAAACTTGGGTCAAGACATGATTCTGCTGCTTACCCAGCAGTGGCTTTAGAGCAGTGCTTCTCAAACTTTGTCATGCATCAGCACCACCCAGAGGGCTTGTTAAATCATAGCTTGCTGCGCCCCATCTCCAGAGTTTCTGATTCAGTAGTTCTGGGATTGATCCTGAAAATTTGCATTTATAACAAGTTACCAAGTGACACTGATGATTTCTGGGGACCACACTTTGAGAAGCCCTGCTTTAGACAATTTATTTAACCTCTCTAAGCATTAATTTACCATCTGCAAAGTGAGGCTAAAAATTACGTCTCAAGAACTAGCTGAGATAATGTCTGTAGAGACTTTGACATGAATTAGTACTCCATCAATAGCAGTCAATGTTGGTTTTACATTATCATTGTTTTCCTCATACTATTCGACTGCAGACTGAACAGACCATTTGCCAAGTAAACTAGGAACCCCACAGAGAGCAGACTACATTGCTTTTCTTTTGTTGTATCACAGGTGCCTCATGATGTGCATTAGTAAGCACTAAATAAAAACATAATAGAATAAATTCAAATTAAAAGTATTCAATAAATAATAAAATGAATTTAGGTGCTTCTTTGTAGGTAGGATTCCCTAGTTCAACTTGCTATATTCTTGGTTTTCCTGGGACTGTTTTTGCTCATTGGTTCCTAAATTACTTTTGATTATGATGAATCAGTCCCCACAACTTTTGTTTCTAAGATTACACAAGCAACATAGAAAATGTTTTTCTGTGAGAACTAGAAATAACCACATGGACTATTCATTTGGCTCTGCAGTTTCATTTTCATACTGAATGAAAGCAGTTGCAGCAATGTTTTCCCCTGCTTTCTGTGTCTGAACATATGCCTGCATTTAACACTGGATATGGGTTAAAAATTAATGTGAAGAATTTAATTTGCAGTTATTTGCACATTTATGACACTTCCTCTTTTGAGAAGTGTTTCCTGCTTTTACTGTCAGTCCCTACCCCCATTCTCTTCTTTGCCTTCAGAACCTCATATTTATTTTGTTTCCTCATTAGTACAGCAATTTTTTTCACCATCTGCCATGTGGCAAGTATTATTCTCATGGTGGTGATACCACAGTAAGACAAAGTCCTAGCTTCACAGAACCTAAAGCATGGCATTTACCAGCTTGTACGGTAATTGTTTGTTCCCTGTCTCCCATGCTAAACTGTGGGCTTCTAAATGGCAGGTGCGTTATCTGATTGATCTTTAGGTCTCCAGCTCAATGTCTGGTATCTGGTAGATATTCATACACGTGGATTACTATTTATACAGAGTTCCTTCTTCTTATTTGGTGCTTAGAAATGGAGCTGAGCATCAGAGATCATATACTGCTTCACTAAATGATTTGGCACTGATATGTGTTGTTTGACCTACAAAGTGTTGGCTTGTTGGAATTTCAATTAGGGCCACCCAGTAAAATGTGGGAGATTTTTATTTAACGAGTGAAGTTTCCAGCTTCTCTTGAAAAAGCCAACACTTCTGTTACTGTACCAATCTGCTGAATGACGCTAATTCCCACTCAGCCTGCTCCTTTATATGGAGTATGCCCTCTTTATTTCATTACAACCCCTACTAATGTCCATTGTATTATACAGGTATGTGTGTATACGTGTGTGGTGCGTATTTCCAGGGATGTGTGGTGAGGAAAGAAATTCTTCAAACTCTACATAAATTCACTTCAAGTTTGTCTTTATATCTTATAACATCCTAACCTCAACTGGAAATAATACTTCATTTCTTTTATTGTTCTTTGCTGATGTAGAATGCTAACAAGGATTTGCTTTCATTTGAAATACATAGCATACGGAGTCGTCAATCTAAATTTTGTCTAAGTTGTTTCTCTGCATTTTCACAGTAGGTTTCCTGTGTTTCTCAATTAATTAGATAATTGCCAGCTTCTCTTCCACTGCAATGTGTATCCCAGTCCAAAGTAAAAATCTATCTAAATCTATCTGGTTTGGGTTATTTTCTTCCTTTATAATTATTGAACTAACACTTTCATTTGGCTTGGTTTTGTCATGAGATTAGGACACTTAAAAACATAAAATTGAATTACAGTTATAGTTTACCAAATTAAATATATTCATGATTTGTTTCAGCTATCGTTAAAAAGAAGAGGAAGCAAAGATTTGCCAAAATCTGAAAAAAAGACTCAACAGACTCCCACAGAGGTATGTAAAAATTTAACTTCAAATAATATATCTCTAACTGTATATAATGAGCTACTTTTATAAGTGACATAATGGCCAGATATGCTCCTGTAAAACAGAATTAAATTATGCGTATTGGTTATACAGCTTAGATATGGGCAGTGTAAAGCATTCAGTATCTTTGCTTCCAAAGCGAGCACTAACATACCTATTATTACTGCATTTACATTGTAATCACACAGCAAAATATCATGAGTACTTTATGTGTTTCTGTATTGGAGAACTGTACCCATGATGCTAATATTGTTCCCTCATAGTTAATAAGGTCAATAGGATGGCTGTTCCTATAGTATTAGGAGAGAGTAAAGAAAGGAATGTGGTGAGAAGGGATGGCGGAAGGGAGAGATGGCGGAAGGGAGTCCTAGACCGAAGGAATTCTCTATACCTGTGACGGGAAGCAAAAGAAAGGCAACAGAAGAATAAAAATAAAAGTTGTCCTTAAGGCGGGCTTGTTAAGAACCTTAGAAACACAGCCACAGGAACGACTAGTTCTGCTATCAGAGTGAGCAAAGGTGCTGATGGACATAAGGAAGGAAATTGCAAAACGGAGGAGGAAATATTTGGGCACGAAGTGACATTATGACTCCAAAGACACTGGACTAGATACTGACTTTCAATGTACATGTTGGAATCTATAGTACTATAGCATGCTTTTAAAAAATTTATATAAGGGGTTTTCTCATTAGATAGTAACTAACTAAAGCAATATTTAACTATTCAAAATTTGAAAACGTTGATCTCAGTCATTTATTTAAAGCATAATTATTAAATGTTTATTTCCTTTTGCCTCTCTCTCCCTGTTCTGCTCTTGGTTAATTTCCCTCCTGGTACTTGCATGTATAGGCCGGAGACCTACCAAGATCATTATTCCATTTTTGTACCGTTCTCTCCATTTCCCAAATAAGTTGAACTTTGCTCTGTTCCTACAGCTTTCCCACCCTGGCTTTGCCATAACTTTAGCTACCTCACTCTGAATGTTTTGCTGTAAATCATTTCACATGTTGCCGTGAATCTTCTTCCCCATCTTCTTTAACATCTCCTTCCCCAACAAGGAGCTACATGCTCCTTGTTCTAAAATCTTAAGTCAGCTTTAGTCAGTTTATTTTTTTAAAATTCTCATTTATCTTAGTATACTTCCCATGTTAACCTTTATTTATTCTTTTCAACATTTCTAACCCAAGAATTCTTACCTGTTTGCTCCTGGCTGTATGGACCCCCACTCCATGTACGTGTGGGCCCCTTATCTATTATCATTATAATCTCAAGATCCATCCATGTTGTCACAAATGTTCCTATATCATCTTTTCTTACCGCCGAATAGTATTCCATTGTGTATATATACCACAACTTTTTTATCCATTCATCTATCAAAGGACGTTTTGGTTGTTTCCATGTCTTGGCCACCGTAAATAAAGCTGCAATGAACATTGGAGCACATGTGTCTTTATGGATAAATGTTTTCAGATTTTTTGAATAGACACCCAGGAGAGGGATTGCTGGGTAATTCTATTCTTAATTTTTTGAGGAACCTCCACACTGCCTTCCATGGTGGTTGCACCAGTCTGCATTCCCACCGACAGTGCATGAGAGTTCCTGTTTTTCCACAGCCTCTCCAACACTCGTTACTATTTGTCTTGTTGATGATAGCCATTCTAACTGGGATGAGGTGATATCTCATTGTGGTTTTTATTTCCATTTCTCTGATGATTAGTGATGTTGAGCATTTTTTCATATGTCTATTTGCCATTTGTATGTCCTCTTTGGAGAAATGTCTCTTCAGGTCCTCTACCCATTTTTCAATTGGGTTGTTTGTTTTTTTGTTGTTGGGTTGTATGAATTCCTTGTATATTTTGTGTATTAGCCCCTTATTGGAGGCACTGTTTGCAAAATCTTCTCCCATTCAATTGGTTGCCTCTTTATTTTGTTGATGGTTTCTTTTGCTGTGTAGATGCTTTTAAGTTTGATATCATCCCATTCATTTATTTTAGCTTTTACTTGCCTGGCCTTTGGAGTCAAATTCATAAAATGCTCTTTGAACCCAAGGTCCATAAGTTTAGTACCCTATGTTTTCTTCTATGCACTTTATTGTTTCAGGTCTTATGTTTAGGTCTTTGATCCATTTTGAACTAATTTTGGTGCATGGTGACAGCAGTCCAGTTTCATTCTTTTGCACCTGGCTTTCCAGTTCTCCCAGCACCGTTTATTGAAAAGGCTGTCTTTTCTCTATTGTATGTTTTTGGCTTCTTTGTTGAAAACTATCTGTCCATATTTATGTGGGCTTATTTCTGGGTTCCCAATTCTATTCCATTGGTCTGTGTGTTTGTTTTTCTGCCAATTCCGTTTTGATTATTGTTGCCCTGTAGTACAACTTGAAGTCAGGAAGGGTGATACCTCCAGCATTATTCTTTTTTCTTAGGATTGCTTTGGCTATTCGGGGTCTTTTGTGGTTCCATACAAATCTGATGATTTTTTTGTTCTATTTCTTTAAATAATGATATTGGGATTTTGATAGGGATTGCATTAAATCTTATATTGCTTTGGGAAATATGGCCATTTTAACTATGTTGATTCTTCCAATCCATGAACATGTTTGTACTTTTCAGTTTAGTTAATGATTAGGGTTTAAAGGTTCTCCTAAGAATGTGTGAGAACTTCTATAGGATCTACTCCAACATTCTTTTACCAGGCAGAACCAACTCTATCCATTTCAGACTAATGGGGGTACATCCTATTCTAAGGGTGATCTAGATGGAAGAGCTGACAGTTTCTCCTTAGGTGGGCCATTCCAGTTAAAACTTCCCCTACTTAAAAGGCCTTTAAAAACAATTCTCCCTTGAATAAAGATGGAGAGCAATTTCTGTATGGCAGAGTGATCACGAGCCTGAGCCTTAGTGTCAGACGAAACTGAATTTAATTTCACCTTTGTCGTTTGCTACCTAGCAGCTGTGTAACCTTTCACAAGTTACTGAACATTTTTAAAGCACACATTTTAATAACTACTCATAAGTTTACTCTGAACACTAAATGAGGTCCTGTGTGTAAAGAACTTTATAGAATCTGGCTGAGAGTCAGTGTTCAATAAATGGCAGTGAGTGCATATTAACCACATGTTCCTTCCAGGGAATAGGTTTCATATTTATTACAGCCAGGGGGAATTCCAACCACATAAAAAAAGAAAACAAACAAAATGAACGTTGTTGAAATGATAACCAAAGAGTTATGTATGTGCCTTTACAACATATAATAATCTCTGAATAGCAATGACCACCATTTTTCTCTTTTTATATTCTTTTCTCATGTATTTCCAGCATGTAATATTATCCTAATCTTTTATTTGCCAAAGAATTTAAATGACTTAGAGAAAATACAAAGCATCTACTTCTTTCTCTTTCTCCCTATCTCTCATTAAATCTTAATTACAAAATAATAATAATAATAATTTGCACAGGTGTCCATTTTTGGTTGTTTTCTTGATTGACATAAAAATGATCTCCGGTCCTCTGCCCCTCTTTTCCCAAATGAGGAGGACAACGAAGATCTGAAATGCCAGCTGCAGTTCGTGAAAGAAGAAGCTGCTTTGATGAGAAAGAAAATGGCCAAGATTGATAAAGAAAAGGACAGATTCGAACACGAACTCCAGAAGTACAGATCCTTTTACGGGGATCTGGACAGTCCTTTGCCCAAAGGAGAAGCCGGGGGCCCTCCCAGCACCAGGGAAGCTGAACTCAAGCTACGGCTGAGGCTGGTGGAGGAAGAAGCCAACATCCTGGGCAGGAAAATCGTCGAACTAGAGGTGGAAAACAGAGGCCTGAAGGCGGAACTGGAGGACCTGAGGGGTGATGACTTCAACGGCTCGGCCAACCCCCTCATGCGGGAGCAGAGCGAGTCCCTGTCGGAGCTGCGGCAGCACCTGCAGCTGGTGGAGGATGAGACGGAGCTGCTGCGCAGGAACGTGGCCGACCTGGAGGAGCAGAACAAGCGCATCACGGCGGAGCTCAACAAGTACAAGTACAAGTCGGGCGGCCACGACAGCACGCGGCACCACGACAGCGCCAAAACCGAGGCCCTGCAGGAGGAGCTGAAGGCAGCGCGCCTGCAGATCAACGAACTGAGCGGCAAGGTCATGCAGCTGCAGTACGAGAACCGCGTGCTCATGTCCAACATGCAGCGCTACGACCTGGCCTCGCACCTGGGCATCCGCGGCAGCCCCCGCGACAGCGACGCAGAGAGCGACGCAGGCAAGAAGGAGAGCGATGACGACTCGCGGCCGCCGCACCGCAAGCGCGAAGGGCCCATCGGAGGTGAGAGCGACTCGGAGGAGGTGCGCAACATCCGCTGCCTCACGCCCACCCGCTCCTTCTACCCCGCACCCGGGCCCTGGCCCAAGAGCTTCTCCGACCGCCAGCAGATGAAGGACATCCGCTCCGAGGCCGAGCGCCTGGGCAAGACCATCGACCGGCTCATCGCCGACACGAGCACCATCATCACCGAGGCGCGCATCTACGTGGCCAACGGGGACCTGTTCGGACTGATGGACGAGGAGGACGACGGCAGCCGCATCCGCGAGCACGAGCTGCTCTACCGAATCAACGCGCAGATGAAGGCCTTCCGCAAGGAGCTTCAGACCTTCATCGACCGCCTCGAGGTGCCCAAGTCTGCGGACGACCGCGGCGCCGAGGAGCCCATATCCGTGAGTCAGGTACAGTTCTGCTTATTGCGAGCCACGGTGAGGGCGAGGCTGGACGGCAGAGCGGAGGTCCCTGGTGGGGCGTCTCCGCGCGCCGGCCTCCATGCCCCGCTTTAGGGGGGTCCCAGCTCGGAGCCTAGCTGGGCTTGGGACCCCACAGCGCACCTGTTCTTCCACACTGCCCTCCTTCAGGCCTGAGGGTTTTTGTCAACCAGTCACTTAGTAACTATTTCTGTTTGTTTTTTTTTTTTAAGAGAAATGTAACGCCCCCTCCCCCCACCAGTTTTTGTGTGAAGATTGAATGATTACTAAGATGATGATGATGAGTATCAAAGGTCGACATTTTCAATTTTGCTCTACTGATTCTAGTAGTTTGAGCTGCAAGAACATCCTGAGTAGGAATCTTCAATTGTTGATTTGCTGTTTTTGAAACAAGATTCAAATTGAGTTTAAAATAATTGTTAAATGTAGAACCAGCAATAGAGAGAGATGTATTGTGTCTAGGGCCCTAGCAAAAAGAATAAAGGGATGTCACTCCTTAACCACAAATTGAAGTAACATGATCACTATTTCTAGAAAATATCACTGTCAGCTCTGTAGAGGAGAATCTCAGGACTGCAGAAGTAGTGTTATACTTTAGTTTTAGGAAAACACTAATTCAGAGAAATAGTAATCACTATTCCCGAACAGGGAAAACCAGCATTTTTCCTTCATCCTAAATTGTAGACGCACACCTGATGAACTGGACTGAGCTGCTCTAGCCAGGTATGGTGGCCAAAGACCAGTGTATTTTGTTAGAGATAATTTATAAAATAAAACAGGCAATGCTATCCCCTCTAGCCAGCCTGGTGTCCTGTATCTATTGGAAAACCTGCAGAAGTACAACAGCATGCAAGAGGTTTAAATTTAAATATCAGTTTTTACACAGAAGCACTACTGACATTAGATTAACTGCCTGTTAGTCACAACTAGGAAAATTGCAACCCTGTCGCTTATTGAGCTTGCATGTTGCTCTGCTTTGCTATGAAAAAAACAAAAACAGTACGATAAAACTTGTTGGATTTTTAAATGTTGAAGCTTAGTTTCTTCTACTTATTATGGCAAATAACTGGTTTTTAGTTTTTTTATTGCAGCGTTTTTGGATACTTTGAGCATGTGGTTTTTCAGTTATACCTTTGGGGAGAATCAGAGTGAGTGAAAGCACAGTGTATAATAATAAGCTTTCAGATTTGGTAAATAGAGGATTAAGGGAGGGTTCTGCTTTATCTGAAGTTGAATAAATGCTTAGATTAGTTAATATAATTTCTAAAATTATTATTAATTAACTTTTCTCTTTGTCTTTGCATTTACTTTCCCAGATGTTCCAGCCTATCATTTTACTTATTCTCATTCTTGTATTATTTTCATCACTTTCTTACACAACAATATTTAAACTTGTCTTCCTTTTTACACTGTTTTTTGTACTGTAAATCTTTCATCATTTACCATTCATTGTAGTATTTTCAGTTTGTTTATTTTGTTCACCCTTCAAGACAAGAAGTAAAAGAAGTATAATTTCTGTAGTAACCAATGCTATGAAAACACTGAAGACTGCTTATTTCTTTAAAAAGACCCATCTTACCACTACCAAATTCAGTAAGAAGCCCAAGCACTACACTATTTCAGGTAAGGAAGTAATTGTGAGTTTTTTATATAAAAATCATTTTAATTTTTACTTCTGTCTTTTACATCTTTGTTTTCTTCTTGATAAATAATTGGCAGAATGACTGTAAAAATTGGCTAAATCTCAATTATTTCTCAGTAGTTGAATATTATGATAATTCAAAAGCTTGGGCACATTTTCAAAAAATATATAGGTTTGTAAACTAGCTTTGCTACATCAGAATCACAAGATAATTTTGATATTCAATAAATGTCTATGAAAATTTTGGTGAATGAATGAAATGTGACCCTAATGGAAACTAAGTAATTGGTTGCGATACTGTTGGTGTTCTGTCTAAAGAGATGTGTTTGGAAGCGTAAGTGTGGATTTGGCCTTAGTTCATTGAGAAAATAATTATCCCCATCCTACTGCATTTGACCAGCTTTCAACCAAACCAGCATTTCTAATCAAATTTGTTACCTGGAGCCCACTCTTCTATAATATATTGTCACACAGAACTGCCTCCAGAGCAGGAAGGATGCTAGAAATAGAGTACGTGAAGTGTTTCAGAATATTCATTCTCTCGAATGCACCGGTGCCACCCAAGATTCAGAAATCCTTGCACTCAAAGTCACATACTTGGAAATACTCTCAGATTGGTTGGTGGATATGAAAATCTGTTGAAAAGTGAAGTATCTTGCATCTCAGCATGAAGAATAATATGTGGAAAATCTTTGTTCTACTATAAAAGTACTGGTGACAGAATTTTGTGACCTCATGCCCCAAAACCTCGATTTCCCTTTGAGTATTAATTTTAAAAAAAGAAAAAAAAAAGGAAACAATAGTTGAAAATTCAGTTTAAAATAACTGTTCTTAATCTCATTTTTTTCTCTCTCTTTGCTTTTGTTTCATTTTGTTTTGGAAAGATGTGAGGAGTGGTTAACCAACAGTTGGAATCTGTCACTATATACCCAAGACGTTCTAGAACTTCATGACAAAAAGGAATGGAAGAGCATAAGTGCTCTATTTAATCAATTATTCAAGCATTTACTTACTTAAAAATTTTATCTCAGGGAAAGGAATCACTTTAAAAAACCTAAATCTATCTGTTAGATCTTTGATAAGTCTCCAGGCCAACATCTCAGAGGAATCATTTAGGCAAAAGAACTGAAAGTAAATGTTTGAGGGCCAAAATTTATCTGAAATGTTTATTTCCTTGGGAGCCAGATATACCCAGCTAAGCAGTGAGTCTCAGCTACCTTTGGAGCATTTGGAAGTATGTGGAGGTGGTGTGGGTTGTCACATGGCTAAGAAGCTCTATTGGCATTTAGAGGAAAGAAGTTAGAATTTCAAAGAATTGTCCTGCCCAAATTGCTAATATTGTCTCTGTGAGAAAATGTGAGATACAGTGCACTTGTTTACTTCAGAAGTATCATGGATATTCACTACCCTGTGTGGCTTTAAGAAACTCACTTCAGAATTTTACCTTCCTGTATCATGAGAGGAATCAACAGCTAAATATCCAGAATGGTGGTTCTCAACCCTAGCTGCACATCCGAATTCCTGGGATGTTTTCCAGATTGAGGCCCTGTCTAACACTAAACTCAGTGTATGGACGCAGACGTTTATATTTTTTAAAACTCCTCAGAACCACTGCTTTAGATGTTTGGATTATCTGAAATATGTATATGCAGCCTATACCAAGTTTACAGTAAACTGTGTGATACTAGCTTTATAGAATCATCAGTTGTCTTGGTTTGAATAGACCATAAAGTTCCAGCCATTCAGTGAATGTGCAAATCCTCTCTAGAGCATTTCCACCTTTGTCATACAGCCTTAGCCATGACAAAACAGTTCTATTTTCACACTGTGATAACGTTAGAAAACTGTCCTTTCATTAATATAGGTTCTCAAAATCAACAACGTCAGAGAAGACAAGTAGGAATAACACATGACAGAAAGGAGAACCAAGATGAATAATGTATATACAGGGTCACACACACACACACACACACACACACACACACACACACGGAGATCCAGGCACATGTGCACCCTGAATTAAAGTCTCCAGATGATCCCACACACACACGTTGACAGTCCACTGCTTTGTCATTATGTAGTTATCTCTGTCACAGAGCTTCCCCATGTTTATCAAAAGAGAGCATATGGTATCCAGAAGTCCACCAAGAATGATGAATGCCAACTGACTCTACCTTCCAAACCAAGGTGGGAAACAGCATACACGAGAGATGTGAGAATGGAGTAAAAGGATAGAGCAGGGATCCTTGGTCTGTGTAGCAAACATTCTGAAGTAGCTACTATGTTCAGTATAGAGGAAAGGGGGGTACAGTTTCTACTCTTTTCAAGCCCTTGACTGGTTGATTGAACAGGACAGGAATGTAAACACCTAACTAACACGTACTCTTACTGAATTGCAAAAATAAAAAAAGCCTTGTGATTTTAACTTACTATTTATTGGACTCCTGATGACATGTTAGATTTTCCTAAGAAAACCCAATAAAATTCGTAGGCATTCTGGGACGAAATGATACCATAAATATATGCAGAGGTGGTGCACATACCCAACAGTATCTTGTGACCTGAATTGGAAACGCTAAAATTGGCTGAACAAGGGAGGTCTGGGCTAATTGAAATACCAGCCTCATCTTCAGATCTCTTATTAGTTATTAAGGTCATTCTGGCAACAAGGATATTAACCTTACCTATGAACTCCTAAGGCATTGATTTTCTAGAAGAATTTCATGAGCATCTTGGACTCCATTCAGGCTCTCCATACGTGAAACTCCCATAAGATAGTGGGGAGGGGAAACAGGACTGACGTGGCTGCTGCTCAAAGATTCTGGGGGGTTCGGGGTCACTGACAGCTTCTCTGAAGTTAGTGAGGCAACTTTCCTGTATAGTGGAAGTCCAGGGAAGCTCTGCTCTACCCACTGCGTAGCAGGCTTCCCAGTTTGTACCCACGTGTGTGTACACACCTCTGCCACACTATGGGGTACCAGGAGAGCTACCTCCAGTGTTGAGGAATTCAGACCCGCCTCTGTCTCAGGACTGCTGGGGACCAGTAGTTGGGAGGGGGTCTCAGCAGACTGCCAGCAGGCACGCAGTGTCCTTGTCAGTTGGCTGTTCCCAGGGAGCTTCAGGCTGTTTTGCATTCAGGATCTAGGATACATCTCTTCCTTACACCACAGGACATAGACTTGAGAAAAGAAGTTAACAAAGATGGTGCCCACCACCTCAGAAAGGTTCTAGTATCTTCTTCCCTTTCTCCTTTGAGCCTAGTACTGGCGTTATCTCTGTTGTAGAAAGCTAGTTCTAAAAGAGGAACACCCAGGCTTTGTTCATCAAGAAAGCAAAATTCTCCAATTATTGATACAAAGAATCCTATTTGCTCATTTGAAGCTGTGCTATTTAAACATCGTGCTGAAAATAAATCCAAACAAACTAACCTTGTAGAAAATTCCCTCACATGCACATTCTTGGGCATAGGAAGGAGTGTCTTTGGTAATTTGGCCTAATTTAAGAAAAAAGGAATTCAGTTGGCTATTTTTAAGCATAACTGACTCAAACTCATAAAACAAAGGAAAATTCAGTGCTGAGCCTGGAATGTGTATTGGCCTGCATTCCCCAACCTTCATTTCAATTTGTGTGGTAGAGTGGGATACAGTTGTTTAATCAGCTGCCAGTGAAGTTTGGAATGTCAGTTTGGTAGCTCTGCCTTAACTTCAACTATTCATGGAGTGTTTGTAGCTATATTCTTAGAGAACTACAGCCACTTTCAGCTGGTAGAGTCGTGCTTTGGGACAGATGCCATAATTGAACATAAGGATTAAAGAGAAAGTGGAGGATAATATCAGAAAGTGAAAAAATTGACTGTTATTAAACTACTGGGATTTGGTACAGTTCAGAAAGAGTATTTGTGAAGACTCTACTGCTTAAACCCTAGTTATAAACCAGTTAGGTCTAATGAAAGATAGTTTTGATTCTACGTTTGCAATTTTGATTTAGCTTTTTGGAGGTGAAGTGATTGCGTACGCATTTTGACAAAACTAACATTTCCTGAGTAGGTCCTGGTATTCTCAATAGCCGACTCACAGAATTTCAGAGGGAAACTCACCCAGAGTAAGCTTTATGGCCTGTACATGGTAGGAAACCCTTCGTAGTGACTAATGAATGTGGTAACATACCAAGTACTTCTAAACAGTGCTTTTGTGTTGATCACTTGGGAGAGGGGGGCATAGTGGTAGCTGTTTTCAATGTTGGCCATTCTAGAAGTGCATGCAAAATCGTAGAATCTCTAAAGGTCCTTTCCATTTAACTTAGTAAATACATTTTAGTCCACACCTTTTCTGCTTAGAGACTCACTCTAAAGTACTTAGTCGCAGTTTTAAAGTAATTCCGTGGCTGTCCTGGTAAAGTTGTGGACAATTTTTTAAACACTTCCAAGAACAACTTTCAAGTAGAGTACTGTTATAACCTCACGTGAACAGAGACGAGGAGCAGCAAGTATGACCCTCATCTCTTAAAAATACGGAGAAATTTGAGGAATCTCCCATCTCTCACTGCCCACGGTGAAGGCAGGCTGTATTGCCCTAAGGAGCCTCATTTTATATCTCACATGTTTATGCTAATAAACTCAAAGGAATTGACATTTCTGGATTATTTACATTTGTTACATTTCCTTATAACAATTTCATTGTTATAATTATAAAAGGTTTTTTAGTTCATAGATGTATGACTTTTCCTATAACCATTTTTCAAAATAGGGTACCATCAAAGCCTAACACCTCAAAATAAAACTGCACAATTTTATAAATTCCTACAATGTACTATGATATAAGAATATATAATCAGTGGTTTCTAGCAATTATTCAGTCTTTTGAAAAATATTCATGTAACTTTATTGACTTGTTTATTAGAATGTTTCTTTGAATGTTTTCTAAACCAAAATTCCTGCTTAGGGTATTTCAAGCCCAGTTCATATTATTTTACTTTTTTTTTTGGTGATTTTTCTTTTAGATTTTCAGTACATTTTTAGAAAAATAATTAAATGTTTTTGTCTTGTACCAAAATAAAAATTAAATAAACAGCAAATTGGAGGACTGCACAGCTGAAAAACTAGAATCTTTCAGAAAAGTTTAGAACACTGACTCATTTCACAAAATGGCAAAACGTCCCTAAAGTATTCAGGAATGGTGCAACTCTTTCGGGAACTTTATATATACTACACACTCCAGAGATGGAGCTCAGGAAGTTATCAATTCTGAATACATGAGGTTTACATGTTTATTTTCTGTAGTCTCTTCTGACTGTTTTGAATTGAACTGCTTATTCATTTGTGTTAACAAATAAAATGCAGAAGTGATTCTTGAAGGCTGGCAAGCAATATTTGTACCTTTCGGAGGCTGTCCTTCACAATGTACCTTTAAGTCAGCAAGTCAGCTCTTTACATTCATGTTGAAAGTGCCTGCATTAACATAGGCCTTTGAAAATTTTGAGAATGTGAGAGCAGAGAGAAGCTCACCAGTTTGCCCACTTGCTTCAAATGATTTAGTAAGGGAAGAGAATTTAAGAGCTTTTAAAAAAAACAAAAACCTTATAGAGTCTTTTCTTAGTTGGAAAATTTGGTTTAGTGTCTAGTTTATAATTCCCTTTCTTCTTTTTCATGATTTTCATGGTTATGTGCAATTTTTGCACAATCCATGTCATTCCCTCTGTGTCGTTCACTCCTGGACAGATAAAACAGTGTTAGATTTTTTAAATAGAACATCCTGTGTCAGCCTAGATCGCTCACTTAGAACTTCGGAAGGAGAGTTGAACATGACAAGTCAGCCAAATTAATTTCCTCTGGATTTTAGGTGACTTCCAAATGTGTATCTGCGAGTTAGTATCTGCAAGGTACCAGCATCTTAGCGTTACTCTGCTTAGATTCCATATATGGAAAAAGCCACAGTGAAGCAGCCAAAGGAGATAATTGAAAAAAAGCGAGGATCCCCAGCCCTGGACCTCGCAAATCTTGAGGTGAGAAAGCCAGTGGGAGGACAAACTCATGTCTCTGGCCATACTCATTTTAGAGGGAATGTAATTGATTCATAAGTAGCTATTTGAAGCACTGATATTTGCAGAAAACAGATGGATTCAAAATAGCAGGGTGGGTTCAACGTAGATAAAGAATGAAGTTATAGGAATCTTACTGTTCAAAATATTTCGGTAGCAACAACAACAAAAGAATAGCATGTGGGCCAAGCACAGATAGCATCCAGGTATTGTGTTTTGAGAGCCTGTGGTGTGGAGAACGGGTCTGGCTGGCTCTGAAGAAGTCCTCAGTTCAGAGTGGCCTGTCTACACTGAAGTGCGACTTTGAGCCTTCCTTCTGTACCCTCATCTCCAGACCTTTCACTTGAGCCTTCTCACATCACGATGCCACCTTTCTTTTAACCCCTCAAAGTCTAGCACACACTCCTACGTTTCGTCATTCTGATCTCCCCTACCTCTCCCCACTCTATGCTCTATAAATAAAACAAATTCTTTTCCTGAGCTCCAATCAAAGCTTACCTGTATTGACTTATTCCTTCCAGTCTTTTCTATGTGCTAACTGTTGTTCTTTTCTGTGCCAAGGTGTGACTAGCCAGTAATTGCTTCTTCTGTCAATTGCATTTGATTAGACAATTACTGAAAATATAATGCTGTCGCCTAATGGTGAGAACAGTATTAACATTTCTGGTAGAAGATATAGGTGGGCTAGCAACTCTCTAAGGGCACGAGGTGGGGGAGAGCAGGGATTAATTCCTGTGTCCTTTGATTTATACTAAGTGGCCTCTCCTAGCCCTGCTTTTCTGCTTGAACTTCCTAACAGAGAAGTGACTCAGGGTGGCCCCCTTGTGGTCGGCAGGCATTCCCAGGGCCCCTTTCTGGAAGAAGAGGCAGCCTTAGAACAGTCCCTTTATTTACATTTCGTTGTCGTCATTATCAACATCTCCCAAGTCAAGAATCTGGAAATAACATAATGACATGTTAAAAACAAATTTGAAAACCGTAAGGAAGATCTGTTTCTAATTTTAAATAGCCCACATTTCTAAAGTGTTTTGTTTCTTCAGAATACAGACCAGTTCTTAAAAATAACAGACAGTTTTGAAATGGTTTCTTTTGAATGTTTCTGTCATCTGGAAATGCCTGTACATAAGCCCCATGACAGATCTGCTTGGCTAAAAAAAATCTGTTGACATGTCACCAGCCCTCAGAATAGAAGAGAGAGCCAACATCCCATGATTCTAGGGGGGAAACATCCAGCATTGGGAAAATAGCATGTTAGCTGAAAAACAACATTCTAAATCTGTAACTTCTATGGATAATAAACACTCTGTGTGTGACTCTCATAATTTCATAACCCAAACCAGATTCTTATAAGTATCAGAATCATAGTACTTCTACTAACACAGAGTCCAACCTCTGTCATTCCAGAACTCAACAAACACAGGACCAAATTTGCAGCACCAGCTGTGGAACTTTATAAAAACTAAGAAACCCAGGCCTTACCACTGTATAGTCTCATTCAGAAAGTCTAGGGGAAAGTTCCAGCTTCTGTAATTTTTTAAACAATTCTCTGCGTGAGTGCAGTGTGCAGCCGAGGATGAGAGTACCACTATACTGTGGCCCCCTTGGTGGAATGCTGTGGGAACTACCAGGAGAGCCTCTCCACGTTTGTTTATAAATTCATTTCTAGGTAGTGGACTGCTCAGGATGTGTAGGTCATGCTGCAGGTCACATTTCAGGGATCCTCAGAGTTGACCAAGCTGGTTGAGGACAAGGATTTGTCTTCCTTCCTTTCAATGCGCAGGATCTAACAATACACCTGGCCAGAGTATGTGCCTAAGATGTTTTTTAAATGGAATGTTAATCAGAGTGTCCAAGACCTCTACCGAGGAATGGAAGAGAATTTAAAACTCAAGAGAGATCTACTAAACAACTGAAATCATGTATTGTAAAGTACTTTGAAAATTGCAAAAGGCCAACATTACTCTAGAAAGAGGATTGTTTTAAATATAGGTCACCTATAATAGCTTCTAGATTTTAATATGCATAAAAATGAGTCCAGTTTTTCAGTCATCACTTTTCCAATTTTTACCATTTCCTTCCCAGTGAGACTAAGAATATGATACCCCCTTTACTGCTAAATAAGTTTAAAGAGTAAAAGAAGAAGGGACTGAAAAATTATACAAGAAAGAAGTCAGAAGCCTCCCAGTCTCATACATACCCAGGGTTGTCATACCATAGATTAAATAAATAACTGCTTTGTGATGCTTCAAAATCATCCTTCAGACAAAAACCTATAAAGTGTGTACTGGCATGCTATAAGCAAAGTTGGTGTGTTCATTCCCAGATTTTTTCCAACCACTAAGTTAAAATCCTTTTGTCTTTGTATTTTGACTCAGAATTTATATTGTCTACGGACACAAGTCTCTTTAGATAAACAGCCATCAAGATAAATACTCTGCTATCTGACTCCTGTGTTATACTTGGAAGAGGGAGTATCATCTTCCTCATTTGTACTTAGAAGAAAGCTGAATTCTTCTCATGCCCAGAACTCTTATCCCTGGATTCTATTCCCTTGAATGCCTAGGAATTTTAAACTCCACCAGGAATGAGAAGACCTGGATTCTATTCCTGGCATTGTTAGTAAATGGCTCTGTGAACTTGAGCAAGTGACTTAACATCACGGTCTCTTTCCTCAGCTGTAAAATGAGAAGATTGGCTAGATGATTCCTGAGGTTCTTTCTGGCTCTAAAATTCTGTAAGTCTGGAAACACCTGCTAGTGACATTGATGTATTCAGTATTCCTCTTTCACCCTTTTCAAAATGTTTTAGTTTGTCACTTAATATCATTATTCATACAGATCTTTTCAGATCTTTTCCAAGATTTTTGTTTTGTTTCTTGACAGCAGCTGGTGTTTCAACGTTTACTTTACATTAAGTATTATATACACTTCTTCACATATTTGTGGTATATCGAAGTATGTATGTCATCAGATATAAATGATTTTTTCCAAATTCTCTGCAATACATAGAGCAATAATTTGGGTCAATTTCAAATCCAAAGGTTTAAATATTTAAATGGTTTATAAGTAACCTGGATTATTTAACAAATTGCATTCTCCCCCCAAAGTTTTTCAGCCATTCTGACACCTGCTTGAAAATGTCAGGCAATTCAAGATGTCTTAATATCACCGTAGGGCTAATTACACCAGCATCAGTCTTTTAAATCCATTCATTTTATGTATATAACAGTGGGAACTTTTCTTAAAACAAAGTTTTTAGTGGAAAGTTTCAGAACACCTGTGCTGAATATTTATCACCTTTCTATGCTGTCATCTAATTGTGTTACTTTGTTTCTTTTGGGTATGAAATATAGCATGGAAATTTTAGCTAGTATATATAAAATGTCACAACACAAAATGTTGGTAAATACTATACGAAGTGGTAGACTTGGTGTGAAGTTCTTGTCAAAGTCTTTCCCTAGTTGTTGATTCTATATGTAACTCAAGTTCAGCTTTACCATGACAAGAAGCAGATGAAGCACCCACAATAAATAATTATGGGGGCATCCACGAAAAGGTGCGTTGAAATAGGTGCTATTGAGTGACAATATAGAGTATAGCCCAACATAATTTCTCCTATAACTTAGCACATATTATCTCAGGTTCTGATAGGATTTAGAAAACAGTCTTAATTTGATTTACTAAGGACACGTGGAAATTAAGAGGTCTGGAGTGGAAGAATGAGTAAGGGGAAAAATTACTAGATAATTCTGTATAGATGCTTTGGGCAACCCCTCCCCATGCCTCACCCCCACACACCCCAGGATCTTTCTCCTGTCCTCATAAGGATGAAGACAGAAATGAGCTAACATTTGTTGTGTGTCTGGCACTAACTATCCCCTCATTCTCTTACAATAACCTCATGAAGTAAATATAATTGTCCCTTTAAGGTAGAAGCAGAAAAAGTTCATACAGATAAGTGGTGGCGATAGAATTGAAACCAAGGTCTCTGTGACAAAATTCCAGGATCTCCATTTAGAGAAACTGGTTCGAAGTCCCGCTCCTTTGCTTGAGCTTATTTCTGTGAACTTTGGCAAGATAGCTTACCTCTCTGAACCACGGTTTTATCAGTAAGATTGGGTAAATATCTACAGACACAATTGCTGTGGGGGTGAACTAAGAGAAAGATACATTCAAAGTACTTAGCACGGAGCCTTGCAGAGCCATCTCTCCATGGATAATCACAATTATTACAATAACTATTATTATTGATATTGTTTTAGAGATTATGATACCAGGCTTTCAAAAGTCAGAATGTGATTTCATTCAATTGCCCTACATATACTAAAGTCCTACTATGAGCAGGTTAGTATTAAACTTTTTAGCTCCCTATGAAATATTTATCTGAAAGCAGGTAAAAATAATGTGAAAGTAAACACGTTAACACTTTAAGAGCCACACAGAGGAAGTTCTTCAGATTTGAGGATAAGACCTTATTTAAACCTTTATCTATCTTGTTTCTGAATTAAACACAAAATTGCTCTAGACATATTTTTCAATCAGTTAAACCAAACTTGGGCAGATGGATGCATGTACACGTTCTCACACAACCTGGAAACGTGGCTGGGGAGGCAAGGTCTCCTAGCATTTGCAGGATAGATCCATCTGGCCAAGGTTCAGGGAGCCTGTCTTGTATATACTTGGGCTGCAGTACACCTCAACACAACACCTATTAGGTAACACCTAATAGGTAACACCTCAAGCACACAGGTATCTCATTGGCTGTTTGCCTCCCATAATAAGTATCATTCTTTCCCGTGGACTCTGATTTCCTCTAGCAGACATCACTGTTACCTTAGATACAGGCAGCAAGCTGTCATAGAATCATAAAGAGCTATGAGGTTGGTCTTTATGTATGCCCCATTTCTACTTTATTTAAAGACAGACGTCCGATACCGTTTCACAGATCTTTGGAGATCGCATATGTGTAATTGCCATACATGTTGTTCTGCCACATCCAAACACTAACCTCTAAAGGCACTGAAAAGTGCATTCCGATGTTGGCCAAAAAGGGGAAGGAGAGAGGTATGCAAGGAGATAATTCCTGCCTATAAAAAAAGGAGTTGGATTTTCTAAATAAAAGGAATCTAAAATTGGCCATTGTCATTGTGTGATATTACCACCAGCACTTTTGGCAAGTTTGAAAAGACTGAGCTCCATTATAAAAGCTAAAAATGTCCTGGACCTGGAGTTGTTTACCCAGAGAAGGAGCTGCTCTAAAGTTACAAAGCTCTGGTTGGAAGAGGTGGCTTGAAGGCCGCCTCCGAGTAACTGACGTCACAGTCGTCTCAGTTGCTGCTGTGACAGTGAGCTGAGCAGCTTTTTGATTTGTGAAAGTGGTGAGGTTTTCAAAGGGACTTGTCAGTACCGCTCTGTTGAATGGTTGGACTTATTTTGCATTTCTGTTTTTTGCAAAGAAGCAAGATTCACCAAGCTGAGACTTTTTCTCTTTAAAACAACTAGCTATCCTTCCATTGCTAGACTGACCAGTGGTCGAACATCCATAGGATTTCTCCCCAGAGCAAAAAGGTATGTTTCTTTCTGGCAGTTTGAAGGCAAGTGACTAATTCTGGCAAAATGTAGAGGGGTTGCTGCTGACATGTTTTAAACTACGGATATTGTTTAAGTGGAGGGTGATTTCAACATCTGTCTGTTTCAGTGTCTGTGTCTGGGCTTAAAAACAGTGGGGCGGGGTTTGTAACGGATTTTACTGACTCTCAGGGAAAAGAGGGTTCAGCTGCTGTGTGTGGATTTCCCAACTCTGGACTGACAGTGCCATCCGTTCTCTGAGACTGTTTTTCAAACACTGCCTCTCAGTACTTGGAACAGCACTTTGCCTACCATGGAATTTCACTACATTTATTTAGTAGAATGTTGTGTTCATTAAGATGAAGACTTTAATATTTGTAAACTGAAGCTCGCAAGCCTTGAGATGATTGGTATTTGAAAATTGCAATGAAAAATAAGTAAATGTAGTTTCATCCAAAAGGATGGTGTGCTCACTGCATGCTCAGTCAGTGTTTCTATAATTTGAGTTGTACCACATGCCATTCATAATGGGTTAATCTGCAGTTAAAAGGGAACCTTCCTGCTACATCTTCTGTGTAAGCTGGTTTATTTCAGGTATTTGTTTACTCAAGACAAAAGTTTCTTTCAGCGCTTTATTTTATAAGTTAAGAGATGTAAAATCAGTTCACCTGTATCTTGGATGTCTTCTAGTTTAAGTAGATAATTAGAGAGAAAACAAGGAAGGATAAGGTAATAAAATGAGAAGGCAAAATTGATTTCTTTGGAATTGCATGTGGTAGTGTCTCTTTGACCCTATTGGAACATAAGGAACATGCTGAAACAGCAAGAAATGGTAATAAAAATTATCCCCCTTTGCCCTGCAACATAATCAAATCATGGCTGTCTTTGGAAAGATGCATTTGCTAGTGAATAACAGGAGAGGAATGAGGTCTGTTAATTAGTTGAAGTGATGTATAATAGCCTGGAGAAAGCGCTAGAGAATCTTAGAGACAAATGGTGCGTTGCTCTTAGGAGTTTTGGCATGAGAATTCCTAGTCCCTCTAAGTTAAGGGGAAGCAAAGCATCTCCAGGGCTAATGGTTCTTATAGGAATTGTAAGATTGACCGTACCTACTGTGTGTAGCATTCCTGTTGGAATATGTAGCCTCCTACAAATGAAAAATCTTCAATTATATGAAAAGTAATTTGTTTAGAAAGAGGAAATAGGAGAGCAAGAAACAAATATTCTGAACAAAAAAAATCTCAAAAGAGAGAGAAGTATCAATGAAGTCAACTCCCTAACATTGTTTCGTTTGTTTGACTAAAGTCCAGTTTTCACTGGGGGACATGGAGGTTGAAATGGTAATGACCAAGGAGTAGTAAAAATGCAGCACCCCTCAGACAAGGAAGTGTTACCCTGACCAATTTGGGAAATGAAAATGATTTATTGTATACCCCTATGTTACTCTAAAATGTTGCTTAGTCTAGTAGGGCTGGAATGTTAGCAGAACTATTTTCCTCCCATCACCATACTTATGCAACCCACTCACAACTCCACAGTTCTGACTTTTTGCCTTGGGGATGGGGGAGTAAGTAGCTTAAATGGATTATGTAATGCTAGCTTAGAGTTGTTGGGCAAAGAACGTGTGCATGACTAAGTAATCAGCTCACTCTATCCTTTCATACTTGCTCTAATAAATTTTTATTCTGAATGAAATTCTGAAAGGAATGAAGTGAGGTGGAGAGTCAAAGAGACACGGGGAGGGGTGCAGATACCAGAAACCCTTTCTTGTCTCCCACATACATGCCAGTATCTGTGGGCAAAAAAGAATGATAACTAGGAACAAAGAGAACTTTTATATTTGCATCAGTAGAGAGCACTGAAATCGAGTTTTTGAATCTACTGAACCACTTTACCCCATAACTTCTTATTACAGAACATTATGTCTCTACAGAGTTGCCCCATTACTTGGATTTACATATATATACATGTATATTTAAGGAGAATTATAATAAAAGGAGTTTTATGTAAGATTTGTGTATTCAAAATTTTACTAACAAAAAAATTTTCCAAAATACTTAACTTGCCACGTTTCCTTAAAGTTCTTGAAAAACACTGAGTGCAAAGGAAAATCATTGAAAATATGAGAGTTCACACATTAGACTTGTTCTATCAAATTTCTAATTAAATATCGAAATCATCTGTTTTATTTTAGAAAAAAAACAGAGAGGCATAGATGAAGGAAAGAGGGAGGGAAGGAAGACAAGAAAAAACAAACCAAAGAAGAAAGGGACAAAAAGGAAGAAACCAAGAAACAGGCATTTATTGAACACCTGCTATGATCCAAACTGTGTTAGCCATTTTATTAAGCCTTCTCTTGCTCACTTAATCTTCACAGCAATTCTACGCCCCCCACTTTATTTTTAGAGGAGAAAGCAATATATTCAGCTGTATTACATTTGACATTTATGACAAGACAGAGATGTTAAGAGGGTGAAATAAATCCTCCCATAAAAATTGGCACAGATATTTCCCTATAGGAATTTTCTTTCAAAGGCTTGTTTTTGATCCATAACCATTACAATTCCTGGCACTCAAAATTGCTCTGGCTCTGGAAAGGGGAAGTTCTATACATTGGTCCATCTCCATTTTAAGGGATGAGTTTGGACCTTTGCAATGAAGTGCAGGATTCTGTCTGCTTTGGGAACATTACCTGGATTCATGTGTTGTCCTGTTACCAGGAGCAAGCCTGAGTTAGAGTTTTCCTTCTTCAGGTAGGTGAGAAAAAGAAGGGTCTGGCAACTTTAATCCTGGTCTGGAAGTACTTCAAGAAGTTAAGAATAGAAAGAAAAATTGGAGCCATTTGCTGTGTGTGTAATTGTAGGAGAAACTTGATGATGATTTCTGAATATTTCCAGTGTTTATAGACTGTTGGGATGAAATATAGACTGTTATAGTACCTCTTTTCCAGGTAGCTTGAAATCAGCCTGTTCCCTTTATATAACTTTGTTGGTTAAATCTGCAGCTATCTGTTGATACCTTAAACCATTACACTCTTCCTAAGAAGTTTCGGTGTTAAATGCTTGCTGGTAAGCAAGATAGTTTCAGCTCACAGTTAATTACATGTAGTTTTAAAGCAGTCTGCCAGTCTCTGAAAATAATCATTGTCTGCGTATCCTGTGAATAGTTATTAAATGAACCTAGAAGATTACTAGATAATCAGTGGCATGCATCAAAACAAACAAAATTCTGTATATTCTTTACTGTTTACATTTTGTCAAGTCTCCATTGATATATTTATTTTGTGGCAACTTGTGTTTGCTATAGCAGGTACTTGTGGTCACTGGTTCCTAGGTGTGGAGGATAGAAAAAAGGAAGGATGATAGGACGGAAAATGAGATTAGAAAGAGAGCATGGCTAAGTGGATAAAATTAGACATGATAGCATTTTTAATGCTTAAATCTGAAATTACCTCCTTTTCTTGACTGAATTAGTCATATTTTTGTGAGTGCCAAAGAAATAAGTAAAAATGATCAAAGTGTCTGTAGCAAATTGTTTGAAAGAAAAGTAATATAGTTCCCAGTACTGGTAAGGTGTTTTTGAAAGTGGAGCCCTGCATACAGCACTAACATTTTTATCCTTATTAGTCTATTATAATTCATTGATAGATCACAGCTCAAAAATCTATGTTTGGAATAGTTTACCACTCGGACATGCATGTTCAACACAGTCTGACAGATTAAAATTAAATTAGTCTTCAATGTTTATTTTATATTTGGGGAATGAAATATGCAGCAGTCTTCTGTGAATACAAAATGGGGCATGCTGCCTGGTTCTGTTGGCTTCATTCCACAATTCCAGCACCCCCGGCAGCTATTGACTCTTAGGAATTTTGCTCATAATTAGCATAAGCTGCCACCTGCTAAGTTAAGGCATTTTTGGTCATGGCCTAGAAAACTGAAGAGTTAGACTTCTTATAGGCGTGATCTTCTTAGACAGAGATTCAGATATTTTAAACATGCTTTTCTACCCATTGAAAGCTAGTATAGGACTTTATTAATAAGTATTGTTTCCAGTGGAACTCAGCACAAGATTTTTTAAAGCAAAAAATAGGGAAATTTTTCAAATTTCTCAAACTACTTCGCATTCCATGTCATTTAATGGTTTGAACAGCTCTGTGATTAGCCCCATTTTAATGTAAACAAACTAAATCTCAGAAAGTTTAGATGATTTATAACAGAGTTCTAATCTGGTATTTTCAATGGCATCTTTGAACCCTAATTACAGATACACTAAATGCTAGAAATCTAAATATTTCACTGCTTAATGTGATCAAGGATTTCCCTGCGAACTGAGCAAAATATTTTCTTCAATTCTTTGTGTTCAGTATGTTAAATGTTCCCGGTATATAATCTACTAGAAGGTAAAAGAGAGCATGGGTAAATTTTAACATTTGGCTCCCAGGATAGTTCTGCTGCTTTTACATTTTACCCTGATGAAGCCAAATAATGATATATTTTTTAATGATTTATTTTGGCTTCTTGCTAATACTTCAGTCTCAGATTGACTACCAAATTCGGGGTCTTGCTAATACAGTAATCACATTTGGCACGGCCTTGAACTCTGAATATAAAATGGAGACTCTAATCCAGCCCTGTTTCAGGACTTTAAGTCACAGAAGTATATATATAATGTGACTGCATCAGAACAGGAGTAATTCTGTTGCAGCAGAATCTACCATGGTTGTGGAGCTGTGACCATACAATTGAATTTCAGACTTCTACTCTTAGATATTCATGAAAAATTTTATGTTTAGATCAAGTGGTTAAAGGAATAATTATATCTCTCATTTACATTTCACCATCTTATCCACTATAATTTTGCTGTCTGATCTCAGAAGGGTGAAAAAACAAAACAAAAAAACTTTGGACAATATTTATTATTTGACTGTGTTAGTTTCTTCTTAAGTAGATTGTTGTCATTTCTTCTTTTAAGCCCAGCTTTTCTGTAGTTTATTTATGTCAATGGTTCTTCACAAAATGATAAAATGATCCCCAGAAAGCACATGGATTTGGAACTCTCTCTTGTTATGTTTATATTAGGCTTTATTTTAAAGGCAAGTGAGACTGCTTCAAATAAAACAACTCCAAGCTTCCAAGAAACAGTTAAGAGAAGGCAGAGACGAGCAGGAACACTCCTTCACCAACACTCACACAGTTGCCATGGACCTGCATAAGCAGTGGGAGAACACAGAAACTAACTGGCACAAGGAAAAGATGGAATTACTGGACCAGTTTGACAATGAAAGGAAGGAATGGGAAAGCCAATGGAAGATCATGCAGAAGAAGATAGAGGAGGTACAAGCTGATTTGTTTTGCATACATTGGAAAATGTAAAGCTCAGAATGAAAATTCTGTTGAAGTTTGTTTTGTATTGTAAACTATTTTTTATTTTCTTTATTCCGCTTAAGAGATGCATGTCTCAGTGACATTTACTAGACCAAAAATAGCATAACCTTACTAGTGGTATCATACGGGCTAGGCTTATTTTATAACCTTGCATGAAAATTAAGAACTTGAAATGTCACTCTAAAGTGTATCAATTTATTATTTTCTGAATGGAGTGCTTTGGTATCAAAAGTGAGGTATGCATTTTGCATGAGTGTTCAAATACTGGCTCCAGGAGGAAAACTTCAGGAAGACATACTTGGTGAAACACATATTAGCAAAATTAAAATTGTACAGTAAAATGTAGATGATTCCTGAGATGATTTATGAATGACATCCACTAAAGGAAATTACATACTCGATAACTCAGTATAATCAAAAGGAGTGTCATATCTCAAACAGAAAATGGCAATGGACATAATATTTATTCTGGTAGGGTATGCCACATTTATTGGCACATTTATTAGGAAAAGTGCAATGAAAAATGACATGCCATGACTGACACAAATAGTCATTTTATTCCCATTAACTATCCCTCAGCCTGTTGGGCCTGGAATATTTTCCATAAGTATTTACATTGATGTATAGTCAAGCTTATTCCAACTGAAAAGTATTTTATACTTATCTTACTTTCTTCTAGTAACATCTATGGAATTGACTTACATGGTTTTGTACACATTGCCAAAGCAATTATTTTCACAGCCCTTTATTCAGAGGCCATCAGAGCTGGTGTTTTATGTGTTTGTACTGCAAATATTTTTTTTCTTATTAACAGCCTTCTATTTCATTGTGAATAAAATACTAATTGGCATGCACAAGGAAAAAAAATAGTAGCTATTAAACTATTCCTCTAAAATAGAGCTGAGAAGGCAGGCATTCATGTATGATTAAAAATTGAAAGGATAATCCATTGCTTGTCCTTCTGTAGTTTGAAAAATGTGGGTTGCTCACGCTCTTAATTCCTCCACCCAGAGGACTCAGATTGGAGCAATAAGGAGGTGCCTAGATCAAATCAGAATCCACAACTTCAGTCAGAAACCTGAAGTCATGGGTCATGGGCGCTCACAGGTTTGCAAGGTCCAGTTAGTAGGCTCAGATAATTCTAGCATCCAAGCAAAGTAATTACGGGAGTCAGGATTAGTCTAGCCAATTGTTTAAGCCATGTAGCGAAAACAATCTGCCTGGTTACATGTTATTGTAAAATAATTCTTCTGACAGCTCTGTAGATTCCCCCATGGTAAATATTAGCCGTATCAATTTACAGGCATTAAACATAGTTTAAACTTAAGTTGGTTATAGAAATACTGTCCCTTCCCTATATCAAGAGACAGAAGGGCTGTAATTCTTCTCCTCGGACAGTAGCAGTGGTGCCATTTAGGTCTTGCTGCTTGAAGTACACAGCTCCATAACCAGGGAATATGTTTAGATAGTGTGCTGACCGAGAAGAACCAAAGATGATGCTGTTCGATACCTGAATAACTAGCATGTACTCCCCTTACCATACTAATACATATTTATTTTCTACTCTCAGCTTTGTAGGATATGAGAACATGCCTTTTACACATCCTTCTTACAGGCTACAAAGCTGGGAGTAGAAGAGATTGAGGAAAAGAAAAGGAAAGTATCCTCACATGTCACAGAGAAACAAGACGATTTGTTTTAAATGTAAATTAAAAGCAAACCATGGGGGAAAATTATACCACAAGCACAAGAGACATTTGTTTAAAATTTATGACTGGGTTCTGTATATTCAATCAGATGCAACTGATTCAGCACATGTATCAGAGAATTGTAGATTTCCAAGAGAAATCACTCATGGAACTTGAGTGATTCCAAGGGATAGCGTCATCTAGAGAGAGGATGCAGCGTGAGGCCTGAAGATGTTAATGATTCTCTGTTCAGCCACTGTCCACAGTCACTGCATTTGCTAAGCCGACACGTACATACTTGGATCACTTGAAACCTGGAATAATCCAGACAGAAACCCTGGAGAGAGTTCATAGATGCCTGGGAATTTTTTATTTATTTATTTTTTTTTAATAATTGCAATCTTTCCTGCTTATCTTCTTTGCTCGAACGATCAGATAACCATTGACAAGGATTGGGTCTGATAATACAGAGTCTCTTACACCGAATAAATTGTTTTCCATCAATAACATTATGTTATTTGCTTATTTGTATCTCACTTAAGTTCCCAAGAGAATTTACAATGGCCTGTAAATTTCTGCATAATGCACAGTCTGCCAAAGCAAAAAGAGAAAGATGAAATAAAGAGAAGAGGAAGGATCATATGTAAAATGTATGCAGCAACTCTATCTTTCTTGTAGCTAACATAAAAATTATCAGATGTATACTTCTCAATGTTCAGAAACACAAAAAGCAAACTTATTTCCCAGAAATAGCACTTCCGACCCTGATTTTGAAGCTAAAGCAATTTTGTTTTCACCCATGACTCCTCAAAAAAAAGGACCCTTCCAACAATATTCTTAGCTGTAACATGGTACTTTGGAGGGTTGCTTCTTATAATATCCTCAAGGTCAGCCCAAATCATAATGCCCACAGCAGTTCAGTATAAATAATTTTACAGGGGCCAAAGGAATTGATTCATGGCTGCAATTTGATGCTATCCTGACTTCACCCAGTGATAGATTTACAAGTATCTAGGGAAATAAATGCACTGTATATCCTTTGGACATCAGCTATGTATAGTGTGTCTGTCATCTGAGATTTAGGTAAATATTGAGCAGCAATAAATCTGTTATTCCTTAAATAATAGATGTAATACAGATATAGGTTGTGGCTATAAAATGGAGAGTTGTTTGCCTTAATGGTTATTTAATAGTCTTCTTTGAAATTTGACAAGCATTCCCAGAACTCAGCCTGAAGAGAAAGCCACTTACTCAGGGATGAGCTGAGTGAGTGTCTGCAGGTTAAACTAAGTTCTCAGTAAGAAAGAATTTGGGGTTCACTTTAACATAGACTAATAGATGATCAAAGTCTTAGAGTTCTTTTATATCACATAGCACAGGGTCACATTTGTTTGAATCAGGACAAGAAACTTTTTTTGAATGTGTATAGCTTTGGCATTAAAAAAAAAAAAATCTGTGTATTACCTAGCCCTCACCAACATAACTTTCAAAGGAAACATCCTTTGATTGCAAAATGTCTACTTAGAGGACAGAATGAACTGACTATATCTGATTGTCAACTATTTAGATAGTTAAATGTGGCATACAAGTGAGGTCATATATTTAAAAACATGACTTTAATGTTTAAACTCTTCATTTTCTCTGAAAGCAATTAGAGAACATTGTCAGTAATTGATTCAGGTCGTTCCAATTTTGTGATAGTGCTTCTGTATCATAGTCATACCTATATCTAGATGCAGGTTTACTTTCCTTTTGAATGAGTTGCTTTCTACTCAGAAAGACAGAAATTGCCGTTCATACTTTCACCTACTAAAAGTAGTCTTTATGGTTAATCAAAGTTGTTCTGACTAATCCATATTTTAGAAGCATTCAGAACCATAAGCATTAATGTGCCACAGTAGTATATAGTCATAGGGCAAAGAGAACTCAAAACAGTGTGCGTAGTATCAAAAATATTGACAACTTTGTTAATATTGGGGGGGGGGAAATTTTACCTTTGTTTTCCTTACAGCTTTGTCGTGAAGTAAAGCTTCGGAGGAAAATCAACATGAATGAACGTACTAAGGTCATTGATCTTGATCGTGAGAAGGCCATTCAGGATAAAATGGTGGACTCTCCTCCAGATTACCCCGATTCAGGACAATGTGACTTTACAAGAATGGATTATAGGGATGGTCTGGAGAAAGAAAGTAAAACAGAGCAGAGCTTACTCAGTGAAAGAAATCAAATGTGTAAGGAACAAAAAGCAACAAAAAAATCGAAAGTAGAATTTATGGATCCTTTGGCCACAGACAACCAGAAGGAAGGTGAGGCCTGGCCTGACCTGAGGACTTCTGGGGAAGAGAGCAAGGGCTGTTCTGGTGCCCTCAACACAGTAAGTAAGATGTGACCTGCCCAGAACTGTTTCTAAAGAAATATGTACATTTCCAACCTTTCAACATGCTAACACACTGTTATTGCTTATATGTATAAAGGCTCTTGAAGAACTTGCCAAAGTTAGTGAAGAATTATGCAGCTTTCAAGAGGAAATTCGAAAACGGTCTAACCACAGAAGGTAGGCTGGTACATCTATGATTATTTTATGTTGGAAAACCAAGAAAAATACTTTTCAGTTAACGAATTCAAGGCCTGTCCTCCTTACATTTTGTTAGAATTAGCAATGAGTTTTTAAAATCTATTGTCTTTGATAGGAGATAAAATCTTTGTCTATTTCTCTGTTTGCTAAATCTTAAAGCAAATCTTTTAATTCACTTTGTAATTTGACTATTAGGAATGCTTTCCTTTTTCTGGTGTTTAGTGAAGGTATTCCCACCATAATAAATTAACAAATATCTTCTAATACAGTTCTTTTTTATTTTGAGTATTTGGCCAGTGGAAGAATTTGCAACTGGGCTAATCCAGTTAAATACATCTTTAAACTACGTCAGATTTAAAAATGTGGTGTTTTAATTACATAATGATGTTCTACTGAAATATTTTATACTTAAGGGTCACTTATTTCTATACATTTATTATGTATATAATGGAAGCATACATAATTTTGAGAACAACATATATACACAATGCTATAAAAATAATGTTTCAGTTTACAAATAACCTATATAATTGTATAAGTAAGTTTTAGCCAAATTAAAAAATAATTGAAATTTTCTACAAGTTAAGTAAAGATGGATTATTCTAGGATTAACATTTATCTCCTAATACGGCAGTATTCTTCTCTTAGAAAGCTACAGTAATGTGTACCCTTATTTTTCTTCAGCTCTTAGCAAGCTCAGAGAGAATATTTCTACTGACTTAAATAGTTTTCTTATCCAACCATATTTTATAAATAATTTTGCCCTGTACTTGCTCATTTAGCTTTTACCTACTATTCTGTTGATGAGTATACTCGTATATCTGCACTTTGTTATAAGCTAGCTCATAATATTTTATACGTTGAAGAGATTATAAATATAATTGATATTTATCAATATGATTAACTTTAATTTGTGAATCCCTATTGTTACTATATTTAGGTTTTTACTTTGATTGAACTCAGAAAAGACTTACTTGCCAATTTTGTTTTACAAATCACATCTGATATAAAGTTCTCCTTGTTACTTTCGTAGCCTTTAGGGAAAAGTTCAAGATCCTTAATATGTAATTCAGACATTACACTTTAACCTAATGTTTCTCACTTAGTTCCCATCCTCCTCCTCCACACCAAAGCACTCACTGTTCCTTAATAGCCACACTGTTTTTATTGCAACTCTTTTAGCCTATCTGCCCTTTACTCATCCAAAAAAAATTTTTCCTTTTCTTTCAAGCCCAAACGACACCTTCCACTTACTATTAGTCCTATATCATTGCACTTTTATTCATATTTCTGTCATATTACTTAAAATGTTATTTCAAATTCAAGAGGAGGAGCTTGAGCTCACATGGCATAATGAATAGGGATTCAGTAGGCAGAGCAGAGGTAAGGAAATGGCTAGAAAAAACCTACAGAGATGGGAATGCCAGTAGCAAACGCCCAAGAGACTACATGATCTAGTCTGACTGTAGGTGAAGTTTCAGGTAATGGAAAAAATGAAGGACAAAGTTAGAAAGATAGTTTGGATCAGAGTATGTAGATCTTTGAATGTAACACTGAGAGGTGGGCTTTACCCTATGGTAAAAAAAGATTTGGAGGTTTTGACCAGGGGATTTATATAAAAATGACAAGTTAGGAAGTTTCGACTCCTTTTCCTATAGCAAAAATCCATTGCTTAAGCCATGGTTTCTTTTAAGAGCTTATCCGAAATAAAGTTGTCACTAATATACCACATTTTATAATTGTTCAGGATGAAGTCAGATTCTTTTCTCCAGGAAATGCCAAATGTAATTAATAAGCCTCATGGAGACCCGGTGATCAACAATGGCCAGTGCATTCTTCCAATCTGTTTAGAAAAAGAAAAGCAGAAAAATAAAAAGAATCTGAGCTGTACCGATATGCTCCAAAGCAGTATTACAAAAAAATGTGGAATTGATACAATTGATCTGCAAAGAAATGAAACTCCACCAGTTCCTCCTCCAAGAAGCACATCTCGAAATTTCCCCAGCTCATTTTCTGAACAAGCCTATGAAAGTCTGAAGGAAAGATTAGATCACAATAGTCAGGTGGCCCATGAGGGTCAAGATGAAAGGAACTACAGTCCTCATTTCCTTATGAGGCATGATGAGATGCCTACATTGTGTCTAAATGAAGGGAAGACTTTGAAAGATGGTGTTATGTTTTCTTCTTTGGCACCAGAAGCCAAAATAGGTAACAAACCTCCATGTAATGAAAATGTTGGACTTGGCATATGGTCATGTGACACTGTGATAGGTGGGAAAAATAGCCCCTCTACCTTGTGGTTTCAGAAAACCTGCTCTACCCTCAATAAGTCAAAACATGAAACAACAATCCTAGATCACCCTGCTAAGTCTCATCCTGACCTTCACATAAGTAATGATTGCAGTTCCTCAGTGACACAGAGCAGTAGCCCACCTAGAAGTTTCAGTTGTGGCTTTGAATGTACTACTAGGAATGAAAAGCTGGCAGCTAAGACTGATGAATTTAATAGAACTGTATTTAGAACAGATAGAAATTGTCCTGCAATACAGCAAAATCAAAGCAACTCAGAATCATCTCAAGATCTTAAGCCCTGTAATACCTTAGTTATAGGTAACATACCGGAAAATGACAGTGTGTCTGATATTCTGAAAACCAGTGCCCAAATGCCTGTGCCTAGGGAAAATGTACCTGCTGATTCCACCAAAAAATCCACACTGGGCCTAGTCAGACAAATGCAGGAACACATAAGTCCTAGCAGTTACAGGAATATGCTCCATGAGCATGACTGGAGACCAAGTAATTTGTCTGGCCGACCAAGATCAGCTGATCCTAGATCAAATTATGGTGTTGTGGAAAAGCTCCTGAAAACCTATGAGACATCAACAGAGTCTGCATTGCAAAATTCTAAATGCTTCCAGGAAAACTGGACCAAATGTAATTCAGATGTCAGTGGTGGGACCACATTAAGTCAACATTTAGAAATGCTCCAAATAGAACAAGAACTTCAGCAAAAGACAGCTACGTGTGGGGCACAGCAAGTGAAGCAAGGAGTTGATTGGAGAAAGATGACAGAGGTGAGAAAGTAATTAACATTTTTTGGTAGAACTGCATTCATATTTAGCCATGGGTCAAAGTTCAGTCAATTGCCCATTCATATAAATAGAATGTAGGCACATGTTTTAGCATCTTCTTAACTTCTTGACCCTTCATTTGTGAATAAAAATAAATCTGAATGTAGTAACTCAAGATAAACTTTTTAAAGGATAATTTTTAAGACTGAGGATAACACATTATAACTTTTCTAAAATTCTGAAGCAGGATAATATAAATAGAATAAATGGGATTAAGAACCTCACGATGTCAAATGTTTGTTGTAAGTTTCTTTCTTGAAAAAGTATTCTGAAGATGCATTTGTTGGTTTATAGAATTTTATCCTTCTAAAGTGTTTATGTTTTTCAAAGTATATGACAATTATTTTAAAAATAACTTGCACTTTTTCAGTTACTAGCTATGATTGGTTCAGTCATTCCCAGCATTTGATTCATGTTTTTTTTTCTCATGTAATTAGTCAAATGAATGAGAATATGGGTAAAACATATCATTTAAAATAGTGCCTTAATAAAGTTCCCTTATTTGTGGAGATAACAGGCAGTACATGGAAATAAAACATCACAGTTTTAAAAATTTTAAGGTCTTCCTTATTTGTATAAATTCTTAGCATACAAATTGCCAAAAAAAAGATACTTGAATAAATGGTTATCTTTTTTGTTGTTGTTGTTCCAGGCGGCTCGCAGATGTATAATCTTTGTTAGTTATAGGAGAAAAAGAGGTAGAAGAGATTGGTATTTACATGGAGGAGCTATCCAACAGTCCCCTTTTATGTATAATTTACAAAAACTTGCAAGGTGAAATATTGTTATATTTCAAAGCTCATGCTTTGAAAATCCGAATTTTACATAATACAGTATGTATACAGCATAGTTTTAAGCTATGCCGGTTGCTTCCTTCTGGTGTAAGAAATTACTTTTATGTGGCTTTTAAACCCTACAAAAATACAGTTTTCATCCATTTTATCAGGACACCTTGAGCAAGTTTGCACAAGATACAAATAATTATCCTGCTTTTGTATTTCTTCATTTGTACTTAAGCCCATAAATACCCGTGAGATTCTGTAGCTGCAGGTGGGAAATGGAAACATGTATACAGTAACCAGCCTAATTCTCATGAGCTAACAAGAAATAGTACCACTTTCTCTAGTTTTGCATTGATTAAGGGCTTGGGAGGGGTCCTCTACTATGAATCCTTAGTAATTCTTCATCCCCCTTTGCTCTAGAAAAATAAGATTCCAAGAAAGAAAACTAAGGGCAGGTTACTGTCATAGAACTCAAGACCATCTTCACTGCCTATCTCAGATGAAAGAGCAAAGGTTTTGTTAAGAAGGTTAAAAAGAACCAAAGGTATAAAATATGTCATGGAAGCGTTTTCATTTCTTTTTAATTGCAAGGGTCTCGGATTGTTTTTCTCATCAAAATAAAAAGGAAAGAAAGAAGAAATGAATGAAAGGGAAGGGAAAAGAAAAGATTATCAATCATCACATGATGCCCAATATCTCTCTACTAGCAATTTTGAAATTTTTGAGAGCTAGTAACAGTGGTCTTCGTGGGAGGGGGCGAGATAGCATCAGATAAATCATTGGGCACTTATGTGCCTTTTGCTTATGACCTCTAATGTGTCAGTAACTTGACAAAAGTGAACACAGTTCCTTCTATAAATTATCCTTTTGTTTTTAAATGACACTAAAATATAAAATCCCAATAAGAAACATCTGCAATTCCATCAAGTAAAAGTTATCTAACATGAACTTCTGAATACTGAACTTATAATTAGTTCTAAGAGATCAGTTGTATTAAAATTGGTCAGCATGAAGAGATCTTCAAGATTATTAAATGCCATATTCCATATTGAAAGTGAATCGCCTGATTAAAACAGTCAAGACCACAAATATTAAACAAATCTCTTCTTTTGTTTTTGATGCTTTTTCTTGCTTTTAAGTATGGATGCTAATATATTAATCCCATCATTGGTATCCACAAAAGGTTCAGCCCATTGTTGGTACCGGTAGAGTGAGATGAATGTCTTCTGTGTCTTAGGACTCCATGGCAGTTAAATCCTCACATGGAAAAGGATTTTCCCGACCTGCTAGACCAGCAAACCGCCGTCTCCCATCCAGATGGGCGTCGAGATCTCCTTCGGCACCCCCCCGCCTTGCGGACAACTGCCCACAGCTATGCTTTTTCTCTGAGATCCGAAGCATCAATGGTCTGAGTCTCTAGCCTGGATTGCTAGTTTACAGAAGTCCCAATTGCCAAAAAGAGTATTCTGAGTGTTTACAGCCAATCCTGTCTCTTCTATATATTTCAAGATCCCTGGAACAAACAATTTAAATCTTAACTTCCCATCAGTCTTCAGTGTTTTTAATCTCTGGAATAATTATCTTCCTATATGTTGATTTCTTAGATCAGAAGTTTTTAATGTCATCCTCATTAATTTGCCAATATGATTTAAGTAGAAACAATGTACTATATTGTATATTCTAATCTTTCTTGCAAGTGCAGAAAGCCAGGTTATGTGCATGGCATGTGTTTGTATGTGCATGTGTTGAAATAGAAGTACCCTGTATGTATTTAGGTAAGAAAACTTATGTGCTAGTGTTGACTTTGAAATTATAACATGTATACCTATATATTCTTCGTGTTTATTTAAAAATTTTGAAAATATACAGTACTATTTATATTTTGTATACCTTTTCATAGGTATCCACTTAAGACATTTGAGGTACGTATATTAATTCACCACTTCCTTGGCCCCGATTCTTGAAAAATAAGAATTACACATATATCTAACAGTGGAAGATTTCTATATATAACACATAAGTAGTTCTTAATCCATATAAGGATAATACCATTGATTTCCTGTTTTACTCTTTTAAATTAAAAAAAAGAGTCACAGTTTTGAACAGAATCAGCCTTCTAAAGCAAACAAAATGTTCACAAAACGCTTTTCTATCTCACTTGGTAGTCTGCTATGGCTTTAACTGTACAACTTGATCCTCAGAGCCAGGATCATGAGACTGCCTTATAAACACATACTAAACTTAAAAAAATAAATTTATTTTGTCAATTTCAGTAACAAACATTCTTTCAAATGGGATATAAAAAATAAATTACGTTAAATTCTACTTTTTTGTTAAAATTGTAGCAAGCTTTAGTTCAGCTACTTTATTTGGACTCATATATATTTAGAGGTAAGTTGTTTACTTTTTCCTTTTTCTAACCTTTTTCCTAAAATTAGCAGATAAAGGACTAATTTACTTTTTTATGAACAAGGAAGATCAGGAATGATATTTCATTAGAGTTGAATTATAATATATTTCTTATAATGTGCTACATAAAAAAGCCTTAAACTAAACTTTGGTACCCATGAGTAGCATAAGGGACAGAAACATGTATTTTGGCCACAATTTGCATACAGTGAACCCATAAAATTTGTATTGAGAACTGACAGAAATATGAATGTTGAGGTACTTGGAATTCTACATGGAAGATCTTAGAAGTAACTTTGTTCTCCATTGTCTCTCTATAAAACCAACTATGTTATTAGATATTAAGTCTATTTAAGCTTTTATTACCAAAAAGGTTAAGAATTTCTTATCACAAAAGTATTCAAAGAGCTTTGTCCTTATGATATATTCTAACAATTTAGAGAAATTATCATCATAATACACCATGAGTTGAGGTAAAGTAAATCATTTCCAAATCCCAGACTGCCTTACAAGGCTCAAGACTGTTGCATGATGATAGACCGATTATACTTTCTGCTAAGGAGAGTTTCCAGGAGTTGAGCTGAATTAAACTTTTTAAAATGTGAGGTTGGAGCAGATGGTAAGTAGGAGTTATATATAGGTCCACTCTTTTAATACTTGTTTCTTTTAGAAATATCCTTTTCCATAGGAAGTCTGATCAGAGAAAAGTAACCGAGATACCAACCAAGTGATGTCACTCATATAACATGCATTTCACCTAGAAGGGAGAAAACACCAGGGAGATGGTAGCCTGTGGCATAAAATGATGTATTTGTAAGGAAGATGCTGCTGTGGAACATTAGAGAACCTGCCCAAGAACTATGCGACATACCTGTTCCTATCTGTCACTGTATCTCAGGAAGTCTGATGTAGATCTGCGGTTCTGACCTTTCACTACAGGTCAGAATATTGAGGACCCTTTCACAAAATTAGATTACTGATCTCCTCCCACAATTACTAAAGCTGAATTTCCAGGGTGGAGAGTGGGAATCTGTAGTCTTTAATAAAAGAAAACAGAAGCAAAATATTTGATGATTAGGGAGATGAGGAAACAGTGACATTGACACCCAAATGGATGGGTACTGTTGGGTAGTCATGTTACTTCCCTAGGACTTGCCTTTATCTGTAAAAAAGGTTATATATCAGGCACCACAATTTAAGCCATGCTTTCTATTACCAATTGATTTAAACAGTGTGACACATTTTCACATATTCTTAAAATCAGAATATTAGAACTGAGAAAACTTAGCATCTAGTCCAACTCCTTGATTGTAAAGATGAAGAATCTAAAAGACTATTTGAATGTTCTGTTTTCTCTTTTAGAGTATTTTATAAATTTTTATGGAGAAACCTATCAGGTAAATGGAAATTACCCTTGAAAATATTTTTTGATGTTGTGATTTTTAATCAGTAGTTTTCTACTTTGGATGGGCGTGTTCTTCCCAACACGATACCCTTCATTATTTCCTCATTGCTAGATCTAAAGGATTTGTAACCATTTCAGAAATATTTGATTAGAAACGCTTATGAAGTTTTCCCTAGCAGACTTTTGGGGTAAAGTATATTATTTCAATTGAGGATTACTGATATTATGGGCTATCTCAGAAAGGAATCAAAATGAGGCAGAGAAGAATGCTTGAGTTGCTGTGCGTGTGCGTGCGTGCCTGCGTACACACAACCTTTGCCTGATTTCTCTATATTGCCTTATGTCACAGCCAAACATAAAAATATAAATGATGTTTGCAAAATTCAGTTTATCAAAAATTATCTATAACTTTAATTTGTTTTTATATAGACAATGAAGATGACCAGATAATATCATGCACAAAATATGAATTACTTCTACTTAGAGGATTTAGCTAGACTCCATGTTATTCTGAGAAAACTTCTGGACCTAAAAAAGAGAATCTGCTTCCCTACAAAGATTTTTAAAAATTATTTTAGGCACATGCTGACAAACCACTACTTGATACTGAAATCTCCTTCAGTCATTGGAAGTTATCAAATAAAATAGGTGTGGAAATACCTGCTGTGGCATCTGTATACATTGAGAACATTTTTATATTTCTTTTTCTCTACAGTTGATCTCCAGTAAAGCTGAGAGTTTGCGAAGTCTAAACCCAAATATGTATACAGTTCAACCTAGCTTCTCCTAAAATACATTTTTTTTTCATTTCAATCTTTGCAAGAAATTTTGCGTTGCAATTAATTCAGTAAAGGATTCTCTGAGTTAATAATATCTGGAGTGAATTAGTTAATTTTTAATGAAAGCCAAAGGACCATTTTCAATATTTTAAAAAGGAAGTTACATGTAGGAGTAAAAGGGGGCAATAGTTAATATTCAGAAGGCAAATCACTGGGAATAAAGATTCTTCCTAGGAAATCCCAGGCAAGGAGAGAGGAGCTGAGACCAGGCATGTCATCTCGTTAAAAAGGAAGCTGGTGGTGGAGTAGCCCAGGAAGCCAAAGCTAAATGAATTCATGACATATCAACTCACTAAAAGCAAACACTAGACCTTCCCAGGCAACTTCAGGGCCTTGGCAAAGCACATCAATGACTCCAGGGTGGACCATGCCCAGGGGTCAGGCAGGTGGTCATCCTCAAGGAGATTTTTTTCATTAGGCAGCTGAGACCAGACACTGGGTCCAGGACCAGAGTAGGAATGAAGTATCCAGGGAAGAAAACCGGCAAAAGCAAGATGTTAGGTCCAGAAGCCCCTTCCTGGGATCCAACACCTAGGAAAGGTAAGAGATAACAGCTAAAGATAGGGAGGGAAATTTCCATTGGAAATAGGAATGGAGGGGTCGTCACCAGCAAGCACGTCATATCTTTATTGAAGCTGGGATCCAAGAAGACTTGTATAGGAAGTGAAGGACCCATTTGTAGGCAACTAGGAGTGTAATCACCAGAAAACTGAAATAAATGGAGGATCAGTGCAACTTGAGCTGTCATCTGGGATATTTTTAGGAACTAGAATTGATAGGAGACCATCAGAGGACCTAACTTTGAGGGATTTAAAAGAACAATGATGAGGTATGGTCTCTTGATTTCAATTTCCACTTACTGTCATTTTCTTGTGACTCTATTACCAGAATCTAAAATTTTATCTAGATAATGGGATAAATAAAATAAGCCATCTATACCTTCATATACCATAAGAGCTTTCATAAGAGCGAAATTAGATACCCCAGAAATATAAAGTGACATTTTCTACAATAAAAGTAAAAAATAGACACAAACAGTAAGACCATTTTTACAAGAACATAGAAAAATCACACAAAATTGTGTATATGAAGTGGGAGAGCATAAGGAAAACCCAAATTGCGTCTGAGAACAATATAGAGTCAAGAAAAATGCAATGTACTTATAACTGAAAAAGGTTAAAATCAACTGCTCTGAGCTCTGTCTGAATGAAAAGGAAATGGGCAGCATGGAGCTGAGGAAATGTACCCCAAGAGCAAGAATATCCAGTGTTGATCCACTGCTGTCCAGTGGAAAAGACAAGGGTCTGAGAATATGAAATTTCTGGCCACAGGACAATTCCATGTCACCAAGCAGGAGGTTCCCCAAGCCTGTCCTGTATCACATAGATATTCCTCAAGGTTACCCAATTTCATCTGCTCACTTTTCCCACACTCAAGCAGACTTCTGAGTCTAACTACCTAGATATTTGGAGAAGTAAGCATCTAGACCAGTGTTTCTTGAATGTTTCCAGAAAGTTTTCTAATAGCAAAGAAAAGAAATAACTATCCAGAGGTCTCTGATGGTGTCTAAAATTCTTCGAATCTGGAGGGTTTTAACTTGAAAAATTTTATAGTACTTAATCAGAGATTTTTGTCTTCTTTGTTCACTGATTATGCCAACCACTTAGAAAAGTGCTGTCAGATAGTAGGCACAGTAAATATTTGTTGATGAGTTAACAGAATTTTAAAATGTTTTAATCGTGCTATCAGGAAAAACAAAGGACATTTTCCTCTTCTTTAATTACAGCTGGACTGAATTTACTTATCTCGTAAAATTGAGCCAACCTGAATTTACATTGTATAGGAATTTCTCTTCTTGTCATAGAGTCACTATATTTTGAGAATGTTAATCTACTTAAATATGTGCATGCAAACTGAAATCGTTTTTTTGTTTGTTTGTTTTTTTACTGTTTTTGCAAATTTTATAAGCATAATCCGTAAGGCAAGATGACCAGAACACTACCAAAGAGATAACTGGAATTTTTGAGACAACTACTGGAAGAAATTCTGTTAAGCATCTTTTAGTTGAAAAATCATGTAAGTCGTGTCATATTGTAAGGCTGCCTCTTTTATTATCTTAAGGGGTAAATAGTTGATGGGCCTTTCTGAAGGCATTAAAACATTACGTGGGCTGAGTTTTATTGCATGTAATTAGTTTCCAAAATTTCATTGTCAAGGAAGTCCACCTCTTCACAATTCTCACACTTTAATTCTGCTGTAGTCTTATACTTAGTGAAAACTTGCACAATGTCACTTTCATAAAGAATTCACTTTTAAAATATTTTTGCTGAATAAGCCAATTTTGAGCACTACTTTTTATCATTACACAAAGCAATGATTTATCATTTTAACCCATGTTTTAGCCATTGTTATGTATTTAATTCTCTATTTGAAAAAGAGTAATTCCATTAAGTTGAAAATCTGTTCTTCATTTTTCTTTGCCAAAGCTAGCACATACATATGTCAAAGAGCAAGTTTTCAAACTCATTGTGGTTTTGATTTTCATTTCCTTGATGATTAGTGATGTTGAGTATCTTTACATGTACCTGTTGGCCATCTTATGGCCTGTATGTCTTATTTGGAAAAATGTCCATTTAGATCCTCTGCCCATTTTTTAATTGGATTGTTTGCGTTCTTGCTATTGAGTTATACAAATTATTTATATATTTTGTATATTAACACGTAATCAGATACATGATTTGTAAATATATTCTCCCATTCAATTGCCTTTTCTTCCTTCCTTCCTCTCTCTCTCTCTCTCACTCACTCTCTCCCCTCCCCAGAATGTTTCCTAGACAGTGCAGAAGCTTTTTAGTTTGATGTAGTCCCATTTCTTTGTGTTTTGTTGTCTTTTCTTTTGGTATCAAATCCAAAAAATCATCGCCAAGGCCAATGTCAAGAAAACAGTTCATTTTTAATGTTACCCAAAAGAACAATAATGGTTTATGCAATTATTCCTAGGATTTTATCCACTGAAATATATTAAGGATTAGACCATTGGCAATTCTACAAAATTACAGCTCACATATTAAATATGCCTCTAAGCACATCCTACTGTTTTTAGGTGGAAGCTACCTAGTACAAGTTGAGTAGTAAAGAGAATGGTCTATAATCTTTTTCACCATCAGTCTCACTGGTAAAGCCTCATCTCTTAGACTGCTGATTTCTGGATGCACTAAAAATTTTAAATCATCTTTCTATTTTTCCCAAAATTTAGCTGGGGATCCCAACTTCCTATATTAAATCACATAATGTGTTTCCTGTTGGAAATACAAATCTTAAATTACTACATTTTAAATGTATAAATTTAAAAAATTATAACACTCACACTCACAGTACAGATTTTTTGATACTTATTTGCTATTGGCAGGAAATAGAACTAAAAGGAATCAAGCACTTGTAAACAAAATATATAATGAGAGTAATTACAAATTCTTAAACTCCAGTTTAGAACAAATGACTTTTGGTAGAGTTTAATCTAAATCTTAAAAACACTGATTTCTGCAGCAACAAAATAATTTCTCAAAAGACTGGCTATGTGGGTTTCTGAAGACACATGAAGAAATCACACTTTTCAACTTTTCCTTTCTAGCAACCTGTTCCTTGAGCAATCCTAGGACACCGTGTATTTTTTTTCCTTAGTAGTATGTCCAAATCAATTTTTTGGAACTGCAGTATTAACACTACTTTATTCCTCAAGCAAAGAAGTACCAAATTTTTCAAACAGCAATTGAGTATAAAATGTTACGCTTTCTGGGCTTATATAAAAGCAACAAAATAGTCACCAACAAAGAAAATTAGATTTTTCTTATCTCGATTGAATTGGCATATACCAAACACATTTTTCACACTTTTTATTTTGAAATAATAATAAAGAGTCATGTGAAGCTGGAAAATAGAAGAAAGAGTCCCATACATCTTTTACCCAGCCTCTCCTGATGATGACATCTTATACAGTTGCAGTGCCAAATCAAAACTAAGAAATTGACATTGGTACATTAGTGTTTTCAAACCTGTATTCATTTGTGTGTGTGTGTGTGTGTGTGTGTGTGTAGTTTTGTGCACTTTTTCCCATGTATAAATTTTTATAACCACCACCACAATCAAAATACAGACTTGTTCTTCCAGGATATGGTCTATATTGGTTCAAGTTCCCTAGGCAATTGAAAAAAATCTATATTCTGCTTTTGTTGTATGGAGTGTTCTTTAAATTTCTCTTAGATCTTCTTAATTGATTGTGTGGTTCAGTTCTTCAGTATTCTTGCAGATTTTCTGTCCAGTAGTTCTTTCTGTCCAGTGTTTGGTAGAATTTACTAGTAAAATCATCTGCCCCAAAACTTAAGAGTGAGAAAATATTGTCTTTTTAAATACAATCTTCAAGTGAAATTTATATTAGAAAGCTATGTGGAGGTTATAAAATGGCACAGCACTGCGTTTCTATTTTAGAAGCATGAATGTGCTTCATCATTCTTTTGTGAAACCATATACCTTCCAAAAAGAGCATATTTTTTGAGGTACCTCTTCATTCTGGGGTCAAAGACAGAAATTCTGTGTGTAATGGAGCATGTCTAGTAACCTCTTATCAGTACTTTATCAGTCAGGGTCCAGTTAGGAGAACAGAAACAATGGTAGGAATTTAAATGCAAAACAGGAAATTGATGACAAAGGTACTGGAATATCTAGAAGAACAAAATGGTGACGGAGGCTAGAGGAGCAAGAAGAAGAGGTATTATATAGGGATTAGAAATTGCTAACATTCCTAGCTGGGGAGCACACACTTGGTACTACACCACTGTTGGAAGTTCTCCCTGGGCTCATTCTGGAGTGCTAAGTAAGGACAGTTCCATATAGAAAAATGCTGCTTCCATTTGTACTATAGAGTCTGAAATCACGTCACCTCACTACCATTGCAACAACTACCAGCAGTTGTCACTGGGTAGGAGTTAGATGCCAGAAGCTTCATTCTTCCTTTATAGATAATTCTGATCTCCTGCGATTTTTCAAAGGATCCTAGAAAATATTAGGTTGGTGCAAAAGTAATTGCAGTTTTTGCAATTATTTTTAACCTTTTAAATCACTTTTGTGCCAATCTAATACAACGTGTAATCTCCCAGCTCTGACCACACACAGCAGAGGATAAAAAGGCAACTGGGAAAAAAGTTCTACAGTGTTTCTGTAGAACTTATTCTAAATTCAAACATTGGATTTAAAATGCCTTAAATAACAGGAAAAAATAATGAAAGATAGTTCTGATAGGCAACTTTCTGATTATTGCAATATTTTAGAGCAAAATAATATTCCAATATGTAGTAAAAACATTCATTTCATAGCTCATTAAAATTAACAAAAAGGACTTAAAAGCTTAACTTGGCAGAATTTTCATACAGCTAGAGAAGAGAATAAAGAGGCTTGGTTAGTTTTTTTCCCAAAAAATTACATGTAGGATATTAAGTTATCCATGTGACAGAGAGAAGCAAAGAATAAGTCTTTCACCACATTTGTACTCAATCTATTTCCCCATTACCTCAGAAAAGAATGTAGAAGTTTGATAAACCATTGCAGACTATTCTTTAAACTACATTTTACGTCTGTGCCCTAAGCAAGCACCTCTAACCCAGGCCACCGTAAATTAATTTATGAAGCCAGAAAATATATTCATTTACTTAATATTTCTTTTCTAATTCTGTAATTAACACTCAAAAATGTTCATGGCTTATTAAACAAAGCTTCTATATTTAAATCTCAAACCCATTTCAAGAGAGAAGCAAATATATTAGAGGCAAAATCTAATTGAAATCTTAACTTTTTAAAATATGTCTTTTTCTTTAACAGTTCCGCTTTCTGAAATTTTATAAAAAGCAAAGGGAAATTTCCAGAATGGAAAGAAGGATGACTCTCAGGAGATTGTAATGAAGTGACTGGGTTTTCTGGCTCAATCTGAGACGCGTCAGAGTCCTTTCGGTCTCATCAAGTACAATGAAAAGGCAGATCTGCTTATAAATCACACCACTGATACCATCCTCAATGCGAGCAGACCCACACAACATCAGTAATGAGAGACATAAAGTAAAGTGGGTATCCTGAGGAAGCCTATAGGCAGGGGAAGCAGCACACACACACCATCCGACTGGCCTGCCTGTCTCATAGTGGCATGCGGAGGTGGCAGTAGCAGGACCTGTCACAGAGTGGGCCATAGGAGAAAGACCTCACTGTATAATACTATTTCACACATTGATAGAGAAGGGGGTAGAAAATGGCTACTTGCTTTTGACAGTGTGACAATTTTAAGTGGCGTGAGACGATAAAAAAATAGACTCATTGAAAAGGGGGAGTCCTAGCGCTCAGACACTGCCATCAGCTTGTTCTTTTATCAAGGTGACTCAAGACCAGTGTCTAGCTGGCTCCCAAAAGGAGGAGTAAATGAGCTACCAACACCAGTCATCTCAAGTTGTTTCTCATTATTATATTTGTAAACTACAGCAGCCAGGGGAAGAAGAAGAATTTAGAGGAGTTTAGAGGACTTGGGAGAAAATAGGCACTCACTCTTTTGACTGTAGGGAAAAAAATGTGGCCATATTTTATAATGGAAAATAATATCACTTATGTACAGTACTATAGACACTGGTATGAGGAAAACGAAAAGTTTTAAAAGATATAAACAAAATGTGACTTATTTTGTTTAGTCTCCCAGATAATGTTTATCTCTTAGTATCTTAATAGAAAAATTAACTTAATTTTCCCTAAAGAATAAGAAAATATATTTTATCTTATAAGTATCTTTCTATTCATTTAAATTATGTAAGCATTCTTAGTTCCATGGTGTTTATTAACTTATTTTAAGTAATGCACTATAAAACACAGAGTCCCTTACCCTGACCCTGATTAAGAAATTATCATCCTTGAGGAAAATGGTTTCAATAAGCATATTTATCACGGCCATTCATGTGGGCTCGCTAGTCTTAAGAACTATAAATACAGAATGCCCAGTTAAATTTGAATGTCAGATAAAAAACAGTTCATAAACACTTATTGGTTTATTCTACTCTGAACCAAATGTTAACACAAAGATAAATAATAGATGATAGATAGATAGATAGATATAGAGAGATACAATATTTGTGGTATAATTATACTAAAACATTTTTTGTTGTTTGATACTCTTCAAAGGAGCATCAGAGGATAGAGGAAATAAAGAAAAAAGGAATATTCTGACACCAGAAAGCAGAGACCAGAGGAAGGGCTAACCAGTGCAAATGATAACTTGTTGCTTTGACAAGCAGAGGTTTTAGGTTGATCACCATGGGATACTGGAGGAGCTCCTAGTTTTAGCAAGATGGTGGGACGTGCATTTCCCAGGCTTAAAATACTAGGACATGCAGCTCAGAAGAAAATGGAACAGTCAAAAGAATTCTTGTGACTTTTCCAAGTCAAAAGAATTTGGAGCAGAGAGTTTATAGCTTAGAGTAGGATAAACTAATAATGTAGTTATAAACTACTTTAACGAAAAGATTGCTAACAAAAAGATAAAGAAACCATCAATTAGGAAAATAGAAGCTAATTATAAAATGTTTTCCTTCGTAATCATAATAAAGGTCATTGTATAACATTTGAAATTGTAGAAATGTAATAATATTTTTCCAATGCAAAAGGCAATACAGAAAACACTTTTATTACTGAATAAGCATTAAATCAAAATGTAATGCACATCACAGATAATCTGCTAAGACTGGAAAGACAGGAGCCTCATCCTCTTATATTGCCAAATTGATACGACCCATTACAAATATGTATTCAAGATAATAATAACTAGTCTTCATGTAGGAGGACTGGACAGCACCATTTGTCACATATGAGGTCTGACAATTAAGTTTGCGAACTTGTTGCAACGATGTTGCTAACCTTTTTTGATACCAGAGGGATTATTCATTATGTATTTGTACCAACTGGACAAACAGTTAACCAAGTTTACTATTTGGAAGTGCTGAAAAGGCTGCCTGAAGAAGTTGACGACCTGAACTTTATGCCAACAGTTCATGGCTCTTTTGTCACGACAATGCACCAGCTCACACAGCACTGTCTGTGAGGGAGTTTTTAGCCAGTAGACAAATAACTGTGTTGGAACACCCTCTCTACTCACCTGATCTGGCCCCCAATGACTTCTTTCTTTACCCGAAGATTAAGGAAATATTGAAAGGAAGACATTTTGATGACATTCAGGACATCAAGGGTAACACGACAACAGGTCTGATGGCCATTCCAGAAAAAGAGTTCCAAGATTGCTTTGAAGGGTGGACTAGGCGCTGGTGTCGGTGCATAGCTTCCCAAGGGGAGTACTTCAAAGGTGGCTGTAGTGATATTCAGCAATGAGGTACGTAGCACTTTGTTTAGGATGAGTTCGTGAACTTAATTGTCAGACCTTGTAGAGTCCATCCTAAATTCAGCTGGTAATTGGGGTGCATCTGTGTTAGCTAATTGATCTTATCCAGAGGAAAAACAAACTTCTCATACTTTTATGACAGAAGATAGTTTTGCAACTCAGAGCAATGTGCCCACTAAAGTGAGGCTGTTGGCCTCCAACAGAAACTGCAAGATTGAGGTGCTATCTCCTTTGATGTTTACATTTACTCTGGGGGGTGTGATGTGGTGGCTTAAACGACACACATTTATTTCTCACAGTTCTGGGGGCTGGGAAATCCAAGATCACAGCATCCTGCAGACACAGTGTCTGAGGAGGACCATTCTTGGTTCATGGACTTCCAGGGTCATTCTTCTTGCTATGATCTTATCTGGCAAAAAGGTTTGATGTTTACATTTCAAAGATATGCTTCCCAGATCTTTGAGCAAGACATTATTGGATCATAGAGCTGACAAAGTCGTATCTAGTCTTCAAAAGCACTTACGGATATATTTCAAAAGGAGAAAGTACTTTCATACTTAACAGTTACAAGTTTTTTAAAGTAAACGCTCTGAGAAAAAGGAAGGGAGGGAAATCTCTTCCTTTATTGTCAACAGGGAAAGAAATAAGCCTTTTGTTTTTAAATTGTGTTTGTCCTTACATAATATACAGCAAAGTTAAGGAGATAACTTGATACTACCTATACTTAGATATAATCACATTGTGGTATATTTCCTAATATTTTATATATCATTTTGTTTGTTTTACAGTTTTAATCACAAAATATAAACAATTTTATGTCTGACTTTTTTCTCTGAACATCATCCCATGTTTTAAATATCACTTATAATAGTAGTGTTTGAATGGTTGCTTTATGGTTCATTTTATACAATAGGTAATGTGTTGGTGAATAAAGCTTTTATTTCTTCATATTTGCTATTATTTCCTTTTGAACGATTATTAGGAATAGGATTTCTGAGTAAATAAACATTTTAAAGCTTTTAATACATGTTGCTGAATTGCTAAAAGTTATTTTCTAAATAACGCAATATGTTTTATGGAAGAATTTTTCTCGCCTTGTTCTTCAAACAACTATACAGTTTCTATGATTTTTAAAGTGAATTTAACAATTTCTTATTTTTATTCCAATGAAATACTCTAACGCATTCAAAACCACTGGGAGTCATGATAAAAAAAAAAAAAAATCCCTGTTTCTTCTTTCTCTTTCTTTAGGGACAGCCCAGCCCTCTTTGTCCTCATTGGAAGCACAATAAACCATCACTAACAACCCAATTTCAGCTATCAAAGATGAGCGGAGAAGGAATACTTGGTGAATCTCACATTGCTTTCAATTATGCTTTGAAACCTTAATGAACACTTGTGATAATTTTATACTCCTGTGGAGAAATGGATTGCTCAACCTCATGTTAGTAACCAAAAGCTGCTTTTTAAATAATCTGTTTGGCTGTATTACACATTTTTCTTGCTCTGTTGCAAACTGTAATGTTTACCCTCGAGACCTACTGTAATATACCCTGGAGACTCCACTGACCTGAGTCCCTGAAGCAGCCACTGATGTCTTGTGATCAATGGATAAAAAAATAGGTCCTTAAAACAAAGCATCTGTTCTCTTTCCCCACACCACCCCCAGCTTTGCCACTTTTGTCAGCTGTTTGAAAGCTCTAATTAAAGCTACTGTGTTTTGATACACAGCCAGCCCTCAATAGGTTGAATTACAAGTTATCCTGCAGTCAGAGACTCAAGGCTGGGTCCTAACTTTTAAAGCTAAAATAGTGAATAACTAGTGACATTTTATCAAGTTTAGCATTGGCTTTCTGGCAGAGAGATAAAAAATAGGGGTAGATGCTTTTTTAATTAATATTCAGAACATACGCATCTTTGTCACAATGATTCTGTTTTAAATAACCCCAAATCCCTTGTAATTAACAACAAAATTAATTAAGTGCTATCTTCAAACATTACTAAACAATGAATAACATACCAAATATGAGATACTCTGGAAGCATTTTATCACTGTATGAAAGGCAGCCCATCAATTGACAGATGTTTCTGTTCATATAGAATAGAAAGGATACTTGACCAGGCATAATGAAGAGACAAAGTATAAGAACTACACGGCACTCTCAAGGATTTCAGGATGTCGATGAAGAAAGGACGTTTACACATAAAATGGTAACTAATATAAACATTACCTGCAAATGAATATAAATTATAATGCTATACCTAATATTTCTATAACTCTGTAGAACTTACAAAGTTTAAACTTCACAACAACTTTGTGAATTTGGTATTGTTACCACCATTCAAAGGGAAAAGAAATTGGTATTTAGGGAGACGGGCACTTGGCCAAGATTTCACATCTAGTAAAAAATATGGCCTGACATCAAATTCATGATTTTAGCTATTCTAGGCAATTAAATGTCTAGAAAATCAGAATTGGAACATGGCCTGATCAGGGAAGCATTCATGACAGATGTTGGATTTGACTGTCCTAAGCATATAGGTCATATTAAGTGCAAGACAAGTTCATTGGCAAAGGCATGGTAATGGGACTTCTTGAAGCCTCCATTGGATTTGGAGGACAGTCAGTGGACAGTTTGTCTTAAGTGGGGGCTTCACGTGAGGCGGGAATGGTAAGGCTTAGTGTTTATACCTTACTCGGTAAACCAATGAGTAATTAACAAAAATTTTGGAACAGGGGGTGACTTATGTCTTTGAAAAAAATGGCAGTAGCCTTCAATAAGGTACATGAATCTGAAGTATTTTTCATTTTTTTTAGTAAGTTACTTATAGGAACTCAAGACTGCCATACTATGACAGAATAAATGTTCAGATCACTAATCTTGGCCAAAATGTTATAGTTACCATTGAATTGCCCAAATCCCTTCACAGATGCTCTAATTCTGTTTGATAGTAGCTGAAGGATATCCACTTATGTCAACTGCTGCTTTGTAGCAATGCCGATAAATTCTAGGAATCATTTTTTTGGATGAGAAATTTGGGTCACTGTCACCTCTAACAAACAGTTTTTGTTTTTAAGGACTTTGAACATTTTCTGAGGCACAATGTTGTTTCTCAAAAGCCTTGAGATTCCCAGGAAACGGGGAAGAGGCATGGCAGAGAGGACGTGAAGAGCATAACAGTGACAACTGGTTTGGCGTCTATGGGGTGAGGCTTTGAGACATAATAATAGCCTCAGATGTAGGGTTAGGGAACACTGCTTTTTTTGTCTTTCTTTTCCAGGTCAGAACTAAAATAGTTAGCTTCCAACTTCCTGAGGCAACAGAATAAAGGTCTGTACCATTGATACTTTCTCCAACAGAACTTTGCTCCTCTTCGAAAATTCTCTGTCAGTGAAGCATTGGGAGAATCTTGGGGTTTGAAAGTCTCATTAAAATTGTTCTTTGAATACTACACCAAATACTTTTATAACAATATATGGAAGAAAAACACACCAGGATGAATAAGATTAATTAGTATTCTGAAAATGTTCTCAACACTTAAATAATTGGAGATAAATATTAAGGCCATATAATAGAAAGTTATCTTTTCAGTTATTCCTTTCCTTCCATTCTCTGATTCCAAATTTCTTGCTATTTTAAGAGCATGAAAGGTTTATTTATTCTTACATGGATCTTGAATAGTTTGTTTAGTCGATACCCATGGATAAGATTATAATTTCTATGAAATTATTTGACTCTCATAATTAAAAAACTATCATCACTGCACCAGGTCGACCTTATTTATTGAGCTTCTGTGCACCACCAATTTAGACATCATAGAAACCTGGTACTTTGCCCTCAAGTATTGAAATTTGATTATAGAGAAAAATACTCATACCTTTAGAAGCATTTCCGAAGTTAGTAGTCAACTGTATTGCAATAGCACAAATTAAATACACACATATAAAATAAAATTAGAGTGGAAATGGCAGACTGGCCAGGTTAAATAATAACTTTCTGACTATAGATGGTGCCCACATCCCAGCCAGCAGATGGAGACTTTTTCAAAGTCCCAGGCTTTGCCAAGCCCCATTCTACCTAGAAGAAATAGGTCATCCTTTTTCAGTCTGACAAAAACCATGGTCAGAGTGCCAGTCTGGAAGAAAAAAAAAAAAAAAGGGAAGTCTCTAACACAGTAACTCAAAATTTTCAGAGGAATGAAGAAATTTCTCTAGATTCATAAAAATCCATTAGAAGATTAAGTTTCTTTAACAAACCAAAAGATTTAAAAAAAATGCTCTTTAGCAAATCAAAAGATAAAAAAAAAATGCTAAGTATAATCATCAGAGAATAAAAGACCTCATTTATGTCATTCAACAAATATTTATCGAGTATCTGGCCAGGGACTGTTGTAGGTCTTGACAAGTATAGCTATGAGCAAAACTGATCAAATCCCTTCCCTCAATGCTTAGAGACTACTGGAAGAAGAGAAAACAAACAAATATATAAACAATAGATATAAGATGCCACATGATGATATATTGGGAAATGAAATAGAAAGAGGATAGGGTGCAGTGGAGTGGGATTCCATTGAAATAGCATGACGAGGCAGTCCTCATTGAGAAGATGTTATTTGAGCAAAGATCATAAGAATGTGAGGGGATGAACTCTATAGATATCTGGGGGAAAGAGTATTCTAAGTAGAGGGAATAAGTGCAAACGTCCTGAGACAGCAGTATATCCTATGTGTTGGAGGCACAGCAAAGAAGCCAATGTGACTAGAGAGGAATGAGCAAGGGAAAAAGAAATAGAAAAGAAACTAGAAGGGTAATGAGGAGCGGGTTGCGTAAGGCCCTCTAGGGTGTTAAAGACTTAGGCTTCCACTCCAAGTAAATAGAAAACCACTTCAGGGCTTTAAACCATGGAGTGATATGATCTTACACATGTTATACTCTGCTTGCCATATTGAAAATTTTGGTTAAAAATCTAAACATGTAATTCTTCACCTTGAAAACAAGGAGTTTGTAAAAATATTATTTATCAGCCAAAAATAGAAATGCCTTGTCCTTTGTACAAAAAGGGCTAATTCATCCTCATTTGAGCATTTGGCTGAAAAATGGTGCCGGGGCTGGAACAGATCCATCCACCCTCTCTCTCTTGGCCATCCTTATGACTATTTGTACATACTGAAGTGCCAGCTGGTCAGGATTAATTACTCGTTCCCACACTGGAAAGTGAAAGGAAGATGTAGGCCTCAGGAACTTAGCAAGTACAAGTTGCACTACTTGTCTCTCCTCCTGCACCCATTAATCAACTTACTCTCAGCAAATAAGCAGTATTTTTATTAATCAAAATAAGATTTCTTTACTTCAATTACTTTCTCTAAAAAATATAGCACACAATCATCAGAGTAAAAGGCAAGTCCCAACCTGACATCCAAGGCTTCATCAACACAACCATGTTCTTTCTCATACTCTCTATTTTTTCTGAACATACACAGTGAGCTGTTAGCCAAACCAAACGGCTATTTTGTTTCTTTGTTCAGGCTATTTGCTCCACTTAAAATGCTTTCCTAACTCCCATTTCTCCTGATCCAAATCATACCCGAAATGAAGCAACAAAATGAAGTTGGAAGAGCAAGAACCTAAAACTCAGAAGCCCTCGGTGACTATTAAACTTTGGTTTGATTTCGTCACTTAAACTTTCTCAGCATGTTTTCTTACCTGCTATTACTTATCACAGAGTGTGCTATACACAAACTAGATGACTTATGTGGAAGTCCCTATAGACTGCAAAAATAAAAACACCACATTTATTTAGTCAATAAATATTATTTCATGGAAAGAGAAAGGAGAATAGAGGGAATGTGGGAAAATATTTAGGAATAAGAGAGTTCAGTGGTAAGTACTATCACAGAGGGTGTCTATGGCTGCCTATGGATTCTCCCCTCTATTGTACCTGGTCATATGGTGGAGAGAAATTAAGCAGTTCCACACCTAACATCTGTGGGGCTTAGGGCAAAAGTTCAAGTGGAGGCCCAGATTCTACATGTCATATACCTTCGTAACAACAAAATTGCAAAATACATGTAAAACGGGTTTTTGTATGATTTGGAAGTCTGAAAAATACTGAAGTTCTCTGAATTCAATCACTGTTACATGTCTGGTATTCTGCTTATAGACTGGTGATATGATGAGTAATAAAGATAAACAATTAATAAATAATCATACATTCCATTAAATTTATTTTTCTTGTCCTCATTTTAACAAAATCATTAATGATGTGCTATAAGTATAAAATACAGAATTTAAAGACTTGTTACCAAAAAAATAATATTTTTTATTGATTACATATCGATATAATATTTTATATACATAGAATTAAATAAAACATTGAAATTTTAAAAAACATGTATCACACACATTTACTTTCACCTGTTTTAGATAAGACTAGGCTCTGAGAAATCTAAAAGTAATTTAGGGTAACTCCCTGCTTCATTTTATTTGTGAAGCAGGGAAATGATAGAACATTTTTAGTCATTGTTTCTTCAATTCATTCCTTGAACAGACATAAGAATACATCAGGAGCAAAGGTGAGAGGTCAAGAACCTGGCTCAAGATAGGGAAGCCTAGGTTCGTTGAAGTCTTTTATCTATGCTGCGCCCTGATTTCTCTCCACCTATACAGTTACTGTGGGCCTGATTATTAGAATGTATGGATGGGAGAGAGCGAGGACTCTGAATCAGTATTGGCTCTGTGAGCAGGACGAACTTGCATCACCTGAACTTGGCATGATTTCAGAAGTCTCAGAAAAACCATACCCAGAAAAACCTTTGATAAAAGTGAACTGGCACTTTAAGGAAATTGACCAGGGAGTTGGGAGGTCTATGGCTGGAGCTGGGCTTCCTGTTACACTTTATGGTTCTAACTTCTTGCAGGGGGGTGGGAGGGAGGGAGTCAAACGAGGGTGTTGGAGCAGAATATATATGGGAGAGCGTTCTCCTGCATGTGGGTGGCCGGCCTGAAGGTGCGGGTTCCCACATTGTGGTGGTAGTTTTTTCTTTTTTCGAATAAACCCTCTTTTTGGTGGACTATCTAGAAGGTTTTTGTCCAATTAGCCCCTTCTTCCTCACAGAAACTTGAAATATTGGAAAGAATTTCCTTCTAAATTAAAGTCGTAGGCGGAAAGAGACAGCATCCAAACTACTCCCCGTAAAACTATATTTCATCTTTAATATAAGTTAATGAGTAGCTTGTGAAATCCAGGACTCCAGAGTTCCCAGAAATAACCCTGAAATTGAAAAGTAATTATAAGTGACTTATAGTCTCTCAGATTTATTTATTTTTTTAAGCTTAGCACTGGAAAGGATTATTATCTGGCTGATTCAAGTAACGGTAGCAGATTCAAAAGTCTAGCTTAAAAAATTTAAATCTCTCTTTTTAATCTGAATTACTTAGAGTATGGAAGTTACTCAGGGATTTAGAAATTCAGGGTGTGTGGGCATAGGATAAGGCCTAGGGTTTGATCACAACAGGGCAGGAAAGGGAATTTCCTTCCTTCCAGAAGTGGAGAGTTTGGGCGAAAGAGGCGGTATCTGTGTGGGGTCTGCGCTCCCCATGGAGCAGCCTGGGAAGCAGGGCGAGGAAGGTCGGGGTCAGCACCCTTCTGAGCGTGGCCTTGGAGCAGAGGAGGATCAGCACTGAGTGGTCAGAAGGTAAAGTAACAGGAGAAAAGAAAGCAGGAAATCCAACTTTCTGTCTCCTCCTCCCTCTTTCACCCCGTGAACACACACACATATGCCTCGTGGGAGAGGTATTTCCTGAGCATGAAAATACCAGGATTGTATCCAGGATACAATTTTGTTTTCATTTGATGGCATACAAGTGAGAGGACACCTCTCCCCTTCCCCTTGTCCTTCCCAAAGTGGTAGTGAGGTACTTCACGGAAAAGCTCACGGTAGTGGCCACAAACACACCCTCAGAGAGGTGAGTAAGGACACTCAGAGCAGCGGCATCAGGTCCAAGGCCCAGCGGTGACAGTCAGGAACTCTTAGTAGGCCAAGTTAGAGGCCAGGCAGCCCAGCAGCCAAAGATGCAGCAGATAGAGAGAACAAAGCTGTTGACATTGAGTGGCCGATCAACTGTTATAAGAGAAGGTTGTTTGTCCAAATGGGAGACAAAAGAATAATACAATTGGTCTTTTAACAGAAAAGAGAAAGGATTCCTCTTCCTAAGCTGTTAAATTTGATGTGTAGCTCTAGGCAGGTAGAGAGATGCTTGAAAGGAAAAGGATCAGATCAGGAAGGGCTTAAGAACCTCATGCAAATGGGGTTAAATGTCACAAAAACAATACTGGTATCAGGGTTCAAATGGATGTTAACTTAGAAAAAGGCAGGGCAAACCTCCTTCCTGAACTTTTTCATATCTTTAAATTTGTGGTACAGTGTCTGTAACAATCAAAGTTAGCTTGTTCATTACTTTCATTCTGGAGGACAGGTGTACACATATATGTTGGTATTTGCCTTTTTTAATTATTTATTCAACAAATGTTCATTGGCCTTTTTCTTCTACTTAAATCACAATGAAAAACAAGAATCTTTCTAATCTTTTGATTCATTTCTTTTTACCATATAATGATAAAAATAATTCTTCTAATTAAACATTTCTGAAAGAAGTGATATTTGAATGAGCATTTAGTAGTCTTTAAATATTAAGAATATTTATTTTGTTTTTTTAATTCCAGTCCAGACAGAGCAATTTGGAAAACTGTGCTAAAAGCATCTGCAAATCATATTTGTATGAAAGATACTTGATAATTATCAAACTGGCTACAATAGAAGTATGAGATTGAGAAGATAAGTCATTCTGCACATTGTCAAAAAGAAGTCAGTGTTCAGGGCATCTGCCAATCATTTTCAGGAAAGTATTTTGAATCTGAATTTTCCACATGCCTGAGAAATAATTTTATCATTGTAAAAGATTATTTTAAATTTGAAAAAAATAGACATCCCTGATTCATTGATTTTCATTGTATAAACATGACTCGTTGGTTTTCATTATGTAAACAGTAAAAACATATATTTAAAAGGCATAAATAATTATACCGAAGTGCTACTAATGTGTTTATGTGGTGAGGTGTGTTCTTTCCCCCTTTCTGTTTTCTAAATTTTAGAATTTATTCTATGATTTAAATACTAAATATTAGGAGGAAAGGGAAACACTTGCACCTAGCCACGTCATCCACCTGGAAAAATCTCAGATTTATACCAATCCAATAGTTTCTTTTCTCTTGTCTACTGGACTACTGAACAAGCTAGAGGAAATCCTACACATCTGAAACTTAGTGTATGGTCACAAAGGGCGACCATCAAGTTTACCTAGGCCTCAGTGCTTGGCACTTTTTTCTTTTTCCCAAGTCATCTCTCTTCCACTGCCCTATGGGCATTTCAGTCCTCCACTTTTCCCAAACCCTCTACTTTACACCCCCTCCTTGTTTTTAACAGGGTACCTCACCTCATTTTTAACTGAAAGAAAAAAAAAAAAGAAGTTGTTCTGCAAGAGTAGGATCACCTTTCTCCCCACACTCACGATAAACCACCCAGCCTTGTCTGTCTCCTCCCACAGGCTGCTGACTCTTTCTCCTATGCCCTGGGTGCTATCTCTTACTATTTCCAGAAGGACTTTCCCTCTGTTCAAAGTCCCCTCTCTTGCTTCTGTACCCTCAATTTTTCCTTTTCTACAATCTCTTTCCTATGAGCCTTTAAACAGACTCCCTATAAAACATGTTCCCAACTCAACATGGCTCATGGCCCCGAGCCATCTCCCTTTTCTCTTTCCACAGTAATGATCTCTGTAGAGTTGTTTGCCTCACAGCTGCTCCTTGATTTGCAGCATCTTGGCATTCACCCACATTAACCCTATAAAATTATCCTTCCTCAGGGCTACCAGTAATTTCCTTGTTGGAAATAATTTGGAAAGTTATCAAATTACACTCAACCTCTTTGCAACATTCAAAACACTGACTTTGCCCTTCATCTTGAAAGATTCTCTTTCGTTGGCCTCCATGATTTGCAGCTTCCCTGTTTTCTTTCCACACCTCTGGCTTCTCCCACTTAGCATGCATTTTCTCTTCCTCTGCTCTTCCCTTAAATATAGATGACCCACAGTTTTCAGTTCTCTTCTTTTTATACATTTTCCATTTTTCCCAGGAAATCTCACTCACCACTGTGAATTTGATTAATAATATCTTTATTCAGATTTTTTTTTGATTGTTCCCTATATATCCACTATTCCACCTTATCCTAAAAATATTTCTGTACACACCAGAGCCACAGGATAGAATAGCAGATCCTGCATCTCAGCAAGCATCCAGCTTGGTGGGTGAATACACTTGGGTGGGTGCAGGACATGCTAACCTTTCCATGAAAAGGGACTAAGGAATGGAGAATTTTCACTGGTATCGTAAGAAAGCAATCTCTCTTCTTGTCTGTGACCTATTCTAGACAAGGGAGACTGAAGAGGTTATCCTCTCTGGAAAGCCCCTTATTGGCAAATACCAGCATGAAGATATTTAGTGTCTTTTATTCCCAGATATGAGCAGACCCTGCAATAAACACACACTGGAGCAAGAAAGGGTCTCAATAGGTACAATCCCTTTGTGTTATTCATTAATTTATTTAACAAATATTGAATATCCTCAAAGATGTTTACAAGCATAATGGAAGGACACACAGTAAACCAATAATTACACAGAGCATTATTTAATTATAGTCTATTAAATGTTCTGAAGGAAAACTACAGTACGTTGAGAGTACATAATCAAAGGACTTTGCCTAATCTAGGGAATCAGGAAAGACTTCCCTGAGAAAATGTCAGTTAATTGAGAAGTGGAGGAGAGTAGGAGTTAGTTAAGCAAACTGATGGGGAAAGGGCCTTCTAAGCAAAGTGACCATAAAGCTTGTCATGAAGCTTGATAAGCAATAAGAACTGAAAGTAGGTCAGTGTGGCTAGAGTTTATTGACCAAGGAGAAGACAGACTAAAGAAAGAGCTTTATAGGTATACTGGGACCAGATCTTGGAGGAGCCTGCTAAAGATGCTGGATCTTATCCTCTGAGCAATGGAAAGCCGCTCAAAGATTTAAATCAAGATTGGCCTTATTTGCATTTTTTCAAATGCAGACTTCAGATTTTTTTTGTTACCAACTAAAACACTTATATTTTAACTCATAAAAATGCATACCAAATTCCAGCAATACATTTACTATCGTGTTGTTTCTTCTTTCCGCCTAACTAGATCCTACTCAGTTGAATGCATAGATCACCATTACTTCTTCCAGGAAGCCTTCTTTGAGCATTTCAGAGCTTAGTGATCAACAACTTTGTGAATTCTTAGAGTCACTGCAGCATGCAGTCTCCTGCCAAAACAGGAGGCAGGGATTCCTGTCTGCTGTGTTCAGTGATATATCCCAATCACAAAAAACAGGGCTTGGCTATAGCTCAGTAAATACTTGTTGAATGAAAGAATATACTGCCCTAAGTGAGGTTTTAGGATTCAGGACCTGTAATATCTCTTTTTGAAATAAATCATATTACTGTTAAGCATACTTTTGCTGAAAAAAAAAATTCCACAAAATTCTGGCATACTTAAATAAATATATATATACATTTGTTTAAGATATATCTGTTTATATCTTCATAAACGTACTGCTTCCATATAATTTATGTATAACAGTAAAGTATACATATGGGGTCTGACAATTAAGTTCGCAAACTTGCCACCGTGTGCTTACATTGGCAGCACTGTACAAACAGCTCGGTAAGGTTTCATAACCTTGGTATATCAGTGTCTCACTGCTGTGTTCGTGTGGACGTGTGGCGGTGTGTTGCTGAGTGGCGTTCATTATTGTGTGCTTTTGTGTGTCGTCACAAGCATGTCTGAGCTTGAATTAGAACAACGAACATTCAACTGTTATCTATATTTAGGTAAACGAATAAGTATTTATAATGACTAATTTATTTATAATGTTATAGTATTCGTATTAAAATGTAGAGCAATGTGATGGATTCTAAAAAATGGCCACAAATTCTTTGTGAACTCTTGTCATTGCAACTTTACAGATCCTCCCATCAAAAGATTTTTCCACCTTTGATTTGGGCATAGATAGCAAAGGAGACAAGCAACAGAAACTTAGCAAGCACTTGTATGTTGAAGCTTGCCCATGAGAACAAGCACATCTGGCTAGTTAGGTCAAGGATAACAGGTCACATAGGGAAGAGACCAGCCATACACACTGTGGCTTTCCAGACCAACCCCCAGCCAACCTGGACTGACTGCAGACACTTGAGTAAGACCTGCAGACCAGTGAAGCCCAGACAAAATATCACGAGCCCAAGCAAATGTTTGCTGCTTTATGGCACTAAGTTGTGGTGTGGTTTGCCATGGAGAAAAACCAACTGAAATAATCAATAAATTAAAAATTTTAAGCATAAGAAATAAAATGAACAAAAGCAAGTAGAGCAAATCAAACCATAACCATGTGTGTTGTCTCTCTTCCTTGTTTGATCTGGATAAGTGTGCTTTAACTCAACATGGTATGTGATAGTAAGCAAATTCTAAACTAACCTATGAATCTTCTGTTATTCACTCTCTTAACAAAAACCATACATCTTAGATTTCAGATCATTGGACTTTTTTGTCTTCAGAGTAAGTTGTACTTGTTTCGGTCTAGGTTTTGTTGTTCGTTGTTGTGTTTGTTTTGTTTTAATTTACAAAATTTAAGAAAAAGAGGAGCTGCTTTTTCTCACTGATCTTTTAAAAACAACCCTTTATGGAGCTTTCTCCCACAATTCTTTTGCAGGTGCCATCCACCATATGAAAAAAAACAGAAAGCAAATTTTCTCTTTCAGGCTCTCCTTTGCCTTCAAGCTTTCATAGTGATTGTCTCAGATGATATTTTCAGTTGTTCACAATGAAGCTCACCGATGAGCACTCCCAGTCCCACTCTCACTTATTATAGCCCATGGAAAATTCTTTCCTCTTCTAAAGTCTCAGCTTTCCACTGGTTGGGAATGAAAGCTAGCAAGGCACTTAACAAAGTTAACATTGAAGACAGAAATTGATGAAGACAGAAATCCACCAGACCTAAGTTCAGATACCAGCTTTATCACTTTAAAACCTTGGACACATTATTTATCATTTCCATTCCTTTTCTCATTTGCAAAATGGGAATAAATTATAACTTATATGATTTTAAAACAATGAGTAAATACTTTTAAAGGTATTTTGATAGTGCTTGATATAATAAAATTCTTAGTGGCAGTGTTTTATTATGGTTTTCACTTGTTTAGTATTTAAGTGTATTGATTCCAAAGTTATTAATTGACTGACTATCCAGATAAAACAAAGACAAACCTATAATGTTAACATTAATAATAATAGTAATAAGCATAAGTTACACTTGAAAATATTTAAATCACTTTTATTAGTTTATTTCAGTTAAACTTCAAAATAATCCTATGAAGTGGTTATTATCATCTCTCATTTAATACCTTAGGAGAGTGAAATTTGTGAGTTTTGTCTTGTGTAAGTTTTGGATTGGTCAAAACTCAAATACAGGCCCATTTGGCTCCCAATCCTATATTCTCTGACTGTAGCATGCTGGGACAGTCTTCTATCCAGAACAAGAGTCTCGCATGTTGGAGCAATCTGGAAGGCAACCTTGAAAACCACCGCATATATAATCTGTCAATCCTCATACACTTATCACTCAACTGGTGAGGCAGAGGCCCTGGGACTACTAAACTACCCCCACTTCCGCCCCCAACAGTTGTTGATGCCATATCAAAATCTTAGAAAAAGCTTTCAAAAGTTGTACAATATTTCTCATACCACACCACACCATACCACATGACACTACACTACACAATACCATACCACACCACACTGTATTTGTTTCTTTAGAAATATTGGCAAAATACTATAAAGGAAAACGAAGACAAACCTATAATGTTTTATTATTATAATAAACATAATTATTTGTCTTTGTTTTCTCTCAAATAAGTCCAGAAATACAAAAAAGGCTTCTAGAAAGAAAACAGTACAGAAAAACCCAACAATACACATTTCAAAATTGCTCTATTGCCTGTCATAAGGTTTGATTGAGATATGCATGTCAGACTATATAATTTGTATTACTTGAAGTACTACAGTATTACCTCTATAACCTGCACAATACACTAAAGGAATAAAATTGATCAGACTGCAATTTCATTTCATTGTGTAATAGCTTGTCTTAGAATTAGGGCCTATTAATCTATTCCCAAACATACCTCATCTTTGTATTCTAATGTAACTTCACCAAGATATTTTTTATAAATGAGTATACGGTATTTAATTTTGAAAAGCAGAAAGTCATTATTGACTCGTGATAAAAGATCTTATTAAGAAAAATAACATATGCTGTTTCAAATTGCTTAAAAATCAGTTACAAAAGCAAACTTTTATTGCTGACAGTTGTGGCAGAATCCAAAGTGCTGTATCACCAGAATTGATGGGTTTACTGAGCTAATGAGCAGCAGATGGCAGGCAGACAAATATAGATTTTACAGTTGCTGCCATCATTTCAGCAATACTTAACTGTGTTATTAACACCTCAGTCCTTTTTAACATGCCTTAGAGGCCAAGGAAAATATTCTGATCCAGCATAGTATTTTCTGATTTACAAGTTCTATTAGAGATCCCTTAGTGTTGATTTGTTTTTAATCCACAGAAGTCTGATTAGTTTTTTTAATGTGCTGCACATTTGTTAAAAAGTGCACATTTGTTAAAAACACTTTAATACTTTTTCCTCATTAGCAAAGCAAGCAATAACAAGGAATATATCCAGAAAATCAGAGTAAGTCTTTGGGTTATGTTTTAAATGTTAAAAAGTTAAATCTTTTAAATGGCTCCATAAAGCTTATCAAATGAGATGACTGATTCCAGGGTTGGGACAAGGAAGGTACAAGATGAGCCTGGAACCCACTGTTATACCAGAAATTAAGAAAGTGCACACACACACACACACACACACACAATGGAGGAATAAACACAGAATCCAGCTTGAAGTGTCTCCACCTTAGCAATCTGAGACATTTTAATTATCCAAGTAAATAAGAACAGCAATGTCATCAAAGAAAATAGGGATCCATGGGACCACAATGGAGACTGATAAATAGAGGAGAGGATAGGGCTCTTCCTTAGAGTAGAATGACAACTGATAAATATGGAGGGTATGCTGTAGTTGTAAAATTATCATTTTGCCTTCATTATAGTAAATATTGGTTGGGGAAGAATAATCAATGGATGGATATGCAGGCAGAGAGTAGGAGAAGAGTTTGATGAAGAGCAGAATGTTTGCATGGTCTCAAAGTGTCTCCCAAAGATTGTTTAATCATTTCAAGGGGGGAAATTAATACATATATAGTGAAGAAACAAGACAACATATTGACCAGTGATCAAAATTAACATCACCAAAGGACGGATCAGTGGATATCATGTGCCTCCAGATATGACACCTTAAAAAAAATACATCATTTTTGTAGTATTCCTGCCAGGAAGGCATTCCCTGACTCTAACTATGAGGAAACATCAGACAAAAATTCAGAAATGTTCTATGAAATAACTTGCCTATATTCTTCAAACTATCAAGGTCATAGGCTGGCAAACTATTACGGATGATAAAATACAGAGACAAAGCAACCTCCTGTAATGTATAATCCTAGATTGGTCTTATACTGAAGGGAAAAATACCATATGAGCATTATGAAAAAATTGTCAAAATTGTAATAAAGATTGTAGATTTTATAAGACCATTGTATCAATGCTAAATTTACTGACTTTGATAACTATACTGTGGTAATGTAAGTTACTCAAAAATTTTCTTACAAATTATCTATATATTCCAAATCATTGTAAAATAAAATAAGTTTTAGAAAAGGAAAAGAACATACAAGAAATATGTTATTCTAATCCAATGGATCATATGACTTTATAACACAATACATAGATATATCCATAGAACAATAGACATTTGTACCAATTAGCAGAAAGCCAAATTACTTACTGATGTAAATCAGTTAACTTTTTTCTTTTATACAATGGCTTTATTTCCCACTATCATGGTCTCATTTATTTTTAATATATGCGTTCTAACTTTCTTCAGGGTTTGCATCTGTTCTTCTTTGAATTATTTTAACAATTAGTATTACAAGTTATGTGTGTAACTGTTTTAATTAATTAAAAACATGAATAATACTAGAATGTTGGACCACACATTTAATTAAATCTCCTCAGTTAACAAAGTGTAAAATTTAGCTAAGCTTTTCAGTATTATCATCAATAGCAGGAAATAAAGTCTTTTTTTTTTAAGTTAGTATCTGCCACTGTATTTATCTATTATTTTTTTATCTCCTGATTATTGAGAACAAAGCAAGACTATTTATAGTGGTGAAAACTGTTTTTATAACTACTGAAAATGTAAAACAATAATTGTTCTACAAATGACCTCAGAGTTTTATATCTTCTCAAGTGTCCCAAACTGAAACTCTATGCTGTATTCTTGGACTTGCTTAACGATGTGTATACCATATACACTCTTTATCCTATTTCCTAAGTTAGAAAGCTTGGAGCTTCTTTTTTCCAATATCCATCCAAACAATTCTGGTGATATTACATCAAATATATCTCTTTATTCTGCCCACATGAAACAGCTCAACATTTCCCAAACATCACCAGTCCTTTTCATAACTTTGTGCTTTTGTACATGCAAAGAGAATCTTTCTTCTTTCTGTCTGACCAGCTTCTCTCACTCTTCAAGTTCTATCTCAGATGACCCCAAGCCTAGTAGGCAACAGCAATTCTATCATTTTTGATGTATTCTGGTATTGTAATTTATCTGTTTACATGCCTGTCTGACAGAGGAGACTGTGAAATCCTTCAGAATGAGGAGCCTATTTTACACATCTCTATATCTCATGTAGGATGTGGAATGTGTATCACATAAGGCAACTATTCGATAAATGTGGAATGAATGAATGTAAGAATGAAGAAAAAGCAAACCAGTGGATGAATAACAATAGAATGAGATTAAAGAGCTAAAGAGAAGGAAGAAGGTAAAACTTTTAAGGAAATAAGAGCTAGGAAATTTTACCCAATTAAAATGTATAAAATATCAATATAATATGTGTACTGTCATTTTTTTTTTTTAAATGGAAGTTCTCTGGGGTCGAGAAGAAAAGTTCTTAGATGAAATTTAGGAACAACTCAAATCAGTGGCAGAAAGAAGGCTTGAGAGTCTTGGTTTACTGGCTGAAACCAGCCACCAGGTCTTTCAGGAAAGGCCTTCCTCTCCAAGATGACACCATTCTAGCACAGCAAGTCACTGCGAGCTGCCTTTTGCCCTGTGACAATTCTCAGTATTTATTCACTTTTATGGGGCGGACCATCTCTCTGTATTTTATCAAGCTTTGCCTATTCCTCTGAGTCACGTGCCTAAGAATTACATGGCCTTGTTCTGTAGAAAACCCTTCAATCTATTATGGGATAGCATTGTACCTGACCCAACACCTGGTCTGGCTTCTGATTCCTCCCATCTAATACAGAGGAGAGGAACTCTGATGATCCAGAAGCTTCCCTCTAGCTCTAAAATTTTGTGATTCTAATGTTAATCATGTTAATATCAGGTTATACTGACAACACACGTTATCTGGTGGGTTGCCAGCTAAAAATCACTAGTCTGGACCATGGATAAAGCTTTCTGAGGTTGGTAGTGATAAGACTCAAGGTGATTTTTGCAGTTGTTGAGCGGAGAGAAGCCACACGAGTCGTGAGCTCCTGGCCTAAATGGGCAGGCGTATCAGGAACAGTGTGCCCGGCTCTGCTGCAGAAAACGGCCTCTCAGTGTGGCCCAGCGGAGCAAAAATATCCTAAATAAGTCCTGTGCCATCGAGGCTCAGTTTTTACAGATGTAAAAATAGAAGAATATTGTGGATTAGGGATTTTATCAACTATAAACTGGAAATACCAAAACATAAGCTTCTACTGGAAAGAAGAGGTAGGAGTCTGTCATCTGCTTTGTGTGAGGGAGGCAGCATGATAATTGATATGCCTGTTATTTATATCCAGGTGGTGATATCATGTTGGAAACTTGAACTATATAAGAAAGGAGTGTTTTTAATTTTTGAATGAGTCTTGGATTATATTTAAATGATACCAAGCATCGAAATGAGAAAAGTTTTTGTGACCAATGAATGGGAAAATGCATGAATGCCTAATAGCTTGATGTTGTACAGGCAAAATAGCAGATTTAATGGAATGTTACATATCCACACAGATCATTCTTGACACTGCATAGATGTGGCCTCAGGCTTTGTCAGCGGTGAACCACTCAAAGGGAATTATGAGCTTTAGGAGACAGGGTGGCAAATGGTTTGTCTGTGAGCTGCGTTGCATTGTCCATTCCCTATCACTGTGAAGTTTCCACCTAGCTTGCTATCACACAGTCACTGCAATGCAGTACACACTTGTCCTGCCAATTAGTCTGTACGTGAGGGTGATGACTCTGAGACATCACATTCTTAGTCGTGGAAATAGCTACAGCATTGCAAAAATGATTGGTGCTCTCTACCCCTCTCTATAGTTAGTGCCTTCTGTTCCTTATTCAGTCACATTAAAGTGTCCAGAGAGTTCTTGGCCCCATAAAGTGTGTGTTCTCATTCAAAGACAATTTCTGGCTTGTCTCTGGCCTCTTTTCACAAAAGGTATTCTGAGTTCATTTATTGTATTAGTTCTAGTTTAGAAAAGAATATCAAAATCTGTCTGATACATTGAATTAAATCCTAAGGGTAGTATTGTGAGTATATTTTTATATAATGGAAATATTAAATAAGTTGGCAATGTGTTCTGCCATATCTCTTTGTTCAACACCTTAAAAAAATGATACGTTCAAATTTTCTTCTCCATTTTTAATAATTTATGCCACTGATGACATCAGAATGTCATTAGAAACCCAACTCTTATACATATTATTATATTAATTTTTACTTGCCTCATAAATGAATTACTAGTTCTTTGACAATTTATGAATCCTAGGGATCCATTTCAAGTGAGTTTTTAGTTTTTGAAAAAACTAAAACCAAGACTAAGACAAATCTTGTAAGAAAGGCACATAGTAGAAAGCATGATTTTTAAAATCAGACATCTCTAGCTTTGAGACCTAAGTTTGCTCCTTACCACCTCTGTACAATGGGAAAAATGACTTCACTTTATGAACCTCTGTTTCATCCTCTTATAAACATCCTCTTATAAACAATATTCTGTATGGAATTTATCTTTCTGGAGATTTAATGTGATAACCTGTCAAGCTCCTAGCACAGTCAGCCACAGACTAGGCATCAGTAAATTTTAGTTTCCCATCTATTCCTCCTTCCTTCTTCTTACTAGTAGCCTTAGATTTTGTTAAAAAAAAATATCTCTATCCCTTTTAATTTCTACTCCCAGTAGAATAATCACTGTTTCTAGGTTTTACCTCTTATTTTGTTTGGTTCCTACGTGCTTCCCAAAAAAAACTGGTTTGGAGCAGGTGCCAAGCAGCTGAACCTCGAGAATACTGGGTCATGTCTTGCTGAGAACCTGCTCTGCACTAGTTCACCAATGGAGCTGAAGCCAGGAGTTCTCCTCCTTGCACCATCCTGATGTATAGCTGGACAATAAGAAGACTGGAAGTGAATGAGAGTCTCTCTGCTGGGAATATTCTCAGAGGCTTTCCCAGCAAAACTGTTAACTATTCTTGTTTCTGGCCAAGAACTCAGCAAAGCCAGTTTCTTATTACTTAACTACTTTATTAAGTGAGAATCTCTTTCAAAACTTATTCATTCAGCCTTCCATACAATGTGTCCTTTCTACAAATTTGCCCTCAATCCTGTTTTGACCTGGGAAGATAGACTATGAAGGGTATGTTGTTTGTCCAAACAGATATGCTTTGCTCCACAGGGAAAAATTAGTAGTGACCATTTAGACAGCATATGGAGGTAGCAGTAGGAAGAAAGACGATTACTGCTGTTACCATTATTCTTGATGCAAGTCAGAGATCAAGACCAGCCCAGCTGGTGTGGTAATAATCAAGTCAACCCGAATTTTCTAATCACCTCATGAACAATAGTGGGAGCACTAACTCAACTCAACTAAATTCTCCTTAAAAGAAATTTATATTCATTGAATGAGCATAGAAAATAAAATTTCATAAATCCAAAAATATTGTATGTGGTATAAAAACATATTTAGAAACATAGTCATTTCACGGTTTTCTGTCAAATCATAGCTAACTTGTACCCAAGGGATAGGACATGCTGACAAATCAAATATTTATATTTAATAAGGGTAAAAAGGTTGAAAAGGTTGAGTGCCTTCAAGTGATGTACCTTGAGATGTATATAAGGTGAACATCATATGCAAGATAGTAGGTCCTTGCTGTTAGGTAAAGGGACTGATGTGACCCAGTTTTATAGATGAGTAAGGATCGATTATAAAGGACCATGTTTGTGATACTGTACATGATTTTGAGAGAAATAGAGAGACTGGAAACTCAGTTAAATGTCACAATGTAGATCTGACACTATATAGTCAGATCTGACATCTGACTATTTCAATAAGGAATAATCAGTGCTATAGAAGTTCATAAAGTTTCAGTTATTATTATATATGAAATGTATAAAATCTGATTGATCAAATCTAGTTCTTATGCCTATACTGTAGAACCAAAGGAGTTTCCTGGCTTCTACTTTAGGAGGGCAGGACTTACAGTTGAAAATTTACAAAAATAAAGGGAGGTATTCAAAGGAGTTGGCCAAACACAGGTGACAAATGGCCGCTTAATAGCAAAAATAGAAGTTGATTTTTAAGGCAAGATGAATTTCATCTGGAAATACTGGATTTAAATTTTAGGGAGAATAGACAGTAAGACATATTTAATAGGATTTTTGGAGCTAAAGTGAGATGTCCGAACTACAGGTAAAGAAGTGAGAATATCTATATATAATTTTTAAAATGTTGAAGCCAAGGTAATAGATAAAACTGCCTAAGAAAGTGATGGTGTTTAAAAAGAAAAAAGGCTGATAACAGTGCCCTGGGGAAGAGTTGTACTCAAAGGAGATTTAGCGATTAGCAAGGACAGTTTCAGTGGAGAAAATAAAACCCAACTTCCATTGGAAGAATATAGGTAATAGTAGTAGGAGGTAAGGACTTCTGAAAGGAAGAAGAGATCAAGTTGGACACTACCCTTGATTGTCTGGAGAATTTTTCTGGCCCTTAGCACCAGGCAGAGGAAAGGAGCCGAGTGTTAACTGAGTAGTCGTTAGTTGGCCCACCACACTATGTAGAGTGACAGCACAGGCAAAGATCCTTACAGCAGATTCAAACTATTCAAACCCCAGGATCCCTGGTTCACAGGTATGAGTCCTATGTTTAAAACAAGGTTGTTGTCTTTACTATTTTCTTCTCTTCAAGTATTCTTCTTTTGGTGTGAATTACACTGGTATGTAAAAAAAGAATTGACTGAATGAATTGAGTTGGTCTGAAGACTACAACTGCTGTTGAGGACAGGACACAGTGAACTCTACCAGCTGGTGCTGCTTCCTGCTTCAGAGAAAATGGCTTCAGAAACTCCGGGCTGCGTAACAGTGTCCTTAAATACGGCTAATTAATATATCCTCTGGGTGGATCGGGAATGACAATACTAATCTCGAAGCCTTCTTTTACTCTGGCTGTTTCAACCCCTATTAGCTTAGCTTATCTGCTTATCTGCCTCTTTGCTGCATGTATTTTTAGTAACTTGGATACTTTGGGCACCTTCTGAGGTGATTACCAGACGCACAAGTCACCTTTCCCTGGAAGGCACCCTCAAAGCTAGGAAGTCAAGAATTCTACGGCCACATCTGTAGAAAATGTCATGGTTAACATAGCCATAGTTGTTTGATCCAAGAGCGGATTTCAGAGCCAAACTGATCAATTGGAAGATAGGGAGCCTGGGCATTAGGTGAGCTCAGTTCTTTAAACAGCAGGGAGATTCTCGACAAAAACATACGGTCTTGGGTCCATGGATCTGCCTTCTTCCTTCCCTTCTTACACCCTGATTTTCATTTTGATTTTCTAAGATAGGTCCAGAGCCTTCCAACACATTCCCTGGTTTGGCTCATGACAGAATTGATTCTTACTGCTCCTAGCCAAGAGAATTAAATGAATACTACTACAATTGAAATAACTTGAAGTTAAAGAAAGACACGTTCCTTCAAAAGTGCATGGTAGAAGCAGCCTTCTCTGTTATACGGTGGGAGCTGGGACCGTATTGTGTACCGTATTGTGTACTGCTTCATCGGAGCACCTAACCACACCTATATTTTAATTCTGTTTCATTGTCAGGTCCCCCACTAGACTTCACAGAGGAAGGGAACATTACCGACTGCACACCACTGAATCCCATGCACATAGCACACGGCCTGGCACCTAGTAGTTGTGCCAATATTGTTTATTGAGTGAAAGAGTTAATGAGCTAGACACCTTATCATCTGTACCATGGTACATTTGGCAAAATTGGCTACATCCACTTTGTATTTCCACAATATAAATACTAGTGCTATTTTCTTTTTATTTATTTTAGGGCTTACATTTATATCACCTTACAATTCTCTGCTTCTACTAAATCTTAAACCTACGTCAGTTCCTTTGTTTTGTAAAGCTACATTCATTTGAATCCATATTATGGGCATAAGATCATGACTTTACTCAGAAACTGAGTTTCAAACATGAAAAACAAAGAAAAGGAATTGTAGACTGACAATAAATAAACATAATGTAACTTTCAACAAACTACAAAGAGCTGGACCCACAAATGATTCTTTCTGGTCCTTTCCTCCATGTGAGAAAGAGAGGAACTGAAACTCGCAGCCAGTGGAAAATTAGTCATCTGTTGGTAGGCATCTAGCGTAGCTAATGCAGTTTGCAAAGCTTTACAATCAGTCATCTCACATCCTGAAAGGAGTGAGAGAGATGATTATCTGTTGAATGATCTGGGTCCATGTTAAAACAGCTGTGGAGCAACTGGATCCTGCCTTGCCTATTCACAAATCCTTCCTTCCAAGATATAATGTGTAAATATCTGACCTAAGGATAAGCGTTCTGAATGTTCATAACTGGCTTCCTGGCAAAAACAAAAACAAAAAACACCCTTGTAGCATTTGCTGATTTCCGTGGTGTACATTGTTTCTATCATAACCAATTTCCAGATACCGATGTGATACCAACTAGCTCATTAAAATTCTTGAATATGTATCAATTGATTCTCATGAACTGGTATAAGTAAACTCCGTGTAGCATTGATTCCCCTCCGTAGAGAGTGTTCATCACATAACTCAGCCCGATATGGAGTTTTGTTTCATTTACTAATGCATGCACACTTATATTTGTTTACCAAACGAGCATTTATGAAGCATCTTGTGATAGAAATCAGAGGTAAATAGGGTTAGTAGACTAACAGAGACAAGTATTTTAACAAGTACATGTAATAGCAGATATGTATAGGCTACATGGGACCACAAACAAGAAGGTACTCAAATCTGTCTAAGGAGGCCAAGGAACACAATGCTAATTATTTAGTCTAATGAGCATGCTTTTAGCAATAACTATGTACCAGAAACTGCTAAGTATTTGATAACACGAAGTCAAATTAGACACTTCTGTAGAGGGCTTCACACTATAATGGGAAACCTAAATAAGTAAAAGATCATAATCTAGTACAAATGCAATTATAAAACGAGGTATTAGAAACAGTGATGGCATATGAAAAGCATAAAATCCACACTGCTTAGCGTAGCTCACAAGACCCTCCCCAGTCATAAAGCCCCTTCGTGTTTCTCTAACCCATTTCTGTCACACCCTGTAACCCATGCCCATATGACTGAGTATTTTGAAGCTCCTCTAAAATGCCTGCCACTCCCTGCCATTTCCTGCCACTGAATCGTGGGCTTTCCTCTTCTGGAACCAAGCGGTACTGAATGTTTCCATATAACTTTTTTGAAGGGAAGCATACTAGAGCAGTGTTTGTCTATCTTTCTGTCGGACTTTCTTCTTTGTTTTTTGAAAAAAATGTCATCTTAGTTTATATAATTCTCATGTTAGTAGCATAATACAACTTACCGTTTTATTTGTTCAGCGATTATTTTGCATCTAAGACCACTGAAGATGATTTTTCTTCTTCTGAAGTATGTCTTTAAGTGCTGTTTTATGCTGGTTTGTTGGTAGGTAGCAAATTCATTTTTTATCTGTAAATATATTTATTTTTTTCCTCATTCTTAAAAGGTTTTGCTAAACATGCAATTCTAAATTCAGAGTTACTTTTTTCTCAATAATAATAATCTCTTCTAGATTTCATCATTGCTATTGAAAATTCTGCTGTAATCCTCTTGTTGCTATCCCTCTGTAGTTTGGCATGGAAAGAGTAATAATGGGTCTATAACCCATGCCTCTATCCACACAGACACCAGAGGCAAGCCTGATCCTGAGCAGAACTCCTTGCAAATGTTGACCAGTGGAATTTACTAAGAAATATGTGACGGTCATGCAGGGATTTCAATGTACATCTGATTATAGCCAGGGATGCTTTTAGCATGGTGTATCTGTTCCATCCAGACTGGTCACTAAATAGCTTGCAGTTTATATACTGCAGTTGCACTGAAGAATGGAAGGTATTTACAGCGACTTTCCTGTGCTAACTTGACCCATACTCAGCTCTCAATACTCTAAAACCAAGTACATACTGGTGAGGTAAAGGGATTCTGGAAATGGGGTCTGATGTTTGGGGCTTCCTGAATGCTGATGTTGAGTATACCTCAATATTTTGGGTGAGCCTGTTTGACAATGAGTTTTTGGGATCATGCCCAGGTGTCTGTTCTTCCTCTTTGGCTAATTATAAATAGGCTTTTGTCTTTGGTGTTATGTAGTTTCATGTATTTGTCTATGTATGGATTTATTTTTATAAGTTGCAACACATCTTTAATATATTTTGCTTCCAGGATCTGTGGATTCATGTTTCTTCAACAGTTCTGGAATAATTTTGGTCATTATCTTTTTGAACATTGTTATTCCTCTAGCTTCTCAATTTTCTCTTTTCTAGGTCTTCAAATAGATTTCAGTTAGACATTTTCATTGCATCTGGCATATCTTTAAACTACTCTTTAATATATTTCTTTTCCCTTTATCCTATAATCTGTAATTTTTTCAGATATATGTTCTATTTAATTAATTATTTTCTAATTTACTGTTTAACTGTCCATTTTGGTTTTAGTTCAACAATATATTTATTTCTGGAAGATTCCCTTGTCTCTGTTTTCTAAATATTATTTACTCTTGATAGATTCTTCTCGCTTGCTTCTTTTGTGGAAGAATAAGCTATGATCTCAAAGTTTTATAACAGGGTATTAACATGATTTTTCATGGTCAGCTGTATTTATGATCAGAAATGTGGAATACCAACACAAAGCTTATCATAAAAATCATGCCAAGTTCACTGTGATTTGATACCTATCACAAGATTATTTGGGATATCAGATATTGCAGAGTAATTGTAGTACACATGCTCATTTTCCAAATCCTCTAATTTCTCTAGTCTGCATCTGTCATAAATTAGCCTTTAATGAAACAACAGTATCATATTTCTGTAATTTATTGAATACTTTCTACATCCCATATATTGATTCAAAGCCATTTTACAAGATAGGCACTAGTAGTATTCTCATCTTACACATGAGAAAACTCAGATTAAAGAATGTGTGCAACAGTTATACAACTAGCAGGACCTAGGATTCAAATTCAAGATTGTTTAACTTCAAATTCCCAAACTACTTGAAAAATGCATGCAATTATTTATGAGAAGAGTATCTAATTTCCCTTATATAAGGACTGAGGTGAAAAACTCCTCTTTAAATGTAGTCGAAGAATACAATTGTCACAATAATCCAAGTTACATGCTTTCTGCTATAAAACACTGAGAAGTATAATACCTCATATGATTCTCTCGGTGTCTAATCTGTCATAAGACTCTAAGTAAAACATATCCAACTGCAATGATTTGCTAAGGTCAGATGCCTGGTAATAAATATCAATTTGCTCTTGTCAATGTTTTTGCTCTGCTTTCATTTTTTTACTTTTATATTATATTTTCTCTAATATTTAGTTTCAAATATTTTTACAAAGTAGCCAAAGTATGTCTTAAAAACTCAAAGTAATCTGCTGGATACGAGAAACACTTGTTGACTCAACACTAAGGAAGTGTGATTTAGTTCAATAAAAATTAATTATTTTATTGTTTCAGAAATCATCTTCAGCCCTAGGATACAAAGTTGACTGTGACAGGGGCTCTGTCTCTGAAGAGTTTGCAGATACCTATATGGTCAATTTGCTTCCCAATGAAGGTGTAGTCTGTTGTGTTTTTCTTAGGCACATACATAAACACCACAGGTAGCAAAGAAGTTTCCTTTCACTGACCACCATCACCAATTGTATTTCCATACTTATTAACCCTCAGGAAAATTAGACCCAAAGAGTGTGCATTATCGTATTTATTTAGGTTTTGTTGAAAAAATATTCTAAAAGGTTGCCAACAGCCAAGAGAGAAAATTATGTTTTTTTGTCGTAGTCATTATTTTTCCATTTGTAACATTTTAGCTTGATAACATTTCATCTACTTCATCATTGCAAAATGTACATATTTTAGAATGAACTGAAATTATTTATTTCTGGATAATAAGGGCCTATTATATCCAGATTTGTATTAGATATTATGAAATTTAATAAAGCTATAAATTCACAACAGTAAAGATTTTACTGTTTTATCTTGAATAAACAACCTGAATATAATTCTAAACGTGAAGTTACATGATATATTGCAAGACAGAGAGGTACATTACTGTATCCATATTAAGTAAAATGTTGGTGTTTAATTTGGCATTAATCAGACAGGAAGCATTTCAACTGATAGTGAAAAGATGAGAGACCTCTGGGTAGGAGAACAGGATGAGCAGCGTGTGCAGGGAAGAGTGAAAAAAGGAGAGTAGTCTCCCTGAGAAGTATATCAAGGAACAAGGAATCGTGAGCGATGATAAATCAGGCATGGGGGAGGAAGAGTGGACAATAGAATAGCACAGTGATTAAGAACCCTAGTTCTGCAGCCTGGTAACACGAGTTAAAGTCTTAGAGGTTGACCCACAGAGGATCTTAAACTTCAGGTTGACACTTCTGAGAGATCATAAAGGATAATATTTCACTTAATTAATTTTCAAAGTAGGTGGTGGTTACATTTTCTGTTTGTGTCTTGCTGTCTTTTAAAATATGAGTTGCTACATTCACCTAGACAAAAACAGTTCGTGACTAATTTAAAGACAGATGGCAAAGATATATTTTTCCCTACAAATATAGTTTTTTTCCAGTTCTGATATTTTCTTTCCTGAAATTCAATTATTAAAGATCTCAAAGGAAGCATTTCTAAAATATAAATAATGACTGCAGGAGAGAAAAAAAAAGCACCATGTATTCCATCATATTGATTACTGAGCTCAACTGTAAAAGCAAATGAGTTCCAGGGGCATATAGCTTCTGTGTCCAAATTTCATGTAGCAATAAGGTGAAGAGGCATTGAGGTCAAAGTCAGCCTGACTTGTCTGAGGAGTCAGTGTCTGCCTTCAGGGATAACAGAAATGTTGTCTGTCATTAAAAACAACTCCCCTATTTATAGACTGACTCCTGATGCCTTTACAGAGGAAGAAGCCTTTCATTATCTCTAAAAAGGACCGTTTAAATGAAGATATTCTGTGCAACATAAGGAGTTGGTTTAAAATTTACTTCAAGGTATAAATGAATGAGGTTGATTCATGCCAGTAGAATACTCACTTTTGATCTAATGAAATAATTTGATCATATATCACAGCTCTGCCCAGCAGAAGTTTGCACAGTGTTTCTCAGTGTGGAATAGCAACAAATATTCTAGATCACTGATTTACTTATTGAAATACATTAGCAAATGCAGTTTCAGTTTTTTCCACCAGCCGTAACAATATAATTTTTCTACTAAAATTTAAATTGCAACACTAAAACCTTCAAATTTTTAAAAGTAAAAAAAAAAATGTCCATTCTAAAGAATATAGTAGTCTCTGACTTTTAATAAGCACCATTCCTTAGATATCAAGGACTTCATGTATTGTAGGAAGATAGAATGTCATATGAGAAGAAATCTAAAATGGACTTACTTTTAGATTCTATGTCTATTGTTGCAAAAGGAAGTAGCAGTTGGCATCTAGAACCACACAACTTTCAAGCAGATCCCATATGGAACAGACAATGAACAGTCTTGTCTAAGGAAAAGAAAGAAAAGGAAGCAATCAATTTGGCAACACTCTAAGTATCTACGTTAAATACAAATCTAGTGTATATTTTATGAGCAACACCTATAGTTTAAGTATTAAGGATTGCAAACATGAATTCCTGTTTCAAAAATTTTAGTAAATATATCTAGAAAAGAAAATAGAGAAATGAGACAAACATGATTATGTATTACTGGTGAAAGTGTACATGGGTCTAACGTTTCCTGAAAACAAGTTGGAAACAAATATCAAATGCCTTTAAAACTTATTCATGACCTTTTGGCACTTCTCGCAATTATCAAAGGATTTTACCAGAGATCTCTTTAAAAAGATCATATGGATGTCTTTCACAGTCTTTCTTAAGAGCAAAACCTAACCCTGCAATAAGGGAATGGTTAAATAAACCATGATACTTCCATATAATGAAATATTTTGGAGCCAATAATCATGTTTTAAAAACTTTTAATGTTAAAGGTTTATAATTTAACATTGAATTTTTGAAACATGGGTAAAATTTTACATATGTGATCATCAAAGTTTGTAAAAAGAAATAAATCAATCCAAGTAGCCTTCAGAGTATGTATTTGCTGATCTGGGTTATCTAGAGGTTTATGTTTTAAGGACAGGACAGAAAAGAGAAAGAAGGCCTTGGAACCATTCCAGGTGGAGAATTAAAACTAACTCCTGCCCTCCCACTCCTGCATAAAACAGTGATCTTTGAAGGGCTAAGCCTCTGTAAAATAATAAATGAGACAAAAATCTATACAACCAGAAAAATATGTCCGTCTTAACTTAAGTTATAAGTGAGGAAAACGTCTTCCTTGAGAATTTGTAAACACAGGCATAATCCGGGTAGGTTTAGGCATTTAATTTAAACCACCTGGGTGGCGTGAGAAGTGCCAAGCTGAGAAATCTACATGCAATGGCCCTCATTGGCACAGCCCCGGTGTCTGGCAGGTCCTTCGATCTAATGGGCACAAATTTAATCCAAGCTCTCAGAAGTCCAAAAGTCAAGCAGATAAAGTCAGGCCAAACATGACCTCACACCTCACAAATTACAAAACTCACAAAGTTAAAAGTTTAAATGCTTAAAGAAGTAAAAAGAAATAAAAACTAAGCAATTAACCAGATATTATACTTTCGAATATAGGCAGATTTGAAAAGTAAACAAATAGGCGTTGTAGGAAAAAAATGTCAACATTGAATTTAAACATTCAATATGGTTTAAATAGCAGATTACACATAGTTTATGAGAAAAATCAGGGAACTGGAAGACAGATCTGACTTAAATTTCTAAAAAATAGCATAGAGAAATAAAGAATAAATATGAGAGGAGAGAGAGATTAAGACAAATGAGGAATAGAAAGAAAAATATATGTGGGTATGTACATATGTATGCATATGAGCATGTGTGTATATATATTCATTTATATATACATTATATATGTATATGTGTGTATACATACATTTATATATACACTATGTGTGTGTGTGTGGTGTGTGTGTGTGTGTGTGTGTGTGTGTGTGTGTAGTGTGTATTTAGATGTTCTTCCAGTAGTAAAAAGCAAATAGACAAAGGCAATATTTGAAGAGATTATAGTTGATACATTTTTATAATTGATGAAAGACAAATCCTCATAATGAGAATACAGAAAAATTCTTCCATATCGTAGTAAAAATAAAGAAAAGCAAAGAAAAAGAGATGATCTTAAAAGTAGTCAGAGGAAAAAGTTTACCTACAAAGAAATAAAAATTAGACTCAATGCAGACTTCTCAATCTCAACAGTGTAAACCAGAAACTTTTCAAAGTAGTGATATAGAATAATTTCATCCTGTAATTACATACACAGTAAGCTGTTATTCAAAAATGTAAATAACATAAAAACATTTCAGAACAATGACTAAAAATAGGTTCGTTCTCCTCCAATAAACCCTCAACCAAGGAAATTACAAACTATATTTCATAAAAAAGAAAATGGTCCCAGAAAAATAGTTCCAGATAGAAGAAGGAATAATGATCAAAAACTTGATAAAAATAAAAAGGTAGGTAAGTTTTTCTTAAAAGACTATATAAAACAATAATATCAGTGTCTAACTCAGGGATCAAGAAAAGATAATAAAAGTAGTGGACAATTACATAGTAAGAGTTAATCAGAGCTATATATAACATTTTTTATAATTTTCAAAGAAAAAACTAAGAAAAATAGAATTTATAATTTCCAAGTCAGTGGAGAAAGACAAAAAAACAAAAAACTACAATAATCAAAAAGAAATTCAGAAAAGAGAAAAGAAAGGAACATAAAAATCAGGATATACAGAAAGAAGAAAATAAGAAAAATTTAATATGAACACCAGTGAAGGACAGAGCAAGAAAGGAAATCTGGCCTTTCATGAGTTGTAGATGCAAAAACTGTAGAAGTATCAGGAAACTGAATTAATAGTGCATTTTAAAAATAACACATGATCAAATTGGATTAATCAGGCAAGAATGCAAGAACACTTTAGCATCTGAAAGTCTATTAATAGAGATCACCACACTAATATATTAAAGGAAAAATTTATTAGATCATCTCATTAAACAGAGACAAAGCATTAACAAAATTCAGCATTTATGATAACAATTCATAGCAAATTAAGAATAAAAGAAAACTTTTTTACTGATAAATGGAACCTATCATAAACTTATAAAACTTACCACACCTGATGGTGAAATGTCAGGTTAATTCCCATTTAAATCAGGATTCAGACAACAATGTTCACTATTATCAATACATTGAATATCATAAAGAAAGCCATAGCAGTACAAGTAGACAAGTAAAAGAAATAAAGACAAAATCAACCAGATAGTCATCATTTGAAAATAATGTACTTGTATATGTAAAAATTATCTATAGGAAAGTATTTGATTTAATCAAAGGATAGTTACTGGATATAAGATTATATATATAAGACTTTATATATATATATATATTATATATATATATTTTATATATATATTTAAATTCTTTTCTAATTTTATATATATATATTTATATATAGAAAAGAATTTTAAATATAGAATTCATAGTAACAACAAAACATAAAAATAAAGAATACCAAGGAGGAATAAACCTAATAAAATTAATGTATAACCTTAATGGAGGAAATAACACTTTATTGGAAGCTATTGAAGAGATAAATCAAGTACAGGCAGGAGAGACTCCTACATGATAAAGATGTTTATTATCATATCTTAACCTATAAATTTAATGTGAACTCTTTTCAAAATCCCACTCAAGTTTGTTATTCAACTTGACAAACTGGTTTGAAAATGTATATGCTAAGAACAGTCAAGACAATTTTGAAAAGGAAGAATAAGATGGAAGGATTTGTCCAATTATACACTAATGCTTATTGCAAAGCAACAATGATTGAGACAATATTGTGTTGGTTCAGAAGCATCCAAAAACCAAAGAGCAGAATGGTAAACCTAAATCAGAACTACACATAAATAGAAAGTTCGTATGTGATAAGTGGCACAACTGATCAATGGTGAGAATATGAATAATTCAATAAATGGTGCTAAACAAATGGTTTTAAATATGGAAAAATAAAGTATATCCATATGTTACAAAAATCTGTATGAGTTTGAAGTCCTCAGTATGATAAGCAAAAGCATAAGATTTTTAGGAATGATAAGAGACTATGACTTTGGCACAGAAAAGAATAAAGAAGTTTAACTTAGTTAAGGAGTTAAAAACAAACCACATACAAGGAGAATACTTTTGCAGCATAAGAGGAGTCCTGTTCCTGGTGAAAACCCTGTGTGGGATTTTTCAGGTCTGACCACAGGCAAGTACAAGGACTTTTCCTGACAGGCCTCATGGAGAAAACCGCCCTTCCCTCACCAGAGCTAGCCTGTAGCCCTCCATTGCAGCCTCTGAAGGAAGTTGCGATGAAGGAATTAGCATCACCCCTAACAGGTGGTGCTATTCACATATTTGCCTTCATTCCTCAGTCTCTTTATCTGAGGCCTTAAATGGAGGGCTTCAGGCACTTCTGCTGAGACCTTATGTGGGAGAGGAGGGGGAAACCTTGAAGACACTGTTCCTCACTCATAAAGGTGACACTATACTTTAAGGATTTAGCGATCTAGCTTGGCTTACTGAATTATAGTTTGATTTACTTTATTTTGTAGTTTATGAATTTTCCCCCCTTTGTTTCTCTCCCTCACTGCCTGATTTAATTGCCCTACGTTCCCAAGGCTACATGCATACCTCATTAATCTAGTTAATCAGCAGAAACTAACTTGCAAGAAACTGGGTCATCCCTCAGCCATCCAGACACTGGCAACCAGGCAACAATTCTGGACTGTGATTTTCTGTCTGATGACATGAATCATCCATAAGATTGGGTTTGAGATAACCATGGCAGAACAAACCAGACCCTAGGAGATGTTCTCCTGGCTAGTCGCATGACTAACTACCCCTCTCCTTTGTTCTGCTTCTTCTTGTGTACCTATCAAAACCCCCGACTGTTCTAGGAATGGGGAGGTGGCCTTTGAACAGGAGTCCGCCACTGTCTCAGAATGCCCGCATTCTGAATAAACCTGCTTTTCTTTCCACCAACCTTGTCTCTTGATTATTCGTTTACAAGTGACCAGCAGTGGGACCTTAAACTGGTAACACTCTCAGTACTTACCCACTTCTATAGCCTTTCTCCTCCTCCTCCTCTTCCCATTTAAAGGTTCATAAAACTGCTGGAGCCTTTCATTCAGGGCTCCCTCCATAGTAGTAAGACAACAATACCTGCCCTCCACCACCCCCCGCCCCCCGCACACACATAAGCTAATCTACCTGACCCTCAACCTGTGTGCCTTTCCATGAGTAAAAACAGAATAGAAGCAAGGAGTGAGCGATGTCTTAGATTTTAGCCTCTTGATTTTACTATGGCAGTGAGTCGTTAAAGGCCTGGCTCTTTCATTTTTGGCTTGTTGTTTTAATCGACTACTCTGGCACCTGACAGCTCAGCTCACTCTCCCAGCTCAGCTGAGTTCCTGACAATACATAATTCATAAATAGTTAATACCCGGAATATAAAATGTTTCCTACAAATCGATAAAAGAAGAAAATTAGGAAGTGGGGAAAGGACATGAACAGATAGTTCACAGAGTGGTGAAGAATGGGCTGGCTATAAACATACCAAAGATGCTTAAATTGTCATACCTACAAGAAAAACAAAAGTTAGAATTTGATAATATAAAGTATTGGCAAGGATGTCAATGACTAGGAGCCCCAATATGCTTCTGGTAGAAGGGCAAATATGTACTATGACTTAAGAGAACGAGAACCCTGGTACAAGGTGCAACATCTGAGTAAGCGCCGACCAACTTCACGAATCTTGCGAAGAGTGCACTGTCAGTTAAGCAGCAATCTGAAGGACTCATTCGTAATTAACCAAAGGGAAACAAATGCAAGGCTGGTGTTGCCAGGAACTCTAACTACTTATTTCTTTAGGTTTTTATTTGTTGTTGTTGTTTTCTGTTTTCTCCTCTAATTAAGACATTATCATCATGGATTCCGAATTTCTTCATCAATATTCTATCATCTAACTTTACAATGTTCTAGTTTTCAAAGTGTAGGAATGAGGATTGCAAATCTAATAAAAGATATTCTAATTCCTGCTGAAGTGAAAGAAGTTAAAGCTAACAGTTTTTTTTTGTTGTTGTTCTTTTTTAGTGATTTTAGGTTCCTTGCCCGTGCTTCACCTGAGTGAAGGCCTGAGTGAGGGAGGAAGTGAAATGAAGTTCCATTGGATTATACATGAGTATATTTACATACATATACACATACACATAATTAAATACATAAGATTTAACGTGGAAAAATAAAGGATCTATTTCTAAAACAAAAATGGTTAACCCTGATATAAGCCATCTTTGTATTTTATGAATGAGATACTGCTGCTTGGCTGCCAGTTAGTGGGAAAACAATTATTATCTAGACTAAGACCACCTGTCTCCCTGATTCTTTGTGCTAAATCAAGGGCAACAAAATACTATTAAAAGATTCTGTGTTATATTTCCAGGTACTCCTGTAAGGGAGAAGGGTTTGTTTCAGAAACTAGTGGGGAAAGATCAGATCAGTGTTGAGGGTTACAAAGGGATAGTAAAGTAGTAAGAACTCTTTCCATTACATTTTTTAAAATCTGATTTTGTAAAAGAGCAAGAGAAAATGTATCATACATATTTGGTATAAAATATTTCTCTTCTAGAACGTAATATATGGTCTCCTATGGTTATTTCCTGATCCTAGGCTCACTGAAATATAACTAAAAAAATTATCAGATAACATTGCTTTAATGTCTTGGATTATAAGTTACCTAGAACTTTAAGACAACAGGATAAATTAGCAAAGTTGAATTCTCCTATTGCTGTTTCATATGTAGCACTCCATATGCTCAGCCATTGAACTCTCTACCACAATATTTCAAAACAAATCGTGTATATGTCATTTCATATAAATATTTCAGTATATCTCCCTAAGAAATAAAAAACAATTAAAAAAAGAGTCCCAACACTATTATCCTTAAAAACACGTATGATGTTAATACAATATTTAAAGGTAAATATATATTTATACTATATTTAAATATTATTTCATAAGCTTTAGTTGATGCAATATGGTCATCACAATATTTGGAGATGGAACTGGGAAAATGCTAATCAACTTTCATTTGCTTCAGTACTATAGAAATGAGATACTGGTACTGGTAGAATATTCAGCCTAAAGGGCCAGGTAACAGATTGATGTGGTGATTTAAAGATTCATCTACTCATCTGTGAATGATGTTGTTTTAAAATTCTGAATCCTTCATAATGTGTGGATGGTTATGACAAAAGAGTTACTCAATTATATGAAGTTTTAATTTTTTTCATAGCGATGTTAATAAAGTCACATGAAAGAATGAATATTTCTAGAAAATGTATTCTATGGGGGCAAAAAAGGACAAATACAAAGTAAAAGAAAGTGATGAAAATAAACCTGATGAGAAAGCATAACACGAGACAATCTAAATAAAATTAGATACCTTAGGAATAACAATAATTGTCAATATATTAAGCATTCCCCATCAAAAAATATACTATCAGTTTAAATTTATAAACACCCCAACAATGCATCTTTCATAAACAATATAATAGATAAATATAAATTAAAAACAGAAGTGATGAAATTACAATTTGTAAGAAGAAAGAAATTCAAGGAAATTGCATTTAATGGATCAAGACATTAATTGATAAAATTCACAATAAACAGTGTGTGTGTGGGTCTCTGTGTGTCTGAGTGTGTTGTGGTGTGTGTGTTTATCAGTTATGTAGTAATTTACATGTACTGAAAAATATTATGTTAAAACATATGATATCAAAACTATTTTTAATTGAAAGGAAAAACATTCCCAAACAAAATATTAATAAAAAAAAATAAACCTTCCAGTCCTTGATAAAGTAGGCAGAAAGTAGAATGCAGGTAATCTGATAATATAATTAATAAGATTTACTAATTTTTCCAAACTTGTACCCTACAAACAATACAATGTATTTCTTAATAATCATGGAAAATTTACAAAAATTTACTATTTATTGGGCCACTAAGGAAGTCTTGAATTACGAAAAACATAAATGGTATAGAGCACATTCTCCAAATACAAATCAATAAAACCAATGTAAAAATAAAACTATGAACAAAAAACATCAATCACTTAAAAATTTTAAACTGAGTTTTTATCACATTTTTACCCAAAAAGAAACTAAACCTGCACTTAAAACTTAAATTAGTAATTTCCCTGCAGAAATACACTTTTAAACCCCTAAGTAAAAATTAAGCAAAATGAATATAGTCATATGATAAAAGGAATACACTTAGTTGAGGTGGCTGTAATCAAGAAATACCAAAATGGTTTCATATTAGAACATTTATTTGCACGATTAATTCAATCAATAAATCAAAGCCAAAAATTGATGATGATCTCACTAGAAGCCAAGACAAAATTCAATACTCATTGCTGCTGAAAGAATAAAATAAAGAGATATTTTCTCCACATGTTAATTAATATCTATATAGAGCTACCACTTCTGGTATTAGCGAAGTCCTTTATTGTATAAAGTAGCTCTCTTACCAAGAATAACTAGAAAAGCTGTATAAAAATATAAAATGCATCAGATATACACTATAATGATATTGCTGAGTGAGTTGGCAATGGGATGTGTGTGGGGTAAACTCATTTTAGTTCGCTTCTGAACCACACTTGGATATTCTGCATGATGGCTACAAGACATCCTAATCAGACAAGAGGAAATAGAAGGCTTCATTGAAATAAAGCAGGGCACACCTCCCTCCATTTACTGTGCTCAGGAGAGGGGCGAGAAAAATGTTTATCCCATAATTCTTGGCCAGCTGACAGCTGAGGATGCCAGAATAAAGCCAAGCCTTCCATACAGACTAGAGACAGATCAAATATCAAGTCCCACACAATGGAAATTAATATTTGCTACTGTCAGGAGTATGTTTCACCAAAACTGTCTAAAATAGCTCAGATAGAAAGATTGCAGTGATCCGGCTAAAATGCACCCTATATCCAAATTGTTCTTCCTTTTTCACCCTCAGGAGCTGCTATATAAACTTGCCAGAGTTATTAATGCATCTCACTCTGTTATTCCCTGCTTTACTAAATATGGGAATATGAGAGCAGCAAGTCTTGACAAGAAGCAAATGTTATTGATGTTAAAGGATGAACAATTCTATCTTTCCCTTTTCTAATGCTTAGAGTGTTGCAGGTAGAGAAGTGTATGCAAAATAAAAATGTGGAGCTGGGTCCATTAAATACTCACAAAATGATCTATAGAACAAAAAAATGTATTTTCCTCAAATCTTAGGAAATATTTTACCCTAACAAAGAGCTCCCAAAGTACATTTTGATGGTAGGCTGAAATTTTCATGCCGTTCAACTGTGACTATTATTTTGTCTTTCTAAACTATTTTGTTACATAAAGTCTTTAAGTTATTTAGGTCTTTCCTCACATCATTGTCCTTTATGTCCAAAAGCCATAAATAAGCCAGAAGTGACAAATGAGGATGGATTCACAAGTTTTATATTTATCACCTTTATACCGACTGTCTTGTCAGTGGACTCATGTGCTGTTGTTGTCCCCACCCCCATCACGATGTAGGTTGCCCTGGCTTTTGCTCTTGTTTCACTGGGTTCCAAGGCAAATGGGACTGGTTGTCCTTTTGTTTTCTCAGAACAGATAGCCTTTATTCACTCCTTTCATGTTTCTATCACCCTGCCAAGTGACAGCTCTTGCATTTATTCTTTTTTTTCCCTTCCTCCACTCCTCCCTTTTTTCCTCCCTTCCTTCCTTCTTTATTCCTTTCATCCAGCCATTGAGTAACCATTTCACCTAGGCCCTGTGCTGACCCTTTTGACACTTCCTCTTGTGTCAATTCCTCAACATTAATGTTTAAAATCCACCAAAAACAAAGAAACAAAAAAAGAGGTAAGCAATTAAAATGGAAATACAACAGTGTTTTGAGTGACCTACATATTGCTTTGATATACAATTAACTAAAAATATTTTATTTCAAAAGTACAATCAGCTCAAACATGTATAAATCAGAAGGAATAAGTTCTCTACAGAAAATCACAACTAGAAAGCTGATGAGAAATTTGACAGAAACATACTGAGGGAATGCAAGATGATACTGCTAAGAGCCAATGACTTAAAAAGTGAAAATCAATGGAATATTTGCAACAAAAAAAGAATCACAAAATTTCAGTAACATAAAAGCAATGAGCATTTATTTCACTCTTGGACCCACTGGTCCAAGAGAAGCTCTCCTCGTAATAAGAGCAGAAATGCAGAGATGCAAGAGGTCAAACCCACATCCTCAAGTGATTTTTTTAAAAGAATTTAATTTAATTTGATTGATGTTTATAGAAGGAAATAAATATTTAATGCATTGGATTTGTAAATTAAGAAAAGGAGCCTAAAATTGGGAAAATACAACATAGTATGTATTATCATTAATTTAGAGTTGAATTAAAAAGATGGAGGAATGATCATAAAATCAAAAGGAGGAGGAAAAGCTGAAAGAATAATAGATAACAAAGACACAAAACAGAGGCAGATTCGGGTAGAGAAAGAATAAAGTTAAGGATGTTTGTTGAGCACAGTCTATATCAGGCACTATATTGGTGTTTAGTTTATATTTTAATTTAACCCTTACAGAATTGTGAAAAGTAAGCATTAATTAGTCAGTTTTAGAGATGGATAAACCTGAGGATGGGAACTAGATATGCATATTTCACCCTTTCCCATCCCTCTGCTTTGGGATGTGCCTTGCCAAATACAGCTGGTCTGTTCTCTTCCTGGCAGAGTTTCAAAAGAAAACACTCAGCCTCTCCGTGCCAAATCTGCTATAGCTGGATCAGGAGGACTGTGTGATTCAGGGGTCAGTATTAGCAAGCCAGTGTGCAAACACATAAGCCTCATCCTCCAAAGAAGGATTTTCATAATAATTATAGTATTTGCTCTCTATCTGCTGATTCCTCTCTCTTCTCCCTGTCTCTCTCTCTCTCTCTCTCAATTGATTCTGAAATTCGGCAGCAAAAAGAAGTGTTTTGTGGTGATCTCCTATGTGACAGCTAACCGTTGCAACAATACTGCATACACACACAAAACCCCACAAAACCTCAGTGAGCATTTATCTCACTTCTGGATCCACTGGTCAGATGGTGTGACTCTGCTCTACGTGTGTTCATTCTGGGGTCCAGGCAAAAGAGGCAGCAGTTACCCAAGGGAAGCTCTACCCGCAAGAGCAGAAACAGAGATGTAAGAGGTCAAACCCCCATCTTCAAGTGAATCTTACATCTACTCACATCCCATAGGCCAAAGTAAAAAAGCTGGGAAAGACACTCTGCTTAGAGACAGGAAATGTCCAGTTACATGAAGGGGTGGGCCTCAGGGGAGATGAAGAACAGGGTCAGTTCAATCTACCAGACTCTAAAATTCTCAACAGTTTTAATCAAGAAAAATAGAGAAATGTTGGCAGCTTAGAAGGCATTGAGGTAACTGTTATTCTCCCCACTTTAGCTATAGAGCTGTATTTCCAGTTCTCTGCATGAACCATACTGCTGTATCCTATACAATACATTATTAAAGAATTTGTTTTTACAGCCCTTCAATTGCCTCACTCCTCCTGCTCTAAATGGAACCACTGTAGCTATATGCCAGGGATATGCTGTTTTCTGCACAGTTCACCTATTTTATGTGGATATTTTAAATTAAAACAGCAGCTGGAATTACTCTGTCCCTTATCCTAAGTTGATCTTTAGAACAGCCCAGAGTAGCATTTCAGATATGTTACTGACATAAGAGAATTTGGATTCCAGAGCAATATTTTAATGTTGTGCAATTTCTTTACACAAAGAGATCATTTTCAGCTCATTGCTTTTTTATGCTGACTAAGTGATTTTTGCCTAATTTGAGTATTTCTTCACTTTCTTCCTCTTTCTTTTTGCAAGAACTGAAATACGTTCTCATAATCATGGCAACAAAAGACTCAACTGACAACTCCTTCCCTGCCCCAACCATGGTGACCTCCTGCTGCCCTCCCGAGAAAGGAAAAGAAGGAAAGACAGAAGGTCCTCCAAAAATGTCAGGAAGATACACAGTGAGATCTGCCATGATGACAACAGATCTGAAATATCTGCAGGGGATGCCCAAATTGTGACTTCTGGAGAGAGCACACATGACTTTGCACTCTTAAAAATTAATACATCTTTTAGGATTTCCAAAACTTCAAAATTAATGCTCCCTTCTTTCCTACTGAATTAAATAAATAGAAAAGCTTTTCAAAATGCTTGAGTCACTTACATGATTCATTCAAATTCAAATCACTTGACAGAAAAAAAAATGACAGGAAAGAACAACTTTCGAGTCAAAACTAGTTCAGTGCTCACCTGATTTTCCTACAGTTCTAAAAAGCCACACCAGGTTTAGCTTCCCCCACTGTTGGCTTCTCAAGTTAGTTTCATGAAGTTTTTCTCTTCTTTTTCCTTTGGTAGATTCAAATATTCCACTTATATTTTAATTATTAGGGCAGATGTCACTTGTTTTATGTGTGTGTGAGTTGACTTTTTTTGGTGCTTGAGTGTAATGCAGGGTCTCTGTTCCCACCCTCGGCGTGGGTGGACACAGAATACGGTGAGGCCAAAAAGGATCACCCACAGAGCCATAGAAAGGGGAGTCATACCACTATATTCTCACTGGCGGCTGGGTTGGAGACACAGGAAGCAGGAGCCACATGATGCACAATCAGCTGTCCGCTTCTGTGCTCAACCAACCCACCTAACCCCTAACGTAGCCACAGCAGTTATATTAATGGCTAATGGCTAACTGGTAACAGCTGATGGCCACCCAGCCACAGCAGATGGCCATCTGATTACAGCTGAAGGTCATCTAATAACCGAGCCAGCACCTTTCCACATGAGGGCCAGAGCCTGGGAACTGCTCTCTGGGACTCTGTCCCCACATTGAGCAACATGAGGATGTGTCAACAAGTATAGAACAAGAACTGCTTTGTTTTTTCTGTTGTTATTTTAACTTCATTCTTCCAGGACAGCAATAAGAAGGGTGGAGGTGACTGAGATCATTTGAGGAGAGAAACACTTTTTGCACATCTTATTCATCCATTCATTCATTCAAGAACCTCTCACCTGGTAATCACTATGCGATACCAAGGTGGAGGAGAAGCACACCAAGCTTTAAAATGAAATATAAAGTATTTGGGGTGTATGGAAAGATCTGATCAGAAAACCAAAAAATACATGCGTATTTAAAACATCAGGTTTTATTGCAGGAGAATGGTTGCAACGGTGATAAAAAACTGAGAAGCCCAACACAGGACAGTGAGACCATCCAGAGATTAGCAACAATAGGAAACCATTACCTGTCCCTTCTAATTCTGAAGGGACAAAAGGCAGAAGTGGCATGATCAGAGCACAGGGGTCAGTGTCACGTGGCAGGAGCTGGAGCCACATTAAGAAATACACTGCCACCAGTTATGACACCAGGGAAAGGAGATGGAGACAAGCCATGGCTTCCATCTTCCTCCCACTCTTGTTTCCCTCCAGTACTTGTCACTGGCAGTAAACCAACTGGCATGAGGGTTCATTGTTTTGCAAAACAGAGCAAACAAAGAAGTGTGTTTAAGGCCAAATAGTCCCAGGACCTGCCCACAAAATATAAAACAAGAATTAGAAATATCTAACCGAATACTGGGAATATCAACTTTGAACCCTCTACTTACTCCCTGCTCCTACATCAGCCCGGCTATGTAGCCCCACAGTCAAAAATGTTTGTTGGCAGTCTTAAAATACTCTTCCTTCTTTTTACTCAGACGTAAATCTGAATCTTTTAAAAAATGAGTAGAAGGGATCTCTAAAAATGGTATGAGAAACCAAATGGAGGGCAGATATTTTTATATAACTGAATGCTCAGTATAGAAGCAAAAGAGAAACACAACCATAATTGAAGCACTGTAAGAAAAACAACCCACAAAATTTGGGTTCAAATTATAACTCTTGCACTTACAAGCTGTGAGGTCTTCAGCAATTTATTTAATCACCCTGTTTTCTCATCGATAAAATGAAGTTAATAGTACTTTGAGGTGTGCTACAAGGATTTCCATATGGCAGAGATTTAGGGGTGGAAATCTGGTTGGGGGTGGGAAAGTGAGGGCTTAAACCCATGTTTATATAGAAAAACAGCAATTGCACACTTTGGTACTACATTACCAATTAGAGGTAATGTATGTTAATACTTGGATACATACTAGATGCTCAATAAACATTTTTTATTATGTTTCTAGACCATTAAGTAAAACTGTGTGAAGTTTCTTTGTTTGGAATTCAGGTAGATGTTGATAAGAAACTTATTTGTTTTTGTCATCCTAATCTTTGTACTCATCTATTTCCTGCCAATTAGAATAAGCTAAAAAGTTATGTAGAAAAAGAAACCAAAACTCTATTTCTTCTTTCTCAGCAGTAATCACATTTGTGACTATTTGTTTAATGTCTGTTATCTCCTCCTACTCCTAGACAACTTCAGTCATGTCTGTTTTGTTCCTTGCTGAATTCTTAGTGTTCTAGGACAGAGCATCCGAAGACATGAAAAATCCTGAAATCATATTGAAATGCAGGCTTCGCTTCAGTAATTGATTGCTTAACTGGTAAATTCTGAAATAATTAGGTCGTTGATAGCTACAGTTCAAAATTTAAAGATTGTTTCCCAACATAGATTAAAGATTGAACCTACTGTTTCCATATTGGAGTAAACGCTGTACGGAAGCAGAATGCTCGCTGGACGAGTAGTCAACTCTCAATTGAATTCCTTAGGTTATAGTCTAATTCTATTGAATGGGAACTTACTATAAAATTAAAAATGTTATCATTCAGATAAGCAAATCTTACAGTAATGGTTAAAGCTAAAGAACAGCTTATTCTCGGTTGTGTGAATCAGAAAGATTGAAGTTGTGGGTAATACTAAATAAAACATTATATTTCTGTGTCAAATGCCAAAATAATTTTGCATGATGCATAATTTAGAAAATTATGTCATTCTTTCCAAATCTTTATTGCAGCATCTCCCAGTTGTTACAAAACATCCCATAAATCATCTTTTCATAACTTTAATGCTAGGCTGATAATTTTCTTTTTCCTTTTATCCCTTGCCATCATATATTGGGGGATGCCAAAAAAATGTATAAATGTATATAACACTTTGTTCAGTGTTGCTCAAGCAGTAGTTCACCATAATCAGAAGTGTCTAGACGCTGATGGTAACCACTTTGAGCACCACTTGTAATTGCAGAAGTCAAATATGACTTGTATTCATTTTCTGTTATCGGTATATATTATTACAATTTTAATAGTTTTCCTTTCTTAAAATGTGTATACATTTTTTTGGCATCGTGTGTGTGTGTGTGTGTGTGTGTGTGTGTGTGTACATCTTGTTTATCTGCTCATCTACCGACAGATTGTTTCAATATCTTGACTATTGGGAATAATGCTGTAATTCACAAGGGAGTCTCTTCAATATCCTGTTTTAATTTCCTTTAAATATATACCCAGAAGTAGGATTACTCGATCATATGGTAGCTCTATTTTGAATTTTCTGAGGAACCTCCATACAGCTTTCCATAATGGCTGTGCCAACTTATATTCCCACCAACAGAACACAAATGTTCTTTTTTCTTCACATTTTCACCAACACTTATCTTGTCTTTATGATCATAGCCATTCTAACAGGTGTAAGGTGATATCTCACTGTGGTTTTTCCTAATGAGTGCATATCCCTGATGATAATTGATGTTAAGCACCTTTTCATGTACCTTCTGGCCATTTGTATGTCTTCTTTTAAAAAAATGTCTATTCAGTTTATCTGCTCATTTTTTAATCAGATTTTTTTTATTAAGTTGTATCAATACACATAGGGTACCAAAAAAATGTATACACATTTTAAGAAAGGAAAAAACTATTAAAATGGTTAATACTCAATATATACCAATAACAAAAGATGAATACAAGTCAGGTTTGACTTCTGCAATTACAAAAGGTGTTCAAAGTGGTTACCATCAGCGTCCAGACACTTCTGATTATGGCAAACTACTGGTTGAGCAACATTGACCAAAGTGTCCACTTGTACACATATTTTTGGCACCCCTGGTGTAAGTAAGACATCATATCACTTTCTCAATTTTTGACTTAAGGACCCCCTGCTGAGAATCAAGTATCTGGAAGTGGGACCAGGAATCGACACATTTACCTAGCTCCTACTGATACTGTACACCTGACGATGCTTGAGAACCTTGTTATTTGTCAGGAAGAGGAAAAAGAATTCATAAACAAAAGTACAAGCCTTCCTTCAACCTAAAATACTAACTTCTGACACTAGGCTGAACATATTTTATCTATCTTCATAGTACTTATATACTAATACCTGATATTCTATTACATATTTATTATTTCTTCATTGTTCACTCCCCCACTAGAAAATCTGTAATGTAGAATTTACTTGGTCAGAAAGGGGCTTAAAATGTTGGAAAAATGGGAACCAGAAACTGAAAGCTCACCTTAGTGTTTAAGTTGTTACTGAGGAAAATTTTCCTCAGGAAGAAGGGAAAAAAACCAAAAAATTTGCATGCATAGATGTACAAAAAACTGCAGCCCATGGACAATCGTTGAAAAGAGATGTACACCCAGACAATATTTTGGTGGTAATCTATAACATTACAAGAGTAGCATAAAAGTCTTACAAGCACATAGATAGAAGAAGAGGATTTCTTATAAAAGAGCAAATATCCGGTTGGTCTTAGATTTCTCCCTAACAGAAGAAAAGAGTCTAAGGTCCACAGAGAAAAAGGAGAGGTTGTGATACAAGAATTGATTACCAGCCAATTGAAGTTCATGTAGGAAAATAAAGAAAAGACAGTTTCAAATATACATACATGGGCTTAGAAAATAGACAATATATGTACTTCTTGGGGGAAAAAGCAAAAAAAAAAAAAAAAAACACACAAAAAAGTTTTAAATCCCTTTCTAACCAAGTAAGGGTGAATTAAAATGAAAGGTTGAAGTAGGTCTATAATACAACCAGTGGTTTTAAACATAGGATTAAGTCTAAAGTCTTTTAAGTGTGGTATAAAAAAATGAAATGCAACTTTGGAAAATTACTGAAATAAAAGATAAGAAATGTACAAAATAAAAGTTTTGTAATATAAAGTAGGTCTCAAATACCAGATTATATATCTAAAGAGAAAGGAAGATGAAATAAAAGAACTACTAAGTTACTTTACAAAGAAAGGTGTAAACAAAACTTTTACATTTTGCTTTGATGGAAAAATATTATACTTTGCTTTGATACAGATTTTGGGGAAATATAAGTAAGCACAGAAGAATTAAAATCAGAATGTATAACTTCTAAAGTATTAAGGAAAATAAAAATATATGAAATGGTTCATATTACAAACTACAATTTGGAACACACACGCACATACACACTCGCAAAGGAAATACAGGAAGGTATACACATAACAGGTATAAATTTCAAGCCATAAGCTCAGGTATGCAAGAGATTTAATTTTCTTTTTCCTTCAATCAGTTTCACTTCTCTTCTGGTGCCTCAATTTTGCATGGATGGTGGACAATTTTATTCCCAAACTTTAAGGGCTATTCCTCCTTGCCCTAATACCGTATTGTGGCAAAATACCGACAGGTTTTTACAATTGTGCAAAGGCAATCTCGTCCCTGAGAGTGTAATTCATAGATTTCTGCTGAAATTCACACAACTCCAGTTTGCAGGCCTCTTCTGGTTTTGAAGCTTTCTGATTCCACATGTCACTTAAAGCATAGGAATTTTTCTGCAAATTTTCTGTGTGCTCTTATCATTGGCCCAGGTTCACTGACGTCAGAGATACTGTGGATCTTCTTAGTGGCTATGCAAGTTAGCCACTTCCTTTATTGTTTCTTTCTTTTCTCTCCTTTCCTTTTTTTTTTTTTTTTAATTAATGAGGATGTGCTTAATTTGTTCTGCAGCCCGTGTCATAAAAGGTTTTACTCTTTCTGGTCTCTGTTCTTCAAGTTTTTCTTTCCCCCATCCCTACGTCTCCCCCACTCCCTTTACCCCCCAAGCCATTCTTTCTCAGTCTAGTTGTGTAGGACACAGCTCCCTGACCCATGCTGGTATTATGAGCCTTGGGCCCTCGCCTGCCCTCCCCCCACCACCCCCACCACCCCCACCACCCCCACCACCAGGCAGTCGGTAGCCAGTCATCGTTTGGTGGATCACAGCAGCTCCCGGCAGCTTTTGCCAGCTTCCCGCCACTCACGCTGGCTTCCGGCCACTCATACTGGCCACCGGCAGCACACAGTAGCCCGCAGCTCAGGGCAGCCAAGTGCCAGGGACAGCCATTGTTCACAATCTTAGCTGTAGAGGGTGCAGCTCACTGGCCCATGTGGGAATCCAACCTGCGACCTTGGCAGCGTTAGAGCACATGCGCTCCAACAACCTGAGGCACCTGAGCCACCAGGCTGCTCTCAAGTTTTTCTTTGATTGATTTCATGTAATCTTTGATGTATTTCTAGGCTTCTTTTGTAAAGCTGGTTTCCCGCAAATGATGATTCATGACAATATCTACAACAGCCATTACTGTACTTTCTGTACCTTCGCCCTCAGGGCCTTCAGTGGAGGAATTTCCACTAATGAGCGACACATCAATGTTACCCTCTGTCCTACTGACCATCTTCCCCTCTGCCTGCAGGTACAGCCCTTGTGCAATGATCTTGTAAACATTGGAGAACATCTCATGGCTGATCAGGTCCCAGGAGATGCTCACGAGGGCGCTGGAAGGAGGGCAGTTGTGCTGGCTCAGCAGGAGCCCGGGGTTAGCGTGAGGCAGCCACTGCGGCGCTGGAATGGGGCGAGGGGGAGCGGGTGGAAAAGCCTTCATCATTTCAACATTCCCCTAAACTGGATTCCCTCTCCACTTTCACAGCTGCACCCGCTCTAACCCTGCGAGGCAGAACCCAAACCACGCAGCACGGACAGTGGGAGTCCGCGCTCCCGGGCTCACCTCAGACACAAGGAAGGGCGCAGGGCGACCGGCAGCGGCTGAGGGCGGGCACAGCGGGGCGGAAACGGGGCTCGGGAAAGCGGAAGAAGGACGCGGGGGGAGCGGAAGGGAAACTCGCCACCCCTGCGTCCTGCACGACTTAGGCCCCAGGGGCTGCATATGAAGTGCCATCTAGGAGAAACCCCTAGAATGTCGCTGTGTAATGGACTGTAGCGCCTCTCCACACGAATTCCGAACCGGGGCCCCGCGACGCGGAGCCTGCGAAGCCGCCGCGCAGACGCACTGCCCTCTGCTGGGCGTGGGGACGCAGTGCCCAGCGCCGCCTCGGGACTTGGCCAGGTGAGGGAGGGCGCTGGGGAAGATGAGGAAAACTTTCCAGAGAGCGTTGGGGAAATGGCAGCCGGTGACATTTTCGAAAGAGTAGGGAGGCATCATTTCAACGCACTAATTTAAATTCTGAATACTTGCCAGACCCTGTGCTAAGTAGTGTTACCAAAAACAAAAACGAAAGAAAACAATGTCGGTGATGCAAACAAATGTATTTATTTTCAGTCTCCTTTCGGAGAATTGCAAAATGAGGCAGAAGGCCCAGAGCTTTTACAGGATAAAGAATCAAGAAAAAGGAAGAGACAGAAAATATCGGATTGGCCGGGGCCACATCGTCACCCTTGTTTAACATTGAGTTGGCCTGGCTTTGAGGTGTTGGCTGATTCAGTAGACTGCATGTCTGGTCAAACGGAGCATTTACAGGATGGCAAAGTTATCTAAGTTTTGTTTTGCTGATGGGCCACCCTGAACAGGAGCAACTTCATCTTGGACCTAGAAATTCAACAGTAGGTCATGTTCCCAGGGACCTGTGTAATTTTCCTTCTCACTCCCTATGTGTTAAATCATCCTGCTTAACTAAAACTTACATCATTTGCTTTGTGCAGCCAACTTTCCAACACCAAAAAAATGGCCAACTCAGTTTTGGAATATGTTCTTTCATTCTAGATTTTTTTTGAGCCTCATTAATACTTTTACTGCTACACATACACAGGAGTCACAAATGTAGGGGATTAAAACCACAGATTACTTAAATTACTTACACGTTGCAATGGCTGATAAGGACCTTGAGAGAAAAATCTAAATCGACGTTCTCACTCCTTTTTTCCCCTCATTTTCACATCTGAGAACCTGCTGTTTACCAACTATCGCTCTCGGTGCTAGAAGTACAGAGATAAACTGGACACGGGCAGGGATAACAGAGGACTCCTGTGAAGAATTATAACTCTCTTGGAAGAAATAAGCTTTGAAGGAAGGAAAGATATAATTTGTGAAATGTACTGAGGGAGGGAGGAGCATAGTAATCAAATCAAACAGTTGATCTTTTCTTCAGACTTAACTGGTGTCACCTGAAAGATGAGTGCGTAATAATAGGTGAGACACAGGCAGTGATCATCAGTCCACTAAGAGAAACCAGCTTGCAAAGAGGAATGGAATCGACAGAGGGTGAGTGGTGAGAATAATAAACAGGGTAGGTGGGGGGTTGGTTTGTGGACAGATTCTTAAGCCTGTTACAGCATTATGGATTCTTAAGTCTTGTATGCCAAATTATTAACATTATTAGCAAATGTCGTTTGTCAGGCACTGCTCTATGGTAGAACCTACAAATGCCTTCCTGTAGCCAAATCTAGTGGGAGGATTTGGTTAAGGAAGTAAGTACAGGAAAGTGTGAGTGAGGGTTAATAAGGAATATAAATGCTGTGAGAACAGAGTATTTTATGTAGTCTAGAGTATTAAAGGAGATGACTTGGAGTTACCCCGAGGAAGGGAAAAGTGTAACAAGTGAGGGATCACATATACAAAGACTTGGAATACAAAGACTTCTCTAAAGACCTAAAGGTCTTTTTTTCTAAAGAAAACCTAAAGGATTTGAGGAACTGAAAAAGTCATTTCAGCTGTGTGAGGAAGAGGGGTGTGTGGCATGTAATGGTATTCGAAAGGCGCATTATGTAATGACAGTCTAAAACCCAAATCAAAACCCGATCAACAGATCATATATATTGACAGTCTAAGACAGAATATTTCTGATATTTTTGTTTACTATATGCCTTAGGCTAATTATTTTCTGATTAAGTATGCATTTGTGTTAATTTTTGTTATCACCAAATTCCTGCAGGTTGAAAACAGGTTACAGCTGCCAAGAGAACAGTTAGCTTGTGCCCTATGCAGGGAGGGGCACTATTTGGTCACCTTTGCAGAACATGAAAAAAAAATTGACAGGGAAACACCTTTGATGTCACATGTCCATGGGACTCTCTTCTCTTCCCTTCCAGGGGCTTGATTGTAAGCTTGTTTAGCTGGACTGAATCTGCCTGATTGTAAGCTTGTGTAGCAGGACAGCAAAGCATCTTGCATGATAAGTTTTAAACGTACCCTTTGTCCTGAAGAAAGTTTATAAAGTTATAAATCCTCAGAACCCTTTCATTGCCTCATGATTTTGGAACTAATGCAAAATGCTGATTGCTGAACTACATGTTTGTACAAAACCTGAATCTCAGTCCCGTTTCTTTATTTTTACTTTAGGTATGTAATAGTTTAATAGTGTCTAATACCTTTACATCGTCTCAGCACTGAACTCTTAGTCTCTGAAATTAGAATTGGGATGAAAGTGTATAGAATAGTCTGTCGTCAAACTTCTAGAATTGGATTCCTAAACTTGAGGTCAGCAAATCTGGTAGGCTTAAGCAGTGACCTTGAGTTTTTATGGTACTATTCTGTGGCACAGACAAGAGAATATGAGGAGAAGAGAGAAAAGAAGGGAGCATTAGTGGAAAGAGGACAGGAGTGGGGTGAAGAGAGAAAATATAGAATTAATACAGAGAAGGGTACATGAAGTATTCTAGGTTTCCTTGGAAAAATCAGCATATCAAAGATGTTTAATGAGGTAAAAATAATGTTAACAAATATTTAAATTGGTAATGATTTAAGGATAAGAAGATATAGATCTGATGGCGTCTGTACCAGTTTTGTGTTGTTGGGTACCGGAGGGAAGGGTAATATATGGGGACAGAACAGACTCCTTACAATGAGAGATTTATTATTTGTTGATTCTATTGTTTCACAATAATAATTTAAAATAATAATGATTGTATAAACTTTAGTCCTCCTTATTTTCTATTTAATTCTTTGTTCTTTTCCCCAAACACAATATTATGGAAAACATAGGCAAATTTATATTTTTTTAAATTGCCATCCAGGTCCTTATCAGGGTTCTTTGGCACATTTGTTTCATACTGATGTCGTGGTCAATGTGGAGAAGATATGACATCATGACCTCTGCCCCCATTTAATTTTCCATTGAGCTGTATCTTCCATTATCTGACTTAACCCTTGGGGCAAAACTTGCATAAAGCATACACCAGGAAAAAGGAAGTTTGGATATATTTTGTTTGGCTCTAACTCTATGTATGTCTCCAGGTTTTGTAAACTGACCTTGAGAGATTATTTTTCCTAGACTAGAAACCAGCCTAAGGAACCTATGTGACTTTCTTCAAATGGGACACTTGCCAAGATAAAGGCAGTCCCAGGTTCCTTTTAACACACAAGCTGAGGGAGAGAGAGAGAATGAGTGAACATATTGTAGAGAGGATCTGTGCATTTGAAATTAAGGAAGGAAAACAGAACTAAGAAAATTCAAAATGGCAGTAGTATCAGTGGAAACAGTTTCACTTTTTTGGCTCTGTGGGGGAGGAAACTAATTTTTCTTGTACCCTTCTAAATTCTTCTGGCTCATCTGAAAATCAAATTGACATGAGACAGATTAGCAGAAGAAAATAATCAAATTTATTATGTAAGAACATGGGACCTGTAGAGAAATCAGGCAATTAAGGCTTATAAGCTATCTTGAGCTAAAGAGAAAGATGGAGGTTCTGGTTTGGGACTTAAAAGGAGAGGAAGGCAGTTCATATGAAGATGGAAAAGCAGATGTTTCGTAAACAAATGTTTGCTGGGCCATCTTTAATAATGGGACACAGAGAGGGCTTTGATCACAAACAGGCCTTGCTAGGTTCCTACCTGTCTCTCATACTTAGTTCATATTAAACTGTAGTTATCTGTGATAATAGCTCCCTTCCTGGAGGTTTTTCTATATGAATTCCTTTAAGTGGGTAAAGGAGTAGGTTCAAAGGTTCTTTCTGACTCTTTTGTGTCTTAAAAATAGCCAACTTAAAGTTACCATTTTCGCCAAAAGGCACATTTTGGGGTGACAAACTACTTCCCCTCATTTCCTACAGAAAGCTATAGTATTTCGACTGAATTGTGTGCCTTTGGCTGAAAACCAATATCTTAATAACTCCTGAAATTCTTAGTGTGGATTTCTTCCCCTAAGAGTTCTTGAGGCAACTTGATATTCACATTTGGGTGATAACTTAGGAAGCCTCCAAAATCCTTGTTTTTTTTCATAACCACTTCATACTTAATTAGTAATAACATTTTATGTTTGATGTCCTCCCCTTCCATTTTCCATAGACCTAAATTTTCTACCTTTATCACTTTATTTGCCCTTCAAGTTCATTCATTATGTTTATGTGCAAAAGTCCTGAGGGGCCACCTTATTTTAAATCTTCTCAATTTCTTTGAAAATGTGTACATAGATTTATACTTCTAGTAGTGTACATTTTTGATATTTGGTTAAGAATATGCAATATCTAAAAATAAATAGAAATATCTTAAAATTCATTGAAATATTTAACATTACAGTTCTATATACTAAAGGACAATGAAGCTTTCAATAAAATGATTTGTCTTTGTATTTATAAGTCACTTTAGTGGTGAAATTTTGAAATACTGTTCCCAGTTCTTAAAGCATATCTGTTTATGGGATTGCATTCTACTGTGTTATATTTTTAGATACTTATACAGTCCAAGTGTTCTGCTAAGACACTTGAACGAAAATGCCACTTGAAGGTGAAGCAATTTAAAGTGGAGGGAAAGGAGGTTGTGTTGTAACATTTTTGAGGGTGCCATGTTCTCCATCTCTTTCTGATATCATTTTGTAACTCAGAGAGATATTTCCAAAGTTATAAAACAAGTTTATTGCATTCCATCTGGCAACCTGATGATTTCTTTTTCCATTTTCCCACATTTTCTTCATTAAGCATTTATTAAGTACATGTTATATGTTGAGCTCTATACTAGGCTCTAGTGACAGAGGGTATTACCGTATGTACCTCAAAGAACTGCTCTCAGGAAGTTTTCTGTCGAGTGAGAAAGACAAATGAAAAATAAAATTAAAATGATGTGCAAAATGTGTTAAAATGGAATAATATAGTATACTGTGTTGGGAAAAATAAAGGGAATGATTATCTGTACTTAGGAAATTCCCTTTTAAAGGGAACTTAGGAATTCAGTTTTTAAAAATGATTCTATATTTACCAGGTCAATGAGGAAGGAAAAACATTGTAGATGGAGGTAATAATATACGTTAGCAAGATAAATTTGTGGAACTCTGGTTGTTGGGTGTCTTATGTAGACTGTGTCGAGATGTCATGAGAGAGGAGATTCAGGATATAGGTAAGGACAAGTCAAAATGAGCTTTGGACTTGATCCCTTTGTTAGTAGAAAGCTATTGAAAAACTTTAATTTGGAATAACCTGATTGGATTACAAAGATAACTGATTTTAAGGAGTATGTGAAACTACTTGGTGACTATTTTATTAGTCCAGGTGTTATTTAATGAGGTTTGAACTATGCTAGTAGTAGAAGGAATTAAGGATGAGAAAGCTAAGCATGAAGAAATCATTTTAGAGGTAGGTTGCATGTGGGGAGTGGGGGGCGGGGAGGAAGAAATTGGGTTTTTATGCTATGGCTTACTGGATTGACTAGACTATCAATAGTTAAGGGAAGGAATAAAGAAGGAGCACAGGGTTTAGGAGAAGTATGAGTTCAGGTTTAGGGAATGATTTGGAAAGTCTTTGGTACACCTAGAGGTGAGGAGTAAGGAAGTAGATTTCTGTTTGAGTTAGGAGTATACAGGCATAAGGTCTCAACTGTAGATAGAAATGTGGGATTTGTCATCGAACGGGTTTTGATAAAAGCTACAGGCAAACAAAAGAAGTTCAAAAAATTAACAATTAAAACAAATAAAGAAATGGGCACAAAGCTTGAATAGACACTTCACAAAAGATGATATACAAATGACCAATCAAAATGGAGCTTGACTTCATTAGACATCATAGAAATGCAAAGTGAAACCACAATGACATAGTACTCTAGAAGACCTAAAATGTAACGAGAAAAAAGACATAGCAAATGATAACAAGGTTGTGAAACAACTAGAACTTTCACTAGCTGTGGAACTACCAGTTTATATTGATACAACCATTTTAGAAAATTCTTTGTCAGTATCTTTTAAAGTTGAACAGATAGACAGATACAATCATTATGATCAGTAATGTACTGGGAAACCAGCTGTGTGTGTGTGTGTGTGTGAGTGACAGAGAGAGACAGAGACAGAGACAGAGAGAAATTGAGATTGATATGTAGAGTTTGCTGATACTCCTTACCGTGGTCAATTTTAAGCTACCAGTGGTTTAATAAAAATGACTTGCAAAAATTCTTTAATGTTTAACGATTAGTACAAGCCAGATGCAGCTCAACCCAATAATTTTATTTCCAGATATATAGCCAACAGAAATGCATACATGTTGACTCAAAAGACACATACTAAAATGTTTACAACTCTATTTGTAATGTGCCAAACTGGAAACAACCCCAAAGTTTATTTATTTTAGAATATATAAATTGTGGTATATTCATATAATAAAATACAAGAATGAAAAGAATGTACTTTTTAGAGCCTAAGTACACATAATAACAGTAATGGATGTCACAAACATAGTTGAAACCAGGCACAAAATATATACTATATTATTGAATTTATATAAAGTTCAAAAACAGGCAAACTAATCTTGGGTATTAGAAATCAAGATAATTGTTATTCTTATTTGGAGCGGAGACTGAAAGGTGGCACAGTGGACCTTATGAGATTCAGGTTATTTACAGGGTGCTATTTACTTGAATATATTCACCTTGTGAAAATTCACTGAGCTGTAACTTACGTATGTATAAGTTAATACTTCTCTGAATGTGTGTTTTATATCAACAAAAATGCTTACATAGGGCAAAAAAAGCCTATAGGTGGAGTTGAGATTACCCAGGATGTATATATAAAGTAAGAAGAGTGACAGAACCCTGGGGAACAGAAACCACATACAGACACATTCCTGTTTCTTTCCCCGTTTTCCTCAGGACCCCTTCCAGCTTTTTTTAATGAAAATATTGCATACGGTAAGTATAATGCTAAGAATAAAATTTGTGTTAGAGAGTGAGATTGCTTTTGTAGCACTTCTGCATTGAGACTGTTTCTATGGGGACATTTGCACTGAATTTATTCTTAGACTTTGAAAAAGTTAAAGAATTGGAGGAAGAAGAACTACTGTCATGAGAAAGACTACCTGGGGGCTGGAGACGGTGCTAAGTACAGAACAGCAACATTCTTCTAAACCTCCCTAGTGTACTGGATCGCAGTAAATGCAACTATGTCTACTATGTCATCATTTCTCAATGATATACTGAAGTTACATACTTTGTGAATAATTTGGTTTGAGAAAGGGGGAAAAGGAAAGGAATTCTGTATTGACCGTATTCTCAAGGAGTGCTTTTAGAAGTGCGGAAGTACTCCTAGGTAAGCAGAAAGCTCTGTCACTAAAGCCTATAAATGTATAACGTTAGAAAAGTGTCTGTTTCTCTAGGCTACTGTATACTTATTTCTCTTTTACAGAAATGGCAGGGAGTCTTTTGAAGACATCATCTATGTCTCTAAGGACAAAATTGCTTCATCCAGTGGGATTGTCACTTTATAATACGTCTCATGGCTTCCATGAAGAAGAAGTGAAAAGAAAACTTCAGCAGTTTCCTGGTGGATCCATTGACCTTCAGAAGAAAGATAATGGCATTGGCATTCTTACTCTGAACAATCCAAGTAAAAAGAATGCCTTCTCGGGTATAAAGAACTTTTTTTTGCTAGTTAAAGAATGACACTAAATCTAGCCTTCTTACTCTTATCCTTACTCTGGTGACAGAAGTCTTGAAAGTTGAGGTACTCTTTGTAGAACATGAAAACAAAACAGAACTATCATATAAACCAGGAACATTTTTTTACTAATTGTGAAAATTCTAATGTTTTTTTAAAAATTCATGTATAAGAGGCTGATAAAAAGGAAACTGTCAAAGTAATCTTAATTATTTTTCCATTAAAATTTATTAACTGCTTAATAACTTCATTTATTTGTGTTCAACTAATGTCACTGGGACACAAAGGGAAGATGGTTTCAAAGATTTTTAAAACTAAAGAGAAAACCTATAAATGAAAAAATAAATTACTGTTCAGCTTAATTTCTGTGAATTGAGCTAAGACTGATTTTAACCATGTAATTCCAATAATCAATGAAAACACTGCACTTGCCTTTTCGTCCCTTTCCTAACTCTTAGATAGTGGTAAATACCTTTTATTTACTAGGCAGCACTCTTGGCGTATAAGAATTTCATATATAAGAGACCTGAAGGTCCAGGACATAGGTAATTTGTAATTTTTTGTCAAAGCTCAAGTTCAGATTATGCTCCCATGAAGTTATGCAACAGCTAATGAGTAACCTTGCTGACTACCCAGCCCTCGTATTTCAAGGTGATTTTTGGCAATTTCTCTATTTCTCAGTTATGTGCTTCATGGGGATAAATTATACCTGTAGTAGCATTTAAAATATTGGGCTCAAAAATATCGCAATAAATTTTCATACATCCATATATAATTATACCTATAGACATAATTCAGTAGACTGAAAACTTTGTAAATTGCCAATGGTGGGTCTTTAAACCAAAGATGACTTTTCTTTCCACTTAGCAGAATTCAGAGATGACTCTCTCTATTAGTGTTAACCAATAGAAATATAATGCAAGATACAAATGCAAGCCACATATTTAATTTAAAATTTTCTAGTAGCTGTAATTTTAAAAGAAACAGGTAAAATTAATTTTACCAATTTATTTAACCCAGTACATTCAAAATATTTTAACATGTGACAGATATAAAAAAAATTATTAAGAGGTATTTTCCTTTTTTATTTTCATACCAAGTCTTTGAAATCTGGTGTGTATTTTCCACTCATTGCACATCTGAATTTGGACTAGCCACCTTTTCAGGTGCTCAGTAGCTACATGTGAGTGGTGGCTACTTTATTGGAGCGTGCAGCTTCATACCTTCCATTGATACAGAGAATAAAAGCCAATTTTAATATTAGCCTTGGAAAAATCAAATTAGATAAGACTGCTCCAGAGAATTGGATTAGATTAGTAGTTTTAATTCAGTAGAATGCTACAAATAATTTACAGTTGTAAAACTTTTTATTCAAGTGGAAACAAATATTAATTTGATGCCTAATATTTAAAACTAATACAAACAAAGCGACATTAATTTGGGTAATGGTGTTTGGTTGGGTTGGGTTGGGTTTGGAAATGGTGAGTGAGTGAAACAGCACACAACTCCCAAGGTTCTTGTTTGAAAATCACCCAAGCAGATACTCTTTAAGGTTCCTTCTAATTCTTAACAATTATTGTACAAAGTCAACAAGATGAGCTCAACATTAACCACTGGTGTAGATTTCTCATACTCAAGGCCAGTGTCAGTTTTTTTTTTTTTTTTTTTGAAGCTTAAATATTAGGGATGATGGAAAGTCCATATTTACCTATATAGATATATTCTTACTCTAAATGTGTGTTTTACTGTTAAAAAAAAAACAAAACAAAAAAAACTACTAGACTGTAAATCTTTTGAGAGCTAGAACTATATTTCTAAAGCATGTAGGACTTCTTTGGGAAAGTCTGCTGTTTTAATGAAGTCACAGCAGTTAGAAAGGATAGCTGCAGTAGTCGTTTGTGAATCAGCAACATTAATTTAACATTTATTGTAGAACCACTTTACTCCTGGTTACTTCAGAAAATGGAAAATAAAATAATAGTTCTTGACATCGTGGGGTTTATAATCCAAAGAAGTGGACATAGTTTAATGGGCCCTATATAGTAAATTGTGGAACCAGGTGGTACACATTCTTTATTAATTTTAACCCTCTGTTATGATCTTAATATTGACTTCTAAAGATTTTCTTAAGCAGAGGAAAGAGTGAATTTAATCATGCTGAGAGCATTATGAACTTGGAAGATCATCTAGATAAAGCATATCTAAAAGAATGACAGTCTCTGCTGTTTTCATTTAAAATTTATCCATTATAAAGAAGCTCCAGTAGAATTTCAGAATGATATCAAGGTAACAATCTAATATGTAAATCATGGAATTGATGATTGTTAGGCATCTTATTGGCAGCCTGTGAAGTACTTTTTGGGCTTCTCAGCACACTTTGCAACCTTGGAACAATATCCCTTGGCGGAACTAATATCTATCACTTTCTGGAACTAATATCCTTTATAGTAGTTCTGATGCGAGTAGGATAAGAATGTCACCTTTGTTTTGTGTACCGTATGTCCAATATATCATAAATCTCAGTCTTCTGGTAAGCCATACTAAAGTTAGGAATATAACTCTAGTGAGCTTGTTGACTAAGACAATGTGTACTGCTGTTACGTCATGTATATTTCATTTTTACATGAAGAAGTAACTTTTTTCTTACCCCCATATCCCATATTATTAATTCCAATTTTCCTATTCCTATGACATGTATGATATATTCTCATTTTTCTACCTAACCATGTATCTAGCATGATTTATTAATTTAGATATAGAGATCACTAACAAATTGTAAACTTTTAAAGCAGGCACTGCCACGTATACTTCTTTGGTATATATACTTCATAGTACCAACCCAATAAGTATTTGATAGCTATTCAGTAAATATTTGTAAAATATATGACTTAAGAGTATTGTTTGATGACTTATGGTTTCTAAATTATTTCTGTTTTTCCAGTATTTTAGCTGTTTGTGATTCCCCTTCCCCTCTCTGGCAGGTGCTATGATTCTACAACTTTTGGAAAAAGTGATTGAATTGGAAAATTGGACAGAGGGAAAAGGTCTCATTGTTCGTGGGGCAAAAAATACTTTCTCCTCAGGATCTGATCTGAATGCTGTGAAAGCACTAGGAACTCCAGAGGCAAGTCTTGTATGAATTACATACTAGATCCTGCATGTTTATCAGACATCTATGGCTGAGATATTTATATTTTACTTATATGCTTATTATGATGATAGCTACTCTTTAATAGTTTTCCAAGGATCAGAGTTTTGCTTCGTAAATTAAAGATTAGTTTGCAATAGCGTGAAGTACTGGAGAGGGGAGAAAAAGGAAGGACAGGAAGATTAGCGATAACCAAAGTACATTTTTAAAACCAGCAAGAATTTGAATTCTTTTAAATGGAAACCCTGTAACATCCTCCTGATAAGGAATTTTACACAAGGTACATGTATAAGGTATCTAGCATAGCTTTGGTACATAGTAGGCTTGAACAAATGATAAAAATTTGCTTTTGAATTATTACCTTGATAGAAAAAGAATCCTAATCATCTTCCATTGTCAGTCCTTCAAAGAACTTTTTCTTGTATTCTGGTTTCTGCTCACTACTCCTAGACAAAACAAACAAACGAAAAGAAGGAAAAAATGTAAGTGTTTATAGCCATTTAATTATAGATGTGGGTGTATGTAGGTAATAATGTTTTAATGGTATTGCACAACTCTCACGTGACTCTATGTAGTATATGATCTCTATGTATATAAGTATGTGAGGAAAAGAGCTGTCTCTTGGTAATTTTGATAGACTTGGATTTGAGTACTGGTTTCAACACTTTCTAGCTAAGTGATTGGGCAGTCACTTAATCTTTCTAAGTCGTATTTTCCTAACCTATAAATGAGAATTATATATTTCACAGAGCTATTGTGAGAATTCAAGATATGTTTATAAAGTGCCTATTAGCATAGTATCTCAGAGAGGTAGCTATTATTTTTATTTCAAAGATCTTGATATTAATAAACATTATTACGTATGAGAAGATTCATAATTTGTGGCACCACTAGACTTAAATTTTTAATGTGTCTGAATGGTTAGAGCACTAAGCTAGAGAATTGAATACATATGGGTTCTTGCCTGGGCTCTACTAATAATTAGATATGTGACCTGCAAGTCATTTGATTATAATTTTTCATCTTTAGAATGATTGTGTTGCTAGGCACCTTACTTTGTTCGCAGAGGACACTGGGAAGGTAGAATGAGATAATAGATTGTTGTGGGTCTGATATAAGTCAGGTAAGAAAACATCTCTAAAAAACGTGAAAGGTTATTTTGGTTTCTTACAGTTAGAGGTTCTTTCTGTCTCTTTAGATCATGCAACCAGGATTTTATCCCCTATGTATGGAAAAGCTAAAAGTGGGAACAATGCTAATTGTTTCACACACACACACACACACAAACACACGTACACGTGTAGTGGGTCTGATCTAAGTCGTGTAGGAAAACATACCTAGTTTTTATACAGACTTCAGAAAAGGGATCAGTTCAAAAACTTTATTCTTTCTCATATGGACATTCTCCACGTAATCTGCTTTCTTAATGTGGCAGTAGTATAAGGTTGATTTGATCAACAGGTGAGAAGTAAGGTGGTGTAGGTGCAATGATTAAATAGCACTGCAGATGTCCATCACTTCTTGTTATGGACATCTGCCAGTCTCATCAAGAAAAGCTGGAATTGTAGTTCTGCTTTACAATGTGTATGCTTAGAACCTAGGTTAGTACTTTAAATACCTTATTTTATTTAAAACATTTTCCTATGTAAATGGATCCTTTATCATACTTTTATGAAATCTGCCTGGTCATAATATAGGAAATAGGTAGCATAGAAATAAGCAATTTGAGTAAAATTCTCTTTATGAATAATATTAAGAAACACTGTAATATGTATGAAGAATGGGGTATTTTTTTTACATGGTGATTTTAAAATTAACAAGCACTAGAAATGGTATGTATAAAGTTCCTGATAAGTATTTCCATTTCATGTAGACTATTTCTATATGCCTGAGAAATAACTATAAATATGTGTGAAACTGACATAGCACATGGCGTGGGGACTTTGGAGGCTCATACATGTGTATGAGTTGCAGCTGCACGTATGGATGCATCTGCCCCTCACGGCCCAGACATCCTGAGACTCTTAACAGGACTTAGGTCATAAACAACCTTTCTCTCAAAGAGGCCCTTCTGTGTCTAATACACTCTTTGTTGTTGCAGATGCACCACTAGCATCTGATTATTTGTTGAATTTGCTCTTTGAGCATGATAACTGGAATAAATGATGATTTTAGTAATTGGATTGCATTCTTTTCTAATTATAACAGATACTAGAAAGCGATTATTAAATGGTGTTTTTTAAAAAAAGACAATTATGTTGATGTTTTTGCCACTGTATTTTTTCAGTTTTAAAAAATACTTTATTAATGAAAATTACAAATATAAACAAGAGAGACTTACACAGCGAAACCCTCATGTACTCATAATAGAATCAGCAACCATTTTATTGTATGTTTATCATTCCACTTTTTTTTTTTTTTTAATATAGCTGATCTCTTAAGAAGTTGGTTTCATTTTGGTATCCTTTAATGAGTGGGAAAAGAGCTTCAACTGTCTCTGGTAGGCAGTTAATCCTTGGTTGTAAAGGTCCAGGCAGAGAGATGGACGCAAGCATTAGTCCTGAAAAGTTACGGGACAGAGAAAAGAATAAAATAGGGGTAAAAATCTAATGTAAGTATTAACCCAATTGTAAGATTTGGATTTGATGCCACAAATATTCTGTAGAACACAAGAAGATTTTTTCAGAGGGCGAGGGCGAGAAATAATCAAAATCCAATTACAAGCTTCAAGATGTCGGGAAATAAAACCTGCTTACTTTGCAATGAATGGGTATACTGCCTCAAGGAAAAGTCTGGCATTTTAGAAACCTGTAAACTTAATGTAGCTTGAAGATAATATGCAACTTTACCCCCTGACTTACCTTGTTACTTTTCTGCTAATCTATTGCTCCTTATTTCTCTGTTGCTTAAATTTCTGGTGACCTCAAATTTCCTGTCTAATTTCTTTGTTACAGTCCCTTTTTAGCATTATTAATTTACAGATAAGCTATTATAATTTTCTCTAAACCCTTTCATATATTTTGAGGAAATAAATAAATCCATATAACAAGCACTTAAGGGAGAAAAAGGAGGATAAATGTGGCTTAAAGTCAATGTGATGTTAACAGTTCCTTGGACACTTAGGCTGAGAATTTTTTTTTTTTTTGTAAAGTGGTGAAAGAGTAGTTTATTAGAAGAGGTAGTACACTCCAAAGAAATAGGAGCAGACCAGAGCAGCAGAGAATGGCTCAAGGGCTCATTATTAAAAGAAAAGTACACTCCAAAGGGTTTGGAGTAGGTCGCAGAGCAAAAGCAAGGCTCAAAAGGTTTAGGCTGAGAATTTTGCTTCTCATCTTTGTTATACTCGGAAGAGCTGGGGGACTAGGGTTGGGTCTCAAGGTATCATCCAGATAGGATGAAACGATCACCGCCTGCAGCAGTTCTACTAACCTTTTTTCGTACTTCTCAGCTTCCACAGCTTTCATTTATCAGAGCAGGTCTAGCTTTCATTGGTGCCTTTCCCTCAGTTTATTCTATCGTAAGTAGGGATTTATCTCTCATTGGCTTGTTTTCTTCAAGCCAGGAAGAGGCCTGAGCATTTAACCATTGTTGGCTCAGTGGCTTTGGAGGACAAATTTAAGAAATTAAATCTTTCTTCCCCCTAGGTCATGTTGACTAGTACAATGTAATCTCTATTTTGTGATACATTTAAAGCCAAAGCATACTCATTATCTGATTGCCAGTGCTATTACTGATAATAATAGCAATGATATAATAGATAACATTCTTGTTCAGTTATACATCAGGCACTGTTCTAAGCACTTTCCATATCATATCTTATTTAATCATTACTAATGAGATAGGTACTTTTATTAGCACCACTTTACAGATGAAGAGACTGAGGCACACAGAGGTTAAGTATCTTGCCCAAAGTCAAACTAGCTAGTAAATAGCAGAGCCCATATTCCAACCTAGGCAGTTTGGCTCTAGAGTCTGTGGTGTTAACCATGACTTTTAAACATTTTTTACTGCTTCTTATCTTTCAAATGAGAATTATATTAGTACACAGGCTAATACCTGCTTTGCTTTCCTTTCTACCAATTCTAGATACTTCCATCAGAATTTTAAGTACCCTAAATCTAGTAATAGAAAATAGGCCTATTAAAATTAGGCCTACTTGAGATCATTTAACAGGCTCTGTTGGACAGGTTAATAGAATATAAATGAGTCTAGTTTTAAACCTTCTAGCTGTTTGTGCTTGTATTAATTTTCTCATCACTATGATATATATAGACAGACCTTTTTGAGAAAGGATTTTGATTAGGAAATTTGTACTATATTGTTTTTTTACTGTTCATTGACTGCATTTGTTTTATGAATAAACACAGATCTCCACCTAAAGTTCATTTGATTCAGTTAACTGTAGCAGACACATACTATATGCAAAACATCGTACCAGCTCCTGAGGATAAAGAAAGCATTTTGTCAACTTCAAGGAACTTATTGTGTAATAATTCAAGGAACTTATTGTGTAACTTATTGTGGCAAATGCCACTCCCTTTCTCCTTTATGAAGCCTTCTCAGCTACCCCAGCCAACCGAAATGAATGGTTTCTTATTCGGTACTATTCTCAGTTTATTCAAGCATTTTTTCAAATTCTTATTCTGTATGCCTTGATGCATGCTGCATTTCTTTAATTCTGATAAGATTTTTGAGGAATAGAAACTAGGTCTACAATCAACTTATTATATTCCCTTGCCTTTATCTTGTATAGATAATAATGAATCCAAACACAATGCATACAAGACATTCTGTAAGGGCTACAGTTAAGTTACAAAATTAAAAATACCACAGATATGCAAAGGAGAAAACTGAGATCAAAGAGTCCTGAAAGATGAACAAAAGAAAATACTGCATCATTTGTATTTCAGACAGAATCAAAAAAATTTTAATTAAAATGTTATTTTAAAAAAGTTAGGTGTATTTCTGACTTCGTTACTAAGTCCTGAAAATGCTTTTTAAAACTTTTTTTATATAAAACATTTGTGTTATACCTTTGTGTTTATGCTTTTTCTTATATAAAGGATGGAATGGCCTTATGTATGTTCATGCAAAACACCTTAACAAGATTTATGAGGTAATGTATTTTTCTTTTTAAAATATGATTCCTAAAAAACCAAAAATAGTTCTTTATTCTGACTTGCCACAGTTTAAAAAACAGGTATACCTGATTTTCAAAATACATTTATTCTAACGATGAACTATCTATTTGTGTCATGAAGGACAGTCATTTAATTAAATGTTAGTGAAGTATAACAAGTATTTAAAAAATAAGAGCAAATGAGAAATAAAAAGAATTTAAGACGTAGCACTTTTCCCTAAAGAGCTTATTTATATCACTAGCTATGTTTAGGTATAGACATGGGAAAGTTAAATACTGATATGAGAGCAGAATAAAAACACTAGTCAAGAGATGTCACATAAAGATTACCTAATATTCAAAATTAGTAGAATGTATAGTGAAGTGGTCTGTATCCAGAGAAGAGAAACAGAACTGTGGTTTGGAGAAGGATTTTACAGATTTCTAAGAAAGATGGATTCACTTTGCACCATGAAAAAGAAAAGGGAGCGAATTCTTCTTGGCCTATCACGATGCATTTGGAGTTATAAACAATGACATGTTTGGGCTGATTAGCTTTCTACTTTCGTATTCCAACTGGAAACAATTTAAAAATTATAAAAACTAAGGAAATTCGTATTTATTTAGCATACTTACTAATTGGATATCACTGTACTTTTGATGTTGTTCGTATGTGAGAACCTAGAAAGAATAATGGAATCCTAAAATGATATTCTAAAATACTTTTTCCATTGTATCAGGTCCTGTTCACTTCCCTCTCCATGTTACATTTGACTTTTTCTTAGCTAAATCTTAAAAATATTTTGGTTTTCTTTTTAATCTTTTTTATTGGAAGTGATGTAAATGATGTTGGATCTGCTGGCAGTTTCTGGGTGTGGGCCGGCATCATGTCTCGTGAAGCCGAAGAATGGACACACGGACCAGGGAGAGGCAAAAGGTTGTAAAGGAAGATAGTCTATTAAAGGAGAAGTGCAAGAGAAGCGGTTGCAGCTCCCGAGCGGGAGGGGATCCCGAGTAGGGGTGCCCAGTGACTGAGGCAAAAGCTCCCACTTTTATACCTTCCCTTGCCTGCTTGGGAAAGGGGGCTGGAGCCTTGTAATGGAATTCATCTGTTAGGTTTGTCCTGTTTGCCCATCCTGAAGGGATTAACAAACTAACCTATTCTTATCTATCAGATCAGCTCCTTTTTCTGGCCAGAAGGGATTTGAGATTATTTATTAACCTCAATGCTATTCTCATGGCTCTGTCCAGGAGTGAAGGAGACATTCCAGGGCCTGGAGTTTCAGGATATGGCTGCTTTTTGTTTATTCCACCAGGGACCCCTCTGTCTACCTCACAACCATGCTAACTATCCTGTCTCAGAAGCAGTATGTGTTAAGAAATTTTTGATTACTTTAAAGCTATAGTTTTGCATTTTGGTTAGAACCTACAAAAAATTTCATACTTTCAAAACATTTTATAGTTACCTTTTAATACACACTCCTGCAAAGGGTTTTGCAAACAGGAAAGGTGAAAGATTTATTTTTGCCACAGAACCATTCCTTTATATAGGATTAGTCTGTAGGTCATTTCAGTGAGTAATGAAAAGATATCTGATAGGAACCTTTATAATAACACAGTTTAGGAGCTCAGTCTTCTGTACCACATTTCTTCCCTTTGGATACAGCCTTAACTTTCCATCTATAACCTGATACAACTAAAATTGGACTACGACAATATCACATTGTTTTATTCCTGATTGCCAGTTGTTCAGAAGTTCCAGGAGCTGTATATTATCCAAAAGCATCCATATATTTGGAATAAAGTTACAACATGGCTATAGTTTAAAAATATTTAATGATTCAGGGAGGTATTTTGGTAAACTTACATGGAATTTAGTATTAATTATTGCATTTTCAGTATTACACTGTTTTGCTCCTCAGGATGTGAAGGCTCAAGGTTCTACTGTCCTTTGAGGTTTATTTGTTGTTATAAACATAGTTCAATAACTTTGTGTCTATTGCATCTCAAATTTTTTTAAATAACATTTGTAGATTGATATTGAAATTGTTAACATCAATTTTTCCTTTTTTCTTCAATATACAGACTTCCTTTAATAAGTGTTGCACTGATTCAAGGTTGGGCATTGGGTGGAGGAGCAGAATTTCTTACAGCATGTGATTTCAGGTAGGATGAAAATTGCGTTACTCCGTGCACAAATATAATCAACATATGCTCAAATGTTGTTTTTGCCTGAATATAAATATTTGATACATTCTTAAACAAGATAATCAAGTAACAAGTATTTTCTTTTTGTCAGTCATTAAAGTAGATAATTTTAGTCAGTCTAGTATAATTACTCTACCATTACTTTATTACCATGCATTCAAAAAGTTAAAATGATTTTTAATAAATCAAATCTATTTTAGCAAAATCCCTGGGGAGAGAAGCCATGGAAATATATGAAACTTTAAGATTCAAAATAATTATACAAAGAAAAGTAAAGAAGTAAAAAAAGAAAAAAGAATGAGAGAGAATGGAGACTGCTATAGTCATCCTCTTAATAAAAATAACTTTTGAGATCCATTTCTTATCTTTACTGTGATTTATAGTAACTTTGTGGAGCTTTTGTGCTGCTTGGGGAATAATATTAGAGAAAGTTATTTGGGACCAATAACCCTTCAATCCCTAGAATTCTTTTTAGTATTGGATAACTATACTTTATAGATTCTTGTAGAATCTAATGCTTTACATATGCTTGAAACTGCATTCTCAGTTACCATTACTAAGACCTACAAGCCCAGCTGAAAGGAGATCCAGCCCAGTGCTCTTTGATCTGTACAGACTTACACACTTGAGACTGTTTATAAAGGGAAAGGTAGTGTACATAGCATAACTGGTGAAGTGAAATGGTAAAACAGAAAAGAGCCCTAACAGTGGAGTCAGATAGACTGAGGTTCAATCTCAGTTTGCCACTTTTATTTATTTGATTTTAAGAAAGTATTTCATCTAAGTCTCAATTTCTTTATATATAAAAATAGTAATAATCTCCCTTAAATGTTTAAATATAGATTTAAATGAGTTAATGAATATGTAGGTTTTAGCATTAATGCTTAAAGTACACATCAGTGTACAGGTGATACTGATTAGAGTCTTCAGATTACCTTACTCTCTTTTACAGAAATGCCAAAATGCTAATGTTTGGCATTCTTTTAAACTCATTAATTTTCCTTTCACTTCTCAACGTTAAGGCTAACCCTGGCCTCATTCCTTTTTTTCCATTCCATTATACACTTGATACTTCTTACGTTTTGCTTTAAATAGTCTATTATCTTTTAAAGAAATAAATATAAGAAAATAAAATGCCTTTTTATTCATATATATATATTTGCTTTTTAAAACTTTATTTCAGTATAACTATGTTTACAGAAATACACTCATATTGGTTAATAGAATGCAATTTAAGTTTAACTTTTTCTACATGATTTGGACCAAAATCTTGGTACATGGTTTAAGCATTAAAAAAAGAATTTGCGATCTGTTTATTTTTCAAATGTACATAAAAAATCATCCATCAAATGCTGCTATAGCAAGCAGCTATTTGCTTATATTTGTTACCAGAAACAATATTTTGATTTATCTGAATTTTTATCTATCTGAGTGAAGATAATAATTTCCCTAATCAGAAATTCTTCTAGTTTTAGACGTGTTTTATTCTATGTTAATTGAATAGTTTTAACTTAATTACTTCTAAGATAGCTGGACCTATATTAACACCTACATGATATTTCCACATTGCACGTTCTTCTAGTTTTTCTGAGAATGTAACAAAAGCTAGGAACCCTATTTTAGGAAACCACATAAAATTTCATCCATGGACCTTTGGTTTGGAAACCGTTTTTGAAATAGATATTTCTACGTTTACTATTTATTTGATTGTTATCTAAGATATTTCTTCTAACTACTGATGGAATTTTGATAAGACCTTCTAATATTTTGGTTTTATGTGTATGGAACATAAATGTTCAGTCTAGTGACTTGTTACAAAATAGGAACCTATGAAACCATGATATAGACCAAGAACTGGAATAGTGCCAGCACTCCTGAAGCCCCCGACTTGCTCTTTCTAAATGACTGCTCTCATTTCCATTTAGTGGCTGGAATTTTATAATTACTTTCTTACTTTCCTTTATAGTTTTATAGGCTGTTCTATAAACAATATATTCTATTTTTGTTCTTTATGAACTTCATAAAAATGGCATCATCCAGTAATAGGAATACTATGAGGAAAGATTCAGTAAGCTAATTCGTACATAGTAGTAAATTTTTATATTATTTTTCTTTCTCTGTATAATTTATGACTCGGGGTTCAATTTATCAGTTGAAATATATAACTTTATAATGCAATATATAGATGATGTATTATAGAAATATACACTTGAAACATAATTTTACTAATGTCACCCCAATAAATTTAATAGAAATAAAAAATAATTTCCACTTAAAAAAGAAATGTATAGCTTTATATTCACATAGATAGAGATTTTAAAATAGGTTTGGTGTATAAAATAATTTACAAAGATTCTAGCCTCTTTGAAAACTAGTACTTTCAAATTAGGATTCTTGTACCTAGTAGAAAAAAAAAAAATCGGCCATTTCATGACAGTGCCCTCTGCTGTCATCAGTGCAGATTGCATTAAAATGCTACATTTCATTGTGGGAGGAGGAAGCTTGTCAATGGCTCTATAGGCAACATGAATGAGACTAAATATAAAATGCTCCATGTGTGAAAGGATTAAAGGTTTTCTCACTTTACCTTGAAATACAGGTACTTATGGAATATGTAATTTAAGTATATTATATGAAGTATATTTAAATATATAATTTAATACATTTAAAGAATTCTAAGCTATATGTGAATGTGCATTACACTTAAAAATCCTCTACATAAACAGATGTAAATTAAAACTTTATAGATGCCCATTTATTAGACTTCTGCAGTATCCTTCATAATCATTCCTGATCTGTGTTTGGGTTTAGTTAGGGCTTAGGACAAAAGGCAAAACACAGGAAAATTAACCAGAGACTATTTCATCCTTTAATACTGCTAATTTGCCTTGATATGTTTTTTTCCTAAAGGAAGTGTCCTAGAGCTTCATAAAATATTTTTATTGGATGTGAGATGTCTGAGGGCACTGCCCTCGTCAGATATACCCAAGAATATACAGATACATTCACTTGTCCAAGAGTCTCTTGTTCTTGGTGTTAATAGAACCAAACCACCTGCAGCTGAGCCTTGAACACTTTGGAAAACTAAACCAACTTATGGTCTTCTTTTTTGTAATGAGTAGTTTGAAATACTGAGAGGCCTTCTCCATCTAACATAGCACACCCCCAACACACATATCCTCATTCTCTAGTCCTTTGTCCCGTTTTATTTTTCTTTATAGCACTTATCACCAGGGACACTGTTCAGTCAGTGTCTTTCTCTCCTAAAAGGAATGTAAACTGGCATTGGTAATGCTTAGTAAATATTTGCTGGAAGACTGGGTAGATGCTGAGTTACAAAACAATTTTTCTTTTCCTGAGCACTATTTGACCATAACTTACTATGCACTTTTTTTCATGGTGTGCACCTAACATTTCCTACTACCATGTTTTCACTTAATCCACATTTTCTCATTAGGCCTCTACTCACTTTAGAAAGATACACTTTGGGCTTTTAAAAATAAAGACTAGATTCTTACTTGTAAAGGATAAGCAAGCACAACAAAATGTTGACATTGTTTGCAAAGAGAAATGTTAAATTGAATTCTATACTTAGCCAGATTTTTTTTTTGAAGTTTTTAATATAACGTATCTACCTTTAAAGACCTATGGAGATTTCAGATCAGATCATGAATGTGTAGTACTTTATGACTGAAGCATATATACTTACAACTGATTTTTTCTGTTTTGCAGATTGATGACTAGAGAGAGTGAGATCAGATTTGTTCACAAGGAGATGGGCATAATACCAAGCTGGGGTGGTGCTACCCGGCTGGTTAAAATTATCGGCAGTAGACAAGCTCTCAAAGTGTTAAGTGGGGCCCTCAAACTGGATTCCCAAAAAGCTTTAAACCTAGGAATGGTCGAAGAGGTCTTGCAGTCTTCTGATGAAAATGAGTGTCTAGAAGAGGCACAAGAATGGCTAAAGCAGTTTATCCAAGGGCCACCGGAAGTAATTAGAGCTTTGAAAAAATGTGTTTCTGCAGGCAGAGAGCTTTGTTTAGAGGAGGCATTACAGACTGAAAGAGATCTTTTAGGAACACTTTGGGGTGGACCTGCAAATTTAGAAGCTATTGCTAGGAAAGGAAGATTTTGTAAATAGTCCTTTTTAAACATGATGTACAATTCCAACAATTAATATGTGAAGTTTAATGATATTAAATGAGTGTCAGCATTCCTTTGAAGGGTACTACTAGTATTTGGTGTTTTTAGTAATTTTTTGAATTCCTAAACTCATTGGCTTAGTTTTCAGGAGCTCCCCCCTTACCTGCAGGTAACACGTTCCATGACCCCCAGTGGATGCCTGCAACCAAGGACAGTACTGAATGCTTGCTATGTTTAGTTTTTCCCTTTACTTACATGCCTATGCTCAAGTTTAATTTATAAATTTAAGAGCACAGTAAGAGATTAATAAAACAATTATAACAATATATTGTAATGAGTTACGTGAACGTGGTCGCTCAGAATGTTTATACTGTCCTCACCTTTGCACTTATAGGAAGCACTTTGCAGCTTCTCTTTGGCATATCCAAATTGCCAGCCTCACTACTCTTGCGCTTTGGGGCCATTAAGTGTAATAAAAGTTACTTAAACACAAGCACTATGATACTGTGAAAGTCTGATGACCGAGACAGCTCAGTGACTAATGGATGGGTTGTGTATACAGTGCAGCTCCGGCTAGGCAGAGGGATTCATGTTCCGGGTAGGATGGAGCAGGACAACGTGAAATTTCATCATGCTGCTAAGAATGGCATGCAATTTAAAACATGATTTATGGAATTTTCCATTTAATATTTTCTGACTGCAATTCACTGTAGGTAACTAAAACCTCGGAAAGTAAAACCACAATTGTGGGGGGGGAACTACTGTATTTGGGTATTTACTAAGTAAATGTGGAATACCTGGCTAAAATATACAATACTTTTGGCTTAAAAACTACTACCAATTTCCCAAATTTCCATACTAGTTTTTAGCCTAATAACCAAAGACCAGTTTTTAAAAGGAAAAACTTCTACACAAAATCTATTCCTGGGTTTATTTTTCTTAGCTCTTTGTTCTGTCTTACCTGAAAATAATTTACAAATAATAATAATGAAGTTTGCAGTTAAAGAACAAAAATGGAGACAAGAAGAAAAGTTATGATCAATCAGTTCCTTCTACTTTAAGCAGCTGGAGTAAAGATGTCATGCAGAAATGGCCCTTTTTAAAAATAAAGATGCTCCCTACTTTACCCCCTTACAAATTTGGAGCCTTATTTGATCTAATAATTAGTTTTCAATTTTAAATTATCTGCTAAACGATAGCCACCATCTGGAAAGTCTATCTACTGAAACGAAATTGGCCATTCATTTGTGTGCCCTGGAATTTCCAAACTACTAGTAAGTTCTACTGTTTGTGTAGTATATTAACTTTACATCAAAACTGCCTAAGACTTCAAAGGGACGCGTGAAGCATTCTGTAGCATTTGCATTTTACATCAGATTTCTATTTTTTTCTGAAAAATAACTGGCCGCCTTTTACAACTAGCTTTCTTTGAAAAGTAAATAAAAATGTATAACTTAAACTTTCATGATTATCTTAGTAACAGACTTTAAAAAATATAAGTCAAATTAAGTCCCAATTTAACCACTCACAAGAGGTAAAACAATTTCAAAGCAGTGAGTTTTTATTTGCTATTTGTAAAATTCAATTCACATTTGAAAATCATTAAAAACTTACATCATCAATGTGATCCTACTGTTTTGCGTTAGGAAAATATAGTTAAGACAAACTTACATGTATTTTTTTTCAGAACCAAATTCTGGATTACCAAGTTAACCCAACACTTCCTACCTTGCCACAGATTCTACAACATTTTGTGTAAAGTGAATTTGTGCCTACTGAAACTATTTATAAATAAGCCTACCATTTAATTTAACTCAGACTAATGTTAGAGAACTAATGAAGCCTGGCAAGGAGAATCTAAAATATATTTGGTCTCTATTATCAGTTATTTAAGACATTTGTCTCACAGACTTTAGGTTTATTTCTGTGCATGTTTATTCCATGCATGTTTCCTGTAGATTCTGTTTATTCTCTTTGAAGGAATATTATTTCTCTGAGCAGGTGACTGCTTTAAGCTGAATACTACCAACTGAACACCACTTTTAGTGACCTTTGGCCATACATGTCAGAATGTTTCCATCCCCTTTCCAGACTCAAAACAAGAGACAAATATTTTTGATAAACTCTAGTATTTATTAAATTATAAATTTTGTAATCAAAAAGAAAACTGCAGATCAAGAGAAATCTCAAACTACAAAGACTAGACAGCAAAGTCTATGGGAACCATGAAGTGTGTTATAGACAAGACTCTGAAACATAAGTTATTATGTGTTTTCTTTACATTTCTTTTTAAGTAACTTTACTATTAAATAGTTTTTGTCTATTTTAAAATCCCAAATTCACACATATTCTCACATTAAGCTTCCTGTTAAAACTGATACCAGACATCTCATAGGTGCCAAATTTTAGTGGTGGTTTTATGTCAATCCATGCAGAAAAATAAGACAAAATGCAAGAGTCAGATGTGACCATTAATGCACAAATACACACACACTGGCCAAAAGAACTGAAATTAAAAACAAAACAAAATTCTAAACAGACCTCAAGAAAACTGGGTTATTACTAAACAGCTCTCAACTATTAACACCCAAGTTCCTTATATTAAATAAATTTCTTAACAGAGACATGTTAGACATTTTAATTACAGGTCTATACTTCCTATACCCCTTCCCACCCCAACTCCCGAAATGTACTACTAGGGATGAGTATAATGTTATGTGGGCAGAAATTTACAGATAACCATTTTAACCTTGAGCATGGAGCTGAAGACTATTTAAACTTCAGTTACTGTGCACTGTCCATCAGGCCTTCTAGATCTGACACTGGCACTCACTGTCCCACCCCCTGCTACTGATCGATCAGATACTGTCTGGTTTGCATTAGGAACCAAAAGTCTCTGCTGGGTCAAGGAGTGCTGTGCAACAAGTGCTGACACGTCCTCACCGTCACTACTGGCGTCGGATTCGGTTTCTTCAGTGGAGGTGTCTGGTGCTGGTACTCGGCCTGAAGATGGCAATTCATGATCTTCTTCTCCTTCTCCCCTGTGACTCCTTTCTGCCAGGCTGTCTCCACTGAGTTGTAAGTGAGCAAAAGAGTCTTCCAGAGAAGTGCTTGCTTCAGGGGATGGTGTTGCAGGGCTTGTTAAGTGACCATCTAGTGACGTCAGAGGCCTTCCAGAAGACACTAAAGGCTGAACAGAAGCTCCACTGGGGGCCGAGCCACTGTCCGCTCCATCGGCAGAGCTCTCGCGTGCTAGGTTTACAGGATTCGCATCACAGTCCAGCCTAAGTCCAGCTACTCCCTTCTTTGGTATATCTATTATATCCCGCTTAATCTTCCTGCGACGTCCATGTTCATTTCGCCTATATTGAACCATATTTTCAAGATCAGCAACATACAGAAACCCGGCAATCAACATTTCAGTGCTCTTTTTACCTTTTGAAAAAGCATCTTCCAGCTCTCTACTAGTGCGCTCATCATACTGCCACCACCCATTTCTTCCTTCATAATACCACGCGTATTCACCATTTCCTCTACTTGCTGCCTTGAGTTCTTCTGGTGACAATAAGGTTGGCTTGTCAAGGAAATCCTCGGGAATTTCTTGCCGACAGAGGGCACAACGCTTTCCAAGCCACGAAGCTCCCTTTACACACAAATAGCAGAAAACATGCTTACAAGGCAGACTGACTGGGTGAACACATGTTTGCAGACAAATGGCACATTCAGGGACCGTTAAAGAAGGTGCAGTATTAGAACAGGGCTCATTCGCTTTCCTGTTCGTAGGAAGCATGTTTATTGAGTGATCAATTTCACCACAGCCAGCCATCCTAAGAAAATGAAAGAAAATATGTATCACATTAAAGTCATGTTATAACTCTCGTCTTAATGCAACAATTCAGAAAACACTTATTAAGCATATGTTATATGCAAGCCACATACTGGACAATGGAGATGCAAAAATTAAAACAGGAGAAAACTAACCTGTGCAGAAAAATCTTTTTGGTTTGTGTGTTACTAATTTTTACCTGCGGGAGGCAACGAGGCATACAAATGTTAAGACAAAAATAAAAAAAAATACAACTGAGGTATAGATTTTAAATAAATATACCATTTCTATCAGTCATAGACTTTGTAAGAACTAATACAAAGACTTAAAAATGTACAGTCCATTCCAGACTGATAATCAGTCGGAACAGAAACAGAAAACAGCTAAAAGTAATTCAGCTTATACTTACAGAAACACAACTTTGTAGCCTGTTAGGATATTACTAAGTGAGAATTTTGCAAATATTAATAAACTTGGTACTTGACAAGTAGACCATAGTTAATAAATTAAGACTACAGCTAAAATCCCAGAAGTTCCCACATGCTGCTGCTGTATCTAAAAATACTGGTTAAACCAGTCAATCATTTCATTCCCCCTCTGTGTAAACTATCTTCTAATGGCCTCTTTTTGTTGTGGCCTTTTCCTAAACCACATGTTCTTCTTGCTGTACTCTTTAAACAGGATTTCATCCATACTTGTGGCTTTAAGTGTTACATATATACAAATGACTCACATTGACACCACCAGCCCAGGTCTCTCAGCCCTAGACCTACATTTCTAATTGCCTATTTTAAATCTCTGCTTGGATGTCTTAAAGACACAAACACTGAACTCACGATCTGTTTCCTCCTTATTTACTCCCTAAAAGCCCAACACCACATGGCACCACTATCCGTTCTGTCTTTTCAAGCCAGAAATCCATCACTAAAACTGCCCTTCTCTTATGCTTCCCCCGTTCAAAACATGAGCAAGTCTAACCAATTTTATCTCCTAAATCATCTACTGTCCAGCTCTACTCTTCCCTAGCCACCAAGCAAACCCTATTTAATTACTGTAATGCCTTTTAATTGGTCCAACCATACCCCTTGCTTACAAAGCTGATTTCAGGATAAAGACCAGGATCTGTGTGGCATGGCCTGGCTTCCACCTCCCATGCCAGCCTCTCTCACATCAAACTTGCCCTTGATCAGGCTTCCAACCGCACTGGCTACTCTTTCCAGTAACAGGTTTTCTCTACATAGAAAATTTCTCCAGGTTCTGCCTCCCATGCCCCCAATGGGCAAACTACTACCCATCTCATATCCCTCTGGATAAAGTCTCCATGACTAGGTGAAATCACCTTATCTGTTTTTTTTTTTTTAACTTACTATCATGCCCTTCTCATTCCTAGTTCTCATCAAAATTGCAATATTACACTTATTTGTGATTATTTTCTTGACGTATTCCCCATAGGCAGGTGGGTTTTATAAGGGCAGGAAACAAGTCACTTCTGCTTCATATCTGTATTCCCATACAGGAGCTGGCAGATAGAGACACTTAAATATTTGTTAAGAAAAATGAATGTTTTTCCAAAGAAGAATATGAATACATCATATTATAAAATAGATTTGGGTTATTTTAAATAACATTTTAAATAACATTAAGTTAAACCGGCTGTTTGGTAAACTTTTGATTTAAGCATTTACTTACACATACCATGGGAATGTCTAAAAATTCTGACAGTGCACTTAAAGATCAGCCCTGAAACAGCGTATTGAAAACTATACGATAAAAAAATTGCAGATGACCAAGGGAGAAAGATTAACTTGAATTAAGGCAGCTGTTATACAATGAAACCAAAGCTAGACAAATCTAAAAATCTGAGTGTTAACCCTCCCTAATTACTTGTATACTCTTTTTTCTTTCTTTCCTTTCCTTCTTTCCTTCTTTCTTTTTAAGGAGGGCGCAGCTCACAATGGCCCATGAGGGGATCAAACCAGAAACCATGGTGCTACCAGCACCACGCTCTAAGCAACTGAGCTACCCGGCCACCTCATTACTTATAGACTCTTAAGCACTCAGTTAAACCCTTTCTCTAAATTTCCTTACTTGCCAATCAAAGTTTATAAAACTTCGGTGAGAATAGCTTAAAAAAAAATGCTTTGTAATCACTAAAGCTCCACACATGTTACAATCATGTAAGACCAAGGGAGAAAATGACACAATATTGAAGTTGTCCTGAGAGGAGACAGGAAAAAGACAAGATTTGTCAAACTGGATGCATGATGCTTAAATACTGGCATAAAATTTGTAACTTCCAGCTTATTGATTCAGATAAACATTTTAAACAACTAGTATGGTCCATGTATAATGTTGAGTACTGATGCATCTAAAGATGATCTACTGTATAAAATAAGGAAATACACATGCAAGCAAGCAGATAATCACAATATGGCCTGATTTCTGCTGTAACAAAATGTGTTAAGATACTTATTAAAAATAATGACGAGAGAGATGAGAGGATGAATATAGGTTAGTAAGTCTGCGGTGCAGGAGGCTGGGGAGTGGAAGAAATTCAGGGCAGAGACAACTAAGCAATGGTACAGCAGAAGATAAAGCTGTGTGGTAATCAGAAGCCAAATCATGAAAGCCTCATTGCCCTGATGGAGAAACATCTGTTTTGATTTTATCCCATACTAACAGGAAACCACATGTATTTTAAAAGGGAAGAAAATAATAGAAGGAGTGGACCAGTGATAAGTAATATCTCTGTACCAGTTGATTCTGCCATTTTAAATGCAGAATATTTAGAATTTAATCACCATAAGGATCTTTGCTTTTTTCCAAGATCAAACACTCTCCAGTGGTTACATAAGGGGCAGTCAATAAAAATGTTTACACTTATCAAAACATGAAAAACAATACTCTTAAGGCATTTATCACAGCATATCCAATAAACAATCCATTCTCTTACTGCTTTTTCTGTGTTCTTGGCAAGGTTCAAAATGATACTGTTTTTGAAAAGACTGCATTTATTGACTAGAAAAGGAAGCAGCAGTCTCAATGAAAAGAACTGATCATTATGAAATGCTTAATTTCCAAACTCTTTTTTCCAACCTTTAAATACATTTCCAGATAACTCCTTTACCAAAAACTCTAGATTATAGGAATTTGTAAAGTACAACTTTTTCCTAACTTCTGGTAAGTTCTAAGTCAACCAAGTATGTGACAGGCACTACAAGAGCTCAAAGTATTCTGAGATAAACTCTTGCCTCCAAAGATCTTGTAACTTAACCTAAGTTATAAGTAAAAGCACGTGCATCTCAACTGAGAGTCAATTAATTGTCCTCCACTAATTTCCCCTAAAAAGAATTGGCAATGCACAACACATTCTGGCTCTCAATAACTCATATGTATTTCTTAAACACAAAATCTTGGTACTTCCCAAAATAGCAAGAGACAGAGTATACCATATATTTCATTTGTTATTTGGCAAAAGATTCAGAATCTTTTTGTCTGCCCCAGGTATCCTTACACTGTGTTAACAGTCTATGTACATTAATTTCAATTCTGCCAAATACTAAAAGCAGCTCCTAATGTACCTGGAAGAGGCTTTAAAAAAAAAAAAAATCACACATTCAGGTCATGCTTCTGGGAATTCAGTTTTCTCAACAGTAAAATGGAAACAACATTGTGATTCAAAATTATTGCAATGTACAATAAATTAAGTGAAAGCATAAAACTGTATTTCAAAGCCTCTTCTACAGTATCAAATACATGTCACCACACAGTATATAATAAATATTTGTTAACTGAATTTAGCTTCTCACTATTATTTATTGGCAAAACCTACATATAGATCAATCTCAGGAAAAGAACTCTGAAAATAGTTGTAAGGGACTGTCTATCAAGTTTTAATTTATCAGCTCCTACTGCTACATTTGTCTTAGGATACTTTAAACATTTTGGTAACAAAAAGAACTAAAATTAGCTGTAGAATGGAAGAACAATACCTATATTCTTTCATCCTTTTCAATTTAGGTCAAAGAAATTAGTTGTCATTGAAATTCCGTTTCAATTTGAGTCTCAATTTGAGACTATTTGAGCATCTGCAAGTCCCATGGCACCAGGAAGGAGACGCATACTACTACTTGTCACCCAAATGTAGGGGCAGGTAAGTTAATAAACACGCACATTACTTATAGGTCTTATGACAGGTATAACAGATCCCAGAGAGTACAAGGAAGGAATGGTAACCAGTAGGGAAGGGATAAATAAATACGTTCTGAATGGATGAAAAGTACTACGCAAAAAGTGCTACAAAGACCTTGTACATTATGCTCCTCATGAGTTCAAAAATTTATTCTAAATAACTGGTTTTTAAACATTTTTAGATCACAGCCTTTATTAAGAATTTCATGAAATCTTACATATAATTTCAAGGGGTTCAAAAATCTCTGTGAAGCGGTCCACACAGACCCACTATGGAGGTAACAGGAATTCACTGAAGGGTTTTACGTTAGGAAGTGACAGTCAGTTTTATGATTTATCAAGATCATTTGGACAGCAGTTTGGAGCAAGACTAGGTGGCATGGGGCAAAGAGGAAACTAAGATTTATAGTAATCTAGGTATAAGATAATGGGAGAGAAGGTGCTATGGGGTTCCAACAGTAGAATATAACAAATACTAAGGAAACAAAAGCATTTGATTACTGCTCGATGGTGGTACTATCCTTGAAGATTCAGAATTTGAGGCAAGTTCTGTCTCAAACATAGTAACTGAGATATTTATAAAGTCACCAGATCAAAATAGGTAGATAATAGCTGAATTTACTAGATTGGTACTCCCAAGAAATCTAAGCTGATAGAAATCTAATGAGTCACCAATACATACATGGTTCTTAGAGACATGAAAACGATGAATGCCCAAATTAAACGTGCAGAGACAGCAGACAAAAAGAGCCTATCACAGAACCTTGGATTATTCCAACATTTATAAGTGAGGCAAAAATAGACTGTAAAGGATGTAAGGAATGGTCACAGAGGGATAGGGAATAAAGAGAAATCAACACCATCAAAGCCACGAGGGGAGACATTTGCAAAAAAAGAAGGGTCAACCAAGGAGAGGACTTATAAAAGTTATTGTTCAACTGATGAAAATTTCCATTTTTGTAGTGAAATGCCTGGTGCATAAGTTGTGAGCACCATATACTCCTAAGCTATTCTGATTTTCCAGAGACTGTCAAGCTTGCTATTAGTAACTCTTTACTCAGCCAAGACATCTTATTTCCCTAGTTCCCCAAAGGCTACTAAAAAGCTCCTCTAACCTCTTAGTTAAGAGATATCCGGACTCCCTTATCATTAAGAAATTAGATACGAATGAATCCTCAAAATTTATTTTTATTTTCACTCTACCTTACCATCATTCCTCTTGGCTCAGGATGGGGCACTGCTAATTCTTTTCCAAGCTAACCCCTCAATTTCTGGTGTTAGTACCACCCCAATTCCACTACTATTTTGAATATTCTCTATCCTTAAATTTCAAAATCAACTAATATGCTAAGTCTATGGCATCTTTCAGTCTGAATCTATTTGATCCCACTGCAGTGATTATTAACCACTGATTCTTTTTCTAAAACTTTATGCTTTCCATTTTCATGACTGTGCTCTCTCCAAATTCTCTATTTTTTTTGTCTATCTTCTCTAACTTCTCTTAAGTACCAGTACTACTCACAAAGGGTTTGTGGGTGGCCCTATTTTCACATTACATTCTATACCTAGACAATCTACTGAATATTTCAAACTTATATGGATCTAAATACTTCCCAAGATATAACATCCAGAACCATTCCACTTAAAACTTACAATTTCACTTCTGTATTCAAAAAGTCCACTTCAATATTTTCAAGGCACCTGAAATCAACATGACTACAAACAAAATTATCTGCTCCCTCAAACCTGTATCTTCTTCCTTTGATCTCTATCTTAGATAAAACTTGGAACCATCCCTAATGCTCCCTTATTCCTTGGCCACTTCTCTTCCCTATGACAGAAATGTCTTTATAATGTATCTCCCTGATTCCCAAAGCCTGTGACCCTAAATCTGGCCTCTTGGACACACCCTTGTACAAAATATTTACCTCCCAAGTGGCCTCCCTGATTTTCTCCCTCTCATCTTTTCTCAGTTCCATAATATCGAATTCATCTTCTCTAAACTCAATCTTCAATAGTTTTCTGCTGCCTACATAATCCAAATTCCTCAGCATTGGCTTTCAAGTACATTGACGATACAGCACTTAAGAGTCAAATAGATTTAGTTAAAATCCTAGCTCTACATTTATTCTTTTACCCAAAACAGCAATTCCCAAACTTCTCTAAAAGTAAGAATTAACTGGTGTGTTCGCCCCTGGAAATCTGGATGTATCTGGGTTAGCGTCTACCTGTGTTTTGTTTAACAAGTGCCCCAGGAGATTATTCTGATAAAACACTGACAAATAACTCCATCGCTCTAATTCTGTTTCTTTTTCAGTAAATGACGCTACCACCATCCTTCACAGTGATTAAATTCAATAATCCAAATAAAATACCCAGTTAAGAACTTGGCAATATAGTAGGCATTAACCAAACACTCATTCCCTTTAGTAAGTTTAAAGTCTCTTTCTCCCATCCCACTTTCCCACTTAGGATTGCTCCCTGACTCCCCCTAAGATTCCTTGATGTTTAAATAGCTATGCCCCTTCTCATTCCCTTGGCTCAAAAAATATTTGATTTTCTCAGATTGTTAAAATTCTATTCATTCTTTAAGACCAAGACAAAAGTTCTTCTGTTCATTTTGAACCCTTCATAGGGAACAAATCCTCTCAGTTCCAAAAATATTTCATTGCTACCTCAATATGGCATTTCCTCCATTGTTTAGTTATTAATTATGTATATATCTCATTTACTAGACCAGTCTAGTTCCTTGATGGCCAGCACCTAGATAATTTGACCTACAGGATTAAAGAAAGAAAGAAAGAAAGAGAGAGGGAGAGAGGGAGAGAGGGAGAGAGGGAGAGAGAGAGAGAGAGAGAGAGAAAGAAAGAAAGATAGATAGACAGACATAGATATAACATATGATAGAGATAACATATGAATAGGTTTAAATAAAAGATATATTTGGCTCAATTATAAAGAAAAATGCTTACTGGTTTCATTTTTTTATCAAATGCTCAACACTAAGAATGATATGGTCATAGTTTTAATGAGAGTATATAATTAAAGCATCATGTTGGAAAAGTAGATAGTAATAATTATACATTAAACTGGGAGAACAGATGAAATAGTATCTACAAGGGTCATTCTTTTGTCCAGTATTTTAAACACTGTAACCACCAAGACTGTAAAAGGCAGTAAAATGTTCACTGCATTTTTCATGGGTGACATCAAGTTGGAGAGCACTCATATTAACTTGGAAGATGGAAATCTGATGTTTACTGCCTGAAACTGTTTCATCCAGAATAGAATGAAGTTCAATATGGGTTAGCTCAAGGTAGTGTAGCATTTTACAGCACATTTCATAAAGACCAAATGAGAGGAAAACAACTAGTAAAACAGGGAATTAGAGTGAATTCAGTATGCAGTAAAATAATGTACAAATGTTTAAAAAAATTCGTTTTTAAAAAATCAATTCAATTTAGTTAACCAAGTTTTTAACAACTAGTGTTTTATAACCAATAAATATGCCTTATTTATAAAAGCCAACACTGTCTACCTAGCTTGATTATTTAAGTAAATTATTATGTAAAGAGAAAGTAGAACCTAGAAAAAACTGGACATCTTTCCAGTCTTTTAGCCTTCTCTGAGCAAATCTGTGTCTTCAGTTTCATTTTTTTATAGAGATTTTTTCCTGTAAGATTTTTGGAAATCCACATTAACAATAATTTAATGTGAATAAAATCGATAACTCAATAAAATATCTAAAAATCAACACAAAATGCTCATTTTGTATAATTAGAAATATGACAGATATTTGATTTATTGCATTTTAGACTGTTCTACTTAATTTACTACAGCTTTGGAAAAGTCATGATGCCATACTTACATTTCTATTACAGGTCCCACAGATGCTTGTCACAAAAACGAAACATCATCTTCACCAGCAGTTAGCCAGTTTGCAGTGATTTCTCTTCCACTGCTGGTTCATCCTATGCTGCAAAAGAAAAAAATCGAACATCAACTTCTCTAACGACTAATTAAGATCAACAAAATTAGTCAATTACGTATAATCCTTTCATTTGACACAATTCAGTGGCAAGTTTTATCTTATAAGTGAAAAAATTTCAAGACAAAGATGCCTGCTTTCACCATCGCTATTCAACACTACATTGGAAGTTCTAGCCAGAGCAATTAGACTTGACAAGGATATGAAAGGCATACAAATTGGTAAGAAAGAAATTAAACTATTTCTATTTGCAGAGATAGTAAAACTATCTGTATTCTTTATATAAAAAAATCCCAAAGAATCTCCAAGAAAGCTATGAGAGCTAGTAAACAAATTCTGCAAAAGTTGCAAGTAGCGAGTTCAGTACACAAAAAGATCAGTTGTATTTCTCTATCTACCAGTCAACAATCCAAAAAGGAAATCAAGAAAGCAACTTCATTTATAATAGCATCTAAAACAGTACCTGGGAATCAATGTAACTAAGGAGGTGAAAGACCTGTACACTGAAAACTATAAAACACTGCTGAAAAGAGCTAAATAAATGGAAAGACAACTAGTGTTCATGGATTGGAAAACTATAAAGATGACAATACTACCCAAGGTGCTCTACAAATTCAACATAATTCATATCAAAATTCCAAGTCTTTTTTGCAGAAATGTAACAACCAATCCTCAAATTTATATGAAATTGTGAGGGGCCCCAAACAGTCAAAACAATCTTGAAAAAAAAGATTAACATTGGAGAACTAAAAACGTCCTGAATTCAAACTTACTACAAAGCTACAGTAATCAAGGCAATGTAGTATTGGCATAACAACGACAAACAATAAAAGAGACAGTCCAGAAATAAACCCATACAGCTATGTCCAAATGATTTTCAGAAAGGGTTCTAAGTCTATTCAATGGGAAAAGAACAGTCTCTTCAACAAATGCTGGGACAACTGAACTTCCATGTGTAAAAGAATGAAATCAGACCTCTACTTCACACCATATACAAAATTAACTCAAAATGGATCAACAACCCTAACATAAGAGGTAAAAACCATACAACTCTCAGAAGAAAACATAGAGGTAAATCTCCATAATCTTTTGGCAAAGGATTTGGCAATGGATTTCTAGATGTGACACCAAAAGCATGAGCAACAAAAGAAAAAAAAAAAAACTGGAGTTCATCAAAATTAAAACTTGTGCATCAAAGGATATTGTTAAGCAAGTAAAAAGACAACCTACAGAATGGAATAGAATCTTTATAAATCATGTATCTGAAAAGGGCTTAATATCCGGAATATATAAATAACTCCTAAAACTCAACAAAAAGACCAAAAAAAAATTTTTAAATGCGCAAAAGACTTGAACAGACATTTCTTCCAAAATTTAGAAAAGGCCAGTAAGTACATGAAAATATGCTCAACATTATTAATCATTAGGGAAACGTAAATGAAAACTATGATCACATGTGATTTCACATCTAATCGATGGCTATAATTTAAACAAACAAAAAAAATAAGCATTTGGTGAAAATGTAGAAAAACTGGAACCCTACTACACTGTTGGTGGGAATCAAAAACAGTGCAGACATTGTGGAAAACAGTTTGGTGGTTCATCAAAAAAGTTAAACATAGCATTACCATATAATCCAGCAGTTCCACTCCAGGTATACACCCAAAGGAATTAAAAACAGGGACTCAAACAGATACTTGAACACCTATTTTTGTTGCAGAATTATTCACCGAAGTCAAAAAGTGGACACAACCCAAGTGCCCAGAAGAATGGATAAACCAAATGTGGTACATAAATACAATGGAGTATTATTTGGCTGCCATAAAAAGAAACGAACTTCTGAAACATACTAGAACATGGATGAACCTTGAAAACTTTATGCTACGTGAAATAAGCCAGATCCACACAAAAAAACCCAATGTATGACCCCACTTATATGAAATATTGAAAACAGGCAATTTCAGGAACATAAAGTAGATCAGAAGTCACAGGATTCCTAAGTAACCTTTTTGTTTTACTCAGCGGGAGTGGTGCATAGTTATTGTTTAATGGGTACAGAGTTTCTGTTTGAGGTGATGAAAACTTTGTGGAAATACATAGTGGTGATGGGTGCACAACATTGTAAATGTAATTAATGGCAGTGATTTGTACACTTAAAAATGGTTAAAATGGTAAATTTCACGTTATTTATATTTTACAATCAAAAATTATTTTAAGCGAAACAAATCTTATATAGACAAAGTAGCCCACATGCAATGCATTCAATAGCCACTGCCTTCCTACAGGTAGATAGTGTGCAAAGACAAGGTCATCACGTCAACTAGGACCTCCTGCTATAGTATGTACGTCCAAGTTTACAACCAGTAAGCCAAGCTTCTCTTCAGACGCCTCTTGTCCAGGGAATCGAGGCACCAACCAAAACATCACGTCAACCATTAATCTTTTCTTCTCATTTAATATTTCCTTCAAAAACTGCCCACTGCAGGAAGCGCTGCATTACACAGAACTTAGAATCCAGCACACATCATGATTAAGGAGATGCTGGGCTCGTGGTAACCACGATATAGGAGAAACTTGAATCTCCTTTCAGGTCCACATGTCTCTCAGAGTGTGGGTCTCTATCGCAGCAAAAAACCTGGGATTTTAGTGTTTAAAGATAAATAATATTACTTTTAATATGATATATGGCCTTAAAAGACAAGTCAGCTTATCCTACCAAATGCTTAACAGAACAAATAATAATGTTTCAAAACCAGGGAACTTTCAAAGTAACTGAATAAACAGGATTCCTAAGTAACCTTTTTGTTTTACTCTGACTTTAGAACTTAAGTCTTTACAGGATACAGGCTGCACTATCCTGACTGCCCCCGCCCCCAACCCTTTCATTTTACCTTCTAAATGCCTACATCTTCAATGACACCACAGGAGACGCTATTCACTTCCCTCCTGCAGCCCACTCAAAACAAAAACTGCCCATTTTCACACACAGGACAGGAGGAAACATTCTACTATTCTAACATCATTACTCTTAACAAAACGCTTATCCTTAAAGTCTCTACCATTGGCTATAATCCCTTACAGCTCTTCTCTTAACCTTTACGCACTGACTTAACCTTCTATTAGCCATCCTCTTCATCTTACTCCTGATACATCACCAGGAACCTTTTTAAATATCCTTGAGAATGAACCACCCAACACCCAGTTCAGAGCTTCTTAAACTTGCCCCACTGAGGCTGCTGGTTAGAAATACGTCTACATTCTCAGGCCCTAATCCTAGAAATGCTAGGCCAATAGACAATGGGTTTAAGCAAAGGAATCTTACTTCAGGTGATACTGATGCAGGCAGTCCTTCGAATACACTTTGAGAAACGCTGTCCTCAGTTTTCAATTCCTAAATTCAATGACTTTTCCTCACCCCCAGCAACAAAACATGACAGCCACATTTGGAACTAGATGCCACCTGAAACCGGAGCCTCTCTAAAAGGTTAATTCACTCTCAGGTCACAAGTTCTGGTCCTTCCAGCTCCTTTACTCACTCATTCCCACACCTGCTCTTTAATTTTTTTGGGACCCTCCAGTCTCTTGACCACCTCCTTTTCTTTATCCAGTTCCCAATCTCATTTCCTTTCTTGCCCAATCTGGAGCCATTTTAACTTCTTTAACAGAATCCTTGGCTCCCTCCTATCCGCCTCTCATTTACACATACTCCACAAACCCCCGTCTCTGCATGAATCTTACAATGACATCTCAACTTCCAGGCCTTAACCAGTGAGTGCTGATGGAGAAAACAGAAAATTCTTTTTTTCACGAGCTTCTGCAAACAACCGCACCAAATTCTGTCAACTTTTATCCTTAATTCCTTTGGAATCTATCATCTGCTTTCTTGCCATTGCTAGTGCCCTGGTATACACATATATTATTTTTCACCCAAATTACTGTACAGCCTGATTATCTTGCTTCAGAGTCCCCCTCAAATTTATTCACTAGGCCTGACTGATATACTGTATGTTGGCTTCCCAACCTATACTATAAAGGCAAAGCCCCTTAGGACAACATTCAAAGGCCTTAATGACCTGAAACTTAAATAACTCTCTAGTATTATCTATCTCCCACAACCACTCTCACAGATTAATACTCTAGTTATATCACATTGCTCACAGTTCTCCGAACTTCCCTTTGTAGTTCTGTTTTTCCTCCTGTCTGGTATAGTCTTATCTTTTACAGCTTATTAATGTTATTGCCACATTCTTCATTACAGAAAAATTGTTCCCTCTCTTCTTCTATTAAACCATGCATGAGCCCCCTCAGGATAGGGTCTGTTTTTATACCTCTAAATGGCTAGCACACTGCCAATAATAAGTTTTGTTGACTTAAACTGACATTTCTTGAATGAATGAAAAGCTAACTTCTTAAAATAACTGTTGAAACAAAACATTGAAAAACTAAATTTACTTACATAAAACATTTTTCTAATTGTGAACAAGGCACCCAGCCACAAAAGATATAAAGATATGTTAAGTTCTAATCCTTTCTTTAAAGAACTCAAATTTTAACTAAGGGAGTTTCTACATTTACAAATATACGCGTAAGATTCAAGTCATCTTTGTATCTTTTGACAAGCACATGATTTATCCAGCTGTTGTCCAGTGGCAATGAATTCTCCCGAATGCAGATAAAAATCCAAGAATAAAATCGATTTTAGTAAATTTTGCAAATTATGGTGCCTTTTTCAGTTTCTGTATCCCATGGATAATTTTCAGTGTAGACTCTAAAAGGATTAATGATGGTTGGGTGAAGGAAAATGAACTAAAACCCATTTGGTATACTTGACCCTAACTATGCAAACTGTGATCCCCAACCAGCAATATCAGCATTACCTGGCAGCTCCTCACAAATGAACAATCTGGAACCATATCTATACAATCAGATCCTCAGATGATTCATAACATATTCAAGTTCAGAAAACACGAGTAGATCCATATCACTGAATCCTCAAAACAACCCTGTGAAGTATGACTACACCCATTTCATAAATGAGGAAACCCAAGCCCACAAGAATTGAACCCAAAATAACAAAGCTATCAATATTGGGAAATGGGATTCAAACTCAAGCATCTTTTAAAAAAAAATCTTTTCTTCAACGTATGGTATCTCAGAGAAAAGGTCTAGAACATCAATATCTAATAGAAATATGATGTAAGCCACATATGTAAATTCAAATTTTCTGTTAGCCACATTATGAACAATAAAAAGAAACAGGTAAAATTAATTTTAAAAACATTTTATTTAACCTAATATTTTCATACCATTTCCATATGTATTCAACATAATAAAATTATTGTGATATTTTACATTTTTATATATGTGTGTGTGTACACTCTTTCAAATCCAGTGTGCATTTTACACTTATAGATCAACTCAGTTCAGACTAGCCACATATCAAGTGCTCAATAGCTCCCTGTGGTTACTGGCTACTATACAGGGCAGTACAGGTTTAGAATGTCTTGCATATTAACAATTACTTTTTAACACAAAAATGGCAATTTACAACAAGACTCTTTGAATAAAGAAAATGAACTCCATGTTACTTTTCCCATACCTTTGCTGGCAGAGATAAAAAAGAAAATTGCATATTCTGTTGTGATCAAAATTGACAGGTTTAGGTGGTCCCAATTCTGCCAACTGATCCGTTAACTATATAACCATTGAGAACTACAGTACCAAATGGGCACAACACAGGACATGGCATGTAGTAATTCAGAACGAGTATGTGAAGTAGCCCGCAGAAAACTTCTACATTTGAAACCAACGATTTTTTTTTTAATGGAGGGAGGGAGAGGCTTTTACTTTCAACCAAAAATAGAATAGTGTAATTCTAACTACAGGCCAGAATTAATTTGGCAAACATAAATAATTCAAACATACATAATTCCTGTTGCAATGAATGATTTGTAAATTACACACCAAACTCAATACAATTTATGAATCACTACAGTAAAATTTACACAATATCTTGACATGCAAATATCAATTAGTGGGTTAAGGTTCCCTCTTTAGGTGCAAATTTATACAGAAATAAACTATTAGGAAGGTAACATAAGAAACATAAAAAGAGTAAAGATTTGAAACTAAATTAGATATTTCTCTCCCTTAACAATTCTTAAGAAAAAAAAAAGTGACAGACTAAATTTAGAAATACGTGAGTTTAGATTATTATCAGTGAATTTAAATCATTTACCCACTCAACCAAGTATAACTGAAAATGAAGTAATATTGTACTATTTAAAATTTGTGACCACTCAACAAATCCACACTCCTACTGTTTGCAATACTTTCTCTGAAAATATCTAGTATTAATTACAATTCTACTTTTCAAGTAAGTCACAAGGTCAAAAACAAGTTGTTTTTTTCCAGATAGATTCAAATAAATATCTTTTTAAAGGACCAACTAAGAAAAATATAAGCATGTAACAGTTAAAATATCAAATTAGAGAGATTTGAAGACTTCTTATCTTGTTCCAATTATTAACAGCTAATGTTTAATAAAGTAGTTTTTACTCTTTATTTATTCAAAATACACAAAACAAGAAATGTTCTATATAAAAGCTATCAGAGACAGACAAGAAAAATACGTCAAACCTTACAACTTTTGATATACAAACACCTCCCAAAATAAAAGCAATGGCTGGTAAAAGAAAGAATAGAGAGATTGGCTGTAATTTAGCAGATACATTTTAGTATTTCTTAAGAAAGAGTCCCAAATTGAGAGCTGTAATGTAAGTAAATGCCCTAATGTTTTCATTTTTAGCTTTCCTTCTCATGCCCTGTTAAAATTCCACTTAGAAAGCACAGGGCATACTGGGAAACAAAAGCCTTCCATAAAAACTCATTTCAACTAAATGGGGTCCAATGCTTTATTTTAAATAATTATTCCCCTTACTGTATAGCAAGCACTTCCCTTAAAAGACATTACTGGATGGCAATCTATGGCCTTCATAATCTTCATACTCAAGCATTAAACCTTTAAATTTCGCCCCCAAAATTGTGGGCTTTGCATTTTAGTTTAACAAAACATGAAATGTGAATGTGAACAAATATAATCTTTTAATCATATCAAACACAAGTTTCATAGTCTGCAGTCATTTCGTAAATAAGAAAGGCTCTGCTGATAATTATCTGCGTGACCTCGGTCAAGTCATAACTCCCATTCACGTCTTAGTTCTTTCACCCTATTCTACACTTCTATAATTCTAAATTATAAATATTTTAATTAACAGTCATTTAACAACAGGTTTTGTTTTAATTAACCCAAAAGGTAATATACACTAAGTAGTCCATAAATAAGCACAAGTGGTTGCAGCAGAACGTTAGTAAGGTGGTTTCCATACCCACAAAATTGTTCCTAATCCATCCAGTTGGTTCCTTAGGCACAATCAGAAGCCAGGAAAAGGCTCAGCAGCTTGTTACTAACACTGGAAAAAAAAAAGCATTAAAATATCCAACTGACAGTGTATCAGACATTTCATGATAGTAAATGGCTAATACATAAAATAATATTGTCTAAACAGATCAATATTGTGAAAAAATGTAATACTTCCTTTTTCTTCTAAGTCAGATGGTTTTTGGATCCTTTAAAAAAAAAAATCTGCCCAATTCTTCTTACAATTCAAGTTGGTGTAAACTGAAACAAAATATTTTACCAGTTGACAAATGTCTCCTCAAAGAAAAAACACCATTTTTTTCCTTCCTCTTGTCTAATGACCAGCTCTTTGGAAATATAGTTTTCCTGATGATTATAATTCTATCCAATTTTTTCTTAACAACCAGTAAATAACAAAAAAACCTAAAAATGTCTACCATTATTTTCATTTTGCCCACAACTCACATTGGCTCATTTGAAACATAAATTCTAAATCAATAATCGGGCTTAACAAAATGTCCCAATTTAAGATATACACAGCTAAAACAAACATATTCAAAATCTATTTCTAGAGTGGCTTTCACTCTTCTGGTTTTCTCTTTAAAATGAGATTTACCTGACCTATTTTCATGTGTTTTTAAAACATCCAGGCACTTATCACAAACGGTATTTGCTGGTCACAAAAACATCAAAGCCGGTATCATAAATCCTGTGTGTGGGGTCATTTTCTTCATGCGTCCTAGATACCACAGTCTTTTAAAAATCTAAATATAGATTTATTTTTTTTTTAAAAAAAAGTCTTCCAATTTCTCTAATTATATACTGCTTTCAATGCCAATGTTATACTTTCACATACTATTTACAAAGTAAGAACATGGGGTGGGGGAAGAGCCTGAAATGTCAATCATACAAAGACAAAGCGTTTTCTATCATTTCTTGGCTTCTTCTCCCCTCAATTCGTTTCAACAATTCAAAAATATTACTTAAACAAAATGTAGGTATACCATCGAAACTTAAGAAATAAATACTCACTAAAATAGTACTTGGGAAAAGAAATAAAAATATATACGAAAACGGGTAATACAGGGGGAAAAAAAATCTAGTTGCCAGAATGTGTGTGTCAACTCAAAACAATTTTGCACCGTTTCTCTAGACGCCGGTGGAAAATAAAATAGCAACAACAATGGAAGACCCGTACTCTTTCCGACGGGATGAGGGGTAGGGAGAGAACTGCGCACCCAACAACCAGAAGAACAAAGCAACAGCCTCGGCTTTAAGATGCGCTGGGGTGTTGGAGGCTCAAAGGGTATTTAGAGATCTCTTAATTGTTCGGATGCTTTAATAACCATCAAAACGACTCTGATACGCAGCGCAGGGTTTAACTAAGACCAAGTGGTGGAACTACTCTTCGTATAAGGCAAGACCCAGACCCTGAGCAGGGCGTAGGGGAGAAGGAAGAGAAAGAAGCAGTCAAAGACACTCCGGAAAAAGACAAAATGCAGGGACTGTACACCCTGGATGAGATTTAAACCAAGGCCCGGATAGAGGCCTCCACAAGGGAAATAGGAAGCAGGATACCCCCCAAAACCATCGCCGCCCCTAAGTGTTGAGGCCAGAAGGTTCCCGGGTAGAGGCCTGACACCACGGCCGAGAGGAGAAGAGATGGATCTGGCTGCCACCAAAGGTAGCGACGAGGACCCCGGCGGAAGAGGCTGCGCAGTAATGGCCGCTGCTCCGCCTCTCGCACCCTGACCGTGACCAGCTCCGGGCCGTCGCCCAGGACAGGGGCTGCGGCGGTAGCCGGCAACGCAGAGCCCGTCACAGTCTTCTTGCCTGCGACACCAGCCACAGTGGGGGCGGCGGGAAGGGCTGAGCGGTCCCATCCCATCCCGCCCCGGGGCGGACAACCGCGGCCGGGCAGGCCCAAGGGCGTCCACCAACGTACCGGCCCCTGGCCCCGCCGCCGCCCCTCTCAGGCCCAGAACGCAGGGCTGACCCGGAGCGCGTTGTGGCAGGAGGTGACACCGAGGGCCATCGCTCCTCTTCCCGAGTCAGGAACCAGGAGTGACTGACTTCCACCCTGCCCCCCGCGAGGGCTTCGCCCCGACTCCCACCTCTCTGGCCACAGCCGCGGTGGCCTCGCAGTCTTTTCTCGTCGGCCTCGGAACCCGCAGCGGCCGGGGACGCGCGCGGCCGTCACGTGACCGCCCGTCGTGTCGCGGGGGCGGGGCCGCGCGGGGCGGAAGCAGCACCGCGCACCCGGGAGCTCTCGCTAGCCCCTCCCTACCCACTCTTCCCCTCCCGCTCGCTGCCGTTAAATCGTGGTGCCGGTTGCCTGCCTTTTCCTGCCTTTGGGGAGCTATAGTTTCGTTACCTGGATTCTTCTAACTGCTTTATATTTTGCTTTAGTTGTAACTGGGTATAAAGACTGAAAGTACGGGTCCCACAGAGAGAGAAAGAGATTTGGGGCCAAGGAAGTAAGACACGCACAGGACCAGCAGATGGGGCTGCTCAGAAACCCAGCTTCCAGACCTAGCTGGATTTGGGGTTGAAGAGCTCTTGGCGAAGTACTCCTTGTTCTCTTTCAAAAAAAGGTCCTCTAGGACGTTCCAGTTTATTCACCGTCTGGATGGTTGAGTAATTCAATCGAAAAAAAAAAAAGAATCTTAATTTTTGTTTTGGGCCATTTGTCTTAGGCATAGGAAGCTGGAGGAAGAGATTAATCAGTATAAGAATCTAAAACTAAAGAAAATGGCTTATTTTGTTGCATGCCTGTGGTTTTAAACATCAAAATCTAGGCAGTATCCTCCATTTCATTTCAGCATATACATTATCTTTTTCGAAACTGACTGTATTTTCTTCATTTGTTGTAAAATGAACAGGGCGGAAAAGCACGCTTTTGTCTTTTAAAAGAGTATATGTGAGTAAATTTCAACATTCCAGGCCAGTATCTTTTTACTGGCAATGCTATTGCATTTGAGATCTCATTAACTGTTTATTCAAGGCTGGAAGGTTTCAGTGTTCTTATATATAGAAATGTGTACATTTTCTTTTATTCCTCTGAAATCAACGTGTGTGTGTGTGTGTGTGTGTGTGTGTGTGTCTATATATATATATATAGAGAGAGAGATGTACTAGGTCAGACAATTAAGTTCTCAAACTCATCCTAGAAAAAGTGCTGCATTCCTCATTGCTGAATATCACTACGGTCATCTTTAAAGTACTCCCCTTGGGAAGTTATGCCCAGTGACACCAGGGCATAATCCACCCTTCAAAGCAATTTTGGAACTCTTTTTCTGGAATGCCCATCAGAGTTGTCGTCCTATTACCCTTGATGTCCTGAATGTCATCAAAATGTCTTTCTTTAAATATTTCCTTTATCTTTGGGTAAAGAAAGAAGTCATTGGGGGTCAGAGGTGTTCCAATGCAGTTATTTGTCTACTTGCTAAAATCTCCCTCACAGACAGCGCCATGTGACCTGGTGCATTGTCGAGATGCAAGAGCCTTGAATTGTTGGTGAAAAGTTTAGGTCGTCTGACTTTTTCACGCAGCCTTTTCAGCACTTCCAAATAGTAAACTTGGTTAACTGTCCAGTTTGTATGAATTCATAATGAATAATCCCTCTGGTATCAAAAAAGGTTTGCAACATCATTGCAACAAATTCTCGGACTTAATTGTCAGACCCTTCATGTCTGTGTGTGTGTGTGTGTGTGTGTGTGTACACACACATATAAATGTAACCAATTTTTGAAGAATGCTATCTAGCTCAGTGATGATTTTACTCAGGTAAGTAAAAGCAACATTTTTATAAATTCTTTAAATGTGGTATAAAATTCTTTAAATTCTTTAAATATTGAATAATTATTCAATTATATAAATATTGAATAAATATTTATAAATTCTTTAAATATTGAACCATATATTCCCCATCTTTAAACTTAATCCCCTATCTTTATGCTCTCCTTAGCCATCCAGTTTTACCCCACTATCTTACACACCCCATGAAGATACTACCAAAAATTTGATACGTACTTGAAGATTCCAGCTCTACGAGATAATACTACTATTAACTAACAATGTGCAAGGCATTGTTTTAAGTGCTTTACATGTATGAGCTCATAATAAACAGTGAGGTAGGTACTGTTGTTATTCCCATTTTACAGAAATAGGCTCAGCTGGGATTTAAATCCAGACAGGGACTGTAAGAATTCACCTTGTTCAATTCTTCATTTTATCAATTAATAAATAGGTATAACAAATTAAATGACTTGCTTATAATCTTTTCTTGTTGAAGATAGAACCGGGATCAGAACACAGGTATGCTTCCTGATCCATAAATACTTTTAATTTAGGAAAAGTTATTCACAGTTCTTCAGTTGTTCTAGGCACGTATTTTAGAAGTTTCACTAAAATAATATAATTTAGATTATGTTTATCTACCTATCCATCTGAAAGCAAGAAATGAATTAATCAACAGGAATCCCACTAAAATGCCCTACCAGGCTTCCAACCCTCTCAGCCACACCCATAATCGTGGTCATTTCAATAAATAGCTCCATCTTTCCTTATCCAAACCCATTTTTAATTCCTTTTGTTTATGTCCAGTATCCATTTTGCAAATAATCTGTTGGCTCTTCCTTCAAAACACACCCAGAATCTAACTATTGACCACCTCTATTACAAACAACAGCATCTCTTGTTTGGATTATTGCCATAGCCCAAAGCCTGGTTGTCTTGCTTCTGTCCTCCCTTTCCTTTGAGTTTATTCCCAATACAGAGGCCAAAGTAAACTTATTAAAAAGGAAGTCAGATTACACGACCCCTCTACTCAAAGTCTCCCATGGCTTCCCAAAACAAAGTAAAAACCAAAGTCCTTAATAGCTTTAAGACTCCCCTTATTACCTCCTTGACCTCACAAACTGCTCACTCAGCTTAGTGATCCAAGAACACTCTACACAAGGTCTCAACCTCAGTTTTTGCAGTTTCCTGTGCTTAGAACTTTCTTCGCCATCATGGCTTCCTCCCTCTGTTTGTGCTCAAAAGTCATCTTTTCTCTCAGTCCTCTACTTGCCACCCTATTTTAAATTATGACCTCTCCTAGTCCAGATATTTCTTATTCCTCCCTTTACTTTTTCTCTCTAATACTTATCGAAATGTAAGGGATCATTTAGTTTGCTTATTCATCTTATATATCTCTCTACACTAGAACACAAATCACTCAAGGGCAGGGATTTGTATTCTATTTTGTATCCCAACTGCCAAGAATAGCGCCTGACACATTTAGACAAGCTCCCTCTGAATATGTGCACACACATTTATATACCAAATAATATATAAATGAAGAAAAACTTCTTGTTATGTGTCAAGGCATACTACTGCATATATAACTTCTTGTTATATATGCAGTAGTATGCACCCCACCTCCGCCAGCCACCTGAAAGATACTGATGAGTTTTTATCTATGAATAATATAGGACAGCACTTCTCAACATTGTCAGAAGTGTTTTTAAAGTAATTGGTTTCAATAATTTTTAAAATGCCCAAACTTTCAAATGATTTACTTAAAGAAATCAGAGCCTAAAAAATTTAAGGTATGTCTGTAATAATGTTACTGTCACTGGCATTCTATTTTGCTTCACTGAATCAAAGATAAAGGAGTTGCAACAGACTGCTAGGAATTGCTCATCTTTCATAACCTAATGTCTGTTTCCCGCAAGTGTATAAAATGCTTTCATGAATACCACACATCTATCTCCAGGCACCCCTTTTCTCTGTATTCTCTCAACACTCAAAAATGTTTGATGTTATTTATTTTGCTTAATGATCAAAATATTCTTTTTGTTTTGTTAATATCTGGAGACATCCATGAAAATGTGCATGAGAAAATCATACGTGGTATAGTGGAAAATGTACTGAAAACCATTGATACATGTCATCTAGGGCAGTGCTTTTCAAAATGTTTTCTAGTGTTCTCTGGGGTCCTTGAGATCCTTTCAGAGGGTCCCAGACGTGAAGATTATTTCAATAATACTATTAAGATGCTAGCTGCCTAATACACTCTCATTCTCTCTCTCCAGCATACAGTGGAGTTTACCTAAGGCTACATGATATGTGATGTAGAAACATATTGAATGTAGATGCAGATATTAGAATTTGCCTATGTTTCTTAAGCCAGGCATTAAAGAGATTTGCAAAGCATAAAATAATGTCGTTTTTCTCACTCAGTTAAGTTTGTTTTGGAAAATAGTTATTTTTCAGCAAACACTTATGTTAACGCTTAATGGGCTTATTATTTAAAAATGAGTTAATAAATATTTTAAACAGTTCTCAGTTTAGTTTCTAATTTGGTAACTATTGATAGATTAACACTCATATTATATAACAGTTCTTTTGAGTCTTCTGTAATCTTTAAGAGTATAAGGGGTCCCAAGACCAAAAAGTTTGAGAACACTGGTCTGGGGCTATTTTGTGTACCAACCCTAAGCTAGATTTCTTCCCACATGCCAGCAATCATCTGATAACTGTGGACACAACTTTCTCATATGTCTGGAAACAGAACAAACCAGATTCAGGAATGTGCCAGTCATTATAGCTAGCAGATGAATAGAAAAAGCCAAGGGGAAGTTTTGGAAAGCAAACTTTTCCATTTCAGTTGAAGAGCTTGCTCCAAGAGCTGATACATACCTTGGTCTCTTGTACCATTTGGCGGTGTTCTACTTACAGTAATCAAATAATACATACTTTTCTAGTAGAATTCCTTTGTAAATAACAGTATAGTAGACAGTTTTTCCTTTACCTAATGTGATAATTAATGCTCTGACTAGTTCTCAGTGTTCTTACTGCAGCCCCAGAAGTTACAACTAAATTATAACAATTGTATGCCTGGGAAATAGCTCAACACAAAACAGTTATGAGTCAGTTTTACAATTTAGTTGTAGAGTTAAGCATGTCTTTCCTAACTCTGGTTGTATATATGCATGATATATATATTGGTTTTCAGATGTCTTATATTGACAATATTAGCTATTAGTTTATCTACAAAGTCCATGCTTGTTTCATTGTGTGATATGACCTCATTGAGTGTAGTATTGAAAAATAAGAATGAACGTTCTATTTTATTTTTTTGACAGAATCATTTGTTATTTTAAAGCTAGGTTATTATTTTAATAAAAATGACACTTAAACAGTGTACCCTATTATTACATAAAGGAAATAACTTACAGTCGTAGAGGCAGCAAGCGTGTTTTCAATGCCACATTTTCCTCAAAGTGGTTGGAATTTAACAAATCAATGTGAAACAGTTTTGTAATTATGCATATTTGGGCTTTTGGTTGTTTATTTATGGAATTATATGCATATCAATTATCAGTTTAATACAATTATAACCTAGAAACTTGAAATATTTTCATAGCAGTGTATCAGTCAGTGTCCTATTTAGAAAACAGAAGACACTGTATTTCTAAGGGAATGTAATGCAGTGAATTGTTTGCAAAAGTGTTATAAAATAGGAGGAGCTAAAAAGGGGGAGACAAGGAGAGCCTGATATCAGTAACTGCAGAAAGTCACTAGCTCCTAAAGTTGGAGGAGAAAAGTATTTACTCGTGTTCCCACAACCAATTCACATGCTGCTGGAGCACTGCAATAGGAAGCCAGGAGCCCATAGGCTTACAGAGGCTGCCAGAATCTAGGAACGCATAGCCACCAGCAGTCACCTATACCTGCCACTGCCAGAGTCAGGAACAAGAAAAATATCACCTCCTCTCTCCCACCTTCTATTTGCATATGACTGCCTTCTATTGGTGGAACCAAGCAGAAAACCAATGGTCAATAGATTCTGGAAAATTACCTTTTCCAGCTCCCTTAGATTTAAAGTAGAATACAGAAGTACCAGTGTGAGGCTAGTCATCAACAGACAAGGAATTTGCTGCTATTCTGTCTTGAATTGAGTCTCCCGTTGTGTTCTTCAGCATTTCCCTGATTTCTCTGTGGGGTCTCTGTCATTCGGGGAAACAGTACTCCATTCTTGTAAATGGGGCATGTAAACTAGACTAAGTCAATGAGTACATAACAACCCCGGGCTAATGACTGTAAGATGTAGACATTTGACCTAAGGTAGTGCTATCATGGGAAATTCTGGGACTTCGCCCAGAGTTTTGGAGTACAGAACCTCTTCTCCTTTGGATGGCATCAAGTACACGTGTCACACATTGCGCTTCCTTGCAATGCTACCATATTATATTGCTACCATAAGGAAAAACAGCCTGGGGATGAAACTGATAGATGGAGAACGGCAGGACCAAGAATAGTAGAGGTCTTGTTGAAGCACACTTAAAGGCTGTCTTTTCTTTGAATTTCTCAATTATGTGAGCTCATATAGCCCCTGTATTGTTTAAGTCAGTTTGAGTTAGCTTTTCCTGTAGTATTTGCAACAAGAAACATCCTGATACACGTACAGTTCCTAGATCTGGCAACAAACAGTTTCATACTTTAGCTACAAAGTTGAGTATTTCTGGCTCTCACATTTTCTCAGTCCTACTAAACTGCTAGAAATATAAGGCAAATGTAAAAAAAATAAGGAAAACGTTTACACAACTGATATATCTCTCAACCTTTGATGGAATACATACATTTAAAAAGTAATGACAAGGAGAAATTGCATGATATTTTAAGGTTGAATCAATAGACACACAAAAATTTTATATCTATAAGAGGAGAATATACCTAATATTCAGATGTAATAATTACCAAACAGAGAAAGGGAAAAAAGAAGAAACTCATGTACCGAATATTTCAATCAAATGCTCCAATCATAAGTTTGTCAGGTCATATTTTCTGATAACAATGTAATGAAACTGGTATTAATAACAAAGTATTAAATGAAAAAAATTATCATTTCAAAGTTCAAAGTAAAGTAGCTAAATCTTGTGCCAAAAATAAAATAAATATTATTTGAGACAACCTTGAAACAAGAATAAAAACACAGTGTATTAGCATTTTTTTGAATGTGGGCAAACTTACCTCAGAAAATTTTATAGTCTTATAATTTTTTATTACTAAAAATAAAGAACAAAAACAAGATTTTTTTATAAAGGACACAAAAATAAAGGAATAAAATCCTAAATATAAAAATCAAAGTAGAATTGATAACCCAGAAGTTTTGCTTGATTTAAAAACAAATGCACAATGTAACAAATGAATCTTGGGCAAATTTTATGAAAATATGTAAAATACAAATACGCATTATTAAGAATGAGAAAGAAAAACAGCCATAGATATAGAGCAAGTTCACATTACTATATAACACCATACTGATAAATTTGAAAAGTCCAGTGACATGAGTAACTTGGAACATACCTATCTTTGTACACAAAGAAATTTTTCCTACACTTTGGACAAACCACTCCTGGACTAGCTAACTGTACATGGAGTCTTACTATAGACTGAATATTTGCGTCCCCTCCAAAATTCATGTTGAAATTCTAAATTCCCAAAGGTAATGGTTTTAGTAGGTGGGCCTTTGGGAGGAGATTAGGTCACGAAAGCAGAAAATTCTGCAACCTGCTGCCATCCTGATCTCAGATTTACAGCCTCCAGAACTATGAGAAATAAATTTCTGTTGTTTATAAGCTACCCATTCTGTAGTATTTTGTGATAGCAGCCCAAATGGACCAAGACAAATCTCTTTACCCAGATCTTTGGCTGTTAATTCTTGTCAGTGATGTCTCAGCTTAAATGTCACTTCCTGAGATGTTTTTTCTAACTATCCGTGATTCCCCAATATCACTCCACTTTTCCACTCCTATCATATCACACTCTTAGTTTTACCAGTGTCTCTTTCTTTACTTGACATTTTTAAAATGTACTTCTTGATTATCTATCTTTGTTTCTGAGAATGTAGGACCTTGTATGTGACTACATAGTTGGCATTAATAAAACTCTTAGATAAATAAATCTTTTTTAGGAAAATAAAAATGACTAGAATCACAAAACATATATCCAAAAATCATTAAACTACTTCAAAAAATAGTTCCAAGGTTCAACAGTTTTATTCTGGAGCCCTTTCAAGCTTTCAATAAATAAAAACTCTCCATGTTATATAAAATGTTTGATAGCCCAGAAAGTGACCAGTTATTCAGTGACACATTTAGAAAGCCCAAAAGAATAAATCGTCACATTCTTAGAACTAGAAAAATCTCGTCAATTACTTAAATGCAAAATGAACATACAAAAATAAGTATTTTTATTAAAGTATTAAAATAAATTTGTATTTTGTTAATATTTTAAAAAATGAATTAATGATTTAATTTAAAATTAAATTTTCAAATCAAAATATGAAAGGAGGTTGTTAGAGATGGACAAGTTATTCTTAAGTTTACCCAAGTATGCAGGAAATAATAGCTGCTAATAAACAAGTGTACATACAGCATTTGATGAAGAATAAGCTCTTAACAAGAAAGGCTATGTTTTCAGCAAAGAACTTTGGGGGAAAAATTGCCTATTTGGAAAAAACAGATGTATATCCACCTCTTACACTATAAAGTAAAGATTGTAAACTGGCCACCCTTGTACCATAACTGGGTCACAGATGTATACCGTTTGTTACATGATATTTTAAAAATCAGGGAAAATTTTATCAAAATATAAGTGTTAAAAAAAATGCTAGGGAAGAAAAAGTAAATCAGAACATATCACAACACTAGACCCACATTCCCAGATGGCAGCATTTGGCATGAACAGAGGAGAGGTTCCCCACCCCCACCCCCACCCACCCCCAGGCTCTGCAATTTGGCACAGTTCTTCCTACCTCCTGCTTTGTGCCAGCTTGCCTCATGCATTTATATGAAAGGCTCCACTCTTGTAGCTCTTTGAGATTAAAAATTCCAGATGGAGCCAGAGTTAGATATAAAAGATAAAACCATGAAATAAATTAGAAGAAAACATTGGTGGCCTAAGTCAATTTGATCTTGTGCAACTCAGGTCATTTTTGTTAGCCTCCAATGTTTAGAGGGGAGTGAGTGTTAACTACTTCCCTATAACCTCTCAATCAGGTTATAAAGAAAGCAGTGCTCAGACCAAATTCTTCCATACATCTATCCATTTTTCAAGTTTTTAGTAGATAGTAGGCAAAACATCTCATTATTTTGCCTACTGTCTACTAAATGAAAATATGTAAAATACAAATACGCGTTATTATGATGGTCATCAAGTCTTGGTGCCATCCTTAAGCAAACAAGATACGTGGCTTCCTAAATTCTTGTACACTATTCAAGCAAGGATAGGTAATGTATCTGAATGTTTTTATCCAATGCACAGATCTCAAATGCCATTAATTTTAACACTAAGAACCCATCTCACCCACAAAGACCCATTTCTACCGTTTGTATTTCAATTAATAAACGTCCTGGTGGTGATCAGAGATACACTAGCTGAAGCACCCAGAGTCCTGGGAGTGTGGTCTTTCTGACTGATGCCAGCTGATGACCCTTTGGATGGGAAATCCCACTGAGGGCAAATGACCACGCATAACACGTAGCTTAAGCCAAATAGCATATACATGATAGATAGCACACCGTCTATACCAAAGTTCTTTAAAGTGAAGTATAGACACCATAATACTGGTGTTTTTCTAAGCATAAAAGAAATGGAAGAAATTGCAGAGGAAAGGGACGATGTTTGATGCCATAAAAATGGCAAGCTTTAGTGCATCAAAAATACCTTAAATAAATTAAAAGGGAATGAAAAACTGTTGGAAGTATCAGTAGCAATTATTTCCTAAATGAAATATATACTATATTATATATATATACACACATATATATATATACACATTTATATATTATGTACGTGTGTGTGTGTCTGTTTTCCTCTTTGCCTTCTTATATGTTACCTTATTATGCAAGAATGGTTACATGGGTTTTCATTAAATGTGTAGGGTACATATGCTTGCTTTGGAATAAGCAGATTCTTTCCCTCCAGCATTCTCCTCATGCTTCTATCCTATGTGGCTGCTCATTCTCTTGAATTACTCTGCTGGTCATAGACCCTCTACTGGTCACCACTGAGGAACTTCCATCCTGATCTTAGGCAAAGAAAACTCTCTTGCACTCCCAGGGACTGTGATTTTTTTGTTTGTTTGTTTGTTTTGTGGTTGGAGACAGCAGGTTTTTCTGTGTTTGTTTTCTGTTTTTGCCACACCCAGTTTTTGCCACCAGTCAGTCAGAGGTATCTTTCTTGACATGGAGGATTCCACCACCACTGTCATGGGTACTGGAAGCTCAGAAAATTGTTTATCTTGTTTCATTGTTGTTGCTGCTATACCTCACAGAGCAGAGATTTGCTACAGCTACCACAGGCAGGAGTAGTTCTAGAATAACTTCTTAGTATCAGCATAATGCCTCCCAGCCCAGAGAGTGAAGAAAGACCTGTCCTCTCCCAGGGAGAGGCCCACCTCATTTCCTATTCTAGTATTAACCACTTCTGAGAATGATTAATCTTGAGAAAAATCCTTTCTCTTATTAGAAAAAAAAATCATGGTCTTGCACCAAGGTTCAACTGGCAATCACAGCATTGTTCTACATTGGTACATTTCCCAAAACGTGTGTTATTCAGTCGTGCAGTGGACATCTGTTGTTTATGCCTGCCAAAAATCCATTTCCTCTTCTTTTGAAATGGAGCCCTGAACTTATATTGGGAAAACTACTCTATCACTATTGGATACAGCCATGGAACTATCAATCAAGATGTCCCCATTTCCCCTGGCCAAAAGATGGACATGTGACCCAAGCTATACCAATCAGATGTTTTCCTCTCCTTGGAATTTGAAGCTCATGTGGAATGCGGAGAAAGGTGGAAAAAGCAGTTGGAGCTACTCCATCCCATCTGGCTATGACTGTCCATTCGGTTCCATTTTCCCCATAGATACTTTGGCTACTTTTCCAAGACTGACTCTGAGGTTGTGTAAAGATGTCCCATATTCTTCAGTCCTCCAATATATTCCTCTGTGATTATTAGGCTGGGTTGATTTTTGTTGCTTGCACCTAACGAATCCTAACTGATACAAGTTCTACCGATGATTGCATTTTTATGTAAGTATGCTTTTTCTCCAAATTTCCTGTTATTCAGTTGCATCTAACTACCGGGATAAAATCCTAAATTGATTTTACCAACAACATTTACCCGTTTGATGTACTTTTCTCTTGAGATGCTGTATCTATCCACAGGATGGGGCTATGACCAGATCCTGTCTGGAATGTGGTTGAGGTCAAATGACTGTCATGACTCATTTTCAAATTACAGCACTTTTGTTTTTGCTTTTTATTGCCATGAATCATAAGCACTCTGAGTCTCTGATCGAAAGAAAAGAAAATGAATGAAAGTAATGACCAGTGATATGAAGGTTTTCCTTTTCCCTTATGTTGCCACCTGGCAGGAATAAATAGGCCGACGCAGGTATACTCAGGGCAGAAGTATTTGAGTCCTGAGGTGAAAAATTAAATTTATCTTTGGGGAAGACAATCCCTTGTTTTGTGCTAGACTTCTTAAAAATGCCTCTTTAATCACACAGATCTAAGGCAAAAACTACCTGTGAGATAATAGGGGAAAAAAATATATATATATATTCCTTGTTCCTGTCACAAAGCTTCTAAAATCTGTATAATTTTCTAACTAATAAGGTCACCAGGGGCATCTTTTGTTCTAGTATTTGATGTTTGATGCCTGTTCCTGGTCCCTTGGTATTTCCTGGTTTATAGCAGTGTCTTTTATTCTAATGAGGTGACTCTTGGTGGGTTCCTGGATGGGGCTGGTCATCAAAAAGACCAAGACATGATTAAAAGCTTGGAATTTTCAGCCCCATCCCCTATTCTCCAGGAAGGGGAGAGGGGCTGGAACTTGAGTTAATGAAGATCATACCTGCATAGTGAAGCCTCTATAAATATCCCTAAGGGACACGGTCCAGACAGCTAGACAACTTCCAGATTGCTGAATACATAGAGGTGCTGTGCAAGTGTTGTGTCTGGAAAGGGCATGGAAGCTCCGCGCCCCTGCCCACGTACATCTTTTCCATCTGGGTGTTCATCTGGGTCCTTTATCATATCCTTTTATAATAACCTGGTAAACAGTAAGTAAACTGGTTTCCTGAGTTCTGTGAGCTGCTCTAGCAAATTCATTGGACCTGAAGAGGGGTCATGGGACCCTCCTGTTTATAGCTGACTGCTCAGAAGTACAGGTAACAACCTGGACTCACTACTGACATCTGAGAATGGCTTGGGAGCAATCTTGTGAGACTGAGCACGTAACCTGTGGGATATAATGCTGTCTCCAAGTAAATAGTGTCAGAATTGAATTAAATTGTTGGACAACTGTCTGGTGGTGTCCAGAATTGCTTGGTATGGGGAAAAACCCCACATATCTGGTGTCAAAAGTGTTGTGAATGTGATAGTAGTGTGAGTAAGGGAAAAACACAGGAGTACCAAAGGTTTTCTTTACACTATTCATTACTTTTGGAAAAGCCATTTTCCTATTTATATATTATATGCTTTATTCTTCTGTATGTTTTTTTGGATTATTTCTAAATTCCATGAAAAATCCTGTTGCAATTGTATTGGATTATACTGGATCAATAGATTAATTCAGCATAGGTTGCCCAATAAAATACAAGATGCCCATTTAAATGTGAAGTTCAGATAAACAACAAATTACACACACACACACACACGCGCGCGCGCACGCGGTGCAAAAACATGTATGCACGTTTTAGGAAAGGAAAAAAACTGTATTAAAATTGTAATACTCAATATATACCGATAACAAAAGATAACAAGTCATGTGTACAAATTTTTGGCACCCCTGGTATATGTAACATGGTAATACTATAATTTTTAAGCATAAGAATATCCCATACAATATTTGGGAAAAATTATATAAAGAGTTATTAATTATTGTATATTTGAAATTGAAGTTTGAGCATTCTGTATTTTTATTTGCTACATCTGGCAACCCTAATTTGGGAAGAAATGACATCTGTAAAATATTGTCCTCCTTTTGACAAATACTCTATATTCTAAATTCATTTAGCATTTATATCACTAGATAAATTGGTTGTATATCTTGCTTATTTTGTTAGATTTATTTTTAAGTGACTTAAAATTTTTAGTTATTGTGAATAGTTATGTTTAGTTATGGGTTTAGTTATGTTTATTATTAATACATTTAATATATTAGCTATGTATAGTATATATTTAATTCTATTTGTTGTAATATTATTATTTTGAACAGGTATTTAAACTTATCAAAAATATTTTCTGTACCTATAGAGTTCATCATATGGCTTTAATTTGTTAATGTGTTAAATATAGTAACAGATTACCTGCTATAAAAAACATCTTTTGGTTCCTGAGATATTCCAACTTAGTCATGACACACACAGACGGAGACAAACACAAACAAACATTGATGGATTCCATTTGTTAACATGTGGTTTAGAGGGTTTATATCCCGTATGACATCAGCTTAAAATTTTCACTTCTTACAGTGATTCTGGAGTGAAGGCTGTGTTGGCCTCATAAAATGAGATCACTACAGGGGAATTTCTTCTTTCTCTACCCTCTAAAATAATTTGTATAATTTTATGTTGATCTTTTCCATGAAACAATAATTCTCAAACTTCAGCGTGCACCACCACTACACAGATTAATTGAACTCACACCCAGATTTCTAGTTTAGTAAGTGTGAAGTAGAACTTGAAAATTTGCTTTCTAACAAGTTCCCAGGTGATGCTGAAGCTTTTGTTTTGAGGGCAGACTTTAAGAACCACTGTATTAAATACTTGGTAAAACTCATTATAAAATCTGATGGGCCAAGTGGTTTCATTTTGTTTTCTTAAGAAGTCGGTGAATTTTAAAGTATTAATTCACTATCTTAATGACCTAGTTCTAGTCTAGTTTACTTTGGGATCTTTGGTAAATTATACTTCTCAAAGAAATTGTCCATTATTTCCAAGTTTTCACTTATGCTGACAGAATTATTTAGGATGTTTTCTTATAATGTTTTAAATATTTATGGCATTATGTTCTATTTTTCAGTTTTACTAGTATTTCTTTGTGCCTTCTCTCCAGTGGTGTGCTGGATGGCTTGTACTGGCTGCCCAGAGCCAACTGTGTATCTCTTCCCAATTTGTGTACAGTAACTTCATGTTTGTAGAGTAAACTCAGTGATACTGGGAGTATTTATACTATGGAAATCAGAAATCTCACAAATTGAGGCCTATCCTCGCCACAGAGACAGCTGGTTTACCAGCATAACACTTTCTTTTTCTCTCTCCTCTCTCTCCCTCTCCCTCCTTCCCTCTTTCTTCTCTCTTCCATCAATCTTGCTATATATTTTTCCATTTTATTAGTTTTTTATCAAACAATATTTTTTTGATTTATTTGGTTCTCTGGTTTGTGTCTTAGATTCTTATAATAATTGATATTTGATCTTAGTTTTATTATTCTCCTTGTTCTATTTCTAGTATTTCCCCTATTATTATTTTTCTGTTCTTGGGTGGTTGATTAACTTATTAACTCTTAGTTTTTCTGTGATATAAGCATTTTATTTTATTTTTATCAAATTTATTGAGGTGATATTGGTTAATAACATTATATATGTTTCAAGTGTACAATTCTATAATATATCATCTGTATATTGCATTGTGCTCACCACCTAAAATCTAGTCTCCTTCCATCATCATATATTTGACTTGTATTTTAAGACTATACATTTACCTCTAAAAACTCTGTTAATTGCATTCCATAAGTTTTGCTATATAGGAGTTTAGTTGTAATTTATGACTTAATAACTGACCATTATGATTTTTTTGACTCATGACTTATCTAGAATTGTGCTCTATTAAATTTCCAGAAATTTATTACTATGATTTTAATTAATTTATTTTTTAGGCTATACATTATTCATTTTTCATTTTGTAGCAGAGTAATTATGGAATGTGGTATAGGTTATGATTTTTTGGGGGGCATTTGTTAAGAATTCTTAGTGGTCCAGAAACTGATCAACTTTTGAAAATATCTCATTTGAGCTTGAAAAGGATGTACCATACATTCCCTAATTGTTCTTTAAATTATCAATTTGGTTGCTCACATCTTTTAAAAGTGTTTTTTAACATTAACTATCAGTAACTATGCTTTAATTATCAGTTTCTGAGGGACTTGTGTTAAAATTGTATACTATGTCAATACTTTGTCACATTTCAATCTCCCTATTTGCCTTACAACTCAGCCCTAGCTTCTCCTGATATAGCTGGTTAAATTCTCCATGGCTCTGGACTTCAGCTTCAGCTTCTATTATTGCTTCATTCTATGTTTATGGCTCCTGGAGTTTTCTTATCTTTCATTCAAGCTAAGAATTGTATTAAACCATTTTAAAAATATTTCAACCAGAATTTTCTCTATAGTCAGTTGGAAGCCATCTATAACAGTTCGTCTCACCATGTTTGCTTATGTTCTTCTGCTTTCCAATTTTGCCATTAATTTCCTTTTTTTAAGATAAAAATTCCAGCTTTAAGCTTTATTAATTCATTTAATCTATATCTTTCTTATTTTTCATTTACTATTTTTTTCTAATCTTTTGGATTGGATCTCTTATTTCTCTGTTATTATTTTATACTTAATTTTATAAAAACACTTAAGTCATCTGATTTCTCTATGAAGAATTTTCTAAGGAGTATATGTTTTGAATATCATTTTCTTAGTTTCCATTTGTAGCATTGTTCCTTGTTCTTCTGTATCTGTTTTTTTTTTTTTTAATTCACTGAGATTTAGCTCGCACAAAATTATGCAATCAAAAAAATTTTTCCGGTTACAAGGATGCTTGAAAAGGCCATGTAATTTCTGTAGAATGCAACCAATATATAGCTATTATATAAATCTTATTAATTAAATTATTCAATTATACCGTATACTTATATTTTTTTATTTAATTGACCGTTCATGAACCGAGAATGACATGGCACATTTATTTACTCCTTTTGTGCTTGTGAATTTTTTTTCTTTAACTATTTTGTTATATTTTTATGGTATTAAATAAATGGTATTTATTCAAATGATAAATAAATTGTTTAGAAAGTGGTGTGATCTGTAAGAGATGCAATGGTATGTGTGTGCTATTACATATTTATTGTGGCTTTTACTCTTTATCATTATATCATTTCTTTCCTATTCATAATTTTTTTGCTTGAATTACAATTTGTTATTTCAAGATCCCATAAATAAATAAAAATTTCATCTTTTCTATTTCTATGTGTATGGATATATATCTATATAAAAATTGCTCATTTATATATATAATGGTTAAGATGATCAATTCTGGCAGCAGAGAGACCATATATACATCTCAGGTCTGTGATAAACCCACTGTGTTCCTCTTTAATTGTCTATTTCCTAAACTATAAAATAAAGATAAGTATAGAATCTACTTTATAGGATTGTATTAAAACTAAACACTATTTTATATGTAAAGTACTCAAAAACTATATTATATGTAACCCTATTTTTTATATTATCTATCTATCTATCTATCTATCTATCTATCTATCTATCTATCTATCTATCATCTATCTACCTGTCATATGTAATATAGCACTTGACAAATAGTGAACATTTAACAAATGTTACATCAAAAATGCGGAGAACAATCCCTAAATCAGTATTCAAATACTGACAAATAAGTTTTAAAAAAGAACAAAACAAAACAGGAAGCTAAACATATATTAGTCTAATATCATAGGGCCTGTGATTCATACTATTAGTTGAAGTAAGTTAGGGTTTTAAAATTTAGGCAGAGTATAATTTTATTAAAAAATAACATTAGTTTTGTGGTATAGTTTATAAAATAGTTCACATTTTGAAAGTTTTGATTTAATTATGTAAGCATTAAAACATATCTTTCAGTTTTGAGCAAGATAATATTATGGTGAAGATTGCGGTAAAGAAGAACTATTTGGCACTGGTGAGCGCAAGATCTGAAATGGGGTTGAGAATGGAGCTAGAAAGATCAGATAGAAGGACTTTATTTTAATCTAGAGATATATGATGACAAGAGATCTGCAAGACAGAATTGAGGAAAAATAGGAAACATTGCCAAGGAATAAGAAAACATCTTGATGAAAAGCAGCAGTTTCCAGGGTTTCAAAGTAAATCTTTAAAAACTAAGTCCTTCACTCATTTATAAATTCTCAGAAGTTTTGAAAGGGAAATTAGCTTTTATTTATATTTGAAAAAAATATTTTAAAAATTTTATTGGCAACTTAATTACTTGTTAAAAATACACTTTAAAATTTCAAATTAGAACTTTCTCTTTCGGTCAAGATGAATGGGGACCAGATTTTACCCACAATTGCCTTACACAACTACAAAAAGAGACACACGAGAAGTAAGTTTTTAGATATTGAAGAGGAAACAGTACAAGACTTTGACCCATGAAATAAAGGAAATATACAGTGTGAGCCATATGATTTTACCAGTTTATTGCTTAGAAACAGTTTTCATGCTGCAGTACAGATGCAGGATCCCAGACAGAGCCCAAGAGTCTTCCTAAGTTAAAGAGAAAGTAAATCAGATTATGGGGAGGCCGAGTGAGATAGTATTTGCTGGGGAAATTAATGAAGAGGAAAAAACAGCAAAAAAAGAGTTCTAGAGATTTTTTTTTTTAAAAAACAGGGATCTGTTGAGTGTTAGCTGAGAAGTAATCTACACATAAGTAAGAGGAATACTACCTGAGGATCATAGAAAGAACCACATGAAGGTAGGCAGAATAATTCCTAGAAATCACACAGGGTTGGGAATTGTTCCTTTTCCTACCAGCAAATGTGTACAGACCTTATAATACAAACTTCACCAGACAGAATTCTCAAAAGAGTATCACCTTAATGGGATGCCATTAGCCCTAGACTGAAGGCTGCTTTGGACACTGTTCTGATCACTTCTTATTCACCCTGTCAGGGAAGGAGAGGTCTTCGACTCTAAATAATCTGAGATGGCTGAACACATGGCACCCAACAATATCAGAAGAGATTGGCAGAAATTTATTGGCCACATATACTCGCAGCTTGGGCAGTGGACACCATATACCATGCAGGGCCACATGAGGGTTGCACTGGGCAGCAAAGAGGTTTACCAAAGAGGTTTTAGGAGACAAGATTTGTAATAACAAGACATGTTCTTTGGTTCTTAAACAGGATTTTGTAATTGGTTTGTTTGAAAAAAATTGTGGGCTGACAAGAAGGTGAAATATGCTAGAGAAAAGACCAAGTGCAGTGCAGTTGATAAGGGAACTAACCAGAGGGGCAGCCTTTCCCAATGGGTGGAGGACACTATCTGATGAGAGCAGGGAAATTCACAAGTAGGCCTTTGGGCCCCGTGAGGCTCAAAGATATCAAAGTAGCACCTGACCTTTTAGTTTTTGCACTATAGACACACTATAATAAAGTTTAAAAGAAGAGACAAAAATGATCTAATTGATAAGTAACTTACCTGTAACTTACATGTTACCAGTGACATGCCAGAACAAAATTCACCACAATGTCCATTACCAATCGAAATTAAAATTAAAATTTTTCTGCAACTGAGTAGAAAAATATGACCCATAACTATTAGAAAAATAAATCAATAGACTGATCCAGAAATAACATAGATGATGGGATTAGCAATGATGTAAAAAAAAAAGCTCTTATAAATATGACTCATATGTTCAAGAAGGTAGAGCAGAACATGAAATGATGAGGAGAATATTTTACATAGATGATATAAAAACATTTCACATGGAACTTCTAGAGATGAAAAATACAATATCAGAAATGAAAAGTGCACTATATGGAATTAACAACAGACTAGATACAGTAGAAGAAGATCAGTGAACTTAAAGACATAGTAATAGAAATAGCCACAATGAAGCACAGAGAGGAAAAAATAGATTAAACAACAAAATAAAGACTCAATGTCCATTAGAACAATATCTATGAAACGGAAGATGGATATCTTATTTTTTCACTCATTTTTAAAATCTCTTCAAAATATAATGACTATTTAAAGCAAAAATAATAACAATGTGTTGTGCAGTTTAAAGAATTCATAGAATAATATTATGACAAAAATAGCATGAAGGAGGGATGTTTCCAGAAATGTTTACACCTTCAGGCAATGCAGCTCTGGGGCGTCTGAGTGCCTGTTGCCTGCCTCATACTCACACCACCTATCAGTATAATAAGTACCAGCCAAGCTGTGGCAGCCTGTCTCATCCCAGCTGCAGCATCCTGGGGACCCATGGACACCTGCCATCAGTCATGAGCCTTTTAGAATTGTTTCTAGGTAGGACTATGCATAAGAAGCAATCAGGAGAGCAGTGGTTGGTATCAATTTGCATACTACCAACTACTGTGTGGCAGTTAGGGAAGATAAACAAGCACGGGTGCTGGAGAATGCCAAAGGTACCAGAACCATCCCTTCACTTGTGGCCTTAACAGCAGATGGTGAACGACTTGTTGGCATGTCGGCTAAACGACAGTCTGTCACCAACCCAAGCAACACATTCTATGTCACCAACCATCTCATTGGCCAACGCTATGATGACCCTGAAGTCCAGAAAGACATTAAAAATGTTCCTTAGTAAACTAAGCTCCTAAATATATTAAAGTGAACAAAACATCGTAACAAAGTGGGGTTTTATCCCAAGAACATTAAGCTGGTTCAACAGAAAATAAACCAATGTACTCACTAAATTACAAGCTAAAAGAGAAAAAAAAACATATTGAAAACATCCCAACAAACACAGAAAAAGCACTTGGCAAAATTTTACATTAATTTTTGATAGCAATGTGCAGCAAAGAAAGAACACAAGAATACTTCCTCAACCTGAAAGAGGAAATCTATAGAAACCCACCGCTAACCCAATACTTGGTAGTGAAAGAAAAAATATTTGCCCTCCAAGGTCAGGAACATAGACCTAAATGTCTGCTCTTTCTAAATCCATCATTGTGAGAAAGGGCTTCATCAGGATGGAGTGGCTGCATATGTGGATTGCAATTTCTGTTTCTGCTTGAAGGTGTGACAGACGAACAACAGCCACAAATTCTTTGACACTTTCTTTCAGGAGGTGGGGTCTGTTTGCCCTCTTCTTGACTCTGGGCTAGCATGAGTCTGTTTTGATTAATAGAGCACAGTGTCAGAAACTATGGTGCTTCTAGACCTTGTTTTTATGAGACTGGCAGCTTCTGCTGTGGGTTTCTGAAGCTCCAAAACACAAGGTAAGAAGTTAGACTACCCTGCAGAGACCACATGGAAAGGCCTGAGAATGCGTGGAGAGAGACAGAGGGGTCTAGCTGAGCCCAGAGTTCTAGTTGACGGTGGCAAGGTATCATTCATGAGAGTGAAGCCACCTTAGACTTTCCAACCCAGTCCAGTCCAGCCACCAGGTGAAAATCAGTGATTCAGCACCCTCAGGAGCATAAGACTAGCCCAACTGAGTATGTCCAAATTTCTGACTCACAAAATGATGACATATAGTAAAAAGGTTTTAAGTCATTCTGTTTTGGAATTGTTTTACACAGCAGTAAATAATGGAAATAAGCAGACATTCTGAATGTCGGACTTGATTCTTTTTCCTGTAGTATAGTTCTCCTCTCCTCTCTATCCATGAAGATGGATAGTTTCCTTCAAATCATACCACCAAATCCATTCCTACAATATTTAAAGGCCTGTCTGCCTGAATTCCAGTTTCCAGGCTCCTTTCGCTGGCCCATTCCATTCTTCTTGAGTCCTTCTTATTTGTTTGTCCATCCTTTACTGCCTTGGTTTGTACATTGGCCTGTCTTTATAAAGGAAACATGCCTTTTTTAGTATATGGATCTCTTTCTGTGATTGTGTTATAGTATGAGTCATTTTTATATTAGCTTTCCATTAACTCTGTGGGACGTGTGTATTTTTCTCTCTGTTGATACCTTTCTGCCCGATTCTTTATGTATGATTCAGTTTTTGCATGCTTTATTAGCTTTCCACCTTTCCTTTTCCATCTCTGCCTCTTTCCACTTATTTTTTTCTCACTCTCTGCCAGGACAGGTAGCACATCACAGTGGATTAGAGTATAGACCCCCAAGCCAGATTGCCTGTGACCAGATCTCATCTCTGTCACATACTGGGTTTCAGTTTTCCCATCTGAAATGTGAAGATCATAATAATCCCCCACTCATGAGGTTATTGGGTAGATAAATACAGACATACACACATACACGTATATAATCTACATGTACATGTGTATATGTACATGCACATCTATGTGTGCATATGTGAATAATACTTGGCCCACATGATAAGCCCTTGCAGCATTAGACGTGATTTGAATTCTCACTGGGTCTCCTTGTCTCCGTTCCCTGTCTCTTGCTCTTTTCTTCCTCTATTTCTCATTTTTCTCTGGAAAGTAACTAAAATAAAAATTATTTTCAAAGTAAAAAAATCAGTAGAATTCAACATTCTCATGACTAATTTTTAAAAAGTGAGTGGATTGTACTACACTTTTTCTCTTTAAAAAATTTTCTAATTGGTATAATAATCTTTAAACATGTATGGACATTGATTTATGTTTTTTCTCTCTCCTAAGGTGCAAAGACTGAATATATAAAAATATTCCTCATCCAGGCTTCATCTAAGGAGGGCGGGGGAGTGGCACATTTGACAGATGACATTCTTATTTGACAGATGACAGTTCTGTGGGTGGACTTGGAGCCCTTTACAATTTCTGACAGAACATCTCCAAGCTGATAATTTTATTTTCTGTTGAAGACAGCATATTATTTTCGGCCAGGTTTGTCAGAAGCAAACAAACCCCTAGACGTGTGATATGTAAAGAAAATGCTGATTAGAGACACCAGGAAGGGAGTTGGGTTAGTAGGTCAGGGAAACAAAAGAAGCCAGGGAGAAGCCTCAGCCTGGTGTTGTGGACAACGTCAAATTCTCTGGGATGTAATAAAACTCACCTCAGCATCTGTCCTGATCGGAGGGGAAAAGATTTGGGCATTCCTATTTCTGTGTCAGGAAGTAATTGACCAAGAGCTGAGGCTATAGGAGGTACATACGCTGTCAGGCACTTTCAGCTCTTTTGCTCTTAAGTTTGTGGGGAAAACAGCTTCAGTTTTCCTCAGGCAGTTTTCAAAAGAGTCTTGGGTATAGGCCAAAAACTGTGTGGGGGGCCGGGGGGGGCTAGGGGTGTTAGGGAGGGAAGAGGATCCAAGAAGATCTATGCAAAACACGAAAAGTGTTCCCAGCCCTACACATATGAAAATGTAAGGAATGAAAGTGACATTCTTTTAGAAATAAAATTAAAATTGGTTCAAATTTACTTTTAAAAACAAATCACTCATAAGCTTTGATGCTTTAACACATGCAGGTGGCATTCTCCACATCTATTTGTTAAACACTCATTGTGTCATGACAACACAGTTTATATATAACTAGCTTTCATTAAAAGTAAAAATTATTTTACTTTTAGAATAGTAACTATAGCATATCTGTGCGTTAATTCAAATTCATTTTTCTTGTATTACAATTGTACTAACAAGTAATACTGATGTACGAAAGAGAAGAGGTTTCATTTCAAGGTTACCCCATATCATAGGTTCATTAACATTTTCAGGTCAACAGATTTCTAAATGAGGCAGCAATAGCTAACTTCTGTGTTGGGCGAGTTGACAAGGCCTAGGCCACCAAGAAACAACCAGAGGGGAAGGGGAGAGGGGGTGATAGATGAGGGTAAATGGGATAAAATATACGGTGATTGAAGGAGAACTGATTCTGAGTGGTGAACACACAATGTGATATATAGATGATGCATTACAGAATCGTACACCTGAAACCTATGTAACTTTACAAACCATTGTCACCCCAATAAACTTTAATTAAAAAAAAAAGAAGAAGAGAGGACCCATCTCTTACTGATTTCCTGATTTCAGAGGTGCCAAATGGACATATTCCACTCCTAGGCCTTGCAAAACCTTTCACTGATTTGTTCCTAAGGCACAGAAAAGGCCAAACAGGGAGATAGTGAAACTTGCATTTGGCAGCCAGTCTCTGTTTTCTGAGCCTCTTTTTGCCTTGCCTAGGGCTCCTGTGAATGTTTTGCCTTTATGGGTATCCTCTACCAAAAGTGAGGGAAACCAATACTGAGTTTCCTTCATAGTGGTTCATTGTAACCACTATGGTGCTCTGTGTGAAACTGTTAAATATGTAGATACAGCCTAATGACTGTAATCAGTGTTGACATAGGACATGTTTATGTCAGTCAATATGAAAGTTGTTATTACCCCATCCAGAGATAACTCTTTTTGACATTTTTGGACTATAACGCCTATGCTATCTGAGAACTAACTTCCTCTCCTCCCTCCCTCCCTCCTTTCCTCCCTCCCTCTCTTCCTTCCTTCCTTCCATCCTTCCTTTTTTCTATCCATCTATCCATCAGAAAGAGAGAGAGAGAGAGAGAGAGAGAGAGAATGGGAGAAAGAGGAGAGAGAATTTCAAGGTTAAGAATTAAAGCAGGCTGAAAGTATTTTATGGAACAAATCAGAGGAGTCAACTCTCTATAGAAGTCAACTGATGGTGAAATTTGAGCATGTAGATATATAACAAAGAAGACTATTCTGAAAATAATAATGAGGGTTTTTTAATAAGAGAGACACAGATACCAGTGTAGGTGACCTGAGAAAAACTATCATAAGTGTAGAAGAGAATATAAGCAGATTCCAAATTGAAGCAGCACAAATACTATATAGCCTCATCTATATTGGCTAAAGTGGTCTCATAAGCTCCTTAGAAAAAAGAAACTGAAAATCTGCTTTAGAACCCCACTATATTAGTATATCAGATCTCCACATCTGTATGCACATATTTAGCTGTGATAAAGTATATGAGTGTGTGAATGTGCATATCTATATGTATGTGTGAAATGCGAGAGATTTTTATGGAAAGAGATATGACTAGTCAGGACAGAGCACCACAAGTATCTTAATTCTATTCTTTTAAAAAATATTTTTATTGAAAGTATAGCTAACATGCAATATTATATTAGCTTCTGGGATATGCCATAGTTATTCAACATCTGTATACCTAAAGAAGTGATCACCATGATAAATCCAACAACCATCTGAAACCGCGTCATTCTATCATAATACTATTGAGTATATTCCCTATACTGTATATTACACCACCATGACTTATTTGTTTTATACCTGGAAATTGGGACCTCTTATTCCCCTTCACCTTTCCCCCCCTTTTTAAATTTTTCAATTACAGTTGACATTCAATATTACTTTATATTAATTTCAGGTGTACAGCATAATGGTTAGACACATATAATTTAAGAAGTGATCCCTCTGACTAGTCTAGTACCCACCAGGCCCTATACATAGTTATTAGCTTATCATTGACTATATTCCCTATGCTTTACTTTATATTCCCATTACAATTTGTACTTCTTAATCTTTTCACCTTTCATCTTGCCCCCCCAACACCCTCCCATATTATCACCCCCAATAAATCTAGTACCCATCTGACACCATACATAGTTATTACAATATTATAGACTATATTTGTTATGCTATACCCTACATCCCAATAACTACTTTGTAACAATCAATTTGTACTTCTTAATCCCTTCCCCTTTTTCACCCACACCCCCAAACCCCTCCCATCTGTCAGCCATCAAAATGTTTTCTGTATATCTATGACTCTGTTTCGTTTTGTTTGTAAATTTTGTTCTTTAGGTTCCACATTTAAGCAAAGTCACACTGCATCTGTCTTTGTCTGACATTCTGCTCAGTACAACACCCTCCAGGTCCATCCATGCTGCCGCAGATGGCAAGAACCCATTCCCTTCTATAGCCAAGCAATATTACACTGTATACATGTACCACCTCCTCTTTATCCATTCTTTCATCGACAGACACCCAGGCTGCCTCCACATCTTGGCCATTGTAAACAATGCTGCAATGAACACATGGATGCACAAGTCCCCTTGAAGTAGTGTTTTACGTTTCTTTAGATAAATACCCTGAAGTGGGATTTCTGGGTCCTTCATTGTCTCTTCTTATAACCTGTGTTTCAAAGTCTATTTTGTCTGGTATAAGTATTGCTACCCCAGCTTTTTTTTGTTTCTTTTGTTTCTATTTTCATAAAATATCTCTTTCCATCCCTTTACTATCTGTCTGTATGTATCTTTCAATGCTTGTTGCTATGTATTATCTATGTATTAAGTAGATCTGCTATGTCTCCCAGTCTTGGTCAGGTGGGCTTATATAGCAGGCCTGTGGGGCCCTGGCACAGTCTCTCTGATCACCTGCTCTGGGTACTCCAGGAGAGTCCCTTGTGTGGATTGTGTATGGACTTCTGTTATAGTTGATTGCTGTTGGCACATCAGTAGATGGGGTTGACCCTCAAGCTGATTGGTTGTGGGGTTTAGCCACATTCACAGCTTTATGGGCTTACCCCACTGAGTGGGATTCACCCCAGTGGGCTCTGGTGCCTGTTGAGACTGCCTTTTGGGTGTGCTGCTTATGGGGCTAATTGGGCAATGCTCTGCTGTGATCTGAAGACAACCTCCAAGTGTTTTGGTTCTGGGGCATCTTGGGAGGAGCTCCACTTCAGGCCCAGGTCACCCACTGCCTGTGACAGGCTAGGGTCTACCTGGTAGGAGCTACAAAGTGATCCACAGTTGTTGTACTAAATCTGAAGGTTGATGGGAGATGCCACACTGTGAACTGAGGCCATCTGCCACCAGTACTGAGCCTGGGGTAGCTCTACAAAAAGCAGGACACCCTGAGGCCTGCTGCCACCTGCTGGCATCCTTAACATTCAGCTGCTGATAGAGCCTCGTGCAGCATGGAAGTTGGGTGAGACAAGGTCGAAGGGAGTCACTAGAGTGGGAAGAATTGTGGTCACCAGGTTAATGTAAATTCTGATTTGGTGCCAGTGCTGAACCTGGACTAACTCAGGAAAAGTCTCAGAGCACACTGAGGCCAGTTTCTGCCTCCCTGGGGCCTGCTGAACTCAGATAGTTTTCCAAGAAGGAGTGCAATGTAGGCCGGGCAGACTGCTCTCAGAGAAAGTGCCTCCGGCATTGGGCAAGTTGGGTAGGGTAGATTCTCAGCAGAGCTCACCAGCCCAATTCAGATTCAGATTTGACCTATAAGGGAGGGCTTAACACAAGAAAGATGGCTCCTACCTGCTAGCTGCACAGGAGGAGGACCCCTCACAGGAAAAATGACGACTGTCCTCCATCCCTTGCCCAGAAGCCACATACCTCAGTCTGCCCCTCATATGCCTCTGACATCCCCGAGTCACTATCCCTCCACCAGAACCCAAGGTAAGTGCCTGTGAGTGAGTGAATCTGTGCGCAGGCCGTTTAAGAGGACATCTGGGTTTCCCACAGCCATCTGTCACACCTGGATGATCAGAATCCCCATGGTTTTTCACAGCCAGATGTTGTGGGGGCTCCTCCTCTTCCTGGCACTAGTAGTCCAGGCTGGGGAGCCTGGTGTAAGGCTGGTGTCCCTCTTTCTTCTAGGAGGAGCCTTCACAGCCAAGATATCCTTCCTGATTCTCAACTGCCACACAGAGGTTTGTGGCCCGTTCTGCATTTCTGCTCCTCATACCAGTCTCGTAGTGGCTTCTTCTTTATATTTTTAGTTATAGGATTTCTGTTCGGTTAGACTTCAAATGGTTCTCCAGGTTGATTGTTCTATAATTGTAATTTTAATGTGTTCAGAGAAGGTCTCTGAACAGGGACAGTGTTTATTTACTCCACCATCTTGGATTCCACCCTGCCTTAATTCTATTCTTAACATGTACCTGTACCCACAAATCCAAAAAATTAAAAAAATTAAAAAAATAAAATACATGCACAAAAAAACAAAGGAACACTTTATTGCTATTCAGGGTTGGCTCCAAATTCCCATGGAAAGCTCCAGCAGGCTACGCTAGCGTCAGCCATACACTGATTCTTTTGACTGGGCTACTTGGGCCTAAGCAGCATAGAACCAAAGACCAGTGAAAGGCCTACTTGCTTTCTTTACTTGTACTCCAAAGTTTAAATTTAATTCTAAATGGCAGCACTCTGAGTCAAGTAAAGCACACCATCTAGCAACAAACAGTGAAAGAAAGCACAGAAAACGAAGAAAGTGTTTGGCCCAAGGCATAGGGCAGAGGTGGTTGGATTCCCTTTCCCTGTGTTTTTTGGGTTGGCTGGGAGAGGAGCTCAAGGGAGCTCCCTTGGCTCTTCTTATGCAGCTGGGTGGAAGAACTAGCCAGGGTTATGCAACATACACCAGATAAAAGCCTAGCTCAGTTATATGAGGCCAGAAATATAAAGTGTCTGAAATTGTTTTCTTCCTATAAAACTAAACAAAATGAACCTCTTCTCTTAATCAAGAACATCCTTTGCTCCCACACAGAAATGAAAGATCCCTTAAATGAATCTTATTCTCATATTAGTTCTGAAAAATTATCAAAATTCTAAAATATGTTCAGAAATATCCATTTTCTTTTTGCCTCTTATTCTGCTGTTGGATCTGGTATTCAGGATTCCCAAAACTTTAGTATATCAGCTCCAAGTCTAGCAGACCTCTGGTGAGTTTATTTGCTCAGTAGCTTTCCTCCTTCTTCATGTACAAATCCCATGCATTCCTGTTTTCATCCACCTAATTCAGTTGGGGGCTGACACTGATTGGTTCATGGATGAAAATATTCCACAAACTGAGCAAACCAGAGTTCTTTTCCAAGAACTGAATCTCTTTGTATCACCTCTGTGATCATAAACCTTTGATTAAGTAATCAGGAGGCTTTCCATATTCACCATATGAGTTATTGGGAAATCTAAAAAAATAAAGCTGACTTCCCACACCCTCCAAAATATAGTTGAGAAGTAGAGAAAATGTGGTGAGAATATCACCATATATAAAGATCCCTTTGGTATCTGGTTTATCCCTGAAGCTAGATCATCACCTGTTCTTCCAAAGTCTTTATTGTTTGGTAATTTTTTAAGTTCTGAGCATTAGACAAATATCTTTCCAATAAAACCCTCTTTTTTGCTTCAGCTAGTTCAAGGTGGGCTTCTGTCACATATACTAAATACAGTCCTGTCCTGACAAATACACCAAGACTTTCATTTACTGTTTTTTTTTTTTTTTTTTTTTTTTTTTTAACAAAAACAAAAACATTTACAAATTGCTATACCACTCCTAACTGTGGCTTCAACTTCAAATTCTACATTGGGAACTCTAGTTGTTGGGGCTGGCCCCTTTGTCTAGACTGGGTTAGCCTGAGAGGCCTAGAACAAAACTGGTCAAAAGTTGTGGATTTGGCCTACTCCACTCAAATTCACTTACTGGTTTTTACCGCATGGCAGAGATTGATAGTTGCTTATTTATTTCAGTTTCCATTCTCCTTTTTTTCCTTGTAATGGAAACCTTGGATTTGAGTTGGAAATATGGCTGCCTGGATCTTCCTTGCAGTGAGATATGGCCATGTGACTAAGATCTGCTCAATGAGATGGATGGCATGTGAGTGGAAGGTATTTTTGCTATTGTTGTTGTTTTTTAACAACTTTTTGGTCACCTGGCATATATTCTTGGCCCCTTGGTCCTTCCTTCTTTTCAGCTGGCTGTAAAGCAATCCACTTGGGACTTGACCTGTTCTCTTGGACCATGAGGTGGAAATCATGAGCTAAGGTTGATGGAAACTCAGTCTGTGACATTGTGGAGTCCCGTACCAGCCCCAGAACACATATCTTCACGTTTTTTTTTTTTTTTTTTCCACATGAGAACAAAATTAAATTAAAATTGTTCTTCTTTGTTGTGAGCAGAACTTAAGGTAGTCTTATGGAAGAGGCTTGCATTCTCCCTAAGGCCAACATATTTATGTTTAAATGTGGTAGAAAGTACCTAATTCTCATTTCATGAGTGGATTCAGTCTCAACAAATACTAAACTCTTAATATTATTGTTTAGTATCATATTCTAAAAATGTCGTCTGAGTAGTGTCATTACCCTGCTAAAAGCCCTTCAATGACTGAAAGCTCATAATTAGCAAAGATTGTATCTATTTGTTTCCTTATTTGTTTGGGATTTTTATTTGTTCTCTCAGAACTAATTATAAGCTCTGTGAAGGCTGAAACCATGCCTATCTGATGTCACCAGTACCTAGCACTGTGTATAGCATATAGTGGTCAACAAATGTTTGTTAAATGAACAACAGAGATGAATGAATGAAGGAAAAATTCATGAAGTTTGGAAATGCTTGAGGTAACACTGTCTATCATGCACTTAGACTGATTTGATTATTATAGTCAGGATTCTGGTGTGTGAAAACATAAACCAAGTAGCATTTTTAATAAAATCTTGTTTTATTTATGGAGAGTGGGTGTCATGGCATGCTACATACAACAAGCAGAATTATAAGATGACTTCCAATGTTCCATGACCTTGTATAACATTCACCCCATGAGTGTAGGAGAAACTGTAAAAATGGTGGGATGTCACTCCAACGATTAGGTTACTAACCAGTTGTCTAACCACTGTCAAAATAGAGATTATCCTCAGTGAGCTGGACCTAATTGGGTGAGCTCTTAAAAGAGGTAAGATGCAGCAGAAGATACATTCCTGCTGGCTTAGAAGAAAGCAAACATCTATGACCTGGGGAGAATGACCTAGGAAGAAAGCAAACTCTTGACCTAGGAGAATTTGAGATAATAAATTTGTGTTGTTTTAAGGCTCTAGGTTCGTGGCAATGTTGTTATAGAGCCAGAGAAACTAATATAAACTCTTTCACATGTATTATTTTATTCTTATAGCAATACATACATAGATTTATGTTTTAGTTCAGTGGTTACAGAAAATGAAACTGACTCCAGAGAGGTTCAACAACTTGCCGATGTTTACCTACCTAGTAAGTGCATAGTATAGGGAGAGTTTTAGAAAGGCCACATTAGGGGTGGAAATACCTTTAGCATATGTACAAGTGATGGAGTAAACTGAGAACTGAGGGTGCACACACCTCCATGAAATGGTGTGCTTGCTTCTACCCCGCTGACAGCATTGATTGAATACCTTAATTCTAATCAAAGTGTAATAACCTAAGTTAAATCTTTTCAACTTTTAATGGTTTCAAGACCAATTATTTCAGCACTGTCAATGCTTTTTAGGTTACCTATTTGTAGTCTTGCCTTTCTACTCCTGTTTTCATTTTTCCACTATTTTGTTGGACATATTCTTATTGAAATAGCTCTGAAATACTGTGTGGCATGATGTGCGATAAGTGTAATAAGAAGAAAGGGAGGAAAGAAGGATGGGACAAAAAGAGAGAGGGAAGTAGAGGTAGAGAGAGGAAGTAAAAGAAAGTAAAGACTAAAGGAAGGAAAAATAAGTGTGGGGACAGAGCCAAGGAGAGCAGTTTCCAGGTTCTCAGCCTCACGTGGAAAGGTGCTGGCTCGGTTATTAGATGGCCATCCGCTGTGGCTGGGTGGCCATCAGCTGTTACCAGTTAGACATTAGTCACTAATATAACTGCCGTGGCTACGCTAGGGGGTTGGTTGTTTGGCAGGGAGGTGGATTGCGGATTGCGGATTGTGTGGCTCCTGCTTCCTGTATCTCCAACCCAGCCGCCAGCGAGTATATGGTGGTATTCTACATATCCGTGGCTCCGTTGTTGGTCCTTTTTGGCCTCACCATATCCTGCATTCTTGGCAGGGAGCAGGAGCTGAGTCCCTGCATTACAAAAAGATTAAACAGGAAGTAAGAAAGACAAAAACTAAAGAATGATGTCTTGCAACTGAGGAAACTATGACTCAGAGAGGTTAAACATCTTGCACAAAGTCACTCAATTTACAAGCTATAGCGCATAGTTCCTGTGTCTTCTGGCTTTAAAATGTATGCACTTTTTTTTTCAGGCTCACATAAATAGTTAATTCTCTTCATCCTAGTGCTTTCTATTTTTATAGCAGTGTGTATATATTGCTCAGGCAAATCATAAGGCAAGTATCTATTCCACCTACTCACAATGAAAGGGTCACCACTGCCCATCTGTTACCAAATAAATTTTGTAATAGATTTGGGTCTTTTTGCTTAGCTAATAGGAAGAGACTGCTTAGGGTAAATGTACCTGAGTCAGCTGTAATCCACACATGCTCCAGAAATTACACTTTAACTTCAGGATAAAACTGAGGCCTTGAAAATTTAAAGGGTCAAACAGTAATCAAGAAATACAATGCAGTTTTAGGAAGGAGAAAATAATAACAACATAGAAGGTAATAAAAGAAGAGAGAAGAAGAGAAGGAAGGGGAAAAGGACAGTTATAAAACAAAACTAAATAAAAGTAGAGTTTTCAAAATAAATCTTAAAATTCACTCTGACATTTGTATTTTTGCTATCCTAAAGCAGTTCCTGTTTGTGACTCATTTATTATGGATGCAGTTTGGATTGCATATGGAATATCAGAGTATGTAGAACACACTGATCCTTCCAACTTGTCATTTCATTGTACAATTTGAGATGTGATTACTTGTTTTAGATTCTTTTTTTCCAGAGATCGAGATATTTTTTTCAAAGCTTTGATACATAGTAGCAATTTCTGTTCACTGAGGAGAAAGGTTGTTTGAAGAGAAAGGATAAACCCTCTGACCTTACATGTCTTTCCCATCACAGTTAATGGCCACTCCATCTTTCTAGTTGCTCAGACCAAAAAATATTAAAGTCATCCTTAACTGCTTTGTTTCTTTCACACCCTATTTATAACATATGAGCAAATCCTGGATTTCAAAATAATTCCAAGACCTGACCTTCTATCACCAACTCCAGTGCTACCACCATATTCTAAGAGACCACCTTTTCTCAGCTGTTTCCTTTGTCCTCTAAAGTCTATTCTCAACCTAGAAGCTAGAATGATTCTGTTGAGATATTAGATCACGGCACTTCTCTGCGCAGACCCTCAAATGGCTCCCCATATATCCCAGAGTAAAATCCCAAACTCACTCAAGTGTCATCTTCCTGAAATCTTCTCTGTCCACTCTATTTAAAATTGTCAACTGTTGTCCCATCCCCCGCTAGAATGAAGCTTCACAAGCACAGGGATTTTGTGTACGTATACGTGTGTCTATTTTATTCAATGACTTTCCCTGAGTATCTGGAATAATTCCAGGCACAGAGTAAGTATGTACTAAATATTTGTTGAAGAAGCAAGTGAATGATTATTGATTTGAGGCTCTTCTGAGGAATATAGCATAAATAGTTATCTAATCTTTTATTAGCCTTGGTTGATTTTAAATTTTCTACTGATGTTTGGGCATTATCATCCTAATAAAGAAGTGGTCATAGCACTAAAATGAGACATAGCACTAAAATGTGGCCAGTTGAGGAAATACAATGAACATGTAGCAGGTACAAAAATATATCACCTATATCTATATCTATATCTATATCTATATCTATATCTATATCTATATCTATATCTATATCTATCTATATCTATCTATCTATCTATCTATCTATCTATCTATCTATCTATCTATCTATCTATCTGCAGAAATGAGGCTAGAGGAACAGGCAGAGACCAGATGATGACTTCTTTGATATGCGCTGCTGAGAAGTTTAGATTTTATATTGGAAGGATTGTAATATGACCATTGTTGAGGTTCGAGGGATTTTTGAGCTCATCAAGGAAATATATAATGCCCATGAGAGGTAGTAACACACAGCAAACTTTATTGGGTGGTGCTTGGACAAGTTTGCATGAGAGGGAAAGTCCCTCATAGTATGAGACCGTCCAGAGGCTTCTGGGCAAAAAGTCTCATATGTACTTACTTGCATAGTAAGTTTTTAATAAATAGTAGTTGTTACTAAATTTATCAATGCAATGGAGAACATTAGGGGGGATTTTAGATTAGGTGGATACCTCGCAGCAGTGTGGATGATGACTATGGCTCCAATGACTTTTGGCACACACAATAAGGAACATTTTGTAGAAAACTACAAGGAAAGCCAGGTATATGACAGTGATCATGGAATAACAATTAGAACAAAACAATTAATTTAAGAAATAGTAAGGGGAAAAGTTGACAGGATTTAATCACTGCATAAATGTGAAGGTTGAGTGCAATTTCTGACTTGAGAAAATGGATGGGAAGTGGTAGTTTGCCAAGACAGGGAAAAGAGGAGATAAGTAAATTTAAAGGTAGGAGGAAGATGGCTGAGTTCAATTTGGAACATAAATTTGAAACGCTCTAGACCTGAAACTAAGATAACATTGTATGTCAACTGTAATTGAAAATATATATATATTAAAAAAAGAAATGCTATAGACTGTCCAAGTCAAGACGTTTTGTATGTTTGTTTTTCTTGAATTATCCATTAATTACATAGATCTGGAGTGGACTTGGGTTGGAGATTTGGATGTTGGAGTATTAATGTTAAATGGCAGTTAATATCCTATAAATGAATGAGATTTTCTCTATGGGAGATAAAAGATGAAAATCAAGAGTTGGTGATGTCATAGCAATCATGAGGGAAAAAAAATCAAGAAGAAAGATGATGAATAGCATCATGAGTAGCAGAGAGGTCCTGTAAGTTAGGGACTGAAATATGAAAGTTGTTTTTAGCAAGTAGAAAGACATTTGTAGGATTGGATTTAATGGAGGTAAAGATGCACAGTGGTTGAGACAGTCCTAGGAAATGGGACAGTGGAAATAAGTACCTATAGCTCTTTGGAGAAACATGGCTCTACAAGGAAAAGGAAAAGTGAGGTGATAACTAGAAGGAGATAAATAAACTAGATGGGAAATGCTGAAAGAAGAAGTTAAAGATACAGAAGAGAGGAGATACACTTGATTTATAGGGTTTCCAAAGAAATGGATACATGTGATTCAAAAACAGATGGAAGAATTAACATTTGAAATGTAGGACAACCACTTAGCTAAAATAGAAGGAGAAGGGGTAAGGCTGGCTCTAACTATATTTATATTGTTTTGTGTTGTGGGGAGAGATAGGAAGTGGAGAACATTCTTGCATAATGGTCTCTATATTTTCTCTAAAGTAGAGTTCATTTTCTGAGTGATGGAGAAAATCAGAGTGGTGAGGGTCTGAAAATATTATTGTGGGGAATGAGAGAGGAAGTGGACTAGGGACAGTTAGAAGTTTTACTGTGTAGTGTTAATAGCGCAACTGATGTGGTAGACCATGAATTTGTAGTGGCTTCAATCCATGTGGTTGTGGCATTTGTTTTCAGCAGTACTTGGCAGCCAGCTATGAGGCTGGAAAAGACACTCCTGGTTGACCCAGGGCTGCAGTTTTGCTAATTAGGTGCAAAGGAAGACTCAAGGGCAAGGGCACTGATGGTTATGGCAAGAAAGTTTTTTAACTAACAATTCATAAAATTTAGGTGGGCCAGCTTGATAATGATTATTTAGTGCCTACTCTTAGCAAAGAGCAATGCTATGTGTTTTACATAATTTATCTCTAATCTTCACATCAAATATGAGAGGTGGGTATTACTACTTTCATTTACAAATGAGGAAAATGAAGCTCAGCTGAATAATTTAATGACATCAGAAAGAGGATGAGAGATTGAGATAAATTGAAGGAACAAGGATTAGAGTTCTTAATGAGACTGAAGAATTTTGTTTGTGGACCAACAGGTTGAGGAAGCAGAAAAATTAGGAGATTTAGCCGAAAATTAGGAAATCACCAGAGTGTGGTGATCCAAAATTATAAATCTAGAGGTGGAAGTATTATCAATGTGGTATGCTTCAGAATGTCTATACAGTGACATATAGACAATGAGGTTGGTGTATTGCCTGCACAGAAGTGGCAGTCATCCAAGATGCAATAGAAATAGGGGTGAAAATCTGACCTTATGATTGCTCTGTTCAAGTCTTTGATAACCATGTAGGAAGTGAGTTGGGAGTAAGAAAACAATAGTTGCATGTAAGTGCTGGATGTTGATGCTACATGTTGATGCTAGTTGAATGTTGATGCTAGATGTCCTGAATTTTAAGAGGTTAACGTTTAAAAACAGTGACAGAAAATCTCATTCTTTTGGGTCGTCTTCCTCCATGCACATTCCTTTCATCCTTGGTCATCTCCCCCAGATTGGGTCTTTTCCTTGTTTAATCTATGTTGTTTCAAGTCTGAATTATCCATTATTCACTTTCATCTCTCTCTATCCCACAACTAGAATCCAATATATTACGAAACTCTTTGTAAATTGAGCACTCCATTTCCTTGCGTTAGCTGAAATTTGAATTATTCTCTCAAAGACAGGGGTGGATTGGAGAGGGTAGCTCGTGTTTAATTTTTTTTTTTTTAAAGATTTTATTGGGAAAAGGGAACAGGACTTTATTGGGGAACAGTGTGTACATCCAGAACTTTCCCAAGTCAAGTTGTTGTCCTTTCAATCTTAGTTGTGGATGACGCAGTTCAGTTCCAGGTCCAGTTGCTGTTGTTAGTTGCAGGGGGCCCAACCTTGTGGTTGAGAGCATGTGCTCCGACCAACTGAGCCATCTGGCCACCAGGGAGCTCAGCGGCAGCTCCTTGACTTCATTCTAGTTGAGAAAGGCACAGCTCACTGGCCCATGTGGGAATGAAACAGGCAGCCCCGTTGCCCAGAGCTCACGCTCTAACCAACTGAGTCACCCATCCTCCCAGTTGGTGTTTAATTAAGTAAATACATCTTTTCTCCTACTGTGCAAATCCCACCTTATATTCTGGGATGCTCTGGCCTCGCATTTCCCCATCGAGACCAGGGGTGAACTTGAGAGAACACTGAGTGAACTATCATTTTTCAAGAGCCCAAACTAACTGATATGAGGATACTATGGGCCTCTGAAGAAATTCTAGCCAAGGTATGCAGACACCCAGACTAGCTAGTTGCCAGGGCCTGACCCTGAGAGGGAAACAGCAGTAGTCCAGGGGGTGACAAGCTGTCCCCAGCACCATTGCTTCATTGACTCCTTTAGGCACTCGCTCAGACTCAGCTCCTTGTAAGCTTGTGGTCAATTAACACATCTCAGAGTTGAGTTTTCTTCCATGCCAATGGTTATTAATTCCCTTGTCCCTATGTAGCTTGTTGTACTTTAATGTAGCCCTATGTTTTCTTATCTTACTGATTTTATCATTTTGGCCATAGTCTATCATTCCAGTCTGTTAGGCTGTTTTACAATTTTTTATTTTCTCATCCAAAGTATCAGTTATTTCTCTCCGCATTGTCTTATATATTCAAATTTATATAAGCATGCTTTCTTTAGCTTCATCTAAGCTATTGAGATGAAGTAACATTAAAGAATGAAGGACAAAGACTTTGGTCCACTATTATCGAACCTGCAGGTTGACATAGATAATTTTATCAATATTCTTTACATGGGGTTGCTCAGCTAGATATGGATTCATGTAATTGAAGCCACTTCTGTAAATCTTATTCATGAAAATATCCAGAGAAACTCTGTCAAATTCTTCATTAAATTCAAGGTACAGTCTATGTAATTTCTCTATTTACTACTTTAAAAACTTTTAAAATAAAACATAAACTCCCAAACCAAAGAAACATGGCAGGAAAGTGGGATTTGTAAGGCAGAGCCTGAAGTCTGAGAGCTATGGTGATTCCAGGAACATGTACAGCCTCCTGTGATGGTGAAGTCTGGTCTTCTGCTTCTACATTAATAGCTTAATATTAGTTTTAGAATTTTGTTTAGTCTTCAGAATCTACATTTGTTCCTCAGGGCAGGCCCTATTGTTTAGGGGAAAAAAAGGTTTTGAAAAGAAAATAATTTTAAAAAATGAGCAGTTTTGAGGGGAGTGGTAAAACATAATTGATGTGGTTTTTTTTAAGAATGTACAATAGATGTAAGAAAATTGCTTAATTTTATGATCCTTTTATACCAGATTTTATGATTTAGAATCTGACTAGAAAACAATTATTTCTCTCTCTCAACCTCTCTCTCTCTCTTTTTTTACCTAGGAGAAACTGTAAAGATATATTTGATTTTTACTGATTATATGGGTTTCTATCGGCAGAAAGCTAGAATTCTATAGTTATCATTGAATCTATACTATAAGATTACATTAGCTTTCTGTTTTTAGACATGAAATAAGTTGATGGAGACAATTTAGCCCTATTTTTGCTGAATGTGTTAAGCACAAGACACTTCCTATCAGCAACTGAACACATTAATAAAACATCTAATTTTTAATTGAGTGGCTGAACCCGTGCCAATATGTGAAAGACAGAGTTATAAATTGTAACAAAATATAATAGTTTTCATTGAACAGTATTGCATATAGTGGACTGCTGCTGCATGTATTTGAAAAAAGGAAAGCAAATATGAAGCAAAACATTTATGTTTCATATAAAATACACTACATTTTTCTTAGTACAAATTTTCTACTAGGTAGTGATAAGTTGACTTGAACAGTTTTCCTTCTTGTCAATGATTTGTATTCATGATTCAAACACTGACATACAACTTGATTGAAAAAGAGATAAAGCATCCTTAAGTTGATAAGATTATTATACTCTAAGTATCTGTTTTATATATTTGATTATTATACTTGATATTTTATAGTACTTTACATTTTAAAAGGACTCACAACCATTTTCAATTTCATTTGTAATTCATTTGTAAAGTAACATACAAAAAAGTAAAAATTAATATATATATAGTATATGTAAGTTTTCAGTAAAAATTTATATAGGCATTATTGCCTAAAAGTTGAGAAACTTGAGGTAGGTGTTAAGGAAGGCAGTAATATAGATTGGTTTTTGATGTAAAAACCAGTTAAGGTGAAATAGCATTACCAAATGTGTTTTTATAAGAAAGGAGACAGCCAAATAAAGGAGAAAAAAATCAAATTACCTTGCTGAGAATTATGAAGCAATATGGGGATTCAAAAGAGTGTTGGAAGATGTATTGGGGGGAACAGGTGAGAATGGAAACTTGGTTTCAATTGATATTTGTCCACCATGCTTAATACAATATTTTTATTTGCACTTTTAGTTTCATTACAGTTTAGCATAATTCTACTCCTTGTCTGTTAAGACAGCAAATTTATTTTTCTTTTGCTTTAGCAGGTTATGGTGCTCTAGTCTAATGTCTTTCTTCATACACTGACCCAGGTTAATCATACCTTGCCTCTGTGTGGGCCCTGCTTTGAGTTCCCTTTCTCATTTACTAGGCAAAGAAGGAACTTCCCGATTGCATTACCTACGTTCTGTAGCTGCAATTCCCTTCCTCCCATTCTACCCACAACACACTGAGATCTTCTACGAAACTTTTTTGAAACACGTTCTAAAGACAGCCACATTGGCAAATCCCAGGGATTTGCCAGTGGATTGATTTTGTTATGGCGAGCTTGGTGTAACCACACCTTTTAATCCTCACCTCCAACGTTTGTGTGTTATCACTTTCTTTGTTCTTTATTTGTCTGTCAGTCTGTCGTTCTCAGTTTCCTTTATAAACTGCCTTTCCTGTACTCACTGTTTAAATATCATTAATAGTGTTCAATTGGTTTTCTTCTCTTTTACTGCGGTAGTCTCCTCAGGCCTATGGATCCCATGCCCTCTGATTTATTTATTAGAGGATTGTTCCTAAATCGATATCTCCACATATCACACATTTCAATCAGGGACAGACCTATATTTCAGATTCCCATGAGTTCCTCTCCATTGAATGTCTAATGTCTCCCACATCTCAAAATCCTCAAAGCAAACAAGCAATCTCACTCTTGCTGGCAGTGGATCCCCTGGGTGGTGACACCGCCTGATACTGCCCTCCTCAGACTAGCCAAGACAAATGCAGTGATTCACTTTGCTCACCTGTTTCTTCCTACTGGTCACCAAATGTTGTGGCTACTGCCTCCAAATGATCTCTGAGACCTAGTCCCTCCTCTCCTTCACCTTTCTCTTTGCGTTAATTCAGGCTCTATTTATTTTGCAGTTGAAAAATATAATTTTATACCCCTATAAAGTTAAAACTGCTGCTCATCTGAGTCTTCTTTCCTTCATTCTTTAAAAAATTCCCCTCTTCCATTGCCACCAAAGACATGTTGGTGGGGCAAATAGAATCATTTCATCGCACTTCTTAAAACCCTTAACAGATTCATCACTGTTTTCAAGATAAACTCCAAAGTCTTTCACATGCATATAAGGCCATTTGTCATCTGTTCCCTGCCCACACACCTCCCAAATCTTTTGCAGAACACAAAAGCTACTCAGAGTTCCCTAAACAGCATATGCTCTTTTATGCCAGACTCTCCTCATGGACAGTGACGCAATCATTCCTCTTCTACCTTATTTCACCGGCAAAGAACCACTTGTACCTGAAGACTTGGCTCAGGTTACCAGTCACTCACCCTCTCTTGGCTGTGCTCTCAGGGCTGAGCTGAGGGCTATTTCTTGATCTGCCACATCACTAGGCATATACTTAGGTAATAGCGCTTGGGTATCTTCTGTGTTTCTTCTTCTAGGAAGATTCAGAGATAAGGATTTTGTCTTGTGAATTTGTGTCAGCAGTATCAAACATGTTGCCTGGCAAACAGTAGATATACAATAAATAGTCATTACATTGAACGTTATAGGAAAGTCAAGTATTGAGGGATATATATGTGATATATACCTGTGTGTATACGTGTGTGTAATATGTATTATGTTATGTTATATTATATCATATTATATACAAACTTCTGTGATTTGGAAATTCTGAATATTTTAAACGAAACACATATAAAATCTGATGACGATAGCAACAACTTACAGAGCACCCACTATGTGCCTGGCATGCCATATACTTTGTTTTCTTTAATCCTCACAGCCACTCTCTACAGTCTGTAATAATACAGTCATTCTATATCCTCTGATATAAAGAAGATATATCCTCTTATGTGAGAATTGAAGAACTTATTTTTCCAAGAGTGCAGTTAGTCAGTGGTGGGGGGATTTAAATGCAAGTCCTGCCTCCAAAGCCAGTGCTCTTTCTACTAACTTTTACTCAATAAAGCAACTCCAGACTTGTTTCCCAGTGTTCTCTAATGATTCTGTCTATTTATCTTGAGTGTTTCTTCTGAAGTGCATTTGCATTGTTTTGAGATGCAGTCAAATGGGAGTCTACTGACTGGAAAGGAAAGGAGCCAGGGGTCACAGAAGAGGGAAGTCAGGGGGGCTGATGAAGGGATTTGCAGAAAAGGCTACACTGTGCCCCCCACATCTGTACGTATGTGCTCTCCTTTCTGAGTTACAAAATATTTGTTTTTGGCTGAATATGTTTTATTCTGTCATGTTTAGAAGCTTTTAGTATGAAAAGAAAATGCTCTTTTTGAAACTTGTAATATTAATGAATTTTTGTTTTTTGATGATTTTTTGTTGTTGAAAGAGAGGAAATGGTTAATCACTGCAGCTGAGGATGATTCTTTTAAATTTATTATGACTTGTAGCCTGGGTAAATTTGACTTACCTCTAACCTTCGCAATATTTTCAAACTTTGAAATACCTGATGAACATTTTAGAATTTAGAACATTTTTTAAGCAGCCTGGCTACAAATGGCATTTCGGTTCATCAGAAAAAGAAAGAAGAAAAAGAATGTAATGAAATGACTGTTATTTTCAAAAGTGAACCTTTTCTTAAGGAAAATCGAGTTCCCTTTTTGCTTATATAATTGAGGATACGTGTGAGAAATACAATAAATATGTGTCATGAGGAGCAGACTATTAGCAGATGAGACAGCACATCAGACCTTATCTCAGCAGTTTTCCTCTGCCAATGACTCCCTATGGAAAGAGAAGTACACTTAAAAAAAGAAAAACAACAACAAAAAAATATCGTTGCATAATTATTTGACTAAATGAGAAATATTTATTATCCCACTAGTAATTAATACGTTTGTTTTATTTTTAAATAAATTGAAATTTATGAACTATGAACAAAATATGTAAGTTTGGAGTAATTTAGCTGATAATTAATTATCATTATTTACTGCAAATTAAGCATAATGATTTTTTAGGAGGTATTACAATATACTCACAAATGACTTAAGTTTATAATGTTTTCTTTGGCATTGTACATACGATGCTTATTACTACATCACCTACAAAAATTTTATCAGAGCATTACATAAAATAAGCAAAGTGACTCCTAGGGGAGTATCTACACCAGAATCTTCAGGTTAACCAGGAGAGACTCATGAACTCACAGGAAAAGAGCCTGACCAGTTGCTGCAGACTCTCTAAAAATATTAACTAAATGGGATTCCTACACACAGGTTGGATGCGTATGAGAACTACAGGAAACATGATCTTTTTGCTTGTAGTTGCAATACGTAATGACAATTAAATGTAATCATTACTATAACATTCTCTTACAACGGAAGTGTTGCATTTTCCTAATACATTACATTGGAGATTTTAGTTTCCTAAGGCAAAAAGAAGGTAGTTTTCTTGTCTACCAGTTCTAACAACAGTTAGAGCTAAACATGAAATATTTTCATACCTAAGTGAACTGGCTTAGTACCAGTGCTTATCATTCTAGTTTCAAATAGTAGAAAACAAAGAGCCTTAAAATGTTACTAAGAAGAGTAGCCTAATTTGTGAAAAGACATTATGAATAGACAGTATTCCCTTCTTTGGGATTTTAAAGTAAAATCAGAATGTCTTTGCTTTGTATTTGATTAATAATGGAAAGCATTTCCTAAAATTAAAAACTGAAATTCATACTTTATTAATGGAACTAAGAAAAGTTAGCACTCTCTCTCACCCCACTCCATCCAAAGCTTTGCCTCCAGATGTTATTTCGTATTTATTTTGCAATGTTTATTATGATAGTCCAAGCCGTTTATGTTTTAAAGATACATTGGTCAGTTTATTTATAGAGACAGCTTCTTGAAGTGAAGACAATTTACTTTGGGTGTGGGGCAAAGCTACACAACACTAGAAAGAATGGGTGCGGCTGGTTTTCTCCAGTGTGTTCTCTATTATTCCTTTCATCATTAGAATGTTGTTCTTGTCTTTTTCTTTTAACCCTGTAAGGTTTTACATGATTTACCCTGTGAGAAAGAGATGAGCTCCTGGAGCTGTTACCCTGACAGGAAATGAAAGAAACACAGGGCAGAATGGGTGACTAGGACTTCGTGCAATTTTTTTTTTTAAACAAGTTGCAAAGACTTTTATGGTAACATTTATTTTTTTACAATATACTTTTGCACTGGTGGTTAGCGAACAATTATTTCAATACTTGCAGATACATCTGTCTCTAGATTTAGTCATAATGCATGAATCTAAGCTAATAAAATTAAACAGCAACAGCTCATCTAATCCTTCTTTATATTCCTTCATCATCAGCCAGATGTGTAAGAGTTCTTTAAACTGTAAAACCGGTATGAGAAAGTTCAACAGAATTCTTTCCCTTACTGTGACTACTTCCATGCTACTTTGGTAAAACGGAATAGTATTTTTTCTGAAAATTGTTTTGGAATATAAAATAGCATTCCCCTTCAAAAAATTGTTTTTCCTTACCTCTGTTTTGTGGAGTCCCTCAGAATGCCTTTAGTCTTTGTAATTAATGGGAAATCCAGCACTGCGTTTGTGGAGGGTAGGCTGGCGACATTGCAAAACAGAAGCTGGGAATGCGAGATCTAGCAAAGGTGAAGGAAGCTCTGAGGACAGTTTTGGACTGGTGCTGGTATGGAGTCTTTAGACCCACCGTGCGAGACTTTGCAGGAAGACCGAAGCCTCATTTTGTAAATTAGAATATACAGGGGATTCCACTTTTAATTATTTTCCTCCACTTTAGTGTCATTTTTCTTTCTGCTCTTAAAGAAGTTATTTGGGAATCAATTTGTTTTCTGAAGTATTCTTCTCAATTGATTTTTAACTTAATGATAGTGTTTCAAGTAACTAACACAAGAGAAAGAAGGACACTATACTCCTTTTCTTTGAGGCTCTGAAATAATCTTATATCCAGCTACTTCTCCAATGGAAATGCTACTCAAAGCATCTTATTTTTGTAAATCCTTTGTGACCTTCTTGGGCAGCAGGTTAAGACCTTAGTTTTGTTACCTAGTTCAGTAGTTCAGTCATGATTATTTTTAGATAAATGCATTTTCCTTCGAACTGAGACTTAAATCACTTTATCTCTTTGCAAAATTAGAGATTGTCTCATTTTCTTTTCTTTTTTTCTTTTTGGTATCAAAACATAAAATTATACAACAAAAGCCATATGTTTTCTTTATTTTTTACAGACTGAAAAACATTAATATTTGCTGTGGATGCCAGGGTTGGTACAGCAGTTATCACAAAAATAACACAAGGCTTTTGATCTCTACCTAGAGACTTTAGAGAAAATTTTAGAATATTTATGTAGCTTATACATATGAAAATACTAATTCTGATTGAGTAGGTTATTGGTCACTCAAAGCACTGTTCCTAATTAGCTGTACAATAAGGATGGTAGAATCTATAGTTTGATTATCTCTTTGTTTAAATGATACTTCATTGATGGATGGTCTGAATGTATTACCCCACCCGCAATTCATGTACTGAAATTCTAATGTCCAGTGTGATGGTATGGGGGGATGGGACTTTTGGGAGGTACTTAGAACATGAGGGTGGAGCCCTCAGAACTGGGGTTAGTACACTCACAAAAGAGGCTCCAGGGAGCTCCCTAGCCCTTTCCACCATGTGAGGACACAGGCGGCAGATGCCATCTATGAAGCAGAAAGTGGGCCCTCGCTTGACACCAAATTTGCCAGCTCCTTGATGTTAGACTTCTAGCATCCAGAAGTGTTGTTTATAAGTGACCCAGTCTCTGGTATTTTGTTCTAGCAGCCCTAGATGGACTCAGACAGGAAGTGCTTCTACTGACGGGGTTTATATTCATTTCCCGAAGTGGGTATATTAACGTTTTTTCTGAAACAAGTAATGTTTTTCTATAGTCATTTCTCTTTTTAAGTTTATTCTTTTTAAATTATTTTTTGTTTTTCGATTTAGTCTTAATTATTATGCAATTAACTGGTTGTTTTTTGGGGGGGGGCGTTGGAAAGGGTGGAGGCAAGGAAACTGATACTGGTCCTGAATTTCAATTGTTTAGGCATGCAGGAATGTCTGTGACTGAAAAATCTATTTTGATGATTGTGGAAAGCATAATTTTCATAATACATTTGGGAAATCTGGAGACCTAGAACACCACATTCTAATGATCTGTTTTCTTCTATAAATAATACCATTTTGGATTTGATTGGATCATATGGAAATACAAATTAAGCATTATTCTCTTGACCCTTTCACATGTTACATATTAAGCTGTGCTTTAAATATTCCACAGTCAACAAGCGGAAATATTGGTTTACCACAATAATTCATTCTTCCTCCCTCTTACCCTAAAAACTCCAACATTTAAAAGGAGACTAGGATAGCAATCAAGAAAACTAGAATTCATTTGCATGAAAATGACTCACTTTCCTAAACTGACTCTGCTTGTCTCTGTCTTTTTGGAATCATAAATTATTCTCACTGCTGGTTTGGATAAAACTAAAATCAATTTTCCTGTAGCATTTGGTGTGTTCCTAAAGTGAGTCATAACCATTTTTTACTATGGGAAAAAAAAAATCAGTAAGGGCAAACAGTGATAAATGGGACCTGCTTCTAAATAGTTACCACATGAGGAAAATCTCCTGGATGTTAAATACCAAGTGTCTTTATTTTTTGTTTTTCTAAGTTCCTTTTTTTTTTTTTTTAAATTCAACTCTGCTGTAAGAAGTGTAAATACTATGTTTTTCTTAGTTTTACATTAAAAGTAGAGGAACTTACTATAAATTGTTTCTTTTCCAACTTATTCCTGGACTAATTTTTAAATCATTAGGTAGTTTTTGTTTGTTTTTCTCAAACTTGCCAACCAAAAAACATAAACAAACAAAGTACAAGACTAAAGCAGGGAAAGAAGCCAAAGTCCAGGATGATTGACACTGCCACCATGGAGAGCCCAATGCCCCAGGGCTAGGTCCGAGCATGGCTTTTTTTTTTTTTTTTTTGGTATAGCATTCTATAACAGGAGAGATAGTACATGCTTGTCATTGACTAGCCATAAGGGTAAGGTTGAAATTAAGAGCCCCTATTCTTTTTGGGATCACAAGTTTCCTTCCTTGCTTCCTTCCTCCCTCCCTCCCTCCCTCCCTCCCTCCCTCCCTCCCTCCCTCTCTCTTTCTTTTTTCAAACCTTGAGACTATCATGGCCAGATGGTTGGCTGAGCTACTGCAGAACTTCCTACCTCTTGGGAGGTTGGGACCCACCAAGAATATGCATGATGTGGGGAGAGAGAGAGCAAGCATGCTTGTTAGCATCAACTGACTCAAAAATTTCTCTGGTATAGATTCAGATTTAAGGTAGTTTATTTTACTGTGTTTGGGCACTAGAAGATTTACAAAGTGAAGTGGTGCCACGTGCTCCACCTTTGACATAGCTCCAGTGCCAAGAGCTACAGAAAACTACTGCGGGAAACGCTGCACGCTGCATTCTCAAAGTTGTAGTCACCTCAAAAGTTAGTGCTTTTATTAACTTCTTTTTGGGAAGGATAGGGATAATTTCCTCTAAGAACGAAGTCTCCCAGGAGGTCAACAGTCTGAGGAATGGGAACAGGAAAGGAAATCTGTTGCTGTAGTTAGTGAATGGCTAGCAACAATAGTAGCTCATATATTTGTTATGCTTGACAATTTTAAAGCCCTTATAAATGCATTATATCATTTCAGATTTTATTATAAATGTAGATGCCTCTGTAAAATTTTTAAAGAGTTGTAACATTGGTTGAAAAAAAATATGCCTGTTGCTTAAAATCTATTTATGATGGAAATTTGATGGCGATAACTAAAATAGTCACTGATATGAATAGTATAAACTAGTACATCAGTTAAACTTTAATTAGTCAGAAAACTTTGGTAATTAAAATTGTTATTCAGCTTTGTTTAAAAGCATTTCTAATGTGTATTTGCCAATTCTCTATTTTTAAAAGTAAAACTTAATCTTTAGTAGATGATTCAATGTCTTGGATGGTCTCAGCATTATTTTGAACAATATTTTCCATTGCACACAACTGTAGATATAAAAGTGTAAGATATTTTTCCAAAGTGTTTATCGATCAGATCGTTTTATGCTCATGTATTTCTGTCTTCTAAAATTATCATGTTGCCAACTTTCCAGCTAATGGAATATTCCTACTAGGAGAGATTCTCTTACAACTGTATTTTAATGAATATGAGTAAAAGTGGTTATTATTTTTTGCCTGCCTTCTTTTCATCCCTTCCTTTTTCTTACCTGTTTATATGATAGATATGTTACTCTTTGAATTACTGGAGAGGCAAGATGGGGAATGAAAGGTATGTGACAAAATAGTGATGCTGAATGTCTGAAGTACCTGCAAGGAAGTAAGGCATTGTCTAAAGGAAGTCGTTTGGGCCATTCCAACAAAACATCTGTTGATGTTTCTTCCTGTATCGTGGCAATTCTAGGAAAGGACTCAGGAAAAAGATGATAATGTTGGAAAATATTCTTCTTACACTGGAACAGAACTGAATTGAGAGTCAGTCCAGAGTCATACAGGGCTAGAGCAATACCGGACTTTTTCCAGGAGTCATACTTGTTGTCCCTTTCTGTCTGAACTTTGGTCTTTTTTCTGAAGGCACATAATTCTCATTTCTTCTTTTCCTTCTAAGCACACCTGCTCTTCCAATCCACTGCCCCACCAGGCAACGCACAGCTCCTCTGGAGAGCGCGCTCTCTCTCTCTCTCTCTCTCTCTCTCTCTCTCTCTCTCTCTCTCTCTCTCTCTCTCTCACACACACACACACACACACACACACACACATTCATATATACATAGTCATATGTGAGTTCAGATTCAGCCTTGAGTCTTATCCTGGATTGAGGCCTCAGTGATTGGACTTTGCAGGCTTCTCCTTCCTAAGGTTCTAGTTCAGATCATGGGAAAATATGTCCGTAATGTGTATCATAGACTTTGTTGGAACTAACAATAAATATGGGTTTAAGGGATATGATGTGAGGCAGGAGCGTGGGCTTTGGAGTCATCCATAACTGGGACTGACTTCCAGGATCACTGGTTGCTGACTGCATGACTTTAGGTGCTTCTCTGTGCCTCAATTTCCCCATTTTAAAAACAAAGATATCAATAACTCAGAGGGTTTGGGAGATACTTACATAATATAATTTAGTCATGAGTAAGCATAAAATAAGGCTAGCATAAAAGACGTATATACAATTTTTTGTTTCTCTTTTTCTAATAAATCTACAAATATAATAAAAATAATAATAATACATACTAAGTTAGTGAGATACAGTGTTATTGCTTGCAATGAGAAGTGTCATTTGATCCAATTACCATCTTTATTTAATCTTATTCTTTTAGTGGAGGATGGATTTATTTTAGCTTCTAGAAGAACTCTATTTGTATTATTAATATAAGAAATAATGCCCTGTTTGTAACAATTCAACCTTAGAAAGAGCCTTTAACCCCTAATTTGCTCAGAAATAGTGCATTTATATTGAGAAAGTCTACTCAGTTCCTCTGCTATTAAAATATATCCATGGGAAAGAGGGAGTGCCTATTTATGCCCATTTATAAAAGTGCATACTTTAAAGAATAAGTAATTCCTTAACTTTAAGAGGATCTAAGACAAAACTGCTATTTACATTTTAGTTACTATTATTCAGTTCATTTACATTATTCTCACTTATACACTTATTCTTTGAAATTATTACATGTGTATACTTATATGGATATTATCGCATATCATGAATCAAGAAATACAGTTGATTTCTATGTGTGACTTGTGGAATTAGTCATTATTTTCCATTGATATGTATTTATACACAGAATAGATATTATTATAATGAGTGATTAACCTTTTAATTTTCATAACAACCTTGCAAGATAGGGGTTTCCACTTCCTTTTTGTACATGAAGAATGGAGGCTCTAAAAGACCACAAAACTCGCCCAAAGTCACACAAGTTATGACCAATTAAATAACAAAACTGGGATGTTAACACAGGCTGTCTAATTTTAGCTAAGTTGAATTTCCCACTTTGCTGTCTCCCTTTGTGGGAATCAGCCTCTATTCCTGGCATTAACCATATTTATATATTTCTTCTTTCCTTCTCAATGTATTCATGTCAATACTTTAATAACCACTAGTATAAACAACTTTTAATTCAATCACATCAGAGCAGTGTAGTTTAAGAGACTATACATTTCCACTTTTGGGGAAAGTAGGGTTGGGGAACCCAAAGGACAGTCACTAATGAGGTATCATTAGGGACATCACCCTGAATTAACAGAAGTGTCACATGCCCCCCCCAACTGGGACTATAGTGATCATCTCTGGCCCACCTCTCTCGTGTCGCACATACAAAATGGGGACACAGAGCAGATAACTGATTTGCCAATACCTGGGACTGGAACCTAAATTTGCCAATAAAACAGAGACTTCCCTTCAATTATAGAGAATTTGGAGACCAGAGCAGGAGTGTGGATCAGACATAGACAGATTTATGTTGCTGCACTCTCTCAATTCTCTTTGTAGCAAGAATTTATGAGCCATCTGTTACCACCAACAGTTTACCAGATCTTAGAGACAGAATCAGAGGAGAAAGTTAATGCCTCCTGCGACCAGAAGTTGATCATGAGTTTTTGCTCAAAGTTGAGTATGTGCTAGTATAAAGATCATAAGGATTCCATGTGCCTAAAGATATTACAGGTAGATTGACAATTAGAGTTAAAATCAATGTTATCTTTGTCTGCATTTTATATCTCACCAATGTATAAATATTAATGTTAGTTTTCATTTCTCTTTCCTTTGTAACAATTCTACTTTTATTTAAGTGCTGCATCAAAGACTTAGATTGTCTGCCATTGTCTGGAGGACCACAAGATAAAAGTCTTGAATCAAAACACATGGGAAGACATGATAATTATGTGCCACAATTGGAGTTTGTTTAACTCTTTGTCCAGCACTGCATATGCAGGCATAGACCTTCTTAGTAGTTTCTTCTTGAAAGAATGAGGGCAATGATAAACATAGAAAGATACACAAAAATAGTTTGCCCACTTATGCTTCACTAGATAAGATTGATGACAAAGATGGTAGTGGAAACCAAGCAAAAGTTTTAGAACATGTGAAAATACTTCCACTTAACATGGTTTTGTAGAAAAAAAATTGTCCTTGGTAACATAAGTTGTATTTGAAGATAAAATTATTTATATACATTGGGAATAGATTTAGCTAGTTGAAATATTTCTTTCATGTGAACAAGAAAACATCAGAGTAAGAAACAGAAATACATCAGTCAAAAATTTTGTATTTTGGGAGAGCAAAAGAGAAGTGGAAAATGAATCCAATCAGTCCGCATGACCAGAGATAGGAAGCCAGACAGCTAAGTCATTGCAAATTCTTCAGAAAGTAGTGATCTTTAGAGGACTAGCAAGCATGGTGGACAGAGCAGCCATTCACCTTCCAACAGGAAGGTAAAGGTGGGTCATGAGATTCTGTGCTGCACAGTCAGAGGTGCCTCCTCCTGCCCTGGGCTGACTGTGTACTCTGTGAAACACTAGTAAGGCCTCCAGCTAGGTGACTTCAATCCCCCAAAGAAGTCCACAGACAGAGGAAATATGCAGAAAAAAAGGACAAATGTTCAAGATTCAGGAGGAACCAACACACAAGAAAAGATGCTAATTTCTCAGCAAGGAAGTGGGAGCAGTGAAATAATTTAGGGAGGTCTTTACATTTATAACTACAATTTTGTTGATTAAAATAAGAAAAAAAAAGTTGAATAAATACCTCTTAATACCCTATAAGCAAATCTCTATCAACTCACGTCCAAAGTCAGATTCAAAAATAAAATACTAAGAAATGTAATATGTTCTGAATTTCATAGGCTACAGAATCCTCTTTTCTAATTCATGTGTCTCTAAGAGGAACAATTTTCCAACAAAACAGACAATAAAACAAAACAAAACTTTAAAAACTATCAACAAATATATTTATTGTGGTGGCTTTCCCCCCTACTAGATACACCTTGTTAGAAAGTATTATCCCTTTTAGTTCCAAGTGGACCATTAAGCAGGTAATAAAATTGTTTTTCTCTCATTGAGTGACACAGAAAACACATGACTTTGCAAACATGTTATATTCTCCTTGCTCTAGGTTTTGTTTTCTATGAAATTAGAATTTTCCTCTAATAGGTACGATTTTGTTTTTGGGAGTAAGTTACAAGTACATGTTTACAGACTTATATAACCCAAGGGGCAGCAGAGGCTGAACCACACAGTGCTGACATAGATGGGAAACCTGATCCAGGGAATCACAACCCTTCACAGTTTTGTTAAGCACAAAAGGTACCTCCAATTCTATGGTTTCTTCCACATTTTGCCTTTCTCCAATCCCATACAGTATACTGAACTCTATGTGAACTTTCAGGTTTCTTACGGAAGGACAGGATGAGGGCAATAGAACTGATCTTAAAATAGTTGTTTCTGTGGTGATAATTCTTATGATTCCAAATGCCAGGCCCTAGTATCTGAGCACTCTCTAGATCTGGACAAAACGACACTGTCCTTTAAAAGATGTTTCTTTCCCCTGATCTCATATTTGTTTTGAAGGGATACCGTATCTTTCAATTTGCAGAACTATCTTTTGCTTCTCAAAACAATAGCTTGAAAAAATATTTTTTTATAGGGAATAGATGTTGCTTCTCCAGATGTCACCATTATGTTGTTATATCTTATAGCCTATTGATAATTATGTACAAAATTTCTTGTCTCTTAAAAATGCACAGAAGCATGTAAGATTACCATTCAAAAGCATCCCTTCTTTGAACTCTGGGCTCCGTGTTGTTAACTATGCTTGTATGAAGATATAGCAACTATTTGGAATGTTGTTTAGACTGAACAGTAACTGACGCGTTGTCCATTTGTGGTCCTAATGGCTAGAGCACCTGTCCTGGGCATTCGGTTGAGATAGCAGCATCACGAGTCTACAACAATCTCATGGGACCCTCTAGTGTACAGTGCTGACGGATACCGATTTCTGTTGTTTATCTTGGACCTTTCGCTTCTTCTGCTGCTGTTTGTTTTCTCGTTGTTCTGGGGTTTCTCTGCTGGGTTCGAGACCTTTGTTATCAGGTATTGCGTCCTTACTTTCTTCTTTATTAAGTTTTTTTCTTTTCCTCTCCCTTCCTTTTTTCCCTGAAATGAAAGGATATACCTTTTAAAAAAAGCATTCAATTATGTTCTACTGGGTTATTCTAAGTTTTAAAAAATAAATTAAATTTCTCTTATACCCATAGAAACAAATATTTAAATCACTTACTCAGCTACTCTTTACTAAGCCCATACTATATTTCAAGCAATATAAATATGAAATTCATAGAAAATGTAATGAAGCAATTAATATATAATAGTCCCGAACTCTAAAAGGTTCTATTGTTAAAAGATTGGTAATTATTTTACATGATAGTTATTTAAGGATATTTAAGTGTAAAGGTTTGAATACATTTCTTGCTACATAAGAAATTTGTTAATCTGTATATGTAATCTGGCTCTTATTAAGGCTCTATTTTGTATTCACATTTTTCCAAGTAGCAGTTACTTATCTGCAATCTGCCAATATATCTGCCGGCCATATACTAGAAGAGAACTGATTTGATACCAAATATGCAAATAGTGGTTCATGAGGAATACCAGCATAACTTTAACAGAAATATTTATATGTTGAAATTAATTTTTATTGCAATTACACTACATGCAGGGGTGGAGATGACTATCAATAATCTGGTAGTATAAGCTATGAGGGAAGGGACATTGTGTCTCTATCAAGCAAACAAGTAGATAGTTATTGCACATATCCTGGATTCCATGGAGGTCTCTGACTTTGAAGCATAGATTTCAATTCAGATTTGCACGATGAGGCATTTTACAAAGTGGTACCAACACGACTTTAAGGCTTTGATGTGGGAAGGCATATTGTAAGGTAGGACGGAGCTGGGTGAACAAACGCAATTCCTCCCCTTGGCATCGGAGACTCACTGAGAATTTTAGAGGAAGAGAGTATTTTGATCAAAGTGCATGAGACTGGCATCAAATGGGATGGATTGTTTTTATTGATTTCTAAATAATGAATTAACTGCGTGTTTTATCGTCTTGTAAACATTTTATATATATATAATCAGCAGTGTAAAATAATTTCTAAGAGCATGGTTTTAGTCACATCTATTAATACATATATCCCAATGAGAAATTACTGATTTAAATGAATATTAGTAAATGAAAACTAGGGACCAACAATTTATTGATGTGGAACAAATTCTGATAATTTGTATCCCCATCTACTAAACCATGTAAAATTTGATATTAGTCTCTGTCTACAAAAAGCCACTTTGGATCAAGGTATTTTGGAGAATTTATTTGCATGAAAGAACCAAAATATTTTCAAATCCTGAAATAGGCTGCAAATATTGAATTCAGTGGTTTGGCTTTCCTTTTCTTGAGCTCTGGTTACGGAATCCCAGAGAGCAGTATTATTAATAATGCATATGTGTACTCAGCCAATATAGTCTCCTCGGATTAATGATTTTATGCCGCAACTAGCTTTGTCTGAGACTGTATTTATAAAGCCTTCCAGTTATTTGATGAAAACCTGCCTTGTTGGGCTCAATGTAACACACCTCCAAATTCTGGACTCTAAAAGGACAGTTAATGAAAATCAGAATTCAGCTCACTGTAAAGCAAATATCAAATTGTTGTGGATATGTAGAGGTGAAAAAAAATTATTAGAGTAGACTATTATGACTACCGCTGAACTAGTTATACACTGATTCACCAATTCTATTTTTCTTTCCACTTAAAAGAATATCACTGAATTAATAAGATTCCTACAGAAGAAATCCATGTTTTGTTTTGTTTTCCCCTATACTGGCTTTAACTACAATACATTTGAAGTGTTGATTTACACTTGGTAACTGATTTTCATAAAGCTACACAAACTGAAAGAGACAAATGCATGGTATGTGCTTGGTTTTCAGAAAGACATGGCTACAGAGGTTAGATTACATAATATTTCCAAAGTGAGGAACACTTTGGAGGTATTCAACTCTAAAATAATTGTCAGTAAAATCATTCCAAAGTTTCATAAAAAACTACTGACCCCAAACAAAATGTTATTTTTATGGAAATTATCCAAAAGTTCAATGTTTGACATTGTTCTCTTGATGATGGTCCAATATCTTACAGCTGTGATCCCAACCATAATGCTTTGGACACATAAGAAATATATTGTTTCTTTCTTGGTCACAAATTGATTTATATGTTTTTTAGCCACATGTGACAACATACTCAACTTACAGCATATTCTGCTTATTAGCAAACTGATATGATTATTTCTTAAGACAAGCAGAAACATTTTTGGAAGTAGCTTGAAACTCAGTATTATTGTTTTATTATCCAAGGAATAGCTATTTAGTCTGGGCGGTGAGTGAAAGGGAGGCGCTAGTCAAGTAACAGGAAACTAGCACATTGTACGTTGTTGTTGCCCAACAGAGGGCTATTGCACAATAGAAAAATGGGATTATTTTTTACAAGCCATGTGTTAGTGGTTGGAAATGCTAACTACCCGTTTGCATAAATAATATATTTTCCTCTCGTCCAAGAAATAAAATAGAAATGCAGAAGAGTGGCTGTAGTCCATTAAAAATCACATGCAATTTGGGATATTTTGTAAGGTTTTCATTAAAAGGGACTTCTTTTTCTATTCTGGTGATTTTTCATTGATGTGGTCAACAGTTATTTTTATAATTTTTTTGGTAATTTTGCAAACTAAGCATTCCAATGATCACAATCTTACATATATGTTTTTGTATTGTCATTCCCTGATTATGCTTGTGTGTACGTGCACACATGCCCCAGAATTGGGCTGTAAAGCATTCATATGATTAAAAGAATGTTCATCTTCCCTTAATGTTCCAGCTATGAGGGTGGTGTTTGGATTGAAACCATCAAAGAGAAATTGCCATTAGCAATGAAAAACAATCTGAGCCCTTGTAGGAAAGCACCATGGTGCAATGTTTAAGAACACTGTTTAGAGTCAGAAAAGCATGGTGTTCAAATTCTAGATCTGCTACTAACTGGTTGTGTGACTTTTGGCAAATTGTTACTATCTCTCAGGATTAATTCTCTGATATTTAAAATGTGGATAATCATGAGTACATGTTCAACTTTGTAAGGATTACACAAGATGCTTGTAGAGCACTTAGCACAGTGCCTGGCACATGTTAATCATGAGAGAAATGAAAGTTAACATTATTAACTCATTACACAAACATGAATTAAGCCTCTACTCCATGCCAAACGTTGTGCTAAAACCTAGGGATACAAATGAGATATGGAGACAGACACAATAATTGTAGTCACAAGCTAATGCTGAAATAGAGGTATGCACAAGATCTTATTGGGGGAACTCTGCCAATGGAAATTGAAAAAGACTCCCCAGATGGGGTGATGTTTGAGCTGAGCCTTAAAGAATGAGTGAGAGTTTGCCAGGCTGATGAGGGAAGCAGGGCATGTGGGTCAGGGAACAATACGTCAACGGTATGAAGGCATGCAAGGACATGGTGAATCTGGGGAACTGAAAGTAGACCTCCTTGGTTTGATCAGAGTCTATATATAGGATATTACCCAGAGAAGCTGGAATGATATACGGGACTTGATTGCCATGTTGGGAGCTTGTCCTGAGGACTAGTGGTACCGAAAACTGGAGAGGGCAAGTATCAGAATCTGAGAGCAGGGCAGAGTTTGGATGTTTCTGTGACTAGTTTAGAAAAAGTCAATAGGATACTTTGACATGTAACCTTATTTCTTATTTCAGAAATACTCCTATAAGTAACAAGAATCCATAAAGGGAGTGTAGGCAATGCCTGGTATTGATTCCTGAGCCTTATCTTTTAAGAGGAGCTAAAATCTCTATGCAGAACATACAGCCACATATTATTTAAGATTTTGTCGCAAGCCAGTATCACATAATTGAATAAGTGATTGATAATGTTGAGATTCTGAAATTATTTTCTATTAGTGTAAGAATAAAGTCATTTATATAAGCATCTCCTAGGGCTTTCTGCAGACCAGGTTTCCAAACATTAATGACTTTGAAAATGCAGATTCCTAGGCCGCATCCCTGGAGATTATGTTTCAGTAGTTCTTATGATGGGCCCAGGAAACTGCAGTTAATAACAAGTTCACCCCCGGTTTATTCTGATGTGCAGTCACATTTAAGAACCACAACTGTAGATCAACAGAAGGTCCAATTTCCTTAAACGTATATTTTCAAAATTCATTTCACATCATACAACTTCTCATTTAATTTCTTATATATTTTCCTGATGTATATCAAATATGATTTTTTTTTTTACTTACTGGCGCTACTAATTTTTAAGGCAAATTTTCTGATTAGGTATATTTGAAATAGACACCTAGATACAAAATGAAAATTTGTTGCTCATTGTCTTTTTAAAACCTGTTCAAATAGAACTGTTAACTAAAAAAATAAACATGCAAAGAGAACAAAGAAAGAAGGAAAGGATCCTGAATTATTTTTCCTGTTATGTATCACATATTTAAGTTCCAAGTGAAAATAAAAACTATATAAAATGCTCAATTACACTTTTAAATGTAATGAGGTTATGAATAGAAATATTTCCCTATAATAACAAATAGAATTTATTTATTGAGAATTACGCAAATTACGAACATCAGCTCACAATTTTCTGGATGTCTAGAAACATCTATTCATAGGTCTTTATAAAAGCAGCTGCTTGGTAAATTTCTAGCAAGACCACTAAGGGGAGCCATTGAGCTTTAAGTAGCTCCACTTCCAAGACAAACTAAGATGGTTTTTTTCTCAAAAACCTTAAACTGTATCCCACACTCTAGACTGAGGACTAAATATCACTGAATCTACAAAGCAAACCAATTAAATAAATATCTCATTAAAAATTAAAGTTTTTTGCCAGGTCGTTTCTCCATTGGGTGTAGAATGAAATTCCATTGGAAACCATGGCTTTATACCTTCAGAAAGCACGAATGATGTGATAATGCAGTTAATCTGATGAGCTTTTCATCTAGAATTGGACTTGACTTTTATGTATAGAGGATGAAAATTCCAACTTTTGTTCCTTTGAGTTTAGATATTGCTGGAGAAAATGAGCAAAGAAGGGGAAAATCACTACAGTAAAATTTCAGCAACTATGATCTATTGTGTAGATACATATTTAAAAGCCTTTGAATGTGGGCTATATAAAAACAGGACAGCCTGACCCAGTGGTGAAGCATAGTGGAAAAGTCAGCAAGGTCAAGTTCCTTCTTAGCTATATTATTACCATGTGGAATTGACTGGCATTCAAACCTTTTGTCTTTTGTTTGCTTGTTTGTTTTAATAAAATAGAAATACTTATTTCCCTGCTATTATTTTAACCTAGAAATTTATAACAACCTGGTAAAAATGGAAGAATAGATACCTTTAAAAATAAAAATAGACACTAACTTTCTCCAAATTGAAATGTGAAGCTATCTGAATTATCTACTCTGTAGTTTAACACATAAATTAATTCAATTGCATTTCTATTTATCTTCCAAGATGGTTCTGATTAATTATTCACAGAATTATAATTTGACATGTCATTACATACTCTACTAGATGCTGTTAGCTTGGGAAATTACCTTGAATCCATTTTTGCACAGATAGCTCTGATCATTAAAATATATAAAGATCTAACTCAGACTTAGTGTCTCTCTAGCCACATGTCACCCTTTCACAGAAACCTTCCTTACTCTCCCAATCTTTTCCTAGACTAGGTTACGTATTTCTCTTCTCTTTGCCCCATAAACTCCCAATTAGTAATCTGTTGCAATAATCAAGGTGACGATAACTTGGGTGATCAGTTTTTAAAAATAGGACAAGTAATGATAGGTAAAATTTAACGAACACTTGTAAGTACCAGGCATACTTCTAAGTAAGAACACTGTATCTACAATCTCTATTATAACCCCACTTAACAGGGGAGGAAAAGAGGTCTCTTAACCACTGTATTCTTCTGCTTCCACATTATGCCTCGATAGAGCACAGTGTGACATGGCATCCTTTTTTCATTTCACACTTAAGCTACTGAGTTTAAAAAAAAAAAAAAAGAAAGGCAAGGAAAGTGCCCAGGTATAGACTAACTTATTACACAGATGAATTTTACAAAAATTAAGGTTTACAACGTACTTACTGAGCCTCTTGAAATTTGAATTTTCTGAGCAGCAACTTGAGCATCAGAACCTGACAGCATTTTTGTCAGCACCATTCAGTTACCACATTCTCTAGTCTCCTCTTTTTTATTGCCATACGTATATTTATTTTTCAGTATTTCTACCCCACCTTCAATCATATGGAGGCAGGATGTAGTATATAAGTAATTTGAAAATTATTTGTATAGTATACAATTTATCTCTAATTTAAAAACTTTATTTTACCTTTAAACTACCACCATTGCATTTTGAAATCCTAATGAAATTACCAGAGACTTTTATATTTTGTTACACCTAATACCAAAACAGAGAAAGGAAAACTGCATGCATTTAAATTTTAAAATCCCACAGAGGTTGGAATGCAGTCTTATCATTTCATTTTATAACAAACATCATAAACACCAATAATCACATTTTTTAGAATCTATTGTATTTCCGTAATCTCCTTTAGCATAATGAACTGTTCTTGCCAAATCAAATACTTTTCTTATGAATTGATTGTGTCAATAGGCCTTTACAGATGTTTTTCCTCTGTTGCTTAAATACTTTCCTTACTCACTGAAAGCTTAGTATCTAAGATTTTGAATTTGGGCTCTATGTCTTGACAGAAGTTTCCACAGCCCTATCACCCAAGGTAACTCCATTTAATTTCGCTGCTTCTGTTGCTCAAAACTCTAGCCTGGGCTCCTGGCATTCAAAAGGGATATTAACTAGAGTCCAAAAGAAACTGTTCAAGATGCTGAATTTTGCATACCAGACTTTCTTCCTGTTGTAAATCACCAGTGTTAAAAGAATAGTTGAAAGTGCAAAGAGGAAAAAGTACCCAAAGATTTTTTACTATTTGCAATATTTACAATTTACTCATTATAAAAATAGAGGGAATCCTATATTTTATAATATTTAAAAAATATGTTTACAATTTATATTACATAACAATTTTAAGTTTAGTAGTTAGTTACTTCAGTTAAAAAAAAAAGTAGCTGTCAACCCAGCTACACTGTGCTATAAAAAAAAAAAGTTTAGTAGTTCTTTATGTGGGCTTATTTCTGTTGATTCAACTACTTTGGGTTAAAAGTTCATTTGAAATTACTTATTTTAGAGTTTCTTCTTTTCAGTGCAAAATCTCTTGACTTTGAAATTCTATCTACTTCATTAGGCTATATTACAAAACTCTCAGAAACTAAATCACACACATTAATTTACGTGTTGAAAATTTCTGGATCTAAACATGTTTGAGTAATGTGTTTTGCATTCTATCTTGGGTCTTAGACAATTGTATCTGCTGGATTAGCATGTGAACATTCTGAATTTTACTTGGTGTCAAAGGGTGTGTTGATAAATTTCACCTATTAAATCCAGTTAAATTTTGTTCATTACTTTTGCCATGAAATTCATGACTAGTTTGTAAAATGAATGTTATTACTCCCTTAAGAAAAAAAAATGACTCTGTGTGTATATTGATGGTTTTATATATTGTTTATGAACTTGTAGTAGGGAGATTTATGTAGTAGGGAGATATTGCTAATCTTCAGAAATTTAGATAGCAGTGTGGCTGGCTCCACTATTTCAAAAAACCATTGAAGCCTGCCTAGTAGTATTGTCAAGTGTCCTCTCTGACATTTTCAGTAGAGACCAGTCTTTTCAAAGTACTAATGACTATATAAAAAGTGAATTGATGTGTTTATTTTGGGGGGGGCATTCTTAATCTACCTGGTCTCCCTCCTCACTGCCCACCCCCGACTCACGCTGACTGCGCTGTCGACCACCATCTTGTATCTCAAGGTAGAGAATATGTGTGAGTCTATGAAATGTTTATGCCAAACATTTTTTTCATATCATCCTGTAAAAAATCAATTTCAGTAATTTAAATATTAAGAAAAACCAGTGAAATAGCCTGTTTGGAATTCATATACATATCGCCAAACTTAAAGTATGTAAGTACTAGAATCATGGATAGGTTTTCCTATAAAATTATTTTAAAGCAGAATACACAATTGTTATCCAGACCATCTATTGAGCGATATTTGTAAAAAGTCTGGAAAAATTATGTATTTAGTATTTCACTATAATTATTTTTAAAAACTTTTCACATTCTGTGTGATAAATTAGTTTGCCTAATTTCATGTCAATTTAAAATTTAAATGTAACAACTTTATTTAATATATCACTAATCAACAGATCAATTGAAGTACTGCCTAAAGTATAGATTGCTTTGAAAATCTGAGTCTTAAAAATATTTGTTTCCCGGTGAACTTTATTTTCTTGCTCTAAATCTGAGTTGACAACCATGCTACCCCAGCCCAATAACACATATTAAAGTAACATGACAAGGAATGCTTAAATTTGTTGACTTACCCAATTCATTTACCTCAGAAAAACCAGCTGATACTTCACTTGTATCAATATTTAGTTCTGAAAGTTAATAATATTATTTGATTTTTTTTCCATCCTTACATTCTCCTGTCACAAGGGAGCACAGTGATAGTGAGTTTTCATACAGAGTTTAGAATAACACTGGTATTTGAATTTTTGCCATTTTTCTTGAGTTAGATGCATAGACTCACAGTTCAGTCTTTCACACTTGATATACACGTTCTGGAATCTGTTTATGGTAAATATCCACCAAATGCCTCTCTCTCTCTCTCTCTGAGAATCACTAAGCCAAGAGCACTGCTGTCTTCATCTTTGATGAAATATAGCTTTCCAATTAACAGGAAAGTCCTTCATTTCAAAAGGCTGAACAGAATGCTACTTGAAAATTCATTCCAGCTGGTTAAATTGAAGAACTGAAAGAATTCCAAAGAAAGAATATTCTCTTGGCATTTATCATTTGATTTTCATTTGGATAAATTTCCATTTGCTCCAAGAACTTGTCTCAGAATTTTGTTCTTCTGAGACAGAAAAAGAAGTGTTGATAGCCATGTTTGACTGTGCTATACTTCCTCCCTTACCCAAATTGTCTGCTCCATTGTATTGACAGGAGGGGATGGCCTCATACTTGCTGACACATTTGCAGTGATGGATTATACAAGAAATGTTGATATTATGCTATTCTCTTTCATCATTTTATGCATTAGTTGCCTCTGCTAATTCTCATTCAACCATAGCCCACTCTTTTCTTTGAAGCTCTTTACTGTTCTATGAGAGGAAAAAAAAGTAACTCTAATCTGGAATTACATCGCTGGGGGAAAGGCAAATACCAAGTTTCTTACTTAGTGTGTGCTATGCCATGATATTTTTAGAACACATGTCACTTTTATGGCTATAATCTAATATTTCCAGCTATTCCACACTTTTATGGCTATAATTTAATATTTCCAGCTATTTATTGATTACCTATGTAAAGCTAATTTTTAATGCACCTTTAGTATATTCTCAAATGTTTTCATTCTGCTTCAGTATTTTCTTTTTTCTTTCTTTCATATATATATATGTGTGTGTATATATATATATATATATACATATATATCTATATGTTTGTTATAGACTCTATCTCAAACTATTGATTTCTTAACTAGTTTTGAAAACAGAAAAACCTCACCCAGCCTGTACTACATTAAAATTTGTAATAAATAAATTTCATTCACAATGTAAATAAAATTATAAGGGGCACATTTCACTTATGGCAGATAATGCAAACTTCAAAATACTTTGTCTCATACTCTATTTGTTGGTGCAAATATCTGTTCTTAATCAGCAATACTTTCCACATGCATTTCCATTACCCGCAAGATAGCTCCTTGTAATTACTTCATCAATAGCGGTTACATACACTTCAGTGGAATACAAATAACCTAATTTCTTTAAAATTTTTGGCAGTTCAATAATCTAGAAATATCGACCCTATAATTACATTTACGCAAGATTAGTAAGATTCTACAGGTCTCATTTTACAGCTTTTCACTGTGCTCCCTTTATCACTGTATTAATGCGTGTTAGAGTGGGGGAGGAGAGTTGAGTGAGTAGACACATGTGCAACAAATGTGTGTGTATGTTTGTGTATATATATATATATAAATATATATGCACATATTTATTTATAGGTCCCTCCCCACAACAGATGGAAAAGTTCTATTTTTCTGGTGGATTTAAAAATATCAATTCAAAGACAGAGAATCTGTTTTCCAATTTAATTTTCAATAAACCTGAAATGAGATTCATTCCTATTATTCCTTCAGGCACTTGCTTGGACCCTTAAAATTAAGTGACTTTGCTAGGTTATTACTTTTAACTTTTTCTTATCAAATATATTTTCCATATGTTAACACATGCAACCTCTCCACTTTTGTTCTTTGCAAACTTTCAAAATGTTGTAGGGGAAATAGAATATGGTCCTCTAATAAGCATCTGGTTAATGCAGAAGAAACCAAAGAATTACTTTCATTTTCTGGGTACTCAACCTTCTACACATGGACATTTTCAACAATGACATTATCATTAGAAGCCTAACTTCCCTCCTCTTTCTTTGCTAACTTATTTCTTCCCATTGTTTTTTAGTGGAGTCCCTGAGTATATCACAATATGGTATCTACTAAATTTTGATCTATATTCTAGGCCCTTTTGTAATTTGTCATGTAATAGTAAAGTATGTTTCTGTGTAGTAATAACTGCAAAAATGATAAACTTATCTTTATAGAAACTCAACCCTAATTTTGATTTCGTATAAAAATATTTAAAAAGGAAATATAATTCACAGCACAGGCTATGTTTTGGTGGCGCAGGGTGGATAATATTGGGGCTTTTAGCAGTGGGTTACTGATTCATTTGCATAATTTTGTGCACAGAGACCCTCGGAGGCATATGAGGCCCACATACCAGGTATACTGATAAGTATTGCTATCATTGTTCCAGATAAGGTAGCTTTGCCTTTCTCTTTGGCAAGAGCCTGTACACAGTAGCTACTCAATAAATATTTGTTGAAAAAATTAAATGAAAAGATGATTAATGCTCTCTTTCCTTGATTTCATGCCTGTCATCCTATTTGAGGGAGAGTTAAGGAAGGACAGACATTGGAAGAGATGCTTTGGGTGTTCTCACATATGCAAGCATGCTGTGATTACCCAGTATTTCAAACAACTTGTCTTAATGACTCCCAGTTATTATTATGGAGTCCTCAGATAATTAGCTACTTCTGTTCCAATATCAGCCTCAAATGACTACAGCCCGTTCCAGAGAGCTTCATCATGGTCATGCTCTAGAAGATCATCTTTGGGATCAAACCCCTGATGAGTAAATAGAGCATCCCTAAAACTGCTTCAAGAAAACAGATTAGAAAGTCCAGGTTGTAACAGAGAGGTTACAGAGCATCCTACTCTTTTCTTCTATTTTGAAAAGAAATTGAAATTCTAAAGCAGTTTTAGGGATTTGAGGGCTTTAAAGTTTCACTGAGGTTGGGAGTGTGGACCAGAGTCCATCTCGCAGCCCAAAGCTGGGAAACCATGGCCTAACATGTTTCTGAAACTGAAGAATAAAAGGTGGTTAGGGAGAGGGACAGGAAGGGGAAATGGCGGAGGAGGGAAAGGGACTTTGGATGACTGTGAAAAGTTGAATGATGGCAAAATAACCTCTTCTTCCTTGAATTATCTTCTATAGCAGGAGTAAATTATGCTTTATCTAGTAGAGTTGGGAATGCAGTCTTCTTTTAAAATAATGAAATATGACCCTGGTTCATCTTGGCCCAATCTTGGGGCTTTTGAAGTGGCAAAACACAGTCTCAGAAGCCTGCCTGATTTCCCCATGAGTTTTGGATGACTGTGGCTTTTGTTGTAATCCCTTGCATTTTGCTTTTAGTGGAATTCCACCAAAATGAAAGGCCACTGGGTAGTATGATGTAATTTCCAATTTAAGTGGGTATAGCAAGACAGAGATGGCATGTCTAATGCAATTAGTAGAGAGAGAAAGTCCTAGAAAAGATTTAAGCAAAGGAGCTGAAAATTAAAGAAGTCATGACAATCCCTGCAGGAATGAGCTGTGTCTTACTCAGTCTCCACAAAAATGAACATTTAACTGCTCAGTTGAGTATTTAAGAATCAAATAATATGATCGTAAATAAAAAAAAAAAAGTCAAACGAAATGGGAAAAAAAAGTTTTCAAGGGACAAATAGTTTTCGCTAACCCATGTTTTGATATTTACTTTCTGAGCAAAGTGAACAATCTCCTTGCGCACTTGAAGACCATGATAAGGTAGAAAGGCAACATGTGGTTTACGATTGTATATAAGCTCTTCCCTCATCTCCAGGGGAGTTTCAGGAAAAGAGGTCATGGTTCGGAGATAATTAAAAATACTGGGGAGTAAAAATACTTAAGGAAGTCAGAACTATATAAAGATGGCAGAGTTGTCTCTTTGCTGTGCTGGGGGTTGGGGCAATAGGGAGCAGAATCCTTTCTTCATAATACCTGGCCACCCCTAAGAAAGTACATTTTGGGCCTTGTAAAATCTGGTGGTACTTTTGAGCTGCAGAAGTCTTAAGGAGCTAAGCACAAACTGTCTCCTGAGTATGAACAGGTCTGGGTGTGGGTATTGAATCTGCCCTAACAAAAAACGAAACCACTCATTTCTAAAAACTAGCAAATATTTCAGAGATCATTGAATAATCTAATAGGTAATTTTCACTGCCACTTGCAACATATGGTAGGCTGTTGTATTCTTTATGTATATTAATATATGTAACGTTTTTGATTCATACACGGACTATTGTATTAACATATTTTATTGTAGTTGTTGTTAAATGTTTTGAAAAATCACTCCTTGTTTATATACATCCTTCAGGATACAGAAAGCAGCCATTTTAAAGGCTGCTTTCTATACAAAGTCTTCCCCTCTCATTCTCCAGCAGCTGAGGAGAGAGGCAGTGAAGTCCAGTTTTCATGACCTTACATTCTGAAGTTAGAAAGATCTGAGTCTGATTCTCTGACAAATCATTTAGTCATTGTCTCTCTTTGGGTCAGTTACTTAAACTCTTAAGACCTCATTTTTAAAAATCTGTGCTTAAAAAAAACCCTGTGTGACATTAAATTAAATGTCAAAAACTGAAACGGGTATCAGAAAAGGTCCATTTTAGATTTGATTATATTATTTGTCAACAATGTGACCTTAACTGAAGCCCTTTCTGTGCTTCAGTTGCCACATTCATAAACGAGTGGATGATTCCTGTTTTTCTCACTATTTGGGGTGGGTGTGAGGAATAAGTGATATATAAGTACTTAGAAAACATACAGAATTATGAAATTGTAACCCCTAACATGATGATGATGAGGGTCCCTATGAAAATATAAAATAGTTGAGTGAATCATGTCACTTTTGAAAATAAAACTGACTTAATCTGACTAGGGTAAAGCCTGGTCAGGTTTTAATTCCTTTAAGACTTTTGGTGCAAGTCTTTAATCCACTCAAGTCCATTTGCTTTAGCAAAAGTTTGAAAATTTTACCTCTTACATATTTCTTAAATGTGTTATTCCTTCTTTAATCTCATTCAGTTCAAGTCTCAATCATCTCTAGAATGTATTCTTGCAAAAATCGGGTCATAGTTTTTGTTCGTTTGTTTGTTTCCAGTGGTTTTCCACCTTGCTGTCAGGTTACTTTCTTATAGTGTAGGGGGCTGGTCCATTGTTCCTTTTGATCTCTTGTTTTTAAGTCTCCCCAGTGCCAGTACTTCCAAAGTTTGGGCTATATGGCTTAGAAGGCTCTTCAGAATCTGACTCCAGCCTGTTTTATAAAGCATCATCTGTTTCCCTAGCTTGCTTTTGCTTCTGCCACACTACATGTCTCACTATCATTTGATCACATCATGCTCTTTCTTGCTTCTGTACTTTAGATACTGTTCCTCAGTGAAAAGGTTCTTAAGCTGGAAAGATTCCTATTTGGCCTACCAGAGCCCATAACAATTTACTTCTTCTGTTTTTCATACCCATCCACCTAACTTGCCATTATTTGTTTCTAACCAACTCTCCCATGAAATGATGAACTCTCAAATGAATTTCATATTATTGTATATCTCTCTTGTCATTTTCACTTCTAGCATCTAGCATGGTTCCTGGCATATAGTAGTTGTTTAATACACAAACTTGAATAAAAGGATGAAAAGACAGAATGTTGAACGACAGAACCATGTAAAGCAAGACGAGTGGTGATACCACAAGGCTTAAACAACAGAACATTTTAATAACAATTTTACACATTAAAAACAAATTTCCTAGTTGGACATCAATTTATTTTATTAGATTTACTTATCCTTTGTCACAACTATATTGCTTTTTCAGTTTCTTTATGCTGTTCTTAGTAAAGGAATCTTTGTTTTAGGTGATGATGTGATCTAGTAAATAAAATTGTTTGATATGAGGCATGGTGTCATTACATCACCCCAGCTGGGAGCAGTGAAGATACAAGGCTTACTCACAGTATCATCGCATCCAGCTTCCAATTTCTAGGCTTTAGTTTGTCCTCTGATTAATATCCACAACACACGCATGCATGCATTAGGGATGATAGATTTAGTCATATTTTTCTACAGTTTGTTTATAAGAAAAAAATTAAGTTTCCTTTTTAAATCAGTAAAAGATAGTAAGGGAACAGAGAGAGTAATGAAAGAACTGGGCAGACTTAACTGAATCTGTCAACAATTTCTCATAGAGGAAATCAGTACTGTGAGTGTCCACTTCATAAAAATGAGCAATGCCAGTTAATGTTTGTCCTTGGCTTGGTGACCATTTACCTAGGGTCCATTATAAGAGAGTATTATGTAAATTGGGGGCTCTTCAAATTTCTAAGAAACATGACCTGTTTTTCTGGAACCGCCCCTGTGGTAGGCAGAATAATAGCCTTTCCAAAATGACAATGTCAATTCTGGAATCTGTGAATATGTTACTTTACATGGCAAAGGGAATTAAGATTGCAGATGGAATTAAAGTTGCTAATTGGCTGACTTTGAGATAGAGAGATTATCTGAGATTATCCAAGCAGGCCCAGTCTAATTACAGGAGTCCTTAAAAGTGGAAGAAAAGGCAGAAGAGAGGGTCAGAGAAATGTTATGTGAAAAGGACTCAACCTGCTATTTGTGGCTTTGAAGACAGAGGAAGGGACCATGAGCCAAAGAATGTTGGCAGATTCTATAAGCTGGAAGAGACAAGGAACTGGATTCTCCCCTAGAGCCTCTAGAAAGAAACAAAGCCCTGCAGACACCTTGATTTTAGCATGATTAGGCCAGTGTTGGACTTCTGACCTATAGAACTACGAAGAGGATAAATTTGTTTTGTTTAAGACACTAAATTTTTGGTAATTTATGGCCACAATAGAAAACTAACACAAGCTCAAACTCTGTAATGGTTTTCTTATATTTTAGTTCATAAACATATGACAAAAACAGTTTTAAAGACCACTATTCAAATGCTCTAGGTAACTTGAATGGATGCTGGTTATGAACAGCACCTAACTTGTCTACATGGACTTCAATTTCCTTTCTGAAAACTTTAGTTCAGGAAATTTGGAGAAATTGAATTTATTGATGACCAGATGCAAAATAATAGATCAAAGGCAGCCAAGAGTCAGAAAGAACTACATCCTAATTTTTTTTAAAGTTCACACCTCTATTATTTATTCAATTAAGAACCCAAAATTTGCTTTTCCTAAAAATGATCTGATTTTTAGCCAAATTTTGAAACAATGTGGATCTTCCCCATCTTATTTTTAGCTACATGGAGGATACACTTTCAGTGTCAATTTGTGAACAAGAATTCTTATTAAGCAGAAATTCATCTGGACTATGTCATCTGTAAGATCAGCTTTGAGAGAAATGAAAGAATGCGAAAACAGAGAGATTCTTTAAGAATGAAATTATGCCTTCCTCCATGTGCCCACTCCAATGTGTCACAGAACTTTGGGGAATTTATTCCCAGTGTTTTCTCTACTCTTGGTGTTCATTGCTTCAGTTCTTCCTATCAGACCCTCCTGAGGTCAGAAATGTGGCCCCTTTTCAGAGGGCTTTTTTCAGCTGGTGAAGGCTTCTGAGCTAACCAGAAAGCAAATGGGATGCTGCATTATGTCAGAACTGCATGTTAGTCTGCCTTCCTAGAAATAATCAAGAAAAGTTATACATGAAAAGACACAGATGCTCCTTTCTCAGAAATAGTTTCATACTTTTGAATTATAACATGACAAAATTCTAGTTGAAACCAAGAACAATATGTATTTTGTATATCTACATATTTTATTGATTCCATTTATAAAAATTCACAAAATGTAAAGATCCTTGGAAAATACCTAAGATTATATATATAAGCATATATAATCATATATAATCATATATAATAGTATTATTATATTATATTATATATAATATGTAATACGAGGCCACAAATGTTTATCATGTTGATGCTGACTCTTAGTTCAGCATGTTTCTTTGTAAATTCATACAAAATGATACTCTACTATTTATTCTGACTTATAACTGAGCATATTTGTATGGTAGAGAATATATTATTTATTTCTCAGGACTTCTAATCACTTTAGGAAAATCTTTGAAGAGGTACCTATAACTAAGCTGCACCAAATTTAATCATTTTACTTACCTTTTATTTTTAGGATTTTTGTGAAAAAAATAGGGCTCAAATTAAAGCTGTTTTAAGAAATATATTCCAATATAACTTTTAATTAAGAAGCTTACGTATATATCTGAGTGAATCTCAAGGATTGTCTGTGATATTTATAGTTTGTTGTCCAGCCAACATTATAACAAATTGTCCAGTATAATTGTCCAGTTATACAAAATATCTCTGCTTGTCAACTACAATATAATCTGTTTAAAAATCTATACAGTGAAATGTAATTAGTTAACATTTTGATGTTTGAATTCAAGATAACTATAAAGACTCTCACAGAATGCACAGCCCTAGAATAGCAGCCAACTAAATGCCTACTAACATTCAATGAATACCATTTTCATTTCACACTTCATTTCTATTTCAGAAATGAGTCAAACAAGGAGTATATCCCATAGATTATGAGACAAATACTAGGTAATAAAATTTATTTCACCATTCTATTTTTGGGAAGGGAAGGGGGAACAACACAACACAAAAAAACCCCAATAAAAACACAAAATTTTAACACCACTATTTGGCTCTCTCTGACTCCCTTCCCTGGACAGCACTTACAATTGACTTTTGAGGAAAAACAAACACATTTTTAAAAATTTTGGCTACTTGTGAGTCTTTTCTCCCTTTGTCTTTCATCCATTTTTATTAAACTTACAAAAAGAAGGAAAGTTTCCATTTTTTCAAACTTTTCAGTTCTGATTTCACCACTTTAGTTTTTCACCCAGCTCTGGTTATTCATTTCTGTAGCTTGTGACATGCCATGTTCACAACTTATCACTAATTCTAATAGAACAGAGTTAAGTTCTTATGACCAGCACTTATGACTGGCATGGAATATTTGGTGCCAACCTCAGATCGATTTCAGATTACATTTGCATTCATGCCCTCTTTGTGACAGGGTGCTATCTACTGTCTCAGTGGCAAAGACACAGCTCCTGCCTGCTGCATCACCGACAGGGTTCAAGGGGGCAGAACCTCACAGTTGACAGCTGCCAGATGAATGTGCCTCTTCTCTACACTGAGATATAGAGTTGTCATTGGTGAGCATTTGATGCATGTGGTAGCTTGAAAGTCCGGGAATTCATACTTGTGACATTTAAGCAGATTTTAGGCTCACTGGCTTATTCCCAAGAATTGGGTAACATGTTATAGTTTTTAATGATTTGTTAGTTATTTGTTATTCTTTTAAATTCCCAAAGAATGAGAAAAATATCCAGTGGGAACATTGACGTGAGCAATAGACTGAGCAGTCACTTTCACAAGCCATCAGCCATGGCACACCACATGAAAAACCCCAAAGGCAGCCTAATTTTGCATGAGAATTCTCCCTGTTTAGAGATAGGCATTACCCATTAAGGAAGGACCAAGTTCAAAAGAAGTTTTGGCTTAAATTTAAGGTATGAGACTTGTACAGTGGAGGAAAGGGGGAAACAGGTAATGTTTTTTGGAAATAAAAATCACTACCACAAGGAATCATAGGGATTATCAAGAGTATACTAATTTAGGCATGAGGAATTCATTTTTTTTTCCCAACAGATGTCACCTGAGCTAAATGAAGATGGGCTTTGACTTTTATTTAAAATTTGATAAATATACACACCCTGGAGTAGAATATTTATTCTTTAAAGTGAGTCTTGAGTGTTTTCATTGTCTAAACTCTGGATTATGACAAATTCATCTAGAATTACTTTCTGGTGACTTCTAACATAAAATGCCTTTTCCCCTTAGACATAAAAACAGGTTGTGATCTTTTAAAAGGTTATTCTTTTCATCTGTTTGACCATCTCAATAATTGTCATAAACAATATCTAACTAAACAAATGGGTTTTTAGGACCCAAAGAAGCTGATAGTGAGAAGTATTTTAGGTCTATTCACAAAAGAGAGAGAGAGGAGAGGAGAGGAGAGGAGAGGGAGGGGAGGGGAGGGGAGGGAGGGGAGGGAGGAAGGAAGGAAGGAAGGAAGGAAGGAAGAAGGAAGGAAGGAAGGAAGGAAGGAAGGAAAAGGAAAAGAAGAAGGAAGGAAGAAGGAAAGAAAGAAAGAAAGAAAAGAAAGAAGAAAGAAAAAAGAAAAGAAAAAAGAGAAAGAAAGAAAGAAAGAGAAAAAAAGAAGAAAGAAAAAAGAAAAAAAAAAGAAAGGAAAAGAAAGAAAGAAAAGAAAGGAAAGAAAGAAAGAAAGAGAAAAAGAAGAAAAGAAAAGAAGAAAAAAAGAAAGAAAAGAAAAGAAAAGAAGAACGAAAGATAAAGAAAGAAAAAGAAAGAAAGAAAGAAAGAAAGAAGAAGAAAGAAAGAAAGAAAGAACAAGTTCCTTGACACTGGAGCGCCAACTCCTTTTGTTACAGGCTTGTACTTCAGCTTCCTTTCTGCTTAGTCATTGCTTTAACTCCCACTCTGAGATTAATTGCATGACCCTTGGAGATGAATGATCTTCCACTTAATCTTAGCCAATACAATCTGGACAAACTCAGGGTTGGTGAGGCTCCTCTTGGGTGGTTTTCATTTGTTTTAAGAACATTAAAGCATCTCATAAATCTATATTTATTATATTGGTGAGTAATCTACTATAATTAAATATGAAATGCGGAAGACAATGTTAAGGTAACATTGGGGTCACAAACCTCTTTTTATGGTGGTTGCATGGCTGCAAAATTACTCTGGGAATTTGCTTTTTGTCTTTATGTCTGCATCTGCTTCACATGACAAAGCATCCAACAGCATATCATTTTCAGATGGGCCACCTTATAAGTGTTTTAAAACAATCGCGATTTTTTTATGGTACATATCTAATGCTTATAATAAAACAATTTAAGATCAATCTTAGAATATGGCTACAATACCCTTATTCAATATAGTATGGTCCTCATTCACCAGTATTAGAATATTTGGTGAACCAGTCATAAAGGATTCAGTCTTTAATAATACTCGCGTTAATACTACTAGATCTGTTCTTACTTAGTTTTTAGACTGAGACCAGCAAAGAGATGAGAAAGCCAGGCTTGAGTAATAATAATATAATAATAATAATAATAATAATAATAATAATAAAACTCAGGTATAAATCCATGAATTTTGAATCTGTGATTCAGAAGGCACTATGATATGTGCTAAAATTGACGTTGCAATATCATTGGGGAAAAAAGAATTGTTAGGTAAATTTAATATTGAAACAAACTGTTGTTTTTAGAGGTATTTAAATTATGAAAAAAGTATAAAGTTTTCCAGCACTTGTCATTTATGGGGAAACAAAAAAAATCAATGTTACCGGGCAATATTATTTGATAACTGAAGTAGTCACCTAAGCAATATCCACTTGACAGCAATAGATTATCCATATGCATTTGAAGAAAGTAACACAATCATATGTCTTTCAAACACATTCTGTAATTCACATTAGCAAACCTCTGACTTCTTTAGATTTTCTGTGTTTTCAATATTCAGCAAGATACTTTCCCATACTTCCACCCCAACAAAAACTAAATACTGTGCTTTGGGACTTTCTCTTCATAGAGGAACTCTATTTTCTAAGTTAGACAAATAAACAAAACAAAACAAAACAAATGATAAGAGACACTGAGGGTAAAATATATGGATAAAACTACAAATCAATAAATAATTCTGTACTGGGAAAATGTATATGTTAGCGGACAAATGAATTATAGAATGCAAAGAAAACAGTGAGGTGAGCATTGAATGTTTTAAGTAAGCTGCAGATATTATTTCTTTTCACATTAAATGTGCCATAAAATCTATTAATTAGAAAGTTTTAAAATTGAATCAATTTTCATGCATTGCGTCTCCAATAAGGGAAACAAAATGAAAGCCATTTAAGAGGTTCTCACTCAAATGACTCCATGGCTAGTTTAAAGAGTTAAGACAAAGCTGCCCAAGGGTAGAAAGTTCTCCACACATATAAACAATATTTCTCCCAGACCACCCTGCAAAAACTGGCTTAGGAAAATTTTACTGAGTACTTCAATGGAAATCTACTGGCTAGCTGAGAATGAATGCAAATAGTTCATAAAATAGGTATTGTTTTAAAAAAAAATGTGTTGGTGACTACATTTTCAGTTCTCTGACTCCATATGCATTATTTTTAATTACTGTGTAACATATACATACTTAATCTTTGATGAAAATGTAGTAAGTCTAGTTCCATTCTAATGGACCTAGAGAATATGGTGGCAGTGAGTGAGGTCAATTTACGAAGCTATGGTCTTAATCTTCCCATAGAAACAACAGCAGCAAAATAAATCCCAGCACAGCAATTTCATGATGTATCTATTACTCTGATTTTTTTAACATCCCATGTTTCTTTTTCTATCTTCACACCTCTTGGTCTTTTCCTGATGGCAGCATATCCACTATTCCAAAATGAGGCTAAATGAAGTGTTTGTAAAAACACATAGGCAACGCCAAAATGACAACCACTAATTTGTTGTTTCCATTAGAACATCCTTGAATTTGGAAACAAAAAAAATTAATTATGTTTCAAGTGCTTTAAAAGGCTAGTAGGCTAATAGACAGCGAGTAGGTTTAACCACATCTTAATTCTAAAAATCTGCATGTAATTTAAAGGAAACATGTCCATGTGTTTCTGAGTAACTTGCCATTAAGCTTATATTGTGAGCTCAATTTCATGTCTAAAAAAATATTTAAAAGCCTCTTTACATAAACATGACACATGCCATTAGAATAGGCTGGTCTTTGACAGGCCCAAACTAAAGGCTGTAAATAGGTATCTAGTAATTCTACTGCAGAAAACAAATGCACCCATCTTTTTGCAAACAAGTAGCTTATTGCCCTCTATTTGCCAACTTGGATGAGCAGGCTGTACATTTATAATGTTAACATAAAACTCTTATTCTGCTAACAGTTTCCCTTGTTTCTAAAGTTAAGCTGCTATATTCTAGGAGGAATCTTGCACCATTGCCTTAGCTTCAGTCTCCCGTGCCGTCAGCAGATGTCTACAGCAATTGAGAGCAGCATGTGATTTTTCCATATAGTCGTGAGTTCCCAAAGAACAAACCAAAAGTCATGCTGCATCTGCTTTATTCACACATGCACATTGTGTTCTCTCTTGGAACTCTATCCACTTACAGCTTGCTTCAGGCTTGGAAGCCTCCAGGGGATGGAAATTTGCTCCACGTCTGGCATATCCACTGATTCACATGACACTTAGGAGACCATATATACAATACTTCATAAACTGAGTGGAAATTTTGAACCTTTGAAATACATTTTTTAGTGAATTTCATTTTGTGTCTTCAATGTTATTTTATAGTAGTTGGGTGGGGTATTAGTTTTCATGACCTTTTAAAAACCAAACAAGGATATTTATTAGGATCCATATTTAAACATAACCCTGTGAAAATTACATAAAGCACTTAGAGCCTGAAGGTCACTGACTCTATTGACTGACAGTGTTTTGTTTAGACAGAATGATGCCACTAAACATAACCATTTACTGCGTTTGAAATATGATGTTGGCAATTGTGTGAAAACCATTTGGCTTTGAACATCCCTGTGATTTGAGGCGAAAGGGGAAATCATTGGCCAATGTGTTCATAAGTTCAAGTTTGTTCTTTGAACAACAGAATGGTTGTAAACAGAAAGAAAGACTTAACTGATTTGGTGGTAGAAATAGAACATTCTCAGTTTTTATCAGCAACAACAATGACAATAATAAGAAACAATGGCGAATGCCAACCACATGTGTGGTGGGTATAATTAGAAAAGGTCAGAAAAGAGAAATAAATGGACATCTTAAACATGAGGCAGAAGTGTTGAAAGAGATAGCATGGAAGAGATTGGATTAATAGACAAGATGCAGGTTCTAGCCCTGATTCACTTATTTACTAGCTAACACTCCTATGGTAGTTATAAACTTTTTTCAGCCTCAGTTATTTGAAATCTCACTGGACGTGGAGTCAGGTATCGAGGAGGAATTTTGAGTTCGGTGTCTGCCACTTACTCGTGTGATTTTAAATCAATTACTCACACTCAACGCCTCAATTCCTCATGTTTAAAATGGAGTTGATAACAAAAATGCAGAGATGCCCAGAATGTTTAAAGGGCCACATGAGATAAATATGAAAAATGTCAAGCTTTAGATAAATCATATTATTAAATCACAGCCCAATTGGAAAGAATCTATGTCAATGGACATGGTTATCGGATTTCAGTAAGGACATACAATCCAAACAATTATTTTCCTGTCTCTTGGCTTTTTGTAAGATGATTTGAAGTCCACTGTAATGCCCTTGGGAAACTATTTTTACTTCTTCAATAACTAGAAATCTCATCTCTATTTTAATCATTTTATCAGATTCCCAGAATAATATAAGTAGGTAACTAAACTACTGTGTCCTAAATTCAGAAGTGAATAAATTCAGAGGTGAATAAATTCCCTTCCAGTTGTTATATTATTTAGTGGAAATCCATGGAATAGTAGGATTTAAACCAACTCAGATTTGAATATTATTTTTAAAAAAGTTCTGATAATAAAAGCTGTACATGGTAAACAATTTGGTTTTAGACTATGAGACCAATAGTTAGTGGCATATTAATGCTTCATAAGCCTCCTTTCTAGAGAAATATAGGCTTGTGAAACAGGCATTTTAGTTTAAAGGGATAGAGTTTCATGACAATCCAATTTTTAATATGACAGATTAAAAATACTTATATGTTTCCTATGAAACTGTGGGTGTTTGCAGTTAGAGATTCTGGATCACATGTTGGTAGTTTTATTCTTTTCATTATCCAAATACATATATTCAAGTCCTTTGGGTCTTAAATGAGCTTATTTTTAAAAAAAATTTAGTATTGCACACACATTTTTAGTTAAGCAATAAACATCTGTCATCTGCCATTTATTAATGTTAATTATAAATGGTCAGTGGCCCATGGGATCCAACTACAGCAGCTGAGATTTTTCTAAATCTGACCTCCTTAGAGTTTATATAAAAAGTGTTCAGAGAAGTTCTCCAAAGCTCTTAGCCAACTTAAGACTGGTTTGCAACCTAGTGTTTTAGATTATGTATTTGGCAGTCGAAAAAGGAGATATGAATGAAAGAAATCCTGAAAAAGGCACTGTGCCAGGGGATTAGGTGTGACGAAGAGCAAAGATGTTGTCTGAAATGACATGGTGCCATGCATTCAACATTACAACAAATTAAAGGTTATGTGTACAGTGCATGTGTTAGAAATGTGACAAAATTTCAGTCTCGCTTCCACAGTGTTGCTTCAGATGGCTATGTGGAATCGACATTTCCATAAATTAGTATAAGTGAATACAAAGTTGAGGAGAAAACCAAGAAACAAGCAAATATAAAGCCCAGCATGTTAGTGTATCCCAAGAGAGCTAATGTTCACAGCTCCTTACTTCCTGCCACCCTGAACATCCTACAGCGACAGCATAATACACACGACGACATCTGACATAACCTCTGTATGATGCCATGGGCCACATACTGATATATTAGTTCCCTTCAGAGATTCAAGAAATTTTCAAAAGAAAAAATTTTGTGCTTTATTATAGTCAAGTGTCCATAGGAGTCTCAAGTTCAGCTTTTACCTGAATCTAATTGGAAAACATGAGGAAAACATGAAAGAGATTTTATAAACCATATTCTTTATTGGTTTCATATAGAGTACTCTAGCACACGGTTATTGGTTGGTTAGCCCATGCTTCAGTACAAGCACTTCTATGTTTTTAAACCATTTTAAATTATGGTAAAATTCACATAACATAAAATTAACTGTTTTAACCATATCTAAGTGCACATATCAGTGGACTTAGGCACATTCACACTGTTGTGCAAACATCTCTCCCATCCATCTCCAGAAACCTTTTCATCTTGTGAAATTAAATCTCTATACCTTTTAAATAAAATTCCCCATTCCCACATTCCCATGGCCCCTGGAAACTATCATTCTACTTTCTGTCTCTATGAATTTGACAACTCTAGGTATCTTACATAAGTGGGATCATATAGTATTTGTCTTTTTATAACTGGCTTATCACATTTAGCATCGTATTTTCGAGGTTTATCCATGTTGTAGCATATGACAGAATTTCCATTCTTTCTAAGGTTGAATAATATTCCATTGTGTGTGTGTGTGTGTGTGTGTGTGTGTGTGTGTGTGTGTGTGTCACATTTTGTTTATCCATTCACCTGGATAAAAAAGCGCCATCAATTGACATTTGGGTTGCTTCAGCATGTTGGTTATTGTCAATAATGCTGCTTTGAACATGGGTGCACAAATATCTCTTTGAGACCCTGCTTTCAATTATTTTGGATATATAACTAGATGTGAAATTGGTGGATCATATGGTAATTCTATTTTTAACTTTTTTGTGGAACCACCGTGCTGTTTTCCATACTGGCTCTACCATTTTACATTCCCACCAACAGTGCACAAAGGTTCCAATCAGTTTCTCCACATCCTTCCCAACAACATGCACTTCTATTTTTATCTATTTTATATATTGGGCTCTGCATAAGATTTCAATAAAGCAGAGGGTTCTGTTATTAAAGCCCATTTTAAAACGACTTTTCTCATCCAATCTTCTCATCTTGTAAGCATCTGTAGATAGCCCAGCAATATATTACCAGAAGCAAAGCAAGACTCAGTACAATGCCCACTGAAAAGACTGCTCTTCTCCTTATAGGACACCTTTCGCTTGTCTTCATTACTGTGTGTGTGTGTGTGTGTGTGTGTGTGTGTGTGTGTGTGTGTCCCTTCCAGACCACCTTACCAGGTAGAACTCTCTTAGCCTAATGCTCAAATATGCTTTTCAGAATATCTGGCCCTAAACCATTCCAGATAGTGAGAAGAAACTCACTAACAAAGATCTATTTCATTGAATGGAGACTTGTCTCTTTTCCATTGTAGCATTTAAGGATAGCTGTCATAGACCCTTTGCTGTTTAAAAATAGGGTTGATAAGAAGTAATTCTAAGAAGGAAAAGCAGGCAAAGTCAGTACAATGATACGTTATTAAATATCTGTATAGCTCCACAAATTGGATTAATAAGATCAACACGGTTGTTAATGGAAAGCAATAAAACAATACTACAGAAAATATTGTGTCCATAAGTCAGAATGATATAGTGGGAACTGCAGTGCACCAGGATTGGGCCAAGGTCACTTGGGCAAAGATTAAAAATCTCTTTAGGTGTTATTGCCAAAAAAGGATGGATCAACTAAGTATCTCTATGATCTCTTTTGACGCTCTCGCGTTTGATGTTTCATATGTTGCTATTACTATACAAGAGGAATAAGATTAGTCCTAACACACATCCCCTTTTAATTACCTTGATAGAGGCAGAAATGACTTTCTGAGAGATTCAGGGCACGATAGTCTATATATATCTGCATCATCACATGTCCACACAGATACACTTACACTGCTGTGCCTAGCACTATATCTAGCATACAATTGCTACTTAATATAGGTTGGTTGAATGAACACCCCACACATAAGATTATAGTATTTAACAGGTTTTTAAAAAATCAGCAACCCCAAAGGAAAAGTTGTGATTATTTAAAAGATAGGAAAACCCACTATAAACATAGTCAAATAAATAACAGAGTAAGAAAAATTTTGCTATGCACAGCACATGACAAAAGGCTAATATACGTACTATACAAAGAGTTCCTATGACTGATTCAGAACTCAACTTAATAGAAAAATGGGCAAAACATATAAAGAGTTATCCTGTAGAAATCCAAATACTAATAAAACATGATTAGGCTGACCAGCAGTCAGAAAAATGTCAATAATAAAACAATAGGATACCACTGTTAATCTAACAGATTGGCAAGAATTTAAAAAAACTTATAACTTCAGTTTGGGCAAGTATATAAGAAAACAGGGATTTCTGATACACTGCAAATGTGAACTGCTAAAACCTTTTTGAAAACTAATCTGGCAGAAAACATTAATATTTAAAATGTGTACATCCTTTGATCCATCCACCCAGTGTTTGGGACTCCATTTTATATTAGATCTCACAATTGTTGAATGTTTACCATGTGTTAGACACAAACCTGAGTTTTATATACACTCATTAACCCCTCACTATGTAATTCCTCGCTATAACTCTGAGGTAGTTACTGTTATAATCCCCATTTTACAGATGAGGAAAACAGTGCATACACAATGTGAAATAATTTGCTTAAGTCATAGGCCTGGTTAAAAGCACAACTGTGATTTGTAAACAAGTATTGTGGTTCCAGAACCTGTATTCGAAATACTATGATGCATTTACCTCTTTTGCCTCTGATAGAAAGTGAGTGCATCATTTCATTAACATTGCAGAGATTATTGTTATAGTAGTACTAAGAGAAAAACCAGGAAATAATGTTATTATACATGTATACTATTATGGTATACTGTATATCCCACTATGGTATCTACACAAATCACAGCATGCATACCATTATTGATATTTAAAAATATTGCTCTTGTGAAAACAAAGAAACAAATAACAGCTAATCCAGAGTTGAACTGAGATGGTTCTGCTTTTCACATTATTTCAGTACATTTTTACTTCACTAAGCTGACCTTGCAAGTATTAAACATTATATTTTAAAGGCTGTGAACACGAAAGAAAACAATTCTCTGAGCAGACAATTCTTTGAAAATTGAGGAAACCTGTAAGCAGGAAACCTGAGGGAGGAAAGGATAAGGCAAGATATGAAGCAGGGGGAGGGTTACTGAGGGCATAAGAAATGGTAGGAAACCAAAGGACCGAGGCAGAGAAATGAAATATAAAAACTCCTTACTCCTTCTCCTACACATTTCAAACAAAATTTGACAGACAGAATAAGTGTAAATCTACTAGAGTTCTGACCATGAAATACTTCAGTAAACTGTGTCTTAGCTATTGAAACAAACCAAATTTGAAATAAAACCAAATTCCTTTACAATTTTGGTGTTGTGTAGAAAGCAGATGTTTGCAGCGTGTACTTTATATTCTGAGGGATATTTCACTATCCTATGTTCATATTACATCAAAATGATTAGCTGTCTAATTAGCATTCTACTAATTACATTCTGGAAAAACCAGGTTATTATTTCTGGCGATTAGGGTAATAAGGCTGCAATTAGTTTGGTATCAAATGCTTATCCTAAGTATGCATACATTTCTATGTTTATCTTATTTTTGGAATTAGCAATTATTCATATTTCCCAAGTGTGGGTTTAGTGTGTTGATATTTCTTTCCTTGCCTAAAATGTGATGTTTTTCAAAACATCAGTGAAAAATGTGGCACTGTGCTTCTAGACATTCGGTTTCATGTAATGCAAAAGTAAAATGAGTATCTCAATGAAATGGCATATTTTGCATTGAGATATAAAATGTAATTGGATTCTGTTCAGACACTCTTTCTAAATCTGATCCTTTGCACAAATAGGAAAAGCAGGCTTTTCCCACAAAAATAACAAATAAACAAAACAACCATTTACAAGCCAAAAGTCTCAATTATGGCAGCCTGGGCTCACAGAGGCTAGAGTTATGACCCGGTAGTGTATACACAGTATAAACACAAGAGTTCAGTAATTAGGTTTGAGTTAATTTTAAAGTTCCAGTGGCCTGGTGCATAATCAAGCAAAAGGTCATTACCCACACTGGTACATTTGACACAGAACACTCAGCAGTTAGAAATGGAAATGGACATGGCTTAAGCTTGCACAAATCAATCCCAGAAACCACTCATATGAGCAATGGATTCTTTTTCTACTCATTTCAGACCCATGTTACTCACATAAAAATGTTTCTAGCAAACCAGAAATATCAGAAAAAAAATTAAAATATTATTAGTGTTATGCTGGACATGTTTCTAGTCTAAAATAGATGGAGAAAAACTTTGGTTATTCTTCCTTAATTTTTCCCCACAAATAATATTGGACCGGGATTCCCCTACAGAAGAGTATAAGCTCGTAGATTTTGTAAATGTGAAACTTTTTGTTTGGAAGGAGGTCATTTGCATCTGTTGTTTTTGTCCATCTAGCACCCTTGTTTCCACATAGAACTGCCACTCAACATGGTCCACATGTTCCTTTGCTTCAATGATGAGCATGTGACGTAAGTAGACCAATCACAGTGCTCCAGTCCCCCCCTCTCAGTGATTGGTTTAAGGACTGGACACGTGACCCAGGCAGGGTCAATGTGAGTCCATTCATGATATCGGATGAATGGACACTGAAAGAGAAAACTATCCTTCTGGGTTGAGACCAATATGAATACAGATTTAGGGCTGCCCGGGTCCATCTCCCCACGCCTATACTCCACCCTGAACCTGAAGTAGAGAAAGACTCTCTGCAGCAGGGAAGAACAAAGCCAATAAACAATGAGAAACAGAGGCAGGATGACTTGAAATGGTGAGAAAGAGCCAAGTGATATTATTTGAGCACTTAAAGCAAGCTTTGCTGTAAGCCAAAAGTTTACCTTTTGCTTAAGGTAATTTGAAATCTGTCATTTTCAACTAAAATGTCCTTATGAACACAAAGGGGGTAACTGTGAACTTGGTTAAAAAAATCGAAAGACTATCAATGGTAGATAAATACTAATATATTGTTTTTCTGTTCATGCAATAATCACATATATTTAAAAGTAATGATTTTGAAGAAACCGAAAGACAGAAAAGAACATTATAGAAAAGCATTTCCAATTTAGGACATGGAAAATGGTGTGCTTTAAATGAAAGGTAAAAGGGTCTGAATTAACAATTAAGTGGAAATAGAAATGCACGTGGGAAAACAGCAGAAACATAATGGATTAAAAGGTTTTGAAGAATTTGCCATTTATACCCATTTTTGTCCATGTTAATAATAGTCTACTGGTGCCAGATACTGCTAGAAACTTTGTTTGAATTCGTCCATCAGTAAAAAAACATATCTTACTCTATTTGGGGTCTGCTCTGACAGCAATGCATAAAAATTAAACAATTAGAGTAGTGCATTCCCATTCATGATGCTAAAAACGATAAAGTTTTAATGCAAACAAGTTTGAGAATGTTTCTGTTTCAATGATGTTACTGAATTTAATTGTAACCTGGTTGTATTTGTTTGGTCACACCTCTTGAGAGGCCTGACAACAAGGTATCCAGTTCTTTCCTTCAGGCTGTAACGATCCACAACGTTAGTCTGTAACACTTCTATGGAGAAGTTGTTGGAGTAGATAAAAGGAGAACAAGATAATGATCTATGGAAAGAATAATTCTTTTGTGCCTTCAAATGTGGGGTGTCTTCTCTGCCAAAGAGGTTTCAGCAACACCAGCAGTTTTAAGGAGTGACTGTATTAGGGAGGTGGGAAAGAGGACCGGAGCATGAAAGGAGGAAGTGTCTTTTTGCTGGAGAAATGTTTACTTTGTAATTAGCAAAGGACAAGAAGGCCCTTTTGGAAACTATACTTGGGGGTCCAAAATTTAAATTTATGCTGATGCTCTCCCAGTTTCTCTCTAGGGAACCCTCCTAATTGGCAGGGATCTCAGTTGGCTAGAACAGGCTGCAAATGAAGCCAAGGTCTTGGGGTCATTTCTCCAAAGGGCCTGTTAACTCAGCTCTGTTCCACAGCCACAAGCTGTATCTTTAACCCTACTTAGCCATCTTGCAAACATGGTGGTCACAGAAAAAATACAATATTTACCTTGAGACCAAAACAAAAAGTATGCAGAGATATTTCATTTTGCCAGAATAGACACATGTCTTTGTAAACGTGTTAGCAAACTCGAATGAAGACTGAAGCTACTGATGGAGCAAATCCCAAAGTTAAAAAGTGCCTGTACAGGTATATGTTACAAGTGAGCTGCTCATCAATGCTCATTACCTTGAGGACCGCCAACAACCATGACGCCAACATCTAAAATACAAGGCTCATGGTGGCAGGGACTTTTGTGGGTTTTGTTTGTTTCTTTCTTTTGTTCATTTTCTACCTTTAGAACCTAAGAGTGTCTAGTACATAAATGGTGCTTCAATAAATATTTGTAAAGTGCGTAAAGTTATCTTGGCCTGGCTTTTTATTTATTCTTCCTATTCTGCCCTTTACAAATTGAAAAGTACAGTAGAAATAATCTCTTACACAACGTCTCCTGTATCAACCATTGAGTGTATTTTTATAAAGAGACAGTTCCTTAGATAGTAAGCGAATGTTGAATGATGAGCAGTTGTACTCATCTAACTGCAAACAAGAGAAGAAACCTTTGTGGTAGATCACAAAAAAATGGTTACAGTTCTCTACTCATCTCTGCATATGCACGCCACACTGCAAAGTAACTTTGTGGCTTCTCCCACACGAGAGGTGCAATCTATTTCTTCAACTCTTGAATCACAGGTTGGCCTTGTGACTTACATAGGCTAACAAAATGTGGTAACAGTAAAATTATGCTAGTTCTGAACCTAGCTTCAAGAGAAAACTGCTTCTTCTCTCCCTCTTGAAACTTGTAGAACCCCTACCCACCTTGATAATGATAGAAACATAGCACAGTTCCCTCAGCCCTCAGCCAGCCAACTACATGAGAGAGTCCAGTGGAATTGCACTGGGGATCTCAGGCCCAAATTGCCCATCCACATTGATTGTTATTGTTGTTTTAACCTTCTATGTTTTGGAATTATTTTTTATGTAGCAACAGCTAACTAAAACAACTTTACTCTCATGGACAGGATATAAACAATGACAAAATCATTGTTTGCTCAGGGACTGAAGAATGCTTTGTACGATATAGCTACTACTCTATTGAACAACCTGACCCACGTGTGTTATGTTATACACACCAATAAGTCGAAAAGCATTAGATATTTATAAACATCACAAAAAAAGAAATCTGAGAAAATATAAGCATTTGTCTGGATAATTTATTATAAAAGTGGTTTTAGAATAGGAATGCTGGGTACACATCAACACAGCAGAGAAGCCTAAAAATGATTCTTCTATCACCATAGCAAGGAAGGGCCTGCATAGATAATAGCAACACTTAAGTATTTCCCACCATGAATTTCGACCAGCATGAATAGCATTCCCCCAAATCCTAAAGAACCTGCAAAAATAGAATAATGTGAATTTGGTATTAATTCTAAAGAGGTAACTGCTGGGAGAATGATAAAACATACACGGCATAGTTCTTAGGATTGCAAGGCATTAAATAAAAGGCTTCATATTCTCTGCTGAGCTTTTACTTTAAGGTTGAGAAGTTTAAGAACATACAATGGGATTGTAAAATGCTTTAGAGGCAAGAAGCCTAACTACGGTCAATTCACTTTTTTCAACATCTCCCCAGGTGCTGGCTGTGATCTTTCTGCTCCGTGATTACAGAGGGAAGCAAACTATATAGAGGAAGGATCTTGGTGTGGTCTTCAACCCACAGACCTAAGCAACAGGGAAGCCTCACAAAGATCCCGTCATTGTCAAGTCAGTGTCAGAGGAAACGATAAGAGAGGTTGGGGCCTATTGCAGAGGCTCTACCATTCTCTTAGCTATATGGGTAATAAAGTCTGACACATATCCACTGAGTTTGCAAGCTGATGCTTCAAGGATTAAACTGTAGTTATAGGAAAGAAACAAAAAGGAGTGAGAGTTGAGTAATCCAGCTAAGGAGAAAACAATACAATTAGATAAAGTCAGGGAATAGGAAGTTGGAAAACATGACTGAAAAGGATCTAAAGACGAGCCATGTTTTTTATGGGAGTCTTCAGAGATTAGTAGTGACTACATCCTTCAAAAATAGTAGTATACCTGTATGAATATCAAAAGCCTACCATTTAAATTAGATTGTGGAGTTTACAAAGTATAATCTTTCCGTTAGTAATGACTGTATTGTAGGTCTGGCTCTGGTACTTAAAAAATTTGAGAGAGAAAATTTTGATGTATTAGGTTGAACCATATGAAACTGCTAATATTTGGCCATTATGTGATCTTTACAAATGGCAGTGTCATATGGTTCAACCTAATAGAGAGGGGAATATTGAAAAACAGAGATAGCTGTAACCACATAATTAGTCTTGGAGGAAAGAAAGGTAAATGGTGATTAAACAACTGGCAGGCTTCTCCATCGAGGACATTACATGAAAAAATTGGGCTTAGCCTTTAAGAGGATGTATATACATTTATATTAGGAAAATATCACTCTGAGGGCAAAAGGTGTTATTTACTGCAATGGACTACCATTATTGGAGGTTTTAGAGTAGCTGCATGTTGTCATGTGGTAATGAAATATTTTAAATTAGAATGTTAATTTTTAACAAAATTGATTATTACCTTTATATTGATTGGGGAGCAAAATTTCCCCTCTGTTCCACCATCTTGTCCTTGTTACCAAGCTTTGCACCAGGTGCAGGTTTGCACTGGTGGCAACAGGTCCTCCCCAGAATCTGAACAACCAAGCCATTTGGGTAGGAACTGACTAGACTCCAAGAAGGCACAATAAAGAGAGACTGTTGAGTTGATACCAGAGTTTTTCATCCTTGGCATTAGCAGGTAATTTTTGTTGTGTTGGCCTGGGCTGTGCATTATAGGGTATGTAGCAGCATCCCTGATCTCTACCCACTAGATGCCTATAGTATTCCCCTCCCCTAAATTGTGATAATCAGAAATGACCCCTAGACAAATGAGCAAAATCATGCCAACTGAGAACCATAGCCTCTAATGTCATTACTACCTCCATTCTGTACTTTGTCAAATTTTCTCTGACGTATGTCAGAGGGCTAGTCTACTCTCCTGGTGGAAGGAAAGAGCAGAAAGCTGCCATCCTGCAGTGCTCATACAGGGCGAGTGTCTGCAGGCCAGCTGGACCTCCTCCATGAAGTGAAGGTGGGGAGAGGACATCATCTAAACACTCTCAGCCAGTTGGCACCCTACAATTTGAGCTAATGAATCCATCTATTTGGATTTGAGAACTGTTCAGGAAATATTGGCTAAATGTCTTGTTTGGAATTTGAACGAATATTTAATATAAACCCTTCCTGTAGAAAACTTAACTATTCATCACTGGAATGGTTGCTATAAAGATTTTAAGAAGTAAACTAAAAAACAGAGTAGCAAACCTAGGAACCAAGCAGACTCATTTTTTTTTTTTTTTAATTTGCTTGATTTTTTTAAAAACTGATTTTGCTGTAATTTTAAATGTAGGGCTAGTGATAAATATAATGCATATTTATAACACTGGCATTTGAAGGTATGACTAATAACAATTTAGAAGTTAACATATAATACTTTTCCTTGATGTAAAACCTACTAGACGTTTACTACTTTAAACTTAGTTTTGGAAAGACACATAAGGCAACCTACAATATGTTCAAATAATGCAGTAATTCCCACACTTGTTTCTTCTCTGGAAATACCTCTGGACATTTTATTTATTTATATTTGAATGGATTTCTTCTATCTTTCTCTGCTGGAAAAAATGCTATTTCTTCTTGACACCAAGAAAGTAGACCCTACCTGATTTACTCTGTGACTGTTTTCTTTCCTGGATCATGCTGCATGTAATTAGTTAGTATGTTCTTCATGCAATTAGCCAAGGAAGCGAATTTCTTTAATCCATTGTGAATGGCCTTAATGCCCAATATCTATATGGAATTCTCTTCAGTTAATTAAAGGAATGGACAATAAATGAGAAACATATTTGGTGAACCTCCATTCTCTTCCCTCCTCCCACACAAAAATCACCTTTTTGCATGAAATGCAGGCCCATACATATTTTCCTGTCCTATTTCATCCCCCTTATCTAAGATGGTTACACCTAGGTAGCATATTAAAAGAGTCAATAAATATAAATTGATAACCATTGCAAGTGCATTTTTTCCTATGTTTACTTCTACTTCAATATATTGTTTTCATGCATATGTCAGTACTATATATGGTAGCCTTTATAATCTCTTAAATATGTTTTATATCTTTGATATTTTAGGTATATAATTCAATTGAGAGAGGCTCAAGCTAGAAACTATTGCAATGGTAATGACTTATTAAAGCTAGTAATTGATAGAGAAGTTAACGTTGATTAAAACGTAGCATGTCAGGTAAAGGCAAATAATCTTAAATGGTGCAAACCAATAGTACATCAGATAAAAATTCAGGTTTGGGGCTACATCAATTACATTTTCTCCACAGACTCATTTATTCTAACTACCCTAAGCATGAGAAGAATTTTAGTAAAGAAAACTGTGTGTGTGTGTGTGTGTGTGTGTGTGTGTGTGTGTGTGTGTGTAAGATCAGCAACGAATTTTTCCAATATACGTATATGTTAAAAAGCATCTCACAACTAGAATGATCTGTTCCGCTACTAAAATCTAGTTACTTCTATTCAGCCTCTTTGGGTATATTTCCAAAAGTCATTTCTGGATCTTATCATTCTTCCCCGAAGACCTTGCCTCTGGCAATTACAAAACAGCAGAAAAAATCCTGAACACATTCTCCACACCTTTTCCAAATATGACTTATCTAACTTTGTCTACTGTTAACCTCTTAGGCAGGGATGATAGATGTAAGTTTAAATTCAAGATTTTCAGGCTAAATTTTATTTTTAAAAACCTCATCTTTTAGCTTATTTATCTAGAAATGCACAAGCCATGAACTCAAATGATCTTATTTTATGACTCTATAAGCAATTAGGAGCAACTCAAGTAATAGCTATTCTAGTGGTAGGAGAAATTATGTCCTTATCCCTTTATTGTGTTTAATACTATATATATACATATATAAAACACTGGACATATAGCATTATAAACACACATACATACATACACACACATATACACAGAATATCTCAAAGCCTAAATGAGAGTTTTCTGAGTAATATTATTTTCTGTGATATTTGATATATGGTGCCAGAGGTCATAAATACTTTTATATTTGGTTTCGTCATATTCAAATAGGATATTTGATAAGTTACCATTAAGAGAAGCTAAGAAAATTCTTAGATTAGAGAAGTAAGGAATGAAGGGAGAAGTGGTTTCCTTTCTATTTTAAATTTTTAGGCTACTTGAGAAAATTTTTTGACATAAAAAAACGAATGAAAACAGCAATAGACTCATAGATACAGAGAACAACTAATGGTTGCTAGAATGGAGGGGTCTTGAGGGGGTGCTGGATTAGGAAGTACAAATTGGTAGCTATAGAATAGTCATGGGAATGTGCAATACACTACGGGGAATATAGTCAATAATATCGTAAAAGCTATGCATAGTGTCAGATGTTTACTAGATTTATTGGGGGTATCTCTTCATAAATTATATAAATGCCTAACCACTACGCTATACATCTGAAACTAATATAAAATAATATTGAATGTCAACTATAATTTAAAAAAAAATATGGTCATGGGATGTAAAGTACAGCATAGGGAATACAGTCAATGGTATTGTAATAGCTTCATACGATGTAAAAGAGGTAGTAGACTTGAGGGTGTTATCACTTTGAGAGGTGTGTAAATGTCTAATCATTATGTTGTTTTGTACACCTGGACTAATAATAAAAACATGAATGAAGATTAATAAAAGTGGAACTAAATCTGGAATTTAAATGTAATCCATATATTTCCTACTTGATTGTCTATGCATTATCAAATTTGAAAAAAGAATAAACACTTACATTTTTATGGTTGTATAAAGTTCTCTTTGCAAATATAAAATATCATTGTATCCTATTGGAGGGGAGGTAAATAGACCAGAGAGAAACTTTTAAGCCAAGCTTATGTCACAGGTTACTATGTTAAACTCCTTGTGGCGTTATTTATCTTATCAATTCCTAGTTTTAAAACTGACATCTTCAATGTTAATGTTTAAGTCCAGTGCTAGCAAAATACATTAGAAGCCCACATTCTCAAATAAAAGAAATAAAAGGCAGTTAGTATCATAATTTAATTTTTTTGTTGGATAAGAGTTTCTTTACTTATATTTTAAAAGCCAAGTATACTGAATACTGATCAGTAACATAGAATATTTGTGGAAAGACTAATACGAGCAAAGACCACCTGTACGTCATTAAATTTCCAGAACATTTAGTAAACATAAGTAAACGTACGGGTACGGGAGCTTACCAACAAGTAAAGTGATGAAATATTTGATTTCCAAATCCAACTTTTAAAATCTAACATGTTTTAAATCAATTGGTCACAAATGCCAGAAATACCTTTTTCACTAGCCAACTTTTATTCCTTAAACCTAATTTTAATCAAAACCTCTCACAAATTTACAAAATCTTGAAGTTCCCTTTAAAATAATCCATGTCTTCAAGAATTTCATCACATTGACTATTTGATTACTAATGCAGCAACAGGCTCTCCACATTCTGACGATGGCCAGTTCATTTGGTGAAAAGTGAAAGACACTTTGCAAAGTACAGGTGCCCCAAGTTCTTTCTTGTATGGGCAATATTCAAGGCTGCACAGCCCCCTCCTCTGTGTTCCTACTGAACTTTGTTCACACACACATATATTCTCCCTTAATGCATGGTATTGTGATTATCTGTTTAAATATCTCAGACTTCTGTTGTACTCTGAGTGAATCTTCAGAATAGAAATTGTACCCTATTCAGTTGGGAATCCACAAGGCTTAGCACGGTGTGTGGCCAGGAAGTAACAATTTAATAAAGTGATGTTGAATGAAAGAATGAATGAATGAAATAAGCAAAGGAAGTTCAACTACAGAGGCAGCCAAACTCTTTTCCAGTTACAATTAATTGAGAGGATCATTTATTGACTCACCAGATAATTACCAGTAGTTATATAAAGCTATATAGCATATCTGTAGGCAGGCAGGGGTGCTGAAAACATTAGTGAGAAAGATGAAAAAATTTAATTTTAAAGGCCAACACTCCTAAATGGAAGTTTAATCACCTCAAAACATCATATTAAATGGTCTATTTCTCCTTGGTAATCATAAGACTTCAGAACAAGCCCTGAGATGCAGTTATTTAATATTGATCTAATAGGTTCTGTAATCTGGTGTATAAAGTTAGTGTAATATGGAAAAAGAATTGGGGGGAATCAAATGTCATTAATGCTTGTATTATAGTTATAAAATATAGCCTTGGTTTTTTCCCCTCAAATGTAAAGTCAGTATTAGTAACATATATCCATTTAAAGATTTAAAAAATTCTGTGTTACTTTTAAAATAGGTTTAGCTATAAAAGCCTACAACCTAACTGCACTACTTTGGTTTGTAGGCAATGAAGAAAAGAGTATGTTGATTTCTGGCATCTCTTCATCATGGTTTTGTACCACATGGTATTAGACCTTGTGTTTACGAGGCTTCCCAAAAGTTTTCCAGGTACTCTGAAGGTGGATGAAAAAAAAGATAATGCACCCCACCAAAAAAAAAAAAAAAATTAGGCCTAAATGCCTGTAATGCGGTCTCCCTCATCAGGATTCAATGAACACACCTCTATGGTGGTTTAAAGTTCTGGTATCAGGGTCCATTTTTAAAATTACATATCTATATTCCATAATTTACAGCCAACGTATTCTTTGGTTGGTACACTTTTTAGGGTTTTAGACACAGGTGATAATACTGAATCTGTCCTAAGAAATAAAGTAAAATTTGCATGAAATTATGAAGATTCAAATAAGTGCATTTTGTTGGTATGATTGTACCTCGTTCTCCCTTCTGACACTTCTTTCTTTGCACTGTACACTTTCTTGTCTCACTGGTGGGGGGACACAGGTTCCCCTTTGCTGATGGATGCTGTGTTATTTCTCGGACCCTTGTTTCAGTCCCTCTTTTGAAGCCACATGTTTTTCCTTTCTTCGTGCATGGACCCCAAGGACTCCATTCACTGGCCTCACAGTGCACTGAAACAGAACAGCAGAAACAGCCTCAGCTGGCTCACAAATATGTTCACCATTGTTAATCAAACAAAAAGGTTTGCTTCCATCAATACTTGCCCAAATTCTGAGCAGAAATCCTGCAGTACAAAGTTGGGCAAGATGGTTTAAAGATAAGACAAAGAGAAATGGGAAAGCTGGCATAGAATGTTTTAGTGTTCATATTATCTTTTAGTCTTTTAGTGCTCATATTATCAGGTAAACTCATTCTTGCATTAGGTTTATTTTTCACTCTAGATTCGATTCACAAGGCACTAATGTAATTTCACAATGGACCAATGCTTTACAATTCTAGAGCACTGAACAATTATTGATTGATCCTGACCATAACTTGATAGAATAGTCATTACCATGTGCTAGAGAATTGAATTGCAAACTGTGGCATTCAACAGAATCACCTGGAGGGCTTGTTAAACCACAGAACGCTTGACCTCACCCCCAGAGTTTCTGATTCAGTTGTCTGGTGGGCAGCCTGAGAATTTGCATTTCTAACAATACATGTAATACTGACTTCCAGGTATTGAGAACTTCTGTGCTAGAGAATGGTTAAGCAAAAAATGAATCCAGGTTCTTGGATTCACTATCTTTTCTACTTCATGTGCTTTTGGGTACTTAAACATTGTCATTTTTAATGGGAATGGTTCAGGCATGGCAACATTTATTGTAAGTGGATTCTGGGTCAATTTCAGCTGAAAAACTGCTTGTAGAATTAACTGGATGGAGTGATGGCTAAGATGAACTGATATACTTTTTCTAAAGCTTCTTGTGTAGATTTTTTTCGTTTTTCTGTAGGTATTAATCTCTTCTTTTCAAGCATGGCTCTTCAAGGTGAGATTTTTGCACGTCTAATGAAAGTAATTATCTGCAAGGTGCTATTCTTATATTAATGTCCATAAGACTTCCTAACTTACAACTGAAACATCTTGTAACAGTAACTCAGATAGATAGAAGACACTCTTTCCACAAAAACAAATTTCCAGTAAACTTTATTGCTATCTTCTGATTTAAAGAATCTTTACTTTAGAGCAAAATGCTCTATTTCATACAACCTCAAGGAATAGAAGCTAAATGTTTTAGAAATTTAAACACATTGGCCACACATTTTTTTTCATATCCTTTTTCAGTCACTTTCTGGTATCTGAAAGCAACACAGAGTTAAATGAAAATGGTTAGATAAGTGAATTTAAATTTTATGAACTTAAATGAACTTTATTGAACCACTTTCAAAATAGTTTTCATGCTCAGTTATACCATTATAATTTTGGTTAAAGAGTAGAGCAGCCAAGTCACTTAATGATATTGTAATCTCTTGCCAGTTAAGCACATTATCTCCATACTGATGTTAATCATTAAAAAGCAGTGAATCTTTAGCACATATAAATGAAAACAACTCAAAGAAATCAAATAGAAAAATACAAATCAAAGTCTGTGAGCTGTCACTTGGTCCCGTGTTCACTTAATGCCAGAACTAAGAGGAGTAAACTAGAAAAAACTATATGAAGTGAAAGTGACCAGGATTTTCATCCTTTGTCACAATAGCAAACTGGTATAGGCAAATGTATACATAGACTTCAGAAAAACAACTTTTGAAAATTACAGCATAGTTAGCTGTGAGTTTTTAGTGAGATGATGAATGGTTCTAAAAATAAAATTCTAGTAACAATCTTAGATAATTCCATTGAAGAAAGAGGAGGAAAACTATTCAAAACTAGTGAGTTCAGATAGTAAGAAGCTCTAATAAAATGGTATAGTTAAAAAAAAAAAAAAAAAAAACAACTTTGAGAGAAGGAGAATTTTTCCTAGAAAAATACTGTAGAATGAATCTACAGTATTAGTGTCCAAAAAATATTTCTGGAAAACATGGAAACTCTGGAAAACATGTAAAACAACAACAAAAAAAGGGTACCATATTACATTCAGGTCATTACATGAACATTGTAGTACTAGGGCACTATTTGGTTAAGAGGTAATAAAGAAAAAACAGAACTCCACTTCTGTATGTATTCTACCTTCTGTATTAATAGCAGTCTTAACACTGGAAATTAACTATTCACTAATGAAGCAAGTGTCTCAAAAAAAAAAAAAATTAGCTCCCTGTCCCTGGCAGCGGTCATGCCGTGGTTGATCATCAGTCTGGACACTGTAAAAGGGATTCTTGAACTGGGAGGAAAGTTGAACTGGATGTCTCATCAGTACTTACAACATCATTACGACATCATTACTTGTTCACTTTCATTCTTATTGACTAACTGCATGGTTTCACAGAATACAGAAAGGACATATTCCTTACTACTCACTCTTTGGAGCTGGGTACCTTCCCTTTTGACTACTTAACTAAGGCCAACTCTCCAAGGCGGAATGACAGTGCAGAAAGGAAGCAAATATCTGGAGCATGAAGTGGAAGAAATATGCCCCCTTATAAAATTGGGTTCAGTGGATGATTCTGCTTAATGTAATGTGCAAACTATGGAAAATAAATACGTTTGCAAGTTTTTCACCCCAGCTGTCTATCAAGGTGGTATTTTCTCTGTTCATAACCTTTCCTCCCCATTGAAAATCTGGATCAGAAACAAGTCATAGAGTATAGATTTTAGCAAAGGGAGAGACACATTCTTCAACCTGTTGGGTGAGCAGTAGAAAGCTAGAGAGTCAAGGTGCTAATTGTAGCACTGACAATAACTCACTTGCATCCTTGGGATCATCATTTCAGCTGGGTCCTAGTTTCATATTTATTAAGGGAATGGGTTTTAATGGCCCTTTTTGATAATCAAGAAGGTCATCACTCTTTGTGAAATTCTGGGGCAAGCCCATGGTCATGGCCTGTGGAGTGCTTGTAGGCTAGACACCACGGATGTCTCCAAGGTGGGAGACATCCCATATGGAGCAGGCAACAAGCACCAGCCCTGACCAAAGGTGCTGATTTGCACTACTAGTGTGTCCTAGGTCATTTATATCTGTTCAATGAGCTAGATTTACTAAATGGCCTTTAGATTGTTAGCCCCTACTTTAAAATATATAATTTCTTAAATTTTACTGTGTTAAGAAATAGTTTTTGTCTCAATGGTAATATAAATTGCCAGCAAGCTTGAAAGTCTAATCCAATAGTGCCAGGTGTTCAATGCTCCCTTTGATAAGAAAGCATTGATATATTTAAGAAAAATAGCCTTTCAAGGGCTGATTGCTACAACTTCAACAACTAAGACAATTTAAACACATGCTCCTTTTTCTAGTTAAAGAAATACGACAAACCCTCTGCAACTCATTCTGAATTTCTGTTCTTGAATATTCTACAGAATTGTTTCCTATGTTTTTCCCACCGTTTGGAACTTATTACCTCTAATCATCAATCTTCAGTATCTACAAAATCGACAAACTTGAAGTGCTTTCTCATGTACTTTTTAACCTACATTGAAGCTGTTTTTCTGTGTTTTTATTGACTACAGGAAAAAAAAAGACTGAACCAAAATGAACCATGAATTGTTTCAGGATTGTTTTTTTTCCAGATACTTCTGAAATTATCTTTAACATATCACCTATTTATTTCATTCTGCCAAAAACTTTGTTTAGAAATAAATGTTCCATATGGACCTGAAATGGTGAAACCACTACTTTAGAGTTATTACTCTGGCACTTTAGATTCTAATGGATCTGTCTGTGGAGACCCCAGGGAAGTCCTGGAGACTATCTTGTACTGAATCAGGAGGACATTTGTGCTCAGATGCCAACATCAGCGCAGCATCAAAGGTTCTTGCAGCTCTTGCCCAGGGGATTTTGAGATTTAGTACACTATTTTCGCATTTGGTTTAGCATCTGCTCCCCAAGTGTTCATCAAACTTGTAGCTGTAGTAGCTGCACAGCATTTAAAAGAAGGAAAATATAGCCTGACAGTGATCTGTTATTTACACAAACAACTTGTCTGAGGGACCTCCCTTCCAGGAAACTCAGTCTGCAATTAATCAGACCCTGGGACTGTCTCCTCTGTCAGTTTGAGTAAGTCCAAAATTCTCTCCTTGTTTGTGAATACCTGCATAAGCAGGACATTTCATCAAAGCAGTGTGAAAGAAAAAAGTGAGATTTTTTAACTGTATCAGTTCCAGTTTTCTAGATCTTTGATCCATCTACTGAGCACTGTATCAAGAGAATATTTTACTCCCCTTGGAAAATAACTTAGGTCACTGATTGAAATTAGACATAGGTCTTTTGTGAAACTCTTGCCCTAAGGTAGATATTTAGTTCAAGACCAAATTTATGTATATGTAAATATATATAAATTACTATAAGTAAAATTTCATTTAATAATGATACAAAATAAATCTATAGTGGTCAGAATAGTTGAAGCAATTATCAGGAAACAATTCCTAATAAATTATACAGCACCCACAGGGTATTAAATTGTACTGTAATACATGCTGAGTAAAGCTGTGGGGACACCACTAATATGGAAGAATGGGGAGAGTCTCTTAGAAACAGTCCCTCAGGTTCTCATGAAATAGGACTTTAAGAAGCACTTCCATGGAGACTGATATTATCACCTGAGGTGTTTCTCATCCCCTCTAAATCTTATATTTTCTCCTCACCAATACTGACGCATTCCATAGTATGGTTGTTGGCTTCCAACCCTTCTGGGCAATTGTCAAGGCACTTTCCAAGGTGTAAGTAAAATCCACTTTTACACTTTGTGCAGAAATTTTTGTTGAAACATGTATCACAGTCAGCTTTGCATTCTGAAAGAGGAAAATGGAAAGAGAAAGAGGCTTTCATTACCTTAACTATTGTTGGTCCAGTTCTGTATGCTTACAACACAGTCACACACGACTTTTGTGTCAAACACACATTTAGGGTTCAAAATTATTTTGCCAAAGTAAATAAAGAATTCCTCCACAGTCATTTGATTGATGTACATCAGTTATTGATTTCAAAATTATTGTACTGATTGCCTTATGAATAAATTTTGGCAATATGTCTATTGCCAAGAATGTTTATAAGAACAAGTATCTGTTTATATTAAATGATAGTGAAAATTTTTCATCAGAAGTTTCATGAAATACTATGATATTGTCTTTGTGTTGTTCTTGAGGTCTATTCATTCATTCAACAAGTATTTGATTCCTGATTATGTGCCAAGCACTATTCTAGGTATTGGTTGACAGCGGTGAACAAAGAAAAATAAGGCCCAGACTTTGCAAAGCTTACATTCATGGAGAGGAGACACCATAAAAACAATATTAGTTAGCTCTTATGTGATGATAAGTCAGACACTACTACACATATTTTGCAATATTAATTGAAACCTTACAATAACCCGATGAGGTAGCCCCTATTATCATTCCCATTTTACAGATAAAGAAACCGAGGCTCAGCAAGGTTGTCTAACTAGCCTAGGATCACAGAGCAGATTGGTTTTTAAAACCAGGTTCCAGAGTGATAAGTGCTCTGGAAAAATAATAATAATAACAAGAACAAAAGGTAGGAAAAAATGTGAAAAATGACTGATAAAGGGAGGAGGTTGGATAAGATGGTCATGAAATGCCTCTCTGAGAAGGTGACATATGAGCCCAATCTTGGATGAAGAGAGAGAGCCTGCCAAGCAAAGATGTGGGCAGAGCTTTCCGAACTCCCAGAACAGTGAGTCTAGAAGAGTAATTGCAAGTGCTTTGAGGTGGGAAGACCCTGTAAGAAGATCAGTGAGGTTAATGTCAAGTGGCTGGGGGGAGTCATAGGAGAGGAGTTTGGAGAGGTAGGCAAGGCTACATGTAGTGTAGGATAGAGGACTGTAAATTATTTCCTCATTTACATTTTAAAAAGCTATTCAGTCTACAGTGTAGAGAGTAGACTTTCAGAGTCCTGATGACAGGTGATGATATGACAGTGTTTCCAACATTTATTTCCAACTGATAAATAAACATTTCAGTTGCTATACTGGAATCCTTCTTGAAATGAAAATAGCTGAATTGATTCTTTAAGTCATTAAATACTTAGATTTTATAAATAATGGGAACTTGGATGGCACCGATGCTTGCAGTATTTTCCTATAGGTTCAATGAGTAATAACCATGAATGAAACAATAAAAAACAAAACACAAAACTTGAGTGTTTTTTCATAAGTGGTGAAAATTTTCCTGCCCTGAGGGCTAAGTCCAAGTATGCTTTAGCCTAATTTTCAGGTAAATATTATTATTTACTTAACATTGAATAGCACAAATATTCTAGAGGCCATTTCAAATCTGGAACGTTCCCAAGGATGAGATAAAAACATAATTTTGTGTAGGCACTTACTTGTACACTTATTTATATCTGGATATCGAGTTCCATAATATCCACTTGGACATGAAGAGAGACACACTCCAATCTGCTTCATGCCAATTCTTTCCAGAACAAAAAATAGTCTGGGCTTACATGACAAACATCCATTGTAATCTGAACATGTTGCACAGCCTCCTTGGCAGCCTTGACTGACGTTAGGATGCACTGGGGGACAAATGTAGAAAGACAAAAACAAAGGTTAAATCATAAATATAGAAGTTCAATGACATTCTCTGGGCAGGATATACATGTTCTTTCATTAGTCCTCAATTTGGTGATAATGGGTAAATGAGTTTGGATTTTTTTCCCCTCTCTTTTCTTTGATCTGGTATTTTTTATATATTAATTTCAAAGTTCTTAAAATTTGAGCATTTGAAAAATAAAAATATATTGCCTCAAACTATTTATAGATTATATATGGATTTATATATGGATATATATATATATATATAATGTTATATATAATAATTATATATATATATATATGAAGTTAAAATATTCTTATTGAACTAGCATCCTGACAGATTGGAGACTGTGTAATATTGTGCTCACTCATTGAAATCAATACCCATGAGTTTTGCTTTTCACTTCTGTGGTGGTTGATAAGCACATGTCTCTAATTTCTTCAGGCAAGGATGACAACATAGATTGGGGCTTACCTTGAGTAAGGACACTATGTTCTAGGATATCTTTTTTCAACTATGGCCTATTAGAGAACACAGTTTTACACTTTGATTCGATGCAAAATGATGCTGAAACCATGTAGCTGTTCAGCAGCCTATCCGCCAATGAGAACTTGAAATACTCCTTCTCACATGAGTATAATATTTATCAGTTCAATTGAATTAATGGTGGAAATACGATATTTATCTTGCCAGTATTTCCACGTGGATCATATGTATTTTCAGTAATTTTTCCCCCTTCTTCCACCCCCCCCCCCCACTCCGGTTCAAGCCATTGTTTCTCAGTGTAGTTGTGTAGGACACAGCTCCCTGGCTCATGCTGGTGTTATGAGCCTTGTGCACAGTCATCGGTTGGCCGCTCACAGCAGCCCACAGCAGCTCACGGTAGCTCACGCCAATCTCCGGCTGCTCATGGCAGCCCAACTCCGCGGAGGGCTGTTGTTCACAATCTTAGCTGTAGACAGTGCAGTTTACTGGCCCATGTGGGAATCGAACTGGTGACCTTGGCATTAGGAGCACGGTGCTCCAACCACCTGAGCCACCTGGCCGGCCCTTTAGTAATATTTATAATAAAACTTACATTCAACATTTTACCTTTTGGGAGATTCTTATAGTTTTGGTGCTCTCATATACTCAAGTGAAATACATATTTGGTGAGGACATGGCCCATCCACACTAAGGACTACTGCTGCACATATTCCTGAGAATTCCAAGGTTTCCAAGAGTCACCTAGTGGTGTGGTAAGTCTATTCATTAGCAAATCTGAACAAATACAAACCAACATTTGGAAAATTCATGTTACTTGAGACAGTGACAATTTTAAGCCTTCTTTCTACCACCTGGTCATTGACACATACGTGTGAGCTGCTGGAAAATTACTGACGAAGGTGAATCCCAAATCTAGCTGGTGTTTGGAATGATTACTTCTCCTAATGTATTCTCTAGTTAAATACAGTATTAATAGCTTTACTGTCCTTTCAGGAATCCAGAAGAGAAAAATTCTGAGTCTTATGAGAAGCAAAGGTTGATGTGTAGTCATATAAAAGCATCCCAGTGTATTTGTCAACTTTTGTTGGTGGTGAGAGGGATAAGCTCTGACGGATCTTACCGTTATTAAGTCTTCTTCACAGTGATATTTGATTATTACTAAGTTCTTTACCACAAAAACAAATCCCACTAGGCTTAGTTAGAAGGGATACCCATAAGCCCAATTATCTTTACCACAGGGGTGCTGGGGTTAGCTACAGAGAGGTCACTCAGTTGACCAGCATCCTCTGCCTGGAGGAAACCATCCCTGGATCAGCCACAGGAACCACAAGCAGCTCATTCTCATTCCAAGACGTTTTGTAAATAAACTGAGGAAATGTGTGGGGGAAGGGAAGTCTGCTTTTCCTGTACATGGTCCTCTGTGGGGTGGGGCGGACATAGAAAGGACCACAGGAGGTTTAGACATTATAGGACCTGAGGGACTTGTAAGTGAAAACTGCTTTCCAAGTAACAAGGTAATTTTTCATGCCAGTAACTCAGCATTGGAGACTTACAGAAAATGTGTAAATATTTTAAGCGGGAAAAGACCCTAAAAAGGAAAGGGGTGAAGAGAGCTCCATGTGTTCTAAATCTAACTGGCCCACTTTAAGAAGCAAGAGGTGTAGATAAAAACCTGTAAAACCTTTTCATAAAAACTCTATGGAAAAGTAGACCTCAGTTTGAAAGGAAATCACTCCAAGCTCAGGGCACTAAGTGAGTTTAAATGAAGACAGATTGGACTGGTCCACGTCAATCTATCCCTATCTCTGAAATGCAGCTGCTCAAAGGAAACACAACTGTAATTTTGAGCACCTTGAAACGTTTGTCAATTATGATATAGATTTAAATAAATCATCTATGAAAACAAACATGACTCATGTTCAGAGCCTCAAACACAGACATACCTTAACATAAATTTCATTTAAAAAACTGGGTTTTGGATGTTTGGAAACTTCTCCATGGAAAAGCTATATAAGCCCAATGATTAGAAGTTTGCACCAAAATTGTGAGGACACCCAAGTACTTGCTCATTACCCTCTTTAAAACTTTGATGAAATGTAGCCCCGTTGACTCACACACTGTGTTACAATCATCCTTTCTGTTTGCTTTCTGCCCCCTACTTTTTCTTTTTAGACAAAAGTTTTCGACAAAATAGATTTTTGAAAAAAGACTTAGTTGTCCTAACTGGCAAAGAACATTCCTGGTTGTTTGTTTTTAATCAGGGAAATTTTAAATATGGCTGGTACAAATGACAGCAGACTTTATTTCTTCAGGAAGGTTTAAGTATTATGTTGTGGGAAGTAAGAAAAATTAAGACTATGAAGCTCAGATTCTATGATTCTAGATTTTTTTTTTTTTTTTTTTTTTGCCATTGATTGCTTTCTTGAATGCTGTATAAGGATCATTCAAATTATACAGACAGTATTACACAACTAGACACAAATTTCCCAAACTTCATCTTCAGGCAAGTGTTTTTACTTTTTATATGGAAACCACAGAAAACTTTGGTCTGGGTTGACTGTAACAACACTTTCGGCCTTAAAATCTTATGATTCTAAGACAGAATAGAATTCCACTTTGTCATGCTTCTTCTTTGTCCCTTTAATAATAACTTCATTTTGTATTTCTGAATCACCTTTTTTTCAAACAATGTTTTTGTACTATATTTCACATGGGCAATGGAGGTGTTGTTGGTGGGGAGGCTTCCTGAAATATCTGATGTTTGTACTTAATTTTAGAAAAGGAGTGGAACTTTTCAGTATGGAAGTGGCCATGGGGGAGCTAGAGAAAGAAACACCATAATGACCATATCAGGAAGGAGACCAGCGTGAGTTCAGTGCAACTGATGCATAAGTAGTGGTTAATGGAGGTATGAAGAACATCCAGGAAATCGGAAGCTCAGGATAGATTTAAATTATGGAACCCTTTGTGAGCTGTGCTGAGGAAATTATTTTGTAGATACGGGGGATTTCGATCTGGTGAGTAATGTGATCACATTTGTTTTAGAAAGGTAATTTCCCTGCGAGTGTGGCAGATACAGAAAGCAGAAGACTGATGTAGTGATTAAGATAAAAGACTGATGATAGCTTAAGATATGGCACAGTGAATGTAATATGATGAGGAAGGTATGCATAGTCCAAGGATGTTTAGGACGTGAAATCAAACATGCTGACCAACAGAATGAGAATTACATAAGAAAGAGGATTGCAGAGGTGTGTTTTGAGTTCCAGCCAATGGAAAGAAGAGGGATAGCTGGGAGGCGTAAAAGCCTTTAGTTGGAGGTTTGGGGCAAGATACATAAGAATAAAAAGGACTAAAAATATAAACATGGTTTGGGATCATTGATTTTGCAGATTTTGTGAAATATCTAGAAAGTGATGCTTAATAGATGATGCTTCATATTTTGATAGTTGCTAGAGATGTATATGTGAGTCTCTGGTGGTAGCTACTTAATTAGAGAAGACATATTGAAACAGGGAGGTACTGAAGACTATCAGAAGAAGGAAATGTCCAAAATAAGGGACATTTGGTAAGAGAAAAAGAAGATATATTACCAGCTACCTTAAATAACAGTTTGTATTTCTGTACCACTTTTGATTTCAAAGCATGTGTCTCATAGAAAACTAAATTAATTGTGGTAACTGCTATGAGAAATGGTAGAAGCTATCACAAGTATTTATTTTGAAACTCCAAGGTGATACTCAAATAAATGCTGTAAACTACTGGACAAATAGTGGGTTTAGATCAAAAGTGAGAACCTAGATCTTTGATATCTCATACCAATCTTTTTACATACAAGTAAACTTTAGATGTGCAATGTGGGTAATTGTAAGTGAAAAAATGGGCTGAATTCCTGAGAACTTTAAATTGGGATCTTCTAATTACAAATGTGTCAAATACATGGTAAAATCAGTATATCTTTCCCCAAAATTAAAAAACAGGAAAGCATCTTTTCTTAACTTGTATATGAAGGTTACATATGAAACAAGTATTATATTAACGCATAACTTAGACCAGTTTTCAGTGTCTGAACTATTTATACTCTGAATAAGTGACTTCAGTTTTTTTCTTTAGCTGTTAAACAAGGCTTCCTACGCATCACAAGGCTTCCTAAAGCTTGTGATGCATAACTGATGTAACAGTTTCTAAAGGCTACTGTCATGAGAGTTATTCAAATTTTTTTATAAAACTTCCAGAAAATAGAATTTTAAATGGTACTAGAGCATTTGCTATATACAATATTTAGCTATTTTCAATGTTTATGACATACCCAACCAATTGCAACATTGCAAACTCAGTTCTGTTTCTGTAACAATTTAAGTGCAAGCTTTAAGGTTCTGCCTTACTTTAATCCCCTATTAAAGCCCAACTGCAAATTTACTAACATCTATTATAAATTACCATGTGGAAGAAATCCATTATTGCAGGCTGCCAATTACCTCTGATGGTCATTTATTTGTGGCTAGAGAATTTACAGAAGTACGAAATTTAATAGATTTTAGGCGCTAAAACTGGATTGACTAAGTTTAAAGGAAGTGTTACATACGTGATATTAATGTGTTGATTTTATAGTTCATATAATGAAAAATTAATAAATTAACAAATTTGATAAAAGTTATTTTTAGGCAAAAAACAAACAACCAACCAAAAAAAAACCCCGAAAACCACAGATTCCCCCTATGGCATTCTGGTCTTCACAACATGCTCTTCCTGCTGTTCTCTACGTAGTGGTGTAAGAGACAGGGTAAGGAGAAGAGACCAATGGGATTCTATAATCAAAGTTATTTTTACATCTGTCCTTTCCTCCATGTTCTCTCCTCTTTCACAAGGGTGTCCACATTGACTGGATGCTCCTTGAGGGCAGGAGTCTGATTGGTCTTCATAATTTCTTGATAATCCCAACTTCTACACAGGGCTGCTGTTTATTGAATAGGTTCTCAATGAAGAATTTTTGATTATTGAATGGATAAAAGGAATAAATATAAAAGATAAGCTACGTGTTTGTGTTTTTTAAAATATATATAGGTGTCAAACTAATAAACATTTAACAGGAAATATCTGAAAAATTAATTTTATTTGGGCTGTGCACATCTAGTGAAAAATCAAGTTTCAAAACATACACTTTGAGGATGCTTAATTATGAAATAAATCATTCAAAATAATGAAAGCTTTTCTAGGTGCTGTTTACTTCAGTTAGCCATTCACCTAGAGAAAAATGTAGACTTCTTTTCTTGCCTAAGCTAGGACAGCATATTTCTATCAAATTTTGGGACTCAATTGCTATAGAATCATTTTTACATGTAATGTAATGTTATGGTTAGGGAAAGACATGTTTTGTGGTTCCTCTGGAATGCTTGATCATATTCACTTTAAGAAAAATCTAATGTTAAACATTTGAGCTTGGCAATCTCTTTCAAATTCTATTGAACCAACCCCAGAAAACATTGAGAGTCAATATTTCTCATTTGTTCATAAGCTGAAGCATTCAAGGCAGAACTGACAATAACTAGATCTCCACAACCATTGGGACATTTTGAGAGCGATTGGTACAGACAGCAAAATATCAAAAGCTGCTTCAATAAATATAATTACTTACTGGCATACAACACTCCTTTATATTCTCAAACAATGATATGTGGATGAATAAAAGTCTACCATGATCCTCTATTATTTTTGACTAATAATTTGTTGAAAGAGGCACATTTATAAATACAAACATGTATAAATTTTACTATTTTTGAAATACTGTGTATCATCTAATGGGTTTAAAGTTTTAATATACCAATGCTTTAATTATTACATGAACTAAATTTATTGATGTTATTTAAATATACATATATATGGATAGATAGATAGATAGATAGATAGATAGATAGATAGATAGATAGACAGACACACGACACACACGCACATTCTATTTGGTCTTTCATCAACGTGCAGAGCACAGAGCACAGACATTAATTGACCTGAACAGTTAGGATAATAGTGTCTGTCACATCTTTTGTCCCAGTGAGTCAACCTTAAATACTCTGCAAGTTTGTGCCCACACCAATGGGTTCACAAATTCCTACCAGTCTCAGAGAGGAATGTGATCGCTAGCTGCTGAATACAGCCCAGTTAGGGCTCCACCATTATTATGTGGGGAAACATACTGTTTTTAATGGAAACTATTTCTTTGAAAACTTGGAAAATCTTTCTCTCTCTCTTACTGAATAATAATTTCCTGAAGGGAGTCTAATATTTATATTCTATAAATACTTTAAAATAAAACCACAGCAATAAAACAGACCTAACATTAGGTAGCAATTAGCTAGACTTTCCACTAAAATCAAGCCAGCTCAAAATATTAAGAAAATGGCTAGCAAATGATGACAGATATAGAATTCCTGAAATCTAAGATATGATGACTATTTGGTAGCTAGATGCCAACTTGGTGGCTGATGGCTGTGCTTTGTCTATGCACAGGCTATAGAATCAGACTAGAAATAAAAGATGGACAAAAGTGGGCTGCATCGTATATACATTGGGGAGACTGATTAAGATTTACAACAAAAACTTCTGATAACTCACTATGTGCCCAACACTACACACGATGCAGAAAATGTAACAATGAACAAGACATCGGGTTCCTGACCCCAGGATGTTAATCAGTAAATAAGCAAGTAAACAAATAATTGATTCATTATTGTGATGAGTGCTGTGAAGGAAATAAACAGATGGATAAGGTAGAGAGTAGCTCTAGGGAACTACTTTAAATACGGTAGTCAGGGAAAGCCCCTTTAAGAAGGTAACTCTTTAGCTGAGACCTGAAGAATGAGAAGGAGTCAGCCATGAAACCTGAGAAAGAGTATTCCAGGCGGAGCATCAGCAAGTACAAAGATTTTAAGGGAAAGAATGGGAAAGAATGAGGCATGAGGAGCAGCACAAGGGGAGCTAATGAGGACTCTGTGCTGTGAGTGGTATGAGAGAGATTAGAGAAGGGATTTCTTTCTCTTACCAAAGAAAAAAGCTGGGATTTTATACGAAGTGCATTTAAATTCTGCATTGCAAGTAAATATCAGAGAGAAGGCAAGAACACATTTTGCCTGATACAGTTATTCATTTTAATTTTTGTTAATTTTATGGGTTATGAAACAGAACCAGCATCTTGTATTCCATAAAAACATGTTCTCTCATTAATTTTTATATTAGAGGAGAATGTTCTAACTAGCCATAACTTGGGAATTTACATTCAGATTATAACCTTTGAAGAGACTGTGCATTGATCTACGTGTTCTTTGCTCTTGGGAAACTTCCTTGGGAACATTTCATTTCTCCTTTGTTCCTCCCATCTGCTTCTCGCAGTAATTTCAATTTGCTTTGGGGTTTTAAATTTTCATTCTCTTTTACTGGAGTGTGTGTAGGGTGGTGGTGGTGGTGGTGATGGTGGTGAAGAGAGATAGGAAAGTTATGAAATATATAAGAGGTTATAGAAATGGATAAAGAGAATAAAAACAAACATTTTGCAATCTCGTGTATAATCTTTTTGTATTTTCTGAATTCTTGACATTAGCGATGCATGTTGACACAGTCTAATTTAGAGGAACAACACTATAGTTTTTGCCTTTAGAATAACCTTCCTTTTAGAATATCAACATTATGTTCCGTTTTCTATTAAATGAGTTAATGACCTACCAGCTAATCCCAAAATCGCTTCTTCAAAAGTATTGAAAACTATATTAGTTTTCCTATGACCTACCAGATCGCTATAGTTGATTCTGCAGCCGAAGCTGCAACAAAAAAACATTTGTAGAAACAAAAATAGTGGTTCTTTTCCTAACCACAAGTAGAAATTCTATCATAAGGTTATTGCACTCTGCTACGGGTGTGAAATGTAAGGTACTGAATCAGCATCTCCAGCTGTAGCTAAGGGAGGGAAAGCCTCTCCTTCTCCAAGTGGCCATGTTCCCAAGTGGAGGTGAATAGAGGACAAGAGGGTGTGGATAGGGGTAACGGAGACCCAGTTTCTGTAGAGAGCCAGGACCTGTTGATGAGTTAGTGGGTGGTAATAACAGCGTTTTTCATGAGACAGATCCAACAGTATTCATCCAACAGTGGGAATCATTATGTGCTCTGGTCTGGCTGAGACAGCCGTTCCTTTTTTTTTTTTTTTTTTTAAGGAGAGAATTAATTAGAAATCAACATAAACAGAAAATGTGATAGTTTAATGGTAATGAATCTGCATGGGTGTGATTCCATAACTACTAAGTTCATATTCTTGAATGAAACAAACTTCAGTTTGTGCTAAAAACAAACTCCACTTTGTTATATTATGAATAAACTTGGATCTTCTTGCCACATAACATGCTCAAGTAGAATATCTGGTGGCTGAAGTCTTAGCATAAGCAAACAGCAAGCAAGGGACTTGTGGTATTTTAACAGGCACGAGAAGATGTGCAAATAGTGGGTATACCATTAAATAAATCCAGCTTTATGTGTTACATTTAAAGTCCTGAGCTGAAAAATAAGTGGATTTTTCTCCTAGATTCACAAAATTGCTGAGAGAACAGGAGGTACTAACGTGCACCTTTGTGAGTATGATGCATTTGTGGACGTATGTGTCTACTCACTGTTATCACACCTTATGCAGAGATGGGCCCTGCATACTTCCCAGAGGAGCACAGAGAGCGGGTCGTGGAGAACTGGCTTTGGACTCATACAGAGTGCTGACATTTACTAACTGAATAACCAAAATGTATCTCTTCATCCAGCTATTCATTTAAACAAATTATGTAATATCCAGACACTTTGCTTGTTAGTGGGCATCTAAAGATGGATAAAACCCATAATCTGTGTCAGGGAGTTCACAGTCTGATTATTTATTTAGACAAAATTGTTTACCTCTTTGAGCCTAAGCTTCCTCATCTGTAACATGAGAATATCTACTGGATAGATACGGGGTGGGAGTGGGGGTAGTGGGGGATTAACTGAGATGATATGTAGGCACCCAGCCCTCTTACAGGCACTCATTACAAATCAGTAGGTGTAAGACATTTTGTTTTACCCGAGAAGTACTAACTCTATCCTTGTGCTATGTGCACTCATTTGAGGTAGCTAGAAACTTTAGTCAATAATAATTCTCTCAGAAACCTCCAAGCAAGGAGGCTGGAGAGAGGGCAGATGCTGATGCTTCCCTCTAACACAGAAGATTTGGGGAACCTCAGGGAGCCAGAGACTAATAGTCATAGGAAGAGGCTACTTTTAAAAGGCTGCAGACACAGCCTTTAATGGGTATAAATGATGCTCTCACACAGCATTCTGGGCAAGAAGTCCTCTGGGATCTACCCTGAAGACAAAAACCTGCTTAAACATACTGAAAGAGGTAAGGCATGCTATAGAAATGATCCCCAAAGGGTATATAGTACCTGAAGGTCTATTCTAGTGGTTCCAAAACTTTACTATGTATAAAAATAACCTGGAGTACTTTGTAATAATTCAGACGCATAGGTTTTACTCCAAAAGATTTTGATTCAGGAATGAAGAGGTAGGCCTAGGTAGAGCATTTATAAGTACCCCAGGTAAATGTGATACAGGTGATATAAACACTATATGTTCAGTATCACATAATTCCCATCTTTACAAATAAGTATTTTTTCAGTGATTATTGGAAATAACCCTTATAGGGACTGAGAGACAAAACATGGTCTCTGATCAAGAAGCCTACCATACATTTACTAAAATAGTCTTTTTCTATTCCTACAGGCCATAAATATATAGACCAGAAATGTAGTGCAACAGAAATTAAAAGGCAGGAAGATTTACTGATGGTTGAAGTATTTGAAGACTATAGAAAACAGTTAGGAACAGTTATGAAACTTAAAGAAAAAGAAGAACTTAGACAAATGGAGAACAGATCTATACAGTTGATTAGCTCCCAGCTGATAGAATCGCAAACCTTTGAACTTCAGAGGGATCTAGTTTAAACAACTTTCCCAGAAAAGCCTAGTAGAACAAATCTTATGATATCTGTGGGCAGCCAGTATAATTATTTTACAGCATCTCCTCACATTGAACATCTTAAAACATCTCCCCATACTGAATGTCAACCTATCTTTCAGGAAGTTCTAATACTACATAGAGCATACCCAATACACAGTGGTACCTTGGTTTTCCAACGTAATCCGTTTCGGAAGTCCATTTGAGCTCTGAAATGTTCGAAAATCAAGGCACGGTTTCCCCATAGAAAGTAATGCAAAATGAATTAATCCATTCCAGACCTTTAAAATCAACCCCTAAAACTGCAAATTTGGCATGAAGTTTACTATTTAATGATAGCATAGATCCATAAAACTTATGGCGTTCATAAACTGAAATGTTCATCAGTGGAGATGTTCGAAAACAAAGGTATTACTGTATTTTCTCCTTTTTTTAAAGACAGTTTGTCAAACAGTACTTGGTGCTTTAAATGGAAAGGTGGATAAGACCTAGGAATTTGAAGTATGGTGAGAAACCATAAACAAAGTAAAGCCATTGTGGTAAGGATTATGTACAAGACCTTGCCAGATAGGAAATAACTAACCACCTGGCAGTACCTACTTGGAAGACTCGACAATTGAACTGAATTTTTAAAATAAGGGGAAACTGGGTGGGGATTTGAATTTAACCTTATATGCATTTTGGAATAACTACTTATGGACAGATCAGTGACATTATCTAATTTGGTTTTAAGATCTGACGGCAGAGAGAAGAATCAATGAAGGAGAGATTAAAAGTTGAGAGTCAATGGGATGTTATGTTCTGTACTTGGTACTGTTGTTAGCTGAATAAGGATAGTGTTGATGGTATGCAAAAAGAGGGCATGGATTTTAAAGTTATTTCCAAAGAAGAACGGGCAGGATTGACAGGATTTGACAATCAATTTTAAGTGGGCAACTGAAGGAGTAATAAATGTTGATATTGTGGTTTCCAACTTAGGAAACCAAGCACAAAATCACGTAATTAACTGAGAAAAGGGGATTCAGATATCAAACTAGAAAGATAAGTGAGGGAGGGAGAACAGCAGGTAAAAATGATTATTTCATTGTGAGGTCCTGGGGGCTTGGACTCGTCTTACTTCCCCATTTCCCCTTTGTATTTCAACACATAGCCCAGGACTAAGTATATTAACAGGTTCATAATAAATCATAAAGAATAAATACACTCCTTCATTTTATAAAAAAGCAAAACCCCACAAAACTCCCAAAAAACCAAAACTGAGGCTTATGGAGTTTTGGTACCTTGACTAGGATCACCCAGCGTTAGTGGCACACTTCTGGGTTCTTTTTGTTTGACTGAAATGTAAAATTTAGGGAGAAAAAACATTAAAATTAAACATTAGGAGCAGGCTAAGAAGTTCACTGTGAAGGTAAGGAAACATCACTGCTTAGAGGTGATAAAAGTTTAGGAAATGTTCACAAGTTACAGGATTTCAGAGAATAAAGTTGGGGGATGCTTCCAATACAGCAATTCAAACATTACACCTGAGCATGCAAGAGTTTAGGTATGGAATCGAAGCGTTTTCCAGAGTCAAAGAGAGCTAAATAGCTGGAGCTAAGCTTGATTTCTTAAAGTAACAACATCCCATTACGTTTTCCAGGGTTTGCGATCATTCACTTCTGGGTGAGGAATCGTTGTAGAGACAGGACCTGGAAAGTTAGCCATGAAAATTGCCCAGAGTAAGAGCAGAGACACCTGTCAGTAATTCCTCTGATTTTCCCTCTTCTCCAGAGGATAAAACAAATTTTCCTGTGGTCCATTATAAATGACCAACCTACACTGAGACTACAGAGGCAAAACCTTTTGTTACAAAAAGATCCAACATGGCTCATTTTCCGTCACACCTCCAACAGGCATGTTGCTTTGGACACTCTGACTCACCAAAAGGCTCGCTGATCAATTTTAATTAGGAGCTAATTTCAGGATCCTAATTCATTGCCCTAAATCTAACAAAAAATTGATTATAGACGGTGAAATAACAAAATAGGATTTTTTTTCTTAATCATTTTACAAAATAATATATCACTACAAGTCTCTTTTTAAAAATTACTTTTAGTTGATAAGAACTGTCAGGGGAGCCACGGGCTTAGAGTTTTATTCTTAGATTTCAAAGCATTTTTGTTAAGTCTTTAAAATAGCTTATTTGGCACCCTTTTCCCTCCTATCTCCTACCCCCCATGGGGGGCTCACACGCGGGTATTCAAATAGGAAAGGACTTTAAAGATCCACCAATTCACCATGTCCGCCAGTAAGAATAATCTCATCAAAGATTTCCCCTAACTTACACGTTTTTAATGTCAAATCCAAAGAAATTATACTAACAGCAGGAACTTCACATGAGATAAACAGGGATATTGGCAATGCAGGAAAGGCCATGAACTTCTAGTAAAACAAAATAAATGTCCCCTATAAGAAATTTGAGGCTGAGTTCTGCCACTTACTACCTTTGTGATACTCTACAAGCCACTTAATATTGTTAAGCTTTATCTGTAAAATGAGAATGGTGAAACCTGCTCTGCCCATTTCAAAAGCTTATTGAAAAAATCAAATAAGCTATACAAAATTATAATGATATGTTATTATTAATAATGGGCATAGTGACACTGTCATGCGGGGTCTCTGTTCCTGCTCCCCACATAATAACGCAGGAATGGTGAGGCCAAAAAGGAACACCAACAGAGCCATGGATGGGGGTTCATACCACTATATTCTCGCTGGCGGCTGGGTTGGAGACACAGGAAGCAGGCTCCACATGAGGTGCAATCCGCGTCTGCTTCTCTGCCAACCAACCAACCCTGCAAAATGCAATCCACGCTTTCTAGCTTAGCCACGGCAGTTATATTAGTCGCTAATGGCTAACTGGTTACAGCTGATGGCCAACTAGTCACAGCTGATGGCCATTTACTGCCTGAGCCAGCACCTTTCCATGTGAGGTCGAGAGCCTGGAAGTTGCTCTCTGGGCGTCTGTCCCACAGATACTTTAGAAACTCAGTGCCAGACTTGAACCTAACCAGTCTCAGGAATAGAATAAGAACACATGGGATAAGAAAACTGACAACTGTGTTTGATGAGAGTATGTGTAACTTTTTTTTTTTAATGGTGCCCTATCATGAGCCACCTTAGACTAGGCCAATAGTTATAGTAACTTTTTAAGATTTGGATTTCATGGAGTAAGGAAATAAAGAGATTGTGAAATAACTCTTCAGCCAGTGAACAGATAATTCTCTTTGAAATGACCATGAGTTAAACAAATAAGAAGTGAGATTGCCAGAATATCTGCAGAGCACTTCTCTAGAATGTTAGTCCTTGAGCCATCCATCTGCTATGTGGCGTTTGGTGTTACAAAATGGCCACAGGAGTTGTTTCTACTCCGTTCTCCACTGGGAAGTGACTTCAATCTTTGGCCTTTTTTTTTCCTGAAAGTAACATGAGGGGATTATGCTGTATCCCCAAAGCTTCCTTACTATTAAAATATGTTGAACATCTAACCCACACATGTTCTTTCTCTAGTATTTTCTATTTCACTAAATGGCATCCATTTCCAATCACCGTTTCCTATGGATTCTATCTCCTTAATTAACAGAGCTCACAACTTTCCATTTCCTACCACCACCACTGCTAACATTTAGCAATTAGAGTGATGTTTTAAGAACAATTGTTATGATCTTATCAAGCTCCTGCTTTAAAAACATTTTAAAGGCTTCTCATTGCACTTCCCAAGTAACCACTTCTGTCAATGAGTCCGGTTTACTCTCACTGCATTTTGTTTAAGGGGGCATTAGTAGTTTAGTCTGAGCTGCAGAAAGGGAACTCTCCATCATTTAAACCTCCTCTGGCATTCTCCTTTAACAGGCTTAATGAAAAGCAGAGTATAATGGGGAAACCGTGCTTCAGGTCCGAAGATCTGGATATACACTTAGTTCTACCATTTCTGGCTATGTCATTTTGGTCTGTTCCTTAATTGTTTTGAGTCTCAGTTTCTTCATTTATAAAATAGTTATCAATATATCATGAGATTGTTTTGAGGGCTACACGAGATAACTCATAAAAATACGTGATAGCTACTCGAAACCCTTCTCAACTTAGTAATGACATACAGAAAAGAACTGGATCATGCTATTTTGAAGACTCTGAATTCTGGCAACTGACATGTTTAATGCTATCAATTGATGTTAGGAAAAAGGTCATCAACAGACTTACATAAGAAATCCAAATAACTTGTTGATACGTGTTTGCCAAACTGGTACTTAAAGTAGATGGGATTGTATGTTCCATGCGGTGGTCAAGGGTTTACCATAAAAGGTTTGAAAAATGCCTCAGAGAGATGGACAAAAAAGAACTATTTTTAAACATAAAATATTTTAATGTTTGTTTGGTAAAAGTAATTCCAGTTAATGAACTAGTGTGAAAGTTCAACTATAGAAATTAGTCAATGTGCCAAAAATGGAAATTCACTCAGCCAAACTATGCCACTCCATTACAAGCTTTACCTAACAATGCCAACTACGTTTACAGTGCGCATAGCATACTTCCTATGATTGTCACAAACGTCATGCTAAATGATAACTCTCGTTCATTGGTCATAAATTTTCAGACAAGAAAACACTGAGAGGCCCAATAAATTCCAGTGTTTTCAGTTGATCTTCCTTCCACCTTCCTGCTTCATCCCCATGATGTCTAGTATCTTTGTTTTCCAGGGAAGAATCTGGGTATACATTAGGCTCATTTGTAAACTATCTGATTTCCAATTCTATTTAGACAAGCCTTTTTAAAAATGTTATACAGCTTATAAAGAGTAACAGTTTTAATTTATCTTAAGCCAAATATTATTTAATTTTGGCTTCATATTTTCTTTCCTTAACCACTGTTACAGGCAACAATGGCAGGTTTCATGAGTGTTTTGCTCACTTTTGTAATACTACCACATACTAAAGGTTCAACAGATGGCTGTTGAATAAATGAATTTATGCTGTTTAAATTAGGACTAAGTTTAATTTCAATTTTCCTCCATAATTTTTCCCCACAACCTTCGTTTTTTTTATTTGTTATCTTTCTAAACCTATGGTCTAAGAAACTGCATTCAAGTACAAAAAGAAATTTATGTTTTTGAATTCAAGCCTTAACTCCACATTCTTGAAATTTTGTCAGACAACCGTCTAAGGTTAGAGCATGCTACAAGAAGGAAAAGGAAAAGAACATCTTGTTCGAGAGCCTTCAAGATCAGTCTCCTGCTTTCAGGTAAATGAAAGATTATGAGTCCCATTTCAGAATGAATAAAGCTGAATCACACACTAAGTGATTTGTCTAAATTTTACAGTAGAGTATTAATTAGAAATCAATCCATCTGTCCCCCTAATATGGATTTCTCTAACCATAGTCCGAACTCAAGAAGATCTAGATTCAAGGAAGGCAGTTAGAAAGGTGCCATTCTCCTTCACTGAACTTTATGAAGTTTCGACTTCATTTCTCTTATATTTATTTTTATTATTTTCTTTTTTAAATCTTGAATAAATACAGGATTCGAGTGGGACTCAACTGGAGACTCAGCAGTGAATGGTTATCATTATTTGCTTGAAATAAAAGAGAAGTAAAATCCCATTATGGACATTTCAATATTATTTACATAGCATCTTTTTTTTCTAAAATGCTTTTCTATAGAAAAAAATCCTAACGTACAGCAAAAAGAAAAAAAAAAAATCCTTCTCCTGTAAAGAAAAGCTGCTGCATATACTAATGAGAAAACTTAGATTGTGACTTGTCAATAAAGAAATTGAATTAAACTTTATGTTTTTTCATATTTTAGTGTAGACCTTAAATCATCAAAGGAAGGAGGAAACAGTGACTAGTCTAAAGGATATATATACCTGTTCTAATCAAGTATCACAGTAATCATTAATACTGCAAAGTTAATTTAGAAATTCAGTCAATGAAGCTTCTGATGTTTTAAATTACTTAGTTGTTTAATCCCCCGGTATATAATAAATACTTGAAAATGCCATGCAAACAGAAAAGCAAGAAGTGGAACACTGGTGAGCTTCCTTGAGCTAGCGGACTTGAGGCTATTTTAACAAGTGTCATTTGATATCAGCATTAGAGCCCTACCATTATGCCTTTCAATAGTTCTTGAATAATGATATAGAAACCAGAGCATACATCAGATGGGGTCTCAGATGTATTAGTTTATTTTGGTGGGAATATAGAGAAATAGTTAAGAACTACGTTTGAACTGTCATAGCAATAAAAAAAAAACCCTGTAATTACCCTCAACCTTTTTTAAGCCATTAAAACACTAGTAGCAAATTTTTGCTACTTTCAATTTAAATGAACTCATTTCCCCTAAATTCTGTGCACTTAATGTCATCTCTATAGTGATAACTTAAAATAATATTTTGCAGTTCAGATTACATGCAGTTCAAACCAATTCCTGTCTTGATTCTTTTCCCCTTAGTCTTTTCTTCAGTGTACAGTATTGGAGTCCGTGCATCAGAAAGCATAAGGCCTGCTGTTGCAAACATTAATAAGATCTATTATTTAGGAACAGTTACTCACACTTTGTTTAATCTCTAATGGAAAGGATTTCTCTAAATATTTACACCAGAACAGTTGTCAGAATGAATCCTGCAAAATTGTTGGCATTCTCCCAGGAATAGCGGCCTGGGTGTGGGGGAGGGGAGATGCCTGGGTCCTGGTCATGTAATTTTAAGCAGCCCTAGAATTTCAGGGAGCTGCTTGCTAGAATATCAAGGGTCTGTATTAACAAAAGGATACATCAGTGTATAGACCAGATCAAGGAAATATCTGAACAGCCACTTTCATTTATTGTGCTTATAAAAATGACTCTCCATTTGCTTCAGGCTTAAAGGGATTATTCAGGTTTCAGGGACCCAGTAAATAAATTGTATCTGAGGAAAGAAACCTGTACAAGAAGCACGAAGAAACACCAAACTTACTCTGTGCAGCGGTCCTCAAGGCACTTAATATAGAGAAATGACTTGCTTCTTCCATGAGCTGCTGAGTGCAAGTCAGCATGCAAGAGTCAGAAAGGAGAGAATTGAAATCTGCCAAGATAAATGCAGCAGTGTTTTATAAATTAACTCTGCTATCTGTGTGTTTGTTTTTTCGTTGGAAGATTCTACAATTAAGGGTGTTCAATTCATCTTAGTAGTGGTTTAGAATTTGGGGTGTGGATGAGGAAGTGAGTTTGGGCTAGGAAGGGTGGAGAAAATATCCTGCACTGGAAAATCTTGGCAATTTTCATTTGAGATGTGTTCTTATCTGATGAATGATAAGCACTTATGTCCCTCAGCCTGTGGTTTAAGTAGTTTGGTTAAAAGCTATTACTTAAAGTTTTCTGGTATTGTAAGCCCTCCATGTATAGTATGGGCAATATATTAAGTTCAGAAGCAAACAGTTTATAATGAATTCCTGGAATGTGAGATGTCTACATGGGTGCTGAAAATGGCAGCAGTAGCCTGAAATGGTTTGGAGTTCCTCTTCTTGAAACTCTCCCTTATTCCTTTAGCAATTAAACTTTGACATATGAGCACATAATGCTCACAAGTCTGAAAACACACATGAATCACGGCTGGGTCCTGGAGGCTTGGAGCTGGATGAAACAGCACATGCTATTGATTGTATTAGGGCCCAAATGCATCGACATGGTCCTGCAAGCTAATTGGCTTCCAAAGGAATCCCGCTGATCGAGGTTAAAGGCTTGGGTCTACAACAAGCTCTGGACAGACTGGGAAGTTGGGTGGATGTCTTAGAAATGTGCTATGTGAAAGAGAAACTGCCCCTTTAAAATTATATTAGTCTTTGTAGAGGGAGCTAAGAGTTACCATCTTGAGGATGATGTGAAATGAGTGGGTGAATTGAGGCCAGAGGGGCTGGGGAGACCACTTTTGTGCTTTATTTCTTGTTACCAAATAGTAATGAGGGTACTTTTGGACTTAGATCAACAAATCACTCGTAAATTGGAAAACAAGATTAAATTCTGTAAGAAACAAATATTCAACTGCTCTCAGGATGTGCTCATTTAGTTTGTGGCCAAGCAGCATTTGTCCATCTCATTTGTGTTTCATGGCAGAAAGTACATGCCATCCAAAGGCAGTGATACAGGGAAACACAGGTGTCACGGTTTTGCAGCTAAGTTTCCAAAAATTAGGATTCTTCTATTCTTAGATTATTTCATGGTCAAAGTTAAGATCAAAGAAAATAAAATATATAGTTCCACTAGATTGGTAATACACGGACTGCAGGTCGTTATAACCCTCTAGTGTGCACCGTGCAGGAGGTCAGTGTTTATTTGCCAAATATTACCTGGAGATCGCCAGCTGCCAGAGAAAGCTGGACAGAAAGTGAATCTGACTGCCTGCCTGTCTGTGGGTTTAAAGTAAGCAATATTACACATCCACGTATTTAAACAAAAAGAGCTAGTAGTCATAGGCATGCTGAATATACTGAAGTCGTTCTGAATCATAAAGGAATGTGAAACTCATCACATTAAGGATACAATCAGTGGGAGCTCTGTGTCTTTGTTCCATTAATGATCAATCACAAGAGGTGACAAGAGTATCTTGCCCCAGTATTTGAGGCATTGCCAATAGTTGCAAAGGTGAATTTTCACTTAGGTTATTAAGCACACAGATATATTTGCACTACTTGAATATTTGCCTATAGAAAGGTTTACCAATCTTCTAGTTTGTAACCTATTAAAAGTTTAAAATTAGAACACTGCTTAGTTACAGTATCAAGAACTTCTGCTTAGCTGCTTATAGCACCGTGTTTCCGCATGGTATTGTTTTCAGCACAAGAAGTCATAAGTTTGCTCTTGGCCTTTTCCAAGCTCTATAGAGATTTTAGAACTCCTATCCCGGTGGAATGTACTACTATTTTCTTATTTCCAAATGTTACTTTGGTAATATTATATCTACATTGACCTAAGGATGTTTACAAGGATCCCTTCCCTTCCCTTTCCATTCCTAATCAGACACCTCTTTTACAAAGATTCAGACTAAATTCCTTGGGTTCTTTTTATCTACTCCGGAAGGGAGGAGGAGAACTTGGAATGATGACGACAGGAGTTCTGTATGTGTGCGTTTGTACTGATGCAGGCAGACAAGGTGGTTTATAAGATGATGGTGACATAAATGCACGTATACCAGTGCATACTTCCATCTCTTGCATGCTTAGGGTGAATAACCTATTGAGGCAAAAAAAATTGGTGGAAAGCATTGTTTTCTGGTGGATTTCCTGCTCTCTGTAACTCATGATTGCTCCCAATCCTTAGGGACAAGTAACTGGGTCTGACCACGGAGCAATGGCTCAAGCGTGCTGTGATGACCCTTCTCCCAGGGAGCCTGGCTTTCTTCAGTCTAATTACTTTTGGCAATTGTGGTTATTGGGATTTGGCCTAGTGACTCACTAGAACCCAAATTCTCCCAAGGAGCCCCCTTAACAAGCAGAATTAAGTCTGACAGGAAGCCCAGACTTCCACCTCGCTTTTACATGGAGCTTTCCCTGCTTTATGAAACGTTTGAAAATCCTTCATGGACTAGAAAAGAATAATAAACAAGATTTAATGGAGATAGCCATCCAACGAAGAGCACATTAGGAAAGAAGTAAAAACAGTAAGTTCACAAATAAACAATGTACCACAAAACTTAACCCATTAAGATAGAGTTAAAGTTATGCTATCTATAGTAGTTTTACTGATCACCAGTAGTCAATCTAAAGTTGGTCAGGAGTTATAGAAACTACAAAAGAAAGGGAGGTTTATTGTTAGGAGGTTTTCTAACCATTATGTTTTTCCTAAAATCAAAGAGGACGCTAGGGTATATTACCAATCATCTGGTAAGACATGAACACAGTTGCTTATTATTAAGTGTAGCTTTGAAAAACATTTCTGGTATGGCCGATCCCCCATCTTCTTTCCTATTTCCTGTAGTACCTCACTCACCCAAGGCATATAGAGTTCAGCAGTACACCCACTCAGCCCGGACTGTACTGTATCTAGCAGCAGTGTTCTTGTTCTATGAAGCCAGAATCTGTGAAACTCACCATCACGTCCGACTGTGCACTTCGCTCTCTTCTCTTAGACTCTTTGGCTGAGACAATTCTCTATCAGATAGTCTTGTCTGCACTAGTCAGTGCCACAAGTTTAACAATACTCTATTGATAAACAACATAGGACTATCGGACTTCTTTATATTTTAAACTACTATCTGTTCAAATGACAGATACCTTGTCTCTTATCTCACTCCACACAAGTCTGTTTCGTCTGTCTCACCCTTGTGAACTGGCACTGTTTACAACAGTTGCTCAACCGTAATAGTTATTCTTGAATGAAGGGTCCAACAGTAGTTGGCTGCACGTTAGACTCACCAGGACTACTTTTGAGAATACAGGTGTTCAGGCCCCATCCCCAGACACTGTTTCATTGGGTTTAGGGTGGAGTCTGGTATTGGTTTCTTTGTTCTGAAAGGTTCCCAGGTGATTCTCATTTGAAATCAGGGTTGAAAAATTACTGTAGCAAAGCCCATAAAGCAAGAATTTGGAGCGGAGGTTACTGTTAATGTTCATGGTAAACGTAATATAAATAACAAATTTTATGAAGCACCATAAAGATAACTTTTCTGGATCACAAAAACTAGCCATTGAAATATCTATTGTGGTTGTAAATTACATAGAAGGATTTTGATATTTAACTGCAAAATTATAGACTCTGCCCACATCCTCATGCCTAAGTTAATCTTCTCTTGGACATGCAAACTGTAGATGGGAAGAATAATCTTAGAGTGTTTCATAATAAACTGTGCTATTCTTTTGTTTCTAGTGAAAAAAAACCCAGCAACTTTTGATGTTTAAGAATCATGAAGAGGGAAGATTTAAGGAAAGAGAGGAAAAAGGGTAGAGAAAAGAAAGCAATGTGGGAGAGGGTATTAGAATACCAGAAGCAACTTCCACAGCAAATGTTTGAAAAAGATTTGTGGTTTGTTAAATGAGAAAGAGATAATGAGCAAAGAGAGAGTATGGGAAAGAAAAAATACGGTGGGGTTTGCAAAAATGCCTCCACGATCACCTCCAGTACCAATCCCGATAGCTGAGGGGATGTGAAGAAATCAAGGAAGGATATGGGCTTTAGAGTCAGACCTGGGCTGGAATTCCAGGAGCACCCCACCTTCACTGACTGATCTGAGGCAATTAACGTGGGCCTATTGGTACCTTCCTTCCAGGGTCAGGGTGAGGACTAAATCAAATAATATTTGCAAAAACATCAAGTACAGGGTCTGACACTTCACAGATGATCAAACCACGACAGCTATTTAAATAGTGATCATTATCACAACACTCATTTCAACAAGTAAATATAAATGTATATTAAGATAAAATGTATATAAATACTAACAGTGGCTCTGAGAACTGGGAAGCTGTATTTTGCTATGAAGCATTTACACACACTTTAGCATAGTATTTTACCTGTTCCTTATCAGGAAAATGTGACTGTTATCTCCTCTCCTTATATGACAGCCTTTGTTGAAATGACTGTGTTCGTATCAGTGAGGTCCCTTTGTATGAGAGGAGAACATAACATTGAGAAACTAGCTATTCTTTTTCTTTCCAACTTATCAATCATATGTTAAGAAAACAGTGTTCTAAAATAAGCAACTCACAAATTCTGTTATTTTATATTGTGTGGTGGTGGTTTGTATTATGTGGTTATAAAATGGGGGCTGCTTTACCACTTACTCTCAGGAATGTGCTTTGTATTGGGGTATAATTATAAATATGCTTACCAGCTAGTTTTCTGAGGTCAATTTTTGGGAGTGAATAGTGCATTGCATTATTGTGTATTCATTTTAGAAAGATGTTTCAAGGTAACTAAGTCCAATCCCATGGCCATGCCAAGGTCTCAGAAGAGAGCTAGGAGAATAGACTCACTAGAAAATATAACCTGCTTCTGATGCAGAAGGCCCAAATTGACTAGGAAGAAAAAGAGAGGGCATGGGGCCAGGTTGTTACGAAGGCTGCACAATTACTCCATGGAGATATTGCAAAGGTAATCCATGCTCTATGTAGATGGACTGGATTCCTTCAAGTTTCATCCCATCCTGAGATTCTCTTATTTTACAAGAACACACTTTGTAGAGAAATCAATCTACTTGAAAGCAGAATGCCACTGTTAGGAGTAGATGCTAAAACCAAAGGAAATGATATAAAAAATCATTTTTACACCTAAAGGAAACTTATTTTTCATTACCATAAAGTTTTTCCAGTTTCCTATGATCTGCAGCAAAGCAATATAGTTCCACAGGTGATAAGACATCCAAGTATAATCTTTAATTGAATGATTTGGCAACTTAAAATTGCAGCTCATGATACCAGTGACCATTCTCTTATATAATTAATACAAAAAGTACTATAAAAGCCACACAGTTGAGAATGACATACTAGACTCTTTAAAATAGACAAAGCACCTTAATGTGATTATTCTTATTTTGATACTACCAATAAGAGTGAGTCTCAACGTCAGCACTGCAAACACTTTTAAATAATAAGCAAAACACTAATCGATTTTCTCATGCATTCAACTACCCCCTTTATGTGAGTGTGAATGACTCCAAAATATTTCTCTTTAGCCCCTGACTCTCTCTGAAACTTTGCGTTAGAGTTACTGGCCCTCAAAGTAAAGATAACTCAAAAGAAAAATAAGTTTCCTACCAAAGCTGCTTTTCTTATTTTTCCATCTTTTTGTTTATCTCCATAGTTTTTCCATTTACCTAGACTTTAGTCTTTATAGTCCAAAGTTTAGTGCCAAATATGGCCCTCCTCCTCTTCTCCTTTAATATCCAATTAGTTGCCAAGACCTATGGATTTGATTCATATAAATTATCTGCTGTATATGCTCGCTTGCTCAATCTGTAATTGTAGCACAGGGCTTATTACCCTAAACCTGGGCCATTGTAATTGCCCATCCCAGCATGGGCCAATTCGGAAAGCCTGTTGTGGTAGGGGGGTTCTGAAGCATCTCTCTAGTTTATATTCCAAACGAGCTCTCTGTGACTCTAAGCCCAAGGAAAAGATGGACCTGCTGAAGACAGAGTATGCTGATACGCTTTGGCTATGGCTTTCAGGCACTAGAAATTGTGAAGGATAAGGAATATCATAATAAACTCATTATCTACTTTGGTAAGTTACTAATTAATCTTTGTACGATGAATCTACTTACAATTAATGCAACTTATGTTTGTTTTCATTCTTCATCTTTATTCACTAAACTTAATTAAATGAAATCACTTAAGTTTAGAAGCACTGTTTAACTCTGTAGTCATGACTTAGGTTCTCACCAAAAGATTTTAAGTTTAAAAGTCTATAGGAATCCCTTAGATCTAAATTTTTGACCAATCACCTCATTTAAAGATGAGGACCTGCAACCTACTGTGGGAAAAGGACTTGAATGGGTTACCCAGATACTAGCAGCAGTGCTGGATCTAGAATCCAGTCTTCTTCTTCTCAGTCTGCTTTTCCCAACATACACTCGGGCTTGTCCCTCAATGGCTTCTTAGGTCTCAGTTCCTATCGTGAGCTTATGATGCTTGCTATTCATCAAATTGTTAAAGATTAGATGGAACCCTTGTAAGCTGTGTTTTGAAGATTGAATTAGATGCTTGCATAAGGCAAAAAGACAATTAAAAGTTATAAAATACATATTTAATTGGGCAATCATATTCTTTAGTGAGTTTTCACTAAAAAACTTCTAGAAGAATTTTAGTGACAGCAGAAGGTAATTAGATCCCTTGCCAAGATTACAAATAAGGCAGAAATACTCTCATCAGAGAAGAGGCACCTGTAACCATATTTTTTAAATGAATGTCTGAAATTATTTCAACTTTTCATATGTGAAAAGAATTCAGGTATTTTGCTTAAAAGTTTCATGTTGTTGAAACACCTTTGGAGAAGAAAATGAGATTACTTCCCATTCAATGGCACTTAGATGGCAAGCATTTTCAGCACTGTCACAATTCTTGAGAATGGAATATTGCATTATTTTCAGTATTGCTGGATGAGTATTTTAATCAGAATGCTAGTAATATTCCTGAATGGAAAGATCCAATGGGCAGAATTAAATAAGTAGAAAAAATGTGCAGCATATTCTACAGATGTATATTTTATGCTTTATATAATTTTGTTATGGTATAACTGCAAAACATTTCAAACTTACTAGGCTGTCCATCAGATGATAAATTCTAAGATAATCCAATCATTTTAAACCTTAAGAAAAAAATCATGGTCCCACATTATTCCTCAAAATCAAAAGCAAGGGGGAAAAAAAAATCCCTAATTTATGATGCAACACTTTTTCAAATCATTCTCTAAAGAATGCCAGTGCACAATGCTCAGTTCAGAGAAGAAATAGTCCTAACCAAGTAAAACATACAATTTCAACACACTGTCTTGCATGATCCTTACCATGCTCTCAAAACTGAATGATGTTTTCCTAATGGTAACCAAAGTTGATTCTTACATTTCATGAAACATAATACCCACTCTGATGGCATTTCAAGAATTCACTACTTGGAAAAAAATTTCTGGGGGATGGAGTGAGTGAATAGTAAGGCAGTGGGAAGAGAGGTTAACACAATGTCCAAAATGAATCATTTGAATATGGGGGGAAAGATGATTGACTAAATTACTATACGTAGAATAGTTGTATTTCTTGATAGTTCATTCTAATAACTGCAGAGGGATCATTTGGTCTTAACCCTACATAGGGTTCTGACTACACATAATAGTCTATCAACATTACATAGAATTAGAAGAACTATTGTATTTTTTAAAAAAGATAACCATTTAACTTTAAAATATTTTAGACATGTAGTAGCAATCTGGAAATCTCTGTCCAGATTCAAATAGTCTAGAATGATCAGATGACTAAGAAATCTGTTTTGTAGTAGTGTGGCAAGGGTTTCTCCATGATAACTTGAAAATCAAATTTAACTGCATGTTGTAATTTTCATTCATAGCTTTCCTGGGACCTAATTTGTAGAATATTAAATTCAAAGGAAATATTTAATTGAGAAATGATTTAGCAAAACTTATCTCCTTACAAGTTGAAATAGTGTTCATATTTCATGCTTAAAGGGATATTGAAATGATGACATTAAATCACTTTCACATTCTTGTATTCTCAATTACTTTACATAGAATAACTTAAAACTAAAAGATAATATTTAAAATTATTATTCTTAATGTTCTAGTAAAATCCTTCTATTGAAATAAGAAAGCGTTAAAATAGTATAACAAAGGGGTATTTTAAGAAATAGTTCTGATAGAGTAATGATGACTAAATTAGAATTCACAAAAATAAATGTTTTTTGATTGTAGTTAAGATGTTGCCATTACTGCCTAAGAATTTTAATTTGTGTTTTTGATGCACACAGGTATCACATATGTTGTGGAATATATGTTCTCCAGCAAATTTTACATGTCTCCATCTATTAAACAATGTTTATCTCAAAAACATGGTAGACTCGTAACAAAAGTAGACAGGTGAGAAAATACATTGTAGCCAATATGCAAACCATACTTCCATTCAAAATTAATATTACAAAATTCATAGCAGGGTAAAATATTTTTCTACCTTATAATTAGCTTGTTGTTTTCCAGAAGTAGCAGTGTAATCAGAATCTCAAAGAGTGCATCAGAATGTCAAAGAATGGCTCAACATCTGAAACAATGTCATGAGCAATAACCAGTATATTCCAATAAATGGATTTTATTTTATAACCATTAAATTATTTTCCTTGTATTCTTACTCCTTTATTTAAAGCATTTTTATGAAAGATTTAAAAGTTTTATAGATTGTGCAACAGATGCTTTGTAATTAGTATGCATACAATGGCTTTTTAAAACTTGTATTTATCTGGAATTTAAACAATTAAAACCCAATTAATAGATGGCATCAAATAAAAAGAATATTACAATGGCAACAGACGTTTCTAACAATAGTCTTTTGGCATAATATGATCCTACAATTTCTTCTGAGTAATCAAATAATATTATATTTAACAAGCTTCACTTTGCTATTAGAGATTTCATTATTTGGCAATGGCCATTAATATATAATACATACAAATTTGTATTTATATCATTTCAAAAATTTTCGGTCAAATAGAAGAGTATATTTTCCAAGTATATTGGGAAAACTGATGGTCTGGAGATTATAATATTTATTATTTAACACACCCGACATCTTCTTTTGGACATGAATGACCATATACTAGTATAAATAGCAGGAGACAAGTTCCACTTACTTGTTGTATGGCTTTTATAGGTTACTTAGCCTTTGTTTCTTGGGTTCATTTTCTGTAAAGTGGGAATATTAATACCTGCCTCTGTACTTCAAGTGGCTATGTAGGGGCCCAAGTGAACAACTCAAGGGCAAATGTAGTGCAATAGTAAGGTACTGTGGTTATTATTACGGCAAATTAGACCATTAATATTATTAGCGGATAACTTGTAGTTTAGAAGCTGACTGTACCAAGTTGCAAATGCTGAGTTGGAAATAAGTTAACTGGGTTCTGTGTTCTTGATTAACCATTCTGTACTTAAACCTAAGGCTTGCCTCTGAAAACATTGCTGCCTGAGGATTTTTAAATAATGATTGCATTTCATTTTTATTTGGAATAAGTTCAATTTCATCATCTCTATGAATTCAAATGTATATGAATCCAAATAGGTAAACAAGTTATTGTGTATTCACCCATAACTCAATAGATATCTTTAAAGTACAAAACTGCTGTTTAAAATGCTGTTTCTATTAGAAACAGAAACAAGATCACTAACGTGCAACAAAATCGAGACATATGGTATAACAGTTGTTTTAGGGAACCGAGAACACTGGTATTGTTTATCTGCTATATCTGAGGATTAGCCATAGTTTCTTAAACTTGACAATAATAACTCTACAAATGAATATCATTTTTTGCAGGACACTTTTCTACTAAAACATTTCAGAGACCGCTTTGAAAAATAGATCTTACACCTCAATTTTCTCTTATATAGTTAGTTAAGATTTTTAAGAGTTTAGGAAAGTGAAGCTATTTAACTACAGCTTAGGAGAAATACTCTTAAATATTCATTTTAATTGTCTCTTGGTGGGGGGAAGGGAAAGACCACTTCTTTCTAAAACATCTTTGACTATTGCCTTATTTTTCACTAAAAAACATTTCCTAGGACTTATTTGAGAAAAAGGCTCTTTATGCGTTTTTCTTTCAGAAATGTCCAAAGAAATGAGTATGTGCACATACAATTTGACCTTGAGTTTCTGGACATTTAGCAAAACTCCCACCTTACCCTCCACCCCGTCCCCATTCTCAAAAAAACAAAACAAACAACAAACAACAACAACAACAAAAACCCCAAACTGCACCTGCCAAGAAAGACTCGCCTGTCTCCTCGGAGAACGCAAGGGGTCGCCCCTCTCCCAGGATTGCACCAGCAAACCCAGCCCTACGTGCTAAGGAGCAAGGAGCCTCGCCCGCTACGGGGAGTTCTGTCCCAGTCCCACTCCCACAGAATAATTGGAATTTCAACCCAATTCCACCCACTCCCTCTCTCATTCCCGCTACACAACCAGAGGGCGCCTTTGACTTGGCCTTGAGACGACCAAGGCAGGTCGGAAAGCAGTTCGCCTTTTGACTCCGGGATTCCTCTCTAGTGTGATCCTAGAGGTGCCTTATCCCGCTGCTCCCCGCAGCCTTGCGGGAGCGTTACTCGGTAGATGACCGCACCGTTGTCCTCGCTGGGGGCGGTGGGAATAAAAGAATGGCCAACTTTCTTTCCCGTGTCTTTCAGAAACAGGGGTCCCAAAACTGCAATCGGAGGCACCTCTGACACTGACACTCAGGTCCCTGTCCCGCCTCAGCAATTGTGTAGCTCCTGGCTCTGCGGAGACTTAGTGGGACGAAAGCGGGAATGGGCTTTGGGCGCCGGGTGGGTACTGGCTGGAAGAGTGATGGGAAGCAGGAGGCTGCGCTTGTGCTCGGTATTCCCTCTCCCCACAGACCTGAGACTAAATTCCCTGGTCGGACCCTTCGAGGAGAGGAGGCGGGGACCGCCAGGCGCGAGGGCAAGGCTTGAGTGAAAGGGTAGTTGGAGGAGTTACGAAGAATACAAACCATTCAGAGGGCAAGAATAATAAATCGGATGCCCTGACATGTTTAGCTTAGATCCTCCGGCGCCCTGCTACGCGATCCTAGAGCCGGTGAGGCCCGGCTGGAGCCCCTGGCGCTCCGACCGAGCTACATTTTTTTTTAAAGGCAATTTTCAGGTGAATCAAACCTTGTCTACCCTAGGCGAGCGGTACAAAGGTAGCTTTCAGGCGACGCTCACATCCAGGGGCAGGGCAGAGACAAACAGCGGTGGAGAAGTGATTACTAAATCTCCATCTCACACAAGCCTGTCCTGTGTCTTCTGTGCTGCACCCGCGCCTGCACCGCGGGGCTGAGAGAGCTCCGCGCGTGGGACCAATGTCTCTGGCTCCGCGGGCCTGGAGGTCTGAGGGGCCAAAGCAATAGCATCGATCTCTGCGCCCCAAGAGCTCGGGAAAGTTCCTCCCTCCCTCTATTCACCAACTCCCCCCTTTACATCCTGGAGCTAGGGTCCCCACCTCCAGCTCTGCTGTTTGCGAAGCGACTCCCCCACGCGGCACAGAGGCCAAAGCGGCCCGCGCCCGGGGCTACCCCGGAGCAGGGAGAGGTGCCGTTCTCGCGTCAGTCCCCTCATCTCAGGAAGACGCCACTTTTCACACAGACCAACCGTGTTGAGGGTGCTCTGGGAGTGCCCATTTAATTTCAGCTAGGACACTGTCTTAAGGAGCCTTCACAAGCCAACCTTCCAAGTAACAGGAGTCAGAGTAAGACACATCGAGGAGGCAAGGTTGAGATTTTAGGGGGAATCCCACCCTCGGTGTGTGTCTGTCCCAGGGGACCCGGTTGAAAGGAACTGAGACAGTAAACGCGCTCACGCGTGACAAGCCACGTTGTTACTGGAAACCTGGCTCCCAGCGTCCTGTTCAGAGGTCCCCACAGCCCCGGGAATGGGACCGCCAACTGTTCTGTGTAGCGAGCAAACACGCGAAACCTGAGCGCTTTGAGCGCCCTTCTCCACTCGCGCGTGGCCGGGGGAAGTGGTCGCGCAGGCGCTCGCTGGCTCTTTCCCTGGCTGTCCCCGCGGGCTCTTCGTAGCCGAGCGCCGCTGGAGAACCCAGCCAGGTCTCCCTACGGGAGGCGGCGACTCGAGGTGAGCAGGCACCACGGTCAGGACGCCTCCCCTGGCGTTTACTCAGTGGTCAGGGGCATCCCTGGGGCTCGAAGTCCCCATTCGAGTCTCCGGAGTAAAGCACAAATCCCTAGAGCTAATCAAACGAAGGACCGAACTTTTGTGCGAACCTGAAGTTACGAGGGGGCGGGAGCCACACTAGCGGGGTTCCACCCGACTCTGGCACCCGCATGGATGCGGGGGAAGAGCCGGGAGCGGAGAGGGACCGGTGAGAGACGCCGTCAATACCGGAGCCCAAACTGTTACCTCCTTCGGAGGCGTGGGGTGCAGGGCGCGAGGAGAGCTGCGCTGGGAGCCAACTCCGGACAAGCAAAGCGACCCGACAGGTGAACGCGGCGGGAGGGAACAAACGCGTAAAAAACCCTGCACTTACTTCTTCGCTGGCGCCTTCCCCGGGAGGCGTTTTGACTGCCGATGTATTCCATAAAGTTCAAAATGATAAAAAACCAAGAAATCAGTCGCAAGTGCATAGTAACCCAGTAATATTTCCCTTCCTTTTCTCCTTTTTCTTGTGATTGTTAATTATATTGAATGTTTTAGAAATAGATGTAGGTGTTAGCGTATAGAGAGAGAGCAGAAGAGAACCCAAGCAGCGGACTTCTCCACTCAGATCCGATGGGCGTGCTGGGATGGCAAACGAAGCGGGTCGGGTGGATAGGGAAACCAACTATTGTACTTTCAAATTGTCCGAGCCCTCAAATGCGGCGGGTCCGCAAGGGTGGCTGTCAACGCCGCGAGCGAGGGTTCCAGGAGCAGCGAGCGGCCTCGCCCGGGCGGCCGCAGGTAGCATGGTGCGCGGCGGCGGGGCCGCGGGCTGGATCCGGGCGGGCGACGGCGGCGGCGGCCCCTGGGGCTCAGAGGTTGCAGCGGCTACGGCGGCAGAGGTGGAGGCCCCGGGAGCGTAGGGGAGCGGGCGCCGTCGGCACCGCGGCCATGGCCAAGGGGCGGCGGAGAGACCCTGAGCTGCTTCTGCCGTTCACGAGTAGAAGCGGCTCCAGTGTTGGGCTGGGCTGCCGGGAGCACCCCAGAGGGGTGGAGGGAGGGAGGGAAGGAGGGAGAGAGGGAGGGAAAGACGGGGCGAGGAAGGGGAGGGGGTATGGCTGCGGGGGGCGGGGGGAGCTCGGGGGCGGGGAAGGAAACTGCTGGAGCAACAACCCTGAGCGACCTCAATAACTTTCAATTTCAAGAGGGAAAGAGGGAGCTGGAAAAGTACAGGCGTTGCGATTTGGCAGAGGGACGGGAAGAGGCGCCTAAGGGGTCCCGAGTCTGTGGCGGAGCATCTCTGGACACTACAAAGAAGGAGGGAGAACACGAGACGGGAGGGGGAGTGGGGGAGGCACTGCTTGCGGAGAAGAGACCTCCGAAGGGTTGTTCTCCCGGGGAGAGGTGGGCACGCTCGGCCTGGGAGTGTTGAGGCCGAAGGTCCAGCGGGCACGAGACCCTCGCCCCCTACTTCCTAGTCAGGCTGGGTATAGCCTGCTCTGGCGGGCCGAACGCCCCTGCATCCCCGCGCCTTCTCCCCCAGCGCCGGCGCGCAACCACTGCCCCTGAGCAGCTCTCCCCTTGCCCGCTTGGCAGATCGCTGGAAGGTTCCTGGCTGCGGACTCCTTCCCAGTTTTCTTGAGCCCCTCCTCTGTTGCTTTTCTCCCTTCCTTTCAATTAAAGTAGCTGCAGTTGGGCGCTGGGCGGGTGGTCCGCAGGAAGCTCGGTGGCTGCCGATGGTCAGCTCCGCTGCGGGTTACCTGCCTGGAGGGGGCAGGACCCAGAGGTTTGTGCGCTCAGGACCGTCCCTTTGGAAATTCAGTTGTGCTGCTGCTTCCTTCCACATCGAGCTGTCGCAGCGGCTCGGGAAGATTCATCCTCCCTCAGGCAGTTCCCTCCGTAGTCAGCTTGTCCTCCTCGGCGCTCTTTCACCCTCTGTCTCCCAGTCTTCTTGAGAGGATCTGTTGTGCAATTTGGTTTCTCATCTGGGGGACTGGGAATGATATTTGGATAGATTTTCCCCGGTCTTACGGGAGGAAGGGAGGGTCCACTACTTCCTCCTGTTCCCAGCGCAGGTAGGAGTCTCATGGCTGCGTAAAATAAGGTTTGCTGGTCCACCCAGGGGTGGGAGAATCGAGGGCCGGCTGTTATTAGTAATGGTAAGCGTCCCACCTCTTCTCCAGTAGCACAAATCAATGAGCTTCTAGTAGTTACTGAAGAAGTATTTAGTTGAATGTCACAAGCCCCCAAAGTGGTTTTAAAATAAACCTGTCCTATGTACTGCAGTTAACAGAATAGCGGAAGGACTGCACCCTGTAGCATGACAGTTTTACACGGCTCCAAACTTCTGAGAGGTCATTTTGAAAAAGTCCCCGAATCATAGGCACCTTGCTAATTCTTATGCTCAAATAATTTAGGTTTAGAAAATAGCTAAGCTTTGGGAGAGGATTGGGACAAGTAAGATTTGTATTCCTCTCTCTTTCCTCCATTTGTAATCCCTAGTACCGGATTGTCTTCAATTTATGTGTTGATAAGAGACAGGAGAAAAAAGGTTATTGGTCCTATCCACCCCATTTTGCAAGCTCGTAACACTTCCAATTGTGAGTCTCTGAAGTCGTCAGTTATACTTCCCAAAAGTGAGGATGGAGGAGATAAAATGGCCTGTATGAAAAAGAAAGGGAATATGAAACATGAATTCTTGTCAAGGTGCTAAAAATTGAATCTGAGAGACTGACCTTTCCATGCATTAACTAATTTCTTAATTAAATATTCTTTATTACTTTGCATACTTGTATTGGAGTTTTGAAGACAAGAATAGTTTACTTTAGGTTTTATGTTATGGGGAAGAAAACAGTCCCATCAAGATTATGATTTTTGGCTTATCTTTAAGGATCCCCATTTGCAACATTTCTCTTTTGGGATGGGACTGTATTTACCCCCCCCCCACACACACACACCCACTCCCCTCCTTTATCTGCTGCATAATGTCCAGTAGCAAATGACTGAGTTTTATCGCTTTGAAATAGAAACGGCACAAATAACAGGACAATTCCAATAATGATTATCCAAAAAAGAAGCTACTCTTTTTCTGTGCCAGTCACAGTCAGCTTTCCTTTCCTTCTCACTTAATACCTCAGATCCTGACTATCTGCACCATAAAATGTGGGGGATTTAAAGGCTGTGGGAGGCTCCCTTTGAAAAGGACTCCAGAGAAGGCAGGTCTAATCCAGGATACTTGAGCCGGATGGGATGAGATTGCAAAAGGGATGTAAAAAAGCAATTTGGTGAACAACTTTAGGGAAATAAACACTAAGAAAGACATTTACTTTTCACTGTGTGTTGTGCAGACACATGTTAGCTTGGATGAGAACAGGAATGGCAGTGTAAATAAATAAACACAGTGAGAAGCTGCAGTTCTTGAGCCATCCCAGAAAAGAAGTACTAGATGCAGTGGGCAGGAAAAGCTTGTCAAGGAATAAGCGCTGTTCTGAGGAAACATAAGGAAAACATTAAATAAACGGTAAGTGTACTCTTTCTCTCTTGACGCTATGCTTTAGAATAACTTTTTCCTGATCCATGTTACCATACTATTAAATGTGTGTTTGCTTGCCTGGCTGAGTCTTACATTCCCTTAACTGTCCTAGCAGCTTATAAAAGCATGCCATGGCCTATTTTGTGCAACATAGTATCTTTCCCCACCCCCCTCAAATCAAGAAAGCAACACTCACAGAAGCCTGGGGCTGCCAATGATTTCTAGGGCCCAAGCTTAAAGCAAATTAAAAACCATAGGCTCAGCATAGAATTCAATATTTGCTTGTTATTTTTCTCCAGAAAACTAAAGTCCCAGGGAATTTGGATAACCAGGAGTTTAACAGGGTTGAGCCAGAAGAACAGAATAATTTTGGACAAAGATAGGGGATTAAACAAATCCAGACTAGTTACTCAAACTTCTCATCTCTCCTTTACCACCTGCCCCACCAGGCAGTGACAACAGTAATAAGTTATTTTTGTCCGTCACAGCAATGGCACTTAAAGAAGAGACAATGATTGTCATACTTTTGAATCCATACTGCAAATATGTGAAAGGGGGTGTGCTCCACAAAGAGAGAGCAAGGCCCATAGTTTGGAATGGGGTATAACTAGTAGTGATGAGAGATGTTTGGCAAAGTTTGGGCTGACATCAGTCATAATACCACAGGGCTGACATGCAGATCCCGAAAATGCTCAACTCTCCAGTTACTCAGATCTGAAGGCATCTGAGTAAGTGAAACAGGGTACTGCTGGCGGGGTCTGTTTAACGGAAGCAGCTAGAAGTCATCTTTGAAATATAGAGCAGACACCAGTATTTGAAAGCCATTGAAATTAGATGAAGGACAACTGCTATTTTTAGAGAGAGAAATCAAGGAGACAGAATTATTATAGCAATTTTTAAAAAGTGATTAAATGATTATAGAGCATGAAGAAAATGAGAAAATCAAGACCCATGATGGATTACTTTCTGTCAAAAAGAAGGAATGTTCTTCCTCCCAGATGAAGTTAATGGGACACTTATAAAATTGTGGTGAGCACTGTCTTGAAACCAGGTGTGCCTATTTTTAATAACTTCTTTCTTTCACAAATCAGTTAACTGCTGGGTTCATTTAAAAAATGAGTGTCCAACAGTACTTAACGTAAAGAATTTAATATCGCAGAAAACGTTATTTGATTATAGAGCTTTAATGTAAAGAGGATGTGTGGTGCACTAGACAGCAATGTAGGGATCAAGGGCGGTCCTTTTCTGTATTTGTTGTTGTGTTTCAGGTTTCTTCATGTGAAAAATGAGGGAATTCAACTACATGATCTCCAAACTCCCTGTTAACTCTGAAAACAAGACAATATACCCAAAAAAGAAAGACAGACTTATAATTGCAAATGTCAAAGCTATTTCTAGTTATGTGACATCACAGCTTTCACTTACGGAATTGTGTTAAATTGAACAGGTTCAGATTTAGAAATCTGCTTGGCAATTCGTTGATTTTCTGGAAATGTCTAACCCATTACAAGAATCCTAGATAACTCTGGCTTAGCAAAATAGGTCCAGGACTACTTTAATTTTTCCAAATGTCTCTAGACTTTGGGACAAAGAAGCACAAATTTTAAACCTCAGATTCTGGGCAGGTGCCCAGAGAGAGTAGGGAAAAGAACTTTTGAAACTCCTGGAGTTACCACTCAGCCTCTACTTGTTTTCAGGCATTGTAGGTGAGGAAGGAGCATGGATTTCATTGAGTGAGGGCTGTCCCTTTTATTTTGTATTATTCCTTTCTTTCTCCTATCCATATCTTTGGATGAGGATTTAGATCCATGTCTCTGTCCCAGAAAAGTCTTCAGAAAGCCAACAGTGAAGCTTGAGTGGCTGTGGTCACAGCTTTAGGTCGAGGGATTACTATCAAAGACATAAAAATACATACAAAGAGTAAGAGGTAGAGTGCAAGGCTAGAGGAGGGATAATTTTAACGAGCAATTCTTTTGCAGTTGCTTTTGCATGTGTTATCTCAAAACAGCCTAAAAAAATATTGTTTCATAGATGAGACAACTGAAGCCAGAAAGGTGATTCACTTGCCTGAGCTTATGTAGAAACTGTTCTGGTTATTTTATATTACCGCAACATTTATTTCCCTGCCTTCCCTGTCCCTCCCAATGTCAGCATCTATGAACTAGTCGGTTGGGAGCTTTCTTCCTCTGGTTTCTGGTTGGGTTCAGTCAATTGGGGACACCAGCAGGAGCATGAGAGGAAAATGCTCCTGCTTCCTCCTTGCTTTGGCCTAGTTCTTGAAGTGGCCGTACCCCTGTGGGTGACTATAGCTATGTCAAGCAGCCCCTTTTCTGTGGCCCTAACTCTCAAACAGGTTTCAATAACACTATTTACTCTTCCCACTCTTTAAGCATAGGAGTGGAAATAGATTCCCACTGTTTCTCGTCCCTGGGTATCTCATATGTCCCGTTGTTTCCCTGAACTCTGCATTATTATAAATAGTCTTTTTGTAGAAGTATCTTCCAAAAATTCTTGCTGGGTCCCTAAGTGACACATAAGTGTCAGAGCTGGGACTTGAAACCAGGTTGTCTGATTTAAAGACTTTGCTTTTTCTACCATGTCCTCTGGCCTTTCCACTGGAATGCACTCTGATTAAAACTGAATTGGGTGAAAGGGAGGGGATCAGGAGAGGCTGGAGGTTTACAAGTCAGGAAGGCTTATCAAGTAAGGAAGCAGGCACATAACAGACTTCAGAGCAAGGTCGTGGGCTAAACCAGAGTGAATAACTAGAATCAGAATGGCAAAGAACAAAACAAAGGTCATGTTCAAAATGGTATTCAGGCTTCAGAAACAAGGTGATAAATAGGAAAATAAGGAACAAGGCAGTCAGTATATAGCAGCAGCAGCAGCAAAGGATGACATTGATTTTTAAGGCTGTTTTGACAAATGCATGTTTTACTTATTTATTTTTTTCCTGCTAGGTCTAAAACTAGTCTTTCACAATCTATAGGTGAGTGAGAGTACCGTACTGGAAAGAGTAGTGGAGGCCGTCAACTAAGGTAAATCAGTCGTCCATTCATCCCACAAATGTTTGTTGATGGTGCCTACTACAGATGATTCCAGGCTAGACAAAGAAACAAAGTTTTATGCATGGCCTTTAAGACTATTAAAGGATGACCTTACAGGTTGCATTGGTGCTCTGGTTAAAAGCAAGGGTATGATTTATGAAAGAAATAAAATGGCATGTCGAGGCACATAAGGGTATGCTCAACAATAAGCTTTAGGAAACATCTCTTTAAAGCAGCTATGTTAAAAAAAACAAACAAACAAACCCTCTCTCCATCTACAAATACTTACCTATCATTTATGGTTTATGTTTGTTAATATTGATGCATTTGAGTAGCTACTTTTGGTCAGCTAGCAACTCTTCTATCAACATTCACTGAACATCTGGCAAATACAAAGATACAAAACTATGAAGACTAGGGCCTTGCCCTCAAGTAGAACACCCTCCTGTAGTGCAGGGGATCCTGCCAACTTTGCCATGTGTCGTGCGGGGTGTCAGGGGGGGTCTCTGCTGCCGCTCCCCACATAAGAACGCAGGACATGGTGAGGCCAAACAGGAACTCCCACGGAGCCATAAGTAGGGGAGTCCTATCTCTATACTCTCACTGGCGGCTGGGTTGGAGACACAGGAACCAGGAGCAACACAATTTTCAACCCTCACTGTGCCGCTTGCAGACTCAGCCACCATCTTCTTGCTAGCTCCCCCCCTTTTTTTTTTTTGCTAGCCTAGCTACGGCAGTTATATTAGTGCCCAATGGCTCACTGGTTACAGCTGACGGCCAACTAGCCACAGCTGATGGCCATTTGATCACAGTCGATGGCCATTTACTACCTGAGCCAGCACCTTTCTATGTGAGGCCGAGAGCCTGGAAACTGCTTTTTGGGGCTCTGTCACCACACTCCATAAGGGAGGCAGGCACCTAAACCATTAAAGCCTCCATAAAATAAATGCTATGTGATAAGGGCTGTGCAGTACGTTGTGGGAAGAGGAAATAGGAGCAATGCTTGGGGTTGGGGAGGAGATAAACTCTATGTCTAAGATGTGCAGCTTTTAAAGAACTAATGGTGAATATTAATGAGGATAAGAAAGGATTCTTTCTTTTTCTTTAGACTGGCCCTGATTCAGAGGTGGAGGGGTAAGTTCTTCTATCTTGTTTTGTGGAAGTCAGTGGTCACGGTTGTCTGCCTGCTTGCTAGGGAGGCAGCCATACTCTGGGAGTGGTATAGGCTGCCTCCTCCTCCCCCAATTCAATGTGGCTTAGTATTGACCACGTGGGAGTGTTGTTAATGACTGATACCTGTGGGGGGTCTATGCAGGTTAATTATTTGACCAGTTTACTGTAGCTACACTGTAGGTAGATTCCTCTCATGTGAAAAAAATGGCATTTCACTTCTCCTGTTTCCTACAAGTGTTTGAGTATATTTAGAGTAACCAACAAAGAAATGAGGATTGGCCTTCCTAGGTGTCTGGCTGCTCTTACTCTCCTGCTCCAACCCCCGTGCTCCACCATTCCCCACAGATTCTAGTATGCCTTTGCAACATGTTTTCCCAGACAGAGTTTTGTGTACCCAACCTTACCCCAAAATTCCCCACTGAGTCTCGCCCATTCTGCTGTCTAGCCCTGTCACATTAGAAGCTCTCTATTCTACAGACTAACCCTAATGCACACATTAGTGATAAAGCATTAGCTTAGTTCTGCCCCTTTCTCTTTTTTTCTCCCCATATAGTCCCTTCTTTCTAGAAATATGTTTTGATTTCATGTTGTCCTCTGGGGTGTACCCCAGAGGTATGGAATTTCAAGCCATTTTCAATATGAGGAATAAAAATGGTTCTGGTTGGCTGGTGGTACTAACATTTGGATGCTAGCCTGCTTGACACTTTTTTTTTTTCCAATTTGGCAGCTGGTATTCTATATTTATAGGTGAGATTGCCTCAGTGAGAAGTATTCTGCAAGAAGATGGAGGGAAACAAAGGATTTGCCTCCTAGGGAACTTGTATCTGTTACATATTGTTGTATAACAAGCTATCCCTAAACTTAGTGGCTTAAAATGTCAACTATTTATGGTTTCTCACAAATTTGTGAGTTGACTGGTTATTCTCTTGGTCTTTGCTCATATGCTCATTTGCATCACTCATATGCTACATTTAGCTGTCGGGTCACCGGACCTGGACTCCACAGAGATGGCAGAGAAGGTAGGACTTTGTCCCCAAGCGGTTTTTCATCCTCTGAGTATGGAGCTTTCTGGGTGCTAGATACATAAAAGGGGAAGCTCCAAGTCCCCTTGGAAGTTCTCCAATGTCATTTCTACTACATTCTAGTGGTCAAAGCATGTTACAGGGCCAGCCCAGATTCCAGGGTTTACCCAATAGACTCCATCTTTTGATATCAAAGGGACTGATATCAAAAACAGACAAATAATTGTTGGCTGTTTTTAATCCACTATAGAGCTGATGAACAGTTTATTTATCTTTTCAAAGTGAAGCTTTTAAATCTTTTGTCTGGTCAGAAAAGTAACATTGAATTGAAACAAAAAAGTAAAACTGAGGTTTACCATGTACCTTTTCTGTAAAGAGTGTTCTGCTTCTAGATTAGTTCTCTCTCTGGATTGAGTTTCAAGTTCAGTCGTGAGGATTCAGAATATTAAATAAGTAGAAAGTTCCAGGCCACTGCTGGAATGAATTTTTGGCCTTCAGTCCATAAGTAGAAAGCCATTATGGTTTGGAACTCATAGAGAAAAAATTGTTGGGGCATTCTGATCTTGGGGAAGTCACAAGGGCTTCCCTTATATAGAGGTAACACCAGCCTGTTATTTTCCCTCCTTTCTCTCTTGTCTCAAGAGTTAGGAGAGCATTACTTAAGATTTGTGACTACAACATAGAAGGTTCCTCATTTAAAAGAACCACTGTGTAAATGTCTTCCCAAGAGAGCTTCCTTTTGTCTATTAAAATTGATGGAAAGTCTTATCATTTTAGTGCACAGGAATAAAAAGCCACTATCTTATTAAATTCCATAATTGTAAGATTTAGTGAAATAGATTCATTTATTTCTGCAAAATTTTTCCTTAAGTGTTGAAGGAGGCAAGTAAACTAGTGGATTTCTCCCTCAGTGTTAATTAATTCTCTGGCTTACTTAAGAATGACGCATTGATTTTGCATGACTTTATAGTGAATTTTCATTATTCATAATCATAAGAATCAATAATTTTTTTAGTAACATGGTAATTAATTTAAATTATTTAAAATATGGTGTCTTTCATATTTTTGTTAAAGATACATGGTATAATACTTAGAAATGGTAAGGCCAGCCTGACTTCTAATAGATAGGTAATAACTCCAGATGTCTCTCCCACATAATATTGATATGTATAGCTTTTTTTTCTCTCTCTTCTTCTCTCTCTCTCTCTCTCTCTCTCTCTCTCTCTTTCTCTCTCTCTCTCTCTGTAACATTCTATTCTCATTGCTGAAATTACTCACATCATTACACATACTACTTGAAATCATCACAATTAGAAATTTATTCTAAATGCAAATACTCCCAAGAAAGTTAAACATGAGCAAATTACTTGAATTAGATTGTTTTCTTCTTAACAGATCTCTGGCGTTTGGGAAGGGGAGAAGGTCTGACTTGTGCAGGGCATTTTGAAATGTATGTGGGAGACTTGTGTCTAATAAGGATGCTTAGTGACAATAGGAGGTAGAAAAGTAAGGGCAGAAACAGAAGCTGCAAGAAAAAGCAGCAGCAGAACGGGAGATGTGAGTGTTTCAAGGATGAACTCAGTTTCCTAGGCATGGCCCTATGAAGCACTAATATAAATTTAAATTAGACACCTTATTGCAATAGAAAGAATTTGTGTAAAATATTACACAATGGATTATTCTAAAATTAACTTAAAATTCCCTGATGTAGATTCACCGGAGAGTTAGCATGCCCAATGAGATAAGAAAGAAGAAAGTACACTTGAACATCAAAAGTAGATGAGAATACACTCTCAGACATAAATATATATGTAAGATAAAACGTACTGTACCATTTTTACTCTACATCTATTTCCTTTTTAAAATTAATTGTTATTGAAAATGATATTTTTGATACTTGTTAGTAAGGATTGCATGAAAGGGTTTTCTTTGCCATGACTGACTTCTAAATGCTTCATTGGGGGGAACCTTCAGTGACAACATAAATATTTTTGATTAGATACTACCATGTTTCCCCGAAAATAAGACCTAGCCGGACAGTCAGCTCTAAGGCGTCTTTTGGAGCAAAACTTAATATAAGATCCAGTCTTATTTTACTATAATATAAGACTGGGTCTTTAATATAATATAATATAATATAATATAATATAATATAATATAATACAATACAATATGATATAATAATATAAAATACTGGGTCTTATATTAATTCATGTCCCTTTTCATGTAGGAGGGGTAGAATTTTTATGGATATCTAGGGCCATGTATAAATTGTCTATAAGAAATTTATAATAGAAGTCAGAGGATGACCCAAAATTCCTCCCTATATTGGAGGGACCTAATATAATGTCAAAGGCAGATTTGCTTGGGGGCCAGAGATATCTTATACAGCACTCAAGCATGGGTAAAAAGTGACCAAAGGACATTTCCCTATAATGCTGGCCCTGGCATGGCCTTATGGGTAACCATGGGGCTATTCAGCAAATAGTCTGCATCTCTTCACCGTGCTCTCTGAACACCTGTAGAGATTTCATTGCCCCACCCCTCCTCCTTTTAAAGTTAGGCATAGAACATATAAATTGAAAGAAATGAGAGCAGAAGGGACAGACATTAAGTCACTGCAAGATAAAAGCTGTAAGAGTGTAAGAGCCAGGGTCAAGTTGACAACATTCTTTTTGTAGTGCTGTGACGGTCATGGAAGTCCATGAGAAAATGAGTCTTTCATCAGACTCGGTCCCTTTGGAACTGTGGTGAACAGCGCTCTCACTCCTCACCCTTTGCTGACTATGCTGGACACACAGCATGAGTAAGAAACACAACTTGGTAGTTACCAGGCTACTACAATTTCCTTTAAATCAGATTCTGATTCCATTGTCAGCATAGGTCCTAGCATATACAAATTAAGATATGTGTGCAGAAGGGGAATACATGAGGGAATAAAAATACACAATTTCCACTAAAATAACAAAGAAAGAATCAATGGATAATTTGCAGTGTGAGATTCAAAAGGTCCTTATTGATAATGGGCAAGATTGATTGAAAGACGGAAGAGCTGAGTCCTTTGGAATAAGATACGTTTGCTGTTGTGGAATTAAGAAGTATTTAAAAGTTAAATACAAGGATGGATTCTTTTATTTTCTGTCTATTATTAAAGAATAATTACCTTTAATACCCAGTTGACAATACACACATTTTAGAGAACTTGAAGGGTTTGGTGGTTAATCTAATCTTTCACATGTGGGAAATATTCAGTCTGGTACCACAACTCCCTCTCTCTGAAGTACATGTTATCTATGTGATCTTGGCACTGAATCACCAGTCCAGGATCCTTCACACACAGTGCTCTAAGCTGTCACTGCCAGTTGATGGGAGCAGGAGTACAAGAGGGAAACCTGTTTGTCACGTGAACCTGAGGTAAGAGAACATTTAAAGAATCCTTGAGAGACAAAAGTGCATACTAGTTGTAAAGACCTTTTGTGCATACTAGTTTTAAAGACCTTTCCAATCTTTTCTGCAAGATTTAAAAAGACAGAACAAATTGCGTTTCTCTCTAATGGCCAGTGATGCCAGCATAAGTTACCCATACTGGTATGAAAGTTCAAAAACAAATTGGAGTCTTTGCCTAGAAATTGGTAAAATGTCTGATTCTTAATAAAAGTCCTAGTTTAATTTCGCTTGCAAAATTCACAGATTTCTAGAACTGGAAGGACTCTTAAAGATTATCTAGTATACATTAGTTTATTTTGTAGATGAGGAAGCTGAGACCTGAAAGATTAAATGACTTGCCTGAGGCCATACTAGCAAAGCTGAGACTAAAACTCCCTCCCTCTCCTCTCATTATCAGGATACTTTCGACTACACCAGAATTCTGAATTCTATTTTATTCAGGATCCAGTGTTTCATCACTCATGCTGCTTTGGATCTCCATATTCTTTTGTTCCCTGTCAATGGAGTCTGAGAACAGTTCATTCATTCACCAGTTCATTCATTCATTCACTCACTTTTATTCAGCATTCCTTTAGTGCCATCTCTGGGCATTGTCCTCCATCCTCAATACCATTTTCAAACAGAGAACCCTTTATATAGTTTAAAATAATTATGATTTTATATGTTTTCTTGGATTAAGCACTGTAATTCTGGCTCTTTTACTAATATTTCATTGACTTTCATATATTAGTATTTGCAAAGTCTAGGTTCAGGTGAATTCTAAATAGAAGGAAGATCTAATATTTTTGCACTTACTTCCTGAACTGAAGCCCATTTTTTAAAATAATAGATAAATATGAATTTGCTATAGAAGTGGCCATATTTTTTTTATCAGTTATACTTAAGAAAAAAAATTTATATCCTGCTCAAATAAATAAGGCAATGTGTTTATTCCATTTATTTCCCTATAGTTGTACTGCTGAAATTTATTTATTTATTTTCAAATTACTGCAATATATAAAAATCACTTGGATTCTGCTTCCACAATGTCACTTAGTGACAGTGCTAAGTGTGGGGACAGAGTCCCAGAGAGTAGTTTCCAGGCTCTTGGCCTCACGTGGAAAGGTGCTCACTCGGGTAGTAGATGGCCATCAGCTGTGCCTAGTTGGCTATCAGCTGTAGCCAGTTAACCACTGGCCACTAATATAACCGCCGTGGCTAATCTAGCAAGGGTGGATTGCAGCTAGCAAGTGGGGTTGGTTGATTGGCAGAGAAGCAGCCAGAGGATTGCGCATCATGTGGCTCCTGCTTCCTGTGTCTCCAACCCAGGCGCCAGCGAGACTATAGAGGTATGAACCCCCTATCCATGGCTCTGTTGGTGTTCCTTTTTGGTCTTACCATATCCTGCGTTCTTATGCGGGGAGCGGGACCAGAGACCCCGCATGACACTAAGTGTCTACTATGTGGGTGAGAAACATAAATTTATTAAATGTTATGAGAGTAGCACCAAAGAAATGAAGGATACAGGTCTCTGGGAGCTCATAATTTAGTCATGAAGAAGATTAGAAGAAATATGTGAACAATGAAAATGTTATGCTGCGTATACTTCCTGATCCCTAGAAAAAGATTACTCTTAGACTACAGAGAAATGAGTAGAACTAGGTCTGTTCAGTCAAGGTACCAGTGTTTGAAGACTTGAAGGCTAAGCCAGATTTTGAAGCAAATCTTATTGAAATGTAGGGGAAGGGCAGTGGCAAGGGCAGTTCAGGTGTTCAAGTTATTACTTTCAAAGGAAAGACTTAGGCTCAAAGATTTTCCTCTCTCCTTGGAGACCAACAGAATAGCCTACTCTGTGCAAATGCCCTTCAGAATGTTCAGATTCACATCCACTGGCAATTTCTGGGCACTCACGCTCCAGGCCCTAGGCAAGGCACTATAGCATGTGTGGGGACAGAGTCCCTGAGAGCAGTTTCCAGGCTCTCGGCCTCACGTGGAAAGGTGCTGAGTAGTAGATGGCTGTCAGCTGTGGCTAATTGACCATCAGCTGTAACCAGTTAGACAATTAGCTACTGATATAACTGCCATGGCTGCGTTGGTTGGGGAGTCCATTGGTTGGCAGGCAAAGAAGCGGACAACAAGTTGCAGGTCGTGTGGATCCTGCCTCCAGTGAAACTATAGTGTTATGACTCCCCTACCTATGGCTCTGTGGGTGTTCCTTTTTGGCCTAGCCACATCCTGCGTTCTTATGTGGGGAGCGGGAGCTGAGACCCTGCAGGCCACCTTGCTGGACAAATGGCGCAGCGAGCAGGGTCTCCTGCATGACAGCATGTCGTCACATTTGTTTGCCTAATAGTTCTTGCATCCAGGCAGGATCGCAGGTTATTCTCAATCTTTTCTTCCATGCTATCTGTCTTATTCGCCACCAAAATCTAAAATATATAAATAATGTGTGAGGGGGAGGGGTAGAGGGAGGGGGAGGGGTAGAGGGAGGGGGAGTGAGTGAGCAGTAGCTCTAGCTCTGGCTCCATTTCCAAAGATAACAGTTTATTAGGCCTTGCGGTTCACATGTGGTCTACAGACTAATAGCCCTGAGATTGCCTAGTTAGAAATGCAGAAACTTAGGCCCCACACTTTACCTGCTGAATCACATCTCCCGAATCATCTTAACCATTCTCCCAGGTGATTTGTATGCACATTCAAGTTTGAGAAGCTGCATCAATGATATACTAAACATTTGAGGGAGCCATTGAAAGTTCTGATGAACAGGTTCTATTTCAACCCAATTAAATCAGAATCTCTGGTGACTGGGGCATCTGTATGATTTAAATACTTCCCCCAGGTTCTAGTGTGCCATCAGGGTTGAATGGCACACTGCTTTACTCTTTCCCAAATATACCTAAAAATAAGAATCACTTAGAACCCTTGCTAATAAAATAGATTTCAGAGTCTAGGTTTAGGACCAACTGAATCAGAGGTCAATTTCCAGGGGAGGTACCTGTTTATCTGTATATTTAACAAGCAACTCAAGTGACATTTATTAACAAGGAAGCCTAGGATATGCTGGTAATCCTATGATTTTCCAGTCCTTTCATCTGGTGACTTTGTAGGAGCTTATTTTTGTCTTGGTGAGCCTATATCTTTTTACCAAGTGACAAGAGGGTGTGGACTCACAAAGCAGGGAGGAAAATATGGAAAGGAAAGAATATGGGATAAGATATAGGTTCAAAATATCTGATAGGGTGGGAGCCAAGGTGGAGGTGGGGCTCAAATCAACCTGCATCCCTTTATCTTTATCAAGAGCCATCACTGCACCTAGATCAGAGAATGATTCTGAACAACTCTAAATCTCTGTTCAGGGAAGGGTTGGTGCTGAAAGCGAACATTTTAGAGAAGATAACTGTGGGGACAGAGTCCCAGAGAGCAATTTCCAGGCTCTTGACCTCATGTGGTAAGGGCTGGCTCAGTTAGTAGATGGCCATCAGCTGTGATTAGTTGGCCATCAGCTGTGACCAGTTAGCCATTAGCCACTGATACAACTGCTATGGCTAGACTAGCAAGCACGGATTGCAGTTAGCAAGGGGTGGTTGGTTGGCAGAGAAGCAGATGATGGATTGCAGCTAGAAAGTGTGGTTAGCAAGCAGATTACATTGCGAATCATGTTGATCCTACTTCCTATGTCTTGCGGGGCCACCAGCAAGACTGGTGTGCAGGAAGACCCCTCATTTAGGTACTGGCGGATGTTTGCTGCCTGTGTCTCCAACCCAGCCATCATTGAGAGTATAGTGATATGACTCCCCTATCTATGGCTCCGTTGGTGTTCCCTTTTGGCCTCATCATATCCTGCGTTCTTGTTCAGGGAGCAGGAGTTGAGACCCTGCCCCTGCATGACAATAACCAAAGTTTTTAGAGGAAGAGAGAGGGCACACCAGAATGATTAACTTGATTGAAAGTCTTAGGGTTCAATATGAAGGGAATGAGTGGTTATTCTCAGAATTGTGGGGAGCTATCCTTTGGATTTCTTGTATTCTTATTTAACCCTCGGGTTCAGGAATACTGTTTTCAAAAATGTGTAGTCTCTTAATTGGTAAATGTGATACAAAGGGTGACAACACACTTCTAATACTGGTGTGGATTCCACTAATTGCATCTGTTCAATATATCTGCCATCTTGACATAGAACACCAGGCTGGTTTGATAAATTCATTCTTTATAAAATTATGTTAGTTGTCATTCAGGACCTTGTTCTTTTCAAGACCTTGCATTGGTTTATACAATTATTTGTACTTTTATTTGTTATATCTCATAGTAGGAAATCACTATGAATTTTAAACGCCTACATATAAAAATGTGTGGAGCATTCTGCTAGGTGCTAAAGATAAGAAAAATCTTAAAGTATACAGTCCCTGCCTCTTGGAGGGCTTAAAATTCATTGTGGGGGCAGTCAGAATTTTTATGTCCAAAAAATAAACAATAGTGGAGTAGAGCACATATTGAGAGCCAAATGGGACGTTCAAACAGTAAGTGTTAAAGAGGTTGAGGGTGCTGTTTGTCTTGGGTGTTGTGCTTTGGGCTCTCCCTCTGAAAGATGTCTGTGTGAACTAGGACACTATTTTCTATTTCATCACCTATTCTCACTTATAACTTTAACAACGATTGGCTTCTCAAAATAGTAGTTGAATGCAAATGCTTCCTGGATTTCTCCTGGTGCTAAACTTAAAGGCACTTCAGAATTGAATTACAAACTTGAATTACCTTATCAAGTTTGAGTATCTAGGGAAATTACAAGACCCTAAGATAATTAGTCTTTGTAATATGCACCCAAACTGGACATTTGGCAGATAACTATTGTCTTGCCTTTTCATTCTAGCAATGAGTTGTGATTTTCCGACAAAGGCAGAGGAGTTGCAAAACAGCAGGACTTTGCCACAGTTGGTAATTAATGAGGTGCTAAAAGTGCCAGAGCAGAGATTCCCAGACTCAGTGTGTGACTCAAAGGGATAAGAAGCACCCTGAATTTCAAACAAGAGTGTCACTTAAATAAATTGAAAGTCAAGTGAGTCTAGTCTGTGGAATGGGAGATGGTCCATTGACATCAGGAGCTATCCCACAACTGTGTACTACAATATAAGAAGGATTAGTCACTACATTTTGCAACTACATTTGTGATAAACTGGAGTTTTGGTTTTTTTTCTCCCCTCAGTCCTGAAGAAAGTGAGCAATTATCTGCTTTAAAGTATTCAAGGAAGTCAAAATGAACTCTTAATGCACCAATGTTCATTTATAAATAACCAATCTGTTAAAGGTTCCCACCAGCATGACTTTCCTCTGCCCCTTTAACTTCTATTAATCAATCAAGTTAATTATTAATATTAGTAGACAAGTCAAAGTACTTTACTAATCAACTAATAGCTGGTACTCAAAGCCTAATGAGAACTTTCTTTACTGGGTGGGGCATTACTGGGAGAGAATGACATAAGGGGTCATTTTGTGCCATGAGAGCTATGTAAACCAGAATGGTTTTCTACAGAGTAGAATTCCTGCATAAATTTGGATGAGTGTTAAGGTAGTTTCAAATTAAGATTTATGGTTTCTTCTCCCATATTATTTCCAAGTTTGTATACATACAATATTTAAAGTTTGGTGTGGGAGGTGCCAAAATAACTTTGTAATAGAGTCAACCTCACATGAGATAGGAGAAGATCATTAAACTGAGATCACTAAAATACATATCTATATCCATAACAATATTTATATCTATTTATGTATACATATATAATGTATATGCATATAAATACTTTATATAGGTTCCCTGCTAGAATGGGAAAGGACAAAAAAGATCTGATGTAATTTGATTATCCCAGCATGGGTGTGGATTTTATAAATACTTCTATTACTATTGATGTGTAGTGTTTAAATCTTCAATGACCTTGAGAAAAATTTTATATTGAATAAGTCTACCTGAGATTGAGAATGTAAAATATGTGAAAGAAATCTCTTAAATATAACATATTCAAATATTAAGAGTTGAGGAGAATTAAGAAAGTTCCTTTTTGCAATATGGAACTAATACATGTGTATCTTGTAATAAAGGAACATATCACATTTACACATTTACAAATGAATGTATGTTTATTATATATGTGGAAAGCTGAATGTGATTGAATTTGGTTAGTGAAATTTAAACTGTAGAAATAAAAGCTTCATGGTAGGTTTATTTGATTTGATAACATTTATTAAATGCTCGTTCATTAAAAAACACTACCTGCCTCACACTAAAACTATTACTGTGAATCTGGAATTTTAATAATTTAAGTCATGGAACCACTATGTAAGGATTTGACTTTCGAAATCTCTGGTCCTGGTACCCATGGGTGAATGAGTTCTAGATAAAACTCTGTAGTTTTCTCAACAAAAGCATTTCAACTCTGTCCATCTGAAAGTCAAGAAAGACTGAATTGATTTTACTATTTTTTTAAAGAAAACCTGTAGATTTTTTTTGGGGGGAAGTCTTGTAGCAAGCACTTTAAAATGTAGTATATTGAAAAAGAATTCACTGGATCAAGTCTTTTCCTCCAACATACTCTAGAGGGAGTCAAATCTAAGAAAGTTTTGTGTAATGCATTTCAACTGCTATTGGTTCTTTTTAGAAATTCCTTTTCTTGGTGACAACATTGTTTTGACCTTTGTAATAAGGGCCCAGTCCAGGATTTGGTTAGAACCTGGAGCTAAGGAGGCCGAGGTACAGACTGACTCCCTGTGTGAACCAGTTAGCATTTTACAGAGAAATAATCTCTCCCTTGGTCACGGATTGCTTGGGTTAGCCTGTGAACCAATGCATATTTTGGCACGAGTGGAAGAGAATGAGACGTAGGGTGTGGAGTAAGAGAGTATTTATGGATCAGGGAAAATCCTTCCTCCCAGACTAGAATAATAAACTTCAATACGGGTCTCAATGCTACCGGCAATTAGCTTTATGAACTTGGAAATGCCATTTACCTTCTTTGAAATTCAGGTTTTCAATTCTGCTAAAATAGAGGGTTGAGTTTGTAGGTCTCAGATCTAAATTTTAGGATATTATTTCAACAGAAGATAGTTTATATTTTGTGTAAAAGTATGTCTTGAAAATCTGAATATGAGCCACTAGCTCACTTGCTGAAAGAAAACACGCAAGTCTAGCATTTTGTTTTTAATATACTTGTACCATCACTAAACATACACAACTGGACAACATGTTCTTCCCAAAAACGCTTCTTGGGCTTTTTCACACTTGCTCCTTTTATTGAACTGTTTTTTTCACTTTAAATTTCTTCAGCCTCTGTCTACAATTACAGAAATCCTGCGTGTTCTCAAGGCCCGATTCGACTGCTCTGTGTCCATGAAAAATGCTTTGTCCCTCCCAACACTAGGGGAGTGATTTCTGCTTCCTTCGAACTTTCCTGGCATTTTGCTTTAATTTTTCTTCTGGCATTATCATTTTCTACCTTACTTTATAGTTATTTTTTTTGGACATGTCTTTAACTTTTTCAACAATTTTCAAGCACCTAAATTATAGGGATCAACTAATCTAAACTTTACATTGTTCATTTTAACCTTTAATTTTCATGGTTTGCTCATAGGAGATGCTCAACAAAACTTGCTGACAGAATGAATAAAATACGTTATTGAGAGAGAACACCTAGTTTTTGAAAACGTATTTAAGAAGACATAAAGTCTATTTTAGTATCAATAATTGCAGTTCTTCAGGCTTCATACTTGAATGCTGAGACAGCTCCTGTGTTTGTGAGGAAATAGTTTTAGGAAAAGTTTTCTCTTTAGGAATTAAGGGAGGAAAAAATATTTTGTATATGTTTTTCTTTTGTAATTTATGTATTTATTTCTAAGAAATCATACAGCTTCAATTTTGTTGTCAGGCAATTATAAGTTGGTATGTACTCAAAGCAGATTTTTGAGTGAATGTTTTTCAGGATTTGCATAACATTTCACACAGTTAATCTGTAAATGTAGCTCTGGGAGACAAGAGTAGTCAGCATTTTTCTCATCAGGTACCAGTTTATTTCCATATCACAACAGGATCAAATCTCTATCTAGAGATGGACATGGAATTAAAAATTCTCACATTTAGTTCAAGATGTATATTAGGATTTTGCTTCACAATTTCTTAGTTATTGTTGTAACTTTGATTTCTGTTATTATGCCTCTTTCCTATCTTCCTACTTTCATTTGTACATTTTGGTTCTTCCTTATATCCCACAGCTGCTACAAGGTATTTATATATTATGTGCCCTATACATATTTTATTATTTTACTTGCTTTGCTCCTTTTCCTTAACCAGGGTATAGAATTTTATCTAGGGGAAAGAGTGACATATGTGGATTTTTTGTTGTTGTTGTTTAACTTACAGTTACCTATCCTCTCAGTGGCCTTTTTCATCACAAACTTTTCATCCTCTAGTTTAGCTTTTCTGTATTTCTTTCTTCAAGTGTCTGCCATTTCATTTCTCTTGGATATCAGCTCACACTGTGGGATCCCCTCTGTTGGTAATTGCAAAGCCATAAATCCCTGATAATAAAATATCAAATGGTGGGGTTGAGATTTTTGGATAGGAGGACCTTGTCATCATCACGTCCTCACCATCATCATATTCTCATGCTATGAACATATATGGGTAGGTGTGGGCACAGTGTGCTTTCTTCTGCCCCATTTTGAATCTCTTCCACTTAGGTGTAGCCTCCTCATCTCTCAGCTCTGCTCAGCGTCAAGGCAGAGCTGTAGAGAGTTTGCTTAATTTTTCTCTCCCCCGACCCCTTTGTGCCTCCTCTGCACTGCTGTGATGATTGGGGTGAGAAGAGTTTATCACCATCTAAAAATGTATCGGAAGTTTACATCTCAATGGTAGTATAGCAGAGTAGGGTCACTGATCAATCATAGTTAGAGAGTGTCAAAAAGATTGATATTAAAGGCTGGACAGAAATATGACATTAGAGAGAAAAACGTCACTGGCAAATGCCATAATTAGCATCATCTATGACATTAGAGTCTCAGTTTATGTGTCTTATTTGACAATTCCTTGCGTAGTTTGAGGTCTATATTTACTGAACTCAGATCTTTTTTGAAGTTCCTAAAATGAACAACTGATAATTACTAGGGCTTGAACATAATATTAATGCCATAAATTTTCAGAATCTGGAGTTGAACATGTCATAGTGATTTTGTTTTTCTACAAAGATATATAAGGCCAGTGCTAAGATACTTCCTTGGAAAAAAACTAGTGCCAGAAGAGTAGGCTCTATAGTAACCTGTCAGCTACTTACAGCTCTGAAAAGGTTTCTGGAAGTCTTTATTGCTTTTATCTTGGATGTATGGTTTTTATTCTTCATATTCTTCATACAGTTCACATTAAGGATAGAAATAAAGGAACAGAAAAAATTAAATAAGTGGCCCAAAATCTCCACTGAACATGTGGCCAAGACCCCAGGAAGCAGATGGGAGATGTGGCCAAGTGAATGTGGGAAGGTGTATGAATGTTTAGTTCCACCGCAGGTATATCATTCCCAAATCACTTGCTGTCTCAGGGTCTCCTGACAAGAAGTCAGGCCTTATTGCACTTGATGGTGGAAGACCTGCAGCAGCCTCTAAACTGGGCTCACCTCAACTACATGTGTGACAATTCTGTCGCCCTTCTCTGGTTCTGTGTTCAGATGAGCACTGAGCATTGAGCAGGAGATGTGACTTTCACAAAGGCTATTCAGATGTGATTACTAATTCAACCCAGAAGTTCAGGGGAGTCACTTGTGAGGAAAAAGTTGACCAATGAGGAATAGGAGGTGAGAGAGAGGTGATTCTCTAGTCCGTTCCCCATCCCACCCCCAACTGTTCCAAGGTGCAGATGTTCTATGTGGCCTGTCAGGATATATCCCCAGCTATGCTTTCCCAGGAAGCTGTGACCCTCCATACTGCCCCATGTTATTTCTGTTCTCCTTGTTGCCCTGCCTCATTTTCTGGTTCCTCTCACTCTTGCAGCCATTGATTACACTCTTTCTCCCAGTAAAACATTAATATCCAGGCTTTACCTTAGCCTCTGTTCTTTGGAAACCTGGGTTTTAACATTTATATATATCATATATGACATATGTCATATATGATATATATAAAACAAATCTCATATAGAATTATAAAAGTGTAGGAATTTATAAAATTCTCCTTCTTTACCCATTTTTCCTGATTTTTAATAGGCACTTTTATATGCTGAAGACAGATAATAATATATATATATATATATATATATACACACATATATATATATATGTGTGTATATATATATATTATTATCTGTCTTCAGCATATAAAAAAAGCATATAAAATATATATATATATATATATATTTTTTTTGCTTTGTGGAGTTTTTCTATAAATGGAAAAATATTGTATGTATTTTCCTGAGATATGATTTCTTCACAAACCTATGAATGTTGGACATTGTTCTATGCCAGTACAGTGTTCTATCTCATTCTTTTAAACACAGCATTCCATAGTATGGATGTGCCATATTGGTTTAACTCTCTCCCTTTTTAAATCACTTTTAATAGTTCCAATTTTTGCTGTTACAAATAATGCTGCAATGAATACTTTGTAAGTGCTTGTATGTGCCATGTTCAAATATGTCTCTGGGATCAAGAAGTATTATGAGTGACGTTGCTGAAGATGAATGTTATACATATTGTAAATTTTACTAGCTACTCCAAAATCTTACATCTCCCATCATGTATACATTTTCACTGTGATCAATTTCAGCTATTTTCAAACTCAACAGCCCTGAATAATATAAATCTTTAGTTTATGTCAAGCTCATATGTGAAAAATAACATTTCACTGTTGTTTTAATTTATGTTTCCTTAAGTAAAGGAGGACAAATAGTTTTCCATGTTTATGGCCACTACAATTTCTTCTAAAAGTTTCTTTTGATTCTTTCCTCATGATATTTTGGCCCATATGTATGGGAATATTTTACTTTCTTTAGCCCTTACTGCTACTGAGGTACTGTTCTTTGTTTTTTTTTTACTGGCTTACATACAAGATCTTATTAGCAAATGATTATTTTTTCCTTCTGGTTTTTCATTAAGTTTTATAATTAAGTGAGAACTTCAACTTGATTCTATACCTAACAGAGTTCAGCACTTACTCTCGGTTTTAATATTATGATTGTCTATTAAGTTTCTAATTTTGATTCATTTCTTAGTTGCCAGAAATATTTTTTAACTTTCATTATTCTTTTATGATGAAAGGAATTACACACTACAAAAATGGAAATTTATATGAACAAGAGAAGAAAATAAAACTGCATGCTAACATTTTGGTGTATAACTTTTAAAATATTTTCTATATTTGTAAAGATTTATATTTTTCAAAAAAGGGCTTAAATAATGCCTATTTTATAATCTGCTTTTACACTTAACTGTGTAATGCAAACATTTTTGAGTATGTCTTTATTTTTTTCATAGATATTGCAAAGAAGGTATGTTTCTGAACCTTTGAATATCTTCAGTTGTGTTCACAGGTGAATCATGTGGATACTAAATTGGCTGGATACTAAATCATTGGGTCGTAAAGTTTGCTCTTAAGTCTTTTGACCATTATTATTACAGAAAAAGTTATGTCACCTATTTTTCTTTATAGTTATCATGCAATTTTTTTCTTCAGTCTATGTTTATTGTTATGGGTTTATTCTGATATTTGATGTAACTTTAAAATCCTTTATCAGTTGCATTCCCTTTTTTAATTTGACTGTTTCTTTTGTTGTTGATATTCTTTTTTCAGGACATTATAACAAAGTGAGTAACTTTGATGTCAAATGGCCTCTGTTGTAATTCTGTCTTTCCCTAATAGCTTTGTGATCTTAGGGTAGTCATTTTTTCCCTTAGTTTCTATATCTGTAATTATGGGGATGGATTGTTGAGAGAATTAGTGGATGGAATGTATGTAAAGTGCTTTGACAGATGCTCTATAAGTATTAAGTATTGTTACATATTTAGATATTTGTTACCTGGTCTACATATCTATCATTTAGTTTTTTTCCTTTTTCCACAATATTTTGGGAGAATATTTCAGGCCTGTCTACTACATCACTGGTTTCATTTCTCAGTCTTAATATCATTTATGTTTTCCAATGTGAATTTTAATTCTGTCACTGCATTTTATCTTAAAGTCATCCTTTCTTATCTCACCTATATCTATGTTTTTTGTGATTCTGCTGATTTTTCATCTTACCCTTATGGCTTTCTCTTCTGTTTCTTAGATGTTCTAACTTCTTATGTCCTAATTAAAACACCTAACGCATACATTTAAAATTTACTTTTTTTCGAAGTGCTCTTTCTTCCACTGGTCGTTAAATTTAATGTAACCTTTCTCAGTTTGCCATTACTTTCTTTTTCCCCCCAGAAGTCCAGTTTTCTTTCTTTTTCTATTTATTTACTCTTGGGGTTTGCCAGCACATTGCATGTGTGCATTGCCCTGTTTACTTTAGTGATGGTAAAGTCTACTTCCCAAACTTATGGCTCAAATTCTGGTGGATGCACAGAGTTCTTTCCCAGTTGTCATAATCTGCAACTGTTTACATTATCTGGTATCTACTTTTATGTTCTATTGCCTGTTATATGTCATTTTGAGCACATGAGTACATTAAAAACTATGATCTTCAATATAGTCTGCTTCCACATATCTTCTCTCTACTTATACATGTAACAACTCACTTGTAAGAAAGAAGTATATCTTCTAGAAATAATTGTGCCATTACTATTGTGCCCATACTCCATTCCCTCCCCAGTTTCCTAGAGTTTGCAGGCTTAGACCAGATATAGAAAGGGAGGTCCAAATGGTGGCTTGGAAAGTGGAAGTGTGAAAAAGCCCTCTGCCTGCTTCAAAAACCTGCAGCTACTACTAAGGATATACAGGAACTCCCTCTGGATAGTATACTTCGGATCCAATAAGCTGTGACAAATTAGTTTCTTATCTAAACCTACTATTAGGTTGGTGCAAAAGTAACTGTGTTTTAAAAGGTTAAAAATAAAGGCAAAATCCGCAATTACTTTTGCACCAACCTAAGAGATTACTTGACACATGGTAGGTATTCAACAAATACTTGTATATAATCCTTCTTTTTTATGGCGGGAAGTGCCACAGACTTTGCGTTTAATGAGGATTCTTCCCAAATTTGGGTGTTAGTTTGCTATCAGTCTTAATTCTCAGTGTTACATCATCTTTTCATTTCTTTTAGATGGTGAATAGTGAGAAGATTTATCAGGGTCTTCTAGGATTTTCATACTAAATTGTGTATGTACGTTTCAGAATATTGCTCTGGCATCACTAAGGCAGATACATTGATGGGGGAGAGGGATTGAGAAAGCAACAATAGATAATAGGTTACATTCATGAATCTAACCCAAAATGACAAAGACTTGAACATTCGCAAGAGAATTACAGAGAAGAGGATAGATTCAAGAGATACTTAGGAGGTATGATAATGATAATGCTTAGCAAGTGATTATGTGTGCTACCTGGGGGAGATGGGCAAATAAAAGGAAGGAGTCACAATGAGTAACAGATTCTAACTTGCACTATTGATTTAGTAACTTACTGCAGGGAGAAGTAGGTTGCAGCCCAGGAAATTAAAAAATTCAGTTTTTGACATGTTAAGCATATGGAGTCTGCTGAACATCCATTTGGAGACATTCAGAAGGTAGTTGTAATTATGGATGCGTAGTTCAGGAGATCAGTCAGGACAGGAGATAAGGTTTGGGACTTACCAGCATATGGAAGTAGGATTACAGTGAATGAATAATGTTCTATATAAGGGGGCAGATGATAGAGAAAGGCAAGACTGTAGGCAGGGAGATCAGTTAGGAAATTGCAATAGTCCAGGAAAGAAATTATCACTGATTTCTCCAGAAAGGAACAAAGCGAATGGAGGGAAGAGTTACATTTCAGGAAGCTTACTGTAATGTACAACTTAAAAATATGGGAAGGAGGTAATTAGGAAAAAATTATCTGCTGGGACAGTGGCAAGTAGGGCAGAGCACTGAGCTTAAGGGAAGACATGAGAATTTGGAGTGGCTAACATGAGCCAGTAAGAGGGAGAGACAAAGTCCACGGTCAAGTGAACATTGTAGGCCCAACTGAGGCCAGAAACCAGAAATTTGTGGGGGCCACAATTTTCTCCTTATTTTCTGGATGTAAAGAAAAAAAGAGGTGGAGTTTTTGCATTGACACAAGTTTGGACGTTTTCTGGTTAGCAGACATTCAGTCCTATCCAAAATGTCCACAGAGAATTTGGTCTACACCAAAAAGTCCCTGATACTTGGTCCTTGATATTTGGTCCCGTCCAGACCATCCACAAAGACATTTGGTCAACACCAACCCATCTACCTCATCCCATGTGCCATGACCAGCTAGGCTACAGAGGTGAAAAGATTTATTTTTGGCAATACAGTCACCACACAATTATTGGACCAACAAAACATGACAGTTTTTGTTTGTTTATTTGTTTGTTTTTTTAATGTATGAATCCTATAAACCAAAAGTATAAAAAAACATTATAAGCTATTTGAACCCAGGGAGGTTTTCTTAAGTGTGGACATTTGGCTTGATATGTCAATGTCATAATTATCTTGTGTGCAACAACAGAGGTGGCTGTTATAAGACTGAATCCCAACAATAAATAAATCAGATGACTGATGTGGGTTGATGGCTGTCAGATGGGTCTTTAGTACCTATTGGTCTCTCTATGCCAGCCATGCTATCTGAAATTTTCCTTGGATCACTTTCTTTGGATTAACTTTAAAAAAAAGTACAAACCTCATGATGGCAATGAATTCACAGTAAGATGACAGTAATTTAGCAACTCCTTTACACAGGAGAAAAGAATGACCAAGTCAAAGTTCTGGATGTGTGACTGGAGAATGGGGATTATAGTGGTTATAGAAAAAAACACAAGATATTATTGTTATTATTTTTTAATCCAGGCTAGTTTTTATATTTCTAGTACCTTACAATTTAATAAAAATGAATGACAAGAATGAGCCTAGCCACTTGTAATTTTGTTTCTCTTTCAACTTTGCAAAAGTATTTATTACTGTACTTTTGCAAAGTTGAAAGAGAAACTATATATATATATATATATATATATATATATATATATATATATATATATATATATATATTATTCTGATAGGTCAAATCACTTAATAAATATGGCAAGTTAAACCAACTAACAACCTAAATATTTTTGTTGGAGTGGCAATGTATGTTTGCTTCTGTGATGGTCTGTTTCCAAAGATAACTGCCCATGTTAAGTTCCTTTAGGGCAGGGATTTGGTTTTGTTCCTTATTTGGTATTCTGTGCTGAGGAAAATGCTTTAAATATAGATTATCAATGACTTTTATTGCATAAATAGCCGAACATGAAAAATCGTAAACTAAAATTACAGTTTAAAATGTAAATTCTAGGGGAAAACTTCCATGGATAGAAATAAGAAGCCTGCTTACCCAGGACCCTACCATGCAGTCCTGAAGAAACCAAAACCGTGAATTCCAACGTGTAGTTATTGAAATAAACAATTCCTCTTTTTTGTGTGTGTGACACCAAGTCGAGTAAGCGTATGAACCTCGTTTTGGCCAATTTGGTGTGGCCCAAAAGAGCCTGATTCATAACATAGATTAGTTGGAGCGGGTACACGCTTTCTCATCATCTCTGAAACCTTTCAGTTCTTTTGTACCCGTTTGAATAGACTTTCTTAAAAATATTGCCTTTGTTTTTGAGTGGGAGGACTTGTTAGACCACAGACTTCCAGGCTCAATTTTTGTATATCCTGATGAAAATTCTCAAATTTCCCTACTGAATGTAAACATCTGTGTGATGTGTTTAAACTGAAACTTACTGAGTGTTGGCAAGGATTTGCTGAAGTGAATGGGATGGTGCATTTGTATTGGTTGAGTTGTTTCAGAACATTAAAGTGATAAAACAGAATCTAAGCTTAGGATATACTAGCATGTCTGCCTCAGGCCACCATGTGCACTGTAATCTCTGCTTCTTCTTCTGTTTTCTCCCATGATGGACCTCTTTGGATTTTACTGACCACTTTCCCTCTTCGCCTGTCATTCAACTTAAGTCTCGACACTTTGTTCCTTCTCTCGTCTTTACATATTATGATCCTTCACTATCTCTATCTGCATCGTTCTAAAACTATAGTCCAAGATGACTGCCCCAATCTGAATATAATGCTGATAACATTACAAAATGAATTTAAAAAATCCAAAGGACCTTTGTAAACAATGTCATGTAGATATAAGTTCATATTTAAGTTCATATTTCCTAGAGTTTTTCATAAAAGTCTTACAGTACTGATCTGGATAAAGAATTTAAGTGCTGTTGCTGTGATAACTGGAAAACAATATGCCAATATAATTGAATTATAAATTATTACCATTTGAGACTTACAAATGTCCTGAACATCCTGAGGATACAAATAAAACCTAAGTGCACATTGGAGCAAAGATCAAAGATAACTGAGGTGAAACTCAAAGTCAAAGGGGAAAATATATAGGATTTCTAAACCCAAGTGTTATCAACTAAGGAGAATAGGATTTTTATTCTATCATATAGGAAAAAAAATGTATTAAATGTATCTTCAGGTATTAGTGGGTTTATTTTAGTAGGTATGTATAGGCTCTTAAAGTTATATAAAGCCAATGTTTTTGGTGTCTAAAATGTAATAGACAAACATCACATGAAGTACATACAGTGGTTAGTTCATCCTTTTAAATTCTTCCAAGCTAATGGTAAAGTATCACTTCTTTTTAAAAAATCTTTATTACATTTATTAGGGTGACATTGGTTAGTAAAATTATATAGGATTTAAGTGTACAATTCTATAATACCGCATCTATCTCTCACAATGTGTATTCACCACCCAGAGTCAGTTCTCTTTCCATCACCATATATTGGATCGCCTTTACCCCCTTTTAACACCCCCTCCCCCTTACCCTCTGGTAACCACTAAACTGTTGTCTGTGTCTATGATTTTTTGTTTGTTTGTTAAGTATCACTTCTTACCTGGAGGCAGTTAACAGAGGGGAGTCTCTCTTAAGATAGTTCTTTGACAAGTAAGTTATTTCAAATTTTTTTTTTATCCTATTTGGGATTTTATACCCCTTGCAAGCTAACAAGTTATCTTGTCACAGTTTCATAGATGCTGGCAGAAGACACAAGACTCTTGCCTCAGAAAAAAAGCATCTGGTTATCAGCAATAGCAATAGACAGTATCAGCATTTTCTTGTGCTGTTTCCCAATACTCATAGAAAGCGCAAAGATTAGGCAATGTCTGTCCATGCTTAGTATTAAAGGAGAGGGGTCCTGAGATTAGAAAATCTAAATCTTGTACAATAGATAGTAACCATAAACATACTTTTATTATACAAGTCAGGAGGCAAACCTGCCCTTTGCTTTGGTGGGAAACACTGTCTTTATCTTTCAAGACTCTGTTTTACAAACATCCTTAAAAGATAGTCTGGAAAAATGACAGAAAGTGCCTCTGTCATTTGGAAAATGACAGACCCGTGTGGAAAAATGAGAGACCCGTGGAGAATTATCTCCCCAAACAACATTTGACAAAAAACATGCCTCTCCTCTACCTGTTGTACAGTTAAATTATTGAGTGGTCTGAGAAGCCTATTATTTTTATTCTGTCAGAGCAAGAGTGCCAAGGTGATCACAGAGAGTCCAAAACATCTTAGGAGGGTTTGGCATTTTTGTCTTCTCTACTGGATAGCCATGGTGCTAAATACCCAGTTTAATTCTCCTTTAAGCTGACCAATCTACCTACTACTCAACATCCAAAAATATAAAATGAAAAGATCCTGGCGGCCTTGCTTCATTTATTCACAGACAAGATAGCAGTATTATAAACATTTCACTACACACCACCTTCTCTGATTTCTGTCTTGCTCATGATCTGTTTAGCTCCTGTCTTTTTGCCTTATTTCCTGTCTATGTCTTTGCGTTTGTTTTCTGGATCTTCCGTTTAATAATATTCCCCTGATAGTGACCAATAATTACCTGTGTTAATACTGGTGCTTATTCTTTGGTTTACATCTGCTGTCCAGTACTCTGCAAAACAAATCTGATTCAGCCCGGCCTCCTCGATTCTATCTCATGCTTCAGAACTAGTCCACAGGGTTGAAGCCCACACCCAGTTTTCACCAGCCTTTATGAAAAGAAGCCAGACTCCACCCCAAGCATGAACACACTCTATAAGATCCCCACCAGATGGACATAAAGCTTTTACTTGATTTGGATCTTCTGGGTTGACAATGCAATCAGAAGAATCAAATAGTAATATACATTGGGAGGAATATTTTGCAAACCATTTTAATAAAGATTTAGGCCTTGGATTTAAAACCTGTTTCAGTATGGATCAGATATATATACATTAAAAAGTATAGAGAATATGTGATTTTCCTAAGACATGTAGACTTGCCCAACCCTGAGTTCTTCAAATATGATCAGGGACATAGAAACAGGGTATATGACAGGGCTTCTCCTGATTGAGACAGATATTTGAAAGAAAAGACCACAAATATTTAAAAGTATATCACCTTGAAAATAATAAATGTAATTTCACTACCCAATATGAAGTTACATGATCTTTAATCATGGGGAAAACACAATGTAAAGATGGACATGAAGTTCCATGGTAGCAAAAGCATAGGATCTTCTCAATCTATACATCTTTGTTCTATCTTACCTTATGGTCTTGATCTTATACTCATAAATTCCTTATTTTCATTCTTTGATATTTTATTTTTCCATACTATTTTGTGTATTCTTTTAAGTTGTGAATTAAAGCAAAATATGACCAAATACATAACATCTTCACTGGTTTTATTCCTGTTTATTTAATTTACCTGGATTGGAATACTTTGGGTTAAAACAGCCCTTTGCTATCTGTGCTGTAGACTCTAAATTGCTTTTACTCTCCCTGTCAGAGTGCATGGAAAGTTTATTGTGCTTAGAAATGTTACCTCGGTGTTTTGCAACAAAGGAAATCCTGTGGATTGTTTGGAAGTCAGAAATTCATAGAATTATAGAATATATTAAGGCCTTAGAAATTAAAACATTTTTCTGAATGGTGGAGAAAACTGAGCTCGATAAAAATCAATGCCATACAATTAATTAATAGCAAAGCTAGGACCTCAATTCAAGTTTCCCTATGTCAAATTCAACATTTATTCCAGTATAATTTTCTGTGATTATTTTAGCTGGATATTGAAAAATGGATTAGAATTGAAGAATTAAAAAATGAAAGCCAGTGCTACTTAACAAAAGACAGGACAATATTTCTACCGAATGTAGAGCTAACGCATACTGAATTGTTTGTGGGAAACGGAACTCATAACCAGTATGTAGAGACAGGTCAGCAGGTTAAAAAAAGGGAATCAGAGATCTTAAAAATGCAGGTATTTTGTAAACAGTAGCATTTGAATTTATACAAATCAGATGACCTTAATCAAATCTCGTACCGCAGCACACAAATTGATTGCGCCAGGGATCCAGCGTTTCATTCTCTTTCTCCACACCCCCCCCCCCCCCCCCCCCCCCCGCTCCCGTATGAAGTAATTTCTTGGCCCTTAGAACTGTTTTCACGATTTATTCAAAGTATTGCTGCCAGAGTCCTATCCCATTTGGCAGAAGGAAGGGAACAAAGCCCCCAACAACTCCGCTGCTTACTACAAAGGCCTCGACTCCCACTGTCTTCATTTCTTGGCTTTGGGCAATAACAGATTGCAGAATCAGATGTTGCACAGAAGTCTTGATAACGACTTAGGAAGATGACCACTGCTTGCTCACTCGCTTGCTCTGTTGGTGTCTGTTTTTCAGTGGAAAGTTCATTCTGTATGCTTTCAGGCCTTAAAGAAAAAGTTTTAGCTCTGTCTTCACAGGTATCTATCTCTGGCAGGAGTGCAACCACTGACCCTGCAGAAGACCAGGCTGATATTTCTGCAGCTCTACTAACATATTTTTCAGGATGCCAGTGCATTTCATTTACTCTAAGAATTCACTTGGCAACCCTTTTGTACCTGAACACGATCTGAATATAAAATCTCTTTTTGACAGTCTTGTAAATAATTAAGTGTCTATATAAGTAAGAAATCAAGCTCAGGGGAGTGTGCTTTCTGTAATAGGAAGTGCACATATGTAATTGGAATGAGAATTCTGGGTTTGAATGCAGGCTCAGCTGCTTATGAACTGGGTCACCCTGAGCAAGTCAGTCCTTAGCGTCACTGTCTGCGTGTGTAAAATGAGGGTAATATGTAAAATGATCTTTCTACTGCAAAGCAGTGTGTGTGATTCAAATGGAAAGATATGAGTGGAGGTTTTTATAAATACTGTGTCATCCATGCAAATGGGAGTGATCACTATTACCATCTGAAACATGTGGGAGGATTAGAGAATAGTTGTTCCAAGACAGCCAGACTGATGAAAAATGTCAAATTCAATTTGTCTTCAAATGTTTGTGTGTTTCATTGTCTCAGCTCTGTAATAATAATACACTTTGCATTTGTGATGAACTATGATTGCCTTTTTATCAGGGGCATTCTTCCTCATTGACCGTGGTAAGGGTGAGGTTATGGAAAGTACATAGATGGTGATGCTTCCTGGAGCAGATTTTCCATTGTGAAGAAGGCATTTTTCAAACTGTCGTCCTGTGCAGTATCAGTATCATTAACTTGAAATTCTGTGGAGTACTCTAAAACTACAGTGAAAGAAGACTAAGATAGGACTTAACTGAGGCCTGGGTTGGAGTGTTGCCTCTGTTTCGCCCTGAATAACAAAGATAATGATGATGCTATCAATAATGTTGACCATAATATATATGATAGTAGCACTAATAACAATAACTTTTATTGAGCTGTTACTCTGGATCAGACACTATGTGCAGTGCCATATATACATTAAATTATTTAATCATCTCAACTATTCTATCAGGTAGGTGTTATAAGTATCCTCATTTAACAGATGAAGTGACTGAGAATCAGAGAATCAGACCAAGAGACCATGGCTGTTAGGAGCCAAGATTTAATCTTGACTGTATGATTTCAAAGCCATGCATTTACTGAATCTATATTGCCTTAATGTTTCTGTGCCATGGTTATTTCATCCTTAAAATGCAAGGAGTAGGGAAAATTCTCATGAAGTTTCATGAAATTCCATCATTATGTAGATGTAGCGGACTAGCCATTACGAGTGGAACAGTTCCTGACAAGGGGAGTGGGAATGAAAAAGAGACACTCACACAATTGATGATGCGGAGTTTACTTTCCTTTACCAATATAAACCACCTGTGTACGTGCAGCTTAACAATCACGAGTGAGCATTTCCTCATTGAAAGTAAAATTTGCAACTTTTACATATGAACTACAGACTCACTGAAACTCTCCCAAAGTCATTATCTCAAGGACAAAGCCCACCAATTACCCTGATAATCATCAGTGATCTGTGTCCGGGAACTGGCCGTTCCCACCTCATTCCTTAGCAGCTTGCAAGCACCCTTCAGGTGTAAGCAGAGACAACGCCTTAAGAGCTAAAACTGAGCCAGTCTTCAAGGTTACAGAATAAACAAGAAATCATGGCTCCCCACATGTAGATAGGATTTATTTTTAAAATTGTGTTGCAGAATACAGAGTTCCTAAAGTACCTTTTGGATATCCTATGAGGTGTGATCAAAAATTACGGTAAATGCTGCTGCTGAGTGCCATCCAATGGAAAGGCAGGGATCTTCAATACAGGAAGCAACACATCGAACCTCAGTAACTGTGTGACAAGTTTCAACTTGTTCGGTGCAGTCAGTCAGGTGTGAGCTACGGTTGAGAGAAAGTGTGTTTTGAAGTGTGCTGTAAATCATCCTCCATCATGATGATGTTCCATGTCACACATTGCTTCTGGTATAGCAATTTCTGTCAAATAAAAACATTGTGGTGTGCCCTCATCCACGTTATTCACCGGATCTGGCACCAAGAGACCTCTGGCTCTTCCCCAAAGTCAAAATGTTTCAGGACATTGAGGCAGCCATGACAGCCAACTAAAGATACTCATGAAAGAGGACTGCCAGAACTACATCAGAAAGTGGCAAGAATGATGGGATAAGTGTGTTTGAAGCAAGGGGGAGTATTTTGAGGGGGATTAATAGCAATGTTTCTTTTACTGTAATATATTTTTTAATTTAAACATTCACCATATTTTTTGATCACACCTCATACACCTCTGGGATAAAAGAGAAAATGTTATCACTTGAATTTCCCAACACATATCATTATTATCTGGATCATTTCTCATTTAATATCTAACCTCTCCTACTACTTTTCAGAGAATGGGCAAATATTCAGAGAGGGGATTTTTTTTCCAAATTAAATATGACATATTTATTAAATTAAGGATGCACTTTTAAATGAAAGAAGCGCAATGATGAAGAATTCAGGATTTCAGAAAGTAAAGGAAGCTGGGGAAGATCAGGCACTTGTATTACCAAAGGGCTTATTTTGAAGCCCTGCTTTGCTGACAATGAAAGACTAAGGTGAGTTGTCCACACAATGGAGATCTTACACAATGGAGATGCAGAGAATGGTAGTGTTGGAAGGGGTCTTAGAGAGTGTCTAATCCCATAGTTTCACTTTACAGATAAAGAAAAAGTGGAATAGAGAAAGATTGCAAGTTTTGGAATTAGACATAGTCACATTTCAATCCCTATATTTGCTACTTACTAAATATTTTGACCTATGTCAAATTAACTACTGTGAGGCTCTTCAAATAATGAGAATAGTATTCTCTACCTTACCTAAGATATAAGTAAAGCTGCTGGAATGATACTGGGTGTCTAATAAGCATTCTATAAAAATTAGTTCTTCCACTTAAATACCTGATATTTTTTTGTGAAAGAGTGCCGAGTTCCACCTCACTAAGCGCCCAGGTCCTCTGATCTCTACAATCAGCAATGGTTCCGGAGCCCATTGAAGATTTGTGCCACTCTGCTAGAGAGGGTTGCAGTGCCTGCTTTTTTTATCTTCCTCAAATGTCCCCTCCCAACTTGAGGTGCTACTGTGAAAAAAATGGGCATGTTTAGTATTATAGGAAAGGAATAGTGAACTTTTATATTCTACACAAAACAAAATAAAAATTGATCTCATCTTTCAGTCCCTTTTGGGAACTTCTTTCTTTAATATTCTGTTTTCCCTAATTTCTTATCTTTATCTATGAACACACTGAACATTACAATTTGTTATCCCATTTACTTTAAAGATTCACTCAAGTACTTCTTTTTATTAATTATCATTTTAATGTTATAAAAATGTAAAATTATTAAAATACCTGAGAGAGTAGTGATCTTTACTGCTTATCCCTGTTTTGCATCCTTCATTCATTTATTAAGCATTCTCATTCTTACCAACTTCCTTATATATAGGCATATCCAATGTCTCCCACTCTGATACAAATAAATCAATGTTTCTTAACATTTCCATTATCAACCCTATACTCGTGTTTTCAGATTTCTATTTTACCCAACTTTACATTCATGTTCCTAAGAAACTCAGTGTGATTTAAACAAAACAAAACAAAAAACAACTTTATCATTTTGCCAGTTCAACTTGTTCCTTTCCTCTTTGGCTGTCTACTCTCTTTAACATTTAAAGTGATTTTATTTCCTATATTCCATTTCTATTCATGGCCCAACAACAATATGAAATCTTGGGTATCCTCCTGGAATGTCTCACCTACCTAACAAGTCACCTACTCTGCCAAGTTAATTTTGTCATCACAAAGTTTTTAAGATTCAACCCTTCTTTTCCATTATCATAGCCAATATTCTAGCACAGATTGCTATCAAATCATTTCGGAAACATTGCAGTTATTTACTATTTTATCTGTTTTTCCTCTTTTAATTCATATGCATAGTTTTGGCAGGAAAAAAATCACCTTTGACTTCCTTTCTCTTCAACTACAAGAGCTTAGAGTGCTTTCACATTGCGTACTGAAATAACTCTAAACAGATTACAACAAAGATTGCAAACAAAATCATTTGACCCTAATTATATCTGTCTAACTTGACATTACTCCCAGTAAGTCTTCCACTCCAACCAAGTCAGCTTTCCTACTATTAGTACTCCCCCTTGTATGCACTAAACTCACTGGGGCATCTGGGTTTTCAGTTACATCATTTCCTAACTAAAAGCACCCAAAACATATTCATGGTTCTTTGCAGTTTTCAGAGCACTTCTACAGCCATTATTTCATTGCATCCTCCCTATGATCATAAGAGATAGGTGGCATTATTATTTCCCCTATTTCTCTGAAACCTGAGGTTCAGAATGTTAAATAGCTTACAAATATCACAAAATGTTCAACGGACGCGAAGTCTTATTATTGCAAAAAAATAGTGTTTATCACTTCAGAACACTTATTAAAATACTTTCCCATGCCTCATTATTTTTCCATTTATATTCAAGCCCAATTAAATTTTCTCTCTTCCTTAAAGATTCTTCTGGTTACAAAAGCCCATAGGAAAGTCTTCTCATAGTAGATGACTATGCAATAGATGTTTAAGAAAAAATATTTACTTTTTATTCCTGTCTTCTCTCTTCTGTTATGTTAGACCACGAATTCAAAGGGCTAGAATAGCATCTTTTTCTTTTTTGCTGCCGAGGACCTACTATGGTGCGTTCATTCTCAAATTATTTTTTTGAATGAATTTTGTTCTGTCTTTGTAGGTCAGTTTCCTATGCCTAACACCTTTGAAGCAAGGGTTCACCGCTGTCTTCAATTAATTACTTTTTATATAAAAAATATTGTCAGTATTAAAAGAAGCATATTTAAAAGTACAACTTTTATTTTCCCCACAGCAATTCAATGGTAGAATGAACACAAGAACTTAGTTGACTCAAAAATGTCCAGTATTTTTGTCTCTAGTCTAATGCTTTTAATTTTAATATGAGAAATATAACTTGACATTTCAGTCTCACTTTAGTTCTCAGTTATTAAATTTTTTTCTGAGAACAAGGTGTGGCTGCTCAGTTTTCTCTGAAAATGAGGGTGATGTGGATTAGCTAAGTAACAGTTCGTGTTATTCCACTGTGATTAACCCCAAGATTGACAAACAGAAATTCCAATTGATTATCTTATATGACCTTAAATAATCTTTCTTAGCTGTCATACTACTTTTACATTACAAAATTCTCTCTACTTGGCTTGGACTTATTCATACGACACAATTATACATGACTAGCCAAGAACAGACAATGTAAAATACATACTAACATTTCCTATTCATTTTGCATTCGACAAATCGTAGAAAAAACACTAAAGTGGAAATTCGTTTTTTCTATACAAAACTTGCATTAAAATATTATATAACTCTGTTTTAAGTGAAGTAGATCCACATTAAATTCCCCACCTTTAAAATACTTACCTTTAATTATCACTGACCTGCAGATTTGTCCAATTATACTTCCTACATGTTTTTTCAATGCATAGATTACAAACACTCAGATTAAGAAAACTACATATGTAATCACTGTGGGTAGAATATAAAGGTCATATCTACTGGTAATAAATGGAACCAACTCTCAGCCACGTCTCCTACAAGAAGTGTTTAAAAAATTATCTCATTCGCAGATTATAAATTATTCAGATGGTTGGTTGTACTTGCAGAGTTTCTAATTAGTATATCTGGGATGGGGCTTAGGCATTTATAATTTTTAGAATATCCTGCAGATGATTCTTATGATTAGTCAAGGTTTTGAATTACAGTTTTAGAGTATTGCCACCTAATTGGTGTTCTCTTGCGGACTTTTGCAGATTGTTTGCCTATTGTATGGGGATGACTTGCTTTGAACGTCCTAGGCATAGGAAACTGACCTACAAACACTAAACCATTCATTCAACACAAATTATTTGAATATAAAGTCCCTGTTATAGGCACTCAGAATACAAAAAAAGATGCTACTCTAGTCCTTTGCCTGACTTCATATTCTTTATGGAAACCAGCATTCTGTTGAGATTAACAATATTTGAGTTATTGACAATCATAAAGAAGTTATAATTCTTTAATTAAATAAGGATTGTTGAGCATATACTTTCTTAGATTCATTAGTAATACCACCATGGTAAGGAGCAGTTGCTGTCATCTAAGCTTTTACCATAATAATAACAAATATCTGTATAAGACACAGGGGGATAAGGCGAGAATGCAAAAGATGGGAATTTGAAACTAAATCTAATAAGAATTACACAGTATTTTAAGAAAGGGTTCACAGCCAAATTTATGATCAAGAAAGGCTGCGTGAGGAGAATGACATTTAGGGCAGACAATGGATGATGAATAGGATTTTCCAGGTATATGAAAAAGGATGGTGTTCCATAACAGAAAAAAGGAGTTTAAGCAAATATTCTGAAACTGGACAACACAGAGCATATTTGGGAAACATGACATAATTTAACTTGGTTCAGGGTTATGGCACAGGAACAGCATAGAATGAGTGGGTGGTCAGTAAACAAGTGACCAGGTGTTGAGTGGGTATTGAAATCACCAAACATAATACAAGGCTAATGGCAAAGAGAAAGATATTCTCCAGGTGATAAAATATTCATTGAATCAGAGGGAGTGACCTAGAGGATGATAAACATCTGGAATAAGGAAGAGTTACCACATATCAGCGTCTTATAGCATGTACTTGGAAGTAGCTAGAGGTTTTGGGAGGAGGTTGGCCGTGACAATAAAGGGGAGAGGGAATATCTACCTCATCCCTGTGAGTGGAAGAGAAAGCCATCACCTGAGGGGCATGTAAGGTATGCTGGATCTGATGGTAAAGAGAACTGACAGAGACAAGCCATGAGTTTCAGAGGGCACAGTGCAAGAGTCGAGAGTGTTGACAAAAGGTGGGGGACTAGGGGACGTGTAGATCCAAATTAGGGTACAAGGCCAGTTGATGCGCAGAGAGGCTGGCCTGCCAGTGCAGACTGAGGTAAACCAGAATGTAGGGCATGATGGGATTCAACTTAGTCATCTCATAGGGGATGTAGATAACCAATTCTATTACCTATTTAGCACTTGCAAGAATCCTTTAAGATACATATTTTTAGTATAAATTACAGATGAAGAAAGTTAGAAACAAAGAAATAAGTTGTATAAGGCCCTGTACCAAGCAGTGGAGCCTTATTTGAACTTGGGTTTTCTGACTCAGAAACTTTTATTTCCCTTCTCCCTTCCCTTACTCACCCTTTCTTCACTCTCAAATCATGATCCTTCTAGAGGAGAATGAGAAAATACAATGATAAATAGAAAGGAGATGGTAAAGTCTCTTAAAAAACAAGGGAGATTATTTCAGGAAGAAGTTGATCAACAGGGTAAAATGTTGCAGCCAAACTAAGAATGATGAAGACAAAGAAAAGACCTTTGAATTTGATTACAACATAAGTGTTTCCCAAGATCAGGTTAAATCAGATATGGCATGATTGTATAACCCATATAGTTTGCAGAGTGCTCTCTATATCATTTCCTGTTATGTTGACAACAGGCTTGTGAAGAGATATTTCTCTATCTTGTTTCGGAAAACCAAGATTCATAGAGTAACTACAGCTAGAAAGTGGCAATGCAAGGATTCCAAATATAAGTCTTTTGAATTCAAGTACCATTCCCCTTTCCAAAATCCCTGATACTGAAAATTAAGAATTCTTCAAGGTTCTAATTATACCATCAGATCTAGTGCCTGCGGAACTCCATGTAAGATATTTTCACCTGTGACTTGGTATTTTTATTCTCAATCAAAGACATAATTTCCAAAGAGACTTGTAGCTTTAGCTTAGGAAGATACACCTCTGCCATGTCATCTGTTATAGAGGGGAGTGACCAAAAGCAAGGAAGGAGTTACATAGATGTTTTCTGTGATTCTTTAGAAACATCAGTGATTAGCAGCCTGGAGACATGCAGCTATATTATGTGATCTTTTAGCTAGAATGTATCTAGAAATCAAGATCTAGTGGAATAGTATCATCTTTACCTTCAAAAGTCTCTTCCAAAGCTTTTATTTCATACTTTGACCATATACGTGTATGACTGATTCTCATTAGTTGTGGCAGTTATGTTCTATAAGATCACTGCAAACACTAAATTGGTAATATTGAATGTTGTTCCCACCAGAAATACAGTGTTGGATTCCTCTGGTCACAGTTTTTTTGACAATTGATCAATAGGTAAACCTGTTTGATGCATGTTTCTGTTTAAAGATACCTTATTTGATATATCATTGATTAATAACATTGAACTCACAGTCAACAGCACTCTAATTCATAATAAATCATGCCTGAACTACGCTTATGCAGCACACATATTTTCTCCATAATGCACACCACAGCCTTCTTGAATAGGAAGAATAGGAAGACTAAATAATCAACACTACATGCGGTGGGCCATTTTAAATGTCAAAATCATCAATAAAACACACAAAAATGTAAAAAAAAATTGGTATTAGACTGTGAAGAGTACACTTTCTTACAGTATGAGAGCTGAAACAAAAGGGCAGACATTTCCTTGTTCAATCTCAGCTGGGAAAAGTGCCGACCAGCTACTCAAATTTTTCACTGGTCCTTGCATGTCTGTAAATGGAAAGCAACGTAGAGATTGATTTGGGGTTACAATTAAATTTTAGCGAGTAGGCAAATACAGTATTTGTGAATAATGAGAAGGGACTTTATTAGAAAATTAAATGTCATATACTACGCAAATCAATTTACAGATGCAATGCAATCCCTATCAAAATTCCAATGGTATTTTCACAGAAATAGCAAAAAACTATCCTAAAATTCATATGGAATCACAAAAGACCCCAAATTCGCAAAACACTATTGAGAAAGAACACTAAAGATGGAGGCATCACTTTCTGATTTCAAACTTTGTTACAAAGCTATAGTAATCAAAACAGTATGGCACTGGCATTACAACAGGCACACAAACCAATGGAACAGAATAGAGAACCCAGAAATTAAGAACACACAATGGAGAAAGGATAGTCTCTTTAATAAACAGTGTTGGGAAAACTAGATAGCCACATGTATAAAAATGAAACTGGACCCCTGTCTTATACCATGCACAAAAATTAACTCAAAATGGATTAAAGGCTTAAAGGTAAGACCTGTAAAACTCTTAAAAGAGAACGTAGGAAAAATCTCCTTGACATTGGTCTTTGCAATTATTTTTTGGATACCATGCCCAAATCACAGGCAACAAAAGCTAAAATACACAAGTGGGATGATAGCAAACTAAAAAGCTTCCGCACAGCAATAGAAACAGTCAATAAAATAAAAATGAAATGTATGGCATAGGAGAAAATATTTTGAAACCACCATCTGATAAGGGGTTAATGTCCAAAATATATAAGGAACTCATACAACTCAGTAGCAAAAACAAAACAAAACAACAAAGAAACGAACAAAAACAAAACATAATCCAATTAAAAAATGAACAAAGGACCTGAATAGACATTTTTCCAAAGAAGGCGTACAAATGGCCAAATAGGTATGTGAAAAGGTGCTCAACATCACTAATCATCAGGCAAATTCAAATCACAACAAAATGAGATTTCACATCACATTTGTGAAGATGGTTGTTATTAAAAAGGCGGGAGATAATAATTGTTGCCCATGATGTGGAGAAAACAGAACCCTTGCACACTGTGGGTGGGAATGATTATTGGTACAGGCAGTATATAAAACAGTAAGGAGGTCCTCAAAAAATTAAAAGTAGAACTACTACATGATCCAGCAATCCCACTCCTAGGATGGAAATGAAATCAGTATCTCGAAGAGATATCTGCACTCCCATGTTCATTTGCAGCATTTATCATGATAGCAAAGATATGGGACAACCTAAGTGTTTCTGGAAGGATGAATGGATAAAGAAAATATGGTGTAAATATATAGAATGGAATTATTATTCTACAACATAAAACAAGGAAATTCTGCCATTTATGACAACATAGATGAAATTGGAGAGCATTATGCTAAGTGAAATAAGCCAGCCAGAGAAGGATAAATACTGTATGGCATCACTTAAAAGTGGGATTTTTTTTTTTTAAGCTGATTTCATAGAAACAAAGAGTAGAATGGTGGTTGCCAGGGTCTGGGTAGAGGGAGAAATATAGGGAGATGTAGGTCAAAGCAACAAATAAAAGTTATAAGATGAATTGGTACTGAGATCTAATTTATTGCTTGGTGACTTTAATTAATAATACAGTATTGTATAATTGAAATTTGCTGAAAGTAGATCTGAAGCATTTTTACCACAAAAACAAGTTAACTATGTGAGGTCATGTTTCTTGGGGATCGTTTCACAGTGTATATGTATATCAGTTATCACATTGTACACTTTAAAGATATACAATTCTATTTGTCAATTATTCCTCAGTAAAACTGGGAAAAAAAAAAAGGTTAAAGGGCTTATAGCTCAGAGCTTCTACATGTAGCAGTTGTCAGTAATCTGAAAAAAATAACCCAAAGCAGTAATTTCTGGTTGAGGGAGGCAAAGATAATGATCAATTTAGAAACATGACTTCCAAAAATGCTGGCTTTCTGGGCAGTGAGTTTTAATATTCTAAGAATATCTTAAAAGTTGTGATAGAACCTCAACAACCTTTCTTATGAAAGCCATGCCAAGTGATTTGTGGCTCACCCCTACTCTTTTTTATTTGGTAATTGTGTGTGCTATGTGTTTGTTTAAGATGGTCAAGCTAAGCCATAATGCACTGCTGCTAAGGTAGGAATGTAATGGAGTAGAAAACGCTGAAGATTTGATTGGTAGTAAAGGAGACATGCAAGGAACATTACTATGTATCCTGTGGGGCTCAACATATATTCATTTAATGTTCTGCACTTTGCATTTGGAGAGAGTTCATAAAAGAATCATCAATTTTATACAAATATGTATTAATATGTATATTTAATTAAATTATAGTTTAAGATGTTGCTCACTCTCTTATGCAGAGATCCTCATTAGAGAAGCTATCTAGTCAGTTCTCATTTGTTTAATTGTGAGATAAACTTTGTCTTTGAGGAGTGAATTGCATGCTTCATTAGCAAAACAACCAAACAGCCATTAAATGCAATATGTTTTGCTTTTTGCCTTAGCTACCAGGAAATTTAGAGATCAGGTCAGTGTCAGATATTTAATAAGCATCTTTATCCCATACTTGGTGGTGTCTATCTTCTTTATAGACTCCTAGAACTTTACAGCTGGCCAGGGATTTGGAAGTAATTTGATGCAAACTCCTTAATTTCCAAAAGATTAACTATCCAGTTAGTCATGATGCCCACTTTTACCTTTATCTACCCTCTACAGCAAGGTCATCATTGTTTTGCTCCCTACTTTTAATCTTCCTCCTTACCCACAATTTAAATTTGGCTATCTCCAACTCTGTTCCCACTCCTGTTAAGAGTAGAAATTTCTCCTCTGGGTATTATTCATAACAGAAGATGGAGTTCTTTTTAATTTGCAAGTATTGACCCAATCTCTCATCTTTACTCCAGCCTGATTCCCAACATGTATATCCTCGTTTTTCATTTATTCATTTGTCCTTTTATTTGCTTATTCATATTTTTAATTCATATTTTTATGTAAAGCTGCAATGAAGAAGACAGAAAAAATTACATACAAAATTGACATTTTGGTTAGTGGAGACATACATTAAAGAAAAAATTATATAGAATTTTAGACATTGAAAATGCTGTGTGGAGATAAGGCAAGGCAGGAAGAATAGGGAGTGTGAGGCAGTTCGCAAGGGTTTGTATTTTAAGTGGCATGGTCAGAAGAGGATTAATGAAGGAGGTAAAGAGTTAGCCATGGGGTCGGGCAGCAGAAGGAGGAGTTAAGGCCATTTTCCAGGCTCTGGGAACAGGAAGTATAAACGCGCTGAGAGGAGTGCCTACTTAGAGCGCTCAGGAAATAAAGATATCAGTGTGGTAAGACGAGAGGGAGTAAAAGGAGGGTACCCAGAGATGAGTACATCTCAGAGATGAGCAGCAACTGGGAAGGTGACGTGGGACCTATTTGACCATGGTATGGATTTGGGATTTTACTCCAGGTGAGATGGAGCCACTGAAGCAAAAAAAGTATTTGAAGTTTTGAGCAAATAGTATTACTCTGGGTGCTCTTTTGAGAAAGGACTGTAGGGGAGCAAGTGTGGAAACAGAAACCTTTTAGGAACATTTTCAATAACCCAATGTTGATTTAGGATAAGGTGGTGGGACAGTGGTGGTGACACCTGGTCAGATGCAAGATCTACTTAGAAGGTAGTGCCAACAAGATTTTCTGAAAGATTGAAACACACAATGTGATATATAGATGATGTATTACACAATTGTACACCTGAAACCTATGTAAATTTACTAACCATTGTCATCCCAATAGACTTTATTAAAAAAAAAAAAAGATTTTCTGAAAGATTGGATGTGGGATATAAGGAGAAAGAGAGGGATTAAAAATGACTCTAAAGTTTTTGTCTTGAGCAACTGGAAGGATGGAGTTGTTATTCACACGGATGATAAAGACTGTCAGAGGAGCAGGGTTTGGGGGAGACTATCAGGAGTTCATTTTGGATATATATGTTTAGGAAGTTAATCGGACGTCTAAGTGAAAATTCTGAGTAGGCAGTTGGCTATATAAATCTATAGACAAGTCGTTCAGGAAAGAGGCATGGGCGGGAATATAAATCTGTGAGCTGTCTGTATATAGATAATAAAGATGAGAAAAAGATGAGCAATGATAATAATAATAATTATTATTATTATTTAATGATAATAATAATAATTATTATTATTTGATGCTCTTCCCTAGGAACAATACTCCCTATTTTAAAAATGTGTACTCTATCAAATCCCCTTCATCAAGAATCGATTTTACTCTGGGTGAGATAGGTGGCAAGATAGGAATTAATTTCTCTCTCCAGTTCTTCAGTATTGTGATGTGTTCGACAAAAAGTAATTTAAATTCCTTTGAAAGGCAGAGTATACATTCTAAATGAAAGAGAAACATGTACTATTGTTATTAAGATAGATTTAGTAGCGGCACTTTTCTTGTACATTTCTAATTTTTTCTTTGTATTTGAAACTATCATTTACTTAGTTTGAAATAGCAGTCTTAATTTTCTTAAACCAATGTCCAACATAGTTAAACTATAAAAAATACATATTTGTGTGTCTTTTTGTATGTGCTTTGTGTAAGTGTGTGCGAAAGATGTCCTATGTGATCTTTTAGGTTAAGGGGAAGTTTAAAGTCAGTGAAAATATTTCTTGAGTTCTATGTAGGTCTACATAAGAGACCTCTGAAAATACAAAGTACATAGGGCCTAAATGTACTGATTAGAAGATCTAAATGTCGTCAGGAATGACCCACGGAGTGAATAATTTGTTTCTCTAGGAACATATGGAATCCACTGACTTCAGGAAATATATTCAGAGTGTACACATATTTCTTCAAGACGTTAACATCCCAGGGGAGGAGGAGGAATAAAAACATGACAGGGAGTAATTTAAAATGGCAGGTACTGCAGTTTTCCTTTCCTGTGCTGGAAACCTGATATTTAATACAAATGTAGATGATTTTCTTATGATTGCTATAAAAAGTTGATACTGTTCTTTCCAAAATTCTCTCAGATTTATTTTTTCCTCCTCCTTTGTGGAATTTTGTTGTTTTTGAATGGCTTAGATTGTGGGTACAGAGAAATCAAAACATTGCACATTATTTCTTATAATGTAACCACAAGAAAACACAAATGCTGAGGTTCTGATTCACAAAAGAATATTGCCTATTAGTTACGGTATGGTTCAGTGGGAAAATGGAGTCCGAAATTAAATTATATTTCACTAGACTGTAACACAATCAAACCTTGATTTTAGTGCATCAGTTATATTATTTCCCTTTTTAATTTTAATCTTTTCAACATTTTTATAAGATTATAACACCTCAGGAGACTTAAATGCTGGACTTTGACACAGACAGCCTAGGTTCGAAGTTCCATTTTGCCACTAATAAGATATGGAACTAGGCAAATTACTTTAATTCTCTGAGTTTCACCTTTCTCACCTATAAAAGAGGGCTGATGTCATCCATGTTAGAGATTACTATGAGGATTAAATCACATGATGCAAATGAATAAATGCATTTTTTTGTTTTTTGGGATTTTTTGCTTCCAAATGCCCAGTCTTTGGCGAATGTTGCAATGTAATGCTGGGTACATTGTCTACAAATCCTAGGGAACATAGTCATCCATAGGAATCTAAGCTTGGAAAGTCAACCTTTTGTAGAAAATAATTTTCAGGATGATTTATATGGCTTATAATTTTCAGGATGACTTTATCTGATCTTCCTTCTCTGAAATGAATCTTTGTTATACTGTGGAAAGGTGGTTCCTGAGTTTAAAAATCACTGGCTTCCTCTGAAGATACAGATTTTTATGAGAATGGCTTTTGTGCTGATGACCACGGTAAAAAATACATCTTATATTACAATCTATTTCATTCATTTATGTGTATGTGTGTGCACATATATGTATATATGAAATAAAAGTTTCATAAAATTGTACACATCTTTGCTCTATGTACAACACTCTGATTATTTCTACTCTTGTCTAGTCTATTTCATTATTTTAAAGAAAACTGACTACAACCTAATAATTTGATTTCATGATCCACTAATGGATTGCCATCCCATTACTTCAAAACTTTTTTTCCTTAAGATATGAAGCATTTCTAAAACATAGCCTTTTGTCTGATTGTATTCCCGTGAATAGGTTTAAAATTTACAAGATATTTGGCAATCACCTTATTAGGATTCCTTTCCATAGTCTGAAAAATATCATTATTTTGGGGCACAAACTTAAGTAATTAACAAAGTCTTCAAGCTCCAACTTAAGGCAAAACTTAAGTCATTTGCCCTCTGATGCAAGTGTGTTTGACCACTAGTTTATTCTTATGGGTGGAGTTGTTGTCTAAATGTCAACAGAGGCCCTACACAGGGCTGGCTTCATGGCTGTAGGACTTGTGCATGTCACCGGAGGCTTTGCCCTCAAAAAGGCCCTGGGTTTGGTTTAATGTCTCATCTTCAATTCTTAATAATTTTATCTTGAAATTGTGTTTTGTAAATGAAGTTTGATGGGGTAACAAAGTATGCACATAAATAGAGAAGACGTGAGTAGGGTGTATGTCTACCATTCCTTGCCAAAAAGCTTTATATTTCAGTAATTTTATGGCATTTGTTTTTTTTGCTTTGTGAACAAGGGACTCCACATTTACATTTTGTGCTGAGCCCTACAAATTATATAGTTGGTCCAGGCTACATAATTTATAATATATATTATGTAATTACTATATAATATAATATATAATAATATAATCATATTATATAATATGTATAACATATAATAATTATATAATATATTATATAATATAATTATTATATTATATAATATAATAATATAATTATTATGTAATATACATTATATAATATATCCTAATTAGTATATATTATATATACATTATATAATACATAATGTATGTGTGATATATATATATATATATAAAATACATATACATATACATGAGATTGATTAAGAGAAACCAGCAGGTAGTTAAAAATTATATGAATTTATATTTTTAAATTAAATTTATTGGGGTGACATTGATTAATAAAATTATATAGGTTTCAAGTGTTCTATAATACATCATCTATATATTACATTCTGTGTTCACCACCCAAAGTTAAATCTTTTGTTACCATGTATTTGACTCCCTTTACCCTCTTCTACCTGCCCCCCTCATACTCTCTGGTAACCACTAAACTGTTGTCTGTATTTATACATCTTTGCTTGTTTATTTGTCTTCTTCATTTGTACCTTTCAGTTTTATATCCCACATATGGTATGAGTGAAATCACATGGTTCTCGACTTTTTCTGATTTATTTCGCTTAGCATGATAATCTTGAGATCCAATTCATGTTTTCACAATTGGCAGTGTTTCATCTTTTCTTATGGTCAAGTAATATTCCATTGTATATATGAGCCACATCTTTATCCAATCATCTATAGAGGGACACTTTGGTTGTTTCCATGTCCTGGCCACTATGAATAATGCTACAATGAAATAGGGAGGGGTACGTATATCTTTACAGATAAATGTTTTCAGATTTTTTGGTTAGATATCCAAAAGAATAGTTGCTGAGTCATATGGCGAATTTATCTCTTAATTCATTCCTTTATTCTTATTGTCAATCAATTATTTACGGTTGTCCTAGAAACTAGAGATTCACAATGAACAGACAGATGGCATCACTGCTTTTATATATCTTAAATGTGGGAAAGGCATTCATTAAAAGAATATTTGCATCGTTAATCATATCATTGCAAATGTGTTAAAAGATAAGAAGGAAAAGGCCAAAATGCTAAGGAGGACTATAATAAACTATATCTGAACTGCTAATAGTAAATCAAGAGCAACTTTAAACTTCTAATTTTCTTAACTGTTTTATATCCCTAGTAGATTCCGGATATAGTGAACATTGGCCCAAGCAACTCCCAGTCTATTACAAGTGTTATTTGCTAGTTGTTAATATGTAATAGTGGCTACTAATGCTGTGACAGAGATTCAAGGTGGAGCTTAGCTGAAGTAATTATTCTTTTGGGTGCTGGGTAGTAGGGGTGATGGGGTGATGGGGATTAAGAGTCCTCAAAGAAGCTTTCTACAAAAAGGAAAATGGGCACAACTGCTTTTTTAGGATTTCCGAATTCAATATTTTAAATAGTGGCACTTTAAATCAAATGGATCAAAGGCAAACCTAGTGAACTTTCCTATGGTATGTTGCCTTTACTTGGGCCCTAATGAGAACAGCTCCTCCTGATCTTTATACCTCTTCTTATTGAAATAAGTTTTGACTAACTCTTGTTCCAGAAAACTCTTAGAATCCCAAGTAATTTTCCATCAGTTATTTAGAAGAAATTTATTGTTCGATTAGTCAACTAATATTACTATGCTTATAAAAGTGATAGCGGTTTGCTTCCCCTCAGTAGGGGTCCAGGATTAAATATTTATGTCTGAGTTTTTTCTAGTATTAACTTGTAAATAGTAAAGAACCCTCACCTTCCTAAACTTTTCAGAACACTCACCAGATTAAAATTTCTTTGTTATTTTAAATCGTACCAAATAGCCTACAACATCCCAAGTAATGAATTACTTTCTCTCTTGATTTATAATTAAATCATCTCTAAATGCTCTGAGACCAATGGTAGTTTTCCTTGTTTATGTACTTGATTTTGATCGGTTTCATATTAATTAATGGAATCTGGATCTTAAATACTCCTTTATTATTCTCTTGAGTTTCACATGTTGGTTTTGTATTTTCCTCTCTAATTGCGCTACCATACAGTTCATTGCTTCCTTTTCCTAACTTTCCTTTCCCAGAGTGCTTAAATTCTCATGTGATCCCGTTTTGATATGGATAACACTTACCTGCCCTTCTACAGTTTGTTTTCTGGAAATGAATATACTCTGTTCAGATTACTTTATGTTATCTTATTCTTATGTCTATGTTGATTTATAATTGTCTATTTCCATCACATGTTCTTGTGTGATTTTCCTCCTCCCAAGTGAAACTGAAGCTACTTTTATATTTGCATATTTAGACATTTAGAAAAAGTGCTTTGAATGAATGCACATGTCTCATGAGTGCACGTGTTTGAATATTTCTGAAGAGGTTTTACGTTTAATGGAGATTCCCCTGCCTCCCCAAAGTAATTAGAGCTCTCCAGGTAAATGTACCAACTTCCTTTTGTAATTTTAGAAAAGAACAATTTAAAAATGTTTTTTAAAATTGTAGACGGTGAAGTAATAGGACCTAGTAGTAACCTGAAGAACCTAATACAATGATCTCAGAAGAGACCCCTGGCCATAGACATTAACAGAAGTGTCATTAAAGGTTATTTAAATTTCTTTCTTTCATTTCTATAGCATGAGACCTTGGGTACAAAATTCTGACACTTTAAAAAAAATCCAATATCACAAAAACCATACTACTAAACTCATTTTTAATAGTCCTCATATATTGCATAAGGATTCTAATCCCAGCATTGAGAATTTATTTCCTTTTATGGTTTATATAGAAGCACAAAATAAATAAACCTATATCACAAAATAAATCATAAAACTCAACAAAACAAAATTCCCTAAACTCCATATTATATTCAAAAGTAACTGCCACAAGCCAAGGAAACTGCACTGTCAGTGGGTCTCACCCACTATGACCCGAGCAGACCTCTGGCTGATGCCTCTGTGCTTCGTTCTGGAGCCACTTGCCAGTGTATTCTGAGAGGACCAAGGGAAGACTAGCAAACCATGACAGAACAAAATCAGAAAGAAAGGGAACTGACATCACACACACACACACACACACACACACATATATAAAACCATGTTAGCTTTTGGTCTGCGATTCGTAAAGGAATGCCCAGTTTGAGAATGGAAGCAACTGAATGAGAATTTCTATCTATACAGCTGTAGTTGTCAATAAGGGAGTGACTGTACCTTTATCCAAATGTATGAGAACAAGGTCTCTTATTTGAGTGAGGGCAGCAAACCAGGGAATTCCCAAAGTCTGACCTGTTACTGAGACATATAATATCACCACGAGTGATGTTTCCAGTGCTCGACAACATGTGAGCACCCCTCTGAACAAAAGACTGTCATCACTAAGTAATATATTTAGAGTATGTTTGATGGAATCTGAGTGAAAACTATCTGATTGTGCTGTTCTGATTATTCTAAATTTCAAAGCATAGTTGTTTCACCAGGGAGGGGGGGAAAAACCCAAAGGTCAAATTACTAAATAACTTAGATAACAGGAGGACATGCCAAGCAGAACTAGACCCGAATAATTCAGCTTGGATATCATGTTCATTCTCCTTATATTCAGTTCCTAACTTAGAAACGAGTCGTGAACCATAAGTTTATTTGGCCTACATTATCCTATAATAATAATATTTACAGTGGTGATTAGGTTTACAGGACTGGTACAGATGCCCACATTTTACAATAAAATATATGCTTAAAGTATAAATATTTGTAGAAAATATTTTCAGTTTTTCATAATAAGATTATATAAGAAATGCTTCAAAATATTTCTCCATAGGTTAGTGCTTGAAGAAAAATACACTTCAATTAGATGAGGAGTTAGAAGATGGCAAGTTTGTGCAGGTTTTTAAGTGGATTCATGGGCATTTTTAAGTTTTTTAGAGATTAATAGCATTCATATTATTTAAGCCTAATATTATTTTAAAACTATTAACCTTTCTCTTTCCTTGGTATAGTTAATGTTCCACAGACCCACACTTGTTTTTTTCTGCTGTGACAATAAAATAGATGAAAAGAGTAGGACAGAAGGGTGATCATTTTTTTCTAAAGAAACTGAGCATGTAATGAAAGATACATAGGAAGGGGTAAAGTGGTCAAAATGGTATATTTTTAGACAAGGGAAATTACCCTTGGAATTTCCCAAGATGGTATCATCTTTATTGTCATAGAAATGAAAATATAGCAACCTCATTGCAAACTCACATCTTCTCAGGCAAAGAAGTAGATTGTGGGGAAGAGATGATGAGTTAAAGAAAGCATTTACAAAGAGACAGGCCCAGAAGCATTCACCAGTACAGAAAATGGAAACAAGGAACTGAACCAGAGAAAAATTGCGTAAGCATGATGAGTAAAATCAGGGGTGGTTTCAAACTCAGCCAGGAAGACAGACTAGTCAAAATAGAAATTACTGAGAACTCCATTACTGAGTTCTAATTAAGTGCCAGATACTGTGTTAATTTCTTCACATGAGTTATATTTATTCCTCATAAGAACCTCAATGTAGACATTATGATCATTAAAGTCTGTATTGTAATATTATTATTACAATATTATAGATGACAAAATTGTGACATAGGGAGGCTAAATAATTTTTCTAAGATTATTCAGAGAGTAAGTGGATTTAGACCTCTGAATTTTTATATTGGGGCCCTCACATTTTATGCAAACATCCCCAAAGAGGACTAAATGGTCTAAACCCAGGACAAGAGGATTTAGTTGCAATACTACCCAGGGCCTACAATGTTTTCTGCTGGGGTTTATTTGCTGCTTCTGCTGTCTTTGATAACCTCTATTTCCAGCTGTTTGGACCTCCCAAATCCCTTAAAGGTGCCAGGTAATATATCAAATCAGCTAGTTCTCTATCCTAGCCACTAGGTGGTGGTTGGTACTATCAACTTAAAAAGAGTATTTCCTAAAATGAATAGGGTAAAAAAGGACAAAAGGTTTGCAGTTTTCAGGGGTCAAATTAGGCATTCATTTTGCATCAAGGTGGTAAGTTGCTAGTGGTGAGATGGGCAATTATTTTAAAAAAGAAATAAAATAATGTAGGAGGGACAGCTTCTCTCATTCTGTAAGCATTTCTTGAGTATCTATTGTGTGCCAGGCACTGGGTCACAATAATAAGCAGCATAGAGGAGCATTAGGGATATAAACACCTAACCAACATGTATCAATGTGGTAATTGGCTAGGTAGAGGTATACACCAGATATGAAGTTGAAGAGAAATACCCCCAAATGAGGTGTGTGCATATGTGCATGGGTGTGTGTGCACTCATCTATATGCATAGTCAAGGAATGGTTACACAAAATTGAGGTATGAAGATATGAAGACCTAGATAGAGACTCCCAACGAGGCTGCAGGATGCAGTAACATTTATAGAACAAAGTAGGGCTGTATCAAAGATACCCATATTATCAGACTATGAATTGTACTTTCTTTATTTTTAATGACAATGACTCAAATTATAATCAATTATATCTGACTGTCCCATCACTATTGAACTATATGTGTTTGAAGATTTTTGTTCACCAATCCTTATTTAAATAACGATTAATTCTTAATTTTATACGAACTAAAGACATCAAACTTCTCAAAGTTCTGGTTAGATGGCATAACCAGTATTACTGTATCCATTTAATAATAAATAGAATGCAGCAAATTATATAAATATGAAATTAATTAATCTTTTGATGATATATATCAAATATATCAATGCAGAAAACAATTTAAAATTTCAAGAATGCATACGTTTGATTTTCCTATTTGTCATTTTTGTGTTTTGGAAAGCCTATATTTGGGAAGCTGAATTTTATGAGATAAGATACATTTTTTGTTTTTTTCATGCCAGTTAGTGTTAAGATTGGTGTCATGGTTGTGGCTCAAGAAAACACCAAACTTGATATTATCACTATGTTGGCCAAAGTGAATAATCTCTGAGTTGGCTCTAGGCCCAATAGCATCTGAATGAACCCATGTATGGTTAAACTACCTGCCAGAGGTCCACTAGGAATAATTAGAGTGAGACTTAGCCTGTCCTAATGCTTGGAAGCCCTAATTCTGATGTCCATAATATCTGAAAACATTGGGCTGTGTACATGACAGTAAGGTTATTTATACTACAGACCTAGACATGGGCCTTTTTGTTAGACATTCTAAAAGAATGACACTAAAACCTATTTTGTAAGATAAGCCATCTAATATCACATAAAGCCTGTAGAACGAGCAAAATAGAAATTCTCTTAATCGTGAATTTAAACTACCTACTTACTGAAAACAAGAAAATTAAAATTTTCACTATACCTCTATCAGTGTATATGTCTATAATCTTCCTAAGTAAGCTTGAGTGAAAGTTTCTCACTAGAAAGCACACTATATCAAAAGTAGGGTCTTACCAATTTGTACCTTATAGGGTAGGCATAACTACACAGAATGATGAAATACCTACTTATGTACACAAAAATGAACCTATCACTCTGAGGGTTACTCAGAATTTATTTTAAAAAGTAGACATTTTTGATTCTACAATTTGAATATGTTCATGATTAAGAAAAAAATCTGTGATTTGAAAGTTAAAAGAATTAATAGAGGAACCCAGTGATGTTTTGATTGTGCCAAGGTAGACCTAGAATTTAATGAGTGAAGAAAATGGAAAAATATGTTATTTGCATAATAAAAACAAATGAACTTTACATTTTTGTAAACAGAATGAATGAATGCATGAAAAGATGGAGTCTTAATAATATAGACTTTTCTTTTACTTAATGGGCTAGAAGTAGGTGGAGACTGAAATATTTTAAGAAATGTCTAATTCAGTTTTATGTTACGTGCTTTGCTATTATATTATCATCACTATCCTTGGTTTACTGTCATTACAACCCAATTGTCAGTAAAAATTATGCGATGTTTTTATCTACATGGTGTTTTGAAGAAATCTTTGGGTCAGCAGAATCAAAGAAATATTATAACTCCTGATCAAAATTAGAAGTACACCTCAGATAAAATGTAGGCTAAAAAACATGTCTTTGCTCAGAGAAAATATATGTTTTTCTTTTTTTTTCAAACTTAGACTCTGGAGGAAAAGTGAAACTTATATTCATTTGTGATGATAATTTGCATTATTTATAAGTTCCTAGCTAAGAAATTAATGAAGTAAATTATCTAGAGCCAGTGATACTCCCAAATTACCTAGCAGAAATAAATAAGAGAACACTTTCCCACCCCTGGCCACGTGCAATTACCGTGGAGAAAATAATTTCCCCTATAGATGAGCTCACAATAAAATGTTACCAACCAAGGAGATGAAGGAAAAAAAAAGTCTAGTATTAAAATATGTAAGAGCAGAATTAGACAGGCAGACCTTTAGAATACAAAATTATAGGTTAAGAATTGTAAAGTGGGTGTGTTTACATTTATCATATCAACACACAAAAATGTGAAAAGGGTAATGTGTTAAAAAATAAGATGCTTTTAAAAATAACCAAATAAAACACTAAAGAGAAACAATGTAATTATTATTATTACTATTAAAAAAATAAAGACCAATTGAAGGCAGGCTAGGTATAGTTAAAAGGAGAATCTCTGAACTGGAATATAGATCTGTGAAATTACCTAGAATGCTGAATACAGACAGAAAAAGACTGAAAACGTGAAAGGCTAAAATAGTTGGGGGACAGAAAGAGAAGATCCAATATTTGTTATGGAGTATGATAGAGTCAATATATGAAGAGACTTTCTCAGAAGTAATGAAAGTCATAAACACTTTCATATTAAAAAAACAACAAACAATTCATTGAGTCCCAAGAAAGGTTTAGAAGAATAAATCCATACCTATAAATATTGTAATGAACTACAGAATCACTAGAGGTTACAAAAAAATCTTGAAAGAAATCAAATATAAAAATATATTGTCCACAGAATGCAACTAGACTTCTCAAGAGAGAGAAAAACCAAATGTAATGGATTAAATTGTTTCCCCTAATAATTCCTATGTTGAAGTCTGAACACCCCCAGTACTTCTGACTGTGACAGTATGTAAAAATATGGTCAATACAGATGTAATTAGTTGAGTGACTATGAGGTCATATTAGAGTAGGATGAGTCCGTAACCTGATATTACTGGTGTCCTAACAAAAAGGGGCAAGTTAGAGACAGATACATGTTGAAGGATGATGGGAAAAGACAATAGAAAAAAGATGGTCGTCTACACACCAAGATGAGGATGCTTAAAAGAGATCCTCTTCTAACAGCCTTCAGGAGGAACCAGTTTTGTTGACACTTTGATTTTGTACTTCTGGCCTCCAGACTGTGTTACAATAAATTTCTATTGTTTAAGCCACGCAGTTTGTGGTACTTGTTAACACCAGGCCAAGCAAACTAATATGCCAGACAACGATAACAAGGAAAAATAACTTTTGACTTAAAACTATATACCCGGTTCTTATTTACACATGATGGCAACAGGAAGATAATAATATTAATAAAGAAAAACAAGAATAATTTGTCATTCACAGAACCTTATCAAAAATTGTCAGGAAGGATGTATCTCAAGGATGAAGAAAACTGAATTTAGAAGGAACTGGATGTGTACGTGATATGCAATTAGGTTTCCAAACATGTAGATAAATTTAAGCAACCATAGCTCAATAAAACAAAAATTATAATGACTATTTTTAAAGATAAAGGTACCAAGGTACCTTTTAAAGGTACCAAGGTATGTATGGAAAATAGTGATTAAAATTAAAGCACGAAAGATTCCTACCTTGTTTGTGAGGGATGCAGAAATGAAAAATAAAAACTCAGGAAAGAGAAGACACAATAATAGAAGGAGATTAAATATGAGAGAACTCATATTTAGGAAAAAATTGAGAAAAATATTAGAGATTAATTTGGGAAGAATACTAAATATGAGAGATACTGGTGAAAACAGAGAGATGATAGAAATAAGAAATCAAACTCAATTAAGTGGAAATTAGAGAAATAGTAAAACATAACTAGATAAAGCATGATAAATTAGGTGCAAAGAGATCCAACATATGCATCATTGGACTGCCTGAAGAAGAAAAATAATGGAGAACAAATACATAGAGATATAATTCTAATTTCTCTCTCTCTTAAAAAAAAAGCCACTAAAATCTACATACCGTGTTTTCCTAAAAACAAGACCTATCTGGACAATCAGCTCTAATGAATCTTTTGGAGCAAAAATTAATATAAGACCCAGTATTATATTATGTTATATTATATTATATTACACTATATTATATAGACACGGTATTATGTTCTAGTGAAATAAGACCAGGTCTTATATTAACTTTTGCTCCAAAAGATGCATTAGAGCCGATTGTCTGAGTGGTCTTATTTTTGGGGAAACACGGTATTGAAGGGCTACCATGTTAGCCAGGGAAAATTATTTCAGAAAGGTCGACACTGAGATATATTCTAGTAAATTATAAATTTTATATATAAAGAAAAAAGAAAAGTCAAGTGAGTATTCAGAGAACTAGATCAAGACACTTAGAATGTGTGTATCAGGGTGGAGAGGGGTGGATGCTGGTCTGCGTTCCAGATCCACTGTGGCAGCGCGAGTTCCCTGCACTTCAACCCTTCAGCTCATAGGAAGTGTAAACTCTGGTCCAAATGCAAAAAACCAAACATGACAAAAAAAACCCCAAACCACCTAAGATTTCTGCAAAGTAAAGAAAAGCAGGACATTTGTGGAGGACAGCCAAAACCTGGACAAGCGTCTGGCATGGGAGGAGAGGTGGTATTTTTCTTGTTTTTCTTTGTGGTGGCTTTGTCCCAAGTTCAGCCTCAGTCATTAGCAGTGCTACCTGGACAACTAACACTTCAAAGGAAATAGTGACATTTTTCTGACTAAAGCAGTGGTTTTCAACCAGGTATTTGGTCCTATAGGGAACATTTGGTAGTATCTGGAGATGTTTATTTTGGGGGTTACAACTGGGAGTGAGGGTTTGAGATGCTAAACATTCTACAAGGCAAAGACAGCTCCCCACAACAAAGAATTCTTTGGCCCAACATATCATAGTGCCAAGGTAGAGAAACCCAAGGGTAAAGCCTGGGCAGGCCACAGAGAGAGGGATAATCCTAGAGGAGAGATTGCCAGAGAAGGAGATCCCTCAATTCAGAATATGAACCTATTAATGGAAGTGATAAAGCTCAAGTTTACAAAATATGACTTATTCCAAAATGATTACACCTGTATTACCACCAGCATGACAAGAAGCCTCCTGTGTGGGGGAAATAACTTTAAGAAACCCATTTTCATTATAGACAAAATTGCTTTAACAATGATCAAGTCCAATCTTGTTTTATTTATATGCTCATTCACTTCTGCCATCTTGTATTATTTTGAAGTAAAATCCAAACATCTTATGATTTCTACAGTTACATATAGATACAGTATATATCTCTAAAAGATAAGTTTCATAAAAATAACTGCAATAATATTAAAAGTACCTAAACATTAACTATAATTCCTGATATTTATAGAATATCCAATGAATGTCTCACAAATATGGAACTTTTAATGTTTTGGTTTCAATCAGATGCAAATATGTCTTTACATCTTTTTAAATGTATGTTTCCCCCCATCTGTTTTTTTTTCCCCTTGCAATTTATTTGTTGGAGAAATGGGTGCTCCAGGGTTTACTAGTCTGGAGTTTGCTGATCATGTCCCTGTTGTGTAGATTTTTGTGGTCTTCTGTCCTCTGTATTCCCTGTAAATTGTCCTTTGAATTTGGAAGTTTGATTAGATTCAGATTCAATTTATTGAATGGTTTTATTGGGGGGCAAGGCCTGATGGAGGTGCATATTGTCTCTTTTCACCCTATTAATTCATTAGAGGTTACAAAATTGTGATTTTCAAATATGATCAGTTTTACTATCTGTAATATTTTATATACAAAGAAAGTTTGTGTTAAATCACCTTTCCTGATGTCTGTGTCTTCAAAACCATTGTTTCATATATTTTGTCTAGGATTTTTGGTTGTGTCAGGTGGGAGGCTAAATCTGGTCCATCTCTATTATGCCATCTTGGACAGAATGAGAAGTCACTTTACTATCAATAGAGCTTCATAATTTTTTCGGTATAGGTCTTACATATATTTTGTTAAATTCATTCCTAGAGATAAATTAACTGATATAGACACATAAACTCTTGTACTAAATATTCAATCATGTGTTTATCCAGCAATATTGGTTGGGTTTGACTATCTCCCAGTTTTAGCCTTGATATTCTCCTGATTATAAAAATGACAGAAATGATCTCTGTCTCCCAATGAGCTAACAGATAACAGCAATATCAAGTTTGCATGTGTGCGCACGCGTGCATACACACACACACACACACAAACACTCAGCAAAGTGAAGGTAGTTCAAATGAATGTTTTGGTGATTCTCTTGAGAAATCAGAAAGGCTTTTGGAGGATGTATCATTTGAGCTAATATAATATCTGCTATCTACATAGATTTTTGGCATAAAATGGTGAGAGTAAATTCTCTCCAGGAAGAAAAAACAGCAAGATCAAAGGCATCAAGCTGTGAAAATTTAAAATTCTCAAAAAATGCAGTAAGCCTTCCAATTTGGCTAGAATGTTGAGTTATTAATTGCAAAAATTTGGAAAGAAAGATAAGAAAAGTAGTTTAGTAGCAGATTCTGGAGAGCCTTGGATATAAAATTCGTTTTGGGCTTTACTCTTAGGGACTTATTGAAAAAAAAAAATCTAAGTAGAATAGAAAAATAGTAACCTAAGAGATCAATTCCAGATAGAATAGTCTGGCATCTGTATATGAAACAAAAATTCAGTCTGTTGGTACTGAAGGAAAAAGGTAAGGTATCAACTGGAACTCACCCAAATACATAACAACAAAGGCAAATTTAATTGAATAAATTCTAGGGTAGACTTAGATGTATATTGACTAATGAAAAATAATTATTAGGCTACTAGAATAAAAGTTACCTAAATTACACAATATTGTATGTTGTTATAATTGCCCTATTTTATTTTTTAGCTTCTGTGAATCTCTTATTGTGCCTAATTTATTAACTTTATCGTAAGTATGCATGTGTAGGTGAAAACAGAATATATAGAGTTTGTACTATCTGTCATTTCAAGGCATCCACTGAAGGTCTTAGAATGTATCCCTCTCAGATAGGGGGACTACTGTATATATCTTACTTTATTTTCACCCCTGCAACTATCAACCACTTTTGCTTTGCCTTTATCAACATTGAAACTGCTCATGCCAAGGTCATAGTGACCTACTAATTTGAAAATCTAGCATGACTTCTCAATTGTTATTTTACATGATTTCTGATCGCACTTGACGCTTAAAAACTTCTGCCTTTTCAACGTACTCCCCTCTTGCTGTCCTATTTTACACAAACTCTATGAAGTTTGGTTGTACAATTCCCACTTCCAGCAAATTATAAATACCAAATCAGATAGCACTAGGCATAGACACACCATCATGGATTTCAGTCCCACTCAGCTGGTTTCTTCTTTGTCTACTTATTTTCCTGATCTTCCTATATATTTTGTGCATAGTTCTACCCTGGCATTCCTGTATCCCAAAGTCTTTGGATTTCTTCTCTTGTACTAAGGACTTTTAATCAACTCTACTGTATTTAGCACGAGCCATCAAAATACATGTTTCAATCAATCAACTGAATCCAAGTGGCTTCAGGTGTCACATTTGCTTATTGGACAACATCAGTACATTCAGCATGATGTAAATATATGCTCTTCCATCTTTGTTTGAGCTCCATTCCCATGATTCTTTTATTATTTTTTTAAAAATTATAATTTAACAGCTCTGTAAGTTTCCTCCTCTAGTCTTGACTTGTTACTGGTACATTAAATTTTCTTTTAAAAAGATGAACACCCAAGTATCTCTTTGTTAAAAGTAACCTTCTGAGTTAGTATTTATAAGACACAATAAATACCTGAAATTAATATTGTATGTCATCTATAATTGAAAAATAAATTTAAAAAAAGAATTAAAAACCCATAATAGTTGCATTATTCTAATAGAAGCTTCACTGTTGCTCTCATTCATAGTCCTGTTGTCATCATAATATGATACATGGTACTATTCAGAGATACACATATGTCTGTGCCTATTTGGCAATAATTTTATAACATAATTTTATACCTATATATAAGGATAATACGTGTCGTTGTGTAGAAAATGAATATCCATTTAGGATGGGTAAGAGAGAAACTGACATTTCTCTCTATATTTCCAAGAATTGTGATAGATGTAAACAATTCCTGTGTTCCATGACGGGGCATAGAGTTGTCATTTTGCCTGTGCCCGTTATGCTAGCAAAGCCCATTTTAAGAATGGGGACGCGCCAAGGTGGCACAGCTTAGATTCTTTGTAAGCATTATCTCGTTTCATCTTGGTAACAGCCATATGAGACAGAGTACTAACTCATCTACAGATAAGGAAATTTAGGCTCCAGAGATTTAGTAACTTGTCCAACTGCAAAGACCTAGAACAGAGCAAAACTGGAATTCAAATCTGGGTCTCTGATACCAGAATCTAATCTTTCCCCTGATCTGGGCCCATTCAGCCATTTTTAATCACTAGGTGCAATGTGATGAATGTTTATGTCCCCCACCTCCCCGATTTTTATGTTCAAATCCTAACACCCAAGGTGAGGCGATTAGGATGGAGCCTTTGGTACGTGATTATATCATGAGAGGAGCTCTCGTGAATGAGATAGGTACCCTTAGTTTTCTGAACTGTATAGTTTTCCTTGTTCAATTTAACATTTCTCTACTGTTGTAGGATCCTCTTTATGAATATGAAACACTGTGGTTCAGTGATGTTCTTTAAAATCCTTGAGGGATATTGTCCTTATGCTAGACAGCCATGGGTTGCAATGTTTTAGGGCTCGTATCCCACATTGTATAGTTTCATTTATTTCCTCCCATAGTACTATCTGATTTGGTATTTTTATTGTGCCAGAAGTGGAAATTGTACAACCAATTGATAGTGTTTGTATAATATAATGACTGAAATGTTTTTTTCTAGCAGAAGGATTATGGTCCCCCTAAAAATTTGAATACATCTAGTTTGGATACTGAAGTCTTCTTTTCCATCCTTCTGCATTTATGATAACCTTCTAACATACATAAAATACTGGATAAGTTACTAGCAATCAGTAAAATAAAAACATTTCAAACTTTTTTGAGTTAAGTTAAAGGTTGATATTATTCTCAGAGTTTTCCTAGAGAACAGAAATATTGTGATCCATGCGATAAATGAATTTTATGACAGAGTATAATATTTTCATCTTATAAAGAACAGAGAATTTACAATTATGGGTTTCATTTTCTTCTAATGAGATACCACATGATTGCTTTTGATAAGGAAATGTCTGAGGATAGTAGAAGAAAATTATGAATTGTATGACACCTAGCTTCAGCTTAAACAGAAGACCTTAGGGATAGCAGGGAAGGCACTTCAGATTAAATATTATTCTCTACATACCAACTCTTTGCATTATATAGAATTACTATAGCAGAGCTTTTGATATTGATAAAGCCTAAGTGACTTTCTTTTTGATGATTTGCCACCAAAAACATTTATTTCAGCTAGAAGAAGAGGAATAGTTTTTTCCTTAACCATATTTTTAGCAAATTGCTACTCAAATAATTGCCCCCACCTCCCAAGATTTTTCTGGTTGTTTGAATCAATGTCTCACTTGTGCATTGAAGCATATTTTTATTAATATAATTTTATAAGAATATGGATGAGTTCAAATAAAACAAATTCTAATTATCAACAAAAGTTCTTTTCCCTTATTGATATGCATGTAATTAAATTCAACACCACGTTGAGTTCCAAGGCTGGGCCAAATAACTAGCTAGTGACATAGCCTGGTACAACATATTAGGTAGGATGTTTGAAATACTGTGAGAGGCAGTGGGAGAATAGATCTAGCGAGACATGGTATTTGACAGGAATCTTGGAAGGTTAGTGGGATTTTAAGTTGTAAATATTAGAATAAATATTATTCCAGTAAGTGGCATAAAAACAAAAATACAAGGACAAATAAGGGACAATTTGTCAATGAAACCAAAAGGTGCAGGTGAACTTTTCTATGGATAATGTGGAATTTGGAGTATGATAGTAACATATCTTTCGTACATACCAGTTGCAAAGAATGTGCTTTATAGGTATGATCACATTTAATCTTCATTTCAACATTATGATTTAGGTCCTACTATTGACTCTCATTTACTGGTGAGAAAGCTCAGTGCTATAGGGGTTAAGCAACATCCCCGAGGTCACCCAGATAATTAGTGGCAGAGTTTGGATTGAACTCAGTTTTGCTTAATTTTAGAGCCAGCACGGATTCTTTCCTACACATTTGGAGATACACTGTAGAAACTGAAAATCTGAGTTGAGGGCATATTCTCAGGTGAACTGTACCCTTACTACAGTAAACTATATTGCCATATTCTTCATTATATTCATTCTTACAATATTCTTGTGAGCTGGGTTTGAAATGAAAATGAATTACAAAGTTGTTATGACACAAAGGTAGCGGCAAGACAAGAATGTCCTCAGGTGTTCTTGACAAGAATATACTGCTGGGCAACAAAAGAGTGGCAATTTGCCTTTTTTCAAGAACCTACTGTTTGTAATCACCACGTTAGTGCCTGTTATATTGAAATGCAATGTTAAATATTTCTTGAATAATCCAAAATGTAGGAGGCATGCTGTTTGCTCTGCCAGAATCTCTTCCTTGAAGAAACCGTCCTTACTCTACCCTGTGTTCCTGGAGGGACCGTCAGTATAAGTGCTCTAACTTTATTCTTCTAGAGAGTCTCACGACCTGTACTGAATGAGGTAGAGTACTGCACTTCCTCGGACACAATGATCAGTCCAGAAGACGCGTGTGGTCCAAAGAAGGCTAACAGGACAATGTTTCTGCTATTGATGCGTGCTTATCACGAAAAAAAAATCTGTTTACACTGAGATGAATTATCTTAGAGGATGTGAGTCTTGGGCTGTTGGCTAAGCAGAAATGAGAAAGGGCCCCAGTAATACTGTCTAAACTCCTGTTTACTTATTCAAATGTTTATTTATTCAAAAACTATTTATTGAGCACCCAGATTACTCTAGACACTCGTCTGGGCTTAAGGATACAGCAAGGAGTACAATGGAAACTTTCCTGTTTCTAAGAAAGAGACAGAAACTATATACACACACATCCACCTCCCCACACACATACCCAAGTGAAGTGGTTGTAAGAACACAGAAAAAATATAAAACAAACAGTGAAGGACATTTTTTAAAAAGATGATCAAGGAAAGCAATACTGCAAAGGAGAACTTAGAGTAGAAATTTCAATGAAGTGAGAAAGAAGTCATTTAGATATCTTGAGGAAGAGATCTTGGCAGAGGAAACAGCAGCTTCAATGATCCTGAGTTGGAGCGAGGTGTCCTGTGTGGTTGAAGCAGAATGACCGCAGGAGATGGTGGGAGATGGAAAGAGGGGAGAACAGACTATGGAGGGCTTGTAGGCTCATTATGCTATTCTGAATGACACGGAAAACATTTAGAGTGTTTGGTCAAAGGTGTTAAATAATGTGAACATTTGGAAAACAAAACAAATGCAAGCTATAGTGAATGATCAACCAGGACAGATGTGCTGATTGGTGATGTAAAGCCTAAAATTTGATTATTGGTTTGCAATGTGAAGGTCACCTGTGGCCTCGATAGAGTGATATATGTAGAATAATGGAGATGAAACTCAAGAGAGAATGGAAGATTAAAGACAGTCCCATCTCTGGATTTTCTACTTAAGATTTTCTATTTAATTTTTTTTTAAAATGAAGCTATTTTGAATTAAGTTTCTGTCTTGTGAGAGCAAAAGAGACCCGATTAATTTTTAAAGAAAGGCAGCAGTCCAATTTCCAGTGTGACAGTTACAAACAATGATATGCTGTGCTCATAGAAAAAAACATCTTTACAGGAGACTACAACATAGACAAAACTCTGCTTGCAGAAAGAATTGCTTTTTCATCAAAATTCCTTGTCCTGATTAATAGTACCATTATTAAGGGCTATGTAATTGGGTATTTGAACAATTTGTCCTCAATATAGATCTTGTTAATGCTATATTATAAACATCTCAGATTTGTTACAATCTTCTCTATGTTTAGTCCACTAATATAATGTGGTGTGGTTTAACTTCCGCAATTCTGTGTGTAGTAAGCAGATTGCTAATTGAAAATATGCATAACTTTGTTTTTTGCTATTTTATAGTTCACAGCAATAACCCTGTTAACTTCTCTCGGAAAGTTGCTATGGAAAATGAAGCATAACATAACACACTATTCATACAGATTTAACATTTTGCTTTATATTTTTTCTAATGGAAGTTTTGTGCATATGTTCAGTTTTATATTACTCCATATTTTAATGTCTTAATTTTCTTTCAATAAAAGTAGAAGTTATTTGATATGCTAACACCACACTGCCATACAGAGGGTATTTCTTTAAGCTTTTAAAAATACTTTGGCAGTCTGGTTATAGAAGATAGAGTACACAGAAAAAGACAGCTAATGCAAATCTTACTCTAGAACTCTCTTTCACATATCTGGAATTTAGAAAAAGGACCTTGAATATTAAAAATTCTTAATTATCCAGAAAGCATTTGAATTATTAATATCATGTTATTCAGAAAGGGATTGCAATGTAGTTGACTAGGTAAAATGATCTTTAACCTCTAGGCTTTACTAAAAATCCTATATAGTGACATAGGAATTACAGTAACAACCTTTGATATTTCACTTTAAAATAAGCAAGTGAACAGCGTAAGCACATTAAATTCATGTAACAATCATTTAAAATTATTTAATTGGATCCATTAAGTTATTTAACCCAGGATATTTATTGATCACTGAGTTGAGCTGTTAACGGATTAGATGTTAACATTGCACTTTGCAGCACAAGTGAAAACTGCTGTGTTGCTGCTCATTTCAACCAATTTTAGGTCTTTTTGGAAGATGAGAAACTTAAGCTGAGAAGATGATCTGGATTGGATTACCCATCTGGCATGTCACAAAGCATACAACATTGACTATTAATTGTATTATTTGTGCAGTATATTTAAAATTAGCAATATTACAATTTTCCTTCAAAAATATTAAATCACAATTGTTCAAACACTAACTCCTGATTTTAAGAAAAATAATATCCCATTATATTGTAGCTACATTTTGGTTTAAACTTCTTGATGCTTTTGTTTATTTTTCCTAAGTTGTTTCATATCTATTTTTTTATTTTTGCTAAAGACTCCATTCCTGTTCTCCAGAGCAGAAACACTGTTGTCTATGTATTCAGATGAAACACAGAGGGCAATACTTTTAATACGATATTAAAAATCTCCTTGTAACCATTGTGTGGTAGGCAGAATCCTAGGATGACCCCAAAATTCCCTCCTGTTGATGTACACAACCTGCATGACTCCCTCGCTTGGACTCACAGGACTTGTGAATATGATGGACTCTCTCACTCCCTTGATTGGGTTGTGCTGTATAAGATTCTGTCATAACAGACTGGAGGGAGATTCTCATGCTGGCTTTGAAGGAGAAGCTTCCATATTGTGACAAGGCCATGTGGCTAGAACCTGAAGGTTACTACTAGAAGCTGAGAGCATTCCCCAGGGAACTCAGTCCTTCAGCTGCAAGAAACTGAATTCTGCCAACTACGTGAAGGAAGAAGACCCTGAGCACCAGATGGGAATGCAGCCTAGGCCAATATCTTGGTTGCATCCATGTTAAACCCTGAGCAGAGAACCCAGCTACACTGTGCCTGGACTTCTGACCTAAAGATACTGTGAAACAATACATAGATGTTGTGTTAATGCACTAAGTTTGTGGTAATTTGTTATGCAGCAATAGAAAACCGATACGATCTGACTTCTTTTTCTATATTCCCCTCACTCTTCTGCCATAAATGATATAACAGTAGCAGAAGGCCTTCCATGATTAATCTCAAAATAAGCTATCGAGACAGTAATTGTAATGAAAATATGGCCAACTGAAGATGACTTCCGATGTGTTAGGGAAACATTTTGTTAATCACTGGTTACCTGTGCCACTTCTACATTTATATTTGTGCGTTTTCTTAATTCAGACACATGTTTTTAAAACTCCCTGAATTAGGTGCTCATTCCCAAGAATTCATAATGAAGATAAAACATTCTTTATAAACAACTGGTTTTATAAAATGAACTATTTGCCAATCATTAAACAATGCCCCAATGTATTTGAATATTTTCTTGACTAGGTTTTATCATGCTCCTTTCTGGAATTGGGATGCAGTGCCTTAAACTGACGTCTAAAGTATCTTGCTCCCCGAAGGCAGAGGACTGAGTTGTTTTGCAACTGTCATTCCCTGCACATGTGCAAACTTAGGCTGGTAGGTATTTGATGTTTATACAATCGTCAGTTCATTTGAGTTATTTGCATCAGGATCACATAAGCCATTGCTTTATAAATGAAATCTATATCCTTAATTGTTGCTTAAAGTGTCTTCATAAAGTTAGTGTTATGAAGCAGCAGTGATATGAAAAGTTATCATCTATGTGGAAGGTTATCTGTTATGGGTCATGATTATTTTTGCTCACTATGTGTGGCCACAATATAAGGCCATGTTTAGTATAAACACTGGAATTGTGTCTTTTTGTCTTAAGGCGAAGTTGGGTTTCATGTCATTATATAAGGCAAAAGTTACACATTACCTTCGAAAAATTATTTAAGCCTATCTGTGTTTTATTAGATTGATGTTACAAAGGTTGAGTAATAGTTGAACTACATTAAATTGAACTCATTCTAAATTCCTGCCTTCACTATGCTTTTTACTTTAATTATTCACACATCATTTTACCTCAGCTAACCAACCAATTCTTCATTGTAAATGGATCTTTGTACATATAAAATCACAGTAAGTTATAACAGTTAAAAATAAAAAACGGAACAAATATCAAATAAATACAATCAAAATGACACTCCAGATCTCAATATTGGTATCAGATAAGAAAACATTCAAAGAAAAAGAAAAGCATTAAAACTGAACAAAGTGGCCATTTTTTAGTAGGTGAACGACACCAAACACAATGAAGTTCTAACAAAACGAAATCTTTACAAAGAAAGTTGGACTTCAAAACTGATGACAGAAAAATCATAAGGAGAAAAAAAAACTCACAAGTGTTGAAGAAGATTTGAACAAAACACTATTTTTAAAAGTAGATAAAACAAAAAAGAATATAGACAATCTAAGTAATATAATTAATCACATTATTTTAAATATTTCTATATATCAAATTTTAGAAACTCTAAAGAGGGCCCAAGTCTTAAATACTATTTATATCAGTCAATGATTCCGGGATAGGAAATAGAGATCACTAGCTATTTTAAGCAAAAGGCATTTGATACAGACAACTTAGAACAAAATGCCTGGAAAGGCAAGAGAAGCAGGTTGCGGGATGATCCCCCAGGAGCAATTTCCAGAATCACCCTGACAAATAGGCTTGTGAGGTTGCTACTACGTTTGCCATATTCAGAAAATTCAGTAATCAGATGAACACCATCTGAACTGTCAAGTTTAAGAACACACCACGGGAGCTGTAATCTAGGCATCAGAAAACTTCTGCTCATGCCTCCACTGTGAGGGCTTTTGAAGTTAACAACTGGGCACTGGAGTAATGCCATCTCTGTCTTTATTTGCCAGCAGCAGGAGGCAAAAAAAAAAAAAAAAAAAGAAAAAGAAAAAGTTGTTCCCCACCTCACTTGCACTTTCCCAATCTCAAGAATGGGTTGGGCATTTTCAGTCTAATCTAATTTACATTTATATCCTGAATTGCCAGTTAACTTTGGAAATGTGTGTTTTGTTTTGTTTTGTTTAACTTTCCAGCCTCTGTAGTATAAAAAGAAGCCCTAGAAAATAGAATGGACACTGACTGTCAAATTAACCATATATGCCACATCCATAAAACTTAACAGAAACATTTTAAAAAGTGGTATATATTCAGATGCAAATCATGTGTTTTTTAATGCTAAAAAACTGATATGCAAATCATAGTATTAGACCATGAATTAATAAAACTAGCAATCAATCATATATCTATAAGCAAATAAACACAAACTCAGACTAAAAGTAAAAATTATCCTATAGAATTCTTGTATAAAATAGGAAATTGAATCTGCAGGGCTCCCATAAAATAATGAAACAAAGTATTTTATAACATTTTCAGAACGAGGCCAAAGATATTATAGAGAGTCAAATACATAGCATGAAATGCTTTCATTCTTATAAAACCTTTATTCCTGATCTTCTTCCTGAAAGCAGCTATTCCTAATAACTTTGCCTGCAAATTAAAATAAGTAGATAGCTTCTATATATACCAAAATTTCAGTTTTAAGAAATTATAATTCTCAGGGTCATCAAGGGTAGAATGACCGTGACATACACTCAGAAAAATTGTAAGTCGGTCCAAAATCTTTGAAGGGCAATTTGGCAACATGTATCAAAAGTCTTTAAAATATGAATAAACTTTGATGTCTTTTCGTTTTTGGAAACTTTAGGAATGTAATCTGAAACATACACAAAGAACATGGAATAGGTTAGCTAGTATAGCACTATTTGGCAAAATTGTCCAGTATTAGCAAAAGGTTAGATAAGATATGATACAACTTTAGTGCTCCCTTACTTAAAAATAATGTTTGGAAATAAAATAATACTTGGGGAAATGTCCATTATATATTATTTCATAAAGAAAATTTTATAGAATGATGTACAGCATAATCCAAATTTCTCTCTATCTATATAGAGAAATTTACACTGGAAATCTAAATGGAAATGTATTAAAAGTTTTTTTTATAGTAGCTGATGTATCAGTCAATATAAGTTACATTATAATTTGGAAACAAACAGTACCAGAATCCCAGTGGCTTAATATACAACAGTTTATTTATTTGCTCTCTCAAGGTCTGCTGAGGGTAGAGGCAATGTTCCAGGGCAGCTGTCTTCCATGTGGGAGCTCAGAACCCCAGGCTAATTTGATCATGTGGCACTTCCTAACAAGTCCTTCCATGATTGCTGTGGCAGGGGAGGAGGGAGTCTGCACAGTCCTATGGGTAGCTTTCGCTCTTGAATTTATATTTCACCTGTAAGCAAGTATAAAAGATGCAAAGCCTCAATATCTCAAACTAGAATCCAAAACTTCACTCACGCCAAATGTTTAAATATCTCAAATCATTCCAGTGCCTGAAAATGAGCTTCCAATCCATTTCATTCCTTTACAATAATGTTCTGGCTAATCTTGAACACCCCATTTACTCCAACGTAATCTTAATTACCCTAGCTACAATGAAAAAGAAATATTTACATCAAAGCCTTGATGAAAATTCTAGAATATGTCATCAATAAATAACAGCAAATTGAGATGTGATACACAGCTTATATTTGTCTCTTAGACTTTTTTAGGCACATTCTGCTTTCTCCTTTAGATAATGCTCATAAATGTTAAATATAATGGGATCTGGGGTGATTTTATAGATAGAAATCATATTGCTTATTCCATGAGACCTATGTGTATTTTTCCCAGTGGCTGCCATTATTTTGTTTTGTTGTTCTCGTAAGTTTTGCCAGGAATTTTATGGGCTCTAACTTACAAGCAGCTTGTATTGCCCAACATTGATTGGGGGCAGGGTAATATTTTAGTCATGCTCCTCATCTTGTGTATAACATTGTGTTAGCTCTTCTGCGTTCCAAATCACGGCTTATTGTGGTGTGAAATGAAGTTGATTTTAATCTTAAAGAAGGAAACTTACTTCCGTAATGAACTTTAAGGACAGAATCATGCCCTTTTGTTAGAAAAGGATTAAGAGCAACTGGGCGCCATAGTTAAAAGACCACTCTAGTTGGTACATAAACATAATAAATAATAGAAAATATATTGACATTGAACAACATCTCAGATTACTGGACCTGCATTAGGGACAGATCTTAGATCTCTTCCTTTAGGGTTGTTCCATCTCTAAAGTGAGAATGATACAGTGGAGGCAAGGAATTCTAAAATGTATTATACAACTCACTACTAATTAAAGTGCTCATGTACAGATACTACAAATAAGTGACTTATTTAGAACAGGTGAGATGGGATAAATGATGGAAAAAGAAAGATAAATTTTTTGAAAAGAAAATCGGATATAGTGTTATTAGACATATAAGATCTATACGATTTCTTTATTCCTTCTGCATGTGGTTATAATCAAATCCAACTTTTCCTATTTCACATACAAAATGAAGTTGGGAATTGGGCTGGGAAGGGAATTTCAATTGGCTTTGACAGGTTGGAGTAATTTTCAACATGGCTTTGAGATAGCGGTTTTGCTTGGCTAATACATATTTTTCAATTTTGTCAATTGAATCAGAAACCCCAAACATTAGAAAAGTGTTTGAATACTGGCTGTTTTGTGCCAGGAGTGCACATTGACTTTGGTGTACAATGGTAAGATCATGAATTTTGCTAAATACAATTGCAAACACATGTTTTATTGCAAAGCAGGCAATGAAGAACAAATTAAAAAATAAACAACACAAAAATGGTTTCACTAATAAACACTGAATAACACCAAGTGTGTTTTTAAAAATTATAAAAAATGTGCAACTACTATAATTACTTTTTACATTGCTAAAATATTGAATCATATTGGATGTGCTCTTTCTATTTTTTTTTAATAATTGAATCAAGGAGATTAAATCATGAAAGGTAGTATCTTAAATTCCACCCAGAAAGATTAGTAAAGACATTTTAAATGCATAAGGAACTAATTTCAGGACAATTGAAATTTTAATTTAATTATTAAAAACAGTCTTTTTTAAAATTTTTGTTAGATCAGAGTAGTATGGATTTTGGACAAAGACCATTCATTACAAGACTCAAAGAAAAAGGCATAACTACAATGCAATCTCTACATAAATAGAAAAATTATGAATGGGAAAATAGGTGAGATTTTAAAGCATATTTCATAAATGGAATTTTATTTTATTCTCTATCCGTCATTTTCATCATTTTACTTCTTTCTTTGAAATAATCCAGATATTTCCCATTATGCTAAAATATGGGACCATGATGTATGGAATCCTTATTCAAGAATCTGTCTGTGGGCAAATCAAAGCATCCCGACTCTTGATTCAGAATCTCAAATGTTCTAGCTTTCTAATCCTTCAATTTGCTCAGATTGTTTCCTACCATTAGAGCCACGGTACCTCCTCAAAATCATTCCTGTGAGACCAACTAGTGCTGAAATTACAAACCCAGAACTGTAGGGCCATGCCAGCCCCTTTATCTCAACTTAAAAACAATAGAAAGGACTTAGTTTATTTGTTCTTTCATTCACTCAATTTATGTCTTTCTTCGAGGTGCATATACTTGTCTATGCTTTTCTGACATTTTGTCTTGGTAATGTAGTCTGTCTTAAATTATAAGTTCCTATAGGACAGGGACCATGCCTATTTAATTTGTTTGTGACACATCCAACCCAATGAATGCAATGAAAATATGTGAACTTAACATATGACTCTGGATGATGATGGTGATTATAATAATTTATGTTGTTTCTTCTTTGCTTCTCAGTGGCACTTACTAGTAATTCACTCTTGCTGACAGCAAAGTTTGGTGTATTTTTTGTGTACATTTCTTTCAGCAAAAATATAACAAAAAAGACATACTGCATAAAATTTAACTGCAATATTTCTATAATTTCACTCCATTTCTCTGGCTCTCCTCCATCTATCTGACAGGGTTATAGATGAGGCCAAATCTTTAAATTCTTTGCAATTTTTTTCTTTGGATTTATAGCACAAGTCTTGATTATTTCATATCAGTCACTATTAATATAAGGCAAGCATTAAAGAAATGGGAAAGGGACAGTTAAAAGAAAAATGCTACAGAACAATGCATGGTATTTCTCTTCCCACATTCTAATGTAATCCATCATGGCCAAGACTTTACCTATCTGCTGGGTTCCCAGAGATTTAGAGCATTTTTTTTTTCTTTCCTGAAATTTTCTTTTTTCCTCAGAGTCAAGAAACTCCATACTGTCTTTTTTGTTGTTGTTCAAAGAGAAGATTCACTGTCCTTGAAAAAGTAACTTACAGAGAGTCACATTTCAATGTAATTATATAACTACTAATAAACTCATTTGATAACACCAAGGCTTCTCATTAGAAAATCATGTCAGTACTGTTTGTTGGCCCTTGAAGTCTCTCCTACATTGTTTCCTATGGCTAGTCCTAAGTGATACCAAAACAACTGAAGAATTCTAAGTGTTCCCACAATGAGGAAAAGTTTACTAAAAGATGGTCCATCAACCTAATAGAATATTATAGTAATTTAAAAGATGAGACTATATAAAAATATGGAATAATGTTAACAGTGTTAAGTGAAAAGTGATCATAGAATTACATAGACATCAGATTGCTCATCACTATTTAAGAGAAGCTTATTTGTCAATAAAGATTGGGATGAAACAACAGAAATGGAAATGCAATGGCAGAGCATAGAGGCCACATGCATAGACTTGCATCCAGGTTTCCTGAATTTGATTTCCAGAGATTGCTACTTTTTGTTGCCTTACCTTGAGCAAATTATGAAACCTACGTGGCTTACTCATTTGATAAACAAGGATTAATTATCTTTTCCACAGGGCTGTTATAAGGATGAAACTAATGTAATATATGTGCTAAATACTTAGAACAATGCCGAGTGCTTAGTATTACTATATGTATTGTTGAATGTTTTAAAAAAGTAGTTATATTACATTGGTGAGATTAAAGAAGATTTTGTGTTGCTTCTAGGTAGTATGGATTAAAAAATTGCATCATGTGGGTTAACTCTATTTAAAAAGCTAAAGAATTGCATAAATAATTTAGAAAGAATAATAATTAATATGAAATACTTTTGGATTCTGAAAGGTATACAACCTTGCTACCTGGAAAATTCAACCCATAGTTAATTTTCTAAAACATCTGGATAGTCAAAACTTTACTATTCTAAATTATTTAACTCTTGTTTACAAATTTCCAAATGTTGTTGAACAAATTACAAAATGTTCTCTAAATTGATTTTTGGTTATGTCATGTGTGTTTGGCCATCACAACCAAGTTGTACATTTAGTTTGTATTTAATATAATTTCCTTTTTTACACAAATAGTGATAAACAGCCAATTCTTATTGGACTTTAATATTTTCTTTTCCACAGAAAGAGATTTTTGTATGTCAAAACTTGGCTTCTCGTCTGTGTGTCCACACGCTCCTCTGGTGACTCATTTTCCTGCATTCTTATGTAATTTCTTCAAGTCCCTGATCTTCCTTTTGAGCTCTTTCTTTAGTGTCTTTCAGAAGAGACTTTGTGGGAATCCAGAAATTCTTACAGATCAGGTACAGAATTTCTTAATGGTTAATGCAGTCTGAGAAAGCTGGAGGCTTCTCTGCGGCCACTGTAGTTGCCAGGGAATTCAGGATTAATGATGGTCTCTATACCTAAATGAATTCCCATGACTAACTTCAGTTATCTCTAGCACTAACATCACCAACATACTATAATTTTGGCCTCTACTGGGTGCTTAAGATACTTTCAATCTACTTTAGGCAAAGAGTATTGGCCCCAGGAATGGATGAATCCAGAGCAAGGACTCTTAATTCATGGGCTGAGGAAGTCCTCTATTTGGCTGTTTTCTATTAGGATATTTGTCTCCTTTCAGCGTGGTTGTGCAAAAACAGGTTTATGATTATTTCTGGGAGGGAACGGCTCCATCCTAAGCTATCTTGAAGTGGGTAGAGTAAACCACCTTTCTTTTGCTTGCTTTTATTTGGGTTAAATTTCGCATAATGAGAGATAGAAATATGACCTTTGAGGTGGCAGGAAGGCACATGAAAAGCTGGAGCACTGATCTTAGGCCTATGGCTTGACATATCGTTCCATTTAGTTTAGCCTAATTCACCAGCTAAATTAGTGTTCCATGTTAATATTTGGGGCCAAAGAGAGCAGGTGATAGTAAATCATTCCTTTAACTGGTGCTCTTGTGTTTATATTTCATTTGGACTTGACTGTTTCAGGAATATATTAAGGACTTCAGGGTCCATTCATCAGTCTTAGAAACTCTTAAGGGAAGCATTTTTACAGGTTCATAGAAGCTAATATTTTTTTTCACTGATATAGCAGTGAAAACTGATTCCAAGTCACACTTGACTCTGTGCGATAGAAGATGCACAGTAATTATCTAGACCTTACAATACTGGCCAGCACCTAATTTCTATTAGTGAACTTGTATCACCATATTACTTATAATCACCTAGGAACATCTTTGAAAGATGAATGGTATAGAATATGAAGATTAGGTTCAATAGCAATGTCATTGCAGTAGCAATAATGGGCCAATATTTAATGCAGTTTTTTTCATCCTTTTTGTTTGTTTACACGTGTCTAGACCCCACTCCACAGTACATGTGCTTCCCTTGAACCACAGGTTTCTACAGGATCAATGCAAGGACTTTCACATAAAGTTGTGGTCAATGGTAAAATCAGTGAAGTGAGCAGAGCCAAAATCTGAATGAAAAGTCAATATGCCATTGGTCAATGAGGTGATTCTGAGTGGATTACCAAAGTTAAAGTAATAATTAAGATCTGTGGCCACAATCTAAGTATAAAGTTTGTAAGAATAAGAGCATCAGGTTGAATTCCAGAAGACTGGGGCATTTGCTTGCGACAGAAATTGTTAGTAGCTGTGGTTTAATGCTTGCTGAAGCAAGTTACTTAAGTAAGTGTGTCCTCCATATTTACAGGTCCATGAGAAGATGGGATACCATGTTTCTTTAATTCTAGATCAGTTCTTCCAACTTCACGGATGTGTGTGTGTGTGTGTGTGTGTGTGTGTGTGTGTATGGTGTTTTGGTGCAAAAAATAAAAGGTCTAGTTATCCTTTAGGGCATTTTTACCTGAGCCCCATTTAGTAAATTCATTTTTGTTATATTTAATGTTGTCCTGTAGTTTCCAAAAATTCTTTCTTCCAAGATATAGTTCACTGGAAAACAAAAACTCAAGAAAGAATACTTATGACTGTATCCCAAATCTATGAATATTATAGCAGGTGTTTTGTTATATCGAAATTATTCTACCTAAAACTGATTATTTATTTTCATATATAGAACTTATTCACTTTCCCCTTATAGAAGAGAATAAGACCATAGACGACTCTTATTAAGAAATGACTATTTGAATATTATCTCTTAAACTGAAAAATGAAGTGTATTTTCTTATGTTTTCCATCTCTTCGTTGAAGTACTCACTGTGTTTATCCATTCTTCTCCCCAGTTCAGTGAGCATCTTCACGAACATTACTTTGACCTCTTTGCCAGGTAAATTACTCATTTCCATTTCATTAAGGTTTTTTCCTGAGGTTTTATCTTGTTCTTTCATTTGGAACATACATATTCCTTTATTTCTTTATTTCGCTTACCTTTCTGTGTTGGTTTCTACTGGGGGTGCCAAAAAAATGTACACATTTCAAGAGATGTTATCTATGTATTATCTTTTGAAATTGAATTGAATTACGGTAGCAACGCGTAGTATGACATTTGCTCAAAAGATGGTGTTAATCAGATGAATGCTAGCGTCATTCATTGTATTACAATTTAAATACAGTTTTTTCCTTTCTTAAAATGTGTATGCATTTTTTTGGCACCCTCTGTATATAGCAAATGACACAACCATCTCTTCCAAGTGGCCCTGGGTATAGATGAGCCCTGTATCTAGATGAGCCCTGTGTTTACCTCAGTTTAGGCTGTTTAGAATAGATTCACAGGCAGCATCCTGTAAAAGTATGCAAATATATACAGTTCTGTGGGTCCACAAGCATAAGCCCCGCCTCACCCTGGCCAGGCAATCTGGTGGTGTCTCTCATGTGTCAGCTTAAAAAATTGGGGCTCCAGACAAGTGTATAAGCTCTTTTATGAGGGATATCAGACATGCTATGGCAAGGCAGAGGGAGAACACTAAAATGGTGTCCATAGTCTGCGTTCCTTGAGAGCAACTCTGCAGTTCACTAGATGTGTGCCAAACCTGAAGTCTGCCTGCGAGGCCAAAGCTCGCAGGAGAAGCAAAGAGGTCTCCTTCATGGAAAGACTGTGGGGTGTGCCTCTCTGTGGGTGTGCATTGCCCTGGCAATAACAGTTTGCCAAGAAACATCTCTTCGATTGCCACAGTCCCGTGTGACCCAAGAATGCAATCCCTCCCGCCCCAGCCACCAGAGCCAGGGGATCAAGGGGTGTACCCTGGGTGGCAGCTGCAAAAACTGGGGCACCAGATGTAAATGCCAGGACACCAGCTGTCTGTAAAGCTGCCCTTCAGGAGACACTGGAGTGCAGCAGAGGGAGAGTGCAAAGACAGCACCCACCCTCCAAGTTCTCTGTAAGTGATTACAGTCAGGCCTTAGACATGTGTTTAATTAGAAGCCTGCCCCTTAGGCTGCAACCACGATGATTAGCTAATAGGCCTCCTTCACAGAAAGATTGAGGTCCTGGATCTATTTTCTCTTGGTGTGTTCTTGTGGTGGTGGCATTTAAGAATTCTTTCTCTTACTGATTACAGTCCTGCGGGACTCACGAGCATAAGTCCCAATGACTACCAGAGCCAGGCAATATAAAGGTGTCCCCTAGTAGCAGCTGCAAAAACTGGAACAGATAGGGTATGAGCTCCTTTCTGGGTGACTCCAATTGTTATAATCCCATGGGACCAGGGACACAAGCTCCCCTGGCTTCCAGAGCCAGGCAGTCAAGCGGCATCCCCTGGGTGGTTGCCACAAAGATCAGAGCACCAGATGCTTATAAAAGTTTTCTTCTGGGAGATATTGGTATTCTGGAGCACAGCAAAGTGAGAGCAAGATGATGGCACCCATCATTCTCTGTCCCTTGAGGGTGTTCCAGCAAGATCCTAGACATATGTGTTAAATTAGATGCCTGCCCTTCAGGGTGACACTTTAATGTAAAAAAAAGGGAGGTGAGCCTCCCTCACTTTAAGTCTGGATGCAATCTGCTGTCTCTGAGCTGGGCCCTGAGGAGTATAAGTCTGAGCACATGGGCCCTTTAATAGTTATCTCTTAAATTGCTACAATCTTATAGGGCTTGGGATAGGAGACTTGTTGGTTTTCAAAGTTAAGTATTTTGGGAGCTCATCCCTCAGGTGCAAGTCCTAAAAGTTGAGGTGTCCAATGTGGGGTTTGAACCCTTCACTCTTCAGGGAGAAACACCAGGTTTTGAGTTTTCTCCCAATTTTGGGTCATCATGTGAAGGGTAGGATTTATGGCAAGATTGTGTCCTAGCTTCTCCTACCCACTTTGATGTGGTTTTCTTCTCATTTTCTTGATGTATAGTCATCACTCAGCCAGCCTTTAGTTATTTTTAAAGAGGAAATTGTTCTGTAGACTCAATGTGTCTTTGGGAGGAGGTGAGTTCAAGATCTTCCTACATCACCATCTTAAATTGGAAGCAAATAGAAATCACAGAACTGAATAATACAATAACTGAACTGAAAAATACACTAGGGGTTAAACATAAGACTAGATGAAGCAGAAGAAAGGGTCAGTCAACTAGAAGACAAGGCGGTGGAACTCACCCAATCAGAGCAGCAAAAAGAAAAACGAATGAAAAAAGGGAAGATAGCTTGGGAAGCTTATAGGACAACATCAAAATGACTAACGTTCTATTATGGAGGTCCCAGAAGGAGAAGATAGAGAGAGAAAGGGGCAGAAGTCTTCTGTGAAGAAATAATAGCTAAAAATTTCTTTAAACTGGGAAAGTCAATAGATATCCAGATCCAGAGAACCCAGAGAGTTATGCAAATAGATGAACCCAAAGAGACCCAAAAAGACCATACCAAGACTCATTGTAATGAAAATTTCAAAAGTTAAAAATGAGAAGAGAATATCATAAGCAGCAAGAGAAAAATGATTTGTTACATACAAGGGAGATAAGGCTATCAGCATATTATTTTAGCAGAAACATTGCAGGCCAGAAGGGAATGCCATGATATTCAAAATGCTGCAAGAAAAAAACAAATTTCCAACCAAGAATATTCTGTCTGGCAAAGTAATTCAGAATTGAAGGAGATTTTCAGACCAGAGAAAGCTAAAGGAGCACATCACCACAAAATTGGCCTTACAAGAAATGATGAAGGGATTTTTAGTTGAAAAGAAATGGTACTAACTAGTAACAAAAACTGGGAAAGTCAATAGACATCCAGATCCAGAGAACCCAGACAATTAATTACCCAAATAGATGAACCCAAAGAGACCCAAAAAGACCATACCAAGAACATTATAATGAAAATTTATGAAAAAAATAAATCTCACTTAAAAGGTAAATATATAGTAAAGTTAGTGGATCAATCACTTATAAAACTAGTAGTACAAAGGTTAAAAAACAAAAGGAGTAAAAATAACTATGATTACAATGATTATTTGAAAAATGCACAAGATAAAAAGATGTAAAATATGACATCAAACACATGAAATGTGGTAGGGAGAGAATAAAAATATTGAGCTTTCAAATGGGATCACACTTAAATTGTTACCAACTTAAAGTGGACTATTATAGATATAAGTTGTTTATGTAAACCTTATGGTAACCACAAAGCAAAAACCTGTAGTAAATACACAAAAGATAAAGACAAAATGTATGAACAAACCAACAAAGAAAGAGCAAAATGACATCAAACAACAAAGTAAGAGGCCAGAGAAGAGGAAAGAAACAGAGAGTAACTACAAAAATAGCCAGAAAACAATTAACATGGCAATAAGTACATACCTATCAATAATTGCTTTAAATGTAAATGGACTAAATTCTTTAATCAAAGACATACAGTGGCTGAATGGATTAAAAAAAAAAATCCATCTATATGCTGCCTTTAAGAGACTCACTTTAGATGTAAGGACACATAGAGATTAAGAGTGAAGGAATGGAAGAATATATTCTGAGCTGGATACCTATACCTTATATCAGATAAAACAGACTTTTGAAAAGACTGTAATAAGAGACAAAGAGAGTCATTACATAATGATAAAGGGGTCAATCCAAGAAGATGATATAGCATTTGTAAATATTTATGTACCCAATGTAAGAGCACCCAAATATATAAAGCAAATAGTAACAGACCTAAAGGGAGAAACAGACAGCAATACAATAATAGTAAGGGATTGTAATACCCCACTTACATCAATGGATATGTCATCCAGATAGAAAATCAGTAGGAAAACATGGGCCTGAAATGACACATTGGATCGGATACACTTAATAGATATTTTCTGAACATTCCATTCCAAAGAAATAGAAAACAAAGTCTTCTCAAGTGTACATTAGACGTTTTCCAGGATAGATCATATCTTAATGAATTTAAAAGTATTGAAAAAATATCAAGCATCTTTTCTGACCACAATAATTTGAAACTAGAAATCAGCAACATGAATTAGAAATCAGAAAACCAGAAAATTCACTAATATGTGGAGATCAAACAACATGCTACTGAACAACAAATGGGTCAAAGAAGAAATCAAAATAAAAATAAAAAAATACTTTGACACAAATGAAAATGAAAGTATAACATACCGAAATTTGTGGAATACAGCAAAAGCTGTTTCAAGAGGGAAATTCCTAGTGATAAATGCCTATGTCAAGAAACAAGAGAATTCTCAGATCAACAACCAAATTTCACACCTCAAGGAATTAGAAAAATAAAAACAAACAAAGCCGAAAGCTAGTAGAGGGAAGGAAATAACAAAGATTAGCAGAAATAAATAAAATAGAGACTTAAAAAACAATAGAGAATATCAATGGAAGTAAGAGCTGGTTCTCTGAAAAGATAACAAAATTGACAAGCCTTTAGGCAGACTCACCAAGATAAAATGAGAGGGCTCAAATAAATAAAATTAGAAATGAAAGAGGGTGTGTTACAACTGATATCACAGAAACACAAAAGATAATGAGAGACTACTACGAACAATTATATGCCAACAAATTGGACAACCTCAAGGAAATGGAAAAATTCCCGGAAACATATATTCTACCAAAAACTGATGAAATAGAGTATCTGGAAAAACCAATTAATAAGAAAAAAATTAATCAGTAATGAAAAAAACGTCTAAGACCAGATGGCTTCACAGTGAATTCTACCAAATATTTAAAGAAGAATTAATATCATTACTTCTTAAACTCTTACAAAAAAATAGAAGATGAAGGAACTTTTACAAACTCATTTTATGAGGCCAGCACTACCAACTGAGGCCCTGATACCAAAACCAGACAAGTACACCGCAAGAAAAGAAGATGACAATCCAATATCCCTGGTGAACACAGATGAAAAATTCTCAGCAAAATACTAGTAAACCATAGTCAGCAACAGATTAAAAGGATGATATGTCATGATCAAGTGGGATTTATTCCAGGGATGCAAGGATGGTTCAACATCTGTAAATGAGTAAATGTGATATACCATATCGATAAAATGAAGGATAAAAATCATATGATCATCTCAATGGATGCAAAAAGGCGTTTAACTAAATTCAACATCCATTTATGAGAAAAACTCTTAACAAACTGGGTATAGAGAGGAAACACCGCAACATAGTAAGGCTATAAATGACAAGTCCACAGCTAATGTACTGAATGGTGAAAAGCCGAAAACTTTTTCTCTAAGATTAGGAAAAAGACAAGAATGTCCTCTCTCACCACTTTTATACAACACAGTATTTAAAGTCTTAACCAGAGCAATTAAGTGAGGAAAAAAAATAAAAAGCATCCAAATCAGAATGAAAGAAATAAAGCTGTCTCTATTTGCAGATGACATGAGTTTATATATATCCAGTGCTAAAGATGCCACCAAAAAACTGTTAAAACTAATTTAAAAATTCAGGAATAAATTTAACCAAGGAAATAAATGATCTCTATACTTAAAACAATATGTTGATGAAAGAAATTGAAAGAGACACAAATAAATGGAGAGGTATGAATGCTTATGAACTGGAAGAATCAATATTGCTAAAATGTTCATACTACCCTAAGCAATATACAGGTTCAATGCAATCCCCGTGAAAATACCAATGGCATTTTGCAAAGAAACAGAACCAATTATACTAAAATTTGTATGAAACCATAAAAAAAAAGCCAAAATGATCTTGAGAAAGAAGAGCAAAGCTGGAGGCATCATGCTCCCTGATTTCAAACTGTATTTCAAAGCTATGCATATTATAATGGTATGGTATTGGCATAAAAACAGACACATAGATCAATGAAACAGAATAGAGAGCCCAGATGTAAACCCATACCTATATGATCAATTAATTTACAACAAAGGAGCTAAGAATATACAATGGGGCAAAGACAGTCTATTCAATAAATAGTGTTGGGAAAACGGGACAACCATAGTCAAAAGAATGAAACTCTACCACTATCTTATACCATACACAAAATAATAACTCAAAATGGATTAAGGACTTGAATGTAAAATCTGAAATCATAAAACTCCTAGAAAAAAAATAGGCAGTAAGCTCCTTGACATAGCTCTTGACAATGATTTTTGAGTCTGACACCAAAAGCAAAAGAAACAGAAACAAAACTAAATAGGACTGTATCATACTAAAAAGCTTCTGCACAACCAAGGAAACCATCAACAAAATGAATAGACAAATGGGAGAAAGTATTTGCAGATCATATATTTGACAAGGGCTAATATCCAAAATATATAAAGAGCTCATACAATTCAATAGCAAAAACAAAAAACAAACAAACAAACAAATCTGATTGAACAATGGGGAGAAAATTGGAATAGATATTTTTCCATAGAAGATATACAGATGGCCAACAGGTACATGAAAAAATTCTCCATATCATTAATCATCAGGGAAATGCAAATCAAAATCACATTGAGATATTACTACACACGTATTAGAATGGATATTATCAAAAAGACAAGAAATAACAAGTGTTGGCAAGAATGCGGAGAAAAGGAACCCTTCTGCACCACTGGTGGAAAAGTAAATTGGTGCATTTGCATAAAAGTCAGTATGGAGGTGCCTTAAAAGAATTAAAAAAAGAACTACCATATGACTCAGCAATTCCACTTCTGGATATTTATTTGGAGAGACCCAAACACTAATTTGAAAATATATATGCACCCTTATATTCATTGCAGCATTATTTGCAATAGCCAAGATATGGAAACAATCTAAGTATCCATCAGTGGATGAATGGATAAAGAAATTGTGGTATATATACAATGGAATAGTATTCAGCCAAAAAAAGAATGAAATCTTACCATTTTCAACAACATGGTTGGACCTTAAGGACATTATGCTAAGTGAAATAAATATGTCAGACAGAGAAAGACAAATACTGTCTGATCTCTATTATATGTGGAATCTAAAACAAAAACAAAACATGCTCTTAGATACAGAGAACAGATTGGTGGTTGCCACAGGTGGGGGCTGGGGCTGGTGTGGGAGAAATGGTTGAAGGAGGTCAAAAGGTAAAAAGGAAAAAACAAAACAACAACAGAAAAATACTACAGATATCTGTTAAATCTTAGTTCAGCTGCATTGTTTGTATATGTTTTATAATAAGTGGTAAAAAGGAAGAATAACTTTATCTACTTTGTACTACATTGAGAGTAGTAAGATATATACAGATAATTTATAAAATTTTGATTGTGAAGATTCCTTGAGATAGGGAAAAATTAAAACATTTTTAGCTTTGATATGAATCCTATATTTCCATCTTTTATTACAAAAAAAAAAAAAACCTTACCAAAGAATTCTTTGACCAGGGTATGCTTTTTTTTAGTAGATTCATTCTGTTACCAAAATTTCCTGCATCAAGAAGGCATAGTACCGTCATTTTCAAGATTAAGCATGGAGGCAATGGGCAATGTTCTAATTTAGAAATAGAGAAGATTTTTAGAAATGTAGTAATACAGCTTCATGGAAAACAGGAAAATGACTCAATAAAACCATCTGGTCATTGAAGAGAAAAGGGTATGCCACACGTATGTGTCCCTGCTGTGTGAGTAGCCTAGCATAGTGAGGGGCCTGTTTATAGTCACCACTAACAGCTGGTTATCATTCAGTCGCTAGGGCTGGTGCCCAGTGATTTTCAGTTCGGCTTGATATTGGCAGTGGCTTACATCTATCTGATAAGTGATGCGTCAATTTGTGGGCCCAGGTTTTAAATACCTCTGAATTCATTTTAAGGGACAATCTAGGCCTGTGTAGGAGCTTCTTCAAAGTTGACCTGAATGATTACAAAAGGTTGCACGCCATCATGGTTTTCTGGCTTTTACACAGCATACCATCCTTATGGGATAGTTGCTACCCATCCAGGCCTCTTAGGACTTGGCTATCTCCTTCTCTAAGTAGCAACAGGAGGACATTATTTAAAGCTTTGGGCAACTAGATAACCACTTTTTGCCACGCAAGGCTGTCTTTAATGAGAATTATATTTACATATATATACGTGTGCATTGGGGACATGTAGCACAGACATTTGCTGTGCATTTAGCTCATACTTGTACCAATAATCAGCTAGACATTGGAAGATGTCTTTTGGATTTTGTTGTATCTACTGCCAGGTCACAAGGTTGTGTTTGAAAGTTCAGGAGGTAAAAAGCCCAAGTGGTAGCAAAAGCAAAGAAAATATCATCTATTATGGTTGAGGAAATGGCCAATCTGCAATAATTACAGCTTCTTTTAGTTCATACTTATTTTTTCCCCATTTATAGTTCCTAGAGGTTAGAAAATGCTTGCTTGTATCCCATTGTCCTTCTTTTTCTTTTAACACAAAGAAGTCATTTATTTTAGAAATCCAGTGGTCTTTAGTGTCATTTTAATGTACATCTGAGTAAATTTTAGAGTCAGAGGAGTAAATGAAATGCGGTATTTACATTTTGCTAATTTTCTTCTCTTGTTAGAAAGCTATTTTTCAGAAAGAGAAATATGTTAAAAATGTACGTATTTTAACTATAAAAATCAATTGTCATAAATTGTATATATAGCAAATCACATGGGAAGTCTTTATTTCCTAATTTAAAAAAGCTGCCTCAAAGAAATGTTTCAGCACACAGAGGCACATGGGCCACTTGGCAGACAGCCTAATTGAAACCAAGGACTGGGGAGAAGAGCTGAACTCTGCATCTGCCGTCCAGAGCTGGCTGCGCTACACTTTGAACCAGCGCTGATGGCTTTGTACACAAAGATCAAAATGAGTTTGTTTTATTCAGCTGGGTTGTGGAGGTGCACGTATTTTGGCTTCTGGATGCAATAAAGCATTGAGTTCTCAGATAAACAAACTATAAATCTAATCAAGCCTGGGCACAATGATAAGTAGATTGCTTGAGAAAGGAAGAGAGAAAGTGGGAGAGAAGGAGATGTGGGGGTGGGAGAGAGATGGAGGGAGAGAGAGAGAGAGAGAGAGAGAGAGAGAGAGAGAGAGAGAGAGAGAGAGAGAGACTCACAAAATAAAATGGCCCAGTCCCATTTTGTGCAGTGGAGTACTGAACATGAATCTTGGTATGCTGCCAGTTTTAACAACTATTTCTTCTCCTCTTCCATTTCCTCTCCCTCCTCCTCCTCCTCTTCTTCTCTTCTCCCTTCTAGTCATGTTGCCATGAGATTGCAGATACATTCTCTATTATAGAACTGTCTTGGGAGCTACATCAGACTCCTTGAATGGAAGCAGGTGAATGATTATAAAATGTTTCTTCTTAAGTTGGAATTTGAGGACTTTGAAATATTCCCTTTCTGTTTCTCAAAGCAGTATAGGCAAATAATATGTAGGTAGTGTGTTCCTTATGTGCCGTTTGTAGCCATCATTATCAGGTAACCTTTATTTGTCCCAGTTAGGTGTTTGGAAATAAAACAAAAGAACGCTGAATATTCTATCTTAAACATGTTTAGATGCAACAACTGCTAAGCACAGTTGAGTGTTTCAGCTATGACGAAGAAATGGAAAGATGTCATTGATTTATTCATGTGCTTTGGAAGCATTTGCCCACCACACAACTTCAAATATTGTTGGAATCAATCCATCTCCTTACTTTACTAAGTAGCTGTCAGATAAATCTCCAGATATGATAAAATATGTGCCCATTAGGAATGACTGAATTCCACAACTAGATTTCACCTGAAATCTGAATGATGAAGTTTTCATTTAAAGTTAATACGTAAGTTGACAGTTTTAGAAATTGCTCAAGATATAAATCACAGTGATTTAGAAACTTCCTCCAGTAATACAGAAATCCTGGCTGTATAATAAATAACAAATTTCTAAAAAATAGACACCTATAATCTGAATCACTAATGAGACATTTACAGCATGGTTAATTGTTTTTTAAAAAAAATCTTTTAAAATTGAGATATAATTCACTTACCTTAAAAGTTATGCATTTAATGCATCCGATTCAAATAGTATTTAGTATATTCACAAATTTGTGCAACCATTGCTTCTATCTAATTCCAGAACATTTTCATCACCTCAAAAAGAAATGCTGTATCCATTAGCAGTCTTTTATAGAATTTATTGATGGAGATTTCAGGGACCTAGTAGTACTTTCTTTCTAACTTCCAATTTGAATAAAGCTTAATTTGTAGTTCTTGAAAATCAACTTTGATATTTATTTTTCATCTACAATTTCCGTTCTATTAAGATTCTGTGGATAACCAAAATATTTCAGGTACCTACTGAAATGTAGCAGTGTTTAGAGAGTTCACATTGCACTGGATAAATTACCTAAGTCACTTAGTGTCTCAAAATTTTAGTCTTATTGCACATGAGCCAAGCAGGCTAATAAATTGGATTGGGTACTACATTGTCCAGAGACTCAAGCTAGGACTCATGTTTCTTGTTCAGAAAATATATAGAATGTTCAATAATCATAATAGTAATAATAATAAAGAAGGAAATGAAGAAGAAAGTGAAAATGAAGGGAAAATGTTAACATAATTTATTGATCACTTTACTATGTTAGGAATTTGTTGAATATACTTTTAGTAACTCATTTATCTTCAGTACAACTCGTGTACATAAGCAGCATAATATAATATAGTATTAAGTGTAACTTGGTTCCAAGTAGCAGAAACCAACCCTGTTTATTTGTAGATATATAGTGAATTTATTGGAAGTATATCTAGAGGCTCCTCAATATGCGGGCAGATAACAGGCTTATCAAATAGAAGAAACCAAGGAAGGTATAGAAGATGGAGCAGCAGAAATATAACAGTAGTTGTGCCACAAAAACAATGCGATGTCATACCATTGCTGCTACTGCTGCTGTAACAAATATGACCTCCTGCTTTCCTGATACCATTGCATTAATTGCTTAAGATTCAACAAGCAAGGAATGACAACCAAGATGGCGCAGTAGGTAAATGCTGTGTTTACCTTCTCTCATAACCACATCAATATTACACCTAATCCACAAAACAGCCATTATTGAGAATTGCCTAAAATCAAGCTGAACTGAAGCTTTTCAACTAAGGACGTGCAGAAGAAGCCAGCTCCAGACTAGTAGGAAGGTCAGAGACACGGAACAGGCTGGTCCCATACCCGCGTGTGACTATGAAAGATCAGCAGGGCTATTTCGACTGTGGGGTTACCTCCCCATCACCTAGAAGGGTGAGAGATCCCAGCCCCACTCCAGCCCATGGTTCCAGTGCTGGGGAGAGAAGTCCCCATAATTTTTGGTTGTGAAAACCAGTGGAGATTGTGACTGAGGGTAGCTGCACTCCCAGGCCTTCCTCTTAAAGGGACTGAGCGTGGATTTACCTACCAACGGAATCACTCGCTCTGAGCTCCAGTGCTGGGACAGCAGCTGAAAAGGCAGCAGGGACACATGGTGGGGAATTGAGTTGTCTGGCTTGGGAGGGGGGCTAGAGAGGTGGCTTTCTCCTGTACCATGGGGGACCTGGCAGAGTCCATTGTTTCTTTGTTGAGACCTCCCCTTCAGGGCGAGTGAACACAGCAACTGCCATATCTGAGTTTCAACCATTTCCGTTTACCCCGCCCTGGCGATTTGAGATCTGATCCCGCCCAACTTTCGGGCACACCCAGGCCGCTTCCAGTGGCTTTCTCGTGCAGACCACCTGCCTTGGCTCAAGATGCAGACTTTCCTAGACTTTCAAAGGTTCGCAGAACCCAGACACGCAGCATCTGGCTTCAGCATGTCCTGTGCCTCTGGCTGAGCAGCCCAAAGAGCGGTACTAGCGGCAGCCGGCCTTGGTTCACAGCTTGGCCTCTCAAGGTGCTTCCAAGCACAGCACAGGCGGCAGCCATCTATGGATTTCTGGTTCCTGCTGGGTGGCCCTGGGTCGGTCATGGGCTGTGGCTGAACTTGACCTACAGTGGATCTCCTCCAAGGTCATCCTGGGGCTGGGGCCCCCAGTGGCCACCTTCAAAATGAGCTGGAGCATCACCCAGCCACCTACAAATACAACACACCCAAGGGGCAGATTTGGCAGACACCAGAGTTCTGCTGAGGCAGATCCTGCTCTGTAGGGTCAGCCCCTGCACAACAACTCTTCCACTGTAGACAAGGCCAGTTCTTAAAACCAGTGAGCCCAGGGGTCAGTCCCTCATATTGATGTGCAATTATCAACCAAGGCTCAACTACAAGAGGAGGGCACATACAACCCACACAAGGAACACACCTGGAGTGCATGGCTCAGGTGACCAAAAAAACTGCACCACTGAATCCCACAGCACACCTACTACATAGGCCATGGAAGGTCTTCTGCTAAGACTGGAAGAGATAGCAGCTCTGCCTAATACATAGAAACAAACACAGGGAGGCAGCCAAAATGGGGAGACAAAGAAACATGTCCCAAATAAAAGAACAGAACAAAGCTCCAGACAAAGAACTAAGTGAAACGGAGATAAGCAATCTGTCAGACGCGGAGTTGCAAACACTGGTTATAAGAATGCTCAATGATCTCAAGGAGAACTTTAACAGAGAGATTGGAAGCGTAAAAATGGAGATGAAAACCATAAAAAAGAATGAGTCAGAAATAAAGGATACAATAACGGAAATAAAGAGTATAGTACAGGGAATCAACAGTAGATTAGATGAAGCAGAGGATCCAACCAGCAATGTAGAAAGGTAGATGAGGTAGTAGAAACACCCAATCAAAACAGCAAAAAGAAAAAAGAATCCAAAAAATTGAGGAGAGTTTAAGAGGCCACCGGGACAATATCAAGCGTACCAACATTTGCATTATAGGGGTACCAGAAGGAGAAGAGAGAAAAAAAGGAATTGAAAACCTATTTGAAGAAATAATGCAGAAAACTTCCCTACCTGGTGAAGGAAATAGACATACAAGTCCAGGAAGTACATAGAGTCCCAAACAAGATGAACCTAAAGAGGCCCACACCAAGACACATCATAATTAAAATGCCAAAGGTTAAATACAAAGAGAGAATCTTAAAAGCAGCAACAGAAAAGCAGTTAGTTACCTACAAGGGAACCCCCATATGACTGTCAGCTGATCTCTCAATGGAAACTTTGCAGGCAAGAAGGGAATGGCAGGAAATATTCCAAGTGATGAAAAGCAACACGACCAAGATTGTTCTACGCAGCAAATCTGTCACTTAGAATTGAAAGATAGATAAGGAGCTTCCCAGACAAGAAAAAGCTGAAGGAGTTCATCACCACCAAATCAGTATTACAAGGAATCTTAGAGAGACATATTTAAGATAGGAGGGGGGTTAAGGATGGGTGAAAGGGGAAGGGATTAAGAAGTACAAATTGGTTGATATACAGTAGTCATAGGGATGAAGGGTATAGCATAAGGAATATACTGAATAATATTGTAATAATTAGGTATGGTGCCAGATAGTATCTATCAGGGTGATAGATGGGAATGGGCTTATGGCAGGGTGAAGAAGGTGAAGGCATTAAGAAATACAAATTGGTAGTTAATACAGTATGGGGAATATAATCAACAATATTGTAAGGATCATGTAAGCACTGGACTTATCAGGGGGATCACATCATAGACTTTGTAGATGCCTGACCAATGCACTAGACACCTGAAGCTGAAGTAGAATAATATTGAATGTCAACTATAACTGAATATATAGGTGTATATAGTCATGGGATGTGGAGTACAACATAAGGAAGATAGTCGATGGTATTGTAACAGCTATATAAGATGTCAGAAGGGTAGTAGCTTGAGAGGTGGGTTATCACTTTATGAGGGGTTTAAATGTTAAACTATTATGTTGCTTTGTACATTTGAAACTAAAAAAAATAAAAAAATAAAAAAAGAAAAAGAAAAAATCCAAAAGTTTTTGCAAATAATAATAGGCATTTAAAAAAAAAAGAAGAAGAAGAAGACTCAGTAACCAAGAAAAGAGCATGTGACTTCCTGAACTTATGCTAGTTGTCCACTCTGTAGATAAGCAAGGGAGGAACATGTCTGTTTGGCTTCTGTAATGGTTAATTTCATGCATCAACATGGCTGGGCCGTAGTGCCTAAATATTTGGTCAAATGTTATTCCCATTAGATTTTGGACTTATGAACCACAAAATAACGTGAGCCAATTCCTTAAAATCTCCCTCCCTGCCTCTCTCTCCCCCCCACCCCCGACACACACTGTCACACACACACATCTTGTTTCTATTTCTCTGGGGAATCCTGATTAATACAGCTTATTTTGTAGGAGATGACCAAAACCTCTGAAAATTTCTACAAAATGAGAGATTACTCAAATACATTTAGATTACCAATAGGAATGAATGGAGCTTAATGATGAGCAATCAAAAAGCAAGAAATGTTCATTATACATAATATATGAAGATAGTGTCTAAGTTCTGAGGGAGAGGAACTCAGAAATAGGGAGTTAATCTGGAAATAAATCACAGGAGAATGTTTTCTAAAGGTAGAGAGAGACATGAATTGGAGGAGAGGAACGCGGAATTTATTCTCTGTCAGGGGAATAACAATGGGCACATAATCTTCCAGTGAGGGGGCAGTACTAACACATATGGAGGAAGTGATGTTGGGCCAGACCTTGAATAGCGCAGAGGCCTCTATTTTCTGCCTCTCAGAAACCAGCTGCTATGTAAGAACTGCAACTATCCAGAAATCACTATGCTATGAGAAGTCGAAGCCACGTGGAGAGACCCTGGTGGGGGAAAAGGAGAGGGGGAGAGAGAGAGAGAGAGAGAGAGAGAGAGAGAGAGAGAGAAGAGAGGAGAGGAGAGGAGAGGAGAGGAGAGGAGAGGAGAGGAGAGGAGAGGAGAGGAGAGGAGAGGAGAGGAGAGGAGAGGAGAGGAGAGGAGAAGAAGAGAAGAGAGCACCTAAGAAATATGTGAGTGAAGAAGACTTTTAGGAAGTGTATAGTCCAGCTACCCTAGATACCTAAGCTGATATCAAGAAGATCAAAAATGAAACAGCAAGCTGAACTCTTTTGGGTACTTGAGCTCTAAATCATAAACCAAACAAAATGGTTGTTTTATATGAGTAAGTTGTTTTGGGGTAGTTTGTCAATGCTGTGGTAGACTCCTACCGCATATACTATCCATTTGATACGGTACTCTAAAAGATTGGAGCTATGGAACAAACTCGGGCGAACAAATGAGGCTCCTGAGGGTGAAGTTTAGAGATTACAAAAGTCAGGGACTGAGATTGAGAGATACCAGTACTAATGGTCAAGGGGAAAATACCCCAGATATTAGTGAATGAAATAAAATGATCGGAATTGTACTAGCTAGGAAAGACATTGCCACTGCAGTCCAAGATATTGAAGGGGGCAGTAGGGAACAATGTACGCAGCAGAAAGAACAGGAGCTCAATAAAGACAATTCATTTTGTTAAGGTCAATATTGATCTTGTATAGAGCAATTTTATTAGTTTGAATAGTGACACTAAAATAAAGGAAGAATGAGATTTGGTTTTGGTAAATGTTTAATAGTGTTATGGTACGTTAGATTATTAAAAACTCTACACGAGCCCTCTTAAAAGTAAAAGAAACAAAAATCTAACGTGTGTTCTATTAATATAAATTTATTTTACAAATGATAAATTTTGTAAGTAAAACATGTATATAATTTTTTATAAGTGATAAAATAGTGTTTACATTTATTTTATAAATGTAAATTCATAGAACTTATAAAGAAAATACACAACAACAATAAAGCTATTTTTAAAAAATAAAAATTTGGACTTAAGATCCAAATTTATGGCTACTGTCTTATATACAGTCAGCAGCCTGCTTATTTGAATAATTTGTTTCAGTTGCACAACAGTGAAGATGCTCTATGGTTCTCCTTTCACTCATCCAATGTTATAGAAGTAGACATGCATAGTTGTGAACACTTGAAGAGAGTCGTGCAAAGTTATAAACTCACAAGGGAATGTCACATTTGCAAGAAGTTCCAAAGATACATAGAGATGTCCTGAGAAACTTTAAACTAAAATCTGCATAACAGCAATTTAAGCTAGGAGTCGAGAGGAGTACCACAATTTCAATGTGTTAAAATATGCTATATGTTGCATTATGTATTTTTCTAGTTTTTAAAATAGTCAAAATATGTTTTAAAATGATATTTTTATCAAACATTTGTATAACTCTTGAAATTTCTCCATACACTTCTATGGAAAAGTACTGGTTTAGATGAAACAAAGGGAAATCTTCAAGGCATTTTGCTTTCAGCAAAACTATTTTGGATAAAAAGCAATTTCATTTGAGTAGAAAAATTATATTCTCTGTGCTCTAGTCTGTGATTATTCTATCTTTAATTACTTGTGGTTTCCCCAAATTTCAAATAAATGTGTCATTTAATTTTTCTCACGAAAATTGGGTAATTTCTTTCTGTACTATCTATCTGCTTTCTAGAAGTTCTTGCCTTTTTTGGAAAAAGACCTTGATGGCCAGCCGTATGGCTAACTAAATTCTGCTCAATACCATGAAGGACAATGGGATAGTCTTTCATTTTGCTTATATTATTAGGTATTACGTCAGTATTAAAGATATCAGAAGGCATTTTAGCTTCATAGATGAGGCAGACAGTAACTAAATAAGTACTGTGACACCTGTTAATCTCAATCAAGACTTTGGGTATCGTTAGCAAAGAAGCATGTTGGGGCTCGGTGGAGGCTCGGTCATCTCTACTTCAAGGTTGGAATTGCCCTAACTCTACTACTAATAGCTGTGTAGTATGGACACCTCTGTTTTGGATACAGGAGGAAGAGAACTGTTCTGATGCTACAGTTTGTGAAATGTAACACCATTGTCTGATTCTGTTTTTCAAGTGCAGTTGTTCACACCTAACCACATATTTATCATCTTGCATTGTTACCTCAATGTTTTTATTCTCTAATGGGACCCTAATAGCTTTATTCAGGAGGGCCTGTCTTCCTGGTTTAACTGTAAGCTCTTTGAAGACAATGGGCAGTGTCTCATAATTTTAGTTGCTGCTCTATACAGAGTAATTTTGGGCACAGACTAGGAATGCAATAGAGGTTAATTAACTAATAAATATAATGTGATTGGGCTCCCATGACATGCCAGTGACTATGCTGAGTGCTGTATAGTGCACAATGGTTATATAGCACAGGTTCTATCCTCTTAATAAATTAATAAATTGTAAAAGTACAAAGGTATATATGATATATACTGTGATTCATCTTTCTTTTCTATCTTTAGATAAAAATAGGGATCCTCAGAACTTACTTGAATTTCAAACTTATAATGTTGGTTTTATTGCAGATAATCCAGTGTTTTTGTTTTGTTTTTTGTTAACTTACCAAGGAACATTCAATATTAATAATGTTATGAAAATATGGAGGACTTATTTTTATGAAGAAGAGTTTCATTTATTCCTATTGTTATTATTTTTTAATCTAGGAGTAATAATTTAGCAAGATATTTGTGAAACCTCTTTGTGTCTTAGTTCTTAATTACGTTTTCAGTGTGTTGAAGCCTGATAAAGTTTTGTGTTCTCTAAGAAAGCCAGTTAGGAAAATGGTTTATGTTGGGTTTCTTTCTTATGCTCTATAAGTGGAAAACAATTTAAAGTAAACATTAATACTACTGAGGGATCCTATTTCAAGTGAAATTTACTTTAAAATCTGCATAATCTTGAAACTCTTGGAATCAGAGTCTTCCCTTAGGTCTCTACATCAGGAGTATCTCTTAGCACAAGCTCTGGCCCAGACTCTCCCATTAGTCAGTATGGAACAAAGATCATTAGTTGAGGCTGAATGTAAAATAAAGGGAGAGCGAATTAAAACCTGGGAGGCATGGTAAAATAAAGTTGGAATGCATGGTGAACCTTATGTCTCATCTTTCCTTTAGCTCCCGGAACCTTTTAGCTTCTTGCATGAAACAGAGTATCTTCTTGGGTTTAGGCTCTGAATTTCTAATAAATAGCAAATCCTCTTCAGAATGAAATCAATTGGAGAATTCTTGATGGAGTTCTTAAAACATCAGCAATATAGACTATTTGGGAAAAAGATCAATTTAATCTCTCATAGTAATAAACTTGAATATGCTGTATGATCAAACTAGATAAATGTCTTATGGAAAATGCTATTTTCCAGGCAGGACTTAGGTTTGCTTTGGCTGTATTCAGACTATTTAGAGGGTGCTATAGGCTTCAGAAAGCTTTGGTAGAGGTTTGGGTAGATTATTGTGTATTCCAGTTGCTGACATCTGAATTACTGCAGCTGTTGCTGCTTTGATCTAGAACCCTGAAACAAATACAGAATCTGAAGGATATGCTATGGTTAAGACAAAGAAAAGAAAGAAAGGAGATAATTACCACACCTATTTTCACTAGTGAATATTGATTTACAGAAGAATATTGATTTTTTATGGGAATTTTTGTTTGTAGTGAAATCTATATGTATTAGCTGTGATTTAGATATGTAAGAAGTTATGCGGGCTTTCCCATGGAATTTAAATTTCATGATGCAAAAGAGACAGCATTTTATAAAACTGATAATTGTTCAGATAAATAATTATTCTTATAAGCGGTACTGAATAAAGAGATAACAGTGAGGAAAGTTTATTTTAAACAGAGAATCAGAAATAAGTGGGGAATGTAAATTTAATAAACCAATTATTTTCTGTCCCCAATGTCATAAATAACAAATACAATTCTTGGCCTATGTTACACAGTACTATGCTATCTCAGTGGGAAGTGATACAGCATCTATAGCATCTATATTTAGCATCTATATTTTTTGTGCGCGGTGATGATTGATTCTTTTTTTTCTTCTGGATCATTTACAATAATATAGATATAGTAATTGTATTTGCAAACAAGCGAATTTCATCATTTTGGAGTTGTGTTTTCCTGGTCAAAAGATCTTTTATTATGCTTAGAAATGCTGACTACATTTTTAAAAGGAGGCTTTCATGCTTCAAACTTCAAGTCAATACATTCTCACATAGGCTTAGAGTCTGTATGGAAACTAAAGAGAAGTTGGTGATTATGCCATCATTGTCAGCAGGATATAGTTATGAGAAAATGTGACTTATGTCTTCAAAATGTGATACCCTATTGGAACTTAACAAATTATTTTCACATCCTCCCTAAAATGTTTGTGTTTTAAGGAAAATCTCCATTTAAACCAGAGACCAACAAAAGTTGTCCTACAAAAGACAGTTTGGCAAAATAAATAGATAACATTTCCGAATGTTTTCATCATTGCCTCTTTCTTCCTCATGTCCTTTATTTTCTTCCTTTTATTCTGAACGGAAAGCAGTTGAGTTTCTCGACAACAGTATGACACAGATGGTCATCATCACCTGTGTCTTTTCCTCTGCTTTCACCCTATTTCTATTGTTACTCATGTCTAAATATGCCACTGATTGTTGACTTTAAAGGCTAATCAAATTTTAGAATTCTGCATGATAATTCACAGGATGACTTCAAACACCAAGCAATACATAGAGTTCACAGTCAAGCTTGGTATGGCCTATTGTTGGTCTCCATTCTGTTCTCTATTCTAAGTTTGGTCTTCGTTGTCAGGGAATTAATTGGTCATGGTTCTAGTCCAGCAAGGACTGATGATAAAAATCTCTTCTTAGCATCAAAATCTGCATTGCCACTCCCCAACCTTAATAAGCTTTAAGTATGTAAAGAATAAATTGGACAGGCCACTGGAAATGGGCAGGTGAGACATCCCCTCCCCAACCAAGCTTAAGTAGCAGTTGATACTCTATGAACTGCCTTCTGTTGGTCTACCTTTTGTTTGTCCAGTGGGATATTTAACTGAGGTAATTCTCTTTCGTAGGGAATAAAGAGAGGAAGGAAAAGGGAAATGAGATATCTGGTTTGGGGAAGGTATCTTAGAGAAAGGAAAGCCTCAGGAGGGTTTAATGAAATTTTGCAAGTTAAATACTCTTCTGTATCATACCATGAATTCTTCAATAAAAATGTCTCTGTGCTAAGTTATTATGATTGACGTAGGTTTCTGGGGTGGGCAGAGTGTTGGTTAGTTCTAACTCCCTTGAAGTGAGGGCAAAGGCTCCTTCATGGGAGGCCACCACATCTGGGCAAAGAGCTACAGCCCACGCTGTCATGGTCACTTTTCATTTCTGTCTCCTTACTAAGATCCCTGTCCTTTCTGAAAATGTGTTCCTTTCAAGACATTAACAAATTTGGGGAAAGGATCATTTTGAAAACCTAACCTCTCTAAGCCTCGTTTTCTTCATCTGTGAAATGGGGATAGTAAAAACACCTATCTCACAAGATCATTGTGTTGATTAATGCAAATAACCTCTTTAGCACAGTACCTTATACATAGTGTCTGTTAGCTCTTCTATTATCATCAGTTTATTAAAAGCAAATCTTGAAGTCAGCAGATCAGATGATTTACTTGCAGTTTAATAAAACAACTGGCACAAATCACTCCAGGGACACCAATTATTATAACGGCACATAAAGGATCAGAATGTTCCTGAAAAGAGAAAAAACCTGGGCGAGGGCATCATATATGTTCATATACATATATGAATGATACTTAAGATTACAGGGAATAAAACAGGAAGATTAATACGAAAACCAATTTGCAGACATCTTGAGAAAAGGGGTTTTATATTTATTAAGAATAATTTCAGATTACTCTCACCAAGCTACTGAATGTATGAAATAGTAAATATTCTTAGTTGAATTAAAAGAAAGAGATCTACATCATGAGTGTAGAAAAATCAATTAAATTTTACCATCTTAACATTCAAATTCTAGATTCTTTGAGCTCTTAGTCTGTGCCAGGTATAGCTAATGCCTTTAACATTTTTAAATTGATTTAAATTTCACCACTTCTCCATGTTAGTAGATATTATTAGCTCCACTTTGCAGATTAGAAAACAAACCACGTAAAAACAAATATTCTTTGTTAATATGTATTTTAAATATTTTCTTCCCTACTAGGTTCATGTACCCGAATTTTGAAACTACATACATCTTTCTCACTTTCCTCAAGACAAAATATAATTTAAAAATACTACTTAAACTATACTTTTCTTTACTATTTTATTTATCACCCTTTTCATTATAAAGATATTGAAGTTGGATTTTGTTTAGACCAAATAATAATGGTCTATAACGTTGAATTTCAGAAGAGATAATAGATCATATACAAAATTTCAAAGTAGATAAACAAAAGTATGTTATTTGATTTTTGAACTTTTCACATATTAAGAATATAAAATTATCCAGGGTTAAAAATAAAGGAGAATTTTTTTTTTGAGACAGATATTTGAGGATGACTTTTGGAGTGTCACAAGTCTATCTTCCCCTCCCCCTCTGCCCATAGGAATGAGGGGGAGCTTCCTAACTGCATCTTATAAGAGGGACTGAAAGGGGAATACTTAAATACACACACACACACACACACACACACACACACCTATTATCATATATGATATATATGGATATGTATATATAAATGATACACACATATACATATATAATATAAATGTATGCTTTAGTGTATATATGTACATATAAATATAGATGGAGCTATATATATTCTCTGCAGTTGGAGGAAATTGTGGGCTTGTGTTTGATTCACGCCTGAGAAAGAGTGTGGCCTGCTAGGTAGTTGTGTCCAGCAGTAAGAGGCTGTGAGTTGTACCGCTGAAGACAGTAGTGGGGAATTTGCAATAAGCAGCCAAAAGAGAGACACTGCCTGGGTCAAGGGAGTTTTTGTCAGAGGGTCCCTCCTAGAGTTTTCACAAAGTGCCAAGGGAAAGAAGGAGTCAGTGCTAAACAGAGTATGCTGCCATAGTATAACAGTGACAATCAAGACCTGCTCTCAAGGTTAGAGAAAAAAAATGCTGCTTAGAAGAAGAAAGAGAAAAGGAGACAACCACCTCTGGCTTGGCCTGGTTTCCCTAAAAGGAAAGCCCTGTGGAAGCTTACATGCTAAGACTCTATTGGGGGGTGCAATCTCAATACAGCAAGATCAAGGAAAAAGGGAAGTGAGAGAGGGAAAGATGGAACACATATACCAGGCGGTACGTTACTGAGCATGCTAGAGCTTCACAAGAACACATGGCTGGTTGCTTGTTCCAGTCAGGCCTTGTGAAACCACCATGCCTTAGAATACACCCTCGGTGGAAGTAACGGAAAGGCATTCATCCGCTGGCATTTTTTCATTCCTTGGCCCTCTTTGGTCCAAGTTCAACTCATGAGGCTTTCACTTCCTTACCTTTGACCCTTCCAGGTTGTAACCCCAGGCCCCTCCAGGCAGCCACTAGAAAAGCCAGACCCTACACCAGACTCTGGGCAACAATAAAGGTTGCTGATCTCCCTTTGAGTAAGGGTCTGAAGTTTGGAAGACAAATGGGGCAAGATGAAATTCCCCTCCTAGCTGAGGGAGGAGGAACAAATGTTTATCTTTGAACAAATAGTGAAAGCTTATTTATTATATTGTCTGGACAATTTTAATTATTGAACTGAGACAGGAATTGTGACTTGAACCTACAAGAACTTTTATTAACTGAAAGAAGAGTCATGGAATCCTCCTACTTTTTATTCAGGAGCAGGGAAGGTCTATCCCCACTGAAGATGATTAAAGAGATAATAAAATTACTTTCATGAATGTGTCTGAAGATTTTTTTTCAAATTCAATTCATTGATTATGCTCCAAGCTCTTTAAATGCACTTTATTCCATTATATCTACTTCTTCACCTCCCATTAATTCTTCAATACACCATTATTATTTTTCACTTCAAATCACTCTACTTGAGCTGTTCTGGCAATATTATCACTAACACTAAAATTGTTCAAACTGATAGCCACTTATAAGTCCCCTATATCAGGTGTTTTCCCAGCAACCTTTATCTGTGTTCACCATTATTTATTCTTTAATACCCACCTGTTTCAGATTCTAAGATACTGTACTTCCTGTTTCATTTGTCACCTCTTGGATCAATCCTTTGAATCTCCTTCCTTTTCTACACCCATTCTCTGTCTTTAAAAAGTTGATGGCCCTACGGGTTTTCTCCTCAGCCCATGCTCTCTTGGCTCTGTGTATTTCCCAGGATGATTTTTCTCTTCTCTGCCAACCCTCAGCGGTTCTGAACTCCAGTCCCAGAGATCTGTTTATGTATGGGACATCTCTATTTCAAATTCAACATGTCCCCAAACTGGAATTCTTCATCTTTTACTTCCAAACTGGTTACTTTTTCTGGCATATACTATCTTAATTTATAGTACAGTTATTCACTACACCCTATCCTCTGCCAAAGTCCGTAACCTGGGAGTGATCCCAGACTCCTCACAGACATTCATTCCACATCAAAACAGGCACCACACTCTGGAGATAAAATCTTTGCAGGAGCTCAAGAATCTATCTGTTCCATGTCATCTTCACTGCTACTGCCTTAGGTTAGGTCTTCGTTGGGTCTGACCTAGGTTATTATCTTAGCTCCAACAGTGTGTTTTAGAAACCACTTCTACTATTTTAATTTCTGATCCACACTATTGGATGTGTTGTTTTTATAATTTTTTCTAAAAATAAAATTATAAAAAATATTCCAACCCTCTTTAGTCTATAAAATATATTATAAATTCCTTAGCAGTGCAATCAAAGCCCTCATGCTAGGACCTCTGTCTATCTAGCAGTTTTCAAATAGGAGAGTAATATGATGAATACAGAGCATGTGCTTTACCATCAGCCAGTCCTGGATTCTCATCCTGGCTTTGCCACTAACTGTCTGTCCATGGGCAAAGTATCAACCCCTCTGAACTTTGAGATTTTTATGGGTAAAATGTAGGTCAGTGTATATAACCATGGTGCAGATGAAACGAAACCGAGTATGTGATGCATCCGGGAAATAAACAATGCTCAATACGTTTTACTTTCCTTTCTCTCGTTTTATCCCCGTCACCCTATGGGTCAGCATGCTGGGATGTGTGAAATATCTTGAATCTATTTTTTCATTCCATCCATTTATGCTATTTCATATATTTATTTTAAAAGTAACCCCCTCTTCCCTACTGGAAAGTTACCTCTCATTCCAGAAGATAAGACTGAAGTGTCATTGCTTCTGTAAAGCACCCCCTAACATCCAAGGCAATGGTAAGCAATCCATTGTCTTTTTTTTCCTACCTTTTTCATATCTTTTGCATTTGCCAAGTCAGCTCTTATGCCATTGTACCATAATAATGAGGCACTTGGACATGGGAGTATACAACCAGTCACGTGATGCTGTTCTGAGAACCTGGATGATACATAAACAAATAAAGAAAATGCATAAAAGGTCCTGAGATGATCTTCCATCATCATGCAATCCTGCATTATCCAATCGTATTGCAGGACGGTCTTTACCATTAAAGATGAGTATGGGAAATTTGTGTGGGACTTAATGAAAATTGTTGTTTTATAAAACAAGACCTATGAGGAAAGGCTATTGTACTGAAATTACTCAGTCTAAAGAGGAGGTAGAAATCATTGAAAAACAACTATCAGCCATGACATATTTTAGCATATTAGAGACAACTGGCATTTTTTGGCATCAATGAGCACAAGATGATAGTGGATAGTTTAAATTGCTGTAGGAAACATAGATATAGTAACCAAAAAATTTCCTGAAGGTAAAGAATACTAAATGATGTAGTTATTCCTCCGGTGGCTGTGGCACTCCCTCAACACCATCTTCCAGGGTTTGTTTAAAAGTGATTCCTCTTTACTGCCAGGGAATGGACCAGTTGGCCCAGCAAGGTCCCCTCCAACCATAGAAGCCTATAAATGCCATGAAATAATGAACACTTCACTCTCATACAAATGTAAGCATAATAAATTTTTCTTAAAGCTAATAAACCCTTTTTTATTACAAGCAGTACTTGCACCGGAGGAGACTAAGGTTCACAGATGGATAGCATAAACTCATATAATTATACAACGTATCTGCAAATAATTTTTTGGCTTTGTGCATGTAATTTGTGTGTCATTGCCCAAACATCCTCTTTCGAAAATATAACTCAAATGTGCTTAACGGGGTATCAAGCTTTTTAGTCTTCATAGTGACATATTTCAAGAATAAGTTGCAACAGACATGAAAGCAGATAGTTGGCCTGTCTTCTGTGGGGCCTAGGTGATTGAGGAGTGATTGTAAAGGCAGAAGGAACCTTTGGGTTCCAGAAAGAGAATTGCCAGGTCACGAGCCAATAGCATGTGGGAAGTTGGCAACCAGCCAGATGGAGCCTGAACTGGGCTTTATTTACCACTGCTCTTCTCTTCCAATGAACCAGAGACATGTACCTCCTAATGTGTTTTTTCTTTCCTTTCCTTTCCATTGATGCTTATGACTGTGTATGGCAACTGACCATCTCTCTACTTCCACAATTTCTGATCCCACTCCTTTGCCCTCTTCCCTTGATCTATTACAGTTTTGCCCCAGAGCAGTGGCTTAATGCAAATCTGCCTATGGCAGCATGCTATCTGCTCCTAACATTCTTGGATTAGGATAAAAATGGTGTAACCCTTCAGGGAAAGTCCAGGACTGCTTTTTGCAGCTATTTAACAGCTGCCTGTTGACTACAGAACATTGTAAGAACAAGCTCAGTGGCTCTGAACTAGGGGCATTGTCAATCCTGCGGGGTTTGTATTTCTGTGGGGCCTTTTAGCACCATTGATATTAGTGGGTGGTGGCCAGGGATGAAAACATCCTGTAATGACTGGGAAAGTTCAACACTAGAAAGGTTTGTTTTACATCAAATGCCAACAGTGCCTCTGCTGAGAAGCAAATTAGATTGAGTATTGTCCAATGTTGGCCTGAATGTCCAGGAAGCAACCTAAATGCACCTAGACTCTTTGCTCAAGAAGATGCCATGTAGAAGAGAATATGGTGCTATGTTATTTGCCTGAGACACCACACCCTTATTATAAAAGGTGACAATTGATTTCATTTAGGAACTTGAGATTCTAACAAGGAATCCAGAGCAAGAGTCTGTGTAGGGCTGTGAGCATTTCTACAATTCCGGTTAAATAGAGGGGGACAGGGGAGGGAAGTATATTTAAGAGCTAAACTATTTAGTGAAAAATTCCCTGTATCATAATAGATTCAGACAGCCCTATCTTTGAATATTTCTGCAGGATTTATTACCCATACAACCTGAACCAAGGTAGTTACTCCTGAACTTCCATTTGTATCTGTAGATTCCTCTCTGTAGAAGGAGTATTACAATATCACATGAGTTATTGAAAAAACATAATTTAATAGTTAAGTCCTGCTACAATATCTCGGCGTTTAAAAAAAATGGTAGTCTATAATAATAAATAATTATTAACATTAGAAATAGTGTAATTATGTGGAGTAAGAAAATATGAACTCTATTATCTGAATCCAATTGATATTCCCTTAAATGTCTTCTATAAAATAAATATAATGCTTAAGTCCTGATGAGATGATATGCAAAATAACTCTGATAATAAATGTACAAAATGTATGTGGAGCAGGAAATATAGTAAAGAGAAAATTATTTTGGTTTCTGGTACCATTTTGTCTTCTTATTAATTATGTGGCTCCTTCCCATCTCAGGCTGGTTGCCTTTAACTTTAAAAGATGAGGACCTCTTTAGGGACTAAAGATTCAATTATTCAATATTATAATACTATCCATTAACATCCCCTACTGTGAGTTTTGTTGCTGTGAGCTTTCATTTAGAAGAATTATTGTGTAATTAGCAGCATCTTGGAATAATTCAGTTTTGGAGGGTGAGAACATTGGAACCATGGTCCCTTGCTCTATTCATCCATCATGTACATCTGTGTACAAGAAAGAACTATACTATGTTGAAGTACAAATATCCTTACAAAAAAAATACAGTGCTCAACAAGATGACTTTTTGAATTCATATAAGACAAATAATGGTCCTATGTCATTTCTTCCGATCAATTCCAGATGCATGCAAAGATTTACCAGACTTTCCAGTAGTTGCTTTGTTGCTCATGTCTCCAGTGAATCTATGAGATCTATTGTTCCCTTAAAACAATACTCTCTTGCCCAATCTCTCCTGCGCAGCTGAAATTTTCAGGTGCAGTGGTTGTTGTTGGTGTGCTGAGAGGAGGTTGTCTTAGTCTCCTTAAATGGTAATGTATTTTTAAGTTCTCTAACAAAACCTTAGCAGATGCAGATTAATTTTTAGTTGTACCTGAAGATATTAGGCAGCAACCTCTTTAAATAAATAAGGAGAATGCCTGAGATAGGGCAACTCTAAATTTGCATAGCTGAAGAGCCTTTTCTCATTGGGGCTCTTGATTGGAGAGTTCAGCCCTTCCACCACTGCCTCACTTATAACTTGTGTTCTTGATTCATAGGAGTAGAACATATGTTCTTTTCTCCATAAATATGAAGTGTAGGAGCTTAACTGTTCAATAAACCATTTACAAAGCAATGAAAAGCTGAAAAATTGGGAAAAGTCTGGGAAATATTGGCTCATTAAATGAATTATCCAAAAAGATAAAATAATATAGAAAAATATAAAATCTATTATATATAATATAAATTAGCAGTGTTTTATAGTAGTTTTCTTGCATAATATTAAACCATTATAAATATCACTTTATAATTATGTGTTATAATTACACATTGAGATTGAATTAATAATTATAACATAATTAGTCATTTAAATAGTTTTACATAAAGGGGAAAAAAGTTATCAGTTAATGAACTCAGGTGATCAGAAAATAAATCTTTATTGTCTGCATAAACTGACTCTTCTGGAGGTAGAAACACGTATTGAGACAATATCTCATCCACTTCTGTCCTCAGAGTTGTATTTGCATTCTGAAACATTGGGGCAGGTAGAGCCAAAGCACTGGGGAGAAGGGTCAGCAATATGGTTGTTACTGTTATTTGTTTATACAAGCATCAAGAATCCTCTGGCCTATCTGGTAATCAGTGCTGGCAGACATATCTGAGTGTCTTCATTTCTGTCTGCAAGGTCCCTTTAGGTACAGACACAACTGACATGTCAAAGTGCTAGAATTCAACCAATTCATTACAAGTAACTTTGTGATCATGGTGGTATAGCTGCCACTTTTGTCATGAAAAGTGACTAAACAAATTGTGACTGTGAACAAGAAAGAAAGGCCCTAAGAGTATTACGCGCCAAAGCATAATTTCCCACCTAAGAAAACTCAGAACCATTTGGGTAGAATTTTTTGAAGGCTAGATTGGGCAGCAATAGAGCCAGGACATATTGATGATTATTGTTATTACTTTATCTCATTCAGAGACTCGTGTAGTCTGGGGAATATGAGTTGCACTCATCTTTCTAAAAATTCATAAGATAAAAATGATGCGTATACAATGAGTAACAGGAGGTTTTCATCAAACTCCTAGATCTCAACTCCATTCCTTTTTTTTTTTTTAAAAATTAACTTAATGCAATTCTCTATGATCTCTGTATTTTCAATCCCCATGGACAACTCTTCAGAAACTAAAGATGTAAAAGAGAAGGAGAACTTTCAGAACATGAGCAGGGAAATTATCAGTTGAGAGGTGACAAGCGTTGTGAGAAACAACAGTTTGCCTTTCTTCATTCCCTTCTTGGTTATCTTGCCTGTCACAGAAGGAAGAAATGAAACACTAATACACCAGAAAGAATCAATTTTTCATCATCTACACTGGTCACTGTCATTGGTTAAGTAGTAAATACAAACAAGAAGATGGTGCCTAACCCACCATTCACAGTGCATGTTTTTTGAGCTGTTTCCCATGCATGCCACGTTGCAGGAGACGTTTCTTGGTCACTATGAGGCCTGCTCCTCTAAAGCAGGAGTTTTCAATCTTCATTGTTCTTGTTGCAGAACCCTTTGTTCAAAAGGCCGAGATGTAAACCAGATGAAAATAGAGCTGTTCTGTTTGAAGCAGACACATGAGGGGGCTCATCATGCTGTTCTTTTGCATTTCCGAGGGTTCTGAAGACCCTTGCTCTGTAGCAATTCTAACTTCTTTATTAAAATGAAATTCAGGAACACCGTGGGTTTTCCCTGTAAGGAGAATCTCCAAGTGGAGAGGCACAGCGGATTGAGTTATTCTGTCTGTGCTTTCTTTAGTTTCATATTTGTCTTAGGATATACACACTTTAGATCCACTTCCATCCTCATGATGGTCTCGTATTAAAACACTGGCCTTTGGCTTCTCATTACAGACGTGATAATGTAGTGATATTCTACTGCTGAACACCAAGGGGTTATACACCCCAGTCGTAAGCTTGTGGAGCATAGAGACTATGCCAGTTTCGTTCAGGGTTGCATCCCCTGGGTATAATGCTGTGCCTGCCATATACTGGGCATTCAGTAAATATTTTTAGACTGAGTGAATGAGAGGATGAATGAACAATCATAGGGCGAAAGCACAGAGAGCTCAGGAAATATAAAAAGAGTGCAATCAAAGAAACATGTAATTTTCTGAAGTTGTGACTGCAGTCTTGCCACGAGGCTCTTGAACTTGTCTCATCTTATTCTCCATTTTGAGTCAAATGGCCCCAAGAGTCTCTCACAATTTTCCCTGGGCTCTTGTGAGTTATCTATTAGCTGTTTCCATTAGTACCATCTGGAAAGTACCTTTTGGGTATGTTTTATGTACTTTCTCTATTGTGTACCTTGATATGCCCATGATTAAGGCAAAGGGAGTCTGAAGCTGTCCATTAACTAATGGAGGGCTATCCTTTTGTTTCTAAGTATTTTTGTTTGCTTGTTTGTTTTGTCTGAGTATTACCAGAATTGACCTTCTACATCATATTAGCCCCTGCCTCATGCATACTGGATGAGTTTTACTCTTGCTGTACTTAATATGTAACCATACCTAAATGGCAATCCATTTGATAACAAATAGTACATATAGAGTAATAGGAGCACAGTGATCTCCTGATATCCACAGATAGCATTCAGAGTGAGAGGATGGTGCCTTGAGGATGGAGTAAACTGAACAAGCACCTCATCCCTCCTACCCCCACACCCGGCCCCCTCAAGATACCAGGTCCTAATCCACAGAACCGGTAAATGTTACCTTATTAGGAAAAAAAAAGATTTTTGCAAATGTGATTAAGTTCAGGATGTGATTAAGGGAGATTATCTTGGATAATCAAGGTGAACCCTAAATTTAATCACACGTGTGCTTATAAAAGAGAGGCAGAAGGAGATGTGACATAGGCAGCAGAGAAGAAAAAGCACATGCAGGAAAGAAGGCAACGCCAAGACAGAGGCAGAGACTGGAGTGAGGAGGCCGCAAGCCAAAGACCGCCAGCAGCCACCAGAACCCAGAACAGGCAAGGAACTTGTTCACCTCAGAGCTTCTAGAGGGAGTGTGGCCCCACTGACACCTTGGTTTTGGCCCAACGACATGATCGTTGGAGTTCTGGCCCTCAGAACTGTGAGAAAATACATTTCTGTTGTTCAAAGCCACCAAGTTTGTGGTATTTTGCTATGGCAGCCACCGAAAATAAAAACAGAGGGAAATTCACCCTTTTAAGACTTAGTATTGTATGTTATTGAAGCTGCTCATTGCCAAGTGTTTCCGAGTTTAGGAATATCTGATATCAGTATTGCCAGCTATTTCCTTGTGGTTGAAATATGTACAGGTTTTCTAAACCTTGGAGGAGGAGAGAGACTTTTGAGAGACCAGACCACCGCAGACAGCAATTCTAGTCTGTAAAAGCTAAGAAAGAAAGTATAAGAGTGAATCTGAGGGGATCACTCTGAGAGTAAATAATTGGGATTAAGAGCTGGAAGATTTAGCTCTTCAATGAAATATGGTATTTACGAATTCCTGCAATGCCCAGTGTTACCTTGCTTCACAAGGCCTCCAGCTTTCACGTGCGGTGAGTCCTGGATTGCCTTCACACAGCATATACCTGCTGAATAGCTGTGAGAACCAAGAGCCAGTCAGTGCAGGAGGCGCTTGTTCATAGAGAGTAGTAAGTAAAAGACTCCAAAAATTGACACCCCTAGTTGGATAGCTCCAGTGTTGCTGAATCTTGAGATATTAGCCCTTCAAGACCTTAGTTTGACTCACGCCAGCCATTCTCTTCTGATGGAAGCATGAACAATCTCTACTGATTGCTAAATGTGCTCAGTTAGTTTGTGGGCAGGAGCAGGTAACCGGCCCCCTTCCACCTTCCCCCTCCCCCCCCCCCCCCCCCCCGACACACACACAGCCAAACGCAGCCTTTCGCTTGCCCACAGGACTTTGTGGCCTCTTTATCTTGAGCTATTCAAGTAGTGTATTCATGTATACATCTACTTTCTCATGAGTCTCTTCAAGACTGGAAACCTTCTCTCCAAGAGGCCAGGCTGGAGTAAAGCACTCAGCTTTAACCTTAAAGCAGAACAAAGCCCTTGGACTTCCTTTTGAATTGTGTTCTAGCCAGCCTTGCTGTATAAGTTATAAACGTAAAATCTCCTCTGAAAGTTCTAGGTAGTGGAAAGCACAAAATAGCCATGTTAATATTTTCAAGCCATCTGTGCATAGGCTTTAAATTCTTATTTGATTTCTAACTTCTCCATTGTTCTGGGATTCTGAGAAGTGTATATAAGTTTTTGAGATGAAAACTCATCATGCTGGTAGATTTCCCAAAAGGCTTTAACTCGTTTATAATTTCTATAGGACCCCTCCGTATTTGTGGTAAGGTAGAACCCTCCAAATTTTGGTATAACTTGCTAATTTTCTCACTCAGTTGATTGTAAGTTTTTATATATCCCAGAAAAATGATTGTGTTGTCATCACTGCAGTGCTGATGAGTGGGGCTTAGTCTTACCACGATTCTGTAGAATGTTTGATTTCCTCTAGCTTTTGAAGTTCATAACATTACAGCTTCCAGCAATGTTTTAATATTTCTCTAAAGAAATAGCAAAGACATAAAACTCATGTTTGTTTGATTCTGTTCCATATTACAGGCCTTCAAAGTTCAGCTTCTCTGGAACTCCGGAATTCCTCACTCTAGAAGATCAATGGCTAATTGGATCCTAGTATGTAAGGAAACACTCACAAAATAGCTGTACATACCAAATATTTCTTTTTATGATTCTAAAAGCAGCCGAAACATAGATTTGCTTCTAAAACAACAGTGAAGAGCATGCATCAGATTTACAAACACAGTGTTTCATTTGTAAGTCATTTTGTTATATGCTGTTTAGAAGAGATTAGTTAGAGCTATATTTCTGGAAAAGAGGGTCAGACAAAAAGATAGCATAACCCGCTAATAAAACACACTAGTGTTTTTTATTTTCTCATTGATTCACTAAAGAAATATTTTCTTAATGGCTACTTTATGTTTGGCAATGTGACATATTTTTTTGCAGAAGAATGCAGTGAAACAATATGTCTGCATAAACCTCTCCTGTTAAGGAATTTACAGGATTTAAGATGCAGTGTAAGATACTAGTATAAGTACCACAAAGATAATAATTATTAACATTCACTGGGCTCTATGTGTTAGACAGAAGATATTAACACTAATGTATGTATTTCTGATAACAATCATCTAAAGGAGATAGCAGTTTTCTGGATTTATATGTGAGAAATCTCGAAACCAAGACTCTATGGTGAGTAAATTGTGGAGCTGGGATTAGAACTAGGTGCATTGTCACTAGAGCCTGGCTTATGCTATATCACTGTGCTAGAATGCTTCTCATTACAATCTGTAGTTAAGTACAAGTGAAAAGCATGAAATTAATCAAGCTTCATTTTAAGAGGGAGGTATCAATTTAAATGGAATTGGTTATCAGAAGGTTTGTGGAAGAGGTCAGCCTATACATAAGGTTAGTTTGAGTAGGAAAGAGGGAGAGGGGCATGTTTGTAGGTCAAAGATATAGAGGTGGGAAAGAATGATGGTCAAGCGGAAGTCAACCACACTCACTAGAGCGGTGTATGTATATGTGAAAGTAATGGGAAGCCAGTCCCCTTTCTCCACCAACATTTTATTATAAAACTTCTCAAAGCACAGAAATGGAAAGAATTGTACACTGAACATTCATATACAACTACCTAAATTCTACATTTAACATTTTAATATAAATAAATAAGTATATAATAAAGTATATTTCTTTATTCCACATCTGTCCATCTATATATCTCTCTTTCTATAAGTTATTCCATTTCATTTATTAATTCATTTCAAAGTAAGTTGTAGACATCAGTACACTTCCCCCGTAAATATTTCATCATGTATATAAGTAAGTGGGTTCAACATTTGTTTTCAGTTATTTTTTGAAAGTTAAATGTATATACTATGAATGCACAAATCTTAAGTGTACCACCCAATGAGTTTGACAACTGGGTATTACATTTATATAACAAACCTCTATCAAGATATACAAAGCATAACCGTCACTCCCAAAAGTTATCTTGTTTCCATTGTTGTAAATGCTGCCTCAGAGCCAACAAATGTCCTGATATTTCTTGCCCATAGATTAATTTTGCCTTTTCTTTCGCTTAGCATACCGTTTTTGAAATTCATTCATTTTGTTATATCTCTAATTTATGTCTTTTTATTGCTGAGTGGTATTCCATTGTATGAATATATTATAGTTTGTTTATCCTTTTGTCTATTGATGAACACCTGAGCTGTTTTGTGTTTGGGACTATGAATATTCCTATCTACATTTTTTTTCCCTTAGGTAAATACCTAATTGCTAGGATAAAAGGTAGACATGTATTTAGATTTATGAGAAATTTCCATTATCTCCTCAATTCCCATTAAAAGTCTGAGTTCTGGTTACTCCACATTCTTGCTAACATTTAATATGGCAGGCAGAAGCTTATTGGTAAAAAGTTAATGTTGACTAGGTTCAAGCTTTGAGGCTAAGGGCTCCACCTAAAGTAGCTGGTTTTCACTGAGGAGTTGATCTGAAAGATAGCCTAGGGAATGTGGTGTTTGGTAAGGTTAATCTGGCAGTGGGGTACAAGATGGTTTTGAAAGGTAAGGAACTATAGATAGAGGCTAAGAAGATTGTTGTAATAATTTAGGCATAAGCTAATGATGAGTTGTGACAGACTAAAACCAAGTTAGTGGGCATAAAAAATAGGAAAAATGAAAAAAGAAATTATGAAGAAGTAATTTAAATTATTTGGTGCCAATAGAAGGGTAAGTTAAGAGACAAAAAAATTCTGAAGTCGGTGTAGGGAAAAGAGCATAACCATTAATATATATAGGCAAAGGGAGAATTAGTTTTGTGGTTATCTGGTTGTTGGTTATATGTACTCACAGACCAGTAAAAATAGCAATCTTCATTGGAAAGTTAAAGGAATGACATTGAAATTAGGTAAATGTCAACTATAAAGATGATCCCCACTGCCTACAGAAATTGGCTTAGAAGAGAACAAATTCCTATCACTAACTGTAGAAGCCAGCAAACAAGAATTTACCTACCAAAGACCATCTGATATGAGTTTCTTTATTTACAACATATTAGCATTTGCACATTCTGTATCTTCTGTCTGAAATGGATTTTCCTGACTGTTCCACTTCATTATATTAACTTAAAAAACATGGTTGAAACATTACCTTATCTGTGGATTCTTCTCAATTCTATGGCATTTCACACTCACCTCTATCACAGAATTTGCAGCACTGTTATAGAATTTTATGCCCCTTATACTTCTGTTCTTGCTCTTCTACTTCCTAGCACATTGTTTGATACTGTGATGCATAAAAAATATTTGCTAAATAAATTAGGTGTTTCTAAATTTCTTCAATTACTCTTTCCTCTTTCATTCATTCTTCCCTTTCCCTAAAATAAATCATTTCTCCTTAGATCTCTTTCTGATACCTACCCACCATATGTGCTTTGATTGCATACCCTTTATCTATTCATTCTTTTGTTTCTTTAGTGTTACTGAAAAGCTCCTCACTTAAATATTAATACATGTTCTAGTCTTCCATCCTCAAAGAAAGTTCTCTTAATTTTGATGCCTTTTTGAGTTATTCTTGTAGGTCTCTCCTTACTTGCACAACTAAACTTGTAGAAAGAGTTGTTTCTACCACATTTTCCAGTTCCTTACTATACACTCTTTTAAAAAACCATGCTTTTGTTTATTGCCCCAATAGCTCTATGAAAACAGCCTTCTCAAAGGTCACCTACAATTGACTAGTTGACAGATCCAATAGTTTTGACTCGTTGTCAAATTCCTCAACACCTTTCAACATTTGACTGTTGCAAATCCTAAACTCATTGGAATTTTTTCTTTTGTAGGCTTCCCAACATTCTGCCATCCTTAACATCCTTACCATGTAACAAAGTACTAGATGCGTTAGGTATTTTATGACATTTGACCAAAGCAGATGCTTCTCTAATTTCTTTCTTAAAACCAGAATATTGTCACATATCTTTAGTTTACCTTCAAATGTTCTAGGAGTTATTCTCACCAAATGTTATCAATCTTTTCTCCTACTGTCCTTCTAGTCCCTCTCAATCCACTCTACCATGACACTATCCATTACAACTGCACCCACTGAATGTATGTCTGTTAATAATAGGAATCACATTGATACTATTTTTTCTAGAGCTACTACATGCTCATGCTATATTGTGGGCTTACATATATTATATAATTTAATTATAAAGAAAACCTTTGTGAAGTATAATTATCCCTAGCTTACTGATGAAAAAACTGAGGCTTATATTGGTTACATAGTAAAGATTACTGGGGTATAATGCACAGAGGATGAATTGATTTGCACATTTGCTTAACTCTTGTGTTGAGACTCTTATCTCTGTCTTTACTCATTCTTTTTCTTTTGCCAGAATGTCTTTCTTACTCTATACAAAGATATCATATTATTTAAATCCTAGCCATTTGTCAAAATCTATTTGGAATACCATCATTTCCAAGTAGCTTTATTTTCCATGATTTTTTTGACTGGAGGTAATTTTTTTCTCTGAACTCTCATAGCACTTTAAAAAAAAGTATAATAGGCTTTATTCTTTAGAACAGTTTTAGGTTTATAGAGAAATTGAGCTGAAAATACAGAGAGTTCCCATATACGCCCCCTTTCTTAATATACAGTTTCCCTTATTAACATCTTGCAATAGTGTGGTAAATTTGTTATAACTGATGAACTAATATTAATACCTTATTATTAACTGAAATGCATAGTTTACATTGGGATTCATTCTCTGTGTGTTATATATTTATAGGTTTTTACAAATGCATAATATTATATATATATAATCCATATATCCATAATATATATCCATATATCCATAATATATATATCCATATATCCATATATATATATATATATATATATATATATATATATATATATATATACTATTTCAGGATTAGACAAAATATTTTCATTGCCCTAAAAGTCCTCTATGCTCTGCTGATTCATCCCTATCTGTCAGCCTAAACTCCTGGTAACCACAGACCTTTTACTGTTTCCATAGTTTTGCCTTTTCCAGAATGTCATATGATTAGAGTCATACAGTATGTAGCCTTTTTAGAGTGGTTTCTTTCACTTAGTAATGTCTATTTAACATTCCTTCATGTCTTTTCATAGCTTGATAGTTCATTTTATATTCCATTAGTTCATTTAATATTCCATTGTCTATATTACCTGTTTATTCACTCACCTACTAAACAACACCATTTTTAGTGCTAAATGATACTCCCTTTTTATATTATCAGTTTATCTATCTTACTAAACAACAACGCTGCTAGATACGCAGGTTTTTGTATGGACATGTTTTCACTTCATTTGGGTAAATATCAAGGAGGACAATTGGTGGTTCATATGTCAAGAGTATGTTTAGTTTTGAAAAACTATCAAACTGTCTTCCAAAGTGTGGGTACCATTTTGCATTCTTACCGACAATGGATGAGAGTTCCTGTTGCTCCACATCCTCCTTAGCTTTTGACATTATCTGTGTTTTGGATTGTCACCAGTCTATGTGTGTGGTGATATTTCATTGTTGTTCCAATTTTCAATTCCTTAATGACATACGATGTTGGACATCTTTTCATATGCATGTTTTCCATCTGTATATCATCTTTGGTGATATGTCTGTAAGATATTTTGCCCATTATTTAATAGGGTTGCTTGTTTTCTAGTTGTTGAGTTTTAAGATTCTTCATATATATTGAATACAAGTTCTCTATCAGATAGGTGTTTTGAAAATATTTTCTCCCAATCAGTGTTTTGTCTTTTCATTCTTTTAACAGTGCATTTCATAGAGATTTTTAATTTTAATGAGGTCCATCTTATAAGTTTTTTTTTTTTTATGGATTGTGCTTTTGGTGCTGTATCTAAGAAGTCATTGCCAAATCCAAGATCACTTGGATTTTCTCCTACTTTATATTCTAAATGTTTTATGGTTTTGAATTCAACATTTAGGGTTATGATCCATTTTGAGTTAATTTTTGTGAAAGGTATAAAGTTTTTGTCTAGATTTTTTTCTCTCTTCCTTCCTTCCTTCCTTCCTTCCTTCCTTCCTTCCTTCCTTCCTTCCTTCCTTCCTTCCTTCCTTCCTTCCTTCTCTTTCTTTCTTTTACATGTGAACATCCAGTTGTTTCAGAACTATCTGTTGAAAAGAATCTCCTTCCTCCACTGAATTGCCTTTTTCCTTTATCAGAAATCAGTTAAAGTGTGGGTATATTTCTGGACTCTGTATTCTGTTCTATTCTATTTATTACCTGTCTTGATTCCCATAACATTTAAAATATGATACTTAGCAGTTTCTCCACATATTGTGCTATATTTGAACCTGACTTGTCTGACCAAATAGACTGGATGCTCTATGATAACAGGATGTCTATCTGATTTTCCTTTCCTATTTGTCCTAATGCAGTGCTTTGCACACAGGTCAAAGGAAGTATTGCATAATGCAGTGTTTCTTTACATTGCACATCATAAACATTTACGTATTTTAAACAAATAGATAGACACTGCTAAAATTTACAGTTGAGGAGCTCATAATTTAAAAAGCCCATTGGATGATTCTGATCCTCAGCCTGGATTAGAACAGTGAAAATAGTAGGAATTAAATTTTGGTTTAGATAAATTTGTTCACTCCTTTGAGTCTCCATTACCTACTCTGAAAAATGGAAGCCTCGTACATCAACGTAAAATTTAAACAAGTTAATAAGTTAATATATAAAAGTGCTTTACATAGTTTCTAGCATGTGGTAAGCGTTTAATAGGTATTAATTTCTTTCTATAATATACTTATTTATTAGTATATATAATATAAATATCATATCAGTATAATATTGTTTCTTCCAAAGCTTTTCTTTGTTCTAGTCTTCATGTATCTTTCATTCTGCTTGTCCATTTGTCATGCTGTCTCTGAGACCCCATCACTAAAATGACCTGCGCTATTGTCAATACTTTCTATTGTTAACCCCTCCTCCCTTTTCCAACTCTGTATTTCTGTGTCTCTTCACAGAGATTTTGAATCTGCCTGAATATATTTCCTCCTTTCTGTGAGGTTAGATAAATGAAGGTGAATTCTGTCATAGCCATATATTATAGCAGCTTTTCAATTCCCCACATAAATGCTATTTACCAAAAACACAAGAAACAAACCCAATGAAAAAAACACCTAAGGTATACAAACGAAATTTTGAAAAAAACCCCACATTTTATTAAGATAGTTTTATATTTTGTTTTAATAATAGGTACTGCCAAAGTAAAATAACCTACTCCCCACCAAACATCCCCTAATACATGTAAAAATTACAAAGAACATCTTACTGACATACAAGTGTTGGCAAAATACTGATTTTATGCATATAATTAACTAAAGAAATAAAAATGTATTAGACAGATACTAGCATCAGATCTTGTTCCACTACTGGGAACAGTTTCAGACTCTATCCTTGAGGAGCTTACAGTCTAGTAAGGATGGCAAGATATGAATAATGTAGACTCTTTGTGTTCTTCTATGCTTTTCAATAGGTTAAATTTTGATATCAGACTAATGTAGTATATAGCAGTGCTTTTCAAACATTTATGTGCTTATGAGTCTCCTGGAGATTTTGTTTAAAAATGCCCATTATGTTGAGATTGAGGTCCAAGATTCTATTTATCTGCCAACTTCGCAAGTGGTGCTGATGCTGCTTGTTTGTGGAAAATGGACTAGCAAGGGTCTACAATGGTCTGTTAGGATGGCAATTGAATGCAAGCTCTGCCACTCATCAATTGTGTCATCTTAGGCAAATTACTCATCCTGTCTAAAATTTCCTTTAAGAATAGAGAAAATAAAGCCTATCTAACAAGGTTTTGGCAAATATTAATTTAAATAACGTACAAATCACTTATTATAGAACTCACACATAGACACAGTAATTATGAACTCCCCTGCCTCCTCAGTCTTTGATAGCTATTTTCAGATTCTTAGAAAGTATTTTGAAAAAGTATTAACTTGTAACCAGAATACCTGGAGTTCAAAGATTAGCTTTGCCAATAATCAGTTATGTATCTTCAGGCAAGTTAAAACATTCTTTAAAACTCCAATTTTGTCATCCACAAATAAAGTTAATAAAACCTTTATACAGGGGTGTAGAAAGAATTAAGTGAGCCAAGGAATAAAATTAATTTCTAAATATTATGTGTAAATACCTGCTGGAGAATTTCTTGGTTGTTAAAAATTATCTTTTTTTCTTTTTAAATTCTGGCAACATATACTGAGAAAAATGAAAGAAAATTGAGCAATAGTCTAGTGACATGATTCAGTGGGGAAAGCCACAATGTTTAATTCTGACAAAATTCCCTGATGTTTTCCTCAACAGCAGATATATTTTGGTCTGAAATAGCTACATGATTTCTTTTGTGTTGAATGTATAGTGTAAACAGACTTAAGATGCAATAAAAGCATTAGAAAACTCTAGCCTAATGTAAAGTGACAACTTCTTAATTAACACCAATATTGGAAACTCTTTTAAAGGATGAATTTCATAAATAACAAAAACATTGAGTGTATTTTAAATCTAGTTTTACAGCTGTGCAGTACTTTAAAATTGCAGATATAAATGAAGGCTCTCTATAGCTTTATATGTTAATTGAGGAGCAGGTTTAATATAATTTACCAAAATAATGAGCTGCTCCATTAGGAATGTGGGAAATCACTGAATAAATTTGTATTTTAAAGAATATGTAACTGAGAATTCACTCATATATTTATTTTTAAAAATGAATATGATGGTATTAATTTGAAATGTAAGTAAACAAAAACTTGTTTAAAGAAAACTGTTAAATTCATGTTAGTTTTGATAAACATAATATTTCCAAACCTCCTTTATTAAAAACATGCATAAACGTTGTGTAAGAAAACTATGTTTAAGGTATTTTGGGTTAAAATTCACATTTATGAGCTGTTCTAATGTATTATTTTAAAATAATGAATTACTATTTAGAACTTCACAGTGAACACATAACATACAGATTCTGCTCTTTGATGACATTTGGCGAACTCTTTGAGAAATTACCCTAACATATTGTGTTCTGCCCTGCTTTGCCTGATGCAGGTGCTGCTAATCTAAAAACTTTGGAAGGGAAAACTGTCCTTATTGGTTACATGTGGCTAAAAATGGGATCTGGGAAGCTTTGTCATTCAAGGGGCGCCTGTCTTCACCCTAATCTTTGTCTTGATTATGTGGTTCTCTTCTCAGAAGCTCCCTTCCTCGGCTGGTCTGAGGCACACTGCACAGATGTTTCTCCTATTGTTGCTACATGGTGATTTTTTAAACAGCTTCATAGACAGATATTTCCAGATGTGTTCCCCCATTTCTCTGGATAGACCTTTTCTCCTTACAAAGAGCAGATCACACTGCTGCTCAGGCTTTTGATCTATCGACTATAGAAAAAAACAAATAGCACTCCATTGAAGTGTTTTGGGGGGCTTTGGCAATAGCACACACAATAAGTGTCCTCTTCACTCTTTGAAACACGACTGGCAGATGTTTTCCATGGATGTCTCCACCCACAGTTTTTATTCTCACCCCAGCTCCCCCTCCAGGGGGAGGATGGATTTACATGTTTCAGTCCTGTTTTCCATTTATATTGACATTAAGTCTATCTTTACCTTTACAGGTTAACAGCAAAATTTAATTCTTAACCAATTAAGGTCTAGTAAATATGTTATATCAGTAATACAGTAAGCAATTTTAGGAAATTTATACTTATTGACAAATTTATATATAAATATTTACTTAACAATTTTATTTACTCATATTTAGAGGGAAAATTATGAGCCATGTTGTCTTAGAATATTTGTTTCTTCATCCACCCATTTATCCATTCACTCATCCATTCATGCGTGACTATTCAGTACCTAATAACTGAAGACATAGCAGGTAGAGGGCAGTGAGGATGGAAAGGAGGAATAGATAGAATCCCTGAGCTCAGGAAGCTCAGGACCTAGTTGTGGTAGCCAACATGAGAAATGCAGTATAAATTCTTTGATAGCAGTTTCTATAGAGTTCTGAAAGGATGAAAAGTAGGAGCAGTTGGATGAGGCACATAAAGATACTTTAACCACTTTAAGATTTCAACCAAATTTAGAACGGGGAATGAATTGTTGGTGATACAGAAGAACTCGTCTGTGTCATATGAACAACAGACATTTTACAAAACAATAGTAGGGAAGGGCATGTTTTCATTAGAATTTTGAAATAGGAAGTTGAAAATTTGGACTCATAACGTTTTACAGAGACAATAAAAATAAAATGTTATTATCTACAAAGATTCTCTGATTCTAAATATTAGGTGAGCAGAAACATTACCGTACTGTTGCAGATTCTATTATACACTCTCAGGTAATAAATTGGGCAACTAACATAAAGTAAAATACTTTTGGGAGAAATAGCCCTCTACTTCCTCAAGGAAATTACATATGCTTTTCAAAATTGTCTCTTTAAGATATTTTGATAAAGCGATGCCAATAAAATTCTGGCAGATCACTTTTTATGATGAGGATTAATATTATTGCATTTAACTAAAGAGAAAGAATAGACTTAGCAAAATGATAAAATGTTGTAACTTAAGTGGGGAAGAATTTGAACGTTAATTGAATTTTGTGTTTTAATCTGCTCTGCAAATGAATTTAGAACTAGAGGGTAGTCTCAGACTGGAAGCAGGCAATTGATGAGATTTCCAAGAGTGGAAAGTTTTATTGGATGTTTGGAAAGGACTGGTAGGGTCCTAAAATGATGACAGTCACTTCTGAAGCTACCTCACAGTCCCACCAGTAAGCCTGGGTTCAGACAAAACTTTGGAATAGTAGGTAAAGATGCTGAGCTTTGACTAGGGGTAGAACAAAATGTAACAACTAAGGATTAATTAAGATACAAGCCAAGTTGCCATCACAAAGACACATCAACAACGTTGACCTAAAAAAGTAGTTTATTTCCCTTACAAGATCCAATGTAGAAGGGTGACTGAGCTAGTGGGTGTGTTCTGCCATCTTCAATTTGCATTTTCTTGGCATCTTACATGTGCCAGTGGCAGCTCCTTAAATTGTTCCTCTCCAGGAAAAGTGATTTTATCTTTAAGATTACTCAAAAGTTGCACACATGATTTCCACTTACAACCTACTGGCTATAATTCACTACTGGATATAATTCACTACAGGGCACATCTAGCTGTAAAGGAAATTAGAAGTTAAGGCTATAGAATGGCATGAATGACCTCAGCTCATGCAAGAAAAATTCCAGTAAATGGATGAAGGAAAGAAAGGATGCTGGGAAACAGATTTTGTCACAAAAGAGTTAATATGCTTGTTACTAGAAGTGAAAGAAATAGCTAAGAGTGAAGATGCAGTTTCATCAGTCAGAGATTAGTATAGGAATATATTTTTTAAAAGATTTCTTTTAACCTGATGTCTCTTTTAGTATTATTTTGATTATTTTTCTTTCTTGGCTTCCTTTAGATAGTGAAAAAGTATGAAATAAAAGATAAGGCAGGTTATATGTTCATCACAAATTTCAGCTGAGTGGGTATTAAGACAAGGAGAAGAGGGAAATTTTGTTGAGTGCCTAGTATGTTAGATTGTATTATTGTTTCTCAATACTTTTCTCCTCATTGGGAAAGGATTATATTTTCCTGAATAAGTAAAATTAGGCTTTACCAAGTGATTTGCACTGGGTCATAAAGAATGAGTTACAACGTTCTCTGTCACTTCCAGGCTGAGACTTTAAGAGGCCAGTCATCCTATATTCTCTGTTCCGTCAGCCGCTGTGATTGAAAATGTTCTAGATAGCTGCTACTTTTCTAGCGTGGGTTCTAGAGTGTATACAATGACCATATAACCTGCAATGGACATGTAACATGAACAAGAAATAAACCTTTGGTGTTATAACCCACTGAGATTATTACAGCATTACTTGGCTTGCTCTTACTGATCACAGCAGACTAGAGAGATGGGCAATCTATCCAAGTCCCGGGACAGTGAAGAGGGTACAAGTGGATAAACAGGGCTTTCGTTTAGGAGAGATATCTTCCCACAGTTTAACCATCAAAAAAGTCTTTGAATTCATTCTAACTCTTCTCCTCCATCAGAACTGATTTTGGCTATGAAACATCAGATTTTGAATGACCCAATATTTAATACGTGGAACCATCATAACATATATTCTATGCTTTGTAACATCTGGTACCATCTTCTTTAATAATAATAAATATTTATATATATATTCTGCATCCTACCTTTTTCAATGCCATTTCCTCTACATGAAATTCTTTCCTATTTCCTTGCTATCCACTCTCTATTTTCAATCAATATCCATTTCCTTCCAGGTCAAGTTCAAATGCATTTTCCATCGAAGATATTCCACAAATCTTATCAACCAGATATTATATCTTACTTGTCTAAATTCAATTCCAGCTGGTCGTTTTGTCTTTGCTAGGGTTCTCTAGAATAAAAGCCTGAGCCTACATCCTGCTTTGTTGGGAGGTGCAATTTCAGGACAGCAAATTGAGGGAAAATGAACCTGAGATAAGGATGGGAGTTAAGTCTAAGGTTATATGGTACTGCTTTGTGAACATAAAGAGATATAACACTTAGTTGCTTGGTAAATAAGGGAGCTCCAGACAATCTTTGCAAGATGCCATGCCTTATAACAGGGAGAAAAGAAGAGTTGATCTCCCTCTATTTACAAATTTTGTCACCTGGCCCCTTGGGGAAGTTGTTAGGAGTGCCAATTTTATATTCTTCAGTGTGAGCGTTCATCTTAACCTGATGAATCTACAAGAAGCATTCGTAAATATGACATATATTAGGCCTTAAATAAAATCCTACAAATTTCAAAAGACATATAATTGAGAATATGTTCTTTAACTCAGCCTATGTATGTATCATAAAATATTTGCCCCATCTAAATGCTAGTTTTAGGTTATTTTCATATTTCATACAAGCATTTTTGCTAAATATCTTTGTACATCTCAATTATCATAAAATTTTCAGTTCCCTTGTATTGCCTAAATATAATATTATTAAGACCAAGAAGAATGCTAATATATATATATATATATCTTATTATAGTATACTACTATTTTGTATAATATTCATATAGTGTATATAGTATATAATATTGGTATTATTATATATTATATGGAGATTTCTGTGGTTGTTTACATTTATTATATTGTACTATACTACATATTAACTGTATATAGTATTATAGTATGTATATATAAAATATTATATGTATACATATTCATGCTATTTATAAAATAATGTTACATATACTACTGAAATTTCTGAAATTGTTTTTTTGTCAACAATCTAGTCATGAACTAGCTTCTCTTGAGTGATAGAGCTAGCATTCCCAGTTTTGTTAATCTCTAAAAAAAATTTGTAATGTTGACATTAATTCTTCTTTGATAGAATTTTTGCCTATCTGAGCCTAGAGTTCTCTTTGTGGAAAGGGTTTAATGTAAAGATTCAATTACTTAGTAAAGATTTACTAACAATTACTAAAGATTGCTTTAGGCCTTTTTAGTTTTTCTATTTCCTTTTCTATCAGTTTTGATAGGTTATCTTATCTAGGAATTTGTGCTTTTCAAATAAATTTTCAAAATTGTTGGTCTAAAATTATTTATAATGTCTGGAAATGGTAACATTAGTTATTTATTCCTTCTTTCTCTTTCTCTTTCAAAAAATTTTAATAAAGTTTTATCAATTTTATTTTTCTTTTAAAATAACCAACTTTTGGCTTTTTGATTCTTTTAATTGATCTTTTTTATTTTTTTCTCTATGATTTTTGCATTTATTTTGCTGTTAGTTTTCTAATCTCTTGAAAAAATGATTGGCTTATTCATTTTCAGCATTTCTTCTTTAATAGACACATTTGGGGCTATATATTGTTACCTAAAGCACTGTTTTTGCTCCCTCTCATAAGTTGTATGAGGCTTTCATTGACTGATAACAAAAATAAATCGTAACACACCACTGGCCCTGATAGTGTTGAATCACTGAGCGAACACCAGCAACTACATCCTTTCCCAAACGTTTTTTTTTTAAATTCATAATTGTTTACAAAACTCACTCGTTTTGTACCGACAGTTCTATGATTTTCCTAAATGTGTAGTCATGTAAGCATCGCTATAATAGATATTTAGAGCATTTCCAACACCCCAAAAAGTTTTCTGAGCCATCTGCTCTAGGGTCAGTCCCTTCACTGAACCAAATTTTGTCCTGATATTCAGATTCCTTTCACAATCACGCTCTTCTTATTAATGTCACAGTCTGAGAATAAATCAACTAGATATATAAATCCTTCTGGTATTTCTCATTATTCATTTTAAGTAGTAGATTTTGCTTTAAGGCAATGAGCTATTGCACTCATGTATTTTGACATATTTTTCTACTGAGATGTTAACAACAAGAGAATTAAGACCTCTTTGTCAATGTTAAGAACAGAATTAATAATATTCTTTTCCAGAAAACAAGGGAAACTTTCATTCTTAAAACTAAAATATGGTAAATTGCATTATTGTGGCATCCTATCTACTCTAAGCTAATATTGGCTCTTCAGCACTTCAGAGTACACTGGGAAACCACGATGCAGGCGTCAGATTTTATTTCCCTTTCAAATAATTTTGAAAAAAGAGCAAAAGTTGTGGGAAGAAATAATTCGTATTGAAAGTAAATTTTATGTTAGTCAATTTTTTACCTTGGACAATTTGATTTGAGGAGAAATGCAGCCCTTTGGGATTTCCATTGCCCTTTAAAAGTTGCCCTTATGGTATACAGAAAGTTGTCCTTATTAGTACAGAAAGTTTTAATTTTAATGAAGTCAATGTATCTCTTTTACCTTTGGTTACTTGAGTTTTTTGTTGTCAGATCTAACAAAAAATTGCCTAGTCCAAGGTTGCAAAGATTTATACACGTTTTCTTCTAAGAGTTTTTATAGTTTTAACTCTTACATTTAGATCTTTATCCATTTTGAGTTAATTTTTGCATATGCTGTGACGTAGGGGTTTGAATTCATACTTCTGCCTGAGGACACGCAGTTTTCACAGCACCGTTTGTTGAAAGGACTGTTTTCCCCCCATTGAATATTCTTGGCATCCTCACTGCAAATCAGTTAGCCATAGACATCAGGGTTTAGTTTGGGATTCTCGAGTCTATTCTTTTGATCTATTGTCTAGCCTTAGGACAGTATCACACTTTCTTGATTGTTGTAGCTTTGTAGTAGGTTTTAAAATTAGAAATTGTAAATCCTTCAACTTTATTCTTTTTTTTTTCAAGACAATTTTGGTTTTCTGGGTGCCTTGAATTCATTATATAAACTATGGGATCAGCTTATCTATTTCTACAAGAAAAGCAGTTGGAAATATGAAAGGGACTACAGTACATCTGAAGATCAATTTGGGGAGTATTATGATTTTTAACAATATTAAGTCTTCCAATTTAAGAACACAAAATGTCTATTTATTTAGGTCTCCTTTAATTTCTTTCAACAGTGATTTGTAATTTTCAGTGTAAATATTTTGACTTCCTTTTGTTAAATTTATTCTTAAGTGTTTTATTCTTTTGGTGCTACTATAAATGAGATTGTTTTCTCATTTTATTTTTGGAATGTGCATTGATAGTGTACATAAAAACACCTGAGTTTTGTGTATTGATCTTGTATCCTGCAACCAAACTTGCTGAACTCTTTTATTAACACTTTTTGTATCTGTGAATTTTTTTTAGAGTGTTTTATACATAAGATCATGTCATGAGCAAATAAAGGTAGGTTTACTTCTTTTTTTTTTTCAATCTTGATGCCTTTATTTATTTATTTTTTCTTGCCTAATTGTCCTGGCTAGAACCTCCTGAATAACGTTGACTAAAAGTGAGGAGACTAGACATCTTTGTCTTACTCTTGATCTTAAGAGTAAAAGCTTACATTCTTTCACAGGGAAGATTTCAGTGTTTCACCATTAAATCTGACGTTACCTATAGGTTTTTGTTGGATGCCTTTTATCAGGGTAAGGAAATTCCTTTATAGCTTGTTGAGTGTTTCTATTATGCAAAGGTGCTGGATTTTGTCAACTGCCTTTTTTGTGTCTATTGATATGACCATATGTTTTCTACTTTTATTCTATTAACATGGTATATTATATTGACTAGTTTTCATTATATGAAGCAATTTTTCATTCCTAGGATAAATGCAACTTGGTCCTTTTTAGATGTTTCTGTGTTCCATTTGCTAGTGTTTTTTTGCATCTATATTCATAATGATTATTAGTTGGCAATTTTCTTTTCTTGTGATATTTTTGTGTGAATTTTGTGTCAGGATAATACTGGCTTCATGGAATAAGTTAGCTAGCATTTCATCCTCTTCTATTTTTGAGAAGACTTTGTGAAGGATTTGTGTTTATTCTTTAAATATTTGGTAGAATTCATCAGTGAGGCCATCTGGTTCTGGTTCTGGGCTTTTCTGCGTGGGAAGTTTTTTATTACTGATTTAATCTTCTTACCAGTTATAGGTTCATTCAAATTTTCTAATTTTCATTCAGTAAGTTTTGGTAGTTTGTGTCTTTCTAGGAATTTTCCCATTTTGTCTAATTTGTCTATTTTTTTGGCAATTGTTCATAATATTCTCTTATAATTATTTTTTATTTGTGTAAGGTTAGTAGAAATGTTTCCTCTTTCATTCCTGATTTTAGCAATTTGAATCTTCTCTCTTTTTTCTCTTGGTTAGTTTAGTTAAAGTTTGTCAATTCTGTTGATCTCTCCAAAGAACAAACTTTTGGTTTCACTGATTTTCTCCATTGTTATTCTATTCTCTAGTTTACTTATTTCTAATTTCTACCCTTTATTATTTTCTTTCATTGCTTGCTTTGGGTTTAATTTACTCTTCCTTCTCTAATTTCTTAAAGCGAAGGATTTACATTTTTCTTCTCTTTTAATGTAGACATTTATAGCTATAAATTTCTCTCTGAGCATTGTTTTCTTGTACCGTATAGTTGTCAGTACCCCAAATTTCTCTCTGTTATTGATTTCTAACTTAATTCCATTATGGTCAGAGAACACTTTATGTACAATTTCAATCTTTTACAATTTATTGAGATTTGTTTTGTGGCCTTGCATATGGTCTATCATGGAGAATATATGTGCACTTGAGAAGATTGTGTATTCTACTGTTATGGGTGATTTATTCTAAAGACATCTGTTAGGTCTAGTTGATTTATAGTGTTGTCCAAGTCTTTATTTCTTTGCCAATCCTCTGTCTAGTCATTCTACCCCTTATTGAAAGGAGCATATTTAAGTCTCCAACTGTTATTATTGAATTGTCTATTTCTCCTTTCTATTCAGTCAATTTTAGCTTTGTGTATGTTGGGGAGATGTTGTTAGGTACACATATGCTTATAATTGTTATATATATCATCTTGATGAACTACCCGTTTTATCCTTATAAAATGTCCTTTTTTTTTTTTTTCCCCTGAGAGGAGCTCTTACTTAAATTCTATTCTGTCTGCTAATGGTATAGTCACTACAAATTTCTTTTGGTTACTGTTTGCATGGTACATAATTTTTCCATTCTTTACTTTCAACCTATTTATGTCTTTAAATCTAGAGTGAGTCTCTTGTTAACAGCATAGGGTTATATCATATTTTTACCCATTTTACCAAGCTCTGACTTTTGTTTAGAGAGTTTAATCCATTTACATTTAACCTAATTACTGACAAAGTAAGATTTATATCTTACATTTTGCTATTCATTTTCTATACATATTGTCTTTCCCCCCCTTAATTCCTCTATTATTTCTTTTGTGTTAAATCTATTTTTTTCCATTTTACCATTTTAATTTCTTTGTTGTTTTACAATATAATTTTGAGTTATTTGCTTAGTGGATGCTTTGGGGATTACCATAAAATTTTAATTTATAACAACCTAGATCAGATTAATACCAACTTAATTTTATCAGCATATAAAAACTTTGTTTCTGTATAGCTCTGTTTGTCCACTTTTTTAATGCTGTTTTAGTCATATATGTATACATTGTATGCCCATAAACTTAGACTTGTGATTAATCTATTTTTCAGTTGTTTAAACTAGGAGGAAAAAGGAGTGACAAACAAAAAATCATTTACATTGTCTTTTATATTTATCTATATAGTTTACTGTGTTTTTCATTTCTTTATGTGAATTTGAATTGTGGTCTAGTGTCTTTTCACAAATTGAAGTGGAATTAAAAACAAAAAGCATGTGGTTATTATATATGTCTTCATAATACTGAAAACTCAAATTTAATCGCATGGGAAATATTCATAATATTTTAATAACTGAAAAGTCATAAATCATCATGCATATCACCATCTTATTTATATAAAATGTGAATATATTTTATATACACACAGAAAAAGTAGAAACAGACAAGACCTCTGTATGTCAAATTGTTAACAATGTCTATTTCTATGTACTGGAATTAATGGTGATTTTTAAATTTTAAAAGGTGATTTTGTTTTCTACAAATATATAACATAAAAAAGTAAAACACTAATGTTGACTATTCCTTAATAATTTTATACTCCTCAATCAGGCATTTATAAGGAGATTAAGAGAACATAATGTTGAAAACAATGTGTTCTGGCAATTCAGAGTAGGATCTTAAACAATTGATCTCCTAACCAGAACCCAACTAGAGTATAAGCTCTTTAACGCTTTTTTATATAGCTTGAAATCTACACAGTGTTAAACACACCTGAACATGATATAAATATTTGTTCAGAGTGTGGATCAATGACTCAATAACTCAGTGAATAAATGTATGAATAAACAAATGAAAATTATATATATATATATGTATGTGTATATATATATACATGTATACATATATATATATATATATATATATATATATATATATATATATATAAATCTATCTTTCTTTTTCTGGTGCTACCTGGGAGAAATTGCTTATATAAACTGCACTTGAATCTCCTTGGTTGCAATTCTTAAATGAATGATTTACTGCTTATAAAATGGTATGAGATACTAGGTGAAAAGCCCTATGTAAATGTAAAATATTATTTTATTCATTGCGACTTTTAGAATGATCTGAAAGGTTCATAACATATCATGATTGCCAAAAGCAGCTGACAAACCTGGTTAGCTTGGAGTGTTTGCTTTTAACAAATAAAAGTGAAATTGGGAGAAAAAAATCATATTCAAAGTTATTCCATATAAGCTGAGACTTACCAGACTTACCAAGCCAAATGAATAATATTTACTTTCATTTAAAAATTATATAATCCAACCATAGAATGTTTACATAGCAGAATTAAATATAGTTATTATTAATTTATACCATGGGGCCATGATTAATGTTTTTCTGCCCCAAGACTTTATTTTTTTTCCTCCTTTTCTCAAACATGTTTGGCATTTAGAAGTTTTAAAGTAATTTCCCCCTTTGGCTTCACCTGGGGTCTCTGCTGTCCCAGAACCTCCTCCTGACCTCAGTGTTGTGTTTTCATTTAAAATAGGGCATGTCTATAAATGTCAGCAATACAGGGCAATTAGAAGTTTGAAAAGGGCTGTAACATAAACCAGCATTATAGTGAAATGGATATTGCCTTAAGCTGCCTGCAATTCACTTGCTGTTGGAAAGACAATATCCTGCCATTCTCCCATGGTGGCCTTCAATTGAACACATTTGGCTGAGGATTGACCCATTATTAAGATAAGTCTCTGCCTGGCTTGAAACAATGAAGAAACACAGAGCAAGTGAAGCCAGCAAATTGACCAGCACTGGGCAGAAATGTGACACTGGATTAGTCTTTAATAGCTCTCTGTGGTGCTATCTGTGAAAACCAATGCTGTCCTGATTCCCTGGAATTGGAAGATAGGGGCATGCTGTTTGGGCTTGCCCAAAGTTTTCAGGTTTTTGAAGGAATTGTGTGTTTATTTATTTATTTATTTAGGCCTGTGTTTGTGATATTTTTATTTTTAACATTACCACCACCATGAACAACAGAAGTCCAGCACTTCTGACATTAGCTTTCATTCATTTTCATTTCCTCTGCTGCTAAGAAACCAGGCCACAAACTGCTTTTGCAAAGTTAGAAAATGGGATATGTTTTTAGACAAGGCATATCATATTGTTCCAATTTACCCACTTCCAAAGATGCTCGACCTTTGTGCACTCATGGTGATTTCTTTTGCTAGCTGGAGGCCTTTTGACACACTGTCAGCTGGGCTCTAGCTCGCCCCATGTGACCTCAGAGCAAACTTTCAAACAAGATAAGGTTGCTGGATAAGTCTCTCCTGGGCTTACAAACGTGGTCCTGCCTGTTCTGGTTTTTGGAGGGATAAAAAAATGCAAAAGGGTACCAGGCAAATATGTATTCCTTTCCAGATTCTACCCACTCTGGGTCAAGACTTTTTTTTCCTTTTCTTTTTGTAAGACCTCATGAGGTTTGGTGGTATGGAGAGGAAAAAGTTTGGTAGACAACCTACAAAATTACCTGTTCTTTTGCTGTTAGGGTGAGTCATTTTAATTAAATATATCTCTGGTGAGGTGTTCCCATGATCCTGCCGTTTTTAGCTCCTAACAACATTTCATCTCGTCAAACTCAGCTTTGTAAAACTCATATGCAAAGCTGAACTGAAATGAGGGAATGTAATTTAGTGTAGGAGGAAAACCTATATCACTGCTCTGCTTGTAAAAATCAACGTTTCTATGTAGGCTATGAGCTATAGTTTTGGCTGTCTTAGGAAAGACTTTTAAAAATTCTTGCTGTCAACAGGCTTTTGAGGTTTTCCAGACTTCAGGGAAAGTTAAATAGACCATGAAACATGTAAGAAAGTGTGCCCAGGCCATCAGAATTGGGAGAAACTAGAATGGTCTTCAAAGGAAGTTGGCTGAATCTCTCTTGCTAGAAGTTTAGTGAAATTTGTACCATTTTACTTGAGATGGCTAAAGGGACACAGATGCTAGAGTGCCTGAGATGCTTAAAATGATGACTGTCTCTAAGCAAGAATGTGAATTACACAGCTTCCCACTATCAAGCTCACCACTCTTAGATTCAATTTAAGTGCTTTGTCTTCACTTTCTTTGCATGTTTTTCTATATAACTGAGTTTGTTTCCAAATATTTAAAATGCCCTTTTATAGTTTGAGTACAATGTAGAAACACTTCTCACTAAACGAACAAATTGGACATCAGACACAATTGGAATGATTCCTGATATACTTCATAAACCAAGACGGTTCCTGCATCACTGACACCACAGAAATTACTGAAGAAGTAAGATAGTAGTCACCTAAATTTCATTGTTTTCATTATCAGCTTGGCTTTCTGTCACCCTTCTACATATGCCTAGTCAACTCCCACTTCCATTCTTCATAACACCTATTCCAATATTTCCTTCAATATTTGCAAACTCTCTGCCGGTGTCTGCTTTCCTCCCATTTATCAATAGCCTTACTATCATAGACAAAGAACATAAAGCACACTCAGAACTTCCTCAGATCAAACCTCCTCAGAATTATGGCCCCAAACCATTCTATAACGCTATTCTTCATTCCTTCCTCTCAAAGGAAAGGTATGTTTCACCTAAGTTTTCAAATAAACTTTCACTTGTATACTTGCTTTTTTCCCATTCCTAGGTCTTGTTCATCAATGGCTTCTTCATGTCCCTACATGGCTAGAAATGTATGTGAATTCCTGTTACTTCACATCCTTGCCAAATTTGGCACTTTTAAGTCTTTTAAATTTGTAGTCATTTTGGTATATGATAGTATCTCATTGTGTTTCAATTTGCATCTCCCTGAATAATGGTGAATCTAAACACATTTTTACAATGTCCATTGTCCACTTGGCTATTATCTTTTTGAAGTACCTATTCAAGTATTTTCTGCGGTTTTCTCTCTTATCTCAGTCTAAAATTCCAAAATCTTAAATGTAATCTTTCTCACTCTGTGCTTTGCACTCTTTTGATTTGGCACACTTTATGCTCTTATTCTGGCTATTTTCCCCTAATCTTTCTTTCAGATTGATTATCTGAAATAATTATTTTAATTGTGTTATCTGCTGTTAAACTCACCCATTGAATTCTTTAATTTTGTTTATTGTATTTTGGAGTCTAAAATTTCAATCTATATGTTTTTAATATTTTCCAATTCTATCATCAATTTCTGTTTTGTCTTTTATCTCCTTGCACAGCATTTTCAGGTTTTGAAAAATGTTTATCAGCGAGTGCCAATATCTGAAGCACCTGTGGGTCTTTTTCTATTGTCTAATTTTATATTTTTTATTGCTATTTTGCTTTTGTTCATTTCACCTTGTCTTCTACTATGCCTGGTTAGTTTTGATTATGTGCAAGATCTGACATTTAAATACTGTCACTTCTTAATAGGGCCACTACTTTTCCAAATTTTAATTCTCTCTTATTCTTTCTCTGATGCTTTGCTCCCAATCTAATCAATCATTAAATCATATTGATTTTTCATGTTAGTACTGCTCTAACCATCCTAGCTTTTTTTAAAAAAAAACCTGATAACACCTACCAAAAGTAGACTGCAAACATCACCACGGTCTTTTCTTCATTTCTCCACTCTTTTCCCTTTGTAATGTGACTTTGTAGCCGCTATTAGGTTGGAGCAAAAGTAATTGTGGTTTAAAAGGTTAAAAATAATTGCAAAAACTGCAATTACTTTTGTACCAACCTAATATCATCAAGAGAGGAATTGATTTCCCTACCTAAGAATCAGGGCTGGGCTGTGACCTGCTTTAGTCAATAGAATGAAGATATGATGGTGTATACATTCTAAACCTAGGCCTTAAGAGGCATTGAATGCTTTTGTTCTCTCAAAATTTGAGTCAGCTTTCTGAGGAAGAAGAGACCAAGTGTGACAGAGATAACCCTTCCCAACTGAGGCCATTTTAGACCAGACAGCCCTCAGCCAGCCGGGCAATTGACCAATGAATATGTGTGATGCTAGCCAAGTCCAGAACTGCCAACCTACAGACATATGAGCTAAATAAATGGTTATTATTTTAAGGCACTATATTTTGGGCTATCACCCAGAAAAAGCCAACTGATAACACTACTGCATAGGGTTATAGTGAAATTAAATAAGTTAATACATGTAAAGTGCTTAGAACATTGTCTAGCACACAGTAAGCATTATTTAAATGATAGTTATTACTCTTTGCCTCTCTATCCTTATGCCAAGGCTTTTGACTCTCATCACCTACTACTTCTTAACAGTTCCTTTTTTTGCTGGTCCCTTCCCCCTCAGGTCTATCCTCTACAATTGCTTCTTGAATGCTCTTCTAAAATATAAGTTCAATTCCCTGTTTAAAATAATGCAATGAATCTTTACTAGTTATATTTAAGTCTAAACTTCTTTGTTTGGTTTATTTAAGGCCTATCCAATTTTATCTCTTTATCTATTACCATTATTCATATGTCTTTATCCATGCTTGTTGTAGTATATCGATTACTAGTAAAATAATTGAAAGTAAGACAGAAAAAAATTTTTCAGTGTAGAGAAAATTACTTTGTAGTTGAATCAATGTGGCATTTGTGGTGAATTCTATTAATGCTGAGGGGAAGATCAGGAATGCAATAATAATCCTAATATTTATCAAACTAAAATAGGATTTGATTGATAGCACCTTTTCCATAAACGAATCCACCATAACACGCTATTTGTAAACTGTTCATGTTAGATTATTTGCACTATAAATATAGTGCCTAGTACATCAGTATGGTGAGGTAATGAAATGTTCTACCTTAGGAGTTTCCAGATGCAGTTCACCTCATTGTTGTTGGATTGCTATATAAGAAAAAAGCTGGGAAGCTTTTTAAAAATATTAATATTCTATTGCCACCCAAAAACTACTACATACGAATTTCTACGGGTACAACTAAGATATATGTGTGGTTTAAATGAACTTTTGGCTCATAGACCTATTATATCTAAGAAAGTTTTTTAGTAATTTTGGAATTAATTGAAACTCTCTAAGGTCCCAAAATCTTTGGTTTAGGATATACGGAATCTGGGACTTGGAATTCTCTTTCAGGTGCGAGCACTTGTATGTTGACTGTTTTCTTATTTTACCAACTATAGATCTCATAATTAGTTAATTAACCATAGAAATATTGCTTAGAAGTGTAGTAAAAGCACAATGTTTTCCATAGTTAATATGGTTTGTGACTAATTAAAAACACATGGATTTATTTTAGAAATTCATAGTTGTTGGAATTAGAAAGTATTCTCCAACAGTCATAAAATTATTTGATACCTGGAGCCTTTCTGTTGTTGTTTTATCTCACTAGAGGTCAATTGACCTTTGCTTCCCCTAACTGAGATGTTAGGGGGAAAATACCCGTGAACTCTGTGCATCACTGAAATCCTTCTTTTCTAAAGCTTTTCCAATACTTTATATGGACATGATTTCTTTTATTGTGAGGTTAAATGGTAAAGTGATTACAGGCCAACTTCAGATGTTGATAAATCATAAAATTATATAGCTTAATTATGATAGGTATAAGTTCATATGGACGCTCATATACAGCTGCCAAAGAGTAATTTTGGCTAAGAAGAGCCTCTGCCTATTACCATAAGCCAACATACCCAGAATGTGCATAGGGATCACGGAGGAAGCTTTTGAACACTGTGTAGGCCAATGCTGGAATTCTGACTCAGACTCCGTTTTTCCGTATGTTAAATGGTTATATAAAAGTGACCAACACAAAAAATTACTGGAAGCCTTTGATGAGGTAGTGTATACAAACAGTCTTAGCTCTACTTTCGTGCCCTATAAATGTTAGTTACTATAATTCAGAAATTATATGGTCAGCTCTTAATTATCATCAAACTTAAAATGCCATTGAATCCTCCATCAATGCTGCTTGCTTTATGATGATTTTTCAATAATTCTATAGTGGAATTGACATTGTACTAGTAATCAAAAGATAAAAATTGAGTCAAAACTATCATGAACAAATGTAAATTTAGGCAGCCCATTTAACTCCTCCTAGTCCTCAAATAAGGATGCTTGGTGCTTTATAAAGATAAGATGAAAAGAAGTAAGTAAAAATTATTCTGTAAACTCGATTGTTTCTTAAGGATAAGGTATTGTTACTATCAAAGGTATCTTATTGATTTAAGTTTTCATCACATACAAAAATATTTGTATAGTTATAAAATCATTTAAGGCATTTTCACATCAATTGCTTTAAATAATTTGAATAGTTCTATGCAAATAATAGAATCAGCAGTATTTCATAGAAAAACTAAACCCATTATGGTTTACAATGATCTTCCATTTCTGCCATTATTATCTAAACTTCTTTTGTGATATTTCAACATTGTTGGCTGTTACATCCAAGATATACTGCTATTTAATTCATCCAATATTTATGTTTGTTGTCTCCCAACTAGATAAACAGCAACTTGAGAGTGAGGACCATAATTTAGACTTCTTGATTTCTTCATTTTTTCAGTTCAGCTTCTGGTAAATAAAACCTAATTGAAGTTAGGGTAAATGTATTTAAAATTGAAACAATTGATTATCTCCTTCTCTCACCAAAATAAAACATGATCTTTAATAAAATGATATATGATAAATGAGGGTAGGGGGTCTAAGCTCTTCTTAGTCTGTTTTTTTGATGTGTGTATTAGTCATCTGAAATAAAGGTTGAAAGGTGAGGAAGAGTTTATTGAAGATTGTCTGGTTGGACTTCCTTATATTTTTCTAAGATATGAATTCTCAAATTATCAGGTGTACTCATTGTTGCCTGTAAAAGAAGAAATTTGAAGATAGGACATGTATTGTTCTTGGTTTAGGGGCTACTTAAATTAATTTATTCTCTGGGTCTCCTATTAGGAGCAATAGATGAACTGCTTTAGCTTGGTTTTCTCCATTCCTCTAATAATCATCGTGGAACTCTCTTAACAAGCACCTGCTGATACACTGTTTCTTCTTTTATCAAATGATTTTGGAAAACACATAGCATACTTTTTAGGCAAAGACCAGAAGATCCATTTTCATAAGCAATTTTTATAGAGAGAATTGGGTTTAAAAGTCCTGATAATGAGACAATTATGCATATTTGCTTTTCTGTATTAAAGTATCAAGGTGTAAAATAATAGAAATGAAAGCAATGTATAATCATTAAGCCTTTCTGTTTTATATATAGCATTTTAAAATTTACAAAGCCTTTCTTTTTTATATTATCATCATGAACCCCAAAATAATGTACAAATAGCATAGGACATCGAAGTGTGAGTACGGGGCTTAATTTTACATTAAATGCAAGAGCAGTAGATGACACTGAATATTGCTTTGTTAAAGCTCATGAGTTTTTGGAGATTTGTGATCCTCATTGGAGAAGAAAATTGAAATTTAAAAAAAATCTTGGGTGCAGTTGCCTGTTGGAGTAGTAATCTGAGAATTTGTACTTTGAATATTTTTCTTTCTTTGGAAACATAAAGTAGCAGAGCATGACTCCATGTGCATTGGTTCCACTTTGTGTTTTGGCTTTTGTATTCCAAAATGGAATAGTTTTCCTTGGCAGACTTAGCTGTAGAGCAAGTCTAGAATAGGTGAAGTACGTGCGTTTTATTTTTTTAAAGGGAGAGTGGGGATTTGCACAGTGACCCAGATGTGTGCTCTCTGAACTCCAACTGTCTGTGTTCAAATATGCAATGTGAAGCGAACAAGGTTTAAAGAGACCCCTTTGGATACCTTGGGGGTATTTCTTGCACAGTGTTTTGGCAGCGCGTTCTTCTAGCTGAATTAGATTTATTGCCGAAGCACTAAATCTTCATTATACATGACAACCTTATTCCCCTGCTATCCTGGTCCCTTTCCATTTTCAATCCTTTTTTTTTTTTTTTTAACTCCAACATCTTGTTTCTTCCCCTTTCCTAGCCCCAAGATCCCCAAATATTCTACATTCCAGCCTATCTCGGAGAAATTGCATTAAATTTGTGAATGTGTCATTCACAGATGTCAGAAAATAGAAGGCACCATAAAGGTTAAAGACGTCTCATCCAATCCATCAGTATTTAGCCAGGAGTACACTGGAGCTTTTAAAAGTGATGTATGTGGCTGGATGCCTGACATAACTCTATCAATGGGAAGCAGTCATAAACATTCTGGCTAGGTGTAGTTACAGACGAGTATTGAAAAAGAATACTATCTCAGGTATGTGGTTCTGAAGCTGTCACTTTCTGTCCAGCACATAGGCCACGGTGAGGAATCAGCACAAATACTCAATGGACTTACTCTCCTGTTGAACTGCTCTGGACTGTTTAATAACTAAAGAAAAACTAGACCAGATAGACTACAGAATAACTGGGTAAATTCAGAAATATCAAGAAGGCTAATTTTCTTAATCCTAGATGTATAGGAAAGTTTACCTATGCCCAAATTGCTTAGATCTACTATCTAGCTTGTTTAAAATTGTGATATTGTTATATATTCTTTTTTTGCCTGCTTACCACCATTACGGCTGGTTTAAGCAATAATATCAATCATTATGTGGAAAGTCAGCAAATATTACCCTGGCATACCACCTACAGGTACTGCATGAAAGTCATTCCTTTATTCATTAACACACTTAATAAATATTTAATAAATATTTATTGAATGCCTACCATGTGCCAGACACTGTGAGATGCATAACTGTGAACAAAACCAACAAATCATGCCCCAAACTTGTGCTTACAATAAGAGGTGAGACTCAGACCTGTAAGTGGGCAATTGCAATGTAAGTGCTCAGTGAGGATAGTACATGAACTACAGAAATACAAAGGGCTTCTGAGTTTCGTGCATGTGCAGTCTGGGGAGAGGAGTAAGAGGTGGACGATGGTTAGACAAAATCTGAGTGGTTAGTAGGGTTGGCCATTTGAAATGTGTGGTGTCTGCATAAAGGCACATAAAAAAGATTAAAGATGAGAATGGATGTGACAGATAGGAACTGGAGGTAGTCCTATCTGTCTGGAGCATCAAGCAGCTGAAGAGCAAGAGTGGAGAGAAGAGCAAGTGTGGAGATTTCTAAAGGAAGCAGGATGCTTGCAGATGTGAACTTGGCCAGAAACTTCCATTGCATGCCTAGTTCATAGACCCTATACTTGTGGAGATTCCTGCTTCCTACAGCAACATACTTCACCTACCCAGTGTGCTTCCAAACATTAAATGTTACTTTCAACTGCCATTATATTCAGCTTCCAGCATATGTGAAAGTGATTGAAGAGAGAAACAAAAACAAAACAAAACCAACCAGTGAGTAAATGTTTTCCTATCCCACTGAAAAACTGGACATCTTTTGCAGCTGAGAAAGAGGCAATGTTCTTGTTACATCAATGAGAACGCTATTTATAATAACAAGTAACACAAAAGAAACATAAATGACAAAACTAAACAAAAAACAAAGTGACTCTGAGAAAAAGGTTAAAATATAGATTAGCCTAACCCCAAAGCAGGTAAGAAATTATGATTTTTTTAAAGAAAGTTAAGTAGAAGAAATCATTCTCTACCTTTAGAAGTATCCCAGGATGGTACGGACTTCCTTGGAGAGTACTGTGGTCCCTGTCTTAAGAAATAATGAAGAAGATGGCTGAACCTCTGTTTATTCAAGATATGTGGAGGGATTCCTACAGATGCAGAAAAATATTATTCCTCCATGATGCTGAAGCACAAGTTTTGTATTCTTACATGGGCTAAGGAAGCTTTACATGAGTTTAATAGTAGATTTGAGGACACATGCTGCTCCAAATCACACAAGGTCATCTTCCACTGAAGTCTAATACGTTCCCCTGATATCAGTGGCAATAGTGTGTAAGAATTTGGCCCACTGCCCTAAAGATCACCTGGTTTGTTGAGGTCTTTTGAGTCTCATCTTAGCCCCAGAAACAGATGAATTTTACACTGTGGGGGCAATTTCCCAAGAACACATGTCAACCAGTTATCCAGGTGTTAAATATGTAGATTCTGTAATATAAACCTTGGAACTTAAATTGGCATACCTTTATGCTAAATTCTTCTTTGTGGTCGGTGGTTTGTTGAAACTGTCTTTGGTGTGTTCATTTACAAACAGGAATAGATAGATTCATTACTTTAAATTTGGCTAAGATACAAATATGATAACCTAGATTTGTAGAAAAACGCTACCAATTTTTTCCACCCCAGGCACATTTCCACTATAGATTTAATAAATCTTACCTGAAATAATCTCTCATCTGCCAAAGATTTAACTTCTTTTACAAAACAAACCAGGTAAAATAGAAACTGTCATGTATTAATGAAAATACTAAAGAGCACACTCAATTTCATACAGTTTATAAGGCATGTTTAATGATGCAGTTTATGTTTATAAAATTCTTCTAATCCTTTATAAACTATTTGAAATGTCGTCATTTTCATGAACTTTTTTCTGAATTTTGCACATCAAATTTGATACCGACTATATTTCATACAATTTCTTACTACTATCTTAAACCTCTCCTAATATTTTGTCTTGTACATATTTGTAAACTCTAATCTGCTAACTTTTAAGATGATTACTATTATAAACTTTGCACTATCTGTTTTAAATATCCTCCACTGCATAGATAGATGGTCACCTCTTATATAATAGGCCTTCAGAAGGAATGAGGGGTATACTGGAAAGCAAAAGGGCTTAGGAGTCAGACATGCCAGGGTTTGAATTTATATCTGCAATTCTCAAGCTGAGTGGCTTTAGGAAACATATTTAACCTCTCTGTTACTCAGTTTTCTCACTTGTGAAATAAGAACATTAACACATGCTTTACAGATTTGCTGTGAAGATGCAAAAAGAGAACATATCTAATCGCACGTAGAAGGCAATAAATAATTGCCATCTTTTTCCTATGCTTTAGTAGATTTTGTTAATTATTAATTCAATGGAAGTATCTTGTGGCCTTTAAGGTATATTCATTTCTTGTACACATACTATTTACAAAATATAATAACTTTTCCAGTTATTATAGCCTATTAGTTTAATTTACCTAAAAGCCATAGTATGTTATTCTCACCTAAAAGAACAGCCTCGCCTTACATGTAACGTACCGCCATGTGGATTGTTAAAGATACATAGTTTTTTTCTTTATGCCTGTGGAAATCCCGTGTGTCATGAAATAGAGTTTTGTTAAAATAGTGATAAATTAATGAATCAACAGCCCAATGAGCTATTATTTACAGCACGATTACAGCGATGATTTATGCCCATGTGGTTCCTAAATAATAGGGTGACTGAGGTTGCAAATTAATGTACATTTAGATTGTTGCACAGGAGGTGCCTGTGGCCTCCGTTTTCTATTTTGAGGCACAACAAAGGACAGAGGGATGACGTACTTGTCCAGACACCAGCTAAGCTCATGTTACATTTCACACTCCAGCTCAGCTTCTGATTTCTTTTTTGTTTGAGGAATGTTTGCTATTTTGTTTTCATGTTGTGATATATGTAGCCTCCTCATGCCAGCTCATGACTAATTCGAAATGACTAAGTCCCTCCCATGCTATTACTTTCCAGGTCCAAAGCCACCTGCTGTCCTTGCATAACAGACACAATGATGTGTTATTGTCGTGACCGTCAGGTGCCTTCTGCCACTTGTACTTGAAAGTCACCATAAACATTTATGCACATTATATGCACAGTGTGACCTCTAAATGGACAAATATCAAAACCATTGCTGAGGGTTTGCGATCTGATAAAATTCTGAAAAAATAAAATGGGGTTGTAAAAATGTTTATGTTTCTGAATTTGTGTACATGAGGATTTCCAAGTCAGATTTACTCATAATGCCAAGGTTAAGGTTTGACTTTTAATTTTGTTGGTTTGGATGATTATTTGAAAATTTTTCTAAATAGAGGGAGAGTTGATGTTTTTAAAAATACATTTAAAAATATTTTATGGTTTAGAAGAATTTCACCATGTGATATATTATCTTACTATTACAGAAAAGCTTAATGGCATCTCCAAAGTATTCTAGTCAGTACAATTTGGAACCAGAACAAGAATTCAGGTCTTTTGAGTCTCACTCCAATATTCTTTCTATGTAGAATTGCATTTCTGGCCATTTGTGCACAATGTAATTTTTTTAAGTTAACAGAGAAATTTATAAATGGATACATGTACATAAATATGTGTGTATTCTGTACACAGGCATCTATCTACATAAGTATCTATGTTCCTCCATCTTGTACCATAATATATTTTAACAGTGCTTGACAATGTATCCAATAAAGTATAAATAAATAAAATACCAGAGTCAGGGAAAACAGTTTGATCAGAATGATAAAACATCGGGACAGTTACTATAAAACAGAAAACATCATATAAAGTATAACACAACTAAGAATAAACATAAAGTCATATTAATAAATGCAAATGAACTAAACTCACCTATTAAGACAATAAGATTCTCAAATTGGATCACAAAGTAAACCTAGCAAAACAAGAGCTGTATTTAACACAAATTTACTTAGAAAGATTGAAAATTAAATGATAGACAACAACATACCAGACAAATGCAAATAAAATAAAAGGACACATATCATTATATCAGAAATGGTTGAAATCAGACACAAACACTAAATGAGACTTAGAAGAGCCATTGATGAAAAAGAGAACACCGTGTGATGAAAATATGACATCTGTGAATACCTATTTTTCAAAAATATAGTGTTGACATTCTTAAAGCAAAAATAAATTCAAACACATACAAAAATACACAGACAGCATTGATACCTGATATTTATTAATTTCTGTTAATCTTTGATAGGTTTAGTGAAAAAAGATTTTTAAAGGTACTGAGGACCTAAATAAAACAAAGCAGGAGATAAGATTTCACTGGTATGACAAACTCTCTATGTACCTGGGAAACAAATTTTGTGCCATTTTAACAAGTACAATGACCATTCACAAAATTTAATTATATGAAAAATATCTCAATACACGTAAAGTAGGAGAAATAAGACAAATAACATTCTCTGATCATAATGTCATACAAGCAGAAATAATGACCAAATTGGAAAGTAATAAATGTGCCATTTAGAAATTAAAAACAAAGAAAAACCTCTTTCTTAAACACCAAAAAAATCAAAACCTAGTGAAAAATTACCTAAAAAAGTCATAAAAACACCCATATTAGGATTATATCAAACTGAAAAGCTTCTGCAAAGCAAAAGAAACCATCAACAAAACAAAAAGGCAACTAATCAAATGGGAGAAGATATTTGCAAACAACGCCTCCGAGATGGGGCTCATATCTAAAATACCAGGGGTGCCAAAAAAATGTATACAAGTGGGCAATTTGGTCAACATTGCTCAAGCAGTAGTTCACCGTAATCAGAAGCATCTGGACGCTGATGGCAACCACTTTGAGCACCTCTTGTAATTGCAGAAGTAAAACGTGACTTATATTCATCTTTTGTTATTGGTATACATTGAGTATTATAATTTCAATACAGTTTTCCTGTTTAAAAATCTGGATACATTTTTTTGGCACTCTGTATATATGGAACTCATTCAACTCAACAAAAAAAAGACAAACACTCCAATTAAAAAATGGGTAGAGGACATGAACAGAAATTTCTCCCAGCAAGAGATACAAACAGTCATATGAAAAACTTCAGCTTCACTAGCTATTAGGGAAATGCAAATCAAAACCATGATGAGATACCACCTCACACCTGTTAGAATGGCTGTCATTAACAAGACAAATAATAACAAGTGTTGGAAAGGCTGTGAAGAAAAAGGAACCCTCGTGAACTGCTGATGGGAATGTAAATTGGTGCAGCCACTTTGGAAAACAGTTTGGAGGTTCCTCAAAAAATTTAGAATAGAATTACCATAAAATCCAGCAATCCCCCTACAGGGTATCTACCCCAAAAATCTGAAAACATTTATCCATAAAGATGTATGTACTCCAATGTTCACTGCAGCTTATTTATGGTGGCCAAGACATGGAGACAACTAAAGTGTCCTTCAATAGATGATTGGATACAGAACATGTGGTGTATATAATCAATAGAATACTACTCTGTTATAAGAAAAGATGAAATACTGCCATTTGTGACAATATGGATGGATCTTGAGATTGTTATGGTAAGTGAAATAAATCAGACAGAAAAAGCCGAGAATTACAGGACTTCACTCATATGTGGGACATAAAACTGAAGGCAACAAAGGAACAAGACAAACAAATAAACAAAAACTCAGAGACAACAGTTTAGTGGTTACTAGAGGGTAAGAGGAGAGCAGGGTGGTAGAAGAGGGTAAAGGGGGTCAAATATATGGTGATAGAAGAAGAACTGACTCTGGGTTTTAAACACATAATGCAATATATAGATGATATATTATAGAAATGTATACTTGAAATCTATGTAGTTTTGTTGACCATTGTCACCCCAACAAATTTTAATTAAAAAAAGAAAAAAACACCCACATCAGAAGCTATGAACTATAGTTAAACAATTGCTTTAATATTTATATTAATAAATAAAATAATAAAAAATGAATTGAGCATTTATCTCAGGAAGGTAGAAAGGAACAATAAATAATCCTAAAGAAAGGAGAAGGAATATAGTTTTAAGAAAAAAAGCATAAATTCGTGAATTAGAAAATGAAAAAAATATAAAACTACTGAATAAATTCAAGAACAAGTCCTTAAAAATTAGGTAAACAGATAATCCAATCAAGGAAAGCCAAGAGGCAAAAGTACAAATACACATATGAGAATTGACAAGGAAGAAATAACTATAGATTGGGAGGAATCTAAAAGGACCACATGATGTTGTTTAACCTTATCAAATAACTGTACATCTTGATAAAGTGAGAGGTTTTCTAGGAAACCATAAACTTCCAAAACAATATCCACCCCTTAAAAGTAAATAATTCAATTGTCATAAAAGTAAGGAAAGAATTTGTGTTGTGTAACTTCTTCCCTCTCTACTCTAAAGCATTAGGCCAATGTTATTTCTTAGTGTATGGAGCAAAAAACTAATTTATTGAAGTGCTCTAAAAAAGAAAAACAAAATAAATTTCTGAATTGTTTTAATCAACTTAGCATGACTTTTGTAAACAAATCTGAAAACAAATAGCACTAAAAATCAATTAAAATTTATTGAATATAAATTAAGTAAATTGTACCATAAAAAAAGAAAAAAATAATCTTATTTCAATGGAGAAATGCTAACAAAGGAACTCTTAGAAACATTCCCAGTAATGTGGGACAAGACTAATATGATATCATAGCTGTTATTTAAGATTGCTCTGGAAGTACTAGCCAACTCATGTAAATAAGAGAAATAAAAAAAGAGAAATAAAGTTATTAAGATGAGGGTAAGATTATAATTAGTATTATAAAAGATTTGATAGTACAGTATATTTGTAAAACCTCAGAGAGTGAGCTGAAAAACTAGCAGCATTCACATATCATAATTGTTCACAAAGAATTAGAATATGTACTAGAAGAAAGGCCCCATGACCCCATTTAGTATAGCAAGAAAAAAATAAAATAATTAGGAATAAACTTAACAAAGAAGTGTAAGTTATATATACATTTATATTCAGAGGAAGCCTCATGTTTTAGGAGTATGAAAAAATGCATATACTTATATATGCATGGAATAGTTCTGGAAGTATACTGAAAATCTATAAAAATTGTTGACTCTAAGAAGAGATTTCAAAATGTTGACATCATTTGTCCTTCTAAGTGCTTACACATGTTCATGCATTATCTATACAATAAATACATATATTTTATCTGATGCAAATCTTAAGATCTCGCATAGTTATTAATTTCAATCACACTTTTCATTTGATCTTTTCTTTAGTCAAAGCAAAACAGAAAATTTCATTAAGAAAATAGTAATTCAACAAACAGCCAATAAATCATAATCATATACATGATTTACACTGTTTAAAATGAAAAGTATACCAGTTTCTTAAGCAAAGGAAAAATTTGGCTTATGTTTGAAAGAAAAAAATTAGCATTTATCTTTCTAAAGTCATAATCAATGTTCTTTACACATTCCTGAAATTAAAACAAGTAACAGTGTGGCAGAGAGTGTACACTTGTCCACCAAATTCTGTCCTGCTCTTCCACAATATAGCATCATGAATAGGAAGATGCTGGCTAGTTAGACAACATATCTCAACACTCTTGCAATGAGCTGTGACCATTCACCTGTTTCCTACCAATAGGAAGTGCGCATAAGAGATGAGTGCTAGTACTTTCTAGCTAAGGCTTTTAAGAAGGGGTGTGCCCCTCCAGGCTTTCCCTCCTCTTCTACCATTGGCTGCACATGATGATGAAGGCCCAGGGCATAGGAGAGCCACAAAACATTCCGAAATCATCACATAGATGAGAATTGTACACTTGCTAAGAGCACCCATGGGCTATGTGAGTGAGGAAAATGCTTCTGCAGTGTGTGAGGCACAGTTAGGTCTATTTGTTAAAGCAGTTTGGTCTACCCTAATGAAAAAGTTTTTTGTTTTGCTTTTCTTACCACAGCCCTCAAGACAAGTCTAGAATATAACACTAATGTAAAATTCAGTAAAAATAGGTCTTTATGGAAGTATGATAATGTACTCTGTTGTTTATTGCTTTCTAATGGTGTGGGTTGAACTAAAGATATAAACCAGTTAGACTAAAGGATTATTTATCTTTGATGTTTCCTTTCATAAAAATATTTTTCTCTCAGTTGTGTTTTTGATAAATATAGGACAACAAATACTAGAAGATGTATTCTATGACATAGACTTGCAATCCAGATATTCTGTGTTGCTGATCAACAAAATTTTATTTATTTACTAAAATGAAGTAAATGATGGAGTTAATGCATTCACTGTGAAAAACTGAGGATTCTAACTACGACTCGTGTAAATAGATAATCAAGCCTCTCTACACAGAAGCACTGGTTGGTATCCATAGGTAGTTGCAGGAATGCCTTAAGGCATAAATAAAAAATAACTAAAGCAATCAGTCCATTATCCTCTACAGCATAAGAAATAAACAATAAATCCTTGAAGTTTGACAACTTAAAGTATAGCTGAACTGATTTCCACTTGCACATTTTTCAAAGCAGAAGACATGATATGGCACCAATGGCCACTAAAATCTAAAAAAATGTACACACACCACATTGGGTTTGGTCAAATAAGTAGGTTGGAGGTTCTCCCAATATGAATTGGTTGCTTTCAGTGTCCTTTCAGTGACCTTCTGTGTGGTAAAATTGGAAAGGGAGAATATCATAGTATTCTAACTTTGTCTACCTCTACCCAATAGAGTAGAATCGAATAGCCATTATATTTGTTTTATAATATGTGTTTAATAATTCTGGTATATCCAGATTTGGGGGGGATGAAGTATATGATACCTATTGTTACAGATTGTTATTTTTCACAACCATCGGTTCTGGTTTTGCAATCCTGTTCTTTCTCCCTAATTTTCTCTTTTAATTGATCTTATTTTTACTTATCTCTTTATAATGTTAATTTCATATTCTTATAATAGTCTTTTTTATTGTTCTTTTTTTATTTCATTTTATCTATAGTGAATTAGCATCTTGAATTTGCAGGCACCCTTCCTTAGTGTTATTTAGTTCTAATAGTTTGAAATTTTAGTTTTTGATACTCATCTGGATAGGTTTGTTTCTGTCTCTGTCTATCTCTCTGTTTCTCTCTGTCTTTCTCTGTCTCCCTCTCTCAGTAGCTCTTTCTATTTATTTCTTCCAAGCTTACAATTTCCTCTACCTAGTCCCTCCTCTATCCTGGGACCTCCTTCAGTACCATGTCTTATATTATTGACTCTGGATTTACATGTCATGATTTTTTTTCCAGTTTTTTTTTTAATTAAAATGTATTGGGGTGACAATGGTTAGTAAAATTACATAGGTTTCAAGTGTACAGTTCTATACTATATTATCTATATATTGCATTATGTGTTCACCACCCAGAATCAGTTCTCCTTCCATCACTATATATTTGACCCACTTTACCTAACTCTTCTACCATCTCCCCTCTTCCTTACCCTCTGGTAACCACTAAACAGTCTGTGTCTTGAGTTTTTGTTTCTTTCTTTGTTTGTCTTATTCCTTTGTTGCTTTCAGTTTTATATTCCACATATGAGTGAAGTCATATGGTTCTCAAGGTTTTCTGACTTATTTAATTTAGCATAATAATCTCAAGATCCATTCATGTTGTCACAAATGGCAGTATTTCATTTTTCTTATGGCACAGTAGTATTCCATTGTGTATATATACCACATCTTCTTTATCCAATCATCTATCAAAGGACAATTTTGTTGTTTCCACAGTTTAGAGTTTCCGCAAAACATTAAGAATAGAATTACCGTATGACCCAGCAATCTCTCTCCTGGGTATCTACCCCAAAAAATCTGAAAACATTTATCCATAAAGATATATGCACTTCAATGTTCATTGCAGCGTTATTTATGGTAGCCAAGACATGGAAACAACTATATCGTGATTACTTCAGGATTTTGCTAATGTTGTCAGCTTCCTACAGAGTCTCTTCAAACCCCCCACTGAATATGGAATACTTTTATCTGTGTAATATGTAGGACTAAAATTTCCTGTGGTTTCTGGACTCGAAAACCAATGTACACGTGTCTTTATCTTTTATTCTCCTGACCACCCTCAACTACCTCATACTATATCAGAGTCCAGAAAACAAAAATCAGTTATTTCAAAGAGGGCATTTAATTCAGGTAATTGTTTAAACAGTGAGTTGAGAAACAAATAGGGGACAGTAAGTCATCCCAGAGATTATCAATAGTGAGAAGATTATACCATCCCTATAACTGCAGAGACGCAAGAACAAGCTGTCGTTATCAGAGAACAGCCACCAATGCCACTGAACAGAAAACTGGAACCAACTTTGGGGAGGACAACTGGGACAATGGAGGAATGGGTCTGGGAGAAGTGTGAGCCCCTAGAGATAAAGTCATTGCCAGCGAAGCAGAGAGAGGGGCAAGATACCCTACCTTTTCTTTCCTCCTGCTATCCAGTTTCTTGCCATTGCTTCTCATTGACCAACATTGACAAAGCCAACTGTCAACGGAACCTGGGAAATGTGGGTAACTGCAACATAGAAGAAAAGCAAGGAAGGGATTTGAGTGCAAACAAATAACCATCACGACCCCCACATACATTCACACATACACACTAGTCCACAGGTGTCCAAACTTTTTTCAACGTTTTTCACCAAGGGCCATATGCGGTAAAACACACACACAGCCGGGCCACTCACTCGAGGTGAAGTACGTATTGCCTCACCTGGTTTATTTAAGTAAACTAAATATATTTTTGGAATTTGCTGCGGGCCAATTAACAATGGATTGCGGGCCGCAGTTGGCCTGCGGGCCGCAGTTTTGACACCCCTGCACTAGTCCATGGTGGTTTCTGTCTCAATTTTCTTGAATTTGGCTCTATCATTTAATTGTTTTCCTTGAATTTTTTTTTTTTTTAAATAACTGCTATGTTTGGAGTGGGGTGGGGTGGGGTTGGGGGAACATGATCTCAAACCATGAAAGCACAGCATAGGCTTAACCAGAAATATCATATTCTCTCTTTAGTCCTGGTGTTACAGTTTATTATTATTATTATTATTATTATTATTATTATTATTATTAGGCAGGTTTGCTGAGTGAAAAGAGCATAAGCTTTCAATACAGTCAGATCTGGAAATGAGTTTCAGCTTCACATTAACCAACTGTGATTATTTTTGGACAAGCTACTTAATGTTTCCTTATCTGTAAAATGGGACTGATGATACTGAACTTAAGATTTGTCTAATGATCAAATAAAAGAGAATATCCAAATTGCCACATTGTGAGACAGGTATTTAGTGGGTTCCCAATAAATGATTATTACTGTTACTATTATTATCATAATTATGTTCTACCTCATTATTTGTTGAGTGAAAGCACTATTAGCATTGACTTGCATTTTCTGATATATGACTTTTATCTTGTTTTATCGGGAGGCATTGATTAATAGAACTCATTGGAATGAGCTATAACCAGTTAGATATCAAGCATAATGTGGTTTTTCTGTTTTGTTTTGTTTTGTTTGTTTTGAGTATAATAGATATGCTTAGGGATTATCAGGGTACCTATATGTGTGATGGTTTTATCAACTGAATTTATACATCTTGCAATGTGTTAGCAATTATATACCAGAGAATTTTTTAAGAGAAAAAAGAAGGTTCATTCAAAATATATTTTAATTCAGATAAAATCCCAAAACCAAAGATTTGAATTGTAGTGCATAATACTTCAAAACTATAGGGACCCTCATTATTGAAATAAAATGTTCATATTTTAAAGGCCTTTTGCAAATGTTCAGCTAATACATTCATATTTTATAGACGTTGAGCCTCAAAATTTGGTGAGGAAAATTTTTCTTACCCTACAAATGTTAATTAATGTTGACATATACAATCTAAAGGGAGGCATAATTTTCATACTCTTCTTTGCTTTCATTTTGGAACCTCATCAAAGTTTCAGCCTCTTTTTGTTACTTTTAACAAAGAATGGCTGAGTTGACACTGTGACTTCTATTGCTCAACTGTTCTTTAGAGGGTGTCTTCTTTAGTGGGTTGGTTTTACATAAAAACGATTTGACTGTATTCAATATTAAAACAAACACAATTAACATATTTGATGGGATTTTATGCTGCCAAATCTTTGGTTAGACTGACTGTTTCCTTTTCCAAGCTTTTTTTGGCATTGTCAGAACTATGTCTGAACAACCCAGACTCTTTCCTAACTTCAGAACCCAAGTGCTTGGTTCCATTATTAGGAGGCAATGAATCATTGAGGTCCATCAGACTTTATAGGGCCATATAAGTGGTGTGGAAGTTAGAAAGCTGTTTTATTGCCTAATATCTATCCTGTCCCATTTGATTCACATTGTCAATTTCATTACAACCAACTTATACCATTTTCTACATTGATAATGGAAGTATTCATACAAAAGCTGAAGTTAGACTATGTGGTAACCGTCTTTCTACTATTTCCAACATGAGAGGTCCTTTATTACTAAATGTTGTGGAGGGTTGAAACTTTTACCAATGTAAATATAAATTATTGTGTTGGCTGTAAGGGTGTTTGCAGGCAATGAGAAATTCAATTTGTCCTTGTCAAAATAAAAACAAAAGAACAAAACATCAGTTGGTTGGAACCTTTGAGTTAGTGGAAGGCATTCATCAGAGACTAGTTGGAGAGGGGGGCTAATTAGAAAATGGTTTAACTGCATCAGTTTTGCATTGATCTGACTGTAATAAATGTCTTTTTGTGTAGCTATAAGAATGGTGGCAGTTGTCTTAAGGTCAAAATATCCACAGGGAGTTTGTTGAAAGTGGTATGGAGAGACATCATAGAGAAGTGAAACAAAGGAAAATGATTAATGATATGTTGAGGGCTTCGTTCTGTGAGAATAATTTAAAAGTTTTAGTATTGTTTTCAGCACTGTTTAAATTTTTTTTTTCTTACACAGTAAAACTGTGGTACAGCACAATTTAACTTCATATGGATACAAATGTGTGGGCTCCATAATATGCAGTCTATTGTTTGAAGTGAAACAAGAATCTTAGTTGCTATGTCAAGAGCCACATAAATACTTATTCTCAGATATATTCTCAAAATACTGAGAAATTGACCCCTATGAGAAATGGTGAGTGTTAAGACATATCAACTTCAGAAAAGCCACATTATTTCAAAACATAAATTTCATCCTAACCTATAAATAACAAAGAATAACTAAAAATGTCATGTGAATATGGTAACAGCATTAAAGAACTATAGACTATATTTTACATTTTTTATACCAGAAAAACAAATTAAAATCATGAGTCTAAAAAAATCAGAGCCTCTATTTTTCTAATATTAGGAAGTATCTTATGTTTAGATGGCCTATTGATAGTCACAAGGTACTGAGCATCTCATATGTGCCACACATTGTGTTTTCCTATATTATGTTGTTATCTGATGTAACCAAATTAGGAGGAAATTAAGAGGAAAAAATACAAAGAAAAAAAAAACGAAACCCATGGACAAACGATATGCTTGTAAATGATGAACTATATATTATGAAATTATACAAGTAATAAATGTAATTGTTAGGTGGCTCAGAAAGTAAGGAGAATGATTCTATGGGATACATATTCCAGCTGCTCTTACTACTTTTTGATCATTTTTTAAATTAAGGAATCACTTTAACCATTTAAATTCAATAGCAGGCAAAAATATACAATTAGAAAATAAGAAGAAAGGAAGAGAAAAGGACGTCACACTGTGCATTGGTGTTTGCCACACAGAGTTGTTGTGGAAATCTGAGGGAAAGGTCTTTTATTATTGTTTTTATTTTGACTGAGCTCGAATTTTTGTTCACTCAAAAGATCCAATTGTGAGAACTTGCTCTAAGGTGCCAGCTTGTTGATGGACAGGCATCTTTTCAAACCAGGGTAATAGGGAAGATATTTTAGCAATTATTTTTGGAAAAGTCAGTGTTTGGTGTAATTTGATCCAACTGCAACCTATATGTCACCTGCATTTATCAACGCCAAACCACAGAAATGCCTGGAAAGGCCTAAATGCTTGCAGTTTGTGCTATGCATTTGTGGTATTTTCGCTGCTTTACTATAAAAATATCATGCCACAGAAAATACATTCTGAGTCTATGTAGCAACTCAACCCACAAACATGAAGCTGAGTGTTGGTTTTATTATCTTTAACTAATTTATTTCCTTGAGAGCAGAAAGCAATAGTAAATTCACGGATGTGCTTGGGGGAAAAAAGCAACTCCAATATCGTTTCAACATTTTTTTTTCCTTTTCTATAGAACTGATGCTTTCTTTCTATTATGTTCTATTTATCTAAAATAATTTAAAGCAGTTATATTGTATTTTATCAACTATTTACAATACTTTCATTCCTCAATAATGGTAACAGCTCTTCTATATATTAAAGAATAAGAAATTCCAAAAATTATTCAGAAATGCCCACTAATTTCTACTAGAGAAAGAAGAAAAAATACTTCTTAGACTTACAAATGATGGTATTCCTTTATTTACTCATGTAGTCCACTTTTGTGGTTACAAATTTGAGGGCAATTTGTTGGAAATTCAGGGGTCAAGTATAAATAAGCCATGTCCCAATCCAATGAAACGGCTCATGGTCGGAGAAAGACATTGACGCAAATGCAATTGTAATAATGGAAGATGAGTGCTTTAAAATAGTATGTATTTTCTTTAAAGTCGTATATTCTTGTATTAAACCACAGTTTTGGAGCTATTGACTTCTCTTTTAACTATACTATCTTGGTCATTGATATTCTCCCGTATCATTTTCAGTATCAATATCTGCAATGTCAACTATTAGAGAATATGTAGTATATGTAAAGCAATCATTTTTTAGTAAGGAATCATACTTATCCCAGTGGTGACTTTATTATTTTGGCAACAGGCAAAAAATTGATTCCCAACCCTTCTCCTCTGCCCTGTTTTGTGAACTGATTCTCTTTTCATGGTAGGAGTAGTGAGTTAAATAAAATACTTAGCAACAAAAGGAGGCCAGGCTCTCAAAATGCTTTGGATCTTGGCCCTCATTTAGGAATTGTTTTAATGTGATATTTTAGACATGGATATACATACAAATAGATATAGACATAGATATGTTTATTCATTCAAATTACTTTTTATGAGATAATTAAGATACTTTGCCTTTTGTTATGGAAGTTAAGCATGTATTCAACAACTTTCTTTGCATCCCCTAAATAATTATGTTGATAAATCTGGTGGTTGGGGGTTTTCCAATGTTGGTTGTGTTTAGGAATCTAGAAATATGTGAGAAACTTTAACTCCATGTGCCCTAACTCATTATGTACCTATCAGTGGAAGATAAATTTTATGGGAAAGCAATTAAGAAAGGTATATTTCTAAGCCCATTTTTATGGGGAGACAAAAATATTAATATTCAGATGTTCAGATTTATTAGAGTGTACATCAGGTGATGAGAGGACCTTGGATGGTTTCTAAATTTTCCTATGCCCAAGTTTCCTCCTCCATATTTTAGGGATAACAAATAGTCTGTGTTTATGTTCAATAAATCTCTCACATAAACCAGTGATAAGTGCTATGTAAACATCAATTGTAATATTTTGTATGTACACTGCTGATATATTTTATAATAGAATTTAAATCATCTTTAGAAGATCAGAGGATCTTCTGCCCAATATTTCTAGAGCTGGAGTTAAACACCAATTCAGTCCAATCTTTTAAATACTTTTATTTATTTTCAATGATTAATAACATTTTTTCACCACAACTCTTTCCCCTACTTCATAAGTTGTACAAAGAACTTAAAAGAAATTCAAATGTGGAAAAGACTACCCACACATATACCCAATAAAGGGGGACTTCCATTTTCCATGCCAAGAGCATAGAAGTTGCTCTTGAGCATCTTAAGAGCATCTTAACAGGCATCTTAAGAGCATCTTAACAGGCATAAAGCTGAATAGACCGAAAAATCAACAATTCAGATCTGTCAGAGAAACGATATCCTAAGACAAACACTGCACCCAAAATTAGAGAGACAGATGAAGGATACAGAGAGTCTCAACCTAACAGCAGAAACCCACCAGTAGAAAGATCCACAGGAACCAGGGCCAGGATAGGAAAACTCAAATTGTAATTCACAAATTGCCGGAGACTCAGCGTAGACAAGTCTGAGAATTAAAAACTCCAGGAGATCCCAGTTCTCAGAGGGCTCCCACACTTTTACCTACGGGAGCGCCACCAAGTCCTCGTAGTGAATATTGTAGAAAAATGTGTCTATGCTTCCAGCAGGAAGAGAGGAAAAGGAAGCATTTTGAAATATACTATAGCACTCTGTTCTGGTGTACAAGGCATTGCCTCAGGAGAAACTGTTTTACCACCGCCTAGCCTTCTGGGGTTTCATCAAAGCCTAACCTACCTGGGGTAAGAGAAATACCCAACTCCAGTCAGCAATAGCCTGCCCATTGGGAGAAGAGAAATGCGCAACTCCAGCCCCCTCCAGCAATCCTATTCCACCGATGGGGAGGAAAGAAAAACTGAGAAACGTTGGTGAAGTTCACAGTCCAAGAGCACACGCCCACCAAAAGACTGAGACCTAATCCTAAGACTAGAATGCTTCCTCCCTCCCCACACTTACTTCTGTGATAGCAACCAACTTAGCGTGTTTCAAGACACTCACTGTTAGAAAGACCCTGTGCAGAGCAGGCAGGACCTGATGATAGGGAATGAGGATGGGACAACATAGGGGCCAGTGCACTCACAGCATTTTAGGTCAAGGGAAGGATTTTGGGTTTGGTTCTAAGTATTATAAGAAGACCCATGCAATTTTAGCAGGGGGAGTAATTTGATCTGATTTGTCATTTAAGGAAGAGATGTGGGCTGCTGTGTAGAGAACGAAGTGTAATCTGAGTATGGCCAAAGAGACCATTTAAGGGTCCACGGCAATAGTCAAGGTGACAGTGCTGTGGACGTGGACAATAATGATGGAAGAAATGAGAAGTTGTCTAATTTAGAAGATATTTAAATTTAGAGATGATAAGACTCACTGATGAATTAGATGTGAGAGATGAGGAAAAGAGGAATCAGTGACAGCTAGTAGTTTTTTGAACAAAGAAACTTTGGAGAAATGTGATACATTTTACCTCGAAGGCGATCACAGAAGAAGGAGTAGATTTGAGGAATTGGCAGAGGATCAAAACTCTGCTTTGGATCTCTTACGTCTGAGGTGTTTATTAAATAATCAGTGAATAAAAAAACAGCTAACACTTTCTACACCCTAGGCATTTTTAAGTGCTCTCTACATAGTAACTCACTTAATCTTCACAGCAACTTTGCAATAAAAGTACTATTAATTATCATCATCCCCATTTTAAGGGTTAATACTTACCTAAGGAGACAATAAGTGGCAAGAGGTCTGATTTTGGGAGTCTGCGCTCTTAAACCTAGCATATTGCCTTTTAGATGAATATGCCAACCAGACATTGAGGAATGAGAAATGCTTTTCTTTTCATTAGAAAATAAGGTAATAAATTTGAAAAATTTTTAAAGAGAAAGCATCTTCCAAGAATATAAAATTACCAAAGTGATGCATTAATAAAAATTGAATTATTCCTAAAGTTATTATCTAAACCTGATTCCCTAAAGACTTTTCCCTTAAATCTGTTACAGAATAGATATTTTTTATATTATATGGACTTGAAAAATATGGAAAAGTAAAATATGTTATTATTGCATTCACATTATGAAACATATTGAGTATCAGTACCAAAATTCAAAAGTTACATATAATATATTTAATATATAATTCAGCATTTATTAATATTTTAATAAAAACTCATTATAAGATTTTTTTATAAAGAGTATATCACATTGAAATAATAATCCACTGTGACCATGTGTGATTTATCCTAAGAAGCAAATTTGTATACTATAAAGAAAACCATTAGGAGTATCCAGTGCATTAACAGGAAAAATAATAAACATGTTATTAGACAACAATCATTGATTAAAAAAGCTAAAATAGTCACATATGATGCTATATAAATAGGGAATTTTCTCAACATTTAAAACCAGGAGGATGGAAGGCTTCTTGGGTGGGAAATGTAGATGGTTCAATCTAATAAAAAATAGAGAAATCAAAATCATAAAGGTTCTCAAATGCTATGCGAAAGACTTTGGATTTTACTCTGGGAGTTAAAAGAGTGCCAATGATGGGGTTTTATTACAAGTGGGGAGGCCTAGAGAAAGAACAAATAGTTCTCAGTGAGCAGTTAAACCAAGCAGGTAGCAACTTCATGGAACTAGAACAGACCTGCTAAGCTGGAAAGGGGGAAGGTTTTTATCCCAAAGAATGGTATCACAGATTAGTCTAAAGTCAACAATCTTCCAGAGATTAAGATCCAAGTAGTTTAAAAAAATGCCTAAAATAAATAAATAACTTTTTATTCAATTCTGATCAAATTAAAAGTCTTGAATCTACTTTAGATTGGCTAAAAAGAATTGATGAAATGGAGTTCCAGAAAGCAGGAGTATTTAAGAAGGGACAAAATTTATTGTTCCTGATACAATACTTTGATATACTTAAAAAAAAAAAATCGAAAACAACAAAAAAATCCTCACTAAATATATATGTTGAATCAAAATGTGCTCTGCACTGAGAGCCAACTGTTGATTAGCTAAGCAGATTTCCATACTGCTGTTAGGATCCTGGAGGCAGAGGGTGCACTTAATCATCACTGACCATGGAAAGAACTCCATGTTATTTGGTATCATATAAATCATAGACAGGGATCTTCTGGAATGGGAGTAATATCTGATACCAAAACTGGGATGCCATCTCTTGTTCACTAACCTCATTCTCCTCCAAGGGAGAGATCGAAAGGTAATACAATGGTTCTTGCCTCCGCTCCTCTGCCTTCTCTAGGCACACATGCACAAACACACCATACCAAGGAAAAGTTAATATATGTATGGGTATCCAAATTCTGATTTACTAAAATATTTAGACTTTAAACAGTTTCCACGGAAAGTAAAAAAAAGTTAGAAAATCTTTCATCTTCAAATTGAGCATAGCTAATTAAATCATGTCTGACTCAATAATAAAGATTTCCCAACAAATATGATCTGTTCTTGAGTCGTATAGTGATCTCTCAACTTTTCTGCCCCACATTGGCCTATTTTCATCTAACATAAACCACTCTTCTCTCATAAATGGAAATAAATTTGCATGTATTGAGAAAGGTCATAAATGAATTTGTAAACTGTAAATAGATTTTGTGTTCTTTATAAACATTGGTTAAAGTTGCCTAAATCCAAAATGTCACTGGAAGAACCAGCCTGCTGCCCTGCCTCTCCCTCATTCCTTTATCTCAGGAATTTGAACAGGGAAATAAATCTTATATTGTGATCTCCTGCCTATAGAGATATAGTGAGGTAGGGGGGATGCCTGCTTATTAGTTTGACCTTGAACTTCAAATATTTTAATTCCAGCCAGTTGTGTAATTGAAGAAGTATGTAGTTTTGTTATTTGTCATGAAAATTTAATGGAGTTTCTTTTGCATCACTAAGATTTAGGATTATTGTCTAGAAATAAGAGATGGAAACTGATACTTTTTATATAATATAAAGTACTATAGTCATTGTTCACATAACTATCTGTGTATATTACATTTCACAAAAAAAAAAATGCTTCCCTCCATTACTATGGATATAGACTGCAATATTGTTATTGTTTATCCTCATGTATGGCCAGAGGTAGGTGTGTGTGTTTATTCTGGTATCCATGGGAGACCTGGGGCCATAGAAAAAATTCAAGAATATATTATTTAAGAACCTTTAGACCTTAACAGGTAATCAACTCAAATTGGCTTAAGTTAAAAAAAAAAAAAAAAAAATCTTTGTTCCCATACTGACAATTCCAGTAGTACCAGCTTTAATCAAGGCTAGATATAAAAGGCTCCAATGCCATCATCAGAGATAACCTCTTTTTACATCTCAGTGCTACTTTCCTTTTGATTGGCCTTATTTTAAGCTTTTATAATGCCTGACGGAAGCCAAACTTACTCTATTCTCTCCGCTAGCAGTCTCAGAAAAAGAAATAAATAAATAAAACTTGTCTTTCCCAGTTGCTACAGAAAAATTCCTGGGATTGTTTTGATTTGAATAAAGAGTGATGAACTAATCAGCAGGGCCAGACCACAGTACCAATTGTTCAGAAGGGGGTCATGAGCTCACCTCTGAGTCCAGGGGTTGGCCTAGCTCCACCCAACCTACATGGAGTGAAAGTGGGTAGATCCCTAAAGAAAGCTTTTCTTTAGGTAGATCTCTAAAGACAGTCAAGATGCTATTACAAGAATAAGGGAATGACACTGGGTATGCAAATCAACACATGTCTACCTAACAGCTTAGGCTGGCTTCACTTCACACTAGCTGAGAGGCCTGGATGGTAACCAGACTTTAGGCTGTAGAACTCATTATAGATTCTTTTCTACAGGCCTTCTTCCTTTCAAATCATACTCCCACTCACTTTGGACTTGCTATCTCAGTCTTTGGGAAATGCTCTGTGCGGTGATTACATCCCAGGAGTGGCTGCATTAAAAAAAGGGCATGGTAAAACCAATTCACATAAGTTATCAGGCAATTTTATTATTTTTTTTTCTGAGAAAGAACTAGAGAGTTTTACTTGGAATGATCCCCAAACCTGCAGCTAAATCTGCAATATCCGTAAACTTTGTAGTAGTGTATTAAAAGGCAGAAAGTGACAATTTTTAGATAGAAAGTGTGGCCCTTTGGAATCAGCACTATTCCAGTAAGGAAGACCCAAGTTCCAGGTGGTAAAGTAAAAAAAAGAGAGTGACCAAAGGCCATGCAGAAAGCAAAGCTGAAAGGAGCACGTGGTATAGAAAATAGTTGCCAAGTCAATGACTCAGGAATTGACATGAGACAAATCCTCTTGTTCCTTTATTTTCCAAATAAGCTAGAAGGTGACCCTTAGATGCAGGAGGTTGACATTTCAGTTACACAATAACAGCAAGCAAAAAATTAGAAGCAACAGCAAAAGGTACAATGTGTTATTATTTTCAGATGGGAAAGTTGGGGTAGAATAACTATTTCACAGTGACTATTTAAAGCTGTGAAGACATGGCACAATATTGCAAAGTGATTTGGCATTTTAATAGGCCACAATCAAATGTTGATTAAAAATTGGAAGTGTGGGCTTCTCTTGCATGAAAATTTTCTTCATCTGCTCTTCAGATGTAACTTTTTTATCTCTGCCACCTTCATTCAATATTGTACTCATCAGTTTTCTATACTGCACCAATCAAAACTAGATTGGGGCAGAGGGGTCAATTCAAACACTTTGTGGAAAAGAATAAAAGATGGGTACTTTGTGACATCAAACATTACAAAAAATCATGGGTGTAATTATGAAATAATAGTCACTTGGACTCAATAATGCATTGTGTTCTTCATGTGTGTATGGGTTGGGAGGGTGGGGAAGAGCTTAGGAAGTCAATTAAACGTATCCTTGACCCTTTGGGAATTTCTAAGACCTTGACACAAATTTAAATGTAAAAGAACATTTATGCAAATAGGTACTAAACAGAATAAGTGATGTACCAGAAGGAGTACAAATGTAATGAAATTTTTACTCACTTTGCAATCAGTTGAATTTTAGGAAAATGATCTCAGTAAGTGTCTATTCTTTGTTGAAGCCTGAAGGGCTTACAGGTAATAGGATTATGGCTCTACTTTCATCCTGTATGAACTCCTTCTTGAGCAAATGAAAAGCCAAAGACCTTTTCACCCTCTAGGCCTTTCTCACTGGAGTATCAGTACTGATTGGAGACAATCTGCTAAACTTTGGATCTGGTTAATGTGAGCAAATAGGAACGAACCAAACTTCCAGAGAAATTGTTGACAATTTCCAGCCATCATTAAAGTTCAGTGTTCCCTTGGATTTTAGCCATGTTTTTACCTTTAATCACTGGACACCCTTAGGATAATGCACCACACCTGGGACTGGGGATAATTTACCACTTGCAGATGGGTTAACACTGCAGTTCACTTATACAGGGTTTTACATTTATTTTGGGTCCCAGAGGCCTTCCTTTTATAGTGCAGTTATATCCACTAAAATTATAACTTCCAAAATTCTGTTCTATTTTATTGCTCTCACGAAGTATTTATGACCTCTACTGCTTAAGTGGACATTTTTAGAGATTTACTGCTGAAAGCTTTCAGAAATGCACAAGATTGGTGTTGCCAGTGCTGAACTATTAGACTGAGATTCTGTAAGAACTCTTTTATAAGATCCAACAGAAAGTGTATTCAGTTTTAGTTTCTGATACCTTAAGAGCAAATCATGTTGAAATATGGAAAGTTTATGTTGTGGAGCATCCCATCCAGTAGACTTCATAAGTACCTCATATTATGCAAATCAATGTATTGATTTCTTTTCTCTTAATTTAATACAAGTTCAGGTAGTCAGAGATTGTATTACCTCCTAATATGTTAGAAAACCAGTTAAATTGTGCTGCTTTGAATTTTTATGCGTATATTCAAGAGAGAACTCTTTTGGCTACTTCCTGTCCACTTTTCATATCAGTTTCCTTCTCTGCTAAGCTATTCTGTGTACTCGTATATCCTAGGCAGGCAGAATTTCTCCAGGGAGTTTTACTGGGGAGAGTCCCAGGAAAACATAGGCAAATAATTCTATTGGTTAAACTGCCTTTTTCTGTCAGATCGAAGGATTTTGCATTATCTAGACTAGAACCTACAAGAGAAAGAAGTATTTCCATGTTTCCCCGAAAATAAGACCTAGCCGGACCATCAGCTCTAATGCGTCTTTTGGAGAAAAAAATTAATGTAAGACCTGGTATTATATTATTATTATATTATATTATATTATATTACTATATTATAAAGACTTGGTCTTATATTATATTAAAATAAGACCAGTCTTACATGAATTTTTGCTCCAAAAGGTGTATTAGAGCTGATGGTCCAGCTAGATCTTATTTTTGGGGAAACACAGTTGTTTCAATGATATCTGAAGGCCTGGGCTGCGAAGAGGATTGGCTATAGGAAAGCTGAGTCTTTGCCACATTCTGTCACCAGAGAAGAAACAACTGGTCATGTCTTGTTAGAATCTCAGCATCTCCTGGTCTCCTTATCCCTATTCTAACACTTCCATGGGCACAAAAAACCCCATTGTACCTTTGTCCTGAATAAACAGGTATGTGCTCAAATAAGAATATTAAAAGGGCTTGGTTGTTCTTCAGGGCTCCTGGGGCCTATACGTCATAAAAAATAACACACACACCCACACACATGGCTATCTATACCAGGGCAGCATACCTGTAATTTTCAACAAAGCCACTAAAGAAATTCCATCTGCCAATTTCTAAGTAATGCCTTATGTTTTACTGACACTATTAGCTGTGACATGATAAAATTCAATAATAGACCCCAATCCTGCTGAGTCACTTGGTGACACCACCAGCCATTCAGCTGTCCCAGCTTGAAGACTGAAAATGGCCCTTCCAGATGCTCAGGTCACCCCAGGCCATTCTTTTCAGAATTGCATGGATTCAGTGCCTTCCCCAGAACCAGAAACAGGAACTTCCAAGGCATCTCTCATCTAGTCACAGTAGGGAGGATGGTGGGAGGAGGAAAAGAAGAAAGATGAAAGAGACATATTAAACCTATTTGGGCACATGATTTCTCAACTGCCCCCACCTCTCCAACTACATCTTGTGCCTCCACCCACACCCTCTATTACAGCCACAGTGAGCCACTACTTCCTGACACATCATGCTTTTGCTGCCTCATGCTGTGCAAAATATGGTTTATCTCGGGCTGGGGAGTACCTAGTTGCCCTTAGGGACTTACTCAAGTGTTAAATCCTCTGTGAAAATATCCTGGCTGCTCAGACAGAGCTCATCATTCCTCCTTCTCTGTGCCCTTAGCATTTATATTCATTAACTCAGGGCTCTATTGTAATGTTTTTGTGCCTTTATCATTTTTTCCCACCAGACTACAAACCCTTTGAGGTTGGGAGTCATGTTTTTCTTCATCCTGGTAACCACTTCTCTCTTTTCCCTGTCCCAGTGTCTAGTAGAATGAATGCTTAGCCCAGAGAAGGTGGTACATAACTACACATTGAATGAATCAATGAATGAAAAAATAATGACTGAAGAACTAAAGCAAGGGAAGGATTACACATGCTCTCCAACACTCAGGCATAGAGCTAAATCTGTTGAGTAGTCTGAGAATGCCTGGAGAGTGGTTGATCAGAAGTAGCCAAAAGATGCCTGGTCTGGTAAGGCCCTTCCTTTCTCTCATTTTTCTTTTCCTCTTCTTAACCTTAACGTTAACCTTAATTAATGCTGCCTTAATTCTAAGCCCACCTTTTTTTCTGTATTCTTTATGTTTTAGTCTCTGTCTAAGATCTCTGGCCCTTTCCTTCTGTCTTCTCAACATGTTTAAATTTGCAGACAACCCATGGAAAGAAAATTGTAGACTTGCAGTCTGGGGAATCTGCTCCCCTAAGCCCTCTGGCCCCCAAACATTTGACTTAAAATTGTGAGCCCAGAACATGCATTCCATTCAGTGAATCTCATTGGAGAAGACAAGGTAGAGAGAAATCTGACAAGTGGTGCCAGGAGGGGCAGCCATGGGTCATGGACCTGACCAAAGAACCCCATTTTATTTTCAAAGAAGTTCCCAAACCGTTGTGTCTTAACCCAATTTTTTGTGCAAATTATGCGATGGTGATGCAAAGAGTGACAAAATGCCATGCAGTTTTAGGATATGATATTGAAATTGTATATTGATCAGACAAAAATAACTGAGAAATAAAAATATTTCAATTTTTGGTGTTCATTCTGGTGCCCAGCAGTATTCTAAGTGCTTTGCATATTTCATATAATTTAATTCTCATCACAGAAAAATGAGGTTTAGCTATTTCTCTATTTTGTAATGAGGGAAGAGTGAAATAAGTTGCTGGAGCTCCCACTAGTTGTTAGGTGATGGAAATGAGTGTCAAATTCCAGCAGTCTGGCCCCAGAGTCTGCCATCTTAAATCCATGCAGCCTCTTCAAATATTAGCAAAAAGCTAAATTTTGTTATGATATTATAAACCAGTGTTAACAGATTAAAATATTATTTATGCATAAATACCTAGCAGCATAAAAACCAAGCAATATATCATTATGTAGGTACTAAATAAGCTACTGTGATTTTAATTTCATAGAATAATAAAATTGTTGTATATATAACCAGTGTTCATAATTAAAAACCCATGCTACATCATTTCTCAAATTGACCAGCTTCTATGTTTCACATTTTATAACTGCTAAAATTAAGGAATACAAATGCTTGATTAGTGGGCACAATTTGGTTTAAAAAAAGTTAAAACACTAGAATTTCTGAATCCAGATTTTTCTTTCTTCACATTAACAAAACCATGTTGCAAGACATCTTCTTTTGTGTTGCTTGACTTCTGAACAGGTGCCAAGATCTTTAATGTAAATATTGAAGAACTTGTAACTTCAAATGACTGAGCAGTTATAGAATGATGCTTGAGAGACTCAATGTAGCTTTAAGAGAGATGACTGAAGTATTTTTAAAAATAATGGTTAAAATACATCAAATGTTTCTTATGTATCAGGCACTAAGCTTTATTTATTTATTAACTCCTTAAATTCTTAAAAATCTATAAAAAGTACTTACAAGTGTTATCCTCATTTTACAAATGAAGAAACTAAAACTGAGATAAATAACTTGCCCAAAGTTACATAACAAATAAATGGAGAAAAGTCATGACAAAGGTGAGAATATGGCAGTTTTTGCTACAACCACTATATATACTGCTTCGCTATGTTACATTACCAACTTTTTGTAGTTAGAAAAATGTAGCTAATGTAAAATGTAATTATTAGCCCAAGACATTTAGTCAGTCAGACAAATGACCTAAGTTATATTCCAGAATCTGGGACTCTGTTCTCCAGAGGAACGGTCAGTGTCCCAACTGACAAGCAACCAAAGTTTATACAATCTTCCAGGAGATTCTGGATGTTGAAACCTGACGCATTTAGTTTTGATAAGAGTTTTAAAAGTCTACTTTTTTCCTTCCTTTTATACTAAATCACAGATCAAGAGACTCCAGGTATTCTGTGCTATTTTGTCATCAATGTTATTGAAATAAGTAGTCCATGGTAAAGTGTTCATATTCAGGAAACTTTTTTAAACCAAATCTCATTCTGCCCTTTCCATGATGAGAGGCATCTCCCTTTTCCTTCTTCCTTTATTCCTTTTTCAACCTCATCTAGTTATTCATCTTATCCACTCCTGTAGCTGTGTAGGACAAGTAATCTTTATTAGTCAAAGTCCAAGGAAACAATTGGAGCTTTGTGGGTCATGGCAGCATGAGGAGTGGAAGCGGGTATTCTTGGAGAGATGGAAAGAGAAGTAATTCATTTTTAATAAGAATGGGATGTAACCACTTACATTATTTTTTTTCCAATCAACAATGCAGGATATTTTGAAATTAGTGGATGAGGAGAAAGAAAAAACACATTTCAGCCAAAAAAGTGGGTCAATTAAGTTAGGTGGAAAAAGAACAAACGAACAAATGAATCATGGATAACAAAGGGGATAAATACTACAAGAGGATGGTTACATATAAAACTATGGAAAATTAAAAAAAGATGGAAAAGATGATAAGAAGTACAACACAAAAGTTCAAGTAAAAAGGGTACGTTTTTTCAGTCATAGGCATCTAAGTGTCAATGTGTCTTCCTGTGGGTGCAGGACAGCTGGGTGAATGAGGATTGAGTGCCATGTAAGACACCCTCCGATAGGAAAATTCCCTTCTATTTAGTTGGCCACTGGAGCAGAATTAATGGGCTTGCTGCACTTGGGACACAGTTTTCTCTCTTTCCTATCTGTGTAAAAGCTAGAAAAAGAAAAAGAAAAAAAAAGGTTGGCAATAACTTCTTAGATGTGTGTGCTTACTGTGGGTTCATGTAGGTTAGGTGAGCTGTCTCTGGGGCCTTACACAGAAACCTGGGTGAAAGGAGCTACAGGGAATTTGGCCAAGAGCAGAGTTTGTGAGGTTCCAGCGTATGACAGAGGATCTATGCTATTCCACTTGATTAGAGCAATCCAGGACATTACCAAAGAGCTTAGCATTTAAAGACCTCTATTGGTGATGTCTAACACTGTGCTATTGAGGCTTTTATTGGTATTTGATGAATTATAAAATATATTTGGTATATGAGTATATATATATATATATAGATAGATAGATAAATTTATCCTTATATAAATAAAGCCAGTTAACTCAGAACAGTTTTCTCATCCTTGACTCGTTTATGATTCTACCTGTCTTAGTCAGCTCCAGATGCTATAACAAAATATATACAGGGTGACTGAAACAGCACACATTTATTTCTCACAGTTCTGGAGGCTGGAAGTCTGAGATCAGAGAGCCAGTATGGTCTGATGCTAGCCCCCTCTCTGCCTGGGAAACAGCAGCCATCTTATTGTGTGCTCACATGACTTTTACTTGGAGAGAGAGAGAGAGAGAGAGAGAGAGAGAGAGAGAGAGAGAGAGAGAGAGGAGGTGGGGGCAGGGAAAATGAGCATAGAAGCACAAGGTCTCTGATGTCTCTTCTTATAAGGGCACTAATTCCATCATGAGGGCCTCACCCTCATGACTCCATCAAACCTAATACCTCTCTAAGGCCTCACTTCCAAATACTGTCACATTGAGATTGAGGGCTTCAACATATAAATCTTGAGGGAACACAAGCCACAGCACTACTCTTTGGAGTGTTAATTCTGTGCCCTATTATGTCCATAGAACTTATTGAAGTAAAGTGCAGTAATTATTTACTATTATTTGGAAAGACAGGGCTAAATAGAGATGCCAGGACAATGCTTTCTTTTAACCAAGAAATACTTATAGAATAAAAAAGTGCAGGTGGTTACCTTGAAGAGTGAGTCATGACATGTCACAGGGGCCTAAATGATATCGATATAACAATCTCCTAATTTCTCTCAAAAAGGTTTATCTTTTATTCTATGTCTAGCAGCAATTGTTTACACAGAAACTTGTATTTTCTCTCATTTTATTTGGAGCTTTATAAACCAGCACCACTGATAAATCTGTAAAAAACAGTTATCTGGTCATTGATAGTGATATCCTATAAACTGATAAATTAATAGACCTGGGTTAACCCAAATCATATATTGGGTTATGGAATACATCCTCCTCAACACCATTATTGACACTTTGCTCATAAGTTCTAATTTTGCTCCTGTGTACTAGAGCAGACTTATGCATAGATTGCCTTTTAAAAGTTGTTATCATTTACAGGCATGACAAACACAGAACTTATGTGTGACAAAATACCATTCTGTAGTATAAACAATAATGCTACATACTTATAGGTGATTAAGACCTATCAATTAAATTTAATAATTGCTCATTATTCATTGGATTTTTTATTCCATAATCCTAGGTAAGTATTTGTAATTTTTTCCTCTATCTTTATATATGAAAACAATGTGTATATACAGGCATGCATATATGCAGACACATACACATGACTACATGTGTGCATGCATACACACATATGTGCAAACATGTGTGTGCATATACATATATGTACATATGTGTGTACATATACATATGTATATCTCATACCTTTATCTATACCTATACCTAGTGTTTAAAAAAAGTCTAAATGAAATTGTTTATTGTGTATTGAAGGGCACTCCTGACAGATGAGCTAGAAAAGTTAAATATAAATGCTTATGTTTTCTCCATCCTCCCCCCATTAGTATAATTTTAATACTGCAAACTTAGTTTTTCCAACATCTAACACATTTCCTGGGGGTGATTAAGGAGTCATAAAAGCAGGTTTGGTAGATATAGTATACTTGGAGACCTGGGCTTGGCAGAAGCTCGATGAAAAGCTCTGATCATACTGATTTGTCTATCTGAAATGCACTGGTCTATCTTGAATATTGCGTATCTCCTCCCTTTTCAGGCAGAATTAATTGCTACCTCTTTTGTTTTTTTGTGGTCTTTTAAATTGTGAATTCTTGAATTTATATTTAAAAATATAAATTCTCTGATTTTAGTGTACAAATTTGTATAGTATCTATTAAATAATTGTTAATTATGTTTTTTAAAGTCTCTATATTTTTATATTTTATCTACTAATGACTTCTTATGGGCATACTAAAGTCTTAAGACTAGATTTCTTACTGTTTTCTTATATTTCTATCAGTTTTTTAAAAATATGTAATCCAGGCTGTGCTGTTCATTATTATATATTGTAATAGATTGTAGCTTTCAAGAATATGAAATATCACTCTGACATGTTAAATATGTTTTATTGTAAAGTTTGTTTTGTCTTATATTAATTTCACCACACTGTTTATCTTTTGTTTGTATTTGTCTTTTGTATATTTATTTCTATCCCACTGTAAATAGCATATAGCTTGAGTTTTTCGGTCATCTCTGTATTTTAATGGATGACTTTAACAGATTTTTGATTAATGATGTGTTTGAACTTATTTGTCAAATTACCCTGCTTTTTCTTTCTCTCTCTTTGTTTAAATGGATCACGTGTTCTTTCCACATGATTTTTTTTTTCTCTAGTGGTTCTGGAAAATTTGTATATACTGTTATTTTTTTAAATGTTAACTTATGTTGAATTTACTGCTATTAGATTTTGCTTAGCTCTAATATATAAATGTATTATTTATTATAAATATAGATATGTATGTATATATATATATATATATATACATACACACACACACACACACACACACAACATATATATTCATTTAGTTGAATTTATATGTTCTCTGTGAAGCAGTAAAAACTTTAGGACATTACAACTTGACTCTCTTCCCAAAGCTCATACTCCTATCCTTCTACTTCCTATGTGAAAATCATGAGATTTTACTTCCAGAAATTTGATTCCTATTTGATTTTTTACATCATACTTTAACAAAACTGTAAATTTAAGTAGGGTCATTGGTTTCTTTGCACACCACCTTTTTTGGTATCCTACATCTTCCCACTTCTTGGGCTCCTTTTTCCTGTGTTAGAGTTAAGAGTAATTTTTTCAGAGAATAACTGTGGGTGGTAAACTTTCTGACATATTGCACATCTGAAAATATCATTATTTTGCCTCCAATTTGAATATTAGTTCGGTTCAGTACAGTATTTTAGGTTTAAAACTCAGCTTTTTGGTGATAACATTAAAGATATAGCTTTATTACCTTCTTGCTCTCAGTGTTGCCAAGAAGATGATTCTTGTCCAGCTGATTTGGGGGGTGTTTTTCATAAATAAGCTATTTTTTTCACTCTAAAATCTTGTAGGATTTTACTTTTCATCTTTGGAATTCTGAAACCTCTGCATGGTGGCCTAGGTATATATCTATTTTTATTCATCTTGCTTGTTATTACATAAACTCTTACAGCTATTGCATTAGATTCAAAGTTTTCTTCTACAATTTATGTGATTTGTTTGTCATTTCTTCCATTCCAGTCTCTTTGTTCCTTCTGGAAATCCTATTAAATGGAAGTTGGAATGTGTTTTCCTTGTCTATTAATGTTTCTCTTATTCTTTCCACTTCTTTGTTCTTTTGTGCTGTGATGTGGAAGATGTTCTTGGCTCCATCTTCAGTTCATGGGTTTATTGTCTAGCTGTGCCCATTCTCTCTCTCTCTTTCTCTCAACATTTCAACTACCTTAGCTTTTATTTCCACAAAATCTACTTTCTTTTTTTATAAATACAGAATTCTCAAAGAGCTGAGGATAATTTTAAATGCTGGGGTTTTTTTTGTATCTCTCTCTTTTATTTTCTCTTTTACAAGTATTTATTTGTTTGTTTCCATTGAGTTTCTTTGTTTTGGTTTTCTTCGGATTTATGATAATTTTTTTTTGTTTTCTGAAAATTTTGTATGTAAGTATTCTTGCAAATCTTAGTATGGCTTCTAATTATGTTTACCATAAATTCTTTAGTGATTTGGGTAAAAGGTAAACAAACTTTAAATTATGTTGAGTACTTACGGGCGTCTTTCCTATTTTCAAGAGTTACTACCAATTTACTTTAAATACAAATATAATTTTATTTTATGATAGTTTAGACAGTAGAGCAGCTGGACATATATGTTCCTGTCTCCCTATTGACCCAATCCTCTTTTAATAGTTTGACATTGTTAAAATAAAGATTATTATATTCCCTCTCTTAATTGTATTTATTGATAGACATAGGTATAGATACAGTTAGAGATATAAATAAATATCATTTTTCTTTTTTTATGGTACCATAGGCATAAGGAGAGCAGATTTTGGAAGACCTATAGTTACCCAAAATGTACACTGAGGACTTAAACATTCTCATATCAGAAAGGAAGGAAAGAAAAACCAACTTCTTCCTACCTAAGTGCCAGTGGATCCCAATATCTCTAACCTCATAGAATTCCTTTGGTGTGGAATGAGAAATTACCAATGCATCAAAATCACAAATTCCATCAACCCGCTATTTTATACAGATTTCCTAAAGTTTTCTTGATTTCAGCATTTTTTCTCTACTAGGGAAATAATTCTTTCCCTTCCATATTCATAAATATATGAGCTCAATAAATCTGTAGACCAAAACATGTAGATATGTATGAATAATTTACAGCCCAGCATATGCATCCACTGCCAGTGTAACAGAGCTCTGATTTACTCACCAAATGAAAATGCTGAGGTTGAATATGAATTAGGTTATACACACTAGTGTGTGTGTCTGTGTGTGTGTGAGAGAGACAGAGCGAGAGAGAGAGAGAGAATATATATATATATATATACATATATATATATATATATATATATGGCATTGCCTTGTCCCACACTGGAACCAAATGTGGCTCCTCTAGTAGGAAGTGACCCCTGGTTTACAAGACCAAGAACATGATTCATGATTCAGCTTAAAAAAAAATAATGCAGTATGTTTATATATTGTATATTATACTATATTGTAATTATATATGTAGCTGTCATCCCCCCTTTATATTGTGTTTCTGGAAGAGAAAATCTCAAAGACAGAAGTCTTAGTCACCCAGGGTCCTTAGTGTTTAGTGCAATACTTGACACACGGATCAGCTGGGGTATTACAGCTGATATCTTCTGCAAAATTCACTGTTGAAAGTGTGAATGGTCAATGGTTTGTAATATGACACAAGCAAATCCTAATGGCAAAGGAGCCTTGCTCAGGAGAGAATTCAGGAGAGGCTTAGAGGATGTCCGGTCCCAGCCAAAACGACCAAGTTTCATTTAATCCCTGCACATGTGCTAGTATACTACTTCATATTCATATTGATTTTTGGTCTAGAAAACTCTTAGTTATGTGGACCAGAAACAAGAAACCAGTATCAGTGGAAGGAGAGGTAAAATTTAAAGGCCTCTGTATTTTGATACCACAAATAAGACAGGGGAAAAAAAGACAGAATGAACTAAAACAGAATGAAGCAAGGGAAAAAGTGGGAGCAGGGGAGAATAAGACACTATGTTAAGATAGAAAACTGAGTCAAATAGAACACTGCAAGGAGAGAGAGAGAGAGGAGAGAGAGAGAGAGAGAGAGAGAGAGAGAGAGAGAGAGAGAGAGAGAGAGAGAGAGAGAGAGGATAAATGTCAATAGGATATTAGAAAATTTTAGCACTGAAGATACACAAGTGTTCTAAGAGTTTGTCCTATATATTAATATTATAGGATAGCATATGATTTCCAAAATGTTTATAGTGAAGCACAACAGAAAGCTATAGCAAAAGGTTGGACTTATACTAAAAGGCAAAATATGAGCAAGCAAAGAAAGCAATTTGGACAATTTCACTATGCGTGCACAGTGCATTAACGTCCTTTGCCGAGAGCTGCGGCAGTCATTCTTAGCTGTTCTTTGCTTCAGGGCACTCTTCCCACCCCTGCTTCAGATCCTCTTGCCCTCATCCATTTCCTCTTCTTTTCCGGATTCTCTCTCTCTGATTAGCCTTTCACAAGGTTGACTCAGTGACATAGCCCCCGAATGGATTGAATTTGAGGTTCCCCTCAATACATGGCTTTCTGTATTTTTCTCCCTACCTTCAAGCCCTGCAGTCTGCTGGCAAGGGATACCTCTCATCTTCATGTACTCTAAACTCCCAGGACACGAGAGCTCCAGTCGACCACTTTGGATCTCCCAAATTCTAGTTATTTGGGGAAACCAACATCTGAAGAATTTTTTAAAATTACATTTGTAGGTATGTTTAGTTATTAATGCACAATTTAATTCATGGGATAAACAAATAACTTTGACAAAGCTCTTTTTCAGACATAATGACTTTGGTGTAAGCAGGTAAGATGGCCCAGTAGGCAGATCAATTTATGGGTCTAGAATTCAGGTGAAGTTTTGAGCAGAAGACCAATTTACGAGCTTCAGGCTCTAGGTTCTCCTCTCTGCCTTCTTTCTCACATACTTTCAGCTATCTTTAAAATACACAGATATAATCATTTCATTGTCTATACGAGCATATGAAGACCTTCAATGAATTCCTAGAATATGAAAAACAAAGTTTAAGTACTTCAATATGAACATTCAAATACCAAAGCTCTTTCTAGACTTTTTCGTCTAATTTTCCCACCACTGGCTTTCCATGGAGCTATGGCATCAGCCCATGTACTCATTTTGCTGCAAACAAGTTTGGGAATATCCTGTCTTCAGATCTGTGTCTAGATTTTATATTCCTCTAAATAGCCAACTTCTGAAGGCCAATCTCTTCATCAATTCCCTTTTAAAATTTTTGTTCCTCTAAGATTTTTCTCTATACTGTCTTTAATAATAAAAATATTTATTTTCCACAAAGCTGCACAATAAGTTATTTCTCCATTTTATCAACATACTTATTTATGAACTCATTTCTAAATATTTTTATTCTATCTCTCAAGAAATCAGAATAACATATTTAAAATATGTCCTGAAATGTACCGCGGCTTTCAAATATTCAGAAGAAAAAGCTTCTGCTCCTCTAAGTAATCTTTTATTCCACTGAGGTAATTAATCTCCATGAGGAAGAGCCTCTGAATGAGAAATGGAGACGACCATAGGGAGAGTACAGTTCCAAGTTCTGTGGTAGATTGTACCCACTAGGCTGAGGGAAAGTAAGTACAGAGAGGGGACAATTAAGTAGATAATTAACTAATTCATGTAACAGATGACTCTAGGGACCTGGGCTGTCCTGGGAGAGTGGGGGTGGGGAGGGAAGGGGAGCACCTATGGTTTTTCTCTGAGCTAGAAAGGAAAAAAAATATTTTTGTAAAAAAAAAAAACCCAAAACCAAAAAAACAAACCGAGCATAGTTAGTAGCATGGGATTGTGAGAGAATTTGCTATATTTAGAGAATAGCCAGCATTTCCATACAGATGAAGCATCATGGGCATAGGTCAATAGAGTTAGGCCGAGATTAAAGCTCGAGTGAATGTTTGGATAATTTTGAACACAGGATTTTGCCTAATATTATATCGTATCATATGCTTAGCCCTACTTTATTAAAATTATTTATAAATACTATTTTAATAACTATAAATTCCATCAAATTGATATATTAAGATCTATTTAAGGATAACTTGAAGGCCCTTTTTACTTTTCACTATTACAAGCATTGCAACAGTAAACATCTTCGTGAATCTTTGCCTGTCATAGTCCGTCTAGTGTCTATTGTTTCCGAGAAGAGGCACTTCTGAGGTAAGACTCGGAACATACTAGGCTCATAGAAGCCAGACATAATCATGGCCCTATTCCAGATTCTCATCTTTTCTTAGATTAGAAAAATGTTGGGTTGCTATAACAGCTATTAATTAATCTTCCTGTTTCCAGTCTCGCACCCCTCCAATTCATTCCCTACATTAAGCCAAAGTAAACTTTCCAAAATATAAATCTGATCCTGTCCTCCCTACTAAACCCCTTACAATGGCTCCTCAATGTGTCATGTATAAACGATCCAAATTCAAGAACATTTTAAGACTTTTAATACATATTACCAAATTGCTTGCAGGAAGGTTTCAGCAATTCATATACTCCCACAAGCAGTGTACAAAATATGGATCTTATCATGCCCTCACCAACATATGGTATTCTCATTTGTCACACATATTGTAATGATCTATTATTGTCTGTCTCTCCCATTAATTTATTAATTACTTACAATCAGGAATGTCATCCTATTCATCTTTGGATCATAACACCCAGTGCAGTGTTAGTGAAGAGTGAATGAATTAAGGCTACCTAACACAAGTACTTCATCTGTATTTAGAATTTAAGATCTCTTTATCCTTTGCTCTGCTGAGATTTAGGGAGAGACAGGGTCAAGGCCAAAATTTGAGGGTTCAAACAAGGGTTGAGGTATCAGGCATGTAACCAAAGGTCAAAGTAGGTAACACACAAGCTATTAGTTCAGGGTGTCTGACAGAAGTTAGTCTCCTATAGATTATTCCATTCTTGTTTTAGATTTTCTAAAACACTTACTGCTTCTTAAGTACTATACAGTTATTTGACTGAAAAAGCCAAGGTGAAGAGATAGGTGATATAGACCCAGTTCACTCAGTTATGCTCACTGGAGGAAAGAAAGTCTTTCTGTTGGAATTGATACCAAACAGTTTCATACACAAGGCAGGTATGTGCAGGGAAGGCCCATTCACTCCCATGAGAAGCCTCAGGAATATGAATTCTCCCTAGAGCAGTGTGTCTTTCAAACTTTAATGTATAGAAAACTCACTGGGGAATGTTGTTAAAATACTAAATTTTGATTCAGAAAACCTGGCTTGGGTCCTGGATATCTGCATATCTAATAAGCTCCCAGGTAGTGCTGTTGCTATTAATACATGGACCACACTTTGAGTCAGAAGGTTCTAGCATATTTTCTGTTTCTTCATCTGCTCAATGAGAATTTCACTACTTACCTCCAAATATTGTTGTGAGACTTAGGTATCAAAAAATCTAGGCAATGTGCATGATTATATAAGTACTTCACTAATGTTTTTTGTAAAATTATTGTCTCATCCTTTCCTGTGGGTCTCAGACTTGTCTGCACATTAAAATTGCCTGGGGAGATTTTAAAATACTAATGCCAAGACCACATCCACACCAATGAAACCATAATCTCTTGGGACAGAGGCTAGGCATGGTATATTTATAAAGCTTCTAGGTGACTTTATTGGACAGTGAAGGGTGAGACAATGCCATATATGCTCTCATCGATTTTCCAATTGTCTTCAAAGCTATTAGACAATTTTAGTTGTTTGTGTAGCTAAGCTTTTGGAGATTTTTTAAACTTCTCATATAAGGTGATTGTGTGCTGATAAACTGAGAATGCACCTGAATTCTGAGTCTGGGACTCTAGGCCCTCCAGTTATATACTGGATAATTAGAAGAGGAACAGGGCAGGTCTAGGGGACCCACTCAAATCTATGGGCTACGGAGTGGTCTCCAACCAGCACAGCATCAAAAATTAGACCCACCTCTGGAGCTTCGCACATCTATACAAATAACCAGGCCCCACCATGTGAGTAAGCAAAGCTCTGACATGTGTCAGTTTTAATTCTTTTAAAATGTTTCATAGTGATTCTGATGCCCCACTAAGTTTGAAACCGCAACATAAATACATGTTAAAGAAATAGAAAATGAAATTCATTAAATATGTACCATGATAATTCCTCTGCTAGTAAACAAAGGTCTAGTTGTATCTTTAATACCCCAAATAATAGTCATTGCACTGAAGCAAATAAACTATTTGGTCTCACAATCTTCCAAAATAACAAGAATTAACAGATTTATCACTTCTTACCTGTTTTGGGGGATTCTGTCAGCAGTGCTGTGAAAATAACCCAGGCTCCAAGAAACACTTGAACCTCTCTTGATTGTAACTAGCTTTTTTGTGTCTGGAGTTTTCCAACTCGTGCATGTATTGATAAGCCTTATAGAAAAAGGCCCACTAAGCATTCTGTTGTGCTTTAACAATAAGGCACCCTTTAAAAAAACTTGCTTTTTTTTTGTGGGAAAATCCAGTTAAAGTGTCTTGTGATGACCAAACATAATTATTTACAGAGAAGTCTATTGCTTCACAAAGTATAAACCACCAAAGACAGGGTCCTTGACCTGAGAAGCTTAAGCTATAAGACAGCGGTAAACAAACGTAAGATAACAGTAAAACAGTCTGTCTCAAGGCTGTAGAGGGATCAGCCTGGAGGCTGTGGGGAAGCAGAGTCACATTATTCACGTCCAGTGCCTCACAAAATAAACTGACTTTCAGAAAACCCTAGTCACTTTGCGACCCAAGAATAGTGTAGAACTTGAGGTTTTAGTTTCAGATTTTTCAAAAGGAAACTTGAAAACAAAATGATTAATTCAAAGTGTGACTTGTTTTAGCTTCAGCTAACATTATGTAGATAAGGTTTATCACATATCTAGGCCAGCTTGACTACTAATTTAGTTTCGAAGATTTTATGGGTGGTTTTGTGATGCCAAGACTTTTTCATCGGTCCATTTAACCCTCAGTTTTCTTTGTTAGGCTAAGAGATTTATTTTTATTTTAGTTTAGTTTTTTTACTAATGTATCCCAGTATAATACACTAAATAAATATGACAGAAGTTAATCAAATGCTTATCAGTCTCAATTTCATTTGCAATTAGTCTTTCTGAGTATTCTGGCTTTGGCTTCATAACATTAGACTAGGAAGGAAAATATAGTTAAATCCCTAAGTGATATTTGGTCATTAATAGTTTAATATGTGTTTATTTTTCCCTTCCAGGTTTTTATTTCAGAAAAATAAATCCTGGATTATGTTCTCAAAGGAATTAGAACTATTTTTGTGTATCTTTTCCTTAAAACCCTCCACCCGTCCCCCCCACGTCCTCCACCTCCCCTTTGTGGTTCTTATAAAGGTTTAACAACTGGCAGCCCTGGAATCTGATGACCTCTTTCTTTCCTTTGACTAGATAAGGTAGCACAGCTGCTAGTAAGTCTTCCCACAGACACTGCCAATGGTGGTGGTTGGGGAGGGGTGTCCCTCTGTGGACAGAGAGGTAATTCGATCTTCACACGCATCAGACCTGGGCCTTGTCAGAGTTGAGACTGTGTGCTATATTAAATTACCTTCACTGTTTTCTGTTCTACTCCTTGAACTACTGTTCACAGAGACCACCCAACCTACAGCACTTCCTTGAGTCCATGGGGAACTCAGTTATAACTGTCCACATGGCCGTTCAGCCAGCAGGCTGTTTGGAGCTGGCTTCTTCAGAGCCCACTGGTGATGTTGCTGGCAGAACGATTTCACATTTGCAGTGAAATCTCATCACATAAGGAAAGTTAATAATCCTCAGTGAGAAATGACTTGTGCTGTGAACCTGCAGAGCAGGGAACTGAGAAGCGGTCAAGCAAAGTTTAGAGATGAGCAGTTTGGTTTTGGGTTAGCCTTCCCTAACCATGAGCCACATTTTGTGTCTGTGTTTGTTATTTCTTGTGCTCCCACCCTTACCCTCTAGTTCACTAATTTTCAAACTCTAGTGTGTATCAGACTCAGGTTCCAGGCCCTCCTCCACTGAGAGATTCTGGCGCTACGTTTATAACAAATACCCTCGTGCTCATGACTCAAGTGATCTAAGGATTACACTTTGAGAAAAGCACCAGTAACAAAAAGCTATCACTTGATCCTCTTTTCATATATCAGGGGGTCCATATACTTCATAGATTATTCATGGCTTACTGTAAATTAGTTTAATATGTGAACCTATCCTCAAAAAATAAAATTTTATTGGGATATATAGAGAAAAACCCTATTCCAAGATACTTATGCAAAAACAGTAGCACAGACTACACATGCTGGATAAGTTAATAAAAGGGTCAGTTACTATTAGCAGCTGTGGTCATGGAAGTCTTCCCAATGCTTTAATTTCTTTATTTTCAGGAAAGTTGTTTATGAAACAGAAAATTTTAAGTAATAGGGAACCAGTGATTTTTACCTACAGTCCCAGCTGATGGTAGAAATGAGTTTTTTAGTGGCTTCGGTTATGAAAGCAGAATGTATTAAGCACATGTTATGTGAAAGACGTTTATTTTGTTCTTAAAGCCCCCTCATGTCTACTCTGGTCAGAAATTAAGTCCTCAGCATTCTTTAATTTCTCTAAAGCAACAGAACATGTTCACTGTATTTGAAGAGGAAAAAAAAATCTCTAAATTAGGCTCAAGGAAAACACTGGGGCTCTTTAAAAAGTCAATTCACCCTTACAAAATCTAATGAGGGATTTAAAGTTATTTTAAGATGGCTCAAGTTATTATAGCTCGTGCTGCTTCTACTACTACTACTACTACTACTACTACTCTTGAGGTGTTTTTTGGTGCTGAAATGTAGAAATGTACAATGGTGTAATTTTTCTTAAGTCAAAAGAGAGAAGTAGAAAGATTCAAAGGCTTTTAGTCAGGTGACAGAGTCTAATCTCAAGGCTGGAATTTACTAGCTGTATGACCTTTAGTAAATAAATTAATTTTTCTATGTCCCAGTCTTTTATAAAATGGAGTTAATACTTATTCTTTACATGTTAATATAAAATATGCAAATCCAAAAGGCAAACTATATAATAGAATTAAGGCTCTTGCATAGGGCTTTTTATTCTCTGGCTTTCTGGGTGCATTTCTCCCCGACTCTCTGTTCTCACTCTTATCAATGCAAAAAGATGGTTCACAATCCTAAGCAAAATTAATATAAGCTTAATCAAGTTTCTATAAATACTATATTAAACTTAAGATGTATAATTAAATTACATCCCTAATGACTAAATAGGTGACAGTGTTACCAAGGGCTATAATATTTTCTAGTGATTTATTGATAATAAGTGACAATTGTCAAGTTTTAATCAAACAATAAGAAAATAAGTTTAAAAAATACTATTTTATTTACTTCGGCGTATTTTGTTGGGATATCTCTCTAAAGAGAGTGTTTTAGGTTCGTGAACCTAGGATTTCTATTGCAGATGAAAGGATCTGTATTATTAAAAATAGCCACTTCCAATTGGGCCATGGTATTTTAAACTGAGATATAGACTTGGTTACTTTTATTTTTTAATATTGAACACCTACTATGTGTAAGACACAGTGCTTAATAATGTAAGGGATACAAAAATATTTTAATAATGTTACAAGTGAGAAGTACTTTGAGAGGAACAACAATAAAGAAAAATGGCAGTTCAAGGGAGAGGAGTCTCTTTCAGAAACTTGGGAGGATTAGTGGTTGATTCAGAGATGTTTGAACTGATCTGTAAAGGAAAGAAGCTTCAGACACGTGGGAAAGGGAAAAAGGGCATGCCAGATAAAGAGAATATTAGAAGCAAATGCATAGATGTGAAACAGGGAAGATAATATATAAGAAACAAAGCAAACCCTTTAACCCATTTCCACTTAAATTTCAAAGAGAGGAAGGAATGTCTGTTTTTAAATTTGTTGATCACTCAAGTCTATGATCTAAATGTTTGTGCCCCCACCTAAGTTCTTATATTGAAATACTAACCTCCAATGTGATGGAATTAGGAGGGCATTTGGGAGGTGATTAGGTCACCTCCCAAAATGAGAGTGAAGCCCTCATGAAAGATATTTACATTTAGAAAAGAGACCCCATAGTGATCCCTCACCCCTTCTGCCATGTGACAACACTGAAAAGGCACTGTCTGTGAACCAGGAAGTAAGCCTTCACCAGACACGGAATCTCCCAGTACCTTGATCTTGGACTTGCCAGCCTTCAGAAGTATGAGAAATAAATGTTTTTTGTTTATAAGTCACCCACCCAGTCTATGGTATTCTGTTTTAGCAGCACAAATGGACTAAGATAGTTACATTTATAATGTTCAGAGAAAAAAAATTTTTTTTCGGTTAATTGAAAGTCAAGAGAAAGAATATTGACTGTGCTTTTTAAATATGCTTAAAATAAAACACAGTTCTATTGTAAATGCTTTTTGAGCTATTCAAGAAAACAGATGCTCAGTTCTCAGAGACACTAACAGAACACACACCCGAAGTTGCTGGAGCTGCCTCCTGCCCTGGCTCTGACCTTACCGTGTGGACCTGGGCAGATCACTTAACTTGCCTGAGTCTCATTTTCCTGTGGTGTGACATTGATAAGGGGAATTGAGCTAAGTGATCTCCAGGATTCATCCCCGCACTAAATATTTACAAATTTTTATTTCCAGTATTTGGAGGTATTCATACACTTTAATGCTTAGTTTCTTTTTTTTTCTCTCCAGAGTTACCAATACCAGTCACCCCCATTTCCCCTTCCCCCATAAAACCTACACATCCCCCCCACACACACTTGCTAGTATTATAAATGTTATAAAACTGAATTAGGTAGGCTGAATATCATCTGCAAGAATCCCTCGATTTACCAAAGAAAGACATAAAAATGAATAATTATCACTTTTATGTACTCTGCACATGTATGTTATTTATGTGATGTGAGATCTTAGGTGCTCTGAAGGTGGGCTTATTTGGAGAGGAGTCTCTCTGCATTCAGGAAGGGATGCAGAGAGTATCTCCTTGTTCTCAAAGGGAAGCTCAAAGGCTCCAGAGCCTTGAAGTTGATTCACATTTCAGACTACAGATAATATCAAAGAACTAGGAATAAGGAAAAATATAAATATATTACTAAATGGCAAATGTATAATAAAGCTTATCATGCACTAGGCATTCTACCAAATGTATTTATTCTTATTTAATTTTAATGACTGTATGAGGAAGACATTATTATCAGTCCCCATTTTACTAATGGGGAAAGTGAGATTTGGGGACCCTCTGGTAAACTGCCTAAGATTAAACACTGGCAGAATCAAGATGCAAAACTCACTATATTTACTCTTTTTTATTGCTTTACCATACTTCCCTGTATCATTTATTAGCAAAGAGGGACCACAAAATATGCTTGTTTGTTAGTTAGACACACGTTTTTTCTCTTCATTATTGGTCTTATAATGTACTTTACTTAGACTGTTAAAAGAAGAAAATAACGCATTTGAAATGTTTCACCTCAATCAAGAAATAAATGACTAAACCAACATAGTGTATAGTCAGGACACATTCCTTGCTCTTGCTCTTTGCTTTCTATTTTTGTTCACTGTGGCATCGTTCCACTGCACTCCTAGCCCCCACCATTAATTTCTAGAGGTAGTCGAATTAGCTGTGGCCTCTAAACAAACTCAGTGTTTATAGAGTGCAATGGTCCCATCCAAGAGCCTTTTCACTTGCCTAAACCTATTATATAAGCTACCATGTTTCTTTTCAACTGTTTAACAAATATTGTCTTTTATTAGTTGGGGAGGAAAAAGTGGCCCAAAGCATTTATAGTTCTTTACCTTGTACTGTGTGAGTTACAGCACAAAATGTGATAGGATGCTTTGGAATCCTTGATATCATTTCTTCCTTTCGAGCACATGTGGTGCAGCAACAAAACAGGGTATTATTTCCTTGCTGGAATCATATAAAGCCTAGTCGGCCAGGGCAATTTCCCAGTGCCTGACCAGAACACCTTGGCTGCTTCTCCCATGAATGTGGGAGATGTTTTTGGATGAGGATGATGGCTTGAGTTAATGATTGCTGAATGCCCTGTATTTGGCATTCTACTTTTCATGTAAATAGTGGGGAGAACAGAGCAAGCCTTCATGATTATACCTTTACCGACTGAGAGATTTTGGTGAGTAAACATCTACCTCGCAGTTAACTCCACTGGGCTTTTTTGTAGGTTAATATCTTTTATCTTCTCATTTTAAAGTTCTAGTTGATGTTAATATTTATTTGATATTCATTGATCAAATATCAAGTTGATATGTTTTCTAAACTACTCTGACGTGTAAATACAGAAGCATCTTTTTAGCACAATATTTATCTATGATTACTTCTTGTATTTTATTTAGCTTTATTTTCTTAGCCAGACAAAAGTCTTAAGAGTATGCTCCAGGTTCTCAAGACTCATATTCATTTAATATTTGTTGAGTGCTTAGTGCAGTGCTAAGGGTAGAACAAACATTTATTAACTTCTTCACTGAATTCACTTGGCTATTGGCTGACACCATGGAAGTAATAAACAGGTATTTAGAGTGGGCTGATTAGGTCAGTTTGTAAGAGCATAGGGTTGTTATTCATTGGGTGTGGGTGGGTGTTTGTCTCTACATGGACCAATTTGATTTATGAATGTTGGCTATTGTATTCAATCAACCTACTCACGAGAGTATGAGTCTAATTACAAGAAAGAAACAGTAACTGAATCAATAGTAAGAAGCAACATCCTAAGGGTATGCCCCAAAATGGTAGTTCAGAAATGACCCTCACAAATTAATATTTGAGAGCAAGTAGAATAATAAAATAAATTTCTTTTTTTCTACCTCTCTCTATAACTTTCTGCTCCCTTCACCTCCTCTACCTCTTTCTTTCTTAAAAAAATATTCATTGACTCCCTTTATGGACCAGACATGATGTCAGAGGGAAAAAATACAATGTCAAAAGAGATACACCCTGACTCTCATCACATTTCAGTGGAGGAGACAGACAAGCAGCATTGTAATCAGGTCTATACACAATATCATAGGAACATATAATCCAGGGTCAAATGACTGGAGGTGGTAGGGGGAGCTAACTGAGTAAAAGGGAATGAGTGCTTTCTGTGGAGGGAATAGCACATGCAAAGGTCTAGAGATGAGGGAAGAAAAGTCTGCTTGGAAGACCCAAAATAATGTTAGTATGGAAGTTGGGGTTAGGAGCAAGAGGGTTGAGAATTGATGTTGAGGTGGTATAAATGGACCACATTATTATGAAAGACTTCATAAATCCTATTAGGGAATTGAGACTTTACCCCATGGAAAAGAATAGGGATTTTAAGCAGAGGAATAACATGCTAAGATTTGTTTTTAACAGCTCAGACTGACTGGGGTGGAGTCTAGGGAGAGAAGGAAGCACAGAGATAGGACATTAACAGTGAGTATTGAAATAGCTGAATGGATTTGAGGGATATCAACAGGACTTGGGGTCTAGTTACATGTAGGACTTGGGGTCTGGTGGGGGAAAGTGAATCAAGGGTATATACATTTCTGACTTAGATCAATAACACCCCTCACTGAAATAGGAATCAAAGCAGAAGAAAGGGAAGAAAAATTAATGAATTCAATTTTAGCCCTGATGGATTTGGGATGCAAAAATGGCATTCAGGTCAAAATGCTCAACAGACATTTCTTGTTCATAATGAGTTTATAATCAAGTTGCATATTTTCACAAAGTTTGGTTTTTATATTGTGCACTATGACCTTCATGATTATTATTATAGTCAACTTGCTTAAACAAAAGCAAAGACTGTGGGATACAAAGCCACCTTAAGATATGCCTCTTCCCTTGAAGAGAGCAGGTCATGGGAAGGTAGAGAAGACCTATACTGAAAAAACAATTAGAAAGTGTAAAGAATCATGGTTAGTGAAGAGCTAATATATGTATTACAAATAACAAGGGTTATAAGATTGCAAATAATGGAGAGGTTGAACTGAACCAAGGAAGTCTTCATGTACAAAAAGGACTTGATATTGGTCTTGATAAGATACAACCAAAGGAAAATAATAAAGGTAGGCATTTCTAATTTGGGGGCAGAAGGGAAAGGAAAATAGGTAATTTTATTTATAGTTTTAATGTAACATACGCCTTGAAAAATAGTGCTAACTAAGCAAGTACTTGTCCATCATGCTCACTGTTAAAAGAAGGAGAGGTTTACCAGTACATATCCATTCAGGGGTATACTTTGTACCTTTGGCCTTATTACCTGGTATATCCTTTCAGTGCCTGACAGTTCATGGCACATGGTGATTTCAAGAAATACTTGTGGTTATGTTGAATGAGTAAATAAATAAATGACTCAGAAGAGCTAATAGGCTGTTTGTGTAAGTCACAGGAGATAGCTAAGTAAATGATCAGATTCGGTAGAGTAGTTCATTCATTAGATGAGTCTAAATAATTGTTAAAATCCCTTCAACCTGAAAATATAGAATTCTTCTTGAAGTAACTGTCCTTTCTTCCACAAATAATATACATTACTGCCTTTTGTTGTTGTTCCTGACCAAACCTTCATTTGGACATAGTCTGGAGCCACGTGTAAATACTCTTAGAATTCTCATCTGAAACCCCTACGTGTGTTCTGTGTTCTGGTAATATGAGAACATCACCAGAAATTCTTTCCTTATATAAGGAAAGATTTCTGACTTACACAGTTCATAATACAGTTTATCAATATTGTAAGTCCAGATGCCACTAGGTGTCTGGATCTAACAAATAATAGGGAACAAATAATAGGTAGGGTATTTTGCTACCTTACTCTCCCTGGGAGAAATTTGCCTTGCCTACTAATATTTTCATTCCTCTAAGAAAACTTACTGTAAAGAGGCAGACATTTTCTAGTCCAACAAAACTGGAAAAGAATTTCAGCTCTGCCACTTAATAGTCACATGACCTCAGGTAAGTCATTTTACTTTTCTGAAACTTAGTTTCCTTATCTGTAAAATTAGATAAGAGTATTTACCTTACGTAAAATTTTTATAAATGTTAAATGAGATGTTGGATCTTAAGTGTCTACTATAAGTCTTGGCATATAGGAGATTCTAGGAACGGTGAAGGCAAAGCTAATGATGTTGATAAGGATGTTTAAATACCTGTCTGTTTCTTCTCTTTCTCTGAAGAATATCAAGTTTCAAGTGGTATTATAGATGTGAAAAGAATAATCTCAACGCATTGACTATTTTTAGTATTTATCATGATATTTTATTAAATAGTTTAAACAAGGAGAAAAATATGTCATTTGTTTATAAAGTGCCAAAACATTCAGACCATTAGCTCTGTAGGAAAATCAGCATTTATCTCAACCATATTGAAATCTTATACTAAGGAAGCCCATAGTGAAAGGACAACCCAAACTCATGCTAAGGAAAACATAGCTTGGCCTAAGTTCATCCAGTTGTAAATAAATTGGAACCTTTCTTGATGAACAGGAGTTAGGTTTCTTTATCATCATGGGGAAGAAGAGGTGGAGGCTATAAAAGATGTTTACATAAAATGTTTACACAAGTCTTTGATACATTAATGCATTTGGTCCTTTGAAATACAGCCTACTTTTGCCTTTGCTACTTTCTTTATAAACATATTGTGTAGGAAACCTAGAATTGGAAAATCCTTTCCACCATTTGTCATTAATTTGGTTGCTTCATTTGGTGTACTTTGCCAGTTTTAAGTGAAGGAAACAAAGAGATCATTATATAGTAATGCTGAGCTTTCTGCCTATCTAAAAATAATGAGAACCATCACACAATAAAACTGAGTACGAAGACCAGCATTGGCCCCTGAAGATGGTCAGGAATAACAGGGCTGGGTAAGCTGTACTCTAACTGAGCACATAAACCTGGGCACTCTGGGTACCAGGGGCTGGGACATGTATGTGTCAGTGCTCAACGATACTGAGTTTACATAGAATAAAAAAAAAAAAAAAAGAAGCAAAACAATTAGCTCTTTTGACGCTGAGATAAATGCTGTCTAGAATAATTGTATGGTTAGCATAAAAAAAAACACCCAAAAACATATGAAGCGGGCTACCTTCTGACATTCAATGCTGAAAATGTAGTCAAGTGTTTAATAAGACTCCAATAGGAGCTATAAAACTATGGTTATTTAAAAGTGCAAATCTGGTATATCTTTCAAGTATTAAAAACAGACATTCTCCTTGGCAGCTGTCAAGAGAAATGTATCTTAGCAAATTTCCTGACTGAAATAAAGTATTCAGCATTTACTTAAAGATTTTGAAGCTATGGCCCAAATTGTAATTAGCATATTTGTTACTGGCACTGAATTCTTTCTTACCAGGAAACAGATGTAAGAGCAAAGCTGAAAGTGATAAAAATTACATTCTTCATCAGTATAGAAAACCATTCAATGATACTTTTTCATTTCTACTGTTGTCATTCGAAGTACAAATTTTACCAATATTTCATACTTATTTATAAAAACAAGCAATGGCTAATGCTCTGTAAATGCATGTTTTCGTACTGTTAAGATGGCAGGCAGCTATTGCTACACAATTTAATCTCTATCTTGAATGTTCTAATATCGTAATGCTTTTGGCTACAGTGAACCCAACTGAAAGTTTGAACTGTTGATGGCAGTCAACATTCAGATAAAGCTTAAGAGTGACAGCCATCCAGAGAGAAGAATGATGAGATTTGGCATCAGTGAAAATCTAAGCAAAACATAATATTTTGTTTCAGGTTTTCTTTAAAAGTTAAAACCTCTCAACTGAGGACTTGTTTTGGGTCTATCCCAAGATAGACTAAGGAGCTGAAGAAAGGTCCGTTACTTATCCAGTCACAAGATGATGGCTTCCTTTAATTGGCCTACAAGGGGCTTCGTTCTTACTCTGCCTGGCACTGTTGGGTATATTATTCTGCTCCATCAGTCAACCATTTCAGCCCAATAGCTCAGTTGGCTAAATTTTTGTTTGTTTGTTTTGGTTTTATTGGACTTGATCAACTGTTGGAATGAACTGACTAAATCAGCTGGTTGTACCACTGGTTCTGACTCACTATCTAGGCTTATTAGAGGCCCACAACAGAGTTCAAAACCACATACAATTCATAGACCAAATAAATGCATGTGGATATCTGTGCGTATATCCAAGGACCTATCTCTGCCTCTTACTGTTGTTTCATCTTTGAGCTGGGGTAGGAAGTTTTGAGGCTTTTTCAACCTTGTTCTCTTATTGGCAGAAGGTATTTACAATATTCTCATCGATGTGTGGTCATCATTACCATTATTCAGCTTAAACAGTGGAAAGTAACAGAACAAAACGAGGTGAATAAAGAAGCTTTATTTTTATTCCCTCCCATATTATGTAAGAACAAATCTGAAAATCAGATTTTCTCTTCCTAATTGAATAGCACACTTTTGCTCTTGAACACATGGTATGTGTCTTTGTTTAAAAAAAAAAAAAAGGAGTGTTTGGTAACTTTCAATGAAAACTCTGTCAGCTTTCACTGTTGCTGAAATTATAGCTTGGCCAAATTCTTCAGTGAACTTGATGTAGAAAATCCTTCTCTCTTTCTCTCCTTGTGTTCTCTCTCCCTCTTTCCTCCCTTTCGCTTTTTAAACAAAATCTAAACATAAAATGGCTTTTCCAAAGTATTCCCCAGGGTACTCACTCACAGCTTATTTCTAAATCCAGGGCAGATACCCTTAAGAGCTGATCAAAGAGATGGAGGATCTTCATTGTTATGATAGACTTAAAAGTTTAAGATAATAAAGTTTGAGAGTGGGGTGATGATGGAGGAAGCAACAAGTTATTTGATGCATGGAGCTCATAAATGTTTGAGAAGATTCTGTTGGGGGAATACAGAAAAAAATATGGCAGTTCAGGGAATTAATAAAAATGAGTCTAAATTAAATGAAAAGGGGGTTAGTTTATATTTCCATATTCACAAATGTTGGGTGTGGGAATTAATACTGGGTGTGGGAATGGTCCACCTCATCAGAATATTAACTGAGCAAGTATTAGAATCACCTGTTTATATCACAAGTGACTAAGCATTATAGATAAGGAAGAGTATGGCATAGCAACCAGTTTGCTGTTGATGAATACTAGAATCTGGAAAGGGGAAAGACTTTCCCAAGGTTATCATCAGAGACTGAGTCCATGTATGACAACTACTCTGAGTAGATAAGATATTTTGATCTTCCTAAAAGCTATTTTTACCCATATTGCAACTAAGACATCAAGATACAATTGTGTTTTAAGATATTTTCAAAATATTAAAAAGTTAGACAATCTACATCTATTACCAATACCAGCAACAGAAAGACAAATTTTATTCTCCCTTCAAGAAGTTAATTTTATTATTGAGTGAGCAGGATTTGTTATACTTACTGTATAGAGTTTTCTCAACTGTCTCTGGTAAAGAACCAAACTTTTTCCCACTCCACGGCAGTCTGATACTTTTGTAAAATTAGGAGAAGAAGAAGAAGGAGAAGGAGAAGGAGAAGGAGAAGGAGAAGGAGAAGGAGAGGAGAAGGAGAAGGAGAAGAAGAAGAAGAGGAAGAGGAAGAAGAAGGAGAAGAAGAAGGAAAATAAAAAAGCCATGGCAATGTCAAATTGCTATAAGAATTTCTAAATTATTGCTCATAATTTCTGTACTTAGGCCAGCAATAAACAGTTTTAGGATCAGCACCAAACCACAGACAACATTTTAACAATGGTATAGACTGTCAGAGTTGCAAATAGTTCCAAAAATTTAGCCTTATTTTTGTCACTTTTTTTTAAATTGAGGTATAATTTACATAAAACAAAATTCAGAAATTATTAATGTTTGTTTAATTATTTTTGACAGTTACTGCTATGGACTGAATGTGTCCCCTCTTCACTCCTCCCAACACACAAACTGAAATATTGAAGCCCTGTTCCCAGATGTGATGGTATTTGGAGATGGGCCTTTGGAAGAGAATTAGGTTTAGATGAAGTCATGAGGGTGGGGCCCTCATGATGGAATAAGTGCCCATACAAGAAGGGGAAGAGACACCAGAGCTCTCTCTCTCTGCCACGAATATGAGAACATAGCAAGAAGGTATCCATCTGCAAGCCAGGAAGAGGGCTCTCACCAGAAACCCACAAATGAATTGGCTGGCATATTGATCTTGGACTTCTAAGCCTCTAAAACTTTGAGAAATAAGTATGTCTATTGTTTAAACCACCAGCCTATGGTATTTTGTTATAGCAGCCCAAGCTGAATAAATTGCGTACACCTGGGTATCCACCAACCAATACAAGATTTAGAATATACAAAATGGCTTTTAGATTCATCTATGGCTTTTAGATTCATCCATGGAGTGTATCAGTATTTGCTCCTTTATTCCATTGTGTTTGTTACACACACACACACACACACACTAGGCATTACTATTACTTGCTAAGTGCTAGTGTGACTTGGATGCCTTCAATGCCCATATTCTTTCCATTATTCTACTATTTTGTAGTTTAAGAAGAATTCATCTTGACTGTGATATTGGTGAAATAGTTTACTTTCCCAGACTTCAAGTTGCTCCATAACAGAGAATTAATACTCAGTCATTCAGGAAAAAATAAATGAATCACACATATTTAACTTGGTCCTTAAAATCTTACTCTAGCCACAGATTACCACTTTGGTCTATATCTTGGTATTCAACTTTTTATTTCTGTACACTAGATATAAATTCCAGTACCTGGTCAAAACCATACTCTCTGTAGTTGATAAGGCTGACACCCTTAAAAAGCAGCATCAAAATTTATCTGAAAGGTACCATAAAGAGTATAGCTGCCCCAATTATGATTGTAAAGCCATATTAAGACTATTAAAACTACATATCAGGACATCATCCTGATCTGTATCAGTAAATACAGCATCCTATAGATGATTCACACAGACAAGGGGAAATGAGGGCTCAGAAAATATTGTTTCTATATTTTGCTAATCTATCTCTATACAACTTATAATTATACCTTGTCTTACCATTGTAAGGTAAAAAAGAATATATATGTATATAAGTATTTATATATATAAAAGTATTTATATATAAATTTATATATATAAGTATTTATATATGTAAAAGAGTATATATATATATACACATATATATGTGTGTATATATATATATATATTATATATGTGTATATATATATTCAAGACCAGTTTTAGGTAGAGATTATCAAGATATTGGTAATTCACACACCAAGCTTTCCATATTATTAAAATAATGAGGTGTTCTTCGATATATGTTTATCTCTATGTGAAAATCATCACCAGCTACCGTTAACATAAGAAGTGGATTGCAACCTCATTTTTCTTTTGTTGAAGTGACACCTTATGATATGACAATGTATTCACTAAAGGAACTTGCATATCATTAATCTCTCCCTAGCAACGGTTTATATACTGTTAAACTGGTCTTTTCATTGGTTTCTATATTTCTTTTGGGTACTTGGGAAATTTTTAGCTACAGTGGTTTTACAGTTTGTGTAGCACATTTAATGGCAAATTGTTTTCAGATTCATGTGCCATACAAAAGGATATCGTATTGTATAATGTCTGAGTAGGAGCTAAAGAGGTATACCTCTAACTCTGTGATTTCCTTTAGCTGCCACATTCTTGTTCATTTCCTACACTTTTTTGTAGGTATTATTCCAATGTGTGGATAACATCCAAATATTTCAAGAGGATGTATGGAAAGAGGCTTTAGATTCTTTCATAGATGAGGAAATAAGGCCTCAAAGCCCTAAGTGACTGTCTTGGTTCCTAAAGCAGGTACTGGCCGAGCTGAAATGCACTCTTATTCTCATTATAGTGCTTTGTTTTCTACTCTACACCTCACTACCTCTGCTCTGGCAAACTGTACCACATCGTTTATTCATTTAATAAAGTTTCATTGGGAATAATCTAAAAGCATAATGCTATCATCAGCACTGGGGTGAGTAGCTACAGACAAATTATAAGGCATCTTGCTCATAAAGCATCTTCAGATATTACAGTTAAGTGACAATAGAAGGCAGCATGTTACAAATGCTGACACCATCAAAATAAGTATCACAACACATTGAAGGAGAAAGGGATAGGATACCTGTATCTGGAAGGGGTTAAGATATATTGTGCAGGAGTAGAGCTTTAATTGGAACCTAAATTATCATGAGGAAATTGGCCCTTCAAAATAAAAGCACAGACAGTGATTAGACAAATTTAAGGTCATAACAGAATGATAAATCATAATATTAAACTAGATGAATCATGTGGCCATTTTAAAATATGTAATATCAAGAGTCCTTTCAAATAGCCCTTTTTAAGTTGGTGACATGATGGCAGGAGTTAGACCACCTCCTTGCTCCCACTATCATACTCCCCCAAATCACCTTCCTGGTTGTCCATTAGCTTATCCTGCTTCCAGTTTCCATTCCCTTAGTCAGTAGGTTTTCATTTCATTTTGTGTCTACTTTTTTATGGCACTATACTTCTGTTATCACCTGCTACTTCCTGGGCACACTTTATTAACTTTTTTAAATCAATAGTAAGTAATTGCTTTTTGTTAAGTTTGTTATAGACCTCAGTCTTAGAAAGATTAAGATACTTACTGTCCTGTCTGGTACCCAAGGTGATTGGGAGTTATGAAATTGTTGAGGAGATATAAATAATTTCCATTCTTTTTTCAGAGACATTAATACAAAACAATATTTGAATGCCATTTCTCCTTACAGGATTGAAAATCTGAGTAATGTCATATGAGAGAGAATTTTTGAGCTCCTTCTTCAAATGTCATAGTACTTACTTGTAAAAAAGTGTCGTAGGTACCCTGCTAGTGAGGCTTGCCTAGAGATGCAAGTGACAAAGATGATCCCTGGGTAACATTGGAATAGTTTATAGTTCATCAATGTACCTTCTGCATATTGTCCTTGATTTTGTAACATGAAAAAGTCTCTACAGAGTTTGGTTAAGGGATTGCTACGATAACGATAAGCATGGTTGATGGAAGCTATTGGAAATTACAAAAAAAAAAAAAAGTGTCATTCTTTCCTCCACATAATGTGAAATAATTACCGTGATTGTATTTTCCTCTGAGCTGCCATTAGAACTGTTGAACACAAGAACACTCTGCAGTAGCTGAGATCTGATAGAAATATGTCATTGTTGCCCTTGCAACTGGAATGCTACTGCAGAAAATTGTAAGTACTCATTGCTTTGTAAGCTAGTAGAAATAGCTGAAAAGTATGGAAAAATGATCCCTGTCTCTCTTTCTCTTACAGATCTTACACAGATGCATCTTAATGAGGGACCCTAAATTTTATTCAGAATCTTAAGTGCAAGGAACTCAGAAAAAGATGTTGCATTTTTGGAATGTATATCACTGAAATGTGAGTTGGAATTTGAACACACCAATCTACAGTATCTACTATAGTGAGAATACAGGAAACAAAGCCAGTTAACCCAGGGTTCTTAGAAGAAAATGATGCTAAGGTTAGATCATTTCAGTTTTTGAATGAATAGGGAGAAGCATGTTCCAGGCAGAAGAATCCATACTTAAAAGATTCAGAAGTGAAAGAGGACATCATATTAAAGAACTTAAAGTAGCTTGGAATGCTCAGAGGGTAGAAACAACAAGGAAAAGGACTAAAGATGAGGTGAGAGAGATAAGCAGAGCCAGATGGCTAAAAGGCCTGGTAACCATCAGCTCATTAGGAAGTGTTAACTCTTATTCTGTAAATTATGGAGATTCACCACAAGTCTGGTAGTTCTCAAATTCATCCCCTCCTCATTGCAACTAAAATAAGAATTTCCTCTCTTTCACTTTTAATTTCTTGTTTTGGAATAGTTTTGGAGAGATACTCATGACATCAGGCCAGTGGCAGAAAACCTAGGAACATCAATCTATTATTCCTTCCAAGCCATGAAGAAAAATGCAAAAAACAAAGTGCATATTCCTACCAAACTGAAGCAAAGGGCTTTGTGTCATCAGGCAGTACCTCATGCTGAATTGTGCTCACTTAAGAGTTTATACACACAAGTAATACACTACCTTTTGCAAAATGTTAGAAGAAGGATATAGGGAGAGAATAAAGGTAGTAATAAAAATGTTTGATTTTTTTTCAACATTTCCACTGATCGAAAGGTCGTTAACAAGGTCACCAATTAAAACAAGACCTTAGTAATGTAACAGCTTCTCGGTGCACTCTTAGAGAAGAGTTCAATGGGAAAATCCCTTTAAGCACCACCTAGTTAGCTCGCTTGCTTCCTCTCAATGAGAATGGTTATTTGTTGTAACTGAGGACAAGGGTGCCTGTAATGACTCTCAATTCCCCACCCTCAATGCCAGGCAGATCTTTCTTATATCTACCTAATTCCATTCTACACAACTCAAACATATTTTGTGTGTGTTTGTAAATAATAAGTACCTATCAGTGAATGTACAATATAGCACTTGATGACCTAGCTCTGTTGTCATCAAATTAGCTTTCTTTTTCTCAGAAAATACCTTACTTTCATATCATTCCTCCAAACTCATGCTATTATCCTTCAACATTTCTTCATCGTTGATTTCAAAATGTCCTTCTTGTATAAATAAATATTAACAACAAATCATTTTCTTTGACCCTGCCCTCAAAATACATGGAGAACAACATACATGTTAACAGAACTTAAAAAAAAAAAAATTCTGAGTAATATACGTACTTCCATGATGAAAACTAAGTAGACTACATTTTTTCTAATATTAGATGTCAATTAATAAAAAGTACGTATAAGAAAACAAATATACCGAGAGGCTTAGTAATTATTCATGAGCCTCACTTTAAGTACAACCTTATCCAAAAAGTGAATTTAGGCCTCTTTTCTTCCAGCTATATCCTTTCCCCCAAACTCTGCTCTAACCCAGGGAAAAAGTGCTGATTTTTTACCCTTCTGTATTCAATTCTGCAATTAAAATATGAACTTTTAAACCTAAAAATTCCAGTGGAGCATTGGTAAATAGCAAGAGCAACACATATTCGAGGGTGTTCACGTTTCTGGCATGTGAAGGCCCACAGAAGAGGGTTTATTTTATATTGGTCTTTTGTATTTTTACATTTGACTGATTGAGTCAATGAAAACCAGCCCTAATTGTTGCTTTATAGGCGGACGATGTTTTCCATCACTGGCACATACTGAACTAAACCTTCGGGGAGTAAAACAGGGCCGGGCTGCTGTTTTCTGTTACTCTGCAAATCCGAAAAAGATTGGTAGTTCTGATTAATCTTTTATTTTGTTTAGTTGCCTACACAACGCCCTGCCAAATTACTTTATAATAAATAATAAAAGTCACTGAAAACTATGTGTTTATTCTCACCACCAATCCAAATAAAAGACTTTCTGTAAATGAGTTATTTCTAATAAAGCACAGAGTTAGAAAAAAATATTCAAAGCAAATTTGCTGCAAGGTTTTATATTAGTAGAGCTCACAAAACTTAGGAAGAAATTCAACTAATAATGATATGGTTTTAAAGATTCTAGAAAACCTAAAGGCAGCAAAGCAATTCCAAATATATCTCTTCATCTTATAAAATGACATTTAATGAGTAAAACTTACTACTAGGGTAAACATGATGCAATTCAGAGTCTCCACAACAGTAGACTTCAGAAATATAATTTGTTGGGTATGTTAGAATAACATTTTTTTTAAATGTGCTAAAATAAAACAAGCATTAGCCTGTAAATGAAAAAAAGACTGCATTTAATAGCAAACAGAACGCAATGTTGCCATACACACTTTCTCAATGGTAAAATGAGTTAATGAGATCATTCTTATGCAAGAACATGGTGAACATCAAAGTATGATTACTACTAAGCACATGTATAATTCTTTGCAAAACACAGAATTGTTTATATTTATTTTTGTTATTAATGTTTCCTTAGCATCACCAATCACTGCTCCCATTTTTACAAATGAGGAAGTCAAGATATAAAATGATTGAATTTTTTTAACCAAGATAGTAAATGAGTTTATGGTCAGGCCGATTCAACTCATCACCAGAGTAATTCTTATATGGGACAATGCGACTCTGCTTCTCTCTGTGTTCCTAGCTGGAGTGATACAGCCAACTCACTGAAACATGATGACCAAAGAATTATTAGCAAATGTGACATCTGGAAGTTGTTTCAATAGTGCAGGATGTTAAAGCAAGTGTGTGGGGGTAATTAATTGATTTAGCACATTTAAGGGAAGTTTCTTCTCAATTACAATATTTACTGGGAAATAATGGTGTACTAAAGAAATAGCATTTTTTCCATGGCTAAGGTTATCATAATGCCATTTCTTTCTCCCTCAGTGGGCGACGTAGGCACTTAAGTTGAGGGTTTGAGCTATAAAATGTGTCTTAAAACACTGGTCAATAGGATATTGGATAACTTTCTGGAAATTTTCAAAAGATCTGCTCTTAATACATTAAATTATATGGCTTCAGATGTATTTAGTTATTTTGCTTGACTGTTGCAGTGGCTTCCCTCACCTAATAATTCAAACACCTCTTAAAGTACTGAACAACCATTAGGATACGCATTGATTCTATAAGCTGCTGGTTACAAGCGTATTTTACACAGTCAAGAATTTGTAGAACTCAAAGGCTTCCTCTATTATTTATTAAATGGCAACTTTGCTGAGAGACAAAATGGTACATGGGGTTGAGCCCAGTTGTGTTAACGGCAACAGACCAAACCCAGACAAAACAAAATAAAAAAAATAATAATAATCACATCTGGATCCTGTGTCAAAAAGAGTTTTTTAAGCATGCTGTGGAGGCTGATATATTTAACTGAAGTTGAAAATAATTGGAAGATAAATGAATGGATGTTGTACAAAATTTCTAATACACTTAGCTCTGGGTGGAATTAGAATAACTGCATGGCCAAATTGTGAAAATCTTATTGAATAACAAGATCAGCCTTGGTTCCTGAGAAGGTATCCTATTTTGTGTTCAGTATAATAGGTAAAGGGAAATGGGAAAAAAAAAAGAATTGGACAAAATACTAGGAACTGAATTAGTTGATTAAATGAACATTTACATGTAAACAGGCTCAGAGTAAGACAAAGGAAGTGTCACCTGGAAAGACCATACTCATTCCTTATATTATCTGTCACCTTCATCCTGAGGAACTGGCCACATTTCAGTCTAGATTCAGCCCAGCAGACTTAAAAACTGGGTCTCTTCAGTGTTCCAGTTTTGGAAGAATGGGGAATGTAATTTCAAACCAGCAAACATCACAAAACATGATGTAAAGAACTGGAATGTCAATTTATTCACTTGCTATGATAAATCTAACTCAGTTAGAAGAGATCCTTGTGACATCCTGCACAGAGAAGTTTCTCTCATGGAGAAGACTAGAATTATGATATTTGGATCAGGATGCATGTGAGCCTTACATTTTGATAACATGATGAATCTATCTCTGTGTAAGGGATGTTCCGGCTCACAGGACACCCTCTCCTTACACCAAATGTGTCTCGGTGGTTATTGCTAAGTTTATTTCCTTTTGTTTCACCTCTTCCAGATAGCTTCCCTATCCCTGTCTCACCAGCTTCTTTTGACTGGTCCATTTAGATATATGTAGTCTTTCGGTGGAATTATAATGAAGTGGATTTCCAGTTTTATATTGATTTTGTACCTGTCTTGTTGAATCCATTTTATATTGATTTAATAGTTGAATACTTAATGAGAAATCGAGTTTTAGGAATTAGGAGAGGTCAGTACACCTGGAGAATGATATGCTTTGGGAGGAATGGTGTTTATTGAGTATATAAGATGGGCAGAACTGGTTGATCAAAGGTCTTGCTACTAGGATATGTCATAACTTGTACTTTGTAGGCATTTGGGAGAGACGGTTGGAAATAGAAGGCTTAAGTAAAAAAATGATTGATATAATCATGGGGAGAGTAAAGAGAACAACGTGGGAGGTAGCTGAGGACATTCATGTGTATATGAATATATATAAATATATTTTTTATTTTTTTTTAACTCTGCTCAAAATATACGTATCCTGTGGGCTAAGAAAATAAACCAGGAGGGACAGGTAGGATCATGAGGGCCTTGTATGATGTGCTAGGAAAGTTCAGGAATCATTAAATAAATTAATGATCTTAGACAATTTGCCTTTTAAAAGATATCTCTAGTGGCAATTTTTAAAAAGTATATTACAGGGATATGAGAAAGAAGGCAAACAAATTTAAGCAGGTTCTGTAGTAATACAAGTAATAAATGTTGATGGCCTGGAATTGAGGCAGTGGTCATGGAAGAAAGGAGACAAATTGGAAAGATCCTAAAGAAATATAGTGGATAGGTTGACTGCAGAGGGGTAGAGGAAGGAATAGACGCTAGTTTGGGAAATTGGGTACACAGTGAAGCTTTTCGTTATCGTAGAACCTGTAGAGTGAGCAGCAGGATTTGAGAAGATACTAAGTAGGTTTTGGACTTGCGTTTGAGATACCAGTTAGGCATTCATTTGGAGAGATTCAGCAGAGAGCTGGAATTTTGAATCTGGACCTCAGAAGAAAGACTAAGCTGTAGGTAGAGTTCCAGCATTTAGGTGGTTGCTGAAAGCAGGCAAATAGATGAGAGAGTGTGCTGTGAGAGAGTGTACAGATTGAGAAGGGTAAAGCAGGGAGTTTTCCTGAGAAACAGTTATATAATGGAAAAATAGGGTGGAAGAATGGGAGTCTGCAAAAGAAAATAGGTAACAAAGGCCAAAGAAAAGTAAAAGCAGAAGAGCATACAGTCATGGGGGTTTCAAGGAGGGAGTAATGTACAGAAGAGATTAATGGGAATGAAGAATTGAGATGACAAGTGGAAGCTACTCTTTTAGAAACTAGTCAGTGGAGGGAATGATAAAGACATGGCACGGAGTGGAGAAGAAACATTCCCAGATCCCTCTCCAATGAGCTTTAGTGGTACCTGTGTATAGCTACGTTTTAGCAAATTGCTCTGCTTTTTCTGATTTAGCCGGCTCCTGACCAGATGCAAAGCTCTTTGAAGGCAAGGATTGCATGTAATCTGGTCATGATTTTTGAGTGCATCTGACACTTCAGAAGTACTTGGTAAATAAGTGATGAATGAAAAAGGATGAAAACATTCTTTAAGAGCTGAAAGAAAATAGCTAATAGAAAGAGGCTACATGTAACTGACAAAGAAGTAACTGACAAAGTAAGGATACTGAACTGATTTCCTTATAGAATGGGATCCAGAACATTTCTTGAGGCTTTTATTTTTTAATAAAATGCCTTTTTCTTCCCATGAAATACAAAAAAAAAAAAAAAGGAAAAAAAGAAAGAAAGAGGTGAGGATGGGTTGATACATGAATCAAATGTGTAAATGAATAGATGTAGGACCAGAAAGCCAGGAATTTCACTCTGGATAGCCTTGCTGTAGGACGCATTTATTGAGTGGCTAACAAATGCCAGGCATATACATTATCTCATATCAATTCATTTGTGAATCTATATTCATACTAGAGAGCTGTCTTTGGTTTTGTTTTTTTGTATGTTTGTCGGGTTTCGATGTCAGAATTATCCTGGATTCATAAAATAGTTTTGATTGCTTTCCTTGTGTTTTTTTCTATGATCTGGAACAGATTATATAGCATTGAGTTTACTATTTCCTTTAAAGTTTCACATAATTCACTAGTAAAACAATCCCTGGGGAATTTGGAGTAAGTTTTTGAAATGTTTTTCATTATGCCTGTAGTTATTATTCAATTCAGATTTTTCTAATTTTTATAAATTTTTATTGTTAGTTGATATCTTTCATGAAAATCATCCATTTCACACAGTTATACATGTTTACTGCATACACTGGGTCTTGCAATATAATCTCAAGATTATATTTTATTCTATTTAATTTTTGTACCCTTGCTCTTTCTAATTCTATTTATTTGTTTTGTGCTTTTTCTTAATCACATTTTCTAGAAACTTATCTACTCTGAGTTTATTGCCAATAATCCACAGGCTCATTAATTCTATTTTTTCCTGAATCTAGTCAATTAAATATTGCTTTTAAAATAGTATTTTATCTTTTTATTCTTAGTTATTTTATTTATTGTTTTGCTAATTCTTGTTTAATAATGTGTATGTTGCAAGTTGTGAAATTTCTTCTGAATGTAGGCTGTTGCCATCAATTCCTCCAGCACTGCTTTCTATTATTTGGTTTTTTGCCAAATATGTATTTGATCATCCTTGTATTGTCAGTTTTATTCTATGTCATTGCAGCTATTGTAAAGAATTGACTTTTTCTATCCTTATTTGAAGAGTTTTAAATATGAAAATTTAACTAGTTCATTTTCAGATTGACAGATGATGTTTGGCATTTTTCTCTGGGATTAATTTACATGCTTTATTATCATTTCTTTTAATTTTTACTTCTGCTAAATGAGCTATATCTCATGTACTTTTAAATTTTTTCTGCATATTTAAAAGTATATTCCAATGTTTAAAAATTCATGAACATTGATTTTTAACTCTGTTTTTAATTCCAATTGTTTTAATTATCAAAAAATGAAGCTGTATTGTCCCTTCTCATAAAATTAAAAAGTAAAATAATTATAAAATAACAAAAGGTAAGGAGGAACTGATCATAGTTATTAGAAGTTTATTCAGGAATGTAAGGAAAGAAAGTAGACTATTCTTCCACATAATTTTTCTTTTAACCTGTTTTAACACTCATATATTAACTACATAGTTTTGTTAAAAGGAAAAAGGTGTAATATAAGAAAAATAACAATATAAAGACTTTGTTTCTCATGTAAAATAAGAAATCTAGTGATTTTATTATGCCTACCATCACCACTTGATAACCTTGCAAATAAAATCTAGAATGATACACCTTAGTTTTTGTTGTTGTTATCAAATTATAATTTTATGTTGTATATAACTTTTTAAGAATAATTTTTCTTTGGATTCAATAATTCTCATTTATAATACAAGTAGACTTAAGTCAATGCATTTCATTGAAGTAAAATGTTAGTAATAGTCCTTGAAAATCTTATTTTCCCATACTTAAAATTCAAATTAGTAATTAATCTCTCAGTTGCTGAATGATTTTATGTAAGTTTTTCAGGAGGAGGATATGAATGGTATATTTACCAATATCTTGTAGAGTTGATCATAGTTTTTCCATTGCCTTCATATAAAATTCTTGAATCATATTTTTTTTCTCTCACAATATTATTTATCTTTCCATTTTGCAGTAGATAAGTGTAATTGTAATTTTGTTCCTTTGGGTGTGTATTGGAATGATTTTTGAGATATTTAAGCAATATATTTTTTCCTGGATTTCTCACAGCTCTCCCACTCACTGAATCAAAGACAATCATCATTGCACATGGGGAGAGGAGGGCTTTGACTGGAGCAAAGATGTAATAATTCAGCTTTGAGTTTCAAATAAAAAACTTAGCTTAAAGTGAGACATTGATTTTCAAATGTGGGCTTGTGGGGATTCAGAAGTTCCAAAATTCTCCCTTTAGCTATCAGAATAGATCTTGCTGCTCTGATCACTGTATTTTACCAAAATAAGAAAGGAGTATGACTTGACCAAAATAGAGAGAGGAGTATGATTTGACATAAGATAATTAATAGAAAAGAGGAAGCTTTGATAAAAAGCAAGGAATTGTTAGATTTCTATGTGTTCTTTTCCTCTGCATTCTTTCCCCCTGCTCTAGGGTCAGATCACACAGAGACATGGAATGAAGCACAAGAAAAATAGGTGGAAGCTTTTAGAAATTCCTAAGGAAAAAGCTAAGGGTATAACTTTTTAAGGAGTAGACGAAAAGGCTGAAAAACTTAGAAAAATTTTGAGCATTTCCAAAAAGAACAATTGGCATTTCCTAAAAGAAAAAAATGGTGTCCATCAAATGCTATAGTAAATATGCCCATGGGAAGAATCTGGAGATATAGCCCTTAGCAAGATTTCAGATTGCCATTGATGTTGGTATCTATGAGACCCCCAAGTAGGAAAAACAGCAGGGCTAAGAGAACCCCTGGACCAGAAAAGGCCTGAGTTCTAGACATGGAAGCTACAGAACGCAAAGACATCTTGAACTGAGGTTATAGCAGGGCCACAGACTTCAGCTGGGAGGGGCAACGCCATACCCTAAGAAAAACAGTTGAGGACAGTAGCTGCTCTGTGAACACCAATGCAACATGCCCAATAATCAAAAGAAATATAGGACTTACTTTCCAGTGGAGCAAGTGAGGGTCTATGACGATCAGAAGACACTTTCTGGCCTCTGTCCTTTCACGACATGGATACTTTTCCCTGAGCATACACATCACCTGGAGGAAAAGAGGCAAAAAGAATCCTTGAAAAGGGAGAAATAGATCTGATAGATAAATCTTGAAAATTTAACCTAAAGGAATTGTATGCATACATCAGACAAAACTAAAATTAACTAGTTTAAGCACTCTCCCATCTTTTAACCATAAGTGACATAGAGGTTTTGTCTCGAGATGATGACAATTACAGAAATTTTTAGTGTGCAAATTTACACATTCCTTTGTAGTTGTACATTTTTTTGCCTTAGTAACCTATATTTTAATCCTGCTTGAGCATGTTTATTGATTTGTTCCTTTTATAATCCTTGAAATTATCAAATTTTGCTAGAATCCATCTAGGTGTGAATTTTTTAAATGAATTTCATCTACACACTCAGATGAGGAAGATGAGGAAATTTTTTAAATGAGGAAAATTCTTTGCTCCTCTGCATTGTTTCTCACCGCCTCTTAGGCTTCTCTTCTAACTGCCTATTTCAACTCATCTCTTGCCTTGTGCTGCTATGCTTGAGGACTTCTGGGTGACACTGCAGTGAGAGAAGAGGCCAGGTCAGGACACACTTAAGGGTATTTGTTAAAACTAAGCAAGGACTGATGTTTGTGCCCAGTCATGATACAGACTCCCAGTGCCTCCAGCTGAACCCCTTTCTCTTTTTAATAGGGATGAGATGAAATCTTAGCACTGTGTGTTAAAACTAAGCAAGGACTGATGTTTGTGCCCAGTCATGATACAGACTCCCAGTGCCTCCAGCTGAACCCCTTTCTCTTTTTAATAGGGATGAGATGAAATCTTAGCACTGTGACCTTGGGTTTGGCAATGATAAGACACCAAGGGCACAAGTAATAGAAGAGAAGATTAATTGATGCACTTTATTAATAGTAAAAACTTTTGTGCCGCAAAAGTTATCATGAAGAATGTAGAAAACCCACAGACTGGGAGAAACTATTTGGAAGTCATATATCTGATAAAGGATTTGTATCCAGAATATATAAAGCACTACTACAATTCAATAATAAAGGATAAATAACCCAAGTTTTAAAAAAGCAAAAGATTTGAATAGACATTTCTTTGAAAAACATATACAAATGGCCAACAAACAAATGAAAAGTTGCTCAGCTTTATCAGTCATGCAAATCAAATGCACAATCCAGAGCAAAAGCCCAATGAGATAACACTTCATACCCCCCCAAAAAATGTATATATATACATTCTGTAACAACTATTGATGAAGATGTAGAAGAAACTGGAAACCCTAATACAATTGGAAACCTAAAATGATGCAGTCACTTTCAAAAATAGTTTGAAAGTTACTCAAAATATTAAGATAGAATTACCATATGATGCAGCAATTCGACTCCTAGGTCTCTATCCAAAAGAAATGAAAACATATGTCCTCGCAAAGAGTTGTACACAAATGTTCATATCTATGTTATTCATAATAGACAAAAAATGGAAATTTCACCTCAACAGATGAAGAAAATTTGGCGATCCATACAATAGAATATTATTTGGTAATAAAAAGGAATGCAGTACTGATACTTGCCACAGCAGAAATGAAAGAAGCCAGTCACAAATGACCATATATTATGTGCTCCATGTATATGAAATGCCCAGAACAGGCAAATATATAGAGAAAGAAAGTAGATTAGTGGTTGTGTAGAGCTCAGAGTAGGAGGTAGAAATAGGGAGTGACTGCTAATAGGTACAAGATAGCTTTTTGAAGTGATAAAAATGTTCAAAAATTATATTACGGTGATTGTTGCAAAACTCCGTAGTATGTTAAAACCATTAATTGTGTTGCACACTTTAAGGGGGTAAAAACTATGGTTCTATAAATGATATATTAATAAAGCAGCTGTTTAATTTTTAAAAAAATTTTTATTTTTTTAGCGATACAAGAAAGAGCCACACGTATACTCTCCCTAGCAAGGGCCTGGTACTACTTCCAGATCCATCCAGATATTATATACTACTCTTCTGGCACAGGCCTGACCTATCAGACGACCAGCAGAATTACCACACAATAGCTCAAAAAGCATCATTCATGAGGCAGTTGATGAAACATGACATTTGTTAAAAATATGAGATATTTTTGGTCAATGTAAAATGGACAAAAGTGTGAGTTGTAACAAAATCAGTGTATGAAGGTTTAAAATATTTGGATAGATGTGTGAGTGAGGAGAAAAGGAATGACCATGTAAATCTTGTAAGAGAAAAGTGGCTGCCAGGCCTTCTGGCCAGTGATATAAGTCTTACGGGTGATGGGTGGAAGCTTGCCCTTCCTCTCACTTGTCTAGACAGATTGTTCTGTTTCTGAGGTCTAGGCTTGAGTTAGCTAATGGCCTACCTGTGTTGCAGCAATTAGAGATCATAGCTTCCAAAAATTAAAAACATCGATTACTCTATTTAAATTAGAGTGATTTGAAATTGGCATGTGTTAGATGTTTTCATATATATTTTGTTAGGGCAGCGAATACAAGAGAATTAGGAGGGGGTAGATAATCACTTTTGTAACCTATGAGTCAGATAATTGTATTTTAAACTTCTTCCACAATGAACTTAACTTTCTCCGCCATGTTCTCTCATAGAACTGATTGTGATTTTACCAGTTCCTTCACATAAAAAGAAATATCAGTGGTCATTCCTTTGCCAAACACATCTGTCCTGCCTTTTCCTAAATACTCTTTTCTCTATCAACGGTTTTTTCTTCCTCTGATGGAGAATCCACTCTTTTACCTGCCTTTTTGACTTGGCCACCCTCATCTTAGGATAACCATTGACCTCCATGCTCAATCCTACCCCTCTAGTCAGCAATCCGTTTTTCTTCAGGCTCTTTGGATTCAGACAAGGACAAGATTTTAAAGAACCACGTTTTCCCAAGTAGTTGATTTGAATCTAATCATTGAAAAATACTTAATTCCTCTTTTGAATGTCTTCTACTTCACCCTACTAGAGTTGGGCAATGAGGAGAATTCTTCAAAATTACTACTTGAAAATATTTTGTGTTTAACCAGTATATAATATTGTATTTTAGATAGAAAATAACTGGCCAGTGATTTCAGAATGCAAGGGAACTTCTATTCAAATAAGAAATAAAGACGTTGTGAATCAGACTGTCTCGCCTTTTCCACAAATCTCTGTTGCTGTTTTTGGCTGCTATTAAATATGTATTAAAATTTTTGTGATAGCAATGCATACCAAGAGAAACATCTCTTGATTGCAGGCACACATGGGGTCATCTGAAATCTCTGCATTTTAGGGCTAAGGTCCAGACAGGTTTCTGCCAGGCCACGCACAATCTCATGCCATAGGATGCCACCAGGCAAGATTCCAGCTGCTTCTGCAGGGCCTGGCCCTTTCCCTCAGGTACCAGACAGCAAGCTCAAAAATAGAGCACGGTTAAACATAATTTTCTCATCTTGAGACTATGAAATCCCCGATAAAAGCCACACATATGGAAAAAATATAGGGTGCAATTATCACTAGTGAGTGCCAAGAATGGTCTTATAGCTTGAACTTGTATCTCGTATTATTTAACTTAATTTGAGTTAAATATGATTCTTCACATTAATAGAAGAAGTGTTTTAATAAAACTCAAATTAGGGGAGGAAATTGTTTCTGTTATTGTTTTAAGAAGATCCAAAAATCGTGCTTTTAGGATGATGTGAATCTTCTATGAAGAATTAATGAGTTCTAGTGCCTGGTGATGAACCCCCTCTTTTAAGACAGAAAGGAATAGACGGACAAGTAGTCTAAGAAAAACAATAAAAGTAAAAGCTTGCGGCAAACCAACCAGAAGCCCACCCTGAGGCCTTCCCTGGTCTCCTTTATTCTCAGAATCCTACATACCCTTTCCAATTACCTAGAGGAAGAAACAGGTGGGAGATTAAAGTGCCAAATGCACCACAGGAGACCATAAAGATTTATAAAACATCAGAGGAGAAGGGAAGTATGCTGACTATTGAGAAAGGGCTTTAACCTATAAAAGAAGGGAGATAAAGACTTAGAAGGGATGTGTGTGTCCATTGTCTGTCAGTGTCACCCCTTGAGACATTTGGTATGAATAATAGAGAGGCAAAGGGAATTACTGGTAAAGACTAACCAAACTCAAGAACAGAGTGAGCCTAACCACCCTCCCAGAAGACCACATATATTTCTGGATATAAAGGTATAAGTCTAGAAATAGTATGGTTTAAGCACCTATCCTGATGTCAGGAAAACTGGTACTTAATAATTGATATAATTATTACACATTAAAGATGTTGATAGAGTATAACTTGGAGACTTGGTATAGAAAAATTGGCTAGAAACTGCAGTTTGAATTTTCATGGACTATACCCCTTGTCCATGTACACACACACACACACACACACACACACACACACACACACCCTGAAACATGAAACCGCATGTGATCTAACAATATCTCACATTTGAATATGTTACAAGGTACTTTTACCTACACTATATCACCTCGGGATTAACTTGAGACCTGGTGTTATTATCTTAAATTTACTAATAAAGAATTTGGTTCAGAAAAAGTCATACAACTTTTCTAAAAAAAAAAAAATTATGATTTAATATGTGTGACTCATAAAATAAGCATAAAAGATGTTTTTTCCCCATCAAATCTGTTATATATGTTTAATTCAGGGTCTCAGCTCGGGCTCCCCGCACCAGAACGCAGGATACGGTGAGGCCAAAAAGGAACACCAATGGAGCCATGGATCGGGGGCTCATACCACTATATTCTCGTGGGTGGCTGAGTTGGAGACACACGATCGGCAACCTGCCCTCCGCTTCTCTGCCAACCAACCCCCCAACGTAGCCACGGCAGTTATATTAGTGGCTAATGGCTAACCGGTAATAGCTGATGGCCAACTAGTCACAGCTGATGGCCATCTGATACCTGAGCCAGCACCTTTCCATATGAGGCTGAGAGCCTGGAAACTGTTCTCCTGGCTCTGTCCCCACAATAATTGTCAATAATTTAAAGGAAAAAAAAAACTGATTGATGTGTTTTTGGTAACATCTTTTTTTAGAATAATTTTGAATATCTATGATTGAAGTGTTCAAAAAGAACATTGATCACTGTGGGATAAATTACTTGAATGAATTATGGAGAAACGTTCTGATTTTTGTGCAAAGTGTGTATTCTAGACTAAGGCTTTTTCTGAAGATTCTGAAATTAAACATATGCCTCCAAATCCCGAAGACTGATTTCCTTCTGAAGACCACCATCTCTTCTCTACATGAGGAATTCATATTCCTTTTAGTAATGTTAGGTTGATCTTCTATCAATCAAACTAATAACTTGATCTTGTTACTCTAAGAGAGTTGCCTTAAGCACTTTGCAAACATCTCTACACTGACTAACAATAAATGATGTCTCTGCTGCCCTACGGGATTTTCTAAAGTTGGGGAGACAAGGGGTAAATGCCCACCATCTCTCTAAGCGCTTTACAATAACTCATTTAATCCTCACAACACACATATGAGAACAAGTACTATTTTTAACCCCATTTTACAGATAACAAACTGAGGCATAGAGAGGTTAAGTAATCTGCCCAAGTTTACCTAGTTCTCTATCTACCTAGTAGATAGCAGACCCGAGACAGAGAACCATACATTCTGGCGCCACCTGCTTTCAATGCCACGGTGGTAAAGGTAGAAATTTGGGTTCATTCTCACAGAAAAAATGTTATTAAGATCCAGACTGAACAGATAACATGGGAAGAAAGACTAAACAGAAAAGGCAAAAATCAGTTCTTAAAAAAGTATGACAAACCCTGTAGACCGGCAATGCATATGAATTGAGAGCAGTGGGAAAGCCAGTGTTTCTTGTCTGGAAATGGGAATAAAGGGATCAGTGATTGAAATGGGGTGCAAATGTGTTATGAGGAAGGAAAAAAATGACAACAGCTTGATCCTCAAGTATATTTTGAGTGTATTCTATTTCTCTTTTCATTAGAAGAAATTCAATTTAAGATGAAGAGAGGAAGAGAGGGGAAAGGAGAATGTTTCAAAGACTAAGGTTAAAGTCATCACAGCTTGACTGAATCTTAAAAATCAAAAAGTATGCCAGAATAGCAGGTATTTGAGACTTACTGTTAGAAACAATTTTATTTTAAACACATGTGCTTTCTTAATGATACTGCTAGCTTGGTGGCTGTGCAGCCTGCCTTCAGCAGGAAGTGCTGATTTGCTTAATTTTATTAAGCCCATAAGAAAGGTAAATCTGTCTCCTGAACTTAAAAGGCCTCTGCTCCAAAGTAAGTTTGACATTGACCAATAATCACCCTGACATTCCTGTGGCTTTGCCTGCTCTCAAAGCTGCTGAGTGGCACCAAGAGAAGAACCTGAGTGAACAAGCCCCGTTATAAGAATGGCCCATCCTGCCAGGATTGCGAAGGGATAATATCCCTGAAACAGCACAAGTAGGGATGCTGTACATTAGGCTCCACCATGGTGGATGCCCTTGGGGAGAGGGTTTGGAAAGTTCTTGCAGCCAACAGTGGCAGAGAGAATGATGTGTTTCCTGAAGTTAACAATGGAGTTGCTTGTGAGAATGGCCTTTGAAAATTGCATGCTTTACAAAAGTGAACTCCGCAGACTGGGCATACCCAAAGAGGAGGGATCATATTTTGGTCACCATTGTATCTCCAAAATGCCATAAGTCCTGGTCCTGAGCAAATGGTCTCTACCCAGGTGATGCCATTAGAAGCTTGCTTCTGTGAAGGGTGGTCATCCCAGTTGGCAGAGGAGAGTCTTAGTTTACCTTTTGGTCCTACGGTCCTGTTCAGTTGGCATAAGTCCAAGTGTTTTAATTTTTTCCCAAGAATTATTACGAACAGTGGTATAAAAACTAAGTCGGGAAAAGTCTAGTAGATGTTTACTTGATTTCCAGCTTCGGTCCTTTTCTTACTGGCAGGAGGTATGAGTCACAACTACACTGAAGGATGACCAGTGATAGCCTCTCTCTCTCTGTCTCCCTCTCTTTCTATTTGTATTTCTTTTTATATCCTTTCCAGATTCAAGGAGAAGGTGTAGGGCATTCAGATATGAGCAGCCAACCCCTTTTGTTTTGGTGGTGGTGAAAGAAGTGTTAGATACTGCTCCCCCACCAGCCGCTTGGTGTTGTGGTCAGTTGTGTTGCAGCCTATGGGGACTTCAAGATTCATAAAACCACCAGGATCCTAGAAGGAAGGGTCATTGATATATATATATATATATCAATATATCAATATATACATATATATTTTAGATATACATGTGTATATATACATATGTTCACCTATGTATAGAAAATAGAGACTGAGAACTCCAGTCTTAAAATATACAGCAAGTGGTTTGAATGCTCTTGTTACAGGGATGTCATTGACCAATATAGATCTATAGGTATTTATCATATTGTTTGCTTATACTCTTTGAATTTTGCAATAAATCCTTTAGTCATTAATGTACTCAAAAATGAAAGTGTGTGTTTAATTTTTTTTAAAATGTTCAATTAAACTTTTAAATTTTTAATTTTAATTTAAGAAATTTATACATAAGTAATTACTTTTAAGTAATTAAATTTAAATTTAATTTTAAGTGATAAATGAAATTTTAATTTTTAAATTAAGCACTAAACTTCCTATTCATCACAAAGGCCATAGTGATATCACTGAGCAGATGACAACTAGTGGCCAAAAATTCTGCTAGGAAGTTAGCAGCATCAACCAAAAATTATTATTTTAGGAAGACTGTGCCCAAAGGGACTATTTTACATATGCAAACACAAAAGGTATCTTTATATTATCACTCTGTGAAGAATGAGTTTTCATTTATGTCAAATGACTGTTGGTGTAACTTAATGTTGCTCATTTTCATTTTTGTACGTGCATAAAGCAGGAAGTGATAGGAGAAAATACTGTGGCTCCATTAGTAGTAGAACTCAGGTTTAAAGGATTTCAGTTTTGTATCAGCAGATGCCTCAAAATGAAAATCAGTTAATTCCAATAAGATGTCTTTTTTCTTTTTTTCCATATGGTTGCTGGAATCAAAGGAAAGCTTTTGAGATTTATTCTCTAAAGGGTGAAAAATCTAACATTGTGAATGACAAAAACGCAACATTGAAGTTATAGTATTTGTTATTGTGGTGATAGTATGAGTAGAAAATTTTGTGGAGCACATCACCATGGTAATAACAATGTTAAGAAACCTATAGAAGAGAAATGTATATGGAATTGATTGTGATGTACACATAATTCACAATTTCTTCCAAACAAGCAATAAAATTCTACCAATTGAGATAGAAGTGACAATGGTCAAAATCTAGAAATATTTTTATTTGTACACAGATGGAATAACTAAACTGTCCTGATAAAACTAATATCGAATAAAAATTGTTTTCAGCATGGCAGTATACTCTTTCTCTCTTTGTAGCCTCTTGATCAGTAAGATTTTAGGAATATGTAAGTCTTTGAATAAACTACTTTATAAATCATCCTTCATGTCCTCCAATCATATTGATGTTTTTTATAAATGATTTCTCCAAATTTTGGTTGCATTTGTTCAAAGTTGGAAACTTTTAAGCAAGGTATTCAACAAATGGTGTGGCAAAAAAAAGGAACTTTACGTTGAAGCTTTTAGCAAATTGAAATTGTTGAAAACCGTATCTTGCATACAGGAAGAATTTTATCTCTACAAAAGCAATGGAGAGCTGAAAAATTAAAGAATGAGATCACAGACAGTGTATAAAATCCAGTTTTGAGACTGCATAACAGCTTTGACTATCTGACTTGTGGGAAGAATTCGTTGATAAATTTACTATTTTTTAAATAAATAAATTTATGTCCTGTATTGGAATGGAATAAAATTTTAAAAAACCACAATTTTGCAACATCTAAATTTGGTGAAACTTTCAGGGAAATCATAAATAGAATGACTTATTTGACAAATGTTGTCTTATAAAAATATTTGTTAAAGGAAGCTACTCTAAATGGAAGCAAAAAGGCAGTGCCTGTGAAAATATTTGGGCTGAAATATTTATCCATTTCAGTATAAAATAAATTGGAATTGAGAATGTAATTCATTTAGCAGAATTTATTCGGAGATCACCAGCTCCCTCAGCACATTTAAGAAAAATATTTTCTTACCTACTTTGCAAAGAAATATTTAATGAAGATGTCAATAATTTCAAAATTTTAAACATAAAATTCTAATTAAAAATATCACAGACAATTTGATGGAAAAAATAAAACTAGTAAGTCCATTTTAAAAAAACACATTCCTCTTGTTTTGGATGTGGTATTAGAAACAGATTCAGCTAAGCAACTAACTAAAGTATGTGAATATGTGCCAGGACCATCCCTTTTCTAATAGTTTAAATAATCAGTATAATCTTTTAAAGTTTTTTAATGTGTACAAATATACATTAGTTTTATCTCTAAGGAACAACTTCAGCTTTGGAATTAATTTTCGAATAGAATTGCTTTGTAGGCCCATGAACAAAATACTAAAAAATTTCAGACAATAAATAATATTTTCAAACACTAAATAATCTTTCCAAAAATTATATAAATTTATTTTTAGTGCTCCCTTTCACTCTTAATGTATCCCATACATTTTAAGGCCATCCTTATTTTGGGCATCCAAATCAGTTTCTGAAGTCTGAGAAAAAGCTATATTTTGTCTTCTTACAGATGCTGCAGGTATTTTATGTAAATCTAACATTCATATTGATCTCTATTTAAGAGAATATTGTGACCATGGAAGTGTTCCTAAAGCTCCCAGGGAGAAGATGTAATCACATTAAACCAAGTTTTAGTTCTTGAGAAATCAGTGGCCTCAACACTGTGATAGAGGCCTGTTCATCATAGGAAATACAACAGTTGGTCAGTGTAACTCTTGGTGGCTGTGAAAGGTGGTTGGGTGAAATTTATTAGGTGGTATTGCTCTACTTCTGTTCAACTTTTTTTTTTTTTTTTTTAGGACAGATCACCTGTGCTCCAGCTGCTGCCTTTCAGTGACTGCAGTGTATAGTTTTGAGTGGCAGTGAAATTTCGACGCTATTGGGCGGTGATATACTAGTGAACCCAGAGGTGGGGAATCAAAGTCTGAGATATTTTTCTCATTGTATCGGATTACAAAACAGTTCACAAGATTTAAAGACTACTTTTTCCTTGGTAGCCTTGTGGGGGTTCCCAGAAGAAGACAATCTTTTCATTTGCATAACTGTTTACAATAAATTAGAAGATAATTTAATCTTTATTTTATATTTTAATCTAAGGAGTGAGGCAAATTTATTCTATACAGTAAAGAGCAAGCACAAACTTTGATATATAGCTCTTTCCTGTGCCTAGGGAGACAAAGTGGGACAGTTAATAGGTTATCTTCCATCCCCACTTGCCATGTTTCCTTAGTAAACACAATCCCCTTTTACAATCTCCAAATTTACCACTAGATTTTGGAAGATATCTCACCCACCACTTTATTTCCTGCTTTCTTACTGAGTGAGTAGTCACAGGTATTAGCTGCCAAATCTTCCCACCTCAAGTGTAAGTACATGATGATTGCAGTATATATCAGAGCCCAGCTTTGCCCAGACTAGAGTCAACCATGGGCCATGAATGAATCACACACTCCCACCTTAAGGGAAAGCTTTCTTGGGCCTGTGCAAATGAGGATTAGAATTAGCTATATTTTCACTTAGTATATAACACATGATACCCCTTCTTTGATTTTTCTGTACTCACGTTGCTAATCAAAATAACAAAAAGCAGTATATTCAAGCAATTGTACGTGTTATTGCCCTGGAATAAAAATCTGACAATGATAGCTTCTGAGATTATTAATTAAAATAATAATGATAGTGACAAATAATAGTAATAATAACAGTAATACTGATATATACCAGGCACTATGCTCAGCATTTTACATATCATTTAATTTTCACAACTGACTCTTTAAGATCAATACTATTATTATCCCCATTTTACAGATAAGAAAACTACAGCACAGAGAGATTAAGTCTCTTGCTCAAGGTCATGCAGCTACTAAGTGAGAGAACAGGGAATTGAATCAAGCTGCCTGGATCCCAAGGTCATGCTCATAACAGATTATACAGGTTTGTATTACATTAGGCTTGCATCCCTGGAAGAAACCCTACTTCAATATGACGAACAATTTTTAAAATATTTTAATGAGGTTTGCTAGCACTTTCTTAATGTCTTCTCATTGTAGATAAGTGATATGGTTTTCATTTTTTTGTTTTTTCCTTTTTTGTGTGTTTGTACATATATATTATATTTTTTAATGTTTTATTTTTTATTTTTGTCAGATTTTATTAGTGTCTGACTTTCATAAAATAGGAAGTTTTCCATATTTTCTATGTCCTAAGACAAATAAAAAAAGCATATAACCTTCAGAAAATTGAAACTACTAAGTATAGAACTCTTTGAATCTGAAACTTTTTCTTGGAGTTAATGAGTACACAGCTGTGCGAAGTGTCCTCTCGCAATTTTTTAACATCTTCAATATCCATTTATTCTATAAATATTTATTACAGCCTGCTACACCCATGAGGTATTAGATTATGGATGTGCTAGGTTTTAGATAAATAAAATGAATAAGACAAATCCCTGGGAATTAAAAAGCTTACTATGAATTCAGTTTTTATTATGTCCCTTTTTGATTTCTAACATTATTTTTGTGTTGGTGTTTTTAATTTCTTGACTAGAATTTAAACAAAATTTTGTTTGTTTTATTTCACTTTTCCCCAAGAATCAATTCTCAGATTCATTTATTAATTGTATTTTTATGCTTATATTTTTATAATTATATATTTTAAAAGGAAAATAGAAAAAAAATTATTTTCCCTCTTTCTAAGTAATTGACTGGTGTTGTTATTTATTTTCTCCTAAGAAGATGTTTTAAAATTTCAAATGCTCAATTGTCATCTTTTGAAATAATACAATCCCATAAATCTACATAATTATCTGAATATAGCTTTAGTTGCATCCTATATAACTTGATATCCTTATTTTTATTGAAATTGTATTGCATTTATATTTTTCCTTTTATTGTCCCAGTTGTATGAATAATATTTAAGTGCATATAAAAATAATAGCATGTTTACATTACTGACTTTGCTTTTAAATTTGGATATGTCTACCTAGTGGTAAAATGTTATCTAAAAATTTCTATTATTTAGAATTTGTTGAGAATTTCAGTATGTTTCATGATCATGTAAATGTGATATATTTGTTTATACAATTCTTTGTTTTATGCTTTTCAATCTATTAATATCATGTTAATTAAATCCTTTGTCATCAATTTTTTTTTAATCACATTTGACCCAAACTCATAGATAGCAATATTAATTTATAGCATTACAGATTTTTAGGGGGTCAATTCGCTATCAATCTTCATTGTAAATTCCTTCATCAAAATAGTATCATCCTTGTTGTCTCTTTAGTTTGTTTTGTCATTAATTTTACTTTGTTGGATTTTAATATTGTTATATCTGATATCTATTTTCATTTGCCTACTAAGCCATTATTATCCAATAGTCAGTCAACTTTTTGTAGCATTTTCTTTATCATATAGCTCTTGTAAGCAGCATACAGTTGAATTTGTTATATAAATTGCCATGTTTTTTTATTAAAGGACATTAACTAACATATTCATTGTCATTGGTGAGGTTTGTTTTTCTGTCATCTTAGGAGATTACATTCTTTTAGGTTTTAAATTTTTTTTTCTATTTTCCTTGTGGTCTTTTTATGATATGATTTTGTTTGTTTTTAATCTTCCAGTAAAATTCTATGAATATTTAAGTTTTTCAAATCAACTCAAATAAATATTTATCTTAAAAATCAAAGCAGGAAAGAAAATATATACTTTTGATTTTTTAAGATTTAGAATTTGGGGTTTACTCTCCTACACTCTTATACCAAGTTATACATTTTTATAAATTCAACCATGAATTATAGATTTTTACAAATATTGTGAAATGTTAATTTTATGATATTTGCATTTGAATTTTTAATGATAGTTATAGTTATTATTTGGTCTTACTTCCTTTACTTAAATAATTGCAGTATTTACTGTAATTTTTTTTTTTAATACTATGAGTGTTTTGTTCCTTAGTGTAACGGATTATATTCTTAAGAAATTTTACCAGAAACATTTATAGGTATTTTATTTTCTTTGTTCCTATACATCTGAGAATACTGTTCTGTGACTTCCACATTTTGAATGTGTATAAATTATTCAAATATAAGTGCCCTAAAATTATTCTTTTTAATGCTCAGATATAGTGTTTACGGGGAATTTTTAGAGTAGTTCAATTTCTGTAAGTTGTAGGTAACCCGTTCTTTTATCTCTGTAGCTTTTTTTTAGAATTAGTTAATCTTAAAAAATTTTAATGTTGCCACCATATATCTGAGACATGGGTACCTTGTTTTTTGGGTTTTGTTCTTTTTGCCTGCGGTAAAAACCTGTTGTCTTTTCAATTCAGGGTATCTCTTTATTTACATGTTTGATTATTGTTTTTTGTTTTATTTGCTTCTGTTCTTTCTTAAATTAAATATGTTGATTTTATATTTTATATATTCTTTATCATTTTGTCTCTTTTACTTGTTCTAATTATTTTCTGTAATCTTTACCTTATGGAAAATTTTCTCAAATTTGTTTCTGTTATTAATTCAACTTTCTGCTCTCATAATTTTGTTTATTACTGCTTTCAATTAACTTTGAATTTCTAATATGTTAATACTTTTATTATATTCTTTTAAGCCATTAAATACTTTCCTCATTCCAGTTTAAACTGCACGTCAACTAGCTAAAAATTAATTAGTTCCTGACATATTTTCAATAGTACTTTTCTTTCTTCATAGAAACACTATTTTACTAAAATCCCAAAGTAGATAGCCTATATATATATTTTTTCCCATTTCCATAGGTAAATTACCTTAAGAATGTTACTTTCCTAAGAGTCTTCAGGATAATAATTAGCATCTGGCTCTGTGAATATGGGGAGAGGAATTTAGAAATACAAGTAACTTTTAACTATGCATCAGAATTAAATGGAGAGTTCTTAAAAAAATTAGTTTCTCAATAATGAATGTCAACTACGCTTATATATACATATATATATATATATATATATATATGTTTATACTTACAAGAAGCAGAGTACAGCATTAGGAATAGAGACAGTGGAAATGTGTTGGCTGTGTGCGATGTCAGAGGGATAGTTGATGAGGGGAGAGGGTTTGACACAGTGTGAAGCATATAAATGACAAACGTCTAACTATTACTTTGTTTTGTGCACCTAAAACTAATAAAGAAAAAAAAAATAGTTTCTATGCCTCTACTCATTGATTTCCTGATATGTATAGGTCTATGGTTGGGTCCAGTCAAATTTCTTGTTTTTTTATTTTGCCTTTTAGTTTTTGTTTCTTTTCACAGAATCACAGATGATACTTATAATGAGGTAAATTTGAAGACTACTGGACTAAAACATATTAAGCTCCTAATAGAAGAGATGCACTTGGAAAACTACCTTCCCCTCTTTATCCTGTATGTAACCCCTCAAAGAAGGTTTTATTTACCTCAGGTTTTAAGGTGAAAATATATTTCAGGCCACCCATCACTCCTTTTGAAACTAGTGACATAGTTTTTTTTTTCTGTTTTTTTTTTTTATTAAAATTTATTGGGGTGACAACGGTTAGTTAAATTACATAGGTTTTTTAATTCCCAGAATATAAATTAGCTGCCATCTCCCAGTAGATTTGACAGCCACTTTTCCCTCCACATTAGCACTTTCTTGTGTTCCTGAGACACTGCAGGAATATAACAGCTACCTATTATTGAGCATTTAATCTTTATATGCGTTCTCCCATTTAATCATCTTAACAACTCGAACGAGATATGTAGCATTATACTCATTTTGAAGATGAGTAAAAATGGGCTTCAAAACGTTAAGTGATGCATTCATGACCACACAACTGGTGAAGCCAGAATAAGAAGAGTAATCATTTATCTTCAAAATCTAGTCTCTTATCTACTGTTCCACCACATGGTTATATGGACATCTTGAAGAATAAATAAAACACTATGCTACATTTCTGAGTTTCTTTTTCCTTCACTCCAGTAAGAACACAACCTACTAGGCCCCTGAAAGTGTAGTAAGTGCGTGCTTTATAGGAAGAAGCCAATATTTAGTATTGAAGGAAAAGAAAGAATGGGTACTTAGCTGCATAGGTGCAGATGGTCCTCAAAAAAGAAATCAATTTTCAAGAGCAAATATTTTTTAAAGTGTAATCAACCTCAAAAGATTTTGGAGAGAAAAATCATTATATGCGAATAGATTGTGCTCTTTATTTTTCATGCAAATATTTGGCACTGGGAAAGAGGCCAAGTGTAACATCTGCAAACAGTTTGATACTGTCCATTGTACTCTTAATCAATAAGTGCCATTTGAAAATTTGTCCTCTTGTCACTCATCTTGCTCAGGCTGTTGTCAATCTTTTAGAAAGATTTTTCTTCAGATGCATAAAACTGGTGAGAAGTCAGGTCACAGTAGGCATTTTCTCTCACGAGACAAATGTTTTGCATATCCAATGAAACTTATGATATCAATAATTAAGAGATTTAAAACACTGAAAGAATAGGATGAAGATAAAAAAGAAATACTGCGTCAGAGGGGCAATAGATTGGTGGAGGGGATTATCACTTTGTGAAGGGTGAAATGTCTAACCATTGTTTTGTACACCTGAAACTAATTTAAAAAAAAAAAGAAAAAGAAATATTGCTTGAAGCAACTAGTTAGAAAATGAAAAATTTAATCAAGCATGCTATTTGACGTGTGCGCACTATAGAAATTATTGTCTGAATTTTTAAAAAGTCATTATGAATTGAATTAAAAACCGAACAAACAATTGTATGATTGCTTCCTTGTCTAAGAAAAGAAGAGAGGACAAAATTAACTTGAGATGATTTAAGCCACAATGGTGCATCAACTCATCTCTTGTTTAATAAATAAAATGAAGTGAAGACAAGAAAATTATATACCTTTTGTTAACCTTTTAGCTAGTTATTCTGGTGTCTAGTCAAAATAATTATAGTCCAAAAATATCATGATATTACAAATTTACTTTGACATGCTTTGGTTGATTTTGTTTTTCCTATTTTACCCAGGATGATGATAACTTCCCAAAATTTTAAGCATAACATTGTAAAGTCAGAAGTTATATAAAACTTATTAATATGGATGCATGGAGTCTTTGAGTGTGATTTCTGGAACAGCGTAAATTGGAACCGGTACAGATGTTTTGAAACAGGACTCCTGAGTTGGTTCTGATAAGCTCGCAGTTTTGAGATGCTCTGATCCGTCGGACATTTTCATTTACAGCCGAGGAAATGGGAGGATAGACAGACTAAGTAAAATTAAACTACATATTAGTGACAGAAGGAGGTTCTGATGCGGTCAAGTTTCCAATGTCCATTTCCATTTTCAGAGATCAGCTTCTCAGATTCCCAGATCATTCATGGTCAAGGAGCACTTTGCCCACACAACGTGCTTTGAGAGAAAGTTCCACTTGCTCCCAAACACGCCCTTGATAAGCCCTTCCTCTGGGCCATCAAATCACTGTTCTGGGTAAATCTTCACTTCACTGTGGGTAAAGTGAAGACAGGCTGAGTGTCCTTAAATTATTTTTATCTTATCTCAAAGTAATGGTTTTCCAGATTAACTGAATATTACCCCAAGAATTCATCAAAGGACTGAATTTATAAGAAGTTAACCAGGCAATAAAACAATGTCAAAGAGTCAAACAGGTCCAGGTGCAAGTCTCAGTTATGCTTCCTCCTAAATGTGCAAATTGTGAAATTTTCCTATCCTCTCCAAATGGGGACGAAAATATATCTCAAAGTGTTCTAAGTACTAAATAAGATAAAGGAATTTCCCAGCATATGATAATTCATTGAGTTATTATTCTTTTGGGATTCAAGACGGCATCTTATCCTATAACTAGTCTGGTTCTAGCTAGGCTTCAAAACTCCTCATTTCATTGTTAGCGATTAACTCTTTTGAATTAAGCATTGTAATCTCTAGTTATCAACATCTTTTTAAAACAAAGCCTCCTGCTGACTCAATACATTAAGTTCTAATAAATCACAGCCTTTGGGTAAGTGTATCTACTTTATTTCCCTGATGAGAAGAGTCAGAGTGGCATGCACTCTGGCACCCATGATTAGCCATTGTGTGCACACAGCAGACATGTTATGGAGAAAAGGATGAAGAAAGTTGAAGAGCATGGTTTGCTGTGCAGGAGGGCCTCTCTAGATATTTGCCATTGAAGATTTAAATGCCCTGGTGGGAAATAGGAATGGAGGGAAGGAGAGAAGAAACAATGTTGAAAATATTCTCCCAAAAATACTTAAGTGCTCAAAGAAACCACTCACTCAAAAGATGGAGACATTTTCCGATGCCTGGAGTGTTACAGCCTTCTGAGCTTACAGTCACCACTAAGAAGGACCTAAACTTTTTAGGACTGAAAGAGCAAAACTCTGCGATGGCTAAGAGCCATGAGAACTGTCTTTAAATATCTGACTGTCTCTTTTGTGAATGCTCACTACGTTTAATCTATGTCCCGAGAGGAAAGTCAAGAATCAATGTGTTCATGAGCCTTCTTTGTGTGGAGGGTAGGAAGGCAGTATATGTGGTGGTTAAGTCTGTAGGCTCTGCAGCTGGACTGCCTGGGTTCAAATCCCTAACCCACTGCTTATTATCTCTGTGATCGTGAACACATTAAGTAGTTCTTGCATGATTCAGTTTATTGATCTATAAAATAAGAACAATACAGTACTACTGTATAGAATTGCAGTAGAGAATTAAATACAATATTACCTAAAAGGCTGTGATATTCAGTATATATTTTTATTGTTATTCTTAATGAATTCTACGCCTGGGGGCACTATGCTAACTATAAGGGATATTAGAATAAATAAGAAGCAAAGCCTTACTCAATTCAAGTATACGACAAATTGAAGCTTGAGTCGAAGCTGTGCCTATCAGTGGGAATTAGACCTGACTGATCGGTTGGTGAGGTGATCCCACACAGCTATTGTAGGAATAACTCAGGAGCTTCCAGTGCCGAAGGCTTAGAAATTTTAGGGAAGGAAACTTTCTGAGTGCAGTGCTGTATCTGTCATTTGCACTAACTAATCTTTGCACTCAGCTAACTTTAGAGTCAGGTCTGTCCTGTGAATGGAGATGAGGCGTGGCGGTAAATTAATAGCCCTGACCATTGCTGGGTTGGGGAGGGATGGTATGGGCCACAAAAGCAGCAACAGAGTACACCACAAAAATGGGAGTGACAAAATCTCCCCCAATTTTCTATAGACCACTACACAGCTCAGGGCTGCCCCAGCTCCTCCCAGCCCCAGGAAACAAGGTAGACAGTGGCAAGTTACCAGTGAGACAACCATGCCTAGCAGAAGTAATAGATTCTACATGACAATTTATTGGACTATTGATCTGACTTGTTGATTAGCACTTGTGAGAAATTTTCTGGGACAACGAGAAATACATGGGGTTGGAGGAGGCATTTTCTAAATAGCTGGGTTCCTATGGGAGCCAGTGTAGAGCATCGGCCACTGGAATGCAGATATTGCTTTAAATGGGATCCTATTAGAATCGACAGACTGGTACAGATGGTCTTGGGTAACTCAGTTTCTGCTAAGGGAGAACTTAGTGATTAGAGAGGTTGCAAAATAGCTTGTAGCATCAATAACCGGAGTTGGTCAAGCAGAGTCTGAGAGCCCCTCAATGAAGATGTAGTAGATAGAGGACTAGTTTAAAGTGTGGGAGTAAATGACCCCTGAAGACCTTTTCTAATCCCGAAATTCTTGGATTCCCTAAAATTCTTTAGAGCTTCAGAGAAAAGTTCTTTCTATTCCCAGACAGCCTGCTTCTTTGCAGATATTTTGATGAGTGTGTTGTCAATTTTGCCTGCATTACAACAATGGCTATTAGGATATGAGATGCTCCATAAGTACCAGATCTCATTCCCCTTTTTATCCTCAGTAAAGAGCACCGTGCCTGGAACTTGAAGAATTGAATGAAAGTGTCTTGGCTTTTAGTTGTTTTTTTTTTTTTTTCCCTTTTGAATCCTTGTTAATGGTTTTGCTATTTGGCTATTTAGTGATTTATGAGGCTCAGAAAATATTTTTGATAGTGAAATATAAGTACTAAAAAAATAGACAAGTATCACTTGATGGTTAACACATAAACAAAAACCTTGCCACATATACTGTTACCTGATTCTTGTACACTACTTTGCACATATGGGACAAGAATATATACATATATTTTTTTAATGTAGCCAAAACATTTGGGCAACCTGACACTTATAAGTCACTTCCATTGAATATTATGATGGTTAAAATTATTCATTATGCAAATTGTTCTCTTTCTTTCCTCATCTATGGCTGCTTTGAGGCATAGTACAGTGGACAGAGACTTAAAATGTTAATTATTTCAGGGACACCTTTTGGATGGAGGAAGGGAGGTGATAAATATTTTAATATTGATCAAAGTTTTAAGCTAAACACATGAAGCACTGACAATAAATCTTCTGACATCATCCTACAAGCACAGAGATTCCTGACTCTCAGAACCAGAAAATCTGGATCCCCAGGCTTCCCTTACATAGATGAAATGACTTTGGAGAAGGCACTTAACCTTTCTAGGCTCCAGTTACCACATTCACAAGGTGAGGGTATTTAAATGGGTGTTGTTAAGAAACTTGTTAATACTAGCATGTTATGCTACTACAGTTTTACCTTTTCTCTTCCACTTTATTTCACTATTTTCTGAAGGTGTCGATGACAATAAATTTCTTTAACACGTATATACCTTTTTTTCCTTTCCTGAATATTGATAACTTGATAGTCCATTGCTTGGGGAAAAAAGCAACAAAAGAGAGGAAAATGTAAAGAGAAACAAATGATCACAGGAGAGATTGAGTGAATGCAGAGGTAGTAATGCTGTATGGTATTTTATCCTTTGGGTTTTAAAGAGAAATTAATCATTTTCTCTTGGAATGCTCATTTCAAACACATGTGAATTGTGACCAAATTTTATCTCCTGCCACTGACTCCACTGGGAAGCTTCTGGCAATAAATCTCCATGTCAGTATACACTGTCTCCCAGAATTACAAACATTCGGAATGAAAAAATCTGGGCATACTGGAAATAATGTAGATAGGTTAGGGTCATGCTATATGAAACAAGTTTTTATTCCACTAAAGAGAAATGGCAGGGTTTATGTATGAAATTAGAGACAGTGTTTTGGGAAATATGATGATAGCCACTTAGAGTCTAACAAGAGTATGGAGCAACCACATTTGAAAATTTTGTATGTTTTGGTCATTCTGTTTTTAAATTGAAAAGAAGGGCAAGTACAAACTTTTGAAGTGCTGGTATTTTGGAGGAACATTAGAAGGTGCACACTAGGTACGAGAGAGCACAGTGTCTTATTGGGCAATAGACCTAGGAAGCAAGGGGTCATTCTTCTACTGTTTTTCTGCAGCCGCGTGCAGAGAAAGTTTTGCTGTACATGGCTGAATGCTAGGCAATTACTCAGGATAAAAATGAGGACTCTTGAAAATGACCATGTCCTATGATGGCTTTGAGTCCCATGTTATTTATACCGACTTGGCAAATGTTATTAAAGCATAATGATGAACTTCCTTAGGCAACAAAGGGGAAAGGAAGGATATCTACATGTGTGGCACAGGGGAGTAAACACACTGGAGATTGGTATAAAAATAGACTATACAGAGATTTGCTCTAGGTCACAGGTGTAACTGGAGGACTCTCTCATAAAGTCAGGGAAAAATAGTTTAGCTTAATTTTTAAATTTACTATAAAGTATTTAAGGTACTAAAAGGTATAAAGAATAATATGGTGATCACTCATGGAGCCACCACTTATTTTGGAAATGTGATGTTACGAATGCAGTTAAAATTGATACATAACTCTTCCCAACAGCATTCTCCTCCATGTCCCCTGAGTAACCAATACCCTACACGTGGTGGTTTTGTTTCCATTCATTTCACGTAAATGTGTGTGTATATGTATACATATATATAATATAATATATGTTTATATTATATAATATATATGGTGCCAAAAAATGTATATACATTTTAAGAAAGGAAAACTGTATTAAAATTGTAATACTCAATATATACCAATAACAAAAGATGAACACAAGTCACCTTTGACTCAAGTCACTCAAGTCACAAGTCACCTCTGCAATTACAAGAGGTGCTCAAAGTGGTTACCACCAGCATCCAGATATTTCTGATTACAGTGAACTACTGCTTGAGCAACGCTGACCAAAGTGTCCACTTGTATACATTTTTTGGCACCCCCCAGTATATATATATATATATATATATATATATACACATACACACACAGACACACATACACACACACACACACACACACACACACACACATATACACATATATGTATGTCTTCTTAAATAATTGTTAAGGACATATTCTTAAACAATATATAATATTCATTGCAAAATTTTAAACTATACATAAAATGATCATTTCTTAATATTCTTCTGCAGTCTGATTTTAAATAAAACTTAGTTTTTTATTGTTTGTGAGAATCCTACATATTCATTCATGTTTGATTAATTCATTCTTTTTCTACTGTATTTCATGGTATGAATAGACAGCAGCTCATCTAACCATTCTCTCATTAAGAAACATTTGGACTGTTGCTAATTTTTTGCCATTACAAACAATGTTTCTATGAGCATTCTATGAGCATAAATATATATATATATATGTTAAGGTTTTCCAAATATATACCTAGGAATGGGATTGCTGGGTCTCAGAATATATATATTTACTTCATTAGAATTTGCCAAATTACTTTCCAAAATATCTGTAGCATTTATATTTACTGTCATTACTGATTTTAGTTCTATTTGCCCGTGTTCTGGCATTCTGGTGGATATATTATCATCCCACTTTATTCAAGACGTTGGCTGTAGATTTTTTGCTTTGCTCTTCTGCTTCTTTTTTAAGTTTTTAAAAGGGATTGGGGATATTTTGTAACCAAATTACCACCATAAGCCAGCATTTTGCTTAAAGCAAACTTTTTCAGCTTTTTAAAAATTTTGGTTTTTTTGAAAAGCAAAATAAAAAAAATAGACAGTAGCTATGTTATTACATATGTCAAAAGAGCATAATATGATCATCATCTCATGATTTTAGAAAATATACGGAGAAGAAATGTTGCTGTAATCACATCTAGTTTCACATGTAGCTACCAAAACTTAGTTTCATAACTTATGTATTCTTCCATAAATATGAGAAATGCACACAGAAGACTTGTTCTATGAGATTAATATTTCAATTGGACAAACAAAATATAAAAATAAGTAAATAGTTAATATTTGAAGGTTTGAAAATCTCCAGTAACTAGGTAATTAACTAAAATTTACACATATATTAAGATAATTATTACTTTAAAAGGTAAGTGCTTATAATTAGTTATGCCCGGCACATAATTAGAAATCAAATATTTATGAAATGCATGAATACATTTTTTATATTTCTTTTTTTTTTTACCGTGATAAATGCAACAACTCCGATTATTTTGTAAATGGAAGGCCACAAATCTGATACTTCAGAAACTTATTGTTTCCTCCTGATATACTGATATTATGCTACTGAAGGGGACCAAAGTTATGCCAACCTGAAGCTGCCTTTTGGGATATTGATTTCAAGCTGTTTATTAAGAAACAAAAGACTTAGAACCTTCGCCCTTCCCCTTTTTTCTGGCCAAGAGATTCCGATGGAAAAACCTGCTTCAGGAAAGAAATCTTAGGCTGTTGCATCAGCCTAATTTGAATTAATTATGGTAAATAGGAGGTTTTCAGGAAGCGGCCTATTAGTACAGCTAGAAACCCCATGTCCTATTGTTTCTGAGTTGCCTAGCAAGACTTTGCCTGCCCAGTGTGTTCCACTCTTTTGCAACTACTTGTAAAAATGCTCATTCTCACTTCTGAAATCTGAGACCTCCTTCCCCCTCCCTTTTCTTCTTTATCCAAAATGTGTGATATACCTAATTTTGCTTCTGTCTTTGGAATTTTTATGCTTATGTGAATTCCCCATGCACATGTATTAAAATTTGATTTTCTCTTGTTAATCGAACTCTGTTAATTTCATTATTAGCCCAGCTAGAAGAATTTAGAAGGTGGGAGGAAATGTATTTCTTTTAGCCCCCACATGATACTCTTGCCAGATGAAGGATGGACACTTTTGATATGATCTCATAGTTGGAGGTTGTAAATGTGGATAAGAGAATCAAATGCAATAACATAGCTTCCACTCAATGAAACCTTTTCCCATAAAAGAGATTTTATTAATTCAATCAAGCACAAACACTAAATAATCCTGTATTTGAAAAATCTCATTTTAAAGGTAGCACTAGAGTATGAAAAGTACATGACAACGTGTTCTTTAATGAATTGGTAACTTCTATTAATTACTATTCAAAGTTCACTAACATATTAAAGACTATAAGAAACTTGTTTATTCTTGTTTAACCCATCATTTCCTAAATATGACCACAAAATCATCTATTCATGTAACAGCCTGTTAAGCTCTTGTATTAGTACTTATGCACTATGGAACGTAGTTTGGGAAACACTGCTTGATTCATAAGTCCTTCTGTAAAGAGTCATGCTTCAACTGAGACAGATTTGAGATGCAGGAATATTTGGCACCAAAAGAAAGACTTTATAGAATTTCTCTTCACAATAAGAAAATATTCAGTACCTGCAGTAGTTAATACAACTTTATTTTTCCTGATCTGATCTTTTATTTTCTTTTTTATCTAAAAGAAAATGTTTTATAAAAAGATCCCATGAGTTTGCAATAACATAATATGAAAGATTAACATGAAAACCTATGGTTATCATTTTCCTAATATGAAGGAAGTATTTTATTCTTTGTCAGGCATAAAATTTGTACTGCCTATTTTGAAATACTTTGAGGCATGACAATATATTTATAGAATGACAAGAAGGAAAGGAATGGCTAAAATCTCACATTACATTTGGCAATAATATCCAGGGGTTAGGACCAACTAATTATCCATCCACGTTCAATTACATGAGGCAACTCTTAGCCTTCAAGGGCTTGAGCCTTGAATTGTTGAAAAATAATCATCACTATGAGACTGAAAATAAAATGGTAGTATGTGTTAGTAGCTGAGGGGAGCATGCGGGGAACTGATTCATTTATTCATTTAGTCATCAAATATTTACAGTCCCTGATCTCACACATCTCATCATTTCCCACACAAGCAAATAGAAAACCACAATGCAAAGTGATGTAGTCATATTTCACAGGAATATAAGAGCAACATCTAACATGGAGGGCAGAGAAGGGGTTGAGACTAGTGTTTATTGAAAGAAGTGCCAACCAGGGCTTTTCTGTTCCTCATTTATTGCTTCATTCTGACCCTGCTCTATTCTGTACCTCAGGAGGGCTCACCTCAGGAGGCTGCTCCGAGCCTCCCAAGTCAGCTGGTCTAGACGCTATGGACAGTGGTTGGCACCCACAAGGGAAGCAGAGGCAGGTTATTTTTGTGACCCCAGTTCCTATCAGACAAGCTCTGACAGGATTCCAGCTGACTCCAGAAATGCCATTTGTCTCTAGTAATTTCCCTTCGTCTCTCAAGCTTAGGGATTGTTTCTTGCTTTCTCAACTCTCAGAGCTGACCCACTCTGCCTGGTTGAATTCTTAAACTGTCCCTTCATATGTAAAATAAATTTCCTATGTTTTAAATACTCAGAAGGGTTTGTATCTGTTTTTCTCTTTGGATCCTGATATAGAAGGCTTCCTAAAGCAGGTAAAATATGAACTGCGTCTTTGAGGGTTATTATGCATTATCTAAGCAAATAAGAGAAGCACAGCATTTATTCTAATTTAAGGATGAGTCTAAATTAGAGCATATCAACTCAGCTTTTCAAAACTAGGCAGTGTTTAGTATATCACAGAGGCCTCATTGTTTTTCCCAAATTCTACTCTGGAGAGCCCAAAGAGCCTATTCTAAAGGCAAGTTTTATTTTTAAAAAAACTAACAGTAGAAAACTATTTTTAATTCCTTGTTATTCTTTTGAGCAAGATGGCAAATACAATTATTTTGGTATTAAACTTGAACCAAATTCACACTGTCCTAACTGTACATTTCTGTAGGTATAGAAAGGGAGAAAGAAGAAACTGGTTCATATATCTTCCTGTCAGTTAACCTCATTAAACATGATCTTGATTAATTAAAGACTCAACTTTAAAGGGAAGGAGCTTCTTCAATGTTTTAATCTTTTCCTCTCAGAAAGCTCTTGGAACTCCTATGAAAAAATTTCCACTTCTCACCTGTGTTCAACTTACCAAGAGATAAGATGTGACAACATCTGTAGAACCAGAAAAGTTGTCCTGTTATACATGCTGTTATACATCCTAAGATAATGGAAAACTTTGCCTACATAATAATAGAGACCATAAAAGTATTTTTAAGCAGAACAAATAAATTTCCAGAAATAAAGGTATTCTGACACATTTTAAATGAGATTTTAAGTAACAGCCTCTTGCCAGCAGATAAGGTACATCCAACTTACCATGGACCCAGTGAGGGCTCTTTAGGAATAAATTACTCTTGTGACTATCCTGTGAAAGTCGGTGCTACACTATTAATAAACTACCCTTTCTATCAGTGTTCACAGAAAGGCAGCATTGTTGCCACGGGAAGACCATGAACTCTGAAGCCAAAAGAAATTTTATTTAGAATCATGACTCCTTCACTTATTCCATGTGTGATCTTAAGCAAGTTTTTCATTATCTAGGAATCCTTTTTTTTTTTAATTGGTGAAATGAGAATAATAACGATTATGTTTTGGAGTTTTATGAGGATTACATAACAAAATATGGCACATAATTGGTAATCAATAAATGCTAGTATCCTTAATTCTCCTATCACATCTGCAAGTAAAGTTTGTCAACATATGATGCATGCTAGCAAGCCAAGTATGTTTCCTGGAGAGAATAGAAATTAATGAGGAATGAAAAATAGTAGTAGCCTGTGTTTAACTACGTCAAATGAAGGAGCCATCTCTCCATTGATTGATTGATTTGTTAATCCATTTATATATTTGTTAACATTTATTAATTATCTACTATATGTCAACACTATGCTTGGTCCTAGGATTTAAGAATAAAAAAGACCTAGTCCTCAAGGACTGCATGATCCAGAGGAAGAAGAGAAATAAAGAAGCCATACAGAGGAATGTACTATGATAGGAAAATGCACTCTATAACATGAAACAATATCAGAACGGGATTGAGTTTTGGGAGTGCAGGGAAGGCTTTCTGGAGATGTTATCCAGGCAGAATTAGCCATATAAAGACTTAAGAGAAGGTTTTTTTGTGAAAGGAAGCAGAATATGTAAAAGCCCAAAGAAGGGACAATAAGACACCACACTGAATTTTCATGTGAATTTGAGTAAACAACTGTTAACTCTCGACCGTTCTTGGAGTAATCTTTTCCAAATCTTTCAAACATGTTATTTTAAATAATTTTTCATAGGAATATTCTAATTGCTATATATTCCTCTGAAAATGAGAAGATAAATATATGTCCACAATCTAATGAGATGACCAATATAAATTATAATACCATGCTTAGTATGTAATAGCTTAGTAGATAATACCATGCAATAGCTTAGTAGCTATTACAGTGAGAATTCTCTTCATTTAAAAATTACAGTATTGTTGGCAGATACACAGTTTATATTCTATTGTATCCTCATTTGCTCTGTTATGTGTGCCTCTATTTTGCACACTGGTAGACAAGAAACCTGATTTGATTCAAAGCTGTGTAATTTTTGGCCTACGCAACTTAAACAAATGGAAATAACATTGAAAATCCAGAAAATTCATGTAAAATATGAGTTTATAATTTCTTGTGAATAGTCAAAAGATCTAGCCATATTGGATCCACACTCTTGCATGGCCAGACTGGCAGGCACTGATGGAGCCTGACTTTTTCAATTTGGGCATAAGCTTGTTTGCCACAATCACCAGCAGTTAGGGGATGCAAACCTTGGACTTCCTGCCCTCCAGGCTTCACTCATTTACAAAAATATCCATCTGGTTGCATGAGGCATTTTATTTTATAACCCTGCCCTAACTTTCTCTAGTTTTACCTGGATTTTTTTTCATCCTTCAATTTACTACCTTGTATTTATCTCTGATGACTTTATCTTGTTTCGGTTAGGCACTTTCCAGTAAAATAAAGTTATGTTTGTGTTTACTATTTAAAGATTAACTCAACCAATCAGGTAAATAATAAATCCCTTTTATGTCTTAAGTGTATTTTTAATGGGTATTTTGCCTGTATTAAAAATGGAAAATGGGGCAGGGATGACATATCTGGTAGTGTATTGGCACAAATGGACTTTTTACACAGTGTGAACCTTTTCAGAAGTATCGTGTTGCATGAATCCTAATTTCTTCCAAGACAATATTACCACTTGCCAGACATAATGAAAACCAAGATTTTGGTTTGGATAAGCAAAATAAACTAAAAAAACCTCTATATTTTAAGTTACAAATGGTCTTAGTTTAGACTCAACTGGTTGATGTAGTACTTAACTACATGACTCTCCTACTATATATTTAAGCATAGGAATTTTAAGAATATAAGGCAGGTTCAACCCAACTTCAACATCAGGTGAAACAAAATTTAAAACATGGAAGGTAAAAATAAAATGCAAACATAAATTTCTCATTTTATATATTAGCTATATAGTCATATATTATATATATGTATATTTATATACATATATATATATATATGAAACTTAAAAGTCATGTATTATATATATATATATATATATATATATAAAACTTAAAAGGGGGCTGCGTGATTGATTCATTGTCTCATTTGACCTTGATGACCATAGTTGGCTGGTGGATATTGTATCTCCCTTCAGCAGGTAAGAAAACTGAGGCTCACTTAAGCAACCTGCCAAAATTCAAGTGGCTAATAAGTAGATCTGGAACTAAAAACCAGGTTTCTGAATTTAAGTTAATTCACCTGCACAATTGATATTTATTATGTATATGCTTTATGGTAGTTTTCCTGCTAAATTCTGGGGTTACCATAATGGATAAAACAGTTGCTGCCCTCAAGGAACTCACAGATGCCCACATTATGTACATAATATTATTATTATGTACATAAATTATACATAAATATTATATACTTATTATACATAAATATACTACAGAATGGTCAGCAAAATAATATAGATATTTACAGTGTATGGTAGAGTACCTATGAGGGCACCTAAGGTTGCCTGGAGGTGCGGAGGCCTGGTCAGGGAGCATGCCTTCAAGAAGGTGGTACTTATAGGAAGACTTAAGGGGAGGTGGGGAAGAATCAGAGGAAGCTTCAAAAAGAAGTAGAAGTGATCTGAATAAAATAGGAATGAGAAATGGTACACAGAAGGTAGAAGGAGCAGAATAAGATAGGATATGGAGGGGAGAAGCAGGAAATTACAAGTTCCTAGAAAGTTTGGCATGCTTTCGTTGCATTCCACAAATTTTGATAAGATGTATTTTTATTTAGTTTAAATTATTTTTTGACTTTTAAACTTTATTTATATTTTAGAATAAAAATGGTTTATATGTAAGATATACAACATGATGATTTGATATTCATAGTGAAATTAGTCAATTAGTCCAGCTAATTAACATATCATTTCTTCACATATTTACCTTTTGTGTGTGTGTGTGTGTGTGTGTGTGTGATGAGTGTACATGAAATATACTCTCTTCACATATTTTCAGTGTTCAAAATATTTAAAAACTTCTCTTGATGTTACTTATTTGACTCAAGTGTTACTTAGAAGTGTGTCATTTAATCTTCATGTATTTTGGGATTATCTAGTTACTAATATCTTTCTGCTATTGACTTCTAATTTAATTCCACTGGTATCTGAAAGCAGACATTGTATGATTTTTATTTTTTTTTTAATTTTATTGAGGTGTGTTTTATGGCTCAGATTATTGTCTATCTTTGTGAATGTTCCACATGAGCTTGAGAAGAATGTGTCTTCTGCTATTTTTGGGTGAAGTAGTCTCTAGATGTCAATTATGTCCAATTGATTGATGGTGATGTGGAATTCAGTCACGCCCTCACTGACTTGACGCCTGGTGGATGTGACCATTCCTGAGAGAGGAGAGTTGAAGCCTTCAGCTCTGATTATTTCTCCTTGCCGTTCTGTCAGTTTGTGCCTCATATAGTTTGACACTTTGTTGTTAGGCACATATACATTAAGAATTGTGATGTCTTTTTGTACAATTGACCCCTATATTATTATGTAATATCCTTCTTTATCCTTGATACAGCTCCTTACTTTGAAATCTGCTGTCTTAAATTAATACGTTTACTCCTGTTTTCTTTTGATTAGTGTTGGTATAGTATATTTTTCTCTATTCACTTTTAGTCTACATGTGTCTTTATATTTTAAGTGGGTTTCTTGTAGACAACATACATTTAAATCATGTTTTTTGATACACTGTGATAATCTCTGTCTTTAATTGGTGCATTTACACCATTGATGGTCAAAGTGATTATTGATAGAATTGAATTAATATCTACCATACCTGTTACTGTTTACTATCTGTTGCTCTTGTTCTTTGTTCCTTTTATTTGCTATCTTCTACTCTTTTTATGCCTTTTGTGATTGTAATTGAGCATTTTATATGATTCCATTTTCTCTTTTTTCTTAGCATATTGGTTATACATTTTTTGTCTTTTTTAAAACCTTTTGAATTTGTTGCCCTAGAGTTTGCAATATACATTTACAGCTAAGCCAAGTCTACTTTCAAATAACTCTATACAGCTTCGTGGGTAGTGTGATTAATTTATAACAGCAAAATAATTCTAATTTGTTCCTCTTGTATCATTGCTATCATTCAGTTCATTTATACACAAGCATACATAAATATACACACGCACACAAAACACACACACCATTACAGTTGCTAAAATTAAAAGAATAACTAATTTGTTAACAAGAATGCGTAGCAACTGGAACACTCAAACAGCTGGGAGGGATGTAAAATGGTACTATCACTTTGGAAACCATTTTGGAAATGATTTTGCGGTTTCTTAAAAAGCTATAGATAAACCTTCTATATGATCCAACCATTCCACTTCCTATAATAAAAGCATATATTCAAACAAAGAATTGTACACCAATGTCCACAGCAGCTTTATCCCAACATAAACATAAGTTGATAGCAGTCATAATCCCAAACTGGAAACAGCTCAAATATCCATCAATTGGCGAAAAGATAAACAAATTGCAGCACATCCCTGTAATAGAACACTACTCAGCAGTAAATAAGAATGAGATATTTATATATACAATAATATGGATAAATCTCAAAATAATTATGCTGAGTGATTACATCACTCTAAAAAATGCAAGCTAATCAGTACTGGCAGAAATCAAATAAGTTGTTGCCTACAGATGGGAGAGGAGGGAGGTATGGATTACATAGAAGAACAAGGAAACTTTTGGGAGTGATAGAAATGGTCATTATTTTGATCATGGTGATGGTTTCACATGTTTTCACATATGTTAAAACTCATCAAATATGTGTTATTTCACTGTATGTCACTTTTAACTCAATAACATTATAAAAATAAACATGAAAATTAAGAGTGCACAGATATTCCCGGAGTCTTTGTACAAGAATGACAAGAAATTACTATTATAGTATTTCAGGAATACATTTCCATAGTAACTATGTTTCAATGACCCCAAATAGCCCTTGCTCAGTTAGCAAATTATTTCTAATGATAACTTCACTAGACCAACGAGGAGACTATGAAGCATGCGGATAAGGTTTATTCAGACCTCAAACATGTATTAATCACCTACAATTTGCGTAGCATAATTCTGGGCCCATGGGGTACATGGCTATGAATACAACAAAAAAGCTAGCTTAGCCTCAAGGAGCTAATAATTTTTAGGCTGTATGTAACCAATCAATGGTCATTAAAATCAATTTAGTTGGCTGCAAACAGCAGTTTTACAAATGAAAAAAAAATAAACTATGGAGGAAGAGAATAGGTCAGGATGCATTACATGCAGTAGGGTAAATTATATTTGCTGGGTTAATAATGTGAACTGTACTTCTTATATGAATGATAGTCAAACTGTTATACCACTAGGGCTAGTCGAGGAGACATGGGTGTTAAAAATAATAGAAAAAGCAGTGAAACAGATCAAATAACAGACGTACACAAAGAAACAGAAGATGTAATAATAATGACTAGCTGAAGAGACCAGGAAGACAATAATATATTTTTTTATTCTAAAGGGGGGAATAGTTGAAAAAGTAAAGAAACAGATGAAAAGAGTTAAAGAGACTTCCGCTTTTGAATATAATTGAGTAGTTCATATTAAATCAAACTTCCCACTAAAAATAAGTACAAAGATGAATAAATTAAGAGCGTTTGAGCTCTTAATATCGTGGAGAGAAATAAAGGCAGATTGATTTTGAGGGACAAAGATTCTGGAGAGAAGGACAACAGACTGAGATGAGTCCAGGATTCGCCAATTCTTTTCCCCTTCAGGTATTCTTAGCTGAATAAGCAGTGATCTAAAAGCCCAAGCCTAAAGTGGTAGTTTTAACCTTTCAGCTGTCTTCCCAGGTTCAAAGACACTACCAGGTTCAGGGCTACCAAGGCAGCCAGGATTTGAAACACCAAAATCTGAGAGATAAAGGAACACAAATAAATGAGTCTGATGTTCAACACTCCTATTCTTTTGAGACATTTTCTTATTTCTAAGCTCTTTCGAGCCAAGACAGCCAAGTTGAACAGGACAGATAGATAGCTGAAAATGAAACCTGAGATTTTTCAGTCTTAACAAGCAGGAGACACAAAGAGGAGAGACCCTGGTAAACACTTAAGACTTTTACAAATCTTGTGAGGATAAAAGCCAGAATACTCATTATCTTTGAGAGAGTAACCAATGGGAAGAGGAGCCAGGAAGACTTTTGGAGTGCTGGCAATGATACCTTCTTGATCTGGTAGTACTTACATTACCATATTCATTTTGTAAAAAGTCATGAACACGTTTGTGATATGTGTTTTCTGTGTGTATGTTTAATTTTGAAGAAAGGGAAATTTAGCATCTCTTGCCTTAAAAAATGATGAAGTGTTGTTCAGGTAGTAACAAAGAGGGACATTACACCACATTCTTTGTTAAGCATATAAAGCATATTGGGTCTGATGTGTCATCCAGACAGGGACAGGAGTTTGAAAAAAGATGAAAATTATAGATGAAAGAGATTATTGTTATATTTCTGCCCTTTATACTAATTGCACTGTTTCTTTGATGCATTCAACAAGAAAGACTCCAATGTTGCAGAATTAATTGGGGGGAGAAAAAAACAAACAGAAGAAGGCACCAACTGACTATCCACTTTTTGTATTGTATTTATACAAAAGACATAAATGTCATTTAAAATAATTGTGGGAGCTAAGGATGGAGAAAAGTCAGAACATTAACACACTCATCGAAGGAAAAGCCAAAACTTAAAATGGGCCAGATCCTTGAGCGGGCCAGGCCAGACCTGTGTGAGAAGGCAGCATCCTCCAAGAAAAATTTTTATTGCAACATATATCTTATTAGAATCCTAATTGTTTTCAGTCTCCAGCAGAGCAGTAATGGCATGACAATGTTTTTATATTTCTTTAAGCAGCTTTTTTTTTCTCTAGATTTCTCTTGGAGAGCTGTCTTTAACATTTGGTTTACTTTTATAGTGGCAATATTTTTTCCATTGTTTTGCATGCTAAGACAGCAATTGATTAGTATAGAATCCTTGGGCCAAGTTCTGCCCTAGGATATGTATGTGACCCCCACTAACATCAAATAGAGTTGCATGCACACATCCCAGAGTGGAATTTGGCTTTCTTCCATGGTAGTCAATAAGAGTCATTGAAGTCAATGGGAGCCATACATGGATAACTGACGGCTGAATTTGGTCCTTAGGAATTGAACATCATCTGAGTGTTTTCTTTGGGAAAAAATTACCAAAGGCTAAGATTTATAAGAAATCATTATTCCTGAAATTGAGTGTTTTTATCAACTAGTTGAAATCTTACGGTATGTATCTATTAAAGCACTCTAAGGACAAAAAGTAAGAAAGAATTGTAATGTATTTATCATACACTCCTTTGTATAATAGTAATTGAAACCAGAAAATGAGGAAACACTTATTTTCAGGTGATTTCATAAAAAGCACATTCATTGCAAGATGAAATGCCACTTTTTTCTAAATCCTCCAGTGAACATCTTTATATGAAAAAGTATCTATTTATTGGACTCCTAAAAGTTTGTTACTGAGAAAGGAATATTTACATTGGAGTCAATTTTGTAACATTTTTGTAACATTTTGTAGCAATTAATAAAAGGTAAGAGTCCCTTCTCATTCTCCTGCTGTAATATCACCTGAGCGGAAGCTAGAGCTTGGTCTCCATTGAGTACATAGTTGTCTATGGTGTTTGTTTAGTTAGGAACATTGTGAAAAGAGTTCTGTGAGGAATTGACTTGATCTGGATTTGGGCTTATTTCATTAATATACTATCTCTTGTCTACAAGGACAATGTCTTTCTAAAGGGAGCAGTTACTGTCCTGGCCCAGATTTACAAGAGTTGTTTTTTCAAATTCTCATTACAAAAAATTGGAAACATTCAAAAAATATAAAAGAATGTACAATTCATTTCTATAACCTCCATCTTATTCTTCAATATTCTATATTTGCTTTCTCTCTGTCTCTATTTATCTCTCTCTCCCTCTCTTTCTTTCTTCCCTTCCTTATTCCTTCCCTCCCTCTTTCCCTTTCTTCCTTCCTTATTTCCTTCCCAGTCTTCTTTTCTTTCATTTTTCCCTCTGTCTTTTATCTCTGTTGATTCTCTGATGAACCATTTGCAGGTAAGATGCAGACATATTGTGATATCATCCCTAAATATTTCAGCATCACGTGAATAGCAGCTTCCTAAGAATAAGGGTGTTCTCCTACATAATCACATTACTATTATTATATCTACAAAAGTTAACATTAATTCTCTAATATCATCTATAACTAATCAATATTCAAATTTTTCCAATTGCCCACAGAATGTCTAATAGCTATTTTTGGAACCAGGATTCAATCAATATTCATATATCACCTTTGGTTTTTATGTCTCTATAACATACAATTATTTTCTTTACTTCTTCACTATTATATTGATTTTTTGAAGAGACCAGGTCAGTTGTCTCATAAAACATGCAACTCTCTGAATTTGTCGAAATATGTTCTTGTGGTATAATTAACTTGTTCTTCTGCACCTATAAATTACAAGTTGGATTTCACAGCTTGATTAAATTTACGTTAAATTACTGTAGCAAAAATTCTTCAAAGGTAATACTTTTATTCATATAACATCATATCAGGAAATATATCATGTTAGCTGTATCGTCAGTAAGGATACAAAGTTTGATCACTTAGTTATAACAATGTCTGCCAGAAACTCTCAAAGAAAAAAAATAAAAATAAATATATATATGCTTTTCAATTAGCAAGTAGTTTGTTAAATTTGTTAGATAGAACTTGGGCATGGTGAGACTATCCTGTTCCTCAACAGACTTTCAAACAATGGTTTTAGTATGCTTTGGTGATCTTGCCTATAACATGTATTTCTTTGGGTTTTTTAATGACGAAAGGCCCCTTTTAAAGGGAAAAGAATAATAATGTTTAATTTCTTGAAATATGAAACGAATTTTAAATTAGTTTTCAAAGATAAAGATATAACAGTTCTCAAATAAAGTCATATCTTATTCATTCAATACAAATATTTACTATGTATAACAGTACTATATGTTAGCACTAAGCACTAGTGCTTTAGCACTGCCAGAAATGTAAGAAATACCGACACATTAGTGTTGACTTTAAATTTTATGAATTTTAAAAACCTCAGTCAAAATGAAGTTTTCTTGCTATTGAAAAACAATACTGTTTTATTTGTGTGGTGTATGCAGGCATAATGAAAGTAGTTTAAGCTAAGACAGACTGCAGTAGATACATCCTAGGAGAAATGTTATTGATTTTTTTTTTGATCTTTCTGAAATAACTGGATAAATGATTATGCAAGAAATTAATTTAGAGTAACTCAAATAAGTGTTCATTGCCCCAGATTGTTCCTTATTTCATCTAAAACCTTCAAAAATTGATAGTATTTTTAATAGCCACATACACTCTAAAATCATAGAGCTAGCCAACTTTGGCCAACGGATGGGAAACACATTATTCCGTGGAAAATCATATACTCTTGTCCTTAAATTTCTTTTCAAATAACTCTTTAACCTTTAACAAGGTGCCCTTTTTGAATTTCCCTGGTTTTCTTTTTCTGTTTTTCAAGGTTGAAGAGATGGTGCAAAACCACATGACTTATTCATTAAAGGATGTAGGTGGAGATGCCAACTGGCAGTTGGTTGTAGAAGAAAGAGAAATGAACGTAATTACCAGTGAAATGGTATAGGTCACTAATTGCAGCTCTGTTACAGTCATATTATTATTACTATTGATATGAATAAGGATAGCATTTAAATTACTCTTAAACAAATTATGTATGAGCAAAGCACCCGGGTATTGAGAAATAAAATCCCCTTTTGCTTCCCTGGTTTAGCTTTTACATAATTTCTTTACGATCAAATCTATGCATAAACCATTCTGTTTTGCCTAGGCTTCCATGGTTTTCTTGAGAGTAGAAAAAAATAAAAACGTTAGACTTGATATAGAATGTGTAGAATGAATCTGCCAGCTCTAATATTATGATTTCTACTCCAGGTATCTAATAAAGTTCTTCTTAGTGTAACTTTCACATGTATTTTATATTCCAGAATCAACACACATTCTACTTGAAAAAAATAGCATATATTCATGATCTCAGCAATTTGGATTGTTATACATTCAACAAAATGAATTAACCAGGAATGAAGGCTATTTAATATAAAAATATTGTAATAATGTTAAAATATATATATATATCTTGTGGCACCATCAATATAGTCTGTTGTCTCTGTTGATAATTGTCAGGAAATAGATGAGAAGTATTTAAAGTACTATTGATATGAACTTTGAACTGAATTAGTAGATTCATTTTCCAGAATTCCTCTGCATTTAAAGACTATATCATAGACAAATCATATAACTTTTCTGATTCTCATGGGTAAAATAGGAATAACATTGCCTGGAAGCAGATATAGAAATAAATTCTCCCTATAATCCTAATAAATGTCAGATATATAATTATAAAATATAAGTGAATTATTGCTTTAATCTGTGGGCTATAATAGTAAAATAATCTGTAATATATAGCAATAAACTTTTTTCCTCTTAATGTCATAGAGTCTTAGAATTCAAGCTCCGCTTGTCATTGGTCTTTTCAGTGGTATATTAACATGGCATTGATAGCATTCTTGTGGATTGGATTGATGGGGTGAGGACCATATATTATTTGTATCTGTCCATTCCCAACTCTTCTAGAGTTAGTCACACCCTTCCTCTGGGGAACTGACTTTCCTCCACACCATATGTTTCTGATAGACCAGCCAATCAGAGAAATCAATTTCAACACCATTCTTAAACCATAGGGACACACCCATGATTCAAGTTAGATCAAATAATTTTCTCTCCCCAGAGACGGGACGATATAGTAAATATTTCAGGCGTTGAGGGCCATATGGTCTTTGTCACAACTACTCAACACTGCCCTTGTAGCACAAAAGCAGCCGTAAATAATACTTAAATGGATGGGTGTGGCTATGTTTCAATAAAACTTTATTTACAAAAAAAGAAGGAGGTCTTGGAATTGGCCCACAGGCAGTAGTTTGCTGCTCTAGAGAGACAATCCATGAATTGCTTGAAATTTTCCTGCATCATTAAGAATCAGCTTTGTAATTTCTACCTCTATTTCTTTTTTAATCTCGGCTTTCTGGAAGTATAATTGACATATAATATAAAATATGCAAAGTGTGTATCTTGGTGATATACATACACATTGTGGAAGGATTCCCCTCATCTAGTTAATTAACACATCCATTACATTACATATTTGTCTTTTTACTTTTCTGATAAAAACATTTAACTTCTATTCTCTTAGCAAATTTCAATAATATAATAGAGTGTTATCAGTTATAATCACCATGTTTTATATCAGATACTCAGATCTTATGCATCTTATAGTTGAAACATTTTACCCCTTTACCAACCTCTTCCTATTTCCTCCAATCCCCAGCCCCTGGCAACCAGGTTTCTATTCTGTTTCTATGATTTTGACATTTTTTTTCACATATAAGTTACACCATGTAGTATTTGTCTTTCTCTGTCTAGCTTATTTCACTTAGCATAATGTCCTCAAGGTCCATCTGTACTGTTGCAATGGCAGAATTTCCTTCTTTCTAATAATATTCCATTGTATATACAAACTATGTCTTTTTCTATCTGTTCGCAGACACTTAAGTTGTTTCCATATCTTGGCTATTGTGAATAATGCTACAATGAACATGGGAGTTCAGATATATCTGTGATATTTTGTTTTCTTTTCCTTTAGATGTATATCAGAAGCGGGATTGCTGGATCATGTAATAGTTCTCCGTTTTTTAATTTTTGAGGACTTGCATACTGTTTTCCATAATGGCCACACCGACTTACATGCCCAGCAACAGCGCACAGCATTCCGTTTCTCCACATCCTCATCAAAACTTATCTCTTGTCATTTAGATGACAGCCATCCTAATGGGTATTGAGGTGATATCACATTGTGGTTTGGGTTTGTATTTCCCTGATAATTCGTGATGTTGGGCACATTTTCATGTTCTTGTTGGCCGTTTGTATGTCTGTTTTTTTAAAAAGAAAAGTCAGTTCAGTTCTTTTGCCCATTTTTAATGTGATTGTTTGCTTTTTTGCTATTGAGTTCTGTGAGTTATTTATACATTTTGCATAGTAACCACTTATCTGATATATTGTTTGCAAATATTTTCTCCCACGCAGTAGGTTACTTTTTCTTTTTTTCTTTTTTTTTTTGTTTTTGCTGGTTTCCTTTGCTGTGCAGAAGCTCTTCAGTTTGATGTAGTCCCACTTGTTTATTTTTCCTTTTGTTTTCTTTGCTTTTGGTGTCAAATCCAAAAAAGTATTTCCAAGACTGATGTCAAAAAGTTCACTTTCTTTGTTTTCTTCTAGGAGTTTTATGGTTTCAGGTCTTATGTTCAAGTATTTAATCCATTCTGAGTTGATTTTTGTGTATGGTTTAAGACAGGGGTCTGGTGTTATTCTTTTGCATGTGGCTGTCCAGTTTCCCTAATCACTTTGTTGAAGACACTATCCATTAACCACTATATATTTTTGGCTCCTCTGTAGTAAATTAATTGACCATATATGTATGGGTTTATTTCTGGGTTGTCTGTTCTGTTCCATTGATCTGTGTCTGTTTTAATGCCAATATTATATGCTTGATCACTATATCTATGTAATATATTTTGAAATCAGAAAGTTGGTTTCCTCCAGCTTTGTTCTTCTTTCTCAATATTGTGTTGGATATTCAGGGTAATTTGATATTTCACACAAATTTTAGGCTAATTTTTTCTATTTCTGTGGATATGGAATTTTGATAGGAATTGCATTGAATCTGTATGATGTTTAGAGTAGTATGAACTGTTAAACAATATTAATTCTTTCAATCCATGAGCATAGAATATCTTTCTATTTATTTGTGTCTTTTCAATTTTTTCATCAACCTGTAGTTTTCAGTGCAGAGATTTTTACCTCCTTGGTTAAATTTATTCCTAGATGTTTTTTGTTTTGTTATTTTTTTTGACACATTTGTAAATGGATAGTTTTCTTATTTTATTTTTCTGATAGTTTGTTATTAGTATATAGAAACACAACTGATTTTTCTATTTTGATTTTGTATCCTACAACTTTAGTGAATTTATTAGTTCTAACAGTTTTTTGATGGAGTCTTTAGAGTTTTCTATATTTATATATTTTTTCTATATTTGTATATGTTTTCTATATTTATATATCACATCATCTGAAATAGGTACATTTTTCCTTCTTTTTCTTGCCTAATTTCTCTGGCTAAAACTTTCAATATCGTGTTAAATAAAAGTGGTGAGAGTGGGCATCCTTGTCTTGCTCCTAATCTTAGAGAAAAAGATTTGAGCTTTTCACCATTGAGTATGATGTCAGCTGTTGGCTTGTTATATATAGCTTTTATTATGTTGAGGTATTTTCCCTTCTATATGCAGTTAAGAATTTTTATTATGAATGGATTTTGAATTTTGGCAAATGCTTTTTCTATATCTATAGATGAATATGTGGTATATATTCTTAATTTTGTTAATGTGGTAGATCACATTCATTGATTTGAAGATGTTGCATTCCTGGAATAAATTCCCCTTTATCATGGTGTATCGTCCTTTCAAAGTACTATTGAACTTGGTTTGCTAATAATTTGTTGATGATTTTTGATTTGTGTATTTATGTTATTGTTGGCCAGTAATTTTCTTTTTTTTTTCTTTTCTTTTTTTTTTTTTTTTTTTGCAGTGTCCTTGTCTAGCTTTGGTACCAGTGTTATGCTGGTCTTGTAAGTTTCAAAGTGTTCTCTCTTTTTTTGGAAGAGTTTGAGAAGGATTGGTATTAATTATTTTTAAATGATAGAATTCACCAGTGATGCCAACTGGTCATGGACTTTTCTTTGTTGGAAAGTCTTTGATTACTGGTTTAATCTCCTTACTAGTCATTTGTCTGTTCAGATTTTCTATTTTCTCATGATTGATTCAGTCTTGGCAAGTTGTACATTTCCACGTATTTATCCTTACAGGTTGTCCAATTCTTGGCATATAATTGTTCCTAGTAGTGTCTTGTAATTCTCTGTATTTCTGTGGTATTAGTTGTAATGTCTTATCTTTTATTTTAATTTTATTTACTTGAGTCTTCTCTCTCTCTTTTTTTTTTCTTGGTAAGTCTACCTAAAATGTGTACATTTTGTTTATTTTTTTAAAATCAGGTTATTAGTTTTATTGATATTTTCTATAGCATTTTTAGGTTTGATTTCATTCCTTTTCCTCTCAAATGTATTAAGAACACAAGGATTTGAATAAGTTTTAAGAATATGAGAAATGTCCAGTTTCTTCAATGTTTTTATAACTGTTCTTCCATTAAATTGAAGGCGATGAGCAGAAGGAAAGCAGGGGCAAAGCCAGAACATTAGTATGAACATAAACTACTTAAGGAGAAGCAGCCATGCTAATGGCTTTGTTGATTTTGGTTGCAGAGACAGAGGATGTGGCTTCTACTAAGAACCCTAGATGAAGACCATTTGGAAGTAACAAGAAGAAAGATACCAAGAGGCAGGCTGTCATATTTTAATTATGATTCAACTTAAAATATTTCTAATTTTAATTGTGATTTCTTCTTTGACCCATGGGTTATAAGTTTGTTGCTTAATTTTTAAATTTTTGAAGATTTTTATTGACCTTTTTATTATTGATTTCTTCTTTAATTGCACTGTTATTGGAGAATATATGGTATATGATTTTTTTTTAGCCCACCATATTACCTATTTTGGCAAATGTTCAATGTAAACTTTTAACGAATATATATTTTGTAGTTAAATCCAGTGCTTAAATCTTCTCTATATATCCTGAGATAAAGAAAGAAGAAAAGAAAGGAATTGAGATAATTTATAGATATAGATATATTTGTCTACTAAGAGGGTCTTACCAATATAACATTATGGTAGAGGCTTTATTTCTCCTTTAATTCTGTCAATTTTTGCTCTACAGACTTTGAAGTTATGTTAGTAGATGTATACAATTTAAAAATCATTGTTTTTGTTGATGCATTGACACTTTACTCAGTATGCAACATCTTGCACGTATATAATAATTCTTCTTGACTTAGGTCAACTTTTTCTCATACTAGTATAGCTACTAGAGGGTTTTTTGTTTTTGTTTTTGTTTTTGGTTAGTGTTTGCAAATGTGCTTCTCTATCCTTTTACTTTCAACTTCCTCTTATATTTAAAGTAGTTTTTGTAAGCATCATTTATTGTTATTATTATTATTCAATTCAACAATATTTAACTTTCAAATGGAGTATTTATTCCATTTACAATTAATATAATTACTCATATATTTGATTTTAAAATCTAACCAATCATTTTAATATTTATTTTCTATTTTCTTTCTTTTTATTTTTTACCTTCTCTGGGTTAAGAAAGTGTCTTCTATTATTATAGTTTCTCTTCACCTTGTGAATTATGTTTGATTTTATGACTGTTTTAGTAGTTACACTAGAAAAATAGAAAATATAAAACTCTACACTTAATTAATATTTTTCTCATTTTCCAGGCAATGTAGACTTTTTCTCTTTTACTCATCTCTCATCTTTTGTGATATCAATGCCATCTATTTTATTTTTACATATATTTTTTTTTCATTTCACACAGTACTACCATTATTCAAATTAGTTTTATGGTAGTTGTTGCTGTTTTAAACAGTCAATATTCGTTTTGATATATTCCCCATATTTACCCTTTCCTGTGCTCTTATTTTTCTTCTGTATATAATGATTACATCTGCAATCTTGTTTATTTTGACTAAAAAACTACCTGTAATATTTCTCTTAGTGTGTGTCAGTTTGTGACCAATTCTCCCAGTTTTTGTCTGATCTATCTTTATTTCACCTTAATTTTTACAAGAGTATCTTAACTGAATGTACAATTCTAGGCTTGAAGTCATTTTCTTTCAGAAATTAAGATGTAATTATGTTAGTGTCTGGCTTCTTTTTTGTTGTTGTTGTTGTTGTTATAAGGTCAGCTATAGGTCTTTTTGTTACTCCTGTTTTTGTCTGCTGCTAAGATATTTCCTGATCTTTGATTTTCAGTGTATCAGTATAATGTTCTTTGATGTGGTTATCATTACCGTTATCTGTTTCATATAGTTATCTGAATCTATGCTTGATTACAGTCATCAGTTTTGGCAAATTTTCAGCCAGTATTTGTTTAGATAATTCTCCTTTACTTTTTTCTGTAGTCTCCTTCTGTGATTCCAGTTAAAACATGTTACAGTGTCTCATGTGTCTCTTGTATTTTGCTGTTTCTCAGTCCTTTTTTTCTCTCCGTGTTTTAATCTGGCCATTTTCTACTAAGTTATATTATAGTTCATTCATCCTCTTTTTTGTTGTGTCTAATTTGCTATTAAACACATTATTAAATTCTTAATTTCAGTTATTGCATTTTGCCTCAGGGTGATATTGCTGGGCTCCCTTTCTTTGAGATATTGGCCCCTCATTTCCTGGCTGACCTAGTAACCCTGAACTCCAATTTCTGTTTTCCTGGCAGAGAGAGGCTGTTTTAAGCTCTAAGCACTATGCCCTACAATCTGAATCAGCAAGTGCTCAAGAAAAAGAAAAATCAATGTCTTCCCTGTAGTAGTCATCTAAATGTACTCCCCTTCTCTCCGGGATCCTGCTCATGGCTGCCATAGATTTTCTCAACTGATTTCAATCAGCTGGAGGGTACAGAAGCAGGGTTCAGTGTGTGTTTTTTCCAATCTTTCTAGTTGTTCTTGGGAGAAAGGATCATCTAATAACAACTTTTCATAGTAAGAATCATAGTGTGAAGAGAGAATTTACATTTTAAAGGTGGAAATCTTTAAATTAATCTCTAATGCATGGAATTTGGGGTATACAGAGAAAAATCTTTCTTGGTCAAGTAGGTTTCTTACATTTTAGTATATTCTATTTCTCCAAGCGCTTTATACATGCAGACTTGTTTTTCCTTTAGGTAGTCTAGAATAGAGTGAAATAGATAGGCTCAACATTGTTTAGTAGCATCTATCCTCATATCCTATTCTTATTTTCAAGTGGCTCTGTCTGTGTTTTCCCCATTATAAAAAAAAAAAAAAATTGTTAAAAGAAGAAAAGAAACAGGCCACAGTAAATAAATAGTTATTGTTAACATGATGTACTTAAAATTTTCAAAGCTTGTCTCCTATTCATAGTTTTGATGAGTCTCCTTTCTAAGGCTTTTCTTTTAATTCAGATTCCCTCAATTTTGATGCTAGGCAAGAACCCTGTAGTCTTGTGTTCTTGATTCATAGATCAAAAAAGAAATGTATAACTTCTGTTTATTACAGTATTAGTTTTCACCCAACACCCCAACCAAAGAAACTATTTAGATCCAAAGGGCTATTTTCCTAGCTACAAACACATGTTTTGAAAATACATCCCTGTCCAGGCCTTTGTTGCCTGAGCACATAAATGGCTGCTGCAGTCAGTGCTATAAAAGAATTAGAGCCTGGGGCACGCAATTACAGTATAAGGCGATCTTGTTATTTTTCTTTCTTTTCTTTTTTTTTTTTTTTTAGTGCCTTCAGAATTATTTCAACTTCTTTTTGCCGCTATAAGACTGCTTAAATGTATAGAAAAAGAGATCCTGTAACTCAAAGGATTTGGGATCTTAAACTTTTGTATTTGATTACATTTGAATGTAATTATGGAGGCTTGTAATGTAATATTTTCTTTCTACTGGATGAAAATTACAGATATGTAATATGGGTTTACTTACCTGATTCCACATTAACTCTAATACTTTCAGATAGCCTGCGGCATGGGCAAAAATAAAAAGACTGTTGTTTGGCTTGGAATGAAGTCAGGTATATCACTGGTTAAATACTCTGCCTGGTTCCTACAAAGATACAGCTTTAAAGTAGAAATGCTGTAATATGTATGGTTCGCTTTAAAGAGAGAGAGAGAGAGAGAGAGAGAGAGAGAGAGAGAGAAGGAGAAAGAGACCAGACCATCATAATATCCAGAGCAAGAAAGAAATAATCCATAATAAATTTTCAGGTCCCACATGTTGTCAGGAAAATTTTGATTTATGAAGATTTTTCTTCACTGAAGCCCAAGTATTATATAATTAAATAATATGAAAAGCCAGGCCTGTGATATTTTCAGCTGAACCTTACAAGTTTGAGGATTTCCCAAAGAATAGAAAATCCTCGACTCATTATGGAATAGGAAAGTCCAGTATATGAATAGTTCTAAAATTATCTCCAGGACCAAAATTTTGAAATCTTAGAATTTAAGAAGTTCTCCTGTTGGTAAAACAAGCTGTATTGCAAAAGAAACCATCAACAAAATAAAGAGGCAATCAACCAAACGGGAGAAGATATTTGCAAACAATGTCTCCAATAAGGGGCTAATACCCTAAATATATAAAGAACTCATACAAGTCAAAAACAACCCAACTGAAAAATAGGCAGAGGACCTGAATAGACATTTCTCCAAAGAGGACATACAGATGGCCAATAGACATGTGAAAAGATGTCCAACATCACTAATCATCAGAAAAATACAAATAAAAACCACAATGAGATATCACACCAGTTAGAATGGCTGTCATCAACACAACAAATAATAACACGTGTTGGAGAGGCTGTGGAGAAAAAGGAATCCTCATACACTGTTCGTGGGAATGCAAATTGGTACAGCCGTTATGGAAGGCAGTGTGGAGGTTCCTCAAATAATTAAGAATAGAATCACCATATAACTCAGCAATCCCTCTCCTGGGTATCTACCGTGTTTCCCTGAAAATAATACCTAGCCAGACAATTAGCTCTAATGAGTCTTTTGGAGCAAAAATTAATATAAGACCCGGTATTATATCACATTATATTATATTACATTATATTATATTATATTATATTATACCAGGTCTATATTATAGTAAAATAAGACCAGGTCTTATATTAAGTTTTGCTCCAAAAGATGCATTAGAGTTGATTTCTAGCTAGGTCTTATTTTTGGGGAAAAACAGTACCCCAAAATCTGAAAACATCCATAAAAACATATGTGCTCTGATGTTCATTGCAGCCTTATTTATGGTGGCCAAGACATGGAAACAACCAGTGTCCTTCAATAGATGATTGGAAAAAGAAGATGTGGTATCTATACACAATGGAATACTACTCTGCCATAAGAAAAGATGAAATAGTGCCATTTGCGACAACATGGATGGATCTTGAGATTATTATGCTAAATGAAATAAGTCAGACAGAAAAAGTCAAAAAACATGATTTCACTGATATTTGGGATATAAAACTGAAAGCAACAAAGGAACAAGACAAACAAATACAGAAACAAAAACTCATAGACACGGACAACTGTTCAGAGGTTACCAGAGGGTAAGGGGGTTGGGGAGTGGTAGATGAGGGTAAACAGGTCAAATATCTGGTGATGAAAGGAGAAATGACTCTGGGTGGTGAGAAATAGATGATGTATTACAGAATTGTACACCTGAAATCTATGTAACTTTACTAACAATGGTCTCCCAAAAAATTTTGATTTTAAAAAAAAGCTGTAGTAATTATCGTATTAGAACAAATAATAGAAGAAATACTAACTGTGTGTAGAAAACACTTAAAATCCTCTTGTGTGGCATAGGTAAATTTTTTGTTTATATTTACTCTGCACAAAGAACTGGGTTAGATTTTCTGGGGAATTAAGATTTGAAGGAAAAATTGTAGGTGCCCACAATCTGGGGGAGAAAACATATACATAAGGAATCCATAGAGGAGCTTGTGATGAGCACTGCAGCAAAAGGAAACATCAGCAATGAAAACATGGGCTGTGGATTCCAGTTCTGGTTATGTCTGGAGCTGACAAATATATTTGGAGCTGACAAAACACTAGGCAGTTTTGTATGTCATTTCTTACACCACTACTCAGCATCTGATTGGCACATTCCTCTTTCTAACTGTCCCTGAATTGAGCTTGACTTGATAAATTGATTTATTTAAGCAATAGGAAGATTATTTATTGAATTTCAAAGTCAGAAGTAAATTTACCTCTCTGTTCATATTTCTTTCTTTCTTGTTTGGCCTTTGTCGCTATTTATCTTTATCATTTACCTCTGTGACACTACTTGAAACTTATTTCTATGGTGTAAGGTTCTGAATGCTACTTCTTAGGAGAGGGTTAGCACACAATCAAAGTAGAATCTAGTTAGCAATGTAAGTTCTAAAGAATGACACAGTTGCGTTTTGAATAATTACTCAGAAATCTTTCTAAGAAGAGCTCCACAGAAGTCTCTGGTAGGAAGGAGGCCCTGGTCACTCATTTTTCTTTATCATTTATCTTCATGTTCCTTATCATTTCCTTATCATTTATCTTCATGTTTTGCATATGCATTTTTGTAATAATATTAACTGTTCTGGTAAGAACTTACTATCTCATAGAAATATAGGATTAAACACACATATCTATCAGTTCAGCCAAAGACCAAATTCATATGAATATAATTTCAGTCTAGTAGTGGGGATGATATTTAGCATTTTTGTTTTATAGCAGATCTAAGCATTCCAATGCAATCTGCCTCCTTCTAGCACTCTTCTCCAAAAACAAAGTTAAAAACAGTAATAAAAACACACATAGATATATCTAAACTATCTATATACTTGGCTTGGATATAACAACTAATCCAATTTACAAAAATACATCATTTAATAATAATCCTAGTACTCTATACTTCTGAATAACTAATTCAATAAATTAACATTTGAGAATAATATCTATGAACTAAGTTTGAATTTAAGAAGACCAGAGCTTAAATATTTTATATCCAATAAATGATAATCATTTATAAATGGCTTTGCCAATATTGGAAAAATTAAATTCATGATTGAAGATTTACATGAAAAATTTTTTTCTTTTATCCCATCATGACTGTTATTATATCAATACTTACTGGACCATACATATTACCAAGAAGGAAACTGTGGGACACTGGGAATATCATCCACTATCAACTCAAAAAATCTAAGAACTCTAGAGAGGAAAGACAAGAACTTAAAATACTTTCCCTTCCCCTAGGCATTTACCTTGATAATTTATATCATCATTAATTTTGCAGCTAAGTTCCTGAAGCTGTTTTTTTGAGTTATTTGAAAGATAAAGAGATGTTAAATCAAATCCACCTAAATTTCTTGCTGACTTATTCACTAAATGGTGTTTATAGTAATGGAAGAGAGCATAGCTCCAATCCTTAGAGTCCATTCATCTGGTGAAATAACAAGACAACAATAAGGTCGCTCAGCTGGCACATGGTTTTCAACTGTGAACTTTCCTGACGTTGCATTTTGACGTTAATATTGCCTGAGTTTAAGGGCAACTGACAATTGGAGTAACTTGATGGCTCTTGTCATTAACTTAAGAAGTACTTAGCTTGCTGCATTACGATATCAGAGGACAATTAGTCTTCATTTTCAAACGAAAGAACAAGATTGGATGTTTTTGTCCTATACTCTCAACTTTTGATTTTCTAAAACTTAATATGAATTTCGTATCAGGGTCTGTTTAACTGAAAGCAATAGATTATTTTGTGGGGAGAAAAAAGGATTCTGGCAATCCTAGCGCTAGTGCAGTGACTTGGGCCTTTTCTATTCTTCCCTTTAACTTTTCTCAGTATTCTGGCTTTTTATCCTTTCTCTAAATTTTTAATTTATGGGTACAAATTTGCTGCAGCAGTTTCAAGCATCATGGTTTCACATAACTAGGAAGACATATTCTCTGATATATCAGGGAAATACATCTCCCCCTTGTTGTCCCTAGAGCACTTCGCACAACATTTTATGTCTCATTTTCAGAATTAGATAATATGGCTCCCCATAGATCATTCATTATTATGTATGTGTTTTTCCATGAATGTTTGAGAGACATGGTTTACTTCTCGGAAACGGGAGGGGTTTCCATTGTCAGAACACACTGCTGACAGATCAATACCTGAACAAAAAAAAAGCTCTATTAGCAAGGTATGAATGTATGAGTGGGGAGAGGTTAGAATGGTTTGACTAGATCACGATCAGCATGTAACACAGATACAAATTGGGGAATAGAATTCTATGAGGTATTAATTTAATTAATTTAATTAAGATTAGATTAAAATGAAGTATATAATCATTTTCTCTCTTCTGCCCCAGAGTCTCATTGCATCAATACTTGTTTGCTGGCTGCTCTTACAAATATTGACATAATTCATTTGGCAATGAGCCATGATGATGTCAAAAACTCCATAAGAAATTAAAATATAAATAGAGTACAAAAAGAAGCCAAGGTTATTTTCTAGTTTCAGATAGATGGTAATTTTAACGTGGGGAAAAGTTTTAGATAAATATTTATCTTATTGGAAATAGCAGCTTCCCAGTCTTCTTTTGGCATTACATGGAAAGACTCTCCTAAGTAGCCTTTAAAGTTTATAAACAAAGTGGAAATTCTCCCACTTTACTGGTATTAAGTCAATCAACCAATCAACAAACTATTAGCCCATTTTCACCTATAGGAAATAAAATTCAGCAACAAACTATAGGTAAAATTTTCAGCAATAAGAAATGTGTGTGTATGTTTGTTCTTTGGGAGAAGGTTATTTAGTGCTGAGAAGGATTCAATTATTAGTTTAACACATACTTGATATGTAGATATTCCTATTTGTGAAATCACACATCTGATAATTGTTGGCTGATCTAATACTTAAGGATGTTATGTACAGAGGGTACATCAGCTTTTAAGATAATTTAAAAAAAATCAGAATATTTGTAGAGTAGATCAGAATTATTATTTTCATTTTATTAAAAAAGACTTTCTCAGGGCTTCAAAAAGAGCAAATTAGCCTCAGGTTTATGGGTGCATATTGTGCTATTTTTGTCTTGCGACAGTAGTCAAGGACAAAGTTCAGTTGTTATCCTCACCTGTAAACTAAGAGATGCAGTGTGCTAAGGTGACTGAGCAAAGCAAGCCCAGGTTATCAATTCCTTATTTCTCCATTTTGAATCTCAATTTGAAACAAGTAGGACATAGACTTAAGAGAATGACAATTATAATTAGATCTAATGCATTTCCTGTGTTTTTCAATTTAGAATGGAATGGGATAGTTTTAATGAATAAAATGAGTGTATCTCTATAAAACAATCATTTAAAAATTGTATTCAAATTTAAAATTAATGTTTTAATTTTCTTATGAAATTCCCCATCCCACCTTAATTAAATATGTTTTGATTCTGCTTATTATTAACAGTTTTATCAGGCTGCAAATTCAAACACCTAAAATGCCATAAAAGTGGTTGAGTATACAGAGGGAAAATCCTAATCAGAGAATTTTACTGGTTTTATAACACTAAATATTATAAATTTTGTTGTCAATTTTCATGCTCCTCGATAGCAAAAATTCGTCTTTGATGGAAAAATAATCCATAGTTCCATATTAGTCTTTGAATGGCTGTTAAATCATATTCTTACTTTCTTTGGTAATCCTGGCATTGAATCTAAAACAAGTAAACGTATGTTTTCCAGGCATACATAGTCCATGTTCATGTATTCACTCAACATACATCATGTTCATATTACTGTCAAATGCAACTCATTGTGGACACAAAGACAAACAAAGCATGGTCCCTACTCTCAGGTTGTTTATAACCTAATCTGGGCCAAAGACATCCGATAACTAATAGAATACAGTGTAATAAATGCTGTAATAGAAGTTAGACACACATTCCTACAGAAGGCCAAAACAGTAATTGTACTAGTCAAAGGCTCTCATTTATAAGCACGATGGTCCTTTTGAGAAGATATTAACTATTAGGCACAGGAATAGTTCAAACTGTTGGCACACAGAATGACATTTATCTAGTAAGAGGGGATGTCTATTTCTATTGGACAAAGGTGAGAGATGTGTTTCAGGGGTCTTTTACAAACAAGCATCTTGACAGAGGATTAGATATAGCTTTTTCCAGAGAGGCAGCCATATGTACGTTCTATATATAGATATAATCTAAGTCAAAATACCTATGAAGATTTTGGAGCAGATTCACAGAGTACTTGAGCGTTTCAGTGCAAGTTGATTCAATGTGGTATACAGCTGGCAAAGCGGAGGGCTTTTGTGGGGGGAAGGGAAAGGGGAAATTAATAACAAAATGACATCTGATTTTAAGCAGTTTGGAATGCAGTTTTGGTCTCAACATACATGTACATGGCTGGTTTTTGAAAGTTTTAAAACATAACCTGCTCCTGCCGGTAATAAGTGAATGCATATCTCGAATTAATGAAAGTAAGTTAACTCTGTCAATTCACTAAATTCTTACATTAATATTATGCTAGACGAGATATACTGGAGTACTGCTGCTATTTTCAAAATGTCACAATTGTTAGAAACAGGAAAATTTAATTGACAGTGTGTTCACATATTATTTTTCACAGAATAATAAAATGTTTCAGATTTCTGAAATTAAATCTTACTTCATCATGAGACTTATCTTTTGAGTCACTCTATTTTTTCTTCCCCTGCAATGGTTAGAATTTTGGCATGGATTCTGTTTCCCACTCTCATCCCAATCTGTTATTATTCTTCTTGTTCTCATTCTCTCCCAGTGTTTGGGTCCTCTTGTCATCCTGAGTATTGGGGCATCATATTCCCTTATTGATCTGGGACTCTACACTCCACCAGGGATGGCTTTTCTCTGAGGATGGAGGTTGAAGACTAAAGACAAACTAAGAAACATGTGTGCAGCTCTTATGTGTGGCATCCCATATGCACAAAATGAGAATATGTGCAATGCAATCATAACTGCTATCAGTGATGAAAAGCAATTATTTTCATAATTACTCAGTAATAAATTTTAATGTGCTTTCTCGTGGAAGAATAACAATGGAGTCATTGACTGATTTTGGTCTCTGAACTAGTGTTCGGGAAACTGCACTAAATGGTACCTAATGACCTTAGGGAATTAACAATCCCCAAAATGTAGGTAATTTATTCTCTTCTTAGAGCTTATTGTTCTTAAATATTTTGAGAACCAAAACTTTGTTTTTTGCATTGATTTATCCCTAATTTTGTGTGATCTCCTTCGCCCTTCTGTGATGCTTAGTGACCTGGAAATGAGCAAGGAGATAAAATACAGTGTAAGGTGTCCTCTGAGGGCAAATAAACAAAATAGAGCCAATGCCAGTTAGTCAGATAGCCATGGCAGAGAGAATGAATGAAGAACATTGTGGAAGTGCTGGGCAGAGGTGCAGTTTATGTATAGTAAAGTTAAGCACTGAGGGTCGTTGAAGTTCAAGGAATAAGATTGTTTAGGTGGACAGGCTTGTTTAGGTGAGTTCCCATGTTCACATCCCTAGAATAGGTCAACAGAGTGAAGAAGCTTCTTCCCACAAGCAGATGGATAAAATCTATCTGTGTGGTCATTCTGAAACCAAGAGATTTTGTTTCAACTGGGTAGACATTATCCTGGTGGCTTTGGCCTCTAGATGAATGCAGCAGATTATTCTTGAATAGCTATCTATTTATTTTATCATTTGCCACACAGTGTGTATTACCATTGTATGAGAAAATCCTTTCTGGTTAAAATGAATGCTTACAAAGCAGCATTTTATATCTTTTCCCATCTGTGAGGAATTTGTCACATCTTGATATAAAATCCCTTGTTGCCGTAAAGTTTTTAAGACCAAACACATTATAGTTCTAAGGGCATGTTTGTTCTTGTCCATCATCTTTTTTTTTCACTTTTAAAACCATGTTTATTTATTTTTGTATCAGAATATGTATGACTTTGTTCTGACTTCCTTTTTTCTTCTCCCAAGATAGTCTGAAGAATCAGATATTGGATCTCAAGAGGTTTCCTCCAACTATTTTAGGAATGCAAGTAGAAAATGTTTGGCTAGCTCTCTTTTGTTGATTTGCCCCAGAGATTGGGGTTGGTAATAATTGCACCTTACAATTCCAACTGGAAGATAGGTCTTTAGGATTGTGGAGACTTATATGACCAAATGTATTCTACACCAACGATCATAAATATTCTATGGGTAGGAGTTTGATGATACTACATAATTATGTTTCTTATTTTTTCCTCACTTATCACTTCTTCTCTCCCATTTTTATGTGCTGCACTTGTATTCTGTAAAACTTCAAAATATTATCAAAACCATTTTCATAAAGTGATGTAGTTATTCAATACTGTGGGAGGAAAAAGTTTCATATTTTATTTCTAGAATGTGATTTGCTGAGAAATCATAACCTTGGCCATTCTTTTTATTTTGTTCATGGAGTTCAACTAGACAAAGAAAGGTAAGAGTGCCGGCAAGGTTGTCTATAGTTAAAATGTGGGATCCTTCTACCTATGGATTCACTCGTTATAGCTTGGCCTTAAACTCATTGCAAATTATCAAATTGAAAAACTCCTAAGAAAATAGTTTAAAAGTAAGTATTCAGGAGTATTTAAAATGTGTTTAAAAGTCATAAAACTGACAAATTTTATACTGGGAAAGAGGCATTGAGCTCATCTTCCCACACAGGACAGAAGCTTCTTATACACAGAACAGATCAAACAAAAGTTTGACAGAGCTGTGGTCTATGAGGGCAGATTATTCCAGTTGGACAACAGCTAATTATATAAAGTCTTCACTGAATGAACCAGAAGATATTTCCTTATAGGTTTGCTTGTTGGTTCTGGTCTGGCCTTTTAAAATGATGTGAAACAAAGCTGTATGCTGTCCTTATATTCCTTCCCCATAACATGTCCGGGTAAAAATACTATCTATCTATCTTTCTATCTATCTGTCTGTCTGTCTGTCTGTCTGTCTATCTATTTATTTATGGCTTGTGGATACCTACCCATTTTAGTTCTCAGGTTGCACTGCGATGTATTATTAATATTCTTCATAAGATAGAATGCTCATAATTAAACATTTGGTGGGGGTTTCAGGGTGTTTGCAACAATCTAATATGTGATTTTCCACTTGAGAAAATTAATTATTTCACACATTGAGTAATAGGGTACTAACATATCAGAATTCTATTGGTGTAGAATACTTCGTAGCTATGATATATATTTTCTCTAAAACCACAGTCTTCTCATGTTAAAATATAAAAACTCTCCATAACCAATCAATTCCATTTCCAGAAATGTAACCAAGGGGATAATCTGAAATATCAAATTCAAATTTTATGAATGAAAAGTATAATTTTAATATTAAGCACAAAAATATACAGATATAAACGGTTTCCAATGATAGAAAATATTGAAATGAATCCATTCATGGACTGGAAGTCTATTCTACTGATATCATGCAGTCATAAGAATAGTTATGTAACAAGACAATTATCATTGTCTTGATATGATAATAAAAATAACGCAAAATATATAATGGATATATGTATATGCATGATGAATAAACACACACTATTCATTCCAAAGTCACTGGAATAAAACACCAAAATTATAGTTATCTTTGTGTAGTATACTATTTCATTTTTTTCTTCTTTCCATTGTTATACATTTTCCCAATTTCTATAGTTTGCAAAGATTACTTATAAAAATGAATGATCTCCAATAAATTTTTATTTTCAACTATTGGGACAGATTTTTTTTTTAATCTATTTTTAACTCTATGTGGGACAAACTTTCTTTCAGAGGCTTTTATGAACCAACTCACATTATCCCCGTGTCAGACCACTACAAAGTTTTTGGTTTCATTGCTGAATCTTTGAAGTTAATGTACTGGAGGACAGGGCAGCCCTAGGACCCATGAGCAGCAGAATCTTGTCGTGATGAAAACTAGATCTATTTGGGCTTGCAAGGTAGCTCTTAAACTCATGTGTTGTGCCACTTTATTTTTTTTATTTATTTTTTTTTATTGTTAAAGGAAGATGAGAGAGTGCTTTAGAGAGAGCGACTGGATAGGGAAAGGCAGAGGCAGAGTGTGTGGTAGAAAAGACAAAGAGAAAGCTGATTTCAACAGCTGCTTTGCTTATCTAGAAGTTTTAACTTGACTCTTATTCACATCCCAGGTGACCAGCTAATAAAAATAATTTAAGCTTTAACAAAACAAGGGTAATTTATAATGTGAAAACTATAGTCTGGCACTTGTATCAGCACCAGAAACAAGGTTTCTGAAAATTCCTTAGAGGAATGAAACTACCAGGGACATGCAACTTAATAACAACTCAATCTGCCCCCATTCAGGCCCTCAGCCCCTGCTGCCAAGTCAACGTCAACATCAAAACTTTCAAGCAAACTTATGAAATCCTGTTTCACTGTTGGATTCTCCATATTGTTTTTGAAGCAACCCTAAAATCACATCATTTTTCCTCTTTATATGGAAATATTTTTACAAGTCAGGTCTTAATATTAATTGTTTTCAGGAAAATTATCACCACCACAAATCTATAATTATTCAAGAGACCCAGTTTAAGCAGAAGTAATTCCATTTTTGAGCTAGAATATCTGTATGAACGTCAAAATTATACTTTTCTTGGAAACATGGGCTCTTGAAATGTCTCACACAAAGGGCTGATTTTAACATTTTTCATCCCCACTGAATCAGAACGGAAATTAATTTGCTAAATGGAAAGCTACTGTCATATAACATTGCGTAAATGAACATACACATGGAGATTAATCAAAAAAAGCACGACATCAGCTCCATAGCAGTGTCATGCTTAAAATGAACTTACATTTTTATTCTGCCTTGAGGATTCACAGATTGTTTTGTTTTAATGGCTCCCAGCCACCTCTATTATATAGCATAACGTCTCCAAGGGAAAGCAGATTTTAATCCTCAGGACAACATCTATAAGGAAGGAATTTAAAAGTGCTGATTAAGCAAATGTTATTGGCTCAGTCGGTCTACTTCACATTTGTGTTGAAGTCCTTGTGGAACAAATATTTAACTATTGGAATAACTGTCTGGACATTACCTAAAACCTGGATGAATCCTGGACATCTCTGAGGATGCATTTTAAATGACAGGCATAGCTCACTTAAAATAATCCCTTGGTAGAGTTGCTAAGGGAGAAATTAACTCTGGTGTTGGAAGGCAGTAAGTTTAACCAATCATTACAAACTCCGAATCACATAAGTTCTGGGAAACATATGGGCTTTCACTGGTAGGCAACTTGCCTTTCTCGGCAACACCAACTGCTGAATTTGGAGTGAAAAACAGAGGATCAGGCATGTTTTTGTCACATAACCAGTCTGACTTTCATTAAATCATTTAAGTTTCTGACCCTCAGTTTCCTCATTAATGAAATGTAAATCATAATAATAATTAGCCTGTTTAAGGGGCTTCTCTTAATATCAAATGAGTTAATGAATGTTAAAAACATTTTATAGCTATAAACAACAGGGAAAATGAGTTCACTATAGTTAATGGTGAATTCATGTGTATTTGTGCAGTACATTTTGTGGATATTTGATAAGGAACAAGAAGACGGGAATCCAGATATGGCATTAGAACATCTGAGTTCAAATCGAAGCATTGACAATAACTACTTTTGTTATCAGGAGCAAGTTAGTGAATTCAGACCCCCATTTTTATAGTATACCTATTGAGAAGTTAATAATACTTGCCTATTAGATTATCTGAAGATCAAATCACATCATAGAAATAAAATCATTGTCTAACATTACTATTACTATTGTCATTATCTCTCAAAAATTCACTTTTGATGACTAAAGACTAAGATAATTTCAATAACATGGACCTCAATAAACTAGATTTGGCTTCGTACCTTCCCTTCTTTGTTGAAATGACTTCTCCAGGCATATTAAGGCCTTTTGGAAATCTTCTATCGAGAAGTTTGTGTTTTGTTTTACCCTTTTCTTTACATGTGGTAGCAGAATAATTTTTAGATGGTTTTACTAAAGTCTCAAGGATAATTTAAGAAAACACGGTAACTGAAAAAATTATTATATTAATGCGCTAAAGACTCAAACAGGGATTGACAGAGCAGAAGAAACTGTGGGAACAGAGTATGCTCCTGGAAGGTCAAACAGCTGGATGTAAGAGCCTTGATGGGCACAAGGGAGTGAGGCTAACTGGGTGCTAGCTGGAATTTCACACCAATTCACTGGGGCTTCTTTTTTTTTTTTTGGTCTATTTATATACTGAGACAATTAGAGTAAATAATACATAGGACCTTTCCTGTTTTGATATTTTCTTCAATTCTTTAGGCCTAAGCAGTTTGTGGATACTTAGGGATAAGAGGTCTCTGGCCATGATCATATTTATCAGTATAGTTCAGCCAGAAGGCAGAGCTATTTGATTGGGAGCTAAAAGTGTAGGGGCTGCTGCTTAATATTGTTTTAGTTCTCATTCAGAATTTACTTTTCAACGCTGCTTGGAAAGTTACAGCTATCTATTTAATAATATTCTTATAGTAAGAAAAAGCTCATGTGGGTACCAAAGAAGCCCTACTTTTTTCTAGAAAGTCACTTAAATTCTGACAGAATCTGGTTCAATAAGTATAAATTAGTGGAGATAAAATTGAGGTCCTCAACTTTAACTACATGGGAAAGTTTTACTTTGTGATGTTTTTCTATTATAAATTGTGTCAAATCTTTGAGGGCAAAATACATATGTGCAAATGTATCTAAAGTTAGGGATTACTTAACAATGCAATAACAAATATGAAAGAGTTAAACTCAGCAAATAGATTCTATTTCTTCTTGATGTTATAAAAGAGGTAGAATGCTGGATATTTTTCATCTTAACACTACGATTCTTAAGTCACATAAATCTATTAGAAACATTTAAAAACAAAATATGTTAAGTGAAAATTCTGTGAAATGAACATACGTTTTTGTGTTTTACATTTTAAAATACCGTCATATAATTTATTTTTTAAATTTAAACTTTAACTCAGTGTCTTTTATCTTATTTGATTTATCCCAAAGAGCTAAAACTCAGATAGTTAACAACACTGATTTTTACAGATAACCTTATGAGTTGTTTTCAAAAAATTAAAATTAAGTACTTTAATCTTTTATTCTATAATATGAAATAGTTGATGATTATATATGGAAGATCTTAGTCATTCAATACTCAACATTCAAACTCCCAGACCCTTTACTTGAAGTTAGATCATCTAGTATGCAACAATATGCTATTATTTCACTTATTGTGTAGTTTACAGGAAAAGACAATGATATATTTTGTTTCCTAATTTAGATAAACATTTAAAATTTCAGAGCCACATATTGGCTATAAAATTATATGAGACAAGACCCTTATATATGCTGCCTACAGGAGACTCACTTCAGATCAAAAGACACACAGAGACTGAAAATAAAGAGATGGAAAAAGATATTTCATGAAAATGGAAATGAAAGAACAAAAGCTAAGGCAGCGATACTTACCAGACAAAACAGACTTTAAAACAAAAGCTACAAAAAGAGAAAAAGAAGGATCCAGTAATCCCACTTCCAGGTATTTATCTAAAAAAACCAAAAACACTACTTCAAAGGGTTATGTGCATCCATATGTTCATTGCAGCATTATTTATAATAGCCAAGATATGGAGGCAACTTGGATGTCCATCAATGGATGAATAGATAAAGAAGAGGTGGTACATATATACAATGGAATATTACTCAGCCATAAGAAAGAATGAAATCTTGCCATCTGCGACAACATGGATGGACCTAGAGGGTATTGTTTTGAATGGAGTAAGTCAGACAGAGAAAGACAAATGCCATATGATTTCACTTATATGTGGAATCTGAAAAACAAAATAAATGGACAAGCAAAACAGAAACTGACTCATAGAACATTTTGGTGGTTGGCAGATGGGAGTGGTGTTGAGGGGATGAGTGAACAAGGGGAAGGGATTAAGATGTATAAATTGATAGTTATGAAATAGCCATGGAGCTGTAAAGTATAGCATAGGGAATAGTCAATAATATTGTAGTAACTGTATGGTGTCAGATGGCTCTAGACTTATCAGAGTGATCACTTTGTAAATTATATAAATGACTAATCACTATGTTATACACCTGAAACTAATATAATATTGTATGTCAACTGTAATTGAAAAACAAAAAAATTATTTTAAAAAAGTGAAAAAAAAATGAGACCAAAAATTTCAAATAAAGGTAAACCTTCTTAGTTAATACGTACGCATTCAATTTCAAATCTTTGGTTTTTTGAGAAAATGTGTGTCATAATGTGTTATAGAAAAGTAGTGGTCGGGTATTATGATGAGTGAATTATACTCTTTCCTCTAACACTTTCATCCTTCATTAGGTATGGTATCTAAGAAAAAACCATGTTTGAGGCATGATTTAAAACATAGAGATAAATCCCGCTATGTAAGTTTACCTTATCTGTAGATAATGTTTATTAGTGTCTAAACATGTTCTCCTTTAAAAAAAATCTGATGGTCTTAGATTGTAATAGGATAACTAGAAAAAGATATTTCTCAGTGCTAATAGTTATTTGTTCTATTTAGGATATTTCTGGAATTGTTCTCAGTTAACATACAAGAAGACAAGTAATTCCAGCAACTTAAAGATGTATTAGTGTTGTTCTGTTCTACTGGTTTCTAATTTCTTTCATCTTCAACTGTCCAAGGAAAATGTGAGGCATGGCGGTAGAGAAAACTGTGAGGCAAAAGAGCTTGGAGAATGAGTCTCTCCCACCAAATAGCAAATCTCTAAACATTACAGTAATAATAACGATACTCCATTAACCCAGGTTATTGGGAAATAACATCATGGAAAGGGTTGCCCAATGTTGGGTCACTAACAAACACTGGGGAAAATAAGTATTGAAATTTTATGAATTTAAGCAATTATTTTTTTGTTCAGTGTTTCCTTGAAATGAATAACACTATATATACAGATATGTACATACATACATATACAGATTTCCAGGCAAATATTCTGACAACTGAGACAGAAAATTAAAAGATAAAACATTTAATTCAGAATGTGTGGACATTGGTTACATACTTATTGAGATATAATAGCGGTATTGCTGTTCAAGATTTAAAGGTTTCATTCTCTTTTATTTCATGATAAGAAAGTTCTTGGCTGTAAGCTGGACCTCTCAAATCTGGCCACAGATTTCCTCCCAAGAGGTTTTTTGACAAAAGCAAAAGAGAAGTGTTTTTGGTAAGTGAACTTCATGCCCCCACAGGCCTTCTGTGGAGAAGGGCAAATGGAAAGAACATCTTACCTGAATGATATACATAATCCGTTTAAGTCAAGACCATTAATTTCAAATCTTTGCCTTTTTAGAAGTCTTATGCTGTAACATGTTATATAGAAAATATTCTTTTGGTATTATGGGAATGAATATGCAATCAATTATTTACTTTCTTTCTGACACACTCAGTCTCCTGGTAATTGAGATGTAAGTAAAAACATATTTTGGACATGATCATTGGAAATCAAATTCTTATTTGAAAACTAATGAGTCACTATGTTGAATTGTGTCAGTAGGATAAAGGGCTTTTTACCATGTTCTTCAGATGACTTAATAGTATCATCTCCTAAAAATATAATACAGCTTGTATTAGGAATTTTGTACTAGACTTAATAATACAATACAAAGATTAATCATATAAGCGCTTGGGGCTATTATTTAAAATCATTGTGAGTAAAATAAAATGTATCTGAGTTGCAAAATATCATCTTTTGATTTTAATTGAACACAGGTTATATATTAATTATCATTCATTTAATTTCATTCAACCAGCTTATTAGATGATTTAATTCCATTATAGTCCATTTTACTTGTATTTACATTTGACCTTTTACTGTAGATTCAGTTCAGGATTAGCTACAATAGTGGTCTTGTTATTAGTTTCATTTTGCTTCAGGTGATTGGACCACCAATTGCTGCTTACCAAATACTTCTCTCCTCTGGCCAGGCATTGGATCTTGGTTGGGCAAAACTGACTGAGCTAATGCTACCAAAAGAAAGGCCTGTTCAGATCTACTTTGAAATGAAGCTAGATTCTCCTCTCTCCTCTCTTTCCTCTCTCCTCCCCCTCTGTTCTCTTCCTCTTCTCCCCCACCCCTCTACCCTCTTCCCTCTCAACTATCTCCTTCATTCTCCTTTTTTCCCTGGCTAAATTCACTTGTGAATAAAGAGACACATTCCTGACCACCTGTGAGTAACCGTATTACTATGGCAAGAGAAGCAAAATTTATGCTTGGAAAGTAAATTACGTTATTGTTGGGGAAAAAAAAACAAACATATAAAACAAATGATTGATAGAATATTATATGAAATAAAAGAAGAAAAATATAAGCATATTTATTATCAGCTTTTCAAGAATATGTGTTAGTGAAGGCTTGAATTGTTTACTGAAAACTACATGTAATTTGAATAATGGACCAAAAAAAGAGCTAAACCAATCTTAGGAAAGTGGGGGATAAAAATGGGATGCAGACTACAGGGTAGAATGAGGATGGTGAGGAAATTGGCTTGGTTTAAGCCGTGCCTTTGGGTTGAAGAGTTTAGATGGACAGGGAAAGAGAGTGCAAATATTTGCCTTCTGAATTCCTGACTTTATACTTAGTGAATACTAACTCAAGTGCTAGTTCCCCTGTTGTTGGCAACTGGTGTTGCGTGGTGGTGGTGGTGGTGGTGGTATGTCAATTATGTTTCTGTATCATTTCTTTGGAGAAACTATCCTTCTTCCAGTCCATCTAGTTCTGGTAAGGCTATCATGATTAAAATCTGCTAACAGGAATGAACATATCACTGAGGCTGGAATAATTATTGTTCTGAATTATTTTGGACACAATCATCATTCCAGTGATGGTATGTATCTTAATCAGAGACACGCCAATTTTTTAGGGACTGTTACATAGATACTGGAAGAAAGAAACATTCTTAACAGAAAAATAAAGGTCTAGTTCTGCCAGGGTTCATCTTGCTTATCATATGGAGAAAGCCATCCTACAGAATGAAGCCAAGCAAAGCAGGAGAGCAGGGAGATGAAGAGGGTGAGACAGCCCTAGCGCCCACATTTGAGCTCCTAGCTCCAACAATGCCTGCAGGCAGCAAGTTCTCCTTTGCTTCTGAGTTACAGGAAGCTTTCATTTTAAGCCAATTTCAGTTTAAGCCAACTGGACTTGGGAGTCTGTCACTTACAACCAACAGAACGTTGATTAGTACTATTGGTCACTCACTGGGGAAAGGATTGAAATATCACTAGAAGCACACTAACCATCATCAGATATTACTTTTATTTGTATTCAGATATTATTAATATGCTATAAATGAGAATATAAGTTCAAGGGGGAGGGGTTGGTGAACATAAACTAATTTAAGGTAATCACTTTCATGTCACTTGGAATTCCTTTGAGATAGTAATGGAGTAAAAATAAAGGAACCTAACACCAGTAAGGCAGGAGCTCTCCATTTTGCTAATCAAAGATGTAAATGAATACAAAACAAATTGGCCCATTTACACAATTGTCTTCCATCTCACATTGTCACTTGAGAAACTATTTTTAATAAAGCTTTAGGTTTTAGGAAATGAAAATATGACATTTTACAAAATAAATATATTCTAGAATCACAGAAATTAGCTATGTAGGTTGTTTTATAAAATCAAATTTTACCTACTCATTTTTTGGTTCTATATACACACTGTCAACACACAGTATAACTTCAGTGACTCCAGTAGGTGGGTGGAAACATCAGCCAATCTGGCTTTCTGGCATCAAATAAACAAAATGACTGTTGATGGGAAAAGTTTTCTCTTTTGAATAAGTAGTTGTGTCATTAACCTAATAGCTAAATAAAAGATGGGGCAATTTCCAATGACAAGAAAACATAAATCCCCACATTAGAGTGTTGGATCTCTTAGGAATGGAATTTTGACTCTAAGAGACCTGCACTTCAGGTGTGTTGTGTATAGTGTATACCTGTTTGTGAGAACAAATTTCAAACTCTACACTTCGTAATGATGTGCAAACATGTACTAAATAGCTTAAGAAACATCTAATGCAAGCTGGAAAAAAATGTCTCCTCATTGCTAATGTACAATTAAACTACACAGTCCCTGCGTTGTTGTAATCACAATGCAATTTGATACCAAGTGTGGAAAGATCTACTTTGGGGGGTGGGGGTTTGAGAGCTGTCAAGGGACTTGCTCCTTTGGCAGTGATTAACAGTTTGGTAATGAGGGTCTGTTGTGTGGGGGTGAGAATCCAAACACTGTGTCAAATGGTTAGCTGCTCTTTTAGTGACCCCAAAGTACACAGCAGTCCTGGAGCTGAGAGAGAGGGAGAGAGAGCTAGGGAAAGAGAGAAACTAGAAGAGCATGACAAAAGATTCCAAAATTCTTACCTTTATACAAAGACAAAAGATTGTTCTTTGTTGTGGTCAGCCCACCCCCCCATAGCCTCTTCTTCCACAAATAAACTAGTAGCATTATCTGATAGAAATAACAAAATAACGCAAACAAACAAACAAAAAATAATACGGAAGACATTTAAGACCATAGGTTCAGGAGTTGTTGAATCTCTTAACAAAATGTCTTTTTTAGCTGAAAAATGTAACTTGAAAAAGAAATACCTTATTTAGATGTAGTTTTAAAAATAGCTTCACAATCTATTCAACAATCATGTAAACTTTCTCATTTACTTGTCAGTTTTATGCCTTAAAAAGTGATCTCTTAACTCAGCTTTGTATAAAATAAAGTGAAAAAGAAAGTAACTCTTCTGGAAAATATGAAAAAAAAAAACAACAACACAAAAAACGAACTGCAAGCTTCAGTGTCTTTATATTTGCTGGCTTGAGGGCTGTTATGACATGGCTTGAATATTGTGTCCATAATGGCTGTGTATTTTTTCTCAGCTACATGTCCAGAGATAGAAATACCTAGGCATGAATTCTATACCTGTCAATTAGTATGACTGAGGAAGTTACTTAATCTTGGTTTTCAATAATAACATTACAATAATACCTTCCTCTTAAATTATTATAAATACTGAATGAGACTACATAGCGTCTAATACATATGAAATCGTGAGTAGATGTCAGGACCATTGCTTTCCCCATTTTTGTCCTTTTCAGCTTGGTAGAGCTTTATGAATCATATCAATTTGGTTAATTTGGAAGTAAAATCTATACTTTTCAAAATATATTATCTTTGGATTTGATGTTGCACAGTTTATTTACAACTATATTTTGATATATTTCAAATTTTAATTAAACAATGAGTGAATAAATTTATTTCAGCCTCAGCAACAACAAAAAGAGGAAAAAATAATTTAAGGGCTATCTCGATCATTATAGTTCTTTTGTTAAAACATCTGTCTGTAAACAAAGTTTAGTGTAAATTTTAACTTAACATAAAATATTAGGGAATAAAGTACAAAACTCACAGGGATGTGTAAACCCCAGAAATGTCCAAAGTGGATTTTGGCTAAAAGCATCTGGACAGTTGCCTTGGCAATACAAAGCCAAAGTAAAGAGCTGCTGGGCCAAAGAAAGCCTAAGTACATAAACATGAAACTACTGAACTCTGAGGAAATTAGCGAAGGAGTTAAATACTGATTGAGGAGCTCTCTGTCCATTTTTATCAGGGGGATAGTCTACTGCTCTAAGCCAGCATCTGGTTTTCACGTTTTTCAGGAAAGTATAAAGCTGGTGAGGGCTGTTGATAATGAGGGAGGTTAGGCATGTGTGAGGGCAGAAAATATATGGGGAATTTCTGTACCTTCTCTTCAATTTTGTTGAGAACCTGAACTTGATTTAAAAAAATAAAGTCAATTATGAAAAAGTCTAAAAGTATGAAGAAAGTAAGACAGGCATGTGCATATTCAAACATTGGCTTGCTTTCCCCCTTTATAAAACGTTCTTATATGAATTAATTAAACCTTACTACCTTTTACATAAATTAGACATTTACCTAAGGTAGAGTAAATAAACCTATCTTGAAAAGGAAGGTTACATTTCTTTTTGTGGTGCATTGATCTTTTTTGTTCACTCTCTATTCTGAGGTTTTTAATATCAGGTCCTCAAACCAATTGGTCTGTACATAGAACTCAGATCTATGATGGGGAAAACAATTACATTTTTGTTTTCAGAATCCTCTAACTGAAAATTAGTGTGCTTTTGAATTGTGAATGTGGTATATCATCGCTTTTTTGTCGCATATTATGGTTTTTGCAGATATCTTGAAATATCACTTATGGTCATCATCACTTTGCAGTTATGGTAGTTATTAGACTGCCAGTGGGGTCCACAGCAAAATATTAGGAAAAGGACCCCTGTGGTAAGCCCGTATGTTTGCATCTGTTTCAATTCATGAAATACGTGTAAATTTGGTGAATGTATCTGGTTGGCAAAAGAAGGGAGTATTCTCTATCCCTTCCTCAGCATATTCTAATCGAACCATTAACAATGCATTCATATTGTCCTCTATATAGCAATATATTTCAAAAATGAAGTAAAGATCCTGAGGCTAGCAAATGCTTCTTAAAGCCTAATAGTATTTGATTATAGACTAATGACGATAGTTTTCCTAGACACATCTGCAAATTGATTCTATTCCTCTAGAACCCTTCTTTCTCATGCAGCATGCTGCCAGCCTGTCAATCAACATTTGGAAAAGAAGAATGAAGAAATCAGACAATCATGCCAAACCATGGTTGTCTTCATGATATAAAAGAGGAAGATAAATGAGAAACTTTGTCTTAGGCTAACTTTGTCAGGTGGATAAAAGTACGTAAATGAGATTATCGTAGTAAGAATACAAACTGAACAAAGTATTATCCCCTAAAAATTAAAGAAGCAAGTCACGTTGAAGTAAAACTGTTCCCCCACCCAATCATTCACCACTGAGTTGAATGTTATAACTTTAATCATGAAAATGGTACATTTAGCATTGACTTTCGTAGTGTCAATAAGTATATTTTCAAATCCAATCACTAATTATGAGCTCAAATACCCAATAAGTGCCTCCATGTCTCTCATATTGAAGATAAAGTGCTTTCAGAACTTTACATCAGACAGAAACATCATTTTCATCAGGTGAATTATTGCTAGCACTTCCATTTTAGTTAGGAGGGTTTTTTGCCGGGGAATGAAGAGAACTGAGAATCTCGAGATTGGCTTCATTTCCAAATAAATGTCAAATCACTGACTTACTCGTTTGTGATGAGGAGGTGGGTCCTACAAAGACCTATTAAAACTCCAAAATTATATTATTTCTATGATATTCAAAATAAGGATACCCAAAAATCTTTGTTAGAAATCTCCATTCCCATGAAGAATTTTGGTTAAATAAAAAAACAACAACTAATATAGAAATTTATTTTCCAATCTTGTATAAGATCCTGAATCTTACTCAATATTATAGGACGCTTTCCTTATATTTTGATGGTAAAATTTCCCCTTAGAGAAATTGTTTTCTTCATAAAGGACTGACAGGCAGTGTGGTAAAACTAATGCTGTTGATGGTCCTTCTCTGGAGTCCAGTTTAGCTACACTTTTTTTCTATGAGGACCTTTGAGATTGGCCCTGGAAGCATTTTCATTTCCTCCATTAAATGTGGAAAAGAAAGTATGGTGGAAAATATGGCTGGGATTTGTTTTTCTATTTCAACCCACCTAATAATATTACCATGTATAAACAATTTTTCATATTTGTTCTGAGTCAGCTGTCTGGAAAATAAATATGTATTTTCAGTAGGTTAGCTCTAGGAATAAAAAAGACAGGCTTAAAACCAATAGTAATTTGAGCCAACTTATAACACTGAAATACTGTGAGGCAGTCTTTCAGGTAGTGACTTATCTGCGTTTTTAACACTGAAAATACTAAGTGCCACAAATTGTATAAATCAAATAAATGCTATAGTTTTTGCTTCTGCTCAACATATCATTGAGGACATCATATCCATGAAGAAAACAAGCAAGTGAAAAAACTTATGATGAGGAATATTTATAAGGAGCCATGTACTATATTTTCAAATGCATCCTTTCATTACATGGGGATTCTGATGCCTTGAAAAAAAAATCAAATAGCATTATGCAATTAGACTATCATGAAATATGCTGCCTTTAATAACTTCCTCATGCTATAAATGATACAGCAGCTCATTTATTCTTTCATTCATGAGATCTTGTCATGGATTCTAGCCACTGGGGTAGAAAAATAAACAAGATAGGTAAAATCTCTGCCCTCACAGACCTTATACTATAGTAGGAAATTACAGATATAAGTTAATAAACATTCAGTATAATGACAGATAATAATAAGTTCAATAAAAAAAAGTAAACCATCCCAGAATGGTAGAGATTGCATATGTGTGCAAACGAGTGGAGAGAGAAGTACACCAAGATGGTGGAGGAGGAAACATATGAGCAAAGAGATGAACATAACTAAGGAGAGAACCACAGGGAAATCAGGGAGTGAGAGAAGTGGAATTCCAGCAACAGACATGAGAACATGCAAAGGTCCTGAAGGCGGTTCAAAGAAAGGTCAATGTGTCTAAAGAAAGAGCAGTATGAGCAAGTGGAGTGCGTAGGAGCTATGCCTGAGAAAAGGAAAGGACAGGCAATTGAGACTCTTTTAGGCCAACTTTAGGTGTTTGGCTTTATTCTAAGTGTGACGGGAAGCCAATAGGGGGTTTTGAAGAGGGGGTTAACATTGTTGTATTCATGGTTTTAAGAGAGTACTCTGACTGTTGGATTTGAAATATAGTCTATATTTTCAAAGGGAAGTTAATACATGTATAAATTATGGTATCTTTAGAAAAAAGCAATATAATGCTCCCAGCAGCATTTTTATGCTTGATTGGTATCAATCACACAGGTATTTCTTAATTATAAACAAAGATATAGTGTACACCAGTGGATTGAGACCTTGGTGACACTTTACTTTCATCATTCAACTCTCTTCTGTTCTGTTTCTTTTCTTTAAGCTCTATGCTGGTTTCATGAAACAGTGACAGAGTGTATTTCTCCTCTATAATACAAATGATAGTAAAGTATTTGTTGTAATTACCAATATTAGTTTTAAAATGGCTTTACAATTATTGTAAAAATTCTAAAATTTGCCTAACTTTAAAAGTCTCGGAAATATTATTACGTATATTGTAGGAAATTAAGTCAGAATACCAAACAGTAAAAAGGATCTCTGATTTTCTTAGCTTATGAAATTTCTTCTGACTACCCAATTTTGGAGGTTTAAATCAATTAAGATATTGTTCTTTGCTTTAAGGTACTCATGATATATAAATGCAATTGTAGTGGGTGAAATGAAATTTCAACCCGAGAAAATAGGATAAGTGTAAGCTTCATTAAAATGTGTACAAAACAATAGAGTTATCTTTCTAGTCCTGTTTCCAGCAATTTAAACAATTTTGCCGGTCAAACAGATGAGAGAGATGTTCCAATCTTTCCATGTGGCAGAAAGCAGTGGTGAGTAGGAGTGGTAAAATGATGTCAACGGTGTGCCAGAGAATCCTTTGGGTTTCAATACAGGACAACACATAACTTCGATCCTTGGTGACACAGTGTGATGCCATGGAAACAGAGTCTTCAGAGCCAGACATACTGTTCTCCCTCTGTGAAGTAGTTGAATTTGGGCAGACTTGAGGCCTTTGACCTTTGTCGACAATGACGATAACGATAAATTCCTTGCCAGGTTGTTATCAAGTGTACATAAGTGAATACAGTTCAACTGTTGCTGCCTCATAGTTGCTTAGCTTCCCCTCCAGCTGAACAGTAACAACAAGCTTCCTTCTGTGACACCAAACTAGTTTAACAGTAGACAGCTCTATGGCTATTCTCACGCTTACAAAATTGCAATGAATGCTAGATCTAGGTTATACGATTTGACCACCCGATATGAGTGTTGGGGGATTAATTAATTCATTGGTGCATGTAAGGCACTTTATGATTCATAGGTCGAAGGCACTGGGAATGCAAAGTTCCCTTATTAAATATTACCACCTGCAGACTCCATTGCTTTCCTTCAGAAACACTGCATGAGAAAAGAGATGCCTTTTATGAAATCATTTTTTCTCATGGTTTTCTTCTGCCACCACTGGAAGAAAAATGCAGTATTTCAATGAGAAATATTACCACATTGCTGGTTTTTGAGGAATTTCCAGAAGAAATACCACAAAAATGCTTTGCTTTAAGGGTATTCAGACTAAAATTCTTATATATTGAATATATTCAACACAACTCATATGGGTAGTATATAGTGTGTTTTTGTTGTTGCTCTAGAAAGGGTGCCATGTGGAAATACAAGAAGTTTCTTTATTTGATGGAGGATAGAGTGTAATTAGTCAGCTAACATGAAAAGCAAATTCTTCTGAAAAATTCTAGAAAAAGAAAGAACTTCCATGTACAAGGTGTAAAAAAAAAAAAATCACTCAAATAAGCAATATCATTTTAATAATTAACACATAAGCATAAATTTCCCAAAGGAGATTTAGTTACTTTTTGAATGCAGATGGTAGCAACAAATTTTATATCTTCCTTCTAGAAGGCCTCTTTCTAATAAAAATGGCATTAGTATCATGGTAATTTGACCAAAAAAAAAAAAAAGCTATTTCCCTTACCCTCCCTGTGAATAATAAAAATAATAAATGCTTCATCAATTTGGGCACAGACATGTGGCACTGTTGAATTAACCAGAGTTATTTAGAGTAAAGTTATCCTAAAATAATGGAATCCACCATTTGGTTGAGCATCTAGTATGTGTCCTCCACCGAGCTTGGCAGGGACCTGGGAGTAAGTGGAGCATTGTCTGTAGATAGCAGACGTCATACTCTATAACTGGCCCTTAGCTGTCATTGAGGTCGGACAAGTTGCTTAACTTTTCTTATCTTCAGCTTCATCGTGCAAAAGATGGAAAAAAGCAATACCAAGCCTTCCATTTATTGGGAGGAGTAGTATAAAGGGAATTTTGGAGAACTGCCCCCAAACTGGTAGTAATGATGATGCTGCTGAAGGTAAAGGAATATGGCTGGTTACTCAGAGCCTTATGATTTATGTTGCAAACCCAAAAACAGAGTTAAAAAATTAGGGGTTATATAAGGGAACATATTATAAAATATTAAATTAATTTCATGGTTATGATTGCAGATTTAAAATGTTATGATTAGTAATAATTAAGTTTTACAAAACTAAATTTTCAACATGCTCACTTTTGGTACATTTTTTTGATGCCAACAGACGATATCTATTAAGTTCATTATAAAATTTGGAAATGTATTTGATATTGACTGATTGGCTGAATTTTTGTTTTATTTTGTTAGCTTCATTACCATGTCAGTAATCTGAACAATAATGATAATGGGTGAAATTATGCTAATTCTCCTCAAAAATGGGGTCTGCAATTTTAACTCCAGCTACCAAATTCACTAAGACTAATTTTATATATTCACTGAAGTAATGGGTCTGGGTTAAATTTCTCCTTTATGCTTATCAATGAGAAGTGATATTTCAAGCAAAACAGACCATATTCATTCTGCCACAGAGACATGAAATATCGTAGGTCTTTCTAGTGCAACTGTGGTGTCAAGTTACACCTCTTTGGTCTGATCTGTTGTCTTTAAATGAGATAGCTGTGTGAGTGAGTGTGTGTGTGTGTGTGTGTGTGCGCGCGCGTTCACGTGCGCTCATTTGAGTAACAGATTGGTTACTTGAAAGACTTTCAGCATTTATAGTCAATTTAAAAAACAAAACACAGGTCTTAATTTATCTCTGTGTTCATGTTACTGAAAATTCCTCTTCGGAATCTGAAGCTCAGCCTTTCTTCTCTAACCCCAGCCTTGTTCGTGCTGCCACCTACAGGAAGATACGGTGGCAAAACCACAGGCTTTCCTGTGAAGCCCTGTGATTAAATGCACCTCCTTCCTTTTGTCCCTACACTAACCTCTTCAAGCTACTCCTGACAAACACATAAAGTAAAGGCACACATATGCATACATGCACACATAACATACCTCCTCCCCAAAATTTCTGCACCCAGGCGTCCATGTCCAGATGGCAAATAGTGACTTAACTCTGCTAAAAGTCAGCATCTTACATTGCAATTGTTTATTCTCTCCTTTACCCTATGCTCTGTATTTTTTAAAGTAAAAATTGATTGTCTTTGTCTGTCATATGTCTGGATTGGGTTTTTATGTCTACTTTTACTCAGACTGAAATGTCAAGCTGGACACTCACGTTGTAATTATATAGCGTGGGGGAAAAGGTAGAGTGATGTGTTGAATAAAGCATTGGCTTTTTGCCAGAGAGATACAGGTTTTAATATAACCTATAGTTCTATACAAAGTTAATAGTCTGGGTCCTGCAGTAGTCTATGTCAGAAAAACTTGTGTATATAATTGAACACAGTAGGCAGTCTTATTAGATCGAGAGCTGGGACTGTATTTGCAAAGAGGATTAAATACTTTCCCACTGAAAGAGTGAGAAACTTCTTGCTAATGGTTCATTTCATTGGAATGATTCACACTCAAGTTATTTGTGCCTGTCACAGAGAAACAATGATGCCCATTTTCAAAGCCAAGTTACAAATGTCTGTATTTGTGTTGTTTTCACATCATAAAATTGATCTGGCTATACTTTTGGTGAAGAAGTAGAGCAATATTCTCCGGTAACCCTTAGGCTAACATCACCATCAAGAACATTTTATTTCCCCAACTGCACCTAGGGATGGGCAAGAGTGTTGAATTTGTCAACTCAGATGACAGTTCAGTTAAATTGGTAGTAGATTCCTGGAGAGCTGTGCTGAGAAGTCTGCTAAGCAGGGAACTGTGCCCTGGTTAAAATACTGGCTATTACAGGGATCCATGGGGGTGGTCCTGTGTATATTACCTATTTTGCTATCTCTGAGCTAGGTGCTATAAACATAGTTTACAAAGGGTTAGTCTAAAAAATCACACACCCCCCCAGAGAAAAATCTATAGGAAATACAGAAATATTGAAAATGGTGGTATAAACTTAAATGTAGAACACGTTTCCATCACATATAGACAAGGAAGCAATGGTAACCAGCAGGGTGTTGAATGAAAACAGAATCGTATCCATTTAGATGGGCTGAGGAAAGTTGGAAGTGAAGGAGTATGAAGCAAGGATACAGAACCGCATTCCTGTATAAACCCTGTTAACAGATTTGCCAGCACTCCAACATGATTCATGCATCCACACTGGCAGATCCTCGTAAGACAATCACCCTGAGACTGGCCCATACTCTGCAAGATTTCCTGTTTGAGTAGCAATTATTTGAGTCTCCATGCCCCTTTGGTAATGGCATTTTATGGCTACTGATTTGACGTGCCTTTATCTATGCCTCTGATACCTCTATATCTCTCCCAGCTCTGTATTCACCGGGTCTTAGCAAAGTACTCAAGTTTTTGGTATCTTGATGCGCACACGTGGTTCCTCTCTCATAATCTTTATTCTGATGCTTTGCACGGGCCCAGTCCGCATTACAGCATATGACAAACTGGGAAGAGAAAGTCACTGTACCAATGGAAGAGTTGAAAAAAGAGGCAGGTATGAAAATAAGAAAAGGTGCAGGGTAAATCAGACAAGTATTTTAGCTTGGAGAATGTGGCAAGGACAAACTAGAAGTAAAATCTCAGGGGCAATGAAGGTTCTGTGTGGTCCCATAAAAAAGTTCAAGCAGACAATTAAGGAATGCTTTGGTCAGATCCACGGTGGGAAATAGAGACTATAACAAATCATTTTCTCAAGGAACTTGGAAACTTGGTGCCTTCGTGAACTGTCAAAGGAAATTCTGGGGGAAAATAGTGATATAGTGTCAGGGGACAGTGAGGGAATGAAAAGGAAGGCATGACCAGGGAGCGAGAAGGGAAACGCAGTCACATTTGGTAATGTGCCAAGCTAATTCTAGGCTACAATTCCCTGGGGGTCTGGTGACCCTTAATATCATCCACTCCTGGGTCTCTAGATGATTGTTTTAGTGGCAATTAAATTAGGGGTGAGTGAGTGAGTGTGTGTGTGTGTGTGTGTGTGTGCACGCGCTAATAAAGTAGGCTTATGTGAAATTGTTTCAGAGAAAAAGCCATCCCCAGAGCAACATGGATTTCATTCCCAGGACCTTTCTTTTCTCCCACTAAGAAAAACTAAAATAAAGTAAAAGACCCTGACTATCAGATCTAGTTGGAGAATGTCTGGTTTAAGCCCTGCTGTTAGGACCTCACACTTTTAGAAATTAATTGGGGCAATCAACATGCCAGGAAGTAGCAGAACAAAGCTTTGATGGCTTTAGTTCAATCCGAAATGTGACGGTGCTTCTTAAATTCACTGTTTCTTGCTTAATACATATACACATAAAAGTACCAGAATCTTACCCATTTCTCTAATCATAAATTTCTCAAATTTCAGAAAGGGTGGCATATTCTCCTAAAACATACAAACAGTGTAGGTATGTCTTGGTGGATAAAGCACCAAACATAAAATAGTTCTGAAATAGTTCTAAATAGTTCTTAAAAGGCCAATTTATTTTCTTCTTTAAAGAACTTCTTAGTGGAAATAAAACTAGAAAGGTATTTAGCAGTTTAAAGATTTCATAAATGAAGGGTGCATTATAGATTGTTTTCCTATTAAATCAACTGGCAAGAAATATATTGTTTATATTGTTACGGTAGTTCACTTTTTATTTGAAACTTCTTTTCAAATAATATGGAAAAAAAATATGTACAAGACAGTCTCCTAACAACTCACAGATCTCAACAGACTTGATATCTTCAACCAGCAGAACAGAGAGTGCAAAAAATCACACTAATTATAGAAAAAAAATCTTTAAAGTTGTTTACACATGTTTTCAACTAATCTAAAACTTCCTAAAATGAGATACAGAAAAAATGCTTGGAATAAAATCTGAAGACATCCACAGTTTGACTGAGAAGAGTCCCAAAATTAGTGTGTTATTGTTCATTAAATGCTGGGGCCCCCATATCAAATACAGAGCATTATCTCAACAGTTGGAAATCACCATAAGGCCCAACAAAGCCTTGAAAACTCCCTTGATGCCTGTCCTGCATCGTATACCCGGCAGGCAGAATGTAAATACCTTAAAATTTATTCTCGAAAGGAAGAAGTGTAACATCAAGAGATTAGGTGTATATATATATATTATATATATATATATATAATATATATATATATATAAAATATATATATAATATATATATATAATATATATATAATATATATATATATAATATATATATATTATATATATATATATAATTATGGTTGGCATTCATTATTCTATGCGATGTCAGAGGGGTAGTAGATGGAGGGAGGGGTTATCACTGTGTGAAAGATATAAATGATAAATGTCTAACTATTACATTGTTTTGTACACCTGAAACTAATGAGAGAGAGAGAGAGAGAGAGAGAGAGAGAGAGAGAGAGAGAGAGAGATTAGGTCCCATTCTTTGCAAAGAGGGAATGGACCAGTAGAGAGGAAAAAGTCTGACACATACCCTTTAAGAGGAAGGAGAAAGAGCTCATACAGTTAATCTTAGGAAAAGTTCATTTGAACCATTTTTTAAATAAATTATATAGTTTACAAATGTCACTAAATAAAATAAGTTAGACACTAGTCGTATCTTGGAGACCACATCAAGGTAAAATTTTTGCAAAGCCCAAAGAGATTATTATGCAGAATAAGATCTTTGTTACAGAGGGCAGCTGGTTAGAATTTTAATTGTGGCAAAATAGGTAAAGCTTAGGTGAGAGGGGAAGTCTATAAATGAGGGTAAATTTCCTAGTTTACTACTAAGATCAAAGTAGAGTAAAGCCAAAATAAATTTCAGATCTCAAAATTAAATTTCCTCTCTCTGTTACCTCAAAAAAGAGAATGTGTTCAGAACTACCTTGACAAATGGAAACTGATAACGTTGTTACTTTGGATAGAAATAGGTTAACTTTCTTTTATACTCATGGTGATTTATACTGTGAAGATCACCATATATTTAGGTTATCCTTACTCTCAGAGAAGTCCAGGTTGGCCTTGGGTGTAAATTATTACCTGAGCAATTGTTTTAAACTTTTGCTGTTTCTCATGGTAATTGCCTGACCCAGAAGCAGGAAAGAACTACATGATCCCCATAGGACACTGTGAGTGGAGTTTACAAGGGGTCACGGCACGGCTCTGTCTTGCCCACTAAAACAAGCATCGAGTTCTTTCCAAGGTCCTTTTGGTTCTGGTTATTTTGTTTCTGTGATTCTGACCACCTCCTTAATGATAATTTTATGCCCCACATCTCACCACCAGCTTTTTGACTTTTGCCATCTACTTGTCTCCCCATCTACTGGTTTCTATAAACTTAGCTTTCCTGTGTTGACTTTCCATTCACTCAAAATCTGCCTTGGTTTTACCATTCCTATCTTCCGGCCAAGTAATGTCAATGTTTTTGGTTGGGGAATTATCCCAAGCTCTCATAATACTTGGGACAATAAAACTGTCTATGGAAGCAAAACTGCTAGAAGAATTGTCCCTTTAATTTCATGCCTCTATATTTCAGAAGTGGACACTGAAATCACTAAGTTGACTAGTATTTTGAGAAAATTCCCTTTTAAAGAAATTGTGTATTTTTCTGCTCTAGAAATGTATAGTCCCCAATTTAGGCCTATTGCAGAACAGAAAAGAATCATCTTAGTACAGACAACTATTTGTTCACTATTGGTTACTCATCCTAAAGGTGGCCCAAGTTAAAAAACAACAAGCACAACAGCAAAACATTCTTGGTCACAGAGAATGGGAAGAAATTGAGAATAAGTTTACTATTTAGGTGTTTAATGAATACACAAATTATAATGGAAACTTGCAAAAAGAATTTTAATACTGCCTCAATATAATTGAAGTTTGCTTAATCTAAAAATGCTATCTAAAAAGGGAAAAGTGTAGATAAATATTTCGCATATTGATGGTAAATCAAGATTAAAAGTTACAGTATAGTGCATATGTTTATTACATACAGTAGCCTCTCCTTATCTGTGGTTTCACTTTCCACAGTTTGAGTTATCTACAGTCATCACAGTCTTAAAATATTAATTTAAAAATTCCAGAACTGAAAAATTTATAAGTTTTAAATTGTACATTGTTCTGAGTGGCATTATGGAACCTCTTGTGATCCAGCTCCAACCTGCAGGGGATGTGAATCATCCCCTTGTCCAGTGTATCTAGTCACTTAGTAGCTGGCTTGGTGATCAGATTGACTGTCGTGGTACGGCAGTGCATGTGTCTAAGTTACCCTCATTTTACTTAATAATGGTCCCAAAGCACACGAGTAGCGATGTTCACAAATCTAACATGCCAAAGAGAAGCTGTAAAGTGCTTCTCTTAAGTGAAAAGTTTCTCGATGTAATAAGGAAAGACAAAAATGTATATGCTGAGGTTGCTATGATCTATGATAAGAATGAATCTTCTATCTATGAAATTGTGATGAAAGAAAAATAAATTTGTGCTAGCTTTGCTGTCATACCTCATACTGCAAAAGTTACAGCCACAGTGTCTGATAAATGCTTAGTTAATATGGAAAACGCATTAAATTTGTGAGTGGATGACATGAACAGAAAACATGTTTCAATTGACGGCAACGTGTTGCATCAGAAAGCATTGAGCCTATATAAAGACTTCAGCAAAGGATCCCCTGAAATGAATGACACCAGGCTATTTATTGCAAGTAAGGGATGGTTACACAGATTCAGGAGGCATTTTATCATCTCACATCATCAGAAGAAGAAGGTTGAGTACAGTACAATAAGATATTTTGAGACAGACAGAGAAAGAGAGACTGTATTCACATAACTTATTACAGTATATTGTTATAACTGTTTTATTTATTATAAGTTATTGTTATTAATGTCTTACTGTGCCTAATTTATAAATTAAACTTTATCATAAGTATGTATGTATGTATAGGAAAAAACATAGTATACATGGCATTTATTATTATCTACACTTCCAGACATACACTGAGGGTCTTGGAACGTATCTCCATGGATAATTACTACTGTAATTAATGTATAAATTTAGCTTTCATGCAAAGTTTTCAATGATCTTGTGATGAAATTACTTCAGATAGGAACTGCATTATATATGACAGAGGAGATAACAAAAAATATTTTTATTATCTGTTATTTGTCTATGTGTCGTTGAAATATGGCTTGGTTATTAAGCCAATGCAGTTTGCATTTTATATGATTAACTTCTGTCTCCTTTCAATGAGTTAATCCCTTAACTCTACTTCTCACTTCAGTTTCAGAGGGCCCTGTGTCTATAAACCACCTTCCCCTTCAAAGCAGTAAATGAAAAAAGACAATCCTTTGAATTTTCTGGTAAAATACATTTTTGAGAAGTATTCCATTGTGTGTATATATATATATATATATATATATATATATATATATATGTATATATATATATATATATATATATATATCACATCTTCTATATACACAATGGAATACTGCTCTGCCATAAGAAAAGATGAAATAGTGCCATTTGCGACAACATGTCTGGATCCCGAGATTATTATGCTAAGCAAAATAAGTCACAAAGAGTTAAGAACCATATGATTTTACTGATATGTGGGATATAAAGCTGAAAGCAAAAATGGAACAAGATAAACAAATAAAGAAACAAAAATTCATAGGCACAGATATTAGCTTAGAGGTTACCAGAGGGTAAGGGGGGCAAAGGTAGTAGATGCGGGTAAATGGGGTCAACTATGGTGCTGGAAGGAGAACTGACTCTGGGTGGTGAATACACAATGTGAGATATAGATGATGTATTACAGAATTGTACACTTGGAACCTATGTAATTTTACTAACCATCCATTGTCACCCCAATAAATTTTAATTGAAAAATTAAAATAAATTAAATAAATAAATAAATAAGAAAAAATACATATTTGAATTAATATATTTCAATCTACTTGCATTTCTAGCTTTTTAGACAGTATCATTAGCTTTTCAAACTATGATCACTGTCACCTTATCTGACATTTGGGGACATATCCCATTATACCTCGTTTTATTTCCAGCTCCAGTAATACAGATTATAAAAAATTTTTTTAAGATTTATTGAAATGACTTCCTGTGTTGTTGTTTTTTTTTCAGATAAGTCACAGCTCCTTAATACAATCCAAAATCCTTTATGATCTGCCTCACCAAATTTGTCCGGCCTCATCATGGGCCGTTCTGCCCTTGCTCTCTTCACACCAACTTCTTACATCTTTTTTGTCTTGCTTGGAGGCTGAGCTCCTTTATACTTCAAGGCTATTATCTGTGTTGTTCCCTTTGACTGTTTTTCTCTGTCCTTCACAGCACCCCTCCTGGTCTTGATCATTTCCTACTCATTCTGAGTCTGGCTTCTCTGATATATCAGTTCTTTTCTTTAGACAGTATAAATATTCTAAGTCTAAAAATTATTGAAATAACATCTACCTCCTCTTCCATAATGTAAGCTCTATAAGGACAACAACCATGTTGGTTCTGTATTCAGTGCTTACCATCGTGCCTCATAAGTAGTAAGGACTCAGGAAGTATTTCCACATAGAAATGAGCAAATAGAGGACAAAATAAATGGAAGAGTTAAAATTCATCATCTATCTGTTAATAGAAATACTGCTTTTTCCCCATGCTTTTACTTTCTATGTCAAAGTGAATTAGGGGCTGGCTACAAGACGTAATCTGTGTCAAAATGAGGTGATGAAAGATGTTATTGAAAAGCATAGAGAACCACAAGCATGCAGATGTAGTTGCCCTTCTCCATTAGGTCCCTAGGGGAAATATGAGTATAGAGGATAAGGCCAAACAAGAGCTATGACCCAAAATTTTGGTAAGAACTTTGCAAAACCAGGCTGTAAGCAGGGGAAGCTCCTTTTAGCTCAGGCTGAATTAGTGTGAGTGACCTAAAATTAAAGCGAGCCAAAGGCCTTGATTTCCCCTCCCTCTCCAATCCCTTTGGATCTTGGATTTTATTAATCCAGTGGCAGAAAAACATCACTCAAGAACTCTCAGGCATCAAGAAGAGAGCTGATGAGCAAAATATCCTGAGCAGGCATAAGGGTCTGAGAACATGTGCTCCCAAAGCCTAGATGGAGGGAAGGGGCTAGAAGACAAGCTCCTGGTTGGGAACTAAACTTTGAGAAACCATTGTTCTCGTCCTTAGGTAACTTTAAAGAATAGAGGTCTAATTCATCTCCGCTTTTCATTGGACTCTCCAAAAATCTGTGTATGGTTGTTTTTTTTAATCACTCATAATATATGAAAGAATAACAATGTTGTTAATGTTTTTAAATTCTATACTACTACCCAATTTCTCTCTTCTGTATTATAAGAATTTTCATGTTTCTGTCAAATGGATCAGTTTTCACATTAAGAAAACTTTGCGTGTGTTTGCTGGCTCAGATGAGTGGCTCTGTATGATAGCTTGGCACCAGTATTTTCAATTAAGGTCTGTCTTCATTTGTTCCTTTATTCAATGAATATTCACTGAGTTCCTCTTTTGTCCTAAATGTTGCTATAGGTACTGGCCACGCCAGCTGTGACTAAGACAATGTCCTGCTTTATAACCTTCTCAAGCTTAACTTTCAGGGATAGAGACAGAAAGTAAACAAATATTGTGTCAAGAAGCAATACATCCTAAGAGACAATAAAGATATGTAAAACAGGGTAAAATATAACTAGAGGTGACTGCGTGTAGGATTCTGGTCAGTGTTCAGGAAAGACCTCTCTGAGAAGACAATGTTTGAGAAGAGGCCTGAATGAACTGAGGAAGCAAACTGGGTGAAAACCTGGGGGACAGCATTCTAGACGCCGGGGATAGCACATTCAAAGTCCCGGGACAAGAGAAAGCGTGGCAGGCTGAAGGAATAGAAAGTAGGCCCACACAGTTGCAGTGAAGTAGAGACTCATAGGGAGCAGAGCAAACGGAAGCATTAGCCGGAGGCCAGATCATGCACAATACTGCAGGCTCACAGATTGCATCTGAATGCAGTGGGAAGCCATTGAACAGTTTATAGCAGAGAACTCACATGATTTGAATTACATTTTTAGAAGCTTTCTCTGGCTGTAGAGAGGCGAATGTACTGACAGAGGTTAAAAGCAGGAGCAGAGATCAGTTATGAGGCTGTTGTAGAGCAGATGCAAGAATGTCCCTAGGTTTTTGGTCTGAGTGCCTGACGAACATGAAGTTTTTTTTTTACAAAGTTTAGGAACATCGACATTTGTTGGGGTAGGTCTCCAAGGACTTTAGTATAGATGTGTTAACTTTGACTTACTAGACAGACATACTGAGTAGGTGGTTTATTATATGAGATAAGGGTACACGGGAGAAGACAAAACAGAAGATATAAATTTAGGAATCATCAGTAGATAGATGGCATTTAAAAACATAAATCTGGATGAGATCACCTAGGGAATGACTGTAAACAGTCTTTTGAGGAATGAGCCATGGGTACCCCAATGTCAAATCTGCAATGTGTACAGTCCCAGAAGCTAAGGAAACATTTCGAAAAGGACAAATCAACCACATGAATCCACTATGTTAAATATTGTCAAGAAGTCAAGACAAAAAAAGTTTAAAAACGACCATTGGATTTGGGAAATTAGAGGTTGGTGACCTTGACAAGACTGATTTCAGTGTAGTGCTAGGAATAAAACCAGACTGGAGATGTGTTCAAGAGAAAATGAGGGATGAGGGAATGTGAACAGAAACTAAAATAGGTTTTTAGAGGAATTTTGCCATAAGGGCTGCAGAGAAATGGGCCACAGGCCGAATGGAAGCATGAGGATGTGAGAGCATTGTTTTACTATCAAGATTGGAAATATTACAGCATGTTTGTATGCTGATGGGAATGGTCCAATAGAGAAGAAGTTAATAATGCAAGAGAGAGAAGGAGAGCAAAGACCTTTAGTAGGTGAGAGGAGTCAGTGCACAAATGGAGCTATTGGCACAGAATAAGAGAACAGAAAATTCACAGTGGGGTTCAGATACATATAAGATCCTAGGTTTGGTGGTGGAAAAATGAGGAATGAACCTTCTGATTAATTCTCTCTCTCTTTTGTTATTTAGTAAAATTGAAAAGCAAGGCCATTATTTGAGGGTGAGAGTGGAGTGTAAAGGTAGAAGATATTACACATTTATCTGAGAATAGAGGAAAAGGTATGTAGCAATCAGAGTTGAGAGGGTGAATGAACAGGGGGGAACAGTCCCTCCAGGCAATGCTGAAGCTCAGTATTTGGGACACCTTCTCTGCCATACCTCACATTCACTGGGTGCAATTATCTCTTCCAGACATTGCTGAGCGTCCAGCGGTACCAGGGTGTATTCTGACAGCACCTGCCTTAGCAGCAGCACCTGTATCTCATTCTCTATCTCAGGCCACTTCTGTAGCCACTGTGTATATTACCTGCTGACTCCCTCAGCCAGGAGAATGCATGTGAAATTGAGAGTTCAAAGGAATTTTAACTCCATTCCCACTCCACGATACAAATCTTGACCTTGGGGAGTGGAAGTGGTGTAAATATGCCCCTCTTCAGTTCTTCAGGCAATGTTAAGGTGCTTTCTATTATATAAAGCTCTTCAGAGGATTCCCGGCAAGATAGAGTCCCAGAGGAGACCAGTTAATTAACAGGCCATATGTCACCTTTCTCTTCTGCTCTGTTTCACTTTCCAGTCCCCTACTCCTGTTCCTTGGGATCATTTGCCAAAATAAGCTACCTATACACAAACTCTTGTCCTAGCTCTGCTTTCCAGGGAACCCAAATCAAGTCACTGCGATATTGTGATTTATAATAAATAAATATTTTGGTGTTCATCCAAGATTCCTGGCTGCTCACATCTCCCCAAACCCTTGGAATTTCCTGAGAGATAAGAGCAATGGGACCATCTTTTGTTATAATATTTGGTCTTTTGTCCTAAGTTCCTGAAATCCCAAAATCACTCCCAAGACAAAAAGATAAAATAGATATCTTTTTATTCATAACAAGGCCCTTTCAACCACAGTTGAGTTTATGTTAATGAGGTGACTTTTGGAAAACCCCTAGGTAATTTAAGGATGAAGGCTGGTTGCAGGGGGAACCAACCATGTGATTAGAAGGTTGGAACTTTCAGCACCCCACCCCCATACCTCGGGAGAGGAAAGACGGGCTAGATTTGGGCTCAGTAATCAGTGGCCAGTGATTCAATCAATCAAGCCTACATAATGAAGCCTCCACACAAACTCTGAGAGCTTCCAGGTTGGCATACTCCAAACTCCATGGAGATAGACGCTCCTGTGCTCAGGCCCCTTCCAGACCTTGCCCTATGTACCTCTTCATCTGGCTGTTCATGTGTATATTTTAATATCCTTTGTAATAAACTGTTAATCTAGTAAGTAAACTGGTTTCCTGAGTTCTGTGAGCTACTCTAGCAAATTAATAGAACCCAAGGGGGGAGGTGTGGGAACCTCTGATTTATAGACAGTGAATCAGAAGCACTGGTAATAACCTGGACTTGTGAGTAGCATCTGAGTTGGGGGCAGTCTTGTGACCTGTAGGATCTGATGCTATTTCCTGGTAGATAGTGTCAAAATTGACTTAGATTTGTTGGTCTTCTAGACATTGTCCACTAAGAATTGGAGATTTCTTGGTGGTGTAGGGAAACACACACCGGAATCACTTATTGTCAGAAAGATACATACTATGTTGTTTCCTCCAGGAGGGGCAGTGTCTTGTGCTTAATTGTTTGTCATATTTTCCTTAATCATTCTTCTAATCAACTACATGGCACTGGAGAAAGTTGGTCAGGTTTAAGGATTTAAGGATACAGACTCCAGCCATATAAATACAAAGGTCTTCTCTGGAGAACATTGACAGGTCCTTCTAGAGACCAATTATTTATCCCCTCCACTTGATTGGCCACATGCTTTAACCAAGCAAGCTAGTCAAGTCAGGAAATGAAAGAAAATATCTAAAAATTAATATTACAAGAAAAATCCCAATGACAGTATATCCATTTTCCACCAGAATGATAGATAACCACGCAAACCCTGAGAAAGAAGGGAAATGTGTTGGAGAGGCCTGAATCCTCTTTCAGCTTCTCTCCCTGGAGCCCATCTCTCCCTCTCCCTGGGACAGCCTTCTGCTGTTCTTGGCCTTCTCCTCTCAACCAGCTCCAGAGAGCAGTTCACCAGAGAGTAGGAGAAGTGCTTCTTGGCTAACAACCTTTTCAGGTGGTTGGCCTCCAACCTGGACTATTGGGAAGGGCGCCTAGGAATGATGCTTCTGATTATTTTCCCAAGCAGCTGGTCTCTTCGCACTACCCATCTTGGGGGAGTTGAGAGGAAACAGTCAGAACAAAGAGGAATACCACAGAACACTGTCAGGTGGAAGATCAGCAGATCCCACTGTCAAGCAAGTATAATCCCTCTCCAGGGCTCGGCTGACTCCTTCCATCCCTTGGATCTGCCCACTAAAGACCAAACTATCTCCTTGGCTAGCCGGCTTGCTTCATGATTCTTGGAAACGCATCTGTATCTTTCATAAAACATTACAAGGAACATCCAGAACATTCATAACATGTTCATAAATATAAATCTTTAAATGAAATAATTTTTTTCCTTGGATGAAATGAACTTGTTGGAAAAAAAAAAGCATTTGGCATTCCTCAAACAGCTTTGGATCATGTGCTATTTAAGTAACTGTCAGTTCACTGCTGGGTTCATTGACACTTGGTTCTTTAATGGTGCTTATAGTGAATAATGCTGTCTGCACAGAAAGGGTAAAGAAAACAGTCATATGAAATTCAAACCGTTGTCTGGTGGATGGTGAGAATGAATATTCCTGATATGCTTATTCAATTTGCAGCCTAAATTCTCTTCACATGTAATCAACAAAAAGTCAAAATAATTATTTTATCCAAATGCTGTATATATGGATTCAGTATATTTTTATAAAAGAAAAAAATTCAACAGATGGCTAGAAAAAATAGTTTAAGGCATCAAAAACAGCTGAATAAACTTTCAATAGTCTAGGATGTAAGAGAGAAAGAGACAGAGAGAGAGAGAGAGAGAGAGAGAGAGAGAGATTAAGAGAGAGAGAAGACGAGAGTAGAGGAGAAGAGAAGAGGAGAGAAGAGAAGAGAAATAAACTTACATTTTAACATTCTAGCCCATTATATATTTATATGCATTGAGGGATTATGAGTCATGAAATAGATTTCAATATGTATTCACTGATTTTTAAATGAGAAAATATAATTCAAAGGGATGGTATAAACCATACAGTTATAATCATACATATAATACAATATTAAACATATAATTGTTATAAAAATCATTATTTTCTTTTTCATAATTATTTTCTTTTGTAACTAAATTTAACCACATGTTAAACAAATAATGATGCTTTATTAGTCTTATTGCAGGGTAGAACAAACAATATCCAGGGAAGGATATTTCTGTATTAAAGAGTATACAATAATAATAGTAGCAGTAATAACAAGAAGGAGAAGGAGAAGGACGGGGGTGGGGGAGGAGCAGGGGAAAGAGAAGTAGAAGGAGGAGAAGAGGTCACTATTGAACAGCAATCTCAATTTGTTAAGTAAGGAGAATCTTACCAGGATGAAATGTTTCTGGAAATTGGGACCTTGAAACAAGAAAAACAACTGCACAAATGTCCTGAATAACATACAAGTATGGATTTCAGGGGGTCTGAGTCTCATCCCTGTTCAAACATCAACTTATTTTTATGCCTCTGGACAAAATTGCTTAACCTTGGTTTCATCAACTCTAAAATGAATACATTGAACCGCAAAATATCTCTGTTTCCTTCAGCTCTAATGATTCTAACCGAAAGAGTCAGCCTTATCCGTATCACGTGTTGTAGCTTAAGAGGAATGAAAACGTGTCCTCTCCCCAAACTTTTTCTTTCCTTTCCCCTTCCTCTATCCCAAAATGTCTTTGCCATAAAATGATTGCTATAAGAAATGATACTGGAAAGGGGACCCATTAGTGGCTCTTAAAACTTTATCTGAAATTAGTTTGAACTAGGAGTTGCATGGAGAAAACAGAAATTTAGTGAGAGGCATGCATTCCCAGCACGCTTTATCTGGAGAATTGCTACCTGAGGTCAGAACAGTACACGGGGCCAGAGTAGGAACCTGGAATACTGCAAGATCTAAGCAACGGGAATGGACGCATCACCATTTCATTATTTGTAGCAACCATCGTGACCATTTATTAGATTTCTCCAGCCAAAAGTGATACATTTTGGAAGGGGCTTTTAACACACAGCCCCATTTTTACTCCCTTGGTCCATTGTTAATTGGGAAAATTAAAATATCTTTAGTTGGAGTTAAAAACCTTCCTTTCGTGTTCCCTCTGTTATTCATAGAAAGGTCTAGTACCTTCCGTGGAAGTAGACCAGCTAAAATTGCTATTAGTATTAAAAACATATCATTTAGTTCATGTAACCTAGGAACAACACATTAATATTTATATTCACCAAAATTTATATTTGGAAAAAAATAAACAACTTTCCAATCATTGCAACTGCTCACTTAACATCAAGATACAAATACTCTGACTCTTAATTATTATATTCATTGAAGTACATTTAATCTGGCAATCATTCTTTTGACCTTGATGTTTATGGTTACTCATCCGTAGGTGAGTCCACAAATTGACTTTTGTTGCTTTGTTACAGAGACCATCCATATATCTAAATTCTTGCACATTCTTATGCAAAGATAATATTCCTTACAGTTTTAAGCACTCTTTTAGGCCTAAATTTTAAAAGAACACTTTTGTTGTTGTTTTTTGGCCATACACTAAATTATTTGAAGTCTATAACGTGAAGAGTGTCTACACTTTACACTCATCTAACATTTGGTTCCTTCTTAATAAATTTAATACATAAAATTTTAGATTTATGGAAAACAAAGAAGTAATTTAGCCATGTCACAAAAAGGGGTATTTAGTTTATAATGGAAATTTATAAAAGTATCTTAAATAGCAATCTGTTACTCAATTTAACAGTAAGTTGCTTTAATGCTTTTCTAAAATCCATTTATTGCAAAAAATAGGATGATATTTTTTCATATTTTGAGATATTATTATTTCTAAGCTTAAGTACCACTAACAACAAATAAAACAGTTTTAGCCACATAATAGATTAAAAATTACAAGTAATCCCTATTAATGAATATTATGACCATTGGAGGTGTGTGACTCACAGGATGGTCCAAAGTATAGAAATAAAGAAATGTACTAATTCCAGCTGAGTTCCTTTCTAATTTTAGCATATTTATTCCACCAAATCTGTTTAATTAGCACATCCCTTGGCAGATTATCTAGTATGAACATTTGTTAATTTTTACTGGATTCCATATGCAAAATTCCAAGTGATAGATTAAATGTGTTAATTATATGAAAATGTATCTATTAAATGTAGCTTTCTCTTTCTTCACTCCTCACATTTTTTTTTAGAAATGTGTTAAAAAAAAAAGAATTCCTACATATTATTTTTGAAACAGAATTTATAATGCTCTGTATGACTTTGTGGAAGGTCCTAGACCTAAAACACCTGTCTTCTTCTTTACTCCATTACTCGTATGCTTTGAGCAGACAAGAAACAGTAACTTTCTTGGGTCTAAATGTGAACGTGGATTCACATTGCCCATGAAAGTGATTAGGAAAGAGACGATTCCCATATACGAATATATGGCCTAAAGATGCCTAAAACCCGAAAATGGGTTTGCCTTATTATTCTTCTCCTTACACAGCACACCTAATAGTCTTTTACTTGGCTTATTGGGACACGTATCAGGGCCACATGTAGTTCTAAAAATTCTCCCTAGTCTTCTATCATGTCCCTTCTCCCATCCTATCTCTCTAAAGCTTTCCAGAGATCCAGGGCAGACATCACTATCGACCCAATAGCACAGCCTTGGCCACGTGCAAATGAAAAATCTGCTAATTTAAAAGATAACCCTCTATTCTGGATCTTCACATTGGCACCTCTCTTTTCCTGTTTTTCCAGACAAACCGGGAAAGATATACACAATATTATTAAGCCAAACTATGATGGGGGTTGCAAAATTTTATTTCCTGTGAAGAACTAAAGTTTAATTAGCTAAAAAGGAAGTGAACAGAAGAATGATAAGTAAAAGTTGGTCTCTGTCTCTCTAGTAAGATTATCCTCAGTACCTCTGAACTTTATTATCCAAACAATGAAGGAATAGCGTGACTTGGAGCCTCTGATAATTTCATACTCATTATTGCTCATGTAAAGCTGTGAAGAGGCTGTCAACTCTTGCAGTGGCTTTGGACTAAAGAGAAGCAAATCTCAAAAGGTTTGTGATTTGGAGGAAGCTCAGATATGCTTCCAGAATTTGGCTGCTTATCCAAAGCTTATCCGAACTATCTAAACCTTTTAAGTCTTCAAAATTGGCCTAGACGATTTCTGGCCCTTTCTTACTGGACCTGGCTTGGAACTACATATGGATGGTCTTTTATAAAGATTTTTTGGCACCTCTGATTCTGGTACTGCTTATATAAAACTGCAAACAAAAAATTAACAGAGAAAAAAATGCAGTTTGTTTTAGCACATTAGTAAGAATTTAGGTTTTTTTAAAAAACGTTCTTTTTATTTAAGTACTAACATAGTTTACTGGTCCTTTTATAATAATTTGATAATATAAACTAGAGTAACCAATTGTCTCAGTTTGTCAAGGACTGAGAGTTTTCCTTAGATGTGGGAACTTTTTCAGTTCCAAATTTACCTGGGGAATGTTCTAGGTAAACTACAATTCTATATAGTGTAAGTCACCCTAATATGAACATTTCAGTAGCAGACCAAATTCCAGCTGAAGTCCAAAGTAGAATGTAATGAATAACACGCTTATTAATTGTCTTTTAGTTCATACATTTATCTGTGTTAATTATTACATAATTAGAGCTTTGGCCTTAGACAAAGACTTTAAAAGATAACCTTTTTTTTTTTCCTACTGGTTCCGGGATATGAGATATAACCCCATTTCATTTGCTAGTGACTTTAATAAAGGCATAATCTTACACACTAACGAATAATGAATGATATTTGGAAAACAAAGATAAAAAAGCAATTTTGGATTTTTATTCTGTCATGACCATGGACTAAAATTGCATCTTAATAAAATAAAATAAGAGAGATTATAATTAAATAATTACTCCATGGAGTGTTATATAGATAATTGCACGTGCTGAGACAGAGTATAGTAAAAAATAATGATTCTGAGAATTATAAACTAGATCATTATGACTGAACTTTTAATTTGCTACAGAGTGATATCACTTTAACATTTTCTTAGAACACACAAATTTCTAGAATCCATGCTTCATTATTTTATTTCTTGGTTCTTATAAAACAGAACTGTGGAATTTCCTTTAAATTGCCTTCAGTGAATGCCCTAGCTGCTGTACATCGTCTGTCTATCTTATTTCTTCCAAAGATACTTCAACTTTCTTTCCCCGACCATAGGGCCCTGGTATTATGGTGATCATATAATTTATTGTCCTCCCCAAGACACTTTTGAAAGTGATGCCAGTGCTATTCATAATTAAACTGGGATAATAGGCGAAAACCTAAGACTATCCAGAGCATACAGCACAAACGTCACACCCTAAATCTATGAAACATAGAGATGACAGTTTCAGAATTTGGTTCTGCGTCCCCCGTTTGTACCTGTATTTAATTACTAGTGCACTATTTCTCCCCCTTCCCCCCACTCTTCACACACAAACACAAATTCTGTTTCCTTTCCTGTGCATCTCCTAAGTTAAGTTTCTCAGATGCCACAGCTTCCACAGTTAGCTAGTGTTCCCAGGACGCTGGTCTTCTCTGCTCCTAATATGCTTATCAGCACGGGGTCCTGCTTGACTGCCACCCCACCGCCCCTCTCTCCCTTTCCCTGCATACTTGTTTTCTATGTGTTTTATTTTTAAACTCTATAATTTGGGTATGTTCATCATAGAAGGGAGGAATAATTTTTCAATAATGATAACATTTTCCCTTTAATAATCTTTGGATTTTCTGGCCCTTTCATATTTCACTTCTTTTTTAATATTTTAAAAGGAACTTTTGTTGCTGTTGAAAACAACAAAGGAACAAGACAAACAAAAGAAGAAACAAAAACTCATAGACACAGACAATAGTTTAGTGGTTACCAGAGGATAAGGGGGGAAGGGGGCGGTAGGTGAGGGTAAAAGGGATCAAATATATGGTGATGGAAGGAGAACTGACCCTGGGTGGTGAACACACAATGTGATATATAGATGAGGTAATACAGAATTGTACACCTGAAACCTATATAACTTTACTAACCATTGTCATCCCAATGAACTTAAATTTAAAAAAAAAAAAACAACTTTTTTTTCTTTCATGTTCAGTCTCTTCTGTAAGGAAATTAGAATGAACTCCCCAGTTTTGAAAGAGCCTTCCTCTCACCTCTAAGTGTGAGAAGTATAAGTCTGGAGGCTTGTGAGTCCCAAAGTAGACTTGGCCTTTTTCTCCCTCGGAACCTAGTAACCCACATGTTACCACAACCTGTGGTAGGCTGCCCAATTTTCAGAATTCCTTCAGTTGGTACAAAAATTAGACCTTTTCCAGGATCTCTGTGACCTATCCAGACGAAAAAAAAAAAAAGCCACAAAATCAACCCATAATAAAAGAAAAAGCAAAAATCATCAATATAGTCACTCCAAAGTTTTTTAAGTAAAACCTAATCAGTTGAACGGGAATTTTCTTTTATTTCCATGTAATAACTCAGTCTCATGATGACCTTTGAGATTAAGTTTTGTTTTTTCATGTCTAATATATTATTGAGTCTCTTTCTCTCTCTCTCTCTCTCTCTCTCTCTCTCTCTCTCTCTCTCTCTCTTTCACACACACACACACACACACGAGTATATCTAAACACAATGAATAAAACATAGTACAGTGAGACAGCTTTTGTGACTCTTTTCCTAGTTCTCTCTTTAAAATATTCATTTAATTTTTTTCAACATGTACCTCATCCATCGAAATGATAACGGGACTATCTTCTGTTTTTTCATCCACACAATCATCTCCACTATAGTGGTACCTCACACCACCCATCCCTCATCTTGTAGAAGTTCTGAGATGTAAATCCAATCGCTTCTCCTCTTTTCTCACTACTGACTTACTGTATCATTTTCTAAAATCTGCCAAGTCTGTTACCACTCAGCCATCTGTTTCCTAGCCTTTTAAATACTGTTTCTCTCTTTTCTTGCATTCATTGTCTTTGTGAATCATTTCATTTTCTTTTGGGTGAGTTTTCTAATGCATTCAATTCACCATCTTTCACGTCAAGTTTCTATTTTGTCTCTCTGAATCTCAATTTTTTATCTTTAAATTGAGAATGTTGAATATTTTTTCTTTGAGATCACTTCCAAATATTCTGATGCTCTAAATACTCTAAATAGTATGTTGCACAAAAAATTTAAAGCAATTAAATTGACCTTAAAATTAACATGGCATCCACTGACCTTACATCTTACATCATACTGCCTATAGAATGAAGTTTAAGTCTATCATTTAAAGCTTTGTGTAACCTGAGTCAGTCTCCCTTAAACAATCCGCCAAAAAAAATAATAATAAAGAAAAAAGAAAGGAAGGAAGAAAACAAACATTATTTTCAATTTGTTTATAATTTCATTCTCTGTAAGGCAATGTAGTTATCTTAATCAGTTATGTAATGTTATAACACTGCTGTATTCCTAAAACCTAGCTTAGTATTTGGTCCTTACATATGTATTGAATGCAATAATGAATGAGATAGGTCGTGGTTCAGGGTCATGGATTTCACCAGATAGACATATGGTCCTAAAATGTGTATTCCAGTAACCTCCAGGACTAGTGCACCTCCCAAAGAAACTTATTTTCATGTTTCCCTGAAAATAAGACCTAGCCGGACCATCAGCTCTAATGCATCTTTTGGAGCAAAAATTAATATAAAACCAGTATTATTATATTTTATTAATTATATTATATCATATTATTATTATATTATATTATACCTGGTCTTATAGTAAAATAAGACTGGGTCTTATATTAATTTTTGCTCCAAAAGAAGCATTAGAGCTGACTGTCGGCTAGGTCTTATTTTCGGGTACACACAGTATCTACTTACCCATCCATAAAGTAGAAGGGCCTGGAAGAGTATTTCTTAGATTAAAACCCTATGTATTCAGTTTTTGTCTCTTCAGACTGGTGGAGAGTAATAGGGAAGAAAGGGTAAAATACATTTGATTTTATCATAAATATTCACTATAGCTCCACCCTGTTTCATATTTACATAGGAGAAATGATCAGGGATACTTATTACACATACTCTTCTTAACCAGACTGATCTCCCTCTGTACTCCTCTAGGGCTTGAAAAGAGTCTTATGTGGAAAAATGAACCAGGTTTGCTACCAAATGGGACATTGTCTGCACCTTGCCCCACACCTCAGTGTCTGCCACTTTGATCAGGGCTCAGCAGTGTTCAAATGTTGCATTTTGTGCGGCCTGTCTAGAGGGTGAGAAGCACTGGGTATCCCACCTTATGGTGCCATTTGACCCGAGAGAGAGATGATCAAAACCAAATTGTGTGATGACTGGTGCATTACCCGTGGCCTGGGCTTACATCCAATGACTGTTGTCAAGCAAATTCAACTGAACTTAATGTTGCATTTAGAGCAATTCTTTGCTTAGCTATGTTATACAGACGTTAAACACTCTCAACCGTGGATAAATGCTGCCTTTCTGGCACTGGATAAAATGGCCAGGCATATCAAGTTAGCTCTCCAACCCTTAATTGATAATGGCAACAAGTCATGCCAATCATTCAGGAACTCCTCATCCCCATCTCAAGTAACCTTGTGGAGGAGGGCTGGCACAGACCCTTGCCTTTCAAACATTTCAGATACTGTTTCTTGCTTTTTGGCGAGAATTCTCACTGATTCTGGAAGAAGACCAAGATATATCATGTTGTTGCTTTTTCAATCCTGACTTTGCTTTGCTTTCAACAAAACGCTGCTTGATTTGCTAAGAGTATGTGTGGGGGGAGAGATTTCCCCCTTCTTCTCATTTTCCCTTCTCATTGGGGGCTCAAGGTGATGTCAGGAATGCTATTAAGTGGCACCTTTTGAGATGGCATGCTAGACACATGGCAGTCAGATCCATTTCACCTGCACCTGAGTTAATGGGTTTTTTATGGTACACTTGTGCACATAGAGTTTATGGCTCATTTCCTAAATTACCATTTGGGGGAGGGGAAAATCTCCCAGTCCTATTGCGTTTAGGCAGGGATCTTATTTAGAAAACGCAGCATACCATTCATTTAATGTCATTCATCAAGGTATCAAAATTGAACCACCATACATTAATTTACAATTTCACACTGAGTAAAATTCTCCTAGGGAGCATTGTTATAACAGGCATCCCTCCCAGGTAGTTTTCTTGTCACCCACATGAAGCTGCTGTCACCCACTACCATACATGGGAAACCTTAGAACAAACCTCAGCAGAGCTACAGTAACCTCGCTGATGGCCCCAAATAGGCAGCTGTTTACCTTAGGTAGTTTCATTTGTCTTTCTTGGGCAATCTGAGATTTGATCACTTCTAAGGCAAGATCAAGTTAGAATTCTTCCCCTTCATATGACCCCATTACTCAAGGAAATAAAGGTCCCCCTATTTCCTTGAATCTTCATTCCCCCAGAAAAAAATATTTTGTTTATGGTACAGGGAGAGATAAAGGAAAGGGATGAAGCTTCCACATTTATCTTTGTAGATCAGAAGTAGTTATATGCTTCCAAAGGATTAGTGTTAGGGTTTGTTCTTTGATGCCTCATGACTAAATTTAACTTCAGTTTCCTTTTTTTCCTTTAATCACTACAGAGGATGTTATCTTTTTTTTTTAATTTTCAGTGTTTATTGACACATTAAGTTTAAGCAATATTATTATTTTAAGAATAAAAAGATATGGCAAGTAAGCCTTCCTTTAAACATAGAGTAAGGAGTAAAAGAACTAATGGGTTTTTAAGTGATATATAGGTGAGTGAAGTAACAAGATGACCAGAAAAAAATACAAGAAATGGAAAAATCCCCAGAACTGAGAGAAAGAGACGGGAATGAGGCTAAAGACTGATGATCTGTTCATTATATTTCAAAACGAGCAAACAGTTTGCATAGAAACTCTTTGTACCCAATAAGAAATTCAAGTGTGCAACAGATGGGCTGACTTCCTAATGCTTGGACTCCACAGGCCTTTAATCATTAATATTAATAATTAAATGTCAATTCAAAAGAACTTGTTTTTCTAATATGTTAAGTTTAGATAGCTAGAACAAAGTCACCAATAAGAAACAATCTTGTATAAGTCTACTCATTCAGCTCCATCAGACAAGTACTTATATCAAAGAAACAAAAAGAAAGGAACCTGAAAAGAGGTAGACATTTTTTAAAAAATTTTGCTTAGAGTCCTTCAATTTTAAAAAGAAATATAGTATTGTCATGAATACCATTGAGAGGTGGGTTGACCAGCTGTTCTCTGTCTCCACTGAGGGAGTATAAGGAAAAATAAGCTAATGTTCTAGGAAGATAATTTAAATTAAATAGATAGGAGATTTATTTTGCAACAAGGGCTGTGAAAAACTAGAATAAGATGATTAGGCAGGCCTTAAATGCCCTTTTGGTGATCTCCGAAATTGATCTTAACCTTGCTTGGTTTGTGTTTGTCTGGGAATGTTGAGGTTTGACAAGGGATTATCTATGCAACTACTTAGGCTTTTTCAGTGAGAGGACTTAAAATTTTGTTTTATATACTACAGGCCTAGTCCACGGGAATATGGTTTTTCTGTCTTTTGCATTACAAGGTATATAGCTTTTTCTGGAGGACTAAGTCTCATCCTTCTTTTAGGTTGTATTACTGACTTTAAAGGACTCACCTGGTTAAGTTCTGAAGAAGAATTCTTCAAATGATATTCAGGGTAATTTCTGTAATTCAAGGAGTAAACTTTTACTGAAACTTTTCTCCTTTCACCTTAATGGCTACCTGCTTATCTTCATCTCTCCTGGTGACTGTGTCTAGTGAGATAATGAACAAATAGTATCCTCTGAAATTTTAATCAGGACTTTCCCATTTTATATTATCAGATTAAACTTTATTAACTGAAAAAATGACTACAATCAAGATAATGATATTGACTTTTTCTTTGAGACATTAGCTTGAATATTCTGTCTACAACACGTGCAAATTATAACAACTGTTCTAATAACTATTAAACGTAAAATTCCTGGTTTACCAACTCCCCTAGCTAAAACCCATTATTTTAAAGAAAAATAAAAACCATCTTATGGTTTCTGCAAATGCCTGCAAACCTCATTTACTGCTCCTTCATTAGATTTTTCTCACATTCCTTTCTAACTTCTCTCAACGTCCTAACCTCAGATTTTGAAATTGTTTCGTCTTGAGAAGTATAAAATATGACTTACAAACAAATTAATAATCAACACAATTGACTTCTCTTTAGAATATCCTGATTCTAAAAGAAAACTCTTAAAAGGAAGCCATCAATTAAAATACATAATACAAATAAATCTCACTTTAATATTTTTGTACGGGGTATCAGTGCTTCCTACAATAACAATCATTCATGTCACCTGAAGAGCTTATTAAGAACACAGATTCCAGGGCACTATCACTGGGAGATCTTCATTCCAAAGGTCTGGCTGGAACTGTGATCCTCCAGCTTTGGGAACTGCATATTTTTTTCAGTCCAGCATATGCTATAGAATTTAAGATCCTAAAATCAGCAGTTAGCAAGAACACAGAAAAAAAATTGTTCTTAAATTTTTGTTTTCTTCCAGTATACTGTCTTTGACCTTCTTGCTACTTTTGAAGGCATAAATTATATGCTTATAAAATGAGAGAGAGACCTTCTTTTGCTATGGGATTAGCCAGCAGACCAATCAACAATCAATTGACCTATTTTCCTTCTTTTGCTGTTTGCATTCCAGGATTGTTCATGTGATTAAGTACAATTTGAACTCTGACTGGGAAGTAAGGTGATAGCAAGGCATAAGGAGAAAGAAAACAGTCACCTCAATATACAGCCTGTTATAGACTATAACATGCAAATGTTTCTTTGCTTGTTTCAGTTAATGAAAAGCATTAAGATTCTGATTTCTTCAAATCTAAATGCAAACTAAACAGCCTTTGATCATCATGTTCATTCATGTAGTGCAAAAGTTCATATTTTGTTGAGTTTGTGTTAAAGAAGTTCCAGTTTTCTGTATTTTAGGAGATTCTACAGTTGCACTGACTGTTGTGGACACTAACATATGAGGTACAATGGTTCCTGACTACAATGGAAAGATACGAGAAGAAAGACAAACCTGAGATCTGACAAAAGATGTTACCAAATATGTAAACAAGGTCAGAGAACTTTCCCAGCTACAAAGATTGGCTATGGATGGAGTCGGCTATCACTTAGCCCTGGAACTTGGGCAGGGATTACATACAAGGTAGAGGAACAGGCAGCTAAAATCCCTTTGTTTGTAGGCAGCAAGGTCATGGTCACTGGTATAGGGTTCAGGAGTAGATTTATAATCCCAAGGTGGGGAGGGGGGTATTAAAGGAAGAGGGGCTGGCAAGACCCTTGCTAGGTCCATGCCAGCGTAGAGCACTGGATCCTGGAAATGGTTGGCAGAGTCCAGTGATCAATACAAAGACCCCTGAATACCAAACTTCAGCAGAATAGGGGAAATGTGCATTGGGAGATTTGTTGTATTTCAGAATGTATTGAAAATGGAGGGTAGGATACTTTGTTGGTGGAAAAAAATCAGTGAGCCAAACTGCAGAAGACAGCAGCTGTGGAATGAGTCAAGTGCTGAAGAGACAAAATGCCAAGTGTATCTAAACATTCCATTGAATAATATGCACATGATATTTCTATTCCTGTTGGATGTTTAAATGTTAGGAAAGAATAGTAACTTCAGTTTGAAATTTTACGAGGAAGGAAGAGCTAAGTGTAGACTGAACCAAAAAAAAAATATATCTATGCTTCATCATTTAGAATTAACATAGTGAATTATATTTCCACTGATAAATTTCTATATAGTCCTAACTATCTCTTCTTAACTGTAAATATATAGATCCCTACCCAAAATAGCTTGCCACGTTTATATAGGATAAAGTTCAGACTCCTCAGTTGGCATTCAGATATTTCTAGGTTACGATTCTAATCTCTTATTTCATCCTTCCATGGACTCTATGCGACGGCTACCCAAGTCTTTTCTCTATTTTCTGAATAAATTTCACAACTTTACAGCTTTGCTTCAGCTGTTTCATTTACCAGAAATATCCCATTTTCTCCCTATTTAAGGATATTTTATACAACTCACATAAGCAACAGCCTTCCATGATCACAAATCAGCAATGACTGCTTTTTCTTCAGTGTACCTAGATTTATTCACTTAATTCTGTCATCCAATTTGTCTCTCTCATTTTCTTAGTTTCTTTGAGGCTTTGACCAAGCCAACCAGTAACTGAACTCCTTTTATGAAGAGATTATTTTTTGTTCATTGTTATAATCCCCAGTGTCTAGTCCAGAGTTTTGCACGTGGCAAGGACTCAATAGACATTTTAAATTAAATAAGCATCTGTCTAATATAAATGTAAAATTTGTATTCTAATTTTGTTTAGCGTTTAAGGAAAGGCACAGACTTCTTATTTGAAATTCAAAAGAAATACCTTATTCTCTAATGAATTATCACATTGTTCCCTAATGAAATACCTCATATAGATTAATCCACAATCCATGTTTTCATTATAGCACATTAGTTATAATTTTGAAAATATGTTTAAATAATAATGAATTTACTCAATGAAGAATATTGCCTATTCCAAATGTAGCAGTCCATTCTAATTTTCTAACACATAGCAATAAACTGTGTAAACTAGTCTTTGTGTAAACTCCAAATTAAGCAACTGGGAGTCAAAGATTAGAGTAATCCTTTGCCTTTTTTCCATGAAAGCTTCATTGCCCCCACCGCTTTATTACTAGTCTAAACTAGATTAAAAAGGGAACATTTCTCTCTTCCAAGCTTGAAGTACACTTTAGAATTTTCAGCTTCATTATCGTTGATCTATTTGATTTCAGCACTCTACAGGCTGCAAGGCCAATCTCTAAGGAGATAGAAAAGAACATTTTAAGTATAACCAAAGCTATATCTTTAGTCAACAGAGGCTCCGCATTAATGAGCTCTGAAGAGATCCAGGTCTAGTCCCGGCTGGACTGTGCTGTGGGGCCTGGAGAGGGCAGGGACACCAATTGAATGATAGAGTGTCTTGGTGACAATGGAACTTATTCACCCCAGGGATAAGAAAGCACCATTAAAAGCAACCAGCATCTAATTAGAATCTTCTCTTCGTTCAGGTTTCTTCTGAAGATGAATTTTCTTTCATTTCATAATAGATTATAGATCCATCATCTGAATTCAAATTGTAATTGCTTTGTGAGATTAAGATGAGATAGATAATTCAGGTTCCTTATTCGCTGGAGGCTGCACAAAAGAATGATTTAGAGAGGATATGTGCAGAGCATTTTAAAAATGGTCACAACATCATTTTATTTATGTTTTTAAAATGTATTCTCTCCAGAGAATTCTGTATAACTTGAAGGCAACAGCTGTTTCAGGGAGGTTTTTCTTACTCATATCTTCCAGCTGGGTAGAACAAAATCTTGGGAAGACAAAGTTATTCTTCTCAGGTTGGTAAACTTTGCCAGAATGGCGAAGTGAGAGAAGGGTAAGACGAGGTACTCTGCTTATTTATTTATCCCAGAGTTGAAATTGGGACAAAGTAAATAATTGCTTAAAATTTTTAAATACTAAATCTATCAGCTATAAGAAGCTATATTTGTCACTAAAATAGTTTGTAAGTCAAGATAACTTGAATATCTATGTGGAAGATACTAATATGCAATGCAATAGTAAGTCATCTATTTAAAAGATACTTAGTGATTTAGAGATGAATATTAAGGATTTACAATGTGTTAGGCAATTTATTTATATTTTTAAATTTAATCTTCATGTTAATCCTAGGAGATAAATATTAATGTCCCCATTTTAAGGAGAAAGGGAGTAAGTCAGAGAAGTAAAGCAATTTGGCTACTGTGTCATTGCTTTATATTTATGTGAAAACTGGGTTCACACGCAGGTCGCCCTTTCTCCAAAGCCTGTGTTCCTGAAACTATACCATACTGTCTTTCTAGGAAAATAGTCTTCAGAATTATTGACTTATTCCTTATTGCCTTCTTTATGAGAATGAAAAATTGCATTCCAGCAACTCTTCTCAGACTCAACCAGTATGTGAAAAGTAATTAAATACAAACAGAAATTCTGTGAATAGAGAACTATAAATAAATCTCCCATTAATATTTTCTAGTGGCAATTTTTAAAATTTGTGATCATACTTAACATAATCTTAACGTTCATTTTGAATCATTTAGCATCCTGTTTGATTAAAAGGCAAATGAAAAGGCAAATCCAATTCATCACTTGTTGCTTAAAATTTTTTCTTCCTTTGGCTTCTGAGACGACACACTCTCCCTTCCTCACTGGCCATTCCTTCTCCATGCTCTCATTAACTCCTTCGTAACTCCCTGATATTTTAACAAACAGGCTTAATCTTCTAACTTCTGTATGTAGCCTCACTCCCTTGACAAGCTCCTGAGTCTGAGCAGTCCCAAGTAATCACTTCCATTATGAACGCCTCCCCCTAATCTTTATACTCAAAATCCAATTGCCTTCACAAACGCTCCGTTTATGTGTAGGCATCTCAAACATACGTTGTCAAAAGACACATTTCTGATTTTCCCACATCAAAATATTCCTCTACGAGATTTCTGTAGTAAAGGACAATATTATCCTTCTAGTTTTTCAGGCCCCAAACCGTACAAGCATCCTTGATTTCTTTTTTCTTTGATATTCCACATTGAATCTTTGAATAAATCCTCTCATCTTTACCATCAAAATATAACCAAAATTCAGTGAACTGTCTTGACCTAAGCCAGCATTTATGACATGGATTTGTTTTTCGTTTTTTTCAATAGCCTCCTAACTGGTCACGTGCTTCTTCTACTCTTGCCCCTTCCAATTAATTCTCACAAAGCAGTCAAAATAGATATTTTGAAACGTAAAAAAATTATTTTTTATTTACCTCTCTGCTCTGACCCATTCGATAATGATGCCTCATGTCAATCATCCAAAAAAAAAATGGCCCACAAGGTTTTCTAAGTCCTGACTCCCTCTGACCTCTTCTCCATTCTCCCCATGTTTTGATACGCCTGGACCACGCCAACCAAGCTCTGGTCTATCTTCGTTCCGTCAATTTGCTGTTCCCTCAGATCTCTACATAATTGGCTCCTTCAGGTTTTCTGCTGAAATGTCCCTCATCATTAAGCTTTCCTGAATGACTGTGTATAAAACAGCAATCCCCCCTTACTTCAGCACTCCCTAGCTTCTTACACAGCTTCGTTTTTACCAGTTACAGCTTCACATCTGACATGCTATCCACTTATTTGTACACTGAACATATCTCCCAATCATAAGTTAACTGGAGGCAGGGACTTTTTCTATTTTTCATTACTCTTTCCCAGCTCTTGGAACAGTGCTTACCATGAACAACATGCTCCGTAAATATTTATAGAATGAATAAATGAAGGGTGAACAGTGAGATAAACAGGAGATCAGAATATCTTAAAGTCTTTATTGGCAGTGGCAAAGATCCTCACATGGCCAGAAAATGTAAACAATTTAGAATATTTGGGACACAAAAGAAATAACGTGTCAAAAGAACGGTTGAAAACAAAAGGGGATATTTTACATGGCTTCATTTTAGAATGATAGCTTCACATTTGGGATCTCAGATAAGCTCATAAACAAAATAACTTTGTTCATCTATTAATAACTGTTGTGCAAAAATAGCAAGATAATGAAAAATTTCAGTCCACTGAAAGTTATAATTTGACAGAAACAACTTTAATTTTATAGGTCTTTGGGAGCTTTAACTGATGCTCGTAACAATAAACCCTTAGTAGATAACTCACAGGTAAATTGAAATAGCCCAAAAGTTTCTCAGTAGAAATGTAATTGGGAGCCTTTTCAGATGACTTTCAAAATTTTGAACAAGGACGGGGTACCAAATTAAATTTTGTCCTTAATAAGCTGTGAGATTCTGAATGGAGTGTCATGCAACTCCTTGGAGCCATGTTTCCTATTTATAAAACAAGCATAGACAGCAATTCCTATGTCACATGGTTGTTATGAGGGTTAAATAAGATACATCGATTAAGACAGTATGAGGTCATAGAGGAAAATACCAAGATTCCTGGATTTAATCCCTTGGTCCTCATGTACTTGTGTGTGGCCTTAGAGAAGACAATTGACTTTACGGGTTTCAGCTCCTTTGTCTATAAAATCAAGTGATAGGCTAACTTGATCTCCAGTATCTTCAAATTTGTAAGAAGTTATGCTACAAAATCTTTGAAAACTGTAAAGTAAACATGTGACTATAAGGTACTAATACCAACAGCTGCTATAAAAATGATACTGATATCCTCTATATCTATTCAAGGACAGTTTCTACAACGTTAAACTGACCCTGCCCCACAATCTCTGCTCCAGACTCATCTACAACAATCAAGCGGTGCCGGTCACCCGTACACCCAGCAGCTTAAGAAAAATAGCTACAATGAATATTAAGATGGTGAAGCCAGAAATCCAGCTTATGATTAATAAACTAGTCCTTATGTGTACAGCCCAGCACTGTTGGAAATATATTGCTTTTTTTCAGGCCACTAGATTTTTATTTAGCAAATTATTAAGTCAGTGATAGACAGGGTGGTAGATGAGGGTAAATAGGGTCAAATATACGAGTATGGTGATAGAAGGAGAACTGACTCTGGGTGGTGAACACACAATGTGCACAGATGATGTTTTACAGAATTGTACACTTGAAACCTATGTAATTTATTAACCATTGTCACCCCAATAAATTTTAATTAAAAAAACATTATAAATAAAAAAAGTCTAGTGATAAACAGCAGTTTCTTTAAAACTTCATAATTAAACAACAGTTTTAAATACAGAGCAAAGCTTTTCATTTAATAGTGAATAAATCAGTTTGTAACTCAATTTTCTTACTTGAAAGAAAATAATATAATTTGCCATGCCTTATAGAAAGGTTGTAAGGAGACAAATACTTTACAGTTACCTTTGTGTTTTGAAGAACAATAGTGTAAATGACCTTTTATCTCACATTCTATCAACTATAAATCTCTTTGAAATGTCTCCAATAAAGTGATAATTGAATCTCATTACTGCTCTAGGTTATTGCATGAGCCTGAAGAATACTCTAATAATAAAAAGAAAACTAACTTATAATCAGCAGGGTTGGCATTATATGCATGTTATCCTTCTTAGATTGTTAAAAATGTGGCTCTCTTATGCAAAACAAAGGACCTTTGAAATGTACCTCTAGTTTTTCTTAGAAACAGTTTTCTTAAGACCATTTTGAACCATAGAACAACACTCAAGAGCTAATCTTTATGATGTGCCTGTTTATCTAATTGAAATGATCAATGAAGAGGCTAATTTTGGAAGTACAATGAATTCTACATTATATAATAAAGCCCAGATATTAATGTCTATTGATATTGGCAGTGATTATTACGGTTTCTGGTATTACCTGCCGTGAGGTTTTACAAAGGGCAGGGGAAGTAAAAGATACTTCCCTTCTTATCTCACCCTCATCTCTGAAAGTTCTTTTATGACTATTAAATAATAGCAAATAATTAGTTCTGCAACATGACTACAGCTTTTAATAGGCCAAATAATGTAAGCACATTCTTTAACAACAAGGACCCTTGAAATAAAACAAAGGTATTCTATTTTTTTGTTGTTATAAATCATTTGAGTTATAACAGTTATTTTTTTCTTTTGTAATTACATATTTAAAAAAGAAACTATGTTCTGGGACAAATCTCCTCATATGGAGGACAATAACATCACAAACCTTTTTGGAAACACTCAGAATGAAATCATATGGGTTGGTTTTTGTTTGTTTCCTGTTCAAGAATTTAAATCTTCTTTTATTAGCTGTCATGATTATTGAGTGGCATTGTGGCTGGCCTTCCCAACCAGGCAGCCCTCCCTTCCCTCTTCTCTCTTCCCAACCCACCCTCCGGACTTTCACCACTTTCCTCTTGTGTTAATTTGCACACCTCACCTGCTCCCCTGTAATTGACTGTTGCTATGTGTGTGGTATTTGGAGGGGCAGGGAAAGAATAATGAGAGGAATGTGCATCTCAGCTTCCTTTGCCTGTTACACAGCCACTGGAGCTGGGTTTCTGCCCTCTCCTTGAAGTTAGTGAAAATACATAAGTAATAATCTTGCACAGCAACTTGAATATCATCCAAAGAACCCAAAGTGCTTTATAAATATGATACCCTTGACACTGAGTGCCACTCATTATTCTCTTTCAGGAGAGGCAAAGCAATCCCCGTCCTAGAGCCCCGCCTTTGAGAACATTAGGTGCTAGACCCTTTGACTCGCACATCTGGGAATGTGAACTAAGAGAACGCTACCTCTCAGGCTCTGGAAGTATCCTGGACTCAGAAGTCTGTGTGATTAAGTGGGTGAGCAGCAGACATCACTACCACCACCCTCCCCAGGCATTTCCCCTGATTAGCCTGTAATCCAGCTTGTATTCTTAATGTGACTATTTTGGTCTGTGGGTTCATATTAGGTTCACAGATGAAAATAAGCAAAATCAAGATCCAAAATTCCACTTAGAACCAGGAAGAAGTTCAATTTAAACTGTAGGATAGTCTTGTTTTTGTGATTATGAATATGGGCTACCTGGGAATTTAATTGAAATTAAAGTATCTCAAATGAACATGGCAAACAACTCTTAAAATTAAAAATAACTGCCACTGACTGTTATTTTTAATTTTGTAATTTGGGGGAAAAAACATCTTAAAGTAATATAAAAATTTAAATTTTTATATAAATAAAACCACCTATTTCCTAGCTAATAAGTGGAATGTCATATCTAAATTCCCAAACTCTTGTTTGTGACAACATTGACCCTGTATTAGAAAGGGCCAGTCATCTCTACCTCAGCTAAATATTATGTACTGGATGTTTACATTTATATTCAAAATCCAGATTCAGACTCTGTACCCTTAACCAATTAGCCTTGATATTGTTTGTGACATCTTGGGGATATTTGAAATACATCCTTGAAAAAGGTATTTTCATAGATATTTGAAAATCGTGGAGTTAGAAAATCTCTTTTCAAAAACAAAGAAATACAATAAGCAGTTATGAATTATTAATGGCTAATATTTTGACCAACTAGAGAGATTTTCATTTTTTTCCTTATTTACTTGAAGGGAACCACTAATTAATCTTGATGGAAGAAAAAATACACTTATTTTAAAGGTGTAAAGGTCGCATAGTGACGCGACATTACAGCTACTCTTTAGAGTAAAGGGAAATAAAATAACTTGTTCTATAACATAGTATAGATGTATAATGTCTCATTGCTTTATTCATTGGAACTTTTGAAAATGAATGTGGTCATTAACCATCTGGTTTACTATGAAGTTAACTAAAAAAGTGTCTCTGAAATGCCCAAATGGGCTTCAACTCCTAATGCTAGTTTATTGCTCCACTGGCACCGACATGCCTAAACTCAAGGGAAGGCAGTGCTGTACTGCAAACACCTGGAATATATTCTCTAGAGTGAAAACAGCAGGGAACTGACCAGAAATAACCTCTCGCATATTATTGTTTCAATTAGACCAAAACAACTTTCCCTTTGAAAACTTAATAATAAACACTGCAGGTCATTCACTTGTTTTGAGCCCCTTTGGGAGAGAGGAGCAGATGTATCCCCTTAGCCAGCCCCCTTGCTGTCATAGAGACAAGAGGCACAAATCAGGACAGATATTGATTTTAATTGGATCCAACAGCACCTACATGCCATATTAATTTTCACATCTTCCTGTAAGAAAAAAATTAAAGTTTGGTTTTGATTCCACCAGGTTGATTAGACAGTGACATGATTAATACATTCATAGACTGAACAATAAGCAAACTCAAGTATCTCTAAAAGCCTTATTGCATACCAAAATCATAGAAGAACATCCATAGTATATTATAACCAGTGAATAGGAGTTTTCTTAATAATTTTCACTAGAGTCTCAAAAGATACAGAAAACAAACAAAAAACTTTTATAAACCTAGGTGTTTTTCTTCTCTTGATTAGAAAAGCCAAATGAAATTATTGCTGCACAAAATTGACTTCAAACTTGATTTCTTTACCCTCACTAGATCCTTACCATCCTCTAAACATAAATGTAATACCATCATCTTTATGAAAACACAGATTCCCCCCCCAATTCTATCTTTCCCCATGATACATTAATTCCACTCATGTGGGACAGTGCAGTATGTTCTTTACTTATTCTATTGATTGATATACAAAATTTAGTTGGTTGCTGACCCCATCCCAAAGTAGTTCTCAGACTTGTCTGGGCTCCAAATTTAGACATTCTGTATCAGCAGCTCAAAGTGGAGCCCAAGAGTCTGTATTAATAACTAAGCTCCATGTAATTCTGATAGAGAATTCAAGTTTTGGGGAACACTGACCTGGCATCTTGAGCCTAGGTAATAATGACACTTAAAAGAGACAGAGAGGGCCTAAAAGAGAGCAATATCAATATTAAGTCATTTTTTTCCATTAGTGGCAAAACAAGCCCCTAAAACTGCAATCATAGATCTCACATGATAGTATTTGTATTGATTTATCTTCATTTGTTCAGCTATCCAACTAACATTCATTGAGAACTATTTCAGCAGTAATGTACTGGGTATCTAGGGAGAAAATGCTGAAGAAGATAAGGATTTTTATTGTTACTAAGACAAGTCTATAATTTATATGTGTGTGTGTGTTTATTTACAAGGTTTATCTGTGAGAAGAGGAAAAAAATAACATAAGAGTAAAGTGAGTTATTTGGCAGGAAAAAAACTATCAATTCTTTTCCTCTTATTTACCTAAAAAATTCCATATTTTCAATTTTGGCTCAAATATATAGTTTTCCGTCACATCTATAGACAAAGGATTGTTTTAATAGAAAGTGATATATTCACACTCTTATCATTGAAATACGCTTTTGTGTTTATGATAGGGAAATATATTTATGCTAAATTATAAATTAAAAACAGATTTCAAGATACTATATATACTATAATACATTTTTGTGATAAGAACTATCTATTTGTATGCTAGAAAAAAGGTTCTGTCTAGTGAGATTACGGATTATTTTTAGCTTTGTTCTAAATTTTCTAAATTTGCAACAACCACATATTAGTGTTTGTTTACATATTACTTTAATAATAGGTAAAAAAGTATTTTCAAGTTATTATTACATAACAACTGGGAACTTGTGAAACAATCAGGGTGACAGAAAGTAAGATTAAATGAAGAACATTCTGGAAGGGTACTGTTGGAGCTCTTTAATCTTCCTCTTTTCTTCTGCATTCTCAGACTACATGGGGGGAGTTTCAGGACAGTACTCTTATTTAGAGAAAAGTCCTGAAGTTAAACTATATGGCTGAGGTTAAGACAAATCCTAGCTACAGACCTGGGACTAGTCGATCTCCACCAAGTCTTCAAGGAAGCATACAAAATCTTATTTGAAAATCTTGGGCAAAGTATTAAATAACACACAGTCCTTGGGTTTGAAAATATCAATACTTGGAAATGAAAAATACCTATCCCTATCTATACTATACTTGGAAATTGGGAAGGTCAGTAGTAATTTCCAAACGTGTGGAAATTTTCGGAGTAAGTTAGCAATAGTCCTAGTAAATTTTTATCAAAATTGGTTTATTTTATTGCTGCCTCTTTAACATTTGAAGTGACTTATCATCAAAAACATACTATAGAATTAAGAAAATATGGATAAAATTAAACAAACAAACAAACGAAAAACAAGATCAAGCTAAAAAGCAAAGAGAAATAATACTAAAGCCAAGGGCCTTAATGTTAGTTGGTTTGTATAAAGGCAAAGGAAAAAAAGAAATGGTGACAACAGCAAAACAATAGGCACAATTTACTGAGCATTTGCTACATGATGGACACTGCTGGGAAGTTTACATAAATCATCTCCTGGCTTGACACAACCCTAAAAGATAGATAATAATAACCACGTGTACCTGTGAGAAAATAGAACTCAGAAAGATTAAGTGAATTGCTCAAGGCCATTTCACATCAAGCAAATGGTGGAATAACTCCATATTATATCATGTTACTTCTAAAATGTTTAGAAAAATACTATATATTCATTTTTTTTTCTTTCAGTCAGTCATCGAACATACCGGTGAAAACAAATAGACAAAACTCCCTGCCATCATGGTCTTTCTAATTGGAAGAGAGAGCAAAATAATATAGATGAGTAAATTATATAATATGGTGGATAGTGGTTAAATGCTATGAAGGAGAATTAGGCACGGAAGAATCCTAAGTAATTTTTTTTTCTCATTTCCTTCGTGTAAAGATTTTGTAGGGTCTCAGATGGGCACTTTTCTTATTAGGGAGACTACTTCATGGACGGTGTAGATGCCTGACCACTGTGCTGTACACCTGAAGCTGAAGCTGAATCCTAAGTAATGTTGATGGAGAGTGGGAAGTGGGGCACCTCCTGGAGGGCTTCGCCTTCCGAAAATTGAGGTACCTTTTAATAACATTTGAGAGGTATAGACACTACAGTATCTTGATTATTTGCAAAGAAAGATATACACAATCTTTTTGGAGGGAGTTTGGGCTAGGTAAAGCTGTTTTCTAATCTGAAAATAGGCTACATGTGATCTGGTAGTTCTTTTCCACATTTTAGTCTTAAAAGTAGTGTCGTGAAGAGGAATTTTTACCTCTATCTCTTTTTTACTTTTCTTTTTTTAATTTTATTTTTTATTTTAACTCTTTTTTGTTTCTCTCACTTCACTGATTTTAAGATTTTAAGTCAGTTTTGGAGCTTGGCAAAGTTTGTTTCAGCCAAAGCTTCCTTGTTCTCTAAGCAGGTTTTCCCAAGCTCTGGTTTAAAAGACCCCCTGGAGAAGCACTACAAGACAAACACTAATTAGCGTAACAATTTATTAAGGAAGATCTTTGATCTTTTCTCACCTATCCAGATGCCTAGTTCTGCTTTGTCTCCACAATTATAAAATGTGTTTACATAACTAATTAACACAACAGATTGAGTTTTACTGGGTACATGATAAGTGATCCAAATGGTTGATCTCCTGATAAAGGAGGAAGTCTTCGGAATTAGCACTTCCTTAGATATCCAAATGAAAGTAACTACTGTCAAGTTCCCATAAAACAAAAGTTCTTAAGGTTCCCAAATGGGATATTTTATTATAGTAAGCTTCAGTATTTGAACTCTCACTACAGAATGTTTTATAAGAAAAATATGTAAATACAGCAAATTCTGGGCTATTTTCAGAGATGGAACAAGCTTTTAAAAATATTGTGTTTATTTTTCTCCTCTAAATTCTCCTATTTGTAACATAAACAAATTTTAGATAAAGCATTTTGCGGAAAATTTGACTTACTTTGTTTAAGCTCACATTTAGAAATGAAGAGTTGATAGTTGTAAATAAAACCAGTTGTGGAGATTATAAAGTTTAAGGTAAGATTTTTGTTACAAAAATTCTAATATTATTCACACTCTTATTTACTTATAATTTTAAAAATTAGAATCTTACTATTTCATTTTCCATTTAACACCTTCCATTGTATATTTAGAACTCTAAAAATATTTTTTCTTGTAGAGAAGAACCACATATTTTCAAGGGCAAGTGAATGTCTACATCAAAAGGTTTGAGTCAGGGTTAAAAGTCCAAAAATCTTTTCCTCTCCCAAGAGCAGGTAAGATATACACATTTTTGCCCATCCTTGATTTTTGAATTTGAAATTCAGTTCATTCTTCTGAGAGGTAATTGTTTATGCATACTTGGAAAAACTCAACTTTCTGTGGAGAGGGCAAGATAGAGACTTGTGATTACAAAACAGTTTGACAACTTAAGTGCAAATGAATCAAAAACATGTGGATTAAATTTCCCTTGAAACACACATGATTTTTAAAAATTAAGAGGAAAGGGGCTTGGCAACAAGCATTTTACTTTTTGCCAAGCCCAAAGCATTTGAAAAATAATCCAGATTGTGGTTGGATTCTCTCCTCCATAGTCAATTCTCAATTTCCGTATGTCGATATCTGAACTTTCAAATCACAAATTCAATATATAGATATATAACTACTTGAGTACATCTGTTTTTACAATTTTTAATTCCATGTTATTTTAGGATCACTAGAAGTCAAAATCATTGTGAATAAATTGAATCAGGGGGGTGGGGAGAGCTCCCTCATTAGAGGCACACATTCTCAAGATAAATGACAGTAAATGACAGTAAGCTTATTCTAAAGAATACCAGCCTATGAAAGGACATCTCACACACTGGGAGAAGCAATTGCATTCAGGGAAAATCCTATTATGTATTTTAAGATAATCAAGAAAGTGAAGGTCCTTTAGACTGCTAGGAAACCTGGAAGAGGGCATACCTTTAATCCATCGTGTGTGTGTTTGCGTGTGTGTGTTTGCGTGTGTGTGTGTGTGTGTGTGTGTGTGTGTGTGTGTATTTCTTTTTTTGTATGATCAATAATCTGATCAACATTACTGAATGAAAATACCCTCAGGAATACAAAGTCTCACCTGTATTTATAGAAGATATACTATCCTAATATTGAACATTTTCTCTTATAATTATAAAGTACTTTCCCCTTATAAAGTAATCCAGATAGCATAAAATATCCTGTTTGCAGACAATGAAAAATACAATGTCATTATATTCTTAAATGTCTTATTTGCATGAGGCTTTAGGATTCCCATATAGTAAATATTTTAAAAATCTGTTGACTATATGTAAACATGAAAAAGGAAGGAAGGAAAGAAAAAAAAGGACAGAAGAAAGGGAAGAAAGAGGGAAGGGAGGGAACAAAGGAAGGAAGAAAGGATAGAGAAGGCAAAGAAGGAAGGAAGAAAAGAAAGAAAGAAAGACTGAATTCCTAGATTTCCTTCAAAGGTAATTTTTGGAGAGTAGGAATGCAAAAGCACTAAGTATCTTTGGGGTATTTAGAAGCTAAACTATAAGGATAGCAAAGATGAACAGCGGCAACATAAAACAAAACCATTACTATCTATGAGTGCTAACTCTGTTCTAGACACTGTTGTAGCTGCTTCACAGGCATTACCTGTTTTCATGTCAACATGAACTCACAAGAAAATGAGGATTATAGGTTAATTGACTCACCTAAGTCTATAGGACCCTATTCAGAGTCAGGCCCTTCTCATTCTAGAGCTCAAGCACTTAATCACTTTGTCTCCTCCCCTAATGGGAGCCTCCCTCACTCCAAGACTCATTTGTTAGTTCAAACCCTTCATTATCAATTAGGAAACCGTCATCTAAACCAGTTACTGATTTCAGTAATATGTCCTTCCTGAGAGTCCAATAGGATCCCTGAAGTGAATCTTATACAGGGGTCAACAGTCCCCCATGTTTTATATTCAAAATCTTTTCTAGTTTCATAAATAGACAGTTATCCTTTAGGAAATGGAAGCCAATCAAGTAGACTTACATTAAGTACCCATGTAATAGAACCTCTTTACAGAGACCTTAAAAGATTTTAAGTCATATACATTTTAAAAAATAAACTTGCTCAGAAACCTCAAAAAAGTTTATTATTTTCTCATGAGTGATATATATTATTAATCTCCAATTGGAAGATAAAAGAAAATGTAAATAGAATCTCAGATATTTAGCCTCCTTGATCAGGTCAATAACCTTTAAATGTATCTGCAAATCAATATATAACATCTTCATAGTTAGATTCATTTTAGTAATAATTAATTACTAAGATCAGTTTTTTTAGATTCAACTATTTGCTGTTCTAACTTCCAAAACTGTTAATTTCCATGGAACCAAATTTTTAGTAAACATGTTACTTAAAAGAACAAATGTATCCCTTGAAAAAAAATATATTATAGATCAGAATATTTTCAAATAAAATGATTCCTACTCTCTGAATATGGTCATTTTTTTTCTCCCTTCAATATTTAAGAAAGCCAAATTAGTTTATGGGACCTATACTTTACTAGAAAACTCTGTGAATGGAAAATAGTCATTTAAACTTATTGGTTTAACATTCATTAAGCATCATTATTTTCAAGACATTGTATTCTGCCTTTAAGGAAACTGAAACAGGCACAACCTTTATCTCTTTACTATGTGTGGTATAAGGATATGATCCCTGGAATTAAAGAAGCGTTCCTTTTCCCCCAATTTATCATGTCTTTACTACCCTGTGAAACTTGAGCGCAACTCTCAACCAGTTAAATGTATTGACTGTATCTATTAACTACTAGCCTCAAATATTCCCTTTGCTGTTGCTCTTTACCTAAGTTGAACCTGTTGAACCTAGGTTCAAACAACAGAAAAGAATTATTGGTAAAGTAAAAATAGATATTAAAGAAAGAACCAGTATATATATTTGCTTGGAAGTTAAAAGTCATTTTGAGGCATTTTCTATACTTTTGACTTAACTCATTCAACAAGTAAGTATGGCACACCTCTGTTTTAGGTATCTGGTATTAGAGATAAATAAAAGTCAACAAGTCACTATTCTCAAGGAGCTTACATTCCAGAAACACTTAGGTAGCCTCCCTGTTTCCTCCCCAGGATTTTGCCACAGAGGCAGAAGGGAACCTGGGGGTCACCTGGAAATTCTTTGTACTGGGATTTTCTTACATTACCAAGTGTAACATCCATGTAATATTTAACTCAAAATAATAACACTTGAAAGTAAACTTTATGATATTGAATCATCAACTGAGTTTTCCCTGAAGGACCCACGATAACTAAAGGTAATTTGTGAGGGGCACATTCTTCTCCCTTTTGGCAACATACAAAATAAACCCCTTCAGAGTTGCCACCTGTGGGGTATGGGTTGACCACCCCCTTCTTCCACCCTCAGACCACAAGGCTCATTCTTGCCCTAATGAAAGGCTGATTGATTGAGTCACCTTCCCCACCGTTGACACTCTTATCTTTCTCAGCTTAGCAGTAACAGACATGACCTGCTCCCTACCAGCTGGGCCCAGTGTGAGGGGCCCGTCCATCACTCTGTTTCCCCACTCCATCTGTTCTCCCTTCCTCCTCCAAATTTCAGCCCATATGCCTACTGGCAGCAACCAATATGTCTGTCTGTCAGTAGCTCTGTAATGAGACCAATTTATAAGGTCACATAATCCTGACTTTTCAGAAAAAAAAAAAAAAATCCCATGCCCCAGTTATTGAAAGTCACCTTCACCTCTAGTTCTCATGGCTGTGGGAGGCCATGTAGGAACCACCAAAAAAAAAATAATTTAGAATTAATTTCAAGTGGTCTTTTGTTTTCACCAAATTTCCTTAAAAAGGTAGCCCCCCTCCTCCCACCATTTAGCTTTATTTGCCAATGTATTTAGCTAGAAGTTGCAAAACGAAAATATTGACCTTTAGGGAGGAAACTAAGTTCTAGAGACAATTTAGCTTATTCTGTCAAATAAGTGAAAACTCTACTACTTCAATTCCAGCAGTGTTTGTGGTTATCAGCACACCCTCCCTCTTACTTGCATGCACAGGATTTCCAAGGACCTGTCAGTAAGAGTTGTACGTTTGTATGGCACAGCAGAATTTTCCCCAGGAACATTTTGTGTGTGTCTTCAGCTGACTAGTTCAAATTAAATTTTGTGTCAGTTTTGTCCAGAGGCTAAGAGCACCTCATTACATTTTATTGAATTCAAATAATTGCAATCAAAATATTTGCAAGTGAAATGCAACCAGTGAGTCTTATTTTATGATATAAGCTGTCATGAGCAATTTATTACATTTCTCTTCTATACAGCATGGCACCTTCCACCACTCAAATCCCTAGAGACTATGCTGAATAACTGCTAATTATTATGTGTGGATCTTGCTCCATGTTTAACAGGAACAGATGAAGACCAAACACTTAAGTGAATTTTTAAAAAGCATTTCAGGACATGTAAAATTTGAGGATTATCAGATTTTGCTTTTTCTGTCATTTAGGGACTCATGCTGGCTGGTTAGAAAGCTCCTCCAGGATTGAATTTTGAGCTGCCCAGCAATAAACTGTTATCTTTCTCAATGGAAAAAAAAAGTTTTTCCCTTATGCTCTTGTTTTAAGTCACTGATAATATCAGCCTATGAATCCTGAACCTGCCCTCGGATTGAAGACCTGGGGTCACTGATCTGATTCACAAAGACCTAGGGGGATGGTTCACCCTGGATTGGTGATTACTCGTACTTCGCACTGATTATTGGCCAGCTATTTTCCTGTATGTTACCTCATCTAATATTGTATCTGGAATCTGAAGGATCATTTGAATCTTACATAGATGTTTGGCTTCTTGTCACCTATCACCTAGAACTTTCAGAATTCCCTGTAACAGTTTGGAGCCAACCAAAGCTGCCTCATAGTTGGTGGGTTTTATTTAAGGTCTTCTAAACCTGAAGCTTGTATGAAGCAGCCTGCATTCTAGGATTCATTGCTCAGCTTTGCTGCAGGGTTCAGAGTTGATTTCCTGGTCACAGTCACTCCTCTCCCCTCTTCCGCTCCTACCTTTGCCTCCCCTTTCCATTATCAACTTAACTTTGAACTAAAAAAGTAAGTGGGTAGAGGAGGCAGTCAGTGAAATGAACAACAAACCTTGCCATGCCTCAATGTTTTCCATTTTTAAGTCAGTTTACTGCTTACACTTCATTTCTATATTCCTCATTTTTCGAACCACAACTTTCTACTGGTAAAAATCTTAGTTACCTCTCCAATAACTAAGCTTAATTCTAGTGTTAAATGTTGATTACGCAGCTGATCATAATCCTTTACAGCAGCAAATAAAATACTCAGTCTTATGTAGATCGTGCAGCAGATGAGGTAGAAAACTGCATGTTCTTAATGTGCTAATTTTGTCTCTCTCGGGGCTTCCTGTTGCAATTGATGTTTATTAATTTGTATACAATATAGCAAAACCTAGATGTGATATCTCCCAAGTCTGGGCTGTTTTCAGTAACTAATATACTCAATAATAATTAAATGCACTTTACCTAAAGCTAAATATTTTGTTTTCTATGTTAAAGTATTAAGCCGAGCATATAAGTATCTGTTTATATTTTTTATTTTTGATAATGAGGATTGTCAGACTTTGAGATTTTGTTTAATTTATTAAAAATAGCCTATTGTCTTTTATATATATCATTTTACTGGTAGGGTTTAATTTCCAGTAATAACAACAGACCTATGGATGTATATAGATCTATCTATGAGTACATTCTTTTACCTAATTTCTCTTTTAATTGGTATTTGCAGAAAAGCTGGCTGAGTTTGCTATTTAGACTATAGCTAAAGAGCAAAATTGATCAGCTTGAATTAGATATTAAGAAAATACATAGCATATTCTAGGCAATGAAATTTGGGTGTATTTAAATCTCCATATTTTTTAATAAAAATGGGAACTTGCCTAATTTATATTATAAAATTATTTATCATTGTGGAATAAAGGTTTTAGGAATAAAGTCTCTAGACATAAATTGGTGATTAGATATTTAAAAACTGTTTTGCATCTATATTTCTGTCTCTAATTTACAGGCTATAGAAAACAACAGGGTTGTGAAAAAATGACCTATAGCCTATTGTGTCTAACATTGAATAACTGAAGTATTCAGATATATGTAGACCAAAGCGATAGATGAAAATGGTATTGCATAAACATGAAAGTAGTGGGTTGGCTTCACCATAACATGGGGAATACCTCAGCTTACCTTCTTAAACCACAAATAGCACAAGTCAGGTGCTTTGCTGGAGGAAAAAGAGGGATCCAGAAAAGATGCATGAGTCACTAGAAAAGAAAAAAGAGAGAGAGGAAGAAAGAAAGGAAGGAAGGAAGGAAAGGAGGAAGGAAGGAAGGAAGGAAGGAAGGAAGGAAGGAAGGAAGGAAGGAAGGAAGGAAGAAAAAAAGGAAAGAAAGAAAAAAGAAAGAAAAGAGAATTAAGAAAGAAAGAGAAAGAAAGAGAGAGAGAGATTGAGAGAGAGAGAGAGAGAGAAAGACAGAAAGAAAGAAAGAAAGAAAGAAAGAAAGAAAGAAAGAAAGAAAGAAAGAAAGAAAGAAAGAAAGAAAGAAAGAAAGAAAGAAAGAAAGAAAGAAAAGAGAAAGAAAGAAAGAGAAAAAGTGTTCAGTTATGAGAGTGAAAGCTGTGCAGTGCCACTGGAAAGCAGAGTGCTGGGACTACAAGCGGAGAACCAGGGTTAGAGAGATTAGCAGAGGCCAGATCAGGAAGGTCCAGCTAAGCAGTTTAGAGTTTATCCTAAGGGCAAAAGCTTTTTAAAAGAGGATTAACATGATAGTGTTACATGCTAGGAAGAAGCCTCTAGTTGCTTGCAGTATGAAAAGTAGAGGGGTCTGGGGAGGGAATGGAGGTAGGAGAACAAGTGCAATAATATAGTCTTGGCAAGAAATGTTGAGGGTCTGAAGCAGCGTGAATGGAGAAAAGAGACCCAGTTAAAGTTATTATGGAGTTAGAATTATTAGGACGTGGTGACTGACTGGATTTCGATGTTTAGAAGCAGCAGGAGGCAAAGAGAGATCAGAGTTTCTCATTTGAGTAAATGAGTTACTCTCTTCAGGCAAGCAGGAGGAGGAACAGGTTTTGAGGGGATATATGCTAAATTCTTTTTTCAATTTTACATTTGGGAACTGTTGATTTGAAGTGTCTGTGGAAAGTGGATGTAGAGAAGCTCGTTATGCAGTTAAAGCTCTGAAAGAGAAATCTAGGAGAAGATTTGGATTTGGAAGTTTCAAGGAGAGATAAACTTTTAAGTCATAGAAGGATATCCACTGTCCAGAGTTCCTTATCTGCTTGCTACATACTAAAACAGGACTCAAAACACCCTTCCCTCATTGAGTCAGAAGCCTTTCTTTTCTACTGATATCTCAGGTATTAATCCTGATCTACCTAAGAAAGGGTTTTCCAGGTTTGGGGTTGAACTGAAGCAACTGTCCTAAAGGTCATTTCCCTAGTATTATACAAAAGGCACCGTCTAGTGTACCTATTGTTTCTGGAGCCACACGCTTATAGTAAAATCGCCCATGTTGTTGGGCAGCGAGAAAATGTCTTTGTGGTGGACTAGGTTGAATACATTAGCCGTGAGTTTTCCTAGCTGAGAAATTTGTACCAGAACAACCTCACTGATGATGTTTTCTCTGGAAGTTACCCTTCTATCCTTCCATCCTGGAGCATTTATAGACAGTTTATTTTCATGTATGCACTTCCTCTCTTTTTCACCTCAGACAAGTAAATTGCAAGACACTAGACATCAGCGACTACCATATCAAGCTCACTATCTCTACCCCTTCTTTCTGTAGTTTCCCCACATGTAGACTCCCCACATTTAATGGTTTACTATTCCCTTTTTCCTGTTAACTCAGGCTTGAAGCACAAAGAACTCTGGAGGCTTCAATTTCCATCCAGAGGAACCCACCAGGTACAAGCTAAGGGTGCTCCTTATCAGTTACTTCAAGACACAACACCTTAAGAATGGCCTTTGGGCTCCCAAGCACTTAGATCCAACTTCTTCTCATTGATACTCTGATATTAATGATCTAATTACTACTGGTAACAGCTCAAGTAACACTTGTCCCATTGCCACCATTTGCAAGGCTAGAAATTTAATTTTATCCATGTCCAAGTTTCTGTTCAGTCCTCTAGTTCCTCTTGTTTTAACCAACTTTAGGATTGGAGCCCTGAATCTGCCCTCCATCCCAGTTGCTCCATGAAGTTTTGAAGCTTTGCTACATGCACACACATACAATCCTTTGAGGACCTTTGACCTTCTTGTATTTTTAGGGGTCAATGTGGCCAAAGATATGGTCAACAATCCTACTATTCACCAATATCCATTACTCCTCTACCCTGGGATGTTTGGAATTTACTTCCTTTCAGCACTTGTGTCTTGTCTAGTGAAATGTGATTGGAAGTGACAGTTATGAGTCCAGATTTCGGAAACTCCATTTGTCTGGATTCCTGAGTGAGGATGAATTTGGAGCAGAGACAACACATCCTAATTCCCATCAATCTTCAATAGAAATGCAGCATGAGTGAGAAATAAACCTTTATTGTTTTAATCCACTGAGATTTTTTTTTTGATTGCTAGGTACTATAGTATAAACTAGTCTATCCTGATGAACAAAATCATCTTTCTCTCTTTTCTGGTTTTGGACACTACTATATGTTAACTGGCTACTTATCACATCTGGGTTCTGCTGATTACCAGTGCCAGGATGATTCTTGCCAAGGACATTGGCACCCTGAATTCACAAGGAATAAAGAGAGAGAGAGAGAGAGAGAGAGAGAGAGAGAGAGAGAGAGAGAGAGAGAGAGAGAGAGACCGATATATCCTCTATATGGGAAGACAGAAATGGCAAATACTGGTCCTAATCTTGTTCCAATCACTGGACTAACTATTTTCCTTCAGTGAAAGACAGACCAACTTTTTAAAAAAATCAACTTTATTGAATTATAAATTATATTTTAAAAATATATAAATTTAAAGGTACAGTTCAAGGTATATGCTTGTGTGGCTACCCCACCATTAAGGATGCAGAACAGTTCTACTACCTCAGAAAGTTCCCCCATATTCACTTGCAGTCAATGCCCCTCCATCCATTATTTTGATGTGTATCACCATAGCATAGTCTTTCCTGTTCTAGAATTTCATACGTATTACATGGTATGCAAGATTCCATGTGGCTTCTTTCTCTCAACATAATGTTTCTGAGGTTCATCCATGTTGTTGAGTATATTAGTATTTCATTGATTTGTATTACTGAGTAGTATTCCTTAGGCAAATGGGCCATGATTTTTTATTTATTCACCTGCTAATGACATTTGGGGTGATTCTGGATTTAGTTATTGAAAATAAATATCTAGAAGTAAAATTACTGAGTTATAAGTTAAGTTTTTGTTTAAATTTATAAGAAACTCCCAAACTATTTTCCAAAATGATTACATAATATTATGCTCCTCTATACATTATATGCGAGTTCCAGGTCATGTCAATTTTAATTTGTATTCTCTGATGACTAATGATATCGAGCAATTTTTCATGTATCATTGTATGTCTGTATGTCTGTGTCTCTGTATCTATGTGTGTGAAATATCTTTTGAGTCTCTCGCTCATTTAAAAATCTTGTGTTTATCTTTTTATTAGCGAGTTGTAGGAGTATTTTTAATGTTCTACATGCAAGTTCTTTTTTCAGATACATACACATTGTGATTGTTTTCTCCTAGTCTGTAGCTTACTTTTTCATTTCACTAATAATGCCTTATAAAGAACAGTAATTTCTAATTTATATGAAATCCAATTTGTAGTTTTTCTTTTCTTATTTCTTAAAAATATTCTTTTTTTTGGTGTACTAAGAAAACTTTCTCTGCTCCAAGGTTAAAAAGGTAATTGTCATGAAGAATACTCATCTATATTTTCTTCCAGAAGTTTCATAGTTTTAGGTCTATAATGTGTTCCTAGTTAGCTTTTGTGGAAAATGAAAGATAGAGGTCAAGTTTCTCTATTTAAATAAATATTTAATTATTCTAGCACCATTTGTTGACAAGATTATTTCAACATTGAATAATGTTGATGTTTTTCAAAAATCAATTAACTATGTGTGCAACTTTATTTTTAGACTTTCTAAAATCCTGCTTTATTGATCTATATGTCTATTTCCATGCCAATACCACATTATCCTAATTAGGTCTATAGTAAGTGTTGAAATCAGATGGTAAAAACTTTCCAAATTTGTTCTATTTTTTACAAAGTTGTATTGTCTAATCTAAGTCCATTTAATTTCCATAAGAATTTTGATATCAATGTATTAATTTCAACCAGAAATCCTGCTAGGGTTTTGGTGGGAAATACATTGAATCAAGAATTGATCACTTAAAAAATATTGAGTCTTTTTTATTTCATAATTTAGTGTATCTCTCCAATTAGTTAAATCTTTAATTTTTCTTAGCCATGTTTTCTGGTTTTGGAAGTAAGCAAGAATATAGAAAAATGTATGTCAATACATTTGGCAACTTTAATAAAATGGACACATTTTTAGAAAAAATTTCAAAACTGACACAAAATATTTTTTAAATGTAAATAACCCTATATCTATGTGGGAAAAAAAACATTAATTCATAATCACAAAGCCTCTTCTACAAGACTCCTATAGGTCATTGACAGCTCTGTATTAAATGTCTGACAGTCCATCTTAAAATTCATATGGAATCTTAAGGGACCTCTAATAGCCAAAATAATCTGAAAAAGAAGGATATAGTTGGAGGTCTCAAACTTCCTGATTTCAAAATTTACTACGAAGCAAAAGTGATCAAAATAGTGTAGTACAAGCATAAAGAGACATACTCGTACAGACCATTGAAATAGACTAGAGAACCCAGAAGTAAACCTTCACATAAATGGTTAAATGATTTCTGACAAGGGTTCAAGACCATTCAATGGAGAAAAGACAGTCTTTTCAACAAATTGTGTTGGTGAAACTGGATTTCCATGTGTAAAAGAACGAATTTGGATCCTTCCCTTACATATACAAAAATTAACTCAAAGTGGACCAAAGATCTGCACATAAGAACTAAAACTATAAAACTCTTAGAAGGAAACATAGGGGAAAATCTTCATAACATTGGATTTGGCAATGATCTCTTGGATATGACATCAAAAGCATAGGAATCCAAAGAAAAAATAGATAAATTGAACTACATAAAAATTAAAACTTTTGTACATCATAGGGCACTATCAAGAGAGTGTTATCGTATGGCCGAGCAATCCCTCTTCTGGGTATCTACCAAAAAAACCTGAAAACATTTATCCATAAAGATATATGCACCCCTATGTTCATTGCAGTATTATTAATGGTGGCCAAGACATGAAAACACCCAAAGTGTCCTTTGAGAAATGATTGGATAAAGAAGATGTGGTACATATATACAATGGAATATTACTCGGCCATAAAAAGATGAGATACTGCCATTTGTGACAACATGAATGGATCTTGAAATTATCATGCTAAGCAAAATAAGTTAGAAAGAAAAAGCCAAGATCATATGACTTCACTTATATGTGACATATAAAACTGAAAGCAACAAACAAACAAACAATTCATAGACGTAGACAATAGTTTGGTGGTTACCACAGGGTAAAGGGGGGTCAAATATATGGTGATGGAAAGAGAACTGACTCTGGGTGGTGAACACACAATGCAATATATAGATGATGTATTATAGAATTGTACATTTGAAATCTATATAATTTTACTAATCAATGTCACCATAATAATTTAATAAAAATTATTTTAATAAAGAGAGTGAAAAGGCAACTCATAGAATGGGAAAAAAATATTTGCAAATCATATATCTGACAAGGGGTTAATACGTGAAATTCATAAAGACCCCTTATAACTCAACAACAAAAAAGCAACCCAATTAACAAATAGGCAAAGGACTTGAATAGACAATTCCCCAAAGAAGATATACGAATGACCAATAAGCATATGAAAAGATGCTCAATATCACTAATCATTAGGGAAATGCAAATTAAAACACAATGAGATACCACTTCACACTCGTTAGGATGACTATTATTAAATAAAAAAGAAAGAAAGAAACGTACAAGTGTCAGTGAGGATATGGGGAAATTGACTGGAATCCTTGTGCCCTGCTAGTGACAATGTAAAATGGTGCAGCCTCTCTGGAGAACAATGTGGTGATTCTCCAAAAAATTAAAAACTGAATTACCAAATGAGCCAGCAATTTCACTATAGGTCTATACTTGAAAGAGTTGAAAGCAGATACTCAAACAGATGTTTATACACCCATGTTCAAAGTAATGTTGGTCTACCATTCGGTTTTAAAACGGAAGGAAATTCTGACACATACTATAACTATTAATAGGTGAATCTTCAAGACATTATCCTAAGTGAAATAAACCAGTCAAAAAACGGAAAAATGCTGTCTGATTCCACTTATATAATGTAACTAAAATAGTTAAATTTACAGAGACAGAAAACAGAATGATAGTTGTCAGGGACTGGGAGAAGGAGGCGGTAAGGAGTTCTTTAATGAGTACGGAGTTTCAGTTTGGGAGATAAAGTTCTGGAAATGAATGGTAGTGATGGTTTCACAGAATTGTGAATGTATTTAAAGCCACTGAAGTGTACACTTAAAAATGGTTTGAATGGTAAATTTGTGTTACATATTATATGTATATAACATATAATATATATTTATGTTATACTACACACACACACACAGACACACACACACACCTATATGTTTGACAATAGGGAAATGCAAATTAAAATACAATGAGATACCACTTCACACTCATTATGATGACTATTATTAAAAAAGAAAGAAAGGAAGGAAGGAAGGAAGGAAGGAAGGAAGGAAGGAAGGAAGGAAGGAAGGAAGGAAGGAAGGAAGAAGGAGAAAGAAAGAAAGAAAGAAAGAAAGAAAAGAAAGAAAGAAAGAAAGAAAGAAGAAAGAAAGAAGGAAGGAAAGAAGGAAAGGAGGAAAGAAAGGAAATTACAAGTGTTAGTGAGGATATGGGAAAATTGAGATCATGATAATCTCACATGATAATACATAATCTGATAAATTTCACCAGGGAAATCTATCTAAATTGGGAGATATCTTGGTGGGAAGAATTTTAATTATGAATTCAATATCTTTAATAGATTTAGGGCCATTTAAATTTTCTATTTCTTCATATGTCAGCTTTGGTGGGTTATATTTTTCAAACAATTGTCCATTAAAAAATATGTATTCATTGGCATAAAGGTGATCAAAATATTCTGTTATGCTTGTAATGTCATTAAGACTTGTTATGTATGCACTTTCATTCCTGATATTGGCAATTTACATCCTCTCTTTGTTTTTCACATCAGTTAGCTAGTATTTCTGCTTTTTATTATTTCTTTTAACTATTATTATTCTAACTTCTTAAAGTGGAAGCTTAACTCATTGATTTAATCCTTACTTCTTTCTAATATAAGCTCTTAATGTTATAAATGATTTTTCTAAGGACTGCTTTAGCTCCATTCCACAAATTTTGACATGTTGTATGTGATTTCATTTATTGAATGTATTAATATTAATTTTATGATCCAGTAGATGATCTGTTTTGTTAAATATTCCCTATACACTTGAAAAAGTTTGTGTATTTTGCATTTGTTAGGTACAGAGTTCTATAAATTTCCATTAGATCAACTTGTTTGATAGTGTTTTTTAAATCTACCGTGTTTCCCCGAAAATAAGATCTAGTCAGAAAATGAGCTGTAATTCATTCTTTGGAGCAAAAAGTAATGTAAGACCCGGTCTTATTTTACTATAATATAAGACCGGGTCTTTAATATAATAATAATATAATAATATAATATAATATAATATAATATAATATAATATAATATAATACCAGATCTTATATTAATTTTTGCTCCAAGAGCTGATTATCTGGCTAGGTCTTATTTTTGGGGAAACACAGCATACCCATACTGATTTTGCTTTTGTTGACATGAACTACTAATAATTGAAAGACTATGCTAAAATCTGTCCATTTTCCCCTTTAGTTCTGTTTTTTTTGTTCCATGTTTTATTAAGCATCAAGATTGTAAAATTTTTGTGATATCTTTAATTTATAATCTACAATAATATTATCTTTGTAATATCTTTTATCATTAAAAATGACCCTTTTGTCTCTGTTATACACTTCTTTTGAGACTGTTTTTCTTGATTATAATATTGTCAATAGCTCCCTTATTCTTAGTGTTTTATGGTATATACATTTCCCAACCTTTTACTTACAACCAGTGTTAGTCTTGGTTTTCCTTCTTTAACCATTTCAACAACTTCTGCCTTTTAATTGGAATGTTTTGCTCATTTACATTTAATGTGTAGTACATTGCCATTTGTTTTCTCTTTGTGCTCTCTGTTTTTGTGTCCTTTTTCTTCCTTTCTGTGTTATTTTAGATCGATTGTTTCATAATATTATTATGTCCTTTCTCTTCTATTGCCTTTATACAATACTTCATTAGCTTATTTTCAGTGATTGCTCTAGAAACTATAATATGTATTCTTACATTATCATAGTTTGCCTCAAATTGAAGTTACTTCTATTTAATATAAAAATCTCATTATTCTGTTTATATGCTTTCTTGCCCTTTGTTCTATGTTTATCATATACTCATCTCCACATAAATTATAAACCCTACAATGTATTGTTTTTTACTTTAAATGGTCAGTTGAATTTTTAAACATTATGAAAAACAATGATATTTACTCATATTAGTATTTCCAGTGTTCTTTATTGCTTCCTATAGATCCCAATTTCCTTCTGGGATTATTTCCTTTTACCTGAGAACTTCCCCTAGCATATTTCTTAGTGTGGGTTTACTGGTAACAAAGTCTCTGAAATATTGTTCATCTGAAAATGTCTTTAATCTACTTTCATTTTTGAAAAAATTTTTCACAAATATATAACTGACAGTTTTCTTTCTTTGTCCCTTTAAATATGCTATTCCATTTTTTTGCCTAGCTTCTATTTCTTCTGATGAAAGGACTGACATTATTCTTATCATTGTTTTCTTTTGTATAATATGACTCCTTTTCTAGCTGCTTTTGTCTAAAATACAGCAGTTTGACAATTTTGTGCTTAGAAGTGGTTTCCTTGGTAATTATTCTGCTTGTGGTTCACAGGATCTGTGGGTTTTATGTTTTATCAAATTAGAAGATTTGCAGCCAATAATTCTTTAGTTTTTATGAAATATACTCTTTCCTCTTCTTCTGGGAATTTTCCTTAATACTGTTAAGTATGTCATTGAAAGCTTTTTTCTAAATATACATATATATATATGTGTGTGTGTGTGTGTGTATATATATCTTTTTCTTTTGCTTCAGCATGGATGATTTCTACTGACTTGCTTCAATTCAGTCATTTTTTCTTCTGTGTTTTGTTCAATTCTTTGTTAAACCCATTCAGAATTTTTTTTATATTTTTATATTATATTTCTTATTCTAGCATTTCCATTTAGTTATTTGTTTCTCCAAAAACTTTCTAACATTTCCCTCAATTATCTATCTCTTTACAATTACATGTATCTTTCCTACAGATTCTTTAAAACATTTGTCATAATTATTTTAAATTCCTTTTAAAATTATTTTAACATTTAGTTTATTTAGAGTACATTTCTCTTAATTTTTTTCTTGACCATAGTAATATTTTCAAACTTCTTTGCATGTTTTATAATATCATACATTGGATATTGTGTCTAAAAGAACAGTAGGTGTTATAGCAGATTTTTAAAAGATATTATACACCGATGCAGACATATAATGTAATATTATTTTATAATATATCATATCATATGTTATATATCATATATAGTTGCTCAATAGGAAACACTATTCCCTATGTTAGATATGTAGGTGGAAAGGCTGGTCAGTTTGATTTAATCATGAATTTAGCCACTTTGGGTAGGGTTGTGGCTTTAATCCCTCTAATAAGACCTTAGAATTCAAGTACCACAAGTCTGACACGCTGTCTCTTTGCTTTTCATTCTACCTCCAGTTTCCTGCACAGCTACTGGGATGACAATTGTTAATCTTATCAGACATTGAATCAGGTGGGTTTTTGGTTGAAGATTTGGTTAGACTCAGTTTTCCTCTAACATCAGATGTTTTGAAAGTGAGTCCAGGCCTCCTCTATCCACGATTGCACACAGGGATTAAACACTCAGGTTTCAAATCTGCAAGATCTTGAGTCTGTTTGACCTCCAAACTTCAAGAAGGCTAGACTACTAGGCCTGGACATAGAGATTTCAAGACTATTCGATGTCAAATATGACTCATCATGAGATTGCAAGACCTTGAGAATGTGAGTTTGCGGAGTATTAAACTGTTGGCCTTGTGAAACCACAAGCTTTCTAGATCACAAGTCCTAAAAAACTGTAGGATTGCAAGACTGCAAAATCACCAAGACTGAAAGTCTGAGAGATTGCTACTTGGCAGAAAGATCTCTTTATTTGGAGTTTCTCCAGATTCAAATCCAATAGGTCAGACTCTAGGATTAGGAAAAGTTTGTCAGACTTCTCATTTGAAGGAAGATCATCATTCTCTGGCAATCTTGCTTCTCTAACTGCTTCCAACCTCAGCAAACTTCTGTTCTTTGCTCACCCATCTCTGCAGTTTTGACTAAACTTTAGTAGTTTTAGATTCCTTTATGTCCAGAATGCTTCATTAATAGGGATTTTTGGCTTATGCCTGGATTTATTGTTATTTTGGTGGCAATGAAGATCTTTCACATCCTTCTACATCTTAACTGGAAGCAGAACTCCAATGAAGCTATTGGAGGAGGTGAGAGATATTGAGGAAGTGCGTCCATAATTTCAATTTGCACCATTGTCTACTTTTCCCACCCTGCCCTTTGGACTCTATTAGTTTCAACCAATAGGGAGAAGTTGAGATATTTATTCCCCTGCCTCCACGCTGAGTTGCCATAGGCTACATGAGTTTGTCAAATGTCAGAGTTCCTGTCACACAGGCATTTCAACATTACCCTCTCTGCCCCCATCCGAATGGAGCAGCTCCCTTCTTCACCCCAGGGGATGGTAACAGCATTCTACTGTTACTAACCCCAGGGTACTAAACTCTCTCTTGTGGTTTCCTAAATGCTGCCCCCACCTTTTTAAGTAGTCCTCACATTACACAATTTGAAAGTGCCACTTGTGTCTTACTGAGATTCTGACACAGGGAGTTTTCAAACAGCATCTTACAGATGGAACTGCTAAGATGCATGTGAGGGAAAACAGACTTTTCAAAGTGGATCCTGGAACTTAGCAGTACATATGACTTTTGAAAACCAGGGTTGTAGAAATGACAAAAGCGCATACAGGTAATGTCAGTATAGTTCAATGGAGGTTTCAGTTTTCTCATAGCTTGTGCCTAGCACAGCACTAAATGATGGCACAAAGCCATGACGTCTGCTCTCAGAAAATTCAAAATCTAAAAGAAGAGATGTCATTCAAGCAAATGTCACATTCAGTGTACTAAACACACACACAAGTGACATTTGCATTCGAACTGATTACACATGAGAATTGTCCAAGGGTCTTTTGGAGCACAATCCACAGACCAAACTTTAAGGACTCTTGGGCTTGATAACATTCTTTTCAGTCTCATTGGCCAACAATTTGTAACTATGAGGTAGACCTGGATTTATACCCCATTTCTACCTGCAAATTAGACTCAGTTTAAGAGGTATAGCAGATGGGTGAATTCTCAACTATCATATATTAAGTCAACCTTGAAAATAAGTACAAATAGTTCACCAGCACACATTCACTTTTTGACTGGTGCCTCCCTCCCAGGAGGTACACAGGTGGGAAAACGAGAGGGATCAGAACTCTTTTCTACTCACCCAACATAAATTATTACTTTCCATTGGAGAATTGTTATTTGCAGGGTTGCCATAAATCTTACAAATGAATGTTTGTAAGGCAGCCGAGAGCAGGTTCTATATTCCCTCAAAAGGGATGCGGAAAAGGAGCTAGGAAAATCATATCTAACTTCTCAGATTAATAGGCAGAGGGACTACATAACTTTAGCTCCCAAAATAGTGGTAGAGGAAGGCAAAAAAAAAAAAAAGGCATGTTGATTGCATTGTTACAACTTAAATTGTACTCAGATGCGAACTCTGATGTGCCAAAAACAGTAAAGGCCCAGCCTGAAAGATCAGAAAAGTGACATCTGGTATTCGATGCCCCAGCAGACATGACTAATATCATTGGTATTGTGTAGATTCTGCCTTCACTAATTTAATATTCAAATATGAGGGTCAGCCCCACAGAGCTCTGCAATAACAGAAGATGTAGGCTTCTCAGAAATCACCTCCTGGCCCCCAACAGGGCTATTTAAGAAAACTGGATGTCTATCTTGTGGGCTGACCAGGACAAGTGCTGTTATTTCCACATGTTCATTAAGATCCTTTTGTTTCATGGCTCTCACACATGGTTGAGCTATGAGGGAGTCCTGAGAACTCATCCATAACTTGTAATAAATAAATAACCTCCTCATAGTTTACCCCTTGGACATTTGCTTTATGCCAGAACATTCTAGTTTTACACATACACACGCATGCAAATGTATTTCTCCACTGAAAATAGAAACCTGATGTCCTCCCGTAACTTTTACTGCTGACACTCAAGAATACCACATTGGCTTGAGGCCGGCGGATATTCTGACTAAACCAACAGAGTTACCCTGAACCCCATGTGGATATTTCCAATTGTCAAATTTATCAGCTTGGCAAATAGTACTTATTGAATACTTATTAGGCACAAAGCATGTACTAGATTCAGTGGCAGCTACAAAGATGTATTTTAAAATGGCGTAAAATAACTGTGTAAATTGTCATTAAATCATACTTTCGTGATTCAAAAGCCAAATCAAAATTTTTTATTAGATCTGGGCCTTCCTGGCAGCCTTCAAGAGCTATTAAATAATAATTCAGGGTTTATTCTTAGGTATTTACTAATGATAACAAGAGCTACTGTTTGAGTGTTTGCTATAGGTACAACATTACACTACAATTCTCAGCAATCTTGCAAGATCGATATGAAAATCATCCCTGTTTTACAGATAAAAAAACAGATTCGGAAAAATGAAGTAATCTCTGTAGTAAGATCATACAGCTTAGTAAGAACTAAGTAAGAATTGTAAATCTACCTGCCTCCAAAGCTCATACATTTTCCTCTATCCTTTGTTTCATCATACTCTTTAACGTAGGAACATAAGTGGTTAATCCTTCAAGATTCTGAGGTACTTACCCTCCTCACCTAGAGTGGAATGTAGGAATTCCCCAAGGTGAATAGAACTGTGTTTTCTGTGATATTCCAAAAAATAACACTTCGTTTTCACTTTCCAAATATAAAATTCTACTTTATAATTCAACTAATATCCATAGCTTTTCCTCTCACCACCCCCTACAAGTCCCAAACACCCAGCATCAACTTTCTGTCTTGAGTCACTGCGTTTGCCACACTATCTTGCAAGAGTCTGTTTTTTTGGTGATGTATTTAATCTTTTACCCAAAAGTCTATTTCATTCAGTTTCCTTGAATTCTTCTATAATTTAGAATATAATTTTCTAATCTCCAGGATTCCTGAGGAAAATGCAAATACCCTCAGAGAGTGAACTTATTAAGTTGATAGTTCTTAACATGTTAGCACAGTTTAGATTTTCTGAGTAGCCTGTCACCTTGACAAGACCCTAAGAGATCTCAACTAGGTAAATTTTGATATAGGGTGAGTCCAGAAAGCCCAGGGTCAGGAGAATGAAGGCCACTTGGAAAGGCCTATTAAGTGCCTGGGAAACTCAGTTGAATACCCTGGATGGATACACAGGGGACAGTGTGAGAGTGCTGTGGGAAAAGTGGAGAGACACTGGCTAAATAGGTAGAAGATTGCAGAAGGGGAGAAAAATCAAGGCAAATTTTAAGAAATTGTCTTATCTTGGCTTGCCGATAATTTCTACCATCTTGTCTTTGATTTACAATATTTATATTCTGTTTATAGTACAATAAGTTCTTGTGAACCCGAATTTAGCACTTTTGGGGGTACATATCGCTTTCTTTTTTATTTTTCCCCTGGAATAATGAGTGTAGACTCTTTTAGGAAAGTCCATGACTTCCCAAGATGCCTCTAGAGACAGTGATACATTGAACAACTCTGAGAATTCAAAGCATTCTCCTGCGTGAGTTTCCCCACCAGCTCCAGACACAGTCAAGCTTTTGGGCAGCCCTGGCATGCAGGCTAACCGCAGCGACAGAACATACCACACTGGGAGAATCTGCCCAGGAGAACAATGAGTTCTCCACTCAGAAATGAGGCTAAGGGGAGACTGGGTCATGTTTTAAGTGGGTGTTGGAGAAGAAATTAGAGGGAGGAGTTAGCAGATTGAAGGTTAGCTTTTGATTTTGCATTGAAGAGTCTGTTAACAATGGTTACAAAAGGAAATTAAAAGCCTGGAAGCAGTTGAGGTTTTTGTTATTTCTGAAGTTACGAAACACATCAATATTGCACAGGCCTGTGTTTAATGTGGTAGAACAATGTGACAGCCTTTGGGATAGGCTCTGGAACTCTTTGAATGGTTTCCATGAGCAAATGAGCATTCTCTGTATTACCGTGACCCTTGGATTGTGTGGACCCATTTTGGGGGCTTTTAGAAGGCACAGTCCAAAACCTTTCATGAAGTACTCTCAGACTGTGTGTGTTTGGGGATTTGAGGGAAAGAAGAAAGGCCTGGCTGGAAACGTGGCTGTGAAATTGAGGAGGGAAAGAGTACAGAACAGAATTATCAAGTACAGTTAAAAGGAACAAAATGACTGCCGATAATCCTTGTGATGAAATTGCCACTCAAATCCAAAATCATAGTCAGACTATTACTACCCTTTCACGCTTAAATACTTAAACACGTATAGAGTGTGTTTTTAATGGTGATACAGGTAAGAGTACTTTTCACAAACTTGGTTAGATTGAGTATCCTAAAGAAAAAACCAATCTTTCAAACCCATTCAACTAGGAGGTGAGTCGTAGAACTACTTTAAGTTGTAGAACAGAACTTGTACTAACATTTATTAAGTTTTTATTGTTTATTTTTGTGTACCAGAAACTCATCTAAATATTTTAATTATTATTTATATAATCCTCACAATGACCCTATGGGGTAGATGTTATCCTCATTCAACAGAGGTAAACAGAAAACAAGACAGGACACACGTAGCTAGGAAGTTGTGAATATAGATTTCATTCCCGGGCATACTGACACCAGTTCCCATACAATTAATTATCACCTCTACTCACACCTGCCTCATATTCTATTACTTAAAAAGAATCTGTTCTTAATCTGAGAGGAAAGTAAATGGACTTTGACATTACCCTGTATTTGTTGGATGACAAACTTCATAATTATAAACAGCTTCTGTAATTAAATAATGCTTTACAAATGAATTTGTGTTTTGTTATCTGTATACATTTGAAAACTCCACCTTGATCTGCATGGCGTAGGGGGCATATAGTTTCCCAGAACCCTTGAGTTAATCCAAAGTTCCTCAAAGCCCCAGACCTGTGTTAGGAGGACAAACGTGAGACTCAGTTCCAGAGCTGGGCCCCTGATGATATCCAGGGATCCTTCCCTCTCCTACATTCTATTATTGTATGCTTTCTGATGCTCGACAAGTGATGTTTCCTTCAGCTCCTGAACCTTGCTAGGACTTTCCATTTTCTTAATAATCCAAAATGTAAGCCCCTTTCTGCAGTTTTGGATCCCGGAAAAGACAGAGGAAGAACCAAGAGGGTGTGAAACAATGAAAGAGGCAGGTAGACTCTGAGTCAGCCTGTCAGCATTATGTTTCTTTTCATTCTCTGTTGGAGTCCATTTAAAAGAGGAATATCCATTGTTTTAAAGGATTAACATGTATCTCCTTGGAGAATGGCTCAGATTATACAATTAAAAATTATTATATTGTTCCCTCAGTTGGAAAATAATATTCCTGTATATTCATAATCTAAAAGAATGTGGGTTTAGTCGAATAAAAATCATGTGTAACCTCAATTTTTTTCTAGATAAATGTTAATTTCTTTGTTTCTTATGGGTGTGTGGGACGCAGACAAATTCCTAAGCCATATTCTGAGGACAAATAGAGAAGGGGAAAGTTTAAAATATATCTACTAGTTGGATTATTTGCTGAATATCTAAAACATATTTGCTGAAGATAAATAATTTTAAAAACTAAAGCTTATTCATTTCCTTAATAAGTGTTTGCTAACATGAGATTTTTAACAAGATCATATATAAAACTATACCCCTCATTATGTAAAAAATTGGTAACTATAATTTCTCCATTCACTATAACATGCCTTCTTTCCAAAATGACTACAAATTGTTACCAGCCTATTACAAAACTCTTTTAAATAGAACTTTTTTACCTTCCGTGCAGTGTAGAAGAGCTTCTGCATCTACTTCTCTTTGTATATGCACTTCTTTATTAAATAAGCATGCTATGTTCCTCATTAGTAAAGGAGATGGACTGTCATTGGTGAAATGTTTTGTAGCAAGTCATTAAAAATGAGATATCAAAGCAAGTTAAATATCAGTAGAAAACAGAATCAGTTTTTAAAAAGGTAAGTGAACTGCAGCAAAAATTTAGTCTACTAATTAATTTCAATTAATTTTTAAAAGAGAAAGAAATGTAAGGATGTCAAAGAAAGTTTACAATGTGACAAGGGTAGGCAACAGTTAAAATCTTATGATCAATGGCAAGGGAAAAGACAAAAGGAACAGAAGAGTTGGTTAGATGTCTAGATGTCTACAATGCCCTACATTGAAAACTGAAAAGACTGATGACATTGGAGAGACTGGAGAAAGAAGCTGACAGGAGACATTGAAGAGGAGTGATTAGGAGGTAACAACTTTGTTACCTATCTTAAGACTAGTATAAGAAAAATAAAATAGTGTGAATACCTAATTCTCAGTAAAGGCGAAAGAGCTCCATTTTCACCGGTGTTTTTCTAATCTATGTGCAAAATGCTCTGAGAATTTCAGACAGAGTCTATATTGTCAAAGAGAATATTCATAAAGTAGTATCTTTACTTAGAATAAAATAAAGTCTTCAACTTCTGAGGTAACTTGTCTTATTATGGTTTTAAAAATCGTGTCATGTTCAGGAAACCACACATAGGTCAAGTGGATTCTCTTACGACATTTAGGTTTTGGTTACCAAACCCCATCCAAGCCTTCCTGAAACTCCTGCAGACGGTGCCTGCACCCACGTGTCCCCCATGAATCCATGCTCCAATACAAGTTCAGAGCGAACGCTCAAAGAAAGTGGTGTGGCGTACAGGACAGAGTATGCACCTTAGAGTATTCAAGCTGAAGGCATGAATCGAAGTTCTGTCACTAATATTTTCTGCTTGTGTAGCTTTGGAAAAGCTATTTAAAATCTCTGTGGTTGAGATTTCTGATCCTTAAAAATGAGAAGAACGATGTCTTCAGGTTTCAAGGTAATACTGTATATCAAGCACATGATCCTTTATACAGCTTTGGGTACATGTAGATCAGTGGATGGCAGCTGCTACTGCTCTTCTGGTTTAATTAGCCCTGGTACAGAAATAAAATTGGCATCTATGAGATCACTTAAATTACCTAATTAGATCATACTCTTAAGCAGGACTGGCTACATAATTTACAGGGCCCAGTGCAAAATGAAAATGTGGGGCCCCCTGTTCAAAAACTAAGACTCAAGACTGCAGTAACAGAGCATTAAACCAAGCACGGAGTCCCACACGGGTCACAAGTGGATCTTTCTCTTAAGTAACCCTTGAAAATTTCAAAACTTGCTTCAAGAACAGGGATAGATAGGTAAACAACACCCGTTGGTGATGAATGTTTCTTGCTTCAGTAGATCTCGTAATATATTAGCAGCAATAAGAACAATTATATATATTGCAAAGGAAAACTGTCAGTCAGTTTCTCTCTTCTAGTTCTGTTTAGTGCTTTGGGTTATACTTCCCAAAGAAACACACTGAAGACTTGAATTCTGATGAAAAAAAGCTTCTATCAACCCTTCCTTATTTTGTAGTACAATCGACCCTTGGAAGCAGAAAATGAATTAGAAAAAAAAAAAATTAGAAAAACCTGAGGCATTCTGGATGATGATCAGAGAGGAAATGTGTTAACAAATGTAATTCTGTTTAGAACTGCAAAATGAGAATACAACTTTCATTAATACTCTGGGCTGAATCCAGGCTTTTGTCTGATTGATATGGAGAATCCCAACTGTGAGGTTGAGAAAGAGACTGAAATTTATGCACACTAGTGTTTTTCACTGTTACGTTCGTGACTCCAGAGGCTCTGGCAGATTTAATAAATCAAATAAATAAGCCAAAGAAGCAGTCTGGGATCAGTTCTTCATGTGAAATTTCTACTGTTGTCACAGAGATTTCCACATGCACAGCAAGGACAGAAGGTGGCTCTCTTGTTACCCATTATTTGAAGGAAATGTCTAGCTTTGATAATGATGTAATATGGCTTTAACCCCTGAACTTCATAGAAGTCTATTTAATCTTTGCCAATGTCCCCTTATGAGCAAAGACATATTTTCCACTTTAAATGTTGCTTGAATAGCTTGTGAATACTTTACAAGGGATATGTCACTGCTTTGATTTGGGGTTTTTATGTGATAAATAATTTCAGCTGTGAGAGAGCCTGGAAAATAACTGTACCACTTGGGGAATCATTTTTATCTTTGAAAGAGAAAGAGAAAAAGAGAGACAGAGAGAGAAAGAAGAAAGAAAAACCTGGTACTCCTGAGCCCAGCAAAAGTCAACTGACAGAAATAAAATGCTCAATTAAGGCTTTTAAAACATGGTCATTGAAATTCTTTTATAATTTATGGAATCATAATGTCACATAATTCTGAACTGAGAGCAATCAAAGAAATCATAGGCCAAAGCTTTATTTCATAGGTAGGGAAATAAAGCCCAGGGAAGTTAATTTACTTACTAAACGCAGCTAGTTTATACACACATTCCAGCTTTCTTGCTGCATTGCTGTACTTTTCCTACATGACCTCCCTATAGAGTTCATTTCAGGAAAAGCTTTAAACAGAACCTTCTCCCAGAAAATTATGTCCAACCAGGTTTATAAACATTTGCTATCTCACATGATAGCTCACACACTCATTCATTCATTAAAAAATAAATTAGATAGGTCTTGCAGAGACTATAACTCAAGCTTGTGTTACATTGGGAAGTGAAACAAAGACCCTGCTCCTGACTGTCAGACATGAAAAACAATGGGAAAAATAGAGATATAAAAATGAAATACAATAATTAGCAACTAGGGAAGCCCATGGGTTTGGAAAGCAATACAGTACATATAGTCAGGGCACAGTAACCACACAGTTAATGACAGAGAGAAGTGGTTCTAAATTGAGGCATGTTAGGGAGGACCTCACTTTTCAAAGTGGTAATGCAGGCTATGTCTGGCATCCTGGATCAGAGTGTGGATTCTGGAGCCAGGTCACCTGGTTTCAAATCCTAGCTCTGCAGTTTGATAACTCTCAACTCAAACATGTTACTTAACATTTTGAGGTCCCAGTTTCCTCCTTGATAAAATGCAGATAAATATAACACCTAGATCATATAGCAGCTGTTATGAGAATTCAAAGAATTGATCAATTTGATGGCAATTTGATGGCAGGCTCATAGTCAGCACTGGATGAAAATAAACCATTATTATGAAGTTGCAGAATGGAATTATCCACTGTAATTACTTATATTGCTCTATAATTGATTCCATCATATATCTGCTAGCTTCAAAATAGATGAATGATAGTATCTAAATCATATTGTCTTAAACTAAGGGGTAAATAGCAAAATTTTTGAAAAATATAGAAATCCTAGCTTTTCTTTATGATTCCGTATAGTATCGTATAGTATATGTATATGTATAGTGTATGTATCAGTCCTAGATCATGAGTTCTCTATGTGGTATTATTTTCTCAAAAAGAAAAGGCAACACACAAGATTAGAATGTTTTAGCAGTTTTCCAGGCAACTATTTTTATATTATGGAAGATGGTGCACAGGGTTTATTTGATAGTACGAAGAGTGAAGGACATCAAAAGCCACTACGCATTGCTCATCTATGGGTCTATACCCAAGTCGGATAAACAGGAAGCTATTTATTCTTGTGGAATGTAAGGGACATGGGAACGAAAGTTAAATTTCTTGAGTCTCTGTGTGCTGGCCCTACCAATTCCTAGGCAAGTTGCTTAAACTGCTTGGGCCTTTGTTTCATCATCCTGAAATTGGGGATAATAATGTAAGAGCGTACGGAGATATGAGAGAAGATATGTGAAGCTATTAATCTGTGACAAACTATACAGCAGTGTAATCACTTAGTCTATTCAATTTAATATCTGATTACTCATTCTCTAGGCTTTGGACTGGGAAAACAACATGTAAATAAAGAACATTAAAAGACAGATGATGGAGACAGATATAGAGATAGAGATAAAGATAAACACCAGTCTTTCCTTTTCCATCTCTATTGCTTCTCAGTTACATCTTCACACCTTTCCTCTTAAAAGCAGGAAATGATCAGATATTATTATTTACATTTTGATTGAGATTGATTCACACTGCTTCGTTATCTCTTTTAGGAGTTTACATTATAACACTAATGTGTTACCTCCCTTACTTATTTGACATTTAATCTCCATTTAAAAGCATTAGCTATTTTAAAGTGAAGCCACAGATGGATCTGCTTCAACATTTTGAAGTGTGAAAGCTTAATTCTGAAAGGACTTCAGACATGCCTGGGGTGGGGAGGAGAAAGGAAGGAATATCAGTTCCTTCTCCCCCTCTTCACACTTCTATCCTCTAGTCTTAATATCTCTGACTATTCTGGCCAAACACTTTATCTATGCTCACAGTTGGATGCTCTCTCCTCTCCCCTGTTCTCACCTTTCTGCTACAGGTACTCCTGTCTATAAGATGCATGGTTCCCGCCTCTCCCCCAAAGTTTCTACTGCTGAAAATTTCCAGAACTTAAGGCACCCAGCCCAGAATAAACCTGTGGAGGCAACAAACAGCTCTCTTATTTTGGAAGCTGAAAAGCTGAAACAGGATTGTGCAGGGAGTAGGGAAGGACAGAGGAGTTTATCGGCAAGATTAGAGAGATGGGGGTCGCGTGCTCGGAGTAGAGAGCAGGCAGTGAAATTGTGATTATGTGACGGCATAAGTTTAATACTCCATGATACTGCAATAAGAAAAAGTGCTGAGCATCTTGAAATTGTCCTTAATACTCAACCTCACTATAGTGTTGGGGTTCTAAAGCAGGGTGCTCTATACCAGGTGGCTTCTTCCCACCAGCATGCATACATAAACTTAGAGGAAATATCTACATTGAATCTCGTTTCTGAAGATGAGACACCAAAATGTCAGGCAGTATCTAAGTGCTGGCAGAGATGAGGAAAATAAATTCATTATAGGTACAGTTTTCCTGACAATAGTCCTAAGAGATGACATAATAGGTAGTTTAACCAACGTGCTTTCGTGCAATATGTCAAGTTTAATATTCAAGAAAAAAAAAAAAAAAGGTTAGCTTGAAAAGAGGAAGAGGCACGTATTTTCTTTCTTGATAGGACGGGCTACTTAGCCTTACTCTACAGTTGAGTGAAATTTAATCTTGTCAGAGGTATCCAGATTAGTATAATATCAGTGCATCATAGAAATCTACCACAAACTGTCAACAGTACAAATAAAAATACTGAGAGCTAACTGGTAAGATAAAAACTTGAATATGTTGTACAAATTACAATCACTTATTTAAATGATTTTGCCTTATGCCTCCTTACTTAGCAATAAGGACAATGCATATCATCAAATATACATCAGTTTAACTTTATATTATTTCATTGCTTTCAGCAATCAATCCCAGGATGAATATAATACATTATGCTGAGAGGGTACTACCAAAGAATTACCTGAATAAAATGAAGGGTTAAAATATAGTTGTTTGACTATATAATTTATTCTAATTTTCCAGTGTTCCAGTTACTATTGATGCATAATGAACCACCCAAAATTTGATAAAAACAATCATTATATTATATTCACAAATCCAGTGAGTTAGAAATTCCCACTGGGAATAGCACGGATGGATGGTATTTGCTCCATAATGTCTGGGGTCTTCACTGGGAAAACTTTAAGGGTGAAGATTATTCAACATCATCGGATTTAAAATCATCTGAAGGCATCTTCATTCCCATGTCATCTTCACTCACATGCTTGGTAGTTAGTGCTGGCTGTTGGTTGGAACCTCAGCTTGACTGTCAACCAGAACACCTGCATGTGGCCTCGTCATGTAGTCTCTCTCTGTGGGCTAATGTGGGTTTTCTCACAGAATGGTGGCTGTGTCTCAAGACAGCAAAGGGGAGATGTATTGCATTTTTGTGATTTAATCTCAAAGTCAGTCAGTGTCATTTCCCACATACTCTATTAGTTGAGACAGTCCAGTGATTTGCCAGGTTCAGGAAGAGGGAACATGGACTTTGCCACTTAATGGGAGGCATATCAGGTTTTGAGAGCAGTTAGAAATGTGATATGACTTTTATTTGACTACCATCATTAGGAAAGCAGGCAGGCCATCTTTGGAAAACACAGTATGTCACAGTCCAAACTCTGGCTACAAAAATTCATATCGCTCCTATGCTCTCATATGCAAGATGTACTTATTCTCTTCCTGAGACTCCCAAGTCTCATTCTATTTTGGCATCTGTTTAAGGTCTAGTATTTCCGCATCTCAATCAGGTCCAGTGCAAACAAGTTTCCTTGGGTGCAGTTCCTCAATTATAGTTTCTTCAGTAATGCTCACCTTCATCTGAAGACATGATGACTAAATTATCAAGTTACCTACTTCCCAAATACCCAATACTTAATAATGGGATAAGCATAGGATGGCATTTTTACACACTCCCATTCAAATAGAGGGAAACCAGGGTCACACAACAGTCACAGATCCATTCACTCATTCTTACTTCATCTCTTTCCAGTAGTTTCATCTAGACAAGTCCCATAACAGTACTGATTTTGATAATATACAAACATTATAAGAACACTTTTAACTTAAATATTAGCATTTTGATTATATAAGCTGGAAATTAAATAATTTCTATATTCTTCAATTATAGTTTCACATATTCATTATCTTAGCCCAAAATGCTTCATTATGCTACCTCAAAAGTGTCTTTCTCATAGATTTTATCAATTGTATAATCATGAAACTTAATAATGTACTTAAAAATTGAATATATGCCCACTGGATATATTCTTTCCTAATTAAAGGGAATTTAAAACATATTTGAATATCTTTAGATACTATCTCACTATGGCAACAAGCTAAAATCTTGGTGGCCCCCAAGATTCTTGCTCTAATTCCTGGGACAGTGAAGAAAATAGATTTTACTGTAGTGGTTAGGTTATATCATGTGGTACAGTTGCATGGAAGAAGGAAGATTACTTAAGTGAGCCAAACAAAATCACAGGAGCTTTAAGAACAAGAATGTTTGCTGGCTGGTAGGAGAAGAGGATAAAGACAAACTCTGGCTGGCCTGGAAGAAAGCAAACATCCATGTTTTGAATTGTCTATGGAAGCCATCTAGCAAGGACCTTAGAAGAAGCTCTAGAATCTGAGAGCTGCCAGCAATGAAATGGTGACATCAACTACAACTGTAAGGGACTGAATTCTGCCAACAAGAAGAATGAACACAGAAAAGGATATCTTTCCCCAGAACCTCCAGACAAGAGCTCAGCCTGGCCAACAACTTGATTTCTGGCTTGTGATACTCTAAGTAGAGAACCCAGCCATGCCTTGCAGACTTTCTGATCTACAGAATGATGAGAGAAAAAAAAAAAAACGAATGCTGTTTTAAGCTGTTAAGTTTATGGTAATTTGCTACGAAGCAATAGAAACTATTAGTTACCCAGAAAATGGGGGTTTTAACTGAGTACGGGTTTGAAAAAGAGCTCAAGATAAATAAAAAAGATGATATGGGATAAAGCAGAACTCGCAATGAACTGACTCTCCTCCCTAACCCTCATTCCTCTTTTATTATTTGTACAGTAATATCGGTGAGCAGGATACCAGGGGTTCAGTCAGACCCAGGGTCAAAGGATGGCTCTTCCATGTGACTGCAAGTCAGTTACTTAACATCTCTGGGTCTCAATTTCTCCAAGTGTAACTAGAGAAAGCATTTCCTTCAATGTGTATTTGGAGGGAACAAATGAGGTAACACATAACAAGCAGTCAAATATTAATTTACTTGAAGGCATTCTGTAGAAGTTCTAACCATACATCATTTAACACAACATAGAATCTTAGGGAGACCCAGATTCCCAAGGCATACATGGAAAATCTTTGCTGTGATGCCTTCCTCTATTTTTATTTCCCAGGATTCCACTTGCTTAAACACTCTGGAATGACTGGGAGAAAGTCTTCCCAAAGAACCCTTGAAATATGTAGTAATAGATTGAGTTCCTGGGAAAAGGGGCCCATGTTTGGCGGATAGTTAAAAATGTTTTCTGACTTGATTTGACCTGAATGCAGTGCCATGATGGTATTCACTGACACTAGATTTTTAAGAATAAAACACAGTTTCAGAAGTTTTTAGTTCACTTGTTTTTAACAAGGAATTTTTGTTGTTGATGTTAGTAGTGGTAGTTACTCTTTGAATTTTAAATAAATATGACATTTTGTATTACAACTCTCCCTCCCATGTACCAACTGTTAGAGAAGCACTAGTGCAGTGTTATAATTCAGATAAAGAAGAGACCATCAACTGAAAGAAAATGCTAGACTTTAATGGTCTGATTATCTCCTCTAGTTTAGATTATCTTAGATTATCTTATCTGCGAAAATGAAAATTTTATCCTTTGGCATAAAATAAAAAAGAATAAGAGAAACTTGAAAAATGTAAATTGAACTTTTGCCTTGTGTTACATCTTGCTGTTTACCAAATCAATTTATTTCTGTTTGTTTTACTGTCTATCTGCTGAAAATATAGCTGAATCCAATGAAAATGTAAGACATGTGATTTAAAAAAGTTTGAGAAAGGAAAAAGGAAGCGTGCTGTTAAATGTTAAAACAGGTTCTGTGGTAAATTGTATACATGCACCACATCAAAAGTAAATTGAAGTTAAAATAAATAATGTTGCACTGAGAGTTGAAAGAATATAGCAAATCATAAAGATGCTTGTATACTAATTGAGACTATTTTAATTGTTAAAAGATTTAGAGGAATAAACATTGTAGATGGGAACACAGTGCTGAAAGATCAGGGCTGGCTCTGGTTTTCCTTTCTAGTGGCTTGGCACGGTGGCTGTACTGAGATCCAGCCTCGCCTTCAGAAACAGAAGCAATGCTGTTCAAAGGATTAATCAGTGGTCCATACAAAAGAGGCCTGGAGACGAACGCATCCACAGTCCCAAAAGCTGGTACAGAAAACTTGCATCCTCCTTCTTGCTGTGCTGCATTTCGGTAAAGAAAACCTGTTCCTGGCAAGCCCTGTAGGGTTAGGGTTGGTTTGTTTCTGTCTCCCACGTCTGAAGTACTATTGAACTCACCAGCTCTGCTGCTCTTTTCTTTGTTCTGTTGCTCTGACTCACAATTTATGTAATACTGCAGTCAAATGACCAATACTTTTTCTTCTAGTCTGGTCTCTTTTCTTATTCATGTTGATCTACATTATATGTCTAACATGGTTCAAGAAAACAAAATGTCTGCTGAATTCATATCAATTGAATTGAAATATTTTTTACAATATAATCTATTAATTTTTGAATTGGGTATAAAAGCCTTCCAGGATTTTTATTGATGAGGCCTTGGGTTTTGGGGAAACAAAAATGTTTGAGTTTGTATGTATCTGCTAAATTCATATTATATTAATTTTGAACCCACATTCTTTTCCTTTTTTTTCTTCAAAGTTTACCTCATGTTCACCTTCAAGGGGCACATTAATTGTTAAGTATAGTCAAAGAAAGTATCAAATAGAGAAAAAGTTGAAGTATTTCATATGTAAGTGCATAATTTATTAAATAAATAAACATTATCAAACATTTCTAATATCCACCTATGCATGCCAAGAATTACTCCAGGTTTTACGTATAATACCATATTTAGTCCTTAAAATAACACTGTAAGATAAATATTAGTATCTCTATCCTATAAATATGGAAAATTAAATTTACAGATGTTAGTTCATTCACTTATCCTTTTTCCTGAAAAAAAAAAAATGTTTTGAATACTCTATGCCATATACTGGCAAGTCTTTGGGGGATAAAATAAGAAGTAAACCCATTCTCTAGTTCGATTTTCAAAGGAAATCAATAATAATGTTGCAGTTATTAGGTACCAGATCTAATATTTAAGTCTAGATCCTCCTGATGCCAGAGCCAGGGATTCACCAGTTTTTGTTTTTATCAGCTTTTCTCACTAAAGGAGAATAAAAACGGTATCAGAAGCCAGCCAGGCTTTTTACATATGACCCCCAATTGTTCCGGATATAGTAGATCCTAAGAAGGCAAACTACGTTTTTTCCTAACTTTGAATCTAGTCTTAAATCCTTAGGAACATTAGTTCAATATCATCTTCAATGGTTGGCAATTATCAAATGGAGTGATCGTTTCAGTTCTAATAATATCTTTAATCAAACATTTAGTCACCAAGTAAATTGGTGCAGCAGTATATAGATTGTCAATATAGTCAGTCATTAGGGGTGCTGCTGATGAAAACACCTGTTAGTGTTAATTTTTTATCAACAATTATTTTAGTTATATTTCATTTTTGTCTGTTGACTTTATAATTTAAAAGATTGTTTAGAAGAAGTATAGATTTTGAATAAGATTGTAAATCTAGAACTTATGTGTGATTTGAGTCCTCTCTTACACCACTTATTTTCCTGCCAAATAAATCAATGTCATACATAAGTCTGAGTCTAATTTAACAAAATATGTCAAGAACTAATTTATCGTTTCTTTTGTACTCCAGAACAAGTTCAGGATAGGGAAATAATTCCGTTCGGTATATGCTGGTCAAAAATCAGGGGACTCATTCATTTCTGGGTGATATGATCACTTAGCCATCTATTTATAAATAGGTAAAAAAGAAAAGAAAAGAAAATCTATACATACACCTAAAAGCAAGTCACAAAGAGAAGCCAGAAGGACCCAAGTTTGAGTCTCAGGGACCACTATTTTCTGTTCCTAATAAAGAACTAATGCTCCTACATGTCACTGCTTCCTAGAGGCCCAAATGACCACTCTTTGGCCCAAAGAGGATTTATTAGTGCCATATCTTGCTGACCCAACACCTTACCAATGAATATCTACTTTCCATTGATTATAGCTATCCTTATATTTCCTTGGAGATAAACTGAAAACAGCACGGAAGGAACTTAGAAAATATTTATGCATGTAGTCATTTTGATTCCAGAGCTTGAATGGTTTTGTCTGATTATTGAAAAGACTAAACATTCTGGAATAAAATTTTGGGGGTTACATGCATGTCAATTTACTTGCTGCAAATAAGCCAAGAGTATATTGCAAGGACTGTGTATATCATGTCCTGGTTCAGCATGCTTTCCTTCCCACAATGCCAAGAAATGTTGCTCTAGTCTCCATTAGTGCTCTGCGAATGCTGTGGCAAGACTGAAAGCAGCCCTCTCCCTCCAAGCCATGTCAATTACATTAACCTGTATCGGTAGATATGACACCCCTTTAGTGGTACAAAATGCCGTACTGTACTGGAAGTACCTATGGAGCCAGGTTTGAACATCATGAAATATATGCCTCTCTTTACTAATGAAAGTGGAGCCACGTTTTCCTGTTCTTTCAGCCAGATGGGGTTATGATTGGTGTGTGCTTGCCTTTTACATTACTATTTGATTCCATAATAAGAAACACATGAAACAATTTTAGTTTATTAGTTCTTCAGTTGCCAACATGGCTTTTGCACAACTAATAAAATAAATAAAAATATTTCCCCTGTGTTTTTGCTTATAAAATACACTTGTTATATAAAGGATAAGCACATACCAGTCAAAACTTGTTCTGGCATGAGCAATATTGTCTTGCTTTTTCTTATTTAATAGAAAACAAAGGAGACATATTTATTAGTTTCCTAATAGCATGGTTGGCTAACACTGGCCTATACCTACACATCAGGTATGGGAGGCATTTATTTAGAGAGAAATGGTTTATGCTGGCATCTTGGTGAAAATTTCAAAACCTAGTTACCAATGAAAATACATTTCCAGGGAAGGGATATAAGAAAGAAAGTGAAAAAATGAAAAACTGCGTGTCCTTTTAGTGCTCATGGTAATTCAGCTATGGTCTCCTTCAGGGTCAACCCCTAAAATAGCCTGTTGGTGCGAGGCCTTCTCTGTTGCACCAAGAAGTCCAAAATGAACCCCACAAGGATGTCTAAGGCCAACGGTCTGCCATTCATTGAGCCTAGGCCCAGAGTTTGAGCTGCAATGTCACAACTTGAGTACAACTTGAAAGTGTCATGCCTCCTTGAAACCTATCATTAGTCATCAATATACATGAGTTTTTGTAATTTGAAACACTCAAGAACTAATTCATAAATAGTTCCCTTCAGTATATGAATGCTCAGCACAGCAATGACCTATACAGGTCTGCAATGACCAACAGGCCTGCAATAGAAACTGGTTTTCTTTTCAGTCATCTTTCTGAAGAAGTACCTATGAGCAAAGGACAATGAGGGACCCCTTTGCCTCTGCTAAGACATCACATTTCCATTATCTGAGGCTGATCCTCCAAAAAGCTCAGGAAATCTATCAATCTACCAAGGTCTTGTTTCTTATTTCCTGTTTTCAGTATTCAGAGACCCCGAAAGATGAAGAGAGCATTGCAGGGAGTCCCATGCTCAGTGAAACCTCACTGAAGAAAGCAGGTGAACATTTGAGAAACAACTCTTTCCCTAAAACAGTGCTTTGTTGTAAAGAAGAGGCTACACTACATAAGACTTGAATTATACTGCATAAGACTTGAATTTAATTAAATGGTTACAAGAAATACTTTATAAAGCTAACTTTACCAGTCATTCTTTTTAAAAGAATAAAACCTGTCCATGTTGTTTTAATAAATTTTGGTAAAGAAAATTCCATTTGCTTAAATTCTTCCATTCCTTGGTGTGATCATTTTCTATCATTGTATCCTGAGAAATACAGAAGAAGAAAACAAACAAACAAACAAACAAAAAAGCATTCTTCTACCTGGTCCTTATAAAACCTAAATATCATGTAAGCATGAACATCTGTCTTAAGGGAAAAAAATAAGAACATGTACTCAATAAAGAAGCCAAAAATATATTTTTGTGTTTATTGTCAGATTTATAATTGATAAAGATATGGAAATATGAAAAATTATTAAGCAAAGCAAGAAAAATGCATTTTGTTGGGAAATAGAGTGCTGTGAGATTATCTGTGTATCTATCTATCTATCTATATATATTTACATATGTATTTAATTATTTATTTATGAGAATAGAGCAAGAAGTAAAAAAGGCAGAGTGTATCTGGATGAAATATCTGAGAAGAAAACAGTTCTTTCCAGTAGATGTTAAGGTATAGCATGGAGAAAATTGATTTGCATCATTTTCCCACTGCTATATGGAGCAAAGTCATAAAATGAGTTTGATGGACACAGAGGATTACCTTTGACCCCTCTATGGCTTCAGGGAGTCCAGGTCAACTTGGAGAGACTGCAAGTGTTACTACACAGGGGAGAGCAACGCGATACAGGCCCAGTGCTCAGAAAACTGTTCTGTCTCACATAGCCAGCCAACAACAGCCTTTCATAGTTATGTTGCTTCTCTTTCTATGTCAGGGTTAAGGTCATTTTTAGGGCACAGTGAGGAAATGTGGAGGACAGAGCTGTCTGCACCACACCTGGGCTGTGAGACACAGGGGGTTTCAATTTCCAACCTGTGGACACCACACAGCCTAACCTTTACCTGCCTCCCTCACCATAGTACACAACAAATATATAAAAAAAAAAAAAATCAGGTATTTCAGAGTAGTGGACTAAGCAAGATCAAGGGTGGACATTCCTGGAATGCATTAAGACCTTTAGAAAAAGATAAGTAATAAAGGCAGCACTTTATTAATTAGCTATAGTCACGGTCTCCTACGTTTAATCATATTGGAAGGTGAGGGAGGATTGAAACGTAAGTGTGTGGAAATTGAATTTCAATTATTGTTTTGGTACATATGGGGGGGCAGAAATCTTAAGCTATTTATAAATATACAAGTTACTGAGGAATAAATTTGCAAATATAAGCAGTTTCTTATCATCTATAACTTATTCTTATATTTCCTTTATTAATGGCTCAGTCACTCTCCTGGAATATAAAACAGAAGCAATGAAATTCTCGTTGGAAGGAAAGTAGACCGAAGAAAGTTTTACTTTAGGGTTCTGAAGCTAGTGAACATTTTTTTTAAAAGATTTTTATTAAAAGTATAGCTAACATACAGTATTATATTAGTTTCAAGCATACACAAGAGTTATTCAACATTTATATACCTAAAGAAGTGATCACCGTGATCTCAGAGAATAGAAACCCAATAACCTAAATAATAATTACGGAAACATTAGTAAAAGTTAACATTGATTTAACACTGTGGGCTGCTTTGTATACTTTACCTATAGTAGCTTGTTAATCTTTATTGCATACCTATGAGTCATTATTATTATTCCCATTTTTTCATATGATGCAAAAATTGAGATAGTTTCTTCATATTTCATATGACTTTTCCACAAAGTGGCTGAATATTCCCAATGTGTTCATGGGATTCAATAACAAGCAAGTGCTTTTGTCTTTTTTACAGTGAAGGGAACATGTTATTAGTGATGCTTGTGAGACCCTTATACTTCTCTGAGATTTGTAAATGTTAAGTTTTTAGATCTACCATGCTATGCCAATTCAGAAATCTTTTAATTGGAAATAATAGAGAAGGATCAAATATTCTTTGGAAATAGTCCATAAATTGGTACAGAGTCATGCTATGTGTAGGACAAGAAGACAGTTTTGAGTGAGGCATTGTTTCAGGTGCTCTGGAAGTTTTGCTTACACTCAAACATCTTCCTTCCAGAGAAAACAGCTCAAGCTTTCAAATCAGACAAAGCTAGAATCAAACACTAATTTTATCATAGTAATTGTGACGTGAGCTGAAATATCTCAATTCATCCAAGAATTTTTGTGAGGATGAAACGAAGCAATGACTGTCAATACTCTAAATATGACGTTTAATACATTTTGTTTTCTTTTTCTTCCCCTTTCTTCTTTCTCTTTTCTATGAGTTAACATGTTGGGGAGGTATTTTCATATTATGAGCGATAAAAATATGTGAAAGTCTTATAACCTGCACTTGAGGAACTCATAAGCTAATGTTATACTTTGTGACCTAAAATAAAGCAATGTGACCTCTTAAACAATTTTCATGTGGGTATTTTATTCTGGCTAACAATAGAAATAAGATCTCAGGGAACTCTTCAAATATTTAGCTTATACAAAATGGCACCTCATCTCACATTGTCTTATGAAAGAGAAATTGCATATTATCAGTCGATGGTACTTATTATCTCTTGGTCTTTTCCTGTTTCTCACCATGCTCCTATAAAGTTTCTGATAGTGAAAGAAAATCAGATCTTAGAAACTGACTTTCATTTATAACCTGCTGATTCACCTAGATCAGGTTACTGGGAAGAAATCCAAGTCAGACCTCCTGACCTACCCGAAACAGCATGAAGTATGCCCTGCCACTAAATCCTGATTCCTGTATACCTCACCCTGTCACTAACTATGATTTAGAGGAACCTTTAGAAAGTCAGGTACGAGGATTTAGTGCTTTACATGTAGGTTACAGCTGCTGGCCTGGCTTTTATAGTAACGTAAGTAAGTAATTTATTAAATGGTTCAGTCATTAGATATACCCGACTTTGAAAACATTCTTGTGAGGGAGGCTACTTTGGGTAGTGAGAAGATTAGCATTTCTCAGCAGCAAGTATTTGTGACAAGATTAATGAGGCACAGGGCAGATGGATTTGTTTCTCTCTTTGTGTCTGCTCTCCTGGTTTCCTTGCCCTTTATTTGGTTGTCTTTTCTTCTGTGGCACCTGCTGTCACTGACATGGATTAGATGCCAAAACAGCATTCCTTTACTTCAACACTCTTCACACCTTCTTCTCCCCCTCCTTCTTTCTCCATAGGAGTTATTCCTTTCTCCTCTTCTGGGATTGGCAAGAACATTATTTCAGTTTCTATAAGAAATGTCTGGCAGGCATTTTCACATTAAAAGAAATCATAGAATTATGAACAAGATCAGAAACACTTGCCAGTGATGTTTTTTTCTTTCTGTAAGGAAAACAGTTATTTGAAAATTATTTTAAATTATGTATCTGTTCTAATACATCTGACATTTTCCTTCAGAATTATCACCACCTCTGTGGTGTCCATTTTGTCTTTCAGGAGGACATAACTTGCTTCATGTACTGGGCATTCGATAGAATGTTTATTTTCTCCATTTCTTTCTCTTGTTTTCAGGCACAAGAGACAGACACTCCCCTGTGTTGTGAGCTTACTTCTCTTCAAAAAGATTTATATCATGCAGTCTAATAACAAGTGTACTTTCCTTTAACAAAGCCTCCAACTTTGCTTCTGTTAGTTCTTCTTCCAGCTCAATTTCCCCTGATGCCTTCCAATAAGTTACCATCCTTGTTATCCACAGAAGTTTCCTAAGTGTATCCTTTACTTTGATAAAACACATTTCTCACATCTTATAAAAGTTAATGCAACAGAATTTCCCATTATGTGTTTTTAGGATCTGCCAACAAGTTTTTACGATGATCCCAAGCACTAGTTATTTTTAGGTCTAAAGTAATGACTATGATATTAAAGGCTAAAGAGATGGTAGGCTCTGTGGCTATTCAATGGGCATTCCTGGGTTGGATGACGGCCTGGGAGTCTGGAAAGTTGGGAGATCAGCAAAATGCACATAAAATACTGGAGTTTTACACTTACCAAAGACGTTTCGTGTATATTTTTATAATCTTCTAATTTTACAATTTTGAGTTTAGATTTTGCTACTGACTTTATCATTCTTGAGTTGAATATAAAACTTTTTAAGATAAGCAATTATTTATAAATAAGACCCACAAATTCCAAGAAATATGTTATTTAATTACAGCAATCATGCAAAACAAATTCCAGTTTCTAAGAAAATTCATTATTTATTGGGCACATCTATGAACCTCAGTAGACCATCTGCAGATGGGGTCATTCAGGGGGCATTTAATGAGCACTTGGCCAAAACCACAAATGAGGTTTGTTTACGTGGTTATAGAGCCCAGAATAGGAAAAAAAAAAATAGACGAAGTGAAGCAAAAGTAGAGTTTTTTCGCTTCCAATTACCAATGGGTCCAAGGTGGTAAAAATGGAAAAAAATCTAAAAGTTACAGTATTATTAATATAATGTATTGGATAGAAAAGCCAGAACTGACGTCAAATTGTGTAGCTAAATTGCCCCTCCTCTTGTATTTCTTCATCTGTAACTTGTGAATAATAGGAATAATCATTTTATAAGGGTATTGTAAAGATTGAATAAAATAATGGGTTTAAAGCTCTTGGAACAATAATCAATTATAGTTAAATTAACTATTTCAATTAATTTAAAAAGCACTGATTACTCTCTCAAGGAAATTTTAACTTGGATAAACATAAGAAACATAGGAAGACAAAAAAACACAAATAAGTGTGAGAGTTGGAGGAAAAGGGTGTTTACTAGGAAAAAGCCTGTGATGAGCTAAGGATCAGAAGAGGGAAAGCACTTTAAAGCTATTGGGGCGGGAGAATTAGGAAAAGAGAGAAATAGACAAGGCGTCTATTGACTGGGATAGGAGCCTGTGGTGTATAAGAAAATTGTGAGAAAGTAAAAATTCTCGATTCCTATTTCACTCTGCATTTCCTATGCAGGAGAATTATTCTTAAAATAAAAAAGGCAAAACAAATGTTTTTAAGAGGAGATGGAAATTCAAAATAAGTTAGAAGACTGGAAAACAGCCCCTAGCTGATTTTATGTTAATAAAATTTCTGGGTTTGTCCAAGCTTTCTTTACGTCAATGAAAAACATCCAGCCTAAGAGGAAGCTTATAAGAGTTTACTTGAACCAAACTGACAACAATTGCTGGGAAGCAAAATGTCAATGGATTGAGAAAATGCTCTGCAAAACGGTGGCTTGCAGCTTATTTTATACATAGAATCAAAGGAGGAGGGTTACATGAAACCCACTGGTGGTAGATTAAGCGGGAGTGAGAAAGCAAAGCAGGGGAAATCTCTAGGATTGGAGAAAAGTAAATTGGAGAGACAGGTACTTTTTTCACATAGGTGGGTACAGGATAATTAATAGTTCACATAGAGATGTTAATCAAGGGACAAGAATAATAATGAGGGATTCTGTACTTTCCCACTCTGGTCCAGAAAAGGATTACTGACATTCCAAGGATGTCATCTTAGATGTAAAAAGACGACAGACAGGCTCACTTAAGGTGAAGATTGACTTTATGAAGGCAGCTTCAGGCTAAAGATGTGACTTCCCGTCATGGCCCACTTTAGTTATGAATTTTTTTATGTTCACGCCATCTAATGTGGTTGTTTTCAGTCTCCTGATCTTGTCAGGTTTAACCTGTAGCCCCTTTTCCATCCTCATTTATTTAACATATTTCATAATATATGTGACCCTTTCTCTTAACTCAATTTGCTTTTTACACACCTATGCCTTAGACAGTATTTTGATTCACTTGGGATGCCTTTCCTTAATTTTTCATTTGGAAAATGCTATAGTTTAGACAAGAATTTTCCAGCTTCCCTCAGCAGATCTAATCACTCCCTGGACACCATCCATTTTGCACATATCTCTATTTAACGTTTGTGAGACTGTATTGCAATGATAAGATTATATGTCACTCATGTCTTCCTGTCTCAATTGTGATTTTAAGAATACAGACCACTGATCTTTGTATTTTAAAATCCTACTACAGACTATGGTTCATGGTCAGTATTCAGCAAATGTTCATTTGACTTAATTTAACTTAAAGGAGAGGAATAGTTGCAGGAGTTAAGGACTCTTGACAAGAAAAGACTTTAGAGTATAGAACAGAATCATAACTATCTACAATAAATAACAGATATTACATGAAAGAAAGAGTAACTTTAGAGGACAGAACCATGATTAAAGGGTCAAAATTAAAATAGAATAACTTTTGTTCCAGTGTGAGGCTGAACTTTCCATCAGTGTTCTCAATTGGAAAAGGTTATCTTGTACAATAATGAATTCTCTGCTAGGATACATGCTTAAATAGAAACTGAGTAATCTATTTGGGACATAGTACAGGTAGTTCTTGCAGAAGATTAGGGTTGGGTTTGAAAAATCTTTAAGTTTCCTTATAACTCTAAAATTCTACGATTAGCTTTAGATCTATTAATGTCTCCGTTTAGAGAGTCAGATATTGTAATAAATGCCTTCTTCCACAAACAATGCTTATCTCAGCTGCCATCTTCTCCCAGATAATAATCTTTTCTACAAGTTTGTGAAACTTGTTCTTCACTGCAGGCCCTATTTTTATAAATATTTCCTTCCCAATAAAACCCACCACACCACAGGTACCTGCCATGAAGACTCAGAAACTTGGCACCTCTGAAACCCAATTGTGAAGTTTCCCCTGCTTTGTTTTGTAGTCCCAGCTTAGCTGGAAAAAAAAAAAGAAAAGAAAGAAAAGAAAAGAAAGAAAGAAACTAATATGTTTAGAAGACTATTAGTATAAACCTGAATAATCTGAAAGGGGCTCAGTTCTGTAGACAACAATAATAATAATTAAAGTTGGCTTCTTTAGTGTCTGGAATTCCAACTGGGACAAGCTCAAAGCTTTGGTTTTATCATCACAAAAGAGCCACAGAGCCCTCAAGAGCCCTTTCTGGGATTCCAAAGAAAATCGACCAAGGCAGAAACTTTTTCTTCAAGTTTTTTTTATTAAAAACAAATAAAGGCAAACACAAACACATTCCAATACAGAAGCACTTCTGAAGAGCCACAAATCCACAAGGTTCCAAGCCTCTGGCTAGTCCAATCCGCTGCTGTAAAATGCTAGACATAATTTCAGCTAGCATGGGTCTGCCCCATGCAATAATCAAAGACGGCAACGTTACCACAAAAATCAGGCTCTCTTCTACATCACCACCTACCTTTGTTTATATCCTCAGAGTTTGTATTTTCTTTTTTAAAACATTTTTATTGTTCCTGTTCCTTGTTTGATCTTGAAATTAATATTCTTATTCTATCTTCAGCTCTGAAGTAATAGCACATATGCTTTCTTTATCTGCATGGTGGCAAGACAATTTCATGATCTGCCCACAGCTTACAAACTGATCAGTGGGGTCTGTCTCCATGGTGCCGTGACTAATGAACATCTGGAATTGTCAGTTGTGCCTTTGTAAGGTTGAGCCGTGACTTGAACTAAAGCTACAATGTGAGCAGTCATTTGAACTTCCCTGCCACTTGCTGGGTAGAAAGGCAAGAAGAAGAAGGAAAATCTGTAGTATGAAGAAAATTTTCCATTCTATTAGCTTGCATGTTCCATCATCTGATGTAATGTTTTTACCAATTTTATGCATTTGGTAAGGTAGGGCATTAGTTTAATGAATTGGTTGACTCATGTATGCAGTGTATTCCATGATTTCTTCTGTTTGTTATAGCCTAGAAACTCCACGGAGTAAAGTTTAAAGTAAATTAGTAATATAACGCAGTTAATTATAGTAGTTTATCTTTTAAAGCATTATGGGTGTCTTTAAAAGAAGTAGTATCAGAATGCACTAGCTCAACATAATATTAAGACAATCAAACATATCCCCATGCTTCTATCTTGGGAGGCAGTGTGACATAATTATAATCATGTCTGAAATGCATATAGTATCTACTGTATATAGCACTATTATATATTCTTATAATGCACTAACTCATTTAATTTACATATGTGGTAAATACTATTATTATTCTCATTTTATATATAAAGACACTGAGTTCTAGAGATATGAAGTAATTTGCCTAAGGATAATTGAAATGGACTGAGGGTTAGATGTTTGGGTACTATTTTCATATCCAAAACTTCCTAAATGTTGATAGTAACTATTCAGCTTGAGTTAGTTACACATGGGCTTCTAGTACTACCAACTGCTGGGCTTCAGGTATATGTGTCAAGCTGATAAAACAGGCCTGATGGAAATATGTTTGTACCCTCTGGGGAAAGAATTCCCCCTTCATCTATTGCTGCACTTCAGGCAAACTGGTGGGCAGAACTGATGAGGTGCCTCTCTCAAAGCATTTTAACACAAGGTCCTGAATAAGTTCCCTGGAAAGGATTCCCCCTGAGAGAGAGCAAGCCAAGCATGATGAACTTGACCCAGTGATTCATTTTAGTCACAGGAGAAGAGTAGATATATGAGTCCACCATGGGGGCTGGTATTTGAACCCAAATAAAAGACACCAGTGTCCAAAATAATGCTGCTTTGGGGCACATCAGAGAGAAACACAAAGGAGAAAGGCAATTTTCCCAATTTGGCACCCACCTTTAGGCGGACTCCAAAGAGGGGCCTGCAGAAAAACTGTAGCCTTTGCAAGAACGGGTAGGAACATAGTGAAGTGGCGCTTGAACAGTGCATTTTAGGTTTGGTGTGGCAGCACCAAATATGTGACGGGGATGGCATTGTGGGGAACACACTGGAGCCTCCAATAAATATTTGACAGGTGAGACTTTGATATAACGGGAAGGTTCTGCTCAAGCAGGTCCGTGGAAAGTGAGAAATCTTGTTTGGATGGAGTCAGGAAATGCACTGCGTAGTAATTAGCTAGGAAGGCTGTGCAAAGAATTGGGGATTTCACATTTTAATAACATAAAGCAAATTTAATAAAATAAATCTGGAAACAGAAACTATAGTACATATATAACAGCAAAATAAAGGACATTTCTTTAGATTAAAAAATTGGTTTGTGAAAAACATATTATGTTCTCATTTTACTGCAGACTGGTGAACACTTCATCACAGGTTTGTATAGATCCACTGAGAGGTGTCTGGGAACAACTAATGTAACGGTAGTTCTGGATCATTTAACCCAACACTTTGAAGGTTCAAAAATTCATTTTTGCCATTGCCGAAGGATTATCAGACTTTGAGAGAATGAATCGTGTTAACTTTAATACACATAACAGTGGGGTAGATATCAAAATGTTAATTTATTCCTTTAAAATGAAAAATACATACAAGCATTGGAATATGCATGGTGGCACGAGTGTTATATTTTTCTCTCTGAAGTCCAAATACCTGGAAGCATATCAACCACATTTTCTGCTACAAGATTTTTTTTTCCTGATATTTATTGAACATTTATGATTTGGCAAAATTCTTAGTTCTTTCTTCACTTTGTATTAACTCTTTTAGTCTACATAACAAACAAATGAGGAAAGTAAGGCATAACAATATTAAAGCAAGTATCCCACATTCATGCATGGAGGAATTGGCAAAATTCATAATCAGGTAGTTGACGCTAGAGTCCATGCTTTCATCCTCAATACTATACTTCCTTGAACTAAGAAATAGTTTAAGAAATATAAAACCTAAGTCTTAAATTGGAATGTGTTTCAGTGCAGAGGTAGAACAGATCCAGAGCTAATTAATTCAGGGGATCACTAGTGTCATCGAGGTTGTAGGTTCCCTCCTCTCTATTTCTCTCTCTCTCTCTCTCTCTCTCTCTCTCTCTCTCTCTCTCTGTGTCTCACTCACTATCTCTCTCTTTCTTTCTGCCTCATCCTCATCTATTAACTCCCCTCATAGAGCCATTGCAGAATTCTGAGGTATCACACAGAAGATGGAGTCCTTTAGAGAAAGGAGGCAAGCTTCCCTTCAGGGGTGAAGAATCTTTCTTGAAGCCTACCAGCAGACTGCCTTTGCATCTCACAGGCCAGGATTGCTTCTGGTCTAAACAAATCACTGCTAAGGGGAACGGTAATAAGTGATGAATGTTGACAAATTGGGATTCACCCCTGCTTGGAGGCTGCTTCTAGCTTCTGAGGAAGCCCATGACCACAAGCAAGAGGATAGATGCCTGAATAAATTTGGAGGACTATTAGGAAGGCAGTCAAGCAAATGTGACTAAAACAAAAAACTAAATAATAATCAGATATCATTTTACTGAATTCTCAGGAGCAAAATTTGTTACAAGAAATGTTTAATGTCAATATGATCTCCCTGCACATTTCTATTAGGCAGACACTTGCTTGGTGGGCATAGCTATGAGCAGGCAGAATTAAACAAATTTATTGTTTAATGGCTTCAGATTAAGCCAGATAGATATATCCATCTCATAGTAAGAATGATATTAACAATGGGATCTAAATTCATTAGTTACAACTACCTACATTCATCTGTATCCTAGCAACATCTCTGCTAATAGGAATGGGACTATTTCAGGTTGAATGGCCAATTTCTATTTCCTTGGACTATCGTTGGATAAATATTACCAACATAGACATCTAACATTCACTTTTCCCCAAGACACTCATTTGTCTAGGAGTGACAAATCCCTCTTTCTGAAATGGTCACTCTTTTCTTAGACACATTAGCATATTCAAACAGGTTACCAGAAACTCTTACTTGAGCTATATATTTTCCCAAATTCTGTTAATTTTAAAGTTTAATTTAGACAGATTTTTAAAAATTCAGTTCCATGCTCTTGGAGATCTCCTAACTAGATCCCAAAGTTTTATAATAGTAGACAACAGAGAATTATTGTAGGTATTTACAGAAAGTATTACAAATATGATTGTGGCAGGCAGGAATCAATGAGGTGGATGAGAAGAGACAGGGAAGCCAGGTAGAAGGCTTTTGTAAGTCAAACCACAAAGTGATGCAAGTCTTAAATATGGAGGCAGAAGCAGTAAAAAAAAAAAAAAGAGAAAAAAGGAAACACAAGGGAACACAGTAGCTATAAAGGTAGAAAGCAATTATGTGCCAAAGAGATTTATTTTTTAGATTTACATTAAAGATCTGGAGTCACTGGTGTTTCTTAAGTAGGATCTGAGGTTCAGGCATGAAGGACATACCGGGAGATATGTACCCTCTCAAACACCCAAGTATATACAGATGGTGCCAAAAAAATGTATACACATTTTAAGAAAGGAAAAAAACTGTACTAAAATTGTAATACTCAATATATACTGATAACAAAAGATGAATACAAGTCATGTGTATACATTTTTTTGGCGCCCTCGGTAGATAACTAACTAATAACCTATGTGGATATAGTGGTATCCTGGATGGTCCACACTAACAAGCATCCTTTAAGCCTGCATTACCATAGGTTTCTGAAATGGAGATATAGATATAGATGATATAGATATAGCTGATGTAGAATATAGATAGAGATGATACAGAATAAAGATAGAGAGAGTGATAGAGATAGAGATATTGATGATACAGATCTCCCAGGACAATCAGCAGTATCTCAAAACTGGCCTAAGTGAGACCTGCAAAGAGCAGAAAACAGTTTATCTTTGGTAAGCTTAATTAACTATAGTAGATTCCAGAACATTATTTCTCATCTAATGGTTATAGAGGTCCAAAAGTTATACTTCAAAAGCAAGAATTCACAACTTATTTCAGAGGATCATAGTAGCCTCATGTTCCAACAGCCGGGACAGCAATGTTGAATACTTATGCAACCCAGACATTGGCAAGGAACCATTCTAAATGCGGTCTCTTATTTTTTCTTTTATGATAAAGCCAAATTTGTTCTCTAACTTTTCACAGTTTTGTCAAGATCCTTTATTAGGGAGAAGAGGCTCCATTCTCATATCTTGTGTACTAAATACCTAGTGACCTTGTCCCATTACATGAAAATTAAACCAAAGCTGACAGGCATGGATAAATTTCATTGAGGCTAAGAGTAGTTAATTACTTTTATTTACCCATTGCCTCCTTTACAAGCATTTATTTACATCACATGTCAGGTACAGTTCTTGCCCAATTCACTCAGCTAGTGAATGACTGACTCCAACACCCATGGTCTTTCCACTCTACCATGTTGAATTAAAATGGTACCTTTTAAAACAATCTAAAGTAGTACAATAGACTGAGCTAAATAGTGGAAGACTTACTATGTAAAAAAATGATAGTCTCACAGAACCACATTTAAACAATGTCCCATATCCCATACATTTATTTTATTCTCCTGCTGGCCAATACCACAATCTTTCAGATTAGAAGATTTGGCTGCACTACAGAATACACACTGGAGTCAAGCAACACCCAAGGCTCCATTAAGGTCATTATTCTTGTGGATTTTCTTTCTTCCCACAGGGAAAGGCATATCAATTTTTCTATATGTTTTGAAGAGCTTAGCCACATGATTTTAATCATTTCTCCCAGGTGGCTCTTTGAACTTTCATGGTGGCCCTATATATTATCGAACCAAGGACAGGTTCCAGTGTGGTTTGATGGATGAGCAGGCGACCAGAATCAGAGACCTGAAATTCTCTTCCCCAAGGAGTAAGAGATTTTACCTTCTATTGCTTTGGCATCTTAGGGAACCTGAATATTGGGAAACAATGTAACTCGATGTTTTGAGCTCGACCACATTTTGAGATCATGTAATATTTTTTAGCTATTTTTACAAATGTTCTGGTTTGGGTAAAACCTAAGCTATGTTTTTCTAAGTATTTGCCCTTCAATAAATTTTCATATATTTTAATGGAAATTTAATCCTATTAATATTAATTTATTTATAGTTAACACATCAAAATGTATTTAAAAACATATTTCCCCATTGGCTTTTACAATAATTTTTATAAACCTTTGATTACACACACACACACACACACACACACACACACACACACACACAGACATGTTCTCTTGCCAGGAAACAAAACAAAAAGAAAATACACAGCACCCAAAAGTTCAGGTTAGGTTCAGATCTCAAAAGCCACAGGTTCCAAATAATTCTAAACTTGGATGCTGGTTTCTTCCATCCAAGAATGTGTCCCACATGTCATTGAATGGTACAACCACGTTAACCACAAGTTTAACCTAGCTCTCTTGTACTTTTTAATTGACTTCAGCCCCAAACATTACAAAATGTAGACTTAAATGAACTTGTCTAAAATATTGCAATTAAATGGCATTTTTCATCTGACCACTGGTATGGGAGGCGATGTCAATCATCTTTTCTCGGTAGTAAGAAATCTCTCTCCTCCTCTTCCTTCCAGGCAATACAGCTATGCAATTTTTATTCTGAGGTTATATTCTCTTATATTTTTTAATATATCTTCCTATTAGCATACCTACAAAATGTTTGATCACTACATATGTTATTCATCAAATATCCATTCAGCCCCTGTTATAAGTAAAGTGCTTATTTTAACAAAAGTTAATTCAACAAATACATACAAGTGTCTACTATGGCTCAGACATCTGCTAGCGAAGATAATTCACTGAACAATGCAAAAGCAATTACGCAAAATATAATAAGCCAGAGTTGAAAATCTGTGGTATTCTTAATTCTGCATTTCCCTCCAATGGACATGATAGACATTGTTAATCAGTCAGGTATGCTTTCTTGCTGATCCCATGCATGACCTCTAAATTTTTCTCAAGAGTGTTTCAGAAAGCCCTACCAAACTACTAGAGTTACAAATATAACCTATACTCTATCCTCATACTATATGCAGTTACTCTGAGTGATCTTCTACTCTTAAGTGTGTGTGTTGCTGGGGCGTAGTGATAATAATCCATGTGAAATTACTTGTAGTCTGGATTTTCCCACCATTTGCCTGTATAGTTCTTCTCTTTAGTATATGCTTCCTAAACACTTTCAATATACAGACCCATCAGTGCTTTCTTTGGCTGTTTCTTTTTTCTCATTCTTAAAATTAGGAAAAGCAGAAACTGAAACAATACATAACCAATGAAGTAAAAGTTTAAGTCTGTCGTATTTCCATAAATAGTGAAAAACGGGTGAATATGAGGTGTTAGACAGACGATGGCATTAGGAGGCAGGAGACCAGGATCACTTACACCTAATTCTCCACTTGTTGCTAGCCCTCTGACCCTAGCTGAACCATTTATTCATTCACCCATTCATCAGACTAATATTCAGAAGCAATCACTATGTGTCAGGCACTCTTCAAAAGCCTTGATCGACTCATCTGAAAAATGAGGAGTATGCACTTCTTTCAGTTTAAGATACAGACAGGACCAGGACTAATACGGCAGCTTTGATTCCTGTTTTTTGGAGGAGGGGGAAAGTGGGATATTGTTTTGTACTGATGTAGAACCAGTAAATTAAGTCAACTAGAAAATAAGTCTGCATTCTACTCCCAGACGTGTTTCCTAGAAATGACTCAAGAGAACATTCCAACCACTACAGTATCCAGTTCCTACTTTTTTTTTCTTTCCCCTTCCCTTTCAGCTTCCTCTTCTCACATTTGGAATATTTCCCTTCTCTTTACCTAACCTAGACTAAACTTCAGAAATACCAGGTCTTCTCTAATCTTTTTTCATCTTTTTCCCTCTCACCTCTAAATAATTTATTATCTCTATTCTTAAAATTAACAAACTTTCTTATCAAGTTAGGTTTGCATTGGATTACATTATACCTTCCAGGTCTGCCAGTTATCAGGAGAAAACAGAAAAGAAAATCATATATGCAAAAATCGCAAGGCAAATTTCAATAAATTAACAACTGAAAAAATAAAAAGACCTACCTTTTCTTGTCAAAGATGATATCAAACCTGAGTTATATAAAACCTACAATTAAAGAAATATGATATTTCAGAATACATGAGATATAGTACAAAAAGTAGTTAAGTACTTCTTACAATAATAAATGAAAAGGAATGATAATCAATAAATTAAGAATTTAGTCTAAGAAAATAAAAAAGTAACAAAAACTATTGACCTAGAAAATTTGAAGGAGAAACATAGGGTAGTTTGAAAAATATCAATGAATGAATTAGAATAAAGCATATATTATCATACCTAATGTTAAAACTCTAGGACAGCACTGCCCAATATAGTACACTAGCCACATGTGATAATTTAAATTTGTGTTTAAATTAGTTAAAATTGAATAAAATTAGATATTTGGTTCCTCAGTCTCACTAGCCACATTTCAAGTGCTCAATAGCCTATGTAACTAGAGGCTCACACATTTTGCAGCACAGATATAGAACATTTGCAACATTGCAGGAAGTTTTATGAGAGTGAAGCTCTAAAATAAGAAAGAGTACAAAAGCACTCACTAACACAAGCATTAACTAAGACTGTTCTAACAAATGCAACTAGAAAAGTAAATACTATACAATTTTTAAAGAAAAAGTGAAATTATATTGAGATATAACCTCATCGCAATATAATGTCATAGCTGAAGATTCTAAGACATTCATTCAGGATATTATAACCAACAATAAAATAATTCAAAAAGTTGGCTAAGTACATCAATATACCAAAATCAATAGCCTTCTCATATAGAGACAACTCTCAGCTGCAAAAAATAATAAAAGAGAAAAGAACCCATTACAAATAACAAAATAAAAGATGGAACACACTAAGAATAAATTTAGCAAGGAATGTGTGAAAAGGATTAAAAGGAAACCTAAAATATTACTTAAAAAGGTAAGTGGAAATTCACATTCTGTTCTTTGACAGACTTTAAGTTTATATAAAAATTGTATACATCCCAATAAAAGTACCCAATTAATTATTGTAAATAAATTTTTAAATGTATATTTTTTTTAAATTAGATTAGGTGATTCTACATTTATTATGGCAAAATAAATGTGCAAGAGTAGGCAGGAAATATCTGAAAGAGAAATGAAGACATAGTAGCTTTATCAGATAACAAATTATAATAAAGCTATATCAATTAAAGTAGGATTCCTACTGAAATACCAATATAGTACAAACATATCAATGTAATATAATAGAGTGTCTCAATATAGATCCCAATTTGTATTGGGATTTATAAAATGATATGCATGGTATTCACAATCTGTGGTCCAAAATGGATCATGAATCAATCAGCTGGGGAAAATGGAAGCCATTTTAAAACGCAATTATTCACTACCTCAAACCCTATACCACATATATTTCAGATTAAGCCAGGAATTAAACAAAAAAATTGAGACTGGAAACTACTAGGTCTCAATATGAGAGCAATATTTCTAGCTGATAGACAGTATGTGGAAGCAAAGATTAAAAATATTGATAATTTGTCTACATAAATTTTAAAAAAATACTTAATGAAACAAATGTGATATTTAAAAGCAAAAGCCAAATGATGACCTGGGAAACATTTGTAATACACATAGCAGATAGAGGGCAATTTATTTAATATATAAATGCATTCTACCGTCAATAAGAAAAGACCCAATAATCCAGCAGAAAATTGGGCAAAGAACATGAACATAAATTCACAGAAAAAGAAACATTCAAAAATTGTAGACATATGAAAGTTGTTCAAAATCATTCTGAAAATAGGAAATGCAAATCGTGCATATAATATCATACCATTTTACATCTATCATATTGATAAAGAGCACACAGATTGATTATAAACTCTGTAGGCTTAGATGTAGGGGAACTGGAATGCTTGACTATTTTAAGCATTACTATAAAACAAGCCTCTTTTGTAAGCATTTTTATACTATCTATTTAAAATATTAAAATGCACATTCTTCCACCCATCAATTCCACTTTTGAGATCCCGCCAATTCCTTACATCATTGATTGTGATAACTATAGAATAGAAATAACTTAAATACCCAACAATAACAGACAAATAAATTATGGCTCATCCATAAAGTAGGGCAGCCATTTAAAAAAAAAAAGGAGGCAGATCAATATACCAATACAAAATAATTTCTAAGATATATAATTAAGTAAAAAAAAAAAATTAAAGGGCAGAACCACATATATAGAAGTTATCATTTGTATGAAAATAGTTTGTATAAAGAGCGTATTCTGTAAATACAAGACCCTGATAAGAGATTGTTTTTTGGGACAAAAAGTGAGGAAAAAGGAAACTAACGTTTCACTTTTTCCTCACGGGGGTAAAAAGGAAACTGACGTTTCACTGTAATCTCCTCTGTGCTATTAGAATTGTTAAAAATTTAGTTTACATTTTTACCTTATCAAAATTAAATAGGTAAAACACTTTAAATATATTCTGTCCTGAAATTTTACTGAGACAGTGGAAAGGAAGGGGTTCAGTTTTCCTTCTTGAACTAGTTGCTTCTTTTTCCTCCTAAACACTAAGAAGCAGCGTCAGTCTTAAAAAATTGAGACAAAGTGAAAATATGTATTCATGCATCTGGGCTCAACTTTTTTCTGCCCTTTTCTCCACTCCTTAAGGATCCCTCCCCCTCTTTCACAGTCCCTTATCTAAATACGATATCATCATGACTAATGTCGAAATACAATATAAATCATCTGTTATTACAAACATCAATTAATATTGTTCTATCCAATGCACTTAGAAAAGAGGAATACACAAACGTAGGCCGTTATAACTAAATTTAGCAAATCTGTATTTCTATTATTTGTCTTTTGTCTGGTGACTTGTATTTTGGCTTAATTCAGAATGATAAATGTAATTCTTTATTTTCTTTTCTTCCTGACCTAGGCACTCCTTTTCCTGTGAAGGACAGTTGCAGAGTTGACCAGAACAAGCTTGTGCACCTGTATAATTGGGACCTGCTGGAGTCAGGAGATTGTATATATCTATCTACAGAAGACTTGTGTAGGAAGCAAAGCTTATACTCCCTGTAGACAAGCTGCTCAGGGACACTACCAGTTTCCAATGCCCAGGAGAAGCGAGTACTGGTGGGTAGAAGAGATTGAGAGCCCAGTGAGCAATATACCCATTAAAAAAAACAGAAAAATGGAAAAGAATCTTGGTTGCTATTGTTTTATGAAGTATTTATTTTTTAGCATATATGAGTGGAAATTTAAGTAAAAAACAATTGACCAGTCTACATTGGAGAAAATGGGATTATTTTTGTCACTGAAAACATCAAATAGAAAAGTAACAGAGATGAGGCAAACAATACGGTAAAACTAACAAACAAAAAACTAATTATATTATATTTCAAATTTTTATGCCACTTGGAAGAGCATAACTTTGGGTTTAATTTTTATTGCCCAGATCACTAATTATTATCAATAAATTCAACAAGTTTTCCAATGCTTATTGGCCATTCGTGTTTCTTCCTTTGTGGAATTCTTTGTATATATTTTTGCCAGTTTAAGAAAACAGATGTTTTTAAAATTATTTTTAGGAGATTTTACGTATTTTAGATAATACTTCTTTGCGGCCAATGTGTGTTGTAACTATCTTTTTGCATACTGTGTCTTTTTATTTTTTAATGGTTATGAACAAAAGGTCATAAATGTACTACGGTTTGATGTATCTATCTTTTCTTTAGTAGTTAGCACATTTTATAATTTGCTTAGAAAATTCTACCCTATCCTAATGTACAAGGATACTTTCCTATAATTTACTTAAAAACTTTTAAAAATTATCTTTTTAGTCAGTCAGAAATTGATATTTGTGTATGGTTTGAGGTAGTATTCCAATTTAATTTTTTTCCATATTGATAATCAGCCTGTCCAGCACAGGCATTTATTTCATAGTCCCTCCTTTCCCCTGTTATTTGCATTGCTGACTCTGACATAGTCTTTTCCATATATTAATGGGTCTCTTTCTGAGCTCTTTATATTGTTTTATTGGTCATTTTTTAACCCCTTTCCAATTCATGATAATAAATATTAATGTCTGGCTAGACAATTTCCCCAACGTGATTCCCGTTTTTCAGATGTATCCTGACTATTCTTGGGCCCTTGAACTTCTTCACAAGTTTCAAAATCTGTAAGCAAAATTCTTAAAAAATATCCAGCTAGGATTTTGGTCTTAATTGCATTGAACACATGTGTCAATTTGGAGATAATTTATTTTATTTATTTTAGTTTTCAATCATAATGTTTTTAAGATATTAAGTCTTCCTACCTATGAATATGGTATAATTAGGCACTGATTTAAGTTTTCTTTAACAGCTTAATTCTCATTGCTCTTGGTTCCTTTTACCTATACTAATTTCTATTTTTTAGTGAGAAAATCCATGATTAAGAATTATGTTTGTTATAATTAATGTAGTCTCTAATTACAAAGTAATTGGAAAGAACTTCAAAGTATCTCATCTACTGCATTGCTGGAATCAAAAGCACAATTCTTATTTATCACATTTACTAGAAAATAGTGATCGTCTGTTTGCAAAGTATTTTTTAAAAAAGGGAGAAAAACGTGTTCCATGTCTGGACCAAAGGACTAAGAATTAAAGATAGGGGGGAAAAAAACTCAATAAACATGTCAAGCCTGAAACAAAAGAACTATGCAAATGAACAGAACCTTCTAAGAAAACCGAGAAATCCTCCAGTAAGCTTCCCAATTGATACAATAATTCCTTCCACAGTGTACTACAGATGGCTTTCCAACATCTCCAAAAACATTTTACAATGATGTTCAATTTGAATTCTAGAATCATATTTAAAAGATATTTTTTAAAATATTTGAACCATATTCCTTTTCCTGGTAAATTCATCGATGTAACTTAATTTTCCAAAATAAGTGAAAACACAATTGTACATTTGTCTGAACCTTCAATATTACAATAATGATGACACCATATAGATACCATGCCAACACAGTATATCATTTAAGAAACAGAGCACAACTGCATCTTATTTAAAAATTGGAAGATGCTTTCACATTTTTTGAAGTTGTGTTTCAAATCAATCAGCATATGAACAGTACACTTGGGACAAGCAAGAGCTTTAACTGAGCCTACTCCTCTTAGACAACTCTACTATAAGACCATGAAAAACATAAACAGGAAACAAAATGGTTTAATACATTTTATATTAGGTAGGAAGAAAGGGAAGTTCCTAATTAGAAATGGCATCTGTTTATTTAATATTGTACATGAAGGGGAACTATGGAAATACATCTGGTGCTTCCAGAGACTGTATAATAATCAGTGTACCCTGACTCTAAAGAAAAGCAGAAAAGAAACTGAAAGTACAAACTTGTAAGAGTAATATGATCCCCGTACTATCAATTAAACATCTCAGGTTTATTACCCTTCTGAAAGTGGTATGTCTGAGAAGAATTACAGAATATCTCAACTGAATTCCATCTGTTTGCCAGTAGTTCTTACATCTCTTCCCCTTGCCCAGCAATCAAGAATGCTGCATGTTTCAGTAGGGGTTGCTCCAAAATGGGGGAGTGTCTGTAAACCTGAGATACTAGGTGAAACTATGCAGACTAGAGTCCTGTCTGTCCTATATCTGTGAGTAAGCATATAATAAAGCACTGAGATTTGGGATTAATTTGTACTAATAGCAAAATTTTGCCTATTTTCAGTTTATTTTATTTTATTTTTCTATTACAGTTGACAATCAATATTATATTAGCTTCAGGTGTATAGCATAGTGGTTAGACATTTATATAATTTACTAAGTGATCGCCACGGTAAAGTCTAGTACCCACTTGGCACCATGTAATATCATTGACTATATTCCTTATGCTGTAGGGAATTACATCCCTGTAAGGAGTGGGGTATTTGGGTGGAATGATCCTGGCAATGCTCAGGGAAACTGAAAAACAGGTTTCCTGTGCTGCTGTGGACACGGCCCTAACGGTCTTATCCCATTCACCTTGCAGTCTCCTCTCTCATCCCCCTGTGTCCACCCTTCCCCAGCCACTGTGGACTTTGGCACAGTCATTGTAGTAAAGCCAAAAAGGAACAATGTACACCTGTTACTATATGCAATCGCCCACTCATCAAAATCTTAGGAAAGGTAAAGGGAAACTGGAATGGTTATGGGACCGAAAAAATAGAAGCCGACATAACTTCTAATATCAGAAACCCAAATCAGAATGGAAATAAGTAGAAATTAGTAAGTACCAAATATAGTTATTCATTTAATTAATATTAATCGAGCATCCACAATATGCTAAACACCATGCTAAACAGTAAATACAAAGTAATAAAAGAAACTGACTATCTCTGCTCTCCCAGAGGCACTCAGAATCTAATAGACACAAAACAAACCAGGCATGAAGAAAAGAGAGGGAGTTTAAACAATCTATTCACCTCTCATTTAGGGTAGATTTTTATATTAATGGAAATGAATGATATCACTCTGTTAACAAAAACTTTTCAATGGCTTCTTGTTGTACTAAATAAAAAGTTTAATTATTTACCACATCTTATAATTCATTTTGTGAATGGGTCCCTACCTATTTAACTTCTCTAAGCATCAGTTTCTTCATCTATAAAATGTTGATAATAATATTTACCTCATAGAATTTTTGTGAAGATCAAGTGAAATAATCTGTGTATTGCATCTGGCAATCAAAGCACACCATAAATGTTAGCCAATAACATTAATATTATTATTATCTTTCCTACGTTATCTCATGACTTTTCCTTTCCTCTCACTGTACTTCACCCACATTGACCTCTGAAAATTGTGAAAATAGGTCAAGTTCTTGTCTACCTATAGATTTTGAAGTTTCTATTCTCAGCCTGGTTCTTAGTTTAACAGGCTTCTTCTCATCCTTCCATTTCCAATTACACTGTCACTTTCAGACTTTACTCAAGTAGCCTCTTGCAACTGCTCATCTCCGTCACAGTACTCTGTTTATCTCATTGGGAATTTGAAATTATGTTATTCATTTGAAAGTTTATCTGACTTGCTCCGTGTTTTGCCGAGTAGAATTAGGCTCCAGGAGGCAGGGAGAATTTGCCCTGACTTATTCATTAATGTATCCAATATGCTTAGAGCTTTAATTTACACATAGAAGTTCTTTAGCAAGTATATACTAAATGAATTAATACATTCACAAATAAATTGGAAGTTCTAATTAGAATGAAATCTAGGAAAATGTGTTTTAAATGGTTGAATTCCAATAACACATACAAATGATAGGTAAAGCAACGATAAAATTTCACCCTTCTTGCTAAAGGATTGGTCAAGAAATGAATCACACAAAAGTATTAGATCTTCACTTGAACAAATCTCACCCATAATATCCAGATTCTGATTTTAGAGGTTTCAAATCTTTATTAGTAGACATTTAAGTAATTATTTTCTACTGGGCAGTTTAATAGGTACCGAGGCTATACAAAAGAATGAGAAACCACAGGGGGATTCTGATATAATTGAAAAGAAGAAACATTTATTATAAAATCACTAAATGATGTTAAAATATAAGATAGTCTTGTCCTAGACAGTAAAGTACCTAATGAGTGCTGTGGAGATTACAAAGCACAGGATTTGACTTTTGTACAAACATTGAGTGCTGAGGAGATGCAAGACTTGAACAGAACCTGGAAGAACCTGAGGCCTTTTACAAAGGGGAGAGGGAGAGCGAGAGCGAGAGAGCGAGAGAGCGAGAGAGAGAGAGAGAGAGAGAGAGAGAGAGCGAGAGAGAGACTAGAAAAAGAGTGTGAGCAACCTGGGCATTTGTATGATACAGGAGACATTGGTTATCAGTAGACAAATTAACAATCAATCTAGTATTAAAATTGCATTGATTAAACACTTGTTACAGGGAAAGCACCCAAAAACCAACATGGCACTTAATGGAGCATCACCTAATAAAGTTGGTGACAGTTTTTAGCAGGTATTTATTGGTTATATACTATGTGAGTTCTCTGATTAAAATGTTATTTTCATTTGTATAATGTGCCATAATTTATTAAGTGTTTTCATATAAGTTATTTACATTAACTCATGATAAATCAGATAAGATCATTATTATCTAGGTAAAAAATTTGTCATTTTTCAGTTACCAGTTAGTTGCAGACCTATGAGAGTGATGTAGAATATCAGATGCTAGTTCAGTGCTTTATAACTGTCCCATATCTGCCTCCCAGTTTGTTGCAGTAAATATTTATTTCACTTCAAATACTACCAGTACTTCTATTCAGAATAAGTATATCAGTCAGAGTATTTGCTTGCATAATACAAGTTCATATCATCAAACCAAGTAAGCTGTCACTATAACAGAAACATTGCCTTCAAATTTTATAAAATTTTTTAAAAGACATACGAGGGAAAAAAAATATTTAATCTCTGCAGAAATATTTGTGATTAAAGGTTGAAATTTTAGAAATCAGGTCTTTCAATTTTTACTAATTAAAAAAAGGTGAGGATATAAATGCTAAATTAAAACTATGAATTTATGAGGATAGATAATTCAGGATCGTCATGTTATGAGTTAGCTTAAGAGAAACTGATTTGAGAGATTTCCAGTCAAGATGGCAGAGTAGGTAAATGCTGTGCTTACATCCTCTCATGACTGCATCAAAATTATAACTAAACTACAGAAAAAAAACAATTATTGAGAATCACCTGAAGTCTAACTGTACAGAAGTCCTATAACTAAGGACACACAGAAGAAGCTAACTCGAGACTAGTAGGAGGGGCTGAGATTCAGAATGGGCTGGTCCCTTACACATGTGTGGCAATTAAAAATCTGGAGGGATATCTCAGCTGTGGAGGTACCCCATAAGGAGCAAGGGCTCCCAACCCCACACCAGTTTCCCCAGCCCGAGGTTCAAGTGCCAGGTAGAGAAGTTCCCACAACTTCTGTGAATACCACAGGAGACTGTGGCTGAGTGGCACTGAGGGCCGCTGGAATCCCAGGCGATCCTCTTAAAGGGCCTGTGCATGGATTAGTCATTGATGGACTCACTCATTCTGAGCTCCAGCGCTGGGACAGCAGTTTGAAAAGTACCAGGGACATATGGGGAGGAACTAAATTGTCTGGCTTCAGGGTGGGGCAGGAGAAGCAGCTTTCTCCCAGAGAGAAGTGTTGGCAGAAGCCATAGTTTATTTTTTGACCTCCCTATTCCCAGCATGCAGATGCAGATGGCTGCCATATCAGAATCTCCATTAATATGGCTAACACATTTTGCTCCTCCCTGGTGATTCCCTGAGATGCACCCCCACCCAACTTGCAGACCCAACCTAACCTCTTTTGGTGGCTTTTCCATTCAAACAGCCTGTCTTGGCACATGCTGCAGACTTTCCTAAAATCTCTCAAAGGTTCATATACCACAAAGAAGCAGCATCTGGCCTTGGCATCCCTCATACTTCTTGCTGAGCAGCCCCAAGCCCAGCACTAGCAGAAGCCAGCTTTGGCCTCAGTTCCTAGCTCAGCCTCTCCCAGTCACCTCCAAATTCAGCACAGCTAGAAGACATCTACAGATCACTTTGGGGCTTATGATAGGTGGCCCTTGGCAGGGCATAGGTGAAGGCTGAACTTGGCCTATGGCAGGGCCCCTCCCAGGAAGTCCCAGGGCCACCATGCCTGGTGGCCAACTTCGGACCACACCAGACCATGACCAGTCCACCTCCACAGATGACACACCCAAAGAGCAGACTGGGAAGGCACCGGAGCCCTGCTAAGGTGAATTCTGCTCTGTAGCGTCAGCCCCTGCATAATAGATCCTCCACTGTAGTCATAGCCAGTCCTCACAAAAAATCAACCTGAGGATCAATCCCTCTTATTGATGTGAAAACAGCAACCAAGTTTCAACTGCAATAGGAAGGAAAACACAACTCACACAAGGGACATATCAGGAGCACTGGGCTCAGGTGACCAAGGAGACTGCACCACTGGGCCCCACAGGAGACCTACTACATAAGGATATGCTACTAAGAACGCTAGACATAGAAGCTCTACCTAACAAACAGAAACAAACACAGGGAGGCAGCCAAAATCGGGAGACAAAGAAACATGTCCCATATGAAAGAACAAAACAAAGCTCCAGAAAAAGAACTAAACAGAATGGGGACAAGCATTCTACCAGATGCAGGGTTCAAAACACTAGCTATAGGGACATCCAATCATCTTAGTGGGTACTTCAACAATGAGATAGGAAACATAAAAATGGAGATAGGAAACATAAAAAAGAACCAGTCAGAAATGAAGAATACAATAACTGAAATAAAGAATACATTAGGGGGAGTCAACAGTAGATTAGATGAAGCAGAGGTTTGAAGCAGCAATTTAGAAGATAAGGTATCAGAAAACACCCAATCAGAACAGCAAAAAGAATGAAAAAAAAAATAAGGAAAGTTTAAGGACTTTTGGGACAACATCAAGCATACTAACATTTGCATTACAAGGGTACCAGAAAGGGAAGAGAGAGAAAGCAAGGAATTGCAAACCTATTTGAAGAAATAATGACAGAAAACTTCCCTAACCTGGTGAAGGAAATCGACATACAAGCCCAGGAAGCTCAGAGAGTCCCAAACAGGAGAACCCAAAGAGGCCCACACCAACATACATCATAATTAAAATGGCAAAGATTAAAGAAAAAGAATCTTAAAAGCAGCAAGTGAAAAGCAGTTAGTTACCTATAAGGGAGCTCCCTTAAGACTATCAGCTGATTTTTCAACAGAAATTTTACAGACCAGAAGGGACTGGCATGAAATATTCAAAGTGATGTAAAACTAGGACCTACGACCAAGATTACTCTACCCCGCAAATCTATCATTTAAAATTGGAGGAGAGATAAAGAACTGCCCAGACAAGAAAAAGCTGAAGGATTTCATAATCACGAGACCAGCATTACAGGAAATGTTCACGGGACTTCTTTTAAGAACAAGAAAAAAGAGATAAAAAATACAAATAATAAATAACTACATATGGTAATAACTACATATCTGTCAAAAATAATTTTCAGTGTAAATGAAGTGAATGCTTCAATCAAAAGACACAGAGTAGCTGAATTGGATAAGAAAACAAGACTCTTACATATATTGCCTAAAAGAGACTCACTTCAGATCAAAGGTACACACAGACTACAAAAATAAAGAGATGGCAAAAGATATGTCATGAAAATGGAAATGAAAAAAGAAAAAAAACTGGAGTAGCAATACTTATACTAGACAAAACAAACTTAAAACAAAGGTTATAACAAGAGTCAAGGAAGAAAACAGTAATCTCACTTCTGGGTATTTATCCAAAGAAACCAAAAACACTACTTTGAAGGGTCATATGCATCCATATGTTCAATGAAGCATTGCTTACAATAACCAAGATATGGAGGCAATCTGGGTGTTTATTAATGGATGAATAGATAAAGAAGAGGAGGTACATATATATATATACAATGGAATATTACTCAGTCATAAAAAAGAATGAAATCTTGCTATCTGCAACAACATGGATGGACCTAGAGGACTGAGTGAAGTAAGTCAGACAGAGAAAGACAAATGCCATATGACTTCACCTATATGTAGAATCTAAAACACAAAATAAATGAACAAACAAAATAGAAACCAACTCATAGATACAGAGAACACTTTGATGGTTTCCAGATGGGAGGGTGGTTGGTGGGATGGTTGAAAAAGGGGAAGGGATTAAGTACAAGTTGTAACTACAAAGTAGTCATGGGGATATAAAGTATAGCATAGGGAATACAGTCAATAAATTGTAATAAACCTGTATGGTGTCAAATAGGTACTAGATTTATCATGATGATCACTTAGTAAGTTATATAAAGGTCTAATCACGATGTCGTACACCTGAAACTAATATAATATTGTAGGTCAACTATAATTGAAAAATAAAAAAATAACTAAATGAATGAAATTGATGTCAAAGTATAATTATATAATACAAAGATACTATGCTATTTGGGTTTGTTTGTTTTGGGGTTTTTTTGGGTTTTGTTTTGTTTTAGAAAAACTCAAGAGCTTAAATTTTCTGCTGGTTTATTTTATTTATTTATTTTTTAATACCTAGGGTATTTACACATTCAATTTTCAGAACTTTTCACTTGTACCAATCTTAAGGGTCATATTTTGATCAATATTTTACTATTTTATATTTTTATTATTATTATAGATTAAATCCTATTATTTTCCATAGAAATCTATAAATTCAAGGAATTTTAAAAATTTATAAATAGAGGAAAATACACCAAGTGGCAAATTCTGTAAGTCAAGAGTTGAAGATACGAAATAATCACAAATAGATAGATACTTCTTTAATTGAATAGGAAGTTATTACAAATATTTATATTGCTGGTGACATTTGTTCATTAACAGTTTTCTAAAAATTATTGCAGCAAAACTGACACATGCAACTTTCTTCACTGAATATTATTTTAATACTAATGTGAACTTCTTGTTTTATGCACAAACATTCGTCTTTAGGGTGCATTTTTAAAAAAATAAAAAGCCCTGAAGAATTCTGTATCTGTTTCACTGGCGATGACAAGTATGTTAATTGCTTGCAGATAACATCTGTTCTAGTGAAATCAAGATGCAGAGGCTGTGTTGGATCTGTGGTACTAGCAGCTTTCTAAAGCTTTGTCTGGGAGACCCACTGCAGGCATTTCACAGACTCTCAAGGCAGCTGGAGGGCTTTTGAGCTTTTTTGAGATCCTTCCAGCAACTGAAATAAAATCTGCCAGGAATCCTGGGTCATCGAAATGTCTTCCTTTGAGCAGTGGACTCACCTTTGAAGCTCCAAGATATCCACTGACCATGACGCCTGAGTGTGCTCTGGCTAAAGCGAGTTCAGGGTGAGCTGCGGACCGCCTGCATGCAAGAGTGAGCCTCTGACTTCCTTCTCTGTTTACAGAGCAGGGTGAAGGGCCTCTCTAGAAGGGCTAGCAAGAGCCTGGTCAATATAATGTCAGATATAAAGGGTCCTTATGCTCCATAGGGCACTTTTACAGTTTCACAGTTTTCAAGAACTGCAACTGCTTACCAGATGTGCCTATGAAGTTGGCTAACCATGGCATTGGGATGGCTCTGGTCTCAACCTCTTCCAGACTCCGCATGTTTGTTTCTCCTGTAAGCTATGAGTTTGTGTAGACCCTGATGTACTGTCCCTAGAGGAGCCAATGCTACTCACTTGTGGATCAGACAGTCATGCTGGCCTTGCACTCTGCTAGAGACACATGGAGTAAGGTCTGGAGTGTCCTTTTCAGTATTTGCAGACCCTGTTGACTATATCAACAAAGTTGTGAGTAAAAGGATCTCACTGGGTCTACAGGTGGGGTGGGTTAGTTCAAGAAATTGAAAACAATCTGCATTTGTGATAGGTTATATAGTTGAGAAAAAGGAGACCAGTGAGATGAATGGAAACAATGGAGATAAGCATGTGACGCAGCTGAGAAAGAGATTAAAGACTAAATTCCACGAGTATGTAAAGTGAATGTTATTGAGAATAAAGATATTAAACAAGATGACATGTTTGTACTATAATGGAAAAATGTATTTTAAAAATTTAACTTGGAAATTTAATTCCTTATTGCCAATATGAGTTTTTAAAATATATTTTCACTGTGTTTTAGAACATGTCATTCGTATAAAAGCTAATGATGTAATAGCTTAAAATAAATACACACTAACCTTGTAATCTAGGAAAAATAAGCTCTTTTCACTAGTCCCTTTGAGGACCCTTCCTATGTAATAAGCAATATTACAGCAAATTCGTGATGGAAAGTACACTTCTGCACGTGTGGAAACACTCAACTCTTTCAGGTTTTCCTGACACTGCTATGAATTCCATCAGTGTATAAATAAAAGTAGCCATTCCTCCAAACTTCAAACATTATTTGAATAAGATATATCTGTTAAAAGAAAGCATAAACATAAATATCAATAAGGTTATCAATTGTGTGTTCAGGGCTGTGGTTCCAGAACACTTACTATAGAGCAAATTAACTTCATTTCAGGGGAGATGGCCTAAGTGTTTTTTGTCAGTGCAGATGGAAGTGAAGAAGTCAGTTTGTGTCGGCTGCTTTTGGTAGTCTACTTTCTAGTCTTCTTCAACAAAAGTAAGTTTGATTCTTCTAAATCCAGCATCAAACAATAACTTTCCAGGAATCCAACATTGTACTTACAAGAATTAACAGAAAGTTTGAATTTTTTAATGAGTAATTTCAAAAACTTCAGGGTTTATTTGAACTTAGAATTGTAAAACATTTCAGAAGACTGACTTACAAATGTATCTATATGTTTTTTGCAAAAATATAGATGTATCATACACAGTCATATAAATTTAACTTTGCTTCTTGTTGGGTGATAGCAATCTCATATAAAACACAGTTGTTAGTTTTTAAAATACATTTATTTGTATTTTACTGGATATAATACCTCAAAATGATGCATAGGTTCATCATTGCTCCACCTAGCTGGAGATAGTGAAGAACTTGGAATTCTTGCCTTCATCATTCTATGCTGCTTATTATCGTTTATCTATTTTGTAACATAAACAAGAAAAAACTATTAAGTTTTACAGGAAGGTCATTTTTTATAGCAAGAGAGAAATTATTTTGTCCATTTGAGCTGTTATTTATGATGACTCATCAGTGGTTATATACATAATATTCTTATTCTCTTCCTATTAATTACCAATTTTTTTTGATATTTTACTACTTATTTAGAAAGAGAGTAAGAGCTGGGGTAATTTGGTAAAAATTTAAGATATGCTACATTTATGAAACACTATATGTTGGAATAAGATGTTTGCTTTATATCTGGATAAAATCATTCCTGTTTTCCTCATCATCATGAGTGAAAGTATAGAGTTGACATTTTTGTCAATTAGAGAATTATTTTAAAGGAATACAGAATTACCAAAAATATAAGACTAACAAACTAAATTGAAGCATGAAATTAAAAAACAGTAAATATTGATAATATATTTAATCACTGAAATTAACAACAAGGATAGAGATTTTTAATTTAACAGGAATAGACTAATTGAGTGGGGAAGGCCATGTTACTAATACCAAAATAGTTACAGACATTTATTTATTAAAAAAATCTTCATATGTAGGAGCATAAATTCAGTTTATAATCTGACAGTTTGATCTGAGAGATCTTTTTTTTTTTGATAATTAGATTATTGTCCTCAGCTCCAATTGAACCAATTGATAAGAATCATTCATATCAAACTTTTAAAATTAGGAGTGTCATTTTGAAAAGATAAAGTTTCATTTTAAAGATGATACCTATGGTAAACAATTCATTTCTTTAAAAAAAATATTGTAACCTTTGTCCTCTTGAATTATGTAGGTTAGCAGATCTCACCATGCATGTTAACCATGTCAAAGTAAGCCCTATTTCTCCTTTGTAGCATTTATCCCTCTTCTAAGTAACTAACTATTTGCTCAATGAGTGCTTTCCTAGTAGTCAGTGAGCACCATGAGGACAGGGACCTTATCAATAAGTCTTTGTACCATAGTTCCTGGTACAAAGTAGACATTGAGCTACTATTTGTTAAGGAAAGGAGAAAGGGAGGAGGAGTTAAAAATCCACAGAAACAGACCACCCTGCGAGTGTTCCTTGTTAGGTCAGTTTGATCTCATGGATGCTCAGTCATCCATCAAGAAGAGGAAAGGGGAAAGGGGCCATTTTCTCTTGAAATGTGATGTGAAAGGCAATGCTTTACGACACGAGAGAAAAAAAATATTCAGAGCATAATAAAAGCTGGAAAAGGAAGAACAAATCTGAAATACTTTAAAGGAAGAAACACAAAAGTCAAAGCAGGTTAGACTCAAGAGGAGGCAGATTTGCGTTGGATTAACATCAAGGTGAAGAGATGACTGTAGGAAAGAAGTAAATTAAAGAGTCGCTTAGATCAGTGGTACTCAGAGAGGTCCACAGTTTTACCAGTCCATGAGATAAGCATAGAATGTGAGTGTAAGCATTTAGAAATGTTTACACAGTTTGATAGAATAATTTTGTGCTTGTTGAATCTAATGAAGACACACTGAAGTTGTACGTATAAATTTCTATTCAATTTAAAAAAAACAATTTTAATAATATGCATATTTTAAAAAGGTGATGAATTGAAAATGTAAAAACAAAAAGTTTAAACATGAAAATTTTTTAAATCCTGAAATTATAACAACTAGGTTTCACTTAAGACAGCCTTGAGAAGCACTGAGTTAGACAAATGCTGAGTTAAGCATTAATATATGGTTTTTACTGTTTTCTTTCCATCTCTTTTGTGGTTGCCTAATTCTACTTGTCTTAAAGCAAGTATACACAAATGTGTATGCAAGCTTTCTCACAATTAAAAAATAATCTTAAACATACGAACTGGAAATTATTTTAAAGAGCTTTCTAATTTGTTATGTGTGAAAATATATAAAACTTCAAGTAGAATAAATACAGAGGTTTTTGGTTTAGTTTCATTACATAAAGTTAGGGCATTGCCACCACATGGTCTTGAAACTTTTTTCTGCTCAATTGTTTCTATAAATGTTTACATAGAAATATACCACTTTTCAAGCATTTGGAAATAGTGGCTTGCTATACTATAGGTTTATGAAATGTTTCTTTCAGAAAAACTTACAAGCAGAAATATTGAGCTTTTAAGTTCTTAAAGTCCTTATCCAATTTTCCCCTTCTCTAACAGCACTCCATATTCTAAGTCCAGTTAGAACCTTTCTTCCTTTTTTTTTTTTAAAAAAAATATTAGAACGTATTTCAGACAAGCAAAAACATATCAGGAATAGCATGATAAGAAATAATATATGCAATACTAAGCTTAATGAATTAAATGTCATGAATAGAGTTGAAGACCCTGGTACCCCCTTGCCCTGATCGGGTTATCTCTCCTCATTTACTTTGAACAGAGGTAAATGATGGTTTTGATTGTTTCTTTGTTCATTTTAATAAGGAAGGGTAAGTCTGGTGTCCTTCTGGAGTTAATGACAGAAATTTGGAGAAAACTCCGCCCCTCTGAAAATAAACTGTCAGTCTTATGCTACTGAATAGCAAGTAATTTTTTTTTCAATTGCTGGGTTTTGAAGGGGCTCAATAAACTACATCCTTTCCCCCTAGCTGAGTTCAGAACCAAGTGAAAGAGAAACACAGAAGTCAGAAGTGGATGAGAAAGCCACCAGCTTTAGTACTGATCACATGACTTCTTAGCACTTTCTTTATTCAAACTTGTGACAAAAACAGAGCCTGTTCCACCCAGCTTACTATGTGAGGGATAGCAAATGGTCATTCTTTCTGAAACAAGCAGAACTGAACAGAAAGGAGAGAGAGGCTGAGCAGAGGAAGCACAACTCTTTCTCCTCTATTCACAAATCAGATAACTAACTCCTGTTCCCTTCAGGAAAAATTAGTGAGTGGGTAGTTAAAAGCAAGAGTGTTACTTTGGAGATCACTAGATTTGAAACCATACAGCCTGGGAAAGTAAATTCCTCCTCAACATGAACTATGGCCCCCCAACTTTCTTCTATTTTTACTCCATACATAAATAGACCTTAGAAATACTGTGTATTGTCTTTGCACTTTTAAATTTATTTATTTCTTTTCAACTCCCTAACTTCAATAACCTAAATTGAAATGCACCGGGGTTCTGATACTAATTTCAAGGGCTATAAATGATTTCTTAGTTCTGGCCAAAATAATGCTCTGAATTATGGTATCCTCTTCTTGAATGTCCCAATTTAGCTCATTCATTTCTCTGTATCTCCCTCTATTATTATTTTTAAAAGCTTTGTTAAGCTTTAATTCACACACTGTATAATTCACCCACTTAAAGTGTACAATATAAATTTTTTTAGTGTGTTGACAGATATGTGTGATTATCAATGCAGTCAACTTGAGAACATTTTCATCACAACAAAAGGAAACCCTATGCTCTTTAGATACCATCCCTTATCTCTCCACCCTACTCCCATTCCTAAGAAACCACTAATCTACTTTCTGTCTGTATAGATTTCCCTATTCTGAATATTTCATATAAATAGACTTATACATGTGGTCTTTTGTGACTGGTTTCTTTCACTTAGCATAATGGTTTTAAGGTCCATCCATGTTGTAGCATAAATCAGTACTTCATTCCTTTTTATGCTGAATAATATTCCTTTGTATGAATATAGGCCATTTTATTTATCCATTTGTCACTTGATGGATATGTGGGTTGTTTCCACCATTTGACTATTATTAATAATGCTGCTATAAACATTCATGTCTATAGTATGTCTCCTACAGACAGTATATAATTGGATCTTTTTAAAATCTAATCTCATTTTTATTTTAAAAAGAGTTTTTTCCATTTTTTTTAAATCACTGCATTTTGATTGGATTGTTTAATCCTTTCACATTTAATGTTATTATCTATACAGTTGGATATATTATAGTCTGCCATTTTAGTTCTGGTTTTCTTGTGTCTCACGTCTTCTTGTTCCTTAATTTCTACTTTACTGCTTACTCTTGTATTAAGTGAATATTTCTAAAGATGGTTTAAATTCATTTTGTGTATATATATATATATATATATATATATATATGTGTGTGTGTATATATATATATATATATATATATATATATATATGCATACAGTTGCTCCAGAACTTACTATATGTATCTTAATATAAAGAATTAGCTTTAGCTTTATACTGGCTTGATTCCAGTGATATATAGAAATATGCAACTCTTACATAACTTTATTCTCTTTCTTCCCCTTTTGTGGTATTATTGTTACATTTATTAATGTTATATATTACCTCAATTAATATTAAAAACCCAATAATAAACTGTTAAGTTCAATGAAGCTTGTTCCTATTTAACTCTTTTGTGTTGTTACTAGCAAATATATTACATTTCTATATGTTATTGGCCTAACAATGTATTATAGGTATATTATTCTATACAATTGTTTTTTTAAAATCAGTTTAGAAAAGGCAGGAAAAAATATGCCTTTAACCTGTCTTTCATAATTACACAATTGTTTTTACTGGTACTCTGTTTTGTGTGTGTGTGTGTGTTGACTGAAATTACAATCCAAGGTCACTTGCATTCAATCTAAAAAAAAAAAAAAAACTTCCTTTACTATTTCTTGTAAGGCAGGTCTACTAGCAACAAATTCTGTCAGTTTTGTTTCACTGGGGACATCTTTAACTTTCAGTTTTGAAAGATAGCTTGGCTGGATATAGAATTCTTGGTGGATGGTCTTTTCCTTGAGCATTTTGAATATGTTATGTCTCCTATCCTCCATTGTTTCTGCTGAGAAGTTAGGTGTTAATATTATTATGGTTCCCTTTAAGTGGGGTGCCATTTTTTTTACTTGCTGCTTTCAAGATTTTCTCTTTGCCTTTGACGTTCAGCATTTTTACAACGTGTTTATTTGTGCATCTCTTTGAATTCATCCTACTTCAAGTTTATCATGCTTCCAGGATGTGTAAGTTGGTGTTTTTTAATAAATCTGGAAAGATTTCAGCCATTATTTCTTCAGATATTTTTCTACTCCTTTTCATTTTCCTCTCTTTCTGTTACTCTCATTATACATATATTGTTGTGCTTAGTGATACCACATTTCTCTGAGGCTATTTATTTTTCTTCATTTTTTCCTTCCTTCTGTGTTTTTTGCTCTTCTGTTCTATACTTCTATCTTCAGATTCACAAATTTTTTTTAATCTGCTAGTTCAAATCTACTGTTAAGCTCTTCTAGTTAATTTATTAAGTTCAGTTCTAATATGTTTTTACTTCCAAATTTCCATTTGATTCTTATTTATAATTTCTATCTCTTTAGTAATATTCTCTATTTGATGCAACACTATAAACATACCTTCCTTTACTTCTTTTATCATGGTTTCTTTTAGTTCTTCGAATATATTTATGTCTGTTTTGAAGTTTTGTTACCGTTTTGTCAAATTTTCTTTTGATATACAGAGGGTGCCAAACAAATGTGTACACATTTTGAAACAGGAGAACTGTATTAAAATGGTAATACTCAATATATACTGCTAACAAAAGATAAATATAAGTCATGTTTGATTTCTGCAATTACAGGAATTGCTCAAAGTGGTTACCATCAGCATCCAGACCCTTCTGATTACGGCGAACTACTGTTTGAGCAACGTTGACCAAAATGTCCACTTGTATACATTTTTTTTGCACCTCCAGTATATGTGTGTGTGTGTGTGTGTGTGTGTGTGTGTATTTACTTATTTCTCTCATTTTCTGTTGTAAATTGGACATTTTAGATAATACATTGTAGCAACTCTGGATACCATCACTCCATACTTTGTTGCTAGTTATTATTATTGTTTATTTGTTTAGAGAATGGCTGGATTATTTTCAAGAAGTCTATTTCTTCCTTTATGGTCTAATTTTAATATTTAGTTTGATAGATTCAGCCACATTCATTTTTGTTACTTTAGTTATTACAGTATTCCATTGTACAACACTATTATTACAAATGATGCTGCATTTAACATTCTTGACACAAATTTTCTTGCAATCTATGTTAAAGTTGCCTGAGGCATGTACCTAAGATTAGAATTTGGGAGTTTTAGAGAATATGTACACAAATATCACCGAATCGCTTTCCAAAATATTTATATCAATTTGCCCTTTCATCAGTAGAGATAATAGTTTTCATTTCACCACATTCTCAACCAAGTCTGGTACCTTCAGATTTGCAACTCTCATGTATTTGAACTAATAATTCATTGTGGATATAATATTCATTTGCCTGAGTTCTAGTAAGGCTGAACACATTTGCATATATTTATTGACCATTTGTGTTCCCTCTTTTGTGAACCACATAGTGTTTTTTTTTATTTTATTGCTTAGCATATTATCTATATTGAAAAACATTTCATACACACTTGAAAACAATGTATATTTTACTCTTGTTGGGGGTATGTTCTATTTATGTTACTTAGGTCAAGTTGATTGATAGTATTATTCAAATACTTTATATCCTTCCTGAATTTCTGTATTATTATTATATTAATTACTGAGAGCAGAGCATTGAAATATCATCTAACTTTGCATTTCTGACAATTTTGATTAGGCTTTGTTCTCAAAGGCAGTTATTTGAAGTAAGGCTGCTTCCTTTGGGACTTGCTTTTCAGCTTTGTTAAGTCAGGAAAGAACAGCTTTAATCTATAGCTAATTTAACCCCACTTAGGAAGTAAAACTCTCCTGAGGACTTTACTGATTATCTTATATATCAGGAAGTCTTTTTACTCTGATGGGTGGGAATACCAACTATTCCTAGCCTGTATGTAGTTGAGGATGGTTCTACTTCTTTCTGGTCATTCTTTGCATGAGCTGATAATTTCTTCACCGTAGCAAAATAGCATGCAGCCAAAGACTCAAGGGGACCCTTTTACAATTCCCTGGAGTTCTCTCTCGTTCTCTCTCTCTCTCTCTCTCTCTCTCTCTCTCTCTCTCTCTCTCTCCTCTTTCTCTGGTATTTTACTTTATAATTGCTAGCCACCTTGCTCTGACCATTCTCTAAACTCTGTATTCTCAATTCATTGAGACTACTGGGCTTTCTTTCAGTTCTCACTCTATGCATGATGCCCTGGAAATAGTCTACATGGTGAGCTGAGACATTCATAGGACTCATCTCATTTGTTTGCCTGTTGTCAAATATATGAGAAGCATTATATCATATCATTTTCTTGTAAAGGTGGGAGGGTAAATCTGGTCCCTGTTTTTCCATTATGGCCAGAGGTAGAAGTCTCCTAAGCATCCCATTCTGAAATATGTGTAGCAAAGTGAGGATTAGTAGACATCTAAGCAAAGTCTGCAATATGAAAGAGAGACAGGAGAAAGCAAAACAAAAATAAAAACAAAAACAAAAAACAAAACAAACAAACAAATGAAAAAAAACCTAGGAGTAAGTAGAATTAATGCAAGGGGAAAACATTTTCAAAAAAAGTATAAGTATAAATTTTCCAAAAAGTATAAATCAATATCTTTTGAATAATACAGAAATATAATATATCCACAAAACGGCTAAACAAAAGGAACAATGATTAAATTTAAAATATAATCACTACATTTTTAAATTTTAGTAGAACAGCTAGAAAACAAAATCAAATACATTTTTCAGAAAACATAACAAGCAGAGATATGAAATAGACTAAGATAATAATCATATTTTGAAAAATCAATCTATGATCCACCATGAGATTAGTATATATTATAGAAAGAAACAAAAAGAAAATATAAGGAAATAAATGATCAAATACATAGTACAAAAAATACTGTATATAAGGGGATTATCTAATTTGTAATGGTTTGGCTCAGTAAATTAAAAAAAATAATAATACACTAATGCACATTATTATACAATATCACAACAGTGATAAATAGAAGATCTAATAATTTCTAGAGAGAAAAATGTTTATATAAAAGAAATAGGAGAATAATAATTTTTTTCCATAGCAACATTTTATACTAGAGGATAATGTGGAATCTGAGGAAATGTTTGGAAACATTTATCAATAGAAGAAAATTATATAAGTGAAAAAAGTGAGACCTTCATTAATTTTAGGGAGAAGAGGTTGCTATAGAGAAAAAATGTAATCCTAGTACACTTCTTTCCTATCTAATAAACAATATTTACATATTCATACTAATGAAACTACATATTAACTAATAATTATGAGATACTACATTGGGGGGTGACAGTTGGCATGAAAGAGATTTATATCCTTTGTCAAAGTAATGAGAAATTTATTAGAGATGTTAGAATTGATTAATCAAGGGGAAGAAATATAGTATGCTATTTAGGTTTTGGAAAATGGCACAATGAAGTCTAATACTAGACTATATAACTAAAAGAATTATTGCTTCTTACAGTCATCTTGGGAAGGGCAACGCAAAGGACGCTGATTTCAAAAAAATTCTTCAGTACCGATTATGTACATTAATTTGATTAAAATTAAGATATAAAAGTTACATATTTTCAAAAAATATACAACATATTAATTCAGTATTCTGTGTCCTTGGGGCAGGCTTAACCCTCTTTGGAGATAGAAAGGCCCAAAGGGCAGCTGCCTTTGATTTTAGCCAAGCCAACTCATGTAAGTTTCTCTGCTGTCTTTTGGAAGAGGGACTTTTTAAAAAGCTGAGCTAGTAAGAGATGAGGGAACATGTATCTCTGTATTCATTTTATTTATGCTGTTCTTAAAAAAAACAATGAAATGTAGAGACACATGCAACATCCAAAATATTCCCAAGTATGCATTTTGTGGTTTATTTTTATTCACCACCCAACTCTACCATCTCTACTCAATATTCTTTCTAAACTTTAATCTCATTGCTCCCTTATGGTAGAATTAGTCGAGCCATATGCTGTTCCATCACTAGTTTCAGTGTAAACAGGGTTCTATGTTCACTGTAATCAGGACTTACAGCTGAAGGGTTCATTTGGACCCTGCTTCACTTGGTTCCTTTCCAGCTATGTTCTTGGCTTACTTCACTTTGGTGGTTGAGAAATTACAGGGACCATAATATTTATCCTTCCTTATCTTACCTGCATCTTCATATATCTTACTGACTAAGACATGTTCTTCTGATTTAGTACATTTTATTGCGATTAAAATAACAAAAAAATCCAAATATGCCTAATCACAGTATTATAATTTTCTTTTACAGAATCTCTAACCAAGCATATTTTATAAAAGTATTGCAAAACAAGATAAAATTATTTTTGTCCAATATTATGCATTACTAAATAGTATAACAGAGAAATATTACTCACCATCACAACATTATTACGTAGCATTTTATATGGTTTAAATGCTTTCTATGGGCTCATCCCTATGTCAAGTACATCCCAGGTTTTCTCACAACAGTTCTACAATATAGGTACTATTCTTACATTACAGATGAGAAAATGAGACTTAGGGATATTACATACCTTCCAAAAGTCACAAACTAAGCCAGAGGTAAAGCCAGAAGGTGTAAGTTCCTAAGGAATCATACAGACAGGAAAACCTATTCTCCCTGTTAGGAATATAAGTTTTGTAAAAGATTGCTTAAAGAGGTGATAACTGAATTGAGTCCAGAAGACTAAGTCAAGGTGGACAATGTTAATAAAGGGCAAGACAATGTCTGCCAGAACAAAAGGCCAACACGTGGAGGATGATGGAGTATGGCACCTTAGGGCAGCCACAAAGAGATATATATGACAGCAATATAGACTGTATTGATGAAACAGCAATGTTGTATCAGAACATAGCGATACCTATTGTCTGCACTACGAAGGCAGAATTGAGTAATTACAACAAAGTCCATTTGGCCCACAAAGCTGAAAGTATTTATCTGATCCTTCATATAAAACATTTGTCAACCCCTATTTTAGAAAGTCGATTAAGTTTTAGAGCAATTAAAAGACAACTTTATTTTTACCCTCCTTTATCTCATTCCCAGCACTCGTTATTTCTTTACGTATGTCCAAATTTTGTTGACTATCATATCCCTGTTGCCTGAAGATCTTTAAGATGCCTTGTAGTGAAAATCTGCTAGATCATTACTCTTCAATCTATATTGTCTGGGTTACCAAAATGAACATAGTCTCACTTAAATGGCATGATTAAGTCTATTTCTGTTTTGCTTCTGTTCTTATAGCTCTCTCCAGAGTTTTCTCATACTCTTTAAAAAAAACAAACAACAAAAAAACACTTTTATTTAAAAAATATTTACCTGGATGAATAGTACAATGAACTGCCATATACACTCACGTAGAGTGGACATTGATATTTTGCCAAACCTTCTTCTCAACACACACACACACACACACACACACACACACACACGCACATACACATCATCGGCTGAAATATTTGATTGTCAGACATCATGATCTTTTACCCCAAACTATTTCAATGTACATTTCCTAAGAAAAAGGACATATTCTTACTACTAAGAATAGTTCAGAACTATTAAGTTCAGAAAATTAAAACTTAATGCACCACTATTTCACTTATTTTCTCAATGTTTTCCTTTACAGCATACTTTTTCTGCTCAAATATCCAGTACAGAAACATGTACGCATTTATTTGTCTTATGTCTTGAATCTCTTTCAAACTGGAAGTTTCTCAGTCTTCCTTTGAGTAGTGTAAGTGCCTGACATTAAGGTTTTGATTGTCAACTCATCTATTTCATAGACATCCATCTTGAATAAATACCTTGCCAGTTGTATGACATAGCTACCAGCAAGTAACTAGGTAAGGAACCAGGTTGCCACCCCTCAAGGATTTCCCTTTTTAGAAATCTCTGCATAACCTAGATAACTGACCCATGTTTCTCTCCCTGCACCCTAAATCCTGCTCTTATGCTTTAAATTCACTGATAAGGAATGAACTGTGAAACTCCAGGCACTCTACCCTAGGACCTAAAGAAAGGCAGAGTCCTAGATCCAGGCTCCCTCTCTCTCTCTGCCTGTGAACTCGTTGTGTTGTCCTGATCCTGGAGCTTGACTTCTACCCTCCTAAACCTTGGAATAATAAATATTTTTCTTCAAAAAATTTCCTGATGGTTTTGCTGAGGTGCATCCTGCAATCATAATAAGAACTACAAGGCCAGTCTAGCCACGACATTGGCTCTGGTGGGTTGGGGAAGAAGTGGAGAGATGTCTGTGGAACTTGCTACAAGTAAATACAGGCCTGTGTAAGTGCTTTATGCAATCCTACCTAAGAAGATTACTACTGTCACCAGGTTAGAACTGACACACACTCTTTCATGAAATTACTTATTTAAAGAGTACATGCCAGATATTTTGTAGAAAGTCCCTCAATTTGGATCATCTGCTAATTTTTTTCATGATTAAATTCAGAGTATGACTATTCTGGCAGGAATACTGTATAAGTGATGCTGTGTACTTCTTAGCATATTATTTCAAAAGGCACGCAATATTCATTTGCCCCACTGTTGGCAATATTAACTAGTCACTTTGTTAATATGGGGTCTTTCAGATTTTTTTTTTTTTTTTTTTTTTTACTGTGTAAATGAATTTTTTCCCTTTGTAACTACAAAACAATATGTGGGGAGGTTTTTTGTTTGTTTGTTTTTGGGTTTTTTTTTTTTGAGACTGTATACATATTCTATTCTCCAATTATATTTGTGCAATGATTTTACTTTAGTGATTTGTAGAGGCCTGAGTCTTTAGGCATAACACAAAATTTATTACACTCAGAACTTCAGAACTGTAGTAAAAAACAGCTGTAGGTCCTGAGCATCAAAATACCATACAATCTTGTGCTTTTGTTTCGTGCCTTTTCTGTTTTTAGGTCTTTGTTTCCTAAATACTATGGGATTGCAATAGATTTCACTTTGAATTTTTCAAAAGGTTTTAGTTTACATTTTAGCCTCCTACATAGTCTTAGAACATAGCAAATGTCTTGTGTGAAAATGACTATGTACACGGAATTTGTGTTTGGCAACTTTACTGTGTTGGTTATTGTTTCTAATAGTTTTTTGGTGGAGAAAAAGGAACCCTCATATACTGTTGATGAAAATGTAAATTGGTACAGCCACTATGGAAAACAGTATGGAGATCCTCCCCCAAATTAAGAATGTAGTTACCATATGACCAGCAATCCCTCTTCTGGGTATCTATCAAAAAAATCTGAAAACATTTATTTGTAAAGATATATGTAACCAGATTTTCACTGAGAATTATTCATGGTGGCCAAGACATGGAAACAATTTAAGAGTCCTTTGATAGATGATTGGATAAAGAAGATGTGGCACATATATACAATGGAATACTACTCGGCCATAAGAAAAGATGAAATGCTGCCATTTGTGATCACGTGGATGGATCTTGAGTTTATCAGGCTAAGCGAAATAAGTCAGACAGAATAAGTCAAGAACCATATGATTTCACTCATATGTGAGACATAAAACTAAAAGCAACAAAGGAACAAGACAAACAAAGAAACAAAAACTCACAGACACAGATGACAGCTTAGTGGTTACCAGCAAGTAAATGGGGAGAGGGAGTGGTATAAGAGGGAAAAGGGGGTCAAATATACAGTAATGGAAGGAGAAAACCCAGATGACATACTATTGAAATGAACACTTGAAATCTATATAATTTTACAAACCATTGTCACCTCAATAAACTTAGTAGAAAAAAAGAAAGAGAGAAATAAAATAGAAAGAAAAGAAAAGAAAAGAAAAGAAAAAAAAAGAAAAGAAAAGAAAAAAAGAAAAATGACTATGTATCTGTAGACCTCAAGCCTTCATTTTGTCTTTCTATCCCCAAGTAACTGTTAAAAGCTACATTGTTTTCTCCTTCCTTTAGCTGTTGCTCTCTCTCTGGGCCAAGATAAAAACTTCAGCTCACACCAAGAATTGGCAAATTCCCCCATGTGAAAAACAGCTGTTGTTTATATATTCACCTCTAAATGTTTTTCCTCTAGGTAGTTTAGGCCATTTAGTCCTCATAGCTTCCACAACTCTATGATGCCTTTCAAAAATATTTTCTGTAATTTATATATTTTTCCTAGCTGTGAGTCTGTAGGCATAAAATAAACTTTTAAATCTTACTCAGAAGTCCAAGAACAATCAATTCATATTTGCATCTGAAAACTCCAATATCTTCATCTCCTGTTTCTATTGGCTGTTTTCCCTCTTTTTTGTACGTAGTCTGTTTCCATACCTGCCTACTAATTTTTTGACTGCATGACAGATATTTCAAGTGAAAAGTTATAGAGACAACCTGAAGTTCTAGACGCCGTTATCGTCCTCAAGACAGGATTCACTTTGTTTTAGGCAAACAGACTGAAGGCAGATCACCTTAAACCAACCAGGGTTTGAATCTTTTCTAAATCAGTCTTCATCCTTTAGGAAGGTTGGTCTATTTCTTTTTCCCTTCCTCTTAAAGTGTAGCCCATTAGAATTCTCATCTGAAAACCTAGATTTCATGTCAGGTCCTTCTATTTGGAAGGCCCTGAGTTTAATTTTTGTTTCTATATTCTGAAAGGACTGCTGGAAACTGCTAAGTTTCTCAGCCTTTCATCTTCATTTTACAAACTGACAAATGTCAAGTGGAAAAGTGGTGCTGAATTTTTGATTTTCTGTCTTTAACACCTTTCTTTCTGGTACGTTATACCCTTTCTGAGATCTCTATGCATAGTTCTCCAGTGTGTGTGTGTGTGTGTGTGTGTGTGTGTGTGTGTGTGTGTGTGTGTGTGTGTGAGAGAGAGAGAGAGAGAGAGAGAGAGAGAGAGAGAGAGAGAGAGAGAAACACAGAGACAGAGATTGTTTTCATAGTTATTCCCAAAGCAAAGTATTTTACAACAAGCGACACTGCCATTTCTGATAGCATAAAATCCTTGCTTTGGTTTGTTTACATTTGTTTGATATACATTGGTTATTAGTATGTATTTTATACACTTCTTTTAGGATTTAGGTGTGTCTCACGTGAATAGCATAGAGTTAGCTTTTGATTTGTAACCCAATATGAAAGTCTTTTTCTTTTAATAAATCTTTGGCTTTCCTTTTAAACTATTTATAGTCATTAATATGAAAATATTTATGGTCTTAGCTCTGATTATATTTTATGTTGTGTTTTCTGTTTTTATAGTATTGAAAAAGTCTTTCAGTATGTTGTAGCCTTTTTTCACTCATAGGTGTATATTTATAATTATTAAAATATGTATTTTACATTTTGTTATAGAGATTACTTCCATAACTTTGTCTTACTGTCAGCCCTGCATTTAAAAAGCTATCAATTATGCCTCTATCAAAATCAATATAACATTATCCTATCTTTCATTCTCTTCCCCTCTCTCCCTCATTCAAATGTCATCAATATTATTTTTGTTTACTTTTATATGAGTAAGTCAATTTATGCTTCTGTTGTTTGATTTATTTCAGTTTGAAATGTAGTCATCTGATCCCCAACATTTCCATGAAATAAACCACAAACTTTTTCTGAACGCCACTTTTAAATTGTGAGGCTTCTGTGTAAATTGTGATGGCATGACAAATTTACATTTTCTTCTCTCACCCTAATATCCACAGTTAATATGCCAACAATTTAGAACAATGCCTAGTAAAAAGGAAGTACTATATAACAGTTTTGCTATATATTTTTGTTGTAGTTCAACATTTAATACATATAGTACTTATACCATCCTTTTGCTATAGTTTCTTTATTCATCACTTGGTAGGCTGCACTTTACCCTCTGGTAGTTTTATCAACAAAGCTCAAGGGAATTTTTGCATGTTAACAATTGTAAAGTGTTTTACTACTTGGAGGTTAGTTTGGCTGGATATGAAATCCTTGGGGGACATATTCTCATATTGAATGTCTTAGATGTTATCCAACAGATAGTATTGTTGTTCTCCAACTGATAGCTCTGGGGGAAATCTGAGCCAGTCTGATGCTCTCCCACTGTAGGTAATCTTTATTTATTTTACTGCTGCATGAAGAATTTTTTTCTTTACGTTTCAAGTCCAATAATGTCAGCCTGGATCACTTTCATATGCATGTGTATTTTTAACATTTATGCTTAAGTATTATTTTACGTCTTAAAAAAATTATCTTGAATTATAAGTGTAATCATGAGATATCTTCCTAAATTTTAGTTTTCTTTATTAAGGACTTCAATTATGAATGGGTTGGATCTCTTTGTCTTCTATATTTATCATGTTCTCTCTAATCCTTTTGCTCTTCACTTTCCTTTGATTGATGTAGCCCCACCTCACTGCTTCTTTGTAATATATAAATAAAGTTAAAATCCCTGTTAATATAGCAAATGTTCTACAATGTTTTAAATTTTAAACTTTGTAGTCATATTTATGGCCAAAGTTACTGTATTTGGAAACTATACACACACACACACACACACACACACACACACACAGAGGGTGCCAAAAAATGTATACACATTTTAAAAAAGGAAAAAATTTGTATAATATTAAAATTGCAATACTCAATATATACCAATAACAAAAGATGAATACAAGTTATGTGTATACATTTTTTGGCATATGTTTATGTATAGATAGATAGATATAAATATAGATATATTTGTTGTTTGCCACTCAAGTCCTGATGGAATAAACTATGCAACCTAAGAAATGTTAGGAGAACACTACACTTGATAAGTATAAAAGGTAACATTTCATTTCACTTAAATTATGATATGTGAATTCAAGAACTAAAATCTAAGGCAGTCTATTAATTCATCGTTACCAATTCATGTACAATTTTTAGTCAGTTACAGAGCTCCAGATGTGTGAAACTAAGGGGAATTACCTACTGTAATTTCCTCATTTCACAGGAAATACTTCTTGATATTCAAAGAGATCAAGTGACTTTTTCAAAATTCTGCTGAAGAAGAATCTAAGTTCTCATAGTTGTCTATTACTGGCCATAAAAAAACTGACACCTGATGTTTTTTCAGCACCCCTAATATGAATTTTATTTTTCCTCTGCTCTTTTAACTAGCTAAAATTATGTAAAGATAAACACATGAGTTTTACAAATCATACTGTCTATTATCTTGGGACTTTAAAAGCCTACTCCAGGTCCTCATTTTCAATTTCTATTTTGAATAGATGATGAGGCAAATAAAAGTAAGATACTGACATGTTTGAACATTAACATAGGCAGTAACTTCACTTACAGAAAAATATTCTGCACCAGTTTCCATCAGGTGCCAACACAAATATTGCAGAGAAACTCTTCAACAGGGGGTTGAACTTATTGTGCCCCCCTTATATGTTAAAAGAAAAATAATAATAACAACCTTAAGCATTATTAATTCCATATACAAAGCAACTTGTTCAGTGAATGGCACACGATAGATTCATAATATATAATCATCATTATAAGTTTACAGATTCAGAAACCAACACTCAGACTTGTAAGTGAATTTCTTAAGTTCAGCTAGTAGAGGGAAGAATGAAGATTCAAACCCAGCTCTGTCCACATTACCCCTCTCTGATAATTTTCTTTATATTAACCTACGATCTTTCTCAACACATTTGTCCCAGGTATAGCTTTTAAAATAACAAAAACAAGTATATAATCTCTTTCAATATAGCAATTTAAAATATTTGAAGGTGGTTACCATATACCACGATAGTCTTTCCTTCTCTAAGTTAAATATTCTCTTTTTGGTAGTTCATCTTTCATATGACACGTGGATGATGTTAAAGCCCACTCATCAATCTGATCATTTTTTCTGGACATGTTCTCATTTGTCCATATCCCCTTCTAAAATGTAACATCTAGAAATTATAAAAACACTCCACTTGTGTTGTCAGTGCTAAGCACAAAGTAGACCATTTAGAGGTCTAACTATTAACTGGGAATAATGAGAAATTGCTGTATCTTGGCTGAACTCAAGTACCAGGAACAGAAAAAAATACTTAGAAAAAATATCTCCTTTCAGTTGGGTCATAATATTCTGCTTCTGACAGAAAGTGGTCCAAAATAACCACTACTTATACTGAATTCTGAAGATATAAATATGTTGGTTATTCTGCAAGAAGGCACCAATGTTGAACCCAAGAAGTTCATGGGACAGTCACAGTGGACAGATGTTTTTCTTGAATTTACAAACAAACCTGTTACAATTACCAGGGACAGGGGGATATCTGTTGTATATCTCTTACATGTTAAACAGCAGTTATACAATTTAATCCTAACCACAGCCATGAGAGTTATGGATTAGTGTGCCTATTTTATGTATGCTGAACTGAAGAATGGTAGAGTATATTAGCATTCATTTATTTTACCTTCCCAATAGAAACTGGAGGCTTGCTCAATTCACGCAGCTAGTCCACGGGTTTTCCTACATGTCAGATTGCCTCACAGGATTGTAGAAAGTCTCTAACAGACCCCCCAGCACCCTTGAAATAAATTGAAAATGATAAATGCGTCTACTCGTATATATTGGGGATGCAAAAAAAATGTATATAAGTGGACACTTTGGTCAACGTTGCTCAAGCAGTAGTTTGCCGTAATCAGAAGTGTCTGGACGCTGATGGTAACCACTTTGAGCACCTCTTGTAATTGCAGAAGTCAAACATGACTTGTATTCATCTTTTGTTATCAGTATATATTGAATATTACAATTTTAATACAGTTTTCCTTTCTTAAAATGTGTATACAGTTTTTGGCACCCTGTATATATATATATATATATATATATATACACACACACACACACACACACACATACATGCCTTGAGTTGTACTGGTTCCAAAACTGTATTTTCTTAAACACGATAAAAAAGGTAAATTTTTATATAGTCCTTGCGGCTACTGTTTACAAATGTGGCTATTAAAATGTAAGTGTATCATCTTAATAACTGGATTATTTTGATGCCTTTTTTATAGAAGAAAAAACAGACTGGATCACAAGCTTTTTGAAGGCTGCTGTCATGACTTGTATTCACCAATGCATTTCCAGTCTAACTCATGTAATAGACATGAGTATTTATATATAACACTATCTTACTGGCAAATTAATTGTGTTTAGGATTAAAATTAATAAATATGAACCACAATTGAATTGTACCTTTCCTGCTTTCCTTGTCTCTGGGAAGCAATGCTATAAGAAAATGACACTTCACTTTGACCAAAATAATTTTGTAATAAGTGTCCATGTGCTCTTGTCTCGACCAAAGTGGAGGTTTTCTCCCAATTTTCATGTACTAATACATAGTCCTCACATAGGTTCATAACTCCTGTTTTGGAGAATAAACAACAAAAGAGCACATTAATAATAGGCTAAATTTAAAATTTAATTAAAACTTAAGAATATGTTATAATTAGCTACAGAGGTCAATAGTTTGAGAGGGCAAATGTGTGTGCTAATTGAAATATTATTATTTAGAAAGTTGTTCATTGTAATGTAGGAGATATGAACAGATAATGCATTACTTTTAAAAATGCATAAGACCTGAGAAAATTTTCACTGAGAATAACTTCCTCCTAGGGAATTAAAGCTGATATAATTCAAAAATACCAGCAAAATTAGGGAAAGTTATTTCTATTTTTAAAGAACAGTGATGAGCATTAAAATGAGTGTGTTCTCCATTTAAACCAATGGTTCTAGACTTTTCTTACTGAGGCACACAGTGCTATTTGTCCCCCAATATCCATCTTTTTATTCCTTAGATTTTCAATTTTGTACAAGGCCCACAGTTATTTAGAGAAATGACTACATTTCTCAGCCTCTCTTGCAAGTAGATGTGACCCTCAGTCTGGCCAATGGGTGTAAGAAGAAAGTCTGAATAACTACTAGCGAATGTCCTTATAATAAAAGGGTGTTCCCACCTTCAGCTCTCTTCTCCTCCCCATTGATATAAAGGGTGGAGTTCAAAGAACCGTCTTGAAACATGAGGTAACCTTTCTGGTTATTAGGGCTCTATGTTACTAATTTGGTACAATCCAGAAAAGTAAGTCATATATCCTTGATTGCCACCACATCCAATCCTAACCTCCATCCAGTGAGCCTGGGTGGTGAACCATTTCCATGGGAAAGCTGCCCCTGGTTCCCCACTTTCAGCTGCAACAACACACTTCAAAATTGGTTTCCAGAGGCCTAAAAGATAGTGAGTAACCAAACTCACCACTTACTGGGTGGGTCTGAATTAATAGATGCACATTTCAAGTTATCTGGGCACATGATTTCCATATTCTAATCAAAGATTTAAACACGATAGCCTGGGAAAAAACTGTTTCATATGTGAAAAGAAAAAAGAAACTTTAAAAATATATAATTGAGGGTTTTTTTTGGATGATACCATTTGAACTAAAGTCTAGTCAGACTCTTCAGCACCACCATGAAAAAGTTCTCTCTTTTAGTGGGATTCATCTTAGGAAAGATAAGTATGATTTTCCATGGGCTTGTTTAGGCCTTTAACAGTAATAGTTTATGACTTAGTGTAAATATAGAGATAACTAAATAACAGTTTCAGAGTAGTTTTGCTTTAAACTTCTCTCCAAAATTTAAAATGTTCTTTAAAAAGAACGCACATTATCCTTTCTTTTTCCAATATCTATAGATAAAATGTATGTTAATAGTTCTGTTTATTAAGTTTTAAGTTGTCTTGAATAGCCTTTCTTTAATTCTCTTGTTTTATACTTAACGGCCACTTGCATAAAATTGGACCTAGTTTACCCTTATTTTTTCTCTTATATTTTCATGTATCTGGAAATTATATAATAGCCTCATCCCAGGCAGCAAATCCATCTGTCCTCTGGTAGAGACTGTGGCACTGCATATGGGACTACTGAGCTAGTCTCTGTGTCTCCTGATATTATTCATCATAGTGTTTTGTGCCAGTTTTAGTCTCCTAGGCCTTTTCAGTTTACATTCCTCATTCAAAGAGATGCCAAAAACCCAGCAAGAAAGCATTTACTAAGTTGGACAGTGAGACATTACAGAAATGAAGGCGCTGGATGGATGAGTATTTATCTTTACTGGGCCCCAGCAGCAAGCCTTGTTCAGATGCCGGCAATTGCTTGGTTTGGTGTTCGCACTGCTTTCTTCCCCCTTCAGTGTGCTGCAATCCTCAGAGCATTAAAAAAAGGACTGTGAATGTATTGTACACATGTAGCCATTTCTGGGAACGAGTAAGCAGAGACACAGGCATGCATTTTTTAAATAAAATCATGACAGAAATCTACAAAAGGAAAAAAGAAAGTTCATTCTTGAATGCTTAGTAAATCAAAATGCAAGGTTCACTAAATTGTTTGGGGCTTAATTCCTTCCCACAAGTTGAGAACCATATGAAAAATGCTCATACGGCTTCTGTAGCAGGGATGGAAGCACAGTGGCAGCATTAATGTTTTGTGGTTTCAGTGGCCTTCGAGGGGTCAACCTCTGATCGCTGTCTGTCCGAGGAGCCAGAAGTCCCTTCTCATTAATCTGGTAAGTTCTAGGCTTGTCACACTGTCAGTAACTTCTTAATGGTGAGCATTTGAAACAGTCATTTTTTTTTTAAATTAAAAAATGCAAACCTGTTTATCTCCAGCCTCTCTTCTACCCACAGATACACTGAGGCTCCTGCATGTGGAAAACAAAGCCTGGATTTTGAGATCTTTGCCATTGTTTCTGCTTTTCCAGTCCATGCACACAGGCTGCCTAGAAAGTTAAGGTGAAGCAGTTATGACAATGAAATAGATGGAGACAGGTGAAGAATCCTGCTTTTTTGTCTTCTGACTTTGTATGTATCTCCTGGGGCCACTAAGAAGGGATGTTTAATTTTTTAAAATGTTTTGTTTGGTAATTTTGGGACTTATTTGCAATACTTACTCTAGATCTCATTTCTCTAGTCAGGTAATTTGCAGGCCTTGTATTCTCTGGCCTCAGGAAACTTGAGAGAAAATAACTTTAATTGGTCCTGGCAGAAATTTCTGGCATGAAGTTTCTCTAGTCAAAACTGAAGTATTTCCTGGGCACTCACGACTAGATTGAAAGCTGATGGAAGACAAGGGCTGAACCTAATATAGTCTTGTGTTGCCCCAAATACTTAGTATATGTTTATGTTATGAGTCATGTTTAAATATGAGTCATGTATGAAGGAATTTATTGATATCATAATATAACCAGTTATGATACAGTAAAAAAGGGCACATTGTGTTGCTTATTACTTAAGTACTCCTACTCAGAATTAGTTCATCGATTTATTCATTCAACAAAAATGTACTAACTTCCTCTGATGTAAAAATAAAACAAAACAAAACAAAAAAATGTATATTACTTTAGGGAAGAGAAGTTTAAAGAAGATAGATATAGTGTCACTACACAGAGTTTTTAATTCAGTTGAAAGGTAATTATTTGGAAAAACCAGAAATTATACAAATACTGTAAAGGCCTTTGGCTCTATCAAAAATTCTACTGGAAAAGATAAATAACATTAGTCACGAATTCTTCTATCTAAATGATATAGAAAATATAAGTGCATACCAACTACAGGTTATCAAATATTGGTATTTGGAAGCCAATTTTCCAGTCAAGCTGATTAAATCTGCTTTTGGTCTGATTTCGATGAGATGATTCGTGTGGAGCATTAGGGGGTCAATTTTGACTTATATACAAATGGACCATAACAAAAATCCAAAGAAAAAAAGGAAAGGGGGAGGAGGGGTCGGGACTGAATTGTTCAACTGCAACAAGAACCAAGGATTCCTGGGAAAAGACAGAGATGATGCGTCACTAGATTTCAATAGTGGAGTACTTTTATGGCCCGAGACTGGTGAGCGCTACTACCCAAGTCTCTCCTGAACTTGTTAGTGAAGATGACAAATATTTATGAACACCCTCAGAAATTTGGAGATCAAAAGGAAAAAAAGCTAGCACATTCCTTTCTTGAGGTTGTGGAACCCCAAGTTTAAAGATTTTGAGGTCAAGTAGTGAATGGATTTTTTTCTGCCTTAATTGTGGGGGATAAAGAGATTAATTATGAAAAAATAACAATCTATTCCTTTTCTTTTCTTTTTTCTCCTAGTGGCCTTTATCTTCTTTCACAGTTTAATTCTTGCATGCAGGTTGGAAAAGCAGCCTTTCCTCCATAAGAGGTAAAATCTGATATGTAATTTATGCATATAGGTTCAGATAAAATGAAAGATGGAAGCGGAGAAGAATGTCAGTACAGGACCCCCTCTTCCTGTGCACAAATCACTAATTTGGTGCAAGAACGTAATCAGCAACAGTGAAGATTACCAGAAGAAATCACTTTTATTCCCACTACTCCCAATCCCTTTCCACCTCCCTATGAAAATACCCCTAATCTACATTCCAAGAAGCAAAATATTAGTACATTCATCAAAAATCCCCTCTTGCTTCATGCCATCAGATTGAGGATGGGAAAATGAGCTCAGGGAAATGCTTATGAAATTCTTTGGAATGCAGCTAAATATAGGAAAACATGAATTACACTGCCCCATGTAATTCACTGAGGAAAAAAAATGGTGTCTGAAACCACAAAGCATCTGATGATTCTTAAATTTGGCAGCAGAATCATGAGATCCTAGGCCCTTTGGAGGATCACCATTACTGACTGACAGGAGGGTTAAAAGTCGTCAGTTCCCTTAAATTACCATGCAAGATTTTTCCTGAACTTAATGCAGTTTAATTAAATCTCATTTTCAGAACTTTAAATTTATCACATATTTCACACATTAATCACACATATGTCAGTCACATATAACAGTTAGAAGATAGATAACAATACTAGAAGTAGTGAGAAAAAAGAAAGTTCTTGAAGGATGTAGACTCTGCCAGGTGTAAGGTCTTCTCTTTTCTCCTTCCTCTTTCTTTTCTACTATCCATTATGATATAAAATAGCATAATTGTGTGTGTGTGTGTAAATAAATAAAAAATTTTCTTTATATTCTCACATTACATAAAAATTTGCCTTATGTTGGATTTTATGCTTCATGTTGGATTTTATATATATTTCATATACATAAAAACTGCGTGTTTTGTTTTTTCAGATAATTAAAACATTCGTGAAAGCAGGTGCTAAGTCAATCCTATTAGATTATATACACTTCTACACCCTACCTTGCACACAATAGTATGGCCATATGGTCACTAATTATGTAGCATATAAGGATCTAGGAGAGAAGCAGCCTGTCTTCTAACCAGGTAGTAAGACACAAAGTAACATGTACATCTTGTAGAAGAGAAGAGGTCAGGCTGATTAGCCTGAAGAGGTGTTTGTTAAACCACAATTAAGAGGAGAGACACGGGAAAACAGCAAGCAGAAAATAAGTTCAAAACAGTGAGTACCTGGGAATGTTTTCATTTATCACAAGGGAAAGGGTTGTCATGGAGTATTTAGGATTTGCCTTGATGTAAAAGAGGCATTGAGCCTCCTGGCTCCAAAATGGATAAAATAAAAGCCTGGGGGTAGAAGCAGACTAATGACTGAAAATGAAGCTTCATGTTGGAGCAGTAAAAAGGAAGATTGATTAACTAAGAAGACAGGAGGTAATGGGTAATGGTGAAAGCCAGCCTGAGCAGATTCAACTTGATATAAGAAATGAGACATTGACATAGCATATACGGTGTGCAGAAAAAAAACAACATGGACTTTACAGACATACAGACCTGATCAACTTCCAGTTCTGACATTTACTAGCGATTTGATTTTGGGCAATTTATCTAATCTCCCTGATGCTCAATATTTTGTTCTGTAAATGACAATAAAATCTATAGTGTATTGTTGTAAACATTACATATGCTTACTTATGCAAAGCATTTGGCTTATTTTAATATGCACAATAATTATTACTTTATCCTTTAGCAGAGTGTTTTGGAGTCTAGAATATTAAGACAATTACTAGTCAATGGGGAATGTTAGAGATTGAATTTAATAGAAGTAATCAGTAGATAAAAATATAGAAAAGGTAAGCATTATGATATTCCCAATGGTTAATGGACATTATTAATAATTTAGCATTGTCTCTAAGACAGAAGTTGACTGTAACAACACAAAATAATTCTTGTTCAACCTTAACAGTGAGTTCATTTATGTGAATGCTGCTATCTGATCAGTATTTTCACCCTTTTAGAAAACATAATGACAATACTTGGTTTTATGAATATTTTGAGTGCTATATATTTTCCTTTCCAAGAAGCATTCCTGTATTCTTTGAGCCTGAACAGATCTAGTAAAGAGAATTATTCCTGCTTTTAGCACAAAACACTTCACCATTAAAGGGTGACCTGCTTTTAATAAATACCAAAGTTATTGTTGGCTCTAAGTACTCTCTATGCAACTGAACGAATATTTGTGTGTATGCAAGTTCTGAAACCTAATACAGATTGTAAAATGGTCCAAATCTTCTAGTAACTCCTTTTGTCCATACAAATGGCATCAAGAGAACTCAAAATATATTTCAAAACTTTTACACTATCGTTGTGTAGCATTACTTTCTATTGTTATACTTTTATTAACTAGGAGTGGAAATAATAACAGAATTTAATTAATAGGAAATTGGCTGAGCTATCTATATCATAGGTAAGAAAGTTGTTCTCAACAACTCTCATATTTTTAGAAATCTCAGAGTACCAGGGAAAAGAAAATAAGCTGGCAGGATAATTTTACTAAATTGATACATTTTTTGGCATCTACTCAAGTGAATTTATATTGAATATTATTGAAAGAAATGTCTTGATTTTCAATTTAACTTTCAATGGTAGAATTAGGTTGATTCTTCTCTTGTTTTCAAAGAATTGTTTGCACATTGAAGTAAAAATATTAAATCTGCCACTGATGTCTTTTCCACACCCCTTGTTAGACAGTGTGATACCAACCTTTCACTAAGTGGATATTGAAACATCCTTGTTCTAGACGCAAAGCCCAGTTCCCTGATTAAACCTGCACTGTGTACATGACATAAGCTGAGATAACTATATTCTTTCCCCTGGGAATGTAAAAATAGTACACAGAAACAAAGCATGGAAGGTTATGGAGACTTGGTGCAGATTTTAGGGCAGTTATAAAAGACCATGTGAATGCAGTAAAATCAGCTCTGTAAACAGAGAGGCATGAAATAGATGACCACATGGATGAAGATTCATGTAGCTTCAGAAGGAAAGAAATCAAAAGATTAGCATTTTTACTTCCTAAAAAACACAACAATCCCTCATTGAAGGATGATTCTGGGCTCTGCTCCACTTCCTTCCATTTGGATTCCCTGATGTTCCCTTGATTTTCTACAATAAATCTCATGTACTATAGTAGTTTGAGAGATTCTTTTTTTTTTCCTTATAGTCGTATGATAGCTGAGTAACATAGAGGCCATCAGTGCCTCATAGCTCTTCCATTTTTATTTTTTATTTTTTTTTTAACTTTTATGTATTTTAACTGTGTTTTTCCAGGACCCATCAGCTCCAAGTCAAGTAGTTGTTTCAATCTAGTTGTGGAGGGTGCAGCTCACAGTGCTCCATATGGGGATCAAACCGGCAACTTTGTTGTTATGAGCATTCTAACCAACTTTGCTAACCGGCCTCCCCCAGCTCTTCCATTTTTAATATGCTATAGTTTACTGCAAATAAATGCAGCATTGGGAAAATTTTAGAATTTACTTAAGGGACATACATCTATATGAAATTCTAAGCATTACTTTTCATTACTTCTCCTTCTCTGTCTCATCTCCTTATCAGCTCCTCCCTCAAACTCACACACACACACACACACACACACACACACACACACACACACAGAGTTCTAGGAAATTCCCAGAGATATGAATTTCAAACTAGGTAGTCCCAGGGTGAGAGTCGTAGAAAAGTCAATATGTTGTAGGCCATCATCATTCCCAATAAGATAAACACTTGGGACTTGGGAGAAACTATTGGTTTCATCAATCAATTTATTGGCACTTTAAACAACACAAGAGAATTCAATGTGCATTTAAATTTTGGGGCAGCCCAGAAATCTTATGACTAGGTCAGTTCGAATCTTTGGAATCTCTTTAACCCATACTCCAGTCTAACAAATCAAGTATGAGAGAAACAAATAGTGAGTAAAGGTTATAAATTTCATGAAAATGAAATTATAAGTCCACTTTTTTCAGGATTTTTTCTAAAGCTAGTAGAAAAACTAAAGAAAAGTTGATTGGGGAGAGACTCCATAAAATAATGAACAAAGAATATAATTTCAATGTCACCTATTGCAATTTATGAAACATTCATAAATGAACATATTCTCTATCCTAAATTACAACCACTCCAAAATCTGCCAAAACTCTGGAGGTCCTAGTTCTTATATTTTATATCCAAAACATGCCTTAAGCTATTAGAAAAATATGTACCTTTCACCCATTTGGGAATGAGGGCTTTGTTATTATATTAAAATCATAGACTCACAAGAGGTCTAGTAGTTACTGAAAATGATTGTGATTGCCTTGTAATAGGAAAATTTCCAAACTTCTCCCTTTATGTGGTTGCAATTTTGAATACTTGGTGTGAGAGAGTCAGTGTGGCAAAGATATGAAATACTTAAATTTCTCTACTAGAATAAAGACCTGGAGGAAAACTCTTGAATTGTGCAAACAATTCGTCTTGATCACTACTTAGAAAATGTATACAAATGTAGAAACACTAAAAAGAGGTTATTTTTCTCATCCTTTGAATGTGAAATATTGGAAGGAAATTTTGTTTGGCTGTATCTTCAAAGAGCAAATATCACTGTGTGTAAACAATACCAATCCAACAGAGGGAGCTAAATGCACACAGGGATTGAGAAAATGGTAAAGATGATTAGATTATAGTCAGGCATGTGTTTTACTGCCTAAATCCCAGCCTAGCTCTCTCTCAGAAGAACCCATTGACCAGATTGAGGATGGACAGTTGACTCAGAAGCCCGATGTCATGCCTTCCCTCATCACTAAATACTATTCTTCTCCTTTTTATCCTAGTATTTCTTTTGCTTCTCCTGTGTTCTTGATGCAATTTCTCTTATTTTTCTGTTCTTTCTTTTTCTATCCACAAGGAAAGACAAGGGCTTTCATAGCTATTATTTATTGCTATTATTAGTACTTAGACCATATAGCATGATGCTGTATTTCAAATTTCATACTATTTTAATAATGTGCATTTCAATAGCATTGAAGTTTGGGATATGATGATCAAAGGTGAAAAGATGGCACCAACTCTCACTCTACAATCTACATAAGAATAGGCACCTCTTTTCAAGATCCTTTTTAGTAGTAGCTTACATATAAAAATATATACATGCACAAGAATGTAATTTTGGCATCAAGTCTTGGATAACTGTAAAGAAGACAATTATATAAATTATGAATTAACAGGTATTTTATCATCATGCCTCCTTAAGGCATTCTTCCGCCCTCCTCTCCAGGAGATTTTGTCGTTATCAAGGAATTGCAAAATCCATAGTGAGGGAAGCACAGCCATATTGAAAATATTTTACTTGCTACACACCGTGGATAGAGGATGATAATGAAGTGTTATGAGTAAAATTTAAATAGATTTTAATGGAAGTAAGGGAATCCAAGAATGGCAAAAACCTAGAAGCAGCTTTTAAACATTGGAGAAAAATAAGTGCGGTTATCATAATAATCTTCATGGCTAGATAAGTAATCAGAAAAGTTTTAACTACAGGGAAGTTTGGCAGTAGCTAACTGATCGTTGGGAATCTAGGAATAAATATAAAGCCTACCTTCAGTCATCAAAGTGGAAGGTTATATCCTCTTTCCCAGTTTTATGACTTGATCCAGTTTGTAAGCCTAGAATCCCTTAAAGATGGGTAAATAAGATACATTTGAGGAAAAACCCATATTGTGTGTTGTACTCTCCTTTTTGCCATGACTTTACTAAGGAGTAATTGACAAGTACAATTGTACATATTTAAAGCATACAACATGATGACTTAATATACATATACATTGTGGAATGATTACCAAGATTAAGATAATTAACACATCCATCACCTCACATAGTAACTCTGTGTCAGTGTGTGTGGTGAGAACACTTAAGATCAACACTCAGAAAATTTTTAAGTATATAATAACATATTATATTAACTAAAGTCACCATGCACATCAGAGCCTCAGAACTCATAACTGAAAATTTGTTCCTTTTCACCTGCATTCCTTTCCCTATTTCTCCCTCCACCCAGCATGGCAGTCACCATTCTATTCTCTATTTCTATGAAATCAGTTTTTTGGTTTTTTTTTAAGATTTGACTCATAAATGCTAATATACATGTCTTTCTTTATCTGGCTTATTTCACTTAGCATAATGCCCTCCAAGATCATCCATATGGTTGCAAATAATAAGATTTTCTTCTTTTTTATGGCTGAATAATACAGAGGGTGACAAAAAATATATGCGTATTTTAAGAAAGGAAAAAACTGTATTAAAATTGTAATATTCAACATATACCGATAACAAAAGATGAATACAAGTCACGTTTGACTTCTGCAATTATAAGAGGTGCCCAAAGTGGTTACCATCAGCATAACTATAATACAGTTTTGTTTTGTTTTCTTAAAATATGTGTACATTGTTTTGGCACCTTCTGTATTCCTTGTATGTATATACCACATTTTAAAAAAAATCTATTCATCCATCAAAGGGCATTTAGGTTGTTTCTAGATCTTGGCTATTGTAAATAATTCTGTAATAATCATGGGAGTGAAGATATTTCTTTGACACTGATTTCATTTCCTTTGTGTATATACCCATGAGTGGGATTACTGGATCATATGGTAGTTCTATTTTTTTTTAATTATTTTAAGGAACTACCTTACTGTTTCCATAATGGCTGTACCAGTTTACATTTCCACTAATAGAGTATAAGAGTTCTCTTTTTTCTACATCTTCATCAACATTTTTTGTCCCTTTATTTTGAAAATAGCCATCCTAACATGTGTGAGGTGATGTCTCATTGTGGTTTTGATTTGCAGTATTCTGATGATTAGCATGATCCTATTGGCCATTTGCAGGTCTTCTTTGGAAAAATATCTACTTAGGTCTTTTGCCCATTTTTAATTGGATTATTTGCTTTTTTGCTATCGAGTTGAATGAATTATTTATATTTTTTGGACACTAACTCCTTATTAGATATATGGTTTGCAAATATTTCTCCCATTCCTGAGGTTGGCTGTTTACTCTGTTGCTTGTTATCACTGCTGTGCAGAAGTGTTTTAGTTCAATGCCCTCCCACTTGTCTAATTTTGCTTCTGTTGTCTATACCTTTGGTGTCAAATCCAAAACAATCATTGCTAAGATTGATGTCAAGGAACTTACTCCTTAAGTTTTCTTCCAGGAGTTTTACAGTTTCAGGTCTTACATTTAAGTCTTTAATCCATTTCAAGTTAAGTTTTGTAAGTGGTGTAAGGTAGGGAACTAGTTTGATTCTTTTGCATGTGGATATCCAGTTTTCCCATTACCATTTACTGAAGAAGCTATCCTTTCCTCATCGTGTGTTTTTGGCTCATGTATCAACAATTAGTTGACTGTATATGCATGGATTTATTTCTGGGCTCTGTATTCTGTTCCAGTGATCTATGTGCCTACTTTCATGCCAGTACTAAAATGTTTTGATTACTATAGGCTTTGGAATATAGTTCAAAATCAGGACTTGTGATGCCTCCATATTTGTTCTTCTTCTGAAGGTTGCTTTAGCTATTCAAGATCTTTTGTGGTTCAATACAAATTATAGGATAGATTTTTTTTTTCTGTAAAAATGTCATTGGAATTTGATAAGGATTGCATTGAATTTGTAGATTGCTTTAGGTAATATAGACATTTTCACAATATTAATTCTTTCAATCCAAGAACATAGGTTGTCTTTGCATTTATTTGTGTATATTCTTCTTTATCTCTCAGCTGGATTTGTCCAATGTGCCACACATATTCCTTTTGTTTCTCCTTCTTATTTAGACTCGCTTTCTACCTTTAGTACCTAAATTTTACCCATCTTCAGAAGTGCAACTTCAGTTCTAGCTCTTCTATGAACCTTCAAATTACTCCAATTCACAATGTCTTTGATTCTCAGAAACTCTCTTTCCACTCATAGTTTCTGGAGTTGCCCCATGCTTCTCAAACTTGGTCATGTAGATATACAACTGGTAATCTAGAGGTTTTAGAAATCATAAGGACATACATATATATGTTTATGGAAATTATTTTTTCTCTAAGACTTTGAGGACAGGAAAACAATGGGAAAAAAATCTTGGACATATTGTAGACTGAAACCATCATATGATTTTTAAAGAAATATCTGCGGTTTTGAAGACGTTTTGTTTTGCTTAATGACCACTTGTGGCCACATTCCACAAGGATATCTATTGTGTTTCCCTCTGCCATTTGTAAAGGTTCAATAAACATTTGTTGAATGCTGGGATTTTTCTACTCTCCTGCGCTTGTCTGCAAGAAGTTCTTTTCCCATTTTTCAACATCACCATAGAACCTTAGGTTTTGCAAGATTGTAGAATGCTATTATGAGAGGGGCAAAAGTAACTCTATACTGAGTTATATGAGAATAAGTAAGGAAGCGCCTTTTATTGAACTCTCATTAAAAGTCAGATCAAGTCAGCTGCTTTATATTATGTTGAAGTATATAAAAATGTCATATTTGTAGGTCAAAAATGGTAAATTATTAGCAACTTGGTTAAATCCAATGGTTTTTCTCTTTTCATAATCTCTAAAGTCAGACAGAAATTTCAATTGAAGAAACTAGGTGTGTCAAGCCTACGAATCTCTCAAACACACTCTCAGTTTCTTTCTTTATGTCCTCTTATCTACTCTTCTATATTATTTCAGCATTTTGAATTTTCCAGTTCCACCAATTAACCATCAGGCATTAATTGTAAGGTTTTATTTTCCATTCTAATATGCTAATATGCCATCTACAATAATGGTGCTCCAATCTCTGACATGTGCTGGCTCAGTATGTTGGCTTACCCTTAGCTTAGTTTCAATGGCAACATAGTTGTTTTCTGACCAAATCAAATTTTGTTATCCAGTCCTCTAGAATGACACAATGACTCTTACCCTTTTTGTACAATTAATACAAAATAATTGTTCATTAATATGATTCACATACTGAAGCATGGCAAAAAATCATGGTGTGACTCTTAATGAATCTCTTTGCCACAAGTTATTAGACTACTTTTCTATACATTTAATATTAAAATAGAGGATGTCCTCTCAGTTCCTTTCACCAACCATGAAAAGAAATAGCTTAAATTTGCTGACTGGCATTTTTGCAAGGCATTTAATACTTTTAAGTCCAAGTGAAATATTTTTCCATAGTGTTTTTTTCAGCATTTACAGAACATTTGAGAGAGTCTTTTCAGATAAGTTCTATATTTCTTTTCTAACGCAACCCTAACAATTTTTCAAATTAAACAATACCATGAGAAGCCGAATCATTATGATACTATTATTATTTTCAGACATTTTATCAAAGCAATTACAAATTTATTAAAATTCTCATAGATCATAATTTCTCATTCTGCAAGTTTTCTTAGTAAGTTTTTAAATAAAAAACTTAGCAGGAAGAATCATAAGTTTAAAACTAACCTTAAATAAGTTAAGGAGTAAATTTAGGATATTTGAGTTTGGATCAGAGTTGTAGGAGGCTCCCCAAATTCAGTTATCTCTTTCATCTGTAGTATACTAATATATTTAAGTAAGAAAAAAAAGCTAATTATTTTATACATTTTATATTATGCAAATATAAATTATTATTTATATTAAAGGATATAATATATGGATATGGTAAATTAACTTACGTAAATATTATTTAAAGAAGCAGTATATAACCAAATTTTGGGTGTTAAATTTACCCAGAAAAGTTTTTGGGTTTTTTTATCACATTTATTTTGGCACTCCCATAATAATCTGAGGTTAGCAAATTCATATATTTTTTTCAACATCTACCATATGCATGATTTATAAGAAAAGCTATTCTTTGCATGACTTCCTGGAAAATCATTTGCTGAATTTTAGAAACTGTATGTACTTTACACATTTAGAAACTATTTTGTGGGCATAACCAACCAGAACTTTTGGCCTTTTAAAGAGTTGCCTAAGTCTAAAGCAAGTTGTCTGTCTTATCTTAAGAAAATATGAGAGCCTATAACTGACAATAGACCAGGAAGTAACTAGATTCCCATTTATTTTCCCAAAACCTACCAAGACTTTTCAATGATTTAAAGTGACCAACAGATCTAGGAAAATTTGTTTGTAAAAAAATAAGTCAGTTTGACACTTGGAAGTGTTGACAGCAGGAAGGAGACTGATGTTATGATTTAACCAAGCCAAATCCTGATAGAGCATATTCAGGCGATGATGGTTGAGAAGACTCAGCATGTAATACTATGGAGAGAAATGTCTTATTTTTGGATAAGTAAAAGTTAATGTAGCCTCTTTACATAATTACATTAAGGGTTAGGCTGGAGCATAAAATGAACACTACTTTAACTTAATGATCATCTCAGAATACTAAACATAGTTTTATTTTATTTTAGAGTGCTTTGAGCACAAGTCATAAAATCTCCACATTTAAAATCTTTATAAGAGTTGGAATGGGTTTTCTAGAGTAGTTAACTGTCCACATATCAAAGAGAATATAATGAAAGACAACAGATATCATTCAAACTTCTAATAGATTTCATATAATGAACTGTGTAGTTCTGGATTAAAACACATATTTGAGAAGGCTATGAGAAGCAATATTACAAATTTTACTCCTATTCATCAAGATTTATTTATTTTCCTATGCATTATTTCATTTAATTGAAGTAAAGTGATGGCTTCTATTAGAGTGTTTACAGAACAGTACCTTCAGCTGTATTTCAATTTTATGAGCTATTAATTTCTGTTCATTCTAAAGTGATTTATAGAGACATATTATATATCTGTTTCTATTTGGCTTAAAATTTTTCTTTAAATTTTATCCATATGTAGGAATAAACAATTACCTACTAAGAGATTAAATTTTAAAAAAGAAGAGGAATGGACAAACTCCAATCTTGGAAAAGGAACTTCAGAGATAGTGGGGTGTTTTGTTTGTTTGTTTGCTTGTTTGTTTCCTATCTGTTTAAGGACTAGTTAATTTAACAATGTCCTGATCTTTCTCTTCTTTTTATTCCTTTTCCTGTGTCTTTATTCATTAACTATGTTTCTTAGTAATAAGTCTTTTCTGTATAATAATTTTCAGGTTTGCTACAAACTCTGCCTTAATTTCCTAGTAATCTGAGAAGACAACCACAGCTGCAATTTTGAGGCAGACAGTGATTTCTGATACTGGCAGCTTTCCTGAAAAGAAAAAGAAAATTTAACTACTTCCACAAGTTTACCACAAATGGTAAACCTGTGGCAAATTTTAAAATTTGCATACAATTAGCATTAAGTTGAACAAAAGCATCATTATCCCTAACAATAGCTTTCTAAACTGTTAAAATATGGAAATTCAGCCAACTCCAGCTGTACAACATTTTATAAAGTATTTTAATGTGAAGCCTTTAATGGAAATCAACATTTAAGCCCAGTGTTTTTCAAACTGGAGTTTGTGGATTCCTCAGGGAAATGCAAATATATTCTCAGGATCTATGAATTCTTAAGTTTTATAACCATTAATTTAAGTCAGCTAATGAACACTTATAATATTTATGAGATTTCTTAAATTCACATTCATTTATGGATAATTTATATTTAATCTTCTACCATAATACCAACAACATACTTAACCAGTATTTATTTATTTATTTATTTTTTTAATTAAATTTATTGGGGTGACAATTGTTAGTAAAATTACATAGATTTCAGGTGTGCAATTCTGTATCACATGATCTATAAATTACATTATGTGTTCACCATCCAGAGTCAGTTCTCCTTCCATCACCACGTATTTGATCCCCCTTATCTTCATCTCCCACCCCCCAACCCCCTTACCCTCTGGTAACCACTAAATTACGTTCCCCAGATTAATTTTCAAACCCCGTGGCCATCTTGTAGTTACTGCTTGTTTTCTAATCCCCTCATCTTCCCCCTTACCCCCACCCCCCCCGCCCATCTAGCAACCCTCAGTTTTTCCTCTTTGTCTCCAAAACTGTTTCTGATTAGTTCATTCACTTATTCTTTTCTTTAGATTCCGCATATAAGTGAGATCATATGGTACTTATCTTTCTCTGTCTGACTTATTTCACTTAACATAATGTTCTCTAGGTCCATCCATGTTGTTGCAAATGGTAAGATTTCTTTCTTCTTTTTGGCTGCGTAATACTCCATTGTATAAATGTACCACAGTTTCTTAATCCAGTCATCTACAGATGGGCATTTCGGTTGTTTCCATGTCTTAGCTATTGTGTATAGTGCTGCAATAAACATAGGAGTGCATAAAGATTTTTGAATTGGAGTTTTGGATTTCTCCGGATAGACACCTAGGAGTGGAATTACTGGATTCCACTTTCAATTTACTGAGTTCCATTTTCAGATTTTTGAGATACCTCCATACTGTTTTCCATAATGGCTGCACCAATCTGCAATCCCACCAACAGTGCACAAGCGTTCCCTTCTCTCCACATCCACGCCAGCACTTGTTGTTTGTTGATTTATTGATGATAGCCATTTTGACTGGGGTGAGGTGGTATCTCATTGTGGTTTTTATTTGCATTTCTCTGATGGTTAGTGAGGTTGAGCATTTCTTCACAGGTCTATTTGCCATCTGTATGTCCTTTTTAGAAAAATGTCTCTTGAAGTCCTCTGCCCATTTTTTAATTGGGTCATTTGTTTTTTTGTAGTTGATTTGAGTGAGTTTTTCATAGATTTGTGATATTAATCCCTTATCAGATAAATCATTGGCAAATATCTTTTCCCATTCAGTAGGATCCCTTTTTGTTTTATTGATGGTTTCCTTTGCTGTGAAAAAACTTTTTAGTTTGATATAATCCCACATGTTTATTTTTTCTCTTACTTCCCTCGCGCGAGGGGATATATCAGTAAAAATCTTACTCCGGGTAATGTCTGTGAAGTTTCTTCCTATATTTTCTTCCAGGTATTTTATGGTTTTAGATCTTACATTTAAGTCTTTAAGCCATTTTGAATTTATTTTTGTATATGGTGTAAGGAGGTGGTCCAGCTTCATTTTTTTGCATGTGTCTGTCCAGGTTTCCCAGCACCATTTATTGAATAGACTGTCTTTACCCCATCATACATTCTTGCTTCCATTGTCATAGATTAAATGGCCATATAGTCATGGATTTATTTCTGGACTCTCTATTCTGTTAACCAGTATTTAAATGCTAGTGTAATACTGTGTGCTTAGTATTTTGAGGAACTGCTTAAAGTTGTATTTTGAGGAACTGCTTAAAGTTGTGCTTCTAATGTGTGAGTAATTTCTACAAAAGTGGAACAACTAAATAAAACTAGGTAATTGAGCTAATCTTTACCTTGAAAACATTACTGACCTCAAGTAAAAATATCTGGTTAAAGATTAAATACACAGAGATAGAAAATGTCTCACCAAGAAGAATGTGAGAGGTGATATCATCAAGATGGCAGAATAAAAAATCCCAGTCTACATATTCTACAGATACACTGCTTTAACAAAGATATGAGGACCAGAAGACCTTTATGAGAGGTACAGATTTCAGTTAAGAAATTGCTGGTCCCCAGATTGGTACAAAACTAAGAACAGCTGAGTTGAAATAGATAAGAGCAATTTCCCTTTACCTGTGTCAGTCCCTCCCAAAAGCAAGCACATCTCAGCATTAAGACAGATCACTATGGCACACAACTTCTCCCTCTGAGGAAAGAGAGAGTGGAGCATGTATCCACCATCCCAGGCCTTTCTGACAAATGGGTAGGGACTGGTTTCTATCTTGCCTCACACAGAGTACTAACAGAATTGGCATAGTCCAGATGTCTGGGGGCAGTTAAGAACAAAGAAAAGGGTAGGGCAGATGGCTGCTGCCAGCAGGGCTCTGAAAGATTAAGAGAAGTCACACAGCCCTAGAACTTCTCCCCCAGGAGTAAGAGAGGACAGAAGTATGCACATCCATAGAAAAGGTTTGAGGGACTCTCAGAATCCCTAGCCAAGGTGAATGGTGAAAATCTTTCTCTTTTGAAGCCAGCCACTAAGATAAGGAAAGGTGGCTGTTTTGTTATATGTGCAGACACCAACACAAAGCTATGAGAAACATGAAGACTCTGGGAAATATGATACAACCAAAGGACCAAAATAAATCTCAAGTCACTAACCCTCAAGAAATGGGAATCTATGAATAGTCTGACAAAGAATCCAAAATTCTTAAAGAAGCTGAGTGAGATAAAGGACAACAGACAACTAAATTAAATGAGAAAATGGTATATGAACAAAATGGGAATATCGACAAAGAAATAGAAAACAGAAAAGATATTCTAGAGCTAAAGATTATAATAACCGAGCTGAAAGATTCACGAACTTCAACAGTAGGCTAGATCAAGCAGAAGAAAAATCAACTACCTCAAAGACAGCTCATTTGAAATTATTCAGATAGAGAACAAAAAGAAAAAAGGAGGGATGCGGGGGAATGAAAAAGACTGAAGAAAGCCTATGGAACTTTCAGGAAGCACCAGTTAAACCAATGCGCTCCCAGAAGGACAAGAGAGAAAGGGACAGAAAAATTATTTAAAGAAATGGCTGAAAACTTCTCAAATTTGAGGAGGAAAATGTACAGCTAGATACATGAATCCTAAAGGATTACAAATAGAATGATCCCAAATAAATTGACACCCAAAGCACATTATAATCAAACTATCAAAAGTCAAAGAATTTTGAAAGCAGCAAAAGTGACTCATCACATACAAGGGAACTCCCACAAGACTATCAGTGAATTTTAAAGCAGAAAGTTTGCAGAAGGAAATGGAATGATATACTTAAAGTTCTGAAAGACAAAAACCTGGCAACCAAGAACATTATATTCTTGGACAACAAAACTGTCCTTCAAAAATGAAGGAAAGAGGCTTTCCCAAATGAACAAAAGCTGAAGGAGTTCATTACCACTTATCCAAGTTGAAATGAAAGAATCCTAATGAACAGCATGAAAGATACTGAAAGTATAAAACTAACATATAAAAGCAAATATATAGACAAATAAGGAATACTGTATTCCTGTAATGGTGGCATGTAAATCAATTTAATTTTAGTATAAAAGTTAAAAATAAAATAATAACTACAACTACAAATATTTTCAAATGAATATACACTATAAAAGATACAAATTGTGACATTAACAACATAAGTTATGTGGGGTTGTATAAGTAGAGAGTTTTTGTATGCCATTGGAGTTAAGTGGTTATCAGCTAAGATAGACTGTTATAACTATAACATATGTTATGCAAGCCTCCTGATAACCACAAAGAAAATACATGTAGAAGATACACAAAAGGAAAAGGAAAAGGAATCGAAGCATATCACTACAAAAAAAAAAAAAAAATCAATGAAACTAACAAAAAAGACAGCAAGAGAAGAAGAGGGAAATCAAGAGCTATAAGATAGACTAAAAAAATTAACATGGTGGAAAAAGTAAGTGATCCTTTATGAATAATTACTTTAAACACAAATAGATTAAACTCCTCAATCAAAAGATATAGAGTGGCTGAATGGATAAAAGAACAAGACAAAACATATACTGTCTATGAGACTCACTTTAGATTTCAGGACACACTTGTAGGCAGAAAGTGAAGGTATAGAAGAAGATATTTCATGCAAATGGTAACTAAGAGAAAGCAGAGCTGGTTATGCTTATATCAAGCAAAATAGACTTTAACTCAAAACTATGACTAGAGACAAAGGACATTATATAATGATAAAATGATCAATTCATCAGGAAGCTATAACAATTATAAATATATATGCACCCAACATCAGAGCACCTAAAATATGTAGCAAACATTGTATACTAAGTAATACATAATATATAGTACTATTAATATATACTACATTGTGTAATTAAGTTAGAAAATAAACACAAAAGAATGACTAGGAAATCCTAAGTTTGGAAACTGAGAAAAAGATTTCTGAATATGAAGACAGAAGAAATTATAAATTTTCATGGAAATTAGAAAATATTTGGAACTAAAAATATTTTATTTAATAAATAAAATGATAAAAACACTATAAACAAAAACATCTGGGTGCAGCTAAGGCAGTGCTTAGGACAAAAAGTATAACCTTGTTTCTATTAAAAAAGGGTAATTGCTGAAAATTAACTAAGCATTTAAATAAAAAAGTTTAAAATAGAAATAAAATAATAAAAGAAGTAGAAGGAAGGAAATAATAAAGAGCACACATTAATAAAATATAAAAATCATAAACTTTTTTCATAGTAAAATAATAAAACTCTGGAAAAACCTATCAAGGTAAATAAAAAGAAGATATACACACACACATAGCATCAGATATAAAAAATGAAAACTATTAACTACAGCTAAGAAATAGGTAACAGAATACGATAAACAGATTATGGCAATATATCTGAAAACTTGGATAAAAGGGTCAAGTTCCTAGAAAAATATGATTTATCAAATTGACTCTAGTGGAAATATAAAACACAAACTATTGTTAACCATTAAAGTAAATGAATCAAGAAATTCTAGAGGAAGAATTTCTTTCTTCCTCTAGAATTTCTTTCCCACAAAATGGGAAAGATCTTAAGACCTAAGGGAATATCTTCTGCAGAGGAGGTATGCAAAAGAGAATTATACAAATTTTGCTCATATATATATATATATATATATAATTTTTAAAAATTATATAAAATTATAAAATTATATATATAAAATTATATATATATAATTTTAAAAGACAGAAAGAATGGAAAAAATCTAAATGTTCAACAACAGACACACAATTAAGAAATTCTGGATTGTTTTCCTCAATAGAATATTAAGTAGCCTTTTAAATATTTCTGATTTTTCTTTCCTTTTTTTACATTTCATTTTTTGTGGTAACCCTCAAATTCTAACAAAGTTTTATTACCTGTGAATTGCCTGGTATTAGTTCTTATTTGGGAAATTTAGCATGTGTGCACTCTTGAGGTGTGACAGTCAGGACAGAGCTAACGCAGGCTAGAAACACTGAGAGAGTGCAACAGTCTTGCAGTGGCCTAGAGTGCATAGAGCATTAACGTGACAATTGACAATAAGGATGGATATGAGCGTTCCTCCAGAACCTCAGAAATACTTGAGGAGTGGGGCCCGCTAAAAGACTTTCTGCTAAACAAATAATGTATTAGGTTGGTGAAAAAGTAATTGCGGGTTTTGCAATTATTTTTAACCTTATTTAAACCCCAATTACTTTTCCACCAACCTAATAAGATTACAGGCTATTAATATTTGGGTATCAGTGTGAACGAGAATCTGGAAATATCTATTTTACATATGAAAATATGCATGTGACTTAGTGCTAAATGAAAAATGAATCTGAGATTAATGATCATACATGTTTTTAAATTGATCTGATATCATCATGATCATGTTATGTTTTTATGCGCTATATACTGTTTCCCCCAAAATAAGACCTAGCTAGATCATCAGTTCTAATGCATCTTTTCGAGCAAAAATTAATATAAGACCCAATCTTATTTTAATATGAGACCGGATCTTATATAACATAGTATAATAGGAGACTCGGTCTTATATTACTTTTTGCTCCAAAAGACGCATTAGAGCTGATGGTCTGGCTAGGTCTTGTTTTCGGGGAAACCTGGTATACAAAAGGACTTTACTAGAAGGAGCTACATCAACATTGCTGCATTTGTGTGGTCAGATTCATATTTTTTCTTCTGTCTTTTGATTTTGTTTCCCAGTTTTTCTTTTCTTTTTTTTCCCCCCAGTTTTTCTTAAATGAGCACGTAGAGGAACACTAATTAGAAAAATGTCAAAATGATTCAGTTCCCTAGAGTGAGCAAAAGAGGAAAGGGAAAATTCCTTACAGAATGGTGCCTCACTAGCCACTCTTCACAAAAATGCATGTTCTGCCCTACACAGCCTTTTTACTTTTGATCTGAAGAAATAAACAAAAACACAGTTTGTGCTGAACCAGTTCTATGTCTTAGTCTGAAGTATGATTCGTGTTGCTGGCTGTTTGCCTCTTGTAATGCATTTTCTGAAATAGCCACAAAAATATGTAGCACAAATATTATTTTTCAGAACCCATCATTCATAAGATAGCCATAATGAATTCCTCTATACCAGTCTCTCAAAGAACATTAAATTTTCATTTTGAAGCAAAATAGAAGCCTGCATTACGTCAAGCTGGCATTTTCCTGACTTGCGCGCGGGTGGTTGCCAACAACGTTCTTATCCTGAGCTCTGAATTCAGGACCGAATGCAAACCACAGAGAACTACAGAGAACCCAAGCTGCCCTGCTCCTGATAGCAAAAGGAAAACTGAACTCTGTTGGCAAATGATAAAACAGAGGGATGTCACATTCTCACCATTCCCACCTCATGACCAAGCAAAACGACTGTGCCCTTAGAGCTTTGGCTACAATTGCAACAATGGCCAACACTGACATGGCTTAGTATTTCCCACAGAAGTATGTGGCAAAGTTAAGATATTGGTTATTGTTGTCTACTTAGGCCACCAAGCCATTGATTTTTCAAGCTGCTGTGATCCAGTAGAGAGGAAGCGGTCTCCATGATACTTAACGAAAAGCAGAAGCTACTGAAATACTGACCTTGAAACACCCCTAACATCTCTCTTGCTCCAGTTCCGTCTGTGTGAGTCTGTTAAGGACTCTCAAGTCTTTGTTCAATTACCCCACAGGAAAAGCATGATGGGTAAGTATGACCTTGAATCATTACCTAGTTTTAAACTACTTTCTCTCCATCTGGAGAATAGTTCCACAGATTTCCTTATAATTGGATGTCCCATAGATATTCAGCAGGTATTATTTTAAAACAACTAATTTAAGACCTGAACAACTTTTTAAAGATACAGAACTATCTTTAGTGTTTAAATTTGTGGAGAAAAAGAATCATTAAATTTGAAATACACACTTTTGTAGATGTTTTAAAATCAATTGAAATTTGAAATAAGCTATCAAAGTGTTATGACTGGTAATCACATTAATGAGTACATAAGAATATATATCAAGCTCTATATTTAAATGGATGCTTCTAAATTGCTTAAGAGAGCTGCTTCTGAAAATATTGTTCTTTGCTTAACAAAATCTCTTTTTCACTGATAGTGTGAAGGTAATTATTTCCTATCTAAACTTGCAAGCATTGCAAATTTGCAAGTTTGCTAGGCAGGGTATTTCACTTTTGTGATCCTGCAATTAATTGCATACAATGAATCACTTCCATGTAGTCTTACTTAAAAAGAGGCTTTTGCAATCAGAGTTTATCACCCCAAAATTAGTCAAATAATTGTAATTCTTCAGTCATTTGTTTCTGTGATAAATTCAAATTTCAGTGAGTCCATGTTGCACTTCCTGAATTTAGACAGTATAATTTGGTACAGTACCAAAAATCGTGGTTTCAGAATGAATTTTCTTTCCTAACTCTTCCAATCCCCATATCTCTCATTGCTTAAACAGGAGTGAGAAACCATTTTACTACACTTCTGAGTACTCTCTTGACTGAAAGTACCTGAAGCACAAAAGCTCTAAGTGCTTCATGTCTGCTTCTGAAGCAGAAACTTTTTCAATTCAGTTTTTTTCATACCCCAGCTTAATATTTAACAGATTGCCTGGTAGTGCAATTGCCCTGTTGCTTGCAAAAAACTACAGGTCTCAAATGACATGAATGACACTGTAAATCTACAAAGCTATTTATTTCATACTGATTTTCAGTGTTCTTAACCTCATCTGAGAGCCTGATAATCCTCAAATAATTTTGTTGGCTTCTAGCACTGTTGCCTAGTAATGAAAACAGAGTCCTCCCTCTAGCCATCAGCCTTCACAACACTCTTTGGGAACACTCATACACACACACACACACACACACACACACACACTATATATATATATATATTTATATAAATGAGTTTTTATTTGGGGGCCGCATTTAGCTTATTTGGATCAAATCAGGGTCCTTTACCTTTGGGCTCAGTAACCTAACTTAACAAATCACATATTTGCTCTAAGTCTTTTTTGGTAAGAAAAGAAAGCGATATAGAAAAAGTTGAATTTTTAATATCATTAATCTATAGCTAACTCAGCTTGCTGTCTTATGCAATACTATGAAAAACAGCTGGGCCCCACTAACCAGAAAGCACTTTTATGGTTTCTCTTAAGGGCCATTAAATCAATGTGATGAGAGCACAGCTGGATTGGATCCTGAAAAATTTATCAGATCCCACACAATACATAAAGGAAGCACGCAGTGCTATTGCAGACTCGGCACCAGCCTCCTTGCTTAGACTGCAGGTGGAGTTTAACAGAAGAAGCAAACTCCCCTATTGAGCCCTTGAAAATCTGATTTTTCCCTGTACCTCTCTCCTCTGTGTGGGTGTCTTCTTAAAATACCAGTTACTCATGCAACTATTAAAAAATTTTTTCTGGCTGGATTTATTGGCATAACTAGGACATACATGGACCTGCTTGGTTGTCCTAATATAGCTTTCAACACCAAACGTCATGTTTTTTGCTTAATAAATTTTAGCACAGGGTGGGTCCAAAACTACAGCCCTTATGAAAATTTAAAGAGCACAGTGACTGAATAAAGGCTTCCAGTTAAGGGCCAATGCAGAAGTAACAACTTCTACCTTATTAAACTAAAGCAAGAATAGGACAACTGCCAAAAATGTACACCAGTGTTTTTTTCTTTTCTCATTTTAACTCAATTTTCTCCAGTGCTATGGATAGCTAATGAAATGTAAAAATCATTGTTACTTAAAGAGTATGGAAAGCTTTTGTAATTAACCAAAAAAGCACATATTAGGTAAGACAGTTATAAAACTTAAAAATAGAAACTAGATCTCCCAAATATGTTGGTAATTAGACCTAAGGTTCTAACCCCAGAGTCTCTGTTCTCTTAATCACTAAGTCATCCTGAGAAAGATAGGGGCATTAGATAGCATGAATTTAAATCTAAGCTACAAAGTCAGACTGCAGATTTAGTAACCCAAAGCAACTTCTTTAATCTTTGAAACCTCAGTTTCCTCATCTGTAAACAGAAAATAGAGAGCCTCCCTCATATGCGTATTAAGTGCAAAAAATAAAATAATGCATGTGAAGTATTTAGTTCAGTGATTGGTATATAGTTAGTGCCCATTGTGTCTTCTCCTTTTTCTATCTCATCCTTCTCCTCCTTCTCCTCTGTCATCATCGTCATCATCCTCACCATCATAATCAATTTTCACTGTAGCACTCGTCACCCTCAAGAGATTATGAACTCCTTGACTGTAGACAAAGTGTCTTACTTCTACATCTCTCATAACACATTTCATATTTAGTGAAAGAGGGCATTATTTATTGAAGAGCTGGAGGATAAATCACTGGTGGTGCTCTGCTGGATGAAAATGTCCCTAAACTCAACGTCAAATCTCATCCCTAACATATGGCTGGAGAATTTTCCAAGCTACAGTACTGACAAGTTCATTTTAAAATCCACACAACTTAAAGTACAAATTATCATGCTGTAATAAACAGTGATTATCGTATATCATATATACCCCTAAGAACATATTTTTAGCAAAAGATCAGACAGTAAATACTAAATTGTGACATGATTAAACCAACTGTTCTTATGTAACATAGCCATGCGAATGGTGGCCTCACTCATCTCTGCATAGTTTGAGGAATCTGCTCCGTGGTAATGTATAGTCAAAACAGAGGTATCGCATGAGGTATAAAATAAGAAATAACAGCTAAAAATCAACCAGAAAAAAAAATCAGACAAATAAGCTTAGTAAGATTATCTTGCAGAAAAGGCTAATGATATTTTGCCTATTATGGGCAGTTTAGGAACATAAATTTTATTTTCTTCTTTTTTCCCCCTCATATTAAGATCAAAAGTACACTCCTACTTCCTTTCCTCTCCTAGTTATTTTAAGCCTAGCCAGATATAATAAGGGCACCCTCGAGCAATAACAATGAACAAACTTAAATTTCAGAGGTTTACATTTTTTTAATTCAAGTTGAATTTTTTCAGCAACTTCCAGAAAGCTCAAGTTAAAACTACTTGAGTTGAACTTTTCATGCCTTCTTTTAAAACATTCTTCCCCACCCCCAACACAAAAATATATCATATGACAGCTGGAAAACTAGAGGTAAGATACATATCTTATGACCTTATTACTTCTACAAATGAGGGTCCAGCAATCACAATGTTCTTGCATATAAAGTGAAAATTCCTCTTATTTATAGTAGAGTTTTGAATTATACAAACCTTGGTTTTAACCATCTGAGTACTAATCATTTATGTATGATTTATGTTTATAACATAGTTTACCCTATTTAAGTTTGGCACAAAATGAAGGATAAAACCAACGCCTGTTTCCAATTCCAATCTAGTTAGTGTCTAAGGGTACTCTGATTTTGAGTCTTCCTATGATTTTCTCATTTCATGCTACAGCGTTTCATGTGAATTCTGTATTCTGTTGCCATCATAGCTCCACAGCTAAAGAAGACTTGAGGAAAAGAAAGAAACCATTGAGTTGCAGTACAAGAATTAAAATCATTACATAAAAACTTATCTGAATTTTCTGAAATTCATCGCCCTACAGAAGGCTTCGCTCAATACTTTGATGGCGTTAATAACCCAACATCTGATTCAGATAAAAATAATATCATAAATAATTAATATCATTGTCCTTTTTTTCACTCGAAATTAATCAACCAAGGTCCCCATCAAACCCAAGTCTGGACAATTTTATGGATTTGCTATTATAACTAGATTCATGTTGGCAGTAGAACATTATTAAAAAGTAGTGTGCAGTGAAATTCACTCATTTCTGTGGGCCTGGGGTACCCTGGGAGAAGTGCTTCTCCTCTCAACTCAGGGATGTGGAAATAGAAAAAGTTCATATATCTAGATCCACAGAAGCTGACACAGCCAAGGAGTCTTACCTCTACTATTTTTCCTGACTCAACCTGAAGAATTTTTAAGATTAATGCAGAAGAATAATTAAAGGCAATAGTGAGGCCCCAAATGGATCCATTGTGAAACTATATGAGCTTCCAGACCCTTCGTCTAAACCAGGGGTGTCCAAACTTTTTGCAACGTTTTTTACCAAGGGCCATATGCGGTAAAATACACAAACAGCCGGGCCACTCACTGAAGGTGAAGTACGCATTGCCTCACTTGGTTTATTTAAGTAAACTAAATATATTTTTGGAATTTGCTGCGGGCCAAGTAACAATGGATTGCGGACCGCAGTTGGCCCACAGACTGCAGTTTTGACACCCCTGGTCTAAACCATTAAGTGTTTCTAGGAAGCCAGCGCTGCTGCAGGCTGTGTAATATGTCTCAGCTCATTCCACTTCACTAAAGGTTGGAGTTGTTTCTCCTGGGATACTTGTGTTCCTTTCACTGGAATAGTCTTCAATAAGGAAGCTGTATAAACTACTCAATATCTTCATCAATCTTCATTTGAGATCCCTATTTGAGTACCTCTGCCAACAAGTTGGGAGAATGCCAAGATATCTTCTGGCCTCCATGACCACCCACTGGCTCACAGAGAGTCTCCCTCCAGGCAGATGCAGCCCCTCCCAGAGGTTAAAGCCCCTCCCTTGGTTAAAGGAATTCAGACTGAATTCATTGCCCATGTCATCCTCAGCCCAGTGCCCTTGTGCAGAAACCAAGCTTCACAAGTGACTGCAAAGGCTGTGCTACCCAGAGGTAAATTTTAATCCTATCCATTAAAAAACAGTGCTAAAGGACTTCAGGTGGGCCATACTTTCTCAAGGAATGTCAGCCCACCATCCAGTAAAATAAGGTGAACTGAGTTTGGGTTATTAACCATAGCATTAGATAGACTTCTCTCCTGAAACAATCACCCCTATTTCCTTCCCAGTATATAAAGTGGATGTAGCTCCAACAAAAAGCAGAAGTTGAGTTTTAATCATGGAAGACAGGGAAAAAAGCTGCAGGTGGAACACCAAACTATTGCCTCCGTAGGCATTTTGTAACCTTAATCTCAATTCAGCAAATTCTTTAAATGTTGAGAGTTAGCGTTTTAGGTTCAGCTACTAACAGTGAAACAAGATGGTGACACTAAATAATCTTATATCATAGTCTAAAGTTGCTTAAGATTTGAGAACAATCATTACCAATAGATCTTTTTTTTAGATGTGAACTCATCATTCTGGAGATGAAAGTTCAGGAGACTGAGCATGAACAGCTACTGTATCTCTGGAATCCCCAGTCACTTTCTGAATTGAAGAAATAGATATGGGTGAGAACCTCATACCTCATAGAAGATCTTGATTCCCAATCTACCCTGAAGCTAATTTTGGGACAAATATAGATATTAGAACACTGGAAGAAGATTACATGAATAGGAGAGAAATTTTACGTCAATTCTGCAAGGATTTTGTCCTTTGCCACCAAGTTAGACAAAGAAAGCTTTATTTAAATCCTCAGGGAGACTACATTCTAAATCTGTGAAGAATCTAAGGAGTTAATATATCAGTACTTGAATTCTTAAAGAGGCAGATTATTGATATATGCCTGAGGGAGGAGGGAAGGAAGAAAGGAGAGGGAGAAGGAGAAGGAGGAGAGATGAAGAAAAAAAGACAGAGAGAGAGAAAGAGAGAGACAGAGAAAGAGAGAGAGAAAGAGAGAGACAGAGAGAGAGAGAGAGAGAGAGAGAGAGAGAGAGAGAGAGAGATGCTCAGCCAGTTGCTTGCATTCAGTATTTTGATTTCTTTTTGATGTTGCTGCTGCTGACAATATATTGCTGGCCTCTCTCACAGATGCTGTAATAAATACAATAACCTTAACTTTTTTTATTTGTTCAGTTATTGTAACTACTGTTCCTTTGGGTGGATCTGGAAAAGAGCACATTTGGATAGCTACTGCCAGTTATTTTGCCCATTTGTGTCCATGTAACATTTAACTAAAATGCTCAGATTTGGAATATTTTAAGTGTAGCTAAGATAGAATACAAACAAAACCTATGCATCTAGATTACCTGAGATTGATAAATACTTTTGGCATTCATAACATTATGGAGTTGGAAGGAAACTTAAAGGTCGAATATATTATGATATATCGTTGTTCTCATCATTTAACTTGAATATGCCTTGAATGCTCTCAAAAGCTGTTGGTACAATTTCAGTACACGCCACCATTAACTCTCACGTGGACTATTCTCTCTTTCCACCTTTCAATTAAATTTCTCCCCTCCTCACTTTCCCACTGTCATTCTCTCCCTGAGCTCATCCTTCAGGTTCAACTTCAATGTCATCTCCTTTAAAATTTCCTGAACTTGCTCCCTCACATCCTGCCCTATAAAGTACGTGTCCTCTATTTTAGCCTATCATTTAGTAGTGTGCGAGAGCCAGATCATACTAGCTCGCCAGGCCCAATTATGAATATTTATTTTCAATTTCACATTCGGTAACCACACACTGGCAGCCTGAAACTGGCCAATGTGGAAGTATTTAAATCACATAAATTGGAAAATACTACAAATTAGGGCTTCTTTCCTCCCTTTCTCCCCAACTGGTCTCATTGCTCGTATTACATTTCCACCATAAAGTTTATAATTATTTTTTTATTGTATATTTTACTGCATGATTTTTGTTGACTATTTTTTGCTCTCTTTTTAGATGGTAAATTCCATGATGTCAGGGACCATATCTCTTATAGCTAATTCTCGAGCCAGTGCCTAGAACATAGTAAATGATTAATAAGCATTTTTTTCAAAAGCAAGAAGTCACTGATTTAAATAAAATACTGTTAAAATATGCATTCCAAAATTAATATGATTGTTGCAGAAAAATTGAAAAATACCATATATGCTAAAGAAAGAAAGTAAATATCATGCAGAACCTACCACAGAAGCAATGGCTGTTTAGATTTTGATGAACATCATTTAAGACGTCCTAGTATTTACAAATATATAGTATGGGTGGATGTATGAATTTTATAATTTTTGCACAAAATATTCTGTTTTAAAACATGATTGGTTTTATTTGTTGTATCTTTTTATGTATATATATAATGGTATATGCATACATATGTACATGTATATAAAAGATGATACATTCAAAAGGTATTAAATTGGTAATATAAATACATATAATGTGTTTGGGATGTTTAAATTTTGGGATATAATAAAAAAATGGGGACATAATGTTTACATTTGTATTCCTTTTACATTTCTCTGATCATTTCCTTAACATAGAGCATTGTAATACTGGTTTAAGTGGTTTTTAAATATGAATTTCCAAAGTACTTTCTAGCAATTGAAATCATTACCTTTACTACATATAAGGGCCTGTTTTCCAAATCCACTTAATCACTAGATATTATCTGTATGTCTCCCAAAGTGATGACAATTAAAAATATAAATCTAGCTTTAATTCACATTTCTTTAATTTGAAGGAAGGTTGACTACATTTTCCAAAATAAAAAAATAATAACCCCCCAAAAAAGAAGAATAACCCAAAATAATGTAACCCCCAGAAGATAAATCATGCCATTATTTGGAAAATGTACTCTTTCTCTCCCCCCCAAAAAAGCCTGCTAGATTATTTAGACACTATGTCAGGTCATTTCTGAAAATCTGGCCCTGAAACTTTGGTGAGAAAAACAAAATCTCATAGTGAAATGGGAGTGATAATTTACTTCTTGGTGACTAAGTATGGAGTGTGAATAGAGAACTCCATCAACTAGGAGGAACCAATGGCAACCTCAATAAGACCTTAGACTTTAGAGACACTGGCATCCCTGGGAGCTATCCAGGGTACTGGATTGAAGCTCTCTCTGACCCAAAAGACCAGAGTCCTAGGTCTCTATGAATGTAATCTCCGTAGCAGTTGCACCTTGACTTCCTAAATTCCAGCTGTCACTCCAAGGCCATAGTTATTCTGTACACAATTAAGTAAAAACAAACAAACAAACTGATTTTTCTCAACTATGTTTGACGAGGTTTTGCCTAATCCTTTTGCTTACTTGCCTACTACTTGTTCCTGTAACCTGTCCTTTATGCCTCCAAATAAACAGCCTGAATCCCTAGCTGAGTACCTAAAACCCTTTAGTAGGGACTGCCATTTTCAATGGGAACCGACACTATGTATTGTTCACATCTCCTTATCAGGAAAATTTGAGAAGTCTGAGTAAGTTTACAAAGACATAAATACTCCCATTGCCACATGGGTCTTCTTTTTTCCCATTTCAACATCAGCAAATCCTTTCTCTAGGAATGGGACCATGACATTATGTTCCATTCTTTTTAGCCATTATATTCCTTTATTACTTTCAAGCTTGCCTTCTCTGGCTCTTTTAAGAAATGTTGATTGTATTATATCAACATTTAAAAATTATCCTTGTTAAAAATGAATCATCTTCTTCTGAAAATTAGACAGAAGGAGGAAAATACCATGTGTTGCAAACCCACAAATTGAAACAAATACAAAAGTTAGGTAGCTCAAAGGACCTATGGCACCTCTAGAAATTTGGGTATTTCACTTAACTATGCCTGTCAATTGGTCCCAAAAGAGGGTGGAAGCCATTGATTTGGGTAATTTTTTAACCAATTGTAGGATGCCGGTCTTGGCTTTTCTTGGGGTCCACCCCAAAGAAGAGAGGAATATATGAAATATAATCCTTGTCAATTCTTTAAATGAAGACAACAGCAGCTATATTTTTACTTCTAGTAAGTGACCTGAGAGAACAGTCCTTTCTGTTATGTCATGTAGGGATTCCCCACAAAGCCAGCACCCTACTCAATCATGTCCAAACAAAGTCCACCAACTGAAATGCCTGTTAACTTATATGGAGCCCATAATTGGCATTTAAAATCTCACTCTTAAAATAATGAAGAGAGAAAATGTATAATCAAACATTTGAGAAAACCTAGAATAAAAAGCATAAAACATGATGTTGGAAGACAAATTCCTCTAATTAGGGTAATATTGCAACCATAGAAAGGAATGAAATACATACCATAATATAAAAAGAGATTAAGAATGAACTTTTAAAATTTCAGAGCATTTACAAAAATAAAAATGTCCATAGAAGAGTTGGAAAATAACATTAAGGAAATTTCTCAGCAGATGACAGAAGAAAAAAATTATAAGGGGATCAAATGTAGGAGCAAACAAAAAAAAAATTAAACATAAGAGGCACAGTACAGAAAGCTCAATATCCAAACAATAAAGGTTCCAAGAAAACATATCAGAGAAAATGAAGATTGTAATTTTATCAAAGAAGTTCTGGAAAACTTTCCAAGACTTAAAGGATACAGACTACAGACTGAAAAGGCTATCAAATGCCCATAATTAATAGCTTTGATTAATTAATTAAATGAAGAATTATGTCATTTCAGAATATCTGAAATAAAAGATGCTAAAATAGTGCAGTAATAACTATGACAAATAAAAAAGTACCATCAATTAGTAAGTTACTATCAAGATTTTTTTGGACAAAAAAAGAAACAAAACATTTATCACCATTCTTAACAAGTTGCTTGAAGATACATATTATCAAAACCAGAGGGTTAACCAAATAATAATAATAATAATAACAACAATAATAACAAAGGATTCAGGGAACAATAAATGCAGCCTAGATTAGACTCCCAAAGATAAAAAGAGAGAAGACACTAATAAACAAAATCAGAAATGAAAAAGGGGAAGTTATCACGGATGCCACAGAAATACAAAGAATCATGCAAGAATACTACGAAGGACTATATGCCACCAAATTCAATAACCTAAAAGAAATGGACAAGTTCTTAGAAACATATAGCCTTCCTAGGCTGAACCATGGAAAGAACTGGAAAATCTAAACAGACCGATCACCAATAAGGAAATAGAATCAGTCATCCAAAACCTTCCCAAAAGCAAAAGTCTGAGACCAGATGGCATCACTGGTGAATTCTACCAAACCTTCAAAGAGGAGCTAATAACAATCCTGCGCAAACTCTTCCAAAAAATTGAAGAAGAGACAGTACTCCCTAACTCATTTTATAACGTTAACATTACCCTGATACCAAAACCTGGTAAGGACAACACAAAAAAAGAAAACTGCAGACCAATATCTCTGATGAATACAGACGCAAAAATCCGAAACAAAATTCTAGCAAATCTAATGCAACAATGCATTAAAAAGATTATTCATCACGACCAAGTGGGGTTCATCCCAGTGACACAAGGATGGTTCAGCATATGCAAATCCATCAATGTGATACATCACATAAACAAAATAAAGGACAGAAATCATATGATTATATCAATTGATGCAGAAAAAGCATTTGACATGATACAACATCCATTTATGATTAAAACACTTAATAAAATAGGTATAGAAGGAAAATACCTTAACATAATAAAGGCCACATATGACAAACCCTTAGCTAATCTCATAATTAACGGTGAAAATCTGAAGCCCTTTGCTCTACATTCAGGAACACGACAGGGCTGTCCCCTATCACCTCTGCTTTTCAACATAGTGTTGGAAGTCCCTGCCAGAGCAATCAGGCAAGAGAAAGAAATAAAAGGCATCCAAATTGGGGATGAAGAAGTTGTTTTCACTCTTTGCAGATGACATGATGCTATATATAGAAAACTCTAAAGACTCCACCAAAAAGCTATTAGAAACAAACTATGAATACAGTAAAGTTGCCGGCCACAAAATCAACGTACAGAAGTCCATTGCATTCCTGTATACTAACAATGAAATCTCAAAAAAAGAAATAAAGAAAAAAATTCCTTTTGAAATTGCAGCAAAAATAATAAAATACCTAGGAATAAACTTAATCAAGGATGTGAGAGACCTATATGCTGAAAACTATAAGACATTTTTAAAAGAAATTGAAGAAGACACAAAGAAATGGAAAGACATTCCATGCTCATGGATTGGAAGAATCAACATAGTTAAAACGGCCATATTACCCAAAGCAATATACAGATTTAATGCAATCCCCATCAAAATCCCAATAACATTTTTTAAAGAAATAGAACAAAAAATCATCAGATTTGTTTGGAACCACAAAAGACCCTGAATAGCCAAATCAATCTTAAGAAAAAAGAACAATGCTGGAGGTATCACACTCCCTGACTTTAGCCTATACTACAAGGCAACAATAATCAAAACAGGATGGTATTGGCAGAAAAACAGACACATAGACCAATGGAATAGAACTGAGAACCCAGAAATAAAACCACATAAATATGGACAGATAATTTTTGACAAAGAAGCATAAAACATACAATGGAGAAAAGACAGCCTCTTCAATAAACGGTGCTGGGAAAATTGGAAAGCCACGAGCAAAAGAATGAAACTGGGTTGCTATCTGTCACCATGTAACAAAATTAATTCAAAATGGATCAAAGAATTAAGCATAAGACCTGAAACAATAAATTGCATAGAAGAAAACCTAGGTACTAAACTTATGGACCTTGGGTTCAAAGAGCATTTCATGAATATGACTCCAAAGGCAAGGGAAGTAAAAGCTAAAATAAATGAATGGGACTATTTCAAACTTAAAAGCTTCTGCACAGCAAAAGAAACCATCGACAAAATAAAGAAGCAACCAACTGAATGGGAGATTTTTGCAAACAGTGCCTCTGATAAGGGGCTAATATCCAAAATATACAAGGAACTCATGCAACTCAACAACAAAAAAACAAACAACCCAGTTGAAAAATGGGCAGAGGACCTGAAGAGACGTTTCCCCAAAGAGGACATACAAATGGCAAATAGACATATGAAAAAATGCTCAACATCACTAATCATCAGAGAAATGCTAATAAAAACCACAATGAGATGTCACCTCACCGCAGTTAGAATGGCTATCGTCAACAAGACAAATAGGAACAAGTGTTGGAGAGGCTGTGGAGAAAAAGGAACCCTGATACACTGTTGGTGGGAATGCAGACTGGTGCAGCCGTTATGGAAGGCAGTGTGGAGGTTCCTCAAAAAATTATGAATAGAATTACCATATGACCCTGCAATCCCTCTCCTGGGTACCTACCCAAAAAAGTCTGAAAACATTTATACATAAAGACACGTGTGCTCCAATGTTCATTGCAGCTTTATTTACCGTGGCTAAGACATGGAAACAACCAAAATGTCCTTTGATAGATGAATGGATAAAGAAGTTGTGGTATATATACACAATGGAATACTATTTGGTGGTAAGAAAAGATGATATAGGAACATTTGTGACAACATGGATGGATCTTGAGATTATAATGCTAAGAGAAAGAAGTCAGACAGAAAAAGCAGAGACCATATGATTTCACTGATATGTGGTATATAAACCAAAAACAAAAGCACATGACAAACAAATGAGAAACAAAAACTCATAGACACAGACAATAGTTTAGTGGTTACCAGAGGGTAAGGGGGGAGGGGGGTGGGAGATGAGGGTAAAAGGGATCAAATATATGGTGATGGAAAGAGAACTGACTCTGGGTGGTGAACACAAAATGTAATTTATAGATGATGTAATACAGAATTGTACACCTGAAATCTATGTAACTTTACTAACAATTGTCACCCCAATAAACTTTAATTGATAAAAGAAGAAAAAAAATTCAGCGTATAAAAGTTACCAAAACTACTCCCAGGATGACAATTGCGTAAGTCCTTGACAATAACCAGTCCAGTCTGGGACAAGTCGATGGAGTTATCTGGGAGATAGGGGTCTTGTAATAAAAGGATATTCAATAGATTATATAACATAATAAAATTTTTAAATTTAAAAATGGATGAAATCTGGATCAAAGGCATGTATATATTTCAAAGCTATCCATACACATTTCCACAGTTGTGCCAATTTACAGCCTACATTAGAGTGTAGGGGAGTTCCCATTTGTCACAGCCGTGCTCTCATGTCCTAGTTATTACTAATTTAAAACCCACACTTAAAAGCCTGAAATTCCAAAAATCACTAAAACAAAAATTTAAACAAAAAGTAAAGTAGAAGAAAAATGTAAAAATCAGGGTAATAAAGTATTATTAAATTGAAGTTAGGCTATGGGGAGATAATTCTTTATGGACAGATAATTCTTTGTTGTGGGCGGGGGCACTGTCTGGTGCATTATAAGATGTGAAGCATCACCCCTGACATCTACCCACTAGATGCCAGTAGCACCCACCCAGAGTTGTGACAACCAAAAATGTCTCCTGTCATTGCGCATGTCCTCTGTGGGGGCAAAATCATCCCTAGTTAAGAATCATTTTATCCTTGTTGTCTTTCTACCTAAAAAGTTTATAATTTATAACACATTTATTTGAAATAATAAATATACATGTATATGACAATACTAAAAAAACTCATGTTTTTTAGCCAGATTGCATACCTTCTAATCCAAACTGACCTTGTACTCAATTTGTTAAAATTAATGACCTTTCCTATGTTCATAGAAGCTAATCCTTCAAAGCAGAGAGGCAATGAATGATGTGAAGGTGAGTGTAACTTGACTGAAGAATATGTTCTATGTACTTTAACCAGCTATTAGTTAAGATATTTGGATAGAATTTCTTTTCATTAATTTTGAGACTAAAAACATTGACTAATTTTATTCTCACATTAAACTGTTAAGTCAAAAAAAACAAAACAGAATGTATAATCAAGGCCTCAGATGCTGGGCTGACTTTTTGTTTTGTTTCGCTTTTTTAACTTCAAAAGTCGTATATGCTGCTTTCAACAAGAGGGGCGTGTGCACGCGCATATGTACATGTTTCTTTTCTCCCTACTCCAAATGCCTTCGTTCTATGGAAAATCACTGTTAAGAGTTTGGTACAAACTTTTCCAAGTATTTTTTTTATGCACAAAGACATAGGTATTCATATAGCTCCCATGTAGGAGAATTATGAAATATTTCAAATAGTCTTTATGCTTTTCTTGTGCACAGGTTACTCTATTCCGATATGTAGATTCCAAAACTAAATGTGTTCTCAGCTTACCACTCCAAATTTCTCTTCATGGCTAAAAGAGACTGGAAAGAAAAAAGTCTCTTTTAGGAACTTTTAGGAAGGAAGGAAGGAAGGAAGGAAGGAAGGAAGGAAGGAAGGAAGGAAGGAAGGAAGGAAGGAAGGAAGGAAGGAAGGAAGGAAGAAAGGAAGAAAGGAGGGAGGGAGGGAGGGAGGGAGGGAGGGAGGGAAGAGAGAGAGAGAGAGAAGGAAGGAAGGAAGGAAGGAAGGAAGGAAGGAAGGAAGGAAGGAAGGAAGGAAGGAAGGAAAGAAAGAAAGAAAGGAAGAAAGAAGGAAAGAAAGAAAGGAAAAAGAAAACCTTAACAGGGGTCATCTTTGAAGAATACTGTTGGGTGATTTTTTTCCCTGTTTTTCTACTGCTCCAACCTCCATGTCAAATGAAAACCTTTACATTTTTAATATGAAAATATTACAAGTCTTCTAAAAGCATTCTGCAAATAGTAGAAAAGGAAACAACCAACATTTTAAAAATAAAATGTTTAGTATTTTACTTAATGAAATATATATTTTATTTTTTCAGTTAAAAACTAGTATTTTAAACCTTTCAGTAATATTTTCGACCTGAGTTGTATAGGCCAGAAGTATGAAGCCAAGAGCAGTGGAGCTGGTCCAAACCTAGACATTTACAGACAGCTCTTGTCAACACAGTGTTTCATTTTGTTTTCCCCACACACATGCACCTCTAATAAGCTTTACAAACACATGCTAATTCCCCTGAGCAGAATTAAAGCAGCAATCACATTCCCAGATCTTAGGAAAAGGAAAGTTTTCTGTTACTGCTACCCAGTGGTGACTTACAAAGTTTCTAGGAAAACAGGTACTTTAATCTCATATCTTCCTTTCCACTCCTTTCCATATTCTCTTCCCCTAGGTCCACTCTTTTTTATAACCATAATCTTGTCCTCGTATTTGTATCTTAATTTCTTTAAAATTCAGCCTTCTGTGGACTGGCCATTTAAAAAGTATTTCTCTTTCTCTGCCTTTTTGAAATTTTTATGATACTAATCCAGAATTAATTTCTATTATAAGTATTAGTTACTTTTCAGTATTACTCAGATTTCCCTCTTCAACTTGCTTCTAGGGTCCTATAAGTAAGACGCTATTAGATTCTTCCCTGTTCTTTCCACTGTACCAGACACACTGGCTAAGCATCCAAGTTCTGCTAAGAAAAGTCTATGTATGTAAATGATTAGGAAAGGACGGTGTACGGCCTCCCAACAACACTGCAGTTTTTTCAAACATAATTTTATCTCTTTCTGGAGTGTCCTTTCTCTGCAACAATTGACCCCAAGCATATTCTTTGCAGGACCTTTGCTGTTTGATTTCATTTCACCAAACAGAATGACTGTAAGGGGCAGTCAGCAGGATGAGGTGAGTAGGACTTCTTAGATGTCTGTACTTTACTTTCTATGAACATGGATCCATTTTTCAGGAGGATCCCTTAGACAGCTTTCACTCTAACCACAGCACTGCTAGAGGAATTATGCAAGAACAAGCCACAATGATTAGCCTCTAAGATTCAGTTTCCGATTTTTGAAGAAAATGATAACAATATCTATCCCTCTCAGGTGTCGGAAAGATTAATGCAATAACATATTTAAAAGAGCTCAGCAGAGTGAATGGCTCAGAATTAGCATTATCACCACCAACTCCAACCTCATCATTACTGTCACCATTACAAAATCATAAGGACACCACTGCTGTCTTCACCACAAAATGAGTTTCAAAACAATGTCCTCTATATGTAGAGTCCTCCATATGCTTCTTACATAATCATGTGTTCAAATGAATCCAGAATGTAATTTTCTGCAATGCCTCTCCAAAAGAATTGCAGGAAGGTCTTAATTAAATGTTTCATAGCCTAGAAAAATGTCAAGTCACGTACCCAGAAGGTCTAGTATTTGCCGGGGACTGCAATGTGAGTATTCAGGAGTGAGTATTTATCTGTCTAATTCACAGAACACATTTTCTATGTGTGGGAGAAAGGTTGAAGGAAAAGGAGTGAATTTAAAGTGCTGCCAAGACAGTAAAAGATGAATCTGCTTGTCCAAAAAGAGAGGTGGAAAAAAGCACTACTGGAAAAACAGAGTCATACTTGGAATACCTATTAAGTAATATATAAAATTATACTAATTTGTTATTTTAAATTCAATTAAGAATTACTGAGAAAATACTACATTCAATAAAATTGTTTTAAATCCAAATAAAGAGCAGAAAATTCAAGAAAAGTTTTCATTGTTTTGAAAATAACTAAAGCAATTTAAAAGATAGCATAGTGATGAAGATACTCAACTGATACATTGATGAATTAATATTACAATTACAGAAAACATTTTTTTCACACTGTAGTAGGATAAAATTTACAGAGTGAAATGCATATATCTTAGGTGTACAATTCAGTAAGTCTTAACAAAATCTGTGTAACCAGTCAAGATATTGAACAACCCCATCACCTAAAAGTTTTCTCCTAGCCCTTACACTTAATCTCCATTACCCATAAACAACAACTTTTCTGATTTCCATTATCATATTTTAGATATGCTGGTTCTTCAATCTAATACAAATGTGATCATACAATATGTACTCAACAAAAGAATTTTTACATGTGACCTTAAAAGAAACCAAACCAATTCAAGTAACTGTATTGTGACACTGACATGTAATTTTTCATCTATCACAAATATGTTTTCATTAATGTTTATTTGTACATTACCCCCCAAATTAATCCATATTACTTTTTAATTCTTTACTTGTATTAGGAATAGCTAAACAAATAAAGGTTAATAAAATGCCTCAATTTAGAGCATCCAACGGAAAATAACTCTCATTGCTACAGAATATATGAACCATGGTAGCCACTTTCAAAACCATCTAAATTTTTATAATGTCATAAAAGGCATTAAGCTAAAAGAGGCATTGCTAAACAAGTAACCCGAGAAACCCCATTTATATAAAAGTGTCAACTACAAGAAACTAAAAGCATATGGCACAATGGAGAACAAGCAAACTTAAACCAAGTGGGAACAGGAGAGCACCGGAAATGGAGGCGAGCAGGGAATGAGGGTGGGGCAGTAGGGAGAACTGCCCGGAAAGAGCAGTCAACTTGGTGCTGTAAGTCCTCAAAGAACCCAAGTCACTCTTTTTCTGACCTATCACCATCCCCTTCCCCAAAACGAAGGTACACTGAGAAATTTTTGCAGAAGAAGGAAAAATAGCAGAGACTCTGGGAATTAAAGTGGTATTTTTGGTAGAAGAACCATTGAAATCAGAACCATTGTAATCAGAACCATTGTAATAATGCCATTTATTATCAGATGGTTAATACAGGGCTTAGCCCCTAAGGAGTGGGCATTGGTCGTGAAGCAGAGGATAGCTCTGTAATCAAGAATACTGAATTTCCAGCTTCTAGGATGGTGAACACCACCCTCCGCTCCTCTCACATCCTCATTCAGTTTGGTTTCTTGCCAATGCTAATGAATTTTATGTATATGCATAGTATGCAACCGGAAAGAAATGAACATTTTAGCAGAAATCTTAGCATTCTCACATTTAATGTCATTCTAGGAGCCTTTCGGTGTGTGGGTGATGGTTATGGGGTGGGGAGGAGCAGGGAGTAGAAGTGGTGGTGGGTGGGGAGTGGATTAAGCTAAAAGGGTTATTACTAAACAAGTAACCTGGGGAACCTCATGGGAAGATTATGACTGTCAAACATGGTACATACATTTGGTTCAGTTATACTCTAGGACATTTTAGAATTCCAAAAGCTTTACTAGCCTAAACTTCTCTAAGGTGAGACAGTAAAATAAACACCAGTATTCCTTGTTTCTAACGCATCATTAATTATATCTAGCTGGAAAAATATAACCATCTGTAAGTGTAACTTAGAACTTGAAGTACCATTCTTTCACTTTCTAATTTATGTATCCAAGCAAAGATTTAATTTAATATTAAAATAATCTCAACATATCTTCATAACAGTATATGGATCAAAAACATTTGTAGATCAATTAGTACTGAAAATACTTGAAGTAGTATTACATTTACATTGAATAAAATTATGGAAATATTTTAAATGTGTCATGCTCTTCACACAGTTTTCAAGATAGCAGCCATTTTGGTCTTTCTTAGCATGTACTTCTGAAATTAAAAGACAAATATTCCATATTCAAAAGAAAATTAGAATACTCCTTTGCTTCAGCTGCCCTTGATCCTTCTTTTAGTAAGCTTGATAGTAAAAAGATAAAAATCCCATTACAAACATCCCAGAGATTGTTTGTATCCTTCTGCAAAACTAATGCAGGCGGGGAGATGGAATTTGAAATTGTTTTGTCCTTTTGTTTCTCAGATGCATGTCACAAGACCTCTCAGAAGGCAGCAAGTAAAAGCTTTTTGAAATTAAATGACTCATTTTATTAAAGTAAATTTCACTGTCAACTGAAAGATATTCTTAGCCAAAAACTCTCACATAACACTTCACTGTTTATTTGTTTGAGAAGGGATGTAAAGGTTTCACCTTCTTGAAAGCTGAACTGTATACAGCAGGAAAGCTACTTTCTTTAAAACAACCATGACACAAAGTTTATAAGAAAAATATTTTCATAATGTTTAGTACATGGTAGCAGAATTTATTCCACAGTGAAATCATGTTTATTTATTGTTAATGGTACTTACTGTACTGTAACTGACCTCTCCTTCATTAGAAAGAATTTTCTCTCTATTACAGATACACCGCTTTCAAAGAAGTAACTACTAGCTTAGGGCGGTACAGATGGATAACGTGTGCAAGGTAGTGCTGCCATGAATGGGGTTCCCAGAAGTCACCAGGCAGGGGCCCTTTCATCCCAGAAGTTGGCCTGTTCTAAGAATTTCACTTAACAAATGTATTACCCAAAGGCCTTACTAAAAGTTTCAGGACACCAGAAGTTTTAGATATACTAAACTGAAATTTCATACGATTAATAGTTAGTACTCTTGCTATCTTATGCTCCAAGTTTATGTCTTTAGCATTACATAAGGTCCTAATATCTAAAATAATGGTAAAGGTGATGATATTGATGGGACCTCTACTATGAATTAAGATAACCCTGACTGAATTCAATGGAAGCTTCACTGCTATGTGTCAATGTGTGTGTTGGGGACAGGGGGTGTGCACACGTGCGCACAAGCTCACATACACATTTTAATACACACATGAGATCAGAAATAAATATTGCTTAAGGATTAATTTTCATGTGGGTTTATTCACTTTGTATACTAAAAGCTTGACTGAAACGGTCAGGTAGAATGTAATTGGTACAGAATGCTAGAGATGATGGTGACTCTTGGGACCTTATAAATAAAATAAAAGGAATCATTGAGAAAGACCAAATCCAAATTACAAAATCAGGAAAATATACATTTTACTGTACTGTTAAAGAACAAATATATAAAATAATAATCTGAAAGCTATACAGTAGAATTCTGAATAAGCTCACCGTTCCTTTTCACTGCAAACCAGGTGAATAATTTTTACATAATGTGGCTAAGTGAATAATCTCTCTTCCATCTGGTCCAGGTTGTATTTCTCTTTTCCAAGGTTTAGCTAATCCTCTTCTATGTGCTTCATGAAATTATAGAAGGACAGTCACTGCTTTATATCAAGCCTTCAGTTTCCGTGCTGGTTTACAAACTTGTGCAAAGTTCATCTTAAGTACAGTTTTATCACTTCATTTTCATGGAGTCTAACTTCCTCCTTGAGGCCCTAAAAACATACTAGTTTTTTTTCTCTATAACCAGGAACATCAGCTCTACTTCCCTGTTCTCTGCCAGGATGTAGAAATGGAAAGGGTTGTATTCTAATTCCTTTGTCAGAAAAGTAACTTTCTGATTGGGAAGTTCACAGATAATTGTTAATATTCTACTTTGACCTTTCAAGTTACCTTCATATCACTTGTGAACACATCACAGAGGGCCAAATAATAGTTTCAAAAGAAACAGTGGTTTTTTGCCTAGCAGATCATGTCACAGTGACCATTTTTCATTTGGCAAAAATAGATTACTTAAATGTGCACAGCATTTATATGTTAGGCAACTGAGGTAAACAGCAACAGCAAAATGAAAGCTACATTTGAAATGGCACATCTGAAATATTTTGTCCTTGTAGTGATTTTGCCCGATGGTGATATGATTTTACAAGTTTCCACTAATTAAGATATGTAGCTAAAACCATTGGTAGGATTTGTAAAGTTAAAATAAGAAACTGATGTTCAAGCAAACTAGCCTATGTGTTTCCATTCTTGTTTTTATTTATGAAGACACAGGATAATGTTCAGGTTGGTCTTTCTTTAAATAGATATTATTTCCAAAGGAATACCATTTTTCAAAAAAGAAAAATTTATAGCATACTATAAAGAATATTTGCTTGATATTTTTATTTATGGTGAAGCTTATTTTTATTACAGCAATAATCACATCAATATGAAGAGACTGTAGTAAATTCAGATTGTACTAAGTCTTTTGCCCACATGGCTATTTCTAATCCATCTGTTTTATCCACGAATCAGAGCAGACCCCCACTGCTGTATTTTTAAACCAATGTATCACCTTCTGAAATACTATCTATACTTATTTGAAATATCTAAAAGTAAACAACTGGCTCCTACAAAGCCCCTTAATTTCCTGATCCAATAACAAATTTGATACCATTGTACATACTTCCTACAAAAGCAAGTTCTTTGATAATACAAAAATAAAAACAAATATATATATATATATATTTTCTGGCTGGCTGTTGTAATACTTTTATGGGATAGTAGCTTAAAACTATATTTAAAATAGAACATGGTATGTTTGTTATCAACAGTTTGATGTATATGTTTGAAATAAGCACAAAAGACAGAAAAACTATTTTAAATTTAAAATCTTTGATGTTTGCAATAGAAGAGAGTTGTTATTGAGACTCCCCACAATGAACATGATAGTGAAGATGACAGCAACTCCCCCTCATTCAGGGGGTCTGGCCAATATAAGAACCAAATATATATAGTTGCTTATTTACAGCATGCAAATTAACCTTAACCGAATAAAATTGAGTAATGGCTGTAAGAAATCATCACTCTGACAACTCCATTTAAAATCCAGTCATGCATATTTTAAAGAATTTTTCACAACTAAAGAGAAAAGTCTATGTTAAGACAACTCAATAAAAAGGATACTCAAACCCGTACTTGTTTTCTAATTGCTTGATGCTTCAAAAAAGCAAAACAAAACAAAAAAAAACAGTTTTAGAATCTCTTTGGAAGTAAAATTACCACAACAGGACGGAATCAATTGATGACTCAGAGGATCAAACCAATTCTAGATCTCAAAGTAACCTCATACTCAAAAAGATGTACTTATAACAATGTCAAGCATTTTAATATACTTATACACAATTCCGTTCTTTGGTTCTTTACCTTAGAGGTAGAGGAAATAATTGGAAACTGATCATTTGGGCATTTAATTGACTTTTGATGAAAGAAGACTGCACTTCTTTTGGATAAACTGCGCAATGATGAAGTCCATGAGCTGCAGGCCCAGATTCAGCAGCTACAGGGGCAAATTGCTGTGGATGTTTCTAAGCCTGACTTCGTGACTGCCCTGTGTGTTGTGTGGCAGCAGAATGAAAGTGTGGCTGCCAAGAACTTTGGGAGGTTGAAGAATGGGGCAGATCCCAATCTGTTGATCTCTGCGAGTCTACGAACGGAACTGGAACAAATGATGCCCTGTGCCAGGGGAAGCAGGACTCAAAGACGATCAGAGACAAGTTCCTCACCAGGGGAAGCAGGACTCAAAGATGACCAGAGACCAGTTCCTCACCTGCCAAGTGAATGGCTTAAGAAAACTAACGAGACTCTGGAGCTCCAGATGTGTGAGATGGAAGAGAACTTTCCTGTGGAAGCTGCTAACTATCAAACACTATTGGCAGAATGAGATCAGAAGAGGTAGGAAGAAATGGGCCGCCACCTTGGTGAATATCAGGACCTGCGGAATGCCAGCAGGGCCCTTGATTTTCAGATCTACCTACAGGAAGCTCTGGGACAGGAGCAGAACAGAATTCCTCTGCCTCTTCCCAAACTTTTCTTCTCTGAATCTGAGGGAAACCACTCTGGAGGTACTCCTTCTGGTTGACAGCCACCCAAAAAGGACAATTCGGATTAAGAAGGTTGAAACTAGAGATAGGTTATCATCAAAACTTCTCAACATCATGATGCTCTTAATGAAAATCATGCACCCTCAGTGCAGCAATATATTTCAAGCAAGAATAAAATATAAATCCGTATCGTAAAGAAACAGCTTTCAAATGCCTTTATGCAGTTTTCCAGTAGCACATTGGAATTAGAACAGGCTCTAGTTCTTAAGAATCAACACTCCTACAAGATTAAGAAGAAAAAAAGTTTACAACATAATCTAGTTTATGAAGGAGTCTTGTGCTACATTATCTTTTAAAACAATATTTTGAATACCATTCAAACTTTTTTTTTGTTTTTCCAGTAAGCATCTGACCAACTTGTTTCTGCTTTAGTAGACCTTTGGAAAAACAAACCAACAAACAACCACAAAAAAAAATCTTGTTGGAATGGATTGAAGAGAAAATGGAAAGTAAGAAATTGGAGAGAGCAAGAATGGGTTCACGTTTTGAGGAGCTTTGCTGTTAAGGAGAGAATATCAAAACAGTAGCTGAGGGAGATTGTGGGTTTAAAAGATGAGTTTGGTTTTGTTTTGCTTTGAAAGATGAGCGATGTTAAGATGTGTGTGGGCGGATCCTGCAGAGAGGGATACACTGGTGATTCCAGGGAAGAGAGGTAGGTGGTATAATTGTAGGAGCAAAGCCCTGGAGAAGAAAGGGGATAAGGTCCAGGGCAGAAGGGAAGAGCTGGCCAAAGGAGCAGAGACACTTTCTCTTTCCTTACACAATGGAGGGCTAAGTAAGCAGGTGTAGACACAGGCAAGTTTTCAAAACTGGTGGTGGAAACGAGATGTTGTTTTCATCAGATTACACTTGTTTTCTCTGTGAATGTTTTGAGAAATCGTCATATGAATATCACAAGGGAAGCATTTATTAAAGACTTGAAGAGAAAAGAATTGGAAGGTGAATTTACTAAGGGTAGTGGTTTTCTGCAAGTGCTGAGTGTCCCTTCAAGATCTAAATAGAGCTCCGTTTGAGCACTTGTGTGCTTTTCTTTAGCCAACTTTTGCTGCTTAGGTGCACTAAGAAAGTAAACAGAAGAATGTGTTTCCTCAGCATCAAGTTTTGTCAGAGGGATATGATGTCTGGACTGTGGAATCTAAAACAAGTATGATTAAAGTGAGATTATAAAGAAGCAAAGTGTCAGTACCTGAATATTTGATAATTGTCTTTATTTTTTTTTCCTGCTCTCACACATTATTTGCTAAAAATACTAGAAAGCTGGCTCAGATATAAAAAAATAAACAAGTTAGTACATGAGGCCTTGAATCTCATTCCAATTCAAACTTTGACTCAAGTTATTTGAGCACAGACTTTGAATATCAAGATAAATAGCCTATATACTTTGGGCTAAACCACTTAGAACACATATCAAACAGATTGATTGAAGAATGCATTTATAAATAGAACTGTTTAAACAATCAAAAGTGGAAGGAAGAAGCTAGGAGAATGCCAAAAAAGTTAATACAAAAGCAATTAGAGCAGATCCAATAAAGGGAGTAAAGGAGACAAAGGCTATGACTAAATAATGCCAAAACAAACAGTTGATAAGTGAAACATCTAGTCAATCAGCTAGATGTTTTGTCTACTGGGAACCTAGCAACTGACTTGACTGATTTCTTTTTTCACTGAATTGGCTGAATGAAGTGGTTGTTTTGGAAGCATGTTGACATATATATAATGGAAGAAGGAGGCAGAGAAGAAAATAAAGAATGTATTTGGAAAAGAAACAATCCCTGAGACTTGTAAGTGATGGGTTATTGAATTAAAGGGCGCTGAAAATTGAGGACAACAGATTTCTTGGAATGAATTTACTTGCATAAATTTGAATTTGAAATAGAAAAAGATAGTAACTTTTTCCCCAAAATTATTGGAGACTGGTTTGTGACACAATGGAAATATTTTAAGACTAAAAAGATAAATTAAAGATTGTAAAGTCTCAGCTTTTTATCACTAGTATTGAATCCTGCTGAATTTATTACTAACATTTCACTCACATTTAATTATCACCACAGTTATAATTCAGTTTACTATTACAATGCTGTTCATTTCACAAACCCTTTCTTCTTTTAAATACAGATGTTTGAGCTACTTTCCCTAATACTCACTATATGACTATAGTAACACAGTCATCAGAACCAATTTATATATTTTTTTTCTATTTTGTTAAGTGGATATATGGCAAGATATCTTAAAAACTAGCATGAGATTTTAAAAGATCAACTCACAAATCTTCCAATGGCAAGATTATCACTCAGAATATAGTTTCTATTTAAGAAGTGATAAAAGTCATATTATGCATTTTTTCAAATGTATTCTACCTGGGAAGTAGTAAATTATCAAAGACGCACCATCCCCCCAGGTCATATGAATAGTAAAGAGAATGAGACAGATGCTCACCACAGTGCAATACTTTAAACGAAATACTCCTTTATGACCTCAATCTTTATATATACAGGAGGTACACACACACACACACACACACACACACACACACACTAGTTTGTTCCTTCTTTAAATCTATAAAATCTAATATATAAGACCAGAAACTCTTCATGCATTTTAGGTGACGATTTACAGAAATTACAAAAATAAACAAACAAACAAAGTAGCAGTGAATTGACTCTATAGTACAAATGAGACCAACATTATGTTGAAACTTTGCTGTTGCTTCTGGCTTATATTCCTAAACTTTTTGTCCTAGATACTCTTAAAATGGCTCATTTTCAATTATTTTTAAGGCTTCTTTGAAGAATTATAAGAAAATAATTTGAAAGGCATCAAACACATTCAGTCCTGAAATATTTTTCCAGCGATCTTTCCCTGGCCGTGGCCTCCCGAAGACCCATTCTGTGAGGTCCAGAGTCATTGTCTGCACGGGCCCAGAAGAGCATGTCTTCTTTCAGAGTTCCTTTCTGTCCCATTTTGTAAGCAGTATCCCTCTACTTCCTGGGAGGCCATGTGGCCTATTGGGAAAGCACTGTCTTGAAAGAAAGACAAGCCTCTGATTTTAACCCTGGTCTTGCCACTTACTAACTCTATGATTTTGGACAAGTTGCCTAAAATCTCTGTGTGGCTTCAGACAGATGATTAATGGGTTAAATAAGATAGCATACGGAAAAGCATCCAGCACTTGCCAGATATTCCTTACTGTTTTTACTTTGCATCATTAGATCATGACAGATTTCACAACTCATTTTATAAAGTACTCCACTAAAATTTAAGCTCTTTCTCTATTAAGAAAAAAATTATGTCAAGTTTGTTAATAAGAAATGCCAAAGTATTGCAAATAAAGAGTACATTCAAGTTTAGTCACAGACACTGAAGTACAACTCCATCTTATGCCCCCAAATATACTCTTTCTATTTTTTTTCAAAAATGCCTCCATTCAAATTTCCCAGTTTGTTTTACAATTTTCAGGTAAGCAGTTGTATTTAATATTCAAAGGTGTAATAGAGATTACTTCGACCTCAATACATTTTGGACAATCACGTCTAGATTATTTCTTCCTCAAACTTTGAATCCAAACAGGCATTGCAGTTTCAATGTCTGAATGTTTCTTGGTTTCCCAGCCTTGTACAAAATATAAGACTTTACACTAATTATTATACAAAGTATATGAGTGATTGAGGAATCATTATTACTTTCTTACTCAATCAAATGTTTAACTAAAAGTTGGTACCCAATATGATATAAATGACATAAATGCTTATATTTAAACATTAACATATTTTATTCAATGTAAGTCATCACTCTTACAAAAATCACTCTTATTTCTCATTTTAGTGAGCATATAAAGAATATTTTAGGAAGGAAACCACAATCAAAAAATCTTTACAAAGAATTTTTTTTCTTATTATATCAGAATTTTTAAAGAATTTTTGAGTGCTAATATTTTCAAAAGATTAATTTTAAAAGCAATAGGAATGTTTTCTTTTCTGTTAATTTGCTAGATCTCACTTTAAACTCTCTTTGTTTTCTGAAGTATTGCTCATAAGTAAGATCTGTTATCCCTCACTGATGGCCATCTTAGGAAATGCAAGGAATGTTCCAAGTTTGTTTTGAAAGTAGTGTGGAAATAAGTTGTTTAGACAGAGTAAGAGGTGTTAAATAGGAAAAGCAGCAAATCTCAAATGTTGCCTTTGCATGGTGGACGCAGGGAAGGGGGTAGAAACCAAATGAAAAAAAATAAAAAACTATCAACAGGAAAAATCCAAACCAAACAAAACAAAATAAAAACCTTCAAGATCCATCTTGATACAAAAAAAAAGTGAAAATTTATTGAATAATTGAATGACATTCTTACCTCATTGTTCAGGTGAAAAGTTCAAAGTTAAATGAACTTTTTCACATTTGTCTCTTTTAGGCAAGAGACAAATATAAAGACACTTTGGCCACTCTCTTCTAGTTATAGAAAGTTTAGGTGCTCAGGGATAGGATTTTATAAACAATAAATTCATTTTAAAATATTGTAACAACCAAGTAGAATTTGGGACAGATTAAGATAAGCCACCATATACATTTGTACAAGATCTACTAAACATTGGCAGAAGTCCCGATTACCCTTTACTTCCCAACATTTCACATAAACAAAAGACTTGAGATATTTGAGATTTCTCGTGCTATATACATATATAATTGAGCTACAATAAAAACAATCATCTAATTTCCAAGTTGAGCATCTGTTTATGCAACAGAGTTGCTAGTCTGCACCTGTCCATTTGCAGTGGGGGAGGAATGTAGGGAGGGTAGATAATGTGAGAATACAGCAGAGTGGAGAGATAGGGCAGTATAAAGAAAAAGCTTCAGTGATGCAGTCTGTCTCTCATTTCTTTGGGTGGCAGCAAATATGTGCCTCATGATGGTCAAATGGACAATATAGAAGGTAACTGAGATTAAGCTGTCTGTTTGTTATTTCACTAAGAGATCCTGGCAAGAGTTTAGGGATAAACAACCAGAAATAAGACCATCTAAGAAATTGCTTGGAAGAGGTCAAGCCAGAAAACAATCTCCCTCATCTGTGACTTTGATAAAATGAAGAATTTCCCAAAGGTGCTTCCAAAGAACCAACTCATGAGACACTTAAGAGGCCATCATTTAAATGCTTGCCACAAAGAGGTTTTAGAAGAAAGGGCAGGAAAATCAACAGAGAGGAGTGTGCTTTTTTCTCTAAAGTATTCCTCTCTGTGTATGGATAAAAATGGACCCCGAAGAACAAGAGAAGGATGAAGGAAAGAATAGCCATTACTGTGATCACCACCATCATTGGCCCAGGGTCAAGTTTAAATTTAGAAAGGAAAAATATGAATTTGAAGTTTTAAACTGGGTTAAATTAGACTGCACTTGTGTGTTTTTTGTTTGTTTGTTTGTTTTTGGTGTTGTTGTTTTTTTTGTTTTTTATACTTTAAAATGACCAGAAAGCTATGGGGTCTACTCAAGATACCAATGAGAGAAAGGAAAAGGAATTTTGTCCTCCCATGAGCAAAGGTAAAGACTGGCGGGAAAATAATACTTCTTCATGTTTGTACCCTCCAGTTTAGATTGTTCAATAAAATGGTTACTTCAGTTGAGTATCCAAATTTAATTATATTCCAAAAAATTGCTCCTCTAAATTCAAGTTTATATAATAGATTATTGATTAAGACTTATTTGTTTCTCTTAAAACATCTAATAATAGAAGCCCTATTAATGGAAGCCAGTGAAATAAAAAATTCAAGTCCTGATTTCATTTGTACTTCACATTATTCCACATGAGACTGGTCCCTTAGTCATTGACCTCTTCCTATTGGTTTTTCAATAATAGATCACACATATTGGCATTAATGCTTTCTAAAATGCCATGGCATTTAATTATTGTTATTAGTTTTTTTACTGCAATACTGAGTCACTTTATCAAAACGTAAACTAGGAACAGGTATAATACACCTATGTAATTTCAAGAAAAAAAAACCTTTAAATTGTTGAGTGTGTCTTTGAGGGTTTATAAATGAAGTCATGCTAGTTTAAGGAGAGGAAAAGGAATAACTAAAGTTCAGTATATTATATAATATAAAATTGTATTAATGAGTAATTACTAAAACACTTCACAGTTTTCCATTTTTGCTTAGAAAAATTGGTTGAAATTCGATGGCAAGGCATGTTTAGTCCTATTGAATTCTCCTGGTCTGTTCACCCTACATCCCTGTAGCTCTTCCAGGATGGCCTTGCCCAGGATCTTTGTTCATCATTAGACTTCTTATTAAATCCAAAGATCATGTTACAGGAAGGAATAATTCAATACAAAATACAGTTAACAATGGTTAGAGAGGAAGACATTAACATTTTTATTGACCAAAATATATAAGGTATAATAAAGTCTCTGGTATAATTTAAATCTATCTGTAAATCCAATTCATGGGAAAATGGACTTCATGGGAACAACTTTTTAAATGTTCCCAGTGACAGAAATTAGAATTGGGACAATTTAATATCAACGACAACAAAAAAAAATAGAAATTCATTAATTGATACTACTGAAAATGTTAGTGAACTATACAGGTGGTAAAAATTAAAACTGTTTACACTCTAGAGAAAATTCACCAAATTCTGTATGCTTAATAAAATTAGTTCCAGAAAGAACTTTTTGCAGTAACATTTATTAATACAGTATTTCCTCCAAAATAAGACCTAACCAGAAAAATAAGCCCTAGCATGATTTTTCAGGATGACATCCCTTGAACATAAGCCCTAATGTGTCTTTTGGAACAAAAATGAATATAAAACCGGTCTTATTTTGGAGGAAACATGGTATTTATACAATTCTGATTGACGTTTAAACTTATATTCCTTAACATAAAGTAAAATACATTCTCTACAATCCTCAGTCAAAATGGCAGAGTGAAAATGTTCCATATAGGTCTATTATGTTTTTATGACAATCAAGAACATGTAAACACAACACATTAGGAAATATTCCCTGTCATCTCATCTCACCCCACAAAACAAAATCAACCCCAATTCTTTAACATATATCATTATCTAGTGAAAAGACATGAATCAGGAAGGTTTATTAATTCATTTATTCAACAAATGCTTGTTGGGCTCCAGTAACATGCCAGATGATTCTGGAGAGAAGCTAAACATTGTTCTTGTGAAGCTGTGTTCCAGATGTGTTGGTGGGAGAGGCAGAAATAATAAATAAGTAAATGAATAAACAAATAAGAAAAACAATAAATGATAACAACTATGTAGAAACTAAACTTAAATAAGAAGATACAAAATGACTGGATGCTTATGGCAGGCTTCTTGAGGAAGGTCATTTTTAAGCTGAGATGTTAATAATTGTTTCTAGGCATGTGAATGTCACATAGTGTAGTGTATTGGTTAAACTCTCAGGCTGGAAACATCTGCTTGAATTTCACTCCCAGCTCTGTACCAAATGTGTCTCTTTGGAAAGATACTTATCTATGTATGCCTCAGTTTGTTGTTTTAATTTCATCTATAAAATCAGAATATATTACCTACACATCCAGACTGCTAGAGTTTAAATGTCATTATATATACCAAATTTAGAAGAGTCCCTGGCGTGTAGTATTGGCTAAATAAATGTGAGCTATTAAATGTGTTATTATGATCAGAAAATGGTCTTCCTGGCAAAGACAATGCTGGAGCAAATCCAAAGGAGAGAATGGGGATGGCGTACTTGAAGAACAAACACATCTGAGTGGCCAGTGGCAAGGCTGATGCAGTCTGAGACAAGACTCGGCAGGTGTGGATCCTATGGAACTTTGTAACCAGGTTTTACTTTAGATGCCATGTGGAGCGCTTAGATGAATGTAAATGCTGAGGGGAATTGTTTTGTGCACTGAGAACAGAAAGCAGGATGTTTTGGCCATGTCAGAAAATCTGAGTTGAAAGTTAAGTGTAAAAGGAGTAGTTTAGAAAGAAAATCAACTAATCTTCAGTGCATTATTTAAGAACTTAGTAATTGAGATAAAAGAAAATTAGGAACTACTACTGTTTTTGAGAAAAAAAGTGATTTATTTAGAAAACATTAAAAAGAAAATGATCCTCGCATTACAGAATAGAGGACTTTAGAAGGCTATTCATGATTTATATTGTTCTGTGTAATTGATATTATTCAGAGAAAATTTGCTAGCAAAAAGTAAAGCTGAGAATAATTCAGTGGATTTAAAATCATCTACCAAATCTGAGCAATTTAGAAGGTATATTAGTCATTCTTCTACTTACCTGGATACTTTAGACATAAGTAAAGGGAAACAGAAACTGCTTATCCAGGTTAAATTACACAGCTATAGAGAAAGCCTGAAGGAAAAAAGTATTCTTCCTGTTTTAAACAGCTGCCACAAAACAGCACAGAATTTAGAATTAAAGAACTGAGTAATCAAACTGGTATATATTAGTTCACATAAAACTTCAAACATTCAGGTTTTTATATTTGGATTCGTGCTCTCTCTCTCTGTCTTGCCCACCTGTATATAATGCTGGAGGGTATTTGTGCACATCTGCCCCCAGCTACACACCTCTTTCAATACTTCATCTCTTTTAGGTTGTGATATAAGTACCAAGTTATTGTACCGTCAGAGAGGTAGGTAGGCAAGGTAGATAAAGATAGAGACAGAGATGAAAGACATAGATAGAGATAGAGATGATAGTTAGAGATGATAGAGACAGAGACAGAAAAAAGACAGCGATAGAGACAGAGACAGGTGATTGTCACCAATGATCAGTAGAATATGTCCAACTTTGAAGGTAGTTTTTGCTTCTGAATGTGCTGTATTGATTGATTCATTGATCAAATTTGTAAATATCAGGTGTTTGTGAAACAAATTGCTATTTTAACTGAAGTCATTGTATGAGCCTATATATGGGAAATAGTATCTGAGTACATAGAAAAAGGAATTAAGTAAATGCTATTGAATAAAAATGTTTTATTGCAAAAATATGGATCCTAATTTTTCATTGGTATTTTGACATACAGAATGTCAGAATTTTTGTATAAAAGGAAGAACATTTGCAATCTTTTATTCATTCAGCCAACAAATATTTATTGAGTGCCTACTATATACCAGTCAATATTTGAGGGGCTTGATATATTGGCAGTGGGAGAATAGACAAAGATTCCGCCCACAAAGAACTTACATTCTCATACAAGGAGCCTGACAATACACTATGTAACTAAAAATATAAGTAAATTATGTAGTATGTTAGAAGGCGCTGAAGCTGAGCGTGGGAGTCAGAAGTGTGGCAAGTAGAAGGAGATAGCACTATTCAATGGCAGGTGAAGGTAGGTCTTACTGCTTAGTATTATTCAAAGAGGTTAGAGAGGGAGTGAAGAAGATACCTGGGGAAACAAGATTCTAGGCAGAGGAACAGCTAGGGCCAAGGGCCTGATGCAGGAGAAGGACAAATTGTTAACAAAGATAGGCAGTGAGGTTGAAGCAGAGTAAGCAGGAGGATGGCTAAGAGATGAATTGATACAGCTAAGGGCGTGGTAGACCATTGTAAGAACTTTATTGAAAGGTGGAGCCAGTTGACAATTTTGAGGAGAGGAATGACATTATATGACTTTAGTGTTAAAAGATCCACTCTTAAAATTCCTGTGTTGATAATAGTTAACAGAAAGGCAAGACTATAAGCAGAGAAACCTGCTTAGAGGTGATGGCAGTAAACCAGCTAAGAGGTGACGTGGACCAGGAGGGAAATAGTGCAAGTGATGAGAAGTCACAAGATTATATTTAGAATATAGAGCTAAAAGTATTTGCTGATGAACAGAATGTGAAGTCTGAGAGAGAAGAATCAAGAATGAAGCCCAAGGAATTTGGAAGGATTGAGTTACCACTTACCAAGAAAGGAAGGACTGTTAGTGGAGCAGGATTTGAGGGACGATCAGGAGCTCAGTGCTAAATTTGAAATGTCTGTTAAAATCCAGTGGAGGTTATAAATGGGCAGTTGAATATAAAATCCAGAGTTTGAGACAGAGACTAGGCTGGAGATAAAATACTGGGATTTGTCAGCACATAAATGGTGTTTAAAACCAAGGGACTGGATGGGTTTACAAAGATAATGAATGAAGACAGAGAAGAGAAGAGATCAAAAGAACTGAGACTAGAGCATTGCAAAACGAAGAGGTCAGAGAGAAGAGGACTCAACAAAAAACAATGAGAAAGAGCCAATGACGAGGAAGGAGGAATCCTAAAACGTTATGATGTCCTTCACTCCACACTTGGGAAAACATAAAATAATGAATTAATTTAAATCACAAAACACTATATTTAAATGTACTGAGTTTAACATAGAAAATTTATGAATAGAGAATATAGCTTCCCTCTCTGGGATATTATTCTATGGTAAATTAAAAGTAATTTACCAGCTAACATTTTTTTTCCAATTGATCTCAAAAATAGCATATGCCTATTTTACATAATTTTATCTATTGCTGTTACTAATAGCCTGAATAATTGGGGCAATTTCCAGTGAGTTAAGATGTTTAGGCTTCATTATAAAAACTAAGAGAGGAAAGCTAATGCATGCTTTCAAGAAAGAAAAATAAGTTTTTCAAGTATTTGTGACTAAATACCATGAATCATAAGGGAATAAAATAGTAGAACTGTAGGTGGACTGAAAGAATGTACCAAAAAAAAGGAACTCAAGTCAAGAAGACACAGTCTGGACTCAAGAAATCTGAAACATTTACTAAGCACTTACATTACCTGGTAACTAATGTCCTAGGCAACAAAATTTTAGTTAACCAACACCATAACTTTATGAAATTTATTATATACTCCCTATTTTACAAATAAATTAAATGAAAAACATACAAACTTAGTAGTGTTGGAAGGATCCACAGTTGAAATGGCACATTCAAGATTTAAATTCAAAGCACCCAAAGCTGTCTGGTTCTGGGACCCATGTTTTCAAAGCTTTTGCCACTCTGCCTGAGTTTAAGCTGGAAATAAATCTTTAAAAAGTACCTGTTAACAGCCAACAGCATGAATTAAGAAAATCCTGCTTTCTCAATATGTGTGTGCTTAACTCCAGAGCATTACAGAAACGTGTTGGGTGCTTTATTAAATCAAAACCAAAGAAAAATATGGCGCATCTTCATAGACTTCCATTTAAAATCAAACAGTCGGAAAAATTTAATTTTTAAACTCTGGTAGATTTTTTCTGCAGAAATATCAAGGCAAAGACAACAAGTTCCTACATTCTATGTTGCTCAATTTTGTGTTCCCATCTAAAATACCACAGAACAACTTCCTGTGCAGAGTATAATTCGAGCATTTGGTACACTGAGTTATAAATCAACCCAGTATTCTTAGCGTTACAGCTCAACGAGTAGGAATAGCACTTGCTCCTTGAGCAAGATCAGATTTGACTAACACCTCCTTAGGCTGCAGGATAACTAGAAATGTCCCTAAATTAGAAAAGTGTACATTATGGTTTCTCTCAGTTAGCAGTCTTATACAGTAACAGAAAGAGAGACAGAGAGACAGAGAGAGAGAGAGAGGGAGAGAGAGAGAGAGAGAGGAGATGGCGGGGAGGAAAGAAGGAAAAAGGGAAGGAAGGAACAGAAGAAGGAAGGAAGGAAAGAGAGAGAGAGAGAAAGCCACTTTAAGGATGCAATTTATTATTTTTGTTTAATTTTTTCATTACAGAAAAAAATTATTCCCACAAATTACAACTTCTTGCTCCCTATATCACAACTATGGCAACACACTCAATTCTTTTTCCCACCACAGTAAGTTTCAGAATAACCCCAAACAATAAAAATGTTTTCATGATCTTACACTCTCCAGTTACCTAAAGATTTTATATATGCATGTATATATGTATACATATTTCTATACATATATACACATACAGATTATATATACACATATATTTATATAATATCTTCAACCAGGGAACATAGATTTGTGGTTAAAAACAGAAAGCCTGAAGCATAAGCTTAAAATGAGGAGAAATAAACATGATAATGAGGGAATTCCAAACAATCTGAGATCGTCAAATACTGTGACAAAATCAAGGGTGTCCCTGAGGCTACAGTGTGTACTTAATGGTAGCAAGGGCAGCATCAGCATCCCAGGCACAGCTAGGGAGTTAGGAGAAAGTAGCAGCCCTCAGTCTTTATATTATACTATGTACATAGATGCTAGTGTGAAATGCGAGTATTATTATTGAGGAGATGCAAAGAGCCCAAACTCTATACAAGAAGACCTGAATAATAGCTGGATAAAACTGTTACATTTATTTAATAGCTAAGTTTCAGTCACATGAGATGAATAACTTCTAGAGATCTGTGTATAACATCATGTCTGTAGTTAACGGTACTACTAATATATACATATAGTGCACTTAAAATTTTAAAAGGATAGATCACATGTTAAATGTTCTTACTATAATCAAAAAAATTGCACCTACAATCACACTTAAAATTCCATCATGCACATATTGAAGGAAAATAGCCAGAATTTCCAAGACTCTTTATCGTTTTTGCTGCTCCCTTTTCTCCCTTGCCTCACGATGCTGGAATGCCCAGGACTTATTCTTCAGACTTCACTGTATTTGTCTTTCCATGGGTCATCTCAGCAGTCCCTTAGCTTAAATACGCATAGTATTTAAACTTAAAAATGTATATTCTCAATCTGAATCTCTCTCATGAACTATATGTTTTAGCTAAGCATCATACTAAAATTTAAAAGACCTGGAGTCTAACTTCATGTTTCAGAAATAAGAATAGTTCTAAACTGCAAAGTGTATCTTGTTGCTCCTTTGATTAAAATTTTTAATGACTGCTAATAAACTAAATGTTTAGGTTCAAATTTCCTGGCATCATCTTCGCTTTCCTTCAAAATCTGGTCCATGTATACCTTTCTAAACTTGTCTAGCAATTTATACAGCAGGTATCCTTGGCTATGATCTTCTTAATATACTACAGTTTCCTGGCATTATCAGGAGCTTTCCTTCCTGCATACATTTGCATGTGCTGCATTCTCTCCTTGAAACTCTCTTGAAGTCTTTAAGAATCAGTGCAAGAGTAGTGGAAGTAAGGGTAATTAATACTTTGTTCTCTATAATTTTCATTTTCATCCAAATTTTCTCTTGTGAATCATATTAATTTTATAATTTATAAAACCATTTTGTAGACTCAGATAACTTAGCAGCTCCTCCACGATGCCTGTATGCTCTCTCTCCCCTTATTATAGCAGTTAACATTTTGCTGTGATTGTTTCCTCATCTATATTTTTAATAGACTGAATATTCCCAAGGTAAAGGATCTCATTCCACCTTTAGAGCTCCTGCTTAATATGATTCCTGGTTGCCATTCTATAACAATCATTTTGACTAGGCCTTTGTTTAAAAATTTAACCACCATTGATTCAAAACTAATAAAAATTATCTTAAAGAATTTCTGTAGCATCTTAAGTTTTGTCTGCGTTTTGATTAGTGGAAACAAAATGTATTTTGAGTATCTCTTTTTTTCCTCTCTTTTCTTCATATTCCTCCTTATATTCTATATTTTATCTGGATAATTCATTATGAATATTATTATACATGATTTTGAGTTATTCTTTTTAATAAAGTTTTGAGATGGCAATATTGACATTCAGCTCTTAACTAATTCTCAAATAATATGAAGCAATGCCAAATAAAACCTTTTTTTAAATGACTAATAACCAAAAGGAATTAAAAAGTAAAAATCAAAACCAGTTCTTAAAGGTTATTTTAATGTTATGAATACAAAACCAGTTCTTAAAGGTTATTTTAATGTTATGAATACAAGTACACAAACAACTTTTATAAGATTTGAATTATACCACAATCTGATCTCTATTATTCTCTCATGTTATAACTTAAATTTTCATAAATTTTTGTGTCAAATATGATATTGTTTTCATAAAATTGTCTTATCACTTGTGCTGTCAATTAATTTTTATATTTATTTAACTTGTCAGTTTTTAATAATTGTTTTTATAGATACATTTAATAGCTTTAATAATCATTGGTAACTATTTGTACCAGTTTTCCTTTGTACTAATAAATAGCATTTGTACTTTTACCTAATGATAAAATTTCACCACCTAAAGCACATAAAGAAATGTATAGAACCAGATGATGAATAGAAAGCCCTGGACCCTCCTTTGCCATGGATACATGAATTCAACAATATACGAACAAATTCTCTTTGTGAGAAATCTAGAAACTAATTGAGGGACGCATGAACCTTGAGTGTGCCCCAAACCAACTACATTGTAAGGTACATTTAAAAATGTTTAAGAGGGTGAATTTCATGTTAAATGTTCTAAGCATAATTAAAAGAGAAAAGAAATTTATATTCCAAGTTATATATGGAATCTTTACCTGTATTTAAACATCATTGTTCAATAATTAACAATTGATTTGAATGATAATGTTTATTCACATTATTTTATTACTATGCTAAGTAGATGTAGTGGTAAACCACTAGTGGATCACACCGTATTAATAATAAACAAGGTTGGTGATAGCAAAAATGACATTAAAATTATTTAGCAAAACAAAGGTTGTGGTCAAAAATAAGGTTGAAGCCAATCTTCATTAAGCATTTTACTTTATATTATAATTCTTTGGCTAGCCTTACATTTATAATTATAATTATGTAAGAATATTATCTAATTACTCCTATTATATCTTAAGTTCTTTGAACGAAGGAAGTCTTGTTTTTCTTTCTGATAAATCTTTTCAGCCCATTCCCTACAAAAACAGATGTGTAAAGTGTACTGATATAATGACTTATGAATGGTTTCTTCTCTTAAACTTATACATCTTTGGGATGAAATTCTTTCTTAACAATTTTTAAGAATAGTAAGCAATGAAGTTGGACGTGACAGAATAACTTCCTAGTCCCAAGTCTTAAATGCAGGATGTGAAAGAATGCTAAGTGTCTAAACTTTGTAAGGTCAGTTCACCCACAATTGTGCAGTGAATTTAAAAATGATCCTTATATCATTCAAAACATCTTATTAAAATAAATTTTTGAAAGCAGAATTAAGATTTTACCAATTAATTATTTTAGAAATTGGAAAGGAGAATATACCATGCAGTATATCATGTAGATCTTTTAGTTTAACTTTCATTTTTAAGTCTTAAAACCTCAGCTGGTAATTATTAAAAGATGCGGGATATTTCCAAAAGCATGCAAGAGGTTACAAAAATGAAAATGGGATCAGTTTGGGCATCACTGAACGAAACAGGGATAAGAAGGTGTGAGTTGTTATGATTAGCAGTTGAGATGTGGTCTCACTATTCAACCTTTTGCTATTTCTGTACCTTGTCTGCAAATATCATCCCTGAAAAGGTGGACTGTAAAGCAATTAATAAGTACACCCAGTTTCTTTAGTACACCTGACTTAGTTAAAAAGTAAATTCTTTCACATTTTCCAAAAACTTATGCTGTTTTTCTGGAATGCACAGTTATTATTTGAACAGTCACCATTTCCCCTGGGAAAAAGAACTGGCTACGGTCAACAGCCTGGAGCCCCCAAAATAGTTTCAATCCCAAGAGCAAGTGGGGGTGCTGGGTACCTGGTCAGAACCTAGAACTAGAAACCAAGGCAGCATCCTCTTCCTAAGGGCTTAGCCAGCCAGTAAGAATGGGGAAATAAAAATACTCAGGTAGCCACAGTAAGGACACAGGTGGGGCAGCAAAGAGATGATGGAATCCATTAGCAAGTCCAGCAGTCATAAGTAAGGGGGTGATCTTTCTTAAAAGTTGGAACTGAAGCAGGACACCCACATCCTGTTTTGAACAAATGGGTTAGGGAATAGGGTTAAGGCTGAGACTGTAGGTGGTGAAGTATCAGTAGATCACGCTGTGGGAGTCTACAGAAAACAGTAGAAATACTGAAAGGAAGTGTGGGAAAAGTACTGGACTGGGAAACAGAGAATCTAGGTATTCAACCTACCACTGGGCATCTGTGTGGCTTTAGATGAGTCACTAAGCCTTTCGGAATTCTCCAATAGATTAACCAAAAAAAAGAAGAAGAAAAAAGAAAGGAATAATACCTGTCCAGCCTACCTCACAGAGTAATAATACACATCAAATAATAAAAATGTATGTCTAAGTGCTTCATCAGTGTTAATGCACTATCTGAATATAAATGCTAATGTATATAGTTTGGTGTCACAAAATAATGTATCATACTTCATTTCTATGAGAAGACAAGAAAAATATCATCCATTATTGATGAACAATCTCAAGTAAAGAACCATTAAGGTGACAACATCTAAGAGAAAACAAAAGAAAATATCAAGTAACAATCAGAGACATATACCCTGTTTTGGCCAAAATCCTAACTGCAAGTCTGTCAATATTAAAATATTGACACCTCCATTCTCCACTCAGTTTTATGAATGAAGACACAATTTGGGTTTTCTAAAATGGCATTGTTGACAAAGAATAACCACAAAAATGCCAAAGAAAAATGAAATTTGCTATAAAAAATCAAAGTAAAGCCAAAAATAATCTGTGATTCACAGTCATCCAGGGGTCAAGTTGAAGTGCAATGTTAGACTGACTCGTCACTTTTACAAAGTGATATCTGATATTAAGAAGGTACACATATATTACCTCTGTCAATCATAGGTTTTGCCATCTTAGGTACTAGTATATGCAACCCAAGGATGTTTATTGCTAATAGTAGAGAGAACACAGGCATTTCATCCTTGCTGCTGGGGATGATAATGGAGACTGTGATACTTTCCAGCCAACACTGGTCCTTCAATCTTACCATGTGCTCGGTGTAGGTTGGCAATATCAAAATAGATGGAGGCAAGGGAGAAAGGAAAAAGAAAGGCCAACGCCAGCAGTTTTTTTCTTAGAGTCTCTAGCCTAAATCCCTTGAACACCCTCCTCTGTACTCTGCACCCCCACCACATTTCACCTAAAGCCACATACACATCTGGTAATTCTGGGTCACACCTTCCGCCAGAACATTCTCCCCCAATTTCTACCTAGCTCCACATACCCACCTCCTCACTTGTCAAGTCATTTTTTGCAAGCAGGTCTTTTCTGAGATCCTCACCGTCCTCCATAGAGCCAGTGTTTTAATCCATACGCACTAGTACTGAATGGCCAAATCTCTTTTAAACTCTAATGTAGCCAATCATGTAAGTTACTTAAGTCAATAGCAAATGACTTAATATACATTTCAGCTTTTACAAAGATTTTGTGAAGGAATTATTATTGTGTTTCTCTTTGAGATGGTAAGTTATATAACTTGCTCAAGGTGAAGAGTTGGAGAATTGATGAAGGCAAAATTTGAATCTGGGTAGGTATCACGCTATTATGCTTGCCTTTCCTCAGTGACTCCCCACATTTTACTTCTCAGCACATTATCAGTTAAATAGATTTTTGCAGGCTGCCTGGATACCTATCCACTGAGTATAACACTGTTCCGATGGAAAAATACATTCAAAGTTTCAAATCAGCAATCTACAAATGATAGTTTGGGCCACAATCAGTTCTTAAATTGGGTATTGCCTGCACTACCAGTGTGTGCAGAAATATGCTCTTGATCAAAATGATGAATCATGTGGCTGAGAATTGGGCTGGGAAGCGAGCACAAAATTTCTGTGACCTTTGGGTTCCTGCCTTCTTCTGCTCTGCTGGTGAACCCTTGTTTTTCTACAAAATATAACCTCATTACTCCCTAAGGTCTCATTTCCCTTTTGAAATCTGGCAAGCTGAAATAAATAAATAAACAAACAAATAAACAAGAAAAAGTAAATAACTTGTATACACTCTCCCAATTTTGCCATGAACTTAATTAATAAGGAAGGTTTAAGAGTTAAAGAGAAAGCTTGAATATTTCCTCCAATGCAAATAAAGTTGAAAGCCTTGCTTTTCAAACTTTAATGCATGCAGATCACCTAGGGATCTTGTTGAAATTATAGATTCTGATTCACAAGATCTAGGATAGTGTCTCAATTTTTCTTTTTTTTTTTTTTTTTTTTTTTTTTTTTGGCATTTCTAACAAGCTCCCAGATGATGCTGATGATGTTGGTCGCTGAACCCTACTTTGGATAACCCTGGTTTATTTCACATGAGAATTTTACTGATGTTAATTATCAGTAGAGTAGGTGTCAATCAGTTTGTTGATTTTTAATTTAGTAAAAATACCCTACCTAACAAACAAACAAAAAACACCACTCTAGCTGAATTATTATGTGTTTTAATGAGAACAGTGTCCTTAGATAACCATGTAATGGTGGTATTCCCCAGCCCACCACAACTCGATGATATATATGCATTTCTAACCTGCTTGCTCAGAATTTGTTTCTTTTAACGAAAACAAAAATCCTCGTGTTTTAATACTTTCTGAATTATATGTAAGTTATTAAAGAGAAGCCACTATTCTTTTCTCTTGAAGAAGATGGCAAGAGAAAAATGCTGGGAAAGAAAACTGCTAACCATAATGTCTCAATGCCTGTGTGAAAAATAAATACTTACTCTACATAGACATCAACTGGAAACCCACAGTTCTTGTATGGCCCCATAGGGCTTTATTGATGCCTAGTCAATTTTTTATTGCTACTGAATAAAGTCTTTTTGACATAAGTATTTGACCTCTGACACTAGCAAGACTCTCTCTTGGTGGTCATCAGAATGTAAATACTCTTACATGTCAGTTAACAAAGTATTTATTATTTGGCAGAAGCAGACAGCAGAAGTGGTTGCTAGGGATAGATATTGTATGGACTCTAAATGTGACTTGATTCGGGTTAATGGCATTCAACGTCTGTTACAATTTGAGCAAGTAATGCAAATAAAGACTGTCCTGAATCTCTTCATCACCATATAAGTTTTCAATCCAGCTTTACGATAGCTTCTAATTCATGAATACAAATGAATGTCAACTGATTATAAATACTTTATTGATACCAGCATATGATTTATGTACTCCTGTTTCCATTAAACTTCTTATGGGAGCCTTATTTTTCTCATTTTGAGGCCAGATTAACCATGTCTTCTTTCATATATGACCAAATTGGCCAAGTTACTTACTCTAAAAGTATATATCCTTTACTTCAGATTATTTCTACAATTAAAATCCATAAATTAAGCCTTGAAATTATAATCATACCTCACATTTATATTGTGTTTACACTTCACCAAAGAAGTTTTTCCTCCACTACCTTATTCAATCTAAACTTTTACCATAGATTTATAAAAGTTAGGAAAGCTTGTTGTCGTTTCCTCCTACACTAAAGGCATTGCACCCACCATTAGTGAAACATCAGGCAAATCAGTTTGAACTTATCCTCTGTTACCAAAATACCAAAGATCCTGTTTCTCTTTGGTTTTATTTACAAGTTAAAAACAGGAACCAAAGGTAAAAAGGCGGTGTTATTACTGATCTCTTCTCACTTTATGAACATTGATGTCTATCTGTTTTTGTTTCTTCAAAGGAGAATCACAGTCATAGACCAAGAGTAAATAAAATGATAATTAGTAAATAGGTGAGAAAGATAAAAGAACTGCTTAATACCCCAGGTCCCATCATTGTTACCCACTTATTTCTGGTCGTGGTTGTTGTTTTAATGGGAACCTTCAATTTCTGGTGCAGAAAATGTCACTTCAATGCCAATTGCTAATTTTTAATATTATTACTTAGAAAAACTTGTAACGTAAAATAGTTCATTGGGTCCTGCTTTCTGACTTGTGATCTTAACTGCTTTTTCTTATTTGAAAATGCTGTATTTTAACATTTCATCTGCTTTATGTCCCTAAAAGGCATTCATTCTCTCTTTTCCAAAATTGGCCCCCCAGAGTAAATTTTCCTTAAGAGGTTTTATTTTTAATCTCTGTTTCATTCTCTATCCTTTAGATTCAGGATTAGATTAAAACCATACAGGAATCACCTGACGTCCTTATCTCTTTTGATATAAAACAAAAATATAATGAGACCTCTTGGTGATGGAGTAAACTTTAGAATCCAGCACCAGATTAAAGGGGAAAAAAAATAGCCACCTAAACACCTGGTAAAGTTTTTTTTGGAGGATATTTTTACAGTATGTTTAAGACTGCAATTAACATTATATCTAAAGTATAAAAATAAAATTATGGTAATAGTCAAAGTGAGAAAATAAATACTATATACTTTTAAAACATTTTTATCAGTGACTCAGAGATTCTAAGTGCTCCCAGAAAATGGCTTTCAAAGCTTTATATCAAACACTGTTTAACAACAAATAAGAGGCAATAATGATGAGGTTTTGATAAGGCTAAATGATGAAGGACACGGTATCAGATGAAGAAGACAGCTGATGAGCACTGAGCTTCATTTTATAGCTTCTCCACCATAATCAGCATCAAAGTTTCTACTTCTGCTACTCTTTGGGCAAGGTAAGACTCTAGGGAACTTTGTATCCAATAATAGATGTCTCTTTTTGTCTATAGCTGGAATGCATAGCGGAGTACTAGGAATTTTAAGGCTAATTCAAGTCTACTTTCCCCTATGTTATGTTACTGTTACCTACAATAATTGCAAAGAATGACAATCTATGACATTTACAGACACATTAGCTAAAAAAAATCCCAGTCCTCATTAATCAGTATCAACTCCTCTTGTACTGGATGGGATCTTTAAGGAAGGTGTTCTGTACCTATTTGGGGTCATAGATTTCTGATAATTTGATGAAATGTATATTTCTTAAATGCAAATGCCTTCAAAAGAAACAACCAAACACTTCAGTGGGGTTTCTAGATTCCCTAAGACCATGATACACAGACTGTGGGTTGAAAACAGCAGAAAATGAAAAGGAGACAGTAGTTAACTTAAGTATCTTTGATTTTTTAAAAGGAAAAACACTATTTTAATATTCGTATAAATAGACAGTATTTCAAAATACTGTCTATTCGTATAAATAGATGGTATTGCAAAAAAAAAAAAAAAAAAAAAAAAAACAACTGCAAGAATAGAGCATGGAAAACAGACTTTCAAACCCATGGATACAGCCTCTCCTGGCTGCACATGACATTGGCTCCATGGGTCTCTTCCCTGGGCCAGGATCAAGTGCTCTAGGGAACAGCGAAGGAAAGTAATCTACCTCTGGGGCGATTTGAAGGTTAGGGCTGAGCACAGCAGACTTGTGCTCTCTGCCCCTGAGGCTGAGCACAGCAGGCTCTCTGCCCCTGAGGCTGCCTTCTTTATCTACTATAAAAATAATACCAGTGTTGTGGGTGGTTGGAGGTGTGGCTGTGCTGGAGAGGGTGACAGAAGCTGCTCTTAGTCACAGATGGCCCGTCAGGCCAGCAGCACCCCCATCGTCCAGGGCTGCTGTACAGGCTGGTGGAGAGTGGCAGGCAGCATGCCACTGCTCTATCTTGCTGCAACGGACAAAGGCCGTGCACTAGCTGGATCAGAGGCTCCTGACTCTCAGGGCTGGCCCTAGAGAAAGGAGTGGATTGCCCTGGGAGCTCCCCTATGAAAGCAGCAGAAGAAGCTAGAGAGCAGCACACTCAACTCTTAAGCTGAGCTCCTGCTTCATCCATTGTTTGTGGCAGGGGGCATACAGCTGGGTCACTATGGTAACATACTGCCTGGGAGATGAGCAGGTAGAAGCAGTTCTCCATGGTAAACTTCAGTTTTATGGTCCCTTCCATCTGTGTGCTTAGCCCCACGACCAGGGTGAGGGGCTCCTTTTTCTTGTCCACCTCTTCAAGCATGTTAGGTCCACATTTACTGTGACAGAATGGTCTCTAAGGAGGGAGACACTTCATTGTCAAAGGTGGGAGTGATGAAGCTCAGGGCACAGAGGAAGTTGTATTTATGAATATCTGTGCTTTAAATCCAACTTTCCTCTCAGCTATGGTATATTCTTGGTATGAGTCATAGTTTGTTCAGATAAAAATTTCTCCATAAAACTCATGGTCTCACACATTCTTATTACCTTCAGTGGTCCTTCTAGTTGGAGGATTACTAACTGGGAAATTGAAGTTTAATTTATTCAGTCCCATGGGTTATTTACTTTAACTATTTAATTCCTTCTGGTGAGAAGACAAGAGGAATCCAGAGTTCTAAAGTAGGGAGCTTGGATCATATGCTGGGAGTGACATCATAAAAATGGTAGTGTGAGGTGAGCCTCTTGAAATCTCCCCTGGAATTTACAACAACTTAAACAAATATAACTCCACAAAGGACTCCCTGAGCAGCAGACAGGCAAGACTAAGAGACACACTACAGGAATAACCTAAAGGTGGGCAAATTGCTCGAGTGAGGGAGGAGGGAAGGGAGAAGTGCGGAGACGGAGATGCGCGCGGGTGCAGGACGCAGACTTAGCTCAGTGCTCTGAGCTCACTGCATCCCAGAACTACCGCAGCTGTGGGAGAGGGAAGAACTCGGATTGCTAGGGCTCTGCTTATGGCCCACAGGGCTGAGGGGGCAGTATATAACACGGCTGAACCCAACGCTCATGGCAGAGACCTCGAGAAAAGACTGAGGGAAGAAGGCTGAAAATGGTGGTTTAAGCCCTCACTGCCAAGCAGAGAACAAAAGCCTTAGGCACTGAGACTAGCCGCCCCCTCCCTACCCTCCCAGAGCTCGCCTCGCCCCTACCTGCCCAGTGCTAGAAGCTGAACAGTAGCAGTGTCAGATCAAAAGAACAGAATATTTGCAGCTCTGAGAACTGTGGTCCGCAAACACATATTCTCAGCCCAACTAGTTCTGGCAAAGGGGAGGGAGCTATGGAAGCAGGACTAGCTGTGGTGGTGGTTGCCGCCATTGCTCTGGGCCAATTCTCACAACTCACCCCACCCCTGTCCCAACCTATCTGGGCGGAATCCCTGCAGGAGCAAACAGAACTGCTGAAACACACGGGCTGTGACTCTGGTGCAGGAAGAGCTTTGGAACTTCAAAAGCTCTCCACATCCCCACACGGACATAGCGCCCTATGACCCAGGTGACCTGTTAACAGAGGAGAGCCCGCCTTCCAGGCAATCCCCTGGAATCCCCTGAATTCTGTGAGAAGCTGGAATAGTGCAGAGAAAACATAACACTACAGCATGAGAGAAAAAAAGACTGCAGTTGGAGAGAAAATAAAACATTCTACCAACACGTACTGGAAAACAAAAGACAGACCTCTTCCTATCAACCTGTTGCAGAATCCACTCCTATAGATGTCTAGTAGGAAAAATAATAAAACATTAATTGTCATGAATAACCAAGGCAACAAGACAGCTCAGAAAGAAAATGAAAAGGCTCCAGAAAATGAACTTAAAGATATGGAAATATGTGACTTAAATGACAGAGAATTCAAGATTGCAGTTCTGAAAAAACTCAATGAGATGCAATAAAACACAGAAAGGCAGTTTAATGAACTCAGAAACACAATCAAAGAACAACATGAGCATTTTACGAAAGACATTGAAATTTTAAAAAAGAACCAAATAGAATTTCTGGAGATTAAGAACTCAATAGAAGAATTTAAGAATGAAATAGCCAGCTTAGGTAGTAGAGTTGACCAGATGGAGAAAAGAATCAGTGACATCGAAGATAGAAATCTAGAAATGATGCGGATGGAAGAAGAAAGAGACTTGAGACTTAAAAGAAATGAAAGAACTCTACAAGAACTTTCTGACTCCATCCGAAAGTGCAATATAAGAATAATGGACATACCAGAAGGAGAAGAAAAAGAGAAGAAAACAGAGAGTATATTCAAACAAATCGTCGATGAGAACTTCCCAAACTTGTGGAAAGAACTGGATCCTCGAATCCAAGAAGCAAATAGAACACCTAATTACCTCAATCCCAACAGGCCATCTCCAAGGCACATTGTATCGAAGCTGTCAAAAATCAATGACAAAGAAGGAATCCTTAAGGCAGCCAGGGAAAAGAAGATGGTAACCTACAAAGGAAAGCCCATTAGAATATCATCAGATTTTTCAGCAGAAACTCTACAAGCCAGGAGGGAGCGGAACCAAATATTCAAACTATTGAAAGAGAGAAATTATGAGCCAAGAATAATATACCCAGCAAAGATATCCTTTAGACATGAAGGAGGAATAAAGACCTTTCCAGACAACAGAAGCTGAGGGAATTTTCGAATACATGACCTGCACTACAAGAAATACCAAAGGAGGCTATTCGACAACCATCAACAGGGACAAATTGTGGCAACCAAAACATAGAAAGGGGAAGAGTAAAGGCCTGAACCGGAATATGGGAATGGAGAAAATAAGCAGGCTGAAGAAAACGGAATACTCTAAATGTCAAACATTCGTTTACATAAACTTAATGGTAACCACTCAAAAAAAGAAAAAAAATCCAGAACTGAAATATATACTGTAATAAAAGAAGAAACAGAGGGAAAAATCATAGAATACCACCACTCAGAAATAATAGACAACAACAAAAAGGCAAAGAAACAATGGAGACACAGTCTTACCAGAAAACTAAAGATAAAAGGATAGGAAATCCTCACATATCAATAATCACCCTAAATGTAAATGGACTGAACTCACCAATAAAAAGGCACAGAGTAGAAGACTGGTTCAAAAAAAACTAAACCCAACCATATGCTATCTCCAAGATGCATCTCAGCTACAAGGACAAACATAGACTCAAAGTGAAAGGGTGGAAATTAACACTCCAAGCATATGGTATCCAGAGAAAATCAGATGTAGCTATATTGATATCAGACTTCAGGGTGAAACAGACTTCAGGGTGAAAGAGATAACAAGAGACAAAGATGGACATTTCATAATGGTAAAGGAGACTATACAACAACAAGACATAACACTCATCAATATTTATGCCCCCAATCAGGGAGCACCAAAACATACCAAGCAACTACTAACAGAACTAAAGGGAGAAATTGACCAAAACACAATTATACTAGGGGATCTAAATACATCTTTGACAGCTATGGATAGATCATCCAAACAGAAAATAAATAATGAAACAGCAGCCCTAAATGACATATTGCATGAAATGGTCATAATTGACATTTATAGAGCACTTCATCCTAAAACATCAGACTATACATTTTTTTCCTAGTGTATACATGAAACATTCTCAAGGATACACCATATATTGTGACGTAAAACTAACCTCATCAAATTTAAGAAGATTGAAATCATACCAAGCATATTCTCTGATCACAAGGCTTTGAAATTGGATATCAACTGCAAAAACAAAGCAGGAAAAACCACAAATACATGCAGATTAAACAACATACTTTTAAAGAACGACCGGGTCAAAGAAGAAATTAGAGGAGAGAGCAAAAGATACATAGAAACAAATGACAATGAAAATACATCCTACCAAAATTTGGGGGATGCAATGAAAGCAGTTTTAAGAGGGAAATTTATATCATTACAGGCCTATCTCAAGAAACAAGAAAAATCCCAAATAAGTAACCTCATGTTACACCTTAAAGAACTAAAAAAGAAGAACAAATGAAATCCAAGGTCAGCAGAAGAAAGGAAATAACAAAAATCAGAGCAGAACTAAATGAAATAGAGAACAAAAAGACAATAGAAAAAAATAATGTGACAAAGAGCTTGTTCTTTGAAAACATTAACAAAATTGACAAACCCTTGGCTAGGCTCACTAAGAGAAAAAGAGAGAAGACACTAATCTCAGAAAAAGAAATACAAAAAACAATTCCGTTTGCAATTGCAGCAAAAAGAATAAAATACCTAGGAATAAACTTAACCAAGGACGTGAAATACCTATATGCTGAAAACTACAAGACATTTTAAAAAGAAATTGAAGAAGACACAAAGAAATGGAAAGACATTCCCTGCTCATGGATTGGAAGAATCAACAAAGTTAAAATGGCCATATTACCCAAAGCAATATACAGATTCAATGCAATCCCCATCAAAATCCCAATGGCATTTTTTAAAGAAATAGAACAAAAAATCATCAGATTTGTTTGGAACCACAAAAGACCCCGAATAGCCAAACAATCTTAAGAAAAAAGAACAATGCTGGAGGTATCACACTCCCAGACTTTGGCTTGTATTACACGGCAACAATAATCAAAACAGCATGGGACTGGTAGAAAAACAGACACATAGACCAATGAAACAGAATTGAGAACTCAAAAATAAAACCACATAAATATGGACAGATACTTTTTGACAAAGAAGCATAAAACATACAATGGAGAAAAGACAGCCTCTTCAATAAATGGTGCTGGCAGAATTGGAAAGACACATGCAAAAGAATGAAACTGGACTGCTATCTGTCACCATGTACCAAAATTAATTCAAAATGGATCAAAGACTTAAGCATAAGACCTGACACAACAAACTACATAGAAGAAAACATAAGTACTAAACTTTTGGACCTTGGGTTCAAAGAGCATTTCATAAATTTGACTCCAAAGGCAAGGGAAGTAAAAGCTAAAATAAATGAATGGAACTATATGAAACTTAAAAGCTTCTGCACAGCAAAAGAAACCATCGACAAAATAAAGAGGCAACCAACTGAATGGGAAAAAGTTTTTGCAAACAGTACCTCCGATAAAGAGCTAATATCCAAAATATACAAGGAACTCATGCAACTCAACAACAAAAAAACAAACAACCCAGTTGAAAAATGGGCAGAGGACCTGAAGAGACATTTCTCCAAAGAGGACATACAAATGGCAAATAGACATATGAAAAAATGCTCAACATCACTAATCATCAGAGAAATGCTAATAAAAACCACATTGAGATATCACCTCACCCCAGTCAGAATGGCTATCATCAACAAGACAAATAGGAACAAATGTTGGAGAGGCTGTGTAGAAAAAGGAACCCTGATACACTGTTGGTGGGAATGCAGACTGGTGCAGCTGCTATGGAAGGCGGTGTGGAGGTTCCTCAAAAATTTACGAATAGAATTACCATATGATGCAGCAATCCCTCTCCTGGGTATCTACCCAAAAAATATGAAAACATTTATACATAAAGACAAGTGTGCTCCAATGTTCATTGCAGCTTTATTTACGGTGGCCAAGACATGGAAACAACCAAAATGCCCTTCGATAGATGAATGGATAAAGAAGTTGTGTTATATATACACAATGGAATTCTATTCGGCGGTAAGAAAAGATGATATAGGAACATTTGTGACAACATGGATGGATCTTGAGATTATAATGCTAAGCAAAATAAGTCAAACAGAAACAGCAGAGAACCATATGATTTCACTGATATGTGAAACCAAATATAAACCAAAAACAACAAAAGAACAAGACAAACAAATGGGAAACAAAAAATCATAGACACAGACAATAGTTTAGTGGTTACCAGAGGGTAAGGGGGGTGGGGGGTGGGAGATGAGGGTAAGGGGGATCCAATATATGGTGATGGAAGGAGAACTGATTTTAGGTGGTGAACACACAATGTGATATATTGATGATGTATTACAGAATTGTATACCTGAAATCCATATAACTTTACTAACAATTGTCACCCCAATAAACTTTAATTAAAATAAATAAATAAATAAACAAATAAATAAATAAAGTAGGGAACTTCAAGTTATAAAAAAATAAAATTAATAAAACAAACCTTTATAAGATTAAAAAGGAAAAATTATATGACTCATTCAATAGATAAAACAAGTATTTGATTATATCGCACATGTATTCATTATTTTTTTTTAAAAAAATGCCCTCAGCAAACTAGGAATAAATGGAACTTAATATGAAAAACCTGCACCTAACATTATACTTGATGGCAAAATATTGAAATATTTACCCTAAAATTGTGAATAATGCACGAAAAGCACTTACACTATTTCTATTAAATGTTGCATATGACAGTCTATTCAAGGAAATAATGCAAGAAAAAGAAATAAAATCAAATATTAGACAAAATAAGTAAAATTATATTTATAGCTGATATAATTGTATACATACAAAATTCAATAGAGAAAGAATAATCTTTTAAATGAATGGCACTGGACCACTGGATGTTGAAAACTAGAAGAAAGAACCTTGATTCATATCTAACACCGTACTCAAAATTCTAGATGGCTTCGATATCTAACCTTAAAAGCTAAAAAATATCAGGTTTCTAAGTGAAAACATAGGAAAATATCTTTATATCTAGACAGGCAAATATTTCCTAGACAGACACAAATATCACTAACAATAAAAGAAAAATTTATAAACTAGACTTCATCAAAATTATAAACTGCTGTTCAACAATAGACACCCTGAAGAAAGTGAAAAAGCAAGTACAAGACTAGAAAAAAAATTCATGCTGTGTATTCTGAAAAAATTACTCATACCAAGATTATACAAATAACTCGTAAAAATTGGTAACAAAAATACAAGCAACCAAATATCAAGATGGGAAAAAGTTGGGGGCAGACACTTCACATAAAGAAGGATATACAAATGGCCAATAAATACTCATGAAGCTGCCCAAAATTCCCTGGTGACTAACACCAGGGAAATGTGAATTAAACCACAATTAGTTACCACTGCATACTCAGGAGAGTTGCTAAAATCAAAATAATGATTAAAAGAAATTTGCAATACCAAAATTAGAGAAGATGCACAGCAGATGATCTCATTCATTGCTGGCAGGAATATAAAATGATACAATTATTGTGGAAAATCTGTAATTTCTTAAAATTACATATACAACTACTCCATGACCCAATAGTCTTAGCTATGAAGAATGAAAATTAAGTAAAAAATATATGTATACACAAACTTGTACTAGAATGTTCACTGAGCTTTATTCATATTAAAAAAAATTGGAGACAAACCAAATGTCCATCAATAAGAGAATGGACACACAAATTTTGTGTTATATTGTACATTTGCACAATGAAATATCACTCAGAAATAAAGAGGAACAAACTATTGATACACAGACAAATTTCAAAAAGATGCTTTCAGCAAACTAGGAATAAATGGAACTTGATCTGAAAAATCTGCTCCTAACATTAATTGATGGTGAAATATTGAAATATTTACCCTAAAATTGAGAATAATACAAGAAAAGCACTAACACTATTTCTATTAAATGTTACATATAAGGGTCTATGTAAGGAAATAGAAGAAAGAAGCCAGAACAAAAGAGGACATACTGTATGATTTCATTTTTATGAAGTCCAACAATGGTCAAAACTAATCTATGGAATAGAAATTAGAATAATTTTTGCCTCTGGTAGGAAGGGGCAAAAATGAAAAGTGACACTAGAAACATTCTAAGGTAATGGAATGGTGTGTATTTCAATTGGTTTACAATGTGGGTTACATGAATATATACTTTGTCAAAACTCAGGGAACTCTAGTTAAGATCTGTGCATTTTGCTGTGTAATTATTCTTTAACTTTTTTTTTTTTTTCATGAAGTTAAAAATTTAGGATGGCAAAGTGGAGCTTCTTGCACCTGGTGATTTTTTTCTTCCAAAAGTGGTAAAATTGGCAGCTGTAGGGCCTCGTGGGGAATTTTAGAAAGCCTAGGAAGCCTATAACTCAGTGGTTCTTAAATTGGCCGCACGTTGGAATTACCTAGGGAGTTTTAAAGAGCAGTGGTGTCTGGGTCTCACCCCCAGAGATTCTGATTTAATTGGTTTTGGGGGTGGCCTAGGCATCAGAATATTTAAAAGTTCCCCAGGTAATTCTAATGTGCAGCCAAGATTGAGAATCACTACTAAAACTGTTACTGGAAGTAGGCCGCACTGCCTCTTGCTTTAGGTAAACATTGCCAAACAGATGACGCTATTCTGTCATTACAAGTCTTATATAAACACTGTCAATTGGTATATTCCTGTTCATCATATTATCATCCCATTGTGCTTCCCACGCACACATAAAACAAACAAACAAAAAGACGTAGTACTTGACTTTATAATATCAGTAAGCTGCAAGCTCCTGGCCTACTGTTTCGCCCCTTGACATCTACTCCCATAGCGTCGTAATTTTTTCCATTTATAACACTTCTTAGACTTGTAATACTTCTCTTTTACCACCTTGCAGCTTTAAGAAAAAGCAAGGATATGTGCATCTTTTTTACCACTATATGTTCACAGCACCTGACATATTATGGAGGTTCAACATATATACGCGTGCACTGTGTGATAGAATAACCTCCACCTCACTTGGCACTAAGCTGCTTATAGAAATAAGGAGTGTTCCTCTCATCTCCTGCTCATGATATGAGAGAATAAAAAGACATGCCATGCTTTTCTCTCCTCCACTCAGGTCCATGGTAAAGAAGCAAGAATGCTGTGGGAGAAATCTATTTCTATGTATGTATAAAACTCTGTGTTGCCTTAGGGATATGTCAACCAATAATATGACAAGTCATTGCTGGGTGGAAAGTGGGGTCTATGCAAGGGAGCAAATGGGGAAGGAGGATTGTTTGGACTGCTGTTAATCGTGGGCTCTACTACAGCGCTGCTATTGACCAGGGTGCAAGCAGCTGGCATCCCAGAAAGGTAGGTATGCAGGCCATTCTTAGAATTCATAAACTGCCTACCAACACAGTGCGTCAACCTTCCACAGGGAGAGCAGTTGGAGCAGACAGCATAATTTAACACCAGCAAACAGAAATGTCTCGCACAGTTTAACACTCCCTAACCTTTACCGCATTGGACAGCTGTCCTGTCATGTATTGTTTTTTCTCTTGTATTGCTGTTCTATTAATAGTAATTTAAAAATGGGTGCGGATGCTGCACCATAGATCTACTTCCAATCATGCAGGGACAAAGTCACTGTGACATTGTGAGTAGAATGCTCCAGGAGTCAACTCCAGGGCAATAAATATGGACTGCAGTGTTTTAGCTAGCTTTCCGGTACTGCACATTGTGTAGGCTTTGGCACCAGTAATCACAAGAGCTGGATGAACTATCTGGCGAGCCCCACCTATCCCTTCCATCCCCTCTTAGTTAAAATGGCAAAGACTCAGAGAAATTGAATTTTCATTTCAGACCACACCAAATCTTTTCTTTCACTCAATATCTTAATTATAGATTATTAAAACTAGCTACCCATGTACTTTATTATTAATGATTTCAGTTTGTTTCTTGGCATTTTTCTGGAGTTAACATACACCTTCTTAGACATAACAATATGGTCTGAAGTGCTGATTATTTCTAAAACTAAAAGCTAGCCTATGATGATATATGATTTTTTTTTTGCTTTTTTTTTTGTTTTGTTTTTTCAGTACGTGTTTTGTTTTCAGAACGATTTTGAAGTTGAGAACCATTTCAGAAGTATTACATATGCTCCATTGGATATAGTACAAAGAAAATCATCTCCATTTTTCTAATATATAGTGCATACCATGGCCTGGGTCTATCCCAAGAAAAAGAAAGGTAAAATAATTTATAAGCCAGGAAGGACCCATAAGAGTGAAGAAGGCATTCGATGTCTGTTTATAAGACTTGTATTGAAATATCCATGATATAATGGTTAGAATAACATGAAAACGGGGACCACATTTCTCTAAACATGAGTAAGATTTTTTTTTTTACTTTAAATCCATCATCACATAAAACATAATGAAATTTTAAGCAATAATAACACCTTAGTAAATGGCATTATTATTGTTATTAAGAAACAGATTGAAGCAGTTAGGAGACTGTTGGCTGACCTGAGACATAAAATGTAAACTTGGAGGCAGTGACCAACTTCAATTTAATATGACTAAACCATTTTAATAGAGAGTGAATACTTCTGTGCCAGATTCTAACCTGAACAGTTAGTCCATTTGTATTATTTATTGCTGCATAACAAATTACCCTAAAACTTAGCAGCTTAGAAATAAGAAACATATTACTAGCTCAGTTTCTGTGTATCAGAAATCTGGGAGCGGCTTTCCTGGGGTATTTCTGGCTCAGGGTCTCTTATTCTCAAGAGACTGTGGGTCTGCAGGAGCTGCAGTCATCGGTAGGTCTCACTGAGACTAAGAGGTCCATTTCCAAAGTGGTTCTTTTACACGCCTTTTAAGTTAATGTGGTTCGTGGTGGGAGGCCTCAGTTCCTTACTATATAAACCTCTCTATAGGGCTTCTGCAGTGTCCTCATGACATGGCAGTTGGCTCTCCCCAAAAGGAGCAAGCAGAAACCACAGTGTCTTTTATAACCAACCTCAAAAATCACAGATCCTTCATTTCTTCAATATCCTTTTGGTTACACAGGTCAGCCATATTTCATGTGGGAAGAGACAAGACAAGGGTGTCAATGTCAGGCCGCACTCAGAATTACTGAGGTCATTTGAGGGCTGGCTACCATACCAGCGGACACATGTGAACAAGGGATGCCTTAAGTAGTAATGACAGGAATGATCCAGGCCTATGTTAGTATATTACACATCAAATTACCATTCAATTCCATTTATAAACAAATTCACATCAGGCACTTACAGGCATTATTTATCTGGTTGTGTCTTTCAATGTACTACCTATATAGGTATCTAGGCCAATTTTGTTTAATATACATGATCGTCCTTCTCCAGGGTCCCTGATTCTGAACTTCACTGTATATTCAGAAGTTTTTCTAAGCTCGAGTGTTATTGCATAGTAACAGAATGTTACTGTGATGATTAATTTTATATGCCAACTCGACTGAGCTAAGGCGTGTCACACAGCTGGTAAAACACAGCCACACAGCTGATTATGTTTTGAGGGTATTTCTAAAAGATATTAGCACTTGATTCAGTAGACTGAGTAAGAGATCTGCCCTTACCAATATGGGGGGTGAGGTGTCATCATCCAATCCATGGCCTGAATAGCACAAAAAGGTGGAGGAAGGTCTAATTCTCTCTCTCTCGAATTTGAGCTGGGACATCTGTCTTCTCTTGCCCTCAGACATTGGAGGTCCAGGTTCTTGGGCCTTCAGACACCAGGACTTAAACCAATGTCCCCGGCCCTAGTTCCCAAGACTTTGGACTTGGACTGAATTATACCACCAACTTTCCTGGGTCTCCAGCTTGCAGATGGCAGACTGTGGGACTTCTAGGCCTCCATAAACACGAAGCAAATTCCTATTACATAGGAATGTATACAAGTGGACACTTCGTTCAAGGTTGCTCAGGCAGTAGTTCACCTTAATCAGAAGTGTCTGGATGCTGATGGTAATCACTTTGAGCACCTCTTGTAATTGCAGAAGTCAAACGTGACTATTGTTCAACTTTTGTTATGAGTATATATTGAGGATTATAATTTTAATAGTTTTTTCTTTTCTTAAAATGTATATACATTTTTCATTTTTTGGCATCCTCTGTATATATACACATACACACACACATACATACATATATAACATATAATTATATATGTGTGTGTGTATATATACGCAATTTTATATTATATACATATAAAATATTTTCTCTCAGTTTGCTATTTATCTTTTGATTTAGCATGTAACTGTATATACAGAGGATGCCAAAAAAATGTATACACATTTTAAGAAAGGAAAACTGTATTAAAATTGTAATACTCAATATATACTGATAAAAAAAGATGAATGCAAATCACGTTTGACTTCTGCTATTACAAGATGTGCTCAAATTGGTTACAATCAGCATCCAGATACTTCTGATTATGGTGACTACCTGCTGGAACAACCTTGGCCAAAGGTTGTATACATTTGACCAAAAATGACCAAAAATGTATACATTTTTGGGCACTGTATATATGTGTATGTGTATACACACACATATATATATTTATATCTATATCTGGATCTAGATCCAGATATAGATATAGATATCCTATTGGTTCTGTTCCTCTGAAGAACCTGAATAATAATACAGTTATTTTATCAGAAGTGCCAATGCTTGAATATAGGATTTGACACTAAAAATAAAGAAATATTCCTTTGTCAAATTTCTCTCTCCATAGATGAATCCTGTAGGTGTTGAGTCTTTATATGTTTTACTTTTAAAGTGTAATATTTGAATCTTGAGCAACTGAGGATTGTATTGGTGGGGAAAATGGGGAGCAATGAATTTTGCGGCTGCTATTTTAATCTTTATCTGATATTTTCTCCAAAAGAATCCCCAGTTTTTCAATGAGATTTTGGATCAATTTCCTCCAACGAAAGCTATTCAAGTATATAAGAAGTAAACATCTGCTTCAAATAATTCTTTCAGTGTTGTATGTTTTTATGTTTGAAATAAGAAGATGGTCTTTTTCTACTCAACTCTAAAAAATTTCACAGGTTATCTAACATCTTTACCAAAATTATCTTCCTACAAAGAAAATCTAATCAAATTGGCAGGCTTTTAGTTAGACGAACCTAGTTTTAAAAACCTATCTTTAAAACTTACATGAGTTGAAGACATCCATTAATTCATGGTGAATCTTGGTTTATCTATCTGTCTTTGTCCATTCAAGCTGCTATTAATTTTTTTTAAAATACGGTAGACTGAATGGCTTAAACAGCAAACATTGATTTCTCATAGTTCTGGAGGCGAGGAGTCTAAGGTCAAGTCTCTGGCAGGTTTGATGCCCGCTGAGTGCCCTTTTGCTAGTACATAGACAACAGTCTTCTCGTTGTGTACTCACAAAGAGGAAGGGGTAGGAGAGCTCTCTGGTTTTTCTTGTTTATAAAGGCACTAATCCCATTCATGTGCACTCTACTCCCATGTAATGACCTCCCAAATATCTCACCTCCTCATACTATGACCTTGGTAATTAGGGTTCCATGTATGACTTTGGTGTGGGGGGAGGTGGGGACACAAACATTCAGTCCATAGCGCTATCTATCTAAAAAACTGAGACTAGTTACTACTTAAAAGTGTTGGTTTGAGGATTAAAATGATATGTTGATTAAATTTTAACTGCCTTTTGTTTACTAGTCATAAATGAAAAGGCACAGGGAAGGATAAACCCAAACTCCTTGGCTTGGCATCAAGGTGATTCATGGATGTGTCACAATGATGACTGCATTCCTCAGCATTCCCGCAATCCACATGCTCTAGATATAGTGGACTCTCTGATACTTCCCCCAGACACCTTGTAACGTCATGCCATTCTAATTTTGTTGTTGGTATTTATTATGCCTGAAATGCCAAAAGATTTCTCCACCTCAAGAAATTTATTCCTCCTTTAATGACCTACTCAACTCTCTTCTCCTCCCGGAAACTTTGCTTGATGCGCCTCAGACATTTAGATTATATCTCAGCACCTCCATTGTTAATTGATATGTATATTATAGCACTTGTTCTCTTTTGTTAGCTGTAAAAATGTTCGACTCTGCCATGGATTGTGAGGAATGGAGACCCTGTAATAATCATCTCTATCTAAAACCAAACCCAGAGCCAGGCTCATATGAGGATTGCTCAGGAATTGACAATGACAAAATATTGTAAGTATTTGACAAGGAATCTCTGGAAATGAAAACTTGCCAAAATATGAAAAGTGATCAAATATTTTCAAAGGTGTAAAAGAAGTTTCTAGAAGAGTAAATTAGACATCAATCCACAGGAGATTCTGGAATGAACACCTTTGGGCTGTTAGGGACCTACAATACTCACTGCCAGACAACGGTGCACACCAACTACATGTAATTCTTGCTATTCTTTAAGACGGTAAGCCTCACATATCTTGATTTTAGGAAGGCATTTGATTAAGACTTTTACAATATCACTGACAAGAAAAAGAAATGTGGCCAGGATGATGAGAGTACTCTTAAATAAATTGGGATCTGATTATAGGCTGTGCCCTATGTGTATTGATTAATGTAGAAAACGCAATCAGAAGAATTGTCTCATGTTGTGTCACTGATTTTTGTGCTTGGATTTTGTTGGCAGGCATTTTTAACAGCTAGTTGATAAAAGACAGTTTCATTTCATATGCTGATAAAATATTAGGAAGTACTACATCATCTGGGATACACTATTGGAGTATATTACTTGGCACTACTGATATTTGAGGCTGATCATTCCTTGTTGTGGAGGGCTGCCCTGTCCGTTGTAGGTATTTAGCAGGATTCCCAGTGTGTACAGACTAGATGCTAATTTCTCCCTGAATCTCAATTTTTGACAACCAAAAATATCTCCAGATATTGCCAAATGCCCCTGGGAACAAAGCCACCTTGAAATGAGTATCACTGGACTAGAATGATGAAGTGAACTTTCAAAATGAAACTTCCCTAACATAAAAGTTTCATGGGGTAAATAATGCACTTTCTGGTTTAACGTTTTATATGTTGTGCTAAAGAATGAATGAATAAGTGAATAAATGAATGAGTGAACAAATTATTTTAAAAAAAATAGTTCTTAACTAATACATTGCTTTGTACACCTAAAACTGAAAAAAAAAAATAGTACTGAATCTATAGTTTAAAAAGCAATAAATTTCTTCAAGATGAAGAAAATTCAACTGAACAAATATTCTGTTTAAAGGACATCAGTGTAATTGCAACATGAGCTAATGGTTATATCACTCCTGAAAATCAATTTAAACCAAACCAAACAAGCAAAATGAAAAGAGTTTTAGAATGCATTAATAGAAATGGAATATCCAAAACAAGGGATATGATATTACACTGACTAAAGTATGGCATTCACTTCTGTTGACATTTATTAAGAGAAAATAACAGACTAGATGGATTCTAGATGTAACTACAGATAAAGTTTATGAACATCATAAGATAAATGGTAGAAGTAAATAAGATTGTTTAGCTTAGAAAAAATGCTGGGGAACATGAAAATTTCAAATATCTGAAAAATAATCATTTGATGAATAGATTCTGTGTATTCCAAAAGGATGAATATGTGTGAAGTTTTAAAGAAATGGGTTCAGGCTCAAAGGAGCTAAAAAATCTTCTAAAAAAATAGCTTTTCAAAAATGTAATGCATGATATTGAGACTTCATGAAGAACTTCTATTTCTGAGATTCTATTTGTATTTAATGATCAAGTTAATGATATCCTCAGAGTACCTTCATATTCAAATCATGATATCTACATAACTATTTTACCTGTAATATGATCAAAATAAAACATTCAAAAGACATACAGATTTTAAATTGTTTTGCCTTGAGTCTTTTTCTTTAGAATCAATTTAAAATTTTTAATTATAATCATTGGCACCATAAGCAAATCTACAAACTTTTTCACATTTCTATAAAGTGAAAGATGTTGCAGTGTCCCCACATGAATGAATACTGATTTGATAGGGAAGTCTCAGCAGTGAATAACCAGAAGTGGTAAACTAGGCAAAGAATGATCAGATGTGCAAATTTTGAAAACAAAACCCCGGAGGGGTAAATGGAAGTAAAGGGAGCAAGAGAAAGCAATCTCACACACCCACTGCAAAGCACAGGGCTTGGCTAAAATCACCAGGGAAATCTCCCGGAGAGGAGAGCCGAGTTTCACAGCAGCTCAAGGCTTCCCTCATTTACCTCAGCCTGTGTAGTCTCATCTAGTCTTGAAAAGGGTTGGCCCATTAAAAGACAGAGGAAAGTTTTCTAGGGACCACACATTCCTCAAGTTTCTCTGAAGAGGATGATTTACCTCGGCACAATAATAGGGAATTCCTGGAGGGCAAGTGGGAACTATTACTCTGAGTTCCCTAAGATTATTTCTATGGCTGGCTTCCTGCAGTAGGCTTCAACAGTGATCCAAGTCATTGATAGATTTCTTTAAAAAAAATACAAGGATAATAGGCTTACAGCAGAAACATAGCTTTTCTGTAGTTCACATCTAAAGCTTTTTAGCTATTATTATAGAGTCCTCAAACTTACCACTATCTGTTCGACCCCTACTATGTTCTAGGGTTTTTAACACTGGCCTCAAGTGATATTTCACTACTACCTTCTCAGCAATGTCTACACGGCTCCCCTTGTGCCAGCTACTTTACAATCTGTTAAAAAGTTGCTGAATCTGACACCATACAGGGCTATTTTCTCTCTTTGCTTTGACCTCCTCCACACCTAAACTCATACCAACGTTACCTGTCTACAACCACATTTTTTTTAAAAAAAGATAATTTACCAAGAAGGAGCAATGGTCCCAATTGACAGGTTCCATTATAGTGGTTGCACAAACCAAGAATGTTGGATTCAACAAAACATAGTTCTCTGAGTTGAAAACAAATTAGCCGCTTTCAAAAGAGAACAGATTATTTCTGCACACAATAAGCAAGACACAGAGGACACACAATGATACAAACTAGAAGGAATCACAAATGCTGAGAAACTCAATAGGGCCTTCCTTAATAAATGAATTCTGTCCCTGCTGTCATTCAAATGATTATTGAGCAAGGACAGAATTAACAAGAAAACTACAATTATGCTTCAAGAGGTTCTATATTAATGAACTGTCATACTTTGTAGAATTAGGAAGAAACAAATTATTGCTTCAGACAAGTCTAAAAAAGATTAGATCAGTTTCTGATAAAGAGTGCTAAATTTGGGGAGCTGTTTTTCAAGCCTAACCTCTGAATCTGTTGAAGTTTGTTTATTAACAGAGCAAACTAGTTACTAACCAGATTTAGGAATGTATACTGAAGAATTAAAGGCTCCTTTTAGTTGACAAAGTTTATTGTGAATTCAGTATCATCTACCCTTATCCCAAAGGATTCCTCACATCTGGGCAATCACCCAAATGCTATTTAAATTCATGTTGCAATTTAGCTAGGTTATGTTATATGTAATGAAAACTAGCAGCCCACCAAATAATTTTACTTCATAAACATATCTAACAAGTGGAGGAAGGAATTTTTGTTTTTTATGACCCAAAGTTTCCACTCAATGTCTCAGACAAGGGTACTTCAACACGTACAAAAGATGACTAGGAAGAAGGAGACTCGTAAAAAGCCGTATAATGTCAGGGAAAGTTTTTCCTTCTCCAGTAATGATATTCAGGTCATGTGCTTGCCAAAACCCATTCATTTTGGAAACATTTTCTCCTGCTGTTCTCTCAACATGCACCAAACAAAATACAAGTTTGCTATGAACAGGATAACTCCCGCAGTATAATATGTAGCAATGACAAAGAAAGGAACTCCTCCCCATGCTATATCATTGGTATCCATAATCTTAAATCAAACTTAGGCCAAACCAGCCTCATTTTCTAAAAATCATATTTAACAGCATCGGGAAGATTTCCAAGGACAAAGATAATATATTTCCCAGGAGAACTGGCAAATTTTGAAACCAATGAGATAACATTTGCAGAACACATATGTGATGTTAATCCCGTGAGGCAGCACTTCCTATAAAGAATTGAGACATGCAGGGAATACCTTTATGTGACCATCTGCTAAAGGTTCCCTTGTAATGGTTAGTTCAAAACAAAATAAAAATAATTTCTAAATGGTAAAAAAAAATAAATATAGACCCACAGGAAAAGTACACAGTATGAGCCATATTCAGTTGCTGAAACTTCCATGGAAATATTTTCTTCTCACAAACACCATACTAGAAAGGAGAAATTTACACATAATCCCAGGAAAGTCCCAAGAAAGTTGGAAGAATCTTTCTATCTGGCAAAAAAAAAAAAAAAAAAGCAAAGGATTAAAATGCTACCATTTTTTGGTAAGCCATCTTTGTTTCAAAGATTAACTGATAGTGCATGTGTAAAACACATAGTTATAGACCAAGAACATAGTCAGAATTAAATAAATGATAGTTATAGTCTTGTTTATATATTGTTTTAAATGACATATATTAAGCTGCATCTTTTTCTTAGTTAAAAAAAAAAAATCAAGGACCCTTTAATGTTGGATAGCGCGTTACACAGAGGCCATCAATTGTTTCTCCCAACAAAGCAAATCATCACCATGTAATATGTCTATGGTAACTATGTGTCAATGTGTTAAAAATAAGCTTACTTTTAACATTGTTAATCTGTGTTTGTAAACTCCTGTGTCTAATGAAATAGTTTGTTCAACCCCAGGACCTCCAAATGTATAAAAAACATTAGGACTTAAAACATGATTTTGAGCATGAAAACAAGAAAGCAAGAAAAGGCAATACACAGTCTCAAGTTTAGAGGAGGTTAAAATCTGTATCTAACTTTGGAGCACCTCATCAAGTTTAAATGTCTTAGGGAAAACTCAGTGGGATTCTTGAGGAGCAACTATTTCCAAAGAATTTTAAGAGAGCAGAATATTAAGTTTAATCAACAGTTTCTTTGAGTTCAGAAACTGAGTTTTTAAACAGTATACACAAGGCATTGTCAAGAATTACCTTATTCTGTGTCATTTTGTGTTTTAGCTGAGTACATCTTTTGCATTTGTCATATGAAAGCAATAAAGTCTGAAAAAGTCAAAGTTAGATTTTTGAATAACATCATAATTCTAGAAGAATAATTTTTTGATGTAAATCCTTTGATAAATACTTCATCTGTTATTTAAAAATCAATGACTCATTCTAAATCAATGCTTTTCTTTTTAAATAAGGCATCCATAAAAGCATATGTATTTTACTAATCAAATATTTTTATGATACATGTCAAATATTTTATTTATATATGCTAAAGCATATTACTTAATCTCAAAAGTATCATCCCTAATTTGAAGCTACAGTGAATTCAAGATTTAGTGGAGGAGCAAGTATGAAATGGTTTACTAAATCATCCTCCATAAGTAAAATGAATATTTTTTTAAAAAAAGTAAATCACAGTGAAGTTTCACAGAGCATATTTAGAAAGGAAGAAGATATGATGAGTTTTTCATGCTGGTGAATTCCATCTGCAAAAGCCTAAAGAAAAGAAAGTTGACTTGGAAACTGACATGAGAGATTTGGGTTAGATACAAGAAAGAATTTCCTAGCAGTAAACATCATAAAACCACTGAATTGTTATTATTGGTCACTACTGTATTGTTTCATATTTGATCAGAATTTATAGATCAAATTATATCTGGGTTGGCATTAAGTATTATTTTGCATGGAAAAAAAATCTAAGATGATCTAATTTATAACTATTTACAGAAAATTCATAACAAAGCAATTTAAGAAAGTATTGTGAAGTCACTTTCAAACAATATTTGTGATGATCTTTCCTCTGGTTGTGTTAAACCCTCGCTCTGAGCTTCATAGCATGCTGTACATTTCTCTATCACTACCCTTACCAGATTACCTAATGATTTACTTAACCATTTGCCTGGCTGCTCAACTAGACTATGAGCTTCTTAAATTGTACAGTGTGTCTTATCTTAATATCCTATGGTTGGCAACCTACTATAGATTCAAGTTATTGAGCTAAGAATGTAATTGCAAAAGGTGTAACAGGAAAAAAATGTGTCTATCAACCAAATATGTGTGGCAAAATGGAATAAATGTCGTAATGCGATGAAAAATAAATGACTGCCAAAAGATATGTCTGGGCTTTATAATAAATACTTTATAACCGAAGAGTCCTTAAGGTTTGATAATTTTATTAAAATATTATTCTGGGCCATAGGTACGCAATTCACCTAAAGAAAAAAAAGCAAAGATGAAAGCAACTGCCTTTATACTTTATGCATGAAAACATTTATTAATATATTTTATGAAGAATATTGTACCTAAGAGGAAAATAGTTTTTAAACATGCAGAATAAATAGTGATTTTTTAAAAAATTAAAGCTAGATAGAACTTCAGAGATAGCTCATTTTAGGTTCTCATTTTAAAGGCAAGTGAAGACATTGAGGCATAATCAGAGGACATATTGAATAGGCCTATGTGCAAATATCAGCTCTGCAGGACTATGACTCTGGGTAATTATTATATTTCCAATTTAGTTAATCATTCTGAGCCTTTAAAAATAAAATGGGGTTTGAAATATTTAAAGAATGTTGTAAAGGTTGAAATGAAAGGACATACCAAGTCCATAGTTGGAGCTTGATACATGTTACTTGTGAAGAAAAATAACATACTAGAGAAGAAAGAAATTTGGTGTCAGTATAGTCTAAACCTTGGCTACATCATTTATTTGTTCTTGAACCTCTGGAAAATCACTTTAATCTCTGTGAATCTCAGTTCACTCACCTATAAAATGAAATTAACCAAACTTGCTAGTTGAATAATGGCCACCCGATGATATCAAGTCCTAATCTCTAGAGCATGTAAATGTTACCTTATTTGAAAAGCTTTTTTATAGGTAATTAAATTAAGGGTTCTAAAATGAGAAGCTTACCCTGAATTATCTTCATTGGGGTGGGCCTTAAACGTCATCACAAGTGTGCTTATAAGATAGAAGCAGAGGGAAATTCCACATAAACAGACAGAGGAGAATGCATACAGAAAAGAAGTCAGCCATAGAATGATGGCAGTAAAGAGTGATGAAGTCAAAAGCAAGGAATGTTTGGAACCACCAGAAGCTAGGAGAACAAGAGACAGAATCTCCCCTACAGACTTCAGAGGAAGCATGGGTCTTCTGAAACCTTCTGATTTCAGACTCTGGCTTCCAGAATTGTGAGGCAATACATTTTTGTTATTTTAAGCTGCCAAACTTGTGACATGTGTTATGGCAGCCATAGGAAACTAATATATGTACCCCGAACGATCTTTGTGCATATAGGTACAGGCCCATCATGATGTGAAAGGGAGCTGCAAATCCCTTCCACCCGTACCTATAGTACAAAAAAACTCAAAAGTGATTTGAATTCTAAGTTTCAAAGAGTCAGTCAGAGAAACCTGAGAAAGCAGAGCATAAGGTGAATTCCTAGAGCTCTGTTTGCTGATGGAAGAGTTAGCTGGAGGTAAATAAAGGACCATCAAAAAGAAGCTGGCAGGAGACAGTGATCCCCTGATCACAAGAGACAGTAAGATGATACTCAGCTTTTCCCTGAAGTGTCCCCATTGGTTTGTTGCAGGGATAGAGAATATGTATTTCTGTAGAGCCCAGGAATAAAAAGTGAGAGACAGGACTATTTCACTGAAGTTGCTACCTGAGTATTTAGAAAAAAATGGGAAATAAACATTATAAATATCGGTGTGGTTATTAGTGTTATTATTATATAAGTCATCAAGCGTTGACTAACAGGTCAGTGGAGGAATAGGATGAAAAGAAAAGTTCTTGTATCCAGAATTCTGTACTCCCCATTTCATCATTCTCCATCATTATTCTCCATCATCACACTCCTTAGTTTTTTAATACAATTTATGACATGGCTTTACTCTACTTCTCTAATCTAATTTCCTGTCACCATTCAACAAACACACAGAGCCTATGCCCTAGCCTACCTCCTACCCAAATAGCTTATGAATTTTAACATCCTCAAGTCTACAGGCAACCTTTGAAAAAGCTCCCTCTGCTTGTGATGCCCTGCTTTCCACATTCTTTACTTGGTGAACCCCTTCTCATTCCACAAGTTCCAGTTGCTCTAAGGGATCTTCCCTGATCATTGTCACAACATCTCCATCACACTCTCACTTTAACTGACAGAATCCATCATATCCTCCTCTGTACATATAGCTCAGTCATTTAACCAGTGTTAATTGTATATCATCCAGTTGCCCTGTTCTTTTTTCTCCTTTCAAAGCTTTATTAGATGATCCTTTAGTTTGTTGCCCCAATTAGAATGAGCCCCTCAACGACAGGAATGATCTTATTCATTGTTGTTTTCCAGGCAACCAGACAGAATGAATTACTAAGAACTGAGTGAATGCTTGTCTAGAGTAGAAATTCAGGTTTTCCAAACACGCCTAGAGCTTCAGACATAGATGGTAGGCAAGAAGCTCAATACGAGACAAATAGCCAAGAAAGAGCTCTTTCAGTCCACAGACACAAGAAGAAATAGGAGTAGTGTAATATCAGGCAACAGAACTATGTTCCATCCAAAAATGTACTAGAATTTTCCAAGTGAGGAAAGTCTGAAGACAAAACAAGCTTCTTTACTAAGTTTTTACAATAGGCAAGTACAATGATTTAAAAAAAAGGAATGTTACTCCTGCATGCTCAGTTAACAACACTAACCTAAATATCAAATAGAATATTCACAGAAAGAGACACCAGCAAGAGGTTTGACTTTCTTGTCAGTGCATTTTGGAAGTTTTGGAATGATCAGAGTAAGCCTGGATCTATGAGAAACAGAAACCAAGAAGCCTGGGTTTGAGAGCCAATTTGCTTATGCTGGTGAGCCTATCTGCAGTATGAGTCACTGAGTGCAGCCAGGGATTGCTGAGAAAAGAAGAATATGAATAGAATTTATCTGTACACACCCTAAAACACCCTTGGCACGATCTGTGTAGGTCTTCAGTGCTAACATGAGAGGCATACTCTTACTCAGGTCTGAATACCACTTCAGGGAGCTCCTGAGGCTCAGGTGTTGGCCTCTACCCTCAAAACTTGTGGTCTGTTGCCCAGCTCAAGCCTATAGGGATGCGTTCAATAAAATGTCACCTTTTGAAGACTTAAAAAAAATAATAATAATAATTTAAATAAGTTGTCCTGCCTTGAAAAGTAATAGGAGAAACAAGCATCTATTACGACAGTACTACAAGGAAAAAAAATCTGTCAGCAAGGACTTCTATTCCTCCATAAGGCTTTATTCCTAAAAATTGGGCCCACTTACTACTGAGGAGATTAAATCTCAGGAGGGGCCATTTAAGAACTCCAAGGAAAAGAGTCATACAAAAATTAAAAAGGAGAATTCATGAGTAAGGAGGAATACTTTAAAGTCATTAAATATTCCAGACAAAATAATAGCATGAAGATTCTTATGTAGTCCTCATTTTGTATTAACAAATCATATGTAAATATATGAGATTTAACAGGTACTTTCAATTCAAATTTTCCAAGAAAATATAATAACCAACCTCTCCTTAAATAATTCCTCAATCACAGTAATTTGTGCCAATTATTTCTTTGTAAAAATGGCAAGAATAGAATCTGTTATCCACGCGCCTGAATCACCTTTCTTCCCTTACCTACTAAGTAACTAAAGTAACTAAATATTTCTTGAGTTTCAGGTTCAGTTGAAAATGAAAATAATAATTCCTCAGTTGAAGAGTTGAGAATTAATTAGCATATCTGACACTTAATTATATCTGGCAAATACTAGCAACCTAATAAAAAGTAGTTCTCATATTATCAATAACATATTGAATTAATTATGATACCACTAGTTGTAGTAGTAAAAAGTATACTCCAAATTCAGTGGCTTAACATAATGGAAGCTTCTTTTAAGTACTCCAGTACAGGTTATCATATTGAGGGTGAATTTTCTCAATATGGTAACTTAGGAACCCAGGCTCTTTCCATTTTATAGCCAAATGATCTCCTAGGATTGATGAGTTCTTTGCTCCCATCAAGCAAAATGGTATATAGAGTGGAAAAACCTTAACCACTATTTTAAAAGTCCAGTCTGATGGTGATAAATATCACTCCTATAGCTATTCCATCAGCTAAAAATAATCATATGATCCACCTGGATGTAAACAGGCTTGAGCAATGTAGTTTTCAGTAACCTATCTTCCTTCTAGCGGTAACTCAACAGTATGAAAGGGAAAAAAAATTCTATGAGGACAGCTAAGTTGTCTCTGCCACAGTCAACCCATTTGGCTATTAAATATCATTGTATACTCTTCTTCCTCACCAGGACACACTCACCCCCCTCCCTCCACAGGCTGTATAATTCAAAGTTTCATCCAGTCACAGCATCCAGCTCAAAATCTAGGAGCGCTGAGTAATACACAATCTTCTTCATCAGATCCGTATGTAGCACCTTATAGTCTGGTGACCTATTAACTAAAAGGTAAGTTTTCTTCCTTCCACACCTTAACATGCAATATACAGTGTGGCAGCAAGGACAGAATAATCACCATAAAAACTCCCACTGGGAAAAAGGAACAATGGGAAACACATGGTGTCCCTGATCCAAAGCCATAATGAAAACCTGCCAGGCAAGCATTGTGAAGACCCCTCCTCTGGCAATGATGGAAATTCTCTGAGTAGATTCTGGTTCAAAATTCCCTTGCCAAAACAATTCTTTCAAAGTTAGTAGACTTCTGATCTGTTTGCTTCTAGTGAATTCCATGTGTCAATATTGACAGCACAAGTTCTTTTATCTTCACTAACAGCTGAACCCAACTGTTTAGCTGAAATCTTAATGAGGCTGTATCAATTTTATCTAATCCAACTGGGCCAGAGCCTTAAGTTTTTCCAAACCTTGTGAGGCCTGAGATTTTTGGATTTTATCTATTCTCTTTTATTTATTCTCTCAAAACCAGTCAAGTTTTGCATGAATTCATGTCTTTCTTGTAATATCTTATAAAATGCAGCAAGTAGCAATACGCACAAACTATAACATTCTGTTTTCCAACTTCTGGGCTTAGAAACACAGGTTTGGAAGGCATAGGGCCTTCCTTCAAAGTCATCACAGGCACAGTTTAATCACAAGTTCTGACACTATGAAACATGCATCTCTATGTTCCCAACGTCTAATATATCTTTTATCAACACCCAAACTTAAGGTCAGTGCTACATATTTATGCTTTTTTTAAAATTTATTGGGGTGAGAATTGTTAATAAAATTACATAGATTTTAGGTGTACAATTCTGAATTACATCATCTATAAATCCCATTCTGTGTTCGCCATGCAGAGTCAGCTCTCCTCCCATCACCATATATTTGATCCCCTCATCTCCCACTCCCGTCCCTTCTCCCCCTCTGGTAACCACTAAACTATTGTCTGTGTCTATGAGTTTTTGTTTCTCATTTGTTTGTCTTGTTCTTTTGTTGTTTTTGGTTTATATACCACGTATCAGTGAAATCATATGGTCTCTGCTTTTTCTGTCTGACTTATTTCACTTAGCATTATACTCTCAAGATCCATCCATGTTTTCACAAATGTTCCTATATCATCTTTTCTTACCACCAAATAGTATTCCGTTGTGTATATATACCACAACTTCTTTATCCATTCATCCATTGAAGGACATTGTGGTTGTTTCCATGTCTTGGCCACGGTAAATAAAGCTGCAATGAACATTGGATCACACGTGTCTTTATGTATAAATGTTTTCAGATTTTTTGGGTAGATACCCAGGAGAGGGATTGCTGCGTCATATGGCAATTCTATTCGTAATTTTTTGAGGAACCTCCACACTGCCTTCCATAGTAGCTGCACCAGTCTGCATTCCCACCAACAGTGTATGAGGGTTCCTTTTTCTCCACAGCCTCTCCAACACTTGTTCCTATTTGTCTTGTTGATGATAGCCATTCTGACTGGGGTGAGGTGATATCTCATTGTGGTTTTTATTTGCATTCTCTGATGATTAGTGATGTTGAGCATTTTTTCATATGTCCATTTGCCATTTGTATGTCCTCTTTGGAGAAATGTCTCTTCAGGTCATCTGCCCATTTTTCAATTGGGTTGTTTATTTTTTTGTTGTTGAGTTTCATGAGTTCCTTGTATATTTTGGACATTAGCCCCTTATCGGAGGTACTGTTTGCAAAAACTTTTTCCCATTCAGTTGGTTGCCTCTTTAATTTGTCGATGGTTTCTGTTGCTATGCAGAAGCTTTTAAGTTTCATATAGTCCCATTCGTTTATTTTAGCTTTTACTTCCCTTGCCTTTGGAGTCAAATTCATAAAATGCTCTTTGAACCCAAGGTCCGTAAGTTTAGTACCTATGTTTTTTCTATGCAGTTTATTGTGTCAGGTCTTATGCTTACGTCTTTGATCCATTTTGAATTAATTTTGGTACATGGTGACAGATAGCAGTCCAGTTTCATTCTTTTGCATGTGTCTTTCCAATTCTGCCAGCACCATTCATTGAAGAGGTTGTCTTTCCTCCATTGTATGCTTTTTGCTTCTTTGTCAAAAATTATCTGTCCATATTTACGTGGTTTTATTTCTGGGTTCTCAATTCTATTCCATTGGTCTATGTGTCTATTTTTCTGCCAATACCATGCTGTTTTGATTATTGTAGCCCTGTAGCACAAGCTAAAGTCAGGGAATGTGATACCTGCAGTATTGTTCTTTTTTCTTATGATTGCTCTGGCTATTCAAAAAACAAATCTGATGATTTTTTTGTTCTATTTCTTTAAAAAATGCCATTGGGATTTTGATGGGGATTACATTAAATCTGTATATTGCTTTGGGTAATATGGCCATTTTAACTATGTTGATTCTTCCAATCCATGAGCACGGAATGTCTTTCCATTTCTTTGTGTCTTCTTCAATTTCTTTTAAAAATGTCTTGTAGTTTTCAGCATATAGGTATTTCACATCCTTGGTTAAGTTTATTCCTAGGTATTTTATTCTTTTTGCTGCAATTGCAAAAGGAATTGTTTTTTGTATTTCTTTTTATGAGATTTCATTGTTAGTATATAGGAATTCAATGGACTTTTGTACGTTGATTTTATAGCTGGCAACTTTACTGTATTCGTTGATTGTTTCTAATAGCTTATTGGTGGAGTCTGTAGGGTTTTCTATATAGAGCATCATGTCATCTGCAAAGAGTGACAATTTAACTTCTTCATTCCCAATTTGGAGGCCTTTTATTTCTTTCTCTTGCCTGATTGCTCTGGCAAGGACTTCCAACGCTATGTTGAAAAGCAGAGGTGATAGGGAACAGACCTGTCGTGTTCCTGAAGGTAAAGCAAAGGGCTTCAGATTTTCACCATTAATTATGAGATTAGCTAAGGGTTTGTCATATATGGCCTTTATTATGTTAAGGTATTTTCCTTCTATACCTATTTTATTAAGTGTTTTAATCATACATGGATGTTGTACCTTGTCAAATGCTTTTTCTTCATCAGTTGAGATAATCATATGATTTTTGTCCTTTATTTTGTTTATGTGATGTATCACATTGATGGATTTGCATATGTTGAACCATCCTTGAGCCCTGGGGATGAACCCCACTTGGTCGTGATGAATAATCTTTTTAATGCATTGTTGCATTCGATTTGCTAGAATTTTGTTCAGGATTTTTGCATCTGTATTCATCAGAGATATTGGTCTGTAGTTTTCTTTTTTTGTGTTGTCCTTACCAGGTTTTGGTATCAGGGTAATGTTGGCTTCATAAAATGAGTTAGGAAGTACTGTCTCTTCTTCAATTTTTTGGAAGAGTTTGAGCAGGATTGATATTAGATCCTCTTTGAAGGTTTGGTAGAATTCACTAGTGAAGCTATCTGGTTCAGGACTTTTGCTTTGGGGAAGGTCTTGGATGACTGATTCAATTTCCTTATCTGGTGATTGGTCTGTTTAGATTTTCCAGTTCTTCATGGTTCAGCCTAGGAAGGCTATATGTTTCTATGAACTTGTGCATTTCATCTAAGTTATTGAATTTGGTGGCATATGGTCCTTCATAGTATTCTCTGGATGATCCTTTGTATTTCTGTGGCATCCATGATAACTTCCCCTTTTTCATTTCTGATTTTGTTAATTTGTATCTTCTCTCTTTTTCTCTTAGTGAGCCTAGCCAAGGGTTTGTCAATTTTGTTAATCTTTTCAAAGAACCAGCTCTTTGTCACATTAATTTTTTCTATTGTCTTTTTGTTCTCTATTTCATTTAGTTCTGCTCTGATTTTTGTTATTTCCTTTCTTCTGCTGACCTTGGGTTTCATTTGTTCTTCTTTTTCTAGTTCTTTAAGGTGTAACATGAGGTTATTTATTTGGAATATTTCTTGTTTCTTGAGATAGGCCTGTAATGATATGAATTTCCCTCTTAAAACTGCTTTTGCTGCTTCCCAAAAATTTTGGTAGGATTTATTTTCATTGTCATTTGTTTCTATGTATCTTTTGATCTCTCCTCTAATTTCTTCTTTGACCCAGTCGTTCTTTAAAAGTATGTTGTTTAATCTCCATGTATTTGTGATTTTTCCTGCTTTCTTTTTGCAGCTGATATCCAATTTCAAAGTCTTGTGATCAGAGAATATGCTTGGTATGATTTCAATCTTCTTAAATTTGCTGAGGCTGATTTTATGTCCCAATAGATAGTCTATCCTTGAGAATGATCCATGTACACTAGAAAAAAATATATAATCTGATGTTTTTGGATGAAGTTCTCTATATATGTCCATTATGTCCATTTCATCTAATGTGTCATTTAGGGCTGCTGTTTCATTATTTATTTTCTGTTTGGATGATCTATCCATAGCTGTCAATGATGTATTTAAGTCCCCTAGTATAACTGTGTTTTGGTCAATTTCTCCCTTTAGTTCTGTTAGTAGTTGCTTGGTATATTTTGGTGCTCTCTAATTGGGGGCATAAATATTGATGAGTGTTATGTCTTCTTGTTATATAGTCCCCTTTACCATTATGAAATGTCCATCTTTGTCTCTTGTTATCTCTTTCACCCTGAAATCTGTTTCATCTGATATCAGTATGGTTACACCTGATTTTCTCTGGATACCATTTGCTTGAAGTGTCAATTTCCACCCTTTCACTTTGAGTCTATGCTTGTCCTTGTAGCTGAGATGAGTCTCTTGGAGACAGCAAATTGTTGGGTTTATCTTTTTGATCCAATCTGCTACTCTGTGCTTTTTATTGGTGAGTTCAGTCCATTTACATTTAGGGTGATTATTGATATGTGAGGATTTCCTGTCATTCTATCTTTAGCTTTCTGGTAAGGCTGTGTCTCCATTGTTTCTTTGCCTTTTTGTTGTTGTCTATTATTTCTGTGTGGTGGTATTCTATGATTTTTCCCTCTGTTTTCTTCTTTTTACAGCATATATTTCAGTTCTGGTTTTTTCTTTTTGTTTGTTTTTTTTTTAGTGGTTACCCTTAAGTTTATGTAAAAAAAAGTTTGATATTTAGAGTATTCCATTTTCTTTAGCACACTTACTTTCTCCATTCCCATATTCCAGTTCAGGCCTTTATTCTCCCCCTTTTTATGTTTTGGTTGCCACAAATTGTCCCTGTTGAGGGTGGTCTAATAGCCTCCTGTGGTATTTCTTGTAGTGCAGGTCATGTATTCGAAAATTCCCTCAGCTTCTGTTGTCTGGAAAGGTCTTTATTCCTCCTTCATATCTAAAGGATATCTTTGCTGGGTATATTATTCTTGGCTCATAATTTCTCTCTTTCAATAGCTTGAATATTTGGTTCCACTCCTTCCTGGCTTGTAGAGATTCTGTTGAAAAATCTGATGATATTCTAATGGGCTTTCCTTTGTAGGTTACCGTCTTCTTTTCCCTGGCTGCCTTAAGAATTCCTTCTTTGTCATTGATTTTTGACAGCTTCAACATAATGTGCCTTGGAGAAGGCCTGTTGGGATTGAGGTAATTAGGTGTTCTATTTGCTTCTTGGATTCGAGGTTCCAGTTCTTTCCACAAGTTTGGGAAGTTCTCATCGACGATTTGTTTGAATATACTCTCTGTTCCCTTCTCTTTTTCTTCTCCTTCTGGTATGTCCATTATTCTTATATTGCACTTTCGGATGGAGTCAGAAAGTTCTTGTAGAGTTCTTTCATTTCTTTTAAGTCTCAAGTCTCTTTCTTCTTCCATCCGCATCATTTCTAGATTTCTATCTTCGATGTCACTGATTCTTTTCTCCATCTGGTCAACTCTACTACCTAAGCTGGCTATTTCATTCTTAATTTCTTCTATTGAGTTCTTAATCTCCAGAAATTCTATTTGGTTCTTTTTAAAAATTTCAATGTCTTTCGTAAAATGCTCATGTTGTTCTTTGATTGTGTTTCTGAGTTCATTAAACTGCCTTTCTGTGTTTTATTGCATCTCGTTGAGGTTTTTTCAGAACTGCAATCTTAAATTCTCTGTCATGTAAGTCACATATTTCCATATCTTTAAGTTCCTTTTCTGGAGACTTTTCAATTTCTTTCTGAGCTGTTTTGTTGCCTTGGTTATTCATGGCAATTACTGATTTATTATTTCTCTTCCTAGACATCAATAGGAGTAGCTTTGCAACAGGTTGATGGGAAGAGTTCTTTCTTTTGTTTTCCAGTACTTCTTGGTAGAATGTTTTATTTTCTCTCTGACTGCAGCCTGTTTTTCTCTCTCACACGGTAGTGCTATGTTTTCTCTGCACTATTCCAGCTTCTCACACAATGGGGGGATTCCCTGGGAGATGGGCTTCTCCTCTGTTAATAGTTCACCTGGGTCACAGGGCGCAGTGTCCGTGTGGGTATGCAGAGAACTTTTGAAGTTCCAAAGCTCTTCCTGCACCAGATTCAGAGCCCGTATGTTTCATCAGTTCTGTTTACTCCTGCAGGGATCTGCCCAGAGAGGTGGTGCCAGGGGCAGGGTTAGTTGTGAGAGGTGGCCCAGAGCAATGGCATTTACCACCGCCTCAGCCAATCCTGCTTCCACAGCTCCCTCCCCTTTGCTGGAACTAGTTGGGCTGCGAATTTGTGTCTGCGGTCCACAGTTCTCAGAACAGCAAATATTCTGTTCTTTTGATGTGACACTGCTACTACTGTTCTGCTTCTAGCACCGGGCAGGTGGGGGCGGGGCGAGCTCTGGGAGGGTAGGCAGGGGGCAGCTAGTCTCAGTCCCTAAGGCTTCCGTTCTCTGCTCGGCAGTCAGGGCTTAAACCACTGTTTTCAGCCTTCTTTCCTCAGTCGCTTCTCCGAGGTCTCTGCCGTGAGCGTTGGGCCCAGCCATGTTATATGCTGTCCCCTCAGCCCTGTGGGCCATAAACGGAGCCCTAGCAGTCCGAGTTCTTCTCTCTCCCACAGCTGCGGGAGTTCCGAGATGCAGAGAGCGCGGAGCACTGAGGTAGGTCTGCATCCTGCACCCGCGGGGTCCGTCTTCGCACTTCTCCCTTCCCTCCTCCCCCGCTCACGCGATTCGCCCTCCTTTCAGTGAATTCAGTAGTGGGCCTCTTCATCTTGCCTGTCTGCTGTGCAGGGAGTCCTTTGTGGAGTTATAGTTGTTCGATTAGTTGTAAATTCCAGGGGAGGTTTACAGAGGCTCACCTCACGCCACCATTTTGATGACATCTCTCATATTTATGCTTTTTGAAAGCAGCACCCCACTTCCAGTGCCAATTTGGTTAGGTAACACCAGCATCTATACAAAAATTAATTTCATTGATAATAGATGTTGATTTGCCAGTAATATTCCAATTCTTATTAGATGATAAACCTATGTTCTAAACATATCAATGAAGTGGTTCTGCTAACAGACAGGGAAAGATAATATGGAGATACGCTACCATCTCCTTAGAGCCAAGGGCTGAGTGTGGCACATACTATTTCCTCTCATATTTCAGTGGTAAAAACTAATAATACCTGGATGCAATTCTAAATGTAAATTATAGCCCCTGGCTGGGTAGCTATCTTCCAGACTACCCTATGGCAGGAGAAACATGAATTTTTGATAATCAGAGAACTTTCTCACTAATAAATAATTAATAGCACTAATGCTATTATTATAGAATAACTGATCCTGATAAAAGTGCCGGAAATAGGACATTAGAGCACAGTTTAATGTATTGGATCTTTCGAATGTGTGACCAAAACAAAAGAATTTAAATATTCCTGTGAAAGCAATGACTTTTCCTTTTAAAAAGAGGTTAGGCTTCTTTTGGCTTAGATTAATGCTCAAATTTCATTTGAGCTAGGCATATTAACATATAAGACAAGATGGCAACTTTTTATTTACATTCAAGAAATAGTGATTGAGTGGACTGCTACTACACACCAGGCACTACTATTCAAGGCTTTTGAGATTCATCAGTGAACAAAACAAAAATCCATGCCCTCATGAAGCTTATACCCAGCAGGATGTTTAATACCCATACATATAGTATAAATGCTATATACACAGTTTAGTTTCAGAGGCAGCATGTCTTTTGTGACTAGGGTCGGCTGGTCTGGATTCTTACCCACTTTCTTCCCAGTAGTGGAAATGTACCCTTGGCCAGGACAGGCAGTCTCCCTAAAACTCGTAATCTTCACCTCTAAAGTTGAAACAATGCATTTCTCCTTCCTACTTTACACCGCTACTTCCAGGGTCGAAAGTGATATTACATGCTGAAGGTCATTGAACGTTGGGGTATGTTGAGAACCTGAAGTGACGAATAAGCTTGGACTATCCAGCTTTGAGAAATAGAGAGATACCTAACTCACAGTAAAAGATACATAAATCTGTCCAGATTTTAAAATCTTTCTCTAACCACATTCTTGGCATGATTTTGATTTCATTTTTTTCTGATCTCTCAGAGCCATTCCATCAGAAATCCTGTCAGTACCCACTTCAAAATATATTAGCATCTGGATTCTTCTTACCACTTTTTACACTAAAATCCTGGTTTAAGTACACATGATTTCTCACCAGGTTCATTTCAGTGACCTCCTAACTAGTCTCCCTGCTTCAACTCTCTTATACTTACTGTCCTCAGTGTAACTATAGTGATTTTATTTACTGTTTGTTAAATTACATCATGAATATTCCTCGAAAGAGGCACATTTTCCTCAGAAGTGGTGGCTAGATAATATATTCTCTTCATCCTTTCACAAATCTATCCAGAATCGCACCATTTTGTTTGTTTGTTTGTCTTCACTACCCTTTACTGCTATCATCCTGGCTCTGAGTCCTCTCATCTCTGCCATGAATTATTGCAATGGACTCTATTTGCATTTCTTGTTTTCATTTCACTCGATAGTCTTTTCTTTGCACGAGGTGATTGACTATGTTATTTTTCTGCGTAGACTCCTTCAATGATCCTAGATCATTTCAAATAAATTCCAAAGCCCTACCCTTGACTTCAAGACACTTGGGATCTTGCTTTACCTCCTTTAGTGCTCTCTTTTGCTCACTCTGCTCCAATTTGGCCTCTTAGCTTTTTTCTAGACATGGGCTCAGATGTGCCATTACTGTTGCTTCCTTCCGAAATCTTGGCTCCCAGTTATTCCCGGGGCTTCTTCCCTCACTCTGTTCAGAGATAGAGGGAGGCTTTCTCTGACCAAACACATAGGAAAGAACGTTTATTTTGAACCATCATTTACTATCTCATTAGTTTGGTTTCTATTATTCATAGTATTTATCCCTGTTACATGTCATATTTGTTGTCTATTTCCACCTGCCATCAAGAATATAAGCTGCAAAAGAACAACGATTTTGTCTGTTTTGTTCAGTCACTAGAATAGTACCCAACATACAGTAGGTGCTCAATAAATTATGCTTAAATAATTGTTTTTTGAAAATGTCAATTTTTATTCATATTATTCTACTTAACAAAGCAAGAAGTCTAAATTTTAAGAGAATGATCCCTCCTCCCTCCCAGGGATTTAGTAAAGTTATTTTTATTTTAAATTAATAAAAAAGTAGCCCATAAATATTTTATTTTCCCTGAATCAACCCTCATATAAAGAAGGTTTTTCATACACATGCTAAGCCAATGTACGTTATTAAAATAAGGCTATCTTGCATGACCATTACAAAAATCACTTTTCAATCCCATGCAAATGCATGGAACATCTTGATTTACATTTTAGTTCCAATATCTAAACTAAAAGGTCACAAATACACATAGAATTGTACAGGTATACTTGCATTTTTATGTAGATGATAGGTGATAGATAGATAGATAGATAGATAGATAGATAGATAGATAGATAGATAGATAGATATTTAAATATCTTTCTCTTCTTGGGCTTCTATTTCTGGTAGGGGAGCGAAAAACATGTACTTCTCTGTTAAAATACATATGTCAAAAACCTTGAAATCTTAGTATAAATTCTACGTATTCCAGGAAGCGCAGATTTTCATTAATACATATGTGTATTGATATTTTCAGGTAACTTTTCCTCTTAGAATTTGGCACTTAATTGTTATTGCTTCCTTATAAGTGTCATATAATCGCTAGAAACTCCTCACAAGACTTTGCCTAATTTAGTTACTTCTGTAATTAAATTTTCTGTTGAAATTCTTGGGGTTTTGCTATCAGTTGCCAAAAATAGTGCATTTCAAGAATGCAGCATCAGCGAGCAAACAAAACTAGTTTTAAGATCATCACTGCCCTCTTTAAATCTGAAAAACGTAAGAACACCTGGCAGATTGGCTCCCAAAATTCACTCTCCATGTCAGAAACTTGGGCTCCGCATGTTGAAACACAAAACCTGACATCGATAGATCCCCAGAAGACATTGCTTAAATGACATTAGACTTCTGGTTCTGGGAGCCACATTGATTCAAGTGTTATGAGACCATTAAAAGCACTATTTGAGGAATGAAACAGCTCCTAGGTTCTAGATTATAGATAGCTGTCCTCTGCAACATTATTTTAAAATTTAGAAAAGTTGGGAAATATTTTATTCCCCAATAAAAACTAAACAAAACAAAATCTTATGAAAAAATGGAATGGAAAAAACCTTTTATATTTGTCTAAGTAATTTGATTACTTTGGAACTCATGCTGTGAAAAAAAAGTAATAAAACAATTAAAGGTACAGCTGTTCTGGCTGTATACTTCTTACACTGGATTCGTACAGGCTGGATCAGAAAATATGAAAATTATGTTGACCAAGTCTTTTGCTTCCTTCCAACCTTTTTGATGTTGTTCCTCCCTGTGAGTTCACCTATTGACTCAGCTCTTCATTTTCTCTCCCAGCCCATTCAAAATCACTTCTATCTGATTTTGCAGTATGTCAAATTGAAAATGCTAATTTTTTTGTCTAGTTTCAATGCTTCCTGATGTCATTTCTTCCCAATCTGCACATATTTAGCTATCTAAAATATTTATCTATCTAAAATATTTGTCCTTCAATGTTCTTCAACATTAACTCTATCTCCCTTATGAGGCTATATACATTCAGCTAATTTCAATATCCCCTGTATTTCCCAAGACAGAAGTTACAAGAAAGCGACATCAAAAGAATTTTGATATATAATATTTAAAATATTTCCCTTTTAATATATCTAATTCATTCATGCAGCCATTTAATAAACGAGGCTCTTATGTATTAGGTTCTATATTTGGCAATGTAAGGCATATAATTTCATGAAAGGCATGGTCTCTCCACATCAGAGTTTACAATTATATAAGAAAGAAAAATGCTCAGAATTTACCTAAAAGGCAGTATCAGATAAATGTTATAAAATGGCATAAGCTAATTCTTAAAAAGGTACAGAGGAAAGAGCAATTTCTTCTGGCTTGGATGACTATAGACAACACCAAAGAAGCAGACTTTTACTTAAGCCTTATAGTAGGGCTAGACTTTTAACAGAAGACTTCTTAATAGCTGAGGTAGGTGAGCACCAGAGAAGAGAGGCAAGAAAGTGCCAATTTAAGTAACCAAAGAAGGGTGGCTAATCTACAATGACTGTGGTCTGCATCGTGATCTATGATGATCAAATAAAAAGGTTGGACAAGAATGAAAGCACAGGACAAAACCTCAGGCAAATAGCCTGGGATGTAGCATAGGACAGCGATGTTCAAAACTTTTGTTCACAAATTTCAAAAGGATTTTGAAAACTCAATACTCCCTTTTGTATTTTTTTATTAACACCTAAAGTAATCATCATAAATGTAAGTAGTTGCAAAGGATATGATTCCTGGATACATGTTAGCTTTTAAATAATTTTACATCACTCTTTTAAATATATCCAATATAACCCAAGTGGTGCTAGGACACAGAGTATCATCCACTTAAATAAACATGGGTCATGTCTCCTTTAAATTTTACATTGCTAGTATCTCGCCTTGAACTTATATTGCTTCCACTTCCACAACATAATTTTACCTCATATATTTGTATGGTTTAAAGTCTTTCATTGCTATCACACTTCTGTTACAAAAATGTATATAAATAGAAAACAACAGAATCTATTTCCTTTGTTAACGTCTGTAGGATAAAAGTTAACTGTTCTATATTGAGTTATTAATACTACTACTAGTACAAAATTTGTCAAAACAACACACCTAGATTATCAGTTTTGATAAGTAATTATTAAACCTAAAAGTAAATCTTTTGGGAGGAAATCACTCTCACAATGTGATGAATGACGCAGGTTTAATCAACTGGTTCATTAATAAGTGAACATCATGTTTACTAGGCTGAAACAGGGCATGTCATCAATTTTATCTTATTTTTCACTGTTTAGCATAGGAAAATATGTTCATAAAATAAGGAGATGGGAATGCAAAAGTTGTTTTCACAGAAATGTCACAAAATTCTTTGAACTCTGTCAGCACTTCATGCCAAAATTCACATGGTGATCTATCATCAAAAATTATTTTTATTGATCTACCAGCTGACAAGATAAGATTTTCCTTCAGTTTTGTTAAAAAACAGGAAACCACCTGCCTTGAAAAATAGGATGGGGAGATTTAGTCATGCAAAGAAGCTCTGTGACTACAAAATCAAAGAGCGGGAAGCAAAGGGAACATTCATTCCTGCATTTGTCTGGAAAGAACATTCTCCTATCTGTTCACTCACATGCATGTGAAATAATGCCAGCTGAAGCAATAGGTGCAGCATAGCCATGTGTAAAAATAACTGATGACACCATGCTTAAATTAGGAAGATTAAAGAGAATTTGAGCCATCTTTATCATTCTATATAAGATAAAACCATTGTTATATTGAAAACAATGAAACAGACACTTCTTTATGAAATCCTTTACATTAAAGACAAAATGTATTTTTATAAATCTTTAATCATTTCACTCATCTTTAATTTAGGCCACTTCTCTCCAGGAAGACATAAATCACACAATTATGTGTGTTTTTTTCATAGAAAAGGTGGTTTACCATGTGCAAACAAGATTCCTCTGTGAAATTCAGTTTTTCCTTTAGAACTACCAAGAGAATTGAAAGTAAAAGCAAACCGAAAGTCACATCACTAAGTTGAGCCAAACTAACTCTGAGAATGCTCCAAAATTAGAGCTGACAATTTTTGAGTGAACCGTATTTGAAAGTTGGCAAAATAACTTCTCTCCTCTTCCAAATAGAGAACAATGAAATTTGACTTGGATCAGCATCTCACACACTCTAATTGTTTGACTAACTCAAACTACTAGTTTCCCACCACCTCACTCTTAGAATTATTCATCATATTAAATATTAAAATGTAGCATCTTTATTTAAGCACTTTTTATAATATTTTAAGAGATAAGCCATGGTCTCTCTAGAAAAAATAAAATGAACCAAAATAGAGAAATTGTACTTCCAAGAGGATAACAAAAAAGGTGAAAGAGAAATAAAAGTATTGTGAGGAAATGTGGCAGCATGCAAACTGATTTACATTTCCTTCTATGCCAATGTGCTAAACTTCACAAATTAAAGGGCCTGGATGGTACCTTTCTACTGAATGCTCCCAAATCTACTGAACTTATCAACTTTATTGAATTTTCTTTGCAGAACACTAGCAGGATTTCCACTTGTACACTTATCTAGAATTCTTGGTAAATTTAAATATCTGACTTTAAGGAAATGAAGGAAGAAAAAGTGAAAATCCATTTATTATTAATAAGTGTTTATAAAATACATATTTTAAGAAACTGTAATTTTTTTCATCTGAACCAAAAAATCAATACATAATTGCTAATTTGGGGCAGTAAGTGTAGCATGTCTTATACTATGTTTTTGCACTTTTCTGCAATTATGTAATTTCTCAAAGGAAATAGAGGGAAGAAAAAAAGTTAATACATTGCTCTCCCAATATCTACATATGTCAAACATAAAATACACACATACACACACACACACATTTTGGTCACTGAAAATAATCCAAGAAGAGGAGAATATATTTACTCATAGATTCAGAGAGATAGTAGATTTGATTTAATCAATTTTAAAATACTTCACCAAAAACTACCTCAGATCTTTCTCTGTGTATGAATTCATTTAAGGTTCTAATGGTGGAGCTGATTACTGCTGTACCATCAGTGAGACTCAAAATTGTTGTTCTGGGTTATACACATGGAAGATGTTAAATACATCAATATTTGTGATGTTGAGAGAGATATTGGAATAATACACCTCTGGAGGGTTCCCCTTTAATTAATCAGTCTCTTCACAGAGGGAATTATGAAAGAAAAAAAATCCATATATCTGACCACTATTCATTTGACTTGTGGAAAACTAAGAAAAATAAATTTGCCTAAAGTTATTTTTAGATTAAATTCAAGTTGTTGGAGAACATCCAATGGTCTTAAAGTACTCAGAAAAATGTAAAACAAATGAATGACCTGTTATAAAAATTATATTAAATGTAGTGATACCTGACATAAAAATGCTGAACAAAAGTATGAATTAGATCAGAAAGAGTGGCACAAATATAACTGTTTTGTGTCTGATTCCAGTATAATGTCCAACAGATTACCCGATTACATTTTCAGAATTTCTACGCTTAATTCTCCTTAAAGACGTATATCCTACAAAAGAAACAATTATAATTTGTTTTGCAAAACAAAAAAATAAATATCTCACACCAGAAAAGAGATCACTTGGGCCTTTCAATGATTACTGTATTTCACAAGCCTTGAAAAAAAGATATGGATTTAGTTAAGCAAAACAGCTCTAAACATTGACTGGTTCTACTGTCCTCTTTAAGGGTTTTCTTTAATAATGTTCTCAGGAAAAAAAAAATCTGCTTCAATCTCCATGAAAATACATTCAGTCCTGTGTTTCTTGGGTAGTGCTCTCAAAACATTCAGGCTTGGTGCCCTTCCAAATACTTTTAAAAACCCCACTGCTCCAGGACACTGATGGATTTAAACACAGGGGCCTGGAAGCAAAAAGAAAGGTGTAGTGATTGAACACCGTGCACAGAGTTTTCAAGGTAATCCAAATGAAAGCCTTAAACTAGCCAACGTGAGACAATTCAGCATCTCAGAATTATTGCCAACAGTAAGGCTTAATTTATTTTAATTACAGTCATTGTTGTTTTTCAGAGTTTCTCATCAGTCATAAGATTATACCAGAAAGAAAAAAAACAAAAACACATAACTCTGATCATGTTTTACCACAGAGTTATAATTCACGTCCTCAGTAATCCAAATCATGTGAATAAAACACATGCGCTAATTGAAAAATAGCTGGGACAATACCATTAAATTTTTATGTGGAGTAATTTCTAGCTGATAACACACACTTCATGTATAACTCCAGACTCCCACCAAACCAAAGAGATGTCCCAGCAGGGGATGCTTGCTTAACAGAGAAAAAAAATACTTTAATGACAGCACATAATGCATACCCCATGCACAACCCACAGGGAAGTCTGATTTTTTTTTCAACCCCTTTAGATAACATTCACAGTCAATGGATTAGTTGTTCTTGTATGCTCCTGAATTCCAAGACTTTTCTTTATATTTTGTATTCCCTTACTGACCTTAAGTGACAATTTCCTTATGTATCTGTATCTTACAACTCCACAGAAATTCTGAGCACTTACCGTGTTTTCCCGAAAATAAGACCTAACCAGAAAATAAGCCCTAGCATGATTTTTCAGTATGACATCCCCTGAACATAAGCCCTAATGCATCTTTTGGAGCAAAACTTAATATAAGGCCCGGTCTTATTTTGGGGGAAACACAATAAATAGTGGACACCTTTTACTGTGAATTTGAATTCATAATAGTAATGTTTTCTATATCTAGGTATCTAGATATATAGATATATATAGTTTAACTGGCTTGTAGAACGAACGGATTTCTCTATTCTGCCTTATCAAAGTGAATTTGGCTAGCACATAGTTCTATTTACTATTCAAATCTAAGGCCTGAAGTATGATTGGAGATGGAAAGGAAAACAGTGGTTATACACTAAAGAGAGCTCAGGTAAGACTGTATTCTAAATCCAGATTGCTGGCAAAGGTAGCCTCTCTGTGAGGGTTGATTTCAAATGTCAGGATATAATGTGTTGTCTTTTGTACCAGAATGACACCCCTCACCCACCATTGGCCATGTCAGCTCTAATCTGAGGCCTCCTTGAGAACAACTTCTTGATTTGTAAAGTAGCTGACTGGGAGATGTGGATATCCTTTGTTATTACAAAGCAAAACTATTTATCTTCAGTGAAACTGGCAAGTTAGTGGAGCTTTGTGTTTGAGTCCACCTTTGACACTCACACCACACTTTTTATCTCAGTATTTAAGCACTTGTAAAAATACATCATTGACATACCCCTGGTGTGAGGCAAACAGTCGAGTCATTTGGCAGCCCTGCGAAAATGGGTTACAAGAAGACTGAAATATGCTTATCCTTTGTATTTTATCATTCTTCCAAGGACATTTAGGGGTTTTCTGTGTTGTTAATTCTCATTAGCACTTGCCATAAGAGGGAACAAATGTGTTTGTTGTGTGTTTTGCAGACAGACCTGTTAAATCACTCTACTGAAATCAGAAATACCACATCACACTGTTGAGGCTCCTTCTGCTCTTATTCTTAGGAGTCTGTACAATGAGTTAAAAAGGCATAGGACCTCCAAAATTTTCATTTACATTCTCAAACAATGGTATGTCGCTAAGAACTTTGAATTTATCAGGGGTGGCTGTAAGACATATTTCTCAGGGACATTTTAAGTGTGATCCTGGTTGATGGCAGGGGATAGCTAAGCAAATAAGTAGTGACCATGTGGTGAAATTCCACATATAGGTGATTTCTCTTCACTGTCACTCTCTCCTATTGCCAAATGCTACGGACCCCTTCTTAAAGTTTATGCGTTGTGAGAACATCCCATCTCATCTCTCATACATGATCCTTCAAAATTTGGATGGGGGACAATCAAAATGAGTTATTACATAAAGAAAATATATCTGAATACATATTCTATTCTAGGAGAGATTGTGTTAAAAAATTGAAACAGAGTCCATCTGTGTCCTGATGGGGAATAAAATGTAACTCAGAGCAGCTCAGCACTTTGAGTTCAATCAGTTCTCAGCCCAGCCCTCTTGTATGGCTATCTCAAAATCCTCATGCTTCTAAAGCAGGCTTTGCTTTTATTCTTCACTTCAACTAAAATTATCTCCCTTCCTCCCTCCCTTCTTCCCACTTCTCCATAGAACTTCTAGATTAATAAAACAAATCTTTTCCATCCTTCTTTCTTTTCTTTCTGCCGTCCAACCTTCTCTTTTCCTTTCAACAGTGTGATGGATTTGATTCTAGATTCCAGAAAGATTAAGAAGACAGCATTTGCCATGGTCTTTTCCCGACTCATGTCAAATGACTCTGTGAGATTTCCATAGACCTCCATAGCCATAGACTCTAAGACCAACTAACCCAAGGCACTGAACTCCGTCGAGCACTATGTGACTCATCACAGTCTTCATGCCTTTGCTGCGTACTTACTAAGTACCTGACTCTCCACTATGCCCTAAGAACACTGAAGTTAATACGGTGTGTGTTTTCCCTCAAGGTATTCATCGTATAGTGGAAGAATCAGGCATCTAATTAAAATCAGCAAGTGCTGTAGAAAATTACATGGAAAGCTGTAGGAAATAAGTAGGGACCATGTATGGACTTCTGAAGGAGATGACTACTTAATCTAAATCTTAAATAATGATAAATGGTTAACCTGAGAAGAAGAAAGTAAGTGAGGGGACTGCACAGTGTATGATGTGAGCCGTATCCACAAAGGAGACAGCATGAGCCAATGAATGCATTGTGAAAAGAAAATAATGACATGGTGGAAGCAGGCAATTACAAGTAGTTTCGTGTTACTAGCACAGGTCACAAAGTGATAATTCCGGGCCAAACTTGATAATTCCAGGCCTGAAGACTTGATAATTCCGGGCCTGAAGACTGATTGCTCTAATACAAATAAATTCAAATGCTTTGAGGGAGAGGGCATAGGGGTTTGCATACTTCAGGTTGCCATAGTCCCCAGAACTCTCTACTTCTACCCAGTCCACTTTATTTCTTTAAGTTACCTATCTAGGCCCTGAAAGCACGTGTTTGCAAGCCCAAAATTTTAACGCAGGAGATGAGGCTGGAAGAGTTGGCAAGAACCAGATTATGGAGAGTCTAGAAACACCATAACAGTGGTTGTATTCTTATCTTCTAGGCAATGCAGAGCCACCTTAGGAAGAAAAGCCATATGGACAGATGAGACAGCACACTGTCAGTTGTATGGTGGACAAACTGAAGGCAGGGAGACCAGGCTCAGCTAACTTTGCCTAAACCATGTGACTTGAGGCCTGAACTGAGCCCATAAAAGAAAAGATGAAGATAAGTAAAGATTCAAAAAAAATGCTTTTGGGTTTAAATTTAGCAGAACTTGGATGAAGAAGAATGAACAAAAGAAGTGCCAATAGGAAGAGAGAATGGGAAAATATCCAGAAAGTAGAGTTACCATGGATAGGTTCATTAAGAGGAAGAATGCAAAAGATTATATAACAGCTAGGAAAGCACAGGGTAAAGAGTGAAGGCTGCACTGGCAGAAGGGAGGGAACATGTTTGCAGGCAACACTCCACTATGACTACTTACCAAAGCTAGCTTCCTCCAGTAACTGCACACTAACTTCCCACTTTCATCTCTTTTTCACCAGTTGTTACATGTGAACCTTGAGCCTTACATTTGACTTACTGTCTAATTGCCAGCTTGAATCCTGGCCAAACATACACCCATTTCAAATTAACATATACAAACACGTTCCCTTACAAGGCAAACTCTTCTTCGAAATATAACCAAAGACAGCACCCCAGAGACTCTCACTGGATAAACTAAAGCCAGCCCAATATTTGAATAATTACTGTAAAATGTTTCACTAAAGACTTTTTACCACTATCATATAATATTTTAACAGCTGAGGAATATGTAATCACACACACCTAATGCAACATTCTACGGTAACAAAGTTCTCATTTAACTTATAATGATAATGAATTGCCACATCTGATTAATATTATCATTCCACTAAAGGACCTGTTATGGTATTAGAACAGAAAGTCAAATAGTTTCTATTTTATATTGAGATTTCCAATCCTAGCCAAAAAAAATTATAACAGAAGCATTCACAAGTTCATGTTGAATATAGCTCCATTTAACCATTACAAAGTTCATGGAAAGTACAGGAAGTGAACTACTTATTGCTTACATTGAAAGGAACACTTGACTTACTCAGCCCTCTCCTAGATAGATGTCTAAGTTACAGAGAAAAGGAAATAAAGCAGATATTCCTAATACTAATTAGCTTGTGCTATATAAACACTTTCTACTGACAAAGGGCTTTGTCATTTGAATTTGGAGATATTTTAAGTCTATGGTCCTTATTAAAGGGAACAACATTTGGCAAATACCATTGTTTGATTTGTCCTTTCAATGTGACTTCTGTGCTGGGCTTCATGACTCTTGATTCATGCACCACTCCCAGTGGGTAACCAGGTTATTTATATGGTACTACATATATCACGTTAGATGAAACTATCATTACTTTCCAGTTCTTCAAAAACTGGTTATCCCTAGGAATTCCTCCAGCCAATGACTCAGAAAGTGAAGGATGACGTCCCCTGTTGCTCATGTTGCTAAATAGACTTATCTTCCAGTGAAAACTGGAAAAATGTTGATTAGTATGACCTATCAAATATCAAATTATATAGCACCAAATGATTCAGACAGAGAAACACTAGACTTTTCAGGGCAGGAGTGGTTGTATTCCTTTCACAAAAAGTTCTAGCAACATTATGATAAATTCACATTTATTTATAAACTGTTGATACAACTACATGTTTCTCTCAAACTAATAGACATCTCTGGAAAGAGTTGTTCATGTTTATGTAACTCTAATTTCAACTACTGTCCTTATCTAAATCTAAGCCAGTGTCTTCACAAACTTGATCCTAAAATCTGTGAACTCTGGGCAGCCCTTGTCTAGTTACATGACTCTCAGTTTCCAGGTCAAGTCAGAAAAGCTGACATGAACAAGAATCTCTGTGTTTCCTTCATTTCTGGCAAGAATTTGGGAGGAAAAAAAATGACCAGGGTAAGATTAGAGTCCCTTTGAACCCCACTATGACCCAGGACTCTGGTTGAGTGAAAGTGGCTTCCGGGTGATGATGTCATTTACACATCAATGACTGTCTCTGCTGTTATCATTGTTCCACAGGGACTGTTTCTGTTAGAACTTCAAAAAGTCTTTATGGCTTGCAAGTGCGTGTGAGCTATCAACAGCCAGTTTCCTTATTTGTCCTTTTCTCCCTTGGCTCTTTTTCTTTTCTTTACTATTACATTAACACAGACTTGAGCTTACTCAGTAGTTTTGTTCTAATAATGCTAGCACACTCTGCTGTACACTGGTGCAATCACAACATGCTCAGGACATTGTTTTTGCATCTCAACATAGCTGTCTGTCCCAGATAACTAATTTAGAGCCGATACTCTTCCTTCCTTCAGCCTTGGCATTATTTTAGTAACCTGTTGTTGTTGTTCTCGCCAGATGATCATGTTTTATAACTTTTTCCAACATGATTTTTTTGGTATAATTTTCCCAACATGATTTGTTAGCATCCAATATATAAATGAACAAGTCACTTCAGTCTTTTTAACCATCCTATTTATTTTGTCTTCTTAATGAGATATATTATCAACTAATGGACTTTCACGTTCAAGTTTCTTTCTGTCCTCTTATTTTTTGGACCCTCACCCCACCCACCCCATTTAAGCATTCATTAGAAGAATGCAATAGATGGTTGTTTTGGTTCTTTAAAATAAAATTATCTCTTAATAATATTGAAAAAGGAAAATTGAAAAAAATTAAGTCATAAATAGTAATGTCTTAGAAGCTTCACCTACTAGAGTGTAATGAGAAGGATACCCTGATCTATTGACAGATCTTTGTTGCAAAAAAATCATGAGAGTTATTTACTGAGAATACTCATTGGATTTTTCTGATATTTTACCAATGAATATTGCAAAATAACTAAAATGAAGAATCCATGTCTTTCATTTAAAATCAACATAAACCATTAATAAATGTATCTAAAAATAATATTATTCAGAGATACTGGGCAGTACTTCAGTCTTCCTCTCCTATATGTCTATAGATTGTGAGAAAAGAATGTGAGAATAAAATAGATAAGATGCTTTGACAGATGGTAGGTTAATGGAACCATCATTCTGCATTTCTAAAGCACTTGTTTTAGACCCAACATCACCAGAGTCTCATTGTAATAAGGACCAAAGTCTATGTAGTAACATCTTGGAATAGCACACACTGTGATATAAATATCTCTGGAATAAGGTAAACCTGTGTAGAACAAGAGCATATTTACACCTACGTTTTATATTGAACGTTTTAAGGAACGGGTTTGCTTCAGTGAATAAATCTCAAACCACCTGCTTTGAAGATGCAAAGCATATAACAAAATGCAATGTATCAAATATGATTATATCAAAAATCAGAAATAGCGGTATTGTTGCTGAGTCAGCTAATGAGGGACTGTGTTCTAAGTCTAGCCAGGCCAGGTAACACCAATATGAATAGTAGACAAAGATGTTTTGTTTTCTCCTCCGAGAAAATCATTACAGCCCATCTGCTAAGCTTTCTTGTCTTTAGTAAATGTTTCCTGCTTCTTACTTTCCCTGTCAGCAAAACAGAGCATTCAAGCATCCCTTCTGTTTGGGAGTACTAAGAACAAGCACAACACAACCATGTCATTGACCAGCACAACCTCAAAATTTCAGCATAAATATTGAGAATGTTAGGGCTGTTAAAATGGCTGAGATCAAGTCACTTATAATCAAGAGTCAAACAAGGATAGCCTCTACCTGAGATGATTTAACATGATCCCTGGCACAAAATCAGACTAACTTTTCCTTTCTTCCATCTGAAACAGCCCCCCACAATACCTTAAACTAAAAAAATATTGAGTAGCCTTTGTTTCTTCCTAGCTTGATAAAATGAAAAAGCTTTTGCGTTAACAATAAATGTTTTTCATTTTGTCTGCAAACTTACAGCTTTTCATTAAAGCATTTAAATAAAATTAAACAACTCAAGTATGATCTAAGTTATAGCTAGGAATACTTCAGACTCAAGACGGTTAGAATACAATTCACCTCCCGGCAAAAGCATTGTAAACTTAACTGATGTGATTTACTACTCATTTCCAAACCTGAACTCAAAATGTATATATTCCTCAGAGAATAACAATAATAGTAAAGTAGCTCAGGAAGAATGCCACCTACGAAAACAAGAGGATGGTGGGGGAAGAAAAGAGAGACAAAGTTTAACAGGAAGTTGGATATTTCTTAAATCTTCAATGGCACTTTACATTAACAGAATACATTTTGATAGGAATCTTGGCTTCAGGCAAATTGAACCATGAAAAATCAGCTCCCTGAGTGTTCCTGTCAGAGGCCAGTGATGGAGGGATCCCTGTAAATTCTTAATCTGCTTTTTTTTCAGGGCAGGACAATATAGCTCTGCTGAAAGGAAGGTCGAGCTGCTGAACCTCCACAGTAGGTAACCCAGAAAGCAATCAAGCTGAGCTGGCAGGGAGTGGATTCCAACTGAACTCTGTAGTGAGGTCTTTTCTCCCCCTCTGCAGGTACCATACAGAAGGGAAGATTCCTAGGACTCGTGGCTTAATTTCTCTGGCTACCGCACTAATCGCACGCATCCCATAATTACTGTCTTTCTTTCTTCCTCCAGACTGTCATTCTTCTGTCTCTTAGCTCCATCCCACAGGCAGACACTGTCTACACAAAGGCCGTGCTAGTTAGCCAGCCACCTGACGGAACTCTGTGCCTCCACCTTACTCCCCCATGCTTTTTTTTTCTCTTTTTTCCCCTTCACTTGTCACCCCTCCCACCCTCCCTACTAAAGAATATTTAATTTGCATTCTTTCCCAGCTAAAGCAGAGTTAAAAGGAATTGCTTCATTAAATGAGACGCCTGTGCAGAAAAGCCTCAGCAGTCTGTGAACCAAGTCTGGTTTCCTATAGAAAGACCCACAGATATCCCAGGTACAGCCAGGATAGCACAAAGAGATGCCTGATCTGCTTCCAGCGGTGTCAGAGCTGGCATGCTCATGCCTTAAGTATTTTAACAAATGTAGCCTGTAACTCTTATCCTGGACTGGGCATTGGAAGGCTTTACATATTCATTTATGGTGTTTCAATTGTCAAATTGAGGTTGCTGAGAAATCTCTAGTCAAGCTAGTCAAGAAGTTATAGTAATGTTGTGACTATAAAACTGAACAGGAGTGGGGTTTGTCCTTGCCCACCAAGCCTAGGTTGCCTTCTTGCGGGTCATGAACATCATTCTCAGTCTGTGTAAGTACATGGAGAGGCTACCAAAAGAATATTGAAAAGACTGGCTTGGAGAATCATATACCTCTTTCAGCATGGTCATCACTGTGAATCTTCTTAGGACTCTGGGATAGGCATGCCAGCCACTTATGTAAAAGATTGATTGGTTTCAGCCCTGGAGCATCTGGAGGCATTGTGGAGACAGTTTATGGTAGCCCTGGAGGTGCAAAGCACCTTATACCATGCTGAGGTGACCCCATCGGTAAGTGTTAATTGGCTCTGAAGGGAGCCTCATCTGGTCAATCCAGATGGAGATGCAGATTTATCTCCCTAGATTGAAAACACTACAAAAATGCCAAGCCAGCTTCTGAGATGAATGGAATTGATGCTAGGCAATAACAGATTGTCGATATAACGAAAGGTTAAAGAGCAATCAAATGACTTGTACTTCCCCATTCACTATAAGGAACAAAGCGGGAGTCTTCAGCGAGCATAAAAGCAATTTAACTATTCTATTTTGTTTAATTTGAAAAATACTTTAAATGCCCCATGTCAATCAGTTCTTGGGTTTTGGCCAAAATGATAAAGTATAATCAATAATTATAAATAAGCCAGAAGGAAAAATGATGTATACAGATATAGTTTAATTCACACTAAACACTGCCTGTATGCTTTAAGTAAATAATCTAGATCTCTCTTAGAATATCATATACCTCAGGAAAACCCATTAAAATGCATTAACTCTGGTTTCCCCTAAAACTGAGCCTAAGAATTAAGGACCAATTGTTTCTCAGTTTTAAATATTACTATTTTCTTGTTAAATATCTAACTCCTCAGGTGCGGGATATTATATCATAAGACACCTTACACATCAGGAATGCACAGTGATTACAACAAAACTTGATATGTGGCAGTAGCTCAGTATATGGAAGCTGCCATCATTATGCTTAAAAAGGAATTAGAAAATAAATAAATATTTTAGTATGCATCCTCTTTTATTGAAAGCACCTCTCTTCAGCTAATGACTGTCACTGTGGTTAGAGGTGATAATGATTTATAACTATTACTTATCCGTTATTAGTCACTGTACTAAATACTTTATACAGGTTTATGAAAGCTCTAGCCTCAGAACCACCCTGCAGAGTAGCTATTCTTAACCCAATTCAACTACCTAAGTCTCTAAAATATTTAAAAGGAGAGAAAACATAATCAAATATTTCAAACAGTGAAATCTTTACATCATTTGTTTGTTAGTCTGGGTTACAGAGTAGCATTATTCATGACTCTGCTTGTATAAGTATGCGCGCATTTTTATGTTTTAACACCCGACCGGACACATGGGAAAAGTTTAATTTTTACTTAGGTGACTTGTGAACAATACCCACAATACAAGGAGCTATACTCAGCTCTTGGAGACAGATGGGATCAGCTACCACAGAGAGAACAGAGACAAGTCGGGACACAAAACCCAGACTATTTCCTTGACCCCTTTGATGTTCTCTGTACTCCAGCTTGGATTTACACAGTGAAAGGGCTGGTATAATCACGTCTATTACTGCTGCTTCAATATGCCTAAATCGAGCTGGTGAGGAAATTGTCCTCACCTTGACTATCCCACTCAATAAAAATTGTTAGGAAAGGTTGTAGCTTAAAAAGGTGATAGGAAAACTCGATCAGTATGCCGGGCTCAGCGCAGAGGTTTAATTATTAAATATTGTGGTTGCTCATGTGAAGAAAAATTAAATACGTGTGTTTGTTTGACATGTTTTTCACTAGACAGCCTCAAATGCAGTATAAGGACTAAGGGATGGGACCGTTGACAGCTGAATTTTCTATTTTTTGTTTGTCCTTCATCCTTACATATAGGAACTCATTTTAAGAAACAGACTTGTTTGTTTTTTCTCCAGAACAAAGTATTTATTTATCTAAGAATTCCCGGGGAAATAAGTATTTAACATCTAGGTGAGTTTTCTATGTAACTGAGGCTTACCACTGTTAAAGCCAAACTTTTTTTAAACCAGTTTGATCAACATTTTTCTAAAACCTCAATCTAAATAACTGAATCCTTTAAAATCAAATTCTTAAGTAAGAACAAGATAATGTTTGTAAATAATCAGTCATGTCCCTTGTAAAGGCTTTCTAAATTCAAGTGCTATAAATTGAATCTAATTTTCCAATGAAACAATAAGCCAGTTTTATATCCTTAACCAAAGGCCTGTTGTGGATTGATGCAGAATCATAAACATGATATTTCACCATCTCTGATCAATCCATGTTATAGTTTAAACCACAGAGATTCACACATTAAAACAAAACAAAACAACAACAAATTTAGTATGTTACAGAAACTTGGAATAATGTGCTACTATATAATAGTCAACATTTAGTGTATAAGTTCTAAATTCTGTCTGTAAAAAGAAAACCTGACATAAAGTAACACCTTCATTCAGAACAACTTTAGGGAGATTTCATAGCAATCATTGAGGAGGGTTTTGTCGGGGACATGGGACTAGTTACAGCAGTTTTTAAAACAAGCTCTGGAACACATATTGTGGTGCCTTTTAAAATTTCACTGCATATTTCTCTATGTCAAGTATAGACATTTAAGATAAAATCATTTTTTTTCCACCCTTGAAATTTTTTAGTTGAAAACTGTTATTCATCAATACAAACACCTTTAATTTCTGCCTTTATGAAAGTGAGTACTGCATTTCAAGTATGATATTTGCATTCAATTTTATATCATTTCATTACCCATTATTGAATTGCCTTTTGTAGGAACCTCAAAAGCATGTGATATTACATTTAACCATAAGTGCACAGAATCAACTATCTTTGCCTCTTAGTCAAACACTTTTGTACAGCTATTTTAAAAAACTTATTCAAGTTTTTTAATGTGTGTCATTCTAATGTGCTGAATTATTATGTATAGCCCCACCAGACCAGCAGTGCTATGAGAGATGTTAAGGGTAAGTGGAGATAGTTTTATGGGTTTTGTTTGTTTGTTTGTTTACATTCCTGTTCAAAGGTTTTTTGTGAAAAATCACATTTTGTGGTATTGATAGTCTGATTTTTTTAAATTGAAGTTTACTGGGGTGACAATTGTTAGTAAAGTTACATAGATTTCAGGTGTACAATTCTGTAATACATCATCTATATCTCACGTTGTGTGTTCAACACCCAGAGTCAGTTCTCTTTCCATCACCACATATTTGATCCCCTTTATCCTCATCTACCGCCCCCCTCCCCCCTTACCCTCTGGTAACCACTAAACTATTGTCTGTGTCTATGAGTTTTTGTTTCTCATTTGTTTGTCTTGTTCTTTTGTTGTTTTCAGTTTTAGATACCACATCAGTGAAATCATATGGTTCACAACTTTTTCTGTCTGACTCATTTCACTTAGCATTATAATCTCAAGATCCATCCATGTTGTTGCAAAAGGTACAATTTCATCTTTTCTTATGGCAGAATAGTATTCTATTGTGTATATCTACCACAACTTCTTTATCCATTCATCTATCGAAGGACACTTTGGTTGTTTCCATGTCTTGGCCAATAGTCTAATTTTGAAGATGATTGCTAACATAGGACACTAATGTAAATGCCTTAAATACTTAAATACCTAAAAATACTCACAGAGGCTATCAAGAACCAAGAAAGAAATAGACCAATTAAATTAAAGCTAGTATTGCTAGGAATCTTGACAAACTAAGTGCCCAGCTGCAGAGGCCAAATAACCATTCAGCCGCCACAGATTGTCAGGGGTTGTTTCCAGGAAGAATCAAAAAGGTCTGTAATCCCTTAGAAAACAAGTACAGATAGTCTTCTTTACTATTGTTAAGCTTACTATTTTTCATCTTCAGAATGGTGCAAAAGCAATACACATCCAGTAGAAACCGTACTTTGAATGTTGATCTGTTCCCAGGCTAGTGATGTGCAGTAAGGTACCCTTGTGATGCTGCACAGTGACAGCAAGGCACAGCCATGTGATCATGAGAGTAAACAACAGATATTCTACAGTGTACTGTGTTGCCAGCATATTTTGTATATTGTGTGCGTGCATGTGTGTGTGTGTGTGTGTGTGTGTGTGTGTTTGCATCTCATCATGTATAGAAGATGTCCATCTGTGTCTGTTTCTGGTGAGGAGATGGAGGAAATTAATCTAAAGATGAAACGCAAGATCATTTCCCAACTGTGGTGTTCTGAGCACGTTTAAGGTAGGTTAGCCTAACCTACAATGTTCAATGTATTAGGTGTATTAAATGTACTTTCAACTTACAATATTTTCAACTTTCAATGGAGTTATCAGGACATAACCCCATTGCAGGTTGAGGAGCATCGGTACTGAAATCAAAGTACTGGTTCTATGTACTGCAGATATGTACTATTTTAATTTCTACACAAGATTACCATGTGTTAAACTGAAAAAAAAAATCCGTGTTTTTGAAGATGATACAAGGGTTTGGAAAACATCTGTCTAATCTTTGTCTTTGAAGGGATCAAAGCATTCTTAAACAAAAGAAAAAACACATTAAGACAGAAGTCAAAGAAAAAAAGATTCAGAAGTAGCAAAAAGAGAGAATAATCAAAGTCCAAAAAGTTTGAGAGTGGAGAAATGTGACACTATGACAAACATAAAAGCAATTGAAAATCAACAATATTAGAGAAAAGGTATTACAGAAAAATTCCTAGTCTCCAGTTATGGCAATACAGAGGTATACCTGACATTCTCCTGGTAAAAGCATGTAGAAATGTGAAAAACAGTAATATAGAAAGTATTCCAAGTATTTTTCTGAGTTTTTAAGAATCAAAGTTGGAAGGAAAAAAAGAAAAGAGGGAACTGAACACAACAGCTATTAGCTAAATCAGTGGTTTCTGTAAAACAGGTGATAAAAAGTAGGGTAAGAGGGTTAGTTCAGGAGTGGCAGTCAATATTTCTAACCTAAAGACTTTGGTTTTAAAGTCTATATGTAAAGAAGAAAAGAGCCATTGTACTTCCCTGAATAAGTAGGTGGAACACATGAATAAAGGCAGTATCCCCAAAGAGACACACCGTAAGAATGGACCAGGGAAATTCTGCCCACCACCACAAGGAAATATTCAGGCAAGTGTTTCTGTCAGGATTCTGGATGATCTAAAACAAATTAAATAAATAAATGAAAGCTCCTCTGAGAATTCTGTCGCTGTCCCTATGTTAATTTGAAGTTTGAAATTACAATCTCATTATGCTCTGGAAAACCAAAATCAAGAAATAAATTTAAATATTCATCTTGGGCTGATGATACCAGTAAGGCTCCTGGAAGAATATGAAATCACTACAGAGAGGTAAACCATTCATTCAGGTCACACACAATTCCCATTGATAAAGTTACAGTGAAGATGAGTTCACCCTTCAAAATTGTAAAATGCATTAAAAGAAAATTCATTATGAGCTATAGTCAACAGAAAAAAACAAACAGGAGGATTAGAAATCCAAGAACTTAAAAAGCAAAATAATCAGATACCTTAAAATATGCTTTAAGCAAAGGCATAAGTAAATAAATCACAAAAGAAAATACACATATACACAAAGCTCAGAAATAGGAAAAAACAGATGTGAAAAGAATTTAGCAAAACAACAACAAACCCTACGAAAGAAACATATGATTATTGAATTAAAAAAAAAATACAGTAGACATAGTTAAAAAGAGGACTAATGAACTGGAAAAACAGTTCTGAGGAAATTACACAAAATGAAGCACAGAATGATCAAGAGATAATAAACATAAAGAAGAGTTTAAGAGATGTGGAGGGTAGGATGAAAGGATCATCTTACTTCTGATAACAATTACACAAGGAGAAAAGAGGTAAATGATAGAAGAGACAATATGCAATGAGATAATAGCCCAGTTTAAAGGACAAGCCCTAAGTAAGATAAATAAAACTAACATGATATAGTAAAACTACTGAATATCAAAAAGAAAGAGGTGTTAAAACAAGCCTAAGACAAAAGAAAGATTATATATTAAATAATGACATTAAAACTAATAACCAATTACTTATGGCAACAGGAAAGAACAGAAGAGAATGAAAAATAGCTTTTTAGTACTGATAAAAACAGCTGTCAACTTTAAATTCTACAACCACATAATTATCATTTACTATTAAAGATGAAATTAAGATTTTCAATAAAGACTATGTTTGCCATTAATTATGATCCCTGAAAACTACTAAATATGAAACTCAGGAATAAAGAGAGAATAAAAGAGAGAGCTCATATTAAAATACAAAATGAAAAAAAAAATCCTAGGAAATATCTACATACACAGCAGTTAAAAGAACAATAAATTCTATAAAACAAATACAAACAAACATATTGATTTTCTGAAATCCAATGGAATCAGCAGAGCGACTCAGAACAGACAGCTTAACAAGTTTTCTGGGTAAAAGTAAATTCACAAATATTGATTAACTAACAAACATAAAAGTTATTCTGCACTCTCAGTAACTACCTAGAAAATATAACAGAAAATAAAATATGACTCTAAAATGCAACAAAACAAATCTATAAATTAATCCAGCAAAAGTCTTTATGGAGAAGATTTTTAAAAATCTTTTAAATGGCATAGAAGTGATTCCAAATAAATGGAGGGATATGGAAGTCCTACAGAGGTTTTTGCATTTCCTAGCCCACCAGCCTGGTCTTCTGCATGCTTTGCATATTTTTAAACTGATGTATAGTATTCAATTGCATGAAATAGTTGTAATTCTGACCTCCACTTCAACTCAAAACACCAAAAGGTAAAAGTATTTCTAATTAATACCTGAAGATAAACTGTAGGAAAATTGATTTAATTCCACGTATACTTGTCTCATTACATAAAGATCTTACTCTGAGAATGTGATAGTCTCCTCTCTTCAATTCAAACTCTCCTGAAGTGCTGCATTTACTGTATGAGTATAGCACAAGGACAGACCACAGTCAATTACTTTTTCTCATTTGAAAGGACATCTTAGTTGCTAACAATTTATTTGATTTTTCCTAGACAAAGCAAAACACTGTAAGTGTCTTTCTGTACACAGTTGCAAAAATTTCTCTAGCAAATTTATGTAGATTTGAAGTGGTATAATAAGGGTATATGAACCTTCAATTTTATAATATGTGTCAAATTTTAAGAAAGTTCCAGTTCCACATTCTTTCCCAACACTTGAATTTAACAGACCTATTAATTTTGCCTGCCATTGAAATTAATCATCTTTTAATGTAATTAATGACTACCCAGATTATCTCTTTTGTGAATTAATCACCAGACATTTTTGCCTATTTTCAAAAGAATACTTCAGTGAGAAATCTTTGTATATTTTGGGTAATAATCCTTATTTGGACATACATTTTATAAATATTTTCATCTGGTTATGGCTTACCTTTTAACTATGGTTATTATAGTTTTCATCCTTTTTTTTAAATTTTTTAAATTATTTAACTCAGTATTTTTAAAGTTTGTGTTGTATTTATTTAAGAAATCCTTCCATACCTAATATTACAAAGGTATTACCTATATATTTGTCTAGAATTTTAATATTGTGATTTTCACTTTAATTTTTAAATAATCTGGAATCAATATTTTGTGTATTGTATAAGATAGACATGGAATTTTGTGGTTTTTTTTTTTTTACTTTTGGAAAATCAGTTTCCCCAGCATCATTGATTGAATAGTTCATATTCTTACTAATTTTACAGTTCTTTCTCAATCATAAATCAATTTTCCAAGTAGTATTGCTTTGTTCCTCTTTTCTTTTCCATTGGTTTTAATGTTTATTCCACAACCAAAACCTCACTTTCTTAATTAGGAAAACCTTACAAAAACCCTTGATACTTGATCACAAATTACCCTGATCTATTGTTTCTTCTTCAAAATTGCCTTAGCCATTCTTCACTCTTCCCTTTATTTTATAAATTTTAGGATGACCTTGTCAAATACCCCTCCTGAATAAAAATCCTTTTGTGATGTGAATAACATTACATTTAATCCATAATTAATATGAAGAGAACTGACATTTTTAGAACAGTCTTTCAACTTGTAGACACAATATAGCTCTGTAATTGCTCAGATCTTCTTTAATGTCCTCAATAATATTTTACAATTTTGCTATAAAATACTTTACAGGGTTAATTGCTATGTGAATACTATATTTATCTATAATATTTTCTTGTCATTACTAGTGTTCAGGAATTCTGATATATATATATATTTTTTTTTAATGGTCTTATGTTTGCACAACAATCTCAATGAACTCTTATCAGTTCTTAACCTTTGTCTGCAAATCCTCTTATATCTTTTATGTAGATAACTTTACCAATCAATAGCACCCTTTTCTCCAATAAATTTCTCTATCATTTGCTTTATTTTTCTTTTCATATTATTTTAACTAGGACCTACAGTAAAATATTTAATAGAAGCAATGATCACATGAATCTTATCTTATTTTTGCCTAGAACTCTTGCCCTTTGAAATGCTTCCAATGTTTCATCATTAAATTAGATAGTTTCTGTAATTTTTGACAGATCTTAATTAGATTAATGAAGTTTACAAACATGCATAAACATGTTTTTTTCTAACCTAAATGAATACATAGTTTTATTTTAATATTTTCTCTGCATTCATTGACACAATCATAGGTACTTTTCTCCCTTAATTTTTTATAAGGGGTTTTAGAATAAATGCTTTTCTGAATTTTCTGAATATTATTGGTATAACTATTTCTTTTCTGTCCTGAATAAGTTGTAAGATATTAATGATAAATACTATGTATATAACTATATATAACTTATATTTCAGTATCATTTATGACCATAGTAATTTGAATATAGAAAATGTTCAATCATTTTATAATTAAATAATTGTTAATATGAAATTTTAAAAAGAGAGTTCTTACAATGATATCAATATATTAACTCCCAAAATGAAATTAAATATGGGGTATAGTCTGAGGAATGCTATGAAGCTATATTAGAAACCACATAAAAAAGATATATAGGCCTTTTGATCAAGAAATATGAGGTGATGACAAAAGATAATAGAAAAAATTGTAAAACTATTGCCTTTTGTGCTCTCTGCCAAGGATACTCGTACTTTTAAGACTAGAAAGTGGAACAAACATTTGTAGGAGAAAACTAAAACTCGAGATAATTAAGCCATTAGAACAACTAATCAAATCAAGTTGTTTTTTTTTTTTTTACCCAGAAAGCTACATCTTAAATTAATGAGAGAATTTGTAGATATAGTTGTAGCATACATAGGACAAGTGACCAAGACAAGAAAATAGATTTCTGATTTCCAAAGCAAAATAGTATATCAGAAACTATTGACTCATTACATTTAAATTAATTTCAGGAAAAAAAGATCATATGGATTATTAAACACAGGACTATGTGCAAAAATAAAGAGAAGTTATACCTAGAAAGCACTATAGGTTCACTATAAATGTACTCTACAAAATCAATGTTATTCATTTCCTTTTATTAGAGGAAGTACTGAAAAGACAAATAAGGGGAAGAATAGAGACGTCATATAAATGAATTTTTGTGAGGTATTTCATTTGATAGTATTTGGAACAAGACAGAGAAGTATGGACTTAGGGATAGTATAAATACATGGAATTGCATTGAGCTGAGTGATTTTACAAAAGGTTTATGAATAATGGATTAATGTCACCCTGAAAGGAGATCTCTTGGAATTCCTATATTTCATTTTTGGTCCCAGTTCTATTCAATATTTTTATCAATAACCTGAAGAGGGAAACAGATCGTATATTAATTATAGACATTACCTAAAAGTGGTAAGAGAGTTCATACACTGAATCATATGCATCCAGCTTATAAGAATTAAATATAGGGCTTTGGGGATTTTTTTTTCATAAATAAAATAATGAATTAATTAAAAATATCTAAAAATATTTCAAGGAGCTAGAAAAGCTGAGTTAATTTGTGCAATTAAACAACCATAAATATCATCTTAGATTAAAAATGTATAAAACAAAATAAAAGTTACACATAATGAGCTGCACATGCCATCAGCATTTGGGGTGTAAAAGCTATAGAGATTCTACCTCATTGAAAACCCCAAATGACCAAAAACCTAATGTTTCCTTTAAAAAACTAATGCAATTCTAGGCTATGTATACTCTATATAATCACTTTGTTTGACTCCGGTCATTTACAATATTATTGTTCCATTTTTAGTTTTTTAATAAAATGTAGATAATTGGAGCACAGAGGTAAAAAGGAGAAGTCAATTTGTTTTCTCTTAGGAAACAAAAGAGCAACTATTGCTTTTTAACTGGAGGAGATCAGATGGCATGTAAAAGCAGTCTTTAAATATTTAAAAGATAACAAGAGTAATTAAATCAGTTATGAGTGTCTCAAGAGGAGACACATTTGGTAAATATAACCAAATCATGTACTATTACCATGAGGCAAAATTTGACTCAACATGCGGAACTCAGATGAATTTTAGCCGTACAATAAAACCCAATCAGCTGTTTTAATTGGTAGCAATTTCCGTATCACTGGGAAGATTTCAGTTATATTGTGCAGGCATCTAAGCTGGAGTTAGAGCAGAGATTTACATGGTAAATTTCAACTCCGATATTTTTTTAATTTATGATAAAGACAATTTTTTACTTACGGATGGATTTGCCCTTTTTTCTATTACTATATTTTCAGTTGGTTAATATTTACAAGCAACATTTTTATGATCTGACAGTTGATAGTTTTATGACCTGATTATCTTTCCATTGTCAAAATTGGTAGGGGAAAAAAATCTTCATCTCAGAATATTTTCAAGATCTGAACTTCTGTTTTCTTTCAGGTTTAGTCTGAAAATACCAGAATGGTGAAATTCTAAATATGCTGAGTCATCAAATGATCCAGTACAAACTATTAACAAACTTAACAATGAGTTAGTTATTAAAAAGTGTAGGAGAGCTCTTGAATATTTTTTTTTTTTTAACTTTGCTTTATTTATTTTAAGTTGTGTTTTTCCAGGACCCATCAGCTCCAAGTCAGGTAGTTGTTTCAATCTGGTTGTGGAGGGCACGGTTCACAATGGCCCATGTGGGGATCGAACTGGCAACCTTGTTGTTAAGAGCACTGGGCTTTAACAAACTGAGCCCCATCTTGAATATTTTTTTAACCAAGAATAGAAAAATGGGTTGGGAAGCTAGTCAATATAACAAAGCACAATATAACTAATCAAAATGTATGTATAAACAAAACAAATGTAAGGAAAGTTTTAATTCAAGATCACAATCTAGAAGTAGACAGAATTCAAATTGATTAGTGGAAAAAACCTATTGGTGATAACTGATCCACTTTAAAACTGCATTCTTAACCATAGTACTACATGCTTTAAACTAATATCTATATAGTGATAGAGTGTAGAATAAAATGACAAAAAGGTAAATTTTATAATAACATAATTCTGTATCATTAAACTATTACTGATTTTTGTGCCTAACATATGACAGACACTCTTTACTCACATATCATACAATCTTAAGAAGTCAGTAATAAGTTAAGTCTAACAAAGTATGCAAATTTTTATACAGGATTTATTATAATAGTGTTTTTAGTTAAATGTAGTGTTTGACATTTTAATTAAAAAAGACAGTTTTACCTTTGGGATTACAATATAAATCTTCTTGATTACAATTCTTCTCTGTAACAATAGTAAAAACAATTTATTGTATGGATTTCATAACATCTATATTAATTTCTCAAAAGAAATATTTTCTCTTTTTCTGGGTTCTCGTCTATATATACAGAGCCCTAGTTTAATGCATTCTCTAATTCATAAAGTTTCAAAACTCACAACATTCTAATATAAGCAGAAAATAAAATAATAAATAAAAGAGAAGGACTGCTGAAATTTGACACTTTGTCAAAAACAAGAAATGATAGCTAATATCTCCAAAAAAGAGAAAGTAAAAAAAGGCACAAAAATATTTTATAAAATAGATTAGGGATACTTAGTATGAGCATAATCATTCCTTCACACATCAATAACCCCTGAAGAAAATACAGTTTTGTTTAATAATTAAATTTTTAAATAATCACTAGGTGATCTATCAATCAATTCTTAAATTGAGAGTCATACCTTATTTAATAACAAATTTTTTATTTTTGAAGATATGTTTCAAATAACTGATGCCAGAAAAATAAGCTTTTGTTTTAAAATTAATTGTGAATTCATGCCTTAAAACAATTTGTTGACCATCTTGGTTGAATTACCAAATAATTCAAGGTTGGTGTTTTTTAAAGATTTCTTTTAAATGAAAATTACTTTGCTTTACAAAAAAAGCACTTCCAAATTTAAAAGAATTTAGGCAATACAAAAAAAGTACTAAAAAGCAAGTTGAAACAAGTTACCTAGGAATAAATATCTTACACATATATACAATATTAATAGAGGATGTGTGGATAAATGGATGGATAAACAAAATTATTTGTGTAAAATTGGAATATTATATATGTTATTTTAATGAGAATAATTAAATTTAGTTCTATTTGGTGGGAAAAGGAAGACACATTTAATAAATATGGAGAAATTTTAAGCACCATATAAATATTTATTTACCATAAAAGATAGTATTTTGATACAGTAATTGATATAATAGATGAAGCATTTTCTATAATTGTATTTTGTCAGTTTCCTTACATTACAGTTTTGTTTTATTCATTTATTTGCTATCGTACTTGGTTGCTTACAAATTGTGACCTTTTAAAAAATTGTGCATTTTATCATAATGAAATGTCTTTGCATCCTGTTTAGTGCTTTTGTTTAAAGTACAATTTTATTGAAGTATAAAATATGTACTGAAAAGTATACAAGTAATAAGTATACCACTTGATGATTCTTCAAAATTCACCAACCATGTAACCACCAAAAGATCGAGAAATAAAAAGTTACCAGCAATCCATAAAACTCACTTCTAATCACTACCATATTTGAAGTAACTGTCTTCCCAATTTCAATCACTGTAGGTTGGTTTTGTCCGCTTTTGAAATCCATATAGATAGGGTCTGGCTTCTTTTACTCACTGTTTGTGAGATTCAGACATTGCCCTGCATGTACAAGTATTATGTTCATTTCTTCTTGCTATAACGAATTTCTTTATATGCTATAATACCAATTTATCCATGTACTGATGACTGATTTTTTTTTTCAGATTTTATTATAAATAGTGCTACTATAAACATTCTTAATCTGTTTCATGATGATGTTTCATTTGTATTTGGTATATGTCTAAGAGTGTAATCATGGGTCAAAGGAATTATGAATCAAAGTAGATGGCCTCAAAGAGTTTTCCAATGTGTCTCTGGACTGAGTTTTTAAACTCTTTCATACAATGTACAAACAATAGTATGTTTACATAGCTGCCATGCTATTTTCTTCTTCTTGCACAGAACTGACTGCTTGGATGTTCTATTTCTCTTACATAATATATGACTTCCTAACTGTCCTTTATCTGACAATAATTTGTATTTCCTGGTGAGCCAAAATTTAAGGGCTGGATATTTCATGTTCTGTTCATTTACTTTATATCTTGGAGACACAGTTGAACAGGGAAGAGCTCAGGGGAAGTTGTGCAGGAAGTGTTAACACTTCCTGGGCTTCTTTTTCATTTCAGAGGTTCTGTTAAATGTCTTGTACCAAGCACTTTTCCTATTTGTGAGGGTGTTAAATCCCAGTAGGAGAATGCCTTTTGTCAAATACGAGGTCAGACAATTAAGTTTGCAAACTCATCCTAGAAAAAGTGCTACATACCTCATGAATATCACCACGGTAACCTTCGATGTACTCCCCTTGGGAAGCTATGCACCGATGCCAGTGCTTAGTCCACCCTCAAAGCAATTTTGGAACTCTTTTTCTGGAATGGCCATCAGAGCTGTCATCATATTACCCTTAATGTCCTGAATGTCATCAAAATGTCTTCCTTTCAACATTTCCTTTATCTTCAGGTAAAGAAAGAAGTCATTGGGGGCCAGATCAGGTGAGTAGGGAGGGTGTTCCAATACAGTGATTTGTTTATTGGCTAAAAACTCCCTCACAGACAGTGCCATGTGAGCTGGTGCATTGCCGTGATGCAAGAGCCATGAATTGTTGGAGAAAAGTTCAGGTCGTCTAACTTTTTCAGGCAGCCTTTTCAGCACTTCCAAATAGTAAATTTGGTTAGCTGTTTGTTCAGTGGCTACAAATTCATAATGAATAATCCCTTCTGATATAAAAAAAGGTTAGCAACATTGTTGCAACACGTTTGTGACTTTAATTGTCAGACCTCATATAGTATATACTTCTAGAACATTTACTTTTATCCAATAGTCAACCCTGTTGGTTATTTCAGTATACAATGTACTGATTACAATTGTAGGCTGTAGTATCAAATTGGCTGAGTTCAAATCAAATTTCTGTCATCTAATAGCTGCATGGTTTTTACTAATTTACTCAAACTCTTTGCCTTAGTTTTCTCATCTGTAAAAGTGGAATAATAATGTGCCAGCATAAGTTTATTATAAGGGATAAATGAGATAATTTATTTAAAGTATTTGGAACAATGTCTGCCACATAGTAGGGACTCAAACCTGATTTGATGTTTTTGTTTGTGTTTTTTCCTTTGTTTTTGATTTGTCTTTGTTTGTTTACTATGATCCATTACTTCTCGGGGAGAAAAGACAAAAGATGAGAATATTACTATTGGCCGATTTCAGCCTTGAGAGACTTAAAATACATTCTCTATATTTTCTTGGCCCACAGGTAAAGTTTCTGAGATAGAGGGGAGTGTGAAGTGGGAGAACAAGTTAGCAGCCTTACTCCAACTGTGTTGCTCCAGAATCATCTGTTTTTGAACTTGGCTGATATTTTTCAGTTTTGTGACATTTAGATCTGCTTTTTTTTCTTACTGGGCTTATTTATCAGTAATTTTCTTATTACTTTTGTTCTTATTTGTATTATGAACTATTGGGGAAAGGAGATCTTGTAAAGTAGTTATAGTTTCCTGTCTTATTATATACAGTAGGCCATCAATTCATTTTTAATTTTTTAAAAAAATAATTGAAAATATAATACACATACGGAAAACTACACAAGACATAAATTACAGCTGAATGAACTATCAGAAAATTATAAGCTATATAACTACCAAGCAGGTCAAGAGAGCCCAAACTGCCAATGCCCCCAGAAAACCCCACATATCCCTGAGAGTAACTAGCATTTCCTTCCCAAAGGTAACCACCTCCTTTCTAAAAGTAACCACTTCCTTGACTTTTAATATTATAGCTTAGTTTTTCCTGTTTTCGAACTTTATCTGGATAAAATATCCAATATATAGTTTTTGTGTTTGCCTTCTTTTATTCAGACTTATGTTTGTGAGGTTATTATTTAGTTGCATATATGTACTTATAGTTTATTCATTTTCATTGCTATCAAGTGTACCATTATATAACTATATCACAATTTATTTATTATGGCCATATGGATTGTTTTCATTTAAAGATTATTATAAATAATGTTGCTATGAATACTTTTACATCTCTCGTATCTCTTTTATATCTCTTGCATCTTTTTTGTATCTTTTGTATCTCTTGGAGAAATATGCATACTTTTCTCATGAGCATATACCTGAGCTAATAACTGTGGCATAAAATATGAACATATTTCAGCAAGGCAGATATTACATTGTGAGCATCAAGATGATCTACAACAACATGGGAAAATCAAAAGCAAATAGAACTTACATGTAATCTTGTGTCATACAGAGAATACCTGCTAGTGCGTTATATAAGCCTGGTCCTTTTCGTAAATAAACCACTTATAAGTGGTTGGTTCAGAAACACTCATGTCACTCAAAGATAGGGAATAATCAAAAAAAGAACCAAGAGAGTCTCTGTGAAAAAATAGAAAATAATTAAAAAAAAACAGAAAATATAAATAAAAGACTTCAATGTAGAGTAGAAAAATGTATCACAAAGCAGATGAATTCTGTAAGCTAATATGTAAGCAGGAATTTTAAAGTACAATATAGTCATCTTTATCAAACAATATTAGAAATGAAAGATATAAAAGAGAAGACGGATTAAAATGACAAGCAAAAAATGAAGATGCCAAAATCAAGAAAGAAATGGATCAAATAAAAAACATTATCAAAGAAACTAAGATAAAATTAGTAGAATAAACACTATTAACAATAGTGTGATAAATATAAAAGACAGAATTGAGGAAAGCAAGCAAAATGAAAGTCAATGGAAAAAGAGTTTTAAAAGATTAGAACAATGAGAATATGATTTGGGAAACAAGCGAAGATCTAATATAGCAATTGGTATCAGTGAAGAAGAGACTTAAAAATAACGGAAAAGAAAATCTTAATTATAATTCAAGAATACCTTACAGAAAAGAATTAATGTATCTATAGATCGAAATAACATAAAAGACTGGCATAGTAAAAATGAAATATAGTCTACAAAAATACTGGTCTTCAAAGAGAAAGATATAATGTTTTAGCCATTGAAGTAAAGAAAAATCAAGACACAAGCTATGACAGATCAGCACAGATTCAACCTGTGATAAGTTGAATTAGAATAAGCTGGCCTCACATTTTCCTACAAGAAGAAACAAATCTAGAAGATAGAAGAGAATGGAAACAATCAATGACTATAAAATCCTCAAGAAAAAAAAAGTATGATTTTAGAATTTTATACACAAACTATCATTCAAACAGAAAGTTGAACTGTTTTGCACTTCGAAGAATACAGGGAAGATAAGTTTCCATAAGTTTCTAATAAAGAATCTACTAGAAGACAGAAAGAACAAGTTGAGTCAACCAAGAAATCCACAGGAAAATAGAGGTATAAGGAATAAAACAAAAACCAAAGGGAAAATTATGGTTGTATAACATAATGCAAATATTGTTATGAGAAGTTAAGGAAAAAATTTTAAGGGAAGTGAGAGATAATAGGAAGTAGGCTGATTTCCTTTTTTTTTTTTATAGCCGAGGTCAAAGACCACATTGAAAGCTGACAATTCAAGCAGTAGTGATCTAAGTACAGTTTTTCTGCTATAGTGCATGCTTTGTAGTGTAAGTCAGTTCATAGGTTATTGACAAAGGAATGATATCAATATGTGGAAATCACTTATCTCATAACTGATTTTGTACACATGAGTAGAATTACGACAGTATAATTAAAAATTTCAGTAGAAGGATAAAAGCCCTTAGACACCTTACTAGTAGGAGGAACACTTACACATATTTGAAGAAAATTAAAACAGGCAACAACACCCAAAAAGGTACATGTTGTCATCTTGTAGCAGGTTAAACTGCTTCCTAGATATACCACGTGGCAAGGCAACTGGCTGAGAACTCCATCTCCAACTGGATTGTATCAGTATCCATCAGGCCAGCTCTAATTAAAGTGCTAACACCATTTGTATTTCATTGTTTTGGGTATTTTAAATATCAACTGTCAGTCTCTAGTTACACTGAGCTGTATGTTCTGTTATTTCATTGGAACTAATTATTGTTTTTGTTAGTCCTCTTGTTTGAATTGGTTTGGGTTACCTTCTTCTAACCCTATTCTTCCCAGAAGTCTTGTACTTTCTAGAAAGCAATTTCGCAGAATACAAATTTTCAAAATTGAGTATAATGTGTCATAGCCAAAATGATTTTGCTTTTAAAAGTGTATAGTTAACACCAAGAGCAATGAGTTTATCAACTAAAATAAACAGTGTTTATGGAGGAGGAAAGAAGTGGAATTAAATAAAGTCTATCCTTGATCATTGTAGGTCAGAGTTTATTTCTACAGAAATAGAGAATTCAGTGATGTGTGTGTGTATATATATTATATATGGCAATCAATGGAATAAAAATATATAATGTCCAAATTATCAGAAGAAAGGCACATAATTAAAACAAAAAAGAAGAAAAAAAAGAAAGATTCATTTTAAAGAGTTAAGAAATTAAGATAGCACAGTATTATGTAAAATAACAGAAATAAATCTAAACATATTTATCATACCAATTTGTACAAATGGGATAAACTCACTGTTCAAAGAACTCTAGACTTCCTCTTATTGAGACAAAGCTTGTAACAAACCAAACATCCCACCAAAAATAACCGGAAAAAACCACAACAACAAAAACTAAAGTATAAAAACATCCGTTTGAAGGTAATTAAAACAGGCAGTATTTGAGGGTCCAAGATTTCAGAGAGAAGGAAAGCTCACTAAGATGAAGTCAACATTTTGAGTCCCTTTCACTGGAAGCCAAAGTGTCCATAATAATTGGAGCAAAGGATGAAGCTGATGAGCCAAGAGGAGAGCTGAGCAGAGAGCAGTAGCTGAGTAGAGCTGAGCAGTGTCACAGGGCTGAGGGAGATGAAAAGTGGAGTTCAGCATTTCTAAAGTAAATTTTAAGGAGCCAAAATTGAGCCAGAAGGGAGGTACATAGAAGGAAAACTGACTCTGTACACCGCTTTTTGTCCTTATTCTGTCACTGATTCCTAAGCACAACAAGCTGAGTAAAAATGGCTAGTTTTTATCGAAAAGCTAAATGGGGCCTTTGGTATTCACAGAGTTTGGGGAAGACAAAAATGAAGTTGTGTTTCCCTCAAAGAGAAGCTCTGGTACAGACTCTCAGTTGGGAATGTTGAAGAAATATACCTCGGAATTAAGGTAAACAAGAAATAGAGCAGTTCTCACAAAGGCTAAACCTTAATTTGAGATGATCTGACCCTAAACTAACTGACGCTCAAAGTTAGGATGAATTGTCTCTAGATGAGAATAACACCATCTGTAATTTATATAATTGTATATAATAATGTGTGGTCCTCAATCAAGAATGAACCAGCACACGAGGAACAAGACTGATGTTGCAGTGGTGGGAACAGGGAGCAGAGTAGACACAGGACAAAAGTAATACAAATGTTGGTGTTATCAGCCATGGTCTTTAAAATAATTGTGATTGATATGTTCAAGAAAATACATTATTAGATGGAACATCTCTCCTGAGAACCGAAATCTAAAAGGATTATCAGTAAATATTCCTCTTGCTGTGGGATGTTTGGTTTGTTGCCTTAGGATTAAAAAAATATATTCATTGAAATTAAGAATAAATGGACAGGATCAACCACAGATTTGACACAGCCGATGATGACAAGTCAATTCAAAATATAAGACTGAATCATAGAGAAATAAAAGAATGGAAAATTCATAAAAGAAGATGAAAGATATGTGACACAGAAAAAGATCTAATATGCCTTCTCTATTACAGATCATGCATCGTTCAGCTGCTGTGTTAGCTGCTAACATCTCACAACTCCTTCCTTTTTCTGAAAATTGCCTTTGGCTGCTAAGAGTTCCGTGGCCAGAAATGATAAGTGATTATATGTTGTCACGCAGCAGCCTACCCGTCTGTCCCCTCGTACCTACCCCTAAAGAAAGGAGAGTCTGTGAGACTAACCCTTTCAGGGACTTTGCTTCACCTTTGTGCTTACACCTTATGTCTCCCTGTTTGGCCCAGGAAGATGGCTGGTCAGCCAATAAGGAGTAAGATTCCCCACGGCGGTGGGGACAACTCACGCCAGGCACAGTTGAGTGATGACCAACAGGAGAACCCACGGGGTTGATAGAGGTGGGCATAGCCCCCCATGTTCCCCCAGTTAAGGAGAGCTTCTGCCTCTGTGGCTGCATTCCTTCACACAACCTGCTTGGGAAGAGATTCAATGGTGTAATAACATCAGTTCTCCATCTATCCATTTCAGTAAGTTTCAGCATAAAGGTTTTGTCCCTTGGGGAGGTACATCCCAAAACTGACAGTTCAGCTGTTTGCAGGCAAGGGTAATTAGTTCAAATCAGTTTCTTAGTACAATGTGTGAAATTCACAGACCTTGGAGTAAACAGGGTTGCTTTCTTGTGTGTGCATCAATAAAAGCCACAAGATGGCCGATTCGGGACTCTCAGTCCTTTGAAGCTGTGAGACCCCTGGCCCCTGTTTCATAACTTTCTTGATTTCTGTTTCTTACTTTCTTAACCCTTTGCTGCCCCTTCTCGTTCGCTCACTGCCTGTGTTGCGCGGGACACGACAATTATATTCTCTGCTAAGTGATGGTCAAAAACCAGTGACGGCTGAAACATGGATACAAAAGGCTGGGTCCATTGTATTAAAGTGAGACAAATTTGTGTTGTCATTTGATGTTCCATACCTCCCTGTGGTCCAGAAGAAGGTTGATTTCAGCAGAACTCAAATTGTTGCCCAGCTTTCTTTTATTTCCCAGTCTTACTTCTATCACTTCCTCCCAACTTACACTTTGATGCACTCCCCAAATAAATCATATGCATAAGAATCTCTGTCTCAGGCTTTGCTTATAGGAAAATCAACTTAAGACATTAATATGCTTTAAAAATATAGGAAATGATGTTCAAAGTATATAAAAATAAAAAATTATAGCAAAAAGTTGTCATCTATAAAAAAAAATCAAACACAGTACTGAAAAATATAATATCTGAAATTAAAAACTCATTGGAAGTTTACAAAAACAGATGAACAAACTAAAAAAAAACAAAAAAAAAACAGGTTAATAAACTGGATACAGGTCAATAGGTAACTCCCAAACTGAAGTACAGAAAAAAATCAATCAAAATCTCATAAAATTTTATAAGAAACATGTGAGATATGTTGGAGTAAGAAGGGATGGAGAAAGAGAATGGGCAGAAGCAATATTTAAAGTGAAAATGGCTGAGCATTTTCTTAAACTGAGAAAAGAAATCAACCCAAAAATCTTAGGGTACCTATAGCAGTATAAATACAGCAAATAAATGTAAGACAGGCACATTATAGTTAAACTACCAAAAAAAAAAAAAAAGGAACTTAAAATTAGAGAAAAGACACATTACCTGCAAAAGAACAGCTATAAGACTTACCCCTCGGCTTTCAATAAAATCAATGGAAATGGGAGAAAAGTAGAACAAAAGTTTATGAGTAATAAAAAAATTTAAAACTACCCAAAAAAATCCTTCATTGAATATGTCCTTCAAAACTAAAGGCAAATACAGTCTAAAACTAAAAAACTTCTGAAAGGAAACACAGGGAAAATATGTGTGATCTTGGGTTTGGGTGATGAGTTTTTAGATGTAATACAAGAATTGATCAACAAAATAAAATTGAATAGTTGGACTGTTTAAAATTAAAAACTTCTCTATCACAGACAGTGGGAGAAAATGTTTACAAATCATATGTAAGATAAGTGACTTGTGTCCAAAACAAAGAACTCAACAATATGAAAACAAGCAACCTAATTAAAAATGGGTAAAAGATTTGAACACCTTACCAAAAAAAGATATATTGAGTGCGAATAAGAATATGGGAAACTGCCCATTATTTGTAAGTAGGGAATGGCAAATTCAAACCATAATGCAATATCACTACACACCTACTAGACTGGCTACAATTCAAAACACTGACAATAAAATTTTTTGCCAAGATGCCCAGTAATAGGAACTGCCATTCATTACTGGTAGGACTGCAAAATAGTACAGCTACTTTGAAAGATTGTTTGGCAGTTTCTTATAAAGCTAATCATAGTCTGACCATACACTCCAACATTTGTGCTCCTAAGTATTTATCCAACTGCTTTGAAAAGTTATGCCCATACATAAACCTCAAAATGTACACTTATAGCAGTTTTATTCATAATTGTTAAAAATGAGAAACAGTCCAGCTGCCCTTCAAGAGGTGAATGGATAAACCGTACTACATCTGTAGCATGAAATACTACTCTACACTACAGTGATAAGAAAAAAATAAACTATTGATATTTAACAACATGAATGAATATTAAATGCATACTTCTAAATGAAAAACACCAAAATGAACAGGCTACATACTGTGTGGTTCCATTTACATTACATTATGTAAAAGGAAAAACTGAAAAACTGATCAGTGAAAAACAGATCAGTGATTGCCAGGGATTTGACAAGGGTAAGGCTTAAAGTAGGTGAGACACAAAGAATAAGTTTGCATGTTGAAATTATTCCATATGATACTATAGTCGTTGATACAACTTTAAGCATTTTTCTAAACTCATAGTACTTTATATCACAATGAGAGAACCTTTATGCTTGCAAATCGAAAAAAAATCAAATGGAGGATTGGGGGCCACTACAAAGGAAACAGACTGTGACAAAAGAATCTAACCATATTCCAAGTGTACAAAGTGGATGAGAAAAAAGGTACTGACCTAAATAACTTTGGAAATAGGGGAGACTGTAAGACTGAAAAAAAAAAAGGACATGTAGATACTCTAGTTGGTAAAGTTTTTCCAAAAAGTAAGGTTTAACAATTCACAATTCTGAAAAGGCTATACAAATTGTAATCAAATACTATGATGAATGTTTAAATTAATATATATATATACACATATATACATACATATATACATATACATATACATATACATGTGTGTGTGTGTGTATGTATATATATATATATATATACACATTATATATATACATATATATATTACAATAAAAGACACATTGCCAGATCTGCAGTTCTGGAAGTCCTCTTTCATGAATGTCTTTAGTTGTGCTGTCGTGGCTGCCTTGACGTCCTGAATTGATTCAAAATGTTTAACTTTCATGGACATTTTTACTTTGGGACAGAGCAAGAAGTTGCATGGTGTCAGATCTGGTGAATAAGGTGGATGAGGACACACTATAATATTTTTATTTGACAGAAATTGCCATACTAGAAGCAATATGTGACACAGCCTTTCCGTTGTGAGCAAAACATATGGTGAATGCTGCTGCCCAGTGCCATCCAATAGAAAGGCAGGGATCTTCAATATGGGAAACTGCGCTTTGAACCTTAGTAACAGTGTGTGACAAGTTTCAACTTGATCGGTGCAGTCAGTCAGGTGTGAGCTACGGTTGAGAGAAAGTGTGTTTTAAAGTGTGCTGTAAATCATCTTCCATCATGATGATGCTCCATGTCACACATCACTTCTGACACAGCAATTTCTGTAAAATAAAAATATTACAGTGTGTCCCCATCCACTTTATTAACCGGATCTGGAACTATGCAACTCCTGGCTCTTCCCCAAAGTCAAAATGATTCAGGACATCGAGGCAACTAGGACAGCACAACTAAAGACATTCACGAAAGAGGACTTCCAGAACTGCTTCCAGAAAGTGGCAAGAACAATGGGTAAGTGTGTTCAAAGTGAGAGGGGAGTATTTTGAGGGGCATTAATGGCAATGTGTCTTTTACTATAATAATTTATTTTTAATTTAAACATTCACTTATTGTTTGATCATACCTCGTACATGTATACTGGAATTGAACAAATAAGTACATGAAAAGCAGATGATGGGAGCCAGGTTTCTCACCATTGCAATGAGAGTTCACAAATAAGGAAGAGGGAAAGGATAAAATGAACGATGTGGTGCTTGATTAGAGTTGAAGACATCAGTATGAACTAATGTTTAGCTTAATATAGATGCAGACATAGATAATGATAGATAATAATAGATAAATTGATAGATTAGATAGATAGATGATAGGTTGGTAGATGATGATAGACAGATGATAGAGAAATAATTATAGATACGTTTGTATACACAGGTTAGTTTACACACAGGTATTTCCTCGTCCTGTCTGCTGAGAGGTCTAAAAGCAATAACATTCTAGTATCAATAAGCACACCTAATGTCCTTATCTTAGTTTATAATACTACTCTCTAAAGAAAAGAACAAAGGTTCCTTGAAAAAAAATGACTGATTCTAGGACTGGGGCATGAGATAAGCCTGGGGCATCTTATCGTGCCAGAAAGTAAGGAAGTACACACATACACACACACACACACACACACACACACACACGAGGGTATGTCAAAGGTACACAGGAGCCACGTGAAAGAACTCCCAATGGTCAAAGCTACAACAATTTGAGCAACAAAATACATCAACAAAATACAAACAAAATAGTAAAATAGTATTAGATTAAAGCCCAAAGTATAAAATGAATACCCTTGAGTCCATATTGACATAAATAAGTGAGGATAGGACAGGACAGGATAGGATAGGACAAACCTCTCATATGGAAAAAGTTCCAAATAATTTATAGAGATACACCTCCTTCAAGGAGGTGGAGGTAAATGCCCCACCACTTAAATGCGGAATGTGCATAGTGATGTCTTTTTAAGGAGCAAAGCTTGGAAAGAGGGGAGGAGAATAAGAACTTTACAGTGAAGAAACCTGACAAATACTACCTCAGTCAGATGATCAAGGTTAAGAACATCAGAGAAGAGTCATGTTAATAGCAAGTTATCTTTGACATGATGTAATGAGAATAGTATTACTTCTGGTCTTCTTTCCAAAACCTTATAAACTCTGGTTAACCACGAGAAAAAACATCAGACAAACCCAATTTAAAGGACATTCTACAAAATAACTGACTAGTACTTCTTAAAACTATCAAGGTCATCCAAAATATGGAAAGTCTTGAAAACTTTCACAGTCTAAAGGAACCTAAGGAGACATGACAACTGAATATAAGATGATGTCCTCAATGGGATCCTGGAAGAGAAAAAGAACATTAGATAAAAACTAAGAAAATCTGAATAAAAAGTAGACATCATTAAGTAAAAATGAAGGTGCAATAAAGATATTCTCAGAAACAGAGGATGGGAAAATTCTTCACTGCAGACCTGTGCTAAAGAAATGAAAACTAGGTATAAGGAAATGATTCCAGATAGAAGCAAAAAACTGCAGAAAGAATTGTAAAAAATATTTTAATAAAAAAATATTGAAAATTATCGATCTAATATTTCATTTCAAGAAGCTAGTGAAAATAAAAGTATATAAAATTCAAGAAATTAGAGGAAAAGAAATAACTATAGGAGCAGAAGTCAATTAGCTATAAAGTAAGCACACAACAGAAAAACAAATCAACAAAGCCAAAGACTTTTAAAAGATTAATGTAATATTAAAACATATGTGTAAAAACAGCGTAACACCTCTTCCTTGAACACTACAAAACATTGGTGAGAGAAAATAAAGAAGACAAAAATAACTGAAGGGATATACCATGTATATTGACCGGTAGACTCAATATTGATAAAATGCCAATTCTCTCCCAAACTAATGTAATTCTGATCAAAATCTTAGCAGATTACTTTATGCCAGCTAACAACTTCATTCTAAAATGGAAATGGAAATGCAAGGACTTAATATAGCCCGTGAAAATTGAAGAAGAAAAACTAAACTGGACGGCATACTATCAAATATCAAAAGTTGTGATATATGAAAATCGAACCATCATGCTATAAGCCTTATACTTATACAGTGATGTATGTCAACTATTTCTTAATAAAACTGGGGAAAAATTTAAAAAGAAAAAAACATTGAACAATGAAACGAACATAAAAAACAAAATTTTAAAAAACAGAAAGCAAAAAGGCTTCCAATAGAAATCGAGATTCATGTTCATGGCGGAGAATCAGTGATCTGTTTGCTTCAACTGAATTATTAGAAACTAATAATTCAAAATTAAGAACTGCCATTGTTATTTTGTAATCTTAGGGACCCAATATTCCGCTAATTTTCTTCCATTTGTATCTTTCTTTTCCCCAAATTATTTGATAGGAGTCTATCAGATAATGATGAGAGATCAATATTCTATGTCAGAAATATTTTTTAAAAATCTGTATTTTTAAACTTGCAATGATGTTCTGACAAGGAAACTAAAAATAGTAAAATAAAAAAGTTTTGTGAAGCTAACAATGAGGAAGACAGTGAGAAATGAGCAATAATAGATAAGTAAACCAGTGAAACAAATTAGAAAGTCCAAAAATAGACCCACTCAAAAAAATACCAACCTGTTTTTGATAAAACACTATTTCAATTCAATGTATAAAGGGTGATCTTGTCAATAAATGGTTCTGGGGTCATATGAAAAGAAATTAACCTTAATCCCTATGTAATACCATATAGAAAAATCTATCCAAGAACCATCAAAATCTAAACATAAAAGGTTAAACAATAAGGCTTCTAGGATAAAACATAGGAGACTATTTTGAAGATCTTAGGGTGGACAACCATTTCTTAAGAAGGATATAAACAGCACTCACAATTAAAAAAAAGATTGAGAATTACACTTATATGAAAAATCATCTTTTATTCAAATTCACCAATGTCATAGTAAAACCACAAGCCACAGACTGGGTGAAAATATTTACAATATACATACATCTGACAAAATACATTTTATATATATATATATATGTATATATATATACATATATATGTATATATACGTATATATGTGTGTATATATATATATATCTATATATATATGAGAGTGAGAGAGAATACCTATATATCAGTAAGTAAAACAGACAACACAACAGAAAAGAAGGCAAAAGGCTTCCACAGAAACTTCAGAAAGCAGTATATTCAAATAACCAATAGGGATATGAAAATGTGTTCAATCATTAATCATCTAGGAAACGCAGATTAATACCAAAATTTAATATCACTACATATTCATCATAATGCTAAAATTAAAATAACTGACTACCAATTATGGTGAAGGTGTAGAGCAATTGGAACTCTCAAATGATGCAGGTGGGAATAAAAAATTGGTTCATCCCCTTGGAAAACTGGCAATTTTACAGCAAACATATGCCCAGCAATTCCATTTCTACATATTAACCCAATAAAAATGAGGGGTTACTTTTACCAACTACACAATCCCAAATATTCAAAAGTCCAAAATTCCATGTTTGAGGTCAGGTAACCTAATACAAGAGACTTCAATGAAATATATCCCACCAACTGTAAGAAAAATACAGGGAGAGGTGGAAAAAATACTGAAGTGATGAATTACACAAATTAGTCATAATCACAAAAGGAAAGCTCCTTTACATACCCATAATTCATGTATGCGACAGAATTGCAAACAGGTTGGTTACATTTGACCCATGATCTGATTTCCATGCTATGTGTGGTGATTGAGATTTTTGGCATGCTCTTGTTCCCTTGGGTAAAAGTTTTTAGAGTATAAATGTTTCACCTCTGGTAAAATGTAACACATTGAATGCTAATGTACTTACTGGAAGGCACTCATCTGGCTTTAGAAGATACTGTATTGAGCAGATCATATGTTGCCCTCAGAAATGCTGGACTGCAAAACTCAAGCTTTTTCAAATAGCCCAAGAAAACTACAGCATCTAATAAAATGCACGTCAATGTCTATTCTCTGAAATAAAAGTTGTCTACCACAAAAGAAGCCATTTAATGCTAGGGAGTTTCCTCCAGCATTGGGGATGTTTTTAATGAGCATTGCATGGTATTCATCGTCCCATTCATTTTGTGGTATTTGAGGTGACCTATCAATAACAAATTAAACATATTATGATTCTAATGAAATCAGCATTTCTTAGATTCCTGACTAAACATCGCGTATTATTTATTTAGTTGAATTGTCACTCAAATTAATGATCTCCATGTCTACTAAAAGTCATGAGGTAAGTGAAATGGAGGTATCAGGCAATTTGTCCACGGCCACCCACAGAGTTGGTTTTTAGAGCCAGTATTAGTTAAGAGAGTTTCCCGATTTCTTACCCCATGTTCATAGACCACAAGACCATACCTCATAACCCAAAATGATGAAATTAAGTACCATAAACTAAAAGAATATTTTATTTTCTCTAACCTTTTCCTTGCCACTCTGGAATGTCATTCATTATTATTTTTTTGTTTCTCTGTGTGTCTGTGTAGATAAAAGACTTTTTAAAAATAATGAAACCAAGTTAAATAATAAACTGTGTCTTCTTTGCTCTATCTTTCCATCCTATAAAAATGGCCTGGGTGCAAGTAGGAGGACAGGGAGAGAACTATAACCACCACTAACCCTTTACACTTGGGATGGGCCTCTGGTTCACACCCATGTCTTCCATGCATGGTGGGAGGTCAGTTTGGTCAGAAGGGTACTTATTTTTAAGACATTGAAAGCTACATATTAAGTGGTTGTGTATGCAGTTAGGAAAAGCATTGGGAAATTTTTTCCCAGGATGTTAAAAAAAAGGGTAAAAATAAAATAAAATGATGGAATTTGGAAGGTACTCCTTAAAATTATAGTGTTCTCATGTAACAAATGGAAGATTATTATTATAGCAAAAACCTGAGAGGAATTAAAGATCCAAATATAAACCCTTTCTTGCTAAAAAGAAAACCAATTCAGAAAAAGGGATCTGAAAATGTAAGAGAAAGAAGTCTGTGTTCCCTTTCTTCCACACCTTCTGTCTTTCTTAGCATACTGAAGAATATTTAGGAGATAGAAGGACACAGTTTAGAGACTGATGGACTATGAATCTGGAGGGAAAAGAAAATTCAGAATGTGTCCCCCAATGTTTTTGGGAGGGGGCAATCAGATGAATGGTAATGATTACTGGAGGGAGAGAGAATTTGAGAGAAAGATAAAGATGATAAGATCACTTTTAATGAAGTAGAATCAAGATACTCATGGAATATCTAGGAGGTGATGTATATATAGCAAAATAGGTACACGTGAGGGTCTGCCATTCTGGGAAGATTTGGGTTGTAGATAAAAATCTGAAAGTTACTTGTTTACAGGTAGTATCTGATGCCATAGGGCAGAATGGGTTTTCCTGGATAGGAGGCTGAGTAGGAATAGGAACAGATTAAAGACAAAGAGCCTTGGGACAAAAACCTTTAAAGGGAAAGTAAAGCCCATAGTAAAAACTGGGAAGGAGAACCAGAAAAGCAAAGAGATAAAACCAAGTAAATGTGACATGTAAACCAAGGGACGGTTGTTCCAAACAGGAGGAAAAAGTAAAGTATGTGAAGCAAGGTCAGGACTCAGATGTGTGTAGAATTGTCTTAGGAGCTAGTAGGGAGGTACATGAGAAGATTTATCCAACGGTTTTTGGCTAAAGAAGAGAGCCACCCTATCAAGAGAGAGGCAGCTGCAGAAGACAATTTTTTTTCATCAGAAACTCTGAAACATGGAAGCCCAGCTGTGTTGCTTTTCATGTCTAGATAACAAGGTGAGAATGAGACAAACAAGTCTCCTATTTCTTCACAAATCACAGTATGGCTGTACAGAGAACTGAGTTAAAAGAGTCACCCATTTAAACTGGTAAGGCTTAGCTTACACTCTTCTACCCACTTGGCTTTAGAAATGTCCATAATTCTGGCTCCAATAATCACACAGATAGACATATAAGGAAAGTTACAATCAATCTCTCAAAGCATCTGCCTTTATGAATGAGAAAAGATTATCTAACTTATGAAATGTCTCCTTCAGAAGAGGTTCAAATGTACTGATCTTTTCTCCAACTGAGATACTATAAATGCTGCAATGAGTTAGAAAACACAGATGGAAAGTCTTATACACAATCCCCAAATCAGAATTGCAAGGTCTTTGGTAATCAGAAATGGGCTTCTAATGAAAGCCATTTTGCAATCCTCGAAGTAACACATAATGTGATTCCTCTAGTAAAAAGATATCCAAACTGTATTTTCAATGCAGGATTAATTTTATGAAATCAAACACCCAGTGGAAAAAAAAAATGCTACCTCCAGATGAGCCACACTAAATGTTTTGGACAAAAGCACTGATTTTTCTCATGATTTTGAGTCAAAATAGAGTTTTAAAAATTGATCACTATTGTTAATAGAAAAACCTTTAGAATCTTTCAGTAGAAAGCTAAGGTCATGTTGATCAATTTAAATTCTTCTAAACTAGTATTTTAAGAAAAATTAACACTAGGGAAATCATCACAAAATGCAACTGTTTAATTGCAACTGTCCACAATGCACAAGACAAACAATTAAACACACAAGTATCCCTGAGAGGTGTTGACCTGAACACAATTCTACTACAACTCTACTAGGTAGCAAGAGTATAAGGTTCTGAAAGGAAAAAGTTAATTTTATACACACACACACACACACACACACACACATATATGGTTAATTATGTGTGTGTGTGTGTGTGTGTATAAATATATATATATATATATATATATATATATATATATATATAAACTCTATAGGTAAACTAGAAAAATGTACTGGCAGTAAGGTAGAAATATGATGAAATTAGAACAAGGAATTTGATTTCTAATACTAGCTGTGCTATTAATTCATTGTATGACCTTGGATAGCTCTTAACATAACAGTGACAGTATTCTCAGCTGTATAATTAGGGAGTTCGTGGCAACTAGAGAATCTCTAAGGCTTTTTTTGAGCTCTGCCATTCCATGTGACATCTATCGAGAGTAGTATTAACCAAAGAATAAATGCATAAGCAACCACAGGTACTGTAGACACATGTAAATAATAACATCATTTTTCAAATCCTTAAAAAGCCCTATGTCAACGGCTTTATATATATTATTATAATTTTTAAAAAACTATTTTGCAGTGTAATTATCATCATCCACATTTACAAATGAGGAAACTTAAATATGAGAAAGTTTAAGTGACTTACCAGAAATTGCTGGTAAACAGCAAAAAAAAAAAAAACACCAACCCCAAAAACCGAAAACAAAAACAAACAAAACCAAAAAACAAGCTTCAAACTTCAACCTGCTAGATACGAAGCCATTGTTCTTCCCAGCATACCAAATATTTTTCCAGATTATGGAGATTGTTGACAAGTCTTGACCAAAAAATGACTCTGTATCCCAGCCTTTATACACTGAGAAAATGAAATTGGACTCCAACTCATAGATTCATAAAACCTTTCATTTCTGGATGTAAAACCTCCTGGTAATTATGACTAGTATAGAGATGGGTGTCGCTCATTACTTGTATTATTGTGGGGACATTGTCAAGTTTCACATTTTCAAAACAAATATGATTATAAAATAAAATCAGGTTAAAAATAAAAATAATGGAACTTTTGAGATATTTGTTTTCAGAACTTTTAGTTATTGCTTTTTCCTTTTTCAGAAACAGATGTTCAAAAGGACTGGTTTCTGATGCAAAATATTCACCTTCCACATGCCACACATAATGTGATTATGAGCCTTGTAAGATATACAAGGCTGGTGTAATACATGCTTTTCCTTAATAGCATGCACCTAAAATTTGCTTTTGTATGTAGGAAAATAAAATTTATAGAACCGGATAATATAGCAGTTTTATTTAAAACCATTTTATTTTTACTAGCTAGGACTAATAAAATCTTCAATGAATTCCATGTTTACTTTGAGAAATCTTTACATGCCACCCTAGTTAGAGATCACAGGTGAACAGAGAGCAAAACTGGCAAATCAGAGGAAACAGATGCCTGGTGTGCTGAAAGGTAATGGTACCCTTTGCGTATGATTTAAATTATAAAGTATTTGCTTCAGAGGGTTATAAAATATTCTGACCAATTTAAGAATGGTAGTAATTTACTATCTTAGAGAGTGGAAACTTGGAGAGATAATGATAATGGGAGATAAAAAACAAGAACTCTTTCTATTGGCTCTAATAACTCTTTTGAGAACCACCTGTTATGAAAATATACTAAGCCTTTTTGCTCTGAGCCACATACAAAAATTTCCTATGCCCTTAGTGAGAAATATGAAAGCTGGGTCACAGTGTGGGATCTCAGTAATTGGTTCAAGCCCTCTCCAGAATTTCTGAGCTTTTAAATCCACAAGATTTTCATATGGAAAATTATATTCTACTGAATCCTTAGTAAGAAGTGTAAAAACGTTTAAAAGCCTCATTGCTTTGGCCAGGACTCCCAATTCTATGTTGAATAGAAGTGGCCTGAGTGGGCATCCTTCCCTTGTTCTCTATCTTAGAGAAAATGTTTTCAGTTTTTCACTGTTGAGCAAGAAGTTAGCTGTGTGCTTTTCACATATGCTTTTATTATGTTGAAATAATTTCTTTTCTATTCCAAGTTTGTTGGAAGTTTTTATTGTGAAATGGTGTTGAATTTTGACCAGTGTTTTCTGCATCAATTCAGATGATTGTGTGTTTTTTATGCTTCATTCTGTTAATGTGGTATATCACATTAACTGATTGGCATATGGGGAACCATCCTTGAATCCCAGGGATAAATCCCAGTTGAGCATGATGTGTCAGCCTTCTAATGTGCTGCGAAATTCAGTTTGCTGGTATTTTGTTGAGGATTTTTGCATCTGTGGTCATCAGATATATTGGCATATAGTTTTCCTACAGTGTCTTTGTCTGGCTTTGGTATCAGTAAATGATGGCCTCATAAAATGAGTTTTGAAGTGTTCCCTCCTCTTCAGTATTTTTTGGGAAGCATTTGAGAAAGATTGGCATTAATTCCTTTTTAAATGTTTAGTACAATTCACAAGTGAAGTCATCTGGTCCTGGATGCATAAAGAAAACATAAAATATACATACGATGGAATATTACAGAGTCTCAAAAAAGAAGCAAATTCTGTAATATGTGACAACATGGGTAAATCTGGAGGACATTATGCAAAGTGAAATAAGTCAGTCACAGAAGGACACATCTTTATGATTCCACTTTTATGAGGTATCTAAGAGTCAAATTTGGACCGGCCTGGTGGCTCAGGCGGTTAGAGCTCCATGCTCCTAACTCCGAAGGCTGCCGGTTCGATTCCCACATGGGCCAGTGGGCTCCCAACCACTAGGTTGCCAGTTCAATTCATCGAGTCCCGCAAGGGATGGTGGGCTCCGCCCCCTGCAACTAAGATTGAACAGGGCACCTTGAGCTGAGCTGCCTCCCGGATGGCTCAGTTGGTTGGAGCACGGGCTCTCAACCACAATGTTTCCTGTTGGATTCCTCAACTCCCACAAGGGATGGTGGGCAGCGCCCCCTCCAACTAAAATTGAACACGGCACCTTGAGCTGAGTTGCCGCTGAGCTCCCGGATGGCTCAGTTGGTTGGAATGCGTCCTCTTAACCACAAGGTTGCCGGTTCGACTCCTTGAGTCCGGCAAGGGATGGTGGGCTGTGCCCCCTGCAACTAGAAATGGCAGCTGGACCTGGAGCTGAGCTGCGCCCTCCACAACTAAGATTGAAAGGACAACAACCATAGAAGCAAACAGTAGAATGGTAGAATTGCCAGGGGCTAGGGATGGGGGAAATATGGAATTGTCCTTTAATGATATATAAAGTTTCAATTATTCAAGATGACTAAGTCTAGAGCTCTCTGTACAACATTGTGCCTATAGTTAACAAAACTGTACTGTACACTTAAAAATGTGTCAAAAAGTTAGATCTCATGTTACATGTTCTTATTACAATAAATGAATGAATGAATAAGTGTATGAATGAATAATATAAAAAAGGTAACCAAGGTTATTCACTGGCACAGATGTCAAGAATAGATCCTTGAGTTACAAAAAATATATATACATAATTTCAAACCAAAAGCCAACATCATGTTTATCAATGATAATTCTAGAAGTGTTTCCATTAGAATCAGGAACTAGTCCAAGATGTTTATGTTCACCATAATTATTTAACACTGTTTGGTAAATACTAATGACTATAATTATGGAAGAGAATATTATTTACACCATGACTATAGACAGGAGAAAAATTCAAAAGGTAGTTAGCTAAGGGCTAAGTTCTCTCCCTCAGGAATATTTATAGTGGATTGACTGAAAGGGGCACAAACACCATGCAATAAAACATCTATCAATTACTTTCATTTCTAGTAGCACGTGGTGGCTTGTCCCTTATCAAACTACCTGTAGCAAAAATAAACATTACAGAATACAGTACTGCATGTCTGTTTTGCTGAGGCAAAATTGCCTGACTTTTCATTTTTTCAGAGTAAATGTTCTTCTGAATGGTGTCAATTGTGTAAAGGGAATTAGCAAGGTTCCATATTCACCTTCATAAGACATTCTCATACAATGGAAAAAAAAGAAACGTATGCAAATCAGGTGCTATAACTAATCCATGGCGATACTATGTATAAATTGGGGCCTGAACTGGGAGAACTTTGCTGATGAATATTTGGGTTGTTTTTCATTTTTGGTCGTGTTAAGTAGTGCTATTATGTACATTCTGGTACATTTTTGCTGAATATACATATGTATTTGAGTATATGCGGGAGTGGACAAGGTAGATCATAAGGTATACGAATCCTGTTTATTGCAGATCAACTGCCTGTTTATTTCCCAAACACTGTTCTCCAAAGTATTTGAATGAATTTACACTTCAACCAACAGTGTATGAGTATGCCAGTTGCTCCAAATCTTCCCCAACAGTTTATACATTCTGTCTTTACATTATAGTCATTCTGATGAGTGTTTAATGGTATCTCATTGTATTTTTAAAAATAAATGTTATGTTTTAAATTTACAAAAAAAAATTGCAAATAGTTCAGAGAGTTCTCATATACCTTGCATCTAGTTTCTCCTATTTTATCTTACATTAGTATAAGATAAAGTATAAGCTATTATAATTTATGCTATAATTTATGAACCAATATTTATACATTATTATTAGCTGAAATCTACCATCCTTCCCCAAATTCCTGACAACCACTTATCTCTTTACTGTCACTATAGTTTTGCATTTTAGATTTATGATTAATTTTAAGGTAATATTTATATATGGTGTAAATCTGAGACCATATCTCCATATAATATAGATGATCCTATTGTCTGTGAGCTAAAGTTTTAATTCTTTGTTTATAACCTGGAATCAATTTACACATTAATATACAGTGTTTCCTGCATCATTTGCTGAAAGAGGTACTCTTTCTCATCATTGCCTTCATATAATCAAAATCAATTTTCTGTGTATGTGTGGGTTTATTTCTGGACTCTAATCTTTTTCATCATCTGCTTTGTGTATTTTTATGCCAATAACATGCTGCTTTGATTTCTAAAGCTTAATAATAATTCTTGAAATCAGGTAGTGTTAGCCTTCCAATTTCCAGAGTTGTTTTGGCTCTTCTAGATATTTTAAACGTCCATATGAATTTTAGAATCAGCTTGTCAATTTCTATATACACAAAAAAGCCCGTTTTGATTTTGATTAATATTATTCTGAATGTATAGATCAATTGGCAGATTGTTGCCATTTTAACAATATTAAGTTTTCTGATGCTTGCAAAAAGTCTATTTATCTATTTATTAAAATAATCTTTAATTTCTCTCAGGAATATTTTATAATTTTAAAGATATAAATGATTCATAAACTCTTTAAGATTTATACCTAGGTATTTTATATCTTTTGGTGCTATTATAAATCATATTACTTTTAATTTCATCTTTTTAACTGAAATTAAATTTTCTGTTAAATTTTTAAATAATTTTGACAATATGTAGAAATAGTTTATATTTGCATATTGACCTTATATCTTATGACTTGATAAGCTTATTAGTTCTTGTAGATTTTTATAGATTCCATTGGATTTTCTAAATAGATGATCATATTGTCTATGAATAAAGCAGTTTAACCTTTATCTTTCTAATCTTAATGCTTTCATTTATTTTTCTTGCCTAATTACATTTGCTAGAACCTCCAGTACAATACAGAATAAAAGTGATGAGATTGGACATCTCTGTTTTGTTCCTAATCTTAGGAAGAAAGCACTCAGTCTTATACCATTAGGTATAATATTAGCCATACTTTTTTTAATAGGTGCCCTTTATCATAATGAGGAAATTCCTTTCTATTCTTAGTTTACTGAGATTTTTTGTCAAGAATGGATATGAATTTGCCAAACGCTTTTTTAGTATCTATTGAGATATTTATATGTGTGAAGAAAAAACCTGCAGTTCTCCTCATGTGTTGGGAAAATCTCAGTTCTTTCCTACTATGTCTTTCTTTCCTGTGTGTCTCCTTTACTTCCTCACAACTGACACTACTTCTTGTTTCCAAATGTGTGGAGGCTTTTCTCACACCAAGCAATTTTTTGTGATACCAGCAGGGTGTCCAACAATTGACCTCAAGTTAACACTATCTACCTGTAGATAAGTGCTCAGTTCCACCACACTGCTCACACCCCAGTTCAGATGCCGAAAGCACGTAGTAGGTCTCCAGGTTACCATAGCTTCTGTCTGACTTTGCTACAAATCAGAGGTTCCCACAACTCCCTCTTTGGTTTCACTTAATTTGTTTGAGTGGCTCACAGAACCCAGGGAAACAGCTACTTATCATACCAGGGATCTGATGAAGGATACAGATAAACAGTAAGTGAACAGATACTTAGGGCAATGTCTGGGAGGGCCTTGAGCACAGTAGCTTCTGTCCCCATGGAGTTGAGGCAAATCATCCTCCCAGGGTGAATGTGTTCACAAATATGGAAGCTCGCTGAACCCTATACTGTTGGGGGCTTCCTCACATAGGTATGATCAATAATTAACTCCATCTGCAGCCGATCTCCCCTTTCTGGAGTTTGGGGGAGTAGGGCTGAAAATTCCAAGCTTCTAATCATGGTTTGGTCATTTGGTGACTCATCCCCATCCAGGAGTCATCCAGGAGCCCATCTAGAATCAAATAATTAGGACAAAAGATGTTCCTGGTGCTCTTATGAGTTAGAAATTTACAAGGGTTTTAGGAGCATTGTGTCAGGGACAGAGTCAAAGACAAGTATTAGAACAAGAGACACTCCTAGTGTTCTCATCAGTTAGGAAATTACAAGGTTCCTGGCGTACATCTCCTAGGTTCCAAGGGTTCCAGGACCTGTATGCTAGGAACCTGGGGCAGAGACTAATATGTATTTTCTATCATCGCACAATATGGTTTTCTTTTTTAAAGTTTTTAATAAGGTAAGTTACATTGACTGCTTTTCAAATGTTAAACCAGCCCTGCATTCCTAGGGTAAACTCCACTTGATCGTGATATAGTATCTTATTAGCCTGTTATTGGATTTTATCTGCTCAAATTTTGTTTAGAACTTTTGCATCTATGTTCCTGAAGTTATTGATCTGTGTTTTTATTTTCTTGTAATAGCTTTGTCTGATTTTACCTCATTGAGAGACTTCAAAAGTATTCCCTCCTCTTAAATTTTGGAAGTATTTGTAAAGAATTGGTATTATTTCTGTCTTAAATGTTCAATAGAATTTACCAGTAAAGCTATAGGGACCTGAAGTTTATTCATGGAGAAGTTTTAACAATTTCAATTTGTGTAATAGATATAGGGCTATTCAGGTTATCTATTTCTTCTTGACTAATCAGTGGTAGTTTGTGTCTTTCACAGAAGATGCCTATTTTACCTGTCTAATTTATTGGTTTAAATTTGTTCACCTATTATCCTAGCAATATCTGTAGAATCACAGTGACATCATCTCTTTTCTCTCTCTCTCTCCTGATGTTGGTAGTGTGTATCTTCTCTCTTTTTTCTTAATTGGTTTAGCTAGAGGTTTATGAATTTTATTTACTTCCTCAACCAATCAGCTTTTGATTTATTTCATTGATTCTTCTCTACTGCTTTTATGTTTTCTATTCCACTAATTTCTATTTTGATTGATATTTCTCCTTTCTTCAGCTGAATTTGGGATTATCTTTTCATTCTCTTATCTCTTATGATGGAAGATGATATCGCATATAGTCTTTTAAAAGAGACAATGCCTGTCTTTGTTATTTCCTAAAGTACAATCTTAAAGCCAGATTATGTGTGAGCCAATGAGAAGATACCTATATTTAAGTCACACTTCATAGATAGCCTACCTGCCTCTAGGTATAGCTCAGACTCTCAGAACTAAAGTATTCTACTAACATAGGGCTTTGGTGTTGTGAGTGATCCCCAAGTAGAATAATGTCTGTGTAGCAGGGACCTTAAAGATCATGTAACTTAACATGGAGGAAAGTGTCTGTATAATGTCACACAGTAAATTGGTAACAAAGCCACAGCTAAAACACATGATTCCAGACTTCATACCTAATTCCCCACTATATTATGTTATTTCCTAACCTTGTCCCATTAAACTGTCATAGTGTTAACCAAATTTAATACCCCACTACAAAATGACATATTTTAGATAACATAATATCACAATTCATAAAATAATACAAATTCAATTTATCATATTTTTAAAAATTGGATTTCATACCTTCAGTGTATATGTCCTCTACTTAAACACATGTCAGCCTACTAATCCAGCAGTTGATTTTACAACCACTTGTCCTTTCAAGTCTGCCGCATAGTTGAGCTCATTACATGAGTTACAGGCAAAGTCATCAAAACCTTTATATATTACAAGGGAAGGATGGTTACTCTTCTCCTTTAAAATAAATAATTTTGATAGAGTAGAATATTTTGTATATTCGGTCTGTGACACAGTTTTTTGTCTGGTAGTGTTCAAAGGAAACTACTAGCTATTTAAGTTAAAAGAATGGAAAAGAGAGAGCAAGAATGACAGAGAGAGAAGAGAAGAGAAGAGGGAGGAAAGAGGGAGGAAGGAAAGAGGGAAGAAGTAAGAGAAAAAGTTCTCTTTGTTTCTTCAATTTTCAACATGAGCTAAAAAAGTACTGAACAGTGTTCTGAAATGTTCTAAAGATTCTATACAAATGAATACAATGCTTCTTCAGAGAACCTAAAAACCCTTGGGTTGTTTATTTTTATCAGCTTAAACAGTTATAATAAGTTACATAAGTAAAAAGGTACAACAGGGACACTAGAAAGATGCCCTTCCTGATCAAAGTAATTTCCCTTATTGATATCAGAATATCTATTAACAGTTCACTCTTTATCGAGCTTTTCTTTCTTTTTTTTTTTTTAATTTATTGTTACCAAGCTTTTCAACATCCCATATCTCTTCTTTTTATAATGAAAAGTTCTCCTAGGGGGAATAGCATACTAAGTTCCTAATATTTTAGTAAGAGTCTACCGGTCAATTTATCCACCTTCCAAAATTGTTAGAAATGAACCCGCTTCTGGGTTATGATTCCTAAGGAGTATAACTTAAGAAGGTTATAACTAGAAATATTAGAGATCATTTAGTTGGGTCTTCTAATTTTATAACTGAGAAAACATACATATTAAGAGAAGGGTTTAAGGTCACATAGTTAGTGGAAATTATAATTTTCTATTATTATTTAAAATATGAGTTAAAGCTATATGACAGCCATCATTATCTGTGCGTGGAGAAGCCAGACGTAGAGGAAAGTACGCTAAAAGAGATAATGAAGCAAAATGGCTAAAATACAGTCACATAAAAGTATTTACATTTAGTTCTTATATAAAACTTTTTAGCTAAGTATTATTATCCCATTTCAAAGATAGGGGAACTAATCCTCAGAAACTATGTAAATGGCACATGGTCACACAACCAGGGTTTGATTCAGGATTCAAATCCAAGTCAATCTGACCCCAAAGCTAGCATTATTTCTGTGAAAGAACTTAGTATTTGTAACATACTGAACACTCAGTAAATGCCAACACCCTATCCCTAATTTATTGAACACCTCTATGTGCCATCCTCTATGCTAAGAACTGGGAATACAGACAACAGATATATCCCAAGCCTTTAAAAATATCCCATCTCATGACAAAGGCTTTCTGTTTGACAAAACTTTACTCAGTCTCCTGTAAGCCCTCTACGCCTTAACTTGGTCTCTATCCTTTCTGTCCTTGAGAGACTTGTATCCCCTAGTTGTAGCAAGAATCTTGCTAAATTAATTCAGAGAGAATCCCTCACCTTTGATGTCGGATCGCCCTCCATATCTGATCAAATTCCTCATTCCTTACCCTTGGCCAGCTTTTAGCATAAATCCTGTCAGATTGACTTGGCCAGAATCCCCCTCTAACCATTGATGTTTCCTCTTAGTAATTTTCCATCCACTGACATAAATCCCCACCTGCCCATGCTCATTGAGGAATTGAGGCCAGTTCTACACTGAGGTCTCTTTTCCCTTCTTAAAATAGTTCCTGAATAAAATCTGTGTTTATGGTTTTAAATACTATCCAGCTTTGCTTTTTTTAGTTTTTTAACACTAGTAAGGAGATAAACATAGAAAGAAACCATAACAACTTAATATTTTTAGTTCTGAGAGGAAAGTATGGCATTTTTAAGGGCACTAGGTAAGGTGTTAGGGCAGCGTATTGACACTCAAGACTGGAAAGATCGAGAAGGTTCCCCCGTCTTTAAAGTACTTGCATTGCACAGAAAAGCAATAGTGCAAACATGGATAATAAAGCCAAATTTTGATGATTTTCAGACCAAATTCTCTGAAACATAAATTTGAGTAATAAAAACACATAGAAAACAATATTGGTTACATTGGTTCTCAATAGGAAACACTTAAAAATCTTAAAGAGTTTCAAGTGTAATTCAGGATTCCTTTTTAAAGTAACTTTAAACCAAGTTCCCACACCCTAATCAAAATTGTTTCCACATTAACACATGTGGTTTCAAGTTTAAAGACTCTCATGATAAATATAAATAATGAACTAACTTACTAAAAATTTGGTTTAAGTATTAAATGCAGAATTGTCATCATTTGAATATATTTTTCCTCCAGTTTGAATGTGAACAGCAATCCTCTATCTTTGTTGATTGAAAAAACAACAAGACTTATTTGTTCAAAAACAAATAATTAAAATTCAACTATAAAGGATAAAGTTTTCCTTAAAAAAGGATATGACGTTGATGTGACAAGACATTATTGTGAGACATCTCATAGTTGTTAATGCTTACAATTAGTGTTTCAGGCTGAAGAGATAACTATCCTAAAGTCCCAATATTTTAAGGGAAGTAGTGAGAATCATAAAGTTAGGGAGAAACAGAAACTGTTTAGTGGCCTGTAGAATAATCCCATTTAATACTATGGATATTATATGACTTGAATTTGCTTACAATGCAGCTAATTCACTGACTTGCTCTTGAAATCCCAAGGTATTTTTGATTCCCCTGACAAGGAACGTTGCAAGTTGATTGAAAATAGACAAAATGTTTTTAATATGCCATACCTTATTTCATCCAATTGGAAATGACTATTATTGACCAGAAAATATAAGCTCTGTAGAGGGAAGAGAAGATAAGTGAAATGATGGTATGGCTTGGTATTCCTAGTTGGCTCAAGCGGGAATTGAGATGAAGATTCCAGAAAGAGAGAGTGGGAAAGATGAAGGTGATAAACAGAGAATCCTATGCATGAAATTGAAATTATTGGGTGATGACTTCCATCCCTTGATTCTGGGACCAACGTAGTCTTACTATGAATTATCTGCAATCATCATAATTCTATTATCATCAATAGAATTATCTGCAAGGCAAAGTATATACTTCTTCTTGTAAGTAAGAACCCCATCCTTTCAGTGTTGGGACCCAACAGGTGCCATAATTGAATCTTTAATAAGCCATTTCACCCTTCAGTTAGGCCAGCCACTACCAGGTGATGGTGTAAGTGATAAGACCAGTTAATTTTAAGTGCTTTACTGTGAAATTAATTCATTTCACAATGGTATGGAGATGTCAGCTGATAAGATTTTCTCTGGATGCACAGATGGTGTTATTAGCAGAAAAATTACAGGAAAGGAAGGTAGATCCATATCCAGAATATGTCTCTATTTAAGTGAGGAAAATATCTACTTCCTCCATAAAGTATAGGTCCAATGTAAACTCTCAACAGGTTAACTGCCCCAACCCACCCTGCCAAGGACTCAATGTTGATTTTTCTGTTGACAGATTAGACACTCATCAGTATCATTAGCCAGGTGATGTCTCTTGCACGTTTTTTTGTTCAAATATCAAAAAGCTCTTCTTTGAAGGCTTTTCTAAATGCTCTATTTAAAATTGTACTTTTCTGACTCTTCCTCCTACAAATTCCACCCCCATACCTTACTTCATTTGTCAGTTTTTTAACATAGCCCATTTTTTAAAACTTATTTATTATCTTTATTTTTGTATCCATCCAGTAGGGTGTAAGTTTCATGAGGGCCGGGTTGTTGTCTGTTTTCTTCATTGTTGATTCCTCAGTAAACTAGATCAAAATGTGCCAAATGTTGGATGCTCTGTTCAATTAATATTTGTTGAATAATGAATAAATGAACTTTATATAAACTGCATATACTCAGTTAGAAATAAGCATATTTCTCCCCCCGAAGAAAGAGAGGCATTACCCATCCCAGTCTGCAATATACAGCAGTATCTTGTCCCCTTTCCTCCAGTTTCTTGCCCGGATTTTGATGATCAGTTGTCTTCCCTGAACAATCATGGGTGTCATTTGGTGGCTAATAAGTAGGTCTCAAACTTGACTGCCGTGTTTCCCCAAAAATAAGACCTCACCGGACAATCAGCTCTAATGCGTCTTTTGGAGCAAAACTTAATAAAGACCCGGTCTTATTTTACTATAATTATTTTACTATTTACTTATAGTAAAATAAGACCGGGTCTTTATAATATAATATCATATCATCATATCATATCATATCATATCATATCATATCATATCATATCATATCATATCATGTCATACCGGGTCTTATGTTAATTTTTACTCCAAAAGACGCATTAGAGCTGATTGTCCGGCTAGGTCTTATTTTCAAGGAAACAGGGTATGCATCAGTATCACCTGGAGAACATTTTCAGAATATAGTTTCCTAAGCACCAAGCCCAGATCTATTGAGTCAGGATCTCCAGGTATAAAACCTCAAGTGTATATTTTTCAAAAGTTCTCCCGGCAAAACTGATACCCAGCCAGGTTTGGGAACTCCTGGATTAAATTATTCATATCCTGATGTTAGCTACTCAGCTGCAGAGCCAATGTAGGACAGACACCAATCAAAGTTCCAATTTCCTTAGGCTAATGTACACAATGAGAGAATGGTACCCATTCCTCCCATTAGTCATCCTGTGGAAGCATAAAGTATGACGTGCTTTTTTTCAATGCTTGCTCCATAGTATTCATTCAACAGTTATCTAGATTTTCTGTGAAATAACAGTGGATGAGATTGAGGTTAAGGTGCATAATCCACATTGGAAAAATGAGAATAAGATGAAAAAGAAAACAGAAAACAAAAAATCGAAGCAGTATAATAGGAAAAAGAAAAAGGTAACACTGATCTTGGCCAAGGACCTATCTTTTCTGTTCTATGAGTAGTACCCTCAAAGTCTAGTTTACAAAGATAAATCATTAATTCTGTTTAGTTTGATATGGCTCCAAGGAACAATAAGAAAAGTAACCCTTTGACAAAATCATTTTAAATTCCTCTTTCAAACTTTATCAAGTTTTTGTCTAACATTTTCTAGTTTTTTATTACTCAGATGTGTTCTGTCATTGATTTGTAAAAGTCTAAAGTAAAACTGGTAGTCTATTTCACCCCCAAATTAACCCTCATCTTCTCACGTGTATATACAAATATAGATAATTTCTCTTTAATTTTGATTTAAAAAGTAAGATCATACTATTTGCTGTTCCTGTTGCTATGTAACAAAACAACCTAAATCACAGTGGCTTAAAATAAAAATAGTCACTTGGTTTGTTCATGAATTTCACAAATCTGCCACTGCAATGAGGTTTCAAGAGCACAGTCCACACTGTGTCAGATGGAGCAGCTCAACAGGAGACTAAAAGAGCCACTTTCAGTGACTCACTTACATGGCGGGCAAGTTGATGCTGGCTGGTCACTGGGAACTCAGCCCACGCTGTGGTTCTCAAGACTCTGTTCCTCTTCAGCTGAACTCCCCACGCTGGGCCTCTCCCAAGATCCCCACACTTTCTCATTGTATAGTGTTTGAGTTCCAAGAGTAAGCATCTCAAGGAACAGGAAATGGAAGCTGTCATATTCTTAAAGACTGCATACACACATACACACACACACACACACACACACACACACACACACAAATGGTACACCGCCACTTGTTCCATATTCTATTGGTCAAGTAATCACAGAGTCCAGATTCTAGGGAAGGTAACATAGATCCTACCTCTTGATGAGAAGAGTGTCGAAGAATTTGAGGGCCATGTTTTAAAACCACATTTGATTTATTACTAAAGATAAAATAAATATCTTTCTAAGTATGTATATAGATCTTGGCACATATAGCTATGCCTTGGTAATAGAATATTCCATAGCACATACAGTAATTTATGCAGTCATTCCCTTAGGTATTCAAGTTGCCTCCTGTTTTTTGATATTTGCAAACACCGATACAGTAAACATTTTTGTATTTCTTTCAGCTTACCATACATGAGGCTCATTGAACTTCTTGACTCTATAGGTCCATGTCATGTGTCAAACTTGAGAAATTTTCATTCACTTTTCTTTAAACTTTTTCCAGCACGGCACATTTTTTCCTCTTTGGTACTCTGATGGTATGACATTTTGACATTTGGTTATTGTTCTACAGGTTCCTGGAGCTCATTTCATTTTTTTTAAAAACTTTTTTTTTTCTTTGTTCTTCTGATTACCTAATTTCTATTGATCTATCTTCAAGTTCACTGACTTCTTCATCTGTCATCTCCATTCTGCTCTTGAGCCCATTCAATGAGCGATGGCTTGTTTTTGGTTACTTTATTTTTCAGTTCTAAGATTTCCAATTGGGTCTTCTATATCTAGCCTATTTCTTTGCTGAAACTTTCTAATTTTCTTTTCATTGCCTAAGTGTTTGCAGTTGCTTGCTGCAGCACTTCTATAATATGTTTAAAGTCTTTGTCAGATGATTCCAACACCTGTGTCATCTCCGTTTTGACATCTGCTGATTGTCTTTTTTATGCAAGGTGAAATGTTCTTAGTTCTTCATATGGTAAGTAACTCAGGATTGAATCTGTGAATATTATATCACGAGACAATAGGTCCTGTTAAAATTTTACTGAGAATGTTGACATTCTTGTTTTAGCAGGCAATCGATCTGGTTAGTTCAGGCTGTACGTTCTAAACCACCTGTGTGCACTATGGTGCCAATGCTAGTTCAGTTTTCAAAGTCTTTGCAGTTCTATTTGTATCTGTCCCACGTGAGTACCAGCCAGTGAACACTCTTTGACCTGGATGGTGGTTTGTTGGTTAATTCACTTGTCAAAGTCTGTTACATAGTGATTAGGCTCAAATATATGCATGCCCAGCTCCAGGGTCAGCCCAGGAGTTAATAATCAACTTACGGAATCATTTTCCAGAGCACCTCCCTCCTTGTGATTCCCCCAAAACTTATCAATTCTCTTGGGCTCCCTTTTTCACACTTCTCACCCGAAAGCTGGGATTTCAGTTGTGCCACCCAGTCATATGCTACTGGAATTGCACCCACATCTAGAGCCAAGTTGCAAGAGTACAGAGAGAGGAAAAACAATAAGGGGAGGGGGCAGTGAAAAAGAAGCTTACCCCACAATCTCAGTCTAGAGAACCAACTCTACAATTTACTACTTCCAGGGCATCAGGATGCATCACTCAGTATCTTCAGACATCAGTTATCTCATCCATAGAAAGAGGGGTTTTACCAGATTTGGCATGAGAAGATTCATCTTGAAAACTTAGTAAAAATGCTGACTTCAGGGGCTTCACCCTAAGATTCTAATTCAGTAAGTCAGGCCTACAAAATTACATTTTAACAAATATTCAAAGTGATCTAATGCATGTTGTTTAACAACTACAAATACAAATATTTCAATTTCCTTCTGTTTTTATCTTGAGCCTTTTTATTAGAAAACAAATAAAAGCAGAGCTTAATTAAAAGAAAAAAAATCCACAGAGCTTCTAACCATCAGTGTTCTTGGAATGTTGGATTACAAAACTCATGAATCTCCTGAACTCAAATTTTGGAGTTGATAGAATCTGTCATATGGTTTAAAGTATTTTACTTAAAAGGCACCACTGAGCATTGTGGAGATATCAAATATAATAGGCTTAGAAATTACAAGAAAGTAGTAGGTTGAATCATAAGAAATTGTCAATATTCAATCATTTTTCATGTACAAAAACAGCAATTTTCTATCATTCAATGTAGGTCATTTTCTTTTGGTTTGTCATGTCTTATAATTTGGAAGGCATACTTTCAGTATTTGTCCTTTTCCCTACATTAGTGAACAAGGCTATTTATAAAAAGGCTTGACGGATAGGAAATTATTCTGAGGTTTTTAGGTCATTACTTTTAAGAGTTGAGAAGGATATGTTTGTACTAGGGATAAGATCAACTTTAGTTATTTTCTTTGTGAAATTATTTACTAGTTTCATCTAATCTGACAGAGCAGAGAAAATGGATAAATCTTCAGGGATTAATAGGTCCCTGCCATATCAGTCAAGTATTCTTAAGGGTTTGAGCTCTGAGTTATCTTACTGTTCGCCAGAAGTTTGGTTAGCAATACACTTAAGAAAGACAGGATGAACAAAGTTCCAGTATTTAGAAGGAGCAAAGAGATCATCCATTTTTTTTCATTCTATAAATATTTATTGAGGTTTTGCAAGGCACCACTAGGCACTGTGGGGATTTCAAATATAAATAAGGTCCAGTCTTTGTTCTCTAGAGGCTAACAATTTAGTGGGAAAACAGACACATGTACAAGTAATTACATTACAAGGTAGATTGTGTGATAAGAGTTATAATTTTAGTAGCATCTCTAATGAAATAAATATGTCTACTTATTCAAAAAGCACACAGGGGAGTTGGAGCATGTTTGCTCCCGTTTCTCTTTTTAAGAAAACTCAATAAAGAATTGTGATATCTTTAAGAGATCAAAGCAGATTTGTTTTTACACATATTATGAGGTAAATATTTATAACTTTCATCTCTAAAGATAACATTGCATCAGCGTGGGTCGTTCAGCAATTGTAGTTCATGCTTAAGAACTTACGGTAATCGTGAACAAGACATCACCAACTCTCTCAGCAGAGCCTCTGGTTACCAGCAAGATAGTATTAACTGAATACTTGGTTTGAATATTCATGAATGAATAATGAACTAATTTATATGGATACTCTGTTGCCTCTTATCATCCTACTTTCGGGGAGAGGGTGTGTGTAGACTTGGTGTTGTTTTACTTCTATTACTTGTTTTATTTCTTTTTGTCTCAGTACCGGGTTTGAGAGTGGAGCCATCATCTGCAGGGAGTTGTATGAATGTCATGTTAAAATCTATTACAGTACCAGTGACAGCAAACCTTGAAATATATGGATGCTTCTTTGACCCTGGGATTTACCAGAGGATCTCAACTGGTTTTATAGGCCTTAAGTAGTTAAGCCTCACATCAGCTCTTAAACATGGATATTACACAGGGTTGGTGTTGTGAACCATGGGGGCACTAGGAGAAATATATTTAAACTGAAAATACTTGGAGAAACATCCAGCTGAGATTGAACAATACTGCCGTCTCTTGAGTGCAGGGCACGTGTTAGTGCAGATGGTCTCTAACTTTGTTATGCCTAAAAATCATGGCGGCAACTTGTTAAAGGCCCAGGTATGAGAGCAGTACTTCTAGAACCTGGGTATTTTGCTAAAATAGATTGTGCTTTAACAGGTTTGGGATCAGGCCATACTTTAAGGACCAAAGGCCAGCACTAGCATCATCCAAAATCAGCAAGGCAGGGTGGGGCCGTCCTAGTTAAAGCACAGCATGCTTGGCCCATCACCAGGGAGCCTGATTCAGTAGGTCTGGGGCAGAACCCAAGAACTTCCATTCCTAACAAGCTCCCACGTGGTGTTGATGCTGCCTGTCTGGGGATCACACTTGGGACAACACAGATCTGGATTGCTTACCAGAACTACTCGGGTCTGAGCACTATTATTTTTAACGTACTCCCTTAATAATTACAGTAAACATAAAAATTTAAGAACCATAAAGACGATAGAGACCTGCCTGGCTATAGAGGGCTGACCCTGGAACAGGCAGCAAATGGTACATATGCCCAAAGTCAAGTATTACTTCAGTCTCAATGCCAGAAAGAACAACACAAGAAGTGGAATAGTAAGTGGAGGTGGAGGTAACAGCTGGGTGTGAACATAAAGGAACCAGACTGAACTTGACTCAGGTTCCCGAGTCTTAGCACTTCAAGGCATGACCTGGCTCAGGAGCGGTGGGTAGAGAAAGCAGGATCTGACCAAGGCAGTGGATAGTAATGCAGCCAGCGCAGTCTGAATTGTGGTTAAAGAAGGGAAGCCAAAGGTCAAATCCAGTTCTGAGGATTTATTAGCAGAAAAATGAGTCATGGGGTGACAAGCTAGCAAATCAGGAACAGGTCAGGACATAAGAGTATAAAGTAGTTCAGAGCAAGCTGCTAGGACAGAGGCCCAATTTTAAGTTGTACCAGCTGGCCTGACACCTTATCTGGAAGAACTGAGATAAATCAGCCTGAACACTGAAAACATTGTATCTATTTATTTAGACACTAATACCTGCACACTAGTGCAAGTTTCTCACAGTTTACAAAACAGTTCCATTCTCTATTTAATCAGTTTCCTTTCTTCAGTCATCAAGCTACCTGTCATTGTCATAATTTTTGCTCCTATTTGTCTCAACTTTGTCTCTGCCACTGTGTGCTAAATATCTTTTTCAGAAAAACAATTTCTATCCTGGACACTAAAGTTCCCAAACGGTTCTTACTTTTTTTTTTTTTTTTTTTAACCTGGCATGTAAAATTCTAACGAAGTTATTTCCCAAACTAAGGTCTGAAAACAACCTACAGTGTTACATGTTTAAAAGGTAGATTCTTGGGCATCACCTACTATATCTCTAGGGCTGAGCCCCCTCGAAACATGCATTTTTAAAGGGTTTGCCTAGAAAATTTTATGTATGCCAAAGGTTGGGAATTACTGTAATTATTGCTCTTTCCATTCTTTTTCCCCTCTGGATAGGCCTGAGCTATTATAAATTTAAGTAGCTTAGGTTATTTGGAAATGAATGACTCAAAAGACCTTGTTGAAAACCCAAGATCTATATCATTCCTGGATATCCTGAAACTACTCAAAACTGGGGAAGGGGGAGGAAATTTTAAAAATTTAGAGACAATTAACAGTTTTTTTCATGTTAAAATATATAAAGATTGTTTTAGACCAGATCCATATAATATCAAACCAACAGAATTATACTATAAAGTGAAAAACTACCTCCAATGGTAATTTGAGGTAACCCTACCAACACTGATATCTAAGAACATAAATAAAATCAGATATAAGGCTGAGTAACATTGTCTTCTGCTTTATAACCCAGAACATCATGTTCATTCAATTATTTATTTATTTGTTTTTGGTTAGGTTGGAAGGATAAGCCCCTCACAGTAGCCTCTGGGCACATGTACAGTATTTCAGAAAAGACATTCTACAATTTCTGTATAAATTCTGAGCAGCTTAAAGTGAATACTAGCTCTGTTATTTAAAAGGATTTCTGGTTTGTTTCAACTTGAAAGTGATTTAATAGGAGGTCCACAGAGAAAATCTGTCTCAGTAATCAAATTATAACAAGTAAGGATTAAAAGTATTAAGAAGTTTAAGCAAACTTTTCAGCTGCCCTGTTTTTTTTCTGGTGGTGGTGGTGGGGGCGGGTGGGGTGGTGGGGGGGGCGGGTGGGGTGGTGGAGGGTCATTTAAAGTTGGCTGTGGGAATAAGTACAACAAAATCATAGAAAGGAAAAACAAAAACTGCAAAAAGTTTTGGGTTCATTATCCATCTCCAGTAACAGTGTTTTTCAAACACTTGGGTTTGGCCAAATCCAGCAGCCTTTTTCCCAAGGACACTTTGTCTCAGTCTACTATTCTTTTTCTGAATTAATAAAACCAACTGTATTTTACAGGTAAATTTTATTTACATTTTCAGATTCATTTGTACTTAACTCATCAAAGTGCTTTGTTGAGTAAGCCACTGGGTCTTAGAGAAACCTTGTGATCTTTTTAATAGACTTTAAGAAACTTTTTTTTTCCTTTCTTAGAAACAGGAAGTCACTTTAGCCAAAAGCAAATAAGGTTAAACTCTAGAGTGTTCGATTTGGGCTTGACATTTAGAAACCACAGATCCAAATGGGTCTGGAGCTTGGCAAAACATTCCTTCCTTTCTTTATTAGGTGAGAAGAAAACATTTAGGGTAAAAACAAAAATGATTAAAGTAGGAATGTATTGCTTTAGTCTTTTATAAGCAAAAATACATCCACATATTCTTTTTCTAATTAAAATAATATTTTAAAATAATTGGAAAACAAATTAATTTCCAATATGCTTTTTATTATATACACTGCATAAATATGTATTACATAAACATACACATGTTTATAGTTATAAGTATATAAAATTATAAATACATTTATAAAATTTCTATTAGTTAAGAATTTATTTAGCTACTGCTTTTCTAAAGTGATTAAACTGTATTGAGTATGATATAAAAATAACAAAAGATATCAAAAAACCATATCGTTGAATTCATAGATTCCTGGAAGGTCAGTGCCCCAAATATACAAAATGATTGTTAATTAATGTACTTTTAAAACTCTTTAAGGAATAAGAGTTCAAATCCTCTTGCAGACAGGAGATAAGATTAAGAATAAACTGATTACTGGTTTCTAGCAAGATAGTGTAGGCAATATTGGCCTAGTTTTTTAATCTTTCCAAACCTCTAATATTATACAAGCAGAAAAGCTAGAATACTAAAATAAAATGTCATGACCAACAACTACAGCAAAATTCAAAGAAAGGGTATTCCTGCACCACCACCCCCACCGCCCCCTAACCAACCGCTCCCCCTCCCAAACTTGAATCAGCCATCAGGCCCAACAGTATGGGAGAAAATGGAGGGAAGATAAAAGCACTTCTAATGAGTATGAGAAACAGAAAACAAATTCCTAACAGGTATTTGCCCTGAAAATGAGATGTCTCCACTAGTGTGAAGTGCTCAGGGAGCCAATTTGAAAACAGCAGACATGCCCAGGAGGTACTTTCCGAGGCTGTAATTCATGAGTGAGTTCAAGGGACCACAGAACAGACAGATTATGCAGGAGAGTCTCGACACCAAAAACTTTCCAAATTGACCAACCTAAGTTCCCTTCCAAAACAAATGCCCAACCTAAGGAGAATGGCTGGGATAAGAAGCTAAACAGAGCAGGGTGGAAACACTAAGCAAAGGAAAGAGAAGCTCCGAAATAAAAGTATGGGGAAGAAGGCCAGAACCATAAATCTAGAAAAGCTCACTTGACCCTCCATTTCTTTGAATACCAGAAAACCCTTCTTATTTGAAATCAACAAGAGGAATGCATTGTGGACAGACGCTATGTAAAGTTTTTGAAAGGAAAAAAAAACATAATGGGCAAAATCATATTCAGGTAAGTAATAGAGGCATGCCAGAAAACAGATAAAAAACATTCCCTAATATTTCAAAACAAGCTAAAAGAATTTAAGAAAATAATCAAACTATGAAAGAATACCAGAAGAATTAGATACACTCAAAAGTGAGCTGCTGGGGGAAAAATATATTTTAAAAGAAAAAGGAGAGAACTCAAGAAAGACTAGAAATAAATAAAAGCAAAAATCATTTCAGAAGGATGACTAAACTAGAAGAAACACAGAAACAAATAAATGAACTTGGATAAGGGATAATGTCTGTGGAGACATGGTTAATAACTTACGAAAAATAGAATATGGGAATGAGAAAATTAAAAGAAAATATAAAGTTTAAAAAAAAAGAAATGAAACTATTTAAAAGAAAGTGATAGAAAAAGGCAAACAAATCTACCACCTATGTAGAGTTTTCCAATGAAGAAACCTAAAGCAATAGAATGGACTCAGTACTAAAATGTATAATTCAGGAAAACTTCTGAAATTCACAAAAAACTTTAAGAGATTTACATATTGAAAAGGCAAACCACATACCTAGAAAATTTTAACCAAAAGAGATCACATATTATTATAGTAAAAATTACTTTTAAGAAAAAAAAATTCTTTTGCTATCTAGAAAAAAGACAAAGTCACTTATAAAGGGAAGAAAACTTGATTGTCATCATGGCTTTTAACACAAACACTTTTATAACAGAAGACAATGAACAATCTTAACATACTTGAAATACTCATGAAAAGAAAGTGTGTGCCAAGACTTTTATATGCAAAGTGACCTTCAAACAAAAACACTGAAATTTTTATGAACATACAAGAATTCAGGAAATATTGCCCCATGCAGCACTTCCTGAATAATCTACTAGAGAACTTTGGACAACCAAAATGATGTAAGGACGGGTGATGAGAATTTAATACATGTTTGCCTGTAGAACTAAGATTAAATAAAGGATATAAGAAAAACATTATAGTATATGATGGTTATATGCTCTGATGACATACACACGGCACAATTATTAATACGTGCAGAGAGCAAGAAGAGAAAATACAGAAAATACAATAAACTTACTAATTGCCTTAAGAAGTTGCTAGATGATATAAGACATCAGAGAGTTAGAATATTACTAACCCTTGGTGAAATAATGCACCTAGACAAAAAATATCAATGGCAGTTAACATCATAAAAAGAGAAACAACTAGATAATATGTGTCTCCTGATAAAAAGTATACACGATCATCTATGAAGTATTTTTGTTATAGAAAAAAAAAAAATCAAACCTGAATTTGAAAGTCTCTAAATCCCACTACATAGTTTACAGAAAATACAGGAAGGAACATGTTAAATAACCCCACAGAATTTTGAGGAAAACCCAGACTGTGGCAAATTCTCCAGGACAAATTATTCAATCTCTTTTACAAATCAATTGCCAAGGAGAAAGGGATGAAATGAGCTTATAGATCAAAAGCGACTTAAGATACATGTCAAAAAATTGCAATGTATAAACTTTGTTTGAATCCCAATTTGAACAAACAACCTTAAAAAATAGCTATGAAGCAATTGGGGAAATTTGTACTTTTTGGAATATAGGAGGATACTAAGGAATTAATGAGGGAATTTAAAATATGTTGTAGTTCTGTTTCTTAGAAAAGAATAAACAACTATAAAAATCTCATCTTTATTTTATACTTATATTAGCTAACCAATATGCTAGCATAAAATTATAGATAGCACCATGGAGCCATTAATATCATGTTACATTTATTCTATAGGAATTCAGAAGTCCTATGCATAAAAATAAAGAACTGAAATGCTAGAAAATGAGATTTAATCAAAAAATGATTGCTTGGTGCAAAACCTGTCATTTAAGGAGGTTCGGTGATGAAACTTTGAGTTCACTAATTAATCTAGCCCATAAGTATAATGTCTTCTATAATATTTAACTTTGTGTCTAAAATAAGCTCTCTTTGGCTTACATTTGAACCCATTTCCTTTATTTGGCGTTCTTAGAAATGGCCATATTGAGACATATCTGGATTTGACTATCTTTTTGTAGGTGACCATTGGGTGGTTTTGAGAAAAAGCCTCGGGGAATAGATGTAAAAAGTAAGTGAGATAGCATTTAAAATGCTGGCATATGAGAAACATTCATTAGTTATTATCATCACATAAAAATGTCATTAATAGCTGTGTCGTGAAGGACCCTTACTCACTGAAAAAGGAATCCACTATAGCTAGTTTTAGAAGAAGGGGATTCTTTAAAAAAAAAAAAAAAGAGAGGTAGTTTACAACATCTCTGGGAGAACCAAAAATTGAGTTTGAATACTACAAAGCCAGGAACGGAGCATCAAAGAAAAATGTCCAAACCTCCATGAACGATTCTAATGTATTCGTGACAGCTAGCCAAATAGCACCTTGCTGCTTGACAACTAAGACACCAGGGACTGGTTTCCAGAACCTTTAGGAACTTAAATTCCAGTTTGACTTAAAGAACCAAGTGTCTTCACTACCAGGATCAGCATCTGACCTATCTCGTCCACATCATCACTACTGCTCACTTCCGCCTCCAAGTCTCAGTGGGTGTATCTGGGTGGTGGAATCTAAGTCACAAGTAGAACTCTTTTTTTTTTTTTTTTTTAAAGATTTTATGGGGGAAGGGGAACAGGACTTTATTGGGGAACAGTGTGTACTTCCAGGACTTTTTTTTTTTTCCAAGTCAAGTTGTTGTCCTTTCAATCTTAGTTGTGGAGCGTGCCGTTCAGCTTAAAGTTGTTGTCCTTTCAGTCTTAGTTGTGGAGGGCGCAGCTCAGCCCCGGGTCCAGTTGCCCGTTGCTAGTTGCAGGGGGCGCAGCCCACCATCCCTTGCGGGACTCGAGGAGTTGAACTGGCAACCTTGTGGTTGAGAGCCCACTGGCCCACATGGGAATTGAACTGGCAGCCTTTGGAGTTAGGAGCATGGAGCTCCAACCACCTGAGCCACCAGGCCAGCCCCATAAGTAGAACTCTTGATGCAAAGGATTCTCAGACATACAACTTTCTAGTCTCTATAGCACAAAAGTCATGCTAGAAGGGAGTCAAATGCTTACTAGGTAAGAATAAATAAGTGTCTTCCATCATGTTCTAAAATATTTAAATGTTATTTGTATTTTCCTTCTTTAATTCAAGTCTTGCTGATTCCTCTAACCCTCTTCAAAGGGACCATTCTTTCTGAATACTTTCATCTTTACTGGGCTTCTTCAGTCTTCCCAAATCCTCGACTGAAACGTATTAAACTTGTCCGTATATTCTAATGTATGTAACACTAACTAGAGCAAAAGCATGACTTTTTCAAGGAGCATGTCTGCTAGAATATCCCACTGTATTCTGAACTTTATGAAAATAAATTGACTTAGCAGATACATGTTTGACTTGTTTGCTATGATTATTTTTCCTCATGTAGCCTATAACATATTCTATATGTACATATATGTGTGTATGTATGTATATATATATATATATATACACATATATGTGTATATATCTATGTGTGTGTATACATATACACATATATAACCAGCATGTATTTTTTAAAGTCTGACCTATAGTTTGGCTTTAGATTTTCGTAAGGTCATTAAGAAAGATAATTATCTTTTGAAAAGTATTTAGGGTATTTTAGAGGTTTCTTTTTAAAAGTATAAAACAGCATACATATTATCAAATTATTTTTTTCAAAAACAACAACCCCAAAATGACACTTCTGCTAACGTGTCCTTTTAGCCAATTTCCAAAATTCAGCATCTTTAAAATGGAAGATCCATTGTCCCTCTCTTCTCAGCTCAGGGTTCATTGTGTATGGCTACTTTGGCATCTTAAGGAATTATGCAAACTATATTTATTCATGTTCTCACTTCGGAATAAAATCCATTTATGAAAGGCCTTTTTCCTGTTTTTGTTTTTGTTTTTTTTTACTCCCCAACAGCCATACCTGCACACAAAATCATTTAGATATAAGTAAACTCAATGGAGGGTGAAGGACTCTTGTCTCCTAGGAGAAGCAGGTCATGAAATACATCAGCTCATCTAAGTTAGCCTACCAGATGTGTCGTGGCTTAGACATTTCATAATTCTGTTTGCAATAAAAATGGGAAAGAAAATGAACAGCCACGTAAAATTTGTTGAAGACCGTGAATTGAAAAATAGAGATGTGTGGAAAGAGATGAAGGTAAGGGTGAGGAAACTGCTTGAAGGCAAGGATGAGTGGTTTGAATGTGATACAGAAGGTAATAAAGAGCAAATGGTTTAATCGTGCCGGGGGAACACCATGATTCTGGCTATAAAATTCTGAAATGGCCCGGAATGTAAGAAGGTGGAAAGAGTGGTTAGAAATCTTTGGTTCATTGGCCTAAAACAGGTATATTTCAAAGTTGCCCAGTTTTGCTAAACTGCAGGCTATTTTCAAGTGGCCAAAATAATCAATCAATTTAGCACAAATGTTCATGTACAAGTATTAGTGGTCAGTTGTTCAGAACAGTGGCAACTGGATGATGGATTGAAACTTTTTCACCAACATAATAAAGAAATAATAATTAAAACCAAGAGAGAGCAGAACACTACAAAACTATAAATTGCAGTCTTTGCCTCCACGGATTCCCAATCACCCTCACAGATGGCATCCAAGTTTGATAGTCCAGAGAAAGACTGGCAGTTTTCAGTCTTGCTTTCTTGCTCCAAGATTATTGGGCCAATGTCAGAGACAGTGACCAATCTCTTTCAAGTTGGCCCAAAGGGGTCTGGCAAGCAAACTTCACATCTCTGGAGAATATTTCCATCCTTACAATAAACTACAGGCCCTGCTTGTGTTGACCATATGGGTTTATTCTTCAGTCAATTAGAAGATAAGCAGCCTCCGAAACATATGGCACGTATTCCACAATACTTTAGAGAAACTATACAATGTATCTTCCATAGGATCTACAATTTCACAGAGAATAAAAATCTGCATTACAGTCACACGAAAACTGCCAGTATCAGATTGTTCTTAGGCACAAGTAGATATATTTATTCTGCTTTTCTTAATAGAAGAAAAACTGCAGACCATTCAGCATAGTTAGCATTTTGCTATTTTTCTCCTTTTAAGGCTAGCAAAAATAGTCTTTCTAGACAAAGTGTAGTAACCAATGTATACTCCTTTGTATCAATGTAAGCCACTGAATTCATAGCATATCATAAATTTTAAACAATCTTTGTCTATTACACCCTGAAAAAAATATATAAGGGTTTGATCAATTGATGTTGATATATTCAGTTTATTTAAAAGTATATCAGTATGCAATGCCTTTAACAATGTTTTCAATCATTCTTTAAGTCCTAAATCACCTAAGCATGATTTAAAATCATAATCTTTTCCTCTGAATATAACCTGTGAATTCACAAGGTTTATTTAGGTAGTGTCCGGGTATATCTATTGGAGAAAGAGTATTGCACACCCAAAGATGGTGACAAGATCCCTTTAATTTACAATGTAGAGCGACCACGCTATTTTACAGCAGGCGATTTTTTTGCTTTTCTCTCTGTCTTTATTTTTAGTCCCTATGATGTTTTGCTCCCAGATGTAGGAATGTAGCTGAACAGGGGCTGCTGCTAATTATTGAGCAAATATCCACATGAAGTCCAGATGTTAACGTGTGATCATTCTATCTATCAGCAAATAGATTTCTTTCTGTGTCATATTGAAATCAGGTAAGACCCTTCCCTTTACCTCAGTCATTTGGAGCTCTTACTTTATTTAGTTTTCAATCAATTACATCTAATTTACCTACACACTTATGCAAAGTTTATATACAAATGAAGTAACTTTATTTATGTCTCTTATTTTGTTAAGCACAATCTAATTTATGTTTCCATAAAAAGGGAACCTTTAAGAAAGACATTTTATTTGCAATTTATAAAGTAAAATGTTCAAAGTAAGCACCAAGAGACTGTCTGGAGAGAAGCAAATAAAATAAAAACTACATTTTGCTAGGTTATAACATCACATGTTTTCTTCTAGATCAGTTTTTAATAACAGAAGCACATTACAAAACCCTCAGTTAGTTTGGGGGACTTTGAAAGTTTCTGCTAAAAGAAAAAAAAAAAAAACACATTCACTCTCTCAAGGTTGGCCAACAGATCAATAAATGTTAACTACATCAAAAGTTTGTATATTTTAATTCAAAATGTATTTGCTGAGTCTATACTCGAGAGCGATATAGATGTTTAAACAGAGACAATTACCACAATGTTTTCTAGGACTAATCTCCTGTTTAAACTGACTTCATGTTGTTCTGAAGCCTCTAAAAATATTAACACTATACACTGAACACTCAACACTAGAAATATTGTATTTCCTCTATATCTCACACACAGGGATAAAATGAGATTACAACAAAACCAAAATTGATAATTTGAAAAGAAAAATCAATAAGCTTAAATGTGTTATGGTAACTGCAACGCAATTCTTTTTCTGATTCTTGGAGATATTGAAAAATACTTTCTTTAAAGTATGTGTCAGCTAGCAAATACATAAATTCATTTCCATTTGTAGACAAAACTGGGTGAAGAAATCCATGAGACCCTATAATTTCAAACTGTATTTTTGTTCAAACTGAGGTTATAACATTACAGTCTTCCCACTAATCAAGGAGCCAAAGAGGCTGCTCATTGTCTGATTTGGCTCAAGTAACAGGGGCTACGGTGTTAGCCTTCAGCAGAGTTGGTTGGAAATCAACTTCAACTGGGTCAGATTCAAATTTTGAGCATGACATTGACACATCTGAGTGTTTTATGTAAGAATTTATGGTATGAAAAAATTTATTTGGGAGGTGTCTAAATGTAACTGGCTTTACATTATTTTTGAATTTTCCGATAAATTTAGGTTGATTTTTACCATTCCAGGCAATGTTGAACATATTCGTTCACAAAAGTTTGCTTGAAAGCAATGAGCCATTCACTCACTCAGAGAAAACTTTTGGCATTAAAATAAAAAGTCACTAACTGCAGATTTACCTGTGGCATGCCTAGTCAATAAAAATCTTTCAATGATTCATATACAGGTTAACTGAAAATAGTTTACTGATTACCAAGCCAAACACTCTAAAAGTTTAATATCCATTATAGACCTTTGCATCTTGTAACATTAGAACACTTAATTTCCAACAGTAAACTATCACTTTTACATCTTAATGAATAACTACGTGAATTCATCCATTATTCTGGGACCAGAAAGAAAGCAGGCCACGTACCTAAAAGAAATCAGATAGCATACTACAAGTTCTGTTTCTCTTGTTTCCTATTAGTAAATTAATATATTTAACGGGAGTAAAAATTAATGAGAGCATCTAAGTCATATCTTTTTTTTTTTCATTTAGCCTAGTGACATATGGAGAAAAGGGGAGCTATGATTAGCTATTACTAAACATGAGAGGGGTTTAAAACATTTTAAAGGAAAGGGAAATTTTTATGAGGTCATAGATCTTTTAAAATATTTTCCAAAGTTATCATCCTTGGTATTACATTTCACATTCAGGAGCGTGAACCCCAACTTGCATCCTAACATCATGGAAGTAATTGAAATATTAGATTTCCTTACAATGCCAATCAATATCAAAAATTTAGAAGGAAATAGTGCTAATGCTAGGTGATGCTAGTAAATAAAGCTTGTTTTTACAGTCCTCACTAAAAAGATGGGCCCCTAAAAGACACTGTAATATAGATTTCATAGTAATTATTCCACTAACAGAATCATGATTGTTTGTTATCTTTACATAGCACTAACCATCTGGAAACAAAAGTTAACTTGGGTGGATTGAAAAGCATCTTGTAAAAATTATCATTTCCTTGATTACTCAGCTTTGTAGAACTATAGAATACAAAGTCTTTCAAAGGTGACTAGTATACCTACTTGATTCCAGGCAATATTATATCTAGATTATCTAGTAAACGTAGTTGACGGGGGGGAAAAATACAGAGAATCTATCAAATAATTTATGATCATGTCTAGTCCCAGAAATTTCATTGTCAAGAAATACCTTGTATATATCATTATAAGCCTTCTTAACCACACTAATTCCAGAACACTAAACTCTGGACAATAAGGTTGGTCCTTAGATATATCATTTCAATTGATTGTACAGTCATTTACAGATCAAGCTTTTAATGGTAGTAGCACAATAGCATTGAAACGTTATTTTTGCATCAGAAAAAAAATGTAGTATTTATTTTCCCAAAATTTCCACTGCATTTGTTAGTATATTTTTTCAAGAACAGAAAATTAAGCACTTAGATTACAAAGGCTTAGCCACACAAATAAAGTGAAATATTAGCAATGTGGCCTTGTGGGAAGAACAGCGGTCCAAAGGTTTCCAGATAACTCTGACTAATAAGCCATAACACTTTAAGCAAGTGACTTGGCCTCTCACTTACTATTTTTAAACAGTAAAATTGGAATCATATTGGCTGTCTGAGAAAATTAATTACATAAGTAACCTGGATTGCAAGATTTGTAGAAATGTTAAATCCAACTTTTTACTTAATAGCAAGATTGGGCCTTAAATTAACTACCTAATTTCCCCAACAGATACAGTATACTGAGAAGTCCCAAAGTTTTACTAAAGTATCTAGAATTTTTCCCTTCAAATAAACAGATAAAAGAAAGGCAGAAAAACAAAAAAATACTATAATTGTAATGGCTGAGAGGTTAAACACTCTATTAGTATAAAAAGCAAGCTTAATATGAAAATAAATATACCTATTTACATAAAGAAAATAAGAAAAATAATGTATTTGTCATTTTTTACACTTTCATTAAAAAGCTTTATTTGTAGGGTATCCGATGGACACATGTCCCATTTGGGAGACCACCTCAGGGAAGATGTAGATGCCTGATCACTGCACTGTACACCTGAAGCTGAACAATAATGAATGCCAACTATAATATTATATATATATATATGTATATATATGTATATATAGGTATGTATACATTTACAAGAGGCAGAGTACAGCATTGGGAGTGGAGATAGTGGAAATGGGATGGCTCGGTGCGATGTCAGAGAGATAGTGGATGGGGGTGGGGGGTCCACAGTGTGAGGGATATAAATGATAAACGTCTAAGTATTACTTTGTCTTGTGCACCTAAAACTAATTTTAAAAAAAAAAGCTTTATTAAATTTGTTTTCCTCCTTCTGAAAGTGGTATCAAAAACATAATTTCCAGAGTTCAAGAGAAAACTATTAAAAAGACAGAAAGTAATTCTTACTAAACATTGTTAAAGAAGTTGAGATGGTTGAAGATGAAGAAAAGGATACTTTACCTACCATGTTTCCCCAAAAATAAGACCTAGCCGGACCATCAGCTCTAATGTGTCTTTTGGAGCAAAAATTAATATAAGACCCGGTCTTATATTGTAGTAATCTTAATGTGAAGGGCAATTACAAACAGAAGGTTAACCAATCGTTCTACACCATGACAAGATGAAAGAGTTTAAAACCTTAGCAGAAATACTTGTAAAATTCAGCAGGATAGGCCATAATTGGGATTATTGCACAATGTTTCATTATGCGGATAGACACTGACTCAGATTGTGCAGACAGGACATACTCTCAGGATCTTTAAGAATAGAAAAAGATAACAACTCATCTTGAATGGCTTGGCCCTACCTTTGCTAAAGCCTACATACTTGACCATTGACCTGTGAGATCACTTCCAGCACTTAGAGTTTATCGTTTTTTTCTCCACCCTCAGGAAAGTGAACATTCTTAGATTGATTGTGGTTTACAGTTTCTTATTTTATTACATTTATTGCAATTCTGACACACCAATTTTTGCTAAGTTAACAGCAATATTTAAGAGGAAGACGAAAAGCTCTGTATTCAATAATAGATAATGTCAATCTAATAATCACTGTAACCAGGGCAGTTGTTACACAGATTAGCTCTAAAATGATTGAATTTCTAACTTAGTTTAACACACACCATGAATACTAGTGGGTTTTCATTTCTAAAGGTAAGCATAATTGTACATGTCTGGCCAGATATAACTAAGTCTGAAAAGTTGAAATATTTTAGCCAGTATTCAGAAGAAGAAATGTAATAGTACATTTTTATTATTAAATCTTACATGCCCTATAAAATGCCACAAAAGAGACATTTCATTTTTAAAAGATTATTAGTTATATTCAAAATGACCTTTTAGACCATTAGGTAGAATTTGTTCCTTGGAGAACTGAAAGTGATACAGCCCTCATCATTCAACGGCTGATCTCTTGGTTCCCACATATTCCAGAACTAGGATTTGGCCTGCTGAGTTTTGGCAAGACTTATGTTGGTATCAAGCAAACTCCTTTCCAAAAAAGTGTTGGATAGCACTACCACAACTCTGACTTGTACTGAAGTCCAAATGTGAATTTCCTGGAACACATATGGGAACATGTAGTCAACAGATTTCTGAAACTACATCCCAGCACTTTGTTTTGCCTCAACAAGTGCTCGCCTACCTTGGAAGAAAATCTATTACAATTTTTTCCAAAGGGTTCAGAGAGAAAATGCTGCAACTCAAACAACCACTTCACTAGTCAGCTTCAAATTTTTACATCCTAACTTCCACATAAAGCTGGGTGAACATAAAATGTTTATGATGTATGTGTGAGGGCATACTTCCCGAAGAGCAAAAAGGCTAGAGTGACATGAACAGAAACACAGTCATCATCATCATTCTGTATGCAAATTTCCTTAAATTCTGCCTCTTTGCCCCCGCCATCAGGACAAGACTGAGTTCTTAAGATCCTGATATGCTACTTTGTGCTTTTGCTAATGGCTATTTGACATTGCATTTTCTTAAACTACCCAAAACACGGTTTCCATATATTTCAAAGATTATTTTACTTATTCATTTCCCACCACATTCCACCCCTTATTTCTAAAGAAAGTCTCATGTTTCCTACCTGAACATGTTCTCCACTCTTCAGATTTCAGGTACCTGGAAAGAAACGAGAGTTAGGGGACAATTCATCCACTTTCTCCTGCATCATCCCAATAATCTGAGAAAGTCAGGTTAACTAGAGAAATGCTTAGTTTGTTCCCCATAATCATCACTGGGTTTTTGATGGATACAGAGTATGTTCCAATCGGGATTTATTCACCCTTTCAGGTAAACCTGGATTTTTAAAAATTATCATGACAAATAGATTCTAGCACAGCACCTAATAAGTAGTAGAAAGAAGGGAGAATAGGGCAAGTTAAATATGGAAATACCTTTTCCTAAATCTGAGGAACTACTAAATATAATAGAAATGATACCTGTCCTCAGAATAAAAATTATTTACAAAAATAGAATCATATATTTCCTAAAGAAAATTTGTCATGCATAATCAAAAAAATATTTTTTTAAGGCAATAGACTGGTATAAAGGTTTTGTATTCATAGGAATGAGCCTCCAAGCAAAGACTCAAGACCGACAAGCCTCTGCTGAACAAACGGGGCAAATTTACATGAATCCAGGACAGTTGGCACAAAGTCACTGTTTTCACTTACCATTCCTACACACAACTTTTTTTTTTAATGTGTTGTATTCAAAGGATGACTATCTGATAAAATACCTCCTGATCTGAGATAGTAAGACAAACTTTTATTTTAAATATGAAGTTTGAACCACATTTATGGCAATGGCTATGTAATGGAGAAAGGGACTGTCAACACGTGGAAGGTCCTAGGTAGAGCCCAGGTGGTGTGCACAGCTCAGATTCAGACAGATGTGTCCAGGTCTGGCAGACTTCGGGCAAGCCGGACAGGTGTTTATTTGAGTGAGGGGCAAAGGACCTCCTTGGACAGAGTTCCTCTTAATGGATGGGATGAGTCGGTCCAAGAGGTTGTAGTAAGTGTGATAGTGAGAACATACAAATAAGGCGTCTACTATGAACCAGATTTGTCTTCTGACTCAACCGGATGTATGAGTTTTAATGAGCTAGAGCTGCAAATTAGAAAACCAAACTAAAAAGTTGTTTAAAAAAAAAAGCTTTGTAAAATCTTGAGATTTAAGCCAACTTTTGAGGATACATCCATTGGGGGGGAAAAATAATACTAAGACAACAGAAAGACATAGTCCCTATTGTGGGGTACAAGACGGGGAGGGGGTGCAGTGCGCCGCTAAGAATGCCTGAAGTGGCAGTGTTTCCCAAGGGCAGTGTTGGGGATGCAGGGGGTAGAGGCCGTGACTATCTGTAGAGGCTGAGAGCAGGTTAGAGAGTAAATGTGTGCTACCCAGTACAACTCCAACAAAATAAGAAAGGCTTTGAATAGAGTCAGGTCTCAAAGTAATAAATGTAAGGGAGAGCCAAGGAAATACTGCTCATTCCTAATAATCCATCTCCATACACCCTCCTCCAGGTTGCTCTGGTCTGGAACATGGGTTGCATATGTATCGCATATATCAGCTAGGCTTAGAAATAGTTCAGATTACAAGAACTCAGAAAAAAATCTGATTCTGTGGCATTTCCAAGCAGAGCAGTTTGTTAGAATCTAACAAAAACATTGTTTGACAAACTCACTAGCGTCATTTTGCAGCAGGAGGGTCAACCAGAAAATTAACGAAAATATCAAATGCTCTTAGCATTAACCACTTTCTTCTTAAAATTCTTCCCTTGGTTTCTGTAAGACTGATTTTTGTCCTAACTTTCTGGCCGTTCCATCTTAGACTTCTCAATTTCTCCTTTTTTCACCCCTTAAGCAGTCATATGCTCCAAAGTTCCGTCTTTTGTCCTCACATCTTTCTCTGTATATTTTTCCTTATAAGTCAAAATAAAGTTTGACTTAATAAGTCAGATGCTGACTATTTTCCTAACTGACATGGCTAAGAAACAAATCATTAAAACTTTTCAGGTCTCAGGGGAAAAGTGAGGATCAGGAATCTGGTGACTAGAAGTAACAGTAGAATAAAGTTCAGGTGGAAAAAAAAAAAGTATGTTTATAGCATAACATCTACAATAGCTTTTGGATAACCAGGCTACTTAAAAGACACCTTACTTGAAAGTGTTAACACTCTTATCCAAGGAGAGGCATTTGTATAGTCTTTTCACCAATATAATCAGACCCAGTACGTGTTTGGAGAAACAGTCCTTAAATCTCATAGATTTTGTTTAGCCAGGAAAAATCCGATGAAGGATGACGGAATCTCTGCCATTGCTCTGTTTTATTTCACTGGTTCAACTGTACATCTTTTTTAAAATGTGATCTAACATTAGCAGATTCAGAAAAAAAACACTGGGGTCAGAACACTTGGGAGGTCAAAGAGAAAGTCAGTGTTCAATATGCCAAATTCAGGCCCCAAAGGACGATCCTCCTTCTAATCATCCAGTGGGTTAGAAGATTATGTACTTTTAAATCAACAGGTGTTTATCTCATAAAATCCAATATTATACTATTTAACAACCTCCTTGGCTGCCCTAAGGATACTTAGGATAAAAATAAAAGGAAAAACTCTCCTGTCCCTGAGGCAATGATTTCAGCTGGCTGGACCATGTCTGTGTACATGTGTATAGGATAGTCGTGCGAAAGATAAAGTAAAAATACGGTCTGTCCTTGTCTGTGAAACATTCACTAGCCGAATTGAGGACATCAACTATACAGATGTCAACATCTGGCTTCTTCCAAGACCCACTGCTCTCAAGACAGTTCAAACCCTTCCTGAAGCAGTGAGCATCACCGCCTCACCAGGACCCACAGTGAGGAAATCTTAGAACCACGTGCAAAATAATACTCAGCCTGCTCCATGTGTTCAATGTCTAGCAAAGATATGGGCAAAGAACACTGTAAATATGCAAGTTACACTAATATGTCTTTTATATATTTATTTGAATGGGTCATATGTAAGCAGTCTAACAATACTGAACTAAAGTTTAAATATATTCTAGGCAAATCATCCTTGTCTATTTTGGGCACTGGGTCATCTAACTTAGGAGAGGTATAAAATGCCAAATTGAGGTTCATTTATACTTCCCTTCATCACTTATTTGTAAATATAAATTTAACATGTAAATATAAATTGAACATATCTGATATGTTCAAGACACTATATTAATAAATCAAGGATGGGAGAGGGGCACAGAGAGGAGTAAGATGTGGTTCCTGCATGGCACAGCCTACAATAGAGACACAAGTCAGTAACCTTAAAGCCAGGCATTCCATGATACGTGACATAACAGAAGCCACAAAATACTATGGGAAAACAGACACTTGAACTGACCTCATAGTTTGAGGACAGGTTTTCCCCAAGCGAGGAAGGATATTACAGGCAGAAGGACTGCCATACACAAAGGCATAGAGGCATGGAGAAAATGTATCAAATTAAACTATCTCTTATTCCCCCTGGCAAGAGAGGGAATAAGTTTAGGGGATGAGTAGAGGGACATTTTGGGACTGTTTGATCTCCATGTATTCTGGGGAATTCTTAGATCCCGTAGAAATTCTCCAACACACAATAAGCCTACAAAGTAAGAAATATAAATGACTAATAAATAAACTTTTAAAATTCAACCTAACTAGATGTTAAATAAACACAAATTAAAACAAGATATTTATATTTCGCTTATCAAATTAGAAAATTAATAATAATAATAATACTTCGATTTGTCATGAATATGCAGAAAATGAACATTTTGCATATTTCTTGGGATATATCCTAAAGAAATAATCATTAACCTGCAAGATAAAAACAGAGATTTATAGAGAAATTATTTAGTAGGGAAAAAAAAACTTGGGAAAAAATTAAATGTACAACAATAAAAATAGGTTAAATAAATTACTGTACAATGGAAAATTATACAGTCATTAAACATATTAAAGAAGAATAGTTAATGAGAAAGATTTCTGTGCATGCTTTATATTAACTGAGAAAATTATGTTTCTGTATATAGAGACAGAACTGTGAGAATACATATAAAAATAGTGCCTTAAGTTATATCAGTAGTAGATATATTGGTGATTTTTGTTTTCTTTTTCTGCTCATCTGTATTTTCTGAAATTTTTAAAATCAATATACAATGATTTTATATTCAGAAATATTATGTCTCCAACTTTGCAAAAAGCAGAGGCACAGTTATTGTCTCCTATATTGAGTCTGGAGCAAGGTATTTTATGGTAGTGAGCTCCATTTTCCTTTTGCCAGTGAAAGGAAACATTTGGAAGAGAGAGAGGCCTTTAGATCTCTTTTCCTGAATAATAATCACTTATTATAGTATGAAGTTATTGCCCTCTCTCATTTTCCCAGTAGCTCCATGCAGCAAGGGCAAGAGCTCCCATGGAAGTGTATGGTTCCACACCAGAATTGAATAGACAGCTTTCAGAGAGTTCTCTTCTTTCCAATATTGCCGTCCATGGGCCAGTTTGCTAGGAATCTAAGGGAAAATATTAACTCTTTGAAGTTGCTACGGTATGTCTATACTTATACCATGGCAAAATACAGATGTTGAACCAAATTAGGGGAAAATATTCAATTTGATGACATTATTTTTAAGTATACTAAAACTACATTTTTCTTCAGTATTTAACACACCCTGTAGTTTATTGATTACGGAGGACCTATGGTCTCTTCCAGTGGATTTAGCACCTAAGAAATAAACGTCAAGACATGTAGGTGTCATTATGTAAGTATGTGGGAAAGTGAGTTTAACTCTGATAATCAGAGCCTTGTGACAAGTAATATAGAAATAATGCCTGGTTTTATAGTTTTGGGGAAACGCAATTTTCCTGAAAAAAATCTTAAGTTGACAAACAGTAAGCTTTTCTCTTGGGGTGACACATTCATTTTACTACTTCAGAGCATTTGGTAACTTTGCAAAGACAAAGGGGAGAAAATGCCAGTATGATTTGGTTTTTAAAGGTTTATGTTCTTGCTTCCCTTAAAATGATAGGGGAATATAAATGAAAACTATAGTTTTATTTTCAACTCTCAATAGTGAAAAAATAAAGATAACTTCATGGAAAACAAACATAGATTTCAACGAAGTCCATTCATCATGTGTATAGTCAGTTCTGCTATAACACATATATGTATCCCTAAAAATCCTCACTATGCAAATTGTACAACCAAAACACAGGACTTATGGAGAAAATGGGGTTTGTGGCACATCACTGAAAAACTTTGTATGTTACATGACAGGTGATTACTAGACTTCTCATGGTAATCAGTTCGTAAGGTATATAAATGTAAAATCACTATGTTGTATACTTGAAAATAATAATATTGTATGTTAACTATTCTTTAATTAAAAAGAGCTTTACATTCCAGAAATAAAAGTTTGTTAGTTGCATATTTTAAAAGTATAGAAACCATTTACATAGATTCGATGCAATCTCAAACAATATCCCAGCAAGTTTTTTGTGGATATCAAGAAGCTGTTTCTAAAGTTTACGTGGAGTGGCAAAAAGACTCAGAGGAGCCAACATAATATTGAAGAAGAAAAACAAAGTTGGAGGACTGATGCTACCCAACTTCCAAACATAGTATAAAGTTATAGTAATCAAGACAGTGTGGTATTGGTAAAAGAATACACAAACAAATCAATGAAAGAAAATAGAGCCCAGAAATAGAACCCTATAAATATATAGTCAATTCATTTTTGACAAAAGAACAAAGGTAATACAGTGGAACAAAGACAGCCTCTTCAACAAATGGTGCTGGAACCATTGGACATCCACATGCAAAAAAAAAAAAAAATTAATCTACACACAGACGTTAGCCCCTTCGCAAAAGTTATCTCAAAATGGATCATTCACCTAAAATCAAATGCATAACTATAAAATTCTTAGAAGATAACATAGGAGAAAACCTAGATGACTTTGTATGATGATACTTTTAAGATATAAAAACAAAGACACAATCCATGAAAGAGAAAATTAATAAGCTGGACTTCATTAAAATTAAAAACTTCTGCTCTGTGGCAGACAATCAAGAGAATTAGGAGACAAGCCACAGGATGGAGGGAAATATTTACGAACAACACGTCTGATCAAAAATATACAAAGAATGCTTAAAACTCAATAACAAAACAAACAACCCAATTTAGAAATGGGCCAAAGACTGTGACACCTCACCAAAGAAGATACACAGATAATAAAGAAGCACATGAAAAAATGCTCTACATCATGTCTCATCAACGAAATGCAAATTAAAAAAACAGTAAGATACCATTAGAAACCTATTAGAATGGCCAAAATCCAGAACACTGACACTCCAAATGCCATTGAGGATGTGAAGCAACAGGAACTCTCATTCATTGCTGGTGAGAATGCAAAATGGAACAGACACTAGGGAAGATAATATAGCAGTTTCTTGCAAAATTAAATATATTCTTACCATAATCATGGTCCTTGGTATTTACCCAAAGGAGTTGAAAATTTGTGTCTACAAAAAACTTGCACATGGATGTTTATAGCAGTTTTATTCATAATTGCAAAACTTGGAAGCAACCAAGATGTCCTTCAGAAGGTGAGAGGATAAATGAATAGTGGTGCATCCAAACAATGGACTATTATTTAGCACTAAAGAGAAATAGCTATCGTGACATGAAAAGACATGTAGGAAATTTAAGTGCGTATTACTAAGTGAAAAAAGCCAATCTGAGAAGGCTAAATACTGTATAATTTAACACGATCACATCTGGAAAAGGCAAAAACATAGAGACAATAAAAAGGTAAATGTTTGGAGTAAGAAGAGATGAATAAGAAGAGCACAGAGGATTTTTATGGCAGTGAAAATAGTAAAATATTATAATAATGGATATATATCATTATACGTTTGTCCAAACCTATGGAATATACAACACCAAGAATGAACCTTTAGGTAAAGGAACTTTCAGTGATTAGGATGTGTCAATGTAGGTTCATCCTTGGTTAAAAATGTACCTGTCTATTCAATGACATTGATAATGGGTAAGGCTCTGCATGTGTGGGAACAGGGGGTATATGCAAAATCTCTGTACCCTTCTCTCAATTTTATTGTAAATTAAATTGCTCTAAAAAATAAAGTCCTTAAAAAAAATAGAAATCAAATAAAACTGGTAGCATTTATTAAATGGTTTAAAAATATACAATATTAAAATAAATATGGCACTTTACTTTGAAAAAAAGACCTGTTAAAAAAGATCTTGTGAAGTGGACATCTGAAAGTTTGCAGCTTATGCGTTATTATGAGGCAGTGAAATAAAGGAATTGGACTAAAAGTTATAAAACTAGATGTAGATAAATGTGGCTCACAACACACATAGTAAACTGAGGTAGTTGGTAGACGTTTAAAGTGTCTACATGTGTACATTTTGTGTATTCTCTGTGGCTTTGTTTAGTTGCATGCAGTTTTCTGCATCCACATAGTGTTTTTGGCAGACAAAATCATACACTAGTAAATCTGAAAAATATGTTATATTCAAATTGTTCCCTGATATATCAATTGATTTAGAACAAATTCACACTCTCAAAATAAAGAGATTTGTTTATGGCTAGAAAGATTGTGTGACGGAGTAGGTTGATTCAACTACCATGTAATTCCAACCTGCTATTTTTGTTTACCTATATTATAGGGTGTGAAAAAAATGAAAATGCATTTGAAGCTATAGGTGAGCAAGTGATTCAATACTGATTGAAGACATGAAAGCAATGAGACAGTCTGATTGATGCCACATAAATACTTGAAAAGAAAGCACAATGTGCCCGTTGATGATTATACCAGACAGAAGCCCTCATTAAAATCCTCATCTCTCATGATATTCGAACAGGCCAAATCATTGGAAATGTGAACAGATAATAGTACAGCATGCTGATGACTGGCTCTACAGTCAAAAAAATATTAAAGTAAATCTGCTTGCAAATTATGTAAATTGTACATGAATGTTCATAGAAACTTTATTCATAACAGTTGAAATTGGAAACAACCCAAATGTCCATTAACATGTGAATGGATAAACAAATCATGGTATATCCATACAATAGCCATGGAAGACTGCTCAGCAATTAAAATGAACAGAATATGATACATGCAACAATAAAGATAAATCCCAGAAACATGATTCTGAGTGAAATAAATTAGACACAAAAGAGTTCATACTAAATTAATCCATTTATATGAAATTCTACGAAACACAATCTCATCTATAGGTATAAAGCAGATCAGGGCTTACCTGGTGCTCAGGGAGGAGGTGAGAAATGGCTAAAAAGAGGGCACTGGGAAACATTTTTTGGTGATGGAAATGTTTTATATCTTGATGTGGAGGTTAGATGATTGTACCTTTGTTAAAACTCATCAAACTGTACATTTAAAATGTATGCTATTAATTGTATGTAAATTATACCTCCTTAAAGTTGAATTTTTCTTTTAAATATCAAACTAGCCAAAGTAGATGACATTCTTGGGTCTCTTTGGCCAAGGATTCAAGTTCTGATCCTCATGATCTTGATGTTCACAGCCTTCTGTGTTGCCAGAAATACAGAAATTATTGATTCTGTTCATATAAAGTAGATACCACTCACCTCATGAGTTTGAGTGTTTCTCCCATCATTTTAGACATTAATTGTTCAACATGTCAGAATGCTACAGAGAACTCATGTAATACACGCAGTCTGATTTCCCGTGGGTTTAAGCTTCCTTTATTTGACATTCTCCTAAGAAATCTCTGAATGACTTAAAACCTGGAGACTATGATTTGGAAAAGAGAAAATGCTTCAAAATCATCTTTGATAGGACCCTGTCAATGCTTTTGATGTCTTGCAAGCTCTGGTGCATAGATCATTGATTCATGTTTCCCTGCTTAAAAAGACAGTTATTTGAGAGAACCCAAATTAATAAAATCAGAAATGAAAGAGGACAAGTGACAACAAGACACCACAGAAATATAAAACATTTTAAGAAAATACTACAAGCAACTATATGCCAACAAATTAGACAATCTGGAAGAAATGGATAAATTACTAGAAGCATAGAGTCTTCCAAGGCTGAATCAAGAAGAAACCGAAAATTTGAACAGAACAATTACTACCAATGAAATTTAATCAGTAATCAACAAGCTCCCAACAAGTAAAAGCACTGGACCAGAATGTAAATTTTACGAAACATACAAAAAATAATTATAATTTATTCTCCTCAAATTAGTCTAAAAATATCCAGAAGGAAGAAAGGCTCCCAAGCTCATTTACAATGCTACTATCATCCTGATACCCAAACCAGACAAAGACATTACAAAAAAAGATAACTATAATCCGATATCCTTAATGAACATAAACGCAAAAATCCTCAACAAAATATTACCAAACCAAATTCAGTAATACATTAAAAAGATTGTATACCATGACCAAGTAGGATTCATTCCTGGCATGCAAAGTTGGTTCAATATTCACAAATCAATTAACGTGATATACCACATTAACAAAATAAAAAATAAAAATCATATGGTCATATCAATAGATGCAGTAAAAGTATTTGACAAAATGCAGCATCCATTTATGATAAAAACTCTAAGCAACGTGGGATTAGAGGGATCATATCTCAACATAATAAAGGACATATATGATAAACCCACAGCTAATGTCATATTCAATGGAGAAAAGCTAAAAGCATTCCCCTTAAGATCAGAAACAAGACAGGTTGCCCACTTTCACCACTTTTATTCAAAATGGTTCTGGAATTTCTAGCCACAGCAGTCAGACAAGAAAAAGAAACCAAAGGCATCCAAATTGGAAAGGAGAAAGTAAATTGTTATTATATGCAGATGATATGATACTATATAGAGAGAATCCCAAAGACTCCACCAAAAAACTATTAGAGCTGATAAATGAATTTACTAAAGTGGCAGGATACAAAATTAATATTCAAAAATCAGTTACATTTGTATACACCAATAACAAACTATCAGAAGGAGAAATTAAGAAAACAATCCCATTTACAATCACTTCAAAAACAATAAAATACTTAGGAATAAATTTAACCAAGGAAGTAAAAGACCTGTACTCAGAAAATTATAAGACATTGAAGGGAAAAATTAAAGAAGATACAAATAAATGGAAACATATACCATGCTCATGGATAGGAAGCATTAATATAATAAAAATGTCCATACTACCTAAGGCAATATATAGATTCAATGCAATCCCTATCAAATTACCAATGACATTTTTCAAAGAACAAGAACATATAATCCTAAAATGTATATAGAACCACAAAGAAAAAACAAATAGCCACAGTAATCTTCAGAAGTTAGAACAAGGGGGAGATATCGTGCTACCTGACATCAAACCATGCTACAAGGCTACAGTAATCAAAACAGCATGGTATTGGCATAAAAACAGACACATAGATCAATGGGAAAGAATTGAGAGCCCAGAAATAAATCCATGCCTATATGGTCATTTAATCTATGACAATGGAAGCAAGAATTTGCATTGGGGTAAAGACAGTCTATTTAATAAGTGGTGCTGGGAAAACTGGACAGGTACATGCAAAAAAAAAAAATGAAGCTGGACCACCTTCTTATGCCATATATAAGAATAAATTCAAAATAGATTAAAGACTTAAATTCAATATACAAAACCATAAAACTCCTAGCAGAAAATATAGGAAGTAAATTTGCAGAGATTACCCTTAGCAATATTTTTACTGAAATATCCCCTCAGGCAAGGGAAGCAAAAGAAAAAATAAACATAGGGGGTTACATCAAACTAAAAAGTTTTTTTTCACAGCAGAGGATACCATCAATAAAACAAAAGGGCATCTTACTGAATGGGAGAAAATATATTCCAATGATACATCTGATTAGGGGTTAATAGCCATAATTTATAGAAAAAAACTCATAAAACTCAACACCAAAAAAAAAAAAAAATCAACCCAATTAAAAAATGGGAAGAGGACATGAAGAGGCATTTCTTTAAAGAGGACATGCAGATGGACAACAGACATATGAAAAAAATGCTCATCACCACTAATCATTAGAGAAATGCACATAAATACTACAATGGGGTATCACCTCACTCCTGTCAGAATGGCTATCATCAATAAATCAACAAACAAATGCTGGCGAGGACGTGGAGAAAAGGGATCCCTCATGCACTGTTGGTGGGATTGCAGATTGGTGCAGCCACTATGGAAATCAGTATGGAGGCATCTCTAAAACTGGAAATGGAACTACCTTATGACCCAGCAATTTCACTCCTGGCTATCTATCCAAAGAAATCCAAAACACGAATTCAAAAAACTATATGCACCCCTATGCCATGTTTATTGCAATGCTATTCACAATAGCCAATTCATGGAAACAACCAAAATGCCCATCAATAATCTATTGGATAAAGAAACTGTGGTACATTTATACAATAGAGTATTACTCTGCCATAAAAAAGAATGAAATCTTACCATTTGTAATGACATGGATGGACCCAGAGAACATTATGTTAAGTGAAATAAGTCAGGTGGAGAAAGACAAATACCATATGATCTCACTTATATGTGAAATCTAAAGAACAGAACAAATGAACAAAGATAACAGAAATAGACTCACAGATGTAGGGGGGAAAAAACTGACGGTAGCTAAATGGGAATGGGGTGGGGATGGGAGAAGGTAAAGGGATTAGAAAGAATAAATTAGTACTCACAATATAGCCACGGGGATAAGAAATACAGTTTGGGGAATATAATCAATAACGTAGAGATTATGTAAGGTATCAGATGGACACTGGCTTTATCTGGGAGACCACTTCATTGACTGTGTAGATGCCTGACTTGCGCTATACACCTGGAGCTGAAGTTGAATAATAATGAATGTCAAATATATTTATATGGTCACGGGATGTGGAGTACAGCACAGGGAATATAGTCAATGGAATTGTAACAGCTATATACAATGTCAGAGGGGTAGAAGATTGGGGAGGGATATCACTTTGTAAGGGGTGTAAATCCCTAACTATTACATTGTTTTGTATCCCTGAAACTAAAAAAAAAAAAAAAAAAAAAAAAAAAAAAGACAGCATATTTTACCCTCTGATACCTAGATGCTCATTGAGAGAAATAAAAGTGAGGATTCTTAGTAATCTTCCAGAACCAAATGATTTTCAGGAGGTCAAATCTACCAAAGGCCTGGGACCAAGGGACAACTGTAGGAAAAAACAGCCACCAAGACCCACAAATTAAGTCAAGTCACCACAACTGCAGATCATGCCACTTCAATTCGCTTCCTCTTTTTTCCTCTTCATTTTTCTAATTTATTGTTTTACCTTTCCTCTGCGAGTTTATGATTCTGAGTTATTAACAGAACTAACATCTAACTACAACATCTACAATAGATTAACATGTAACTATGAAATATGAAAGCCGTGTCTTGAATGTTGATTTTCACATCTTTAGGCACTCCTTTGTTTAACTACCTATTTTATACAAGTTATTACCAAATTGTAGCCAGGTATTGGAGTTACAGCAAGGAGTGACTAAGGATGCAAATTTAATTACCTATTATAAGAAACTGGTATTAAAAGAAGCTGGGTCCCACTCCGTTAGTTCCAGTTCCTTGTAATACATAAGATAATTTCCTGAGTATTTGCACTAAGTGACATTTTAAAGGGAAAATCCACAACAGATAGATAAACAAACAAACAAACAAATCTGAAACCCTCTTTTATGTCATACTTTGATAGAGAGGGACTTTGTTTCCAACAAAACTTGAGAATTTGGGGGGGAGTTACTTTGGTAACCAAACTTTCACAGAAATAAGACCGGGAAAAAACTAAGGAACAGATGATGAAGTAACAACACATTTGGTGGCTATCTCACTTTTATAGATCTTATAAATAAAGAGTACTACTTAGACTCAACATCAAGCTGCTTTGCTTTACATCTTTTTGACAATCTCTATAGTAAAAAAGAGATTTTTCTGGGCCAGTACCATTCATTTTATGGTAATAAAACATTACAATAATACTATTTGAAAAATTCATTTGGCTAAAATGAAATCATGGTCCTAATAGCTAGTGATATAATACCCAGTTCAGAAGCCTATTGGCTACGGCTCTCAAATCATATAGGGATGGATTTTTTTAAATCAGTACACTGATGCCTGCCTTCAGGATAAAGATCAGTCTGGCTCTTGGCTCTTCTCAACAGAGAGGAAGAGAAGGAGGAAGGAAGAGAAAGATGAGGAGGAGGAAGAGGTGGAGAAGGAGGAGGAGAAAGGAGAAAAGAGAGAAAACCTTACATAATTTAACTATGAAAGGAAAAAACTATGCCTCGGTTGGAATCCAAAAATTTTCACCCCTGAAGAAAAATTTTGGACTACCTTCTTCTTCCCCAAGCCTCTCTTTTTTATTCTCTATGGAAGAGTCCCAGAGGCAGGAGAATCCTACATGCTATCAGAATGCAAATACCTATCACTATAAAACCCCTTGCCTGAGATGATGATGAAACTAAACAAGCAGTAGTTCAAACTACAGCCACATGAGATATGATACTGACCTCTCAAGGATGAGTATGTATTGTCTTATCCCTATAAACCTCTCTGGGATCGTTAACATTATTAAACAGATCCAGGAAATGAATAAAGAAAACATAAATTAGGTAATTTGGCCATACCCCTATATCATGTGCTGCTGGTACTAGGGGTTGGGAATCAGATCTATTCTTTTAATGTAATTAGGGTTCTAAAATCCTGGCTTAGAAGAGAGTAACAAACTCTAATTGTGATCCTATTTAATATTTGCTTTTGTTGAAGAACTTAGATGCATGACCTTCTAAGTTCCAAATTTTGAACAGCCACCATCCAGTCATATGATCCAACAAAAGATCGCCCCCAAAAGAGCAGGAAAACAGCACCTCCAACAATCCAATACATAAGCATGACCTAAAACAGTGGTGCAGATCTGGATTGATCACATCTCCGGATGGCAACAGTCTATATTCCAGCTTAAACTAAAGAATTACCACAAAGTGCAGAACTAAGAATTAAGTCTATCTGTGTGGTCCAAATTCCCTTCCACACAAATTATTTTGTGTTCACAGAGGTATATACACTCCCATGTCCCAGTCAATTCTTCCAACATGTTTTGGAATTGTGGGAAAGGACCCGGTTACTTGTTCTGTGAAGTTCTAAGTCCCTAAATTCAAGTGGAAAACATGAGCAGTGATCTAGTATAATATACTAGATGAATAAAATGTCTTAGTGGTCTAAAACCTCATTTTGACTTCTTATAACCACATGTTCAATGATTGACTCAGCCCCTGGTCCTTCTAAAATTATAAATTAAAGGCAACTCAGTTTATCTGTGTGGGGTCATTAAGATGAACCTCACGAAAGATAGTATGTATTTTAAAAAAAAAACAACATCAAAGTGGGGAGAATATTTTTCATAGCCTTTTAGTCAAAGTTTTTGAGACAGAATATATGTTGGTAGACTAAGAATCTGTTCTACATATTATTCACTATGCTGTAAAAGTAAAAGAACATAAAGAATGCAAATGAATTTTCTTAGTGTGAATTTCTTCCAAGAGTTAAACAAAAGCTTTAATGTAATTTAATTTATATAATCTAAGTGTATTACGTTTTTAAAATTAACAATTTAAAGAACATATTTCTTTAGGGTGACAAAGAAAAAACACATTTTTCATTGTACTGAAAGCAATGGTCTATAAATGCCTCCCATGTTTCTTTATTAGGAAAATGCTATATTTCAAAAAGATAATGTCTCAAGTTACACACCAACACCATCCACCACCCACCCCATCGTCCACCATTGCAGACATATTCTTGTTTATTTTTTATGTAAAGCAAAGACATAAAAGATGATTGTGATGTGGTTCTATTATTAAAATTATCTAGATCGCATGGACGTGAATATTAGTTTCTTCCCTGAAAGTCATACTATAGGATATTTATCAACATTTTTGTGTCAACCTGCTCCTTTGTGCACACTCAAGAGAGATTCCATGAAGTATCACACTGGACGTCAATGTGGTATTTTTCCAGTTGTCAATTTTTTTCTGCATCCCTTCTGTTTCTGTTTAAAATGGAATGGATGTGTGCATGTTGGGGGATAGAGTCAGGTTCAAAAACAAAACAGATTGGAAAGATAATGACTACATTATAATGACTCATTCTCCTTTCTTATTTCCAGCTTATAAAGATCTTCCTGTATTTGAAGATGTACTTCTTAGAGATGAAAGAAATTTCCACAGTCACTAAGTATCATTGTGATGTCATTCAAATAGTGATGGATAACCATATGTCTGATAAAATTTTAAAAATGTATGCAATCTTTATGAAGAGGGAAACATGAAATGTTGTCATTATCTTAATACCAGAACATTCCCTTCATCTGGGAAAGGATAAAGTTCCTACTCTCCACTGAAAAGAATTCTCCAAACCTTGAGAAAAAATTAATTGTGGTTATCTAACATCATACTAGTTTTACTACCTCAGAAGATGCTGTTCATTCTACTTGTACACCTCGGATTTAATTCCAAAATTTTCAGCTGTCACTGTTATTACCTACCTAATTTTAAATGGGGGGAAACAGTGGATGTGTGAAAGCAGTTGAATGTAAATTTTCAGGTGAAGACGAAAGGAGAGAAACACAAAGAAGTTCTTATCTGACAGTCCCTATTTTCTCTGTGAGTTAGAGTGAAGGGAGCATGAATTTTTTGAGTGAGGGAAGAAGTGGTATTTAGTGATGGATGAAGAGAGTTGAAGGTGTGACATATCTTTTGCAGGTAATGGAAGAGAGTGTGGACTGAACTGTGTTTCCCCTCAATATTCACATTGAAGCTCTAACCCCCAATGTGACTTATTTGAAGACAGGGCCTTTTAAGAGGTAAATGAGGATAAATGAAGTCATAAGGGTGGAGCCCTAATCCAATAGGAATAGTGTCCTTATAAGAAGAGAAGGAAACGTGTGCGCAGAGGAAAGGCCATGTGAGGACACAGTAAGAAAATGGTCATTAGTAAGCCAAGGAGAGAGGCCTTCGGAGAAACCAAATCTGCCGACACTTTCATCTTGGATTTCCAGCCTCCAGAACTGTAACAATACAAACTTCTGTTGTTTAGAGCCATCCAGTCTGTGGTACTTTGTTATGATAACCCCAGCACACTAATACAAAGAGGTATATAGCTAGGCAAACATAGGAGGATTACTTGTGGAATTAACATAGAAAATTTAATTTGTAATCATGCTTTGGCAGATACTGATAATGACTTCCCAATCCTTATTCTCCTCTTCCTTACTGACAAAATGTGATTTAGTCCAGAGCAGCAGTGTGTCCAGCTTATACATATATCCGCAGCCTCTCTCATAGCTAGAACTGGTGGTTCTGGCTAATGAGAAAGAAGTCTGTTGAGATATTTCTGAAACAGTCTTGCTTGCCTAATACAGGCACCTTTCTTTTTGTTATGTCCTTTCTTTTTCCTCCCTGTTCTTTGATGTGAGGCTAAAGACGGCAAACTGCTTTTGGTCATGAAATTATCAGAAGACAACCATGAGGATTAAAGATAAATGATAAAGATGGTGGAACCGAAAAATAGGAGATCAGAATATTGACATAACAGAGCTACTATACCAGCCCTCTACTGTCAACCACTGGATTTATTTATTTATTTATTTATTTATTTATTTATTTATTTATTTATTTTTGTGCATCCCCTCCATCCCCCCGGGTTTTAAACTATTGTTTTTCAGTCTAGTTTTAGTTGTAGGGCACAGCTCCCTGGCCCATACTGGTATTATGAGCCTTGCGCTCCACCCGGCTGAGGCAGTCGGTCACCAGTCGTTGGTCAGCCGCTCACAGCAGCTCACAGCAGCTCTCGCAGGCTGCCATCCACTCACGCTGGCCGCCGGCCACTCACACTGGCCACTGGCCACTGACCACTCAAGGCAGCACACGTCAGCACACAGCAGCCCACAGCAGCACACAGTAGCTCACACCAACCTCCAGCTGCTCACGGCAGCTCAGCTCCAGGGAGAGCCATTGTTCACAATGCTAGCTGTAGAGGGCGCAGCTCACTGGCCCATGTGGGAATCCAACTGGTGGCCGTCGTCATTAGGAGCGCGGCGCTCCAACTGTCTGAACCACCAAGCCACCCAGATTTATTATTTTTACTAAAACAATAAACATCTCATTTGGCTAAACCATTGTACTTGAGTATCTCTTGCACACATTCAACTGTGATTCTTCATGGAGAGACATGCCAACCTTGTAGACAGATTTATCCATGACTGAAGCTGCCAGGCAGTTATTGCAGAAAAACTAAGAAATAAATAAGTTGAAGCAATTAACTAAAGACTACTGGAAGTCCAATCTAGATTACATGATATATTAAAAATAGAAGATAAGGTGTATAATGAAGGTACCATTTTATTAGAAAAATTAGAAGGAAAAAGATCTTTAAAAAGTTGGAGAATGGATGTGGAAAGAATAAGTGAATGAAATAACCAGAAAAATAAAAGTGGTGATCAGGGTGATATATTGGAGTTTAGGATTTCATAATGGAATAGTTCCAGGTTGCAACAACTTTGTGATATAACCAGAGGTAACGGTGGCTCAAATAGAAGAAAGTTAAGAACTCTAGAGTTGAGATCAAAGCTGTTGTTCTTCACATAGACTGTGATGACAGGCAGAAGATATAGCAGGATTCGAAACTACATATACTGAAAGCTTTAATAAAATCTGTAAATGTTATCAATAGATAACAATGTGGAAGGGTAGAGGGTAGTATAGCTAATCACATGAATTTCAAAAGGATAAATTTTTATAGGATAAGAGAGCAATGAGGAGCTGAGATATGCATTTTCTTCCCAATTCCTTGGTATTTGGAAGGGGCCTTCACTTCTCTCTCCAATTCTGTTTTAAGCAGATACTTATCAAATGTTTACTAAACAAGTAAAGGACGATTGCCTTCCATCTTAACTGCATTCAGTCCTCCATTCAGAAGCATTCTGAATACCAAGAAGGAGATAATCATAGGTTCCTAATTTTTGTCCCCTATTTCCTTAAGAAAGAGAGCAGGATGTCATTGTAGGAAGGTTGAGACTTTGAAAACTGAAACTTGGCTTCAGCCATGGTGATGTGTCCCTATTTTATGCAATTTTCTCCTTTTAAAAATCTTTCCCTTTGAGGAACCCATTTTACTGGGAGTTATTTCTTTCAGTGGAAATAACCATACTTCCTAGTTAGGCCTCAAATGAAACTTTCCTTCAAAGCTGCTTTTTTAGGGGGAACTAGATTGCCAGAGTGTCCATTTCTAAGTCAATCTCGTCTTTCATAATTGACACTCCAGTGAATCTTTGCAGATGATTTGGTCTAGATTCTACCACTCTAAAGACTGGATAGATATATCACATCCTTGCCAAAAAAAATTAAGCTTACTGATCTCAAATCTATACCACCAACAGCTTTCATTTCAAGCAGCTATACTGTATCAGGTTACGTAATACATCTTTTAAACCCGACAAATTATGTAAAGTTCATCTTTCAGTGCCTACCATTCCTCTCTTGAAATGTGGCTAGAGAAGGTACCAGATGCAAAGACACTTCTGTGTTTGCTTACCCTAGTTTACTGGAATCCTATGTAATCTCACTTCAACCTACCTCTCAACTTCTCTGTGTTTGGTAGTTCCGTTATTGGCCTTGGCCCTGGGAAACAGTACTTCCATGAATGGATGAATAATGTTATGCCTCTTGGTGTCTGTAATCCCAAATAATAATGGTTTCCAATAAGGAAATATTTATACTAGTTTGTAAAAGTTTTATAGTTTTTTCCTTAAAAAATGCATGATCTCTTCTTTTATCTAATTAATCACTAAGCCAGTTCATATTCCCCTGGATAATTAAGATTTCCGTATAGTACTTTTGTGTAATTTCCCAAGTATTCTCTGTTTTGTCCAGTACAAAATGAGAAATAAATGACTACACACAAATATAACAGTAAAATATCTGAGACTTATATTGAAAGCTAAGCTGAAATAATTTGAGCATTGGCAAACTTTTATTAAAAAACTTAGAATTTGCTGGGATGAAGTAACAACAGGTGAGATTTCCAAACCCAAATACCTTTCCAATTACTTAACACTAGCCTCCTGTTGATTTAAAGAGTCATTCCATCTTTTTTTAATAAGAGAAAAAGAGAGCTAAAAAGAATCAAGTACAGTATAGAAGGGAGGAGTAGGAGACAAGTTAAAGAATTTAAAGTTTAGACAATAAAGTTCATGCAAGAGGAAATACTAAAGAAATTATTAATTTTTTATCCATGAAAAAGAAAAGATTCAGAGATGATTATATAATTGTCTTCATTTATAAACAAGGAATGATAACCTGTGTGTTTCCTCTCAAATGGGAGATAAAATGGTAATGAGAAAAATATATTTCAGGGAAAAAAGTTATTTTAGATATGAAGAATATGTTGATTATAAAACAATTAGAAACTGGATATAAATAATTTTAAGTTTTAAAATATTGTCTAGTGAGGACTAGGGTATTATAGTAAATAGATATCCTCTATCCTCATGGGTGGCTTAGGCAGGGGTAATAAGGTTCAAGCAAGATTGCCCTGGTACCATTTCTATTGCTAAGCTTCCTCAACTCATCTACATTACATGAAGTGAGTTTTCAAATAGTGGTTATGTTTTTGAAGTGCAATAGTAATTCCAAATTCAGTCCCCAGAATTGTTATTATTAGGTAAAAAAACAAAAACAAATAAACAAAACAACAATTACACACATTAAAGCCTGTATACGTGGCATTTTATTTTTCATATGCTTTAATCCATTTACTAATAAAAATAATCCTCATTAGAAAGTACGTTTTTTCCATGATATATGTGTTAGGATCCCCAAAACACTTTTCATACAGCAATTCCTCCTGTGTCTAATGTGTTTAGTTACAGTAGCCATGGAAAAACCTCCAAAAGTGTTAGTTTTGCAGATTCAGCACATTTTAATTTTAGAATTGAAAGGACAGCCAAGAATCTAATTTTTATCCATAGAAGTTGGAGCTGAACATAGCATTTGGAGTTAAACACCAGAAAAATCACTTCTCTAGAACATGACTTCATAGGATTACTGGTTTACCCAGAAAAATATGAACAATCTGTGTTATCTGATACTAATTGAATAGATAAATATTTGGGCTGAATAATTATCCAAAAGAAAACCACAAAAGTTTACAGCCACTAAGTGTTTGTTTAGCTATTAGCAATTTTAGTTTCCTCAAGTACTTGAGATGACGGTTATTGGACAAAACCATAATCTGTCTTCATTTGCATCACATTCAGAAGAACTCAATTGAGTGAATTGAAAATTAAAACACACAATATTTTACCTGAAACATTTAGGTAATTCATGTAGGACATTTTTTTTTCTTTTTAGATGAATTACCCAAATATTCTTATAGGTGTATCTCTCTCCCGTCTCAATAACATTAATGTCATTTAATAACATTCATGATCCTTTAAAACTAAAAATAAATGATGATGCCTTTCATTTACAGTTATAGTGGTACCTTCGTTTTCGAACATCTCCGTTGATGAACATTTTGGTTCACGAACACCGTAAATTTTATGGATCTATGGTATCATTAGATAGTAAAATTCATGCTAAATTTGCAGTTTTAGGGGTTCATTTTAAAGGTCTGGAACGGATTAATCCATTTTGCATTACTTTCTATGGGGAAACCGTGCCTCAGTTTTCGAACGTTTCAGAACTCGAACGGTCTTCTGGAATGGATTACATTAGAAAACCAAGGTACCACTGCTTCTTTTCCAATGCTACTGTAACATACTAGAGACCTAATGAGTGATAGATAATGGAAGTGAAAACATGCAGTGCAATGTCTTCTAAGAAATTTCCAGTAAGGACACTCGAAAAGGTATGTGTTAGGTTGGTACAAAAGTAATTGCGGATTAAAAGGTTAAAAATATTTGCAAAAACCACAGTTACTTTTGCACCAACCTATAATAAAACCTTCATCTCCTAAAACAAAATTTCCAGTCTATTATACAACAAACATCTCCTTTCCTCTACAATTATATAATTATCTCCAATTCGTCATGCTACAGGAGATTGCCATAAACTAACCTAAAATGATATGATCCAGTATTTTATAGGTTACAAAGTAAAATGGGATGGCAGTATTTATATCCACAGGCTATTTATTCACTTATTGTACCCTTCTCCTTCCATCTTATTCTATCAGTATGATCTATATATTTTTCTATTTGTGCCAAATGTAGATCAACAAAATATTTTGTACAAAGTAAGAGTAAAAAAAAAAAATTCTTATCATTTTATATAGCAAAAACATAAAGGATTAAGCATAGAGATTGTCTCTTATTTTGGGATTGACCATATATAATAATGGTGGTTAAAAATCCAAAGTTTGGCATTAGATAAACCTCTTTTTCAATCCTAGACACTTCACTTATAAAGTGTGTGAATTAGGCCATGTTACTTTACTTTCATAAGTTTTAATTTTCTACTCTAAAAATCGAACTAATAATAGACTCTATTTCAATTGGTAATATACGGTGTTTCCCCTAAAATAAGACCTAGCCGGACCATCAGCTCTAATGCGTCTTTTGGAGCAAAAATTAATATAAGACCTGGTATTATATTACATTATATAAGACCCTGTATTATATATAAAAATTAGACTGGGTCTTATATTAATTTTTGCCTCAAAAGACGCATTAGAGCTGATGATCCAGCTATGTCTTATTTTCGGGGAAACATGATATTTATCCTTTCATTAATGTATTGAACTGGTATGTATGTATGTGGCACATACTACGTATGAAGCATTGTAATATTTTCAGGAACATGAGGACAAATAAAGAAGCTGGAATCCCAGCCTTCCTTAGGTTTTATTCTAGTCAGTGCATATAAGAAATAACCAATAAACTAAAAAGTATATATTAATACAGGGCAATTGAAGAGCCAAAGATATAATTATGTAAAACAATCAGTCCAGTTACTGAAACATAATCCATCCTCAACAAATATCCGCATCGTTATTATTATTATTCCTTGCAAGTGAAAAATCGAGGTGATATTACTTCTAGAATGGACATATGAAGAGATCTACAGATCTCTCCCCAGAGAATAACCATAATTAGTAAAAATTATTTTTAAATAAACATTTAAAGTTCCTGGAAACTGTCTTAATGGCACATAGCAAATGTAAAAAAAAAAATTCAAGAATCTCTACTGAATCTCAGTAAAAACAGTTATAATCTGTGATTCTTGAGTAATAACTTATGCCCCCTTTCCCAAACTCCAGCTCATTGTAATGGAAACTTCACTTCACTTAGACCAAGGAAACAGGACTCCCTTTCCTCCCTCCCACTCTACATTATTTCCCTGGGAAATATTTCTCAATCTCCCACCTCCATGTTGCAGAGGCTAAATGCAAAGCAAATGAAGCTGAGAGGACAAGCACACATTTTTTTCCACCCAATCCCAATTCGTAAGGTGGGGATACCATTTCAGGCATGGCAAGCTAACAATACTTGACTTTTAATGGCTTTCACCCAGATCACTCATTGGCTGGAGGTTCCATGCAGCAGAAGCAAGCCCCAAAATCAAAAGCCACCACTCCTATCCAGCATCCTCCTTTTAAATCTGGGTGAAATTCTGAAGGTCTCCACCCCATCTACAGAGAAATGGTGCAGAAATTTTGCCCAGATAGAGGCAGTCCATGAGAACAGAGAGTTTTAATGATCTGCTCAAAGAAACTAACTTTATTTGAAACATATGTAGGGAAGTTCAAGACTAATGGCATTTTCAAAAACAAAGGAGATTTTAGTGATAAGCAATTAAGAGGCAACTGATAACTTCATGAGAATAAAAAGCTAAACTATCGGGCCGATATTTTACTCACATTGTCACATTATAAACAAACTATCAAAAAAAAAGAAAAGAAAAAAGCAAGTATCTTGAAAACATCAAGAGAAAATTAACTCATAACACTCAAGTGACCCTCAATAAGATTATCAGCCTATTTCTCATCAGAAACCTTGGAGGCCGGCAGGCAGTGGGTTGATATACTAAGAGTGTTGAAAGAAAACACTATCAACTGAGAAGTCTATATCCAGCAAAGCTGTCCTTAAAAATAAGGGAGGAAATATGACTTTCTCAGATAAACAAAAGCTGAGGAAGTTCACTAACACTAGGCCTGCCCTGCAAAAATGCTAAAGAGCGTACTTCAGATTGAAATGAAAGGAAAGTAGTTAATAACTCAAAGCTGTATGAAGAAATAAATACCTCCAATAAAGGTAAATACATGGGCAATTTTGTTTTGTAGCTCTACTTTTAATTATCTAATGAGTTCAAAGATAAGTTCATTAAAAACCAATCATGAATCTATGTTTGGGGCACACAGTATATAAAGATATAATCTATGACATTAATAAGAGAAAGAGGAAACCTGGAACTGCATAGGAGCAGAGTTTTTATATGCCATTGAAGTTAAGTTGGTATAAATTCACATTAGATTGTTATAACTTTAGTATGTTAAATTTTATCCTCGTGATAACCACTATATATATATGTGTGTGTGTGTGTACATATGTATATGTACACACATACACACACACACACACACACACACACACATATACATACATCTGTAGGATATACACACAAAAAAATAAGGAAATCAAAACATTTTGGTACCAAACAAAATCAAGAAAATACAGAAGAAGTCAATAATGGAGGAAATGAGGGACAGAAAAAGATAAAAGGCATACAGAAAAATATAGCAAAATGGCAGAAATCCCTTCTTTTTAGTGAGTACTTTAAATGCAAATTGATAAAACTCTCCCATCAAAAGATAGAGATTGGCAGACAGATTTTTAAAAAATTAAAAAACATGATTCAATTATATGTTCTCTATAAGAAATTCACTTTAGATCCAAAGACACAAATAGGTTGAAAGTGAAAGGGTGGAAAAGATATTCCATGCAAATAGTAATCAAAAGAGAGCTGGGGTGGCTATCCTAATATCAGAAAAAATAGACTTTCAATCCAAAAAATGTTACAAGACACAAAGAGAAACATTATATATTAATAAAAGTGTCAGTAAAACAAGAAGATATAACAATTATAAACATTTAGTCACCTAATAATAGATTCTCAATAATAATAGTAATAATAGTTGAAGACTTCAGTACTCCATTTTTAGCAATGGATAGGTCAACCAGACAGAAACTAAGTAAGGAAACAGAGGGCTTGAAAAACACCAAACATATAAACGCACATATACAAAACTCATTCCAATGACGGTATGATAGAACACTCTTCTTTTGATGTGCACATTGTACATTTTCCTGGATACACTACATGTTAGGCAAAAAAAACAAGTCTTAGTAGATTTTAGAAGGTAGATATTATACAAAGTATCTTCTCTGTCCACAAATGGGTGAAGTTAGAAATCAATGACAAAAGGAAAATTGGAAAATTCACAAAATTGTGGAAATTAAGGAACACAGACTCAAACAACTGGTCAAAAAATAAACCACAAGAGATATTAGAAAATGCTCAAAGATAAATAGAAACAAAAACACAACATACTAAAACATATGGGATATAGTAAAAGCAGTGCTCAGAGTAAAAATTTCTACCTGTAAATGCCTATTTTAAAAAAGAAGAAAGATATCAAATCAACAACCTAACTTTATAACTTAAGAAACTAGAAATAAAAGATCAAACTGAGCCGAAACCTAGCACAAGGAAGAAAATAAACAAAATAGACATTAGAAAAACAATAGAGAAAATCAACTGAAACAAAATGTTTGTTCTTTGAAAAGATCAGAAAGATTGACAAACCTTTAATTAGATGGACTAAACACTACAATCAGAAATGAAAGTTGAGACATTACCAATTCTACAGAAATAAAAAGATTATAAAAGAGTACTATGAACAATTGCACACCAGCAAATTGGATAGCCCAGATGAAATGGACAAATTCTTAAAAACACAAAACTTGCCGAGACTAAATACATAGAAATAGAAAATCTAAATGAACCTGTAGCTATTAGGAGACTGAATCAGTAACAAAAAAAATCTTCCAACAAACAAAATCCCGGGACCTAATGGCTTCACTGATGAATTCTTCCAAACATTTAAACAAGTACTAACAACAATTTTTCTTAAACTTTTCCAAAATACTGAAGAAGAGGAAACACTTTCTAACTCATTCTCTGAGACCAGTATTACCCTGATACAAATGCCAGACAAAGACAGCACAAGAAAAGTACAATACCCTTATGAATGTTGACAGAAAAATCATCAACAAATACTACCAAACCAAATTCAACAACATATTAAAAGCTTTTTTTTAAAGGGTTACCTTTTCTTTTTTTTTTTTTAATTAAAGTTTATTGGGCTGACAATTGTTAGTAAAGTTACATTAAAAAAAATAACAGCATTAATCACCAGTACCAAGTGGAATTTATTCCTGGAATGCAAGGAAAGTACCACATATGAAAATCAATGGAATACACCACATTAACAGAATGAAGGGGGAAAAGCACAATATCATCTTAATTAATGCTGGTAAAGCATTTGACAAAGTTCAATACATTGTCATAATAAAACAACAAATGAGGAATAGAAGAAAACTACTTCAACATAATAAAAGCCACAAATGACAAACCCACAATAAACATTATACTTAGTGATAAAAGACTGAAATATTTTCCCTTAAGATCAGGAACAAGGCAAGGATGCCGGCTTTTGCCACTTCTATTCAACATAGTACCAGAAGTTCCAGCCAGAGAAATTAGGCATGAAAAAGAAATAAGGGGCATACAAATTAGAAAGGAAGAAGTAAAATTATCTCTGTTCACAGGTGATATGATTTTATATGTAGAAAGCCCTAAAGATTCCACCAAAAACCTGTTAGAATTAATAAATGAATTCAGAAAAGTAGCAGGATACAAAGTCAACACAAAATTCAGTTGCATTTTTATATTCTAAAAATGAACAATCTGAAAAGGAAATTATAAAAACAATTTTATCTGCAATAGCATCAAAAAGAATAAAATACTCAGAAATAAACTTGACCAAGGAGGTGAAAGACTTATATAATTAAAATGACAAAGCACTGTTGAAGGATATTAAAGAAAACATAAATCAATGGAAACAAATCTATATTCATGAATTGAAAGAATTAATATTGTTAAAATGCCAATACTACCCAAAGCAATTTACAGGTTTGATGCAATCCCTACCAAAAGGCCAGTGTTTTTTTGTTTTTTTAAGAATTGAAGAACCCATCCTAAAATCCATATAGAATCCTGAGGGGCCCCAAATAGCCAAAACAGTATTGACAAAGAGCAAAGCTGGAGGACTGACATTTTCTGATTTGAAAAATTAATACAAAGCTACAGTAATCAACATAGTGTGGTACTCCCATAAAGGCATACATATAGACCAATGAAATAGACTAGAAACCCCAGAAATAAACTACCTCATATATGGTCAAATATTTTTTGACAATGGTACAAGACAATTCAATGGGGAAAGAACAGTCTTAGCAACAAATGGTGCTGGGAAAACTGGATATCCACATGCAAAAGAATACCTACCTAACATCATATACAAAAATAACTCAAAATGGATCAAAGATTTAAATGTAAGACCTAAAACTCTTAGAAGAAAACGTAGGAAAAATCTTGACAACATTGGACTTCTCCATGTTTTACTGGATATAACACCAAAGTAAGGCAACAAGAGAAAAAATAGACAAATTGGACTTTACAAAAAATTTTCAAATTTGTGCATCAAATACATTATCAACAGAGTAAAAGGGCAACCCACAGAAGGGGAGAAAATATTTGCAAGTCACACATCTAATAAGGGATCAATATGCAGAATATACAGAGAACTAAAACTCAACAACACAATTTTTTTAAAAAAATGAACAAAATACTTGAATAAACATTTCTCTAAAGAAGATATACAAATGGTTAATAGCACATGAAAAGATACTCAACATCACTAACCATAGGGAAATACAAATCAAAACTACTATGAGACAACACCTCACACCTATTCAGATGGCTACTATCAAAAATCAGAAAATAACAAATGTTGATGAGGATGTGGAGAAATTGGAACCCTTGTGTACTGTTGGAGGGACTGTAAAGTGATACGACTGCTGTAGGGAAAAGAAGTATGACATTCCTCAAAAACTTAAAAACAGAATTATCATATGATCAAGCAGTTCCACTTTTGGGTATATACCCCAAAGAATTTAAAGCAGGGTCTCAAAGAGATACTTGCACAGCCATGTTCATTGCAGGATTACTAAGCTAAAACATTGAAGTAACCCAAGTGTCTATCAACAGATGAATAGATAAGCAAAATGGATGCAATGGAATGTTATTTAACCTTAAAAAAAAAAAGAAAAAGAAAAAGAAAAACAGGAAATTCCAACATTTATGAAACTTGAGAACATTATGCAAAGTGAAATAAGCTAGACAGAGAAAGACAAAAACTGTATGATCCCACTTACATAGGGTGTTTAGAATAGTCAAAATCATAGAGACAGGAAGTAGAAGGGTGGTTGCCAGAGCTGAGGGGAGGATAAAGACATTGCTTAATGGATATAGAGTATCAGTTTTACAAGATGAAAATAGTTATAAAGGTGGATGGTGGTGATGGTTGCACAACATTATGAATGTATTTAACTCTTCAGAACTATACACTTAAAAATTGTTAAGACAGTAAATTGTATGTCATGTGTATTTTACCACATTAAAAATAAACTGAAGAGAGATCCAAGATGGCGGAGTACATAAACACTGTGCCTGCGTCCTTCTGTGAACACATTCAAATTACAACTAAATTATAGAACAACCAACCTCGAGAACCATCTGAAGTCTAGCCGAACAGAAGTCTTATATCTAAAAATATAAAGAACTCACGCCACGACTGGTAGGAGACACAACATGGGCACGTCCCAAACCTCTGTGTGGCAGTTAAGCACTGGGAGGGATATCTCAGTTCCACAGAGGAGTGAGGAACCCCAGCCCCATACCAGCCTCCCCAGCCAGGAAGGGGAGCCTCCACTACATCTGGCTGTGAAAAACAGTGGGGATTCCGAACATCCAGGTAGGACAGAAGGCTGAGGGAAACCCAGCCTTAAATGGCCCACACACAGACTCACTCACTCACAGGCACTCACCTTGGGCTGAAGCAGAAGGACAGTGATTCGGGGCAGACTGAGGTGTGTGGCTTCAAGCACGGGCTGGAGGGCAGTCAGCATTTTTCCTGTGTGGAGCCTTTCTCCTGTGCAGCAAGCAGGTGGGCACTATCTTTCCTGTGTTGAGGCCGCCCCCTACGTTTACGACCAAATCTGAATCTGATTGGTCTGGTGAGCTCCACCGCTCCAACCTGCTGACTCACTGGGGTCCCGCCCTTCACAAATCCCCAACACCAGAGGCACTTTCTCCACCAGCAGCCAGCCCTACCTGTCTGCATTGCTCTCTTTCTTGGAAAACTATCAGAGTTAGTAGGCCTCAGGTGGGCAGAGACTGGCCTGGTTGTGCTCTGAGATTTTTGCTGAGTCACTCCAGGCTCAGCACTGGCACCAAACCAGAGTCTACATGAACCTGGTGACCATAGCTCTTCCCACTCTAGTGATTCCCTGAGACCTTGTGTAATGCAGGGTCTCTGGTCCCGCTCTCAGGGGGTGGACACAGAATATGGTGAGGCCAAAAAGAAACAACAACGAAGCCATAGATAGGGGAGTCATATCATTATATTCTCGATGGCAGCTGGTCGAGACACAAAAGCAAAATATCCGCCAGTACCCCAACGAGCAGTCTTCCTGCACCCCAGTCTCACTGGTGACCTGGCGAGACACAGGGAGTAGGATCAACATGATCCACGATGTAATCTGCTTGCTATTACACTTGCTAACCACAATCCGCACTTGCTAGCATAGCCATGGCAGTTATATTAGTGGTTAATGGCTAACTGATTGCAGCTGATGGCCAACTAGTTACAGCTAATGGCCATCTACTACCCGAGCCAGCACCTTTCCACGTGAGGTCGAGAGCCTGGAAACTGCTCCCTGGGACTCCGTCACTACACCCTGCCTCACCCAACTCGCATACCACACGAGGCTTTAACAGTGGCTAAACCTTAGGGGAGCCAAAAGGTGGCAGCAGGCCTTGGGTGTCCTGGCTTTTTATGGAGCTATCATACCCAGTACTGGTGGCAGATATCCTCGGTGTGCAGTGTGGTCTCTCCCACACATCTCCTGGTTTAGCACAGGCAACAAAGAACCACAAATCACTTTGTAGCACCTACCAGGTAGTCCCCGACAGGTATAATGCAGTAGGTGACCCAAGCCTGCACCAGAACTCCTCCCAAGAGGACCCAGAACCCACATACTTGGAGGTTGGCTTCAGACTAGAGCAGAGCACTGCCCAAATAGCCCCACAAGTGGCACATACAGAGGGTAGTCACAACAGACACCAGAGCTCGCTTGGGCAAATCCCAGTCAATGCGGTAAGCCCCCACACAGTTGCCCATAACCTGTGGATGTGGCCAAACCCCACATCCCATCAACCTGAGGGTCAATCCTACCCACTGACGTGCCAATAGCAACCAAACAAAAGGGAACACATAACCCACACAAGGGACACTCCTGGAGCACCCAGGGCAGGTGACTAGGGAGATTGTGCCAGGCCTCACAGGGCACCTACTACATAAGGTCACCTGGCCAAGACTGGGAGACATAGCAAATCAACCTAATAGATAAAAACAAACAGAGAGGCCGCTAAAATGAGGAAACAAAGAAATCTGTCCCAAATGAAAAAAGGAGAAAACTCCAGAAAAATAACTAAATGAAATTGAGCCAAGCAAACTACCAGATACAGAGTTCAAAACAATTGTTATAAGGATGCTCCAGGAACTTAGTGATAACTTCAAAAATTGATAGTAAGCATAAAAAAAGACATAGGGAACATTAAGAAGAACCAGTCAGAAATAAAGAATACAACTGAAATGAAGAATGCACTAGAATGAATCACCAGCAGAGAAGATGAAGCAGAGGATCAAATCAGTGATTTGGAAGACAAGATAGCATAAAACACCGATTCAGAATAGCAAAAAGAAAAAAAGAATCCAAAAAAAAATGAGGATAATTTAATTCTGGAACAGCATCAAGAGTAACAACATTCACATCACGGGGCACCAGAAGGAGAAGAGAAAGAGCAAGGAATTAAGAACCTATTTGAAGAAATAATCACTGAAAACTTTCCTAGCTTGGCAAAGGAAATAGACGTACTCGTATACTGCTCATCCCCTCCTTCCACTATTATCAAATCTATAGAAACTCAGAATACTAGACTTTTCATTCAACAGATATTTAAGTGCCTATTATGAACCAGCCCGTGGGCTACATACAGGCTCTTCAGTGTTGACTAAGACATATTTCATACCCTCAAGTTTAAAATCTGGTAGAAGAGGCCGAAAAATATATAAGCAATCACAACTAAATTGAGTAATTATCATTTATTCATTGTCCTTCTTACCATTTTCATCTTCTTTCCAGGTGATATGTCAGCTTAGGAATTGATACAAAAACACACTTGGGAGGTACCCTGAGTGCTTAAGAACTCAAATGACTATAATGACCTCTAAGTATGTCAACCAAATGAGCAATGTCTTATACATTATCTCCTAGACAGCTGAAACTCATTAGTTTTCTTGGGCAGTCCCATGAAATATGTCCTCCACCCAAACATGAACAACAGTAGGTCCTGAACTTAGTCAGAAAACAGACAACCAACTGTCCTGTGTGCTATCCATCTGTGGTATTCACTGTGACAACAAGAACCACTTCAAAAAACAATATGTGGCATTTGATAAAATAGAAGGTGCTGGAGGGAAGAGGCCATCAGTTCAGTGAAATTAGATCCAGCTGCAAGCCACTCAGGCCAGGGCTATCCGTAAATCGCTATTTTTCCTGCCCTGTACATTATAGCAATCTACTACAGATCACAAGAGCACAGCCAAAAGCCATATGTTTGGCATCATGTGGACAGCATCTGGTATTTTTTAAGATACAACTAAAATGTTGAAAACACAATAAAACAACTGTCATTCACTTAATGCTTATGCTTATATCTTAGCTCATGGATGGTTTTATGACAAATAAACAGTTGTATGAAGTCTCATTTTAGTCACCTTCCTTTATATATATTTCTTTCCTTGGTGAATTACTCTTTCGTCTCTCCTTTTGGCTTGATCCAAGTATACTTTTGTATATGTGCGTGTGTGCTACTGTAGGTGGTGAAACATTGCTGTATAAGCAGAAAGAAACTGCCTTTTAAGGTGGATTCAGCCAAGTAGTCTATAAGGTCATAAATATTATTTACACTCAATGCTGTTTACTAAAAGTCAGTAGGAATCTGGCTAATATGTTTCATAATGTCTAGAATTCAGGCTTACATTGAAGTAGAAGGGGGAAAACACATGTGGATAGCAATTGGGAAAGTAGACATGGGCAGTTTTGGGGGCCCTTCTGAATTATATATGAACTAACAACCCAGATCAAGTCTACTGCTTGATTTGGAAACTCATCTAGGCATTTCGACAAGTATACCTATTAATAATTGCTAGCCCCATCGAAGTTTGCGTAAACCAGAGTAGTTGGAAACCTCTTAGGTATTGGTTTAGGAAGACACTTAATCCCTTTCCAGAACAAATTGCTGTAATAATATTGACTAATTTATGTCTTCTTTGCATCTAACTATACAAACGTGCTGTTTTGCCTTAAAACTCCAAGGTTGGGTATGTTTGTTTTCTTATTTTATATGCTGATTCAGAAAAGGATAAGTATACTAATTGCCCTTGAAAGTGCTTAATATTTTATATGGTGAAGACAGCAAAGTTATTTTGTTCTTTTTTTTTTTTTTTTTTAGAAAACCAAGATAAAAAAATAGTAACTCTCCTCTGCATAATTTGCATATAATTTCCATAATAAGGTACATTGGATATAAAACACCAAATTTATATCTATTTAATTTCTCCAACAACTTTTTCATAATTCAGTTTACTTTTTCAACTGTGTCTTGTTTGGGAGAGTAGCCAGGATGTGGCCTGGTTTGGGAATATAGAGATTTCATGTCTTAAAAAGACTATGGTAGAGTTCAGTGGGAACTCTCATTAGGAACTCTCAAAAAAAAAAAAAAATAGCATTAGTTAGGATAGGTTCTCAATGGAGAGTAGTAAGTCTCAGAATTTATTTGTAAGGAGGAAAAACTAGAAAATAATTTTCTTAGTTTAGTTATTTAATTCATAATTAAAATTAAGGATTTATACTCTGATCTTTTTCACTAGACACTAAGTTATCTTGAGACAAATTTTAACAAATTGGTTCTAAACAAAGTTTATCTCTAAATAAATCACTTAAAAAAACATATTTTATCTGTAGTAAATTATAATTGTTTTTAAATTAGTGATCATGTTTAATGGTATTACCACACGGACTAAATTCCAAAAAGTGTGCTTCATTCAAGTGGAGAACGTCATTTTTAATCTTGTGTCCTACCTTTGTGCTCCCACACACTTTATATACCAACCCCAGTACTAATCAAGAACTATAATTACTATTATCAGACAATGAGTTCTTCTAGTATCGAGCCATGTCTTACTCATCTGTGTGCCCCTAGTATCTACCTGGAAGAAGCTGACTGGAAAAAACTTAAAAATGTGTTGAACGAAAGAACAAATTATTTGCAAACAAAAGGAAAATCCAATTTGGAGACTATTTCTCTAGAGTACACTGTCCAACTACTTAACCAATTTAAAGTCATAAACAATAATTTGTTTAAAGATATTGCCTGCTTGTGACACAGAGGCCCATTAAAATGGCAGAGGACACACTTTACGGGAATATGCACACACTGATTGACAATGTACAACGTACAGAAATGGACCCAAAGAGCAGTGGAAACTTGACTAATGGAACTGATTACTAATATGTTCTGAGCACAGAGTCTAATACATCCCGATAGTACAGGGTATACGTAATAAAACACTTTGTTGCTTATAGTCAAACAGCCATTGCTAGTTTGAGGGCATGATGGGCACTGTAGTAATTGACAACATTCGCCTCACAGGGATTTTCTCCTCCCATTGATATACTGGGAGATTGTTTTATAACTAGGAGACAGTGAAACACTCTGATTGAAGCAGATGTCACAAATAGAAAAGAAGAAAGCCTTCGTTTCCTATTTGACCACAAGACTGAACTTGAGCAGTTATTAGTAGGAGGTTGAAGTCCAAACAAAAATTAATTGAACTTAATGTAGATCATGTATGTGATAAAAAAATCAAATTGTACAGAATGGTGTAAAATAACTTACTCCTTCTAATGCTGAATCTCATTCTCCAAGTATAATCACTTTTACATTTAATAAAAATCTCATTTCAAAATAATGTATTTATGAATTTTGGGCTTTATAAATTGAATTGTGGTTATATGAAAGTTTAGCTTATTTATAAACTATCTCTTTTCCTTACCAACATGTGAAGAAGGTGGAATGGGCTTTGGGGTCCTAGGAGGATGGGGCAGGAAGGTGTGAGTGGAGGAGTATGTAGTAGATGGTACCAAATGCAGCATTTTGAGGTGATGCCAAATTAAAACATGGCCAACTGCCCAAAGACATCATTAATACAAAGGGCAAATTGGAGAAAAAGATCAACAGAATACGGAATACAGCCGGGAAGCCTAGTTAAGAAAAAAGCATTTCCCTGGGGTCTGAAAGATAGTTTTAAGAGTGGATGTTCAGGGCATTTAAGGTTCCTGGTTGCTCCATCAGGGCTGGTCACTGGACCATGGGTGACAGATGTGCACATACGCACTCTAATAAAGTGTGTGTGTGTGGGGGGGGGATACCTAGTCACCAACTAGATCGTTAAAGTATAAGGCTCAGGGCTGAGGCCCCTGTTCCCTACCATGTTTCCCCAAAAAGAAGGCCTAGCCGGACCATCAGCTCTAATACGTCTTTTGGAGCAAAAATTAATATAAGACCCAGTCTTATTTTACTATCAGACCCGGTCTTATATAATAAATATAATATAATATAATCATATCATATCACATCACATCATATCATACCAGGTCTTATATTAATTTTTGTTCCAAAAGACGCATTAGAGCTGATTGTCCAGCTAGATCTTATTTTCGGGGAAACAGGGTAGTTCTAAGGTTGGTACTGCCAGCAAGAGAAGTGACTCAGATGCAAGGAAAAGTCCTAAGATAACGTATGGAGAAAGAATTAACATTACTACTAACAGTGGCTCTCAAGAGTTCCAATGTTATTATCATTATGTCAGAACAAACTAAATAAACAAACAAAATTAAATGAAATGTAGTTTAATAAATTAATAAATTCAACAAACCCTAGGCTGCAAGTTTATGATGCTGATCATGTCTGTGGGGACCACTACTATATACTCTCTATACTAAGTGCACCGTATTTGGTGAATAATAGGAGCTTAATAAATACTTATAAAGTAAATGAATGAAAATGTTTTATGTGTACTACGCATTATGTGACGATCTAGAGTTAAGACAGTGTCCCCTGCCTATGTCCTCAAGTACACACCTGAGACAAAGATGCACATGCCAGAGTAGAATTTATCAATCTTTTCATCAGTCCTTTCATGATTTCTATGACAGCTCAACCTAAAGCAGAGAGGCCCTTCTGCCATGAGCAGCATTCAAGACACCAGCAAGGCCACTGCTCATCACTCAACTCCAGGTGGGTTTCCAGACGAAATCAGTACCCAATCTGAGGTCTCATTACTTTCAGTTCAATACACAATTTGACAGCAGTCCGGTGAATCCTGGAGGATGTGTTTCAGTACTCTGACAACCTTATTCCGGCTTCAGCTAGGACTCTGGCTCCTCTCAGGCTCTGCTCCCAAACTTAAATCGAATGCCAGTCTCTGTTCCAAACTGGACTTTTGCCATAAGCATTTCCCCTGGCAATGAGTCACTTCACCCATGACTTTACAGGTTGGTGGCACAACCCATGAACTCAATCTGGAGGGTGGGTCATTTGGAAGTGGTAATGAAACTAGGTTCAGTTCATCAGCTGCCAAACTTTGATTGAAATATTTAAATACATCCATCCAAACTTCAGGCAATTTATAGAGACTTTATAAAAAGAAACAGAAAAATAAAAATTGTTACAATAAAATGAAACACATTTTTGGAAAATGCCTATGTTTATAACTGTCAAAGATTATAGTTTTCATGGAATTATACTTTAATTCTTTTGATTTTTCTTTCTCCAGAATAATCACACTTACCCAGACTCGCAGCCCAGGTAATTACATGAGTATGTCGACTCATTTAATGACAGCATGTTTTTACCAGTAATGAGTAAATAATGTATTTGTACAACTGGAAGTGATTTGCAACAAATTTGACTTATCAAGCAATACTGAGTTTAGCACTGATAAATATTAGTAAAATGTTGGATGAAATTCAGACCACATTGGTTGGAATAAACCAGGGTAGGTTTCAGGGGAAGCAGAACATCATAAAATCAAGAGCATTAAATTCACCTAAAAGGCCAACCTGACAGCAGTGGAGGCCAGTATCTTTCCTTTATTCCCAAAGCATGCATAATGTTGGCCTCAGGCTCAAGCATTAGTGAAATCTCTTCTAGTGTTCTTCCAATAAACTTACCCATTTTCCAGGAAAGAACAACTGGAAAACTCCTTATGTGAAAACTTCTAAGGTGAAAAAGGTAAAGTCTCCACATCATATTTTAAGATTAAATTTTAAAATTTTCAACAAAAGAATTGTTAGCTGGGATTATGGGAACCTGGACTGCGAGTTTCGTGCATTTGAGGTTCCTTGGAGACAGAGACTGTATCTTACCTGGATAAATCCCCGTTGCACACCGAGACGACTTGGTACAAAGCTGGTGCTCTGCCTATGCTTATTGAGTACATTAGTTACTATAACTGATTCATTTTTCAGCATTAACTTTTTTACTTTTCAATCTAAGAGTTGACCATGATTTATAATGGGCATAAAAAGACCAGATACTAAAGTGCCAATTATTTATTTACAAAAAAAAAAAAAAAAGTTCACTGATACTTAGCAACAGCATAAAGTAGTAAAATGTTTATTTCTTCTACATTTAATATAAGGTCCAAATTTTTAAGTTTCTATACACAATGTGTTTCTATTTACAACACCAGTAGCTAACCTCGTCCGTTTCTTCTTTATTCAGACTTATTTTTATATGATCTTTTTCCATAATGAATATGAAATGGATTTCCTTTTCTTCCAAGGAGTGTAGCTGTAAGAATCAGGCATAATTTCAAATTGTCACGTAAATGTGTCTGACAGTCTGCATCCTATGGATCTTGCCTGTACACAGCTCTGATCCTCTTCTTTTGGACTGTAAGTCCGTATCTTCAATATAGGATTACTTACTATTCCCTGTTTTGTGCACCCGATATGCACCAGGTTAATACATCACAATAATGAATCCTGAAGCACCATGATAAAATATCTCACCATAAAAGCTTTACCTTATTCAGAGATAGAGCCTGCACATTATTTTTTGTTTTGTTTCCATCTGTAGTGGTTGGGAAAAAAACTTAATGTTAGAAAGAAACTCGAGGGACATTTTAACTTTAATGGCCCTTATTTGTGGGTTTAAAGCTAAGTGTAAGACTTCTAAAATGAAGCTGGTATACAATAGTTTTATGGCACTCTGACAATTACATGGGAAATGCATCCATGCTGGAAAACTCCACAAGTGATCAATCACCTTGCGTTCTTCAGCAGAAAAGAAATAAATGAGTAAATAAATAATTGTACCTATGTATGAAGTCACTCAGAGCCAGCTAATAAATGCTTTCAAGGCAAGAAGTACAGAAGAATCATAAATAACAGTACATATCATCCATGCATACCCACTCCCACCTTCATTACAGCAGGTTAACAATTAAAACTATTTTGGTGGAAAAGTTAAGTTTCTGTTTCCTTTGTACCGAAGGATGAGATACTTTGCAGCGCTCAGACCCTAAGGGTGCTGGGTACAGCCACAGCTGTAGCTAATTTGGGGTTTCAAAAGTGGAAGAGCATCTCCTGGTTATTTCATACCACTTTCCCCTTTGAAAGAATTCTTCAGCAAAGGTTTACCTTGTCATCATGTGTAACTTGCGCAATATATTCTGAGTGTTACGGGGTTATATGCTCCCTACTGTGGGTTACTCACAAAATTTCCGGAAGTTGCTGTGCAAAACAGATTACTGTGAAGGTTCTCCAATGTTCTGGTTGGCTTACGTTTGGGATAAGTCTTTTGTTATTATTTCCATTCTGACAGAGAGACTGGAAATTGTCTAGACTTTGGAAATGACTTTGTGATGTTTGTATAGTGCTTTTAAAGTGAGTAGTGTGTTAGCATGTGGGTTACTTATGCAAAGCAAGTCAAAAGATGGATTTAAAGTATAGTTCTTAAAAGTGTGAGTGTTTGAATTTCCTACTTCTCAATTTTGTGGCACAACAGACTCACAATTTTGTGGCACAACAGACTCACAGTAGCTAAAAATTCTGGCAAGATACTTAAGTATCTCCTTCTGCACCCGGAATTTAGCGATGCTGCAGAAGCTGTTACTAGGTTTGTTTCTCCCTCCCTCCCATTTCCACTTAAATTAAGTAGACAGTGATACCACTTGTCCGCTACTACATTTTACCAAGGTTTAAAATAAAGTGTTTGAATAACATCAATTCAAACCCAGCTCAATTCTGTAGCAACTAACTGGGGACTTGTTTCTTTATAATAGGAGGCTGGGGCGAAGATAAACTGATGAATATGTAAAGTAGTGAACAGCCAATCGGGGATGAATGTTTGCAAAAAGGACACATCTTTTTCCTTAAATTGTGAGTCTCTCTGTAACCATCTATATAACTTCAGTTGAAAAACAGCAATGTAAATGTGATACTCTTTGTGAATAGAGGTCTGGATTGAAGGGCTCTCCTGCTCTCCCCAATTCACATATCCCCCTTTCTGCACATCCCTGAGGAAAAGACCCTGAATTATTTTATCCTAGCTTTCTCCCCAAATCCTAGAATCTAAAAATAAAATAAAATAATTTATTTAATTCTTTAAATAACTCTGCTGAGTTCCTTCATTTACAAAACTAGAATATCGCCGTTACCTAAAGATGTGTGCACGTAGGCTGACTCTACACAGGCTGAATTAATCTCATAGTGGCTTTGTCAAAATGAAAACCAATGGATCAATCATAGCCCCACCCCAGACCCACAAGAACACAGGGTGCCCCAGGAAATCATCTCTGTGCTCTCTTTTTATTAACCAGAGGCATTTTCCTCACGATGTGAAACACTTTCCTGTTGCCAATTCCTATGACTTAAGGAAAAGCAGTACATGCTCGTCAATTTGCCTGTAGGGAATATTTAGGTATTTTAATAAGACAGCTAAAAATATAACTTGTATGACAGAATTAGCCATAGAAATTCTGACAGTGGGAATTCCAAAGAAATGCCCAGTTCTAGGACCCCAGCTGCAATATCTATTCTGGTTTTGCTCTTAGCTGTCCCTAACCCCTGCCTTGTCAAGTCTGTTACTGTTAGAAGGGGGTCTAGCTGTCTCCTGAGTTACTACTTCTTCCCATGAATAGGAATGACAAGAGAGACGTACTATTACTCATGTAGCAATATACAAAACTAGAGATAGAATCCCAAGTCAGCAATATGCTGATCTTGCAAGATGCCCATTCTGTCTCGGGGGAAGGTGAGCTGCCTGGCACACTTGTCTACCTAGGTCCCAAGCACTGATCAAGGATGTGAAAGCCACTAAGGTATAACATTTTCAACTATGTATGCAAGGATAGATGGCTATCAGCTTGTGTGGACCAGAAAATCCTCTTGTGCACCAAGTGTTTATTTTCATTCATTCATTCCCAGCACCAAGCAAGACTCTCAAGCACGGCCAAATCAAAGCTAAGTTAGTATCTCAGCTACATCCAGCTTCAAGACATGCATGTTGCATTTATTGATAGCTTCCTTTGATGAGCCACTACAATTTGAGACCTTTCCAATGCCAGTCAAGGCTACAAAGAGTTCTACAAGCCTCTGTATCAGAATATTGTAAATTTCCTAGGCTGCAAAAATTTTAGAAGACTGGCCTCTTTATATGCCTCCTCAAAGGAGTAAAGGATTAGTCTATCAGTGAGTGGGAATAAAATGACCTTTATAAGGCCTACATATGAAGAGTGAGAGAGAAAAGGGAAAAATCAGAAAGGAATGGGACGAAAAAAAATAGGAGAGAAAAATGGTCAAAAAAACAATAGGGAAGGAAGTAGAAGAGAAGGGGGCTAGAGGCAAAACACAAGTGAAGGGCTGTGGGGCTCAAGATAAGCACTCACCAACTTTGGCACTGAATTGAGAAGAAAGGGGCAGTATGTGGAGAGCAAAGAGGGGATGGACAAAAGAGCCAGAGCAGAGAGCATCTAGTTTCTCATTAATTCCACTTCTACCTAATTCAGGTTGCCATCATCACCATGCAAGGTAGTAATGGCTTTCTGGCACCTTCCTGACCCTGCTACTATAGTTTTTCCTCTACCCGGAACCAGAAATGATCCTTATAAAAGGTCCTTATAAAACTTATAGACACACCTGTTCCCAACTCAGAACATTCCAACACCTTCTATTCACACTCAGAATAAATTTCAAAGTTCTCATTATGGCTTCAGAGGCCATACATTCTCTGGCCTAACTCAGTTCTTCAGCCTGTGACAGCACGGATGACTTTCTTTCTGTTCCTTGAATACATTAGTGCTCAATGTTGGAAGTCTCTCTTCCAGCAGATCTTCTCAAAGCTGTCTCCTTCTCATTTTATAGGTCACAGTTCAAAAGTCATTTTGACTGTCTAACTCATAGATGAAACTCAGTATTTGTTGAGTGAATAAATGAGGATTAAAAAAGTTTCAGTATAAGATTAATCATTGACGACTCTGGGAAGCAAGGAAGACTTGATCAGTAGGAATGTTTATTTCTCCAGATGATTTAGGAACATCTTGGAGAAGCAATTCATTGATATTCATCTAAAGGACAGAAATAGTGCCAAATGCATGGCAGCAACAGGAACGTAGGTTCCAGCCTAATAAAGAACTGTCTAAAAATTAGAACAGTTCTACACCACTTATTTCCTCAGCATTGAACTATTATTCATATAGCAAATAATCAACAAAAGTGGAAAATGAATGAATGGAATTAATTATAATTTACCTGGAGTTGATTTTGTTAATAAATTCCAAAGTGGGGGCAGTGGTAATGATTTGCTTTACTAAGAATTCACGCCAGTCTCTTCTTTCACAGCATACATAACTATCCCCAGGTCAAGACTTAATTTGTTTTCAGATTTGGACTGTTTGCTCTGAGCCATCAGCTCTCACTCTCAATGCTGATGAATATGATAGACTCAGTTGCTATGAGCCTGAACTTTACCAAACTGAATCATTCAGGAAACAAAACTCCCAAGCCGCCATGTCTATACCTGTATTTTCTTACTTGTTCTATATTCAAGTTAGCATGCTGCATTAGAATGGCATTGTCCAGCTACTTGAATAAAATCTCAAATCCAATGGAAACCAACAGAAAATTCTTCCAAATCAAATTTCACTATCTTATTTCTAAATCCATAATGGTTAAATTTTAAAAAGTCACTAGCTTTGCTGTTGTTAAAGAATATACTTCCTATTTAGAACTGATCAGCCTTTTAAAAACATTTACTTCCTATGCATTTTCACTGGTCTTTTCTATAATTGAAATAGGCAATGACTATTACATTAGGTCAATTTTTAAAAATTTGTATTTGAACTCTTATTAACCAAATGACTTTATTTTCCCAGCTATGTACTTTTTTACATACTACTCTTTCTACGGAAGATCTCATAATCTCTACCCCATCCCCCTTACCTGCCATCTCCTCTCTCACAGCCTTTTTGATTTAGGAAAAAGCCTTAATCTTGGAGACTTCCTTAGTTACCCAAATTCAGAGACTCCTCTATTTTTTAATACTCCCACAGCAATTAAGGCCTAAACCACTAATCAGGCTCTGTGGTAGCTAATCTCCAAAGATGACCTCCAAAAATGCCTCCATTTACCTACCTGCAGTGTAGCCTAGCCCCCACTCTATCCCACCAGCACAGCCTGGTCTCGTGATTGTCTTGACTAATAGAATGGGGTGAAAATGGATATTCTGGTACTTCTGATCCCAGAACTTAAGAATACTAAAAATTCCATTTCCTGACCCTTGGAACCCTAATCCATGATATAAGGTGACCCCCACTAGAGAAGGGGCCACATGAAGATGTTTTGGAAGATGACGCATTATGGAAGAGAGAATCCACTTGGAGACCTGAGGCCTCAGACATGTGAATAAAGAAGTCATCTAGGGCATCCCAGCCCAGCCATCATCTGACGCCAAAAGAACTGCCCAGCTGCGCCCCAGCCAATCCACAGAATCATGAGAAATAATAAAATTGGTTTTGTCTTAAACCATTAAGTTTTAGGACAATCTGCTATGCAGCAATAACCAAAATAGGCAGTCATGTTAGCAGCATAGATTTTTATGGCTGGAATGGCTTTAAATATCAGTAAACTGTTCTGTGTCATGAATTATTCTCTGTTATTTGCTCAAACTATAAACTTCTTAAGGGCAAGGAATGTATTTTAATGGTTTTTATGTCCCTCACTCTCTAGCACAGTGCCCTAAAAATAGTAGGCACTGAAAATTTTATTATCTTGTCCACAGACTAAGTACTTTAGAGGTCCATATAATTTCTTTTGGCTCTTGGTAGTTTTAGAATAAAGCAAATTTTATTGTAAAAGTGTTTCCTTACATACAAAAAAATCTTTGATGACTATATTAACAAGATTTCAGAATCCAAAACATTATTTTGACATCATTTATATCTTGTACCTTTATTATTTTTCATATATGAAGCATTATTACATAGTTATTCAACTATAATAATGTAAGAAGAAAATATAATTATTTTGAGGATTCCCTTAGACACCAAGAAGAAAACTGACTCAGCTGTATCTAGAAATAAAGTAAGATTTAAAATTCCAAGTGACTAAGAGTAACATTTTATTACTCATGGGCACAGAATCTATATTACTGGTAATATCCCAAAGCACTTTAGAAGACTTATGTTAGTAACAATGAAATGATTGCATTTCCAGAAAGGACACTTAGCTAGTTTATTGCTGGTTCTTTCTGTACTTCTTCAGTGATTCAATCTTTTGGCTAGACGTTTTAACTTCTTCTGCATCACCGGAGGCTTGTCCAAAATATATTTCAAATAACCACATACCTTCAGAGCCTCATTCTTAAAACCTTCAGGAATATTTTGCCAATTCAGTGATCTCATTGGCTAAATATCTTTAGCTGTACAATTTTACACATATATCACATATCATTTGAGGAACAAAGTATACTAGGTACGCCTTATAATCTATTTGGCTATGTTTATTTCCTATTATAAAATTGTTATAAGTATACTGGTCATTTAATTTGAAGGCTCACCTTCATCTGAGATCATAGGTGGTATTAGAAAGCAAAACAACAAAGTGACACACTTTTGAAAATATAATTTAAGATGATAAATGTTAAAACTATAAACATGGAATATAAATTAAAATTTTTAATTTAAAGACATTTGATACCATATATTTATGTAATATTCTTCATATTTATAAATTGGTCCTCAGACTACACGTATTTTCTACACTTTCTGGCTGATGTAATCTGGGTTTACTCTGGCCACGCAGTCTGAGAAAGCAGTAGAATCAAAAATAGTAAAAAAATGTCCTGATTCAGTACTCAAACAACTGAGAGAATTTCAACACAATATTTTAAAGTTTTTAACTTTATGGTTTAATACGTTTTTGTACTATCACTGGGTTCTATAAAACAACTCTTCTGCCAGACATACCTACCTAATATATGCTCCTTCCTTTAATGACAGAACCTTGATTGTGCTCAGAGACAAAGCACCAAAAACAATAGAAAACTTGGGAATAAATTTAACCAAGGAGAGAAAAGATTTGAACACTGAAAACTATAATACATTGATGAAAAAACTAAAGACACAAATAAATGGAAGATATCCTGTGCTCTTGGATTAGAAGAATATTATTATCAAAATGTCCCTACCAACCAAAGTAATCTACAGATTCAATGCAATCCCTATCAAAATCCCAATGGCATTTTTCACAGAAATAGAAAACAAAAGTATCCGCAAATTTGTATGGAACTACAAAAGACTCCAAACAGCCAAAGCAATCATGATAAAGAAGAACAAAGCTGGAGGCATTCACACCTCCTGAGTTCAAGCTATATTGCAAAGCTATAGTAATCAAAACAGTATGGTGCTAATGTAAAACCACAGGTACATAGACCACTGGAACAGAATAGAGAGCCCAGATGTAAATCTACGCATATACAGCCAATTAATTTTTGACAATGGCTCTAAGAACACATTATGGGGAAAGAAGAGTCTCTTCAGTAAATGATTTTGTGAAAACTGGTTATCCACATGCAAAGTAATCAAAATGAACCCCTATCTTACACCACACACAAAAATTAACTTGAAATGGATCAAACACTTAAGTGTAAGACCTGAAACCATAAAACTAATAGAAGAAAACATAAAACAAAAACAAACAAAAAAATAACTGATGGTTGCCAGGTGGACAGGGTGTGGGGGGGCTGGGTGGAAAAGGTTAAGGGATTAAGAAGTACAAATTGGCAGTTACTAAATAATTGTGGGATTTAAAGTACAGCATAGGAAAGATAGTCAATAATATTGTAATAACTATATATGGTGCCAGGTGGGTACTAATCAGGGGATCACTTCAAAAGTTACATAACTGTCTAACCACTATAGTATATACCTGAAACTAACATAATATTGAATGTCAACTATAATTGAAAAATAAAATTTTTTTTAAAAGATCCTTGACATTGGTCTTGGCAATGACTTCTTAGATAGGACACCAAAAGCACAGGCAGCAAAAGCTAAAACATGATCAGGACTACATTGAATTAGAGAGCTTCTGCACAGCAACGGAAACTGGCAATGAATTGGAAAGGCAATATACAGAATGGGAGAAATTATTTGCAAACTATATATCTGATAAGCGGTTAATATCTAAAATATGTAAAGAACTAATGAAACCCAGTAGCAAAAAAGCAAACAACCCAATTAAAAAATAGGCAAAAAACCTGAATAGACATTTTTCCAAAGATTTACAAATAGCCAACAGGTATATGAAAAGATGCTCAACATCACTAATCATAAGGGAAATACAAAAGATAACTACAATGAGATATCACCTAATACATGTTAGTATGTCTATTATCAACAATAGATAAATGTTGGCGAGGACATGGAGAAAAGGAAACCCTTACACACTGTTGGTGGGAATGTAAATTAATGCAATCATCATAGAAAAGAGTATGGTGGTCCCTCAAAAATTCAAAATCGAACTACAATGTGACCCATCAATCTCATTCCTGGGCATACAAGATCTGACAATTAAGTTCGCGAACGCCTAGAAAAAGTGCTACACAGCTCATTGCTGAGTATCACTATGGTCACCTTCAAAGTACACCTCTTGGGAAGCTATGCACAGACACCAGCACCTAGTCCAAACTTCAAAGCAATTTGGGAACTCTTCTGGAATGACCATTAGAGCCCTCATTGTATTATCCTTGATGTCCTGAATGTCAACAAAATGTTTTCCTTTCAATATTTCCTTTATCTTCAGGTAAAGAAAGAAGTCACTGGGGGCCACATCAGGTGAGTAGGGAGGGTGTTCCAATACAATGATTTGTTTACTGGCTAAAAACTCCCTCACAGACAGTGTCATGTGAGCTGGTGCATTGTCCTGATGCAGGAGCCATGAATTGTTGGCGAAAAGTTCAGATCGTCTCAGTTTTTCATGTGGCCTTTTCAGCACTTCCAAGTAGTAAACTTAGTTAACTGTTTGTCCAGTTGGTCCAAATTTATAACGAATAATCCCTCTGATATCAAAAAAGGTTAGCAACATCATTGCAACACGTTCTCGAACTTAATTGTCAGACCACATACATTTACCAATTATCCCTCAATAAAAATTTAAATAAAAATCATTTTCTCCGGACTCTACAGCAACTAACTAGTGGTAGTCATATGACAAGTTCAAGTAATAAGATGAAAGCTTTTTTCTCTCCTGACACAGGCTCCACCCTTTCCAGTTTCTTCTTTTTTCTTCTAGTATGGAACACAATCTGAAGATGCAACAGCTATTTTGAAACTATAGGGACACGCATGGAGATGATGAAAGGCCCTCACACCAAAGACTGAGAGAAAAGATAAAAAGAGTCTAGGACGCTGGTGAAATATTTAAGCCATTGCATTAGCTCTAAACTGCCTACCTTCCCCTACTTTGTCTAAGCTACTATATTTGGGATTTCCATAACCCACGTCTTAACATTCCAGAAAGTCCTCTATATGATTTAAATCAAAGTTATAATTTATCAATGTCTACTCCTAACTAAAAATTTAAATGACTTAGACAATAAACAAAGACTATAAGATATATTTTCCTTTGTGAGTTCTACAATGTCTATTGTCTATTTTAAAACTTTGAGCCTGTTGTATGATTATTTCATATTTGATCCATTGCAGCATCTTTTAAAGCAGTTTCACTTTCTCTGTCTTAATCCACTCATAGTTACCAGAATAATCTTTAAAAAAATTTTTTTTTCTTTACTTAAAACCTCACTCAAAGAACCTCATTGCCTATCTCCTGACCCCTACACTGACTCTTAATTCCTGATGGTTCAAGTCACCCACCATTTGGAAATCTTCCAGACAATGTCTTCAATCTCATCATACATGCCCCTGCACTCTAATCCTGAGTTCATTTCATTGTTTATTCCTTGCGCCTTGTCTTTCCTACGAGATTTTTGTCAACTTCCAATCTTCCATTATCTTTTTCCATCAAGACTGAATTTAAAGAAGAAAAAAAACTTCTTTCAGGAAGCCTTTTTGATCCAAATCCTTTTACATTATCTCTGTAATTACTATGACCTTAATTTTTTTTTAATTTTTGTTTATAAATATTTAAGCAAATTCTATAGTAGTGTCATATAAATAAATGGTCAACTTCTTGAAAACAAGGATATTGTCTCTCACTCCAGAGTGATCAGCACACAGCAAGTACTAAATAAATGATCATACCCAACTTGATTATGTGAGTATGTGGTACACATTCATAAGTTCAGAAACTATCATATTCACAAGATAACACATAAAGGTATCATTAGATCTCACAAATACCTATTCAGGTATGGTTATTAATACTTAATTTAACCCACTTAAAATCTAAATTGACCAAAAATGTACATATATCATTGAATATAAATGAGAATTTATTAGAATGAGGAATGTTCTTTCCCTCTGGGCAACCTGAACAGTCCAGGTATAATGAAAACCTAAGAATGGTTACTTTCACAACACAGGATGCTCTCTGCACAAAATTACAAGGTTAGGAACATTTAATCAATTTATTGATCTGCTTGCTGCCCCCTCCAATTCCCCAAATTCTCTATATCTGGACTTGTAGCTAGGCATATTTCATTTATTAAGCATAGTATATTTAAATACTATGACAAATTTTAAAATACAAATTTTAACGATTTAAACTTACAATTTCAATTACATCAATAAATTTTCTAAAATAATTACAAATTTTGAATAGTCTTGAAAATTGCCATTATTCCATTAACCAAACTGTTTATGTAAGGAAAAAAGATATGTATTATTTTTATATGTGGGCTTCACAATATAAAGAATAAGGTAATTAAAAAAAATAGTGTAAAATTTTATTAAAAAATTATTTTCAAGGCTCTAACTTGAACTCATAATACAAATCCAATGTACTTATACATGTATTTGATTGCATTATTTCTCCCTGCATAGTAAATATAATAATAATAATAGCATGCTCAATCCAAACTTTATTTCCACATTTGGATTCTTTCAGGATTTATGTTTTACAACTGCAAAGTCTTAAAATTTAATGTCAGTAGGGATCAAAATGAATGTTTTTCCTCCCCATTTAAATCTTGGCAGCCTTAACTCTCAAGGCTCAGAGATAAAATTTGATTTAAAAAGCTAAGAACGAATTGCTTAATCAGAAATCTGGACTTCACAATTAAGGAATTTCATCACCCACAAGATATGAGGGGGAAAACTCATATAGCCACAAAACATAAAAATACTCATTTTCATTTAATGCTTTGTGGATCAGAGCTAGGGAGGACAAAAATAGACATTTTTCTTGCTTTACTAGTTACTAAAATCCCTAAGTAATAGCTTTAGAATAGCCTCTTTTCATCAAAAACTCATATAGTTTTACATACAGGTAACATTTTTCTTTAATCCCAACTCAATCAAATTTCTGAAAATGTATAATAAGGTCACAATTCCATTTTAATTATCTTTGACCCCCAAGTTTACAATATTTAAAGTAAGGTTGGGCCAAGTGACCAGTTCATTATAATGCTACCGTCCCATTAGCCTGTGGTTCTATCTGAAAATTAAGAAATTCCAGTCATTTCACATCCCCCAGATCTCAAGACTCACCAGAACCTTTTTCCTCAGCATTTTTGTCTGCATGAAAATTGCCCTCCACAGGAAGCACCAGACATGGAAGGTCATGTGTTCACAGGAAATAGGATGCCTGAAAGTTCCGTGCAGGGCAGAAAGAGGAAGAGCGATTAAGTAGAGGAGAAAATGGTGACAGTATCCTGGAGATAGTGAGAGAAGGAGAGATTTTTAGCAGCTTTTGTAAATAGAGAAAGGGAAATCTATCTGAAGAACTTTAGAAATTCTCTGGGTGGAATGCTATAGAAAACCCTCTGCCTAGTTAAGATAGCCTAGTTATATTGTCTGAATTATTCTTCAAAACTTTTGAAGACAGGTTTCTTCTATCCCATTGTAGGCAGAGTAGGTGGAAAGAGGTCAGATTTAAGTAGCTTCCATCACTCATCCATTCAACAACTATATAACTGAATGCCCAATTGATGCAGGAAAAACAGATGCCTCCACGAGGCACCCTAGAACTAAGTCTAGAGAGCATTTTCACCATGTCTGTCAAACTCTTCCAGTCAGGAATAGAGAGGACTGAGTGCAAGACAAATAACTATGAGCCATTACAGTTCCTGGTACAGCATCATAAAGTAAAGTGACATTACTGAAGAAGTATCGTTTGAGACAAAAGTTGTTTTTGGTGCTCAATGTACGGAGAAGCAAATCCCATATAGCACTATTATCTGTGCAATATATTCATGAAATCTAAGAAAGTCCCCTGGAAAGTTGCAAATTGGACATGAATTTTAGTCTAATTTGCATAAATACAGGAAATCTTAAGAAATTTGTGTCCCTATTGGATGGGAGAGATGAGGTTGATGGAAGATATGCTTGGATGAGTTCAAACACTTTGCCCTACACCACTGCCCAAGACAAGACTCTTTAAGGACTGCTGCTAGTGTACTTGTACTTGTGCAAGCCAGCAGCTTGGAAGCAAGCTTGGAACAAGAGTGCAGGCTAATTGCTACCAGAAATTTGAGAAAAGTTTGGGAAACACCACACTAAGAGAGCATCCCCGAGTCATGGCTGTGGCATACCACTAAAATTGGCCAGGTATGTCAAGAGAAATGACAATTTTTAAGTTTTCAAATGGATTGTGAACTGAAATGCCTACAGAGGTACAGCTGTACATTAACAAGTAAAGCAGACCTGAATAACCAAAGTGAACCAAACAGTATCTTCAGCTGAAGGGAGAGCAATATTTGGTCAACATTGGAGATATATTACTGACAATATGTCAACATTACATGTTAAAGAGATGTCCAATTTTCAAAGGAAACCTAAAATTAAATTTGTATATAAAATTTAATTTTAAAATGTAATCAACTAATTCAATTTTTTAAAAAGCTATGAGGGTCAAACAAAACTTCTTTATCGGCCAATTATAGTACCTGGGCTGCCAGATTATGGTGTCTGGTTATCCCACCCCATTATGGATTGCTGGCTGATGAAACCCCTCCAATCTAATACAGACACCTCTCCCCAACTGGTCTACTTGTTATCAACTCATCATACAAATCCCAGATACTCTCCACGTGGCAGTATACTGTCTCTAGGCAATGGTGCTCTTCACTAAGGAAAGTGATCCTGGTGGCCGAGGCCACAAAAAATTCTCAAGGCTTAACAGACATAGGCCACTTTGCTTTTAAAATATATTTCTATGTTGACAAGAAATGTTTTAAAAATAAAATTTAGAAAATAAGCCAAAACTGCCCCAACTTCACCAAGACAGACCTTTGAAACAGTATCTTCCAAGTTTTCCTCTTCCTATTATATGTAGCTTTAGATAAATCAAGAAAAGTGATCCAAATATGAATCTTAACTCTGAAAAGCTTGTTTTCAGTACAATTTCTAAAGAAAATCATAGGTGAAAAAATAGAAAAAAGAAAGAACATAGGAAAAACATGCAACAGATTTAAGAAAAGTTATCAATAAAACATCTCTCTTTTGGGCTCTTAGACAAACAAAATTAAAGATATTAGGGAGCTCAGACGTGTTATAATCACATGTGGTTCATGGACTTAAAACAATATGGGTTTGGCCTCATATATCCAAATAGTGGAACAATCTCCATGTTAGCTTTCTCAGAAACCAGTGTCTTTTTTATTTTTGAAGAGTTAGAAAGGAGTACAAATGCCTTCAAATTCTTAATTTTGTAGAGGGAGAAACTGAAACTATTTTGCTTAAATGTAGTTAGTGAAGAATCAAGAAAGTCATCCAGATTTCTTAAAACATGCAAAATGTTCTTTCCTTTGGATTATTATCCTTGGAGTTCAGTAAGTCCATGAAGGTGCATTACTACTGGCCAGGTGTAACCGGAAGAATTGAAGCTACATCTTCATCAAGCCCTGATAGCTGAAAATCCAGTCCTTGTTTTGGAAATTAAGTAAAAATCTGTAAATGGGCTTTCAGGATTTAAAGAATTAAAAACTCTTGCCCTAGGAGAGCTTATACTCTACTTAACAAAATAAAAGAGTATAAAATTAAAAATTTAAGTATCAGTTAAAATATAATTTAACACAGCATGACAGCTATCACAACACAGATAATTAATTGCCCAAAGAATGTATCATGTACCTGACAATCTAGCCTTTTAAAAAATTATACCTCCATTAATAAAGAAAAACATCTGTCTTTGTAGTATTAGACAGTGGACAAACTATAAATTAGTAAAATACAAGGAAGAACAAGATACATCTTACAAATGAAACAAGTTACTTCTTGAGGTTACTGAGTACAACTTTTTGTCCCCAAGAGCACAAAGTGTGCCTCTGCCTTGTTGTTCTATGGTGCACATTAGCTATGAATCCCTAGCATTGAGGTCATTGCCATAACACAGGATGTAGTGGCCAGCTTGAATTTTTATTTAGACAGAAGTTTCTGATCAATAAACACTCTGGAGTCAATAAATACATTCTAAAAGGGAGAAGAGAACTTAGAGTTTGTATAAACAACTCCAACTCTAGGAAGACTTAAAACTATCTCAAAAACAAAACCAATGATTTTGCCAACTTTTTGCTTAGGACAATTAACAAGATAATGATTAGATCTTTTAAAATCTAGTAGGTATAATTTCTAAATAGCAATTATTTGCATTTTCTTGGAACACTGTCTTACTCATGAAAACATTGCCTATAACAATTTTGAAGTAAATAATGTAACATAAATCAGTGTGAAAATTAGTCCCTTTCACATGAGTTTTATGTAGAGTACCTTCCTACATATTAGTCTCATGCTAAATTAAATTTACTACCTTCTATTTCTGGATGGCTTGGAATTAATAAAGACAATGTGTTATTGATGGAGGGGCTGACACAAACCAATGGAATACAAAACCCAGGAATACTCCATGCAAGTATGACCAACAAATTAATGACACAAGTGCAGAAGACATTCAATGGAGGAAAGGTAGTCTTTTCAAAAAATAGTGCTGAAAAAACTGGATATCCACAGACAAAAAAAAATGAATCTTGATCTAAACCTTACACCTTACACAAAAATTAACTCAAAAATAGATCAGAGATTTAAATGTAAAACAAACTATAAAACTTGCAAAAAATAATATAGGAAAAAATTTTCAGGACCTAGAGCTTGGTGAAGAGATCTTAAACATGACACCAATACATGAAAGAAAAAAAAAATACAACAAATTATACTTCATCAATATTAAAAACTGTTGATCTTCAAAGGATGCTGTTAAGAGAGAAGCTACCGAATAGAATATTTATAAATCGTATTAATTGACAAAGGACCCACACCTAGAATAAAGAACTCTGAAAATTCAAAATTAGAAAAAATAAATCGGAATAGAAAATGCACAAAAGAAATGAAGAAACATTTTACCAAAGAGGAAAAATGGATGACATATAAATACTTGAAAATATGTACATCATTAGCCATTAGGAAAATGCAAATTATAAACCATGAGGTGACACCTAAGAACAGCTAATATAAAGAAATAACAATACTAAGTGTTCATCAGAATGTAAAGAAAGATCTTTCATAAAATGTTGATGAAAATATAAAATGGTACAATCACCGTGGAAAATAATTTGGCTGTTTTCTTTTTAAAAAACTAAACATATACTTATCATCTGACCCAGAAATCACACTCCTGGGCATTTATCCCAGAGAAATATAAAAATGTATAAACAATTGTTTTAGCAGCTTTATTTGTAATAGCCAAAAACAGGAAATCATCAAAACGCTCCACAATGGGTGAAGAGTTGTACAAACTGTTGTACATAAATACCATGGAATACGACTCAGTAATAAAAAGGAACAAACTGCTACATGCAACAACTTGGATGGATCTCAAGAAAGCTATGCTGAGTGAAGAAAAACAAATACCCCAAAGTCGTAACCTTTATGATTATGATTTTGTCATCAAAATGACAAAATTATACAGAGATGGAAAACAGATTAGTGGTTGCCAGAGTTTAGGGACGGGGCGAGGGGTAATCATACGGGGCTGGGTATAATATATAAAAGGACAGCATTACCTAGAAACTTGTGGTAATTAAATACTTCTATATCTTGATTGTAGTAGTAGTTACACAAATCTATACACATGATAAAATGATACAGAATTACACATATACTGTACTCATGTCAAATTCCTGGTTTTGATATTATAATTATTTAAGATGTAACAATTGGGGACAAACTGGATGTAGAGTACACAGGGCCCTCTCTGTACTGTCTCTGCAACTTCATGTTGCAATCTATAATTATTTCAAAATAAAAAGTTAAAAATAACAACTATTGAATGATATACAATAAACTTCTAAAATTTCCTTGGCGGGGGGGGGAATATCCATCTATTAAATCTGTGTGACTTTAAGAAAATAAATCAGTTTGCCCTGTAATTTTTCTGGTTTGGGGAGGGAGATACGTTTTGAAAAACACTTTGCTGATGTTTACAGTTGAGAAACTATGTCACTATACTATTGGTAAAACATGAAAATAGATTGCACTACTTAGGCAACGGCATTAAAGAGTTAAAATTATTACTTAAAATGTGCCTAGATTTGACTGCATGTTATCTTTTTTCAGGGCTTAAATTGATTCCATAATTGTGTATAAATATAAATACTTATAAGCTTAATTCTAAGAAATTCATCTCTTCAAGTTACTTCATACAGTAAGATTTCATTTTTGATATGTAAAATATTTACAATACCAATGAAATGGAAGTAAAATGAACTAGAGACCACTTAAAATGAATGAAACATAATTCCTTAAAAAAAGTTATATAGTTCTGAGATATTTACCGCTCTTGAGATATTTCAATACCAGTAAAAAAATACAAATGCACACATCCCTCAAATAGCCAATATTTTAATAATATACACTATTAACTGATAATGTAAAAAGAGCTTTCGCGATCTGTTACCACCTAAAATTATACATCATGTCATTTTCAAAAATGTGTTCTTTGACTTCTAACCTCTGCTCTTCTTTAGAATTACCTGTGAGGGGGGGAAAAATGAAGATTCATATTATACCTATGGCAAATAAAACATAATTCCTCAACAAAAAGCTAAATAGTCCTATGTGCACAATATGCAAGACTGATTTTATAAAACCAATATGCAAGGTGATTAGGGAATCCTTTTGCCTTATAAATGGTCTTGACATTTACTTGTCTCAAAGAACATAAAACATTCCTAGATTCTCAAAATCTGTTTTTATAGTCACTTCTAGATATTAATTTCTTCAATTATAAGCCAAAAGTGTCCAGATTAATGGTTCCTAACTTGAGGTTTGTAGACAGTTTAGTAATCCTGTTAAAGAATGTTCCAAAACTCGAAAATCCTATGATAAATCAGGCATTTAACAACTATAAAGCAATACAAATCCATTGCAACACCAAAGTTTTTATATTTGATCTGGAGTTATGTCAATTTAGAGACCAAGACTAGTTGTTTTACGCTGAAAAAGTTGTTAGTTAGACAATTTTCAAAACATGTGGCCCACGAGAGAAATAAAACAAAATGAGATCTTTAGTCATAAAACACCTGGAGCATGAGAACAAAATATATCCAAAAATTTTTTACAGAACGTATCTACTTTTAGGTAAGTATACCAATAGTTTATTAATAAAAACAAACAAACCCTAAATTTAAAATACACAATACACTATTCAAGCTCTTAAACTTTGCTCTACCTGCAGAAAAACGCTTATATTGACGTTAGTAGTCTAGAAACTTATTGGAATATGTATAACTGTAAGAGAATTTAAAGCCCCTAAAAACAAGGCCAGGGCATGCACATTTCTAGGCTTCTACAGAGGCCACCAAATAGGTCAATCCCCTAGGTTAGCACGTCTCTGTTCTGTAAGATGTTAGTATGGGTACTGCAAAAGAAAACTACTATGTACCCAAGTGAATTTCCAAAAGGCTGAGCATATTATGTACTCAAATTTACAAAATACTAAGTTAAACAGTGTTGGAAAACTTTCTTTACTGTTGTATTTCTCATAACCTTTTATAAATTTACATAACTACAGTTATACAAAGATGTTAGCATTGTGGAAAGCTGGACAAAAAGGTACATGGGAACGCTCTATACTATCTATGCACCTTCTATGAGTCTATAATTATTTCAAAATAAAAAAAATATTTTAAAAAGTATACAAAGATGTAGACTGTCAAAAATAAGTTTCTCCCACATCATCCCCCAGTCAACCATGGCTAGGAACTTCTTGAATATTCTTATAGAAATAAGCTCTATATACATAACATTGTGCCTATCCAAGGAGGTAATGTATGTTAAATTATCTAAATTTATCTTGACCCCGGAAGCTTTTTGTGGTGGAGCATCTGCTAACATGAGTGGAAACGATGATCTCAGGAACACATTTGGAAAAAAAATCTGCCCTAGGCATCATACTCTTACATTATATAAAAATACCAGTAAGAAGCAATCTTCTTTGCTTTTATAAGATTTGATTCATAAGTCAAGCAGATCTCAAAACAAAGTTAGAAAAACAAATACTTAGGTAATGAGGAAAATAAAATGATCCAGAAGAAAGTAAGTTTTGATAAATTTCAAGGTGCTAAACCTTCTCAAATAGTATATATAGCCTACTACAAATCATACAGATTACAGTCAAACATTCACTTTCCCCTAAATACGATAAAGCAGTGTCCATGAATCTCTATCAGAAAGTAATAATAGACATACAAAGAAAACCAAACTCCATAATTAAAATCCATTAACAAGAAAAGCTAAGTGTCAACTGAGTCAACAAAGCTGAATAAGGAATCTAAATCAGGCAGAGGTGATGAACCAGGTGATATTTTTAAAGTTAATTCTTGTTCAAGAAAAGAAATTTAGACTTTACCTTTGCTGCAGCCAGTACATGCTCATTTTTAATGACTCCACACTTATTCTCACATGCATTTATCCTGGACTCTTCTGCTAACCGATGAACAAACAGTAAGCAGTTCAGGTGCACCTTAAAAAGAGAAAATTCAAAGGAATTTTAAACTCAAACATTGATGCTTTGAAATAATAATTTTTAAAAATAAAAGAGCCCCAAATTTAATGTTGTACTCTTTAATACTGTGATTAATGCAACTAACTTTTATGTAAAGTAACACAGAATTCTGCTGAATATAGGTCCACCTTAGATTCCACACAAAGGAGACTCAGTTATTATAATGCATGAAACAAGGGTATACAATGTAAGGCTGACCAAAGGCTATAGACGATAACATTATTGTAAAGCATCATTAGATCAAAACTTATGTAGGACTCTTTTAAATAACAAATATTCCTACTTCTGATTCCAAGTAAGTTTAAATTTATAATGTATTTTAAAATTTCCCAAAAATTTAAAATCAAAACATATCAACAACTATATTTAAGGCTAATCATCTCTCTTTCTACAAGCCAAGGTCTAAAGATTTTTCAACCAGCTATTTGAAATATCTACTTTAAAACATGTTAATAATGATTCCCCTCCATCCAATGGACATTGTTGCTTCTGCCTGTGGTGCTTAGAAACGTGACGGCTGTCTTAAAATCACGAGAGGAGCTTAAAAAACACACTGAGTGTTAAAATAGAAAAATGAATTCTGTTATTGATGATCTTGACAAAGCTATTTGTTGGCTTAATTTTACCAAATTGGAGCTGCCCTTCATCTCACTACCTTCATATTATTTAAGCCAGCTGAAGAACACTTTTCTGTTACTTGCAGGAAAAGCACCCTAATTAAACATTAGTCTATAGAGAATTATACAGATAAAAATAATTGACAATGAGTATGGTGACCTTTCTAATGTGTGTAACCCTAACCAAGACTCAGACCCAAATCTTTCTAGTTCAACCCAAGAAAGGGATGTTAAACACCACTTATTTACGATGCTCTATGTAACAGTATGTAACATTTATTTTTCCATCACTGTTCAGTGCCTCCATTATAAAAAAGATAATAGTAATGCCTGTCTTCACTGACTGATTAGTCGAGGACAAACTCCAAATTCTCTAGCATGGCATTGGAACCCCCTCAGAAGCGTGTCCACATGTTCCTCTTGATTCTCAACTCTTACCACTCCTTCCCAACCACCAGGTGGTAAATAATGTTGATACTACAACCAAATCTGCCTGCATCTTTTGTATCCACTCTGTTTTTTCCTACTCCATCTCCAACCAATAACCAACAGTGTGACAGCCAAGATCCCTGATCTCGTATAAGGGCAAACCTGAGGGGCAACCACCAGAAGTCCCCTTCAGGATCATTCTACATGAAGTGGGACTTTTAAATATTTCTTCTTTACTTGGCTTCCCAGCCTTGTTTCTCCATAAAATAAATAAATAAATAAATAAAAATCCCTTAGACACTAATTTCCCATCTCAGAGCCTGTTTTTAGGGGACACATAGATGTACCCTAATCACAGTCATCCTAATCACCATTGCTCAGGCTTCCTTGTGCTTCTTTGACTGCTGATACTGTTTCCTCCAACTGGGAAGACTTTCCCCATCAGCCAGACTCTGCAGCAATTACAGAGTATTTAAGAATGCAGCCTTTGAAGCAAACAGTCTTGGGTTCAAATCATAGTTCTTCCACTTAGAATCTGTGTGACCTTAGGCAGTTTACCCAAGCTCTCTGTGCCTCACTCTCTGCATATACGAATAATAGTTACTGCTCAGTGTTGTAGAGAAAAAAAAAATGTTAATAATCAAAATTGGAAAAATTTACTAAATTGAAAAATGTATGTACAAAGGTTGTTACTTGTTATCTAATAATATCGAAATAATCCTATCTACCATTAGTAATCTTTAAGGCACCTTTTAAGAAATTATTTAAAATAGATAATATAACAATACAAAATTCAAGCCCACAAAGGACTTATGTAAGTTGTTAGCACTGTGGAAAGCTGAGAAAAGGTACAAGAGTATTCTCTACTATTTTTGCCACTTCTTGTGAATCTATAATTATTTCAAAATAAAAACATAAAGCAAAAGAGTAAACAAAGGGTAGACAGTCAAAAATAAGTCTCTTCCACATCATCCCCCAGTCAACCATGGTTACCAGTTTCTTGCATATTCTTATAGAAACAAGCACTACGTATAAACAAAACATACATGTACATTTAACCTCATTATCTGAATATGTAAAATAACATTTTGCTAATATTTTACTCAAAATTCACTATCCAAACCAAAGTGCTAGTCAATCTACACATACAACCCTTGAAAACAGTTAAACTAGAACACAAAACCCAAGCAAGAGAGAATGTAAAGTGAACTGCAGTCCTACCTTAATTCTCTCCGAGGATCACAGCCAGTGCTCTTTTATTTAAATTATTGGTAACATCTTCCCATCCTTTCTCCTGCCACGTGCCTGACGGCACTACCAATTGAGGTCCAATTAGATAGTATCTTTAACATACAATTTCTTTGGTCATTTACCCACTAGAACACGCTTTTTGCAGTTAGAACAATTAATACACAATACTTAATATTCACTATCTTGTGTTCTTCCCCACTGTTCACTAAAAGTTACATAACTAGGTAATGTGGTGTTTTAAAATTATTTATACTATGCAGAAATCTTCAGTGAATTGTTACAGAAGCTTAAGTATGTTTTAGTGATGTTTGGGGAAAATACGGTTTGGGAATTTAAATTTAATAAGATAAAGAACCTATGGAAGGAGATATTCTTTTGGTACTTTTTTTGATGCACTCTTCTTTAATTCTCACAAGAAATCAGAGGTAAAGCACTCACTTGATTCTTTACATTACGATATCATATCATTCAATTATTTAAAACTTCCAATGACATCCCATTTCCTTTTGCAGCAAAAACATTCCATAATATGGGACATTTCCTCTGTTAATCTATATTTTCTACTTTTAAATATAAAGAGCTCCCAGATGCCCTCAAGATTAATTCCACAATACTAAACCCCACCTGACCAGGCTTTTCCAGTTTCCTCTCTCACCTTTCTCAGCTTCCAATTCCATACTAGGTTTTTGAACTTCTTTCGGTAATTAAATACAACCTTACCTACAGTCATCCTGTTAGTTTGTAGACTTCTCCAAGAAGCCCAACTCCCCCCAATATGTGAGTTTATGTACAGCACCCTGAACTTCCTTTCACTGCACACGCTGCATACAATTTCTCACCTGTCTTCCTCAATGTACTTACTATAAGGCTAAGAACTATAACTATCTTCCCTAACATTGTATCCCAGTGACCTTTAGCCGTTGACCCAATATGTAGTAGGTAGTCAATTATTATTGCATGAACAAAAGATCCTTCCATATATGCCCAAACTAGGCAAAAAGAAAAAAAAAATGTTTACTCAATCCCAAATAAACCAAACTCTGTTTTGAGACTTGGTTCACGCTATTAACCTACATGGAAAGTCCTTTCCTTTTCATAGGCATGAGCCATAGATACCAAGGCAAATTAATATTACTTTTTTGATGTCACAGGATTTTTTTTAAGCAACCTATTATTCCTCTGTCATAAAACTGTTGAGTGGTATCACTCAAATGCATCAAGGTTTAAATTAAAATGGTCAGAACAAAAACAAATTTTAAGGTATTTAGCTAGGCATTCAAATTTGACAAGATAAACCATTCCATCAAGAAGTCATACTGGGGAAAAAAATCAACTTGCTTGAAAGGTAAATCAAAAGGTAATTTACAAAGAAATGTCCATTTCATGACAGTCTCAGTTGACCAAAAGACTGGGCCAGCCTGACCTCCCTTCATCACAGCACTTGAGTTTTACATAAACCATAACACATCCAGATATTTGCACAGCATTCCTCAGTGATAAATCGAAAAATTAATAGAGCCACCAAAAAGCTGAACCATTTATTCAGATTAACAAATGTACTCAATGATACTGACCTTGGAAACATACAGTGAAACAAAACAATAACAAAAAGCCAGTGCAGAACTATGAAATAACACAAGGAAATGGTAAGATGTTAGAAATGACAATCAATCCACATATAGTTACCATGTGGTCCCGACATTAATTGTATACTGAGACAATTAATGTTCAAGGTATTATGTAAACGTTAGATGAATACAAACAGTCCCAAAGTTTCCAGTCAAATGGGAGAACCAAACCTATAAAAAACTTAAAGACAGCTGTGTGATGATAGAGGAACATAAGGTTGATTCTTTCTAAGAAGATTAGGAAGGATGCACTGAAGTAGCATTTGAACTGGATTTTGAAAAGAACTGGAGTTTGCTGAGTGGAGTGAAGACCATCTTCAGGTAGAAGAAATACATACAAAAGATAGCATAAAAGTAGGTTAGTTTTGTGTTAAAGGTAATGGGAGACACAAAAAGATATGTATTTTTCCTTCCCCTCAAGAAGCTGCATACCACACTAGGAGATATTGGCATATGAAACTCTTAGGGAACAGTGTCAAAATCCCAACAGCTACATTGTATGTTCACTGGTATTGCTATCAAAGTTCAGAAAAAAAGATTAAAACAGACTGCCTGAATTGTATTAAAGTTTATGGATGACATGGGACACCTGCTGGGTAAGGTGATGAAGTGTCAAAATAAGCAGAAAACCGTAAGCAAAGAAACCAGGGTGATGCATGGCATATACAAGACAGTGAAGGAGAACTAATGAAAACCAAAGGAAAGGGTAAGACCTAGGAATAGATGGTGGCCTAAAGAAATTCCTTTCCCCTACCACTGCAACTGTTGGAATTTCACGTCCCCTTCTTTCCGGCACCACTTGGACCCACTTTACAATATTTCCCACCGGCCCACAGTTTACTTTGGGGCAGACAGGTATGGATGAGGAAGAAATCTGACTACTTGAGAAATTTCTGCCAATCTATGTGGTACTCTCCTATAAATTCTTGAGCAGGTACATGTCCTCCCCCTCCACTTGGGACCCCAGCACCAGTGAAAACTCCAGAATAAATTACCTACAAATGTCTTGTAAATCAATTTCACTTTATCCAACTCACTTGTGCCACCTTTATCATCACCGTGGGTGTGGATACAAAATAGTATACATGGTCTTTTCTTACAAGGCCTAAGAAAGAAACAAGGAAGGAGGGCAAGAGATATTAGAAAGGCTACTTTTCCAAGCCCCTCACCCCCCCCGGAAAGTTTTATTTTGTCTTCAGAGACAAAATAAAGGAAAAATGAAGACAATTCTGTAATAGTCTAGCAAAAAGAGAAACCCTGCAAGTAGGCAACAAATGAGGAGGCAGTAAAGAAAAGAGGCGGAAAAAATAAAAACAGTGTAGCTCAAGAACAAATGAAACGGTGCATTCTGAAGACACTCTCCATGCCATATATTCTTGTTAGCCAAAATTCTTTACTTTAATATCCGGAAAATTAGGTGCCCACTTATAATGAAGGCAAGTCTTTTACTCAGACGTCTTGTGACAAAACAGAGGAGACACCTCTCATGGTTTAAACCTAGAAAAACTGTTCATTCTGCTAGTGGGATACATGTTCCAGGCATTTGACATAAAAACTCTGAATTTACTTCAAGACAAAAATATTATACAGTAATTTGGTTGTGGGTATTTACTAGATAAGCATTATGCTGCAGGTATTATGAGTCAGATAAACAAGTGTTAGTGCTTTGGCTTGAGAACTAACAGGTGTCCTACCTGTCTAGGAAAACGAGTTCATAGCTGACAACATACTACTTAGAAATAAACTTTTGAATCAGGGTTTTGTAGCAAGTTGGCTAAAGTAGAGGAAATAGGGCAATAAATTTGGTTAACAACGTTAAAAAAGATATGACAGTAATGCATTTTACAAGAGTTAAATAAAAATGACCCAGCCTGAATTCCAAAATCTACTTTTAAAAGACTGTGTATCTTTCATACCTTCCGAACGTTCACTAGGCTCAGTACCAGACAGCGATATTTAAAAGCTATAAGCAGGAACTTTACGTCAGTTCTCGCCTTAAGACGAGTAAACTATCCTGGATGTGGCTAATAGCCTCCCGTAAAATAGGTCCAGAGAGCCACATTTCCGTGGGCCCCAGTACAATTCAGCGTCAGGAGTATGAACTGACATGCCGAGCTGGGGCAAAGCTGCCTAGTCACTGCAGAAAACGTCTTACATACAGGCCTGAAAGAACTAGATTGCCGGGTCGGGGGAATAAAGACTGGGGTTTTAATTTACCCTACCCTCGCCCGGCCTCACTTCGAGCCCAAGAAGGGACAGAATCTCACCAGTAAGTCGCCACTTGTCTGTAGACGAAGGTGAGGCTTCTGTCGCTTGAAGATACGCCTTAGAAAGCCGCGAGGGGCCTTCCGCCTTATCTGCTTCTTCTGAGAGACTCTAGTCGACAGCGCCATCCTCTCCCTCAGGCACAGGTCGCCTCAGCCTCCGAGGTACTCCCTGCACCGCGCAGAAGCTCTGGTCCGCAGAGAAAACGAAAACAACCCGGCCCCTCGAGCGCTTCTTCAGGCCGGAGATCCCGGCCTGAACATTTGAATCCGCCGCCAAAGGAGCGCGCCCGGCGCTCGATAGTGACGTCAGCCCCGGGCAGGCTCCGCCCCCGGCGGCGCCGACATTGGTAGAGAACTCCCGCGCTGGGTGCTCGATGACGTTATTCAAGGGCTAAGGCCTCCTTTAATCGTCTTCTGTGACATACCTGCTCTGTGGAATTACTTCTCCTGTGTTCCATAGAGATGTGGGGAAATTGTGGAAAATGTTGGTATGCCAAGGCCGCTACACTTCCTTTCTTCCAAGCTCTCTCACTCTGTACTGAGCCCAACAGCAATGGGCTAAAAAGTAAATAGAAGTTTGTGATGTTATATCCGGATTCCTAAAGAATGAATGCCTTCCTAACAAGACATGATTTTCTGATATTAACAGCTGACACTTCACATTTTTTACAGAATTTCATTAGATCTTACCTGAGGTCTTTTCATGATTCTAGCTTTTCTTTACAAATGCTGCTCCCTTTAATTTTAAGGTGCCCCACTTAACCTTGCAGTTCAGGTGTAGTTTAACTCCTACCTCATTGAAAACTCTGCTACTTCTTCAAGCAATTAACTTTTCTATCTTCTGTGCTAAAGTATAGGTAGTTTTCATACTTCATCGTGCATCAGATGGAGCCCCACTCGTGGGGATTCCAATTCAATAGCTCTGGATGGGACTTGAGTACTTGAGTACTCAGACCATGTTGGCATTGCTAGTCTGAGGACCACTCTGAGATCACTCTGCTTCTCATTGTACCTCTAATACTATCCTGGTAGTAATTATTGTGATTTCAAAATCCACACAGATGATCCTTCCATTTGGCCTTCCATTTCCAAGACCTCCTCTCTGTAAATAATATTTTTCACCATATGAGCCACTTATACCTGTGGTCATACACTAAGCCTTGTCATTACCAAATGCCACACCCTTCCATATTCTCAATGCAATCGTCTCACTCTTCAACCTCATCTCAGATCTTTGGAACTCCCTCCAGTATCCCAATTCCAACAATTTGTAGATGCCATTTGGGATCACTGTCCTCTCTCTTTTTTGTCCCTACCACACCCCCTACCCTACTCTACTCTTCATCCAAACTACTCTACTCCTTATCCTCCCTTCTGCTGTCCATTATGCATAATTCTAGTATTCCCTTGTATTTCTCCTCAGCCCTGACATTCTCTCCCCCGCCCCATACTCACCTGACAGAACCCCAAACCTGCTTATTAAAATCTCAATCCATTCTATGCTTGCATCTGTGCATTATATTGGTTTAAGAAAAACAGACAGGTCTGCATCTGGTCTTAATTTAAATTCATGACCACTCAATTGATCTCTAAGTACTGCCTGCAATCTTTTGCTGTTTCCTAAGTTGTTTCATTCACCTATTCTCTTTCTCAAACCTCCCTATATTTCCTATCCAATCTTCACCCTCAGTTGACATTGCTTCACTAACATAATAGAAGCACCCCCAAAGAGACTTTCCACATGCTCCCATCATCGCATCTACCCATCAATCCCTACCTGCTGCCATGAATGAACCATCTGCCTAAGACAACCATTCTATTTATGCCCTAGATCCCAGTACCTTCCCTTTCTTAAGGACATTCTCTGGCAGTTCCCTCTTCTGCTTCATGGGTTTTCCTACTTTGCTGATTTGTTTTCTTATGTACACAGACATGCTATCTCCGGCTTTTAAAAAACACTTTCTTGATCCTATTTTCAGCTACTGTCCTTTCACAGTACTAGTTTTTCACAGAAAAACTAGAAAGAGTTGGCTAAATTTGATGTCTCTAATTCCTTTCCTCCTATTCTCTCTTGAAGCCAGTGCAATCAGACTTTTGTACCTATCTCTCCACCAAAATTGTTTTGGTCAACATGATCAATAACATAACACTTTTACATCCAATGGTCAATTATCGGGTTACAGTTTATTTCACTCGCCAGAAGTATTTGTTGTTTTATGATTCTTTCTTCCAAGAAACATTTTCTTTAACTGGATGCTATTCTCTTTTTGTTTTCCTCCTACGTGATGGCCCTTCAGTCTCATTTTCTGGTTCCTCCTCGTGTCCTTTATCCATAAATCCTAGAGTATCTCAGGACTCAGTCTTCAGATCTTTGCTCTATCTACACTCATTATGTGATCTCATCCTGTATTATGGCTTTAAATAGCAAAATTACATCTCCAGCGGATTCCCTTCCCTAATCATATATTTACATCTAATGTTCCACGGGACGGAAATTTTAAAAATCATCTTAAATTTAATACTTTCAATCGCTCAATCCAAATCTTGCAATGAGCCTTAGCTCTTCTTTCTCTCACCCCAATTCAATCTTCTAACAAATTCTTTCATTTCTACTTGCAGTATCTGATCACTTTTGGCCAAGCCATTATTATCTCTCACTTGAACTATTACAACGCCCTCCTGACTGTGTCTTATCCCCAAAAAAAGAGCCAGATTTCTATTTATGCCCCAACAAAAGAGCCATATTTAACTTTGATTATGTCACTCTTTTCCTGAAACCCTTCAATTTCCCTCAAAATAAAAGTGCCTGCAGTGACTTATGAGGTCTTACCTTGGTCCCCAAGTGCAAACACACTTAGGAATGTACAATTAACTCTCGATCTTCCACAATTCAGCAACTCACTTTCCTTCAGTTGTATTGTCCTCCTTGATATCTCCCACACAACTGAAGTCTATCAAACACATCAAACAGTTCCCCATTATGTGTTTGCATTTACTATTCCCTCTGCCAAGAATACTTCTTTTTTTCCATTTTTCTGTATAGGTGTCTATATCCCTCCTTTAGGCTTCTGACAGTATGAGAGAGACATTGTACTTGAAATAGAAACTCCACACATGTATAGACATACATGCCTAGAAACACACATGGGCACAAACACATACTCAGGTCCGATAGTATGCAGAGGCTGAGATATCATTCCATCTCAGTGTTCAGTGACATTACATTGGTAGCTTGAAATTGGTCATAGTAAAATTATTTACACCTGGGAATTGGCAAATAAGGGTTTGTGTTTTTTTCTGGAAAGCAAATTGTTAAACATTTACCTACATAACACTGCGGATATCCCTGCTGACCTGGACATCCTAACCGTCTCTCTGGTTTATTTTTCTATATAGAACTTTTCACTATCTGCATATAGAAAAATGTATTGTAGTTTATTTATAATAGAAATAATTGGTTACAAATAGCATTTAGTAAGAGAATACATATTGTCATATGTATTAATTTCCCCTTGCTAAACTGTAACAAAATACCACAAACTTAGCGGCTTAAAACAATAAAAATTTATCATCTTACAGTTCTGGAGGTCAGAAGTCCTAATATCAAAGTATCTGCCTTCCTTTTGGAGGAGAGTAGAGAAGAATTTGTTTCCTTGCCTATTCCAACTTATATAGGCCACTTCCATTTTTGGCTCAAGGCCCCTTCCTCCATCTTGAAGTGCATCACTCTATCTTCTGTTTCGATCAGCTCAGTTCCTTTTTCTGATTCTTATCCTCCTGATTTCCTCGTCTGAGAACCCGTGTTATTACATTGGGCCTACCCAGATCATCCAGGAAAATTTTCCCATCTCAAGATCCTTAACTTAATGACATATGCAAAGTGCCTTTTGCCATGCATGGTAACATTTTCGGATTCTGGAGATGTAGGACATAGACATGTTTTGGGGGCCATTATTCTGCGTACTACAGGTTCTCCTCCTGGACTTGATTCTAGAGTAGAGCTATCTGTTCAATAGAACTTGTTTCAATGATGGGTTCATTCTACATCTGCTTTGTCCAATACAGTAATAACATGGGCTGTTGAGAATTTGAAATATAGCCAGTGTGACTAACAATATTAATTTTATTTAAATGTAGTGACTTTACATTTATATTTAATAGCCACAAGTCTCTACTGGCTATCATATTAGACAGTGAAGTTTGAGCAAACTAATAGGTAAATCTAATAAGTAATTTTCCCCAACAGTTTTGTAGATATATGGAAGCAAGGAGAAAGGATTCAAAGACGACTTTCAATTTACTTGCATTTTCATACATTTCACAATAAAATCCTTTGTTTTTAAAATTTTTACATATTTAAAATAATATTAAGTAGAGTATGAGGATAATAATTTTATCTATCCCTGAAATGAAATATGTCCCTATACATTATCTTATTTGTTCTTAACAAAACTATGATATTGTTAGAGCTGATATGGATGTTATTATTTTTATTTTACATGAAATTATGTGGTCAGAAAGTTTGAGTGACCTAAAGTAAAAGAGTTCATGTGGAAAAGTAAAGGCATTAACCCTGGTGTTTCAATTTTCCAATATGCTATACTTTTTTTAAGTGTAAAAAAAGCATCTAAATTCTGCTTAATTGCTTTTTTTAAGAAACTTTATTTTTTTATAGACTTGCACATTCATTTATTAAAGAGTTACACAGCAAAATACTGGAAATTTTCCTCACAACCTAAATTTTCAAAATGTTCTCCTTTTTCAATGTTTTTTCAGTAATTTAAGTTCCTTTTATTCAAAGGGTTAAAGGTCGCAAGGCAGCTTTTGGAACCCTAGCCCAAACAGCCACAAACTTCCCCCTGAACTAGAAGTGCCTTGAATGTGAACAGCCCTTACTCAAAATCCAGGGAAAATAAAGGGAGTCTAAATAAAAAAGACAAGATCTAGACAGGAGTAGCATTCACACCAGAATGATAAACACATCCCTTTCTTCATCCCAACCACTTATTCCTCTGATGTAAATATAGCCCGGATTTGAAAAGGCAATGTCCCTTTGACACTGCTGTTTCCTTTGAGAAAATAAAAATAAAATTTGTTCAAGGAATATTATTGAAGGATTTTTCTCTCCTCTTATGCTGTTCTAAGGAGTTGGTGCACATGTGAAACAATTATAATTATATAAGGCTATTGAGAATTTTTGCCTTTTTTGTTGATGACATCTGTTGATGTCGGCTAAGATTATTTTTAAATAACGATGTATTTGTTTTTCAGAATCTATCGTAAATACAAAATGCGTTTTATGCACAGAGATTTAAAAAAAATTTTTAAATATCTAATATAAATTTGGGTATATACATTCATTTAACTATTATGGCCATATTAAAAAATGACATTTCTAAAAAAATTTTATTGCCTAGAAGAAGTCCCATGTTAATGCCAAGTGTGAGAAGAATACCTGTACACCAAGGTGAATGTAATATGATCTAAAGAATATTGAAAAATATGCACACATATATAACATGGAGAAGAAATAACCAAAATATGAACATAGTTTTTAGATAATGGCAATGTGAACAATTGTTTTATTATTTTAAATGTCCAATTTTCTGTAATAAACATACTTAAAAAATAAATAATGAGATATTTCATATTTTAATTAACTGATATTGAATATAGTTTTAAAGGTCTACTAAATAAATGTCATTAAAATATTTCTCTAAGAAAATTTACATTAGAAAAACTTTAAAAATTAATTGGCAATACTTCCTGGTGTTTGACACAATCTTAGGAAGTCATTTGATTTTACTTTTCATAAATTATACCAATGTACTCATACGGAATATGTTACCAGGTAATGCATTCCTGGTGAATTCACTTTTTTAAAAAAAATAGTAGAAGTTTATTTCCTCATGGTTCTGGAGGCTGGAAGTCCAAGATCAAGGTTTCGGCAAAGTTGGTTTCTCTGGAGGCCTCTCTCCTTGACTTGTAAATGACCATCTTCTTATTGTGTCCTCATATGCTGTGAGTACACGTCCCTGGTCTGAATTAACATTTCTAAACCATTCTAAATGAAATGAGTGATTTAGAAGATTGTGTCTGACTTATGTTTTTGTGCTCATAGCAAAACAATTACAAAATTTATTAACAATGATTAACATAATTTAGGCAAAGTCTCACAGTTTGCAAAAAGTTTTTGACATATTGTTTTGTTAGATGATTAAAATTTTATGTTGATTACAATAATGGTTAAAATAAAAATTATAATCTGCTACATGCAGCACAGTTGCCAAAACTTTTTGTAACTTTAAAATACTTCTGTCATGGTTTCATTCATCAATTGTGAGATACAAAATTTCACAAAATTTTGGAACCTGCACTATTTCAGTTTTTTCTCAATCCAATGGTTTGTAAGACCAATTTCTCCAGAAGCTTTGGAAAATTTCACCTTACTTGTGTGGTCTCTTAATTAATATTCATATTTCAAAGGTTTAGTTCAGCTAAGTACAACTCTTCTTATTCTCTTCCCTTCACTGATTATGCCATTTTTCAAATTGAATATGGAATGGTTACAGGGACACAAATCTATTTTCCAGTGTTGATGAAAGATGTCGAATTTGAAACAAATTTTTGTTACAAATGCCAGAAACCTTAGACTTTTTGATGTGTTTTCCAGGATCAAAAAAGACATAGCAATCCAAAAGAAATGGATATTAGAAGGAAATATTGAGTGAAAATAAAAATCATAACTTGGATTAAAAGCTACATTGCTAACAATAATTTTTCTGTAACATTTTATTATCAGTTTGTACACTACGAAGAACAATTGCTACTAGAACATTACTTGGAACAGAATAGAGCAAAAGAAGAGAAATATTGCAATTTAAAAATTTTACTCAGCTGATAATGGGCCCACATCAAATCATCAAGTTTTTGTTTTGTTTTGTTGTTTTAGTTTAGTGACTCCAGGGACTTTTCAAACTGGCACTGCTTTCTATGGATAAATTGTTAAAAATTCTGTAAGAAAATTAAAATACATCAATTGGCTAATTGTCAAGAAAAGAAAACTAAGTGTTTTTTGCCAGGTAAAACTTTTTCTCTTCTATCCCTAAAACAGCCACAATATTTTCCTAGAAAAAACCAACCAAGAATTTTTAAACAAATGGTGAGTATTCCAACATAATTTATTATTTATCAAGTTTTGTTAGAAAGTAAGAGAGGAGAGCTAGGATATAGTGAAGGAAATAATACACCTCTCTTCTCCTACTCCAGGCTTCCAAGTGTAGATCAGGCATAAGGACTGGGAGAGAGAAGCTTTCAATTGGGTAAAGATTAAAGTTTTTATTATTTCTCTGGACTGAATTGCAATGATGGGATAATTATGGGACTAGACGAGACATTTTATCATCAAAACAGAGGGGATTTAACTTTATTGCCTAAGAGAGACAGTAAAATCCTGAGATTTCCATCTAAGAAAGAAAAAAATAATCAGGTTTAGAGGGAAAATGGGAGAAAGAATAAAGTTAGTTTCTGCTTACACTTCATCAAGTCTGGCTTGTTCAATAAACTCAAACCATTACAAAAAAAATATGATAAAAATATTTTTACACTTTGTGTTTCCCATGTGCCAGGACCTCCTCTAAACACCAAACACGTGTGCGTGTGTTTTTTCTTCTAGAATTCTAGAGGTAAGTATTATTATTATCCTCATTTACAGAGAAGGGAAGAGAGACCCAGAGGTAACTTTCTAAAATTCATGTATTTAGTATATGGAGGATGTGAGATTTAGCATAGCAAAAACTGGGAACAACATAAAATGTTTGATTAAATAAATACAGTCTCCTCATGCAGCGCCATGAACTCATTTAAAATAACAATGTAAACCACCAAGTAGAATTATGTAAACATATAGTTCAATACGATAAATGAAAAAAAATCAAGATGTTCTATTATTGGTAGTTTTGCATATGTCTTTTGTTAAAATTAAAGTTTACAAATAAGCTAGAAGAAAATGCACAAAATGTGAATGAAAGAGTGTTAATGTTATGGATGATTTTTTCTCTCTGTAATTTCCCGTTTATTTAATGCGATAAAATTACTTCTCTATTGGAAATATAAATTTATAATAAAATGGAGAGAGGAGTCCACTTAGGAAATTTTTGATCCAATCTACTAAAAGGCTTTATGTTATTAAAATTGGCTTAAACTAGGTTTTTAGTATTATGAGACTAGCCATGGCAAGAACAAAATTGTCTTAGGCATTATTGAAAACTAATTTTTTAACATGGGCACATTGTTAAACTTGATATTCTGTGAGAACATATATGTTCCAGCAAGAACAAAGGAAGAAGTGGAAGTGAAGTACAAGCCGCCTTTCTTTAAGGTCAGTATCTGAAAAGTTGCACATTATCACATCATTTCTATTCCTTTGAACAGAATTCTGGTACATAACCACACCGAGATGCAAATTGTGGTAGAAAATGCTATTTGTATGTGGGCTCCTGTGTACTCAGCTAAAAAAATCAAAGAATGTGTGATAACTGTTAGCTTCTGACATAGGAAGTTTTACTAGGAGTCAGGTTAAGTAGAGATTAAAATGGATTTTTAAGTCAAATAAACTGAAATCTGAGTACACGTCTCTAAATTATTAGCTTTGAGACCTTGGGCAAGTGGCTTAATCTCTCTAAACATGAATTGCATCATCTGAAAAGGGGAAAATACCTAACACATCACTACAGAGTATATTTTTCATATTTTGTCTGCCTTCCTATTTTGACAAGAAATGATTATTGTATGAGTCTTATAAACCTGTCACCATACAACACAACAGACAGTTTTCTATTCATATCGAGTGTTCCTATTATGATTTGTTATTATTTAATCTATTTTCTAACCCAAAATTAACCATTACATTCTATGATTAGCTCAGTTTTCATAGTCATATACCAAACATAAAGATGTGTTTTAAAGGGAAAAAAATCTTGCATTTGACTGCACAGCAGATGATTAAAATGGTATCCTTGAAATATCCTCCAAAATCTAAGCTCCTAGTCTCTCTATGCATCTATCTGTGTACATAAATTTATAATGAAAAATTAGAGAACATGTAAAGAAACTAAAAATTAGCAGCAATTATAAGACAAGTATCAAACACCTTAAGGAAATCTTCAAAAACACTAGATAAAGACATGATTAACTATAGAATATAAAATAAATGTTTATTTTTAATTAGAAATTAACAAATAATTACCAAAACAATGAAGCCAGCTACATTTTTCAAAAATAAAGTATCGATAAATTTTAAGACTATTGAAATTAAATAATTAATGAAACAAGTCATTAGAAACAGCAAAATAGAAAAGTAGTGACTTGAAAATAGAGGAAATTACAAAGTGATGGAAAATATGAAAGAAAAATTTTTAAGTATTAATAAAAAATAAGAGTTCCAGGAGGAGATAATAAACTGGAAGGAAAAGAAGAAATATCTGAAAGATAATGGCTAGAATTTTCCAGAACTGAATTTCCACTTTCAAAGAATACTATCTCAGGCAGGATAAACAAAACAAAATGCAGACCTAGAAACATGTTAGAAAAACTGAGGAATACCATGACAAAGGAAATATGGTAACTGCATCCAGAGATTAACCACAAAAGATGAAAAATAAGCTGAGCACATAATTAAAACTACTGAAAGCTAATGTACAATTTTGTAACTAAACAATCATTCAGAAATGAGGGTAATATAAAAGACATTTTGAGGCAATTCAAAAATTAACATTCTCATCAATAGCTTTCACAGAAATGATGTCTAAAAGATGTCCCTCAGGAATAAAAAAATTAAAAAGCAAAAAAGAAGAAATTGGATGTGAACAATAATACACAAGTTGGTAAATCTAAACAAACACTGATTCTAGAAAATAGTAATATTCAATTTGGGAGAATTTCGTGGAAGTTAAATTCTGGACAACAATGACATTTGAAATAAGAGGAATGATAATCACAATGAAAAGAAAATAGTATGATGGATGTTCTTTTATTTTGGAGACAGAAAGTATAAATGTTGTATAACTTCATATTTTATTAAGTATGTATATTAAAATATTAAAGGATTTTTTAATGAAAAGGAATTAAAGGATTTTTTAATAAAAAAAAAAAGAAAAGAAATCTGAAAGAAAGCAGAATTAGCCAAAGTCAGAAGGTATAAATGGCAGCATTATATCCACAAGTGTATGCGATAATAAAACAAGATTTTGAAGGTGAATTGAAATATCAGTATTCTGAAAATGATTAAATACATAAAAGCTACAGAGAGAATTATTGAACTGGAAAATAGATTTAAGGGAATTATCTGAAATGTGGAAACAGATATAAAATTATGGAAACTACTAAGGAGAAGTTAAGAAATGTTAAGGACAGAATGAGCATGTCCAACATATGTTAAATGAGTTCCACATTAAGGTAATAGAGAGAATAAGGCAATTACATTTTTAAATGGCTTAGAATTTTCCGGAGTTGACAAAATATATAAAATCTCAGATTCAAAAGTACAAGCAGGAAAAAAAGAAATTAATGTACAACAAATGCACCAAACTGCAGAAAAATCTAAACAACGGGAAATTTTAGAATAGCAAGATGAAAGAGAAAGTTCCTCAATTTTTTTTTTATGAAGAGAGTATAATTTTAACATAAAACCTAGATAAGGACAATAAAAGAAAGAAAAGTATGGGAGGGTCGTACTTTTGAACTAGTCAGAAAATCCTAAATCAAAATCTTAGCAAAAAAAAAAATCAGCAATATTAGAAACTACATTTAATCCAGGAATGTTATTTACTTTGGAATAACTACTAATATAAATTCACTGCAATAAATTATTAAAGGAAAGAAATCATATGAAATTTCAATAGAAGCAAAACAATTTTGATAAAATTCATCACACATTTATAACTTAATAAAACTACTAGCAAACCAGGAATAGAAGGAAACTTCCCTCCCCGATGAAGGTTATCTATCAAAACTCACAGCAGATAACAAACTCAATTTTGAAACATAAGCAATCACTTGTAATTTAGAAGTAAGATAGAGATAAAGACAACCATTGTTTCTCGTCAACATTACAGTGGAAGATCTTTCCAGGGGAAAAAAGGCAAAAGACAGTTATAAAAAATAGGAAGTAGAAGAAAGAAAAATTTGAAAATTAAGGAAGAAAGCTGTCACTAATTTGTAGAAAATATTGTGAGAATCTGCAGATTTCATTGAGTAAAAGAGGTTAGCAAGTTTGATGTGAACTCAGTATATAAAATCAATAGAGGTCAATATACTTACACAACAAACAGAAAAATGTACTTTAAAAAACTATCATATACAATAGTAACAAAAACTATAAATTCCCTGAGAATAAATTTAATAAATGAGGTACAATAACTTTTATGGAGAATATATTAAAATATTATTCAAAAGCATATAAAAGTCAAATAAATAAATGCTGTAACAGGTTTATGAATAGCAATCATAAGTAATAAAAATATGGCAATTTTCCCAAAAATTAAATTCATAAAATAATGCAATTTCAATACACAGGATTTTTGTGGGACCTAACAAGCAGATCCAAATATTTATATGGAAAAGTAAAGGGATAGGAAAAGAAACTGGAATAGAAAATAAACATATAAATATATGCTTAAAATCATGGGACTGTAAATTTAACTAGCCATGAGAGACAGTTTCAGAATCAACAGATTGGCATAAACTATTAGGTAAGATAATATCAAATTTTTGTGAGATGTGAGGAAAGACGTTATTTATATATTCCTGGAGAAATTATAAAAAGTCAAAACAATATGCACATACTCTACTCAACAGATACATGCACAAAAATATCTGCAAGGATGGTCATTGAGCACTCTTGCAATGACAAAACTTTGGAAAAATACAATTACCTTTCAATAATAGCTACCTCATCCAGTGGAATAATGCTACATAGCTGTTAAAATTATTGAAATAAATCTACATGCAATAATATGGCTAACTCTCAAAAACATAATGGATAAAAATAGAAGCTGCAGAAACTTACATGTAGTATGGTAACACTGATGTAAAAATATTCAAATGTAAAATAGTATCGTTTTATATATATAAGAGGCATATTTAGCACACATAGGAATGACACATACCAATTTCAGTGGTTGGTTGCTTCTAGAAATGGAGGAAAGGATAAGTGATGGAGTTTCAGCTGTTTCTGTCTCTTAAAACCAACAAAAAAGATACTCACAAGGATTGACATTAGTATGGCAAAATATGAAGAGCTATATTACCTCAGTGGTGAGAATATATTTTTGTATGTTTAAAATCTTATAATTGCATTTTAAAAATACTTATACATGTGCATAAAGCTATATGTACATAGATTTTTATTGCAGCATTGATTGTAATTGCAAAAATGAACTAGAATCAACTGAATATTCATAAATAGGGAAATAAATAAGTGAATTATAGTACATCTTACCCAGAAATGCTATTAAAAAGTAGTGTACACCTGTATGAACATGTGTTCGATTATAGCATTGATGGCTCCAATTCTCCACTCCTCCCATCAAAGGCAGAGCATTCTGCCCCACTCTTTGACTCCGGGCTTGACTACAAAACTTGCATTGGAATGTTAGGAAACATGACACAACCAGAGGCAAGAGAAGTTCTTGTGCATTGGGACTTGCTTTCTCACTGCTCTTGCTCCTTCACCAGAACCATGAGAATATGCCAGGGCCAGCTTGCTGAAGAAATGTGAGAAACACCTGGAGGAGAGCTGAGTCATCACTATGCTGACCATCCTACAACAACCAGCCTCCCTCGAAGCCTCCAACTGACAGGAGACACTTGTAGATGTCTGAGAGCGTCCCACTGAGATCAATCAAGCTAAACCCAGATCAAAAAGAATGCCTAGCTGGCTAATGGACTTGTGAGACAAAAATTAGCAGTTTCAATCCTTTTACCAAAACAGTGAATTACCAAGGAAAATTCTGATTGGAAAATGACTGTCGTGGAATGTTTACAATGTCATTTTCTAATCAGAATTTTTCCCCATACTTTATCTTTTTGGTAAAAAAACAGAAAGAGCATTCTTTACCATTACTTACTCATAAAAGTCTCCTTCCTAAATTGGCTCTAAAGGCATTGAATTTGTATTGGACTGCAGTTACAATTAGTATCTAGAAATTTACGTTTACTAAGAGTTTAGAGTTAGAAAACCTCAGCTTACATCACAAACACATTTCTGTAAGGACCAGTTGCTTCCCCGATATAACATTTTAACAAGCTGTTAAAGAGAATTATTAAGAGGGTTTTAAATAAGACTAAAAGCAATTTCTTCACATTAAAAATGTAAATAAATTTTACAATTGTAAAATCATAAAGTTGGAAGAATCCCTAAGAGATTGCTTGGTTCTGACACCTGGTAAAAAATTAAAACCTTAAGTCAGCATTCATTTTAGGATATAAGTTGATACGTGCATCTCTATTTATCTTTGCTTTCTATTTTATTAAAACACTATACTATCCAGAGTAGAGTTATGATTTGTTTGCCAAACTTTTGCAAAGCAGGTACTGTCTTAGCAAACAAATAGCAGACATGTTTTTCTGTTTAGGTAAATGTTAATAATCACAGCTGGTTTGGTAATTCAGTTATTCAGCAAAGACATTGTAAACTACTTGAAAAGAAACCATCTGGTTTGCAGTTGTAAAACTGAAACCAATTAAAACATTTAAATGGCATTTTGTTTTTCATTTTCATCTGTAAAAATACATTTTGCAAGTTCTAATTAGTGGTTGATTTTTCTCTATTGTTTTTATTATAGGAATCTACCACTCAAATAATTTTTAAGTTCAACAAAACTGTTCCTATAATTGATATTGTATTGGGACACCAGATGAATCAAAGGATAAAGGATATAAAATATACAGGATTGATACACATAGACACAAATAATGTAGTACACAGTGTTTCTGTGCATTAAACCCAACAAAATGTCATAAGAACTGATTGGTTAGGTATAGCGTAAGAAACTGATAATTCAGTTAAAGGACTAATATCTCCTTAAAAATTTATTCAGTGATATGAGCCCTTCACTTTGACTCTGGAATAAAGTCAAATAGCTCCATGCCTCTTCTTCTCAATTTCAGATAATAAAAAAATACTACGATCACTGTGGGTTTCAAAGCCTGGATTTGGTACTTGGAATGTCCAGTCTTATGTAATAGTCAAGGAATCCAACTTCATTCAAAATTAGAGCTCTGCCCAGTCCCAGGTGGAGTGTGTAAGCCTGTTATAAGAGAGAAGCCAGTAAAGGAGGAGCAGGTACTCATTTTGTATCTTTTTCTCTTTTAACTCTTTCCCTTGGGCCTTCACTCCTTTATCTCCATTTTGCTAACTGGTTTTTGATGCTTCCCTTCAGAGATAATAGTATGAGAAGAAGGACAAAGCATGAGCTGGGGCAGGGAAATTCTTACTTGATAGCCATTGTCTTAAGTTGCTTTCTATCTTTCAAGGGCTGGCAGATGTTTAAAGTTAACACTTTCTCTTCTGGGGAACTCTAATATTTGTTTGGAATGCCCTACCATACCCTCCTTCAATTTGAGGTGGTCTCTAATCTGTAATTCCCTTGACTAGGACAACTGCACACTCCATTTCCATGGTTGCTTACTTCTTTTCTGCCATAATGAGTCTGGTGATTCACCTCAAATTTCTTTTGAGCCTTGTTTGCCCTCTCATGAACTTGTTTGTACAGTATCTCATAAAGCATCTAATCCAAGTCTCCCTCTCAACCACATACGATGTGTACGAAACAGGTATCCTTGACCCCACACATCTAGTACAGCAAAACTAACAGAGGAGCTTCATTCTACCCCTGTTGCAGCTAGCTATGCATTGTCCTCTAGGTTTCCCTGTGACTCCCTAACTGCGGGGCCATAGCACAGCCTCTATGAATAATCCTGTTAGAAATCCTCTCACTTAACTTGAGATGAAGAGGGAATAATAACTTGGTTCAAAAAATACTCTTCCTGAGTCTCCTCTCCCTTTCTGCTCTCTTTATTATTTATATTCCCAATGAGATTAGGGTGAGGAGGTTAAAATCAAGAAGCCCATTTACAAACATTTGCTTTGAAAGTTTTCATCTTGGTCTGGCATCTCATTTTACAATTTCATAACCCATTACATTCTAATATTTCAATTAAATTTTCACTTTAACATCTGGCCTTAATAGTGTTCTTTTTCATAATAATCCCTATCCAGAGCTAATATTTTAAATACTGTACAGACAAAATATTCCCACCTTTAAATTACTAGTACCATTACAAATATTTGACACCTGATATCTCTTTTTCTGTAATTTCTATAGTGTTACAGAACACATGAAAAGTGAATGAAATCAAAATAATCGGTTTGTCTTTGTAGTGGCTATTGCCATTGTTGACCTGGAATTCCCGTCCCCCTTCTTTGAAAGACAGCCCCATATCATTGACCACAGGGTCATCATGTGACACAGACTGGATTACTCATCATTTGCTTCAGTTTTGGCCAAGCAATTGGTCCAGGGAGGAGATATGCCTCTAGGTGAGCCAATCAGAGTTCTTCCTTAAGATTTTTCTGCTAGAGATGATAAGAATCTCTTTCCTCTCAGATCACAAAGCTCAAATTTTAAGACTCCAAATTTCCCAGCAGCCTTGTCCCTCATACCAAGAAAGAAACATAGATTAGAGGCAGAAATTTTCTGACATCCCTAAGGCTCTCCTAGATCCTGGTATTTTCCTTTATGTGTTCCATTCCAGTGTCTTTCCTATAAATCTCCATTTTCACTTAAGCTGGCTTAAGAGCTCTTTCTATTACTTTCAGTCAAACCTGATAGGCTCTTGATTGTTTATTTCTCAAAGTTTATTTAGTATCTTGGACGTGAAAATGTTTTAAACCCAAATAAACAGAATTAAGCTCAATTTTAAGGACAACTATGTTACCACTGATACTAGAAGCAGCTGCAGTCATTCTAAAGGCATTGGCAAAGAATAAAAGAAGATATCTGAGTATTTAATATTCAAGGGAATGAGTTGACAGTAGCAATAGAAAACAGTAAGTATATATTTTTAATTTCATGATTTTGTGACACCTGAGTGACTAATGCTCCTGTTTCTTTTAGGTCCTTTGGGAGACTAAAGGTCGAGATAGCACATTCAAATAGACTAATTAATGGTTAATGAGAACACTGGTTTCAATTACAAAATGTATATAATAGGAAGATAAATATGTACATTTCTCTTCTCAATTAAAAAAACCATAAGAGAACATATAGAACATTAATTACCTAAATCCAAATATTTCAAAATATACGTATTTGCTTTCACCAATTTATTACTCTTCTCATTCAAAAAAGACTTGAAATAGCAAGGGAGCACTTGGAGGCCAAACTTCCAACAATTTGAATATTCCATCTAAAGAGTCTCCAAAATGCTTCATATATATTATGTTCATGAAATCTCCCCTCTAAATTATTTATCCAGTATTATTTGCTTCTGGCTTCAGAAACCTTTCATAGAAAGCATAAAGGTGAAACTCATTTAATTCCCTCAGAATTTAGAAACATTTGTCACATAAGTAATGTAATTTCATATGTAAATAACAAGCTGAACTGAATGATAGTCCTCATTTTGCTATTGAATGTATTTTAGATTATGGGCCTAGAAACATTTTCATGTTGTGTGGAGAAAGACTCCATAGAACGAGTTAACTTATTTTTGTTATAGGATTTCAAAATAAATTTTCTCTTAACTACTTTTAATTAATTAATTTGCTCACTTACTCATGACATTAATTGGGATTTATTTATCAAGTGTACAATAAGAAGATATTTTCCATGTCTTACAGGAGTCTTATGATCAGCTAGAGAAGATGACCAGGCAAACTCAGGACATACATTAAAATGTGATCGTTGCGCGAGACAGAGAGAGAGAGAGAGAGAGAGAGAGAGAGAGAGAGAGTCAGTCTATGTAAATTATAATAGAATTCCAGAAGGATCAAGACCTAGATTTACCTGGATTGAGATGGGATTATGAAATTAAAGAAATCTTCACCAAAGAGGTAACATTTGATTTGAGAATCGGATTCAATCTTCAGTTTAGGCATGAAAAATTTATACCAGTGAAGTGGTTTTGGCTACCATCCTTCCTTGTCTGGGTCTATATGCCTATATTTATACAGTTAATAGGACATAAATGCTTTATTCAGGTTGGAGGGGGATAGCTGAATGTAGTAAGTACTGAATACTAGGTTTGATGCAAGGTCTTTGCCAGTTGAGCCACTTGAAGTCTATCAGATCTTCATAAAACATGGAACTTCTCAATGGGGACCTCCTATTTCTTAATGCACTGTTGAATTTTAAAAATTATATTTTATGTTAATTATAAATGAATATTCTTGAAGTGCTAATTTTTCCAAATATACTGCTAAAATTAAACAGTATTCTTTATAAGACATTCACTTAAAAGTAGTTTATTTTTTTTTAAAAAGACAATAGTGTGCCAGAATCTTATCATTATAAAGTAGCTTTCATTGTTAAATGGAAAAAAGGCCATAAATCAAATATAATAATTTATCCTTCTAGCTTATATTTTCTCTTTTAAAGTAAAACATTCAGAACAGAAGAAACTGTGAACTCTATTGTCAACACACATGTATCTGTTACCTTTCATATGTTTTTCATAATTCTTTCATTAATAACTATCTCAGGCAACTGTCAAAGCTATTTGTATTTAAATAGGGTTTTGATTCCTCCTAGCTTGAGTTCTCCATGTATTTGATCTTATAGTAAAATGGTGAATTAGTGACATCAAAACACTATCTAGAGAAAACATTTGTTATGTGGTCAATTATGACTTTATGGTCTCACTGTAAGAAAAAATTGAAGCAAAAGAGAATACTTGTGTAAATTATTCAAATGGTAGTAAAAATTATTCTCATAGTAATAGAAATAATAGCTAACATAGGTCCTTCTTTATTATAGCCCTCAGTTTCTACATGAATAGAAGTATAAAGCATCCTCTTTTTAAAAAAACATTAACACCACCATTTTTTTAAAGATCATATTCTTAAGTGCACGCGAATATATGCAACTTGTATGAACATCACCATGTAATGTCCCTATTTGATCAGATTAAATTTTTAAGTTTGTGGGAACAGTAAGAGGCCAGAAAAGAGGTGAGTTGGTCATATCTTCCAGAGCTTTGAACCACATTTTTGGCATCTAAAACAAAGACAAACATATTCATTGCTGCAGTACTTTGGTACAAATCTGTTTTATGCACAAGGGTCATATATTTGTATTTTCTCTATTGTAATGGATTAAGGTTGAGTCCCATAGCACTATAATATTTGTATTTACAAATAGAAACCATATTTATTCTGAATGCATTTGTAACTAAGTGTACAATTCACAGCTTTATCACTTGTTTTATGAGTCCATTTGGCTTGGCACAGAAAAAAAATAATTAATCAAGTCTGTAGATTTCAGGGCCTGGTCTTTATTTATGCAGAAACTGCTTATTTATTAACATTAAGCATCTCCCATTTGGTCTCAAAGAGACGTATAGTTACATGGAAACAGAACAGCTTTCAGTAGATGATTGCACAACTACAGATGCTTTTTTTCCGACACCGTCACAGCTGAGGAGGTCCAACCAAATGAAAAACAGTTCTGATGAAGTGAGAAACAGAAAAGCGGTACCATGCGAACGTTATTACATAATAAAATGCAGGCCAGCACACATTTTTTTACTCTCTTTATTAAATTTATGTGAATCAAGAGGAAAGGGTGAAAAGTATATTTACTGATGATAAAAATTATTCTCTGGATAATTTCAGTCTTCTCATTTAACATGCATTCTTTACAAGTTTCTAGTTTTCTCCATTTCCTTTTAGTTCTCTGTCATCTACTCCAAAGTTAAACTTTTTGGATTTGATAAATAGAATTTGCAGGTGGCATGTTCCTGAACACATAGTCTAATATCAAATGATGTTAGAAAACACTTAAATGAAAATTAGTTTAGTAGGCTGTCCTCACTGATCCTAGTCTTAAAATATTTTCAAATGATTCATCGTAACCTGTTTCAATAGCCATGTTAGTGTGTGTGTCTGCCCCACTGGGAACAATGCCAGCCGGGTAATGCATGAAATCATGGGACGTGTTATGATGCTATCCCTGAAAGATTTCCAGCCTAAGTTATACTCACAGCATTATACTACGGGGAGCTCAGTACCCCAGTGAATTCTTAAAGTACATGCAGATGTGTTTTTCCGAAAATGCAGTACTAGAAGTATTGCTTATCTTTGTGGAATGTACTAATGTAGAGACAGATACAAATCTTAGAATGAGTAATTGTAAAACATACATAAATGGATCAATCACATTCATTTCTTCCTACCAAAGAGCATTTTTTCTCCATTATTTTATATGCATAAATGTGTTTGTGTGTATACATATATGTATATACATAAAGTTTTGCCATATAGTAAATTGGTTTAGTTAAAGGAATCATCTTTAAGTCTATTTCCTCATATTCAATTAGTGTACCTATACTGGAATGGAAAATAATTTTTGTTCTTTTCATTTTCACTATAATTTATTAAACATTTATTATTCACCAGGAAACTATGTTGAGTATTTAACATATATTATCTCATTTAATCCCTACAATGACCTTACAAAGTAGTTAATCTTATGTCTGTTTCACCAAGGAGAAAATTGTGCCTCTGAGAAATTGGGGCGTATGTGAAACAACTAATTAATTAAGTGGGGAAGAGAAAATTAAAATTAAAGCTCTAGTTCCAAAGCCATTGTTCTTAACAAATATTTCTTTCAAGTCAGCTAACCGAAAACTAACGCAATATATTAGCACGAAAGGGATATAAGAGTGATTCCGAGTCAGCATGTTTAATTAAAGAGATTATATTAAAGGAATAAAACATATTCATCTTAACTAAAAGCAGAGGTGAATTTGTTGCTCTACTGAGTCTCCAGCCCTAAATGTCTTCCTGCCCTCTCCAATATCAAACTATTTGAGAGGAATATAAACCTATCATAGTCTCTGAGATATTTTGTCACTTTACATTTCTATAGTATTTCTTTAAATATTGTTGATTATTTAATTTTCTACAGCATTGTCATTTGCTCAAGTTAAAATCTCTCAAGGATGCTTTGCATACTGTTCCTTCAAGAAATGTATCACACATTTAATTTCTGCACAGTGAGTTCTATTCTACTGGCATACATTTCCCCTTCAGCCTTTTGAACTCTCTTCAGAGGTGCATCCAAAGATAGAAAAGATAGAAATGGAATGGAAAGGGCCTATTATCATAAACTTCAGAGAAAGCAGGGTAATGTATTATAAAAGTCTATTATGTTCTTAGGATTTACTGGTTATCTGAGGTGTTATTTATAGAATAACAATTTCTATTTTTTTTCAAGAGGAAGCACAAGTTAGATGAAGCTAGCATTTATTTTAATATAATAAATAAGTCAGTGTCATCCCTGCACATAGGCAAGTAGTATTTAAAGCCCAATCAACTGGATTTGTGAAAGTTTCCATCATTCCTTTTTATTAGAAACCAAAAGTAGGTATGGCCTCCACCCAGGGTACATAAAACAGTTCAATAAAACATCCTTTGATACTACAGCCAATGATATTGTTTTTGACAGAAGTAAGGTAGTGTCAATCCATTTTTTAAAATGTGGGAAACTAATTACACAGTACTAAACTTGTCTTTTTCTTCCTTCCTCTACCCCAAATAAATCTATATAACCCTTTTCTCAAGGACAGAGAGAAATAGTGCAAAGAAAGAGTGCAGTGCAAATAAAGAAAGAAGGCTTCCAGGGATACTGAATTTTATAGCAGATATTTTCCAGCCGAAGCAATGGAGAATAAAAATCTTTTTATGTGATAATTTTGCAGGTATATTGTCTGTAGTAATCTAGGAACAATAGTAGCTTTAGTCACAAAAATACAATTGAATGTACTTTGATGTTGAGCTCTAAACAGCAGCAAATCAAGGCATTATGAATTCTCTGTAGTCACTATAAAATCATGATAAAGCAATGTAATCAGAAGAATTCTCTATAGTCTCTATAAAATCATGATAAAGCAATGTAATCATTCTGACCTTGTCTAGCCTGAAATACATTGTCGACACTAAAAGACAAAGAGCACATAACTTGGAGCCAGGACAATAAATGAAGAATGGGATCTAGACAACAGTGGGACAGAGCTTTCCCATAACACATTTGAACAAGAGTTTCATCATTCCCTGGGCATGAGATTAAAAGTTAATACAAATGTGTACTATCAAAATTACAAATGCATGTACCCTTTGAACTGGGTTACTAATTTTAGGAATTGACACATATACATGGTTATCCACTGCAGCATTCCTGTAAAACAAAAGATTAAAAATAACCTAGATTTCCTCATACTAGTTTTATAAATGATTATATATCCATGCAATAGAATTCTATGTAGAAATAAGAAATAACAAGAAATCTCTCTATACTCTGTCTTAGTCAGCTTGGGCTGCTATAAGAAAATGCCATAGACAGGGTGGCTTAAACAATAGACATTTCTTTCTCATAGTTCTGGAGGCTGGTTAGTTCAAAATCAAGGCACTAGTAGATTTGGTTCTTGGTGAGGACCCTCTTCCTGGCTTACAGATGGTCACCTCCTCATTGTATCTTCACATGGTGGAGGGAGAGAGAGACAGAGACAGAGAGAGAGAGAAAGAGGTCTGATCTCCTCTTTTTATAAGGATATTATGGGGCTCCACCCTCTTGACCTCATCTAAACCTAATCATACCCCAAAGGCCCCACTTCCAAATATTATCACCTTGAGAGTTAGGATTTCAACTCAAATATGAATTTTAAAGAGACACAACATTCTGTCCATAGCAGCATTGATAAGGCAAGCTTTCCAAGATCCATTAAGTGAAAAAAAGCAACATCCAGAACCATTTTAAATAGTTATGTGTTTAAAAAGAGAAGCAAAATTAGAATATATATGGATATTCTCTTGCAATTTGGAAAGCTTATGTTAGAAACTAATATAAGCGTTTATGGAGAAAGAGTAGTAATTGAGAAGATGAGGAAGAAGAGTACTTAGTACTTTTAATATCTGAATAATATGAATGTGTTAAGTAAATGTTTTAATTAAAAATAAAAGAGAAAACCAATGTTAAAATTGGGCATTGCCTATAAGTTGCAGTTAAATTTTTGACAGAATTCAACAACTATTAGGATACAACTCTCAATAAACTAGAACTAAAAGGAAAATTCTTTTACCAGATAAAGAGCATCTAAAAATATCTGATAAATACTAAATATATAATACTTAATGCTGAAAAACAGAACGCTTTACCCCAAGATCAGGAACAAATCAAGGATGTCCACTCTCACTCCTTCTATTAAACTTTGTACTGAAAGTCCTAATCAGGGAAATAAGTCAAGAAGAAAAAGAAAAAAAGACATACAGATATAAAATGGAGAGGTGATTATTCACATATGAAATAATTGAGCACATAGAAATTTATAAGGAATCAACAAAGAAAATTGTGAGAATCAATAAATGAATTTAGTAAGGCTGCAGGATACAAGTCATATGAAAAGCATAAGAATATATAAAATCAATTGAATGTGTGTGTATATGCTATCAAAAACAACTAGAAATTCAAAATTATAAAATACCATTTACAATAGTAGCATAACTCATAAAATACCTAGTGATAAGGTTAGCAAAATATGCAAAAGCCTGTACCTGAAAATTGCCAAACACTGCTGAGATCAACCGTGTTTCCCTGCAAATAAGACCTAGCTGGACAATCAGCTCTAATGCGTCTGTTGGAGCAAAAATTAATATAGGACTTGGTCTTCTTTTACTATAAGACTGGGTCTATAATATAATATAATATAATATAATATAATATAATATAATATAATATAATATAATATAATAAATACTAGGTCTTAAATTAATTTTTGCTCAAAAGACGTATTAGAGCTGATTGTCCAGCTAGGTCTTATTTTCAGGGAAAGAGGGAATTAAAGAAGCATGAAATAAATGGATTGATATATTTACTGATAGGAAGACTCACTATTATTAAAATGTCACTTCTGCTCAAACTGACTAATAGAATCAGCATAATCTCAACCAAAATACCAACAATTTTTTTTTTGTAAAAATTGGCAAACTGATTCTAAAATCTTTATGATAATATAAAGGAACTAATATAGCCAAAACTTTTGAAAATGATGAACAAATATGAACAAAGTTATATTAAATATACAGATCAATGAAACAGAATAAAGAATCTAGAAACAAACCCACATATATGTATATAGTTAATTAATTTTTAACAAAGATCCTATGGGTATTCAATGTGGAAAGGATAATCTTTTCAATAAATTGTACCGGAACAGTGGACTATTTATAAAAAACGAAGAAAGAGGGAATCTTGGTCTTACCTTCTGACATACAAAATCAACTTGCAATGTATCACAGGCCTAATTATATAACTCTAGTAGAAAACAGAAGAAAATTTACTATACTGGGATACACTTAAGTTTCTCAACCTGAAAGTAGAGGGGAATTCATACCTATGGAGCCACCCTGACCAATAGGGTATGAAAGCCAATGTACAAATACAGTCAGTTTCAAATGCATTATTATGTAAATTACCATAGAGATGGCCAACCTGATAATGCACCTTGTGTTTGCTTTTCCTCCTTCTTTGTTTTACTCTTCTGTCCCTCAATCTTCTGATGGGATCATTTCACAATAAACTACCTTCATGACAGGTTTGATTCTACACTCTGCTTCCAGGGGAATGCATGCTAGGACACCTTAGGAAGGCAAGTAACAATAAAATAGTGATAATAGCTAAAAAGTATTATGTGCTCACTATGTTAGACACTATTTTAAAATTTCTATATATATATTACCTTATTTAAATCTAACAACAACTCCACTTTATACATGAGGAAACAGAGGCAGAAAAAAGGTAAATGGTGGGTAGAAAAGTGGTCAACAATGACAAATGCAACTAAAAATTCATAAAGTTCAATGGATTTTACAAGTAGGCTGTGATTAACTTTATGCAAGCAACTTCAGTTGAGTAATAGGTGTAGAATCTAAATTTGAGATTTGTTTTTAATCTTAACTAAATATCAGTCCCCAATTGTGCAGAAACATGAATTTCATAACACTTAGAGAAATAGTAAGAAATGCTGTCTTAGATAAGCTTAACAAAGCCTTCATATCCACTCAGATTCTAATCTCCAAATCTCTTCCATACAGAGAATTTGATATTAAGAACTTGAGAATATGCAGTAAAGGAATTTTGTTCTTCGACTTCCAATATATGGGGAAGGTAGTGAATAAATTGAAATAATGAAATGTGTTGATGTGAGAGAAAAAGTACTGAATACAATACAATTCAATCCAAAAATGATTGACTACAATAGTGGTAAGAAGAAACCTCAAAATATTCAAGGACTACTCTGATGACCTTTTCCCATTTATCATGATAGAACTTCTGTATCCCAGAGTAAATGCACCAAAATAATACATTTCATATTTTAGTTTTCTTTGTGGTAATGCTGGATTGTCTACTCTTTTTCCACAAATGCTAAATTAAAAAAAAAAAAGTATGAACATCAAGTCCAACAAGGAGAAATGATTTGAAAACAATCTATTTAACTTGTGTCCTTTTGCCATTCATAGTCCAAATTGTTGGTCATAGGTAAACTTCGACACTTCAAATATTTGGTAAATAAATGAACATGTGCCATGTTTATAATGAACCTGTAAGGTCATAATTTTTTTTTCTGCTATGTAATTCGATATGGTGATAATTTGCACAGTTCAAAATGCAACAAGTTCTTAACACTCAGCCTCCAAATCCTGGCCCTTTGTTTTCACTCTAATCAATACGAAGTTCAGATTTGAACGTTAGCCAGTATGTTCATATATAAATCCCAATAAATCAGACAGCAGTTGATATTCTTAGTAGTTTGGTGGCAGTTGATGTCTATCCACCGTCTCCGCTGGCACATCATTCCAGCTAATATTTTCTTCATCGTAACAACTGCTGTCATTTATCAGGTGTTCATCACATTCAAATGAAACTAAACTTGGAAAAAAAATGAAAGCAAAACTTCATAAGATGTCTGTGCACTCTAGAAATAAGAAGAGGCTTGGCAGGAATAAATATGTGCTGGCAACACATCTCTTCTCACATTTCAAGGACAAAATTGAAACCATATTTCCATGGGGTGCAAACATTGATTGCTATACATTCTTATAAACAGAGAACTACAAACAGTACTGTGCATTCTCTTGATCCTCCTTTACTTTTATGTGAAGTCCAAAAATGTATCAGTTAAAGGAGGCTTCTGAATTCAATTCAGAAAACAGACAGGGATTCATATGTCAAGAATAGAGGCAGAGCATACTCTAGGTAAGAGTAAAAATAAACAAAACCACAGTTGTATTCAATTTGAAAGATTTAAAACTAATGTTCACTAATGGATATAAAATGAGTAAGTACAAATCATAAATTAGCTCAAAGCCTCATTTAAGTGAGTTTTGTCCTTTCATTTCTCTTCCTCCCTTCAATAATGGTCAGGCCTGGTCATTTAGTTCCATGCAGTCAAAGTACTTCTTAATCCTTCTCCATTTAATTTCCTTTAAGAGCTTTATCATCACCCACAAAGCACTGCATTATGTAGCTCCAACCATCCTTTGGAGCTTCATCTCTCACCACCCTCCCTTCCTTCTCTAACAAGCACCAGCCACAATAAAATTTCACTTAGTTCCTTAAACACTCCCTGGATCTTTCTGCCTAGGACATTAGCACATGTTACTCCCTTTGACTGAAAAACCATTTCCCATCAGAGTTCACCTGGCTAACTTCTATGCATTCTTCAGATTTCAACTATAATATACTCACACCAAGACCCCTACCCATAAAGATTGCCTCAAGAGTCCTATCATATTCTTTCATCACATCCTTTGCTTCTTTATAGCACTCATGATAAGAGCCAAATCATTAATTTTGAAATTATTTATTTAGTGTTTGAATGTAGGTTTCTTAAAGACTGAAATCTGGTTTGTCTTGTTAGTCATTGTGTCTTAAGTACCAATTAGAGATCTGAACACTTAAGTGCATGAATAATTATTTGGGAGGGAAGAAAAGGAGGTAGAAAAGGAGCAGAATAAAGAAGGAAGGATAAAGGAAGCAAGAAAGACGGAAGGAAAAAAAAGAGAAATGGAAGGAAGGGGCAAAGGAGGGAAGAAAGAAAGGGAGAAAGAAGGAAATGGAGGAAAGACTGGTGCCTATTAGCCAGAGGGCAATGATCAAATGTTATATATGAGGGTACAATGTCCATGTGGGAAAATTATGTTTAAAACGCATCACAAGCAAGTGTCAAAGTCAAGGGAAGAAAATCAGAGAAGTTGAACGCAAGTATGTAGGAATATATAGTGTGATGGTTAATTTTATGTGTTAATTTACTGGCTACAGCCAATTGAACACTAATCCTGGGTATGTCTATGAAGGTGTTTCCATATGAGATTAGCCTTTGAATAGGTGAACCCAGTAAAGTAGATTACCTCCCCAACATGAGTGGGCATAAATCATCCACTTCCTTGAGGACCTGCACAGAACAAAAGACAGAGGAAATAAGAATTCGACCCGTTTTTGTGTGCTTCCTACTTGTCTGCTAGAGTTGGAAAATCTCATCTCTCAGTAATCCCTCTTCTGGGTATCTACCAAAAAACTCTGAAAACATTTATCTTTGAAGATATACGTATCCCTATGTTCATTGCAGTATTATTCACAGTGGCCAAGATATGGAAACAACCAAAGTGTCCTTCGATAGTTGATTGGACAAAGAAGATGTGGTACATATAGATAATGGAGTATTACTCAGTCATAAGAAGAGATGAAATACTGCCATTTGCAACAACATGGATGGATCTTGAGATTATCATGCTAAGTGAAATAAGTCAGAGAAAAAAATCGAGAACCATGTAATTTCACTCATATGTGGAATGTAAAACTGAAAGCAACAAATGAACAAGACAAACAAACAAAAACTCATAAACACAGACAATTTTAATGGTTACCAGAGGATAAGGAGGGAGGGTGGTAGAAGAAGAGAGTAAAGGGGGTCAAATATATGGTGATGGAAGGAGACCTGACTCTGGGTGGTGAACACACAATGCAATATACAGATGATGTACTATAGAATTGTACACTTGAAGCCTATGTAGTTTTACTAACCAATGTCACCCCACTAAATTTCATTTAAAAAAAAATCTCATCTCTGGCCCTGGAGCTGGGCTTCAAACCATTGGCTCCCCTAGTTCTCAAATCTTTGGATTCAGACTAAATTATGCTACTGGCTTTCCTGGGTCTTCAGCTTACAGATAAAAGGTTGTGGGACTTCTCAGGTTCCATACTCAATGAGTCAGTTGCTCATAATAAATAAATAAATAAACACACACACACACACACACACACACACACACACACACACACACACAAACACATCTTAATGGTTCTGTTTCTCTGGTGAAACCTGACTAATATATACAGGTAGAATCCAAAGAAGAGGAAAACAAGGAAGGGCTAATGCCTGCAAAGAAACTTTTACACACTATATCCGATTTCATTTGTATGATAAGCCTGGTCCATAAAAGGAACTACTTAAAGCAACTTTAGGCCTTTTGTTTCCATCTGGATTTTAATTCTGGTCAACCTCGAGAGTTTGGTCAACATATACACCTACATGATTGTTTGTCAAGTATTAGACATATGAAGTTTAACTTCCAGTAAAGAAAACAAGTGTTTTTTAAAGTAAATGAAATCCTACAGACTCAGCAAAATGTTCAGTGGTGTTTTATTTACTTTATTATATAGGTGTTACACAAATAATAATGTGCATGTTTTTGTGAAAAGTGAATTTTATTGAAATGTGATATTATTTCTGGTTACTTTTAATAGAATTGATAAATACATTTAACATACATCTACCACAGTCTTAAAACTATTTCCTCTTTTTTAAAAAACTGTGTTTACCAATTACCCAGTAGAATTTGGAAAATACAAATAGGAAGATTCAAGTTGAAAGAGTCAAAAATGAACATTTTGACTTACTAGAAGTTAGTCACTAATATCACTAGAGTTGGTGAGAAAGTATGCAAAACCCAAGTCGATTAAAAGTAACCACGTTACAAAAACAAGGAAATAAAACACCTTCTTAAGGCATTATGCTTTTCTGAATTTGCCTATTCTGGTTATTATGGAATTGTCTGTCTTAAATCAGACAATGTCTACACAATCTCTGATACAACAAAATCTGAACATGTTCTGAAGTCACAACTTTATGAAAACAAAGGATTCTTGAGAATAATTATACTCTGTAGTTTCTGGTCTCCAAACATGGCTGTCATCAATTCTTTCCTTCCCTCTTGGTGCATGCCACTCAGCTATGGAGAAAGGTGGAGTTTATTTCCCCTTTATCGGTTAACCAATAGAAGGCAGCAGAAGTAATATCATGGGACTGAATATGAAGAGAAGGAGGAAATGGACACTGAATATTAGAGGATAACACTTCATTATGCAAGACTCCATTGTATTAGTACTACGAGGAAAGATTTGACAAGCTAATTAATTTGACTTTGTTCTTATCCCTAAGCACTTGCTGTTTAAATCCCCCTCTACTTCAAAGCTGAGTCTGCCAATATTGGCAGTTTTACAATCCACAAATTTTCAAAATATTCAGAGGAGTTACCGTAAAAGGTAAGTCAAAAAACATGATAAAGCACTTCCCTGTGGCCTGAACAGTTTTAATCATGAGGGTGGATGTTTAAGATTATGGGACTTGCTGTGCCAATGCTGAATGTTGGATCCCAAGTAGGAAAACACCCATTTGTTCCTTTTAAAATAATATTTAATAATTCATTTTAAAATGAAAATTAATGCATTACATGTTAGCATAAATAGCATTATTAGTGCTATATTATTTTTTTTAAAGATTTTATTGGGGAAGGGGAACAGGACTTTATTGGGGAACAGTGTGTACTTCCAGGCCTTTTTTCCAAGTCAAGTTGTTGTCCTTTCAGTCTTAGTTGTGGAGGGCGCAGCTCAGCTCCAGGTCCAGTTGCCATTACTAGTTGCAGGGGGCACAGCCCATCATCCCTTGTGGGACTCGAGGAATTGAACGGGCAACCTTGTGGTTGAGAGCCCATGCTCCAACCAACTGAGCCATCCGGGAGGCAGCTCAGCTCAAGATACCATGTTCAATCTTAGTTGCAGGGGGCGCTGCTAACCATCCCTTGGGGGACTCGAGGAATTGAACTGGCAGCCTTCGGAAGTAGGAGCATGGAGCTCTAACCGCCTGAGCCACCGGGCCGGCCCCAATGCTATATTTTTAAAGCTATATAAAACATAACTATATTTTCTTCTAAACAGAAAAGGTTAATGCTAAAAATGGAGTTTTATATTTTTGCAACTCTCATTAGGTCTAGCTTAATGGAAGACAGGTAGATTGTTGTGTTTGGTACTGTAGTCAATCTGCTGCCATGTGTTGTTTGTGAAGTGTATAAAGAAAATCCAGCCCCACACACATAAGTAATGGGAAAAAAGGATTATTTTTAACTATCTTTTCAGTTAATGCTGGAGATTCTTCTTTAACAGTATACCAAAACTCAAAAAATGGTAGATGCATGTCAACAAACTTTTCATACCCTGTAAGATTAAAATTCATCGTTCCCTCTGTATTTTAAGTGGATCATTTATCTATGTGCCATTTTGTAACATCCTTATTGATTGTTTAGAGATTATCAGTTCACTGAGTTGTACAGATCTCCTATATAATCTTTAAAATATCATACTATATAACCTTTCAAATTTTTATTTTATAATCTTCAAAAAATATTTGCTTTTAAAAATAATTTGGCTTATTTTGATAAAATAGCTACCAAACACCCACATCTAAATAACCATAATTTTGTCTGTATGTTATTCTTTCAAGAAAAAAATGGTATTCCATGAAAAAAGTGGCCATTTCAGTTTACAACTGAAACAATTGCATGAGTGCTATTTCTTTTAACAAACATACTTCAGTTTACAATAAAAGTGCTTTATGCACACTTCCCATTTTATTACCCAGATTATTAAAAAGACATCCTCAGGAGTTCATACCTAATAGAAATATGTTTCACTGCCGTATCAAGGGCATTCTTAAATAAAACTAGCTCCTTTTTCTCTTCTGCCAGTGTGTAGTGATGAATAAATTGATGACTACTAATAAGATTTGGGGCCATGGCTTTGATTGTGCCAACAGTTTTACTCACCAATTCCTTTTGCTGCATTGGAGCAAATGTCAACACAATTTTTTTTCCAGAAGAAACCATATGATTCAAAAGAAGATATTCAATCCTTTGATTATTTCAGCACCATTTGTTTCTTGCCAAACATTAGCATAAAAGAAGGTCCTTAGTCATTGGTTTGTGTTGATATTTGACAGCTGATACTGGATTATAAGCAAAATGGCAAGCCCAGCCGTATCTGTAGATATTTCAATTTTTAAGGAAAATGTACAATTCTATAGAGACAACATTGAGTTGATCTTCTTCATGTTTGCAGCTAATTTTTAATTTGATGAATTACTGCAGCACTGGAAAGTAACAGTGCCATGATATCCTTTATCAGTTTTTTCATTGTGCAAATATTCAGCAATGACAACTGTACACACATATATAGTGTGTGCTTCCCCAGATAATGCTGTATGATAACTGACATTGCACGAGGCTTCTGTAATAGCTGTTTAGCTTCTAGTTTGAAAAACTGTAACAACAATTTTTATCTTTTAAAGAGTTTATCATGTCTACATTTAAAAATTTACTTAAAAAAAACACTGAATAATTAGTCACAAAATGTCACTGTACTATAACTGGAAGCATAATACTATTTAAAATGTTCTATGGAAGAAGACACAAGAAAGTAAATTATTAGTGTCTATAAAGCCTAAGAAAGAACAGCTTTTGTTATATTTGTGTTTTTTATTTGCCTTTCACAGCATTTTTTATTAAATTCCTTCTTTCCACAAATCACACTATGATTATGTCATGTCTTCTTTTTCTTGGTATCTTTAGACATAGATGAAACAGCTGTGGATTGGAAAAGCAAGACTTCTAACCTCCCTTTTAAAAGCCAAAGTTCCTCTTTCTGACCCAACCACTCTAAGATGCTACAAATGGACAGCTGGAGTCTCGGTGCCACACATGGCCACAGCTCACACCACCAAGAACAGAAGAAAGGGCCTCATTTGTAAAGTAATTTATTTTTGTGCATTAGGGCTATGTAGAACACACTAGTGTGTGGAACTCAGGGAAAAGACCCTTCTCATATGGGTCTAAGGTGTTACTTGAGGACACTCCTGACAAGCCAGCATAAATGATCTAAAGCTTCTTATATATCTTCCAGACAACATGCCTGGCCAAGAAGGCTCTGGAGGTGGATGCGGAATGAAGGGTTCCTTGACATATAAACTTGAATCAAATTCATTTTCTGCAGAAAATCAATTCATTAATCTCCCCAATATACAAAGTTCTTATGGTCTTGTTATACAATTGAGTCTTCAAGATTGCCTATTAAAAACCAAGTCATTTTACTTAAAACACAAAGATAAACAAAAACCAAAAACTCTTAAAATTCCAAGATGGGAATGCTTTAATTGTAAACCAAACATCTGTCCATTTCTAATCTGGACCAATGTCTCATTTGTATTTTATAACAACATCTATGTTCTGTCTGACCTAAGGAAGTTCTAGCCTAGGATTTTCCCAGGTTACGGGTTACTGCCAAATTAGAATATAGATATAAATGAGCCATTTAACTCCCAAGTTCAGAGATTCTTGGCCTCCGCGACCGCAGTGAATCTCTCCCTCCATCATTTCAACTACCCAAAGCCATAGCCACTCTCTGAGCCTTGTGTTCACACAGAACTGTTTCATCCCTTAATTTTAAACTCCCATGTTTGTCTTTATTTTGTCCAGAGTTTAACTAGTGCATGTAGGATATATATCTATCTTGCTTACCATTGTATCTTACACAATTTATTGTTCAGAGCCTTATTTCCTGATATTATATTCTATATCTATTTTTATTGCCTCTCATTCTCCTTACAAGATCCATAAGTGTCTGAAATTTCTTTTATTCACTGATGTGTCCCCAGAATCTAGAACAATACCGAACTCTTCATATGGGCTCAGTAAATGTTAGTTGAATGAATAAATTTTAAAAAGTGCTAATGTCAGCACAGCACCCTAAACATAACCTGTGGCTAAGAAATATGTATGCATAGTGAATAATTAATAATAATGACTTTTTGAATGTTTAATCTTTGATGGGTACAGTCTAATTTTCTATCAATGGATCGATCTCATTTTATTTTCAAAATGCCATATAAGGTATATGGCATTATTATTGCCATTTTGCAAATGAACAAATGTAATTATACAAAATTACATTTTGTATAAATATACAAACAAGCCAAAATAAATTTACATACTGTATAATTTCAACTAATGCACAGAGAAAGGGTTGGGGGAAACTTGAAGATTCCCACAGCTTCCCACAATGTAGCGGTAGGCTGTGCCTACTGAGGACAGTGGAATGGAGGTAACTTGCACATTAATTCTACCTACAGCAAGACAATTTCTGTACCTCCATTTTTTTAATTACCCATTTTAATGTAGCCAAGTTTCCTTTTGGAACAATTAGAAGAATAGTTATATAATCTGCATCCATGACCAAATATCCCAGCATGGTTGGATGATATTCACAAAGCAGAAAGGGCAAAGATTCACAATTCTTATGTGTCTATTCTCAATTATTCTCTCTTTGAATTCATTCCCTTTTTCCAAAGCAAAAGTGCTTTTAATGCGTCAGACCACCAGAACAATGTCAAGTCATGACACTTCCAAGCTGTGACCTACACGTATTTCTAAGATGATTGGACCTCATCTACTTATTTCTTAGGAGGGTACATATTACACTTTGTTTTTAATCATCCCATACTTATTGAAAACAGAATCTTTGTCATGTACTGTAGTACAGTTTTGATCCATATTCAGAATTTTTTCTAGGACTTTCAATTTTTTATTTTGGCTGTAGATAATTTATGTTATAATAAAAGAGATCTAAAGTTCTTTTTGGCTTTTGTCTCTGCTCCCACTGAAAAAGTAATCACTGACATTAAATCGCTTAGAGGAAAATTAGCCTTACTACTAAACTAAACTTTACGTTCTTTGAATTTTAATCAGGTAAGTTTTTCAATTGCTCCTATAACAAGCTAAGTTGCCGAGTAAAAAGAAACTGAATCACAGAAATGGATGTCAAAGATCTAATTAAAAAAATAAAATATGCTGTAGCTGGAGTGATTAGGACTGGAGTGATGGATAGCACGGAAGTGGCAATGTGCCTTGAAATGTTTATAGTTTAACTTACAATAGTCTACATAGACTTCTGTTTGTATAGAAGAAGGTCAGGGAGAATATAATGCCACTGAAGGTTGTAGACAATTTTTATCTATTCACTACCACCCATCAACAAAGAGAGAAATCAGTCATAAGCCATACGAAAGTCAAAAGCAAAATTAACTTAGGCATTTTGGAGCTAAAACACAAACAAACATATTATTCATTTTTTAATTTCATAGAAAACATAAAGCACTATTCAACAATCAAAATACATGCCTCATATCCCATGCTATTGATCGGTAGGGAGACAAAGACAAGTTTGAAGAGATATGTTGCCTTACTTGACTAAGACAACTACTTCTGTGTTCTGGGATTCACCCTACCATCTATTACCCTCTTCTCCTATTTGTTTGGTTGTCAGTCAATTCATTAGTTGATAGGTGTTTCCATAATTACTGCCTTCCAATTGCAAAAACAAACAAACAAAATCTTTCCTTGATTGTATGGCTCCCACTAGTTAACAATCTAACTCTCTTGTTTCCTTTTCACCAAGCTCCTTAAAAATAAAACTAACCCTCATTCTCTTGTCAAAACAATGTAATCCACTTTTGTCCCCATAACTTCATCCCAATTGCTCTGCCAATGCCATTGATTTCTGGCTGCAAATCCAAAGAACGGTTTTTAGTTCCTATCTATTTGATTTCTTTTGCCACATTTGCCATCATTTCCTATTCTCTCCCTAGCTTTCTGGTAGACTGGTTTTCCACTCACATTTCTAGACAATTCTCCTACATCTCTTCCATTGACTCCTCATCCTCCACTGTACACTGAAATAGTATGCAATCAAGGATTTTTATCTTTTGCCCTGTGAACCTCTCTGATTTCCAAATCTTTACACCACAGGTTCCAGAAATCTATATTCAACATCTCAATGAATGTGAGCCATTTTGATTTTCCATAGACTCTCAAACTTATCATGTGTCAAAAGGAATGTATTAACTCCTTCACAAGTCTCTCCTCTTTCTAATTTCTGTCTAAGTGAATGATACTGCAATCCACTCAGGGACCCAGAGTCAGAAGACTGGGAGGAGCCTGCTCCTTTATCTCTTCCATTCTCATGCCAGGTCAGCATGTCTTCTTTTATTCTATATCTCATAAATACCCCTCAATATATTCTGTGTTCTTAATACCTACTACCTTAAGTATTAGTTAGATTTTTATAACTTCCACTCTGAAGTATACCATTAGACTTTCTCTCTCTCTCTTTCTCTCTCTCTCTTTCTGTCTCGATATATACAAAGTTAAACAATTAAGTTCACAAACTCATCCTAGAAAAATTGCTACATTCCTCATTGCTGAATACCACTATGGTCACCTTTGAAGTACTCGCCTTGGGAAGCTATGCACTGACACCAGCACCTAGACCACCCTTCAAAGCAATTTTGGAACTCTTTCTGGAAATGGCCATCAGAGCTGTCGATGTATTACCCTTGATGTCCTGAATGTCATCAAAATGTCTTCCTTTCAATTATTTCCTTTATCTTTGGGTAAAGAAAGAAGTCATTGGGGGCCAGATCAGGTGAGTAAGGAGGGTGTTCCAATACAGTGATTTGTTTACTGGCTAAAAATTCCCTCACAAACAGTGCCGTGTGAGCTGGTGCATTGTCTTGATGAATTATTGGTGAAAAGTTCAGGTCATCTACCTTTTTCAGGCAGTCTTTTCAGCACTTCCAAATAGTAAACTTGGTTAACTGTTTGTCCAGTTGGTACAAATTCATGATGAATAATCCCTCTGACATCAAAACAGGTTAGTAACATCGTTGCAACAAGTTTGCGAACTTAATTGTCACGCCTCGTTTATATATACATCTTCTTGTCACCAGCTTAATCTTTCTACTATCATCTCTACCGCTTCAAAATTGCCATTTCTTACAAAGCAGATCTAAGCATCTCTTTTCCTATTTGAAATCCTAATAAATATCCTAACATATTTCCTATAACATGCAAAGATTTTTACCAGACTTTTGTAGGCTAAGTTAAGAATTGAGATTATACTTTTAAGTGCAATGGGTGTCACTGAAAAGTTTTATTCAGGTGCATGTAATAATCTGATTGACATTTTGATAAAATTATTCTAGACATGAGGAGTGGATTTTAAGATGGAAAGATTAAAAGTAGGAACATCATTTAAGGAGGCTACTAGCAGTCCAAATGATAGTGACATGCTCTAATGTATGGGTGTAGAGGTGGAGAGATGAATAAATTCAAGGAATTTTAAGGAGATTGATGCAAAGGGTCTTGCTCTTAAGTTTGATATGCAGAGTAAGAAAATGAGAAGACTCAAGAATAAACGGCTCCAAGTTTTATGCTTAAGCAGTCAGAAAATTGTGCTGAATTTGAGAAAAAGACTATGATAAGAAGTTTTGGTAAATGAGGATTTAGGGAGTGGGAAGGACAAGGTGATCTGTTTTAGATGTGTTAGAACTTGAAATTTCTATTTGACATTGCTATGCACTGAACTATGCCACCCCCCAGTTCATATGTTGAAGGTGTAACCCTCAATATGATTGTATTGGAAATAAGGTCTTAAAGAGATGATTAAGATTAAATGAATTCATGAAGGTAGAGCCCTTATTAATAGAACTGGTATCCTTATAAAAAAGGAAGAGACACCAGATATCTCTCTCTTTTCCTCTCCCTCCTTCCCTCTCCCCGTCTCTCCTTCCTTTGTTCCCTCCCTTCACCGTGTAACGACGCATGAGAGTGGCTGTCAGCAAGCCAGGAAGAGACTTCTCACCAGGAACTGAACTTTGCATGACTTTAATTTTGGACTTTCCCGCTTCCAGAACTGTGAGAAAATAAATTTGTTATTTAAGCCACCCAGTAATATGGCATTTTGTTATGGCAGCCTGAGCTGACTAAAACAGCCATCATGGTAGGATAATAACTTGATATATTACTAATATTTACATGTCTCCTCTCCCCAAACCCTATTCAAAGAGCCATGATATTCTGTACTTAACTGATTTAAGGTAAGGACTTGACTACAGCATCAGAGAAAAGAGGGAGATTTCCTGGCTTTGGATCCCTTAAAATGTAGAGAAGATGCCTAGCAGGAATAGACATAATTAGGCAGATAAGGCCTTTGCTCCACCATGCCCTCATCCACTTCTGCAATTGCTCTCCCAGTAGCCAGAAAAGAAGAGATTCTCTGAGATGAAAAAAAAACAAAAAGATGGAAGTGATGAGAGGTTGGTGGTATGGGTCAAAAGGATGAGGCCTAAATGGGCCACAAGAACAGGAAAGGGGACTAACTCAGCAAAGGGCTACAGTGAGGAGCATTGCTAAGGTACCCCGTGGAAGTCATCATCTGATGAGTGCCCTAGCCCACTTTTTCTTTTAAATGCAATCAATACCCATTCCTTGTGCCCAGAGTTTATGCAAGCTGTGCTTTACATCAATGTCTAATAAAGGCATCTCTTCAATAGCCACTGGCACTTCTCCCAGCCACTGCTCAGCAGGAGTGAAACCTGCTGGTGCTTCAGATTTTGCTTGACCCTCTTCTGACTGACCTCATATGGAAAAATAGACAAATCATTCTGCAATATCCCAGTGACTCACAATCCTTGAGAAAGCCCTAGATACTTAGTAGGGAGACAGTGGTCTAGAATGGAAGACTTCCCACACCTGTAGTAAGAGCAGTGGAATGCCAAATGAGGGCACCTTATAATGCTTTCTAAATTGAGACAATGATGAAATATGCTCAAGTAGGTAACTGGATATGAATCTTGTAGCTCAAGGGAGTCATGACACAACAGAAAAATACAAAGCCCTGGAAATGGGTGAGAAAACATAATGAGAGAGCTCAGCCAAAGGAAAGGTGAAAGCCAAGTCCTGAAGAATAATGATTGTTAGAAAGAACATCAAAGAAGAATGAAAGGAGTGGCCAGTGTGGTAGAAAAATAGCCAGGAGAACAGATACAGAACCCAAGGTCCAAGGTGGCTCTGAGAAGAACCTAGACGTCAAGTTGTATGTTGATGAGAGGCCTAAAAAGATGAAGACAGAAGTTTATTGGCTTCTGTGGAATAAAGATCAGCATCAATGAAGGTATGGAAATGGATCCAGATTGGAAGAGATTGAAAAGTGAAGGAGAGAGGTAAGGAGGTTGAGGCAGAGTATATAGACAGTTTTTGTTTTTAAATAAATTTACATATGATATGGGGCCGAGAAATGTGTTTATAAAGTGCTTAAAAGACAAGTTTCTTTTCCTCTTCCACCTCCCCATCTGTCTTTTGTTTTTTCAACATGGGAGATACTGGGAGATGTTTAAGCTGGTTGGAATGTTCCAGCAGAGAAGGATCATCGATTAAGTAGAAAAGAGAATCAATAATAGAGATAGATTTCTAACAGGCAAAAGTAAAGGCACGGACCTTTGAGTGAAGGAGGGATACTTTTCCCAGAATTACAGAAAGCGAGAAGGCAAAGATACTGTAGAGTCAGGTAGCCTATAAGTTTGGTAGTGGGAAGATGAGGGTCTTCTATTAAAAAAAAAAATCATGTATGATTATCAACGGAGATGCATAATTAAAAGGTGGGAGAAGATGGAGGGTTAAGAAAAGAAGAGAAACTAGTAAGACTTGTCTTAAAGAATTCCAAGTTGAGCCTAAAGAATGACATAAAATTACTGAGCATTGTTGAGAGCTTACTTGGAGTATAAAATCACAAATTTTAAATGAATCCATTATCCTAATTGTGTGACTTTTCTGGTTTGGGTCCTGAAGAGACAAGAAGGATGAATATTTTTTCAGGTGTGTGGTGGAGAGAGAAATGTAAAGAATAATTGGGAGTATTTTGTGACTATACTGAGGAGACGACTCTCCTCTGATATAACATTGCCTCCTGTGTATACTGTGAGCATATGTGTTATCACCCGGAACCATGATCATTGGTTATGTGCATCCGTTTTTATTCGACCATGAGACCATTTTGAATACTCTCTATTTCACCTCTCTAATTTCAAAAATCAGTAGGCGCTAAAATATTTGCTCAAGGAGTTCACAGAAAAACTTGGGGGAGAGGTCAATATAGAAAAGGACATTAGATTATTTTCAATTTCATAAGTTGTCGACTGGATTTCAGTACCTGAGTACCCATGGAGATGGGAATCACAACCATAAACTTGGAGTGATCAAACCTTAAAAGAAGAAATGTCATCAAGGCAGAGAATGCTGAAAAACCATGAGGCCCAGGGAGAGCAGTGAGCCCTGAGGACGAATGCCTTCTTCAACATGGCAGAGGTAATGTGACATTGAGAAAACAGTCCTCTGATGGTTAATGGCTACGTAACCTATTTCAGTGTGCTAGAGTTTCAGGGAAAAGGGGTGTTTTACAACTACTAAAAGAAGCTTTTTTGCTATAATACAGCAAATTAAAGTATGCTGAACAAAGGGTTTTAATTACAAGATATCATAATAACTTAGCTTGTCTGATTGCAGGCAAAAGTAGCTTCCTTGCGTGCTATAGGAAACCAGCCATTGGAGGTGGGGGTGGGGAGAGTGAAATGTCTACAAAATAAAATCAGTTCACTTCAGTGGATATTTATTGAGTACCTACTGTGTTCCAGGCACTGTGTTCAACTGTAAAATTTCCAAGTATACAACTTATGTCGAGACAGCCTACTCCACTTAATCAGGGCCAATGTGTTGTGCTTATTATGTGCACTTCTGTGTGTAGAAATTATATTTACTTATATTCTATATCAACTTCTCCCAAAAAAATGTTCCTTAAAATACTAGAGCACTATGAGATATTAAATGTTCTGGAGAGAGGAGAATTTCCAAACACAAATAAGTTTTGGAAGCATTAAGTTAAAGTTAAATGGGTTTCTAGATGGCCGAACTTCAAAAAGACTTTAAAGTTGTAGTAAGTGTTAAGGTTTTCTAAGAAAGGGGGAATAAAATAATAATTCAGCTGTACCAGACTTATTTGATTATGGACTCTTTTCATGAAAAAACGTTTAATACCTCTAAAGATTACTGTCTCATTGCTTGAGAAATTCTGAATCCTATAATATTGTATGTTTTATATTAAATCTGCATAGTGTGTATTATATACATATACCCAAATGTGTTAATTATCTTCTTCTATTTCCATTCTCAGCCGCAACTTTGAACAAACTGTGGAGATATGGTACCATGAGTTAACTTAAAACATATAAATGTTGTCATTCTAATTAAATTTAGATATTTTAATAAACAAATAACAATAATTATACATATTCTTAAGAAGTTCATAAAAAGGACAACGGAGTAAGAAGAAAACATGAAATCTTTTATCTCAAACTAAAGCACCCAGTAAACCCTCAAGTCCCAGAAGAGGTACATTTCAAAATATCAATTAATCCAAGTACTTTACAAAATTCAAGAATGTTAGGATTATTTCAAAGTCTTGGACATTCAGGGAAATGATACTCGATGCCTTACCCAGAGACTTTTATCCAAAAAAGTAGTGTTCTATAACTATTTCTTGTCAGTTTTACAATTAATTTTCAAAACTCATTATTATGCCCACAGACACTTGATTTGGTCAACACAATTGGGCCCATCCACATCTATCAATTTTAAGCTTTTATCCCTTCTAGGTATCCTCACGCTTTATGTGTTATGTCAGCGGTCTTCAGCTGTATAGAACCAGTTGAAGCGGCTGAAGCCCAAGAGTGGTAATTATGCAGTTAATTTAAATGCGTAGACTGTCAAACCAAATGATTCAGGAATATATATTACACTGCATGATTGAGTTCTCCTTAGAGGTTCTATTTACTATATCTTTTCTCTTTGGCACAATTGGCATGAACTTAAAGGCCTTTTATAATGGAAGTAATTCAGAGGCAAAGAGAGCGTCAGTGCCTCACTGAAGAATATAAAAACAATGACACTCTGAGGACCCCCATAGCAGGCCGTGTAAACAAAACTAAGGAAGGTTATAAAAGAGATTATGTAAATTCCCTTTTAAATACATTGCATTTTTAAAAAATCACCGTTAGAGCTTAATTTCTTTAATGGCTCCCCATTATCTGCAGGATCAAGTTCAGACTTTCTGATCTGGGAAACAAAATCTTTCACCATGTACTTTTTCCATCTTCTTCCCTCACCATACTATTCCTCTTCTCGTTTTCCTTTCCTCAGGTGGTACTCAGTTTATCACCACTGCTCAGAAATACTCACTTTTCCCCAAACCTTCGAACACTATTGCTTTGGTCTGGGATTTGGTTTCTTCTCCCTGACCTTCAAGATTCAAGCCAGATCTAACCTCTTCATGAAGATTTCCCTGGCTCTCCTAAGCACAACACTTTGAACATCTATCATCTATAGAACTATTTTTTTCCTCCAACTAGACTGAATTTTTTGGAAGCAAGGACAAATGACTTACTTACTCATTTTTGTACAACATAGTCCCATGCTGGCCCATAAAAGAAACTCAGCAAATATTTGATAAGTAAATATTGAATGAATGTTTAAATGAACAACTTGAACTAAAGAATAGTCCTGATACTTTTTTTATTATTTAACTATCAATTAATGGGTAAATTAAGGTACAAAAAGATGTTAGTTACCTGGGATCACATCATTACTACTGATACAATTTTGTCATGAGCATAAGTGTTTTTCTTTGTACCTGCTTTAAGTCTATCTGAAATTATATTTTATCAAAAAACAAAAAAAAGAAATTCAACTGATTTTAGCTTTAAAAATCTCTACAATGCATTGACAATGTAAATTTTCCCAAAATTCAGCATTAGTTCTCCATAGCACAAAGAATACACAAATTTATATTTAGAGACGGTCTTAGCTTGAGCTGTTGTAACGAATATATGACTAGATATATTATAAGTGATAAAAATTTATTTTTCACAGTTCTGGAGGTTAGAAGTTCGATATCGAGGTGCTAGCATGGTTGGATTCTGGTGAAGACCCCCTTCAGGGTTGCAGATGGCTGACCTTTCCTTGTGTCCTCACATGGGACAAAGAGGGTGAGCCTCTCTGGCCTCTGCTGATAAGGGTGCTAATCCCATTCATGGGCCTCTACTTGAAGGCCCCATCTCCAAATATCATTATATTGGGGATTAGAAATCAACATATACATTTTGAAGGGGACAGAAACATGCACTTCATAACAGACACCACTGTCATCGATTTTGTTTAAATTATTCTTAACAATGGTAGTGTCTAGGGGAGTCTTGCTATCACAATATTTGCTGATGGTTCTATGGTGTGAATGATTGCACCATATTTCCTATTGGAAATAAGAAAGAGTAATTTGGGAAATTACTTCAATATGTGCTTTAACCTGTGCAAAACTATAAGTGGAAAAAATCGTAAATATTGTAAAGATATTAGACCATAACATCTTTAGACCCAGAAAATTTGTGGCTCCCAACATAAATTTTAAGTGGGAAAAAGTCAGGAGCCTGCAGAAGTATTATCTCTAAAGCTACAGGAGGAAAATAACTAGTTTAGGTACAGGAATAATTTTTGTCATACAGTAAGACTTTTTAAAATCGAAGAACCATATAATTTTACATATTGTGAAGTAAACTTGGAAGACAGCATTTTTAGACCATAACCATGCAAGGTCTGACAATTAAGTTTGAGAACTTGTTTCAACGATGTTGTTAACCTTTCTCGATATCAGAGGGATTATTCATTATGAATTTGCACCAACTGGACAAACAGTTCACCAAGTTTACTATTTGGAAGTGCTGAAAAGGCTACGTGATAAAGTTAGACGACCTAAACTTTTCGCCAACAATTCATGGCTCTTGCATCACGACAATGTACCAGCTCACACAACACTGTCAATGAGGGAGTTTTTAGCCAGTAAACAAATAACTGTATTGGAACACCCTCCCTACTCACCTGATCTGGCCCCCAATGACTTCTTTCGTTACCTGACGATAAAGAAAATATTGAAAGGAAGACATTTTGATGACATTCAGGACGTCAAGGGTAATACGATGACAGCTCTGATGGCCATTCCAGAAGAAGAGTTCCAAAATTGCTTCGAAGGGTGGACTAGGCACTGGTGTTGGTGCATAGCTTCCCAAGGGGAGTATTCCAAAGGTGACCATAGTGATATTCAGCAATGACCACTTTTTCTAGGATGAGTTCGCAAACTTAATTGTCTGTCCTCGTGTGTGTGTGTGTGTGTGTGTGTGCGCGTGTGTGAGAGTGTGTGTATCTATAGACATATAGATATATAGATATAGACATTACCCTCTCAAGACAAAGAAACACATACAGAATGTGAAAATAACATTCAGCTCAAAATGAAACTGGTTGGAAGAAACTGCATTCGAGAGAGAGAACACAAGTTTTCAGGTAGCCAAAACCAGACTGACCTTAACTTTAGGCCAGTGCAGTTGACTGGGTAGTTAAGCCAGGCTTATTTACCATTCTACAAAATAGAGGGCACCAAGAAGCCAGATTTCCTTGGCAGACATATATGTTAAGTGTGGATCATGGTCAATCTCTATTGAGACTGGTTTAATAAGTGTTTTGGCCAAAGGCATAAAAATATATTACTTCCCATTACTGTGAATTTAAGGTTCTGCTAATAATACACCAAATCTGACAAGGTCTCCCTTTTTCATGGTTGAATGTAAGTTAATATGGTGTTCCCTTCCCCTAATATCATGATTCTCTCCCAGCCTTCCAAACCGAGGCATGATGACTATGGAAACACTATGAAAAAACTCTTAAGTATTGATGCCAGTGTTCGAAAGAATGAAAACATTCCTCTATTACCACATTGCTAAATGGCTGATGAACAGTAAGTCATTAGTGGGTGAGGTGAAATGTAAAAGTAAATTTTTAGAAAGCCATGTGGTTGGAGGCAGGGTTCCATCCACAGATGATAGTTTGATGCCCATTATGAGAGTTTCTTGGAAAGTGAAGTGGTGAAGATTTTGTGGACACCATTGAAGGTCATAAAAAAAAGCTGGTTAAAAGTGCAGAAAACCAGGGAATTGATTTCAAAGTGGCAACAATTACAATATTAAAAAACTAGAGCAAGCCATTTTGGATCTTTCAAAAATATACTGAGGCCTTCCAATATGCAAATGCAAAGTTGCCAACACTTTGAAATGTATTAGTCATGATTAATAAACAAATATGTTGGCTACTTTTCAGGAAATGCAAAAATAATTTCAAAGGGCAAAATAACTATCATTCATAATATTACTTAACATAATAGCTTATGATTTCATAACCCACCTCCCTTCTGGTATCCTTTTATAAAGTGCTTTCCCATTTTATCTCTCCTATTTTCTACTACCTGCTTCTTAATTCTATGAAGGTCAATGTGACTTCCTCTGCAGAAAGTCAGAAGCCCAATGTTGAGCAATAAGGACCCACTTTTACCTACTGTACAATATATTTCCCCATTGCTCCCACCCACTCTGTACATGCATTGTAAAAGAGAAATCTTCATTCAAAATCACCATTGTCAGATAAGTTTAAAGGGTAAAAATAATAATGCCTGTGGCAGAATTTATATAATAGCTTTCTAAATGGCTTTAGTCATGTATTAATTGAATCACGAATGATCTGAAAGAGTCATATTTTTCAGTCATTCGTTACTGCACTGGGGGAAGAGAGTAAATAAAGTATGTGTTATAAAGTTATTTAAAAAGTTGGGGAATCACAAGTTTCCAAGGATATAGCTCAAGGGTACACACACTAAAAAGAATAACAATTACCCTTTATTGCTATCCTATCAGAATGAAAATGGAATCTACGTATGCTACCCCTCTCTTAAGTTTTGTAATCATATTTTTAATTTGCAAATGGAAGTCATGCTCCCTCAGAATGGGAAGTTCTTATTTATAACATGAGCCACAAAAGTCTTAAGTTAAAATGCTTAAATAGAGGACAGAATTATTTCTATAGCCTGATTGTTTCATTTTATTTGATTCTGTTTTCTTAATTGTTAGACTTTAGGGGTAAATCAAGATTTCTCTCCATCTCCAAATCCACCCATCTTTTATCTCCACTTCTCTCTCAAGGAGGGGCAGGATTGGTAAAACTGGTCAAATTCCCAAACCTTACATTGGTCATAACCGCATTGGGTAGAATTTTAAAGGGGATAAAATGAGGAGCTCCCTTCAATGTGGTCCTTTTGAATGTACCCTCCTCTCTGCCACAGATTTGTATTACAGGTACAGAGTCAAATGCCCCAGTGCGCTCTGCTCCAGGAATTGATGTAGCTCTCTCACACCTTTCCCTCTGACCCCTCTCTAGGTTGTCCTTTCCTCACAAAGAGGTGGCAAGACCAAATAGTTAGAATGGAGGTAGGTACTAAGTGGCATTTTAACTGTCAAACTAAAATATATGAAGAGAAAGTGATCAATCTTATGAGAAATGAGAACGTGATTAGGGTAAAGTGATTAGAGAATTTTTAGGTAGTTTTTCTGTGTGTAATACAGTGACAAAGTAATTTCCTCTGCCTCCTTATCAGGAAATCTGCAATAAATACCTAAAATATTTTTCAAGTTTTATGTAGTTTTATTGTATTTCTTTTAGGCACTGTGCTAAAACTGGCCTTTAGGCAAACCATTTTTCTTCCAGTTTTGTGGGCAATCCTGAGAACTTGGACAAATACTGTCATTCAATTTTAGCATTTCTTATATCGGCCATTTGAATTAATGTATTCTGAAAACTCAAGTCCAATATTAACATTATTAGTGCAAAAATACTAAAACATAAAAATGTTATAAGATATTCTACTTTAAAAGGGGAGGGGCTTTTCTATAAATCACACTTTTGAAAATTTTCTATATAATGGTTATGATCATTTAGTATTTTCACAGCATGTAACAATATGACTCTATCCATCCTTAACTAAAAGTTGCATTTATTTATATTATATTTATTCTGAATTCTGATTAAGCAGCATTGAAATTAAGAAACCCAAAAATGTAATTCATTTGGAGCCACAATCTGCCCCCACTTACATCCATCATGGTTGTCAATCAGAAACGCATGCATGAAATGACGAACAAACCATGGCCTCGTGAGTTTCCAAATACTTCAAACTTCCAAAGGATTTTACCTGGAAAATAAATTATGTTGATATAAAATTATACAAAAATTTAAGCCCCCAGTTTGATAAATATAAAATCTGAATTAAAGAAACTATTTGTTGAGATCATACCCTGTGCCAGCCACAGATCTCAGTGCTTTATGTACATTATCTTCTCTTAACACTCTTGACAACCCAGCTGAGGCAGACACCGTTTTGATCCTATTTCACAAATGAGAAAATGGGCACGTAGAGGTGAAATACCTTCTGCAAAGTTACAGTGGGTAGGAAACAGAGTCAGGGACTAAAGCAGTTTGACTGGCTGCTGAACCAATGCTCTTAACTGAATGTTGATTTCTGAGAATTGTTTAAAGTAAAATCTGCACGTGTAAATGAACCTATGGTGATATGTTATAATGCTCATGTCAAAAACAATATTTGACATTTTGAAACATGTACAATGCTAATCAGATACTGCTGAGAGAATGTATAAACAGGCGCAACATTTCCATAGGGCAATTTGGCACAGCTTATCAAAAGCACCTACAGCGTGTATGTCCTCCAGGATTCAGCTTCTAAGGATTGATCCTTGGAATTAACTGGACACACATGTAAAAAAGCAAATGCAAGGAAGGTCATCACATTGCTCAACAGCAAAAAAGGGAACAAAATCATCATGAGCATTGGTTACCTAGAGGATTCATGCAATGGAGTCCTGTGGCATAGAAATGTGTAGTGTGAAATGGAAAAATATCTGCAATAATGTTAGACAAAAAAGGTGGTTAAATTATTTGGATAGCAAAATTCCATTTTTGTAGAAAACAAGGATACTAAGCACAGAAAAATATATGGAAGGATGTACACCAAAATGTTAAAGGAAGTTATCTCTTATTAATGGGGTTGTGGGACATTTTCTTTTGAGGAATAATTTTTAATTATTTGATTATGTATGGCTGGTTAAAACAAAACAAAAACGTGACATGACTACAACCAATATTAAAATATAATGTATCCAGTCATTTTTTTTAAACGTCTAATGTGCCAGTTATTGATTTATTACCTCTCTGCTCTAAATTCATCCTTTTTGCCTGCTCTTTGGAAATTGATCTGGACCCTTTAAATATTTTTGCTTTGCCAGCTAGCACTGAACCTCTCTCAGTAGAGGGCTCAGAAGAGACATGGCAGGAGGAAAAGAGTCTTGTTTCCGAGTTTCCATATCCTCACTGGGCACACTCCTACAGCACAGGCATCTTGCCAGCACTAGTCTCCTACGGTGCAGAGTGCCCTGCAGCTCCCAGCAGCCAGCAGCTTTCCCCGGCACGCTTCTCAAATGGTTCTTCAGAGTATTTCTGGTAGGACGCCGCCCTGTGAAAAGCTTTCCACTGCACGCTAGAGGGCAGATTTCTAGCACATCCCACCAGTGTGGCATTACAGTGACTTCTCTGCCATCCAGTGAGCAATGTCTGTCCCCTCTCCAACAAGACTTGTATCTCAGACTTAGGAAAATGAGGACTTTTCACTGGGTATCTAGGTCAGCCTTAGGAATAAGTGAATAAGTGAATAAGCTTTTTCTATCTTCTATTCATGTATTCTTTAAGTTTTCTTCACTTTTACCAGCCAATCCCACACTACACCAATCCCTGATATAGTTAATAATATGTTGCATTAAACTTTCTTTATTCAAATTACTCTGTGGTTTCTCTCCCCTAATTGAGTTCTGACAGAGCTACTTATTCCAAATGAGAAATTTTATTGAAAGTAATCTTGTGAGAAGTGATTAACTAGATGTATTTTGTTAAATAATAATAAACAAATTACTAGGCAATACACACAAAAATATTCTTTACAAATAAATGTTTATAATCAGTAACTTACTTGAAAAGAAATATTAAATGCAATAATCATAAATCAATTCAAGTTGGAATATGTATTTTTATCTGTAAAAAGGAAGTCATTTTGTCTATTATTTTAGTTCCTACTTATTTTAATATTTTATGGGAAGTAAATAAGGAAAGCTCCTAGCATACTGAACATGATTAAATATTATAAAGCATTTAAATTAAAATTATTGAAGTTTATCCAAATAAACCCAAATATATGAAATTTAACAGATGTATGCTGCAATCATTATCTGACTTTGCAACTTTATATCTAAATATCTTTTTATTTTGACCATAAATATAGTCTGAGCCTATATTTTGCAAAGCCTTGGGAATGCTTCAAGCCAGAAAGAAAGAAAAAAATATAAGTTCAGTTTAATTCCCTTCAGCCAGTTATGCCTAGGGAAATACATATTGGAATGTAGAAAGTCAGTTCTCATGTGTTTGAAGTAAAAAATTAATCAGAAAGCAGCAAGTGTGTGGAACTCGGTAATAGAGCTATTGGTAACTTTAAAAATCCATAAAAGTTAAATCTAAGGAAAAGTTGGCAGAGAGCAACTGATTTTCAAACACGATGAGTTTCATCACAGGTCTAACCTATTCAGTTACCATGACTGAAAGGCAAACGTTTAGGAGTGCTTACTGAGTTCATCGCCCATTGAAAACATATGACTCTTAAAACTTTTGTTTATGCATAGAAGTGTGACTTTCAGGATTGGAAAAATCTATGTTAACAAAAGCTAAACTTTTCTGAAACTTAAGACCACCCTGTGCTGTGACTTTCTCAGTTCTCTTAAAATAAACTAGGTCTTACTTTGTCATTACTTAGAAGGAAGACCACCAAAGAAAAGCCAAGGTGTGACTATATGCAGCAGTTCAATAAATAGCCCTTTTTGTGGAATCAACATTTAATATTGCCTTCAACCTAGTGTTCGAACCTGTCCCAACCACACACATAGTTTACATGGTCTGCTTTGGTCCCCCACTTTCGGATTTAGACATTGACCCCTTGGAGATTGTGCAGAAGTCAAGGACTAAAAGTAAAAATGCTATGAGATTGATTCAACTCTAAGAGTACTGGAAAAATATCAGGCTTTGGTATGTTTGCTGTATTCAGATCATTTCTGGACAGAACCTTGGCTCCCTCCATTGGTACCATAAGCCTTAGGTAATTCACTTAACAATTCTGATCCTCGGTTTTCTCATCTATAAAATAGAGATAAGAATTCCACCCTCATAGGGTTCCCATTGTGGAGCAAATGAAATGATCTCTGTCAAGTGTCCTGCACCCAGTAAATGTTAGTTTCCTTCCCCACTCATCCCCATTCCTGGGAACCTATGTTTGCCAAACACCAGTTCAAATGTTCTAGCTAGAGGTAGGTGAGGACATAAAGGAGGTGCAAAGGAAGGCATGGAAGTCCTGAAAATTAGAATTAAAAAATGGGGAGACAAAAAGAGGAATGTAGAAGGCAATATAGGAGGTAAAATGAATGTGTTGCTGTTCTGCTCAAATTACTATTTTTCCTTTTACACTCTAAGCTTTCAGTCATTACATTCCTTGACATCCAATAATAACTTGCAAGACAAAGCAAACAATATACTTCACCACACAATCAAAACACAGTTTACCCAAGAAACCACTGGTTCCATGTGGGGTTTTATTTATATAATATGGGAAACTTCTACGTTAATAGGAAAAGAAATGCCCATGTAATTTAAACGATTCTAATTATTAGAATGCCTTTACTCTGTTTTAAATTATATGGCATCAAACCAGTCACACTAATTTTCTAGCAACACACACACATGCTTTTCAACGTGTGTATTATTTCATTTATTCCTTTCTCATACAGCACTTAACATTGAAAAGACTTCACTAGTCCCTCGTTAACAGTTCATTTGAAGACAACGCAAAAACATAAAGTCCAAACTCTTGTTTTACAGTAAGTCAAGTCTTATAGTAACAATACTCAGAGAACCATCTATAATACATAGAAAATTTTAAAAAGAAAGAAGCCACTTGAACATGGAAATCTGAAAAGGGGTCACTTACTTGGTTGAGGTGGCTTTGGGCACCAGAATTTTGTCTATAAAGCGTACTCTGCCCAGTTCAAGCACCTCAACGTAATGTTTACATGTGCTTTTAAGCAGGTACTTTAGGAAAATGACTAAAGGACTTATTCATGACTCAACCTATATTCTGTAATAACTATTTATGTTCCTCTTTTGTACTTGTATATAAACTATATAATACTCAGCTTCTGATATTTGTCTCTAGTTTCTCCTCACTAAGGAACTGGTGGTAATCTATATCCAGTGTGGACCTGGATATAGTGTTGTCCCCTCCAGATCATGGTTTCATGCCCTGTGTTGTTCCTGTCCAACAGTCTGGCCTGTCCTGATACTTGTCTTTTTGTTCTGGGCTCTTAACCATGTTCACACATAGACTTGTTAACCTGGTCCTGTTTTTCTTTGCCTCCCAGACAGTTGCTCTGGGTTTGCATTCTCTCTGAGAGATCAGCATTCTACAGCTCTGCTCCTTGTGATCTTGTTGGGATTTTTCTTTAAGTTGGATAACTTTGGTTGGAGAGGTTTAAACCCCTTCTGCTAAGTAAAATAAAATTATAAACTTCCCAGAGTCATAATTGAAAATGGATCTTCCCTTTACTGAATTCCTTGACACTTCACGTACAACCCATTTATACCTTTTGACAACACTGTCAGTGCCCAATGTTGTATAGATGATGTATGTAAGATGTTAAATCCAATATTTTAGTAAATAGCCTATACATTTTCCTTTTGGGAAAGTTTTAATATGACACAAATTTTATCATATTTATCAAAAATATATTTTTGCATGTGATTCCTCTTGATATACATTATCAATGGCCATTAACATTTTATAAGAACTTTCAAACATGGGTTATCTATATGATGTAAAGCATTTGAGAAATAAAAAAAACTATGGGAAGTGGAAATTATTAAAATAACACATACATTAGTCTTGCCCTCAAATTTCATTAAAATGGTTGAAATCAGTGTTGCAAACCAAAGTCATGTTATTAACTTTCTATAAAAGAAGACCTCACTCTATCTCTTGAAAAATATGTGCGATGAGAACATGTTTGGAACCAAATGAGAGACTGTACTTCAGAAACACTTGTTTTATGTATATACAAATTCTTATCTGTACACAAGTATTCACAGAATCATAGAAAGGATAAAAGGTAAAAAACAAAAGAGAATATCATAGTAACATAATGATACACTAATTTTATTTTTCTTGGCAAAGAAGGTATCAGGGAATAAATTTAATGTTATCCGTGACTTTTTCTTTGGCTTATTATTTTGCAATAATTTCAAATCTACAGAAGTGTTTAAAGAATTAAATATAACCTTAACCATATTTTTAACATTTTGCAAAATTTGTTCTATCATTCTCTCTGAGCATTTTACCTCTTCAGCATGTATTTCCTTAGAACAGGGCTATTTGCTTATAACCACAGTACAGTTATCAAATTCAGTAAGTGTAATATTGATACCATACTTCTATCTAGTTTTAGTTGATCTATAGTCCACAAGCCAGTTGCTCCAATAACATTCTTTTTTAAATTTTCATGTATTTTTCAATAATAGTTGATATACTATATTGTATTAGTTCTAGATGTGCAACATAGACATTTATATAACTTTTGAAGTGATCACATGATAAGTCTAGTACCCATCTGACACCATACATAGTCATTAAAATATTATTGACTATATTCCCTATGCTGTACTTTATATCCCCATGACTGTTTTTATAACTGGCAATTTGCACATCTTAATCCCTTCCTCTTTTTCACCCATTACTCCAACCCCTCTCCCATCTGGCAACCGTCAAAATGTTCTCAGTATCTATGAGTTTGTTTATGTTTTGTTTGTTTATTTATTTTGTTTTTTAGATTCCACATATAAGTGAAATCATATGGCATTTGTCTTTCTGTCTGACTTATTTCACTTAGCATAATGTTCTCTAGGTCCATCCATGTTGTTGCAAATGACAAGATTTCATTCTTTTTTATGGCTGAATAATATTCTATCGTATATACACACCACATCTTCTTTATCCATTCACCTATTGATGGACCTTTAGGTTGCCTCCAAATCTTGACTATTATAAATAATGCCACAGTGAACATAAGAGTGCATATATCTTTTCAAATTAGTGTTTTGGATTTCTTCAGATAAATACCCAGAAGTGGAATTGCTGGGTTAAATGGTAGTTATAGCCAATAGTATTGAGTATAATATTCTTTCCGTTCAGTACATGATCCAGTCTAAATCATGTATTGCATTTAGATGTCATGTTCCTTTAATCAGGAAAAGTATCTCAACTTTTCTTGTCATTCATGACATTCATATTTTTAGAAAAGATATATATGAGGAACCATGAGGTCATTCTAATACCTTGTTTCCCCCAAAATAAGATCTAGCTGAAAAATCAGCTCTAATGCCTCTTTTGGAGCAAAAATTAATATAAGATCCAGGCTTATTTTACTATAATATAAAACCGGGTATAATTAATATAATATAATATAATATAATATAATATAATATAATATAATATAATATAATATAATATAATATAATATAATACCGGGTCTTATATTAATTTTTGCTCCGAAAGATGCATTAGAGCTAATTGTCTGGCTACATCTTATTTTCAAGGAAACACGGTACCACTAATTCCAGTCCAATCTCACAAGATTCTTCCTTGCCATTCCTGTTCCATATCTGTGTCTTCCTTCCTCCTGGGAAACCTTCCTTCTAGTGAGAACCCTGCCTCCCCCATCAACACACTTACTCATTTGCCTAATCGTATACTAACAACAAACAGTTTCAGAATTCCTGCATTCACACTACTACTAGAAAAAAGAAACCTACTAAAAGAATTTAAGATATGGAGTCAATGTACTGTGTTCATATTATTTGTATTATTTCTTTTTCCCCGTTGGGCATGGTGATGTCATTTATTTGAAATACTGTTTGCAATCGGTTTTGGTTTTTCATCTTATCCTATTGATTTAATTTTATTTTTAAATGTGTAGAATATTAACAAGCTTCCAAATGCCAAAAGTGTACAGAAAGATATACTCAGAGAACTGTCCTTTCTTTTATATCCCTTCCACCCAATTCCTCTTTGCAGCTAACCACTTTTATTGTTTCCTGATTTATCCTTTTTGTGTTTCTTTTTGTAAAAGTAAGCAGATACATAGTTGTTTCCTTATAATCCCATATTTCTTACAAAATGGGTAGCTTACTATATAAATTCTGTTTATAGTTTGCTTGTTTCATAATATTATACCCTAGAAATTACTTCCTATCAGTTCATAGAGCTCTTCCTCATTCCTTTTTTATAGATGCGCAGGATTCCATTGTGAGTATGCACCTAGGTTTTTAAACCAATCTCCTCTATTAAGCATTTATAATTATTTGCAATTACAAACAATGCTTTAATGAATAACTGTGCATTTATAATTTCATATAGTTGGAAGTGTATCTTCAGAATAAATTCCTAGATGTGAGATTGCTGTAAGAGCACTTATAGTTTTGTTTAATTCTACTTTACCTGATTTCAAGATCTAACCTTCTAATTTTTTATTGTTTTTATGTGTCTGGTATAGTTTTTCCCATACTTTTGTTTCTAGCCTTTTTGGATTTCTGTGTATATTTGTTATGTCTCCTCTACATAGCATAGAATTATGTGAGGTTGGTGCAAAAGTAATAGCGATTTTTGCCATTCTTTTTAACCTTCTAAACCACAATTACTTTTGCACCAACCTAATGTTTTGATTTATCAGCCAATTGAACATCTCTTTTCTTTTAATAGGTAATTTCAACCCATTCACGTTTTTGAATATGATATGTTTTATACTAACTCTATTATATTATTTTATGTTATAATTACTTTGTTCACTATGTTGTATTTACCACGTTTTCTTTCTCCTTGTGATGTGACTTTTTGCTATATTGAAAATTTTAGTTTGGTTTAGGAAGGTTTGTATTTTTGTTCTACACATCCAATTTTAGGTTTTACCCTTCCATTTTTATATCTAATTCTCATAAAATGTTAATAGTTACAAATAATAAATAATTTGGTTTAAATAAAATGTTTATGAACACTAACAAACACTTTTATCACACATTAACCCCTTATCAGATATGTGATTTGCAAATACTCTCTCCCATTCAGTACTTTGCATTTTCATTTTGTTCATGCTCTGCTTTGCTGAGCAACACATTATGAACTTAGTTTCCACAGGTCTTGAGAATGTAGGCCACTATGCGAGAAGGAGTGAGGCTCAAGTATTTCCCAGAAGCTTTAAACTATGGCAATCATGGACCACATTCTTTTTGATTCTATTGAGCTGTTTGCAAATAAATGATCTTGAAGACGAGGATTCAGGACACTTCACATAACCTGTCTGTAGGCATTGGGTTGTTAGGGCTACACACCCTTGTCCCAGCCTCTACTTTGCTCCCACACTGTTATTTTGATACAGCTAAAAGTTCAACTCCCCAGCTCAACTCCAGTCCCTCCTAATGAGGGAAGCGTAACACTATCCAGGCGTCTCCCCAGCACAGTGATCTGAATTGCGTTGCTCCACAGTCTGATTTATGTCAGCTTGGTTAAAAATCACTCACATGCTGGAAACCCCCTGTGGAGAGGTGTGCATTGGCCCCAGGCCACAGCTCTCTTCTTGTTTTCTTCTACCTGCCCAAAATTTGTGGTTGGAGGGACCTGCTGTGCATTTGTGAAATTATCCTCACAGGGACACAGAGAAGAACTTTGGCCTCCTTGAAATAATTTACACCTAATTTAGTTAAAGAAGCATAAATGATGGGACTGCTTTATACCATCAGTAAGAAGTATCACTTGCGAGATTTTTCATGCAATGCTTGAGCACACACAGCAAACACTTTCTATCTTCTGGGGCTAGAAAAATTTTTGAGTACGAGATTGTTTTTGACAATTTAGTACTAAATCCTTGGGGGGAGGAAAGGGCAAATGGCCTGGGGCCAGTCAGGAAACCCTTAATCACCCAGAAAAACAAGGAATGGGAGAGGTCATTACTCTTAGTGGACCAGACTGTAAAACAATGTTTTTAAGTCTTCAGATTTATAGCAAAGCACCTTGAAATATCTCAGGCAATTATGAGGAACAAGACTGCTCCAAAAGGCATTATGCAAAATTTTCTTGCTCATTTTTCTTACACAAACAAAATGGTCTACCCATCTTTTAACCTCACTAGAGAGCTTTCCTACGATCACTGAATTTTTTCACCATGGTAGATTAAACACAATGATTAAATTAATCCTAAACACCATCATAATTTAATGGAAGAAGAAAATAATTGGGGACAATATGGACACACATTCACTTTCAAGCATATAATTTGGTTATAATATCTTCCACCTGCAAGCGTAAAAATGAGTATAAGAGATTGACTGGAAGGCTTTCAGGTGGGTGGGCTATATAGGACCAGGAGTCATAAACTCTGAAATTAAAGGCAGCAGTAGAGATTAAGAAGAAAATGGAATTAATACTTACTGAGCCCTGCAATATGCTAGGCTTTCTTCTACACCTTTTATTATATCATTATATCACATATATATTAAATTCTTTAATACAACTGTGAAACAAATGCTTATTATTAATATTTTTATAATTGAAGAAATTGTAACCTCAATTGGTTGAGAGACTTAACCAAGCTCACACAGCTGGTACATGATAAAGTTAAAATTCATTCCCAAAGTCCATGTTCATTCTGGTGTTCCAAACTTACAATGGGTAGGCCCATGTGGAAACAGGGCCTAAAACATGATATACCAAAATATGCAATAACATTTTACCATTACAATGGTAATAATAATGATCTATTTACATATCACTCTTACTTCCCAAACATTTTCACCAACACACTCATGATACTGTTTTATCTGTACAGGAAAAGGAGGGAGAGTACAAAAGGAGAAAATGTAAAATCTTTATCTGTGCTGTCATGAATCTAATTCAGACTATTAAGAAACTATGATTAGGCATAAAAGGAAGTCACTGCAAAAGAATAATTGTCGTTTAGAAACAGGATGAAGCCACAAAAAATGGTTGAAATCTCTAGAAACAGTTGATTGCTATGGCAATGAAAATAAAATTTGATTCTGTTGGAGATGATATTAACATGCAGTTGAAAACAATAATAGAACATACGAGGAAGAAACCTGGACCTGGTTTGTGTTGTCACTTACAAGATAAAAAGAAAAACATCAATAGCTTTTATAAAAAGGAAACCCCACAAAGAGAGCAGTCCTATGTTAAAGAACTGAAACCTAAAATAAAAACTGAATATAGAGGATTTTTATCAAGCACAGAAATAGAGAATTTCTGGCATGTCCAAGTCCTTAAAACCTTAAAATGCTTAAAACCGCACAAAAACTGCCACTAGCTGTCCGATTAGCTGTTACACACAAAAGTCTTATGGTGAGCACACCCAAGCAGATACTTTATAAAGGTCTAATGCTGAATGGGAACATGGTAAAACATGATCAGGTCTCAGATTAAAAGTTTATTATTCACATTCTAAGTGATCCAAGTACTGTTTCTGATTTGGGAATTTTTTAGGGCTCTTTTCATAAGGAAGGCAATGTACTCTCTTGAAGAAATAACTGTGTTTTAGTCCCGCTGAGTCACCACAGTAGGTCACTTAACCTCGCTGGGCCACAGTTTTTTGGTCTCTAAAATATAAAGCAATATTAATTGTATTATTAATATTAAATAATGATAATTATTAATAATTAGAGTAGAGATAATCAAAGATTGTTTTCAAGGGTAAAATTCTGATTCTGAACTATATTTTGTCAACAAAGAATTTTTGTTTAAAAAGATGGTTCATAATCCTGATTTCCTTAGACTCTCTTCCCTGAAAGGAAATCAGACTTAGGGAACATGGATCACACTTAGAGACAACTCTAACAAATGATACACATATGTTCCTTTTGACCTTAATATTTACAAAGTTTTATCCTGCTTTAAAATGACATACTACGCCTCTAGAACATAATTCTTTTTTCATCACTATCATACAAAAGTGAATGTTATTGATGCTAAGATCAAGTTTCCTGACATTCAACAAGAATCATTGCGTTTGTGTTAACTAACCATTGGAAATCTGGTCATTTTATTTATACAAATGAGTAAGTAGCTGCTGTTAAAAAGAAATAAAAGATTAAAAGTACGAGGTAAAGTTACACATAATAGTTAAAAGCTATAAATTATAAAACTATAAATTGGTGCAATTAAGGTTACATGAAGAATTTAAATACAAAGGTTATAAATTATTAGAAGAAATACACACCAATTAATGTGAAAAAGTATACCTACAGATAAAATAGTGAAGATTTTTTTATGGAAACAATAAAAATAGAAAGTAGAACCTAAATTATGCCGAAAGAATTAAGAACACATGTCTATAAATCAATAAATCAATATGGGCTAAACTCATATTTTAAAGGAAAAAATATTTCTTTTAGATCACAAAGTAAAATCCTATTAATTGCTGTTTACAATAACATTTTCAAAGTTGATGCAGAAAGGTTAATAAAGATAGTCATAGATATAACATTAAAAATATGCATGCTAAAAGAAAGAGGAATTGAAATGGTAACCAGAATTCTAAGATAGCTCCCAAGATTTTCTGCTCCATGGTTTCATGCCCCACACAATCCCCTAGACTGTGAATAGGATGGATTTTATTCCCACAATTATATTGTGTTATATGACACAGTTAGACTTAAATAAGAAAAATTATCTAGGTGGGCCTAATATAATCACAGCGCACTTTAGAAGCAGAGAGTTTTCTCTAGCTGGTGAAAGAAGAGAAAGTCAGAAATCTGAAGCACTGGAAAGATTTAATGCACCTTTTCTGGCTTGAAAATGAGGGGACCACTTGGCAGACTTTAAGAGCTGCGAGCAGCCCCCAGGTGAGAGCCCAAAAAGAAACAAGGACCTCAGTCTTGTAAATACAAGGATCTGAATCATGCCAACAAGAATAAACTTCGAAGCACACTTTTCTCCAGAGCCTCCAGACAAGAACTAAGCCCTATACCTTGATTTCAGCCTTGGGAACCCAGCAACACTGTTCCAGATTTCTAACACACAGAACTGTGAGCTAATAAATCGTGGTGTTTGAAACCACTAAGCTTATGGTAATTGTGATGCCTCAATAGAAAGCTAATACACAGAGGAAACTATTTTAATATTGATTTAAGGTTGAATTGAAGCCATAGAGATTAAACAAACCCCCAAAAAAGGTATCTTATTACAGAAATGATGCAATTCATGATGAGTATATAAAACAGGTATGAATATGAACAGATAACCACAAAATAATCTGGCTCAACATTCATAGTGAAACTACAGTAAATATAAAGATAAATATGTAAAAACACATTAGTAAAAGTAAACTTTAATTCACCTCTTTTAATCCATATTGGATCAAGTAGACAAAAACTAAAGATATAGACAACCTAATAGCATAATTAGTGGAATAGTTCTAATAGATATCCCCTAAAAGAGATGATACAATTTGCTTTTAAGTGATAGTGAGTTGGGGCTTTCATTTTAATTTCCAGTTTTAATGATTTATCAGAAAAAATTATCTGAGTTTGAATAATATATGGCCACTTTATGTGAGTATTATATTATCAAAGTTCAATATGATTACTCCTATTATAAGCATACAAATGTTAATTGAAGTCAATAGTAGAGGTGAAATAACCTTACAAGACAGTAGAAAATGAGAAAGGGGTCTAGAGAGGTCCATGAGGAATCCCAGTAGTTGAACAAAAGAAGAAATGAGTGGTTGAGAAGGTGTTTGCAGAAAGTAGACGAACAATCAGGAACTTAACTTCCTATACAGGGGGAAGTTTTCAGGAATGAGATTGCATGGACAATGTAAAGTGCTGCTGAAAGTTCAAGAAAGATAAGGAATAAAAACAGTTCTATTGGATTTGTTGACAAGGTTATTGATGACCTTAACAGGGAATGTTTCAGTGGAGAATGTGAAGACATGGATAAGGCAACTTTTCCCAGAAATTTGATAACTAACTAAAGGAACAGAGAAATTGGAAGTAGCTGCTGGAGGAGAAAATGGTGTCAAAGGAGAATTTCTTTTAAATAGATGCAGAAGATATGAGCATATCAAATACAGAGAAGATTCATAAAAGAGAGAGTGAATGGAAGGATTTTTTGAGGTGGGACACCATTTTCACTCAAAGCTCCTTCAGTGTCTAGGTGTGAAAGAAATAAACAGTGTTGAAGATTAGAACTAGTACTTGAAGATTAGAACTAGGACTTACAACCAAAATGAAAAGGACACCTTTGAACGTGGTAGATTCAGTTTATTTCAAAGGTCCTTTGGAAGGAATTGAGCAAGAAAGGTATTTTGTTGCATGTTCTTCATTTGCATCAATACCATTGCCATGGTATAATGGTATAATTGGAAAACTGGATTTTAGAATTAGATACAGGTTTGTATTCTCCTACACAATATCCTAGATGTTTCATGTTGGACCAGCCTCTCTGAACTGCAAGTTTCTCCTCTATAAAATGGGGCAGGTAAATTCTAGCTCACAATATTGTGATTAAATTAAGATGACAAACATAAGGTACATAAGACACTGGCTGGCATATAAAAGATGAAGAATACTAAATGTATAGCAACACACACACACACACACACACACACACACACACACACACACACACCCCTAAACTCTTTAGCTATGTTCATGTGCCCTAGTTTTGACCACTACCGTATGTCTGACCTAAATTGTATGGCTAGTATAAATCAATCTGGAAATGATATAACAATTAGGGCCATGATATAGCAAAGACAGACAGAGATTGGCAAATAAACAGCTACAAAACTATCTAACAAGATAGATTAGTAGCTACAGGCAATATTACTAGAAATTCTCCTTATTTAGGCAATTTTTAGAGGGCCTCTGAAAATAGTACTCCAGACGTTTTTGTAATATTTTGCTATTGCTTCACATCTTAATTTTATATTTATATATTATTTTTTGTTTTCGATGTTTCAGCTTCATAGCCATAAGAGCAAGAAATGAATAATCAGATAGAGTTATGATTATTTTAACAGTAAAAATTTTAAAAACACCTTCCATGAAGCCAAAATTTGGAGGAAATTTTGGAAAATGTTTTTAATTACTAGGATTTAAGAATAAACCATACATTTTAAAGATAAATATAGCCAATAATAATATCAAAGGGGCAAAATACTACTATTGTGAAACAGTAAGCGTTATGAAATGAGTCAATCTTCACAAGCACAAGATTAATTACATGTTGAGGACGAGATTCCCCATTCTCTTTGATTAAGGAGTGCCATAGCAAAAGACAAAACTTTGTCACTCATACATATAGAACCATGACCACCAAACAGACTCTCAATAACAATATATTGACATGTACTCATATACAGCTATATGAATTTAAATATGAACCTATAGTAACAAATTGAATTACAAACTCAGTAAGCAGAAAAAGAAGTGTTCATCAAAATTTAGATTTGGTGTAATATTCTGAAAGTCAACAGAACTAGGTCTGAACCTTGACTTCCTAACTTACTAGCTAGCTGTATTAGTCAGGCTTCTCCGAAGAAACTGAACCACCAGAATGTATGTATGTCTATACATAAAAAGAGACTTCGTTTAAAGAGCTGGCTCACACAATTGTGAATGCTCAGTGGGTCCAGAATCTCATGGGGGAGGCTGGCAGGCTAGAGATTCAGGAAAAAGTTAGTTAGAGTCCAGAGGCAATCTGCTGTTGAATCAAAAAGAGTCCATATTGTAGATAAAGCCCAAAGGCAGGCTACTGGCAGGATTCCTTCTTGCTTGGGGAGGGTTGGTATTTTGTTCAGGCCTTCAATTGATTGGATTAGGCACCCACGTTATGGAAGACCATCTACTTTACTCAAATCCACCAGTTTAAATGTAAATGTCATCCAAAAACACCCTCCCTGAAACATGAAGAGTCACGTTTGACCAAGTACCTGGGCACCATGGCTCAGCCCAGTTGACACATAAAATTAGTCATCACACTAGCTGTGCAAGCTTAAGCAAATAAACAGCTCTTTCTGAACCTCGGTCTCTGTATAATTCGGTTAATCACATTTAACTTTTAGAGGTGTTGTGAGATTATGTAAATGTAGTAAGCAATTAACAAATATTAGTGTTCTACATCTACATATTTATGTGTTAAAAAAAATCCCTCAGTTGTGACTGGTGTATTCAAAGTGAAATATAACTGTAAAAATGAAAGAAAAAGCAAACAAAACATGTGTTTTGAATGTGTGTACTCCTCACAGAGTTGATAAAGAACAACACAATAGAGAATATTTTCTTCTTGTTTAAGCTCTGTGCTTACAGTGGACTATATTTATGGTGTTCCTATAACTTGATTTAAGGTTCCACTTAATGTGATGCCCCAAACCAAACCTAGGTATATGTTAATAACCAGTGATACGCACTTTGCCATTCTGGAACAATCATCTGTTTTCAAATTCTTACTTGAGATATGTAAAGCCAGCAGTGTCACTGTTTTAAAAAATGTCTCGCTATCTTGCCCAATCAAAAACCGAGAAATATTAATGACCTTTCATTTGGAAGATTAAAAAAAAATTTTTTTTTAAAAAAGAATTTTTTAAGGATGGATAAAAGCAGCCAGATAAAATAAAAGTTTAAAATCCCTAACCTTTGCTCCAAATTTAACCAAAGTCTCTTTCTGAGGTTTGGGGAAGTTCAGTGTTTCCCCCCAATTATTCTTTATTTTTGCCTCTCTCTGCAGTTTCGGGTTCCAGCTGGAATCAAACAGACCCAAATACCCCAGATGAGGCTGTTCTCATAAGATGTCTAGCCCAGTTTTCAAGACTTGAGAGGTTCAGATAGTTCAGATAAGGTTTAGGATCAGCAGCCAAGTACTTGGATACTTAGCTAAACTGAACCTTCCAAGTTTTGCCCAATATTAGCTCCTATAACTGGAGATAAATATTACCTCTAGTTAACTCTCCATGTCTTAGATCTGGAGTTCACACGATGTTAAGATATTACACATTTGACATTTTGAATGTTGTGGAGATTTTTGTTTTGTAATATTTTAATAAATTAAATTACAGTCAAAAGAGGAAGTAGATAAAAAGTATTTACTGATTCATTTATATTTTCACCAATTGTAAATATTATTTTATACTTAAAGATGAGCAAATTTGGACTTAGAAAATGGGATCACCTAATTCTATGGCACACAGGGGCATGTGATTCAGTCGTCCCTCGTTATCCATAAGGGATTGGTTCCAGGACCCCCACAGATATCAAAATCCATGGATGTCCAAGTCCCTTACGTAAAATGGCTAGTGTAGTATTAGCATATAACCTACTCATATTCCTTTGTATACTTCAAAGCTTCTCTAGATTATTTATAATATCGATTACAATGTGAATGCGATGTAAGTAGTTGTTATACTCTATTGTTTAGGGAATGATGACAAGAAAAAAAAAGTCTTTGCATGCTCAACAGATGCAACCAAAGAAGGCCTAACTACATAGCACACATCAGCAACAATGTAACATTATTTTCGAATATTTTCAATCTATGGTTTGTTGAATCCATAGATACAAAACTCACAGATAGAGAGGCCAACCTTATAGAACTACAATATGCTATTTATCCCCCCAATATCACCAACATGAAAAATAAGTAAATGTTTCAGAATTTAGATGAAAAATCAAAAGCAACTAATTAATTTTTATTTAAAATGAAAAAACAGAAGTAATAGATCAAGATGGTAACTGAGCCGGACACAACTCTCCCCTCCCACTAGAGGTCCCAATAAAATGATAGTAAAGGATAAACCTTTGACAGTGAGGAGCACAGGAAGGGGATAATAGCAGTTAGGGGACTGCCACAAATTTATACAAATCAGAAATAAGATGGAAGGGAGTGGATACACTTAAAACAGAGCTAGAAAGGGGCAGCCCAGAATATACAGGAGGGGGTAACAGTAAGAAGAAAACTGACCTTCCACCCAAATGCACAATGGTTGCAGGCACAGGATCAGCAGGTGCTGAGTCAGTAGTGAGAGAGGGGAGGCCAGTTATATAGGCAATGTTAACGTTGTGATCCGCAGCAACCCTCACTTACATTATCAATGATCTTTCTTTCAAAGCATAGCACTACCCTGAATAATCCCTGTGTGCGACCATCATCTAATTACTGGTCTTATTCAACATGTAGGTATGATTCTCCACTCACAGGTGAAATCTCTGCCTCTATTGTAGGAGGAAGAAAAAGGAATGCAGTAGACCAAGGTCAAGGCAGGAATCACGAAACATAAATCACCCAGAGAAACACATCACGGCTCAAGAGATGAATAGCATTGTCAGATTATTGAAGAGAAACAGTCCTGCTTGTGATAACTTCACTCTAACAGGCTTTGTGACTTATGAGGATTTCCTGAGCAAGCCATTGGCACTTGTTTTGAATGACCTACATCCATGTGAGGCATTGAGAGACACGGGAGCTAAGTTCTTGTGCTGAAGAGGTCAATTAACTACTTAATACTCACACAGATGTCCCTGAGTCTGAATGTCCTCATCTTTAAAATCGGAAAGGGGAATTAGTAGGTAAAGTTCCCCTGAAGCACTCTACAGCCCTAACAATCAATTGTCCTGAGAAAGATGAACAACATTTTTTTTAACTAAATGAAGAGGAAAAAGATATTAGAAACTGAAGGTTATCGAACATGATAATAAGACTGTCAGGAATATTGTTCAAAAGTCTAGCAAGACTAAAAGAGATATTAGGGCAAAAAAAAAATTCTATAGAGGCATAAGTAACCCAAAAACTTAAGTCTAATCATATTTTTTAAGTATCAAGTATGTGCAAGTATTTTTTTTAAGGCTGTGAATATTCGTTACATTCCTGATCCCTACCAACAAATGGAGAAAAAGAGAAAAGCAGAAAGTGATACGTGACCAGGGCTGTGATGGGTTAGAGTGAACTGCTATGGAAGCAGATAGAGAAACACATTTCTGTTGTTTATAAGCTACTCATTCTATAATATTTTGTTATAGCAACCCGATCTAACTAAAACCAGGGTAATGTTCTGGAAAATAAATTTTTCAAGGAAGGAAGACAACAATAGATAGGGTGGAGAGGTGAAGGGGCAGAGAGAGGGAGAGAAATGTCAGAAATGTCAGAAAACAAATTCTTCCTGCTCTGTTAAAAATTAGATGAGGAGAGAGTTTTCCAAGAAAACAAAATATTTCATTACAAGAAATAGCAATACCTAAACAGATCCACTGAAGAAAAGACAAACTCAATAAAAGAAACCAAAAACTGAAAGCTAAGATTGCATTCTGTCGAGATATATGTACAAAAAGATCAATATTTATAAAGTAAAAATTGATGGAATTAAAGGATGAGCAACATAAAAATACTTCAAATTTTGCAAGAAATCTTTTAAAATAGGTCAGAGACAATGCCTGATCTCTGCCACTGCAAGAGGCTTTGAAGGTTGAAGTTCCAAATATCAGACAAAAAAAGTTTAAAAGTACAAAAGGTTTTCCTGGGAACATATTAAACAAAAGAGGGAGAATTCGATGAAACAAGAAACACTGATCAGGACTTAAAGATCTCTTTAACAGACATGAAAAAATTCCTATAAACATATCAAAAAAGCACTAGCAAAAGAAAGATAAAAAGGGTAAAGCACATTAGAAAATCCAAGAGTTAATTCATTGAATAGGGGGAACAATTAACAATTGAGTTTAAATAAATGCCTACATCATATTTATGGAAATATTTTTACTTCATTGATAATAAGAAAGAAGTTGCCAATAAATGAACATAGCTAATATGTGGAAGAAACACATTTTCTTAGTAAAATATTTCAGAAGATCAAGAGGTAATAAATGTGAGAACATTTTGCAGTGCATGAAGTATAACACAGATGTAGAAAGAATACATGTTGTTTGATTCTGAGGTATTTACAGGCTAGGAGTAAAATTTATCTTGTACTGTATGAAAATGTGTGGTGGGAAAAAAGAAAAAAGAAAAAAGAAGAAAAAGACTACATTTTGCAAACCTCAGATAGCACATGATCGATTATCAAATTCAAGTCAAACAACACAGCACATCTGCAATCACTTACAAAGTCAAACTTCATCTGATTAACAGTTATAAGATTGCGAAGCTGGTGTAAGACACTTACTTGTTTACTAAAATAAAACTTACTTTTAAAAACAATCGTAGCATAAAATTGTCCTCAAGTTAAAGTTTAACCAATGGAAACTTTCTTAGATAAAGCATTACCATGACATCTTTGTCTTTCTTATCTAGGCCCTCCTCTTTGTATCAGACTATTTCTCTCCTATCAAGAATAAAGATAAAAAAGAGGGAAGATGGAAGGGAGTGGGGTCCTGACATTTGATTCATTCAACTGTATCTATTAAGCTGCTAATTACATCAAGCCCTTGTCTAGGTGAGGAGAAAGCAGTGAACAAGAGAGGCAAGGTCTCTGCTCTAATGTATCACACATGTTAGTGGGAGAAATAATAAATGAAGAGAGAAAGATACGGTAGGTAGGTATCTAGGTGTAAATAAGAAGGTAAATTAGAGGTAAATACTATGCAAAGAACTGAAATAGAGTCAGTAGGTGACCATTTCAAACACGGTATTCAGGGAAAGCCTCTCTGAAGAAGGGCCAAATCTAAAGTGTAAGAAGGAGCTGGCCTTGTAAAAATTAGAGCAAAATCAATTCTGGTATTAAAAAAAAGTTAATGCAAACTTCCTGCGGTGGGAGAAAATGCAGCCCTTTTAAGGAGAGCGGGGCTGGAGTGTTCCCCGAAGAACAGTGGATAAGTGGGAGGATGGGACGCTCACAGCAGTGTGCTTGAGGAGAGACCACGCAGGATTTTGTAAGCCAGAAAAGGCATTTGGAATTTATTCTAAGAGGGATGGAAAGAATTGCTGGGTTTTTAACAAGAGAGTGGTAGGATTTTATTAAAATTTGATAGAAATGACCCAGTCTGGTGTGTGGGACAGAAACAGAGGCCTTAACACAAAGAAGGAGCTACTCTCAGTGTTCAGATGAGAGATTGTAATGGACTAGGCTGCTGGTAGAGCAGAGAGAGAAAGGGGACAGATTTAGAGTTTTAAAAAGGTATTTAGTAGGAAGTATACCACTTAGTGTAATATGTCAAACTGAGATACTCCAGAAAGGAAATTAAGTCTAGAATATGTTCCAACATCATTTGTCCATAGAGTTTTCTGTCATAGAGCATCTTGCAGAATAGGGTTTAACAGAGAACTATTAAAGATTAAAGAAATTATTCCTCACCATCTAACAGGCATATTGTACAACAGACCAAATTACCAGTTTTCTCACAGTGGCAGGGATTATCAAATTTTGAAGATCCAATGTTTTAGGTTATCCCTGTGTCCAGTTTGGTGGCCCCAAGACCAGATATGTCAAACTGTCAAAATCAGTAAGTATAATAAAAGGGAGGCTGGTGCACATTCATGAGTACCTGTCTTTGCCAGAAACTATACGCTGTATTTTTCCATGTATTTCTAACAATCACCTTGGGAGGTAAGTATTATTACATCCATTTACGAAGTGAGGCTTAGAGAAGTTAAATAACTTACCCAGATTCTAATAACTAATAACAGAGCCAAGATCTAAATTCTGTCTAAATCCACAGTTTAAGTCTTTTCCACTAAGTCCTTGCCTCTTTTTAGCAGAGAGTCTGCAATTTCTATCAAACATTTATACATATTTTGTGTCCACATGATACCAAAGTATTCAATGAAAAAAAGGAATAATCTGGTACACTGTATTTAAGTGTCAGTGTCTTAAAGATAAAACCATATCAACATAGTGAATATTTTATCAAACTTCATTTTAGTTACTAGCGTGCTTGGTGTGTTTTTTTTGAAAAATTTTCAAAGTTTTCCGTCTGATTAGTTAACCAGTAACTCTCTGAGAGTGGTCAGAATAGATGTTGGCCCAGGTATTTTCCCTCCTTCTCAGCCATAAGTATCCCATAAAATCCTTACTTTTACTCCAAAATCCTCACTGCCTTCTTCCTTCCTTCATGAGCCCCCAAGCTGCAAAGCTAGAGGAAGCAGGATTTAAAGTCACTTTAAGAGACAAGCCTGTTGAACTGGCCTTCGATGAACTTTAAATATTTGCTCTTCAAAATTGTTGCCCTGTGTAATACACTGCCCCCTTGAATATGAGGCCATGTCTGCTTCAGCTAGGACTTCTAACCTTCGAAAAATTATGCATAGTGAAGATTCTCATTTAGGATAAGCATTCCTATAGTTCTTGTCTGCATATAGAACATACAAAGTAATAAAGAACAGATAGTGAAAGGTACCCACCTCCTTCTATCCTTTTCATATTTGAAAGAGCCAACAGAGCTCCTGTATGCAAGGATACTATATAAATATTTATTTTTAAGGAAAAGTTGATGGAATCTTGTTAAAAATGTTTGTTCAGATTCAAATGTCTTGTTATGCTCCATTTTCTTAATCCGTAAATACTTGATCCACATTTGTCTTCCCTACCTGAATCATTTCCAAAATCTTTGACTCTAAATTTCTTCTTTATATAACTTCTATCCAGTCACACTGGGAGGCCAAAGGTTAAAACTAACTATTTTTCAAAGAAAAGTTTAAAAAAATAAACTTGTTTTTATGGCTCCCCTTTTCCTAACAAAATAAAACAAACAAACAAAATTGACCTTTTCTCCTGGATTTAAGAAAACTATAAAAGACACTCGGGATGCTCTGAATATGGACTGGATATTAGATGATATTAGGCAATTACTGCTAATTTTATCAGATGTAATAATGGTATTAAGATTAGGAAAGAAATGTCTTTCTTCTTAGAAGTATGAGAAAATATAATGGGTGAAGTGTTATCATATCCCCAAATTACTTTCAAATAATTAATTTAAAAAATGTCTTACACATATACAGAAAATTAAAGGAAACATAGCAAAAATTTTTACTATTGAAGCTAGGTAGTCAGTACACAAATATTAGTTAGAACTAGTAGTTGGCAAGAGCAAGAGTCAATAGTGAGGTGAGTGTATAAAACATGAAATATGTTATTTTACTACTTTTTAAACTTTTCTGTGTGTTTGAAATTTTTGTATCAAAAAGTTGAAAAAATAAAATAAAATGCATTATTACAAAAACAATCTTTGAGTATTTAGAGTGAAAAGAATGTTTATAGTGAATGGTTCATTATGAAAGTAGAGGCAGTACCTCCTAGTGTTAATTATGTGTTTGCCAACGTGGTTACTGACTTGTCTATATGATAGACAGGTAAAAAAGCAAGCAAAAAATATAATTTGGTCAGAATATATTATAGAATTTGAAAACTTCTACTTTATGTGTCTAAGGGGCAAATCAAAAGTTAGTCATACTTAAAACACAGAGGAAATCGACCTCATCACTCTATAGTAAAGGTCAATCTATAAAGTAACGTGCATGCTCATCTTAGAATTTGAACATATACACGTTAAAGAATATTGTTTGTCCCAATGCTTCTCACTGTATTCTTGAATCATCAGGGATCTTGTGAAATGCAAATTATAGGTCACTGGTTCCAGTGAGAACTGGTCATCTTTTTTCCTAACAAACTTCAACAAGGCTATTGCTGATGGTCCATGGACCACAGTTTACAGTAAGGATCCATGTTATGTCAAATAACCAATGAAAGTCAAAATGTAAAAATCATCTATTCTGAAGTTGTGTAAAGATGATACAGTCTTTCCATGCAGAGACTTGTAGATACTCTGTATGTCTATATATTTGAAATCATGAAACCAATACACACAAATAGTTGAGATTTCCCTTTTCATCCAAATGTCTATCAACATGGAATTGCATTCCATTCCTCCTCTCTTTTGATTAACTATATACTATACAAATAGAAGTAAAAAAACAAAAATTTAACTTGAGCATAAGTGCATATAATATTCTAAATGAAAGATAAAAGAATTTGTATTATCCTGAACATTTAGTGAAATTCTTAAAGAAACAATACTTTTAAGGGAATTCTTTAACATTTGCTCTTACACTTTGGAATTCTATTAAATTAAAGATTTAGCAAGATCATAACAGTAAAAATATTTATATGTTTATTAAATGATCTTCACTTATTTGTCCATACTATATTCATGATTTGTTTGATTTTTTTCCAGTAAAATTAGATTTTGACATGCTACCTTTAAATTAAACACACACACACACACACACACACACACACACACAATATTGTGATTAAATTGGAAGCATATTATATATTGCTTGATTTGATGTACCTGAGTGTTTTTGTTCTTGCCGTGACTTAAAGCTCTGGTGGCTATGGTAGATTGTATTTTCCAAATATGGAAACACCTATACAAACATCTATATGTTATCCCATCCACATGCTCTTTTTATAATGTGGCTGACAATCCTCCCACCAAAAAGTGGTATCTATGTTTCCTCCCCTTAAATCTCACAAGCATGGGAGCTTGTAACTGACCAGACCAATGTAATATATCAGAAGTGATGCTATGTGATTTCCAAGACTAGGTCATGAAAAGGCTACATATGCCATCCGGCTCTCCAGATGCTTGCTTTTTGGAACACAGCCACCATGTTTTGAAGAAGTCCAGGACACATGGAGATACCACATGGCTGTTACAACTGACAACTCAGCTAGACCTCCAGCCAGTATCAGCACCAACTATTAAACATGCAAATGCTCAAGTCTTCAGATGCTTTTAGCTCCCAACCCATGAGTCTTCTAGCTGAGACATCAGACAGCATGGAGCAGAGAAAAATCATTTCTTCTGCCCCGTTTGAATTTCTACCCCAAAGAATCTGTGGTAAAATAATAAAAAAAATATTCTGTTTTAACCAAGTAAGTTCTTGGGTAATTTGTTAAACAGCAATAGGTGATTAACATACATTTTGGTACTAGGAAGTAGGGTGCTGCCATAACCAAAAAATGCAAGAGCACCTTAGGAAACGAATAATGAGTAAAACCTGGAATGACTTTGAGGAGAGTGTTTGTGAATATCTAAAGAGTGTTGAACAGACTCTGAACAGAAGCCTGATAATCTTCTACAAGGTTATTGGTGAGGGCAAAAAAGAAATAAGGAAAATCCTATTGAAAAAAGCATAGATACAACTACTCTATTTTACAATCTAAGTACTCATTAAAGGGGGTCAAATATGTGGTTATGTAAGGAGATTTGACTTTGGGAGGTGAACACACAATGTAGACAATGTATTATAGAATTGTACACTTGAAACCTATATAATTTTATTAATCAATGTCACCCCAATAAATCTAATTTTAAAGAAGAAATAAAGATCTTGTGGCTAATGAATTAATAACCATGTTCTTTAAATGTTAGCTATTTAACTTTCACACACTATCTCCCTTACGTTGCTCATCAAAACTTCTTGAAAACAGTTCCTGCTTGTATCTTCCACTCCCACTCCCTTCCACTGCTCAGTAAAGAGGAAGTTCCTTGGCAATTTTACTTCTGTTTTTACACTCTATGCAAATCACACTCTTTGAGTCTCCTCCCAATCGCCATATCCAACAAACTTTAAGTTCTTATCTTATTTTGTATTTAACTCTGTTGCCTATTGATCTTATTACATAACAACATATACATATCATTTTTACATAATTTTTATTCATAACAAAATAATGTATGTGCATTACAAACAAATAATTGAAAACTGTACTGAGGAATAAAACAAAGTTCTCTCCTCGCTATGCCTTTCTCCCACTTAATGGGGGGACCAATGCTTACTGCTGAGGTTCATCATATCAGACAGTTTTCTGTGCATATCTAGCTAAAATTAAAATTCAGTAAATTTCAAATCCAAACTAACGAGCATTTGAGATGAAAAATAAAATATCCTTCACTCTCAATCCTACTCCTCATTTTGATAATCACTTAAAAAAATATATGGGTTTTTTTGGTGGTTATATCCATAATGTTTATATTCATTCATTTATGTATTTATCAATTTAAACTATATATAACTAATACCCTTATCATGAAGGATGAGGCATTTTGCTGACATACTGCTTTCTCATCTCCCTACTCCCACGTTTCAATCTTTAGAAGGCATATTTTTATATATTAAGTGCTTTTAGTTGCTAATCTACATCTTTAAATAAACACAACCTTTTATTTCTTGACTCCTCCATTCAGGCATTATCTCACACTTTATAACATCCGATTTTATATCATTTCTCTTACAACTGAAAGTAACTCATCTTTGTTTTGTCTACAGGCTAATCATCCTCTCCCCACCTTCCCACAAAACCCCAGCATTTACAATAACATAATTGTTTAAATGTCGCTCCCTGCAGATGCAAGTCGTGTGACGGGACACTGAATGGAGACGAATCCTTTGTCATTAAATTTCTGCAAAGCGCACAGAACTAACAAACAGTGAGGGAGAGACAACACACTGCTTTGATGTGTTTATTTTTCTGATGCTATCCTTTCTCCTTATCACTAAGGTCACCTATCTTCTTAATCACATGTTTTATTACAGGAAATTATTTTTCTTCTAGGAATGATTCTTCTTGGAGCCATCTTATTCCCTGTTCTGCTTTTCACAATACATCTACTGCGTAACTGTCATGCTGGAATTATTTTTCCTTTTTCAAAATCTTCTGCAACTTATCTTAGTATTTTACTTGCACCTTGTTCTGAACAACAAAAAATAAAAAATGTAGAAAACCATCTTCTCAGTACTGCGAAGATTGAAAACTAGCATTTAAAATTTTCTTCCCTTAGATTGACTTGTAGAAGAAATCTCAAAAGATAATAATCTTCCAAGTGGTGTTTGAGTAGATTTCTTTTCATGCTGAAATTACAGTGAAAATCGGTCATTTCACATAATAGGCAATATAGGGTAGTTGCAATTTTAGTATTTGGAAAACATTAATATTTTATAAATAATTACATTTTACTTATTACCAGTGTGTGTAATAACAAGATTATTAGTTCATTCAACAAATATTTATCAAGAACTCAGTAAGTTCTTAGCACTGTCCCATACTTGGGGAATATAGCAGTGAAGAAAGCTCTTCATAAAGAGTTTATTCTAGTTGGTGAGGCAGAGACAAAAAATAAACCTACAAACAATTAAATATATAATAGTAAGTCCATTGTTAATTGATGCTAGCAGGATGGACTAGAGACTGCTAAGCAATGGAGGATGGGGATGGAATTTTAGATTGGGTGTGCCTTAGGTGTTGGTGGGGGGTGCACTGGAAAGGTGACTGTTTTTCAGCTTTAACAGTTCCTTCCCTTCATTTTATTTTTTAATTGTTTTTACTTCAAAATAATCACAAAGTTACAGAAAAGTTGGAGCTACAATACAAAGCTTATTTTTTTCAGAACCATTTGAGAGTAAGTTGTTGACTTGATCCATCATTTCCGAATCCTGTAGTGTTTATTTCCTGCAAAACAGGAAGATTCTACTATATAAACACAACACACAATAGATTAAATACATAATCTGTTTTGTGGATCTTACTTTTTTCATTTCTTGAGTTTCTTTGTTGTTTTGTTGTATAAATAGTAATCAAGTCTTTCAAAGAGGATGGTCTATGAGTGGTAAATTTTTCTAAGTCTTCCATATTTAAAAATGTCCTTAGTTTACCTGAACTCTTGATTGATTGTATGGCTGGCATTTAATTCTAGATTCCAAATAATATTCTTCTCAGATCTCATCTTCAAGCATAGAATATCTCTAATGAGAAATTGGAATCCCATTTTTAGAGGCAATAGACGAGGCTTTCAGGGTCTTCTCTTTACCCTTCATAAATCTCTCTACGTGTGATTTTTCTTCTTCATTCATGTGCTCTTCACTCTGTGTGCCCTTTTGAAGCTGAAAATGTACATGTTAATGTGTAAAAAATAAATTTTCTTCCATTATTTCTCTGGTAATTTCTTTAGGATAGTTTCTTCTCTTTCTGAAACTCTTTTTGAAGGATCATATCTTTCCTGGATGGATCCTCTAACACTTTAAAGTTTTTTCTTATGTGTTCCCATTTTTCTTTTAGCTTGAGTTTTTTGATGTTTTTCATTCCAGCATTTCTTGTTAATTTTCTCAATTTCAGACATTGTATTTTAAAATTTCCAACAAATCATTATTGTTCTTCAGTGTCTTTGAAGACATACAGTTAGTTGGCCTGTAAACAACAGGGAGTTGGGGGAACTGACCCTCTATGCAGTCAAAAATTCGCATATCACTTTTGACTGCCTGAAGACTTAACTACCTTTGGTATCCACAGGGGATTGGTTCCAGGATCTCTCCCCCGGCCATGTATACCAAATCCACATATGTTCAAATCCCGTATATAAAATGGCATAGAACAATGCATACAGTTGGCTTTTTGTATCCACAGACTCCCAACTGTGGATCGAAAACAATATAGATATTTACTGAAAAAAATCTCCATATAAGTGAACCCACACAGCTCCAACCCATGTTGTTCAAGGGTCAACTGTATATAAAATTATACTCCATGTCCAGAAATATCTGTTTCTTCCTGTGTTGATTCACTGGTTCATATTGGCACTGTGTGTGTGTTTGTGTGTGTGTGTGTGTGTGTGTGTGTGTGTGTGTGTGTATGATTACTTTTCCTCTAATATGATATTTATCTATTTAAAATCATGAAATGAAAGCTAGTTTACTTGTTCCACTTTGTCAGCCTGGGTTCCCTCTGCCAGCATGCAGTCCCTCTCCCCACTAGGCCTCTTTTCAGTGAGAAGTATAGATTGTGATATCTGAGCCTGCAGACAACTTTCCTTTAAAATGAGTAGAGAGCACACAGCAAGCTAGGCCCACACTAGCTGGGTTTTTTTTCTGGGAATTCCAAACCAATTTCTTTGCAAGCAGTATTAGAAGAGGTGCTAACTTACACAGCTGTTCAGAGAACAAACATCAACCCTGATCTTTAACCACTATTTGCTCCTGAAACTGGACTTTTTATCTCCATGTTGGGAACATTTCAGTGTGATCATCATATGGGATCATGGCTTATATCTCCACGGCAGCCTCTGTGCCTGCACATCTGGGCTGTGCTCCCGCTTCTGTATTTCTTAATATGTCACATATTTTCCATCTCCCAGAAATTCATCAAGGTTAATGGTTTGCGTATGTCTTTGCCTGATTTGAGAACTGCTATAAATTTATTACCCTTGGTACTTTTAAATTTTATTTCAATGGGATTTGTGGAAGGAGAAGAGATATATGAATGTTCAACCTGTCACCTTGAACCAGAAGCCTCACTTCCTCAGTCTTTAAGCCCTCTCCCACAACCTGCTGTCTGCCACTTCTCTGATATTTATTTGTCCCATTAGTGCTGGCTGATTTCTTTTTTACCTTTCCCTGAATGCTGATGTTCCATCCTTGTCTATCTCCTATTTTTCTCCTATTTATTCTCTGTGGATGTCTTCACTCATTCCCATGGACTTAACTCTCACTCTAAGCCAGTGAACTCATTATACATGACCAGACTTCCCCTCTCTCCTGGGCTCCAGTTTTATATTCTCTACTCACTACTGTCATTCATGCTCTAAATAGTAGATCATCTTTATTAATTAACTAATTAACTAGTGAATGCTGAAAAGATCTAGAACTGTTTTTTGTGTGATTTTTTTTAAGGAGAGCACAGCTCACAGTGGCCCATGTGGGGATTGAACCAGCAACCTTGGTGTTATCAGCACCACGCTCTAACCAGTTGAGCTAACTGGCCACCTCTAGAACTGGTTTTAAGATTATTTTTCTACTATGCCATGGCATTTTCCAATTATTTTTCACAAATAATTGGGAATAATTATTGAATATTAATGAATAATTAATAAATTATTTGCTCACCTTGGTGTGAGCTCAATCCTGGGCCCTATGTCCACCAAAATTTTTATATAACCCATTTTCTAATAATACAATGTATTCAAACTTCAAATATCTCTCCCCCACCCTGAAAACTGGAGACTAAAAAACTTGAGGGGAACAAAGAATCACACCAGTTTCCAGTTATAATATTGTAATTCTATTTCTAATTTCAGTTACTATAACCAAACTTCTGTTAAATCAAATTTTTTGAAGCTAAAACACTCAAAGCAAAAGTTTTCACTTACCTAATTGGCTACCAATGCAAGTGTAGATTCAATCCATCTGTCCCTAAGTGGATATGTGTATCTCTGCCAGTTTGCCCTTTGTTTTGGCTTGAAATTACCTTTTTAAGCCTGATTTCCCATAGGAGAAAAGCTAATAACAGGCACTCTTCTAGTCTGAGCATTTCAGCTATAATAACTTTGATACTGGACATAGGTTTTATCCAATTCCACCAGAATGAGGAAAAATTTCAACTTCCCTAAGGTTCCCCACCACTATGGATTCTTTAGATTCAAAAAACCCAAACCAAATAAACAAAAACAAACAAACAAGCAAACAAACAAAAACTAAGATTCTGTGTCCACACAGTACAATTATCTGAGTCCTATTAAAGCGATGTAGCGTGGACAGTGGCAGCTCTTTTTCCAGCTGTAATTATTGGTGGGTCCAGCCAATCTGCCCCTGTATTCAAGGGTTCCAAGAATGACTATTCACATATTCTTCCAATAAAACCATAAAACCCTTCTTAAATTTGAGAAACTGTAGACAAATGGGATTTTCACAGATTTGGAATCATAGGTCAACCTTTCTCTGGATATTGCAAATAGAAACACTTCTTATGCATAAAATAGTAATAATAATAATAATAATAATAATAATAATAATAAAGGTTAATGTGTGTTGAGTGCCAGGCATTACTTTAAAACTCATTACATAGAATATTTCATTTAAGTTTTGCAATAACATTTTGGGTAGGTCTTTTCATTACGCCATAAAGAACTGAGGCTTAGGAAAGTTAAATGTCTTACCCTAGTCATTTCCCCAGCTCATAAATGGTAGAGTTGGGACTTATCCCAGGGTGTCTGATATCAGAGCACACAATTTTAATCAATAGGGAAGGATATCAAACAGATTTCATCTTGTGTGTCAACTTTGATTGACTGATTAATAGTGATTACATGGAGCAGGGTGTTGAAAATCTCAGTCACCAGACTCAGTGTGACAGAGTATCAAAACTGAGCAATAATGTAAAGAGTGAGTGCATTCAAGTTGTGGATCATATTCTAGGTATTTGGCCTCCTAAAAGAAAGAGATAGAGATTGACTGATTATTGACCTGTATATTTATAAACAACTGTCAGAAAAAGCATAGATAGCTTAGGTTAGAGAAATTTACAGAATTGCCAAACATGGCCAGCAATTTGTCTTTATGTTAAGCTAATAATAAAAAACTACCATGATTTGAATTTTTGTTATACTTTACTTTCTTTCTCACACCCCACACAATGGAGTGTTCTTTTTTTTGTTTTTAATGTTGTTGTTGTTTGAAGGAAGTATATGAGAAAGAAAAAGAAGAGACAAAAAAATGCTTAGAAAATTATCACTTGGATGATTGAGTCAATTTTTGTTCAATTCTAAGGAAATTTCAGAAAAAAAAAATAGAGAAGACCTTAATTTTATTTTAGATAATATTAACTTATCTAAATAATTAAGACTTAAATGTGATGGGATCATATTTCTGTGATATTCATTCATATTCCTTTTGTCTCCTGGTATTTCTTGCTTTTCTTTCCCCTCATTTGAGCACATTGTCAGCCCTCTGTTCTTTGACTTAGCGTTGATTTAAGGCAAGTTTTCCTAGTTTTTGTTAAAGAGGTTTTTTGTTTTTTTTAATGTGAACGTAATCTGATTTCTATCTAGACTAGAAAGAGGTGCTCCAGGAGGGAAGGAAGGTCTAATAAGAGCAAAAATCTCCCTGGATCCCAGAGAGAGAGGATCTTGTGCCCTGCTTCCCAGAGGAAAGCCCCAGGGAGACTGGAAGAGCTGAGATATTTTTATGAGCACACACACGCACATACAAAGTACCTGGCTCCTAAGAGAAACCTCCAGGAACCAGAAACTGTCTATGCTTGTTCTCAGAGTTGTTTATAAACATACATGTCAGTAAAAGCTCTCTCTCTCTCTTCTCTCTCTCTCTCTCTCTCAGTTTCTCTAGGTTGACAGGTATTTTGAAAGGGAAACTTCCAGTTTTAGACACCACGGACAGTTTCACCCAGATGTAAATGTCTCAGCACGGCAGAGAGAAGCAGAAAGAGTCCCTGCTTCTATGAGAGACACAAAAGCAGGAAAGTGAGCCTTCACAGCCAAAGGAGGCATGCCTAGGGAACCAAGAACCATCTCAGTAGCAAAACATATGGAGGGATAACCTAGGACTAACTAGAAGGATGAATATCTCATTGGCTATCTCTATGGAAACATGACACAGAGACCACATGGACATCCTCTCCAAAAAGTAGATATATTCAGAGATATATACCCAAGAGAAATGCAAAGGAGGGGAAAACTCAAAATAATGAAACTATTCTACTCCATTGAAACAGTGTTCCAAATAGATAGTAAACTGAATTATATAAAAATTTTAAAGTTATATTCTTTATTCTCAACTTTGTAGACAGAGATTCAACCCCCCTACACCCATTTTTACAATCTAAGAAATGATTGGGAAGATTGGGTGATCTAAGGCAAGATAATTTCTCCCCTCATAGTGGTTGAATACAAGTTATACAAAGAAGTAAAATTAAATTTGAATATTAATCAACTAACCTAAGAAGGTAGATTACAGAGTGTGAAATCATGCTCATGATGAAGAAATGGAGTCCCTGTCACTCAAGGACATTAACATTAGACCAAACAAGGCAATGAAAGGTTTCAATGAGAAACGAGCACAGAAGTTTATTTAATCATGCCTTTCTATTCTATGTGCTATATCCTATACCGTGTCAAATACTTAAGGGCTAATGAAAATATTTTCCAAAGCTAACCTTCCATAAGAAAGAAAGTTTACTTCCTGAGTATAACTGGTTAAATCCATTTGGAGGAATCCTAACTCATGTCACAAGTGTCTACTTAAGGAATCAAAGTAATAAATTATAGAATAAGACCCCTGTGACATGTGCAAATACGCCTGCTCCAGGTGCCAACATACTCACACAGAATAGCTTAACAAGCTCTGTCTACCGAGCCAACGCAGAGAGAAGAGGAACTCAACTGTCAAACATATTTTCAACCTACCAAATTCATGCAGATGATTCCAAATAGTCAGGTCAAAGAAACTAGCCATCCTAACCTAGTTGGAAGGGATTGGTTAGAGCCAGTAAAACTGCTAAATACTCCTTGCTTGCCAGAAAAAGACCAGGAAAAAAAGTGAATTTTTTACGCTCTTAAAAGAGGGACTCTTAATTTTGCTAAACATCTCCAATCACCAAAGAGTCTTAAAATAATAATAATAATAATAATAATAATAATAATAATGTTTTTTCAGGCATGTGAGACATGCCCTTTTCCAAAGGACACAGGAAACTGTTACAGATAACCCAACTTTCTAAGGATGTGAAACCCTGATAATGTACTCAACTGCAAAACAAATGGCTTTGTTGAGACCTGGCTTGAGAGGGCTCATATCTAACTATAACCATGAGATAGAGTCTCCTCCTCCGTAAGCCATGACTTCCAGTGTGATGGGCATTTGGCTAATTCCTAATTGGGTCAGCTTTCTGTTTCACATAGTCCACCCAGGTATTCATACCATGTGCCACATCCGTGTTTGGAAGCTGGATCTGGTGGAACCTCAAATACTTAAAATAGTACTACTTCTCAAACTTTTTTCCTGAAATAATTTTAAGGGCAAAGGAAAAAAAGAATTCTGTAAACAGACCCAAAAGTTTTTATCCACGTTTGGAATTTCTCTGAACACTTTTTTAAAATTTGTTTTGAAAATTCATGTGGATAGCTCATTCTACTTCATAATATTTTTATTTGTCTAAATGTAAGTATAACAGAGAATAAAATTTATGCCTCAGAAAGATGCACTGTATTGATCCTATGATTTCAAGTCCTCATTTAATATATGCAGAATACACACGAGCTTGAAAAACAAGGCTTTGGGGACATTTAAAAGTATTAGAGCTTTAATTACAGTCTTTGAAGAAAGCATGACTAAACATAGGTTGTCATTATAAATGCTACTGATGAGATTGAAAAAATATATATTCATATTTTAAAGTTTAAAATATTAAACAAACTTGTTAAAATTTTTGAAAAAATATGAAACAAGGATCATACAGACCATCCTTGCAATCTGGTATCTTCCTGATTTCCCTTCCAGAAATACCTGCATTTATCCCATGATCCCTTATCTAAGGCTTGTTCTCAGTCAAGAGACAACCATCTCACTCAATAAAACAAATTCTAATGAGTTATAACTGCCAATTAATTAATATATTTAAACTTTAAAATCATACTTATTGTGTGCTTCTGGTTATAAGTCATCCATTTAAATTATTAAATTAAATAAATAAGAAAATAATAAATAAAATCTCATCTTGCAGTGGAAATTTTGTAAATATTTTGGTGTTTATCTTTCTAGGTAGATAAAGATCTAATATTTCACATTCTGTTGTGAATTTTTTTCAAACTGTGTGTTGAACATTTTAACTAGGGCGTGTCAGAATCCGTGTCTTTAGCCAAAGTGTGTCTCTAACTGGGAAAGTCAGCAGATGAGAGATTTGGAAAGAAACATGCCTTTTGGTTGTTCTCAAATTAGATGAGCTATTTCCCCATTAGAGATGTAGATATGACTATTTATGGGGAAAGAGGTTCACTGGAACATAAGATGATGGTGCTAAATTGAGAAAAGTTAGTATCTTTATGGTAAAATAATACAACAGTGATAATGCAAGGATTCAAGACTAAATGACAATGAAGGAAAAGTAATTACAATATTTCTTTATCCTACAATAGCTCTACTTTTCTAATATTGTATGGAAGTTTTTATCATCTTTATGGCTCAGTCCACATCATGACTTCTGTGGACCATAGGAATGTTTTCCTTTATAGTTCTCTTCTTCTATAAGAAAATATTAACGTGATTTTGCTTATTTATCATGCAAAGTAAAAAGAAAATCAGACATGAAAAGTTAAGAACTATATGAGTTCACTCATATGTGGGATGTGAAATTGAAAGCAAAAAAATGAACAAGACAAACAAACAAAAACTCATAGATACAGATAACAGTATGGTGTTTACCAGAGGGAAAGGGGGGGTGAGGGTAGAAAAGAGTAAAAGGGGTATAATATATGGTGACAGAAGGAGATTTGACTTTGGATCATGGATGCCCAGTGCAATGTACAGAGGATGAATTATAGAATTGTACACTTGAAACCTATATAATTTTATTAACCAATGTCCCATCAATAAATTTAATAATTTTTTAAAAGCATTCCCAATACCCAATGTTGATTTAAATTACTTTTATTATAATGTTACTTAAAAGTGTATAAATATGAAACTATGTATGTTTTGTACTTATAGCTTTTATAATATAGACCAAAACATGTGTATGAAGTTAAAAGCAAAGCTGTAAAACAAAAACAAAAAATATATTAAAAATTATATTTTATGATTACATTGGAATAAAGGCAAACATAATCCAGGCTGAATTTCATTACTTTATATCCATTATTATCATATTCATTTTTTTCTGATTTTAACAGAAATTGAAATTAAAATTTTTGAGGGCCCCTAAAAGTATGGTGGGCACTAGTTACTATGCCTATTGGCTGGTGTATAAGCCAGTCCTGCCTATGGTAGTTAAACCCCAATAGCTATATACGCCTTCTTTTAGAATAATAAAACCCCAATTTTCAGCCAGATACTTGGACGTCCAAAATAAAGAGTACAGCCTCCCTTGCAGCTAGGTGTGGCCAGATGTCAAATTTACTCAGTGGAAGGTGAATAGAAGCAATGGACACAATTTCCAGTCTGTGTTCCTTTTTCCTGCAGTTGGGATTCAGCGATGGTAGGGATGAGTCATTCAGACCATGTAAATGGGGGCTAGACTCTAGGGATGCTTGAACAACAAGGCAGTAAGAGCCTGGGTCTCGGAAATCTCAAAAAGCCCTGGTGACTCCCCAGAGCAGAGTCACAATAGCAGCCCAGATTTTATATGAACAAGAAATAAATTTTTATTTAGTTTAAGACCCTGCTATTTTGCATCTCGGCTATATGCAGCTAAACCTCTATTCTTAGTAACAGTATAACCTTTTACAGTGAGGAAACCGAGGCACAGATGTGATTTTTCTCGATATGATTTAGTATAAACTAAAATGTAGCAAAGGTCAACCCTGACCTATCTATATTCAAAACCTATGCTCTATTTACTGCCTTCCCACATTGTCTTCTCCCTTCATAGAAACAAAAAGCCTGAAGAACAAAGCAATTATGAGAGAAAGAAGAGCATAAACTTTATGAAGCAATAAGTGTCATCAAAAGAGAATCCAAACAAAAAGCAAATGGAAAGGAAAAAATAAAACAGATTCAACGTGGATTTTCGCCAGCACCACATGCCTTGACATTTTGAAGTATGACTACTTACAGGAAGCATTAGAAACTTTCCAAGAAAAGAATAGTTCACATAGATGATGGATCTAGTACATTTTGCTTATTTATTAGCTTTAACCGTAACATTATTTACTACTTTTTGGCTCTGATAATGTCTGATTTCCACTGACACAAAGCATCACACTGAGGTGAGAATCCACAAAACATATCTGGAAAAAGCATCTTAGTGAGAAATATTTCCAAATATGGATCTAGTCATTTCCTTCTATCCCTCGGAATATAAGATGATCTCTCCTGAGCATTTTCCTGTCTTACCAATGCATCCATCAGGGTGAACAAGGACTCTGCCTAAACAGTTACTTCTGTTCTTTGAATACACTAAATAGTCTAATTACTAACTGAGTTTCACTTTTTAAAGATGAAGATATTTCATATACAGACCTCAATCTCAGATTTTTTCTTTCAAAATAGCCATCAAAAAAACCCCAAAGTTTTATACTATTCTATAAGAGCCATATTTTATTTAAAAGGGAATCTTTCAATGAGTCTGGGGGTTTTCTTCTATTCGTTGTTCATTAAACAAAATGAAAGAGCACAGACGTCACTTGCTCCCTGGGAATCTCTCAATATATTAGGAAAGACCAGGTCATCTCAGAAGCCTTTAAAAAAAAATCAAGCTTCTCTTTCACAGATATATTCATAGAACGTGAAGCATTTATTTATATTTATTATATCCTCCAATAACAAATGTTTTAAAACCTTCGATTTCTTTTTTAAATTTTGGATACAGCAATACGAGTACCACCAGAAGACTTATCTTTTGATTATGTATTTTTATCTCATAATATCAAAGCTAATCCACAAAGACAGAAAACCACTAACTAAAGTTATATCATTGCCTGTCCTATCAATAAGACTCGCCACAGCCAGAGCTAGATAAAAGAATGTGAGGCAAAGATACTCTTCTCCTCTCTCCAGGAGTAGCCCTCAAAGTGGCATTAATGAAAAACAATTTGTTATGGTGTGGGGGAAAATATTAGAACTTTATTTTTTTATCTTAGCAACAAGAGAGTAATTAAGCTTTATTTATTTGGATCGAGACTATTCCCCTCATTCCGTCGGCATGTCAGAGCCCGCAGCCACATGCAATGAGCAAGGTGTCCGGAAGTAAGAAAGAACTACTTCAAGATATGCCAGGGGTAACAGCAACATGCTGTCTCATGTGCTTGTTTCCAGTGTATTCTATTACGCTGTAGTTTTTGTGGATACAGTTAAATAGACTAGCCAGTTATCATGTTTTAAGTGAATATACCCTCACAAAATGTCAAGTCGATTCAGAAGTTTCTGTAAATAACGCTTGGATTGAAAAAAGCTTGTAATTTAAACATAAGCAAACCAGTAGAGAAATGGTAAAATTAATGTTTTAGCTCCTACTACAAAATTTTTATCAGCCACATTATGTTTTTTTTTTAAATCAACTATTCATGCATAAAAAAAAATTCTGTCTGAAAACTTCAAAATTATCAACAACACTATTTGAAATATGGGTTTACTTTTACTATGTTTAGCAATGAAAAGCCATAAGTTTTATCAATAAACCTTATGTTAAGGGAATATTGCACTTGCAGATGTTAACTCATGATTATAAGAAGATAGTTTTAATGTAAGCATGTAAAATACAACATAATCATTTTTTCAGTAATGTATAAAGCCATACTTTTCTCAAGCCAGCCCTTTATAACATTGTACTAAATTTAATGATAAATACATAGGAGCCACTTCTGTGTTCCTTAGTTACTAGTGAAAGCCACACACCACTGGGGAAACACTTTCTCTTCTTAGTAAAAATGTCTGGTATAATTTATAGAAATCGATATATTGGCGAGCTACAAATATTCCTTTATCAACAAATAGGCTGGGAAGGTACACAGAAAACATTGCTAAAGATTTGGCAAAACAAGCATCAGACCACGTTGTGAAGGATGAGAGATTTGCTATAAGTTGGATGAACGTAGTGATGTTCCCTCATATGTCAGATTCTGTTAGCTGTCAGATTTTGTTTAAATGAAATACACAAAGAACTACTTTTTTAGCAGCTATCAAAGGAAAGATGAAACAGAGAAGGGAGATTCTCAATCGTATAGAAACTCTTTAACGAAACAATGCTCTGTACAACTGTATAATATAATCATTGCTAGAGCCTTGACTCTGCCTTGACTAGAATATAATTGAAAGGACTCAAGGTTAAACTTACAGAGATAACATTGTAGAAGAGAATGCCTCCGGCATCATTCATAGGCCAGGTGTGGTAGCAAAGACGTTAAAGCCAGAGGTGCCCATCATGCTATGGGATGTTAATAGTATGATAAGTTTTATAGAAATAAGACTTCAAAAATAGTGCAATTTTTAGAATATCCTGAATGTGGTAGTAGGTAAAAAAGCAGGACACTCTTTTGCATCTCAAAGTTTTTCTAGTTAGCTCATGGGAAAGTTCTTAAAAGAACTGTTGAACTTAAAGGTAGACCACATTACTTTTAAATGTGTAAAATTTGTCACTGTTTTTAGTATGACAAACATGACTGCACATAGCATCCTCCCAAGAAGGTTTTTAAAAAATATATAAACACATGTAACCTGTCCACTGGATTTAAAGTTGGACATTTCGACAATGAGTATGAGTGACTGCTCTTCAAAATCAAATCCTGCAATGGAAATAGCATTTTGAAAAAGATCTTTGGAAATGTTTCTGCTCTTATAGGATTTTGTTACTAAAATATATAAATGTGTCATCTATTTAAAAAACTTTCCTACATCTTTCCTTTATCTATATGTTTATCAGACTGGAAAACAAACTGTCCAACCTATTTAATAATCTTCCAAACAAAGAATTTTCAGTCAGTTTTGAACTTGTTAAAAATGTTAAAACATAGCACTTTTTTTGTAAATTTGCAAGAACTTAAAGTCTTAGCCAAAAGAAATATACCAAATTCATAAAAAGATTACGTAACTGGAGGATGCTATTTAAAACATGAGTACCTTGATTTTAGAAGTACAAACTGTACTTCCTCCATTTATAGTCACATATCTTCATGAAATATCTTTCTCTACTACAACTATTAAATCTATCCGAAAACTTAGCAGGCATTAAAATTACCAGAAGTACTTTTAATGGAAGAACCACTGCATCACAAAGGGTTAAACCAAGATTCCCAAATGTTAAGAAGTTGACAGTAACTACAGGAAACCCAAACCTGAACAGTCTCTTTAACTGTCAGTGCCTAAATGTTTGTGAAGGTCTGAGGGCTTGCTTCGGTTTATTGGAAATCATTAAAATGGTACACTCTCCCCAGCTGATATTAATAAGGCCACACCATTGTTGCTGCTCCGAGCGCCTCTGTGTAATTCGCTGCTGCCCCCAATTATCTGTGGGTGATCTGCAGGCCTGTGGAGGGGGTTCCACATGGGCAGGCGCTTAATGAACAGACTGGCTTATAAACACAGGCTAATCTCTCCCACATGAGCACCTGAGGAGGATCACAAGTGACAGCTGTTTAAATTTTCAGGGAAATTAATGACCCCTAAAGAGGCAGCGCTTATCAGGCTTGGAGTAGGTTTGATAGAGGAGAGTCACCAAGGGGCAAAATGTTTATAATTGTCCATAAGTGCCTCATTCTATGGCTTCATCTTGGGAACTTTTATTGACATGGTCTCTTCTATTAATGCTTGTATTGGCAGAGTGACTGGGTTCAATCTGGTCCTAATATTGGGCTCCTACGGCCACTAACGAGTGTCTCCCTCAGATCACAAGCCATTTAAAACGATCAGAGCCGTGGTTGGCATCCTGACCACTTAGGGGAAACCCCATCAGACACATACATTGTTTTGGTCCACAAGGCATTTGTAATGCATCAACTCAGCCCCAGAGCTGGGCCTCACAAAGGCAATGGGGAGTAGAACGGCCACAGTGCTAGCTGTCTGGGGAATAGAGCAGGAACAGGTAATTAAGTGCAGATTGGCCAAAGGGCCAGAAGTGACTTTTTAAAAACAGATCTGGAGAGAAACAGCACATGGCAAAACTCACCACCCTCTTCTCCCACTCAGGCCCCCTCCCTACTCTGGTGTTTTATGGCTTTTAGGTATCTTTTATGGCTTTTATGTATCAACAGGACAAGCTACCTTGTTCTCAGTTGGCTTTACATTCCACATACCCCAGGATCACTTAACAGGAAGGGGGTCTCATTTCTAAGGGGGCTTTGCAGAGTCTAGTGTCATGTGAAAGGAGATATAACAGAAAGACAGAGAGACACAGAGACAAAGAGAGATGAGATATAGATATGCTGGTCTGTAAATAGTGTAAAAGTGTGAAGACCCTGGCTAAAGAGAGGAGGAGCTAGCAGAGTAACTAAACAGAAGCATATTGTAAACACCTTCCAGGGCATTAATTTCAGAAGACAGACAGGAATTTTATTAATATTAGAGAAAATGAGATTAAGCTTCTCTTGAGTATTTATAAAACACCATGGGTTTTTTAATGCCATTTTCTTACATGGTTAAATAGCCAAATGTTCTGTGGAGATACATAAATATGTTCAAATTCAGGATCTATGGCAGAGAGGAAAAATTATCCTGCTTGGATAAGATGCTCATATATTTCTCTAGCTGATTTCAGTGGGAGCCTCCTATGTTTAACTGAGATTTAAATTGGCCTCTAGAGTTCTGGAATATCAAGGTATTGACAATGTCACTCAGAAAAAGCAACCTGCTCACTATGATGCATTCCTCTCCCCATGGCGCTCTACGGAAGGTGACGCATTTAACTGCTTTTTTCCATGAAGCAAACATTGATGCCCGGATAAGCCTTTTTTGCAGAAATATTTGGTCTTTTGTGGGGTTTTGCTAGTTATCATAGAACTTACCTAAGAATACTTAAAAATAAATAAATGACTGTCTTAAAATTTGGTCCATTAAAAATGTACATTTTTAAATGAGGAATTCAAAACTAAAAAAAAAAATAGGCTGGTAGCAAATTCGTATACATAAAAAATTTCTCCAGTATTAATATGTTTCATTGAGCTTCTTAATGCTTTTTCTATCTCTAATGAAAATATGTTTCAGGTATATTAGTCAATTACTGTTATATTTGCATTCCTATAAATATTCCTGTAGGCAACAAACTTCATGTGATAAACATTTCCATGTAGGAATGATTATAATTCATCTATATTTGTTATCAAGGGAAGAAGAGTAAGAAAAGTTATTCAAATGTAAGCATAGAAGATTTTGTTATCAGGTAATATTACTATTTTGGTGAAATATTAATGCTTATAAAATGTTCATAGAAAATAATAAATCATATCCTTAAATAACTGCGATTGGGGTTAGCGAGGTTTATACAGTTCTTTGCTTAAAATTCTGTATTTTGAAAAAAGAATTATCTGTTAATTGACAAATCCTAAAAATATTGTGAGTCAAAATTATCAATTTGTTTTATATATTACTCAAAAATCAGTACATAATTAATAAAAACACACCCAAGTCTCTACTCTTCTTTCTCTTGTATCATGGCAAAACAAACAAAACAAAACAAAAACAACAACAACAAAACACTTTATTGCTTTACTCTATTATGTAAATACTAATTTTGAATTTCAAATTTTCCTTTCACAGAAGTCCAAATAAACTTAGAGCTACAGAGATAAGTATCTGTCATGCTCTCAATCTCATTCAGCGGTCCAAAGTGACATTACTCAGTGAAATGTCTTTTTCTGATTAAAAAATAAAAAATATAATAGGTTCTTGCAAATCAATGGCAAGAACAAACAGAAAAACCTTTAATAAAATCAGATTTGTTTAAAGTTTATGTCTGAATATAACATTTGGCTACTTATACTTGATAAAATCATTCTTTATCTATAGTGTCCGATTATATTAGAGTCAATAGAAATGGGGTCTTTCAAAAGATTAGAAAACAATCAGTAACCACAAGATGGCCACGGGGTTTTGAAAATTAATCTGGGGAACGTAATCAATAATGCTGTAAAGTTTTTGTAGGGTATCCGATGGACACGTGTCCCATTTGGGAGACCACCTCAGGGAAGATGTAGATGCCTGATCACTGCACTGTACACCTGAAGCTGAACAATAATGAATGCCAACTATAATATTTTATATATATATATATATATATATATATATGTATATATAGGTATGTATACATTTACAAGAGGCAGAGTACAGCATTGGGAGTGGAGACAGTGGAAATGGGATGGCTCGGTGCGATGTCAGAGAGATAGTGGATGGGGGGAGGGGGGTCCACAGTGTGAGGGATATAAATGATAAACGTCTAAGTATTACTTTGTCTTGTGCACCTAAAACTAATTAAAAAAAATGAGAAGAAAAACAAAAAACAAAAGAACAGAAAGCAAAAGGGACTGCTGGTATATTAGTATCTGACTTCTTAAATTAGTGAAACTCTGGCTAGAGCAGCGACAGGCTACACACCTCTCCTTTGGAAGCCAAAACAATGACAGAAACATGGTTAACCATTTGCTCCTAGAATCCTCATGAATGTTTAAATACCACTGTGGACAAAGAAGAATAACACAGAGCTCTGGGTGGGGGCAGGGAGGTCAAACTTCCAAGATTCAAACCCTGACTCCTCCACTTTGGAGCAAGCTGTTTTTTTCTATGCTTGTTTACTCATTTATAAAATGGGAATAATAAATGTAGCAGGCCAATATTTTATCTGATCGCCAATATTTCTGATTCTCTTCCTGCCAGGTACCTGGTATGACTATACACCTCTGCCTCTTGTAGTGAGACCAGGTGACTTGCTTTGCTCAGGTGTGTCACTTCTGGACAGAAGCATTTAAAAGTTGGTACATAATTCTCCATTATCTATCTTCCCTGATGGAATAATTGTGGAAGTATGAGCCAAGATGGGGTGTCTGGTTCCCTAGTAACTATGATAAAGCCTTCCACCTGCTAATCATAATTGTACATGAAGCGTAAGCGAGAAACAAACTTCGGCTGAGGTCATCTTACACCACTGGATTTAGGGGGTTATCTGTTACCACAGTATAGCCTAGCTTATTCTAATTGATAGACTACAATAATCCTACCTGCCTCATAGTATTTTTGTAAGGATAAAGTGAGTATAAATCACTTAGAAGAATACCTGGAATATTATAAATATTATTATTCAAGAAATATTTATTAAGTACCTACCATGTACTTAAGTACCTACCAAACCATATGCTAGGTGGAAAGAATATAATGTAAAACCAAATGTACCTGTTCACATGATATTGACTATATAGTGGGAAAGACAGTTGTTATTCAAATAATGACACAAATACAAAATTACAACGCTGCAAACTGGAATCTCTAAGACAGCACAGGAAAGTATATGAGATAATTGACCAAGGCAGGGAGATCAGCAAAGGCTCTCTTAAGGAAGTGCCGAATTAGTTTAGATCTGGAGGATACAGAGGGATGATAATGGGGAAAGTTGGGAAGAAAGGAAGATGTGTGACGACCTGCGGTGGTGAGCTGTATGGTACCTAAAAGACACTAAAAGTCTCCAGCTGGAGTCATGACTAAGGGAAAAAGAAGTACAAGATTAGGATAGAGTATTTGGTAGAGGCCAAACTTTGTGGGCTAGCAAAGATTTTAGTCCTTATCTAAAGAAAAGAAAACAAAAAAGTGATGGGAAGCTATTGAATATTTTAAATGGGAGAGGATTATAGTTTGAAAAGATCATTCAGGCTGAAAAATAGAGAGCGGGTTACAAAGAGTTATGAGGAGGCATGGTGGATACAAATGTTAACCAGCTAAGAGGCTATGCAACAGCTAATGACAGCTTGTAAGAGGATGATGGTAATAGTGGTGGTGGAGAATGGAAACAAATAGGTTAGTTGACTTTTTAAAAACAGACCTACCCACCTAATCTAGTGTAAGTAAAAAAAAAAGATATAGCTCAAGGTATTAAGTATCTAATAGCAGTTTTAGAAGGGTCAAAACACCAAGCTGGAATGCTCCACAGCCAGAAATAATGCAACAAAGAGAAACAACCACATAAAACTGACTGCTCTAGTGGAAGCCTCATGGCCTCCAAGTTGCACAGACAGTACAACTACTGCCACAGCTACTCCAGAAAAACTAATCATCTCCACAACTGGGCTTGCTAGATCTGAGCTGCTCATGTGTGGCTGCCACTTCTCATTGCTCTTGTCTATCTTACAAAATTCACATGAATGCATCTGTCTCAGAAAGCCTCAGTCTCACAAGAAACCTTAGTTACAAAGAAAAGTAAATTTTATCTTTTGCTTTTCACCCTTGAAAGTACCATGAAGGCATACTTAATGAGAATAGATCAGATAATGAGTGAATCAGACTGAAATATTTGTCACAAAAAAATGGAAATAAATTGGAATTTTTGATGGATTGTATATAAAAGACAAAGGTGAAAAACGTATCAAAAACAACTCCTAGATTCTTTGCTTCCCAACTTGATGGATGATAGATGCTGTCCACTGAATTTGACTTGAGAGTCCTGAACATAAGTCTGGTACCAGACACACAGAAATTGAAGCACCTTTGAGCAGCCAAGAGATGTCAAATAGACAGTTGGATATGCAAGAGAAGGTCTTGCTGGAGATAAATTTATGAGTCATCTGGTGATAATTAAAGTCATGTTGTATTAGTTTTCCATTGCCGCATCACAATTTACCACAATTTAACAGCTTAAAACAACACCCATCTATTATGTCAGTTTCCATGAGTCAGGAGTCCAGCCAGGGATAAACTTGGTCCCCTGCTCAGGGTTTCCTAAGGCTGCAAAGTGTCATCCAGGACTGCAATATAATCTGAGGTGGAGGGTCCTCTTCTAAACTCACTGGTTGTTGGCAAAATTTAGTTCTTTGCAATAGCAATCATGAGACTAAAGCCCTCAGCTCCTAGAGGCCACCCACCATTGCCTGCAATGTGACCGACTCCAGAACATGGCTTTTACAAGGCCAATAAGAGAGCTCTGAATCGCCCTCATTTTGATTCTCTCTCACTTTGAATCTCTAGACCCTCTCTGAAAGGGTCCATCTTATTTGGTCAGGCCTGACCAGGATAACATCCCTTTTCATTAACAAAAGTCAGCTTACTAGGAAACCTAAATTATATATGCAAAATCCTTTCATCTTTGCCATTTAACATAACTTAATCATAGGGGTGAAATCCTTCCATCATGTTCACAATTCCCACCTACACTAAGGGGTAAGGACTAGAACATGTATATACTAAGAGGTGGGAATCTTGGGAACCATCTTGGACTTCTGCTTACCACACATGTCCAAAGGTGAGATATCCCAGGGAGAAAGCATAGAGTGAGAAAAGAATAGCTTTTCGGAAAACGACCTTAAAGATTTCCAATATTTAATGATGTAATAGAAGTATCTAACATTGGGATAGAGAAGTAGAAGCTCTGTTAGTTGTACTGTTCTCATAATTGAAATTCCAATATGTTTAACCATAAGACATCAAGTATTTGAAAGAATTGTCTATTTCAGACTTTGAACCCTAATACAGAAGTTTGATGTGACCTGAAAGGATTACTAATATTTTAGACTCATAATACAGTAAAGTTTCTAAATAAAGTAAAACTTAGAAATGACCTAGTAAAACCTCCTTATTCTCCCAATGAAGATAGGGATTTTGCCCAAGTCATTTAGCCAGTGAATAGCTGAACCACAGATCTCCTGACTCTGAAATCAGTATTGTGTTTTTGGTTTTTTTTCTTTAACTATTAAGTCTGTCCCATGAGATTAAGATCGGTCATGATGGTTTATGCAGAAAATTATAGTCAATAAAATTAAAGTTAAGATTCACAATTCGATTCCTCATTTTATCCATATCTTAGGATATAGCAAGGAAGCCTGAGGATGATCCACGTCTTCAAAAGACAGTCCTCTTTGTTGGGGGGAAACGGGTGAAGGTGGGTGGTCAAAGTGTACAAACTTCCAGTTATAGGATGACTAAGCTCTGGAGAGCTAAAGTACATCATGGTAACGCTAGTTAATATTACTGTATTGTATACTTGAATGTTGCTAAGAGAATAGATATGAAAAGTTCTCACCACACGCACAAAAAGAGAACTATGTGAGGTGATGGATGTGTTAACTAACCTTATTGTGGTGATCATTTTGCAATATACACACACCGTGTTTCCCCCAAAATAAGACCGGGTCTTATATTCATTTTCGCTCCACAAGATGCACTAGGGCTTATGTTCAGGGATGCCATCCTGAAAAATCATGCTAGGACTTATTTCCCAGTTAGGTCTTATTTTCAGGGAAACATGTTATATCAAAACATCACGTCGTACAACTTAAACTTACACAGTGTTATATGTCAATTATATCTCAATGAAGCTGGAAAAAAAAGACAATCCTCAAAAATCCCTTCACTTGTCTTACCAATTACAATTTCAAACAGCATACAAGAGGTCAGACAAATGTGTTATTAAACCATCTTGGAGAATTGCTACATGCTCTAAATTGATGCTTTGATCTTTCTTCTTACTGTTCCAGGAAGTTTTCCTCAATAATTTCCTTTACATAACCTATCTAGACGGCCATAAACACAAGTTAATATTATATTATTTGCTTCTGTGGCAAGCATATTGCCTTCATTTCTGCTGAAAACACATGAACTATGTTATAAATTCCCATTACAAGCATATTGTATCCATTCCTTGTCAAACACTTGAACTATTTGGTTCATTGGCTTGGGAACAGACAATAATAGATTGAGTCCAGTCTCTATTACATAACAACTGTGTGATTTTTGAGCAAGTTGCTTCTCTGATTCACCAATTTACCTGTTCAATACCTACAAGAGTACAGTAAGTCCTCAACATCATAGACAGGTTCTGCGACTTTAAGCAAAATGACCAGTTTTACCACAGGCTAATTGATATAAGCAAGAGTCAAGTTTCAATGGTATTCATCAACATTAAAATGAAATGATGTTAAATGAAGCAATGTTATTTGAGGAACTGCTATACCTAACTCATAATATTTTTATGATAACCCAATGAGGTAACAGATGTAATGTACCCCACAAAGTACATCATAGATTCTCAATGTGTTAGCCAATTTCTTCCATTGTTTCTTGGTTCTTTCGTGGGTAGCTCTTCCCTTTCATCATACTTGTAGATTTTTAATAAGTAATGGAGCCATCCTGTCTTTGTTTGCATTATATATCCTTTGGCTTTCATACAAACCATCCCATTTTTCTTTAAATAAGAACCAGATCTTTTATTGAGTCTGAATTAGTAGTTATCAGCCTTTATTAAAATTCTATACATCTGAGAAACATTATATATTCCCATCAATAACTATTGAGATTCTCACCTGAGGGTGGGATTTTGGTATAGAAAAGCAGATGAGAAGATCCTAAAAGGGAAAGCAATGTGTAGTTTGAAAAGTCCTTCAGATGACTCAGAGATCTACCCCCCCAAGTATGAGCTGCCACTATCCCTTTCCCTCTTCCTCCCTGAAATCTGCAGGTACTGTTAGTAAACAGTACTGTGTATTTTTGAGAGTAAAATAAAATCCAGAGTACTTTTTCTTCTTTGTCACCAATCATCACTCACCAACAATCCTTTGTTTCTATTAAAATTGGTCTAAGCTTTATTCTTTTTCTATATTCAATCTTACAATGGCCTGACCTCATTTGCTTTTTGAGCCAGGCAGATTTATTTTTCTCTTTCTTTAATCAATGTCTTCAGTTTAAGCTTAATGTTTATTTTATGTTCTTTGTATTCAAAATGTTCATCTTCAGTCAAACTTGTTGTGACAATAACTGTAATTATTACATTTTATTTTTCAGCCCTTTGGTATCACTTTCTTATGTAATGCACTTGCTGGCAAAGGCATGTTTCAGTTGTTCTTCATTAATTCTGATTCTTATTTGCAAATTAAGTTTACTCACACTGTCTAGAGCTTGGTCATGAGATACAGCAGCCTTAGTATGATACCTCTTCACTTTACTGTTCTAAAGAAGTGTGTGTTAGATATTTAACAGGCTTCATTCAGTCACAACAGTTTGAATTCCCACTCAAAATGGCTTTACCCATATGAATTTAGTGGTTCATGAGATCTGAGAAGCTCAGAGACTTGAAAGAGCCAAAGGGAATGATGACAGCTCTGAGATTTTCAGTGACTAGAACTAATACCTCATGCCTCTTGCACTCTCCCTTCTTTACCTACCCATCTCTCATCTTTTCTTGTCTTTGAATGGCTTTACTCTTACCCATCAGAATCAGTGTCATCTCAGCCTCTGATTCACCTCCTACAAGCTCCATGACCCAGATGCAATGCACCTTCATATGCAGCTCCATACGGAACAATTCCCAGGAGGCCTCTAATTGGCTCAGGGTGGGTCACTTGCCCTCCTTTGGACTAAATCATGTTAGATTGGAAAATGCAGCAATACCATTGGGTATGTGTTCACCCTTGTGGATGCAAGGCAGAGTACCACAAAAGGAAAGCCTACAGAATTATTTGGTTATAAGTGGAGAGAATAAATTCTCAAAGGAAGGAGGAACTACACTGGACAAACATTATCATGTCCACCACGGATATTAATCATATATGTGGAAGTTAATCCTTGCATTGTATGACATGAGGCCTTCAACTTCTCTGCCAGGAAGAACTAGAGAAAAGGATACTGAGCTAAAAGATAGTTTTAGTTTACATTTTATTTCCTCAAGGAAACAATTTCCACTTGGTTACAGTCAAGAAAAGAGTGTAGGTGTTTTCCATATCAAAACAGAGTTTAATTCAAAGTTATATTAAGGTGAATTTCCCTTAAAGAAATGACTAGTGGTCAAATATAGTCTCATTGACAAGGTAACGAGAAACCTATGCACAAACACCACTGTGATTTGATAGAAGCTTGTGCTTTGACATAGAGGCCAGATCCAAGGGAGGCTGAGAGTCCTACGAGTATTACGAGTTTGGAAACAGCGGCACTCAGCAAATAACTCACTGCAGATTAAAATTAGCTTCTCCATCAATGTTGTGAGAGCAAAAATATGAAATGTTTTGATTCTTAGATGACTAGGTACAGCCAGACTTATCCTTTCCACATCCCAATGCTACAAGATGTTGAGAATAACATTAACAAGATAACTAAACAGCTCTTGTGCTGTGAATTCAGTAGAGTGACTGTGGGGACAGAGCCAGGAGTGCAGTTTCCAGGCTCTCGGTCTCACGTGGAAAGGTGCTAGGTCAGGTAGTAAATGGCCATCAACTGTGATTGGATGGCCATCAGCTGTGGCTCATTGGCTGTCAGCTGTAATCAGTGAGCCATTGGTCACTAATATAACTGCTGTGGCTACGCTAACAGAAAAATGGAGGGCTAGCAAGAAGATGGTGGCTGAGCTAGCAAGCATGGTTGCAGTTAGCATGGCGGATTGCAGCTAGCAAGTGGGATTGCTTGGTTGGCAAAAAAGTGGACAGCAGGTTGCAGGTCGTGTGGATCCTGTTTCCTGTGTCTCCAACCCACCGCCAGTCTCCCCTACCTATGGCTCCGTGGGTGTTCCTTTTTGGCCTCACCATGTCCTGCCTGCATTCTTATGTGGGGAGCGGGACCAGAGACCCCACCTGATGCCCTGCATGACAATGACCTAATCCTGGCTACACCAAGTGTCGTCCACAGACTGGCAGCATTGACATTACCTGAGAACTTGTTAAGAAATGCAGAATCTCAGGCCCTGTAGACAAGATTCCCAAAGACATTAAAATTTTGAGAAGCACTAACATAGAGTAAACCTATGAAAGTATCAACTCAAAGGCAGCCTAGGTTATTATGTCAAACAATCTAGACTAACTGTAAATACTGGGAAACGGCTTTGGCCAGCCTGACAAAAAACCATCAGAAGAAGAGCATTTTCTAAGATAGACTGCAGGTCTCAAAAGGCAGAGTTCTAAACAGAAACAATTCTCCCCCCACCCCCCAGAAAATAACAGTGGTCATTATTACTAAGATAGCATTTATATGGGGACATACCTACAAACTGAAATGGGGAACTTCAGTAACAGTATTTTTTGAATGGGAAGCTCAATTCCTGTATGTGCCTGTGGACACTTTCTCACATGCTTGCACACTTGGGCTTGTCGTCAGTGTGTCTGTGACATTTCTGCAATGTTCTGATCGCCTCTGCCATCCCCATCTCCTATATGCTCTCCACAACTGACATCTCAGGGCACAACTTTCCCTTCAATTTCCGCAAGGAGGAAATAAAGACAAGGATACCTAGCTAAATAACACTGCTTCAATTTTTACTTTGTTACAATCCGGTAACAAGTGTAGGTGTTTTCTAAATCGAAAACACTTTAACTGACTATAATTTAAATCAAACTTATGATAAATGAAGTAAATTTCCCTTCAAGTAATGACTAGTGAACAATCATCTTTAAAATATTATGCTCTCTTATCTTAAAACATTTTTAAAAAATCTTTTTTTGCTTTATTCATCTTTGAAGACCAAGAAAATGAAAAACAACTGAGTTTTCCTATCATGTTTCCCCAAAAAATAAGTGGAAAATAAGCCCTAGCATTATTTTTCAGGATGACATCCCCTGAATATAAGCCCTAATGCATCTTTTGAAGCAAAACTTAATATAAGACTTGGTCTTATTTTCAGGGACACACAGTATTTCATCCTCTCTCTCTACCAAGCACTTATTTCAAACTTGCACATCTGTTCAAATCTAAACTGGGGTCCAAATACACTAGCATTAAAATACATTGATAATTGCAATATTAAAATAGAATTTTTGTCATTTATTTTTTAATTAACATATATTTGCCAAACTTCCTCAGACATCTATAATTAAAAGAAAAGGCTACATAGACTGAATGAAAAGAGAAACTGTCCCTAGTTATAAATATTTTACAATACACCTTAACAAATTCATTTATCATAAAGATTCTATCAAAAAGCCAACAGGTTTTTAGGCACCTAGCCCTGTCCAACTTGCTAACTAATCCCTGGCCTGAACAGGTGGTGCTATTGCCGTAGGCAAAGCCATAATATATGATATTGCATATTAGTCAGTATGTAGTACTCCATAAAGTTGGCAGAAATTTCAGGTAGAAACAAAGAACCATAATTTACTTCCATCAACACCCAAGGAAATGAAATTTGGCCACCATGAAACAAGTCTGGGCTCTTGCCAGTCTGTCATATTAAGCTGTAATTGACCTGTGGAATAAAGATCTAATAGGAAGGAACACACACATGTAAGTACAGACAGGATGATTTTATAAGATTGCAACCTTGTGGCTGCCCTCTAAATGAGGTTCAGAGCTAAGTGGATTGTATCTGTCAGAATAACCACTGGTGGTGGGAGAAATTAAAAGAATATAAGCCTTGCGGTGGTTGGTTAGCTCAGTTGGTTAGAGCGTGGTGCTGGTAACACCAAGGTTGCTGGTTTGATCCCTACATGGGCCACTATGAGCTGCACCCTCCATAAAAAGCAAACAAACGAAAAAAAAAAAAAACATAAGCCTTTTGGTATGTAAATAACTTCTCTTCCTTCATGGTTGTTAGAGAGCCATAGTCTAACAACAGAGAATAAGGATCTGGTCCAGAATCCTTTTTTATAACTGGCAAGCAATGTAGTTCACAGATGGGGGCATTGCCACTTCTCTCACACCTTTATGTAGTAACAGCTGAGCTGATGCATTCTGCACCTGCCACAGCTTCTGGAGAAGTTTCAGAGGAAGGCCAAAGCACATTAAATTATAGCTGACTAGCCAGAAGAAAATGAACATTATTATATCTTTGATGGGAAGAAAATAATATCCCATTGAGACTTGTCAATTGTTGACACATGGTTGTTTCTTTAATGCCTATAGTTTATAGAAGAAAACAATGAAAAGTCATAGTAGTCTTCTTGAGAATGGAGACCAAGTTTAGCAATGGTTGATTGTTTTTCGCTTGCTCTTTTTGTTGTTCTTAACCAATGATTTTGGTAAAATTCAATACCAATATACTAAAATAAAATATATTAATCCCATCACCCAAAGATAACTACTTTGTGTTGGACAACTTTGTAAACTTTTTATCTATGCATAGATTTTTTTAAGTGAATCATACTATACATAGTATATTATAATACAATTTTTAATATTTAGTGGTATACATCTATAATATTTCAATGGCTGCCTAATACACCATCGAGTAGAGTATAACTTATCTAAGTAATCACCTATGTGATGAACAGTCAGTTCATTTCTGATTACTTACTATCATAAATGACTTGCTTGTACTTATAGCTTTGTACTCTGTCTGAGGGGTGAAATGATTGAGGTAAAAAGAATGCATATTTCAAGGTAGAAGTAGGTTTTGAGGGAAACCTTTCCTTATCACTATATAAATTGCTTTTCATGGCCCTGGAGATGGGTTGCTCTCAACCAGTGGTGACCAGGATGGGCTGAAGTAATAAAACAGATTCATAGTGCATTTGGAGGGTCTCAGATGAAGGGTTTCACTGATATTTCTACTCACCCGTTTTGAATCCTATGCTCTTAAAATGATTTAGGGAAAATCCAAGTAGTCTCCCTTAACTTTGAAGACTGTCTGAAGGTATTCTCATGCAGTACCAGCTAGATAATTTGAGGCTCCCTGCAAAATGGAAATGAGGAACTCTTTTGCTAAAAAATTCTTGAGACTGCCAAGAGAACAACAGTAGAGAATTGAACCAAGCACAGGCCCTCTGCAACTGCACAAGTCTCAAGTGCAGAAAATGGCCCTGGACTCACGCTCACCCAGGACTTACCTACGTGTCCGTGTGGTCATATACTGCCAGTTGTCAGACCTACTGTTTCATATCTCAGAAGTTCATATTCTTGAACTCTTTATGCAACTGCTGATGTAACCATTTGTTACTTCCCATTAATTCTATCCCACCACACTTTCCTTACACTTCGTATAGGGAAAACCACCACTCTAATTCTATAAACAAATAATGTCCTCATCTGTCAGTGAACAGTTTAACTTTACAGCAAACACACTTAACCCAGTAAAGATGAAGCTTCCATAAAAATAACATTGAAACACAAACCTTATTCACTAATGCTATTTTCCACACCCTGAAAGTTTGTGTATGTTTGTAAGTACATGTTTTAAATCAACAAACAGAGCATACTTTAAAAAACAAAAAGTTTTTAATTTAAAAAGTCCTAGTCTGTGTGTTCACATTGAATTAAAGAAATCAACACAAAACTAAAGGAACTCAGGCAATGGTCTGAAATTCAGCAGCCAAGAGACATTTTATATGCAATGCCCATTTTTCTATTGCTTTTGGCTTGGTTTCCATGGAAATGTATATTTGCTGCAAGCCAATTTTTTTTTTTTTTTTTGTGGTCTTAGCTACAGGGGAAAAAAGTAGAAACAAATGCAGAGAGGTAGTCAGAAGAAATGTTGATTTAAAATATGGGTGAGGACCATGAAGCCTTGGAAAGTGAATGAAATTCTGACTGGCCCACCAAGTCCTCAATACTCTGTGAGTAAACCAGTTTCTGAATATGGGTACATTAACTTAAGAAAGACAGAAAATATGTTTACATTAGCACCAATATATTAAAACAGGCTTTAGGGATAATCTTGGCCTTTGATTATTTGTTCATTAAACAGACCTATATTTGGTGTCTACTATATACTAGACACCATGTTATATGCCAGTGTTACAGGAGAATTTTGTTTATCTGTGTCTGGCAAAAAAGTTAAAGAATGTTAACTTATACAGCATTCAACTAACAGTTATAGGGCATCTCCTCAGTGTTAAACTCAGGAGAATACAAAGACAAATATAAAAACAAGTAAGATTGTTCCTATGGGGTATAAAATGGAATGGTAGAGATGTAGAACACTCATAATGATTACAAGTTAATGCAATAGGATAAGGCTCCACTGAACAGCCTGTAAGTTTCCATAAGTACATTCCATACAATTTAATGCAAAATACAAAAGTATTCTAAATTGTGTTTTAATCATAGCAGGCAAAAAATGAAATAACAGCGTCGTGTGAATAATATAAGAGAAAATGAGAGAATGAGGGGGTAGATGAATAATTTAGGGGAAAAAGAAAAGAAAACAAGAGGGTAAAAAATTCTAGGAGAAGGGCAGAGGAGAAAAACAAGGAGAAAATGACTAAGATAAACTATCATGAAGAACCAGAAATAATAGCGTCCACCTCCTCAAGAAGGAGAGAAATGAAAAAAAATGGAAGTTTGTGAAATAGCACTAGAACAAAGACAGGATAATAAGCTTATTCTATAATTTCCTGGGTCCACTGTGTAACTGATTGAATTAGGACCAATCCACAGGGAAGGACATCTGTAGAAATGCTCTCCAGTTCTTGGAAGGCGATGGTCCCATATTGGAGCATGTAGAATGATGGCACATAGAACAGGCAGCACGCAGGATATACAATCTAAAGACTGCATCCCTTATAACTGTCAACTTTTGTGCCTTTGTTTTATCTAAGGGAAGTAATTGGTCCAAAGAGTGATTTAGAATAAAATCTGTATCAAAATTTTCCTATTAGGATTTTCTTTTTATTAACAGAAGCAAACTTGAAACATAGCCTTCATTATTTAAAATCAAATCAAATACCCAATAGTTTTATGATAAGCACCATCATAGCTGTCCTAGATATAGTGAAGTACTTGTCCGTGGACCAAGTAGTTACCAAGGAGATTGAAGCAATAAATATCATTTGTTAAAGATGCCAAGATTTCTTATGAAATATGATATTGGCAGACAGCTCATTTTGGATTGTTATTTGGGTTTCAATTTAAAACCGTGTTAGCAACAGATCTCTACAATTTATATCTAAATACTCCCTACTCAGATGCTTCAAGAATATGTGTTCACACCATTATCAAAAAAACCACTGCCTCAATAGAAAGAACTACTCCTCAAACAAGAAAAATCAAACAAGCCAATGATGAGTCAGACTTTCTTTATAAATGTATGTTAACCAGGATAGAGATTTAAATACTAACAAATTATGTTTTATCACTATGTTGCTTAGCTGTAAACTCATAACTAGGCATACACTGCAGAGATTCAAATATGGTGGTGGGTTTTTTCCAATTTTTGACTTTGTATTTTAAAATAACTTAACACTGCTATTCTCTGAATGAGAAGAAGGTAAACCCTAAGGTCACAGACTATTACGGTAATTACAGCCTATCACACAATGTGGTTATCTTTCCTACTTATACCAGCCACACACATATCACCACGGCTACCACCATCACCACCCTTTGCTAGTCTTAGTTTCTCTTTGGTTCACAGTAGAGTAGCTTCCTATAAAATATATCATTAATACTCAATGTTTTCACTGAAATAAAGTTTTGTTCTGTGACAAACTAAATTCTGTCATTTATAACACACTTCAAGAGCTCTGGATGAGTCTACCACAATTGGACTCTGAATGCAACTTCAAATTGTTCCATCTTGGGAGAGCAGAAAATGTGAACACTGGGGTGTGTATCTGATCTTGGACCAAAGCAAACGAGATCTTTTGCCACATTCAGACAGCAGTCCACAGGGCCACTGACCTGCGGACTGCAGGAAAAAAAAAAAATCTCCCAGAGCATCTTTTATCGAAACACAGAACTGAAATGGAAAGTTTGTCACCCCACATGTACACATGAATGTGTCTACCATAGTGGCTTTCCTGTAAATCAGGTGGTCATGACATCAAGTGATTGTGACACCATATTAGAAGTGCTGTGCCTTTGAGTCTGTTGGCTTTGTGCTCACATCTGATACAGGAACTTATCTCTGTTAAACCATTTTTATTCCCAGATGCCCACCAATTGTTTAATGGATGTCCAGTTATTCAAACATGCTATAGAATACCTTCTTTTTTTCTCCTCCTAGAATTCAAACTACTTTGGTTTAAATCCTCCCCTTATTATTGTCATTGGATCCAAAAACACAAACCTTTTAAACATAGGAAGAGAGGGGTGAGCTGGAGGGTGGAAGTCTGGGAGAGGCTCCTTTCTTGGTAATCTCCGCTGACATGTCAAGATTCTTGGAGGCTGTGCAGCTTAAATTTTGGAAATAACACTTGGGCTCTTCTCCTTTGTGATGATGACTTGAGGCATTAACTGTAGAGATCCTTCACTCTGGAAAATATCCCTAGCGTTTCTGAAAGAGAGAGGGTTTATGAAAGTGAGTAGTTCTGTTTTACTCTCTCTCGACCCATAATGCAGAAAATTCTCATGTCTGGTTTGCAAATTGCATTTACTGAATTTCTGTGGCAGCCTGTCAGACAAAGAAAAAAGGGGTTTTGTAAACTGAGATTAACTAAATAGTGTGGTCTAATCCCGCCTAGTTTGTGTTTATGCATGCTTCGCTGTGGGATTTACAGCCTTAGCTCATGGAAAGAGAGAGTAAATGCAGTGAACGCAAAGAATCCAGGCTTTGTGTTTCTGGAATTAGCATCAGGTTCAGGTGGTAATCCATTGGAAGAGTTACCTGAAAACAAGATACAGAAATAGAGAAAGGTACAAAAAAAAATCAAACTTCCTCTTGGCTTTCACAAAGACCCATTTAAAATTATCTCAGAAAAGAAAAAGCAACGTCCTTACATATGATTACTATAAGAATAGACACACTGATGGATTTTTTTGATAGGAAGTAGCTCACAGTCTTGTTCTTTCCCTACAATGTCTTCCTCCCTTTGTGATCCTAGGTTCCTGCCAGCAGAAGCATCAACCCAGTGTTAGAGGTCTTTTCTTTTTTCTCTGCCATGCATCTGGAAGATTCTTGTACTTATAACCCATCAGGCTTGTCAGTGAAGAGATGGCAGTAATTGACAGAGGGCAGTGACTGTGTCCCGAAAGGTTAAGAGTAGAATGTAAGCTATGTCTAAAATGTTCTCACCACATCTATTCTGCCTTATTAAGCTATTTCAAAGACTGCATTCATTCTTCTCCACTCCAGATCAAGTTGACTGATAAGGAGCTTTTATTATTTCTTCTCACCTGGATAAGAAAGGGTCTACTTGCTATAAGAGGCCCTTTTGTTAGACTGGTATATGTCCTTTGTGTTCATGTTTTCTTTTGGTCCTTCATTGCTTCCTGGACTTTATGAGCTTTCACCTTGGGAGATCTGAGGGAAGCTGGAAAGCAAGATGGTGATACTTTTATCCACACAAAAGTCGTAGGATATGACGCTCATAGGAAAGAAGACAAAATAAGAAAACCTACGTGTTTGTGTCCTTATTGCATTCCTGTCCCATAAATGATCTTGTCAGTGATAATAATAAACCTGACTTATGTGGAAGGAAAAGGAGCAGGTATGCTTTGTTTAATGTAGTGGAAATAATTGATAAAACAATCTGAGGGACATACAGAAATCTTTATGAATTGGACCAGCCATTAGAAATTGCACTAATAATCTCTCATAATGTGCAATTTTAAAATGTGTGATGAACAAGGACATTTACATTTAACAATATGGGAAAATGTTTTCATTATATGCTTAAATAAAAATATAAATGAGAAAACAATTTGTCAACCTCTTCATAAAACATGGTGGAATGAACAATCCACTTATCTTTGTTCCAACCTGAAATCCCATTCAAATTAGCGTAAAACTTTTTCCTAAGGGATAAATCCAAAAAGGCAAAGCAAAAGGGAAAGGAAATAACAACCAATTAGAAATGTCAACTAATGTTAGAAACTGGAAAGTGGATGAAGGAGCAGGAAATAACTGGCCAGGTAGAATAGAGGAGGTGGAAACTCAAATGACTGCAGAGGTGGCCAGGATTATCCAATTTTAAGGTATATTACATTAAATACATGTGATGATAGATAGATAGATAGATAGATAGATAGATAGATAGATAGATAGATAGACAGACAGATGCTTTAGGCATCAAGAAAACTCAATTAAAAATAGTTTATATGGTGAACTTCAAAATTTTGGGCTAATGTATTTCATAAAATAATTTGGAAAATTATGTATCCTCTCACATTTTTAAGTTGACATTTAAATTTTTTATCATGAGTTTATTTGCAAAGTATATAATATCTAACATACTATAAATATTTGTATATTAAAGAAATTTTAAATCCAAATTTTGAATGTATACAATGAAATTTTAATACCATTCCAGGAGTTTTAATACCATTCCAATTTTATGGCCATTGTCATCCATTCTAAAACCACATTAACAAGGTCTTCTTTAATCATCATTCTTTTTCTCTCTTGTTTGTATTTTATTACACCTTCCTCACAGCTAATATAATGCAGTATGTACTTCTATGCTTCAAAATCTTTTACTGATATTCTTCCAGACTTCTCTGCAACAAAAATATATTAAACATTTTAAATATAAAAATTAATTTCCTGGTACCACAAAGCTCTAAGTAACCAAATATGTTCTAGTTGAGTTATTATGTCAAATATTACGACTATTAATACGTAATTGGCCAAAATACCATAAAGTTTTAAATTATTATAAATTTTTATAATTATTAAGCATAAAAATTAAAATTGTAATGCAAATGCAATTCTTAATTAGATAAATGGGGGACTGGTTTTGGCACCACAATTAAAGAAGGTTTCCTACGGTTATATTAAGCCTTGGGCAATGAGTAAGATTTGGAATGAGTGAGTAAGTGATAAACCTCCTTTGCAAAGTGGAAAAGAGGTGATTTTGAAAGAGAAAGTAGGAAAGGAGAACCACCACATTACCTTCATTTTATGTGCGTTCCAAAGGCCGATCGATTTTAGGAAAGTTTTTAGAGATATTGAGAACCTGGAAATTAATTTCTTTAGACCTATTCTTGCCCATTTACCCCTCGGAAAGTCTAAGACTGCAGGTACTGGCACTTCATTTGAAAATCACTGGCTTACGTAATAAGGTAATTTATCTCATTGAACAATAAGCAGAGATAAGCTATGCCAAGGTTGGTTAATTTAGCAACCCAATGATGTCATTGAGGACTCAAGTTATCTCCAGCTTTCTGCTCTGCCATCCTTAGTGTAAACACTTGCCTTTGAAGCTGGCATCACCCTGGCCACAAGATGAGAATTTTATGTGCAGGGCACACGTAGATATGAAAATATACAAAGACAGATGTCAACTCGTCCTGTGTTTATCTCTTAGGAAAGGGAACCCTTCTCATGAAATGCCAAGCCAATTTGCCTTCGTGTCTCATTGGTCAGAACAGCATCATCTGCCGAAGCCAATTGCTAACAAAGAAAACGAACATGATTGGCTTAGACGATTCAAGATTGACCCGTGGGGCTGATGATAGTTCAGTCCCTCCCTCCAAAGCACACAGCCATGGGGAAAAAGGAGGGTACCTGAATAGACTTGAGATTCTAAAGGAAGGATAAAGGGAGTTGGTGTTGTACACTAGAAAAACAATCAACCGTGTCTCCAGAAATTGACATTTTTAAAACCTAGAAGGAAAAACACCAGAATGTTTACATCAGTGAGTGGTTTTTACTTTTTCCCTTTTTCTGATTTCTGAAAAATTTGTAATAAAAAAAACAAGGTGACAAATTTTTTGCCAAAATACTAGGTTGGTACCTCTTAAACTGTAATTACTTTTGCACCAACCTAATACTTGCTATTTGACATTATCACAGACACTATTTGGATGAAGGCAAGACTATACAGGTGAAAGGTAAATTAGGGCCACTTCTATTTGTGCATGCGCTCAAATACTTTCAAATAACAAAAGTTTTACAGACCTGGTAAATTATACATCTACCTCTTTTAAGTAGCTTCTTAATGTTGGTTTATAAAGCTGGAAATGATGGTAAAAAGTCACCTAGTCCATTCCCCTATCTATATTTGTGACTAAACAAGTCCAGAGAAATAAGAAATAACTGAGTTTTTTGAAGTTATCTAGAGCAGATTCCAACGTTTGTTTGTCTATTCTAGGTTCTAAAACCCTTCCAATCAGATTTGTTAATGTATCTGTGAATCACTGAATACATCAATTCATTTGATGTCCCCAGAACCCTAAAGTGATGAAACTGAGGTAAAGAAAAGGTGAATGACTCACCCAAGGTCAAGAAGCAGGTATATAGCAGAACTGAGATTTGATCCCAAGCAGTGTTCATGACTTTCAAACACTACAATATACTACCTCAACTATGGTATAAGTTCGGTTATAAGATATATGGAGACAGTATGACATACTGAGAAAAAAAAAGATGTAATACTAGGTGGAAAAGGTTTTGAATCCTGGCTGTGTCACTTCTAATCTTGAGCTATCTATCCTCTTAATATCTCCAAGAATTTAGCTTTCCTCCTCAATAAAATAGGACAATAAAAACTACTTAATAAAAGACATTATAAGGTTTAGAGCTATGTCCATCAACTTAAAAACCTGGCCCAGAGAAGACACCAATGAGCTACTCTGCAAGAATCACTTGAAACACATTGCCCTGAGTTGACAAGTACTATAGAAATACAGATGGGATTAAATAGGATGCCAGTTGTCACACAAGCTCTTCCAAGTACTGAGGTCCTCTAACAAAAGTGATTTAAAACATAAAAGTGCTGTGCAATCTGTAAAAACATAATACAATTTCCCATATCTCAATATCAATAGTAAAACTTGTACACGAACACCAGAGATAAAAAATAAATAGGTAAACAATGTTTTGAGAGATAAGTAGGAATTTTGGATTATTATATGTTAAATTACTATACTTGAAATTATCTTGCAAATCTATCCAATATGCTACCTTATTACTAAACCAAAACGACTCCACCCCTGTCCAACTGCAAAATAAAACCCAAAGAATCAATGATGAGAACCAAAAGCAAAGTGAAACCTGTTTTTACATTTATTGGTCATATCGGGAATAGGAACCTCAGCATCTGATGCAGGTACACGGCAACTCCTTTACCCTAGCCCTCAGGGAAATAATGAAGCAATAAGTTTCCCATTTTCTATAAAATTTTACTGGATAACACAAAAGAAATTTGAATAAATAGAGCAATCGGATGTTCGTGGGTTTATGTTTTAAAAAACTACAAGGTATTTTTGCCTGTCAAATTGACAAAGACTATAAAGTGGTACCACCACCATCTTCTTCAGGATTTGAGGCACTCTCAATCATAGTGATAAAAGAAAGTTAAAAAGAAAACACAAATATGTCTTTGAGAGCATTTATGAACATGAACTCAAACACAACGAAGCAGCTTGATCACCAATATTCCATGCAGAAACAGTCTACTTAAGCTCCCCTCTTAAACTCAAGACCAATGATTTGTAATCCCTTCTTTTCCTGGTAAATCTCAGCAGCAAAGCATTGACATTTTTCATTGTTCCAAGGACTTATAAGTCAATTCAAAATTAGGGACATTTTTCACACACACACACACACACACACACACACACACACACTTCATTGCCTATTTGACGTGCATCCCAAAGATCTTTGAATGGGAAATGTTGCCAGATAGACATTTTCCACGTTTATTTAATTTTCTCTTGCTACAAAGTTACACACACCTCAGAAAAATAGTCTTGGTCTATTTTCTTTCATCAGATCCGCACATTGAGCTAGCTGAGTCTCCACAGGCTCTGCCTACTGGTCAATTTTATAACCCACTAGGCACTCCAAATCAATCATCCTCAGGTGACTGATTTGCTATTCCTGAGTATTCTAATGTCAGTAGTGCAGATGCCCTTGACAAGCTACCAGTCTCTAAGTAGTCAACAAACTACCTCAGCCCTAATGTCTTAGGCTAGGTTCAACTTAGCTAAGACACTGATACTAATCAGAAAGAAGATTTTAGTTAATAATAAGACTTACAATTTAGTGAACATCTAGACTATGTGAAGCACTGTACTGAGCTTCTAAAAGAAACTTCATTTAACCTCACTTTAACCCACTGAGTCCCATGTCATTCATTATACAGAAGGTAACTGAGGCCCAGAGAGTGTAAGCAACAAGCCTGCATTCAACTAACTGGGAAATAAAGAATCTGTACTCAGATCTCTCTGACCACACAGTCCAGTCCATCTCTTAACCTCTTCACCAAATCACCTTTTCAACTGTTTTGCATTTACATGCTCTGCTTGCAGCCTGTGTGTGAAAGAAACCAGAAAAGAACCAATCCCAAAATACAAATAAAATGTAAAGGTCTACAACTCCTAGGACTTATTTTTTCTTTAGTCAGAGGGAAACAGTTATTGCCTTTACTCTTTTTTTCCCCCGTGTTTCAACATAACTTCCTCCAAAGAAAACAGCTGGCTGATTTGGATGTAATGGCTAGATTTATTTAGTGTATTTCTAAATTTATCTAAAATTATCATTGATCTCTAAAATTATTGATTCAAGAAAAATTCCTTTGTGAGAAGAACAACCAATTTCATATTTTATTTTTAAATTAGTGAGTCAAAAAATCTGGTAAATAACACTAGCTATGTGGTGGTTAAATTAAAAAAGGCTTCAGTTTGCAAACTCTCGGTGTGCTCCTTGAAGAATTTTGTTTTACCCTTAATGAATTCTAAATAGGTAACTGTTGAATAAGTACTTGAATGAATAAACATATTTTAGAAAAAATGTTATCACATAAATCAAATCATCTTGAACAGAATATAACATGAACAGAAATTTAAACTAATTTCACAATAGTTCCAGTTGCTCCACATACTTACCAACTTACAATTTGGGAATTGTCAAACTTTTTTTACTGTTGCCATTCTAGTAGGTATGAAATGATATCTCATCATAGTTTCAAATTGTACTTTCTGATCACTAATAATGTTGAACCCCTTTTTATATGCTTATTGGTCATTCTTTTATCTTCTTTTATAAAGTGCTTGTTCAAGCCTTTTGTCCATTGTTATTGAGTTGTCTTTTCATTGTCAATTTGTAGAAAATCTTTATTCTGGATGTGAGTCCTTTGTCAGATGTATGAATTGTGAATATTTTCTACCAGTCTGTGTTTCACTTATTCCTTGTTTTGTGGTGTCTTTTGCTAAATGATTGTTAATTTTGATTAAGTTTATTTTATGAACTTTTGTCTTTCATGATTTGTGCTTTTTGTATACTCTCTAAGAAATCTTTGCTTATCTCAAGGTCATAAACATATTCTCCAGTGTTTTCTTTTAAATATTTTATGGTTTTAGCTTTCATGTGTAAGTCTATGATCTAATTCAAACTCATTTTTATTTATAATGTGAGGTAGAGACTGAGGTTCACATTTTCCATAAGAATATCCAGCCTTTCTATCACTATTTGTTGAAAAGACTCCATTGCCGAGTGAATGTCCTACTGGACGCCTAGATGGAACAACGGTTGCATATGTGTGAATCAATTTCTGGGTTTTATTCTGTTTCATTCATCTGTTTAATCATGACACCCATGTGTTGGTGTCATGATTATTTTAGCTTTATAATGCATCTTGGAATCAGGTAGTATAAGTCTTCGTATTTTGCTTTTCAAGATTGTTTTGTCTCCGCCAGATTCTTTGCTTTTCCATATTAATTTTAGAATTTGTCAATGTCTTCAAAAGTTGAAAAACTTATCATTCCTTTGCAAAGTTGTTAGGACCGTGACTGACATTGACTTGAATCTGTAGATCAGTTTGGAGAAAATTAGCATTTTAATGATATTAACAATCGACAAACATGCTATACCTCTATTAAATTAGGTTTTCTTTCATTTCTCTTAATAACATTTTATAACTTTCAGGGTAGAGTCTTGTACATTTTTCAGTAGACTTATTCTCAGGTATTTGGTTTTGTTTGGGGGCTTTACGTTATTGCAAATGGTATTGTTTTTAATTTTTTGCTTTCCAGATATTAACTACTAGTATATCACAATTCAATTGATTGTTTAATATCGATCATGTAGCCTACAATTTGGCTAAATTAACTTATAGTTCTTATAGTCTTTTTGTAGATTCTATAGAATTTCCTTTATACATCATCATGTCATCTGCTAATAAAAAGTTTCACTTCTTCTTTTCAAATCTGTTTTTTTTTTTTTTTTTTTTTCCTTATTATATGTAATGGCTAGATTTATTTAGTGTATTTCTATTGTTAAGACTTCAGAACAATGCTAAATAAAATGATAAGAATGTACATCCTTGCCTATACGTATTTCAATCTTAGGCAAAAGTGTTTAGTATTTCGCCATTAAATAAAATCTAACTGTAGGCTTTTTATACATGACTTTATCATGTTATTAAAGTTTTATTTTAGTCCTAATTTGCAGAGAATATTTTTTACCATGAAAAAGTGTTGACTTTTATACTAGATGGATATTTCTTTTTCTAAGTCCTTGACATTCAAAATTCAGGGTTATTTTTTATTAATTTTGTCCAGCAGTTCATGAGCTCTTACGATCAGAAAACGAATGATAATAAGGGACACATTCAAAAAGCCAAATGCAGAATTTAACACTGTATCAGCAAATATAACATCAAGGGAAAGGTGATTAGACATTAGCAAGAACTATGGAAATAGTTAACAAAATTCCTACAACATACTTGAAAGACTCCTAAAGAGTTAAAAAAAAAAGAAAAGACAATTTTGCAATCTACTAGGGTGTAATTTCTGAGTCAATTTATTAAAATAGCCATTTTCCTAGGTGATATTTAATTGTAATTTTTCAGTGACCAAGTCTATATTTTGTAGACACCTAATAAGATGCAACAAAATATTATATTGTTTTCTTTTCCAAAACCATTCTTCCATCATTATATATTCTTAAGAATTCAATTAAACTAGTTGATTATTTTTTTTGATATTTCATTTAAATATTCTTGTAGAACCCAAAGCAATATGTTTTTACAATTTAATGAAGAAAACCCAGCTTTATGCTTAAGTCAAATGAAATGAAACAAAGGTAGAGTTAATCTGTGCCCAGAATACATGTGACTTTAATAGTCTAACCAAAATAAATAGAGATGCTCTGCCCTCTATCTTATAAACCAGTAAGCTGCCTACACCAAGTTATTTGGTGAGCCATGAAAAGGCCTTGTGAAATCACAAGAAAATCACAGGGTCTAAAATCTCACCGTTGAAACCTACCTTTGGGAGTGAAATAGTTCCTTAGGAATGTTCTTTTAACATGCACATGCCACTACAGAGGGCTAACTAAACCCTGAAGCCACTGCCTTCAAATATGGCCTCACTTATTTTGTCAGCAACTTTTTCCCTGCGCAGCAGTAAACAAGGGAACAGAACATTAGATCAGAAAATTAAGCATTGACAAAGAGGAGAATTTTTTTTTTAATTAGAAAAGCATATCAATAAGAGAAATCAAGTGATCTCTCCTTAGAAGACACAGACTCAGCAGACATGTAACACTTATTTTTAGGTGAATGTTGTACATAGCCTGGGGCTGGGATGTGCAGAGAATGCCTGGCTCCTGCACAGTTCATGGCTTACCATTCCAGAAGGTGAAGAGTCCCCAAAAAGGAGAGTCAAGAGGAGATTTGGGGACGGCATCCTGAAAAAGATTGAAGAGCAAAAGTAAACTTTGCTGACCATAAGTGCTTTTCTAAGCCAGTCCTACAGGCTTTACTGTTCACTTATAAATAAATCTTCATTATCAAATAAATATTTCAAAGCAAATCAAAGTTATCTGAAGAATATTTTGAATAAAGAAAGAAAGGTGACATATTTCCAGGGGCTGCCCTCAAATACCTCCTCTTCTAACCTACCATGTTTTCTCCTTCTTTTCAACCTTCAACAATTACAATTAGAATCACTTCTTTAAACAAAAACATTGTTCCTCAAACTACAGCCATGAAGAAAGAAATAAACTCAAGAACACAAATTTTAATATTAGATATACTTAATGTTTAAATATGTGCAAATATAAAACAGGTATAAGTATTTTATATGTATAACTCTTATTAAACTGTAGAGTCAAATAACTTTAAAGCTTATATTAAGTTAAATGGAATAATAAACCAATGAAAATCAAATTTACAACATTAATGTAAAGGGATGGCCAGTAATTGCTAGCCAAAACATCAATCTAATACTGATTCCCATGGTAATGAGTTCTTTTGAGTTCAGATGCCCAACATATAAGGCACTGAATGGTGACTCAATTTCTCCATCATTTTCTCTACATGAAGTACTATGAATCTTCTGTAAAAAAATATGTATCTCAGTCTATAACTCAGATAAGCTAGAAATTAAATTTTTAATTTCTACATCTGAAATTATTTTCTGACTCTAAACCCTCATTCCACCTGGCTGACTGCATAAATGAAATCTTAACCTTCCAGGAGACCATCTCCTATTGGAATAGTGTGAAAGGGTGTTTTCTTGTGCCAATGTATTGGGGAGGTAGGGAGAGGGATCCAGCTCTTGAACATCAGTCCTTACAGATTGCCATTGGGATGTCGGCCACTCCTTTCTGCGTGATCCCTGAGAGGCTGCCGTCCCTGTGTCACACTTTGGGGCAATGGAATCCTTTCTGAGGCTACCTCTGGCCCCAATTCCCCTGTACTATGCAGTCTCTCTTCTTGGGGAAACACTTCCCCATGGCAACACTACTGGAGAGTCAGGCCCAGGTTGCCCCTCCTTTTAGAACACATACATTCTGCAGAATTCTCCTGCCTGTAATCTTTCTTAGCTGCTTTCCTTCAGAGAGCCAGAAAAATTCTGAATTCTGACCTGGAGGAAGCACTGAGAAAAAGATATAGAGGGAGAGAGAGAAAATAAGACAAATGACTGACCACCCTGGGAAACAGACAACTTCAGTCCATACCCATCTCAACTACATTGGCTGTGTGATTTGCCATTGAGCTTCAGGTTCTTCATATTTAAAATGAATAATAAGTGAGATAATATATATAATGATCCTGGCACCATGTAGTAGTTGAAAAACAGAGTAACTATTATTATTGTACTCTGAATTTCAAAGTAAGAACATTGTCACCTAAGCTCCTAAAAGCTTCAGTGAGCAATATTTCAGGTGTGGAGAATTAAAGCCAGAAACATAGTAGTTATATAGTAGATATAGAATAGATAAATACATAGCATGCTCTTCTTGCCTTCAAGTACTTAATTCAAAAAACTCTAGAGTATTTAAATTACAATTTTTGAGACATATAGAAGGAACTAGAAATCAGAAAGCCTGGGTTCTTGCTCCAGTTTGCACTGCATATTTGCTGTGGCTCATAAGCTAATCATTTGACTGCTCTTAGTCTCATAATACTTCTCTTTAAGGCAGAGGGAATGTTTCCTATTACATCTACCTCAAGGATTATTATAAAGCCAAATAGGCACGAGGGAACTAGTAGTAAATATAAGATATTATTAGTGATTTTCAAAATTAAAATGATTATCTCCTCCAATTCCCTCATTTACAGATGACAAAACAGAATATCAGCGAGGTTTCATGATTATCGAATAACATAAAGTTAGAGCTGGGACTTCCACTGAGGAGTAAGGATGCCTCTCTCCTAGGTTGCCAGCATCCGTCAGCCACCCCCAATTACCTCCTCTCTCCCTCCCTCTTTCTCTTTCATTACAAACACAAAGCACCATGTAAACATGGAAAATTCATCTATAATTCTCGTTCAAAATGCTGAGGTGATGGACTAGGAAAGCAATCAGAGTTTAGGGTCAGGGAAGGATTCATAAAGATGCATTCCCAGAGGAGGTGCCCTGGAGCTCACAGGATCTGATTTCAATTCCCTGTCCAGTGCCACTGTTTATGAGCACATTAATAAGCTGCCCCCGCACTTAGCACTCCCTGGGACCTCTTTAAAGGGCTCCCCACTCTCTTACACTGCCCAAGAAGGCTAATTAGTGAGCCTATCTCAGATCCTTTACTGGAAAGTTTCAGAGAGCTGCGCACTTTGTGGACCTATCAATCGTTTCCCACTTTTCATGAGGTGGCTTATTTTGGTCCATGTGACACCCTGACACCTCTGCTCACTCGTGAAAACCCTCACCCTGACTCGTTGGAGCCCTGTTTACAGGAAAAAGTTTTCCTCTCCATACTTTTGACTTGGAGCAGTATTTGAAAAGACTCAGCTCATAAAGTCTTACAGTTCCTTTGTTGGCCTTATCATGACCTGAACATTTTGTTAACAAAGCACCCTGTTAATGTTTTGACCACAAGAACGAATGTGCGTGGGCCTGACTGTGTTGCCAAAGTGGTGCTTGCTCCTAAAAAGGGAAAGTTTTAATTCTATTTTCAAAATAAGTCATCTGTCCCCAGCGCTATTAGGAAATATCATCAATCAGGCCAGGAAGCCTGCAGTGTTTGCACGAGTGGTGTTGGGGAGAAGAGGGGCAGGTGTGAATTCCCTTGTTGTTATGGCTTCCCAATGTCATAAACCTCACCTTCCTGTAGGGGGCAGGTATAGTCACACTTCCATGAAGTACAACAGCCCCAGTGAAAATGGGCTTGAAATTGGGATGTTTAATTACAGAATATACAAAAGTGCACTCAGTGGGTGCAGCCAGGCTGATACCTAATAACTGGGCAGAAACTGCAAAATAACAAAGGTGATCTGAGGGTCGAAAGACACCTCAATGATTCAATTCATTTCCTGGAGAAAGTCACTCTCAGCTCAGGACATCCTACGCGTCCCAAACATGGTTCCTATAAGAGTGAATTTTTAAAGTTGTCTGCCTACCTGCACCAGTATTGAAGGCAGCGATCTCAATCTCACTCTCCTGTCTGGAGGAAAGGTATTGTCAGGAGGAAAGGTATTGCATTTTGTAGTTGCTCAAGGGAAGGAGCTTAAATACTCAGCAGGGGAGCCATATTACAGGGGGGGGCTTGAGCAACCATGCCATTGTCAAGCACAGATCCCATAGGGAGAAATGACAAAAAGGGTGCATTAACAGGAAATTGCTGGAGGCCTTCAACAATCAAACCTCTAGCCCAGGTGCAAGGCAAAGCTATCCTGTGCCACATACCTGGTGGTAGGGAGAGTCTAAATTCTCTAGATCAAAGGACCACCAGGTAGTGGAGAAAAAGGAAAGGAAGTAAGGCAGGCACTGGGCATAGATAAACTTGTTTAACCCTTCTGCTCAGTGGGGTTTGCAAATCATCTCAGGGTACCGTCACCCCTCTAAAGAAAATCTCTTCCTTTCCCCTAAATTTTTCCCACAATCATGATAAATCATATTCTTTCCCTCTCTTTTGTAGAAACTTTCTCAACCCCATTCTGCTTTGATGAATTTATGCATTCTAGAGTCTATGTCAGTATGTAATACTTAATTCTATAAAGTTTCGAAAGTTTTCATATCTTATATGCTTTATTTATGAGTTAATTATCTCCATTCTTAACTTCATCAGTTTGTAAATTCATTGATAGTAGAAATTGTCCACAATTTCTTCTAAGTTTCCCTCCTTACTGCAGGGAGTTTGCTCTTAAAGTATCTGTTGTCTGACAGGATGACTTGTTATGTGTTTTGCAGATTGAATTCCTTACCTCTAAGTGTTGACAAAAAGTCATTAAAATAAAGGAATCAGTGGAGGAAAGAAAATAAGGGTAGTGAGGACTTTGGCTCAGTGAGCTGTCTCAATTGCCTCAGTTCTCCTGAGAAAAGACCAGATCACAGAACATTCTTAACTCACAGGATACTGACATCAATCCCAGTCTTGGGAAACACTCCCTTCTCCACTCCCAGAACCAACATGGCTGACAGTCTTTTCTATTAACTACCACTATCACGACCCAGAGGGAACAATGGTGCCCTTCTCTTTTAGGTCAGAGTTCACTTTGGTCAATTTACATTCCTGAACCTTTTAAGGTTAAGTCTTCTTGCTCCATGGTCCAACCCACAAAGCACTTTGATAGGTAGGAATCTTATTAAGGTGAAAATAGCTGGTAATGACCCAAGCATGACCCAAGATGCTGAAGTTAGAGAAAATTCTCCATCACTGGAATTAACCAAACAGAAGGTGAGTGACAATACTTAGTAAAACCATTGTCAGGAAAATTAAAAAATAGGGACAGGGATGGGATTACAGGGCATCACATGCCCTTCAACTATTAGTGCTTTGGATTATGAATCTTTCTAACAAAAAGAAGTAGGGGATTTAGTGAGACATTTCTACCAGCTCAGTCACTAAGCCAAAGGGAAATTTCTCCCAGACACCAAACCTAAATTCAAAGTAGTAATTCAAAGAAGTAATTGGGGATGAAAACTTCTAATATTAACCTTACAGAGGCGATTCAAAAAAATAATCCAGGGCATAATTCCGGTAACATCAAGCACTAAAGACTTTTATGTTTTGAGCTAGAGGTAATCACTTAAATATTCCTTAAAAAAAAAAACTTTCAAATGTGGGTCCTATTTATGGAACAATGAGCAGTTTAAAGCTTGAGAAAATTGTGTTCTTGTAAATACTTATTACGTAAATAATGAAACATAAAGTAAAATTTGATTTGTTTAAAATTTTCCAAACAAAAGATTTTACTGCTTAGGAAATGCCCTTTGCGCTTTAAACTATTAAATTAGGTTTTGTAATTAGTTGGGCTTTGTCATTGGAGCCATGTTTCTGTTACATGCAAAGACAATAGAACAGAGCTTTAGTGGTCAGATTAAAACAAGCAATTCCCATGACTCATAACTAGAACTGTGTGGCCAAGTGACTGAAGCGCCGGCACCTGTCTCAGGCTTATATCACCACATGCCTATGCAATTGTTAAAGAAAAATAGACAGCTACTCATGAATTTTATGATTGCATTAAAAGTATATGTATCATTCTTGCTTCTATATGATATAGCGCTGACCTGAACATTTTACATTCTCTCAATTAATCAATTTAAGGACTAACATTTTAAGAAATATTTTGTTTATAAGTCTAGCACATAATCATCCTTGCCAAATGCTTTCTTGCTGTAAACGTAACAAACTATCCAAAGAGTGAAGGTAATATCAGGTTTACCTGGCTAATGGAAATAATTACTATGGTTTGGATTTTAAGGAAACATATTTAATAATTGTACATAATATCTAGCTCTCTGGTACAAATTTCAATTGAAAGGCATAAAATATAATCATACATATTTTTAAATATTTAATACATATTCACAATAAGTTATCTGTGCGGATTACCTAAAATGTCCATATAGAATATTTCTGAAAGTAGATTTCATGAGCCAATAATCAAGAACTATAATCATTGATTTTTTTTCCTATAAAGTTACATTTTTTTCTATTTCATTCCAAAATACCTTTAACTACTTTATTACATAGTATTCTATGTAGGTTTGAATTTTCAGTAGTGATTCAAGCATATTGCTTCTTGTTCATCACAGAGTTTATAAAAATGCTGTTGTCGTTTTTGGTATAAAAATGGTTTTTGACAAAGTTCTATAGTCTATAGAAGTAGTCTATAACTGAAAAGAAACCCAGTTAAAACATGAATCTCAATTTGTGTGTTTTTTAAAAGTTTCTTTCTTAATTATTATGGCTCAGTACATTAAATTGTGTTCATATTTGAAATTGTTTGAGTTTCATGATAATATTTCAGAAAAGAGATCCCTTTTCATTTGAGTACTAAATAAGTGTCTTTAAAAAGAGAAGCATGTACTTAATTTTGATTTGTGACTTGTCTTACAGTGATACTTTGCTATCCTGAAATCTGGCAGTTTGTCTTTCAGTTGTGTCATCTAAAGATACATATCCTGGTTAATATTATTTAGTAGAACTGTTCTATTTGGATTTTTTATGGTAATTTTACCTTTGGAGAGATTAAAAAGCATATTGTGGGAATGAACAGCCAGCAAAGTAGGAAGTAATGAAGCAAATGTGTTGTCCTGGAAGCCAACAAAAATGTGTTTCTAAAACAGAGGACAGGATCAACATTGTCCTATGCCGTTGAGTTGGTAGAGTAAGACTACTCTGATTGATTCAGACTAGTTCGTGCAAAGCCTCTGTGTATACCCCATTCTCTTTCAAGCTCCCTTAAGTAACAATAAAGAAATAAAAGGAGATCTTAACCCATATAAACAAAGAAAATGGAAGCAGAGACCACAACAAGTGAGCAATATCAACAAAATGTTGGAATATGAGAAGTTGATGGATGAGCAGTAATGGACTTAGCTGAGAGAAGAAAGCTCCAAGCCTTCACAGTGGGAAAAGAGTCAACAAAAAGCAACATGATTCCTACTACAGTTCCCTAGAAAGGATCAAGTATTAGAGGTGCATGTCTGAAGGATGGGCAGCTGATAACAAATGGGGTGAAAATTTGTATGAGGAAAAGTTAGATGCCCCAAGTCACTTCCCAATCCTGCATACCTTGAGATCTTGAGATAACCACCTCCACCCCACCCCAACAACTCTAGTAGAAAATAAGAGTAAAGAGAATTCTCTAGAGAAGTTGTAACTTCTCTAGAGAGAAGTTTAGGAGGTTTTCCAGGCAGAGCTGGAATTGGGGGTGAGATTCCAGACTAAAATTCTAGAGTATTAAATAAAAATACTCATATTAATGGAGGGCTTCCAACTCTTTCTCCCACTGGGTCCCAAAAATCTGCTAGCCAGGTTTATGCTCTCCAAGCAGGAGAAAGGAGGAAACTGCCTGGGGCCAAGAGAAAAGACCTTCAGACACCAAAGAAAACAGCTGGTTTCCCCAATTTTTTTTCTACCTGGTGACCCTAAGGACACATGTGCCACACATACTTAAGTTTCCAGTCAATTTTGCTTTTAAATAAGATTAGATAGAAAGCCTTTAGCTTGGAAGTGGAAATCTAAAATGAATAAGCGGAATAAAGGTAACTTAGGAGAAACAGATATACTGAGGGAGAAGAAAACAGTTGCAGCTTTGTTTCCCTGGGAAGCAGACTCTAAGACGGAGTTAAGTGTATAGGATGTTTACTAAGGAGTGTCCTTGGAGGGAACAAAAGTATCAGTCAGCAGGAGGAGATGTCAAGCTGCAAGGATGGCCCCATGACACCCTCAGCTTCAGTCTCAGGGACTAGAACAGCCCTTCAGAGTTGTCTCAAGTTGGACGAAGATGGCCAAGCATTTATATCCTGCTGCAACACTCAATGTATGTGGGCCATCCCAGGAAGGAGGGTGATCACAAGTGAGGTGGCTCTCTGCAGCTGAGATGATCCTTGAAGTTTGCAGCGGAATCTTCTCTGCCCCAGTAGTGGGGGCAATAAGTCTTTTCTTAAAGAGGAACCTGGGTGGTGCCTCCAGTGTCCACCACAAAACTGTCAGAAAATTTGTAAGAAATATCTGTAGAGTGCTAAAGGAAAGTACTATTACATCTCGTGAGACACAAAAAGAATGCTATGTAGTTTTTTGTTCAATGTGGAGCATTCTGAGAACATAGAAAAGTTCTTGAAATTTAAAAGCATAATAACAGAAATTTAAAAAAAAAAAATTCCACAGAAAGGGTGGAAAATAACATAGAGAAAATATTCCAGAAAAATAAAACAAAAAGAGAAAGATTTGGGAAATAGCTTGAATAAAAGGAATTTAAATAATTAGAGCAATGATTCAGGTCTAATATCTGAATAATGGGAGTTCTAGAAAGAGAGAACAAAGGGAAAAAATTATCAATAAATAAAAAATAACCAAAAATCACAAGGGGCATAAGTTCCCAGATTGAAAAGTCCCATTAAGTCTCCAGCACAACAAAAAAGAAAAGATGTGTGTGTGTGTGTGTGTGTGTGTGTGTGAAATTTTCAAACTCCAGAAATAAAGCAAAGATCCTAAAAGCTTCCAGGGAGAAAAAGTGAATCCCATGTGCAAGATTAGGAATTAAAATAACATTGGACTTTGTAACAACAAAGTGGAAGCTAGAAAGTAATAAAACAATATCTTTAAAAACCTGAGAGAAAATAATTTGCATCCAAAATACCATATCCTGGGGGTGGCCAGTTAGCTCAGTTGGTTAGAGAGTGGTGCTAATAACACCAAGGTTGCCAGTTCGATCCCCACATGGACCATTGTGAGCTGTGCCCGCCTTAAAAATAAATAAAATAAAATAAAATGATACTGTAGTTTAAAAACAAACAAACAACAACAAAAAAACACACAAAATACCATACCCAGCCAAGATTTAATAACATGTGAAGAAATTTTCCTCCCATTCTACTTTTCTTAGGAAGTAACTAGAGAAGAATTCCAGAAAAAATGAGAGAATAAACCAGGAAAAGCATGTGATTTGGGAAACAGGAGCAAAGACAGAAAAGGATAAAGAGAATCACCAACTTGGTAGTAAAGGGAAGACCCAGGACAGCAGTTTAGCAGTAGATGTAGAGAACCTCTGGTGGAGGAAGGAAGCCAGAGAGCTTGGGGGGAAAAAGGATGGATACTCAAAAAATGAAACTGATGGATCACCTCTATTTTACTGGATTGAGAGGGGTTGTATATTTCTCTCTGACATCTGGGAGATGAATCAGTACTAAGTATACAAAAACACGTTAATAAAAAAATGATACGATTTTTCATTTAGGAAAACAAAAAGTTGAAAGGAAAGTTCAGAGTACCCTGTTTAGCACCATATTTATAAAGTAAAAATAAAGTTAACAGCAAACACAAGTTAAGATAAAAATGATGATTTAACTGTATGGAGGGCTTGAGGAAATAGGAAGTATACATCAAGTGGTATGGAGAAAGTTGATAAGGGGCTGGATTCTTTTCTCCTATAAGTGAAAGCAATAGAAAAATATCTAAAGCTTAATCACACATATATAAGAAAGTACAGTATAAATATGTCATTTAGGCATTTGGAGCTATATGGCAGAAGAAATAGCTAAACAAATTGAAAGTGGTTTCGCTTGTGCATCAAGAGTTGAAGATAACAAGTTGTTGAGCAAGATACTGCTGTTTTATTATAATTTTTTAACTATGATTTGACTCTATATACTATATATCTGCATTAAATTAATAAAAAGCTAATTAAAAATTCCTGTTTCTGTAATCATTTTATATCCAATCTCTTTGAAAATTTTGATTCATAATGCTGCCATCCAATCTAAGAGGGATGAACCCAGGTTCAAGTACTTTTTCTGATACCTGGGAAAAAAGAAATGAGTGAACCGATGGTGTCTGTTCTTAGGCTCACTTTAATGATTTGATTTCCCATCGAGGCTCTCATGAACTTCGATGGCTTTGCTGGACTTGACCCATTTTACCCTTCATCTCAGCTACCTTTCCTTCAGCCACCGTTAAACAAGACGAAACAGCTGTTAGAGTCTAGGAGAATATAACTTTAATTTTGATTTCTCTCCAAATTCGACTTTTAACCTGGATGAGTAAAGGAAGGGTTGAAGGATCATCTCATTCTCATGTTATAATTTATGTTTATGTCAGGCAAGTGAACATTGGTCATATTTCAAACTGTCAAGTGTTGTCACCTTAATAGTGTAAACAATTAAAAAGAAGAACTTTAACAACCATTTTAATGGGCTTCTTGTTCATTTATTTCATAGGAAAAAACTAAAACTGATTTGTGAAAATAAACTTCCATACTTTGCTTCTTTCTCTCTTTTTAAAGTGATCCATCACAAGTGTTCAGTAAATCTATTTTATTCCCTTTATTTTAATAGAAAAAATTAGAGAATGGATCCAAGTGGAGAAAAGGCCATTGTCTGGGTTCCTGTGACCTCTTTTTATCCACAGGTCACAGGAGAATTTCAAAGTTCTTAAAATTGCACATTATTAAGAAAGAACTGTGTTCCTTTTTTCAACTAAGATAACCCACCACCTCCCTCAAGTGGTCAATTGGATTAGTTTTCTGTTTCCAGAGATGACTTGTGGTTTATTTCCAAGAACTCTAGAGTCGTATATAATAGCTGGGCCAAATGAATTCTTTTCCTTTAATAAATTCTTTGGCCTTTGGAGTGAAGGAGGCAGATTACATTGAATTGTGCTAGGATTTTAACTTCTCTGTCAAGAGAAAATGATATTTAACCAGGGGCTAACAGTTGTTCGCAGGCCAAATCAGCATTGCTTTCCCTCTAGCCCTCTCCTTTTCTGCTTATGTGCTCAATTCAAACTCCATCATTTCTAGTTACTTAAGGTCTTGCACCAATTTTATTTTTCACTAGAGTAGAGGTGTTAATTCCTGCTTCCTGAACAAATTGGCCTTTTAGTGATTACATACCACCCACCAAAGCTTATTTAGTAATGTTATTTCCTAACCCAAACTGAATACTTTTAAAAATGTTTCTTCAGTTAATCTCTGAGAGGCAGAGGGGAAGAGGGAAAAGAGTAAGGAGGCTGAGGGTGTCTTTCTGATGAACAACAGTGAGTAAAATTCTCATTAATATTAATAGTCAAATCATTTTCAGGGCATTTAGTACCAAAACTTCATTTCAGGAGACACTTACGAAAGTCACTGCTAAGTCATTAGGCGAATTTCAGTTCTAACAATTCTCCAGAATAAAATATGACAACAAGGAGTCCACGGGGTATTAAATTGAATAAAAATATATGAGCTGATGTTACCACCTAGTTACCATCCAAAAACATGAACATCGTCGTTCATGCTTTTGGATAGTAACTAAGTGAAATTCCTTTTCTATTATGTTCACTCCTCAGAAAAGATTGAAAGAAACCATGAGAGCAGTCGGCCGGGGAGCCAGATATAAGAGCAGACACAATTGAAGAGAGTTTTATTTCCTTTACTATCTAAATAATGCTTATTCAAAGTTTTCAAGTTGATTTCGGTAACCCAGCAATCAGCTAAATCAGATCGGGGCAAGGGTATTTCTAAGTTTTTTTTCTCTTTCATCTCCAAACACAAGATAAACTAACTCCTACTATAAAAATGGTCAGCCTTTCTGGTATTTTGGCTCCTCAACTGACTTCTCAATGAAGCCAAAAACCTAGGAAAGTAAAAATGTCCACACGTGCACACAAAACTTACTAAACCTATGTCAAAAAAAAAAAAAAAAAAGGAAAAAAGAGAGAGCCAAATGCATAGGAGTAGGATCCAGGATCCTGGACACTACTCGCAAAACAGACCTAGCTGTAACACAGTCTCATACTTCTCCACCTTGGTTTACTTCTAAAAACGCCTTAATTATTATTGAGAGAGGACCTGGGTTCATTACTGTCCCAGTGCTGAGTCTGAGACAATAGGGTTGAGAGACACCCGAAAAGTATTCAATAATAGAGAACATTTCAATATATGCATCCTACTGATTGAAGGTACTATATTAATATGATGATGGGATAATTTGGAACCAACCTGAGAAATCTGCCCCAACCTTGCACATATAATCAACTCCTTTGGATAGAGTGCTCTGTAAGAAGTCACTTATCTGTTCTTCCATTGCTGCTACCAGGCAAGGATGTGTTTGGGGCTGATGAGGGTGCTTCATTCCTCTCTTTCACTCTCTGTGTCTCTAATTCTCTATCTTCTCAATTTGCGCTTGCTGTCTCACTGTTGCTTGTCCCTAACATTCCACCCCAGCCCCAAACACAATTATAGCATGAAGTTGAAAAACTTTACCCTTTCATCCACAAAAAAACTAAAAGGGCAGAACTATTCAAGGTGGGGATACAGACTGAGGAGGAAATCCCTTTAGCTAGATAAAACTTTAACTGAAGAGTTTTGACGTCTACTCAAGAGATCTGTGATAATTAAAGGAACTCAACATTATTTGTATCTTACCACAAGGGAAATTTCATTTATATTAACTTCCAAGGAACCAATATTTTGGTTTATTTTTGTGTGTGTAAAGTGCTTATATAGGAAAGTGTGGTTGGGGATAGTATTGCTTTAGGGGCCTGGGGTTGAGACAAACATCAGCATTTTCCTCATTATATGGATAGAATGCCATAATGAAGTTTCCATATTTTGGTAAATTGAAGGTCATGGCAGCCAAACAGATGTCAAGAAGTACAGATTCAAAATTCACACCCTAAAATGTCTGGGGGCGTTTTGTGCATTTCCTGAGGTTTAACCAGCAAAGGCTCTGGAGGCGTCTGAAATGAGATTGTCCCTTTGTTTTCTGTGACTTACACTCTTCTGGGTTTGGAGTCCTAGTTGAATAAAGAAGAACTGAATGTTTGTGACCTATTCCCTCACTCAGGACCATACCAATGCCATCCCTGTGGTTAGCCTACAGGGAATAATGGGGAGAGGTGCAGAAAGATGAAACGGCAAAGTGCATTGCCTAGGCCAGTTGCTGCAAATTTAACCTCCAGATTCTGTGGTGGGATCTGAGATTCTGTATGTCTAACAAGCCCCCAGGACCAGTGTTTGAGTAGTGAGTACCCTGGACCAGGGTACTTCTCACACTATCTATTGAGAAGGAATAGTTCCCCCACCCACCCAATCCCATGCAGGCCCTTCCTTGCTCCTATTTACCTCAGACATTCTCCTGAGTCAGAGACAGTCCACAGTGACACACTAATCACATCTACAGTACATCAAGGACCAGAGGCACAGCCAGAAATTCTGCTGGGTTCCAGGATGGATGTCTGAGAAAGAAGACAAAACGGAATTCCTCATTTCACTGCTTGAGGTCACACGGTCTCTTTAACACACTGGGGAATGTTGAGTTCTTTTGGTTTTCCTGAAAACAGCCGCTGACACCAGCCTCCTATTTAGAGTAGGATTTAAAATCCATCCACAGCCTATGCTTTTTAAAGAAGCAAACCATGAAGTTTGCTTTCCATATGCTTCTCATCTCTGGAGTCTGCTCACCAATTGACTCTTCAGAGAGTATTTGCCCCTGCTGCCTTGCAGTCTCTCCAGATGAAATTCAAGATTCTCCTGTAACTGTAGCAGGACAACTCCTCAGACCAATGACCTCCGAAATAACCTCCTCATTCCTCTCATGTTCAGAGAATGGGAAAGGATGCCAGAGAGCTATGCAAGGGTGAACGAGGGCCAGAACTGTAATTTATATCTATGACCTGACAGAAAGGTGGAAATGGAGAGAATGTTACTCAATGTGTGTGTGTGTGTGTGTGTGTGTGTGTGTGTGTGTGGTTTTTTGTGTTGCTCCCCCCACACACACACTGTCCTAATCTCTCCTCAAGGATGTTTTGCCAAAACAAATCATATATTTTACATTAAACATCTCCCATTTAAACTTCTTTGCCTTAAATAGGTACTTCAAACTTAACAAGAGAAAGAGAACTCTATACTAGAATGTTAGTCCTTTGAAGGTACGAATTGTCAGCTCGTTGACTGCTGTACCTTTCGCACCCAGAAAAATGCCTGGTATATAGTAGATGCTCAGTAAATACCTGTTAGTGGCTGGGAAACCATAAGAATAGTGAAGGCATTTTAGGCCTCGTGGCATATCTTATATACCTACATACTAAACACATATCAGACCCAGTTTACCATCTGCCAACATTCTCTGACTCTGTCTGCATTTCAGAAATTCCCTTCTCTTCTGCATAGGATGTATTCCCTTCACAGTGTCCTCAACTCCTCCATATTCCTTCTTTGTTCCACATTTTCCCTGATCTTGCATATATCAAAGGACTAATTTTGCAGCACAAGTTTAGGAAAGGTATAAGTTATGGCACCACTATCCTTTCTAAGGGCACTACCTGTAGTCACTGAAGGATTCTTCACCTATAGCAGGACAAACTGGATTTGAAGACCGACTTAAGTGAAAAAAAGAAACGAAAAGAAAGAAGAGAGAGAGAGAGAAAGAGAGAGAGAGGAAGGTAGGGAGGGAGGGAGGGAGGGAGGAAAGAAGGAAGGAAGGAAGGAAGGAAGGAAGGAAGGAAGGAAGGAAGGAAGGAAAGGCCGGAAGGAAGTAGAATGCCGTCCTTCCTTCCCTCACCCACCCGCCCCATCCCTCCCTCCGCGCCACCACGCCCTCACTCCTCCAGAAAGCAAAGAAAGAGAAAGAAAGAAAGAAAGAAGAAAAAGAAAGAAAACAAACCCAAACCTCACCAATTCAGAGTCTACCCATTCCCAATGTTGATAAAACCAAGAAATCAAACTTTGATCGTCTTGGAAAAATAACTGCTTTATATGAATGATGCTCACAATTACATGTTATCGATTTTACTAAAACAGGACCCTAATAGTTTTTCCAAATTATACTCTTCCCCAGAATCTGATAGACACTCTTATCATGGCCCAGCTCAGAACCACTTCTATGGGGAATGTCCCTATTATAGATAGAGGAAAGGGATACTTCTGTGGTATATTAGAGCAGAAAAATGATTGAGAATCACCTACTCTAAACACTGGTTCCTCGGAGTACCCGTGGGCTGCCTAGGCCCCCTCCCTGCACCATCTACCAAGGTCTGACATCTTTTTAGAGCATCCCATGTTCTGGACTCTCTCTCTCATTCCACAAGTAAAATATACGTGTCCTGTGTCCCCTCCCTTCAGAGCTCTTTCTAAGAGCAAAAATAATCCAATCTATTAGTCCACAAACAAAAAAGTGTTTGGTCTTCTCAGACACCTATTGGCACATAACCAGTGGCACTAAAGAGAAGAATGGGCTTTAGAGATGGGACCTTTAGACCCTGTGGAATAAATGTGCAGGAGAGCTTCATGGCTAACGTTTTCATACTGTCAAGTAGCACTAGGTAGTGCTAGGTAGATTACCATTACTGTCCCAAATAAAAGAGACGCGTGAACATAGGATGGCTCGCCCTGACACACCTGTTAGGCTTCTGATTTGAGTAGAACACTCTGTGAGTCACAGCACTGACCATCCTCTCCACCAGCTCTTGTGTTCACAGCTCAGGCAACTCAAATATTTGAATCTGACTAGACAAAAAAAATAAGCCTTCCAGTTTCAAGCTTTGGGTCTATTATTTTATATTTCCCTCTGCAATCTGGAAATAGTGGAAAAATCCCACCAGCCAGTGGGAAAACTTCTGGACTGGAGTAGTGAGTGAAGTTTTCATTAACCCACAGCAAATTCCAAATGCTCTCAGGAGAAATCATATTCTAACCCATACCAAGCTTTCTTTTGTTGTTCTTTAAATTTTCCACAGTGTTAACGAGGGTATGAGAATTTTCATAAGGCTAGAGCATGTTCTAACTGAAGTGGTTACACCACAATTTAGCAGCAGCCTCAGGAAAAAAAGAACTAGAAGTAACTTATATTAAATGCCATTGGAGTTTGTAGGTCCAGATCACTGGTTCAAGCTAACTATATTTTCTACTGGCATATTGACTGACTCAGAAACCATGAATACAAATTTAGAAAGTGCCAATAATTCAGAATAAAAAAGATTCCAGGCCCATAAAGGTAATGTTTGCAAGGCCAATATTATTGTTAAATTTATATGTATGTTATTATTTATATAATTATTATTTATATATATAAATATATAATTATTATTTATATATAAATATATAATTATTGTATATATATTATATATAATATATATAATCATTATTTATATATAGTGTATCATATATATTGTGTATCATATATATAGTGTGTGTGTATATATATATATATATATATATCAATCATTGAGTTATCTGCTATTTTTTTATGTAGCTGAATTGTAACATCACAAAACATAACTTCATCTGACATCATGCTTTCAAAGACTTAGGAAGATACAAAGTACCCTAAGGATTACAATAAGGAAAACAGTTTTTCTAGTTTGCTTGTTTTCCACACTTAACCCCTATGTCAGCACCACCCACCACTGAGATACCCCCAATACCACCACCCCCTCAGCCGATCTAAATGGAACCCTGGGGAGGATATTTTCTATTTAGAAAGTTCGAAGGAAATTGGAAGACTTGACATTTTTATATAGCTTTGAAATGCAGACTTGTTTTCTTTAAAAATGAGGGGTGAGATTCAGGAAATATTTTGGATTTTTTTTCCTCCAAAATCAAATAAAATAATCCATAGTAGAATGCCTCAGTCAAGTTTTTGATGGGCAGCATTTCAACTTCCTCCCCTTTACAAAAGAATTGAGAAAGCTGAGGAGGAGATTTATCAAACAATATAAAAGAGAGAGATCTTGTTAATAAGAAAAAATATGTCAGTTAGTGATTTCGTTATCCAGAAAAACAAAAGAATAGTACTAGAGTGGTTTAAGGACGTTGTTGCAAAGATTCCCTAGTAAGTAGCAGCCGTGAGTAGAACAAAGATGGTTACAGAAGGGGTACAAAGTGGTGCAAACAATGGGGAGGAGTGTTTTAATAAGAAAGAAAATACAATTGAAAAGAGTTCCCTACTTCACAAGTTTTACCAGAGCTAGAATAAATTTGTGAGGAAATATTTGTTGAGTCTTTATATGATTCTCAGCAATGTGTGAAATAAGAATCACATACCGTGTTTCCCCAAAAATAAGACCTAGCCGGACCAGCAGCTCTAAGGCGTCTTTTGGAGCAAAAAATTAATATAAGACTCGGTCTTATTTTATTATAATATAAGACTGGGTACAATTAATATAATGTAATACAATATAATATAATACCAGGTCTTATATTAATTTTTGCTCCAAAAGACACATTAGAGCTGATGGTCCAGCTAGGTCCTGTTTTCGGGGAAACAGAGTAACTACCAGAGACTCTACAGACCTGATGAAATCATGGCCCAACCCTGACTAACGATCCCATCTGGGGTTTGGCTACCCATGGGAAAGACTGACGACCAACCAGGTTAGTGTTCCTGTGCTAGTGTAATTTCTTGGATTAACAGTCAAGAAACAGACCAAAATGACATCTTATTCTAGATATCTCTCTTCTTCAACGTGACACTTCAGAAATCCCCCCCAATGACAGAATTTTGGCTCCTCAGCTAAACTTGATGCAGAAATAATTCAGGACATGAAAAATGAGAAAAGAAGGTGCTGTACTAAGCAAAAACACGTTTAAGGAAAATACACTTGATTTCAATCAAGTAATTCTATCACTCTAAAATGTAATCATTTGCTGGTGTTTCTTGTTGAGCACTGGAGAAAAAAATTAACCTTAAGAAAAAGTAAAGTTAATCTTTAAAGACAGTTTCTCAAGGTCTGACTGGAAAAACTGTAACATGAAAGAATTTCCCCATGATTGTATCATCACACCTTCCTCTCTTGTGACAAACTGCTTTATGACTATATCTTCCCCAGTTCTCACACTAAAGATACCACATAGAAAGTTTTAGAAACAAATTCTGTTGGCTTCAATTTGTCTTAAATCAGCTACAATTAACAACCTGAAATAAAAGTAAATTGGAACTTAATGTTGGGTAACTCAATCATAGCATGTGGCTAATTGTGCTCACCAGTCAACACCAGCAGCAAGTTCAGATGAAATGAAACCATTCCACTGACATAGCCACCCCCACTCTCCAGAGGTTATTTCCTTCTTACCACAAACACTCCCATTGTCAGTAGTCTGAGTGAAGCCTGAGAAAAAAATTAGTGAACCTTGCTTTTTGCTCCCACAATGCTATAAAAATACATATAGTCACTTTCAATAATTAGCTCCTTCCCATTATACCTCCCCCAGAATAATTTTTGTGGTTTTAAGTAGGTGAAAACAAACAGGTTGGAGTTCCTGTTCCATAGTCATTACTCACCTCAGATCCAAAAGGAAGGCAGTGCCGATAGAATCAGAAGAGGTAAATTTCAAGTAGTGTACCTGAATGCTTCTCGTCTGCTTATTAAAATCCCGTGGGACTTGGAAAAACTACCATCCCATTGTGCGTGCATTAGTTGATATGAGGGAGGATCCCAAGGTGTTAGTATTTCATCAAAGACTCTTGGGTGATTTTACTGTGCCCCGTGAGCAAGGCAGTTTTCTTTTTCTTTTTCACTTTCACGTATTAATATAAGGTTTCACTTATTTTCGGCAAAATTGAAGGTGAAAAAAACCCAAAACTTTGTGCTTCTCAAACTTCCAGGAGCACACAGGTCACCTGGGGATCTTGTAAAACTGCAGATTCCAAGTCAGGAAGTGTGGGGTGAGGTCTGAGCCTGTTTATTCCTAACAAGCTCTCAGCTGACTCTGATGTGGCTAGTCTGAGGACCAGACTTAGAGTAGCAAGGAAGTTCTTCTCCCTTAGCTTTAACAGATGAGAAAACTGAGATCCAGACACACTGTGGCTTCTTTAAGGTAATACAGCTAGCAAAGGGACAAAATCCATTCAGAACCTAGTTAATAATTTCTGGTGCAGGGATGTCACACAGCAGCTACTACATGGAAAGTACATTCATTCATAAATAAATAAATAAGTAAATTATAATTTTCTATAGACAATTTGGGTGGAAACTCTGTTATAATGGGATTTTGGCAATTTGGAGTATAAAAAAACTGATTACAGTGTGGAGTTAATATAAAGAAATTAGGAAGATAGCTACAATTAATACAAGAATCCATTTTGCGTGTGTGTGTGTGTTTTAATCAGGAGGCATAAATATATAGTAAGAGAATAAAACAAACTGAAGACAGAAACAGACCATGTACAATAGCACATGAAGGAGGGCACCAAGAGGGAGAAAATGAAACAACAATAGACACAAAATAAAAGAGACCAGGCTGACAAAAGGGAAATAAGAATAAAAGTAGAGAGCTGGCAAATTAAACACAGATTGTAGGATGAAAGGGGGTAAAATAGAAAGAAAGGAAAACCTAATGAGATGGAAGGATTCCTGGAAAAACACCATGTAAAATGAATCGCAACAGAATAGCAGTCATGGGAAGATGGAGCATTAGAGTCAGAAACATGTTCACATGTAGAAAAAATATGTCTGATTTAGTATTAAAAACCAAAAAATGTTACATATAATTTATCATGGTTTTTACATTTTTTTCTGATTATATATTCAAAATAACAAAAATTCTAATTTCTCCATAACCAACTGGAACATAAAGATGGGCATGGTTTTGAGAGAGAAAGCAAGAACTCCTCTGAGGCTACCATATCCTCTAGGCAGAAGGAGTTGAAGAGAGAACAAGATTTAACTAAATCCAAAAGCTTTCCAATTTTTTTTCTTGTCCTGTGTAATATTACAAGACCCAGAAACTTTCTTCTCTAGCCAGGTGACCACATGTTTTACGGGATACAGTCTCCTTTGAAGCCATCGTTGCAGCTTCACAAAGTGCTCCAGGCAGTCAACACCAACTGTGCTGGCCTTCTCTGGGAAACATCCCCCTTGAACTATATCTACGGAAACTAAATACATACTGCCTACCTAGTTCTGGCCATTTTGTCAGTCTTTCAGACATGGGTAACAATGAACCCAGTTGTTGTCAAATGTATTTAGGTTGTGGCTCAGAGGAAGTCCATTTATCCACCTATTTTCATGGGAAATTTCCATTCCATGGCTGTGGCTCACTTCCAATTAAAAAAGAAAGAAGAAAACAAACAAAGAAAGAAAAACTTAGCGTCTTAAGGAAAAGAACAAAAATTGCTGAAGCTTGCTTCCTATAGATCAGCCATTGCAAATTCAAATGTCTACAAGAACAGGGCAGGTCGAGTTGATGAGTAAAGCTGGCCTGTGTTAATAACAGTGCTGTGAGCCCCCATCTAAACGTGGCTCCGTCTACCCAGGTAGATTTAGACATCTACCACTGGCTAAATCAGTGTGTTGCTACCATGTAGAAATGCAGGCCATAAGCATTTGTTTTATAAGAGATGAGAGAAATGCAGATTCTTATGTGCAATCTCCTGATTTCTAAATGTTAATAACTAGGGTTTTGTTTTTGTTTTCTTTTTTAGTTCTGGAATAACTGTTTGCAGTGCTGTTTTAGATCCTGCATTTTATTTAAATATGGTAGAAAGTTATACCAGGGGATCAAAAGGTAAAAGGATTTACACACGGTATGGGATAAGTGGATTCACTACAAGTAGACCCTCCCTCATAAAATAAAGCAAAAGTGATTTGTACCTTTGTAAGCTATCTCTTTTCATCGTAGGAAAGGGGTAAGATGGCAGTGCTCACAAGATGGCCTGTATGACCAGTAGAACATAGCTGGCGAAAAACTAACCTCTCTGCTAGCATTTGTTCCTGTATCTTTACACATTAGAAGCATCTCCTTTCCATTCACCAATGATATGTCATTCATGTCATTTCTGGGAATAAGAGTGGTTCTTGGATTTTGACTTGAAATTCCCTGGATGAACCCTTTTTATTAGGTGTAAAAGCTTGATGAAGAAGTTGTGGAAAGGAGCTCCCCCTGGCAGTGGTTCTGACTATGAACATTGCCTGGCAGGGCTGAGGTTGCCAGTGGAGGAGAATTTCCATGGCCGCATTGTTCAGCATCAATATTTCCTGATAAAGAGACATGTGTTTCTTAACATGATAACCTGCTCCTAGAGTCTCCTGAGGCCCCACTGTTGCTGACTTGCATGAGGCCCACATCAGTCTTCCAAAATATATCTGAAACCATCCAGTGCACATTCCAGCTGTAAATGGGAGGCACTGACCCAAATCCAAACAAAAACAAAAATCATCCAAAACCTCCTTTCTTTCCAACATCACAGGCCTTTGAATGATATGTTTAGATTCTCCCAGGCTGGAGTTCTTCCAGACAGAGCTGGAGAAGTTACAGTGAATATCTCAGCTGACTGATTAGACATCAGCAAACCTACCTGGAAACATATGTCTGAGGTAGGAGAAAGAGGGCTGGCCTGTTAAGTGTATGAAGACTAAGAAACACACTTCTGTGCTAATCACTTGCATAAATTTGAGAAACATTAATCATTAAACGCAGACACAAAGACACACACAAAAACATCACCTTCTCAAAATTCACTGATTCCCACATTTCATTTTTTTTTTTTTTAATTTAGGCTGTCCACAGAATAGCAAATTAATGTTTTAAAAACTGAAATAAGTTTACCAGGTGGTAGCTGTCAATGTGTACCATAGGTGGAGTTTTTACCTTTTGATTCACCTTGGTTTGTACCTTTGTTTCAAAATTTTGCTGGAAAGAAATAGTCTAAATCAGTTTCCTGACAAGCTCCTGTCACCCAGTTCCTTCTGTTAAGCTTCACCTAAAAGAAGGCTGTTGGTTGGAGATGGAGGTGAAGTTCTAATAATTTATCTTAAACACCTATTATAGCTCTCAGTAGAAGTACACGAAGCAGGGATGTCTGTTGTGTTCAGGTTAAGATTAAACATGTCTGGTCACGTCTATGGGGGTGGTAGCTGAAGGGTCAGGAGAAAGGAAGTGGTTCTGCCAAGAGTACATTTGACTAATGAGCCTCCTGGAAAGAGTTTATGCTAAGGGAACTGAGTAGAAACATAGCAAAGCACTCCCCATGAGCTGCAGGTAGAACAATGCTCAGGCACCATGCATGTCTATTGCTGAGACAGCTGTCACTTCTTACTTCTCCAGCACCACCTCTGGCTACCTTCCAGTCCTCCATGGCCTGAGGCATGAGTTCTAGAAAGATGGTGGCTTTTCTTTAAGGTGAATACATTGTTACACACACACACACACACACACACACACGCACACACACAATTCTGAGACATATCAGGTTAGGTGCAAAAGTGTGAAAATAAATTTTCCCAAAATAGTGGGGTACAGCACGCCACTGATATGGTCATTGTCCAGTGGGGCTCAGTAATAAATAAATCCCCCAGAAAATGTATAATAGCTTTTTGTAAATTGAACTGTGTCCCCCCAAAATATGTTGAAGCCCTAACCCTTGGTGCCTTTGAATATGACCATATTTGGAAACAGATTTGTCCAGATGTAACTAAGATGTAAATTAAGATAAGTTTATACTGGAGCAGGACAGGCCCTTAATCCAACATGACTATTGTCCTTGTAAAGAGAAGAGACACAGACTACCCATGGAAGGAGAATGCCACATGACAACAGGAACAGAGATTGGAGGGATGCAGCTGCAAGCCAAGGAACACTGAGGGCTGATGGCCGCCACCTAAAACTAGGAAGAGGCAGAGAAGGAGTCCTCCCTACAGGTTTCTGAGGAAGCATAGCTCTGTCGACACCTTGATTTTGGACTTCTAGACTTCAGAATGATTTTAAACCACCCAAAGTATTTTAAGTAATACTTTGTTATGGCAGCCCTAGTTAACTAATACATGAATCAAGTACAATAAAAGTTTATTTCTCCCTCACATGACAGTTGGAAGTGGGTGTTCCTGGATGACAGCCACTCTCCTTCCATACTCAGTATTCAAGCTCATCTGTGGCTCTGCCATCCACTAGGGCAGGTGCCAACAAACTACACTTCTTGCCTTTTATTGTAAATACAGTTTCTTGGGAACACAGCCACATTTACACATTTACCCACTATGGCCTCTTTTGCACAATAATAACTGAGTTGAGTACAGACAGTCCTGACTTATGATGGTTCAACTTACAATTTTTTTGACTTTACAATGGTGCAAAAGCAATATACATAATAAATTGCATAAGATATTCAACACTTTATTATAAAATAGGCTTTGTGTCAGATGATTTTGCCCAACTGTAGGCTAATGTAAGTGTTCTGAGCATGTTGAAGGTAAGCTAGGCTAAGCTATGATGTTTGGTAGGTTGCTTGTATAAATATATTTTCAACTTCCAATATTTTCTATTTACAGTGGGTGCTTTGGGACATAATCCCATTGCAAGTTAAGGAGTATCTGTAGTTTCAACAGAGACCATATGACCTTCAAAGCTAAAGTATTTACACTCTTGCTCTTTACAGAAAGAATTCATAAACCTCTGCCCCAGCGTATCATCTAGCCAGCACAAAGGGAAAGCGAGCATGGAGGGGACAAAGCAACTTTCCTAGAAATGGCACATATCACTTCCAAATATCTAGCATTGTCTAGAAATTAGTTACATGGCCAGATTCAATTGCAAGAACAACTGAGAAATGTAATATAGTCGTATATCCATGAAAAAAGAGAAAATGGATATTTGGTGAACAATTGGTAGACTCTGCCTCTAGACATCCACAGGATATGTCACCCACGTCAGTGCTATGGCAGCAGCCATAAGGGGTCACCTATGTGGGGTTTCATGGAGTCCAGAAGCTCTAAAGAACACATTACCAAACGGAGGCAGAGATGGGATGGGCAGCAAGGGAAGAGACAAGGAGACGCCGCATGGCAGCTAAGAATGCTGTTTTCCAGAGCATACAGGAGACACTACCTGGCGACTTCCAGTAGTAACTGGTGAGAGGAAGAGACGTTTGTAGGAAGAAGTTCCACAATAGCAGGTGGGGGAGAGAGGCAGAGAAATTGTTCTTTCCCTGTAACTGTCTGGCTTTGCATTGGCTCTAAGTTTGATCTGGCCTTGGCAACCTGGTTTATATCAAATACAAAAGATAGTCAAACACATTTAAAAATTTTAAAAATTACAGTACCATTTCAGAAATCTTATGTCCCACTTACCTGCAGTTTTCTGAATTGGGGAGATATATATATATATACACATATATGACCATAGTATGAAGGTGACACTAAAGAGTATATTATATAATAGATTGAGGCACTGAATATCAATTGTTAACATTGTAAAAAGAGAAACTATTATATATTACGCGCCTCTGATATCTTCCCAAATACCACATATAATCTTGCCAAAGAGATTGAACTTATGCCTGATATCACCTCTGGATCCAGCTGCCAATGTTAAACTGTAAAGACTAAACTATAAAAGAAAGAAAAATGGCTAAATAACAGCAAGGTAAAGAAGACTAGAATGACTTTTTTTAACAAAATATATTGTTCATCAATAGAAACCCAAATGTGAATTGAATTTCTTTTCATCAAACCCATCTGACAAATCTCTACACTAAATTGGTGACTTAGAGATGATGTTGATGTAATGGGTATAATATTTTGCAATATTAAACCTATGTAGTTTCATCACTGGTAAACCTTAAATCCCCATTTTCCTGTATTTTCCCCATCTTCCCCACAGCCTCTTAATTTGTTAGAGTTCATTGCTTCAGGAAAAGGGCAACACACAGCCAAGAATAGCAGTCATCAATCAGCTTACAGTTTTACAATACAAAATTTTACATCCATAACAAGATTGAATGCAAAGGCTTTTGATTTAGCAGGAGCCAGGCTTTCTTGAGAAAGAAAAGGCTGTTTTAAATTTTCCAAAGCTGAACATTTTGCATATAAAAGCCAAGCCTGAAGGACTCTGATCAATAATTAAATGTCCTACAGTAGAAAAGAGTATATGACCCAGAGTCAATTCTGAAAACACAAGAATTAAAACAGAAAAACCATTGCTGTGTTAGAAGAAATAGCAAAAAAAGGAGAAAGAGAGGGACAAGATATCAGATGTTGAGGTATTTACTTCCCTCCTCTCCACCCAGTGGTCAAATCTCAGGGACAGAGAGTAGTCAGTCATCAAGAGAAGCACACACATAGGTTTGGGGGAGTCTAAGGAACCATCATTGAGCCTCTGCTTTCCTGGGCAGAGACTGTGCCCATCACAAACCTGTCTGAGAAGCTCTGCATTTGGAATGGCACAGCATCCAAAACGGTGGCAGGACGGGGTGGAGATGAAATGCAGTCTCCATATCTGAGAGAGGTACCTGTGTGGGAGTTGAAGGACCAGCCCCAGGGGTTCACATACTCTAGTGATTGGTGGAGAAAGAAACCAGACGTAACCCTGGCTCTAGTAGGGAATATGGAGGTGTTCAGAACCTGAGCCCCCAAAATACCCGCAACATTGATCAGAAATCTCAAAATTAAAGGTATACAAGCATCAGTAATAGAAATTAGCAGGATGCTCAAAAGACAAGTATTGTGCTGGGACCATGAAAGTGGGAGCTGTGGGACAAGACTAGTAAGGCCTGGGAGGACAGCAGATAGATCAGTGTCAAGAGCCCCAGTGCTACTGCCATAATTGTAGGTGTCCTCCACCATTGCTCCCAAATGTCACTGAGGAACATGCAAACAAATCCTTCCAGGTGCCTTTTACTGAAACACAGCCAAGCTTTGAAATAAACAGTGACTAAGAGACTTAATCTCAGCTGAAAAAAAAAAAAATCACTGGATCAAACTGAGGCTACTAGATTGGGAGAAATTACCTCCTCTAGGTAGAACAGAGCCTCAAGACTGACTATAGAAAAGAAAATCACATTTCTGCCTTCCTAAATTGTGGTGTATAAATTCCAATCTGCTACAATAGATTAAACTTTTCCACACTTGGGTTAATGCTGTAGCCTGTTGAAAAGTCACTTCCCCTTCTCTAAACTTCTACTACACATATAGACACACAGACACACAAGTTTTGCTACTTTTTAGCACTGATATCTGACAACTATCAGGACAATATCATCATAAAAATGGCTTAAAAAACTAAATATGACACAAAGAAATGTTAAATCTCACAAGTTTTACAATTGTATGTGTTAGGCAACGATACTCTATAAAGGTTGAAATCTCATTAGGTAGGTGGTAGTAGAAAGATCTGTTTTTATTTATTCCAAAATGAGAGAAAGTTTCAATTGCCAGTAACCTAAGCATGGCATATACTCCTCCCTAGTGCTTATGGCACCAATATGGAATAAGCATGCGTGGCATCTGCCAGGCCGTCTCCAACACATCAGACCACACATGGGGGCCCCAGTGTCAACGCAGCAGCATGACTCACTGACGGTAGCCCAGACTGGGTATGTCACTGGGAGAGGAATTCTGGTCGCACATCAGGTCTTTTCAGCCACACCCACACACATGGTTAACAATCATCGTCAGCACGGCATTTAAAAATACAATGTGTAAAACATGCAATGTGGAATACATTGCTGAAAAAGTTAAGTTAGACATTAATAAGACTGAGGTGGTGAGTGGATGCAGACTGAGAATTTCAGTGGTCTTTTCCTACTTTATTATCTGTGATGTGGTTGTGTGCAGATTTGGTTTAACAAGTTTATAAACAAATCAATCTGCCCTTAGCAACTAAGAGATTAACCCAGCTAAGTAAGGAAAGCCCAGCCATTAAAAATGTTTCCTAGTATTTTTCAAAGAAAGGCTTAAAGTAACAGTATCTTCTTAGTTACATAGTTATATTTTATATCATAATTTATATTATAATATGTATATTTTAATCTTATATCAAGTGTGAGTACATTATCAAAATCTGATTTTACCTTTATGGAAATTTTGGAATTGAATGAAATACCTCAGACTAAAACTAGATCAGACAACATCACTTTAGTTTACTTCAATGTCAAGAGTTTTGCCCATTAGTTTCTAAGAACTAACAATGTTTGGACTAAGACACACTTTAGGGAAATTTCTAAGTGTTTTACATTTTATATGTAAATTCATTTTGCTATTCTTAAACAACATAGTTGTCCCAATAGAGTCTGTATAAATCCTATAAATGTTATATATAGCCTTCTTAAAGGCAAAACATTCATGAACTTTCATCTGATATTTCCACGATATAGTATCATTGAACACTGAATAGGTTCCCAGTGCTTCCAATTAATATGTTTGTAGATCTGTGAGAGGTACTTATATTTCTAGCAACATCTGGAATTGAAAAAAATCATCTAACATCATCCCCTCCATTTTCACATGAAGTATCTGAGGTTCTGAGAAATTCAGTCTCATTCTTTGGGTCAGAACTGGATTTAGACTCCAGTTCTCTGAAAACCAAACCGGGGACCTGACACTCTTCCATAACTGCCTCAGATATAGTCCCTACATGGCCCTTCACTATTTGAATTGTAACAACACTAACTGAGGGAGAACAAAAAGTGCATGCATTAAGACAACAAATCAAGACTGAGTTTTGAAACAATATCTCAATCAGCACAGCTGCCCTATTTCCCCTTAGACTAATATACTGAACCTAAAAATTTGGGGACCACAACTGGAAAGAATATTTAAAAGCAAACTCAGCTCCAGCACCACTCCACACTTTAGCCTCAGAAACAGTTGGTAATATTTCTTTTGCAAAGTATTCAACCTTAGAAAGACAGTTAATACCACTCTCCATTCATTATAATCTCTTAATTCCCATTGTCTTCTTCTAGCCTAAGGCATGTCTGTCTCAGTAATCCTTTCGTTTAGTAACCATAATCTGCAATCTCTCTAATGCCAGCAATCCTTGAATTCCACCCAGGGTGGAGGGCAGTGACTTCCCAAGCACTCCGTTGTCTTTTTCTTAAACATATTACCAAGTTAAAGAAAATTCTCTTTGCCCACTTAGAGACATGTATATTTGTGTCCATTGTCTTTGCTTCATTACACATTTTCTGTAAGTGGCTTTCAAAAGTCGTAAGGATGCTAATTGATTTTTTTTCTCAGTCATTTGATGAGACTGCATTAATCCAAAATGAACCAGCATGCCAAAACCTAATTCACATTTTAGAAAGTCGCAAAGTTTCATTCAACTAGTAGTTTTAAACTTTCCTCTGTGGGGCTACATACCCCACCTCTATACTAACCTCATCCTCCAAAAAGGAGAGAGAGGAAACAAAACAAAACCAGAATACATGGTGTCTCCAACAGAAAAGGAAAGAGAGAGAGAGAGAGAAAGAGAGGGAGAGAGAGGGAGAGAGAGGGAGAGAGAGGGAGAGAGAGGGAGAGAGACAGTGAAAGGCAAGGAGAGGGAAAGGAAGAAAGGGAGAAAAGGAGAAAGGAAGGAGAGAGAAAGGAAGAAAGAAGCTTTAGTGACAAAGGTTTACAAGAGTGAACAAAAGGGTAGGAGATGGTGGGAGATACTGTATTTCCCCAAAAACGAGACCTAACCAGAAAATAAGCCCTAGCATGATTTTTCAGGATGCTTGTAATATAAGCCCTATCCCAAAAATAAGCCCCAGTTGAGATCGTCAGCCAGACAGATGCATTTAGTACATCCGTTGCAACACATGACGGACGTATTGAATTATAAAATAATAATATTACTATATAATTAAATATAAATAAATAATATTGACATTAACATTTAAAATAAAAATAATAATAAAAATTACAATTAAGTATTTGTAAATACCCAAGCAGGCGCCTTTGAAAGAGAGGTAAGCACCTATGTAAACAGATGAACTCGAGACTTATTGCCGAATGACCAATCGGAGTACAGACACAACACACAAATAATGTGCACACTTGATAACAAATGGACGTAGTTGTATCTAATATGAATTTTCATAATTCAATACACTGTGTGTTGTAACAGACGTACTTAATGCACTCGTGTAAAATAAAGAACCGTTTTCTGAATTTGGTGCCTGCAATTTTTCATCGCTTTTATGTGGACCATCATTCTTAACTGTCATCATTTTTGTTGCCAGTCCTGTTTCTTAAGTCTTCAATTAACACTTGATTTAATGGTAGATTTAAAGGGAATACTATTTTGACCCCCAGACAAGATGAGTGCAAAAAGAGAGAGCTATTTGTCGAGTACAAGAAAGGAATCATGGAGGACTACCGGGGCAAGAATCTTACAGCTTTCTGCAAAGAGAAGAAGGTGGATCTCTGAATGGTCTGAAAATGGCGAGCAGAGTACAATAACCTCAGTCAACAGGTGGAGGAAGGAAATGCTAAGAAACGCAAGTGTGGATCAGGTCAGCAACCATTATTTCCTGAGCTGGAAGACATCATCTGTGAGTGGATTGCTGACAGGAGAGCAAAGGCTTTGGTTGTGTGCAGGGCTGATATTCAAGCATTTGCCCTTGCAATGGCACCACGGTTAGAAATATCCCCAGAAGAATTCAAAGCATCACAACACTGGCTGGATAGCTTCCTTCAGCGATATGAACTGTCTCTAAGATTGACAACACTGTTCAAGCTGGAAGATCCTGAAGTTATTAAACATGCACTTGTATTCATGTCCTTTGTCGATGGCATCGACTTCTCTAAATACCAACTCTCCAACATGATTGCTATGGATGAAACTGCAGTGTTTATGGGCCAAGGATCTCAAACGACAATTGATCAGAGGGGTGCCTTGTCAATCTACATTCCCTCCACTGGTTATAAAAGTGTGCATGTTACCTGTATTTTGGCAATTTGTCTGGATGGAAAGAAATCCCCATCTCTAATTATCAGTAAGGGCAAGAAAGATAAGGTTGAACGTGTTTCAGGCACTTACGTTCTTGAAACCAAAAAAGACTGATGCACATAAGCAGTTATAAGGAAGTGGGTTGATTTAATGCTGCCACTTGTTTTGCGAGGTGGCCAAAGAGGTCTGCTAGTCTGAGATTCAGCCAGCACTCACCGCGCTAAAAACATGAAGAACTTCCTAGCAGAGAGAAGAATGGATCAACTAATGATTCCCGCAGGAATAACTGCCTATCTCCAGACTCTTGATATTACAACAAACAAGCCATTCAAGGACCATTTGCGCATGGAAATCAATGACTACATTAAAGATAGAATGGAGAGAAATCAGCGTGGAAATTTTGTGAAGCCTAGCCTGCAAGAGGTTGTGACTTGGGTGAAGAATTCATGGGATAAAATCACTGACAGCTGTGTTGCCAATGTACTACGAGCAGGCTACATGGACAAGAAGTGCTCATTTAAGGAGAGCTCTGTTGCTGGACATGAGAGATTGGGGCCAGTGGTTCTATAGGAAATGGAGTCGCAAGAAATTCAAGCCAGAATTCAGGGTTTGGAGGTTATGACGATGTTCCAGAAGAAGATGATGACATGACTGTATTTGAATAAATGTAGATTTTTGTACATGAATAAATGAATAAAGGAAGGGAGGAATGTAGTAAGAAAGGGAGGAATGCAGGAATGCAGGAATGCAGGAATGCAGGAATGCAGGAAGGAAGGAAGGAAGGAAGGAAGGAAGGAAGGAAGGAAGGAAGGAAGGAAGGAAAGAAAGAAGGAAAAAAAGAGTGTTAAAGCCAAATAACTAGGAATCAAGGACGTTTAGTTCTTATTTTAACCCCTCAACTTAGTTTTTAAGGGATCTTAGGCAACTCACATGACCACTGAGGTCTCATAAATAATAAAACAGAAAATTCATTAGTTCTTTCTCAAAGGGCTTTGTGGCGTCTTAATTAGTAACTGAAAAGCGCTAATGTCAACCTGAAGTGCTCTATACATTAACAATATATGAAAGCCAATTTGATAAGAAAGTGGAAAGTAACCCTGATATATATACAAATGCCACAAGGGAAAATAAATAATGATCTTTCAAAGTTTAACAGGTAGACAATAAGAACTAATGTTTCTGATGAGTTAAAGTGCTGCTTGAAAAATCAGAGGTGGTACTTTTACTCTGGCCAATCTTTTAGAAAACACACCCTGGCCCTGGTAATAGCTCTATCACTCCAAATACCCAAAGGGAAAAATGGAGCTACAATTTAACCGAGCAAAGTGAAAACTAATCTTTGTAAGGCACCAGGCACTCAGGCAGACTGTAAAAGTAGAACTTCCCTTCCTAGAAGGCTGATGATGACCAAATAAGAACCCTAAGCTGTCAGAGAATTTGTTAGAAAAGGAGCAAAAATTTGGGAATAACAACATTTGGGATACTTAATGACCATTGAAACACAAATGTTTTAAAACCAAGCTAGGATATCAAATTCTGTTTATTTGGGAGATGGTTTCAAGCTTGTTTGAGGGCCTTACAGATGAGACAAAAATTGCAATGCCCTCATATTAACAAGTGTTACTTGAGCACCTACTATCAACCAGACTTTATGCCAGACACCACAAACCCAGCAATGAATAAAATGGTGCCCACCCTCATGCTTTTGGGGTGTGGGATACAGCAATTAATAAATTGTGCTAAGGGTTATAAAGAGCACATAAACAAAACACCTACACAGAAACAATTTAGTCTTGCTGGGGAAGTAAAGGTTGGGTTTTCCTATATTGTACAAAGCCCTCAAGTGAACACTACAAAATAAAATCACTAACATAGCCACAGCCCCTGTTTACACTTCAGAAGAAGTCAGGAGAGACATTTCTGCATCACCTAGTCTCCTCTCTCTCAAATGGGGGCACTACTGGTATTTTGGGTGGGACAATTCTTCATTGTAGCATCCAGAGCACGGCAGAACATTTAGTATCCATCGTCCCTGCCACGCAAATCCAGCAGCACCCCTACACACCAGTCACTGTGACAATCAAAAGTTCCCCTGGCCACATTCAAACACTCTGGAGAGGCAGCACGGCTCCACTGAGAACCACTGCCCTTTCGAGCCTTTTTTCTGCACTTAAACAACACGAGCACCAGTGAACTAATATAGTGAAAAGAACACAGACGTAACTTTAGTTTGATAAATGTTTTCATCCCAGGTTTACCATTTGCTAGTGGACAAGTTAGGGAGCCTCGGTTTCCTTGTCTGTAGACAGGTGAGAATACACACTTCAGAGAACAATTATAAGGACACTATTAAATAACTCAGGTAAAAGTGTCTCACAGTGCCTAGCCCCATGTGGATGCTCAGGGAGCTTATCCCAATAGAGTTACAAAAGAAGAAAAAGAAGAAAGAATGTTGCTTAGCAAAGTAATTCCCTTAGAAGGCACCTAATTTTGGAATCCCACAGTAGTTACAACAACATGAATGCTAAAGCGGCTGGGCCAGGCAAAGGAAACGATTGGAAGCTGCTGGGCCAGCCTTTCTTCACACAGCATTCTGCTCCATTACAAACCAGCCATTTGGCTCAACAGAGACACTGGCCCGGACTCTTAAAAGATTAGCACTCACCAAAACTCTGTCTGGAAGATTTGGGTCATATATATTAAGGTCTGAAGTGCTACCAGATACCAACAACCTGTTTTCAGCTTTGCCATAATCTTTATTTTATGGCTTGTAAAGTACAGCCTCTCATTTAATTCTCGCAGTACACCTGAGTGTAGTTCATAGCGTCAGTCTATTGGTAATATTATCCTCATGTTACAGATGAAGAAACTGATAAAAGTTAACTGAATCCAACATTATGATAATAATTATAGTAGTAGTTAATATTAAGTATGTTATTTCTTATATTTATTAAATAATGCATGAATAATGCAAATATATTAACCATTACATTTATTAATAGTCCTTATTACCTATTACCAATCTCAATTAATGGTGATTCCCTATGTATCCATCACTCTACTAAGTGACTTATACATACTTTCTCTGTTAATCTTTATTTTTCTTAAAAAGCAATTGCAGTATATACTATTGTTATCCCTATTTTTCAGGGAGAAAACAAGCTTAAATAACTTACCTCAAATCATACAGCTAATAAGTGGTGGAGACAGAACTTCGATCCACGTCTGGTTAGTTTCCAACACGCTAGGCTATATTGCTGCTCCTGACATGCTTTTAATTGACCCTCAGGTGCAGGGGCCAGTGGGATCTGTCAGTACAGGGGCTTGCGTGAAAAATAAAGTGCCTTGGGAAAGAATGTATGTAATTAAATAGGTCACATACACTGCCCCTACATTTAATTAAGGAGCTAAAGGTAAAAATGCATTTGTGATATTTTTCGATCACTCCTATGCTTGGGTGGATAGGCTGGGCATTGAAGGAGGCCCTGTTTCCTTTGCCCAGTAAGGCGGTGTTGGTCAGGACCCTGTGACTAAGCAGCCTGGCTCTGACTATGGACCAGGCTGGTTGAGAGGCCAGCAGGGCAATACCAGGAATGGTAGGAAACAATGACATTTGTAGAGAGTAAGAATTAAATGAGTAAATCGCCAGGTACATTTTAATTTTACCTCTCTTTACATTAGATTGTACAGAGCATCATACAACATCGGGACTAAAAAAAAAAAAAGAATTCCACCTTTATCTTCCATTTACAGTAACAAAGAGAGGGGTTCCAGGTTATGTTTTTAACCTGCTTCATTCATAGAGTCCTCAGTACCTCCCTGACTCCCTGGGTGGCTCCTCTTCACCATAAGTCCCCACTCCCGAAGCTTCCCTCACAGTTGTAACAGTGGAGGAGAGCTGGGGACAAGAGGTGACTGTAGGAAAGGGACATTCCAGCACCACTCTGTCCTACCACAGTAAAGCACTCAATATGATTTCTTTAATAAATGGAGGAACAGCCATCACAGACATTAGAGGGTATTTACTGGTCATGGAAATGTAATACCTTTCCTTAGAAATTCAGTGTTGTCCCTAGGAATATAGATGCTTTCAATTTGCCTAAAATATGCAACCTTGCAAATATAGCTTCCCCAGAATTACTTCTAAAATGGCATTCAAAGCAAGCTGAATAGTTAACTTCTCTAGTTTTTTTTTTAAGGATTTAAAGTGATATGATGTGATGTGATATTACAAGCATATATATTATTTTGGCACAAGTAAGAGCTAAAAATGTAATTTAATAAAAGGGCACTAATTAAAGTAAAAAAGAGAGAGAAGGAATAAATGCTGCTAAATAAGCCACAAAAATAGCTCCGAAATCCTATCTTTTTTTGTTGTTGTATGCTTACTCATACTTTTCTCCTTTGACCTTCTCTCTCTTGAACCTTAAATTCCCTTTTGCATGTTTTAAATTCTATCCATTCTTCTAGGCCCAATTTAGGCCTCACCTCAGGGAGGTCTTATTTTCCCCATCTGATGGCCCACATAAATCTTTCTTTCACCTGAGTGCTTGCTGTCGAATATGGTATTACCATACCATTTAGCGCTAAAATAGTCTCTAAGTGATTAATGTCTGATCATTTTAACCCTTACACAGAACATAAAGCATCTTGATGTTATACTAATAATTATTATTAATGTAAACAATACTAATAATACTAGCCGTTACTATTTAAGGAGAACTTACGTACCAGACACATATAAAACGTCCTTTAGTGATCACCACAACCCTGTGAGGTAAAATAATGTCTTCATTAAACACATGAGGAAACCAAACTATAGTGAGACGAGTTTGCTAGAAGATAGAGTTGGAATTTGAATCCACTGCCTAAGGCGGCCACTTCTTTTCTCCTTGGAGCAAATAGGCCTGTGTGTTACACAAAATATATCTCGTGATAAGGATAATCCAGTGTCTTTACTAAAGCTAGACAACTTTTGCTGGGAAAAGTGGAACATCCCCAAATGCGGGGGGATGGTGCAGGAGGTTGTATTCATAGGAACAACAGACAAGTGTTACATGCCTGCCTTCCTTTGGCAAAAGGCCACAAACCCAGGTTATCCCTAAGGTCACGAAACAGACGAATACCTGCCATCGTGTGTATCCAAACTTAGTCAATGACAGATAAAATATTTGTCCTTTTGGTGAAGGTTAGGTTCTCCGGGGTTCAGTGAATGGCTCTTCATATGTCATTATGAAATAAAATGTATGGAATAAAATAATAATGTGGGCTATCTGCCAATGAAACACTAAAACCACAAAGATAATAGATTAATACAACCTTCAGTCACACTGGAGATTCATTTTAAAAGATCAGTAGATTTTTAGATCTAGAAGGGAAAGGATTAAAGGAAAAAATGATAGTATGTTATGAAGCATAGTTAGAAGAGGATCTTAAAATATTTTTTTTAAAGGATCATACTTAGCTAAGAAGAGGAAATCAAGAGCTAGAGATACCCAACTATACAAAACACAAAATGGAAACCAAAAGAGAATAATAAACAGAGGCAGAAGGCAAAGTGACAGGCTGTAATCTAACCTGAAATGAACTAAGGGAGCTGGCCATGAAAGGCGGTATTGAGCTCCCCTCTTGCACCTTCCCCTTACATTCCTGGGCAGCCCCTTCTTCTCAGAACAAAGTGCCAGGCAGCGGGAGCACCAGTGCAGCCAGGCTATGACAAGGATAGATTGCCGTCTCTCCACTGGGTGCCTGGTGCTCTGTGGAATGTTGGCTGTAAATGTCCTGAAGCCTCCATTCTCTTTTCTTCTCTTAGGGCTTCTCCCCAGCCTGCTAGTCCAGCATTCTGCTTCCCTCTTTTCCATGTGACTCCTGCATCTTATCTTCTACCTTTTTCCTGCACTTGCTTCTTCTTCCACTTGCCTCCTCTGTCCTGTAGAGTAATGGGAGCTGAGTGACAGACTGAGGAGATTCAGAATTCTCACACTCATTGATGCAATTTCCAAAATGCTAATTCACACTAAGGGTAAGTATAGTGGTGGGTAGTGTATTAAAATCTGTTGATTCACACCAGGAGGTAATTTCCTTCAACATTTTTAAGCCTGTTTCTCATTTCTCCTTTTCTAAAAGGACTTTAAGAGTAGTGGTATTTATTTGATCTTGTCTTACTATTCTCACATCACTTCTATTTTTTCTTCCTATAGCCACCCTAAAGCCCAGGACCACAAAGACACAATACTTTTGCTGGCAGTCTTTAAAAATTATCATGGAGATCTATATTTTTTTGACATGGAAAGATGATCACTTAAAATTAAGTGAAAAAATATTTTAAAGCATAACCACATAAAAATACTCATAGATCAAAGAATATAAGCATATAGGAAAACCAAAAAGTCTGTTTTAAAATGTTGAAAGTCTCTGGTTGGTGGGAATTTGGCTGATTATTTTCCTTTTCCAAATTTTCTTGAAAAATAATTTTTTAAAAATTCCCATGCATAGCTTGATTGAACCAAAGCAAACAAACAAAAAGAATGAAAAAAAATTGTAAGTCTTTACTACCTTCCTGACAAGAAAAAGTGTCTGAGAATTAGAGGGGTGAGCAGAACACAGAATGGAAGAATGTAGACATCTGTCTGACAGTGAAATAGGGAGTTGGTGACAACACTCCAGTAAAAACTGGGGATGTTGTCATTGTCTAGAAAGCTTTGAAGAGAAGCAAATTACTATTTACTATTGGAAAAAGCTTTTTAGTCATAACAGCCACTCCAGCCACACAAACTGCTTACTTGCAGCCTCATTGGTTGGTTCTAAATAACTCACATAATCCAAAAAAAGGAAGGAAAAGTCGGGGCTGCAGAGGAGCTGAAAACTGCTCTTCACAAGGAGCACAGAGCTTGTCTCAGGGAGAAATGAATTGACTAAGAACCTCCAATTTGGATATTAGCCCATGCAAATGATAACCCCATCAAATTCCCAAGAGGAAACAGCTATAGAAATAAAAGGAAAACAGCACAACAATGTTTAACGTTGAAGAACACAAAAACACCGGGCTGAGCCTTACAAAATGGAACAATGGTCCAAGTAAAACCTACACTGCGAGAGCGCCAGACCATGAAATGAAGAAACAATGCCTGCTGGAGTGGCATTGAAGACTCAAAAGCAGCTATTAATTCAAGCAAGATCAAAACAGAAATCAATCTATTCATGGGACTTCCAAAAGATCATTAAAAACTAATTACTTTCTGTCTACCTCAATCGCTTTGTTGCTTTTAGCTGGTAAATTTTTCTTCCTCTCTTTCGGTCTAGATGGCCATAAAATAAAATAGTCTGCTCCAACTCAGATCACAGTGGGTCAAGTGGCCCCATCTTAGAGCCCAGACACTAACTCTAAATATTTCTAAGCATTATTGCAGACTCTCCACTTATCAGCACAAAGCTAATGTATGCAACTGAGTGACACCTAATTACATAAAGGGATGTCATGAGTTATTCCAATTAAAAAAAAAAAGAATTATAAGGCACATCTGAAATTTCTCAAACTTAGATATAACTTAATTTTGAAAAAAAAAAAGTCAAACCCTTCTTTTCTAGGGTTGTGGTCAGTGATTTGGCGTATTGTTGAATCAGTTCTATTGTTCAGAAAGAGGCTACATGACAATAACAGAGACAATTCTTATTTATTTTCCAAATCTAATGCAATTATCAAAAAAAAAGAAAAAAGAAAAGAAAATCTTCTGTCACTCAAGCAAATTTATTCTGTCACATGGCATTATCAAGACAAATAGTATCTTAAAAAATAAAAAAAACTTCCAATGATATTTATTTTCATTTGACATTGGTAAATAATTTCATTTTCCTTTCAACATAAAGTTTCCCACTATTTTGTTTCAAAATAAAACTCCTGATCTTCTTCTTGCCATTATATGTATATGTTTTCTAGGAGAAGACGCAATGTGCTCTCTTTTGTTTCTTAGGAGGCTAAGGAGCTTTCAGTGACCCACAACTATAGTTGTAAAAGAACAAATGTCAATAGTCATATAAAAATCATGTTTTAGAATCCTATTTTCAGATGTACTTAGAAAATGACCAGTGATAAATGCGGTGAAATAGGATCTTGGATATCAAGAACTCCACTTTCCTGATTGTTTATTTATTGTTTTTGTGGTAAAATACAATATATATGCATACAATACCAGTGCCTGAATTAATATCTATTTTTAAAAAGAATGGCTTATATTTCCTTAGTAGTCTATAATTTTCAATGTTTATTGCATATTATTTTCTCATTTGATAGCCACAAAAATTTCTCTAAGACAGATCTTTCATTTAGGAACATACTTCTTCCCACTACTCTAGAGTAAAGAAGACTGGGGCTCAGAACATTTATGGGAACTTCCAAGTTCATACAGTTTGTGAGAAATAGAGCCTGGAACAGAACAGTCTCCTGTTAATATAGCTACTGAGGAAAAGAGGAATTCATAGATATTGAGTTTTCTATGTGGCAGCCAACTTACTGGTGCTTTGCAAAGGGCATTTCATTTTATTTTTACAATATCGTATGAGATGAGTATTATTATCCCTACTAATGTGTATACCAAAATTTAGAAATTGTGAGTGCATCTGTTGAATTTACCCACCTCAAAAATATGGCAGAGCTAGAATTTCAGTGTGGGTTTCTGATTACACAATCCGTGTTCTTTCCATTAGATTGTAATGCCATTTCTACCTACAAATTGGAAGTTTCAGCCTTTGTTGAACAAAATTCAAATTTAGTCAGAAAACTCCACTCAGTTAAAAATGAAATAAATGGTGTTGATGCTCAGAAGCCGTAATTTAATACAAATACCATCAAAGCCAAATGCCAACAGAACAATCGCAATACATCCAGTGTTTGTGCCCTCTCTTACAGAGATATCTCTCAAGAATATGGGATGATTGGAATAAAACAATATTGCTCTCTACTCCATAAAGCAAGGCATGCATGACTTTCTTAACAATCACCCTTGCTCTCCTTTCGCTATGTACTATTTCTTCTCACTGAACATCACTTATCTATTCTTTCCAATGAAGAGGTAGGTGAGATCTCCTCAACACAAAGAAGTCAGGGACTCCCACCAATAAAATGTACATTTATTACTAGGTGAAACAGTTTAACTTTCTTGAGGAGAATAATTTGAGGAAATATAAAAAGGACACAAACTTGCAATCACTAAATCTGTGTCTTCAACCTGAAATTTTAGGGCAGTAAGGCAAATGGTCCTGCTCGGAAAAATTGGAAGCTCCCTCCCTCATAGAGTATAACAGAGAAGGGAATACTCACATTTGACAGGAAAATTGAGACAGAAAGTTTTGGAATAATGAAGTCTAAGGCAATACTATGAGAAAGGAACAGTTATTTAAGTAGACTGGATTTCACTTATGCTTAGAATAAAAGACATTTATCTTGTTAAGAAGGTCAAAGATAAAGGGCAGAATTGAGCAAGTGTTGCTGAAGAGAGGTTGTTGAACTGATACTGAATACACAACATACATAATCTCCTTTATTCAAAATAATGATTTACGTTAGTTAGCTATGTGTCCCAACCTTATACAAACATCTAGTTTAGCTTCTTGACCTCATTTTCTGACTTTTCCTTCTCACATAACCTTCACTGTCCTACCAGGCTTGGCAGGCAGTGGAGAGATTTCTCTTTGTGACAAATAAATTTTAACTTTTAAACAGCAGAAAAACCTGTGGATTTATGCCTGAACAATATCTTCAGACCTGCTGTTTTCACACAATCACTCGTAAATCAGCAAAATCATCCTTACTGATTTAAGGTATGTGTGAAAATACTAAGACTTTTGACTAATTAACTTACGTGACTGATTAATTACAACTGCAATTAGATAAGTACAATCACTTTTGTGTTTGTTTATTTGGTTTTTTTTTGCTTTTAATTAAGTTTGATAATTCAAATTAGACAAAGTAGTCAGCTTATGTTTTACCTGCTAATTAATTAGGATGATTAGAAAACAGTTATACCTCAGATTCAATTAAAATTACTTTTACATAGAGGAAAACTCTCTTATGCAAATACACAGCTTACACCTAAGTATATTTTCTCTAACGCAAGGGATACATATTAGTAAAAACCTATCCCTATAACCACCTACAAGAACTTTGGATGGAGGTGAGTAGAGTCATTATATCCTTTAAAATAGCTACTACCCACCATGAGAGAGCAAGGCATTATTTTCAATTTTATAGATGAGGAAACACACAGAGTTTAAGGAAATTAGAAGGATTTTGGAATTCTCTGGTTCTTGAATTCGGAGTTGGGGGTGGCATTATTTAAATGCATTGACACTTAGTTTAAAAAATTCCTATAGATATTTATTTGCAAAATAACTAACTTCATTGGGAATATCACAAAAACTGGAGTGATATATGGGTTGTTTTGTTGATGCACAAGTTAAAATTAACTTGGCAAGAAAGGCCAAGTTAGTTTTACTACTCCTACCCTGAATTTCTCTACTCCTATCCTGAGATGTGGGAAAGACATAATGGGTATTTCATTTTCAGGTGGCAAATATAACACACTTAGATGAACACTTAGCTGAAGTGGACAATTTTCTAGAAAAGATATGTAGATCACTAAAACTTGCTCAAAGAAAATTTTTAAATGAAAGTTACAGAAATCAATAACTAACAACTGAAGAAATTAAACTAATAGTCAAAATATTACACTTTAAATGACACCCAACCTAAGGTTTTACTTAGGAATTTTAAGAAACAGAAAATTATCTTGTTATATAAACTTTTCAGAGTGAAGAAATAGATGAGATATCATCTGACCCATTTTACTGAAAAAATATAGCACTGATACCAAACAAAACAAAGTGCAAGAAGAAATTTTGGCCCAAATAAGTGAAGATATATACACCTCAAGTAAAATGTTAGCAAATAAAATTTGGAGTTGTATTTTTAAAAATTAAATATCAGGATCAAATTTGTTTTATTTCAGGAAAGCACAGGTAGTTCAATATTAAAAATAAAATTCATCAATTCTCTGTATTAGAAGACAAAGTCAAAAAGCTAGATAATATAAAGACATTGAATAAAATTTAACACCTGATTTTTTATTTTATTTTAGCAAACTAGGAATAGAAGAAAAATTTTTTAACTTCATGAAGTGTCACTAGTGGAAATATGTAATAAGTCCAATAATTAATGGATGAAATATTAGAAGCAGTATACTAAATATAGTATATACTTTTGTGTGCGTGCATGTGTGTGTGTGTGTGTGTGTGTGTTTGTAAGAAATAGTACAAGATATTATCAGTGCTTATTTACTATCCTTGTCTACCACAAGAAAAAAAAAGTGAGATATAAAGATCAGAACAAAAGAAATAAATTCTCATTATTTGCATGAAATGATCATCTACTCAAAAATCTAAGAAAATCAACCTATAAATTGTTGTCATTCATTAGAAAGTTTATCAAGGTGGCCAAATAGAAGTTGCAGAATTTCACATGCATCAAAATGCAATTTACAATTTAAGTCACACACATTTTTTTTTTTAAAGTGCTATGGATAGCCTATGGCCTTAAGTATATCTCACATAAATAAAAATAAAACGGTCTGGAAAAATACACATAAAAATAAATGTTGTTGCTGCTTCTTAAAAAAGAATCAGAATTAATGGTGATAGTCAAAGGAGATTGTACCCTTATCTACAATATTTTTTGTTTTTATAGCTTGTATTCATTAGTTGTACTATTGAACACTGATAAATGAAATTGAAAATTTCTTAAAATATTTTTAAAAATAACTTAAAATATTTCTACATTTATCTAAATAAATTCATACTATTTCTTAAAAGGTTGAATTATTTCTTAATTCTAGGATAACATCAGGAAAATAAAGAACACATCAAATATAAGCTCACAAAAGTTAACATTGCTACTAAGTATGCTTTATTATTTTGAGTTAATACCTACGAGAACTGATCGATTTATGTTTTTAAATTTTATTAAATAAAATTTAAGAATATTAAGGCCAAAGATTGAAAAGGTTTATATATGCATAAATATACATGTCTAAATATATCATTTCCCCCACGGCTTCACTAGCATTACAATATAAAAATAATAATCTGGCCATATATTCAGGTCAATGAAATAAATTTATTGTGAAAAGACATTGAAAGTTATTATTCCAGATTATGAAAACTAAATTTTTAAGTGCTATTTTTCAGGAAAGACCACTATATCACTGAATTTTTCTTTATCTCTCAGAGATATTAAACATCTGGTAACCAGGTTTCTTTGTGTACTTGTCAGAGGCCTTGAAAAGTTTGGAATGATGGATATCTGTTCCCAAATCAAATATTTGCCTTAAAAATAATAGTAAAGTTTTAAAATTCCATGTAGATTGATGACTCATTTGTAGGCACTACAACACCTTACCGTCAGGGACAGTTCAGTGTGTGCTTCAAATGATAAATATTCTCTAGATGCAGTGTTGAAAGAGTACACATTCATTCTACAAAGGAAGAAATAAAAAGTACATGAAACTTCCCTATCAAACTCATTACACCCCATTAATATTGCACAACAAACTTGATTTCCTACAGTAAAAACCAGTCTTTTAAGAAATAGTTTATTGTCTGGTGTTCAGACTGTTAAGATCTTGGAGATTTTTATTTATATCAACTGAAATGCAGCTAATCACAACACACATTTTTTATCTTTTGCTATGCACTGTGAAAATCTTATTAATTTTTACTCACATCTTCTCTAACTGAAACTGATATGTGGTATGTAAAACTGAAAACAACAAAAGAACAAGAAAAACAAACGAAGAAGCAAAACTCGTAGGTAAAGACAATAGCTTAGTGGTTACCAGAGGGTAAGGGGGGAGGGGGGTGGTAGATGAGGGTAAAGGGGATCCAATATATGGTGATGGAAGGAGAACTGATTTTGGGTAGTGAACATACAATGTGATATATAGATGAGGTATTATAGAATTGTATACCTTAAATCTATGTAACTTTGCTAACAATTGTCACCCCAATAAACTTTAATAGAAAGAAAGAGAAATAGATTTTTACTCACATGTTCACTCAAACCTGAGAAGAAAACAGGAGTGTCAACAAATCAACTCACTCCAGAAATCTTGCTCGAGGAATTGTGAGGCATGTGGATGAATTTGAGATGTAGAACATTTTTGTTGTTGTTGTTGTTGAGAAAGAGTCATTCTTTCTCTTTGGCTAGTGAGGCTCAATAGACAAAAGTTGTTTCAAAGGTGCTCAACTCTTCCCTGAGATGGTGAGACTGTAACTTCAGGTCAGCTTTATCACCCTTTCAACTCTTCAGATAATTGCCTATGTATACCCTAGTATACTGACCTTCTTAAATTCTCTCCTGGAATATCTTCAGAACCCGAACTTCCAGGGCAATACTATACAGACGGGCAATCCTACTACGTATATGTTTAATAAGTGCCATAGAGTCATCCCTTTACCCAGTAGGACAAACCTGAGGATGCTAAGGGTGCAGAATATAGACACAGTGAGATTTTGTGCAGCAGGCGATCCCCATTTCACTGAAGTATAGCAGAAGGAACTTTGAGGGAAAGAGTGGTTGGAACTCTACGAAAATGGGAAGAGAAAAGGTGCCATGAAGGTCCAAGTTTATAGCTCTGCATCAACCTCTACAGAAGTTTAGAGCTCACTGTTTTGTAAATTCTCCTTATTTTTTGAACGTGTTTTTATCCTTTACGCTAAAGAAGATAATGTGGGCAATAAGCATTCAGACATTTAACTATGAAATAAAATTTAATAGATGATCAAATTTTGTATCTTGGCTAAAGCATATTGATACTTAGAAGTAACTGAAAAACTACAAGAGAATAACATGCTTTTCTAAGTGAAGTTTGGTGACTCTTAAAAATCTTGTACATTCTCAATTTTCATCCGAACTTAATTATTTTGTGGGTTCAATTTCTGTTTCCAGCAAAATACAACTTCCTAGTACTGCGGAAGAAAATACTTATAAAATGGGTTTCGTGGAGCTCAAATAGCTCTTAAAAACAATATCTTGATGAGTTAAGTGTAAATGAGCCAAAACATATGGATTAAATGTCCCTTTAAATACACATGGCTTTAAAAATTAAGGAAAAAAAGGTTTTGGCAAAATGTGTTTCAGATTTGGTTGAAAGAAAACATTTGAAAGAAATAGTTTGAGGGACTGGACTAACCCAAAACATACCTGAGCTCTTCCAACTTCCTATAGTACAACCAACTCTAACACATATGGATTTTATACTATAATTCCCTAACCACACCCACCCTGAGTTCTGACTTCTTAGTTTCTCTTCCTATGTTGGAAGTCATTAAAAACAGTCATGGTGTCATTACTGTGTTGAAGAGACATTAACCTACTACAGTGATCAGTTTCAGTCAAACACAATGAATAACTTAGTGGTCACCACTGCACAAAAATAAAAATAGTTTTTGTTTGAAACTCATCATTTATATTTCTCGTTAGCCCCTATTAGACAGTAAGACTACAACATAGACACACAATGAGACAGATATAAGACCTGGCCAGAATATGAAATGACAGTATATTCAGGTTGTGATTCTTTACTTAACCAATGTCAAGTAACAGAGAAAAAGTCAATGGGAGAAACACCAAAGCACAACTTGAATAATGTCAGGTGATTTGGGCTTGCATGGAAAGGTTCAAAATGCACTTATTCAATGCAGGTGACAAGGAGTGAAAGCAACTGGCCAATCCAAAAGTCAGTCCACAAAGTGACAGGTCCTAGAACCTGTGCCACCCATGCTTATATTTATCTTCAGAGTTTTCACCCACCCCCCATACACACACACACACACACACACACACACACATAAATGATACTGTTATCATTCAACTCTACAGGCAATGAGATCTACTTCTAACATTTCATGGGCTAAAAACACTAAAAATTGGAGGTATCAAATAAATCATTAGCTTCATGAATTTGTGAAATTATCTGCATTGTTATCCCAGTTTTCCACATAAATCTCACCATCTCTAATGAAGCAGGTAGAATGATTATTTACTACTCTGTCCCAGATTACATTTGAAAAGCAACCAGTAACATAAATAAATTATGCCACTAAATTGCCCTAATTAGCATGTGCCCTCATCTAAGCAATCTATTTATTATGCCACAAAGGTGTATTGTATTTATTCAAAAACTGGGGGTTTTTTTCTGTTTTTTTTTATCCAGTTTTATCAAGTTTATTATATATAATTGACTTATGGCACTATATAAATTTAAGGTGTACCGCATAATCATTTGACTTTACATATATTGTGAAATGACTACCACAGTAAGTTTAGTTAACATCCATCATCTCATATGGGTATAAAGAAAACGTATTTTTCCCTGGTGATGAGAACTCTTAGGATTTACTTTCTTCACAACTTTCATATACACCATTCAGTAGTGTTTACTTTGGTCATCATGTTGGACATTACATTCCTAATACTTATTTATCTTATAACTGGAGGCTTGTACCTTTTCACTCTCTTTATCCAATCCCCCCTCCCATCAACCCCTAGCGTCTGATAACCACAAATCTGATCTCTTCTTGTATGAGCTTTGTTTTTTGTTTTTAGATCTCACGTGTAAGTGAAATCATACAGTATAGTCAACCCTTGAACAATGCAGGTCTTAGAAGTACCAATCCCCACACAGTTAAAAATCTGCATATAACTTTTGACTCCCCCAAAACTTAACTATTAATAGCCTACCCTTGACCGGAAGCCTTACCAATAACATAAATAGTTAACACATATTTTATATCTTACATGTATTATATACTGAATTCTTACAATAAAGTATGCTAAAGACAAGAAAATGTTATTAAGAAAATTATAAGGAAGAGAAGATACATTTACAATACTGTATGTAGTTGTTTAAAACAATCCGCATGTAAGTGGACCTACACAGCTCAAATCTGTTGCTCAAGTGTCAACTGTATTTGTCTTTTTCCGTTTGACTTATTTCACTTAGCATAATGCCTTCAAGGTCCATCCATGTTGTCTCAAATGGCAAGGTATTCTCCTTTTATGGCTGAATATAATCTATATAGAGAGAGATATATACATATGTATATACGTATGTACATATGCACATATCTATATCTATCCATATATCTATATGTCTATCTATACCTACACACATATATAATACATATATATTACATATTCCATCATTTCTTTATCCATTCATCCATTAATGGACACTTAGATTGTCTCCATGTCTTGGTTATTGTAAATAATGTTATGAATATGGGAGTGTAGATATCTCTTCAACCTAATGTTTTCATTTCCTTCAGATATATTCCCAGAAGTGGTATAGTAGATCATATGATACCTCTATTTTTATTTTTTTGAGAATCCTCCATACTGTTTTCCACAGTGGCTGTACCAGTTTACAACCCCACCAACAGTGCACAAGGGTTCCCTTTCTCCACATCTTTGCCAGTATTTGTTATCTTTTATCAATGACTGAGTTTTTATACTCACCAGATCAAATCTACCTCCCTAAGCCCATTACTGAAGATTAAAAAAACAGAAAAGAGATAATCAACGATTTAAAATGCGTTACCAAAAGCTGTGAGCTGAATCAATTTGCTAGAGAAACAAAACAATGTCTAAAAAAACAATCCAAATTGCTATAAAAGAAAAAAATCAGGAGCCTGAAGGTTGGGTGTGGTAGTATGGTAGCGGGGTGGGGGCGGAGAGGAAGTGACTGCTCTCGGTGAAAACGATAGCCTCTCTAACATAGGACTAAAACCAACTGACAGGGCAATTGAAGAGATAAACGGTGGGTTTGTCTCCGGGAGGGTCAGTCTGGCCTCGTTCCCCTGCTCTAATTTCCTTTTAAAGGCGTGGTGTAACTGCAGCTTTATGTGTTGAGTTGAGGATTTACTTGAAATATACTTAGACATACTGCTTCTACACAAGGGAATTGATGCAAGTTCTTAAAATTCCTGCAGTTCTCTCCTTGGGGAGCAAACACTCTATAGCTAAATCCCATAACGCACCACCTTGCCAATACTGCTAAACCCCAGATCAGTTATCTCCTCTGTGGACTGGGATGTGTGGGGATGGAATTTTTAAACCTAAGAGTTATCCAGACTGTGACAGGGTCAAAATTTGCTGTAACAGCAATTCTCTCGTCCAGGATAAAATAATTCCCTTATATTTTATGCCTGTCTGTTGTCTTCAGACATGGAAGCTATTATTATCCTTTCTGTGGTAGATTTTTAAAAGTATATTCTGCTTTGTTTCGCCACAGACTTGGAAGTACTTTTCAAAAATGTGTTCATGTCTGCTGAAGGAAACAAATATAAATATCTATAAATATCAATGTAAATAGACTTGGCTTCAAGAAATAACATTCCCCAATGCGTGCGAGGTAATTCCAGCAACTCTCCTGAAGGCTAACAGATAGATAGATAATGCCTGAAATTGTTTACATGATGTCTTTCAAACTTATTCATGGAAAATACTCTGATGGTGGCTTCCTCTTATGGAGCAGCAAAGGTTCAAATTTACCTCAGATTCGGGCGCTTATTCAGTCATTTGTCACTGCTAATATTTTCCCATGGAACTGAACTGCATGTGGGGAGAAAAATCCTTCTACTCTCTTAGAGGAAATCTTGAGAATTGGCTGCTGTGTGGTTAGCAGGGAGGTTGTGGTAAATGTTGAGAACCACCATCTCATAATCATATGCTTGAAGCTTTAAATCATGACTTGACTGTCAAAATTCATAGCTGGAAAATCGTTGATCACTTTGGAGAATCAGAGATGTACTGCAGACTAATGAGAAAACCAGCAAAATGTACAAGGAACTTCTGTGTTTCACCCAAGGTTTCCTGGGTAGAAATGACATTACATTTTCCTCTCTGAGCACCTTGGAGCACACACCTTGGAGTCAGGAGACTCAAGTTCACATTCTGGCTTGGCTACCTGCTGGCATGTTATTTAACCTCTCTGAAACTCAGATGGCACTTAAATTATAAATTTAAAAAAAATCCAATAATAGTGATAAAGGATTAAAAGGTATTACCTATATAAAATTTATTTTGTATTGAGTTTCTTCGTGTTAGCAATCATCTTCTAGGGTACACTATCCTCAGAATACCTAGAATACCACATCAAGTAAAAGTGCAAATTCCTTAGACAGGAGACCCCACTGATGTTTTCTTCATATCATTCTCTCTCCCTACTTCAGTGGGATGTATTTCCTTACATACATAAAATTAGAACAGAGCTTATCACAGATCAAAATGCTCAATAGATTTAATTAAATTTCTAATATACTGAACTGAAATTATTGACCTTCCAGTTATGTCAGTGTAATATCTTGCCCGAAACCAAAATAAAGGTTCTGGATGACCAAGCCATGCTCATGCTGAGCCTTCCATTAGATTTAGACTCGGATAATCCCCAAGACATCATATCTGTGTGCCAGTTGTCTCCACCCATGCTACTGATGAGTTCTATTAACATGGAAAAGGCAAGGGCAAAGTCTCTACCTGGTCCCAGAACACAGGACAATGAGACAGAAGCCCAAAATTGGTTATGTAAATAATAATAATAATAATAATAATAATAAGCAACAGAGTACGCGGTAACGATAGTAAACGGTGGACCAGCATGAGTGAGTGATCACGATATTCTAAGAACAGTGGACAATGCTACTTTACATAATGCTGCTTGAAAATAGAATGATAAGGGGTGGCTGGTTAGCTCAGTTGGTTAGAGCATGGTGCTGATAACACCACGGTTGCCGGTTCTATCCCTGCATGGGCCACTGTGAGCTGTGCCCTCCTTAAAAAAAAAAAAAGGCAGAATGACAGAAAATAATTTTAAAACACATCTGGTGCACTTCCTGAGCCAGTCGCCATGTCAGGAATTAGTTTGTAATTTTAACAGTTGGAGAAAGACTAACATTTCAACAAAGTAGCAAAGGAATAAAAAGAACTAGCATTAAGTTGGTGCTTATTCTGCATCAGACACTGTTCCAACATTTCACATGCATCTACTTATTTAATCCAATAAACTGTCAGAAATTGCACACATTGTAAGGAGTGGAGAGAAAGGGGGCAATGGCAAAGATAGGGGGAATCTCTCAACTTACCATCAAGGAATATTAAAGCCTGTAGGGGTTAGAAATCCAGTGCATTTCAGCTCCCCCATTTTATAGATGAGGAAACTAAAACCAGAAAGACTCAGTGCTTGGCTTGACACTACATTGCTAATTGGTAGTAGAGCTGGGACTAGATCCAAATGTCCTCTGCTTTTTTACAACTCTGCATAAGCACTGGAAACAGTGGCTCCAGACCACAGGAAAAGGCTCTCTCCACTTAAAAATCGTGTTAAAAAAAAACACACAAAAAACCTGTCAGATGCATTGTCTTTTCTGTCATGCTCCTACATGTTCAGAGCCGTAAGTTTGTCATCTTCTCACACAATGGCAGTGACCTATATCTTCCAAAGTAAGTTCATCACCCTCTCACAGGGCATATTTAATGAGTGCCAGCATATAAACTGCTGGACCAAACTTGTGGTAGATAAACAGAATGAGCTTATGATAGAAATCATTTAAAACCACAAATATTTATTGAGCATCACTGCATGCAGGAGACGGCAATAGGTGTTGTGGAGATTGCAAAAAAAGGCAGATTTTTGTCTGCCTTTCACAGGGGGCAACAAACATGTTCACAAATGACAACTGTCTAGTCAAAACACAGGAAGTAATCCAGGAATGTAGAAGAAAAAAGAAAGAATTCAGACTGAGAAGAATGGGTAAGGCTACGGGGAGAAAAATTAATAAAGTTGAGGTTCATGTGGAAGAAATGAGACTGAATTATTCAATTATAGGTCCTCCTAACTGGATTTTCCAGACTTAACATATTCTTAACTCAGCGATAATATGAAAAGGGTATTTATTTATATCCTTTCTCTACTAATTCAGAAGGAAAATGGAAAAGGAATAAATATTATTATTAACCCAGAAATTCGGGCCAAAGCTGACATTTATGTTCTTATCTTAATTGATGCCAAGTGATTAATTTTTGAAAAAAGCAGCCAAATTTACTTCAACAATGTGTAATAGACTTGACCAAAAAAGAGGTCTAATTTGCTATATGACTATAAAGAACATATCCACACATTAATATTTCATCATTACCACTATAATAGGCAGAAATAAATCAACTCCCAGGTTATCTAAAAACATGCACAATACTGTGGTTTTAAGTTTTAAAATGTGCAGGAATCTCCTGTCATGACAATTTTAAATGTCCTAAAATCTCAAGATGAAAGGGAGCCTTAAAATCCTCTGGTTCAATCATCCTATCAATGAAATCCCTTCTACAACATCCCCACCAAGTGGTCATCCACTTTATGCTTGGATGCGTAGAGGGCCAGAATATTCTCCTTGGGCAGGAAATTTCAGCTTTGAACTAGTATTCTTTAAAAAACCAAAACAAAACAAAACAAAAAAAAAACAGCCCAAATATGTCTCCCTTGGGTTCCTAACCATTGAACCAACTTCAATCCCTTGAAGTCATCTGGTCTCTCTTCCACATGACAATTTGATGGCTCTGATGATTCCTTGTCCTCTCTCAAGCCACCCCCACGTCTTCCCTTCTCCAATCTTACTCTTCCCAGACTTCTCAAGCTCTCCTCACATAATATGGCTTGAGGTTCCCACAAGCCATCATGAGTTTCTCCTCTGGACACCCTCTTGTTCATCAAGACCTCCCTTATTCAGTGGTGCATAGGTTGAAACACAATGTTCAGAAGTGGACAGAACACTGCAGAGAAGAAAGAATCCAGCAGTATTCCTTCCAATATTGTCCTCCTATGATTATACCTAAGATCATATTTGCTTTTGTTGACCTCATGTCCTTTGAAGGAATCCAGCAAAATATAAGGGCACTATGTAGTACATAAGAACAAAGATTTTTTTTTTTTTTTTTCCTAAGGAGGTAAAGAAAATCAATCTTCGTTCATGGGTTTTCATAGGTGGAAACCAATTATAAAGTTCATTTCAAGTAGTCAAGGCAATCTTACTAACTTCTGAGTGTTCTACTCACTATGATAGCTATCGTAGGACCCTAGGATTATAGGATGTCTGAATGCCCTTTTTTGACTTTGAGAGGGGTGGGCCTTGGCAGGGCTAGACCAGCCCAAGGCCTGCAGGGATGCAGGGGCAGGATAAAGAGTTCTGCGGAACCACCAAAGTGAATAGGAGGCACTAGGGACTGGAAGAATGAGCCAGGCTGGGGTCTTTAGAGGATGCCCACAGCCCAAAGACCATAAAGAGCAAATCTGAAGATTTGTTCTGAAAGGAAAGTATGAGGTTAGACAAATGGAGTCATGAGTTCAGAACTATGTGGAGACAGGAGAAGACTACAGACCATAGCAATCGGGCTACAGTGATCTGGCACAAAGGGCTAGAAATCAGGTAGATGAGGAATTTCACAGAATACAATACCTAAAGAAGCCAAAAACCTGTTTAGAATCTGCAACCCAGTCCTTAACAAATACTGGTAAAACAATTAAATGTTGAAGTACTTTTAAAAATATTAAATGCACTTAAAAATATACAAAAAATACATTTATATTTAGGGATATCTGATAACAATAGAAAAAGGAAGTGATCTTGGAAAAGCAATAGTGTGTCTCATGTCTTTGAAAGTTACAGATTAACTAAATATTCCTTAGGAATTTTTTTTTTAAAATAAGATTCCAATTTCCAAATCTCTAGAGGAAGTAGAAAACTCAAATGCCCACAGAGGTCAAACGAATAACATAAATGTGTAAACATCCAGGTCTACTACAATGGGAAGTGGTGGGGACTTTGGCAAATGGGACATCTGAAGAGGTCAGCCACTACTGAGTTCTGCTTAATTTTGCCATGCAGGAAGTGGTCCAATGTTGTAGTGTCTTTTGATTTTTCAAAAGGAGCTGGAAATCAGAATGTGTGTATGGATGCATGTGTGTGTTTATGCACGGATATGTATATGTTGGGGAGAAAGGAGAGTGATCTTGATTTTAAATGTTGATATTTTTATTCTTTTTTTTTTTTCCGTCCTTCACACTACACTGAAGATCCCAAGGCTTAAAGAGATTAAGTTACTGCCCAATATTTAAGCTGAAAATTATGTGACTGTACTCTTAAACTGGCTCACCACATTGTAAATCCCACTGAACAATGGAGGTGGCTGTTGGGTGGGCTCAATAACACCAGGACAACATAGAAAGAAATTCTTAGGGAAATCTACAGGTTCATTGAGGAGAGGTATCACGTCTATTTTGTTCCCCACTCTCTCACCAGGGCTGGTACAATACTTGGCCACAGCAGACCCGTGATAAATACCCAGTGAATGAATTAATATATGACATTCAATACAGAAAAGAGAAAGCATTGTTAGAGGAGTCAACTATCATTATGTTATTAAATTATCCAGAAAGAGGTTTGTAATCATGTCATTTAACACCCTAAAGTAAATCACACCTGTAAGATGAACATGCACAAGAAAGAAAACAAAACAAAACAAAACAAAAAAACACAAAACTTAGAATCAGGGAGAAAATAAATAAATAACTGGAGGCATTTCTGCCTAAATATGGAATATTGAAACACACATTTCTCCTCATTACTCCTAAAATCCCTCTATAGGAGAGGAAAAGAACTGAAGGTCCAAGCCCCCAAGGACAAAGTGAAGGATAAGACAGTAGAGAAAAGTGAGCCATAAAACTTTAGACACTGGAAAGTGGGCAGGCAGATTACTTAGCCAATAGGAGAAGGCCAAAACTTGGTGCCTACAGAGGGACATACAAAAAGAAACAACTCCAGTTAGAGCATAGAAACCTGGCAAAGCTCAGGAATTGTCACATCAGAGGCCTCTGAGTGTGGAGCCCAGGATGTACTCAAAAGACAATTGGCTGAAGATGGCATAAGGTGTGATTAGTCAACCCCACCCCTCTCCTACACCATATAACTTGGTGACTTCTCCACAATCCAGGCAGAAGACAGGAGGTTAATTTCTGAAGAGGTCTGCAGCCCAGAAGAGGAGGGTGAAACCCTGTAGTATGGGCTATCTGTTTGGCAATAATGCTTTGCAACAAACCACAACAAAACCACAGTGTATTCAACAAGAACAATTTGTTGCTTATGAATATGGGGTCAGCTGGAGACACTCACATGTTGGGAGATTGGTTTGCAGACCGAGGCTCGCTCTGGCCAGGGTGACTAGCATAATTCTATTCTGATCCACAAGCCTCTCTTCTCCCAACAGGAGAGCTCAAAATGTCTTCCTGCGGATGACAGGCATGAGAGAACAGGCCAAAATGCATAAGGCTTTTGGAGTCCTAGACCTGGAAGTGACACACTGTCAACTCTGCCATATTCTACTGCCCAAAGTAATTAACAAAGCAGCCCAGAGTCCACTTGTGGAGAAAGAAACTCCACCTCTGCAGTGAGAGGAACTGTAGTCATACAACCAAGGACCCAAATACTGGGAGGTGTGATGAATTGGCCCTGGTATTGCTATCTATCATACCTGCACTGAAAAAGAGGACAATTAAGTGAAAATCTGTCTATTGAGCAGTGAGACTCCTGCACTCTGTGAGCACTGGCATCTAACCTTATACCTCCCAGACAGTGTAAAAATTCCTCTCCAGAGAAACTGGGGGACCCAAGAGGGAACTAAGATTCAGACATTTTGGAGACCTCCTCCCAGGAGAAATCTGACTTCCTCACTTGTTAATCTTCTGTGAAGCACACTGCTAATACCTTTTTAGTGCCCCACCTATAATTTGAATGGACAACCGAGATTCACCAGACATTTGAGGAAGTCTCCTAACCCAAAAGGTAAAAACAAAACAAAACAAACAAATAAGAAAAGCAGAGAAAAAAGAGAGATAGTGGGACAGGGAGCACAGAAAAAAATTTAAACTTATTAAATCATCAGTCAAATTATAAACTAAAATGGTTAAGGTTTTAAAAACTCAAGGCCAATGGCAAGAGATGGAGAGAAAAAAAATCCAATAAATCATTAAAGGACATTCAATATCTGAAAGTAAAGGGCTGGAGACAAGAAGACAGTCCCTGAAACCTCAAAATGACTTAGCCACAATATATAGATTAGGTAACCAGAGCAAATTACACATTTCCTTTATTTCTTGATATCAGACAATCTAGGTTATCCACTCAGGCATGTCACTTCATTTCTACTGTATGAAATACATGAGTTGTGAATAGAGGTAACAATTACATCAGAAAAAAGAAAAAGAAAAAAGAAAAAAACCACATTTCATTTTCAGGAAGTTCTAGTGTTTATCTAAACGGTCAGCAGCATCAGGGAAAAAAAAAAATCAGTGGTGTCAAGGTTGAAGGACAAGATCCTTAAGCAGAGCCATCACCTCCCTTGTCTATTTACTGGGAGTGTTTAAGTCTGTTGCTGCTCACAGGACGCTCCTTATCTCATTTGGCGTCTGGCAACTTTTTCAGTGCACCGTGTTCCAGGACTAGTACTGTTAACAAATCCAAACCACTGTGAGGCACAATCTCCAAAGCATACTCTCCCTTCCTCCCCACAAAGATGGCACCAGGACTGCAACAAAAGCCTCATTTCATTACTGGAATAGCTGGTTCACAAGGGCCCTTGAAGAGCTCCACCTTTTAAATCAATTTACTAGGAGTTGCTAGCTTTGGTTGACTACTTACTACATGCCAGGCACTGTTCTAAGTGTTTGGCAGGCATAAGTTCATTTTATCCTCAGAGCAGCTCTATATGGCAGGTGGTATTATTATTATTATTTTAGTAGTAGTAGTAGTAGTAGTAGTAGTAGTAGTAGTAGTAGTAGTTGTTCAAGTTCCAGATAAGAACCTTTCTCAGAAACAGAGAGATTCAGTACAGCAGCAAGATTTTTAACTCTAACTATATTTTCCTGCTTTGAGGATATAAAACATTCATAGATTATGTACTTATAGCCAAATAGGCTTTTACTGCAGAAATGTATTCACTATTCCAGCTCACTATTCCCTTAAAATTTTCAAAAGAGCCACTGTTTGGGGGCCTGTGTTATGCAAATAGATTAGTGATTTCAGAGCAACAGACTTAGAAATTAAGTAAATACTGCCCTGAAAAGTCTAGAGCACTTAGCCCTGGCTTTCTAAGAGGGTATAAATTGTCCAGAACATGATAGATCCTCTGTCCTTAGGAGCATAGACACTTAAATCTATGTGCCAGACACTATGGTAAGTGCTTTCATGCATCATTTCATATAATCCTCACAGTGCTGGGAGACAGACATTAAGTAATTCCACATGTTACAAATGAGGAAACTGAGGCATAGAGAAGCTAAATCATTTACCCAAAACCCCACTGCCAATAAGTGTCCAGGTTAGGTTCAAACACAGCTCTTTCTAATATTAAAGTCCACCTCATTCTTCCATACCATTGAAGTTAAACCGTGGTGGAGAACCCAGGTCACTTCAATCAGGAATAGTTTGTAGTTCTGTACTTCCTGGTTTCTGTCTATAAATAGTTTACCCCAGAAGCATATTTCATGGAGAAACTTTGAAAAATTTAGTGTTACCCTTACTTGTAGGAATTTTTTTTTTTGAGCTAATTTTTGTGCATTATAACTAAATTGCATGAAAAGAGGGTTGCAGTCTCTGGGCCAGCCTAATTAACACCTGAATCATTAAGTAAATACATTAAATTCTTCTAAGATGGGCAAGGCATGGGGGATGAAAGACAGGACAGCCCTTGTACTTCAGAAATTGACAATCTAATAGAAAGTCGATGTAAAACAGCATCTATGTGCCATGTGGGGGCAATCACACTGATTAGGGGCGGCAGTAGCGGCTTCAGGGAAAGGTTTTCATGTAACATGGCCTAAAGAACATGAGAGGACGTGGCTTGGTAGGCAGGTGGAGGACAGGCCATCAAAATGATACCAAGACAGTGAGTCCAGATCCCCTCTTCAGATATGGCAAGTATGTATGAAACGTGGAAAGTCAACCAAACTTAGGAAAAAGAGTTTAATGACCCAGGTCCACGTCTAGTGAATCGATGAAACTATTACATATCTGTTTGGGCTGAGAAGGGCTTAATGCAAGTCTTCCTCGGCTTCTTACATGTTTCTGTCATTATTCAGTTCTAAGAAAATGGCTTAGATAACATGTCTTTGTTAAACTCCATCCAACTTGTTTTTACTTCAAATTTGGCCACAGCAAGCTACAATACTATCCAAAGTCAAACATCAGGTGCCAAATTTCATCTTATGTGGACATCTTTATGTAGAACTTCAGCCCTTGAACATAAAGGACCCATACATAAGGGAAAGTCTGACAGATCTTTAATTAACCATCAGGACATTGCTATACAGCAATAGTAAACCTCCTCAGAGGACACCCATATTTCAGGTTTATAACTTTAACACAAACATTTGCTCTTGGATGAATTTTTAATATTTTTCTCCATCTAAATGTATAAGTGACCATTGTGAAAAATTTGGAAAATACAAAAAGGAATAGAAAAATAACAACCATTAATGAACAACCACTAATTAAAATTCTATTCTTTTATCTATGCATATGTATTTTATATGCTTAAGATCATATTATTAGTATATTTTGTATACTGCTTTAGTCACTTTTACAGCATAAATCCATCCTCATAATACTCATTATCCTATTAACAAACATTTAACTTGTTCCATTATTTTTGCAATTATAAACGATGTCCCAATGAATATCTTTGGGCCGAAATTTGCTCATTAATGATTATTTTTTTAGTATAGCGTCCTGCAATTGAAATTATTGGATGTGTGTGTGTGTGTGTATATATATATACACCTCCTTTGTCCTCTGGATAAATATTTCCAACTTGTTTTTCCAGAGATAGTCTCTGTTTACGCTCAGCTGGATGCTCTCATGGGAACATTCCAAAGTGCACCTCCTCATTCATAAACTCAGGACATCTAATAGAGAAACAAGCTGACTCTCATTGGCACAGTGGCACCTCATCATCCATTCTGTGTGCAATTTTTCTTCTTTCAACTCCATTTCCCTGCCAGCCATCCAGTTTTCTCATCCTTCTCCATTTCTTTTGTCAAAGGAGAAAGGATCTTATAAAAGCAAGCACTTGGGATAAAAGTTCAAGATTTCTCAAATCACACCATGTAGGCAACATTGAGCTTTTAAGGAAAATTGAACCTGTTCTTATTGTGAAGGACAAGCCTGTATTTGGGGAGACTTCCCTTTGCAAACGGCCCACATTCACATGTTTATCTATGGTGTTTCCCCGAAAATAAGACCTAACCAGAAAATAAGGCCTAGCATGATTTTTCAGGATGATATCCCCTGAACATAAGCCCTAATGCATCTTTTGGAGCAAACCTTAATAAAACCCGGTCTTATTTTCGGGGAAACATGGAAAGGACAACTGGCTGTCCTGAAAGTCTCATCAGACAGACCGCTCTTGGGCCAGCCTTCAGGGGGATCACACAACCAAATGTAGGAAGTGAATGGCATATATTTTGACCCAGGATTTGGATCCAGAGATCTGTAGAAATAGAGCAAAGTCCTTGCTCAATTTGGCCCTTTGGGAAAGTGTATAAAAACCCTAGGTACCTAAGGAAATGTTTACAAAAGAGATTTGGCAGCCTAAATAGTGGTCATTCTACTTATTAATGAATACATGGTGACATATGCAATTTAGCTTTAAGAAAAGGGCAAAAAAAAAAGTCTCTGTTGAAATATGATAAAAAGATCTTCCTCTGAGCTTTGCCTTATAAACAAAGGACGTTCTATAATTTTTCATTTTGTAATTTCTATTGCTGAAATATCTATTTAAGAGAGGATAAGGAAAGTTTGGGTCGGAACTCTCCTTAAGGAATTGAAAGAAAATAAGAAACAAAGTCAGAAAACAATCCATTAGCGATGATTTCAATTCTTGAGTCATATGTTTAGTCATTTCTTCAAGAAATAGGAAGGAAGTAAATTCTCCCATCTCCCTAGGAATCAATGTTCATTTTCTAAACAAAATCGCTTCATCAGCCCTTTATTCCAAACCTGCCAGACACCAACATTACTACAACTATCTCTCCATTCAGATGAAAGAACTTCCTTATGACTGTGCAAGCCTGTCTGTCCATTGTGGTTTGGGAGGATTTTGTTGTTGTGGGGAGGGAGATATTTTCATAAAATAAAGAATATGCGATTTCCCCCTACCCCCTCCCCACCCCAGGAACTTCTAGAACTTTTAAAGATAAGGTGGTATCCTCTGAACTCCTAGAAGTTACTGAGGACTGACAGGCACTTAGAGTGCTATCATTTTCGGAGAGGGCCTGCTGCTGGTTTTGTGGGCCCTATCTCCACAGTAGCAGGCACTTAGTCGTTCAATGTTATTTGAAGGGGTTTAAGAGGTGCTACAGCTGCTGCATCTCAGGGTTCTATTTTTAATTGGGATGAACTTAACTGGGGCCTGAATCTCTTCAAGAGAGAGACTCTCAGGAAACATTTACGGTAAATCTACTGACAGCAGCACAATATAAAGATAACTCAATAATCAAATCCTCTGAGAATAAAGTACTTTTCCAGAAAGTCAACCTGCACAGAAGAGTTGGGAAATTTCCAGGCTCTTAAGAGTTCATCCTCTGTGAGATGGACAAAATGCATATTATAACTTACATTTTGCATTACAGAATGGGAAGCTAAGGTTCAGAGAGGTTAAGTGATATGCCCACTGACGCACAGTGAATAAGTGGCAGTGCTCTGACTAGAATCTACATTTCCTGACTCCATTCTCAGTGATCTTTCTCCTATTCACTGCTTTCTGGTGACATACATTCTGAAGGGCCTAATTGTCATTGTTGTTTGTTTTGTTTTCCCAACCAGACGGCAAGGTTACAGTTAGCCATCCATATTTATTTTAAGTTAGTGAATGAATCTGAGGGCCTACAAAATAATCATGACTAAAAGGTTCAGAACAAAAGGTTCAGTTGAAGGTCTAGATCACACAAATGCCCTCAAAACTATTAGGTTTGTGCAAAAGTAACTGCAGTTTTTGCAATTTTTAAACTTTTAAACAGCAATTACATTTGTACCAACCTAATAACTAATACAATCAATGTAAGAATAAACTAAATTATATGACGCCATGGCTTGACCTACCCATTCAAGGTGGAAGAAAAAGAATGATTGTTCCCTGATTGTTATGATACAATAGGGAAGCTAAAGGATGGGGCCACAAGTACATAAACCCTAGGCTTATAGGATAGAAAGGTGATTGAGAGTAGGTTTGTATTATTAACAAATGTCACTATGGATTCTTTCTTGCTTACCGTTTATCTCTGATTCATATTCCCAGAGTTTCTTAGCTAAGACAGACCAAGCAAAATTATAAAGGTTTGTATACAGTGTGCTCTCATCCCCCACGTCCGTCTACCTAATCTTCATCCTAGCGTCCTCCCCTGTACCCCTGACCCCTAGGAAGATTTCCAGCACATTCTCATTGCCCCAGATAAAGATAAGCTACCTGAGCTTTCTTGTTTTTTGTCTTCCTAGGAAGCCAACCTCGTTGCAGAGTCCTGCTAGTTAAGCTAGATAATCTGAAGACTAATTTGAAGCAAGGCATTGTCAGACTCAGATCCAGTCAGAAAAGAAAAGAACAGGTATTTCCACATAGTTATTTATAGGAAACTGTTAAAACAAGTGTCGGAAGATTAAAACAAAACAAAAGCCTGGAGTACCACAGGTAAAATAACCACAGGGGATAATAGTGAGCTTGAATCTTAGAACAGGAGCCCCACAAGCTGGAACCCACACCTACTGCTGCCAGTACCTGTTAAGGGATGCAAGGAGACTGAATCTGGAATGGCCAAAGGAGTTGTAGACGAATACTTCTGCCACTCCAGGGTGAAAGCTCAGTGCCAAGGGTGACACTGCCAGGAACAGGAAGGAGACTAGAAGAAGTGAGTTCCTTCTCCCTCCTGCAGGGTCCTCCTCTAGTGCCCCCAAGGAGCCAGATGGCTAAGAATTGTCATTTGCAGTATCTCAGCCTCAGCATCACAAGGTGGAATATAGAAAGATGTCTTTGAGGCTGAGACAATAACTTAATAACCAGCGCAGGTGATAAATCAAGTAGTGATTTAATGCTTTTTCCCTCTTAGGTAACATATACATTTTAACTGCTTTACCTAAAACAGCAGTGTACATAATGTCAGATTTGGGCAGGGCTAATACAGACTAGAAGAGATATGAATATTAATTTGAAGGCTGCAGAATTAAACTTCAAATATCAAGTGGCTATATTCTCTGCCCTAAGCAGTTGTTCTTCATTGTCTATGCACATGGGAACCACCTAAGAAGCTTAGAAACACACCAGCAGTCCCTGAAGGGAGTGAGCTTTGGTGGTGGGGTGGCAGGGAGAGGAAATTTTCTGCCATGAAGGCTTTCCAACTGCAGTGTGGGTAAACCAGATGCCCTCATGGAGGGAGGCCGGAAGGTGGACATTTAGACCATGTTATTACAGCTCCTTAGTGAATTAGAGAGCACAGTCTATGGAAGAAACACACATGAAGCAAAAAATGCTTGAAGGTGGGAGACAGGGGTAGACACATAAAATTTTAGAACAACCAAAAAATTTAAGTAGGGGAAATGTAAAGTAAAATAATATACAGCATAAAAATTGGTGCCAAGTGTGACTTATGACTTGTTTCCACCTTATCGTTACGCAGTGTGATAGCATTTAGGCCAAGGTAGAGTTTGTTTTTCACAGACTTGCTATTAGTCAAGCTTGTGTGTTTTCTAGAACTATTGTAGCACAGCTGACAGAAAACCCTCAGCAGAATAATAGAGAAAACATTTAGTGAATGAATGAATTTACTGAATACCTACTTTTAGGTTGAATTAGGCACTAGAAAATAAAACAAAGGTGAGTAAGACATGGTTCCTAGTGGATGAGGCAGAAAAGACTTCAGTTGAAACATAAGGTATGCTGAGTAGTATGAAAGAAATAAAAGGTGACAGGATGCTGAATACTCCTGCTATGGGACAGGCACTGTTTTAAACTCTACAAGTAACACACATGTCCTACCTTCAAGTTGCTCATAGCCCAAAATGTTGGGTCACCCAAACAGCTAATGTCAACTGGCACATACAACTAAACATGGTATCTCACGATCTAATCATCATACAAATTGTCACCCCTGAAAGAGGATGTCCCTAGCACCAATGTTTTACTTTTTCCCGGGAGTCCTCACCAGGATTCTTGATGGTTCAAATGTTAACAGAATCCCTGTGGTGTGAGCGCTCTATTCTAACTGGTAGTCAGCTCTAAGGACTTTATTCTATGCCTAAGAAAGCTTGAAGTGACTTTCAAACTGCTATTGGCTGAGACCCATATTATAAAATACAATTTCACAGGGACTCAGTACATATATGCATGTGTCTGTGTGTGTGTGTCTGTGTGTCTGTGTGTCTGTGTCTGTGAAAAACTGATGCAGGTTTCATGAAACGGCAGTTATCATTATTACATGAAATGCACACTGATTTTTTTCTCTTCTACTCAATTTAAAAATAGTTTTCAATGGGCTAGTTATGACCCACTATACTGATTTCATAATCCTTTAGTGAGTTGCACCCCACAATTTGAAAAGCATTACACCAGTACCTTAATACTCAAAGTGTGACCCATGGACCTGCAGCATAGTCGCCTCCCAGGAGCTTGTGGGAAGTGGAGAATCTGTGGCCCTACTCCAGAACTACTGAATCAGAATCATCTGAGGATCTTTTGAAAATGCAGGTGTTGATTCAACAGGTCGGGAGAGGTCTCGATTCTTCGTTTCTAATAAGTTCCCAGGTGATGATGCTGCTGGAACGGGAACCATTCTTTGGGAAGCCAAGATCTAGAGGAAAGACACAGAGCACGTGGATAAAAGTAAAATTACATTTAGAGGTTCTAGTCTGTAGGTTCCATGGAGATGAAGCTATGCCGGCATATCCATCACTGTATCCTAGCTGCCTCGTAGGTCAGCTGGCACAGCGTCAGCACTCAATAGGTGTGGAAACCATTCAGTGGATGGGTAAATGAATGAAAACATGAATGCTAGTTTGGCTATAGAATGCAATCTCACGTGCTAGGCTAACTTGAACTTACAGTTTTTGGAATCACAGAACTCAGATCTAGATTTCTCCATGACCAGCATTTGCTTTCACCTTAACACTGAAAACAAACTATGAGAAATAATTGCATGCAACTCTCCCTAGCATCCACTATGCTAAAGCATAGGCTAAAGCATAGTGGTACAAGGAATTTAGAATAAAAAAAATCTGGATTTGGATCCTTTTTCTAGATACCGTATTTAGTCAACTCCTTGGGAAGTTATTTTAAAACTCAAGTGGGTGAGAAAAAAATGCTTTTATGAACTCATACTACTGTTAAATCTATGTGGGGACAGAGCCCCAAAAAGCAGTTTCCAGGCTCTCGGCCTCACATAGAAAGGTGCTGGCTCAGGTAGTAAATGGCCATCGACTGTGATCAAATGGCCATCAGCTGTGGCTAGTTGGCCGTCAGCTGTAACCAGTGAGCCATTGGGCACTAATATAACTGCCGTGGCTAGGCTAGCAGAAAATGGGGGGCTAGCAAGAAGATGGTAGCTGAGTCTGCAAGCGGCACAGTGAGGGTTGAGAATTGTGTGGCTTCTGTTTCCTGTGTCTCCAACCCAGCCGCCAGCGAGAGTATAGTGGTGTGACTCCCCTACCTATGGCTCCGTGGGTGTTCCTTTTTGGCCTAGCCATATCCTGCGTTCTTGTGTGGGGAGCAGGAGCTGAGACACCCGAGGCCGCCCTGCATGACACATGGCGAAGTCGGCAGGATCCCCTGTACAACAATCTATTTACTAAAAAAAAAAAAAAAAAAAAAAAGAAAGAAAGAAGGAAAGAAAATACCGCACACACGTGTAAAGAAGCTGGGGCAAAGGATTATCACCCTACATTTGATGTAATCTGAAAAAGTACAAGTATTATGTACTGCTGGTGAAATAGGTAACCCAGATCAGGAACTTACACCACTGTCTCAACCACAAATATAAAGCCAGGCAACTCAAAAATTCGTAATTAGTAAGTGTGCAATTGTCCCTCAATTAAACTAGCCTCATATATTGGTCCTTGATTTATAAACAGGAAAAACGTGCACTTTATCGTTGAAATAGAGACATCAAGAGTGAAACAGGGCCCCATTAATAAGTCAGAACTGCTGGGCAAACAGAGATAGATTAGTTAGTCTACAGGAAGTCAAAGTACTACAGCATGCTTTAGGTCCAAATGGAGGCAATATCACACCCCAAAAAGTCACTTTGTTTATACACTAGTTATAGAACTTAGCACATTGCATCATGGTTGTTTAAATGCCTAGCTTCCCAAATGGAATGTGGGCTACAAAAGGGTAGAGAGAGGGTCCCACCTCTGTGACTCAAGCTATCAGACCACAGCCTGACTAGTTCAAGTCCTAGGTTCAATAAGAGTTCCATACGGGTATATTGAATTGATTCGATAGTCTAGAAATGTATAGCCTACCTCAGTAATAGGTTATCTGGGCTATAGCCAACACAGAAAAACAGAAGACATAAAGAGATCCTGATTCAAGGGGACTTAGTTTATTTTCCTTACAACTGGGAAGAACACTGACTCTCTGGTGTAGTGAAAAATCACAGTAAAAGCCAGTGGCTGAAAGAAAGACAATGAAATAGAGGAAAGTGCAGCTAAAGATCAGTAGAGGATTTGTGGTAGAAATGACAGGTGATAGAATGCCAAGAAATTGAGTCTAGGCAGAGTTATCAGCAGCCAAGCAGAAATGCAGAATAACTAATAAAGTTCACATTTTCAGACAACCAATTATATACCCAGTGGTTGTTATTATTACTAAAGCAAATAATCATCACAGGTAGCAAACCAAGCTATCTATAACTTATCCTGGCGATACCCTTGGCTGGCATCTAGCCCGTCTGTGTCAGTTAAAGGAAGTTCCATATCTCTACTAGTCAGAATGGAACTGGCTATTTGAGGAGAAACAGCATTCAAGTAGCAAACCCTTGGAAAAAAAGAAAAGACAGAATTTATAGATCCAAAGACCCAAGAAGTTGATGTAACCACAGCAATTATTTCACAGATCCAGAGGGACTGAACCACTCCTGCCATTTCTAGTAGACCTAAATAAAGGGTTACTGGCTAATTTGGCAATTTATCCAAGCTCAGTCCTGGGGTAGAGATGTGACTCACTGAACAAATAGCCCAGTTCTCCAGTAAGTGGGCGGTGGCACCAGTTCACTAACCAAGGAAAGATGGGAGGAAGTGTTAACGCTGGGCAAATAGTAACTCCCATAATACCGCGAATCCCCTTGCAGAATATAGCCGAGCTAGAGCTCTGTATTCTGGAATTATAGCAAGGTGGGTATGTATGCCATCTTTTATGTCTTCTCAGCTTCGTGTTCAGAGGTTTAGAAGAGCATGAAATGGAGTGGAAAGAAACTAAGAACCATCATTCATTAACAATATAGCCTATGCTAAGCAAACCTTCTATTACCTCATTTATTAAGATTCAGAGCCACACGAGAAATTAGAACTCATTATCCCCAATTTATATAAAAAAACAAGAGGAAGAGAAGTTACTTGCTGAAGATTTCACATACTCAGGAAGTTGCTGAACTTGGGTTGTTTTGGCCTCAGAAGTCCATTTGAAAATTCCTCAGTGGTTACGTAGGCAGGTGATGGGGAAAGCCCTCCTCACTTCACCCTGCTTTGGGATGATGTGTCCTGCAAACCCAGATGGCAACCTCCCTGTGTGAGCTACAGAAACATGTGATTACTCGGAGAAACCTGCAGTTTATTATTTCTGTCTTACTCTTAAACACATGGTGGCCATAGCAGTTGGAAACAAAACGGGAGGTGATCTGGTTCTGGGAAAGTGAGAAACCATGTAATTAGCAAAGTTAATATTGTTCAGTTTCCGTCAGTAACATGCAGTTTAGTTTTGTTATTAAGAGACATTTAATGTTAAAAAGTGTAGGGAGTGTTTGAGGCAGAAAAATATAGAGATGGTCTATGGCACATGTTGAGGGGGAGAAAACTTATTCTAAGAAATTATATCTTGACTTTTGAATGACTTTTATATCTATAAAAAAAACTCAAAGTTTCCCTTGAAACTTGAGGACTTGATTATTTGTTCCATTGGTTATGCAGGTGGAGAGTAAGACTTCCACCTGAAAATTTCCCTACAGAGAGAGCAGTTTGTAATTATTATCCAAGACAGGGAGTCTCCTCACCAAGATTCCTCCCCAGGGGGTCTGAGCTGAGGAAGATTAAAGTGTTAGATCATGCAGCCTCCAGGGTCTCTCCCAGGGTTCTTGGAAATACCTATAAACCATCCCTAAGCTAGACATCTAAGTCTTCTCACACTCCTTCATTCCTAACTGCCTGGGTCAAACTTATTTTCTCCTTACCTACCTTTTCTGGGAATGCATTAGTCAATATTTCTGTTTTGGAGGTATCATCTTTTTCCATTTTGTGGCCTTGCTATCTAATTTGAAGCATAAATCCACCAAGCAGAATTGACATCTAATTCCACGGTCTGTCCCGGAGACTATAGGCATGCAACAAATGTTAGTTAAATCATGATGACAAAAACAATAGACTCAAATAGCAATGTGATAAAGTAAAACACTTCATTTTCCCAACTGGATGAGCTCTGCCAAGCTTTGACCCCCAAATTGCTTCATACACACACGTATGCACAAAGGCATACACGCGTGTTTCTACGGTCTCTGTAACTACAGGAAGCGTTTCCTTTCTGCCCCAGTGTATGTTTATACAACACCTCATGACTATGATCTCTAGGAAAACTACTTGAATTAAAAGAATAGGAAATCTCATGGGAGAAGGGATGAAAGTGAAGGAAGCTGAATTACTGAGGGTAAGAATGGGTAATGATTTTTATAAGCAATTACTTTCTAAAATAATTTCATTTGGGGCAGCCGGTTAGTTCAGTTGGTTGGAGCGCGGTGCTCCTAACACCAGGGTTGCTGCTTCGATCCCCGCATGGGCCAGTGTGAGCAGCATCTTCCACAACTAGATTGAAACAACTACTTGATGTGGAGCTGACAGGTCCTGGAAAAACACACTTAAAATAAATAAAAGTTTAAAAAACAATGTTTAATAAATAAATAAATAAAATAAATTTATTCTGACAGTTCTTTAATAATACTTTCTTCATTGAGCATTCTGATTCTCTCCTTCCACTTTCACCCAACTCAGAGGTATGGAAAGGAAACGATATTTCTCATTCTTAAGGTATTTCTTGGAAGGGTATGGAGCCCAGACCAAATCATGCTATGTGTTTCTCAGCCCCAAAAGCACTGCAGAAGTCATATATGATTGAAGCACAATCTTGAAAGAGAATTTTTCATAAAATGCCAAAAATATTATCACGCAACCCTAGGTGGGTGTAGCTTGGATGAGGTGAATATAACTGCTCACACTCATTGCTTAATTGTTGATTCTGAAACTCAGATCTTCAATAGCATAAACAGGTCACACTTGGTCCACAGACCCTGTACTTTGCCCGCCACCCTCCTCAGCTGCAATTCATTGATCCTCTTTCTCAGTTACTAAGACCAATCCAGACTTCAAGCTGAAAGTTTCACTAGTTCTCTAGCCTCCCTCATGGGAGCCTCTTTCACATCACACTTGGTACCAGCCCAGACCTGGTCTTCTACTCTAATTCTGTCATCTTCTGATTTGTTCCCCTGGGCTGGAGTACCAGTCCATGCATCTGCTTAATGCCTACGCCCTTTATGACTGGGCCTTCGCCTGTCTTTCCTCCTCTAATTTTCTTCTCTATCTGCACCCCCCCCCCACTATGCACCCTCCCCATTTCCCCATGACAAACACAAACACTTGCGTACACACACACACACACACACACACACACAATGGTGGACTGCTGGTGGATCCAACTGCCTGCTGTCTGGACACATGCCTCCTCCATCATTTTATATAATCACCAAATGTTCACAAAAAGCATTATCCCTTATTGTAGGAGTGTTCTGCTCAACTGAGCTTCCTCCACTCCAGGGGAAGTATGCTGTTTCAAATGGCAGTCCTTCCAATGTGACCCAATCCTGCTGCTGAGAATTGGACTTCCGGACTAGATATGAGGTCCTAGTCCAACAATATCACAGAGCTAACACGACCACACCCTCCATTCGCACCCCGAAAGCAGTTACTCTAGAAATGGCTTTGCTCACTCACAATCTGAATCCATGAAAAAAATTATATTTTGTTTGGACATAAAAAATGTTTTGATATTCCATTTACCTCATTAAAGGTTCACCAAATATCAAGATACTTTTCTAAGTACAAACAGAATAACAACTTGAGATTTTGGTATTAAAGATGGCAGCTAGATTAACTCTCCCTAAGGGAATATCCAAGCTGAACCACCACTTTCCGCAGTGATCCTGAGACTTTCAGATCAGGGACCTCGCCTTTTCAGAATACTCAAAGCTGCTTGGGTGATGGACCCGCTTTGAACAAATTCTCAGAAAACTGGCATGGAAATCAAATTTTAACTTTATTGAAACATTGTAACTTTACTGTAAAAAAACACACAAAACACCTGTTAATATTCGCAGTAATGAGATAAATGAGCACCATTTGCCTTCTGACATGATATACTGAGTATACAACATTGCTTCAGTGTTATTTCTGCCCAAAGTGCATAACTTCAATCTAATCACAAGTGAACCTCAGACAAACTCAAATAGAAAGGCCGTTTACAAAACAGCTGACTGTTCCAGACTAAAAGAGACTAATGAGACATGACAACTAAATGCAACATGTGGTCCATGAACACTCCCTCCCAAAATATTTTTATTGAGACAGTTGGTGAAATATAAATAAAATCTGTATATTAGATAATAGCATGGAATCAGTGTTAATTTCCTGAAGGTAATAATTATAATGTGGTTATGTAAGAGAATTTACTTATTCTTAGAAAATGTACACCAACGGATTTAAGAGTAAAGGGCCATTGTGTCTGCAACGTATTCCCAAATGGTTCATAAAATAATAATACTAGGATCTATAGAGAGAGAAAGTGATTTTTTTTTTAATATGGTAAAATGTTAACAATTAGGGAAGTCTTGGTGAAGGGATATAGGATTTCTTTGTACTTATTTTGTAATGTTTTTGAGAGTCCAAAATTATTTCAAAGTAAAAAATTACCCCCCAAAATATGTAATCCTCTACAGTGGAAGATTATCATTTTCTAGCTCTCAGAATGCCTGGATGGCCAGATCACTTCCCACTAACAAGGCATCCATTTCCAATTCAATTAAATTCAGCAAGAGCCAATCACGTGACTAAGATTCCCTCAGTTCCACAGCTGGTAAAATTCCATATTCGTCTTCTTTCTCTACATTTAACCTTCTCTCTTCCCATCCTCCTCTGTTGCACTCATGCTTTTTAAGGTATCATGTTCAATGAACTGTAATGACAGTGAGTGACTGCAGTGCAGTGGTTAAGAACAGGTTGTTAGGATAAAATTCCTGGCTCTTCTGTTTAGTAGCAGTGTGTCCGAGGGCAACTATTTTTTTTTTTTCTCATCTCTGAAATGAAGGTGATAATAGTACTTATCTCATGAGGCTGTTGTCGTGATTAAATAAAATAAAAATGCAAGGTGCCCTTCCCATAGGAAATATTCAACAAATGTCACCTATTAGACTTTTAGGTCAAATACATGGAGAACCTTCAAAAAAAAAAAAAGAAAACTTAAACTCTTAAAAATAAATAAGTCAGTACTATGCATAATGTGTTCACATCATTAGGACACCATGGACTAGAATTCAAAAGGGAATGTGAATTCAAGCAACTATATAGCCATGACTGAATTAAGAATTGCCCCAAATCCAAAATAATAGAAGACATGAGCATAAATAAGCAACTTAATTCCATTTTAGAGCTGTGACAAATCTAAAACAAAGTAGAAATTATAGGCAACAGCTTAAGGAAAAATGAAACCAGAAAAAACAGTACTTTGCCTCCCAGAGGGAGACTTTAAAAAGATAGGGAAGAATATTTGATTATGAGACAAAAACATGTATAACTTTCTCATTTCCTGCTCACGAGATGCTCTGACTGCCATTATTTAAGCTGCATGGAGGACATATGATAAGAGACTAAGCAGATATAAATGCTCAGCAGGACAATGCTTTATGGCTCCTTGGCACCCAATGCCAAACATTAATAAAGGTTTATGAGAAGCCAGTGAGCGCTGTAAATTGCTCTCCTTCTCATCTGAATCATGCTGCAGACTTCGTTTGTTTTCTGCATGCTGATCTGACAATGAAAGATAAATCTGATAAAGTTCTCTAACTTGGAAAGAGATTTGTTTTCTGTCCAGGGAATCTATCTCTACGAGGAAAAGGTTATTGGGCCTGGAGCCACAAGCAATAATATGTATACCTGAACCACCCCTTTGATATTCTGAGTGTTGTCACACAGGCTACTTTGCTTATTCAGCCTTTTTAAACGGTCCTGCAGGAATGTTTGTGTGTAACCCCTCACCGTAAACTGTAAACTCGCCAGCAGTGAAGTGATTTAGGGCTGACATGTCACTGAGTGAGCCATATTTTACCAGCAAGGGCTGGGTGGCCATCACTTTAGATCGTCTGTTACTCCAAACTCCATGGCTTATTTACATTTTTTAATATTTAGGGAGTAAATTGTTCCAAGACACATATTTCGGTTTGTACCTTGTAAGGCTATCCTGCAAACAGGGTGAAAAAAGGTAATTGACTTCACCTTGATCTTCAAATATTTCCGACGGTTTTACATTCTGACGGTAGTAATAGTCCTTGTTAAATAGCAGTGTGTTGTATTCTAATTGCATGTAGGCAAAGTCATAACCGACAATTTCCAGGGAGAAAATTTTCCATTTTATGGGGGAAAAAAGGGATACCAGACATTTCTTATACAGTACTATATTCTCATTCTTTCCCAAAAGCCTGGAATCACAAAACTATATTTCAGAGTAACAAGAAATCCTAACAACACTCTCCATCCCAAATGATGAGGTTATTTTAATATCATCGATACTCTTTTCTTTTAACGTAAGGATCCCAAATATACCCTGAAAAGCTAAAGAAATGATTAAGTTAAAACTACAATAAATTTTACATAAGAGAATAGTTTCATTGCTACAAACAGAATCTGAATTTTAACACAAAAGTAAAATCTGTAGCAATTACTGATATATACACCAATGCTACTAATGATTAAAAGTAAGTCACAGCGAAAATTTATTGAATACTTACTATATGCCAGCACTGCGCTAAGTACTTGACATTGGTGACCTCTTTGAATCCTTGCTCTACCCCAAGAGATAAGTACAATTATGACCCCCCCCCCCCCCACACACACACACATCGTACACATAAAAAGAGTAGAGCTTAGCAGGGGTGGGATGGGGGGTTGGGGGGAGAAACATTCTGCCCAAGGTCACAGTGCTTTTAAGACGGAGACTCCAGATCTCACTCCAGAGCTCACACTCAGCCATGTTGCCACACCCCGTGTCTTCTAATTCTGGCCTGTTTCTCCAGCAACAGAACTCTTTCCAAGAGTGAGACAGGTTAGTTAGCGTGTTGCTAGGTAGACAGGGATGTCTCTGGTGGAATAAACAAAAAAGCAGGCATATCCTGAAACTCCAGGTCCTGGAATGTCTCCTTCACTCCATCCAGGACAGGGACATGAGAAAACACCTTGAGGTTAATAAATTATCTCAAATCCCTTTGGCTGGACAAAGGAGCAGGTCTGATAGATAGGAATGGGTTAGTTCGTTAATCCCTTCAGGATGAGCAAACAGGACAAACCTGATGGATGAATTCCATTAGAAGGCCCCTTCCCCAAGCAGGCAAGGGAAGGTAAAAGAGTAAAAGCTTTTGCCTCAGTCACTGGGCACCCCCATTCAGGACCCCTCCCACTCTGGAGCTCTGACCCTTTGCTTTCAATAAACTATCTTCCCTTACAACTCTTTGCCTCTCCCTGGTCCGTGTGTCAATTCTTCAGTCTCACGAGACATGATCCCGGCCCACACCCAGAAACTGCCTGCAGATCCAACATCATTTACATCATTTGGGGACTAACAGAAAAATATTCCTACTTCACTAGTGGTGCCATAAATCTAGCAATTTCTTAGAAGACCCATCTGGAGTTCTGAGGAAAAACACTAGGATATAAAAATAAAGAGGTTAACTGGACTGGGAATAGACATAGGGAAATTCCAACATCCCCAAAATGGTAAGTAGCCCATTTGTTGGAAATTCAACAAATGTGCATTGAGCACCTACTGTGTGTCTGGCACTGTTCTAAGTACTTGCACTTACGGGGGTAACACACCTTTGGATTCCCTGTGCTCATTCAATGCTTTTATCAGGTATCAGGTTCTACACTAGGAGCCAGGGTTTCAAAGTTAAATAAGAGCCTCTGGCTTCCAAGACCTCACAATCCAGTGCCAACCTGGCAGACAGAATCAGGAGTGCAGTGGTCTTTACTTCTGTACTTTCTCTCCTTTCTCCTAAAAAACAAAAGTTGACCACCCACATCTAAAATAGCACATCAAAACTTTGAGATAGATCCTGTTGGTTTTCCTAATTACCCTTTCATATAATAGAAGCAACCCGCCAAGAACTATCTTCAATTCATAGAATTAGAATGTGTGAGAGCTAAAAGGAAACTTAAAAATTAGCCATCAGAACTGGCGACGAAAAAACATACAGCCTAAGAGAAAGCTTATAAGAGTTTATTTGAGCCAAACTGATGACAACTGCCAGGAAGTAAAATCTCAATGGATTGAGAAAAATGCTCTGGAAAATGGCAGTTTTGCAACTTATTTTTATACAGTAAAGTCAAAGGAGGGGGGTTACATAAAATCCACTGGTGGTAGATTACGGGGGTGGGAGAAAGCAAAGCAGGGAGGGGGGATCTCTGGGATTGGACAAAAGTAAATTGGTGAGACAGATACTTCTTTTACATTGGTTGGTAAAGGATAGTTAATATCGTAGTTAGCATTTTACAGCACAGAGACGGTAATCAAGGGGAAAGAACTATGAGGGATTCTGTAGCTTCCTGCTCTGGTGTGGAAGGTTGTGCCCTGGGGGGTCCGGAAAAAGGTATTACTCTGACTTTCCCAGGGCATGTTATCTTAGATGTTATATAGACAGGCTCATTTAAGGTAAAAATAAACCTTTGTCAAGGAAGCTACCGGCCAAAGATATGACTACCAGCCTTGACCCGCTTTTAGTTAGGAATTTTTATGTTCAGACCATCCTATGCAGTTACTTTCAGTCTCTGAATTTGTAAGGCCCACCATGCAGGCCTACCCTGACTTTGTCAGGTTTCGTATGTGATCCCTTTTTCGTCCACAGAACCTACAGGTGAGGAAACTGAGGCCTGGGTCTCAGGGGAAACCCCTGGCAGCTGACAGTTCCATCCCATGTCATCTGCCTCCAGGGACTTTGTCCTTCCCCAGTGCATTATGCTAAACTGCCTCCTGTGTGATCAGTCTATGTCCCTTTTGCCTGCCAGAAGAAAATGAAAACGTTTATTGTTCATAATTTTGGATAAGTTGCAATATCGTGGGTTCATATAAATCCACTCACAAATTATACTCAATAAACCCTAGTGAGCAATTTAAAGGCACGATACCACCCCTTACTCTAGCTGGGAGGGCAAGGTGATGATGGAGCAGGAGGGAGGAGAATGGGGAAGCTCATAAATTAAGAAAAGCAAAGGAGTGATTTCATCAAAGTGCCAAGCTTAGTCCATGGAATGTTTCAATTGTATAAAATTTATAGTTTTCTGAGTGGGATGATTTATGGGCCCTAATTTTCCACAATAAAAAGCTCAGTGGGGATTCTGTGAATGAAATATCTTTTTAAAAATAAATAAAAAATGTAATTCAGAATGAGGGTCAATGGTGCCATGTCTGGAGAATAACTCCTTCTCGGACCAGCTCCAAAAATGAGTCATGGGGAAAGACCCCATAAAACATGTGTTATTTTAAAAGGCATAGGAAGTTGTACAATAAGCAATGTTATTGCAGAAAAGCATATCTGATTCAATTTGTTCAATTGATAGAATTCTATCTTTGTCATTAAGCTTCAATAAACAAAGAATAACTGGATAGAAATCTAAGAATTTTAATGAAAGGTAAGGTGTTTAAAGAGTAGGGGAAGAAGAAAAAAGAAGATACAAAAAGAGGAATCTTGTTAAAAATAATTAAGGAAATGTGCCTTACATTCAGGGAAAAGCAAAATGTAAATATGTATTGCTTCCCACAAATTTGATCAATAATGAATCAGAGTCTAGATTTCTTGAGATAAGTCTGTCTTTTTCTTTAGTGAAAGCAAAGCAGGGAGGGGGGGAAGTACATTAGAAGCCTTCCCTCTACCCCAAGAGGCAGCCAAGTTCTAGTCCTGTGAGCAAGGGATGGGCTCACTGAGTGACAATCTGACCTCAACCCTACCTGCATATTGGTCCATTCTTCATAGCTGTGGTTCCATCTCAGCTTTCAGCTAGCATTGAATCTCCAGCTAGACTATATCCCTGTCCTTCTAGGCTGAGGTCCTGATAAACTTCCTGGACCTTTCCAACTTCTCTCTCTGAGGGACTAAATGAACTCCAAACTTAATATACCCTGGCTTTGCCACCCACTACTGGACAGATGGCATTGTATCTCAGCTCCAGCAAGAGTCATATTTGAGTGGACCACACCAATTTGGATGGTGACTCTTCATAGTAAGTTATCTTCCTTAACACACACTCTTAGTTCATACATTCCTAGGCTCCAGCTCCACCAGCCAGAACTTGCTGTGTAATCAAGGCCATCTCACTATTGATGGTGATGATTTAGTAGTTAGCACAATAAGATAAGAACTAGCTTTCTGAATTCTATTTCAAGTACTATTATTGATTTCCTAGATGAATTTGATAAACTCTCAAATATTGATACATTTCCTGCTTCTTTCACTTTTGTGATGGATGGGCTCTGAGGTTGCCCTCCTCATGATCTTGACTCTTATTGTTGAAGTTCTTGTATAGTTCTATCCCATTGAGAGTATGCAGAAGCATAGTCTGTTGCTTCTAACCAATAGACTATGGCAAAGATGATGAGATGTCACTGTCCTGATTATAGTACATTATGTAAGACTCCATATTACTAAGAGACCCACTCTGTAGACCCTCAGTTGCTGGCTTTGAAGGCAAATGAAGTTTTGGAAAAGGACCTATGAGAGAGAGCCATGTAGCATGGAACGGAGGCAGCCTCTAGGAATTGAGTGCAGCCTCCATCTGATAGCCAACAAAGAGATGGAGCCCTCAGTTTTACACCCACAAGGAAATTACTTCTGCCAACAATCTGAGTGAGCTTAGAGGCAGATCCCTCACCATTCGAGCCTCGAGATGAGAACTGAGCTCCAGCTGACACCTCAATTGCAACTTTGCAGAAGACCCAGTTAAGACATACCCAACTTCTGACCCACAGAAATTGTAATACATGTGTGTTGTTTTAAGCAGCAGTGGATAACCAATACAACTTTAATTCAAATAAATACCAAAAAAATCTATTACACTGTGGATTGCCGTAGATGCTTTAGGAGACTTATTTTTAATTCCTATGACAAAGCTACCAACATGAAGACTTTTATAATCTGGATGGAAAGAGTCAACAAAGTTAAACAATATTGTAAGATAAGTGAGAGTTAGCTAGGGCAGTGCATGATCAGTTGCCAAATAAATGAGGCAGGCATAAGAGCTCTAGGGGCACTATGGGAAGAGAGTGGTTGGGTCCCAGGAAGAGTTTATGATGGAAATAGAGCCATCCCATAGTTCTTGAAACATAGATAGGACATGCTTTGGCAGAGATGAGGAATTAAGACGTGTGTGGCCCAAATACACTGTCGTTAGAAAATGGTTAACACACCCTGATATCTGTAGAATAAACATGCAATTTTCTACTGGATCAATAATTTTATAACCCTACAATTATATGATCTTGGCAAGTTATTTTATCATCTAAACCTCAGTTCCCCCACACTGTGAGACAGGAATAAGAATGATATCTTCCTCACTAGGTTGTTCTGAAAGTCAACTGAGAAAAAGAATTGAAGTGCTTAGCATATGTAAGCACCTGATAAATGTTTGCTCTTATTATCACCAACAGGATTGTCCATACTTGCTGGAAGAAGAGAATACAGTTCAATAGAGAGCTCCTTTTTCACCAGATCCTTTAGCTTGCACAGAGGTAAGCTAGTAGTCTGTCAGCCTCTCTCCAAATACTGGGACATTACAAAGAAGTGATGCCTTCCGCTCCTGCTTCCTGGCTTGCACTGTTAGGCACTTGGATGATTTTGAGTCCTGTACTAAACTGTGAGTGACTTGAGGACAAAGGCTTATTTCTCCTTCTTTCTCACGTCTAAAATAAAGCTTTGCATCTTGTAAATCCTCCTGAAGTGGTTTTGTTTTGTCTTTTTGTTTTTTAATGATGGTTAGGCCAGCATCCCAGGAAGCTGGGGTGGGGGAGGAGCAGTGTGGAGACATTTCTCAAAATTCTAGCCTCTATCCTGTGTCCTTTGAAATGTTTTACTTGAGGTTCCAGTATTTAATCCCATCCTGTCCAGCCTCAGAGGAATTTTTTTGGTCCAGTTAGTATAGGTCGTTCAACACTTTTTTTTTTTTTTAACACATCTGTCATAACCTACCACTTAAACATTTTCTTCTTTCAGGATCCATCTTGAGAAATGTTCCTTGCTTATAAGTTTCTCCACAATAACCAATTGCTATGATCAATAATGATAGCAATAGTCTGAGGAGGTCCCATTAATTTGTATTTTTGCAAATTCTGTCTCCACTGTCTCCATGGAGAGAACATGTGACACCTCTATCACGCTAAAAAGTCAAATTTAGAATGCAATACATCTATTGGATATTTATAAATAAAGGCATACGTGAGTCTTCTAGTTAGTTGATGGAATATACAGTCTTGCTGTTGCTCAGTGCTGACACTGGAACATAAGTCCCAGGAGTTTACTGGATTATTCACATATGGTCAGATATTACACATACATTTGGCATCTTGGTATATTTGAGAAGCAGTGTGTCTTCACACAGACAATTGGCATCTGGCTTGAATATTGAAAAGTATGGAAGGAAACAGAGATGCCAATAGGAAATCAAAAGAAAAGAGGACATAGAGCATATAGCCTTTCTCCTAACCAAAAGAGAAATGGAAACACTACAGCTCCATCAGATAATCAGCTGCCCACGCCTGAAAATTAAGTGTGCCTTCAGGGTAATTTTACTTAAAATTAATCCAGAATGTTGCTTCCTTCAAATAAATGAAAAAGACCTGAACAACAAAGTTGATTTATTTTAAGAATTGAAGTGTCTAGGAGGAGGATGTGGTGAAAAGGCTTGAGTTCTATCTCCATAACTTACCAGCTGTGTCCTTGAGAAAACTGTCTAACCTCTCTGCACACCCGTTTCCTCATCTAAAGAATGGGAACAGATACATCTGCCACTTGACTGCAACAAGTAGTTGTTATTCAGAATAAGATCATGTAATGCATATAGCCTTATAAAATATTATTATTATTTTTAACTCCACTGAATCATTTTGTAAGAAAGTGAAACATACATTGTAATTAATTTCAAAATTATTATTAGCTTCAGTAAACATTTTTTTTTTTTTTTTGGTCTGCCAAAGATCACACCTTCTTCTGGGAACTGTCGTCTCAGGCCCCTCCCTCACTCCCTCAGCCTAGAATTCATCAGTAGTGTGGAAACCAGCATGTTAATATTGCATGTGTCCAGCCTGGCCACACATGCTTGGGACAATGTTCCTGAGGCTTAGCCACACTCTTGCCTTCAGCGTATGTATTGTAACCTTCACATCCAGATAGCAAATTCCATGTAGCAAATATTTTTTTGTTCAAGCTTTTTCAAGTTGGGTTTCTTCCACGTGCAACAAGAAAGATTTCTAAAACCATGTGGGAGACAATAATGCGTTAAGGGTACAAAGAAATGGGGAGAATTTCAAAATGCGGAGAATATAAAAAATCAGGAATAGTAATAAATAAGAAATGATGTTAAGATATCAGTTAAAATCTCACCATTTGTGACTTACTGGTCATGTGACATTGAGCAAATCACAGTCTTAACCTAATCTATAAAACGGAATTGGTTTGACATGCTCATAACCCTTGGGGTACAAATACGATCCTGTCTCTTTTTTCACCAAATACAATTAAAACTAACTCAAGAATCTTATATTGGTTTGGTCCTCCATTTCTCCTTCCCTTGCATCATCTGTGAACCCCAGGAGGCTTAAATAAACCAAAGGGGAGGGTCAGCTAACTTTCAATCCAAAGCACGTAAAAAGTGCCATAGGTTGGCACGGCCCCTGGAAAGAGGGGAAAACTGCCAGTAGCACTACTCCCTTGCCAGTAGCACCACACTCCACCCAGGCTGCCCAGAACTGCCAGGCACACATTCAGCCAGTACCTTCCAAAGTCCCTACTGCCCTACAGGCTTCATGCCCAGACTGGTACAGATGCCTATTTCTTCCAGAATCACAACCACATCTTTCTTTCCAATTCCAAGGATCACCTCAGAAGTCTGATTTCTTTCCTTTTCAATCTCTGGAATTAAAAAAAAAAAAAAACCAACCTTCTTCCACTTCTTTCTGTGATTCTGGAGCTACCCATGTACCACACTCCCTCACCCCACCTCCTTACCAGAGTAGCTACCTGGTCTGTCTTCCCTCGTTGAAGTGCCTCCATTTTTCGACTTAAACTTAATTATCCTCCTTAGCTCCTTCCTGGAGAGCATGAATTGGAAACTCCTGTCATAGCTCAGATCTTGAGGTTTATCCCCTTTTTAAGACCATGAGCTCCTTGAAAATTGGGAGAGCATTTTTATTTTTATTTCTGTCAAAGCATACTCACCACAACCACCATCCACCTCTTAGCAAAGTGCCAGACACATAGTCAGCTCTTAACAGTGTTCGTCAAATGTGGAATTGCAACATCTTTACCAAAGAAGAGAGTTGGCTTGCCTCTGACATTCCTCCAGCTACCTCCCAGATCCTGCCACAGTGGGGTTCACTCTTCATGGGCAAATGCTAGGCCTCTTGTTGATCTCAGAGAGGTAAGTTATGCTACCCCCTTTCCATTTTAGTTTTTGGCATCAGATTGGAACAAAGAAGCATGAAACAAAGTGTATGGTGGAATCACATGAACAGTAATATGTATTCTCATGATGCTTTTCAAGCAGAATTAGAAAGGACAATTTCTGTGCCTCCTTTTGGATAACATATTTTGCATCCAGGTTTGATTCTCCATGTACCTATTTTATCCACTACTCTTACCCCCAAAATCTTGTTAACATCTTATCTTTGGTCTTGGTGTCTTCTCTGTAAGCAAAAAGCTTAAAATAAAAGGTTGGATCATATTGACATTATAGGATCCTGTAGACCTGATATAAATTTTCCACATCATTTTATATCCATAAGTCATTATGGTTATGCTTCAGAAGTGAAAATTCTGGAGCTATCATACATTCATGAATACAAACCTAGTTTTTGTTTTCCCCTAAAACCATTCTTCAGAAATGAGAGAATCATTGTATATTGAAGTGCTTACAAACTCTCTCACAGTACAGGGCACTTTCTCAATTACTTTAGTTTGAACAACAAAGTAATGTTGACTGAAATTACATCAGTTGATGTTGATAGAGGTCACTTGAAAGAATTGATTTTAAAAAAATGAGATAGGAAGCACAAAAATTTAACCAGATTTAGCATTGTAAGTAGGTTTTTTGAATATAACTTTATAGTAAGTGATTATAATACAGAAATTACTAATAGAATAAAATTTCCAGTACCAGCATCATATACAAAATCAAATAATATTATAACTCAAATAGTTAGGTGAACGTAAAGATAATGTTGTTTGAAAAACTTTAATAGGTATCCAAAAAGTTCTTCTACCCTGTTTCCCCGAAAATAAGACCTAAAGCAGGACAATCAGCTCTAATGTGTCTTTTGGAGCAAAAATTAATATAAGATCCGGTCTTATTTTACTATAAGACTCGGTATAATATAATGTAATGTAATGTAATGTAATGTAATATAATATAATACTGGGTCTTATATTAATTTTTGCTCCAAAAGACACATTAGAGCTGATTGTCCTGCTAGGTCTTATTTTCAGGGAAACATGGTAATGATTAAAAAAAGACACCATTGTTGAAGATATAGGTGAGGCATTTATATGAAATCATTTCAAGAAATGTAAGGTTGCAAAAAGAAGTACTTCTAAATCAATAGACTATTGTATATATTAATTTATATCAATGTATTGTTTTTAAAGTCAATATATTATTTTATTTCAAATATGTATAGACAACTAATTAATCAATCACATATTATAGGTACATATTACCTATTTTATCTGTCCTTAAAAGTTTTATATTCAAATTAGACACAAAAATGTTATCTTTTAACTGTAAAATGAAAAAATGACCTAATACTTGGGGTTGCTTCACATTCAGACATATAAAGTATATCAAAATGAAGTGAGATTTAATATCTACAGTTTTTTTACTAAGGTCTAACCCCGGCCCCCCTAGTTTTTGCACTCAGTGTTGCAAAGATGTTTCATTTTCTTTTTCCTTTTCAAAATATATTCAGAAAATAATTCTCTTACTATACACTTATTATGTCTCAGAAGCCAAAGAAGAATCTCATTTTTCTAACACTCCCAAATACATCTGCTAAATTTGATTTGTTACCATTATTATGCTAGTTTCCATTTACCCAAATGCAAAATCAGGAAAATAAATGGAACCATCTTCATCGGTTAAGTGAGATACTGCACCTGAGCCCAGACCTAATTGCTCTCATTATCAGGAAAGTACAGGGATCCCACTTGCCATTCATGAAGTTGATCAGAATTATCTGGAAGATTATCTGGAAGTCTCAAACACACAGAAAGTCAATTAACTATAGTCTATTAGTTCTCATATTGACTCCCAAGCATGTGACAAATATTGAGTAATGAATAAAATATATTTTCATTTTAACAGAGGATATGTAGAACAACACTTCTAGACAGAGAATTTTGCTGAACAGGTGGTGTGATTGTATATGGAGAATGTGCAAATGAAAACTAACAGGTTTAGAGTCAACCCTACTAACAGGTTTAGAGTATGGCTTTACTGAAACCTGGGGAAATTTTCCCTCACATTTGAAGGAGTGTACACAAATGCAATATATGTCTGAAGGGCAACCAAATGATAGGCACTAACTATGAATGATTTAAGGATGACACCAAGTTTCTAGCAATAAAAAGCAACTCCTAAAAAAGAGGCGGAGAAGTGACTCCTTGGTAGATTTAAGCCTAAGTGAGAAGCTGCCTAATTTATTTATCTACCAAATGTATCTGGCACATAGCTGGTACTCAATACATATCTGTGGAGTTAATGTTGAATGCCTTCATTTTCTAAATTAATTAGCAGTTAAACCCATAATTTATTACCCATTCCTTTAAAAAACAATTCCCCTTTTGGAAATTTCTTAGACTACTGAAACCTGAAAGAGTAGAATGGTGTAGGCATGTGTTTTTGGAGGCCCATTTGACAAATAGGGAAACAAGAAGGATAAAGAAAGGAGGTGACTACAACAATGTCGGGGGGTAAGACAGAATTGCTGCTGAGGAAAGAAGCAAGTTGGGACAGGAATGTAAAAGGGTTGTGCAGTAAGTGTGATAAAAGGCACACTTGTAAAAAGTTCAGACCTTCATGAGACCCGAACTAACCACCATTCATTTCATTGCCTTACAATAATTCATCTGAGGCATACCATTAATTAAAAGGCAAGTAAGGGCTGGCCCGGTGGCTCAGGCGGTTGGAGCTCCATGCTCCTAACTCCGAAGGCTGCCGGTTCGATTCCCACACGGGCCAGTGGGCTCTCAACCGCAAGGTTGCCGGTTCAACTCCTCGAGTCCCGCAAGGGATGGTGGGCTCCACCCCGTGCAACTAAAATTGAACACGGCACCTTGAGCTGAGCTGCCGCTGAGCTCCCGGATGGCTCAGTTGGTTGGAGCGCGTCCTCTCAACCACAAGGTTGCCGGTTCGACTCCCACAAGGGATGGTGGGCTGTGCCCCCTGCAACTATCACCGGCAACTGGACCTGGAGCTGAGCTGCGCCCTCAACAACTAAGACTGAAAGGACAACAACTTGACTTGGAAAAAAAATTCCTGGAAGTACACACTGTTCCCCAATAAAGTCCTGTTCCCCTTCCCCAATAAAATCTTGAAGAAAAAAAAAAAGGCAAGTAAGACAATCATGCTGGGAAAACAGAAGGCAATAGGAAAAGAGGAAGACCACATAAGAGGTGGAGTGACTCCATAACAGAAGCCATAGGCATGAGTCTACAGTAGCTGAGCAGGGCTGTTGAGAATAGGACATTGTGGGTGTCACTCATTCATAGGGACACCAGGAGTCAGAGCCAACTCAATGGCACATAATACACACACACTCACACACACACACACACACACAGAAGAGGAATATTCATGATTCACATTGTATAATTCTTCAGAATTTAAATAGCACCTGATACAAAGAGAAGACAAATTCTAATGAGAGTGGGGAAATCTGGGGTGGGAGAGAGTGTTATAGAGAGAGCTTGCCACAGCACTGTAAGGATCACCTGTTCCAGGGCTGAGCTGCACTTGACTGAGGAATTGAGGGCAGCCAAAGAAGACATGGAGGGGAGCAGAGAGGGAAAGTAAGTGGACACCAAATACAATAAGTAATTACTTCAAATTATAGCTTAAAGGGCAGTGGAGGTATAGGGACAAAAGAGCTATGTGGCTCTTCAATGAAAGAAGGATGTCTCCTTTGGGGTGGCCTGCCGAGTCTAGAGGTGTGACCCATCCAGGAAAACAGTGGGGGAAACTCGAGACTAGACCACATGCTCTTCCATTTAGTGTTCTGGAAGAAATTTTGAATAATTCTTCGGGTCATTAAAATCCAGGGAAAATTTCAGGGAAATTATCCTACCCAGCACTTTATAAAACCACTTACCATAAGAATAAACAAAGACAGTTTAGAGATATTTCTTTAAAATGGTAAGAGGCATTTTTAAGTGCTTTTCTCCACTTCCTCTCCTACCTGCCCCCACCCCCCAGCCCTTGCCCCAAGAACACACACGTATTGAAATATAAAGGGGGAAAAAAAGAGTTTGGGAATAAAGAGCTTAAACAAATTTTAGTCTTCATAAGCCAACTAAATTTCTAGAGGCAAAACAAGCAAAGATGAGATGAAGAAATCTTGGTTCAAGTTCAGCTTTCTTTGTTATTTCAATTAAAAAGTTTGAGAACACCTACGATTAAAAAAAAAGATTCCTCTATTATGCTTCAGAAACCATCAAAAACAAAGGAAAGCTGTAAACTCAATATGCGTTCAGTAAAATAAAAAATATGTCATATTTCTCAGACAAATACAATAACATACTATTGCCCTAAAATAAAGAAAGCTAAAGTGATGTAAAGTGCTCCCTTTATTCATCAGCTTGGCACGTTGAATATGCATTCTCTGAAACTCTGCTTTCCCTTGAGTATTATTTTAAATAATTAGTATTTATTACTATATGGTCTTAATACAGAATGTACATCCTGTGATGTAAGCATTATTTATTGCTGCATCTTAGCAGCTAGTTGGACACCAAGAGTGCTAACAAACAGAGGCTGAGGCAAGGAGATCACCTTCCCAAGAGAGAATACTTTCAATCTAAGTATTCTATTAGAACCCTGAAGTTAATAGCTTTTCCCCAAAAAACACTATCAGAATCTTCCTCTATTTCATAGCCATCATCATCAAGTGACATATCTTGGAGAAAAGACAAACCCACCCATTGCTTTATCTAGTCATCTTAAGTTTTGATAGTTTAATATCAAGTAAAAATTGTGCTGTTTGAGAGGAAGAAAATTCTGTAAGTTGGAATAGTCTGATGAAATAAATAACATTCCCTGTAATTACAAATGGTTCAAGCCATTGAATGTGGTAATAAAACCCAAGTTTGTATCTGCAGCAGTGACTCATTGCCTCAAATTCTGTTCTCCAAATTTGAGCCTTTCACATCTCTGATATAACGAACCGTTTCTTAAGGATATTCTCCAAAGTTGGGTTAATTTAAATCGATTTCATATTAATAAATAATGCAAAATAGCAAGAGGCAGATTCCAGATGCAACCTAAAAATTATTTATAGGAGACATATGATTGTGGAATCATCTTTCAATGAACAGTTACTGAGCTCCTACTACATACATAAGACCATTATAGGTACAAATGGGATACAAACATTAATAACACCCATTTTGAATTACAGAGGTTTAAAGACAAGGCCATAAACAGCAACGGTGCCCTAATGCTTATGATTGCTGCCATGTTATCTAAAGTATTTGATTCTCATGAAAAAGAAACTGAAATCTAATTTACCGGGGCTTTTGAAATTAGAAGTATCATGAGCCAATGAGGTAAGCAATCTGCTAGGAGGAAGACGATCTGGAATCTAAACTCAATCTGCTGCCTACTGAGAGTTTGAGATAAGTTGGTTAAAAATGAAGGGAACATCACAAAGTGATCCACAGAATAGTATCCCATGGTGTAGATCCAGAAAATAGAGGTTTTTTTTAATTGCCCAAAACTGATCATGCCCCACAGAAGATTGAAACCAACAAGAATTTAAATAGGATGAATGGTAAACTAGAAAATTTGCACTGAAAAATCAGGTTAGTTGCCAATGAATCTGGAATTCTATGTGCCTACTGACCCCCCCCCAAAAAAAGACTACACTGAAAACCAAATTACTCTACTTTGCAGTTAAGAAGTAACTTCCAGGGGAACCAGAATTCCCCTACCAGTTGGACATAGCAAACTCTTCTCCCTTTGCTGACTCCAGTTTTATCTCTTTTCTTTCTCCCATGCCTGCCTATATCCCCCCAAAACTCAGTATCCAATCATGCAAAACTTGCCATTCTTTCCTCAACAAGCCATGCTTTCTCATGCCTTCATACCTTAACAAATGGCTGATTCCACTTTGAAAGCTGTTCTTTCCTTCTCTCCTCATACAGCAATGCTCAGTGTCTCCTCCTGTGTGAAAAATTTTCTGATTCCTTCCTCTCCCCCACATAAACCAGGGCCCAGCAGATAAGTTGCTTCTATTACCAACTGTCCATATCTTTGTTACAGCAGACATCCCACTCTAAAATAATTATTTTTTGCATGTTTGGTTTCTCTCCCCCTCCCCCACACAACGTAGACCAGGAGCCTCACAGGGACAAGGAGGAAAGGGACCATATTTCTCAACTCTAAATGTATAGACCAAGCACTTAGCAGACTCAAAAAAAAAAAAAAAAAAAAGTTTGCTGACTGAATAAAGTGAGTCAACACCAAAGGCCACGTTAGTATCAGAAGGTTATAAGCAAACAAAGAAAAAAAGCAAGGGAATTAACTATTCCTAATGAACAGAGTCCTCCAGCAATTCTAGCTGGACAGTATCGCCTACGAGGAGCAGGGTAGCCCCAGCTTCCCCTCTGTTAGACTATGTTTAAAACACTGACAGGATCCTACAACTAATTCAACTCTTTATCAATCATCAGTGGGCAATATAACTGAAAGATTACATCCCAGGTCTATACTCCTTGGAAAGACGTGATGCTTAAATGATCACGTAGGTGGGCCAGGTGCCTCCATTGCATGTTGATTATTACTAGTATTCATTTCCAAATATTACTTTTATACTATCTGATATTCTAAGCATGGTGTCCTTAAATTCTAGAGGTGAATGCTCTGAACTTAGAGCCAGCCCTAATAACATAGAAAAGTGTGATCTTGAATAACTGACTTAACCTCTCCATGTTTTATGAATTTAACTTTATGTAGAGTGAAAATAATGAGAATTTTAGAAGCATCTCATTTTAAACATGAGAAAATTGAGGTCATAAAAGTAGTTACTAACATCTAGATCTGATTCTCAATCCAGGCTTCTTTCACTATTTCAAAAACGAAGATCTCCACCTGACTTACAAAATCATTGTGAAAATAAAATAAGGTAAAATGTGTTGGTGGAGTAAACACATGGGAGAGTTCTTTGAAAGGCCTCTATATATTTGTTATTAACTGAGTAGAATATAAATCACACTTCATGTGACCTGAGGTGTTCACCCCAAGAATATTCTTGAACATTCAGCTCACACATAGTAATTAAAAGCTACAAAAAGGAACCATTATATTGTTTCTTTCTACATTCAAATCTAGGTCAGGCTTAGACGAGATCCCTGGCATTCTCCATGCCCACCAACCAAGGAATAACCTTTCCTCTGATGTGCCTATTGTGGTTCAAGGTTTGGGAAGAAAGCCTTTCAAGGTTGGGAAGAAGATACAATAGACCAGAGCTTTTCTATTTCTTTATGGTAAAATCACCAATATCAAATCCAGGTGATCAGGACAGTAGTTTTAAAGCTCCTTGAGACTATGTCAACAGTGCCTCATAAATTCATCAATATAAATATATATACATATATAAATATGGATAAATACATACATATAAATATATATAAATGTATATATAGTCCCATATAACATTGCAACAATTTTAAATGAGAAAACTTCCCTTCTAAAGTACTATCCCTCTCTATCCTACTGGATATACGATCTTTGAGTTTCTACCTCCATATAGGATTTAGGGATATCACCACCATGCTAAAAATGACACACGAGATTTTATTACTCTGAGAAGCAAAGCAAAATTCAGTGACTATGTATATGAAAATACTGTCTCCCCAGGGCATATTTCACCAAAAAAATGTAATGAGAATCAAGCTCAGTAAGACATCTCTACTAGTTTGTTTCGTGACTGCCCATGTATACAATCACTCTTTCCATCCTACTGCTTGTCTTATATAACCATAATTCAAGGACCAATTGCTCAAAATATACCACCCAAAGTCAGCTCAAGAACATAGTTCTAGAAAGCATTCAGTCCTCCTGCTGCTCATATCATACTTGGGAAAAACTCTAAAGCTGAGTAAAATACCTCAAATAAGTCTACTAACTCAAAAAATATGAAATTACTTATTGCTGGTATTTAGAAGTGTAAGTTTTTCATGTATTGACCTATGTCCTACAAACTTGCTAAATTAACTTACTCATTATAAATGTATAGAGATATAGATATAGATATAGATACATGCCTCAAGCTATTCAAGTGCCTGAATTAACTGTACTCTTCCATCCAACATGTGTGAACTTCATAATTTAACTCTCTAAGAGAGTTAATCTTATTTTCTGTTTTTAAGTTCTTGATCAAGTTCCGGTACCTAACTGATCAGCCAGTACTAGGGGAAAAAAAAAAGTCCTATTATCTTCACTAGGGTGCAAATAAAGGACTCTCGGCTAGCATACTAAAGACTGACGCAGCATCACCTCTGCTTTGTTTCAAACCCTACTATACCCATAAGTTACAAGTCCCTTCTACTGGTTTCCAAACTTCTCATCCTATATATTTATATTGGAATTATCTTTATAGTCAGTTCATCTTAACATTCCAAATATATAGCATACAGAGAGAGTGCAATGAAGAAAAAATCTTGTGATGTAGAAATCAAGAAGAGCTAATAGTGTTTATTTTTGCCTCTCAGGTGTCTGAAGTTCAAATTAAGCAATGTCATATAGTTAACATATTAGGAGAAATTACTGATTTTTTATGTGATAGTATCCTACCTAGATAACTCAGGTTTATGACTGGCCAAATGTAAAGATAACTTACAAAATTCCCGAAATTATACTTGGACTTGTAAGGAAATAATTTAATACCTTCCTAGGAAAGTATCTCCCTCTTTCCACCTCCATTAAACAAGCAATGTGGAAAATATTTTATAAGTAAGAAACAGTTCATGGGGTGGATTAAAATACAAGATTCCTTTTCACACAGACAAATTACACTACATAAAAAACTTGAGTGAGGAATCTAGAGGACATTGAGATAAACGTAGAAGTCTTGCTCGATTTCTAGAACCATATCGTTTGGTTCCACCAAGACTGGCAGAGCTCACGTACTTTCTAAGTCAAAAATAAAGAGTATGTCATTTTCACTTGTTTGTGAGAATTCCAGTATCCAATTGATCAGCCAGCCAATAATTCTTAAGGAGTAGAACCATTAATTGCCCAAAGTTCCTGACATTTCCAAAAATTGCCAAGACAAATGCAGAAGTTCACAGTTGCCATGGACTCCAAATATCATAACAAAAATAAAGCAAGAAGCATGTAGACCAACCACTGAGAAGAGCAAAAGACCCAGAGTGTATTCACTATGTTCTCCAGTTCCTCCTCCTAACAAAGTTACAAAAACAGTTGTGGTACTTGAATTATAATTAAAACTAACTCTACACAGAGAATCCAACCACTACAAGAAAGTAATTATGATTAATCATACCAAATAAAGCTTTTATAAGACGACTTTAAACCTGAATCATCTGAATAACTGCCTTAACTGCCATTTCATATTTCTAGCACAGCTTCTTAAATTTTGAATTCATACGATTGTGTATAAGTTAAATGTTTATTAGGACTCATAAATGTAGATGATGAGTTATATTTAATGCCTCTCTTCTGAGTAGTTTAAACACATGGGATATGAATTAACCAGTTAAGAAGCCAGAATTTGAGCAAAATGAAATGATCTCAAGATATTAAATGAATTTCCATATGGTTATTTGAAGGCCAGAAAATACTGAAGAAAAGCAATCAGTATGTCATCAAGATGCACATTTTTCAGACTGAGAAATAACTGTTTGAGTTTTATAATTTTAAAACAAAAGAAGGCAATTAGTGCTTGTTAGCCTTCTATGAAAACAATCAAGTTGCCACAATAGATTCCCATGGCCGCTTGGGGTGGAGGACCCATACAATGCTAGGCTGATGGGACCTGACCTGGTGCACCCGAGATGTGGCCCCAAATATCTCTCCTCAGTATGAAAGAGCACATCTATTTCAAAGAAAAGCTTTGGGGGGAAAAAAAAGGTCAGATTCAGATGCTGATTCAGATTCAAAAGGCCATATTAACAAATGAATACCCACGCCCCACATATATAGATTAATTCTCTCCCAAAGTGGTATTTTAGCCACAGAAATCCCACAGATGAATGCCAGGATGAACCAGTCTTATGCACCAGAGCCAACATTGATATAAGGATGTCTTGATGTATTAAATATTAATATCACATAGAATCAAAATTTCAAAAGAGAAAAACTGATTCCATGAGACCAAGATTTGTATCTGTATGCACGCACATGACTAAACACTGCTTCCAATGGCACTGTAAATCAATGAATTGCTTCCAGAGAAGGCTTTATCTTTGTTCAACAATAAGTGTATTTATTTGTGTGTGTATATATATATATATATATTTATCCTTCCCTTAAAATTTTTTTGAGGCGACAGGTTTTCAACTAAGATAGAAATCTAATAAGATCAAGATGAAGACTTAGCTCAACTTTTACAGCATGGTCTCTTAGGTAAATGCCAGTTTTTCTAAATTACAATTCATGCAAAAATTCAACCAATCATTTATTGACCACATAAGATGTGCTAGGTACTGGGGACACAGGAATAAGAAACAGTTCCAAAGAAGTTACCCACCTCCTAGGAGAGACAAATGAGAAAGGATTGCCATGAAAACTGTAGAAGAGCAAGTCATGAAGTACAGCCTGAAGTAGGGAGACAAAGGGAAAAAAAGTTATTTATGCCCCCAGGGAGCGGGGTAAAGGGGGCATGTTAACAAGAGTTAGACAAGGGGAAATGTGCTGAAGCATCTTGGAGGACTGGCTGAAATTTGACCAGGAAGTATGAACAACGGGAAGGAGAGCACATGACCAGGTAGAGCACACAGCAAATGCACATCCGCCAAGGCAGGAAACAGCACAGCATGTTAACAACCAGGAGTTGAACTGCCATTGTATTTAAACATAGCACAGTTCTGTTAATATATATTATAATTTCCTTATAAATAAACCTTCAATAAAGCTACAGTGCTGCTCTTCCCCATCTTAAATACTTGGCGGGGGGAAGGGAAGGGAATCCCATGAATTTTCTTTGAAATTTTACCAGATCATCCAAAACACATTCTAATGGAAAATTACAAACACAATTACAGTAGACATAAATTCATAAATGACTTACAGTTGAACTTAAATGAAGACGAAACCCCCCAAAATTTATCTTTTCCATCACCCTTGGATTTCAGGGTTAGCATTTTATTTGTTACTTTATTCAACAGCACGGGGGTGCACAGTGCAAAGGTTTGAGCTTTTGAGGTGGACAGACTTGAGTGTGAATCTTGCTTTTGTTTCTAGGTAACCCTGGATAAGTTTCTTCTCAAGCTGTCTGTAAATGCAAGTAAAACTAGAAATGTATGCAATGATCCAAATAACTGACAGCTAATGTAATTCTTGAGAAATAGCTAGCTATTTTAAATATAAAAAATTATATGGGTTTCAGATGAAAATGGTTTGGGATTTGATTTTTCTAACAAATTCCAATCTCCTTTTTCTTTTTAGTATATAGAACCAACCTAAATTTCTGGTCTCACTAAACTTCTTGGACTTTTGTTGTCCCATTTAACTCTGTAGTTAAAAGATACTTATATTGTTTACTATAAATAGATGCCTGAAAGAAAAGTACTTACACACCAAAGAATGGGATGTTGGGATATTTGAGAAGCCTAAAGCTCATAAACAGCATGCCACACTCAAAATAGACAGCTAGTAGAAGTCCACAGGAGCAGTTTCCATGGGCACCTCGATAGATCAGCGCTGTCTATTGACGGACTGACTCATCTGTGGATGGACTAGCACAGTGTTTTTCAACACTGGCTGCATATTAAAATCAGCTGGGGGCTCTTTTAAACTCCCATGTGTTTTATGGTTGAAATAGTCTAGGTAACAGCCTTGGCATCTGTATTTTAATATTCTCCATGTGATTCAAATGTGCATCCAGTATTGAAAACTACCGGTGTGGCATAACTCCCACTTATAATTCGGAAAATAAGAGAGGGAAAAAAGAAAATACTTGTCATAGACAGGGACACTTGAAGATGGTCACGTTCTGATTTTTGTTTTCGTTAATAAATTTACAAGAGGAAAATAATCTGGTTATTAAATGTCTTTTGTTTACTTTAATTCAATTTAACTATGATTTTTTACTGAGTGCTTACTATGTACACTGCACATTGTGCTAATTGTCAGGAATATTTTTTAAAAGTCAGTTCCTTTTTTGGCAGAGGAAATAATCTGATTAGGAAAACAACATTTACACATAAAAACATAATTAGTAATAACTCTAACACAATAATATGAACAATTGAATAGTCTGATTCTTAAGCTCTCGGGGAGGTCAGGGAAAATGGCCAAAGTGGCTGGAATCCCTGGGGAACACTTCCAGGAAGCTGGGGGAAACTATGACAGGTCTGAAAGCAGTAAGATTTGTAAAAGCAAGAAGAAAGGGAAAGGAACCTCAGCATTTCTTCGGGAGGATATACGCTGGGAAGAATTCAGTCTTCAAATCATCTTTCTAACTGGGCCTATTTATTGTTACCTAGTTTAAAAGTAGGCCCAGCCGGCCCCTGGCCTCGTATGGACTCTCCTTTCTTCATAATTCAGTGCCTGCGTAGGATGTGAGCAAACATACACCATGATAAAATGACAGCCATAGCCTCTTTCTGCAAAGGAAAGGTCTCTGAGTTTGGCTTATAGAGAAAACCAAATGGAACAATCCTGCAGAAATTAGATATTTTTTAAAATCTTAAACTTACTTCATTTTCACTCATTGCCCAAGTGGGCTTTCTGACATAATATTTTCTTGGCTAATATTCTTTAGTTTACCATTTGTCTTCATTCTACAGTCTTGGTCCCTGGATGTGGTTGTGTCCACGCTTTAAAATGTTGGCAGCATTTACTTTAAAGTAGGTTTTAATATTGGTTGAGGACTTTTCTTCTTTCATTTGCAATTTGTGGTTGGGAAATTATCTCCTTTTTGTTTCAGGTTGTTTAATGTTTTCCAATATAATATTCCTTCTTGCTCTCCAGTGGGTACATTTACAAAACATTTAATGTCATTTGTGTCTTTGAAGAACAATGTATTCAGTCAGAACAAAAGTGAGTTCCTGCATAGAGCTTGTGACGGTTTGTCACTGGTAAACAACTAACTTGACTAGGTTTGTGAACTAAGAAAGAGTAGAAACTTTTGGATGTTTACTCTTTTCCTTTTATTCATTAATTTATTCATTCACCAAATATTTATCAAAACCCCCTCTCTGTGCATCAGGCACCATGCTAGGCACAGATGAGGCTCAGCTCCTGCCTCCAAATGACTCATACTTGTTTGGGGGAGGGGAAAATGGAGAGGAGACAGAAACATAAAGAGAGACATAAATGCAATGTGAATAATGGCATGACAATGGGAGGCACAGGGAGCTATGGGAAACCCAGAGGGAGAATAATCCCATCCCGAAGTGGTACCTCAACTCTAGTAAAAGCAAAGGGTTTTAGCTGCACAAATAAAAGAGAAAAGGTCATGTCAGGCAGAGGAAGAGGTTTGTACAAAGGCCTAAAGTCCCAAGATATCATGAAGCTTAGAGTATAGAGGAAGTGACCCAAGATAAGACCGAAGAGATGAACAAGAACCAAGTACGGAAGATCTAGTATGTAGTACCAAAAAGCATGAATTTAACTCTATGGACCACATGGAATTACTAAAGTACTTTCAGGAAGAAGATGCCTGATCTGGCTTAACATGGCTGTCATTTGGAAAACAGAGTGAAGATAGGGAGAATAAATGAAGTAGATACAGCAATCTGAGTGAGAAATAATGAGACTATGAACCAGATTAGTAGAAATTCAATGTAGAAAAAGGGATGAATCTGAGCGGCAGTGGGAGGTAGAAGTAACAGAATACATGGATGATTTGATGAGGACAGATATGGGAATAAAGAAAAGCAGTCAAGGATGATGTCTAAGTTTCTAGTTTGAGCAATTGCATGGATGTGCAATTAGCTAAACATTCCTCTCGTATTCATTGTGGCTGAAGTAAATTTTGCCCAGAACCAAGCTAAACAAATGTGTTGTAATAATGCAAGTTGAAGTGATTCGTTTAGGATTCAATGAATAAACGAGCAGAATTTCATTTGTGGTTATATTCAGATACCTGAATTGAGTACTTCTTAATTTGAATCTATTACTTTTAAATAAATCAGCACAGAAAGTAGAGAATAGAACATGTGACTTTTTACTATGAGTAATACAAGGACATTTCTCTCCGATTATTGACACCATAGACCTCTGATACCACTCCTCATCCATTTGTTTAACCTCTGAATCTAGAAAAGAGACCATAGGCAGGCATCACCCTAAACACATCCAGGATGTCAACTGACTGAAGAATCCCACTGTGCCAAGGACTGGCTTGTTGGAGCCTACTGGCTCTACAGGCCTTCACGAGTACATGACAGAGACGGAGGCACATTCCGGGCTGCAGAGAGCACCTTCCTCGTATTAAACATGTCGTGCTGCCCCACATGTCAGACATTGTTCTAATGTTTCATACGTTTAGAAGGTAAAAGAATTTGAAATGGCAAGAGACCAAAGAGAAATGGTAAAAGGGCCTGGCCCTCAAATGAAATAAGAACGGGTAACTATCCATTTCATGAAAAAAACTAACGAGTCTGGAGCACTTCCTGGCATATGTTAACAGGTACTGTATGTCAGAAACCAAGTCAGTTTCCTGCCCTACTGGAATGTGCAGGCTAGTAACAAAGACAGACATTTAATGAATGATGAAAGTTTGCTGAAAATTAGGAAAATAAATCAGAGGATATGAAATTCCAAAATGGTAAAAAATAAAATGAAATAAGAGTCTCTTGGCTCATTTCTAGAACACTGAGAAACCTGATATAAAGTAGATCAAAATTGATAATAAAGAACTTTAGAGAATAGGACATACTTACAGACTAATTTTCAAAATGAAAAGCAAATTATGGAGCAAAAGATATTACTCATGTCAATAGCTGAATTCCAAGTTCCAGAGCCTGTGTTTATTGGTTCTCATAGAGATACTATATTTGGGGCAGTAGCTGCCATTGGAATTACCACCTGATTAAGTTTATGCTCATAGTAATTATCCAAGATCCAGTCAATCTCTGCATGGAACAAACAGCTGAGTTAAACAGGGACATGATAGGTTTCACTCCCTACCTTTCAAGTCTTTGATACAGGCACTAATCTTTGCAATTTCTCCCAGGGGATTACAACATTTGTAGCTTTACTTTGCACCTCCTATCATAATGGTCCTGGCCCTCACTCCATGGGTCAGAGAGCCACTGTGGGGATTCGAACTATTGCCAATTATACATTCAGGAACTGCGGAAATAACCACAGGTTGGGTCAACTGACCAACTGGACTCACTGTGAGTTAAACTTGGGCTTAGACTTCTGTCTCCTGAACACTGAAAACATCCATTTTAACTGGTAGGCCATAGAGGGTACTTTGGGTCACAAGAATTAACATAATTAAGAGCCAGTATCTAGTCATTCCTGAAAGAGCTGGATATTTCCTTTTCCACGGTGCACAGTCATTCTATCAAATGGCTGCATGTCCCTTTGAGAAAAGACTCACAGGAAGATTTTTGGTATTTACTTGAAGCAATAATGAAAGGTCCTTCCTCAAGGCAACCTAGATTTTCCTTCAATCAAGAGGCTCTGAATCTGTGAATTAGCTTCGGTCAGGAAACTTGGTGAGTGGCCCTTACTCTCCATTGTAGCAACTCAAGTCAAATTTTTGGCAACCAGAACTAGTTTTTCTATTATATATATCAAGCAATACTCTTCTACACTGCTCATCTATTTCATTCCTGGGGACATCGTGATCAATTAGCCACCACCAAAGATCTCTGTAGCCCCATGCACCTGATGGTTACTATGTCCCTGCTGCCCTCTACATAAACTTACAATTTCAGGAAAAAGAAACACCATATCATGGGGAGAAAAAACAAGGACCTTACTTATCTTGTCCTGGGACGTCATGGTAAAAATTTATTCTCTCTGGAGAAACTGTAACATAGGCCTACCTCATGCAGGTTTGAGGTTCAGATTTATTCTACCTTTATGGTCCAGAGACTCCCCAGTGGATAAATTAATAAGCAACCACACCTTTCTAAGGTTATAGTTTGCTCATCTGAATGATGTAAATAATAACATTTACCTCCCTCAAAGAGTTGTGAGGATTAAATGTGACAATGCATAAAAGCACATTGCATAATGCAGAGTATATAGATAATTCTTGATAAACACTAGTTGTTACTATTATTTTATGAGAGAAGACTATTACACATTAGTTCTACACACAAAAGTGCACCTCGGCCATCATACTGTCCAGAGAAGCAGGACAAGAGCGTGTAAACTTCAAGATGTCCCAAGGTCAGTTTTTGCCACTTGACTTTCCTAAGCAGCTGTTCTCCCTCAAGTTGACTGAAGTTGTATACCTTCGGCTCCTCTGGCGGAGCTACGTGCATACCCTCGGCGCTGGCTGAGTTTGTCCTCAAAGCAGCCTGACTCTCTAACCTTAAGTAAACTCAGCCATCCAGGGCCTATGACAAATGCACAGTAAGGACGACGTACAACAGAGGAGCTGCTTGATTTATTGTGCCTTATGAAATAGAAACCTCCTCACATCATGAGAATTAGTGATGGAATTTTTAAAAGAATAACAAAATGAAATCAGAAACGGAAGAAAAAAATGCCCGGGTCCAACTCAAAAAAAACACAAAACTTTCTAATAAAAAATGCAAACCAGATGCAGTTAGAGATGACTGATAATTAAGAATGATAAATGACTAAAGTTTTCTCTTGAATTATCCAGTGCACACTATTGTTTCTACATGAGGGAACGATTTACATATGGCTACTGGGCTATCCTTTTGCCTAAATTTTTCACAGGCAATTCTCCCAATTCCAAAGTGCCCTCCCCATACTGAATCCTGTACTTTCCTCAGGAAAGTGACTATCTTACCTTTCAGAGATTTCTTTTATAAGAATAAGAAAGGATAGAATAGATTATGGATAAATATCCTCCCCAACGAGCATAAAATTTATGCAACAAAGGATACAAATGCTGTTTCCTCCCTGGGGATGATGCATTAGTGTGGAGTTACCCATAGTCCCAAACCAGTCGACCTAGTAACTAAGGGTGTGCATTTTTCAGGCACATATATGGGGTGAGGTGCATGGTCTGTGATTAAACCTTTCCTAAATCCCAGAAAAATCCCTCACTCTCATTGTCATTTATCATGACTGCAGCCTGTTGTCTGAGCTCCTAAAGAGTTTCAGTCTACTCCATCTAATGTAGTATTAATGGTAGGCTGCCTTTTACTACCCATTCTTTGATAATCTGCACTAGTATTATCTCACTGACTAGATTGTGAACAAGGTAGGGACTTGATTCACTGCCCCCATTCACTTAATACCATGTGGGCATGAAGAGTATCCTCAACAAATACTCAACGATTACTTGACAAAGGATGTTTGCTCCATTATTAGGACTATGCTAATATTCAACTGAGACAACTAGCTTCAAACAGACTCGGTATGTAACTTCAGGATATTTTGGACATGAGGCGATCATGTTCACCACATAAGAAGGTGAGTTTTAATGAAGAACAGGCAAATAGTCAAATAATCAAGCCCTTTCTACCCCTAGAGAAGCAATACGACTTAAAGCTTAACTTTAGCCTTTCCCAGTCAAATTTCTGTGTATCAATTATTGTCATTTGAAATTGTCAATGGACATTTGAAGATGTGAAAGCAGTGAGAGATGTAGCCATGTATATATCTGGGGGAAGAGCATTCCAGGAAGGGGAACACCAGTATGAAGGCCTTAAGGTGGGAGGAACAAGGTCAATGTTCTATGTAATAGAGTAATGTCTTCTGGGCCTCTGAAGTCTGGGCCAAAATGACTCCAGTTCGCTATGCTATTTTTTTTCTTATTGTGATTTTAAGAAATCCCACGTAATATAAAATTTACCATCTTAATCTTTTTAAAGTAAAAAAAAAGAAATTGTCAATGGAGTTGTTAAATCTTCACTCTAACCTAGGGAAGAAAATAATGTTTACTTTATAAATGCTAAAGGAAAAATAGCCCAATCAGGGAAGAAAGGAAATGCCTTCTAACAGGAAACTTGTTTCCTCCCACCCACTCCTCCAGAGCCAGTAACACTTTCTATTCAGCCACCAAGAGGACTCTGGTTTAATTCACCATATTATCTGATGACATTCTATGTGGAAGGATTTAGGGGAATTTTCACAGGGATTTTTATGCAGTTCATTTAATTATCTTGGATAATAAAACTTTCTTTACCTTTGCTGCTTTTCTTGTAAAAGAGGAGGAGTTCTGCTTTCCAGATAGAAGCTTCCAAACTTTGACAGCATCAGATGAAAGAAACTACATAAGAAAGGAACGTCTGTTGGAGCCTCTTATCTCATTTTGGATGTCCACGTGTCTTGTTTGATTTCCTAATCACACTCTTCAAATCCCAGATGTTGTACATCTGGAACAGAACAGGTTGGACACTGTGGTGATGACAATGTTAAAGAAAAGTCACTCTGCAGTTCCACGTCAGACAGCCAAATTGCTCTGTTAGTTTTAAATTTAAAAATTGGCCCCAGCTGCTCCAACTTCTTTTGGCTCCTGATTTAGAACACTAAATAAAGACAAATAATTAATCAGCCTATTGGAAAGAAAGTAAGCAAATGTCATGTGAGTTAGAGACTGAGGTTACAATAGTTTGGGTCACCAGAGAGTCATTGCATATCTTCTTTCAGACTTTTCTCCAGAAGTGTTGGGTTAAATAGGACAACTGGGCCATATCTCCCAACATACTCTGCAAAGCTTGGGTCTGGCTGTGGGATCTGTACCCTTGCACCCTTGGTGCCATGGGCAGAGAAAACATTACTCAGGTTTATTTTATATATTTGCAAAACATGCAATTGATTAATAGTCTGGTTTTTATGGAGGTAATAGGGAAGGAGGGGAGTTTCTTCCCTAATATTCTAGAAGCTGATTTAAATATTTGACTTCTCACAAGTGGAAATTAACTGACAAAACTAAATTCATTTTAATTCAGTTGACAGTCAGCCAACTAGTAATTATAAAAACTAGTAATAGTTGAACTAAGATTAGAAGAAACACATATAGGACAATTAGTCTCTCCTCATTTATATGGTATCTATATTACAAAAGCAACAATTCTGCAAAATAAATGTAAATGTTATAATTATCAGTACTTTCTTAGGCAACTGTGAGTTTTTTGGGGTTAAAGATAAAGAGGTGTACAGATGCCGCTTTGAAGTTTTGTAGAGTGGTAACTGCTAGCTCTTCTCTCTTAGTGCAAGTTACAAAAACCCAAGCTCATCCCAGCTCATACAGAGGAAAGACATGGCTTACGTAACTGGGGAAGTCGAGGCATGAACTGGCACTGTTTGTTCCAGGGGTTCTATCGGAGTCATCCAAACTCTGTACCTGTTCCCTTGGCTCTGCACTCTTTGTTTGGCTTCATTTTCAAGCTGACACCCCCACTGGTGGCACTATGTTGGCATAACTATCAGCACTAAAGGCATTCATAGCCCTTAAAGCTAGGGAGAAGGGTCCTCCTGTGTCATGGCCATTTTTACTTGGTCAGGTGTAGGACACATGCCCAGTCCTGGAGGAAAAGGAAAGGTTAAGCCAGAACCATATGAACTGAAATTGGGAGACAGATGGTTCTCAGAAGAAAATGGGGTTCTGCTACCAGAGGAGATAGTAGACATCCACTCCGTATGTCTCACTGTCCTCAGTTTCTCCCCACCTCTTAGCTCCCATCCCATCACCTTTAGTAGCACACGACGCAGTCAGAAAAAGGGGGTGGGTGAAAAAGGATATTGTGACAGAAGCAGTTAATGCTCACCAACTATTCAGATGCTCACATACATATCTCAGCCTCCCTGGCAGTTATCTGGGGCCCTGAGACCAGATCTGACCAAACAGACTCTGAACCAGAGTGACATGTGTCACTTCTAGGCCAAGACAAGTAGGGGTATTGTGCCTTCTCCAACTTCCTCTTCCTTTGCAACAGCGATTTTGGGCTCTCTGTGGTCCAGGTAGGATAGCTACTGGATGGAGGAGGATTCTCCCAACCCAAACTGGACTCCACGTGAGAAAGAAACAAACTTTATAACATAAAGTTACTGAGATGTGGGGATTTGCCTGTCGCAGCAGCTAGGGGTCGTTACCCCAACTAATACAGTACTATTTCTCAGCAGCCCCTATGGAGAGATGAGAAGGGTAGCAGTTAAACATAGCCTTACTTTATTTAAAGCCTCGCATGGTCATTTACTCTCTGACTTCTTTAACATGGAAACTTGGAAGTTTCCTTTAATAAGAAAGTGAAAAGCAGTTGTTTCAAGGTGTCCTGCATAAGGTGTCCATGATTAATTTGTTGACAACGAGTGTTTTCTTTATACAGAGGATTTTATTGGCATTCGGGACTTAATTTAGGAACTTTGATTCCCTAAATAGTATGTTCTGTTGACGTTAAAATTATTTTTTGAGTTTTTAAGAACCTTTCTAAAATGTATTATTCCTGTTATCAGCCATTATTTTTTTAAAAAATTAAGAAGTTTTTGATAATGGAATATCACCATGAAAATCGATTATTTTTATATACTTTAATAAATGAAGAAATGGATTGAATGAGTATTGACCTTCAGACTTTGGCAGCCAGTCTTGAAAATAACTCTTTAATTATTTGCTGTCTTTATTTGCTTTTTCCCCCAATGTCTGATTCAGGTAGGAGCCAGTTAATTAAATATTCTGCCTAATTAAGTTCCTATTTATATAGGTGTCATGGAAATTAGAAATTGAGAAGTCATTTTGAAGGCAATTGTCTCTATGATTATGACTGAGGAAAAGAGTATTACAAAGTTACTTCTTAAGAAAAAAAATCAATAAAGGACATTTCACACTACCAGTGTAGAAAAACAGACATTGCTATTTTTGCCTAATAGCAAAAAAAGTAAGTGACAACTCCTAGGCCCTAGTATTTTTTCTCTCCTTTGTAATGGCCCTCCTAATAATTTTTTTCTATTTTTTCAGTTATTCAAAGTATTTTAGCTTATGTGTCCCCACCCCAAGGAGTCTACTTTGATGATAGAAATCTAGATATACTTTTATTCATTCAACAAATAGTATGCTCCTATGTTAAAGAATGGAAACCTGTGCCCTTTGCTTAAGATGCTTACCATCCAATGGGACACAAGATGATGGGTAAGTCTGATGTAATAGTACTAAGTGCTATGTAAGTAATCCATAAGCACAGGATTACATGCAGCAGGAGTGTGAAAAAGACCTTCCAGAGGAAAAGATACCTCAGCTTCACGCTCCAGGACTACCAGCCAGGTAAAAATGCAAAGTAAAGTCATTCCAGGCAAACAGCAAGGCAAGGAGAGCAAGTAGCATTGGCTGGTTTAACTCAGTGTAACCAGCCATAGAATATTCAGGCATCCAATTGGAGTCATGGGCATCTTTTCAAAAGACTTGTTTTTACAACACATAAGTTGTACCTTATCTCCCAGAAGGACCATTCACAGGGTGTTGCATGAATCCTTAGTTTGAGAACTCTTGCTGCCCACAAATTCATCCTAAGAAGCATTTGGCATTTCACACTGACACCCCTGCAAGGGCTCTCGGGAATGCCAAGAGACCCATCCAGAAAGTAGGCGGTGACCCACAGGCTGAGTTGTTTGACTCAGCGGTTAACATGCAACTAATACAAACAAAACAGGGCCTCAACCCTATAGGGTTCAGTGAGCTTCCTGCTGATCTCTGACTGGGGAGTGGACCGTTAGCTCAGCTCTGTCCATAGCTAAGTATGGTAGAGATCTGTCACTCTCATGAAAACACACACCACTTAGAAACCATATCCTCTGGAAGATAGCAGATCCCACTCAAACTGGAAGGAACAATGAAATAAATATTTTTATCACCTGGGATCCCAGCAGCAGCTATTACATATATCACAGCGGTTCCTAAAGCGGTTTCTAAACCTTCACTAGACTAGGTGCAGGGGATTTAAGGAAAACGACACTAACAGTGGTTCAGGTCACACAGCTGGTTAGCATTGAGAAGGGACTGGAAGTCAGACTGTTAAGATTTGGTACCTGCCCCAGCAGCATCAGCATCACCTTAGAACTTGTCAGCAATGCAAATGCCTGGCCCTGTCCAAAACCTACTGAGTCAGAAACTCTGGCCTGAGGCCCAGCAGTCTGTGTTGTGACAAACCCTCCAGATGATTCTGATACATGCTGAAGTTCAAGAATGGCTGATATGCCAAGACATGGAGAAAACTCGTTGAGACTCGATTTTTCCAGCTGTGGCCATTATGTCCTGAACCTGTTCTGATGCTCCAATTTAATACTAAAGGCCAATCATAGTGTGACTTCTAATCCTATATTCTTCTCCCCAACTCTTGGAAGAGTTCACTTTAGCTTCTGAGGGGAAAAAAAAAAATTCTCCCTCACTGATCAGGATGCCAGCTTTTATTCTTAGAACCAGGCCTGCATTGAATTATCTGCAAAGATCTCAAAGATCTTTAATATCCCACCAACACATGGGAAAATAAACCACTAACAATGTGTCAATGCTTTTTTTTTTTCTTTGCTTTGCTTTTCTATGATTGAGTTACTGAAAACAATCCATGGCTTTTGCAATCCTGAGCTCTGTGGACTTACAGGAGATCTACTAAAAACGTCATTAACTCAAAGCAATTTGGTAAAGGAAAATAGAAATTCAAGCTATCACACGAATGCCAAGGGCCCCAGTGGCTTATGATTAAAACATGACATCTACTTTTCATGATTTTTACAGCTAATTAGAAAGATTTATCAGCATCCAAAAGAAGCCCCCAGAGGAAACAGGGCTGCACGCAGTGATTAATGATAACCAGTTTCTACTTCGAGTGGAAAACTACTACACTCGCAACACTCAGATGTGGCAATGAGAATGATGACTGAGTCTGAAGGCAAAGAACTGACCAGAGTGGAGGGCATACTGAGGCCATAAACGACACTTACTCGCCCACTTCTTCCACACATCTTTCACTAATTCAAGTCCCATCAACACCACAACGCTTCCCTCGCTGGCATTTTCTTTCTTTCTCTTACAGTCCACATTATTGCGGCCTGCAAGGCAGTGTGGTGCTAAATCATTAAAGCAGTGGGAAGTCGGACCAGCTTGACTCTTCCGCGTAGTAGATGTGGCGTTGGGCTAGCTTGTAATCGCTCTAATCCTCAGCTTCCCCATCTGGAAAAACGTGCTGAGTCATAGTTGTAACATCACAGATCTGTTTTAAGGAATAAATGTGATAAAACACACATGACACTTAGCACACTAAGTAAATGCCAAGTAAGTGGTGCTGTTACATGGTCATTGTTCAAATTTAGTTTGTGTGTTGATGTCACCAACTAGAATGTAAGTTCTTGGTCTCTGACCTCCATAGGAAAGAAGAGAGAAGGGAGAAAGGGAGGGAAGGAGAGAAAATCATTCAAACCCTTCCACCAAGTGGCTGATGCCTGGAATTTTACCAGAGCTTCATTCTTTGATTTTAGGTTTCTGATCGCATGAATCCATCTGGGTTTGAAAACATTTCTCCTTTAGGATGAATGCAAGATCTGAAAGTCATTTTTTATTCCAATTTTAGAGAAAGAGAACATGTGAGAGTACCAGATGCATGAGAAGAGGCAAAAAGTAAGAAACGAAGGTGTCTGCAATAAGGAAAAGCCTTACATGCTTCTACAGTTCTCTGGACTCCAACCACTAGCAGCAAACTGGAATCCACTCTGGAAACCAGTATGTCTCTTGATTCCAATATGGGAATCCTAGAGAGAAAGCAAAAAAATGTGAGTTTCTTCATTCTCTGGTGGAAAGCACATTTTGATCACTGTCTCCAGAGATCAGTCTCTCTTTCTTGATTAAGCTTCTATCTAGAGAACTCAGAAAAAGAAAGGGAGTACATGGCTACTACTTAATGTGTCTTCTGTATATTTAGTTTTATTTTGATTCATGTGGTTCTGCTTTTGTAGGACCCTCTAGTTGCCCCAAACCCTCCCAGAGATGCCAACTGGGAAGCAGTTATATCTTAACTTTTCTATTTGCCTCTTCAAAAATAAAGGTCATTTTAACGGGGCATTTCTGACAGATCCTTGTTTCAATGAAACTGGGAAGAAACCTCCATCGACAGAAACCAAAGGTATCACTATTGTCAATCTCTTCCCTCATTCCCACAGTCACAGCCTTCGTAAACAAAAGAAAAACTGTTCCTTAGAAGTCTCCAATAACCAGAGAAGACGATGCCTCAGAGTGCTGGCAGATCCTGGATGACAGGTCCTGGAAACAAAGATGCCCTGCTGGCAGCAGCACATGGGTAGTTCCCAGCATGAAGCTGTTAACAGAGGGGACTGAGGATAGCATGCACCTTTGTGGCTTGATGGCTGTCTCCAATTACAAGGCTCGGACAAGGGTTCAAAGCAACTAAACCAGCAAAAGCACCTAGAATGTATAATTCAATGTTGTGGTTTTGTTGTTTTGAGAAGTTTGCTTGAGAAAAAGAAAACTAGGTAGAAACCAGAGAAACCCAATAATACCGTTTGGGGGATGTATTCAGAATTCTCCCAGAAACAGTAAAGGTAAAGCAAGGCAGAGTCCATACAAGTTCAGCATTTTAGTGGTGGCTCACAACTCTGGCTCTCTGCCATCATGGACAATATGTTTACTCAAAAGGAATTCCCTATCACCGATCACACACTACCAAGCCATTGGTCTACTGCTGCTTTAGTGCACTGCCTACATTTATAGCCTAGTCCGACTGTGTGCTCAGTAAAGCATAGCCTTACAGGTAGCTAGGGCAAAGCAAGGGAAGGGAGGAAGGGGACTCATGAGCATCTTCTGTGACTTGGCATTGTTTGGGGCAAATAGAAACACTTCACTCTTTCAGTCATCATGGTACCAGAATAATTGAATTTCACCAGCATCCAGATGTACACCTTGATACCTTAAATTACAATGAGTCCAAGTTTTCCTTCCCCAAATTAGTAGACTCCTGTCTTTTCCTGTATTTCCCTTCTCAGATTTCCAAGAAACCCCAGATTTGCTGACTGATCTCCAAAATTAGTCCTGGCTCTTCCCATAGATCAGGAACTTGGATGGCCCTCAAGCCTGGACAACTCCACAACCGCCTGTGTGAAGGTTGATTCCTACAGAAGCCAATGTCAGACTGCTGTACAACCCTCATAACTGAAGTGCACCTGAACTTGGTAGACCTACACTATTGTCACTCACAAAGTAAGAAGAAATAATTTTTTTTTCTGGAATTAACATAGTAAAAATGGATTTTTAAAAAAAGAGGAATAAAGAAACTCTTTTAGTCAAAATTCTAACAAAATTTTTTTGTGGGACTTGACAAGGTGATTTTAAAACTTATAGGGGAATGCAAAGAGTTAAGAACAGGCAAGATGCTTTTGAATAAAAAAGAAAAGGAAAGAGAAGAAAAGGTAAGATGACTTGCTTTTCCAGATATCAAATATCAAGTCACATTCTAAAGTTATAGTGATTGAGACAATGTGGTATTGGCACAAACATATGTAATTATATCAACAGAATCAAAAACAAAGCCCTAACATAGGAGTCGGCACCAACCTTCAGACCTCACCACAACCTTCTCCCTTCCCTCCCCCCATGCTCACAGGCTGCCACTTCTTCCAAAGTATCCTCTCCAGAAGTTGTCGACACCTATCTCATTCTCATCCACTGGGTGATGGGGGCCAGCAGTGGCATCTTCAGGAATATTCTATCACACTATACTGTAAGAAACAGCGATGTCATTGCTATGGTCTCCCTTCTTCCTCCATCCCTCCTTGGTCCACCTCCATATGTTCTGATCCAAGATCCCATTCCTCACTCTTACTCCTAGATCTCTGACCTCAGTTCCACTCTGATGAAACACTCAAGTTCCCGACCCAAAAGGTTCAAATCCTTCCAGCTTTCTGCCCTGGGCTGTAAAAGCTTTTGCTCACTGATTGTTTATTTTTCCTTACCTTGAGTGATTTCCAGCACTATTCAGAGTCACAACTTCTGTCTAGAGACGCTTGCCACTCAAAGCGTGGCCCATGGACCAGCAGCAGCCGGCTCCATTCCTCCACCAGCATGAGGAAACTATAGAAGCTCAGGCCTCAGCCCAGACCCATCTGAACTTCCACAAGGTCTCCATGGGATTCGACTACACATTAAAATTTGAGAAGCTGTGGTCTAGAAACAGAAATGTCTGTTATAACACAAAAGTTTAATTTTTTCTTTATTTAAAATCCCCAACTGTATGACTTTTTTACAGAATTAAACCAAACTATTAGAGAAACATTTTCTTAATTTAAGTTCTATTGAATTTGGTTAATTCAAAATAATACCTAATGAGATGTCTCCTGCATTCTCTGGGAGATGTAATTTTTCTATATAATTTCTCCATAGTATAACAAGGTTAAGCCTAGATAGCTAATCCTTGACATATCTTCCCATATTAATTTATACACAAAGTCCACTGAGTCTGTATTTTTAACAAAAAATAACCTTTTCCTCTTTTCATGTTATAAAAGTAAAACATACTTTTATAGAAATATCAGAAAATACACATAATTGAAATGAAAATCAAACAAATCAATAAAATAAAATAAAACTACTGTAAGATATCGGACTACTACCATTTATAGGTAACATTATTATAAAATGCAATCACATGCTACATACCCTTTTTTCATTTATCTATTATAAACACATGTCCCATAAATATTAATCTATAATATTTTTATTGGCTGAAGAGTAGTATTGATTATTTATTTAGGATATTACATCAGCTAATGTTTCATCAGGATCCATTTCCATTTTTTTTCCAGAGGTATTTTCAATGAGAGTTACATGTTAGTTATCCTTTGGGCTTGATTCAATTGACTTTTTATAAAGCAGCATTATTTTTTCATTTGATTAATTTCAGTCTTTAATTTCAGGTTAGCTTCAGTCTTTTGTGTTCACTAATAAAATTAAGAAATATATTTGTGTGAAAGGTGTGTGGATTTTTATGCAATTCTATGAATAGATAAAACTGAAATCTGTCAGCCAAGTAACATCCTTTGATGGTCAGTAAGTGGATTGGCCTGTACTAACATTATTGATTTTCATATGATAGATAAGTTATACATGTGTTCTTTCTTGTCCTGGGACTAATTTTTAACTCACTTATGATGTCCATAGAGCACCTGAAGACCAAAGTCATAAGTTCTAAAACAAGAAATGATTATTAATCAATATTAGCCTTTTCACAGATATACACGTATATGAAAAATACAGCAAGAGAGAAAAATTATAAATGAGCTCTGAACAACCTTAGAATATTTTATCCCTGGCTATAGAACACAATGCCATCAATAAAACAAAGTAGAAAGTTGTGGTAATCCGAAAGGGCCTTCCCTAGTCATGAAGAACACAACTGGTTTTCCACAACAGGACACATATTTACATTCCTTTGGTCAACTGGGATTCTTCGGTTTGAGACAACAGAAAGGAACTCTGGCTACCTTAGGCAAATAAAAATGGACTGTATTGTAAGACTATGAAACAGCAACAAAAGAAAAAGCCAAACTGCCACGCCTCAAGCAGGATGGTAATCGCTGGGATCTAGGTAGCAATGCTCCTTTCAATTATTACTATAGAATAAATGAACTTCAAGCCTCACAATCAGCGAGCATCTGATTAGCCCCTCTTTTGCCACATTCTAACCCCTGGCCATTGGATGGGGAGGACCTTGATTGACAGTGCCACCAACCTGCCAGTCTCTGATGAGGAAAGTACTATTATGAAATGAAAAGGAAATAAGGCAAGCAAAACCCACAGCTGTCCACAAGCCATTATCTTCTAACAGTGTTATGGCTAGCACTAGCTATCGGTGGCAAGGAGGACACCAACATATTCAAATGTCAGACTGAACTAGTTACAGGCATCAGTGGCTGAAAGAATTGACTGATCCTTAGTTCATTCTGAGAATCGTGAAGCATGTAGGAAAAAAAAGAAGCCTGTGATTTACTGATGCACAATAAACAGTTTCAGAGAAAGCAGGCCATTTTCATTTAAATAAACAAATGATTAACCTTGATAACAAAAGATTAAGAACTATGTTAATGACCTTAGTTATCTCACTTCTCTGCTGGCAGATAATAGTTGTAACATATGTGGTATTAATGGAAATTTGTTTTGAGTTTGGAGGAGTGTTTATCAAGTTTTAATGTCCATATAAATCACTTAGCGATCTTGTTAAGAGGCAGATTCTGATTTGGCATGTCTGGCGTGGGGCCTGAGATCCAGCATTTCTAACAAGCTCTGGGATGATGCTGATGAACAGCAAACTACCGGAGGACTGAGCCTCTCCCTACCTTGTGGCTCCTGCGTGGCCATGATTGTCTCACATCACGGAGTCCCTCATTCAGCCGCTGCACTTCTCATCAGCACTTCCAATAACAAGAGGCCACTTACCTTTTGGCAACTCTTAGAAGAATTTGGTGGGGAAGGAGATTGAGACTGCCCACTAAAATGAGTCTTGTGGATTTCATTTATACAAGTGCAATGGACAGCATGTTCATGTACCCCAAATTCATCTGTTGAAACCCTAACACCTAATGTGATGGTATTAAGATGTGGGGTCTTTAGGAGATGCTTAAGTCAAGAGGGTAGAGTGCCATGAACAGGATTAGCAGAGTGCCCTATAAAATAGACCCCCGAAAGTTCCCCTGCCCCTCCTGCCATGTGAGGACACAGAGAGAAAAGATGGCTATCCGTGAGCCAGTGAGGAGGCTCTCACCACATACTGAATCTGCCAGCACCTTGATCTTGAATTTCTCAGCCCCCAAAACTATGAGAAATAAATTTCTGTTGTTTATAAGCCACCCCGTCTATGGTATCCTGTAATAGCAGCCCAAGCAGACTAAGACACCAAGTGATCCCATTTCCCTGAGCGCAGAAACTACACAAATAACGTATTTGTCCTCTGATCTGAAAGTAGACAACCAGCGATCTATGTTGCATTCTCAAAATACTGCTCAACTGAGAAATCTAATACAGTAACTTACCTCCAGCCCTTAAAACAGGGCATAGTCTGTCATCAGAGTTGGGGGATTCATTTCTCAATCCAAAGAAAAAAGGGAAACTTTGAAACGAATCTATTGTACACCTGCTGGACAGAGCCCAGACCTTGTCCTCAGCCCCGGCAGTGACTGGCCACATCCTGTGAGCAGGGCCAACCCAGACCCTCTGGGTACTGGGAGGTGTTGTTATCTGTACCTTGTCACTGATGCACTGAGTGACAAGCATGGAGTGAATGGCCTATTCTCTGTTAGAGATGCAGAGTCAACAGTGTTCTAGTAGAGCACTTGGCCTTCCTTGCCTGAAGGAGAGGTGGGGGCACTTCTGGCATTTCACTTCCCTTGGTGGACAGCTGGAGCTGGAGAGCCAGCGATAAGATAGAAGTAAAACAGAAACAGCGGACGTCAAGTCCTGAGGCGAAACATTATTTATAGAGACTGTAGGTAATAGAGTAGCTAACATTTCAGGAGGAACAATTCCTTAATTTTTAAATTTGAGTTCTTGACCTAAGGTTCTGGATTTAAGAACTAATAGTAAAAGTCCTGCAATCAAGTGTAGGTTGGGACTACAGCATGAAGAAAGGAAGAAGAAAATAGAATCTGCTCAGGAAGAGTACAAGTCACGATGCTTTTGAAATAAATCCACAAGGTTTATATTATCTTTCTCTGGTTCTTAAAGGTCCTTGTCCGTTCATTTTCGTAGAACACTGGTGGGTAGAGAGCACGTGAAAACATCATGGTCAGCAGAAACAGTGTTCACCCACATTTCCATTGACCGTGTATTTTTTTTTTCCCTGCCATTCGTCCAGATCAATTTTCTGAATATTGTCTTAGAGCTGTCTTTGGACCTGACTGTGTATAGTTCCATGTCAGTGGAGGCCTTACAGTTTTGTGAGAGAATTTAATTCCATGTAACAAGACACTGTGATTAGGCATTGGCACATCAAGTAGAATGGGATGAAGGCCTTATCCTGGAGAGACCTAGTCTACAGGGGACAAGAGCTAATAGCGATTGGTAGCAGAGCATAATGGTCAGAAACACAGATCTCATTAATCAGATCTAGGTTCAAACCCCACCTCTAACGTTACTCACCATGAAACTGCTCACTTTGTTTAATTTCTGTGAATTTCACTTTCTTCATCTGTAAAAGGGATATCATTCCTAGGGCATAGAGTGGTTATGAAGATTAAATATTATACAACAAGCACTTATCATAATGTCAACCTATTAAATATTTAGTATATACTAGTAATTATCATCAGTACTGCAGCTCACTGAAACTCCTCACTCCCAGACTCTCCGCTTTGTATCCACTAATTGCCTTACCTCCTGTTCATGTTGTTGTTCTGTTTATAGGAGCTGTTACCCACGCTCTTTTAGGCACGCGATGCCTAGTCAAAAATATACTGAGAGAGTACAGAGGAGCATCCCGAATAGCATGACATGCTCTTGGCTTGTACCACCTCTGGGACCTTTCTGGGTCCAGAATCTTAGTAGTGAACAGAAACTTAGAAATCTGGTAACTAGCACAACTTATAGTAGAGCTGGTATCGGCCCATCATTGGCCGTCAACAGGAACAGAGTGGTACCCATAGAGGGCAGGGGTGCGATGAGCTGATACATCCAGTGGAGTATAAGGGAGTAACCTCAAGACCCCAGGCAGGCTCCCATGCCTGTCTGAGAGGGGATAACAAAATCTGGCCAGTTCAGTCGTCTGCGTTGGCCCTATCCTTTAGAAATACCACTGAAACAGGGAGCTACTAAGCTTCACAATCCTTACCTCCCCTTTAGCAAAGATGCCCCAGTAGAAAGATTTTGAAGACAACCAAGGCAATACGGACGTAATCTCTTAGGCTGCTAGGTCTTGACCTAGGTTCCTTGAGTTCCGTTGCTGTCAAAAAAACTAAAACCGTCTCGCATTCAGACAGTAGGTTTGACTGACTTACAATGATGTAAATGACACATTTTCTGTGTTTTTCTTGAAGACTAATTGCTGCCGAGGCAGAAGCATTTTAACTATTTTAATTATTACCAAACCCGTTACAAAGCTCCTGCTATCTGCATTTTATGCAATTTGTTTCACCAAGACTATCTGCTTCATTGGTCACTATGATTTCTTCTCCAGTTACAGTGTTCAGAACTCTAATTTACATTCAACACTGAACAAAAAGCTACCAATCCTTTCCAATCAGTGCGGGACTCCAAACTTCTCCAGAGATCTCGTAATACAGCAACTAATAAAACCAGCGTCTGCACCCAGACATCCCAATATAATTTACCAAAACACATTGAAAGTATCTGATTTCTCCCTGATACATGTGAAATAAGTGATTTCAAAGATAACCTAAGACATAAGACTTCAATTGCCAGCATCAGAAAGTCAAGACGACCATAGCCACCATCAGTTACCTGAGGAGTAATCTTTATTTCTGGCCACAGAGGAACGGAGCAGTGGACAGCGGGAGAGAGGAAGCAGCAAAGGCTTGCTATCTTTGGACCTGTCCCAGGCACCCTCAGGCTTTGCCTAAGATACTTTGTAAAGAAAAGCAATGCTCAAAACAAGCTTAGCATTTATTAACTGTCTGCAAATTAATAATTGTCTCTGAAAACAGAAAGAAGCCTACAGGGGGCATAAGCTTAGGGTTCCTTTGATCAAACTTCACCAGAGTTCCCTGACCAAAGGACTCTGGTCTCTTCCACATTACTGCAGGGCTCTCTATTTAGCACCACACAAGACTCCGTGGGCCACGGCAGAGCTATCTGCGGCACTAGACGCGGGCTTTCAGGGCCAGGTGCAGGGACGCACAAGTGAAAGCCGGCCTTATCTCTGCTCCTTGCTCGCTATCTCCTGTGGATAAACAAGGGCTCCAGCCCCAGACTATCAGGCCAGTTCCCCTTCACACATGCACATTCACTGCTCATCAGAGTCTGCATTCCTATCCCAAGTACAACTTCCTCTGAAGTAGATGGCACACTTTGCCTCAGGGAGGAGGGTGATATCAATCCTGAAGTAATAGCCCTACAGCAGTCTGTATTTTCTCCCAACTCACACCGTTTTCAAAGTAGCCTTGACCATATCTTTCCTTGAATGGAAACCACTCTACAATCCAGGAAGACATCAAGCAGTCCAGGAATTAAGTCTCTGCTGACCTCAAAGGTGGCAGATCAGGCAGCTTCAAAAGGAATCACATTCTTTGCTTAGTTATGCATCTAACAGAAGCCACCCTTTCCACTAGGTGATGGGAGAGCTCAAGGGAAGATGTGAAAACAGACAGAAAATAAATCTACCTTTTATCCTTCCCTAGTGGGCCTAATAGCCTTTCCACATCTCTTCATTGGGAGCTCTGAAAACAGAGTTTCTTGGGTAAAATCCTGGACAATTTGGGATAGTGGGTCTGCCACCCATCCTTCCCATGACAGATGTGACCGATGCGTTTACCTTTAGGCTCTGGGGTTTCTCTTTCCTTATAGAACAATTTTTCAAAATGCATTCATACACATCATCTCAATGAATTCTCAGTCCAAGAGAGATAGCTAAGGAAACATTATTATTTTTATGTTAACAGTGAGAAATAGACACAGATGAATTCAGAGCTGTCCTGATAGGGCTGGGATGGACCCTCTAACTCTCATTCCTTTGTTCTTGCCATTGTTCCATGTGGGTGTTGCAATTATGGCTATTCATTTGGACTACATCTTATGTTGTTTGACATTGAGCTAAGCCATCTGGGACAGTGGTTGTCTCCAGGGCAGGGAGCTGGGTGGCTGAAGGACCCACTGAGAGGGAAAGGGGAGAAGGAAACTTTTTTACTGGGTATACCCTCTTGGACTGTTTTAAATTTTAAACCATGTAAATTTATGGCCTATTCACAAAATTTAAATTGAAAAATTTAAAAAGGACTGTAGAACTTTATAGAACACTGAGGAAGCATGAAAAAGATGGCTGTAGAACTTTATAGGAGGAAACAGGAACATTGAAATGGTTAAAGCGTGAAAAGAAATAGTATACACTAAAGGAGACAAATGTTCAATTCCTTTAAGACTGAATATATCCCCCCACCCTCCTTACTTCCCCTCCCTTCCCAACCTCACTAGTACCTCACCCAGAGAACAGTATATTGAAAGTGGTACAGTCTTGTTTTTTGTTTGATATTTTCGCTTGATCTTCTTTTAAGTACCAGAGTTTGGGACTCAGAGTAAATATGATGTTTCAAAAATTTAACAAGAATTAGCTTAACCAAGACTATGTATAGCTTTTTAGCCTAAGAAACACACCTTTTACCATCTTTGTGTCCAAGGTCATTGGTGGTTGGTATATACCTGGCAGGAGGTAAATGCAGAAAGAGAAACAAGCAGGAAATGACAGAAGGAGGGCACCAGCCAGGAAAAGATGACGACCAAGGGCTACGCAGATTCTATCCTGCTCTCCCTCTCATCCTCATTATTGCCAGGTTTTTCAAAGAATATGGTGATTCAAAACACACACACACACACACACACACACACACACACACACACAAACACCCCAAAACAAAAAGAAAATACTGGATGCTTTTGGTAGGCTACTTAAAGGAGATGAGAAAGAGAAGTTCTGGGGGTTCTGAGCCACTTTCCTTCAGGGAACAATCCGCCTGTTAGAAAACAGAACAATGGCCCCCCAGGGAAAGTTCTGAAATAAGCAACAGTGTTTGAATCACGAACGATTTTTTATTTATGGCAGATTCCTTGAGGTTGATCAGAAAAATATCCTTTATGTATATTGCTAGGATTTCAAAATCATGACACTTCAACAGCTCATTTGTCTTGAGTAGAGAAGCAGCTCCTGAAGACAGGGTTTGTGTTTGTCCTTGGAAATAAGGACAAACATGAGCTGGCAACCCACCATCTTTATTTTCATCAGCTTGCTTTTCTGCAGGCCTACATCATCAGCAGTGTGTAAAGGGAAAAATCAATAAAAATCATCTCCCTCATTGCAGGAGGCCAAGTCAAGACTGTTTCTTGGCTCTGAAGCAAGTATCTGTCAGTCAGGGTCAGGGAGGTTTCTGCTATTATTTATCTGGGAAATCTCTTACACAGTGTAACTGGGGGCCGAAGATGGCTTTATGTAAAGAAACTGAGGCTCTGAGGTAACACTTTGCTTCAGGCAGCCTTAAATATGTGGCTGGCGCAACACAGAGGTCATTAACTGAGACGCAAAACCAAGGGAGAAATAGCCACTAGAGCAGTGGCAAAGCCACAAACCTCATTGTCACGGGATCCCTTTGTCTAAGAAGTCAAGCGCTTCGGCCACAGGGCACCATTTTGTAAGAAGCTAAAACTTGCTGAAGAGCCTGACATCACCATATGGGAGCGAACATCAGAGGAGGGAGCTTCTCCCAGGATCAAGCCCAGAGTCTGTGGCAAGGTGTGTAAGTCCTTTAGGACCAGGCCCCCATTTCTACTCCAGCTTCACTTCCTCTCTTCATCCAACACATGTAGTTTAGCTCCAGGCACAGTAACTGCTTGAATTGTTATCCAGATGCTGAGCACTCTGGTGGAATCCCCCTCCCACCCTCACTACCCGACATCATCTGGCAACTTCCACTCCTCCTTCAGGAGTCTACTTCGATGTCATAATCTCTCACAGGTCTTCCCTGACCCAATCTTCTCCCACTCCTATGGTTTAAAATGTAGGTTTTATGATTATTCAGGTATGGTGAGACCAATAGACCAGAAGACAATTGCCACTGAAAAGATAGTTTGTTCCTTGAAGTTCCCAAGAGAAGAGGGCATGCCTTGCCCTGCAAGGCCACACAGAGGTGGTCAAGGGAGTGAGAGAAGGACGTGGGCAAGAGCCTTCACCAGGGTCCCAACAGGAAGAAATGACTGAGGCAGGATAAGCAGGCTTGGGATTCGCTAGTCTGAATAGTTGCAGTGGGCTCTGGTGAGCCGAATCGGTCCCTACTTGCCTGGTCCCTGGCCCTGCAGCAATTAGGACAGGGGAATAGTGGCCCAGAGCATAAAAGCTGGAGAGAGGAGGTGGCGGGCTAAATGGGCTCTGGATTGCTTAGTTTGCATACGGAAGGCATATTTGTAGGCCAGGCCTTTACTACCTCTAGGAATTGGCTGAGGAGCAGTCTTTGCAGAGTCAGCAAGGCCCCAAATATCAAAATATAAGAAATACATGGTTAATAAACCCTACCACTGTTAGAAGTGGTTAAGTGCTCCTTTGACATTCACACTGAGCTTACCCTCTGGAAAGACTGACCACTATTTTAACTGACTACTTACCTCTTTGTTACCACCACTCCAGGTCCCCAGACCACGAGCTTACTGAGGACAGCGCTGTATCTTTTTCATTGTGAAGAATGGCAACGAGATCCACAGAGATCAATTTGATTGGCTTCCAGTTCTAGCCCTTGGTTCAGATAACACTACGTGACATCACCTGTAGGATCGAGTCTCCGGACCACTTTCAGCTGGTGGAAACGTGTCATGTCGTCCCCCAAAAGCTTTACTCACTACACAGAACCATCTTGCCCTTCTTCTTTCCTCAGGAACGCCCTTAGCGTTGTTAAAGTTCCTTTCTTTGGGTTCGGAAAGCCAGACTGGAGGCAAAAAATTCAGTTGTTTTCAGGTTCTTCATCTGTTTCTTCAAAACTAAGAAATCAAGCTAAGGCAAAGTCAAAAAATAAATTCTTAATCATTTATTTTGCTCCCAAAGATAAGGCTGTAGAGTTAAATGTCAAGGGAACTTATGACATTTCCTGGCAGAATTTCTGCGTGAAGCTTTCAACCAGTTTAATCCAAATTAGTAGGAGCTTCAGAAAAGGACTTTGGCTGGTCCACAGCTGGAAAGAGGTTTTGTCACAAACTCTGCCAAATGCGTAAGGATATATAAAAAGGGGGTAGGGAGAAATGGGATTTTTGGCCCAACATTTTTTAATAAATGAAAAAACAAACGAAATCCCGATTCCCCGATTTAATTAAAATTTTCCCCATATTCTGGCCTATGCTGTAATTTTTATGTCGCTGCCCAAAAGCTATTATGTAGGTACCTAAATAAGAGAAAGGAAGAGGAGGTATTTTTTATTTTAAAGGATAAGGAAAGGAGAGAAAAAAAATCGAGTTTTTCTTTTTCTACATCCTGCATCTAAACAGTGGTGGCCTGGTGTTTCTTTAACAGGTTTTTCTTAGAGGCAACTAACAACAGCCTATCAGTTTCTCTAAGTCCAAACTCTCTGATGTAACACAGTAACTTATACAGCAAATGCAGTGTATCCGCCCATCCAGTGCAGTCAGAAGCACATCACCCAAAGCCAGTGTGTTCTCTGCAGCTTCAAGTAGCGCAATAGGGTAACTCCGTCTCATTAGTAATTCGAGCACACATTTCTTATAATACACTTGGGATTGGCTGATCCAGTCTCAGGAGTACTGGGCCATGCCAATTCTCTTTGCTAAACACACATAGCATGCAGGGGAGAAAAGCAGCAGAATGAACCTCAAACCTGTATAGTAAAGCTTAACTCAGTGTTTATTTGTCCCATACAGAGACCTTCTGCTTCTCACATACGTCATCACCATCCAGCTTTGGTCTTGCAAACTCAACAGCCTGCTGTGCCGTTCTCCATGCCCATTCCACAGGCTCCTCGTGTTCTGAATGTCCAGGCCTAAAGTCATCCTTTTCCCACCGTTTTCTGTTCCAGTTTGTGTCATGCCATCCACCCAGGCAACCAATTGCAATCCTGGACATCTTCCCTTACTCCTCATCCCTGCTCCCAATCAACTACCAGGACCTGTTTGTTTCTTTTTTATTTTTAATACTTTTTATTGAAAATATAGCTAACATACAATAGTATATTAGTTTCAGGTGTACACAATAGTTATTCAACATTTCATATCTAAAGAAGTGATCACCATGACAAGCCCAGCAACCATCTGATGCCATACCACGCATCACAATATTATTGACTATATTCCCCATGCTGTATATTACATCCCCGTGACTTATTTGATTTATACCTGGGAATTTGGACCTCTTATTCCCCTTCACCTCCCCTGCCCTTTTTTTTTTTTCAATTACAGTTGACATTCAATATTATTTTATACTAATTTCAGGTGTACAGCATAGTGGTTAGACATTTATATAATCTAAGAAGTGATCCCCCTGACTAGTCTAGTGCCCACCTGGCACTATAGGTATAACCATATTATCGACTATATTCTCTGTGCTTTACTTTACGTCCCCACAACTATTTTGTAACTACCAATTACTTACTTAATCCCATCACCTTTTTGGCCCTGTCCCCCAACCCTCTTCCCAACAAATCTAGTACTCCTCTGACATCATGCAATTATTACAATATTATTTATTATATTCCTTATGCTATATCCTACATTCCCATGACTATTTTGTAACAACCAATTTGTACTTAATCCTTTCTCTTTTTCACCCCCAGAACCACCTCCCCGCCGCCCCTGCCCATTTCATCTTCTAAATATTCTTCAATCAATCTCTACTACCACTACCCCAGCTGTGATCCTTACATCTCTAATATGGATAACCACATCAACTTTCTGACTAGCATTCCAGCTGGTGATAGTCAGACCAGGCCTGATAATACCACCTACTCACCAAAAATTCTGAGATAGCTCAAGGTGGGGAGAAGGGGGGTAACGTCCTCCTCCCATACTCTAGCCTTACTTTGTTGTCTCGCAGTTCACACCTCTGTGATTCGGAACTGCATACAGTTCCCCGACACAGCATGCTCTTTCTATGCCTTTTCCTCAATCAATCGTCAATAGGCAAGCCTAGAACAGGTATGACAGGACCTGAAGAGGAACACATGCAACTTGTACAGGGAACAGCGGTTACCATTAAAATGTTTAAATTTTTTAAACTTTTAAAAAAAAAAATGTTCCTGCTTCAACATTAATAAGAAAGCATACCAGGTAGAAGGATCCTTTTGGACTGGATTGTCACAGCACCCTTATTGGTGCCTGGTTTTAGAAAATACTCCCAGCTTCACACTCGAGCTATTAATCACCAATTGTCTGTAAGCTGAAACCCACCAATTAAAGACTTAGGTGTCTGACAAAGGACAAAACACTGCACTATTCAGAGCTAACTTTGGAGCGATGTATCGAGCCTTTCTGAGAAGGTTTGGTAAAGGACTGCCAGAGAAAACAAAGAACAAATGTAGAGAAAATTTCCAAAGTTCAAAAATTCCAGATGCCTGTGGATGGTATGGCGCATGGAAAGTCTATCAAATACCTTGACTATCAGCCCGTGGCTGAGTGGCTTTTGCAATAAAAGGTATAATACCATTGTCATACCAAGTGGTCCAGAAAGTCAAACACGTGACGCAGATCAGTTTCAAGGGCCAAAGTGGTGTGGCTGGAGTCAACTGACCAGACTGGAACAGCAACACTGTAACCTGAGAAAGTGTCAACAGTGGTGACGCACAGCCAAGAGCTCTGAGAGTGGGGGCAAAGATCCGAAATAATCACTCTGCCAGGAGCAGGCTGGACACTTCATGGAATGTGGTCTCCTTCACCGCAAGGCAACCAGGTCAACTTCTGGCAGGAGGCACAAATCTGGCACCTAATGGTAGCTCTGCATCAAAAACACAGGCCTTTACTTTGTGTCCTGTCTCTAATGGTGGATGTGCTGCCATGTCTGGGACAGCGATGGATCCAGGCAACAGTGATGTCAATCTGGGTGGTGCCAGCTCAACCAACAGCTTCATTCTAGTTGTTTCTTCAGAGAATAACCCAGACAGTCCTGTCAGCAGTTTCCACTGCTGTTTCCACTGTTTGTAGCCCCTACGAGGGTGTCTTTAATCTGCCAATCTGTCGTTTTTCCAAGTGATAGACAAAACCATAGGTCATTAGCAACAGCCTAAGAGTCAGTAAAAATATAATGAGGCCCAACGAGGAGGGTAGTAGCTGGAGCTGAGAATGGCTTTGAGTTCTGCCTACTGAGCAGGCCAACCACATCCATTTTCCGTTCTGTATACCTGGCGCAAGACAGAGCAGCCCACTGACTACTACTGGGTTTCAGTTTAGCCAACACAACAGTGAAAGAGGCAGCAGGCATTTAGAGGAATCTCTTAAATGCAACTTAAATGTACTTATAAACCCCCTCAATATAACCTTTATGAATCAAAGACACCACTGAGCCAGTGCCTTTGATTCAGGCAGTGGAATGGGGGAATAAAGTTTTCCCCGGATAGCTGCCACTTTTTCATGTAAATCCAAGATGCCACTGGGGCTAAGCCAGCTGCATTCTTGAATACACCAGGTCCATGTCACAAGAGAGGCTTACTGGGCCCTTCTCACCTTGGCAATCATGAGTCTTTCTGACCCATTCCACAACGAAAGTATCAGGTCGGATGGCTCAGGTGTTCAGTTTTGACAAGAGCCCCGTAGTTGGCTAACAGTTGTTTTTCAGAAGACGGAGAGGGCAGGGGATGTAGAGACACCACCCCTATCTTTCAAGGGTGCTCACACATCCCCAAGACAGTCTAGGATTCAGGGGGCTAGTGCCTCCTTAGAAAGATACACAGAAATCCAAAACCTCTATGGAGAATTGTCTCCTAACAAGTATAAACTGCAGAAAAACATGAAATAATGCAAAAAAAATGTTTTTCTGTTTGAGCAGGAAGCACTCAGATTTGTGGTGAGATATTCCAGTCCATGATTTATAAACAAATAAACAAATACTAAGGAGCTTTTAAGATTTCTAAAGCTCACCAGTACCAGCTCTAACCATCTTGAGCCACTCCACAAACTTGTAACACATTAGATAAAAATACTTGGGCAGTCCATCAAAGCCCAACTCAAGTACCATTTACATTTTCAATTTTCATTTTCTCTCAGCCTTTTTTGTTTTCTAATTTGACTAACTTCACACATAAACCTAACTAATCTTCACCCCTGGATGTCAGACAAAATAGAGTTCTTCCAATAAGCCCTCAGGAGAGAGTCAGGAAGGCTTGATTAAAGGAGAGATTTTAAAGTCAGAGAGGTCAAAGCAGATTCCTTTTTAGGCAATTCAGTTTGGCATCACTGCAATACGATTATCTTAGTAAAGAACAGTCAAATTCTAGAACAAAAATATACTACGCACATCCTAATATCCCAAGAAATGGGGTTAGCAGTTACATAAAGTGAAGCTGGCTTATCTTACCATTCATCTATTAAGCCCCATTTTGTTTCATGACCCATGCTTCTTAAGAGACTGCCATGACAATTTAACCTCCAGCCTCCCCCCTCAAAAAAAAGCCTGTCTACAATAGCTTATGAAGGAAGGGGTAAGAGCCAAATTCCAGGTTGGCCTCAGTTATGTCTAAATGTCAATTTGCTTATCCCACACAGTGAAACATGTGAACCTCCTGAGGCAGACTTCTCTTAAGGGAATAGGGTCAGGTTCCCTAGTAAGCTTTTTCACCCCAATGGATAGACAGAAATGTGCTCTCTCTGATTCTAGGGCTAGAGAGAATCACAGATATGTTTATCATTCCATTACAATTCTTTACACTCTAGACCTTATGTTCTCAAACCACTCTGTTTTAGAGAAGATCTCAATGTTTTAGTAAAGTACAAACATCATCAGTCTACTGTTATTGTGTCCATGTGTATGTTCTGGATTAAGGCACTTTTTTTTTGTTTGGATTACAAACCACATTACTTGATAAATATCAGAGAAAAATGGGAGTGGGTGAGTTGGAAATGAAAGTAGACTTCACTTACTCTATGAATACAATCCTTCTAAGAAAAAAGATTCTTACAAGTGTTTAGTTTTCTAAATAACTTTATAATAGAGCAAAACCATGCTCTTGTAAAAAGAGCCAAGGTCTTTACTCTGGAATAATATTCCCTTTTGGTCAAACAGGAAAATCAACAATAAGGTCATCAATTTTCTCAGCAACACTCATGTCCATTTCTACCCCTATGCTCTATTAATGAATTTATTTATGCCCTGCTTTATCTACAAAGATTTTTTTGTTTTGTTTTGTTTTCTATCAGAACTATTAACATCAGCTTAGTTCCACTGTGTTTTTTCAAGGGAGATTTATTAAAATACTGTAGAAAGATCATTTCCCCCAAAAAATGTCACCTTCAATTTTTCAACTCATAAACATTATGTTTTATTCCATATCTCTTTGGATTAGCAATACTTGATAATACTTCCAGCATAGGATGTCAGCAGTTCTTCTGACCCAAAGGACTAAAGCCTTTGAGTCAAGATCCGGATTTGCTTATATTGGCATCTAGATAACACAACCTTAACATCTAATTTCCTGATGTTAAAAAATAGTCAAATCTCGGCTTCTTTAATTATAATAGGAGTATAAAACATATTACCTCAAAAACTGTTTCTATGTCTCAAATTTTTAAGGCACATTTTTCATCCAATAACATAAACACATTCACTACAATGCATCTGGCATGTTAACTCATACTCTTATTTTCCCCTACCAAACATGAAGTAAGATTCTTTTTAGATGTAATGCCATTGTGCCTTAATATGCAGAGAATCTCAAATTTTAAGTGAGTTTTCTCCACAAGGAAATATTGGTAACACTGACTTACCTCCCAGAGTTTAAACAGTTTGAAAATGTTTTATTGCTCAATCTTTGTATTTAAAGAATTACTCAGAGGAAGTTAGTGGTGAGCTGGCCCAAACCTGGGTCACTTAAGGCAGGAAGTGGCTGAGAAATTTGTAGATTTCAAACTTTTTTTTTAATCTGCTGGTCACTTTGGCTAAACACACCAAAGACCACCTACTCCACTTTTCCCTCTCAACTATCACAGCAAAAAATCCCCACCAGAATGACAGGAAGGAGGTTGCTTCTGATGAAACACCACCAAGGTAACCGTCTGGATTTTATGGATATTTAATATATGCCAGAAAGAAAATTATAGATTTTGTCATACTATAAACATTAAATAACCAGCCCACAGACCACCTAGGGTTCACTCCCAGAGGATAGTGTAAATTCCTATTACAAGGACTATCCAGAATGCAGGCATTGTGCTAGGTGATATTCTTGCTGGTAAGTGCATGAAGAATACACATAAAACCAAAGCAACCCTGGAAATGATGTGCTGTAACTTATGCAGAAAGTAATAATATCCTGATGCCAGAAAATAAAGTCTCTCTTTTTATAATAAGAGGACTTGAGACCTCTACTCCAAAATCAAAATTGGTTGAGTACCAACTTTAAAATAACTACACAAATTCACACTCTGAGCCTGGTGACATTCCAGGAATGGGAGACCAAGCTTACCAATAAGTACGAAAAGTACCAATAAGTCTCATAATAACGAAGAAGCAAAAATTAGAAGACCTCACTTAGTGGTAATAAGAAATAATTTGAATTATTTTTTTTTATGTTGGATAATTTTTAAGGACAAACTGACTAAAATTAATGTTGTAATGTTTCCTGAACTACTTGGACTAATTTTTGTGACAACCAAAAAATGGCACAAGGCTAAAATCTCTAACTCCAAATTTAGTTAGCTCAAACTCATTCCCCATATAACCTCAAAACAGTTTTAAATAAGAAGGTTTATAACAGAAATACTGAAAATAAATAACCCTCGAATACTTTTAGATTGTCTCCAGTGCAGCACAAATCACATCCAGTAACTCAAACAATCACTAAAATGTTTCAGATATGTTGCTAAAATTCAGAGCTGCAAGACAAGAAGAAGAGAGAGAACTGCGCAGATGGCCTCTCTCTCTGCTTGGGTAGTGTCGGTCTTTTGGAGGTCCTAAACCATGCGCATTGGAGTTGTGAGTCAATAAAAGCCAGTGGTCACGGTAAGATAATGATAATGACATAAATAAAAATAGGCTCTGGTTAGCGGGAGGGGATTCGTTTACTGCCGCCTGCTGAGGTACATTTGACCACCAAGAGCAGGAAAGCTATTAGCATCCTGAAGTAATGGGTGCGGTGGTTTTCAAACAAGATATTTTCATGATGGACACAATGTGGACTCAGCAAAGTTTCTCCGTCAAGAAAAATATAGCTTCTATTTCAAAGAGCTCTGATTAGGCTTAATACCATTAGGAAACCATCAAGGATTTGTGTTGTTGTTACTGCTTTTAACTATCAGTTACTTTCTAAACCAAAAATTGTGGGTAGTTAACTTGACCGACAGTCAAGGTTTAGGAATGCAGGAGCAAATCCAAGGTACAGACGAGCTTCAGATGTGGACGGGCCTCAAGGAGTTTGGAAGCTTTTTAGGTTGTCAGGTCCTAGCCTTTCTCATCATCACCATTATCATTGTTATTACTTACTTGTCTGGCATTTGTAAATAAAAAATTCATTTCCTTCATCACATTCCCCCTGAAAAGCACTGAACGCTACACAAATTTAGGAATCCTCAGAGTAAGCTTTATTAATGACGATGTAAATCAATTACAATCAAAAACCAAATGAAACAAATCTACCTAAATGAATAAATTCACTATTAACTGCCTATAATATACCCGGTAGATATTTGTTTAAAAAGTCAACAATGCTAGCTCCCTTTGTAATTAATTACCAAAAATATAACTGTTTTCAATTTCCATGATACTTGAAAGTACAAATATAAATTAAATAAGGTTCAAAAGTAGTCTATAAAACAAAGCTAATTTTAAAAGAACTGTTCAATTTACTTTGTAGCATTTATTTTGTTATATAAAATTATTTAAAACAGTACATGTTTTCTGTATCATACACAAAAGTTTACATCCAGATGTCTTTTTCTATCAAATCTTTATTCTTTCTCCATTGTCAAAATTTTAATTTTCACTCCTGGCTAGATTTTTCTTCCTTGGCAATTCTTTTTGTTACCCCACTGAAATATTTCTCACGGAAGGAATTATGACCTTGGTATGGCAGAAACTGATCACTTAGCAGATGTGAATACTGGTCCCGGTTCTGGTTGGTTGGAAAATACAAAAAAAAAAAAAAAAAAAGAGTTTTGAGTTATTTTCTTTAGTTTATAGCATGCAACCAAAGCACTCATTTACTTCAAGCAAAATGTCACTCTCTGGTGCATATCTTTTTTTTTTTTATTACCTGAGTTAAAAATATATCACCACTTTATATCTTGCTTAAGCATCCAAAGTGTTTTCACCTACTTCACCTCATTTGATTCACACAATCCTCTGGACAGAGAGGACAAACACTTTTACTGAGAAAAGAGAGGCCCAGAGAGGGCAAAGAGAACCATCCCAGACAACACAAGTTAAGACAACCACATGCATCATCTGGTTCCAAGTTCAGCACAAACTGAGATCATCTATAAGAATTACCCAACAAGGAACCTTCTACTCCAAAGGTATATGACAACATATTATTGCATTTGTATAATATCATACAGATAAATCAAACTGTTTGTGGGTATATCCACATTCAGTTAAAGAAATAGACTATACCTGGTAACTTAAAGTTACCTGAGTGGATGAAGATACAGGCAAAACAAACGACTTCCCCACTTTCAGACTTCAGAGACAGGTAAAAACCGGTGCTCAGACTGACATTTGGAAGAGGAAATATCAATCTGCTTTAGAATATCACGTTTTCAAGCTTAGAAGACTGAGAGAAAAACATTGAAACATCAACCTCTCATTCAATTTCACTAGCCAGCTCAAACCAAGGAAAAGAATCTTATTAGAAATAAAATCTCATTTCTCATTTACGTCTCTAAATTTACATTCAATTGCATATGGATTAACGTGATTTTGAGAATAAGTGTGGAGACACGATGAGAAAATATGAAACCTAACTTTTTATCCTGGCTTCAGTATCAAAATGGTATCTACAAACATATCTGGAATATAATAACCCTCAAAATATTTTTACATTTTTCTGTATTCCTATGAGATATATATCTCAATCCTTTCCCTCATGTCTAACATTAATAAAAGCCCAGGTATAGCCAAAATAACATTATGTTGGCTGATTTGTTTATTCAGAAACTATCTGCCATAGAATGTTTTTTAAATCACACAAAAGTCAAATTATTAAATATGCCCAGATTTCCTGAATCATAAAAAAAATAATAATAAAAAAATAGGTGGTTACTTAAATTTTATGGCACTAAGTATATTATAGCTCCAATTTCTTGCAAACACATGAAAACATGCCAATGGTTATTAACTTCAGGCTATTTAATCCCCAAAATATAAAAGATAAATTTTATCTGGTCAACCTGTAAGCTCTACAATTAAAGAACACCAAATGAAAGGCAGTATTTACTGGGTATTCATTATGGGTCCAAAACTATACTAAATGCTTTATGTATGCACTATCTAATACAAACAAATCAGCTGTAAGAGGTAAGTACCCTATTAACACCAATTATAGATGATGAATTTTCTAAGAGTACAGGCCCGAGATAACAGCTGGTAAGTGCTACACAGCTAGCATTTGAACACCAGTATATTTGACCCCCAGAGACTATACGCTTAACTACAACATGAGGTTTTCCCCAAAAGAACTCAATTTTCCCCCAACTCAAGAATCAGGAGTATCTCTGGGAATAAACAGGTGATGGACCAGGGCTTTGACTGCTGAACTGCCTGCCCAGAAAGGAACAAGGTGGATCAGAAGTACGAGTAACTTAGTTCTAGTAACTAGAAGATATATTTTAATGACACACAATTTTCATGCCAGGAGATTAAGGAGCCGTAGGAATGCCTGAGGGATACCAATAGCCTAGGAGTACAGTCAACCGCAGCAGAGGACTTGAAGTCTGGTCCACGTCTCAGGACTGCACCTGGGACGGCAGCAACACAGAACAGTGTTCAGCATGCAACCTCAGACTGCGCAACTTTTACCAAGTCTGACTGAAGAATCATATGAAAGGAAGGGTCATGCCTTCTCCCTATATCGAATAAGATCACTAGAAAATGTGTCCATTTCCTGAACTACATTAGCTTAATTTAATCCTGGAAGAAATGTTTGTACTTGGTTATGTTGAAAAGCTAGGTTTAGATGCTGCATCTCTCCTGCTACTTCTCCTCACAGCTCTCTCCATCATTCTCTACCTAGTCATCAAAATCAGAGACCTGGGTCAAATCCCTCTCCCTTTTCTTTTCACTTTCAGTCAGTCCTAAAATCTTAGATTCTGCATCCTAAACACCTCAAGTCCACTTCTCTTCACACAGAACTCCAGTACGGTAGTTAAAGTCTTCCCATCACTCCTTGCTTTTTCCCTAAATGACCAGTTGCCCTTCCTTCAGTGGCTCCCTCTCCAGCCTGTTCTCCACACTGAGACCAAACCCAACCTATTAAAATGCAAGTCGAATATGCCAGCATTCCTGGCTAAAATCCAAATGGGTTCAAACTTTCCCTAATTCTGAGGCTTTCCCTTCAAGTTTGGAAGTTAGATTCAATTGCACATCAGTTTGCTGAATGTCCTCTCACTTTGCTCTCCTGTCCAAGAGGGATCAGCACACGATCCTTCCCAGCTTTGCCTTGTCCTTTCTTCCCCCCCGTGACTCCTGTAGGCCATGAAAAGTCACCTCTGCAAAGAAATGTACTATGGACTGCTTCAGGGAATGTCCTGGCGCTGCAGGGTGAGGAAGGTAAAGTAGGACAGAAATACGTGACTGCAGTGTGCAAGCTTAGAAGGCAGAGGCACGGTAAGAGAGCCGGGACTGCCAGGGGCTGGCCCAGCCTCGGCTGCTCACAGCCCAGGCAGCCTAAGTTGCCGAATATGCAGCTAACTGCAGGAAGCAAGAGACAACAGCTGAAGCACAACAGGAGGTAGGCTTCCTCCTGAACCAAAGAGAGAGCTTAACAAACTAGCTTGTCTTTGACCAGGAGGATGTAAATAGTGCAAATGGTGATAAAGAACAGAGAATATAAAGTCAGAGACCTGGAAAACCCAAAGTAATGATTAAAATCTATAATAATTAACGGTTATCTAGAAAACACATATTACCTATGACATTCTTTCTCTGAATAGTTTAGACCTCAAGATGACCTCAGAATAAAAAAAGCAAAATAAGCCCCTAACAGACTATGTGTTGATTGCTACAGGGATCCAGTGGCAGAGAAATATATATGCTTACTAGGAAAATTGGGAAGACTATTAACCTTAGAAATGTAACCTCTCGGGGGGAAAAAATCCTATTTTCTGCATCTTCTGTGGAGTAGAGAAGAGTCAGTGTGAAGTATGTATTTGAGTCCTATGCTGGAACACCTCCTCCTGTAAGACTGCCCCGATTGTGAAATAAGACATTTATAAAAAAAACTCCCGGAGAACCCAAAAGCTCCAAATCCCGTGTGTAGCCAGGAATCCTGCAAGAGCCATTCTATTACCTAGCAGCATAAGTCCTGCTTCAGGGTAAGCAGACACGCCAGGAACTTTGGTTACCATTTTCATCTAAGTGGAAAAGGAATGGTTCATAAAATGTTGCACAGGAAACAGTATATCTATGGTCTACCACATAGTACTACATATATACCATACATGTAAATAGCATCTACCTATAACGACACAAACTTCAAATATACCCTTGTCCATATGAAATGTACTATTTGCAATACTCAGAATTTATGTTACCTCAATGCTGACGAAAGTGACACACTCAATATTTTTTTCCTCTCTTCTCTTTCTCTTTCATCCTATCTTTAGTTTAGTTTACCAGGGCTCACACTTGACATGATGATATTCAACTCTACATATTTTTCATCACCTTTTCATGCCTCTTTCTCTGTTTGCATTCCGTGCCCATCTCAAGCAAGAATATCTGCCGATTTTTTTTTTCAACTCAGTATCTTGAAGGACAAAGTGTTTACTTAAAAGGACAAGACCATCCTCAAGCAACGCAACCCTTGATGTTCCTCATAAACTCAAGCTTGTCCTGGTAGTTGACTTCTGGTTTCTCTAACACTTCCAAATCTGTCTACCAGGATATGGCAGAACTTGAGTTCTGCCAATTTTTAGTAAGCAAGAAACACTTCGTGGAAAATAACACACAAAGAATTAGAAAATGCCAAGAGAAAACCATGGCAACGAAAGATTAGAGACCACCTTTCCCAAATTTTATAACTACTGGTTAAATTTTGGAACATGGTAGTAATCAAAAAGATATGAATAAAATATTGAGTGTTACAATGTCTATTGTTTATCATCTTTTTTATGAGTAGAAATTAAGAGTTTCTATAGTAAAATGTGTGCTGGCTACAGATGGCTACATAATGGAAATACACAGCTTTCGGAACTATCACTTAACCTTGTAAGACAAACAGAAATTGTAAATATGACAGGTAATGTACAAGTTTTGATTCAAGAAAGCAACTAAGATATATTTACAACTATGTGTTTTATATAAGTCCATTATTAAATTTTCTGCATATCTTCACAGATTATTATCTAAATTTTGCAGATAAGGAAAGGGAGTCTGAAGGAGTTTAAATAATCTACCACCAGTCACACAGCTAGTAAGTAGCAGTGCCAGAATTGTAGTCTAGATCAGACTTCAAAGCTCATGCTTTTTCCATACACTTCTTTTTTTTTTTAGTAAAAATTACATCAAAACAATGATTAAAGAGTTAACTTGCCACGTGATAGATAAGTGAGTCATCCAAAATGGAGTTTGACATTCAGAGCTCATTCCTCACCAAATAGCAACATTATGGTAGCACATATTTCAGATCTAAACTTTTAGACAGAACCCCTTTAACCACTGTCCCACCCAGCCAATTTCCTGTCCTATCAGTACTGCTAATTCTAAACATAAACCAGTCGAGGAATTTTAACACACTTGCCAAAGAAACCAAAGGAAGCCTTACAAATTGTAGTGGACTTTTATGTGTACACTGCCCTCTGCTGGCTGAAGCAGATAAATTCTTCTTTATAGTGTTTCCTGATGTGGATAAAGATAGTTCAAAACAGAGCTGACCATACAACTGATAGTCAGGAGCACGCACTCTGCTGCCCTCACTGTTTGTGAGTCCTCATTGCTGTAAACATCTAGTCACAGAGCACCAACACAACCAGGATGGCTGTTTTCCTTCAGGGAGCATCAGCATTTATTCACACAGTTTCATTTTTTTAAAAGAATGATATGGAAATATACAAATACATATTCACTTTGGTGACTCTAAAAAATATCATTGTCATCTATGTCCACCCTAGAATTCCAAATTATTCTCTAGAAAACGAGAGAGTACATAAACTAGACCCTATTCAAGTTATTCCTTAATTACTTTTACAATTAACTCTACATCAAAATAGAGCATCCCCAAAAAAAGACATGAAAAAGAAAGTACTTCAGTCACTTATAACAATAAATTTTAAACTAAAGGAGAAAAACTCTCAAGAAACAAAATTATGTTTTGTAGTAACATTTTCGAAACTGACACTTTAAATGGAATTAATGACACTCTGGATTATACCGTAAGAAATAAATATGTAGGAGTGTTTCCCAAACTTAGCAGCACGGACTACTCAAGACAATTCTTCATTGACAACTCCACTTAGGTAAAACTATCCTTCTAATTACTGCCTTCTCCCAGAAATTTGCCATGTTTTATGATCTCCTCCGTAAACAGAGGAAAGGTGTTATAATTTTCCACAGTATGGTGATTCAGCTGCTTTTTTGGTTTGCTTCTCATGAGAAATAAGGCCTAGGCACCGTGGGATTAGAATGTTCTTGTAACACTGACTTTTGAAGAGCAATGCCAGGATAATGAGAAAAACTCAGTGAACTTTCAAACAGAAAACTTTTAGCTTACCATAACTATCTGTTCCTACTCTTCGAGTGGAAGATTTCAATACTGTTCAATGTGATTGTTTTTATTCTAGAAGGACCCAAAATAATCATTGAACATAAACATTTCATAAACATTTATTGAGTGGTGAGCAAAACAGTCAAGGTCTGTGAATTCAGAGCTTATATACTAGTGGCAGACAGACATTAAACAATATATACCCAAACATATACTTGCAAAATGTGACTAAACACTAGGAAGAAAGGGGTACCATAAAAATATAAGGAGACAGTTAGATGGAGTGAAGAGAATGGACAAAAAAGGCTCCCCTAAGGAAGTGACATTTGTCTGAGACCTAAAGGATGGATTAAACTTACTCATAGAAAGGGAGGATAAGAAAACATTCTAGGAAAACGAGAGAGGAAACACAGTGTGAGAAGACTCTGAGTCTAGAAAGAAGTAAGATCATTCTGGGAATTGAAAGTAGGCCAGTGTGGCCCAAGGCTTGGTAAACAAAAGGGAAGATGGCACAAAATGAAATTGGAGAGACAGGCCAAGAGCAGGTTGGGCTGGTCTGAAGGTATCTGAAGGATTTTGAATTGTATCCTAAATTCCTTCGAAAGTCATTGATGACTTTTAAGCAGAGGCGCTTCTTTATTTATTTATATTCTCAAAGGTACTCTGGCTATTATATAGAAAATACAATGACAGGATAAATTGAGAAACAAGGAAACCGGTTGGAAGACTACTGCAGTAGCCCAGGAAAGCAACACTGCACCATGTCCTTCAGGGGCCGGGGGGAGGGTAATAATATATCCAACCCACCATCCATTCAGTTATCCCAAGCCAGATTTCTGAGTTATCCCCAACTCCTGTCTCCCTCACTCCAATTATTCAGTCAGTCATCAAGTCCTGCCGCAGCTATCTCCCTCCAAAACTTTCAATTCTATTATCTCCTCTACAATCTCCAATCCTACCTTTCTTAGTTTACAGCCTCATCTTCTTTACATGACCATGCCAGGGGCCTCAACATGGTATCACAGGTTATCTTTCCATGACTCAAATCTGCCCGTATATGAAAGCCCAGATGACCTTCTCAAAATGTGTACCATTCTTCTAACATCCCTCATGGGCTTGCCACCACCAATAGGATAAACTTGAAACTCTGGTAGGTAAAGACCTTCAACACCAGGCATCCCTTTGGTTTTCCACTTCATCTCCAACCATTCCTCTCCCAAATATTTCATATTTCAGTCGTACTAAAATGTCTAAGATTCCCTGAATGGACTACAACCCTCCTCAGTTTCTGTACCTTTTGCTTAAAATGTTGGCTTCCTCTCTTGACTCAAGCACTATCTTCTTGGGTAGGTGTTCTCTGGTGCTCATGTGGCACCTTGCACAGATCACTATAGAATCATATGTTGGAATGGTTGGGGGACCATTTCTCCCACTGCACAAGTTCCCTAAGCATAAGAACTATACCTTATTAGTCTGTTTAGTCTCAACACCTCACACAAATAGTCCCATAAACACATGCTGAGTGATGAAAACCATGGTTTTCCCCTCAGGGAACATGTAACCAAGCCAGGGAAAGAAAACATACCAAAATATGAAAAATACATGAATGTAAGAATCATTAAAAGACTAGCTCATTTCTCATAGCACCTGGTCCAAAATTTTGCCTGTCCTCAAGATTTTACATGAATACTTGTTTATTATCTCAGCAAAAACTTACATCCTTTACAGAGAAAAAAGGAGTAATCGAGTATGAATTTCCTCAACATCCTTGCCCGCATTCTATCATGTACTACAAACTGGATCTACCACTCACTACCCACAATTTGACTAAGGCCAAAATGCTCTCTCAGTGTCCCTTTACTGCCAAAAGAGTTACTTTTATAAAATTCCCCCAAACTTCAGTGAAAACACCTAAGGATAATCATCAATTTATACAATTACTGTTTAAAAACAACAAAACTTTCCCCAGAAAGGTGTTACTTTAGGGATGAAGTTGAAAACCATTCAGAAGAAAACCAAAAGGCTTCTATTTTAATTACAGGTCAGGTAGAAGTTGTCCTTTTACTTACTGACAGTTCCTGATAATGAGATAATGATTTCTTCTACCTCACTAGTATTAACCTTAAGTCATTTATATTCTCAAAGTGACAGCAGTTTATATAAAATAGCAGTTTCATTGCAAACACTTGAATACAAATGGCTTAAGAAACTTATTCTATGACAAGTGAAAACCAATGATGCTGCCACCACAGTGAAAACCACCAAACTGGCGACACTCACCTAATTTTGTCAACAAAGATTTTTGGATTCATCAAACAGTAAAGCTATGATATACATTCTTAAAGAAGGTGAGAGGAAGAAGGCAAAGAGATGGAAGAGAAAAACTGGGTAGATTTTCTTTCCTGTAATCAGCAGAGAGTGAAATGAAATGTAAATGAATGGTGAATATAATGGGCCTCAGTTCAGCTTCAGGGTAATTACCTATGTCCGGCTTTTGTTTAAAAATCCTGCTCCCCTTATCAAAGCTTCCCACTATTCTCCATCTGGTACTGGACAGTAGCTATAGAAACCACTTGTGCTAAAGTTATACAACTATAAACAGCACTAGGCCACTTCCAAACCAAGGACAAGCAGGTCAAAAGTCTGGCACCCAACACTATTAAGAAAAACCCAGCATCATTCTTAATGGAACAAAGTAAGGTTGAAAATCTTCATCTCTAAATTAGGTATTTACATATAGTCTGTATTTTTAAAAAACTTCATTGCTCGGCAAGATATTATCTAGACCCTATGAAAATATTTTAATATATATTAAAATCTTGTCTAGAGTTCTGAAAATGAGTGACATTTAATAATTGAACTTTGACATCTGGCACTCAGCACAATTTCTAATTGTAAAAAGAATATGATGGATATTCATGCTATCATGATATAGAGAATTGAGTACTTTCTACATGCTCTCCACTAAAATCTGTAATTTATAAAATTTAAAACTTAATCTCAAATATTAAAAGAATAGAGGGTCAGCACACCAAATAAAAATGTAAGGACAACTTATTAGTTACTATATCTACTATTTAAGAAGAATTGTGCTTACCCTAAGCAACAAAGGATGAGTAATAGACCAAAACATGTACCATCATGCACATACATACTCTCTCACTTTAATTTGGAGACTATTCATGTCCTAAGTAAACTGTCACAATCCATTGAAAGAAAAAATGATAAAATACACGTATATTTATACCAAGATCAAAAACACACAAAATTATTTTGCTTAGGGTGAATTCAGTAGTGATAATGTTACAAAGGAAAGCAAGAAAGTGATTACCATAAAAGTCAGATTTGTGGTTATACCTGCAAAGGGAAGTGTTTATGATCAGAAATAGCCACAAAAGGGGGTGCTTCTAGGGTGCTGCATTACACTGTAATCTTGACCTTGGTGGTGGTTACATAGATGTTCACTCTATAATTATTCATTAAACTGTACACTTGCGTTTTGTACAAAAAAAAAATCACTTGTTAAAATCTGAGGGTTGGATTCTTGATGGGTCATGGAGTGGGAAGAAGATACAAGTTCATATTTGAATTTGAAAAACACTAAAAAGATAATTCTAAGTTAAATAACCATGATAAATGAGAAAATATCCAAAAAAATACAAAATAGAAAATTTGTCAGTCGAGAACCATAAAGGAAGCTCCAGAGTGTTATGCTGACTCTACACATAAACTTCCTATTTCTCTAAACCATTCATACACTGAACTCCTGGATCATACTTTATATTTTGCAACTGACCTCTGCCTGAGAGTCTATGACATCAATATATTAAATACTGTCATAGCTTGAAAACATGAGCATCAGAGCTGTAGCATAAGGACAGATGCTCTCTCTGCCTTCAGAGAACTGCTTTATCCTACAAATAAAAGAGTCATAGCAAAATAGCACCAAGTAGAAGGACCTAGATATCTTAAATGACTGCCTTCCTGGAGTGGGTAGGGGTAGACTATTGTTTTCTCTTGGTTTACCAGAAGCAATAATTTAAATTATTATGATAACATTAACTTAACAGCAAATGCACTTTGTTTGGCAAAATCATTTAATTGCAGAAGTATAAAAGAAAAAGCGACATGATAACCCTCTATGATTTAAATTCAAGGAAAAGTAACATTAATAGCAAAATCAATTCATTCAGAAGTAGATGATATGATCCCTAAAACTGAATTCATGCAACATCACCAGGCTTCTATGTTTCTATAAGCCTTTTTGAAACACCTCAATTTATAATTTATAGATAATGCAAGTAGTTTCCTTCTGACTTGTCTTGCAGAATAATTTTTAAAAAGGTTCTCTCTCTATTACACACACACACATACTTTGATGGCAATGAATACTGTATTGTATTAAGACCTAGACTGAGTTCATAGCCAATCACCATGTTTTTACTTAGTGTCACCCTGTCTTATTTTTCTCACTGATAAATGAAGTAGCATCTGTTTTCCACTAGGCATGCTATATGATTGAAATACTTCATACCTAATCTCCAATCTTTCATAGCTTTAATCATAAGGAAAATAGCCACCATCTTGAAAGGGATAGGCAAAAAACGAAAATATTTCAGAAAGAAACGTCAACCAGAAGGAACCATCTTTAATTCAAATAGATGCCAAAGAAAAAAATAACCACCAACCTTAATTCTGAGAAAAGATAGCACACAATGGAAGCAGGTACAAGCAATTACGTCAGCAAAACACTCCAGTTTAGGATTAGCAACATTACTATCAGTCTAATATATAAACTACTTAGCACAAAGGCTAATTTCTAATTTCTTCCACCTCAAGCCATCAATAAGTCATTTTCTCAAACAAGTGACCTCAGTGTCTCTTCTCTCCCATCATCATTTAAAACATGTTGTTATAATGTTAATTGTTCTTTCTCCCTCCACAACTTCAAATCTTTCAGTACTTTAGTCAAATTCCTCAGTTTTGGCCACCTTCCATTCCGATTAATGAAGAATTCATCAGCTTCATGTTACTAGACTCTTTCATTCAGTCCAAAATAAAAAATTATATTAACTTTCATCACCTGCCACTATGACCTTCCAATATTCCCTATTTTAAATCATCTGAACTATACTGGCTAGCTATAAAAAAATGACAACTTGATTTACACAATATTATAACTTTAGTCTAAATTAATGTCCATTTAATATCTAGAATTAAACTTACCTATATTTTAGTACTTCTCAAATCACTAGGAGAATAAGGTAACATGTCGGGTAAACCAACTACAAAATAAATAGGGCACATGATGGCGCGTTTAGTGCAGTGGCAATTCAAAATAATTTTTTATGTTTAAACAAGAACTATAGAGTATAAAAGTTGCATAAATGTATAAAAGAGATTTCAAGGAAGTCTTGAAAATGGCTACTTTGGGTACTCTTTAGTCTGTCCACGTATATTGGTAGAAAAGGTTGAGAGTATTGTTTTAGATGACTTTCACTAGAGACATAGCTATTACACTAGAATTCTGATCTGTTCTGGACATCAGCATGTTTCTCCTATGAATTTCATAAGGAGTGACCACTGTGACCGTAACTATATACAGCAGCATCGGCTACATGTTGTGTCAATAGGAAAAATGAGTTCTAGCAAAACAAATCACATTCTACCATGGAACCCGCAAGTGACCAGGAAAGACTATCTTTAAAAGAAACTAGTAGTGGCCGGCCCGGTGGCTCAGGCGGTTAGAGCTCCATGCTCCTAACTCCGAAGGCTGCCGGTTCGATTCCCACATGGGCCAGTGGGCTGTCAACCACAAGGTTGCTGGTTCAATTCCTCGAGTCCCGCAAGGGATGGTGGGCAATGCTTCCTGCAACTAAGATTGAACACGGCACCTTGAGCTGAGCTGCCTCCCGAATGGCTCAGTTGGTTGGACCGCGTCCTCTCAACCACAAGGTTGCCAGTTCGATTCCTCGAGTCCCGCAGGGGAAGGTGGGCAGCGCCCCCTGCAACTAGCACCGGCAACTGGACCCGGAGCTGAGCTGCGCCCGCCACAACTAAGACTGAAAGGACAACAACTTGACTTGGAAAAAAGTCCTGGAAGTACACACTGTTCCCCAATAAAGTCCTGTTGCCCTTCCCCAATAAAATCTTTGAAAAAAAAAGAAACTAGTAGTATGGCACTCAAGAATACTTGCCTTTTAATGTTGGTATATTTTAAAGGTAGAAATGTGTTTTGGTAAAGAGGCAACATGATGCAGAAAAAGCAGGAGAGGGAGAACCCTTCATAATAACCTATCAAGTGGGCCAAAAGTTATACTGATGTTAAACCTAACAAGTAACAAATCAAAAATGAAGAGATACAGTATACAAAAATGTAAAAACTTAAAATTAATAGTCTACTATTGCCAAAAGCAACAATGCTGAACAAGCCTGAGAATAATTTGTTAGACACGTATGAGAACTGTTTGACAATTTTATGTCATCACTTGCATTATAAAGGACTGGGCTCTTGCTGCAATTACATACACTTCCCTCCATACAAACAGGAAAGTGGAAATGAAGCAATTAATTAAAAACCAAGCATGAATTTTACAAGACTGGAATTTCAGTTATAGTAAACTCCATACTAGTTAAAACTCACTGATTAAATTTGATCTTATAAAGACCATTTCAAAAATCACTTGAGCATTAGACTTTTTCCTGTTTCTTTTTTTAAAAAAATCAATTTAAAAGGACAAATATATGACAAAAAACAACCAAAAATGAATACTACCTTTATATCTTTAAAAATATCTAAGGTGAGTGCCTTTACCATTTTTATGTAGAAGAATTCTCAGAAGCATTTTTAGATAATTCTCTATTTCTTCTTCTGAGTATCAAATAAGTTTATTTAAATAAATATTATAAATCTGGAAAAAATACTAGACTTTCTTAAACAAATTAAACTCAAGGGAAAGCAAATGTGAAATTGTCCACAATGGCTCTTAATTTTGCCAGTGAAATAAACTCAGTATTATAACTGATACCACAGAAATACAAAGGATCATAACATCATACTCAATGGTGAATAGCTGAAAAGCTTTTCCTCTAAGATCAAGAACAGGCAAGGATGCCCACTCTTGCCACTTTAATCCAACATTGTATTGGAAGTCCTAGGCAGAGCAATTAGGCCAGAACAATAAATAAAAGGCATTCAAATTGGAAAGGAAGAAGTAAAATTGTCACTATTTGCAGATAACATACATAGAAAATGTTAAAGACTCCACCAAAAAACTGTTAGGACTAATAAATAAATTTCAGTAAAGTTGCAGGATACAAAATCAATAAAAAATCAGTTGTGTTTCTATACATTAATAGTGAACCACCAGAAAGAGAAATTAAGAAAACAATCCCAATTACAATTGCATAAAAAAGAATAAAATACAGAGAAATGAATTTAACCAAGAATGTGCAAGACCTGTACACAAAATTATAAAACACTGATGAAAGAAAGTGAAGAAGATACAAATAATGAAAAGATATCCATCCCAAGCTCATGGATTAGAAGAATTAATATTGTTAAAATGTCTATACTACAGATTCAGCACAATCCTTATCAAAATTCCAATGGCACTTTTCACAGAAATAGAACACACAATTCTAAAATTTGTATGGAATCAAAAAGACCACAAACAGCCAAAGCAATCTTAACAAAGCTGGAGGCATCAGACTCCCTGGTTTCAAACTATGTTACTACATTACATAGCTAATCAAAACAGTATGGTATTGGCATAAGAACAGGTACATCCGAATACATCAATTGAACAGAATAGAGAGCCCAGACATAAACCCACGCAAACATGGTCAATTAATTTACAACAAAGGGGGCAATGATACACAATGGGGAAAGGACAGCATCTTCAATAAATGGTGTTGGGAAAACTGCACGGCCACATGAAAATAATGAAACTAGACTACTATCTTACACCATACACAAAAATTAACTGAAAATGGACTAAAGACTTGAATGTAAGACCTGCAGCCATAAAACTCCTAGAAGAAAACATGGCTGTAAGCTCCATGACATAGGTCTTGGCAATGATTTTTTGGATCTGACTCCAAAAGCAAAGGCAACAAAAGCAAAATAAACAAAGAGGGTTATGTCAAACTAAAAAGTTTCTGCACAGCAAAGGAAATCATCGACAAAATGAAAAGGCCATCTACTGAGAGAAAATTATTTCCAAGTCATATATATATATATATATATGATAAGAAGTTAATATCCAAAATACATAAAGAACACATGCAACTCAATAGCAAAAGAAAAAAAATCTGATTATAAAATGGGCAGAGGATATGAATAGATATTTTTCCAAAGAACACACACAGAAAGCCAACAGATACATGAAAAAGACACTCACATCACTAAATCCTCAGGCAGTGGTAACACCCTGGCCTTTTCTGCTCACCCTACAGATCCAAAGCAAAGATGGCGCTCACCCAAGTTTCTAGTGAATTTGGGAAGGCTTTGGTTGTCAATCCAGATACATACAGACTCCGCAGAGCATTCTGTGGACTTAATTAAGCTCCATTATGAGTCATTATTCATAGTGATTCTAATCTGGACATGACATAACTGTTTTGTTCTTTCTTCTCAAGCTTAAGTGCATTGTGTATGTGTATGTGTGCACACACGTACACGAGAAAGAAAGAGAGAGAGAGAGAGAGAAAGAGAGAGAGATAAGAGGACGGGAGGACAAGAGGAGAAGAGAGTGTTGGACAAGTGTTGGACCCTAACAGATGGGGGAAATTACTTTCTCCCTTATATGAAGTCACATTTTCTCTTCAGTGTAAAATGTCTATACTACAGATTCAGCACAATCCTTATCAAAATTCCAATGGCACTTTTCACAGAAATAGAACACACAATTCTAAAATTTGTATGGAATCAAAAAGACCACAAACAGCCAAAGCAATCTTAACAAAGCTTGCAATCAAGTAGATTATGCTTTTGTAGAAAAATGGTAACTAGTAGATTGCTAATTAGATAATAGTTGTTTAAGAGTGTTCTGCTTTAGGACTGAGTTAGCAACAAGTATGTTACATAAAGCCTGAGAAGTTTGGTCGACTTTTATTTCTCTTCTTTTATTCAACATCTATATCCCACTCCTACCCTCTGAACTCCACCAAATGCCATAAACCTCTCAAATTTCTGCCTCTTCCTGAATTCATCAATACATTTTTAAAAATCAAGGATTAACATTTCCAAAGTCCATTAGAGGAAAACTAGAAAAATCTACTTCTGATCCTTCCAAAATTCATCTGAAAGTACTAGGATAATTTACCTCAAATGTCTTCACCTTTTCCATTGTTATCAAGCGCCTTGATGTATGACTGGAAAGCTTCTGCTCACAGTTGCTAATGAGTTTCAGGCAAGGGTGCCAGGGGACCATCTCCTCAGTGTATCTAAAGAAAGAACAACGGACTGTCATGAACACACACCCCCAGAATCATCATGGCATACTACCCAGGGTGCTATGGGACCGCCTCCCACTACAGATTGTACCATTTTCTTTCATATACACTAACTGTTTACATAAGCCATAAACAGTCTGGATTTTTAAAAAGCAAAGTATTTTAGTATTACCACATCCCCCCAAAATCATTTATTTTGTTTTTTACCTGTACAGTGAGAAGGAGAGAGAGAATACCAGTATGTTTTATTGAAGAATGCCAAGCATTTAAACCACAAAAATACAAGATGATTCCACACTAAAGGATCCCACAAGAGCACATAAGACAGACAGGAATACATCCTACAACAACCTCACATTCATGAGGGACTGATTCATCTGGAGATTTTTATGAATTCCTAAAGTGTAACGTCCACTGCAGCATATACTTTCTGCTGCAAAATGAAGTACCCCTGCAAAATTTAACTGGCATCTTCAGACAGCTATTATCTTTGTAAATACAGGGCTGAAATTGTCTGTAAGATTACTCAAATAAACTACCTCTAAAAGGAATACTACAGATGACATTAGTCCTCTGGTCACCTTCACCATGAACTACAACGAAGCCACGGTAGTGAGCAGTGGTACCAGCTGCTGTGCAGCACAAGTACCGTGTGAATGGAGAGGATGACACGTAGAACTGGACAGTCAGGCTGCAGCAGTTCAGAACCTGATATCTAACAGGTTGCTGGCACCTATCGTGGCAGAGAAATCCTATGACAGACATGGGAGAAACAGCTATGGAGCAGAATGCAGAACAGTAGGGAGGGGGCTCACTAGGTACGGGTACCATTTAGAACACTGTGATTGCCAGTTTTTGGTTTTCCTTTGCACATCTGTATACCTTTCTCGATAGTCAAACACTATATGGAAACTGTTAAAGCCCTGACCCCAGAATGGGAAAGATGCTGACTAGCTCTTGATGTACAGGACTCCATCTCAGCCAGCCTGGTCTAATGCATCAGTATCGTTTTCACTGCTCTCTGACTGACTTCTCTAGGTCTCTCTGACCTCCCACAGGCGCCCTGTCATTGCCTCAACCGCACACTCAAAACCTTCACCACCCACTTACCAAGCCACATTCATATTGTACTTCATTTTACTATCAGTGGAAGAATTCTCTTAAAATCATCTTCTGCCATCTGCTCCTTCCTTAGGGCTTTCCAAGGAATGACCATTTCAAATCTCACCTCATCTAATAATTCTCGAATGTTTACTATACTGTCAGAATGTGTTATAGTTCTATAACAATTTAGTTGAAGTCAAATTTGGAGTCTCCATACAAAGCGTTTATGATATGAAGGAATACATTCTACACGATGGTTGAAAGATTAAAGTAAAATGTTCTAAGAGAGAAGATAGAGCCTTGACCTTAAGCTTGCAAAATACCAGGGTTTATAGGTGCCTGAAACTGTTTGTCAAACTCAGTAATGCACCCTTTTTTAAAAGAAAAAATAAAATCTTTCATTTCCTGGTGGAGTTGACAAAGTATTTTTATTAAAATATTACTTAAATATATACAAATAAATTAGATATAAATTCCTTACGCTTATATTCCTTATATAAAATCAAAAACAAATTTATAAACCAAACCTGAAAGTACAAAACCAAGACAATTTTAATTAATATTTGTGACACGAATGATGCTAAACTGCTGAAACTAAGTCACCAGCATTTATTTGGCTTAACAGCAGGAAAACATATTTATATGTTTTAGATTATCTGTTCGACTTGATTTTTGAACTTAAGCATGAAGAAACATCATTTGGGTCATCAGTATCATTAACAAACTTGTTTTTAACCACTACTCTATTATAACAATGAGCCAAACAATTTAACAGTATACTCCAAAAATACCACACTAAAAAATAAAAATAGCAGTTAACAAATTCTCTATTATATATTTACTAATATATTTCATACCAATGGATTGTTTGCAAATTGTTAAATAGAAGCTATAAATCTGTACTATGCCTGGACTACTATGATAGTACAGTACCCTATCTTAATTCCATTTTTATTACTATCCCTTACAATACAAGGATCTATTTAAAACCTAAATCAGCCAGAAAAGGAAAATCCACAGAGATAGGTAAGTGGTTGCCAGGCACAGTAGTGGTAATGACTGCTTATGCATACAGGGTTTCTTTTTGGAGTGATAAAAATGTTGTGGAATTGAATACTGGTGATAGTTGCATAACTCTGTGGATATACTAAAAACCATGGAGTTGTACACTTTAAAAGGGTGACTTTCAGGGCATACAAATTATATTTCAATTTTTTTTAGAAAGCCAGAAAAAAAAAAAAAAAACAACTAAATATTTAGGCCCCCCCAGCTTTTCATGCATCAATTTTGAAAGTCACTTATTTTCCTGAGAATGATCATGTCTCAGGCTATTTTGAAGTGTTCCTACAGTTTCACCTCCAATTCGAGAAACAGATTTTGCATTGATAGGAGTACTTACTTAAAACAGTTTAAGGAATCACTTTTACTGTTACCTAGATGAGAGATGAGAAACATGTTCTGTTCACTGCTCTATGCCACCACAAATTCATTTTATTACAATTAGATTTTTATCCCCAAATCTACTTTGGGGCATTTTATTAAGCTTCTTCACTTTGTCATAATTTTTATGAGTACTAGCAGTTGGATTTCTATTAAAGGACATCTTTCACAAAGAAACACAGTCTCTAATCACTTCAAGAAACTGATTTGTGTGCAATGACAATTAGAATACAAGTATATGGATATGTGGAACCTGGGCAAACGGCTACACTCAGTAGAAGTTTGTTGAGTACCAATTTCTTCAATTCAGTTTAAATGCCAAACAGTGAGAAAATCCTTTTTCAATCATCAGTTCTAACAATTCTTCACAAATGACTAAGATTTTAGGTAGTACTTTGTTTCTATATACTATGTCTTATACTTCTTAAAACATCCTCGGTGTAAAGAATAACTTGATTATAACATGTAATTTTTATTTTAGAACTAAAAGTCTATATTCACTATACATAATTGTACAAAAAGCTTTTAGAACAGTGTTGTCTGTCTTTTCATAATGACAGCTGGAAGCTATGCTGTGTTTTGTTTGTTTTACAATGTATTGAAAATTACAACATCCTGGCCTAACTTCAGTCACATATTTGTTTTATTAGCTGATAAGACTACACATTCATGCCCAGATCCCTTAACACTGGGCGATGTTTTGTTGCCAGTGACAATCTCATTTAACCTCTTCATTTTAGAAATAAGGAAAATTAATCCCCCGAAGGGAAATAACTTGTCTAAAGTTAAAAAAAAAAGATAGCTAGCTAATTGATTTCTTCATTTCCAGTGCTATGTTTACTTAATTCAACATCCTGCCAGATCTGAGGTAGCTGGTATGGGAAGTGATAGGTGGGCTTTTATTAATATTTTCAGAGAAGAGCATATTTGTTTATTTCTATGTAAAAGTGGGTCTTGCCTTAGACAAGCTAACTTAAATGTTTTTTTTAAAGACTTCTATGAAAGACTGAAGAAATAGCTCAGTTTTAAGCTTGATACTATCTTTCCAATCTAAAGATTCAGTCTTGTTCAAGACATCTGTGTTTCATTGTTGACATACATAGCTCTGTTTATAATAACTACTGAATAATAAAACCCAAACCAATAATGTTGAACAGAATCAGGGACTTAAATATATATATAGCTTTTATTTCGGTGCTAGTTTTTAAGAAAGATTTATTGCATTTGAGGTGATCATAATAGCCAATATATATTAAAGCTAGCTAGCAGTAGACAGATGAATCACTCGGTTAAGTTGTTAAAAATTACCTGTGTGTGCCTGGAGAAACAGCCACTGAACAGCTTTGTCACTGAGCTAAGTGTGGCATACAACAGGGATTGGCAAATTTTTCCTCTAAAGGGCCAGAGTAAATATTTTCGATTTAGTGAGCCATGTATGTTTCTGTCACATATTCTTTTATTTATTTATTTATTTTTTAACAACTCTAAAAATATAAAACCTCCTTATCTCAAGCACCTTACAAAAACAGGCTGAAAACCACATTTGGCCCACAGGCAGTAGTTTACCAACCTCTGACGAAAAATAAAAAGGTCAAAGCAATTCAGTAAATCAGAGAAAGGGAGCCTTTTTTATACGCATATGTAGGTAAAGACTACCATAAATATTAAATACAAAGATATTTATACTGAATATAATTAGATAGGGAAAAAATTATGCTAGCTACACAAACACCATAAGAAAAAGAAATTAAAAATAAAATTATTTAATATTACATACTCAGGTGTGTACACTGGTAACCAATAGACTAGTCTTCCACCTACTACGAGGGTCTCAGCTGCAAAGTTTAGTAGGTCAAAAAACATATCACTCAAATGATAACTCAAGGAAACAGGAACGTGGCTTTCTGGACTAGACAAAGAAAACAAAATTTCAAAATCAGTGAAAAACTTTAAGGCTGCTAAACTAAGTTAATTAAAAAGAAGCAACATGCTTCCTCTCAAAGCAGTAACATATCCTATTTAACTTTCACTTACCATTTTTCTATCCCCTTTGGTACTTCCTTCTGTGAACCAGTCCTCCTTGTAGATTCTCTGATACCATATGGAGCTAGACAGAAAAACACAGGAAACAGAGATAGTCAAAAGTCACCTAACCTCCAATGAGGGGCAGATGGACACCATGTGCCTTCAGATGTGACACCCTGAGAAGGATACATGTCACCTACGCAATATTCCAGCACAGAATGCATAACATGAGGAACGTTTTATTTAAAAGATTGGACAGGCAGGCCATTGTGTTCTTCAAAAATGTCAAAAGACGGAGAAAGACTGTGAAAGTGTTACAAATTAAAAGATGCCTAAAAGACATGATTACTAAATGCAACCTGACACTACACTGGATACTACATTAAAAAGGAAAATATGCTCTAAAAGATATTATTGGGTCAATTGACAAAATTGGATGACAAACTATTGTATTAATTTATTGAAATTGATACCTGTCCTTTGGCTATCAAAGAGACTACCCCTATTCTTAAGAACACATGTTGAAGTACAGGAGTAAAGGGCCATAATGTGTACAAGTTACTCTCAACTGATCAGGGGGAAAAAAAAAATCCATACTTTATATAAGTATAATGAGAGCAAATAATAAAGTAGATTGTTAATAAAAAGTCATCCAATTTTCATAAAGTATATTCACACTGACATTACAATGCCTTGATAATTTTTCTTTTGTTATATTTGAAACCATCTAAGTTACCAAAGAACTGAAGTGGGCTGAGATGGAAAGGTTCAGATACACTTGCCACTATTTACAGATTTACTGCCAAATACTTTAGAAAAGGCAGATCTATTCTTAGATAGGATGCCTAAAAGGCCCAAGAACTCACGAAGCATGGGAAAATACTTCTCATGCACATTCCTGAATCTCAGTGGGTTCATAAGCCCAGTGGTTCACAGAATCCCAAATTTCTTGTAACTCTAGAAAGGAGATGCCAATGAAAACCGGCACTACAAACACAAAAGCTTACACGTGGAGAAATATGTGTTATCTGAAACTCTCTTGTTTGAAATCTGATACCATAATTGCAAATGACATTTTGGCTCCAGTGGGTATACTAATAACCAATTATAGTCAAATATAAAACAAACATAAAAACAAATATATGCCTCAAAAAATAAGCTGAAGAGAAAAAGGGATGACAAGTTAATATATATAGGTTAAAAAACCAAAACAGTAAATTCTTAATTATTAAATTGGTATCCTGCCCTATATTAGTAATTTTTTCCTTCTCATTATGAAGAAGTCGGAAGCAGGGGGAATACTAGTATAAGTTGGCATTTCGTGTGTGTGTTGACAAATTCTGTACTTTAAAGGTAAACGACTTTAGGAAACTAATCCTACTCCTACTTGCATCTAAAAATAAACTTACGATCAGTGATGATTGCATCAAAATATGCGCCCTTCCTCCAGGAAGGTTTAGATGCATCTGAAACCAGGACGTCAAGGTAATACTTCTCTAAACCATACTGACGAAGATTTGCCCTAATGTTTTCATCTGGTCCTCTCCATTTCTGGTTTTTCCTACTAGCTTTTCCTGAAAAGAGAGAAAAAGGAAGACAGAAAGTACTAAGTTAAACAAGGCATTCTTATTTCTTGTTACTTAACTAATAGTAATGCTTAACTCATCTAAACCTACATTTAATCAAAATTTGCTTTCCTTTAAAATGTTAATTTTATTTATACAAATAATTATTTTATTTCAACTTATTACTTATAAGTATAAAATATATAAACTTATATTTTGAACAGTAAAATGTACTGACATTTAACTGATATTGTTCAGTCGCCTTTCAAGTAAAATTGCCTTAAAACACTCATTCAATCCTTACTGAGTTCAAAGCATATACTAATGAGATACAGAATTGAATAGAACATGGTCCCTTTCCTCCAGCAGCAAACAGTCCCATGTAGAAATAGTGGTGAATCAGATAAATGAAACAGAGAAAGAAGAGCGCTAACTTGGGAAATGCAGGAGCTGTGACCATGGAGAAGGGGGGCAAAATGGAGACATTACAGATGAACAGTTAAAGTAGGAGATAAAGGAAGAAGTGCAAAAGTTCTAGTTTAGGAGACCCAAGTGGATGATGACACCATCAATTAAGATGGGAGAAACTAAGGAAAAACAAGTTTAGGAAAAAAGATGAGATTCATTTGAGATATCAATCATGCTTGGAAGGTATCTATAGAACATTCAGAAAGAAGATATTCAGCAGGTAGTTAGAGGCCACAATATATACACTTGGGAGATAGCAGGATACAAACAAGTTAAATCATAAGAATGAATGACATTATTAACCTACTGGTGGTTACGTAAGTGTTTGTACTATAATTATTCTATTTTTATACACTCTTCTATATTATGATCTACTTCGTAATAAAAACAAACTGAAAAATCAAAAGGAGAAGAATGACATGACATTACACACATGTAGAAGAAGGGGAGAGAGAGACGCCTGGGGAAAAGCAACATGTAAACACAGGTCAAAGAAAATGGCAAGGCCCTAAAGAGACTGAGACGGAACAGTCCAGGAAAGAAAAGTACCCGATGAGACTCCTGGTCTAGGAAACCAAGGGAGGCTCTTTGAAGGTCAACACTGCCAAACACTATAAATCTATGGCTTTAGTAAGTTTCAATAGGCATGAAAGCTGGCAAATAACGGGCATAAGAGATGAGAGATGAAAGAAAGGAGACACCAAGTAAATACTGATTTTTCAAAAAGTACTTTGGCAAAAGTAAGAGGAAAATAAAAAGGCTCCTATGGGATTGATAGAAAAGGTTTTGTATTTTTAAAAATAGGGGAAACGAGAATATTTGAGTACAGTAAGTGATTAGAAGCATAGGAAACAGAGGGCCTATCAACAGCATCTTGGATAAGCTCTGAGGAAACTCTTACGTGCATCAGAATTCTATCCAAGTACACTGAAAGGTGGTAACATAACTTTTAAACACAACTTTCATAAATAAAAATTCAAATAAATTATATAGGACAATTTCATTAAAGCAATTATACAGCTTCTACTAAAAACAAACTGGAATAATTCTTCTCAGCACTTTGTCTTCTATAACATATTACAGACAAAGAATATCTTTTCTGGTTAGCTTATTTAGGTGAACTTGATAAAATATACTCATTTTCCTTTTGATAAATACTCGTATTACTAAATTCCTTATAGTCAAGGTAGGAAAAAACGGTCATCAAGTACAATATATCAAATTGCTTCAGCAAAAGAAAATAAAGTATAATAAATTCTTACCTCTATAATAACTTACACTGAGTAAGAAAAAGGAAAAGAGCATTTTAAAGGTTGATTCTAATTACAATAATGGAATACCAACATAAACACAAACAATTTCAAAATTAACAATGACACCTGACATTTTTAACACCATTCAGTTATAATTATTTTTTCAGTTTGATTGAATTCCATCCAATCACACATCATTAGTGAAGCTTCTAATTTTAATCTATTCTCCAAAATTGAATCAAAAGCAAGCAATCTTTAAATAGAAACTGTATGTTTTATTAACATGGACATGTTGATTACAAAATGTAAGTTCCTCTCTCCTGCTTCTCTCCCAGCCCTAAAGTTCACAACCTTATAGTTGGCCTACTTTTAAAAAATCTCTCTTAATTAGTCCACAAATACCTCTGAGGGGAAGGCCTTTTCTTATCCATCATGGTGTTTCCCCAAATCACTTTGCACATACTGGTCACTTCATAAAAAGCAGATACCCAATGAAGTCTTATTGTTGTAAAAATAAGTAAAACTCTATTATACCACAACTCCATTTTAACATTGAAAAAGATGTATAATGCCATATAAAACTATTTAATTATTCTAAAGGCACATTTGGTACAAGAGCAAAGCCTGTAACGCTCTATGGAACCTCTACTCACCCAAGCCATGAACTGTGTTGTAGTCTATGTCTGTCCCATATACGTATGCACCAAAATGAGCAGCTGCTACCAGAAGGCCACCTGAAAAACCACACAATTATCATCTGTTAATCAGAAGTCCCAGACTCTTGTTTTTTTCCCTATATAGTTCAACCCAGCTTCTTACAAACTAGCTGCCGGCAGAGTACCCTGGAAAAATACTGATCCTGGCCACATTTAGCAGCTTCAGAACTGAGAAAACGAACCCTAAGCTATGCTCACGACATCATTCACAAAGCAGGTAATTAATGTATGTCTTGGCTTTAAACAGCACCACTTATGAAAAATTATCTTTTTTTGGTCAAAATAATGCATATTAACACATTATTTTCATCTTATTTTGAAAGGTCTATATAAAGCATCTTGCTCCTTTCTTACAAATGAGCATATAAGGCTGTTCACAAAGAGCTGGCAATAAATAAATTCTGAAACTGCGCTCAATTCTCACTGAAGACACAGTTTCAAATAACTACAGAGGGCACAATTAATATGTAAGACCTTAGTCCTCACAAAAATTAAAATATTAGGACAAAAGTAGTTAGCCCTATAACTAGTGAAGCAAGTATCTCATTTTAAACTATAAATACGAACTTCTGAATAAGTATTATCAAACATACATAGAACTAATACAATGACTTATCTGTTTACTTAGTGCTATGATCAAAGTAAGAATAAAGGTCCCTATACAATTTGAATGTACAAAATAATTTGGTAGGTGTGACCAGCTCACATAAGAAAAATCCTAATAAAGATTTAAAAGTTAATGAAATCCTCTAAAATAAAAGGCAGTAATATTTTACATAGTTTAAGAAAAAAATCAAAGTTAAATATTTTAATAACTATACTTTTCATCGAACTTCACTTTTTTTTTTTAATCATCCAAATTAAAATGGTCTTACTGTTTGGGCAAGTCTTAATAGCTGTACTGAAAGATCTGTCAAACTGAAACCTGAAATATATTCTTAGACTAGCGCAGACTCAAACAAGGGAGAATAACTAGGGCTATTTCTCCTTTCACCCTTTTGAAACGTAATCTCTAAAATAAAGATGGGTAGTGCCTCCAGAGGGTCAAGATCTATCAATTAATGGTGTTCCCTCCATAGCCATTTAAAGCATAGTCTGGTAATATGTACTTACAAATAGTTTTCTCATGAAAAATATTATAATTGACTACTTCCCTGAAGAAGAGAAATGGAAGACCAAAAGTGCAGCAGAAACCAAAACCTAGATTCGTTCACACCAACTACAAAAACCATTTTTGTGTGACAGGTAAGACCTCATAATTCTTACTGTACAAATGTAACAGTCCCTATTTGTGAAAGGTACTATATGTGACGACTTAGAATACTCACAAAATCACTTCACCGAAATTACGAGGAATTACTACAATTCTGCCAATTAAGGCAGATACTCACCTAGAAGAACTAGTTGTCAAGGGGAACAGAAAAACTTTCCTGTGCTTCCTTAAACAGAACCTTATCCATTTGGTTAGAGTGAGTTTTGAGAAGACCCAATATAGAGTACACTGCTGAAAGGAGATGAATAATCTGTTAGACCGCATCTGTTAGTTAACTTTGCGCCCTTTAAGCTTTTCAAGTTTTAAATAAAATCATTGTAAATCAGCTTCTCTAAACTGGTCACTGGGAAAATACTGCCAATCATCTAGTTTTTTTTTCCATTAAATTGAAGCATTTTTTGCATTTAGTTATACCTCAACTGGAGCTTCCCTGAAGTTTTCTGCTGGAAGAAGGGGTGATAAAAAAATAAGGAGGGGTGAAGTGTTGAGGCGGCAGGTAATGTGACTCACCCAATATCTTACTATATGCTATCAAGTGTCAAAATACCACAAATTCAGTGTTTTAATTTCTCATTACTTAAATAGTAACCACGTTAAGGTTAGGGTAATATAAACAAAAGGACACTAAGTAGAATTTATTTATGATAGAGAAATTAATTTATGATTTTCCTCTTTAGAGATTTAAGTGGAAAGCTTCACAGTTGTGGAAATGAGAGACTGGGCCTTGGTTTTGCTGAAAGAAAAAGAGAAAAGGAGGAAAAATGGAGATACTATTACGTCTATTTTATCCTTAAAAAAAAAAAAAGCTGAAATTAATTAAACTAGTAGCCTAAGCCAAAGGATATTGCTAGAATGTAGAAATTTTACTAGATGAACTATGAAACTCAGGAAAAGGGGACTACAAAGTGTTGTGGACAAAATGGGAAGCAGAGACTATTACACAGACCTACAGAGATCAATAATCTCTCTCCTAACTTTCTCTTTCCGCCCCACAGTCTCCTCCTAGAAACAGGCCAGTGAGTTTCCCAACACCTGGCTCCTGTGTCTATCATTTTGCAATGATAAAATTTCAACAGGGGCTCCACTCCTTTCATCACACTTCTGGGCCATATGAAAGCAGAAGAGGCCAAGGAGAACACAGTGGTCTCCTGGGTCTATTCTCAGTTACTATAGGACCTGACTCACTTGAGACAGGGGAAGGGGAAAGGAAATCAGCTACAGCTGCACAGCTCCATCATAAAATCACGCCCTAGCTACCTACCTACATCGACACACACTAGTACCAATTATTTCAAATATAAACAAAGAATTAGATGTTTACCATTTTAACTCTCAATTTCCTTGCCTGCTGTCATAATTTGCCAATGGTTGCAAATTATGAGTATCTTGGAAATTAGCCAAAGAACGGACTAGAAAGTGAGTTCATAGCCCAATTATTCATCATCACCACTCAATATTAGCTATATCTAACATCGTTCACTAAAAAGGCATTTAAGTTCTCAACAAAATAATAATTTAAAATAATAATGATAACCAGTACAGTTCACTGAATGTCTACCATGCATTAAGTAACTTCCTAAGAATTTCAGATATATATATATATATATATATATAAAACCTCACTTAATCCTCACAATACATTAGTTATTACCATGTTACAAATGATGGAAGTGAGGTCCAGACAGGTTAAGAATCTTGCCCAAAGTCGCATAGTAACTGATAGAATAAGGATTTAAAATGAACTCTATTTGCTGTTATGGTAATCTATATCATGCTAACCCTTTGGGGTCAGCAGCAACTAATGTAAATATGCATTAGCTTACCAATTAGGGAAACAAAAGTAAAATGTATTATTAAACAAAATAAATTAAGCTGAACATTCAGTAAGAGTTGTATACCATTCACAAGTCTTGTGACATATCATGTGCAGGCCTGTGGCATTTTAGGTTCTCAGCACATTCACGCCAATTATTCCTTCAGCCATGTACGTGTTAGAACAATAGTACTTCCTAATTAATGAGAACTCACCCAATATGTATCTTCCTCCACAGGAAAATAGAGATAAACAATTAAAAAAAAAAAAACTTTACTAAAATGACAACCAACATATTTGGTAAGATGAAAAGTGTGTTTCAGCAGCTCGTAATGTCATTCTAGACAATGTAGCCGAGTATCAAAAAGAAAAAGGAAAGGTACTTAAGGCAGGGAAACATTCTCTCTCTCCTTTCAGTCTCCCAGAAGTTTTCTACCCTACTCTATAACCCTGACAAAATCACAGGTCATAAATAGACTGTGGCAAAGCATTTGGGAAACCAATATACGTCAATTTTATACCTTTAAAATGGAAAAGGAATTGGGTGCACTTGAATTTAAAATAAATACTAAAAAAGAAAACAGAAGAAAACTGTCATCAAATGCTTCGTGGAAAACTATGGCCATGGAGGAGGGCACTGAGTTACTTATTTCTCCAGCCCTTCAGAAGGTACTACCCATCAATGAGACAAAAGGCCCCAGAAAGAGGACAAGGCCACACTATGCTTAAAAACTGTGTCTATTCACAATTATTGGCTATTACCATTTTCAAAACAAAAACTAGCTAATGGCCTAAAGCTACACAGACTACAAACATACATTATGAAATTTTTTTTAGCAGCATCTTTGTAAATATTTTCCTCTTGTAATTTTCTATTAACTGTCCTACACATTACAATTAATGTTCCTACATAAACAGTCAAATGACCAAGATATGCTACCCACTCTCAGGAGCTGCCCTAAAGCAATTTAGGAGCACGTCTCTTCACTCCTTACCACACTAACGGTAGTAAAGCCCTTGACTGCTGTGGAAGTTAGCATTTCATAATATACCCAGCCTAATATGCATGAAGAGAAGGAAATTTTACCTCTACTAGGAACTCTGGTTTTAAACTTTATGGTCTGGTCTACGTCTATGTGTGCATATTAAGCATTATATACAAATCTGTATCTTAAGAATTCCTCTCACTTCACAGAAAAAGTTTTTAAAAGTCCAAGAACAAGATTAAGGATTAATAAGTGATTTTGCATTGGAAAAAGATTAATTAGATCCATTCCTCACAGTGTACAAGCAAATAGAGCACAAATGGACCAGAGAACTAAAAGGAAAAAATTAAGTCTACGAAAGTATTACAAAAATAACCATAGCTTAACTCCTGTATAACTTGAATGTAGGAAAAACTTTTGCATGGCAAAAAGCAGTTACATGCTAAATCAAAAGATAAATGGCAAACTGAGAGAAAATATTTTATATTATACATATATAATATAAAATTGTGTGTACATATATACATACATAACTTATATTATATATGCATGTGTGTATATATATATATATCAAATTATATACATATATACACACACGCGTGTGTGTGTGTGTGTGTGTGTGTGTGTATAAACCGGAGAGGGGGAAGGAGGCTAATGTCCCTAACATACAAAATACTTTTCAAAATAAGGAGACCAAAAAGTCTACAGAAAAATGGGCAAAAGACATAAAAGATAATTTTTAAAAAGTTATAAAAATGGTCCTTAAAATATAAAAACTTATTAGCCTTCACTCATAATAAGAGAAAAACAAAGTAACACTACATTGAGATAACATTGTCACCCAATGGATTGGCAAAATTTTAAAAGATTCATAATATACTCTGCTGGTGAAGCTATGGGGGAACAGGGACTCTCATATATCACTGGCAAGAATATACAATGGTGTGATGGAGAGCAATTTGACAACATTTAACAAAACTACATGTGCGTGCACTCTTCAACCCAGCAATCTTACTTCTAGTTTACCCTCGAGCTGTATCTCCAACATTATGAAAGTATAAATGAACGAGATTGTTCTTTGCAAACATCATTTATAATGGCAAAATACTGGAAACTACCCACATCCAAATATAGGAGATTATTCGAATAAATTATAGTACATACACGCATGGAGTACATTTATAAAAAAAGAATACAAGGCACAGAGAACAAACTGATGGTTGCCAGAGGGGAGTGGGGTGGGGGGCATGGGTGAAAAAGGTGGGAAAAAAGAATGAAGAAAATTCTATGAAAGAACAGGAAGTGATTTCCAGAAAATACAGTTAAGTGAAAAACAGCAAAGTTAAAAACAATATACATAGTATGCAGCTATCTTTTGGGTAAGAAAGAAGTGGGAATAAAATGTACATATATCTACTTATAATTACAAAAAAAAAAAAAACAAACACAAAAACACATAAGGAATCAACTAGAAAACAAAAAAGTTGGTTACCTACAAGGGATTGGTGAAGCAGGATGGAAGAGAGTGACGTTTCTTTGAGTATACTTTCTTGTGTAATTCTGACTCTTGGAAACAAATTAATGTTCTATATATTTAAAAATAAAAGAAAACCAACAAAGGTGGGAGGGGTACAAATTTTAAACTGAGGGCAAACTAGAAAAACTGATGTCAACTGAATTTTAATGAAGGGGAAAAAGAAGACAGCACCGTATTTGGCTTTATTGACACTTAGGTGGAGTACCAAGAACTGAATACGTGTCCTGAAAACTTACCTTTTTAGTGAGATTGTTTTTAGTGGTACAGGCAAAGCAATTTTGAAACTATTTCAGATGCATTACAGGAATGAACAAAAGAGTAAATGTGTTTATGTTGATAGGAACCAGGATTCTTATGTGGAAGAAGTACATATGCAATAGGGGGTAGGCAAGAAAGAAATCTGTGAGGACAGACTAGAATTTGAAGTATATGTGAAAATTCACAATTTCTAAAATAGGTCTGCATATATATATACACACACACAGAATATGTATGTAGGAATGTGTATGTGTTTACATATGCATTTATATGCATAGTGTGTATATACACCCATCTATTTCCTAGCTTCTCTGATGAAAAAGTCTAGAAACAAAGATACCTAGCACCCAGATCTTGGTTTCTAATACCATTCCCCACTAAAAGAAACAAGGGTTCCTTGGAGAAGTGACTGATTCCAGGGTGCGGGCAGGTAGAAGATGAGCCAGAAAGTAAGGAAGTGCTCAAAAAAAGGAAGATAGGAACATGTCACAAAGACAAATCCAGTGCAAAAGGGCTCTTAGTAGGCAAATCTGAGACAATTTGAGCAACGATTTTATAAAGGAATAAATTATAGACCACAAGGGAGAGAAAAGGTAATACACTAGCTCATATTAGTAATAAATAAATAAACACATAGGAGAGAAGAAAGGGCTCTTGTTTACAATAGAGTCAGTGTCACTTGGTAAGTAAGGAAAATCATGTCTTTGTAACCATCGAAGTCAAGGCTGGTTCAAATAAGAATCATCAGTGGATGTTAAATCTGACAACTTGACAGAGGTGGGGGTGGGATTCAGAAGCAGAACAGGTTTACAAAGTTTTAATGTGTCCCTACAGATTTCCTATTAACTGCAAGAGGGAAAATATAGTAATCATACACTGGAACAATCGAACACCATCTTAACCAGCTGATCAAAACTAACATTACCAATGAGGGGCAGACAGCCATCACGTGGAGGCCCTGAGAAGGACACAAAATCAGATGTAGTAGTCTAGCCTGGAATGTAAAACCTCATGAGGAAACATCAAATGACTCAAAAGGAGGATCATTCTGGATAAAAAATAAAGGGAGGATGGATAATATTCTTCATAAGTGCAAATTTCATAAAAGGAAAAGGCTATACAAAAATGGAATATAAAAATTAAAGCATTGTATAAATAGTACATTTACCAACATTGAAAACTATATTGTGGTTATGTAAGAGATCATCCTTATTCTTAAGAAATGTATACTGAAGTATTTGAGGGGTACAGGGATGTGAGGATACAACTTACTTTCAAATGGTACAGAAAAAAAGAAGTTATGTACATTAACATAAAAACAAATGATAAAGCAAATGAGGCCAAATATTAACAACAGTTTATTCTGGGTCAAGGATATGTAGGTGTTCTTTGTTCTATTTTTATTCTTCTAACTTTTCTATAAGTTTGGTATTATTTCCAGTAAAAGTTCAAAAAGTTGGGGGAGGCACTTCGGATAACGAGGATAGGAAAGAAAGGAACAGGTAGTATGTGGGGGATGGGATATATGCAGACAATGGTGGAATGGGAGAAGAGACTCACTAGAGGATTAATTCAACAACAAATATAGAAAATCATTACATCAGTTAGATACCTTTTGACTTGGACATGCCTCCTTCCTAATCACATGTGGTCATATTTCTCAAGTTATTTATAGTGTAATTGCTAGCTGGCTGGCAGATCCTAATGCAGAGAGAGACAGCTCTGACACTAGTTAAGAGCATGAGCTCTTGAGTTAGACTGCTTGAGTTGGAAATTCATGAAATTTGTATATGGTATAACCCTGGCCAAGTCATTTAAACTCTCAGTGCAACAATCTCCTCAGGAAAAATTTTGAAAATATCTCCATGTTAGTTGTAAGAATTAAATTAGATAATAACATTAGAGTGTAGAGCTTAGTACCTGATGTTTTACTCTTCAACAAACGTTAGCTAATTGCATCATCACTGCTAACAAAATTTCTGATGGGGCAAGATGGCTACAGGGAGAAACTCCAACCATAAGCATGATTTGTTCCCACACAACCTGAATCATGCTGAATTTAGCCAGACAAACCTAAATATGAGTACTCCCTACAAACAAGATTGAGCAAAAATGGGTTGAGGCAAGAACATATCTTCAGAGTCATATGAAGTAAACTCAGAATTGTAGGACTCCCACACAAAGTTAATTACGATGACATCCAATCAAGTGTGTACAGAACCTAGGCTGTGGCCTCATTGATACTTAGTCACTTTTCTTATTTTCACACATACTTATAAACCTCTACAAACCAAATTAAAAATACGATACACTATTTTTCTCTATCTAAGTATATGATTATCAATTCTAAAAGATGAACACATATTTTTGTCACTAAAATCTTTCTTCCCCCTAAGAGTTTCCCTATTTAAATAAACTGTGTAACTTGACAACATTTCCACAATGTATGGTATTCAATGTACAGTGTGCTCCACACTGCGGTTTGTTTACTGGGGGGGGAAAAACCACAAATACCTGTCAGCATCATCTCTGAAGTGCCAAAAGTGTAAAATACTGGCTATGACACAAACACGTCATTGTCTCTTAGCCATTAACTAATAATTTAAAAATTATTTTGTCCATTTAATCTTTTAACAAAAATATTATTATGACCTTGACTTAAATAAACAAGCAACATCTCTACACTAGCTTAACAGTTAAATAAAAATACCTGTTCCAACAAATGGATCAAAGACAATATCATTTTCTTTCACTTTTCCATGGTTGGCCATGATGAATGACAAACCAGCATCCATGCTTGTATTTCCAATAAAGTGCCTCTTTTTGACACTGTATGACTCAATAAGCTCTCTCTGTCCATCTGCAATCTAGATAAGAGATATTTTTCAAGTTAGTGTAACTTTACAGAACAGATTTAAGATAATCATTCCCAATGAAACCACAGTATTTTGATGATGAGAACTTCTTTCCATTTACTAGTGCTCTAAAACTTGTTCTTTAGAAATGTGATTGAGGTAGTTATGAACAAATATCTTTTATTTCTTAGTGTGCTGTCATTTATTTTAACCTTTCAAACCAAATTTGAACTGAATTTGAATGCAATTCCTCCAGGTGTTGGTGGTAAGCTTTCCTCACCTTTTCTCTCCTAAACAACAATTTTGTGACACAAGCCACAGCTTCCACTCACCCACTTACAGCCGCAGGAAGTGGGCAGGACTGCGCAGCAGTGATTTCATTTCTCTTCAGAATGGAGACCTAGGCTGGAGAGCTCCACAGATGAGATCCTTCATCTATCACAGAGCTCTGCCTTTTCTCTGCTTTATTAAAACAGCAGTTCAGACTTCCTGACAAGTCTCTTGTTAATGTTTCCATGTACACCACCTCCTACCTAGGCCCTCTATCTAGTAAGCCTCTTGCACTTTATGGGAATCTTTATAGAAAAAACTAACAAAACACATAACCCCATGTTTTTCACTGAGTTTAATTCATACAGTTCTGATTATTTAGCTCCTTCAAAGTTCTACACAGAGTCAAATACAAAGGCCTAATATTTAGCTTTTAAAGAAAACAAGATAAAATAGGTAAAAAGAACACTTGCTTACCCATCTACCAAAATAAATATTATGTGGATTCTCAGGGATACAGTTCGGGTCCAAACCATAATCCTCCAAAATAGAGAATATATGCTGTGGCTTCTTTAAATTTACTTTTCCTTCAAATGGCAGAAACTCAAGGGCCTAAAAAGTAAAAGTAATTCTAATGTCCTATAAAAATTTAAAAGGAAAAATAGTGCTTAACTAGTAATACCTACTTGTAAGTTTGGTATCAGCATTATATAAGACAAAACATGAAAAGTACTTAGCACACAATGGGCTACAAAACAAGCATTTAACAGACACTGGGCATTATTATATATAAACAGAGACTACATTAATCGCATAGGTTTTTTTGGTTTTTGCTAAATTCACTTACATCTATTCGTTTGACTTTTTCTTCTTGTGTCAATGTTTTATTAAATGTGTGAATCTTTATTTTATACGTAGAATCTGAATGCAGAAATGGAACCTAAAATAAAAGCAGATAAATTCTTTAAGCTTAATAATTCTACTATATCTACAGACATGCTACATAAAACCACATTTCACTACGCACCATCTTCTCCACAGGGTAGTTTTTAAGAGAACTATACAGCTCCTCTGGAGATTTTCCATGACCCCATAGTTCAAATATGGACCTAGGAAATAAATGATTAGCACTAACCTCAGTTAAATTAGTTCACACAGTAATACGCAACAATTATTTCACTAGTTCTTCGTGTGCACTCCACTAAAACAATTATTGCCTATGTTTTCTAAGCTATAAATGAGAAACATGTATCCCGGAAATAAATACATCTTAAGTCCGAATCACACATAAGGACTGAACTTTACGCAGAAGGGGAAATTTAATGTAAGTCAAATTTTTCCATTTTCATCATTATATTTTTATACTACAACACAAATGATGCAGTAAAACCACTGAAGTTATTTTAGTGAAACAGGTGAAAAGCTACAGGAAATCCAAATTTTCCCAATGTTTTCCCATAAAACAAAAAGAAAAATGACCAGATAAAAATGTTACTATTAATATTTAGGTATTATTTAGTAACATTTAGTAACGAACAATTACATTTATAACTATTACAAAAAAATTCTTACTATAAAAAATATTCTCAAGCTTCCATTGATTTCAAGGAACATTTAAATAAGTGCAAGCAAAATTTCATTGCAGTTAGTGAAATAGTTCTTAGAATTGGTTGTAATGGAACTCAATCTATATATTAGCAGTTCTGTGCATTTAAATTCAAACTATTATTGTAATTAACACTGCCATTAGAATTGAAAATATGTTCCTTTGAAAGTGAATTCCTCCTTTGCTTAGTATTGAATTTACAGAAAGAGGGCCTCTACAGTAATTCTACTCTTACTGAGCTATCACTTAAGGAGTGACCTCAGCTACATGAAACACACAGAGAATAAAAAACAAGAAAAAAAATTATTCAAAATAGATGTCTAAGTTTTTAGTTTTTTTTCTTAATGTTTAAAAACTATAATAAGCTTGGTCAATTCATTCATTCAACAAGTATTTATTAAAGATGACAGGAATGGTTCTAGGCACTAGGACACAACAAAGAACAAAGTTCACTGTCTTCATGAAACTTCAGGGAAAAGAAAGATTTCTGGAAGCATAAACTGAGGGAATGTATAGGTAACTCAACTTCTGGAAAGGGAAAAACCTTGAAAAGCAAAAATAGTAAAAAATAGTAAAGCTAACTCTTAATATAACTCAAAGAATAAGGACTGTTCTAAGGACATTTAATATTAATAACTCACTTATTCCTCAAAGAAGCTCTATGAGGTAGCTGCTGGTATTATCACCCATTTAACCAATAAGGAAACTGAGGCCCCCCAAAATTAAGGTCATATAGCAACTGAAACTAGGACTCAAATCCAATCCATCTGACTCCATGCTCTTACCACTGTCATTCAATGCTTCTTAAAAATAAAAACACAATAAATAAGTAAATAAATAAAATAAACTACTGGAAATTCCAGACCACTCAGGAAAGGTACATACAGTTCCAGATCATAATTATCCCTAATGAACTATTACATAGTATAACATAGGAACAAATGTTTATAATAACTTACAACCAATAATTTATGAAATAACACTCATATCCTTACAGAAAGAATTATATAACATATTAACAAATTTATATTTAAAATGTTTAAAATAAAGTTAGGCAAAATAAAAAGCTTCAGTTATAACAGGAACATTAATTTATAGTAATAGCTTTACTGATTTAGATTTTCAGAATAAACACTTCTCATATATAAAATTGCACTGTTACGATCTCTATTTTAGAGATTATAAAGTTTACACGGATTGCCATATTTCTCATGGGTGTTACATAAATAAGCATGGTCAACTTATTAATATAAAAACAACAATCGAAAGTATTTCACTGATTATAGCAGTAATAATATAACCCTTCTGACAAATAAAAATGCTTTAAGAAACTATCCTTTGAGAGAAGGAAGGGAATGGAATTGGGAAAGGTGCACAGGGAGCATCAATGGTTTCTGGAAAACTTTTTTTTTTCCTTAAAAAAAAGGTTGTGGTAAATAACTCAAAATGTTGACATCTAACAAAGTAGATACTAAGTATTTGTTATATTTTTCACTTTTCTTGTGGTATGGTCAAATTATTGCATGTTAAAAATAAATCAACACAATTAATGTTCAATCCTTATTCTACCACACACACACACAAAAAAAACAACACTGAATTTAAGTCAGTTATGAATCTACACTTATAATAGTCGATTTTAGTTCCAGAACAATTAATGCTACAATTAGGATTGTGAATGTTATCCTTTGAAAATGAATTCCTCCTTTTCTTTCCATTAAATTTATAGAGACGGCCTCTACAGTAATACTGTTCCTACTTAGCTGTCACTTAAAGTATAGTTTCAGTTATGCAAAATATACAGAGAATAAAAAGCAGTGAGAAATTATTATATATTATATAATCATTACATAATTATTAATTGTACTATTCATCAAATATATGCATCCGAAGATGTGAGCTTTGAAGGAACTGTACAAGTTCTTAGTCCTCAAATAGCTATTTAAACCTAATAAGCCTTATCTCTGGAAATCAAACACCTCTTAGGGCCATAAATTTTGATATTCTAATCTAAAGTAATAATTATTCAAGGGTGTGTTTTTTAATTATGTTCCTTTTTCTAGTAATTTTTATTGAATAACTTAGACCCATTACCAAGCTTCAATTTAAGAGATTAGATTTAGTACTGTGGCTAGTTTTCAATAGGATGAATTTAACTAAACGCGGGATTATGGTCTATTCTATAATACAGCAATTACATATCATGCTATAAAGCATTGCTAACCATGTTAATAAAACTAGACACATGTAAATTCTTATTTGTACTGCATTATTAAATATTGTAATTTCTAAGGAAGGTTTTCAGCAATCTGCCAAAATGTTCATGGAAAAAAGCAACTAAAAATAGCATAAATTGTTCATTTTTTTAACATGCTGATTGAAACTAGTTTAATTTTCAAACCCAAAGATAGAAAATTTTCCAATAATGAACAAAAAAAAAGAAATGAAAGAAAAGGAAAAAAGAGAATATGCCAATGATAAAATCTAGAAAACACTCAAGTAGGATAAACGAGAAACATCATTATATTAATCCATACCAAGATACGATAATCAGAATTCCTCTAAATAAACAGTAAAATATATTTGATGGCAGTTCTGTTTTTGTCACCTTTCTGCTCATCCAACTAAAAACCATCTACGTATAAGAAAAACATTTTCAGATTTTCAATACTTTGGTTGTAATTAAATGTGACTATTTATCCTACATAATAACATTAACATCTTACACCATACTGCTGCTTAATATAGAAGTTTTAAAAAATTATTCCAAAGTAAGCGTTTCTGCATTTCACCAATGACATCCCCTTCCCCTCAGATTCAGCAGGGAACTTTCCTCTGTTCCCCCACCCCCATCCAGTGGCAAAGGTAGGTAATTGCAATCTAACCAATCCCTTCTACTACTTTGTGCCAATATAGCAAAAAGTAGGAGAGAGTAGTTATGAGAAATACGGTACATACTCATGCAGGAGAATATCATAAGTTTCTCTTACTTGGCACACACTGTCCGTTTCATTAAGTTTCTGGCAATATCTTCAGAGGGAATATTAAGAACCCAAAAAGGAGACTGAAAAAAATAATACACAACTTACTTCTAAGTGGTTTTATGACCTCATATGCTTTTATTCAAGTCAATAAGGAGGGATTCCTATTTCCTACTTTTATGTAAGAAAACATCTGATTCAAACCCAAATTAAAATTGCTCTAATAGTAAATAAATAAATTACTTTTTTACTATTAGAGCAATTAATGGTAACCTGTTGGGATAATATAGTATAATGTCAGAACACTTATAAGTGATTCTATAAAGAAAAATATCAGCAAACTTAAGGTTATTAAAACTTTAGATTAATTTTGTATTTGCTCTCTTACGTAGTTTAACCAAAAAATTAATTCATATAATACCCCAAAGTATAATCTTGAAATTTTTTTACTGTTGCTAATCATTCCTTATAATACAGTTATTTTATTTCTAACTTCTAAGTAAAGTAGTTCTTTGAATGATCCCTCTTTTTCTAGGTAGTTGTGGCCACCTGAGGGGGGATGGTGGTAGTCCTGAAACAATTATGATGGAAAATCATAGGGTAAATTATTATTAATTTGTATTGTTTTATCAAAGGGAAAAAGTTCCAGGTGTATCAGTGGGATTTCCCAATCCCCTGTCTCAACACCCAAGATTACAGGCACTTTTCCAGAACACAGCAAAACCCAGCAGGAACCCTACTCATAGATCATCATCCTCCCCCTGTTATACCCACACTCTCCCTCCTCTGCTCCTTCCTCAGTAAGCGCGGTCACTCCGGAGTACAAGTTCAACATCAGGAACTTTCCTCTCATCTTTTCCAAGAAATCCCCCTGCCACCCCCAGTCTTTCTTTTCCCAGTATTTACACTACCCTACAAAAACAATTTAAAATAATGCAAACAGGAAAAAAGATGATCGTCTTAGTATTATTCAAAAAAAGTTAAAGCAATCTGAATTAATTGAAATCATTAGATAAATTATGGTAAAGCTAATCAATGGAAAATATTATACAGCCCTGTTATAGAAGGTCATGTAGCAACATGTGCTTTTATTAATATTACCAAGTGAAAAAGAGACTGCAGAAGTTTATAAGTAGCATTGAAACTAAGGGGGGGAATAGTCTATGGAAAAAGACTGGAAGGCAGTATCCCTAAATAACACCATGTTTCTCCAAAAATAAGACCTAACTGGAAAACAAGCCCTAGCGTGATTTTTCAGGATGACATTCCCTGTCAATAAGCCCTAATACGTCTTTTGGAGCAAAAATTAATATAAAATCTGGTCTTATTTTCGGGGCAACACAGTAAGTCATGTCAAGAAGAAAGAATTGGGAATGATTTTTTCCCCCCATTTCCAAACTTTTCTAATACAGTGATAAACTATCAAATACAAAATATAAGGCTCATAAATTCACAATCTTACACATGCACAATTTCAAATTTAAAATGAATACCAATATAAGCCTCAAATTCAGTTAAATTTTAAATTCTAACTCTAATTATACCTCATCAATGGAAGACACCCTTTTTTCAATGAAGGAACAGATACAAATTCTGGCACAACTGTTGCATTAAAGTCTGTAATCTAATAAAATACGTAAATACTAGAAATAAATTTAAATTAGTTTCCAAAACTACATTTTCCAAAACTACAACATTTTCCAAAATGTGGTTTTTATTTAATTGCCCCTAGAAACAGCTACAAGTAACCGTACAAATAAAAATTTAAGATTTTCAGTTCTTCAAATCCAAGGTTTTATTTGTGTCTTACATATAATCTAATGAAAAATATAAATTTAACTTACCTTTCCATAAGTTTCCTGACTACTGGTGAAATGGCCTCCAAAAAGTGAAAGCAAAGACTTTATTTCCTATATTGAAAATATTATAGAGAGAATACATTTTAACACAGAGCACTCAAAGTCTAGTAAAAAATACAGGTGTAATACAATTAAAAAATAAAAAGAGTGCGTTGGTGATCTACCCAAGGCATTTAAATTTCAATGCCAGACAGATTACAACTCCAGGTTCTGAAAAAATTTTACAGTCACAAATGATAAATAATTTCTGAGAAATTTGCCAAAAGATTTAGAGAGTTGCCAAAAGATTTGACCAGAAATTGCCCTGATTTTGTAAAAAAAAAAAAAAAGATCACAAAATCTATAGATTAGTAAATCCGATACCGCGATACCGGATCAATAAAAATAAAATGAATAATTATACAGATGATTTTGAGGATATTTAGAAAAGAAATAACATTTTTAAAGCATGTTTAGGATTTTCTTTTCTCCCTCTGAATCTTAATATCATAAACATTTTCCTCCTTGGCATCAAGATTGCAAATTTTCAATAGAAAACAATATACTTTAGGCTGAAATTTTAGGTGGTTTGCAATTTTATCAATTTCAAATAAGGCTAAAATACACATTTCATGAATAGATTGTTTTTTCCACAGTTTGGATTATTTCTTTAGGACAGAGTCACAATAAGTAGGGTTACTTTATCCAGAGATATGAAATTCTTATGGCTTCTTACAGCATATATGGCCAAAGTACTTTCTTAAAGGGTTGTCCTAAATTTTAATGCAAGAGCGTATCAATTTCACTTCACTACTGCTCAAATGGATGTTGTACCATTTTTTGTCAACTGATTTTAAAAAATGTACTTTAAATTTATTTCAATTTTTTTATTACTAGCACAGTATTTTTAATATATTGACTTACAAGCCATATTTAGAACCATTTTTTCTCTAGAAACTAAAACCATTAGTGATGTATAAATTTATGATTAAAAGACCAATAATTTTACCAAATGTCAGGCAAGAGTGAAGAGTCCCATTATAAGTTAACTTTGCTGTCTTGTTCAGTTAATTAGATACATAAATATATGTTGAATTAAAAAAAGAAGTGGTTAACTAGGAAGCATCACTGTGAATTCATTAAGTACAAGTTACAGTCAGTTAACCTCCTCGTCTTTCTAGATCAATTACAGAACTGGAAAGAGAATACAAGAGCTACTTTAAAAACATCAGATATCCAAAGTTGAAATGTGTTCAGGTTGTATGTATATTCTATGAAATAATCACTTTGTACTGATAAATGCAAGGTGACTATACAAATTTTATGATTTGCACTACTCTCAAATTTTTATCTCCTCAAATAATACAAAGCGGGTTTAATCCCACTCCTCCATGTAGGTCTTACAGAAGAGGCAACCTAATGAGAGACAAGTATAGACACTGCTGAGTGCCTACAATCTTCTTTCCTCTCAACTAGGAGAAGGAGCCTTTAACATCAAACCCATCATGAGCCATAACCACCATGAGAGAAAGTATACCCAGACCAGGAAGGATCTCCACCTCAAGACCAAAAAGAATGGGAGGTTTAAACAACGAGTGCCTTTTCTGTTTTTCCTTCTCTCCATGCAACAGATCTATTTCTTTTAATTCCCGGAATTAAAAGGAGCTGAATTCAGGTGAATCATATGGCTGGACCAAAGTGTAGCATCGACTACCAGTAAATCACTGATGGTATCCCCAAATCATTTCACAACATGGGTGACACAAATTTGAAAAGGAGGTATCACTGGACTTGGGCGTCAGACCGCAATTTGGTTTTCAGTTCTTCCAAATCACAGCTATGTGATTTTATACAAGAAACTTAACTCCTTGGATGCTCAGTTCCCTCATCTGTAAAATAGGAATCATAGCTGCCTCGTGAGGTAGGATTGTAGAGAGGAGCACAGAACCTGAGGTGATATTAAAGGAATCAAGATGATGATAACCACAGCACTGTCCCTGAAGTCCAGTGGCTCAAGAAATCGAGCGAGCCTGACAGAATCATAGTACTTAAAAGAAAAACTGAAGTTATAGGTTCAGCTATCTAGTATAGAATGATTATTGTTCATTCTATATTAAAGCATATTGTGAAATCAACTTTACATTTAAAACAGTTTGCTGCTCTGGTAAAATACACTGTCAAAAATCAGCAAGAGGCTAAAATACAAAGGCTGTAAGAGATTAAAAAAAAAAAAGTGAAGAATTATTGGAAGCTTTATGGCACAGCATAAGCTCTACTACCCAAAACATAAGCAATGACTTAAAAGTGAGAATAAATGTGATGACCCAAGTTTCAAATATGAAAGCAAAACATGTATTAAACCACTCCATCAACCTACATTGAAATAGCAACACACAAGATTTTTATTCATCTTACGGCAAATTCACTTTCCAGTTGAGAATGTTTCTACATTAGGAACAAAAAAATTTATACAGGACATTGGCTATAAAAATATGGCATGATCTAAAGCATTCCTGATGCATTAATTCACATGAGCTTTTCAGTTCTTTAAGCCACCTTTTTATCCATTTAGTTTGCTTCAGAACCAGCAATAAAACCCAGGTGTCTGAAATTTACTTTAGTACAATAAGGCAGCTGCCAACTAAAACTGGCCCTGTATAACTCTAGAGGTAAAACTGGACCACAATTGCATTCCTAATCTCTCATTTTAAATCATAAAGGCAGCTAGCTACTCATTACAGCTTCCCTGCAGAGCAGCAGTTCTAATACAGTAGATGGGCTTAGAAGTGTAGAATGTCCTTTTGATTGCCTTCCCCAAAGGGATCCTATTTCAATCAATTCAATATTTATTAAACAACTAATATGTGCAAGGCACTGAGCTAGGTAAAGATAAATTCATATTTATCCTCAGGGAGCTTAAGGCCTGGTAGAAACAACGTAACATTTAACCTAGTAACTGAAATGAGAGATGTAAAACACTGTGCTCTTAAAGAAGCAAAAGCAAAAAAGTATAATATTAGAGTACAAGGGAGGAAAAGATTACTTCAGTTTTAGAAGAAAAGTTTCAATAGAAACTGACTTAAGCCCTGAAACACAGGGAGAAGCTATATAGATGAGAGAATTTTGACTTCCAGGGATGGCAAACTGGGTAATTCAGATTAAGCCTCCTGCTGAGAAGAACTAGAAAAACCTGACATCTGCTAAAGGCATGGAGAGATTACAAGAGTTACCAAATCAAGATCCAAGAAAGGACAGAAAGTCCAAGGTGCAGCCACTTGCTCACGGGGACATTTATGAAATCCAAAAGCAGCTATGAGGGCAGACAGCCCTTCTGAGGGCTTAATAAAGCTAGAGCGACAAAAAGAGTATAGGACCACCCACCCAAGGGAGGAAAGGAGGATGGATAAACCACCCAGTTTAGACTGGGATCCCAAAAAGCTAAAAACCCTAGGAGTATGTGTGAATCAGAACAAAAACTGAATTTCATGCCGGAAAATGAGCTCAAGTGATCTTAGTGAGCTCCAGTGATTGTTAAAGCTCATGTGTGTTCCTGTCTTCAAGAGGTTTTACATCTTCCTGGGCCTCCTATTTCTTCAAATAAATTTCAAATACAACATTTGGCACTGATTTAACAAATAACCCAGTACACATATGAAAAAGAACCAAAAGAAACAATACACAACAGGAACAGACCTACAGAATCCCTTTTATCAGTCACACGCTTTAACATAACTGTGCTTTCTATATTGAAGGGAATAGACAAAACCAAGAATTTTGACAGAGGATGAAAAACTATAAAAAAAGGAAACTGCAGATTTGCAAAAAGAATCAAATAAGATATATAAACCTAAGATAAAATAAACAACTGTGTATGTAAATCTAAACAAATAAAATGAGTAGATTAAAGAGTGCAATAGGAAAGACCCAACCAGACAAAAGAGAGCACAAGCCTCAGCAGGAAAACAGAGGGCATCATTCAAGGCACGATGGAGAGTCAGTGTGGGCTGCATTGAGGGCTGCGGGGAAGATGAGGACGACGAGGACAGAGGAGAGAACCTGCAATGATGGACCATGAATGCCAGACTAAGGGGCTTGTAGCCTTGGAACAATAAGAACATAAAACAGAACTGAGCTTTTCAGACATTAAACTGGGTAAGACATTGACTAAGAAGAATTTAAGAAGAAACAGGTCAAATCACCAAGTACCACGGATGCTATTTTTAAGACTGCAGCCTAACTATGCCCTTCTCATTGCACTTCCTGACTACTGGCACTCACCCTCCTGGGCCTCCCTCTACTTCCACTCCAGTATCCTTTCTCTGCTACTCCAGAATTATCTTTCTATAACACAAATGATTACTACTCACTTCCTGGTTTAAAAGAAAAAAACACTTGCCACTTTGTCACTTAAAAAGAAAATAAAGAGTCAATGGTTCCCCATGAAATCTAAAATAAAATCCAAATTCCTGGCCATGGTTTCAAAATACTCCAAATTACGATGCTACCCACATCTGTACCCTCACTGCCTACAGCTTCATCCTCCCTCCCCACACCCCAAAGCACCACAATCAACTATCTCTCTGTGCCTCTTGCTAATAGAAACTTGCTATTGTTTCTCAATGAAGCGGGGTTTCCAGTTCTCTTCACCCATAGAACATCTCCTTTATCCATTAAGATCTAATTAAACTATTATTTCCTCTATGAAACTCTATGTCCTTGCACCCCTATCTTGCCAATGCACCTGCCTAGCAAAATACTGATCCTCCATCTCGCCCACAATCTTCCTTCATGAGGCCTCAGGCCAGTGAGTTGAACACAACTGAAGAAAATCACAGACTCGATTAGCACAATTACAAACACAGGAGCCTCACCCTCAGCTGGGTTTTCAGCATTGTTCTAACACCTGTGTTCTTCCCTACTCAACTGTTGAACTGGTCAGCTCCCTCTTCTGCGGTCAAAGACTGTTTCAAATTTTACTGTTTTTCTCCATTTCTCCATAAAAGTGCTTGGTCCCCATCTGTCAAGAAATAAACTTGACTCATTCATTACCCAGAAAACAGGCCCTCAGGCAGCAAACCCAGCTCCCCCAAATCATCCTAACTCCTCTGCCCACTCTCCCTTTCTATTGAAAGCCCCACCCCCCCCCCCGTATATCCATTCGCCCCTTCTCTTCAGCCTATAAATTTACCCATCTCTCCAAGGAGGGGAGGGGTCCCCCCTTGACCCTAAGTCTCCCTCAAACTGTTAACCAATCTCTTACGTTCCCTTGTTATGTTCTAGTTAAGAGCAGTTATCCCCCTTCCTCTTCAGTGACCACTACACAAAGCTTCCCGCCCTAAAGCTCTACCTGCACAACAGCTCTAGAGAATTTACCATCCCGATTTCTGTGGCCTCACCCCCTTCCTGTTCTGACACTTGCCTATCGTCCTCCTGTCCTCCTTTTTTCTCACTTCCCCTTAATATCAATAATTCCAAGTACCTGTATTTGGCTCACCACTCTTCTGACGCTATGCTTTCTCTGAATAATTTCATTTCCTCTCCTAGTGTTCATATGCAGATGAGTCCCAAATATGTATTACCAGACCATCACGCTATATGCACACTCATATTCATTGCTTCCTGGTCATCTCCACTTAATGTTACCCAAGCACATCAAATTCAGCACAACCAAAATTTAAATCTTACATCGGCCTGTGCTCTTTTTAAATGGAGACACTCATATCCACTCCAGGACTCACCCTTGACTCGTCCCACTTCCTCCCACATTCAATCAATCATCAAGCCCTGATGATTTTATCACCTATTTTCCCATCTATGCCATCCTGTTACCCCTTGCCCTAGTTCAGCTTTTTTGAAGCTATTAACAAGACTATTCCAACAGACACCTAACTAGTCTGATTCTGACTTATTCCTCTCAAATCGATCCTCCGTATTGCTAGCAAAGTACTTTTAAAAGAAAAATCTGATTCTGTCACTTCCTTGCTTAAAACTCTTCAATAAATTCCCCCTTCCAAGCTCCAGGATGTTCACTTCAAGATTTGCATTTTCTGACCCATATCTACATTTCCTGCTCTCTTCTTGTCACTCTCTGCTAAATATTTCATAATCCAGTAATAAGAATAGCTTGTTGTCATGCGGGGTCTCCTGTCCCGCTCCCCACAGAAGAACATAGGACATGGTGAGGCCAAAAGGGAACACCCACGGAGCCATAGGTAGGGAAGCCATACACCACTATACTCTCGCTGGCGGCTGGGTTGGAGCCACAAGATCCACAACCTGCTGTCCACTTGTCTCTGCCAACCAACCTCACTTGCTAGCTGCAATCCGCGCTTGCTAGCTGAGCCACCATCTCCTTGCTAGCCCCCATTTTCTGCTAGCGTAGCCACGGCAGTTATATTAGTGGCCAGTGGCTCAATGGTTACGGCCATCCGATCACAGTTCATGGCCATTTACTACCCGAGTAAGCACCTTTCCACATGAGGCCGAGAGCCTGGAAACTGTACTGCTGGCTCTGTCCCCACACTCCACCTCTACAGGGTCTTGCCTCACAATCTACACGACAAGTGTCTTCCGCGAGGGGCCCTGTGCAAGGAGCCTGGAGGTGAATGCAATATCCTGGACACAGCCAATCTCTCTGGGCACAGCCAGGGTTTCTCAGGGCACCACCAGTCCTTCTGGGCACAGCCAGACTTCCTGGGCTTCTTAGGGTACCACCAATCTCCCCGGACACAGCCAGGGTTTCTCAGGGCACTGCCACTCTCTCTGGGCACAGCCAGACTTTCTATATACAGCCAGGGCCTCTCAGGGCACCGTCACTATCTCTGGGCACAGCCCGACTTCCTGGGCTCAGCCAGGGCTCTCAGGGCACTGCCACTCTCTCTGGGCCTCTCAGGGTACCGTGCTGGAACAATAGCGACTCACAGTCAAGGTGCTTACATATTCTCGATGGCGGCTGGTTGGGACACAAAAGCAAATATCCGCCAGTTCCACTACATGGTGGTATGTTCCCAAACAAATAGTCAAGCTGTCCATTAAATTAGGGATGGAAGGCAATTCCCCATAGTCCATAGTCATTCGCCAGGACTGTCCTGGGGGTGAAGGATGACCTTGACCTCACCCTCAGTTCCCACCGAGGACTCAACAAGCGTTTCCTCCTGGAACTACAAGTCCTGCATCCGGGCTGCCTCAGCAAGCACTTCCCAGCTCACAGGGCTGCAAGGACGTTCGCTTTCTCCGGCCTCTGCTGGTTGGGGAACCGTCCACGTCTTCCCACCCTCCACGGGGGTCCAGTTCTCAGGCAGCTGCTCCTCCTGGTCTTCCTGAGACTGAGTGTTCATACACCCAAACTGCTCCACGGCCCTTCGGAGAGCTTTGGCCGGCACCGTACCCTGCTCGCTGCGCCATTTGTCGTGCAGGGTGTCATGTGGGATCTCCTGTCCCGCTCCCCACATAAGAACACAGGACATGGTGAGGGCAAAAAGGAACACCCACGGAGCCATAGATAGGGAAGCCATACCACTATACTCTCGCTGGCGGCTGGGTTGGAGACACAGGAAACAGGAGCCACATGATCCACAACCTGCTGTCCACTTGTCTCTGCCAACCAACCTCACTTGCTAGCTGCAATCCGCGCTTGCTAGCTCAGCCACCATCTTCTTGCTAGCCCCATTTTCTGCTAGCGTAGCCACAGCAGTTATATTAGTGGCCAATGGTTCACTGGTTACAGCTGACAGCCAACTAGCCACAGCTGATGGCCATTTACTACCCGAGTGAGCACCTTTTCACGTGAGGCCGAGAGCTTGGAAACTGCAATGCTGGCTCTGTCCCCACACTTGTCATTCTAATTTACTTACTTCTCTCCTTGGCCTGGCCAATTCCTACTCATCCTTTAGTTACAGTTCATGGAATCCGTGTGAAAGGCCAACATCCCGCACCCCTTAGGTGATTAGATTCCCTCCTTGTATATGTATAGGTTCTCATATTTCCCTGCGCATCTATCAGTGCACTTACCAACGTTATTTCATAATGCTCTGTTCATGCATCTGCTCTGCCCTTTGCCTGAACAGTAAGCCCCTGGAAGACAGAAACTGTCTTTGGCGCCGTTATATCCCCAATGTCCAGCACATTCAATTACAGGTACTCTGAAAATGTTTCTTGATTGAATAAATAAAACGCTCTTCCCAACTTCTCCATCATCTAAGGCCTACCACCCACCACTAGCTCCCCACCCTCCCCCACGGAGTTTGACCCGCATATTTGACACTTAAAACACTGCACTGAGCATGTCTGTCCGCTGTTTATTCTCAGCTAGAGAATAGCTCCTGCAGGGAGAGGACCGGTCATATTCACCGGCCTTACTCCGGTGCCTGGCACACAGGGAAAGGAATGAATAAAAATGCTTAGTAAAGCTGAGAAAGTCTGTCTCGGACTCGTCCCTCACACACCCTCCGCCGAGCTAATACCTGTCCCAGGGGCCGAGGGACGGGGGACGCGTGATATCCCCGACCGTCACAGCTCCCGGATCCCCGGGAGCTCAGGCTGCGCGGCTCGGCTACACCTGCACACCAGCCCCCCGCGCGCCGTCCTCTCCTGTCAGAAGTTGTGCAGGACGCTGCGGACTCACCGGCAAGCGGAACTCCAGGTGCTCCTGCGCCATGAGCAGCAGGTACCTGTTCAAAGGGCCCGGCAGCGCCATCGTAGCCGTCCAGGTGCGCGTGCGCGGTGGCCCGCACGGGCCGTCCCGTTCTCCCTAACCCGGCGCTTCCGCGGAGGCGGAGCCTGAAGGGCCGGAAACGGAAGCTGGGCGAGGCGGGCGCTGTCCCGCGGGTCCTCGGTGCGGACTTAGATGCTGGCGTCCCTATGCTTTGCGTTTTCTGGTTGAGGTCCCCAAGTGCGAGTAGCTCGTGTGAGAGGCCGCCGTGAGTTCAGGAGCAGGTTGGGGTAAGAGTGTCGTTCCCAGTGGTCCTCGGATGTACTTCCGACTTTCTCCACTGCTCCTCAAACCCTAGTTCTTCAAAACTGGACTGAGATTTCACCTTTTCTGTACAGTCCCCTCTAACCACTCCAGTTCTTTGGGGACTGAGATACCAGGTGCGCTCGTTTAACATTGAGTATACTTTTCATATTTTTGCAGTAACTTCTCAAGGATACATGCCTTGTAAGCCAATTAGAATAAACTCTTGAGGCTTGCGATCATCGTTTATGGTTTATTCTGTACCTCACAGAAAGCAAAACAATGTCCTCTTCAGAGTAAGTATTCAATAATCAGTAGGTTGTGATGTCATACTCACAACACCAATCCACAGCCAACTGTATATTAAAACGAGAGACGTTGCTTCTAACTGTTCACACTGGCACAGATTTAATGGTAACACATAAGTAGTAGCATATTCAGAATTTTTAATACGTTGTATATTCTATGTATATCTGTTGTAGCTTTTGAGAGTACTGAATCTTCTGCATTATTGAGAGCTCTTTTACATTCCACCTTAGTATTGCGCAAAGTACAAAAGAGTAGGTATCCTACATATTCCAAGTACCATGTGCCAGGAATATACACGACGCTTAGTAGTAGTATTTAAGAACACAGGCTGCGGTGTCAGTCTTAGGTCAAACCTCAGTTACACTATTTACCATCTATCTGCTCATAACCAAATTTCTTAGCTTAGTCTATTATCTAAAATGGAAAAATACTGTCTCCCTCAAGGTATTGTTACAATCAAGTGAAATAATGCACATGAAGTGTTTAATATAACATCTGGCATATTGTATGGGGCCAATAAACAGCATGTAAGGAGATTTTTCTTCTTTTAAAATAACCATATGAGAATTCCTCCTAGCAGGCAATCTACCATTGTTAGGAAAGTGTCTTGATAACTTCACTTAAAGTAAGTGAATCTTCAAGAAACAGATTATCTTTTGGCCCCTAGGCTTCAGAGAAGGGGATAAAAGTACTCTATGAGACACGAAAAGCTATTTCCTCTGAGAAGAGAGGCTAAAGTGGGACAGAATCAAGGAAATGCTAGGGGGAGGATGTGCAGTGCTTGACATATCCCGTCCCTAAAACCTAGTAAATTACCAAACACATGCGATTTTGATGAGGCAACTTTTTAAAGAGGTGCTGGTTTTCATGCCAAGATCAATATGATGCTGTGCAAATGAGACTACAGGGCTTAGGAGAACCCAGATGAATTCAAATTTCACTGGTTTTTCACTTGGGATACTTTGAGCTAAGGTTCATGACTAAGTCCCCACTAATCCTTCACTCCAGAAATAAGCAGGAAAGTGTCTACATCACGAATCTCAAACAACTGGATCCATGGTCTGGTGAAGTAGAAATTAACCCTGCATAGCCATTAGGGTTAGTGTGCAACTACTCTGAAGTCATTATTCACTGTCTTGGAGGGACCTCATAGCCAGAACTGTTTAATGTTTTAGGCCTCCTAGAGAGTAGTTAAGGAGCAGCAGGAGAGTATGGGTTTTGGAAGGTGGTGTTCAAATTAGCAACTAGAGACTTGCAATTTTTTTTTAAATCTGTACTGGAAGGGGCAAGGCATTTCAAAGTCTGTGTTCTCGGAACTGATCCAAAGCTCCATCCATGCTTTATCCACCAGGGCAGACCTCTTAGAGATTCAGCCCCTCAAGTGAGATTACTGTTGTGCAAGCATTGGAGCCTCTGGTATAGGCTTCTGATTATTGAAAAACGAGAGGCATTCCTGGGAAGTAAGGACAAGGAGTTGGAGAGGAGAATGTTGAGTTCTCGTTATAACAGGCCACTATAGTGTTGAGACTAGTAGGACACAGAGTCAGTGAAGAATGAAAATGACTAGAGAGTTAACAGTTCCTAGCAGCAGAGGTCATGTATAATGTAAACATTTCCATACATCTGTATCAGACTGAGCATCTAACGCTTGAAAAGGGAATTGTGTATCACGGAGAACCATAGGGATTTGTGCATCAATAGGAGGGAGAAAAGTTATCTTCATATGTATTAAGACTAGAAGACTTTTGAAATGAGTAAAAAAACAAGGAGCTTTTGAACAGTTTGAAGAATAAAGTTTTATTGGAAAAAATTATAAAAGAACTATGGAAACTTCACTATAGTGACGCATTCCTGTGGGACTTCTAATTTCATGAGATGGAGATAATTCAGAAAGAGGAGAAGAGAGAACTAACACTGGGTGCTCTTGGGGGGGAAGTGAACAAGCTGGGACTCTGAGGCACCATGTCAAACTTAAACAGCTGCAGTTGATTTAATAACTTAGTTCCTCGAGGTCAAATTTCCAAAAAGCAAGATCTCTAGAAGTGGAGAAAAGTAGATCTTGTCCTCTAATCAAAGGACTCCCCTGAGCAAATCTGAAGTCCTAGTTGCAAACTAGGTCCACTAATTTGTTGCCTGTGAAACTGATTCTGTGCATAGAAAAAAAATGTGAAGGAACATAGTCTGGAGATTCAGCCTTCTCTCCTGTTCACCCTTCAACTCTAATGATACCACAATTCAAATAATCAAGGGCCATACATTTCCAGGCAGATAGAAGATGGCAGCCTGATTGAGCTAGGCTACAGAACAATTGTTCCCATATCTCAGCAACTGGGTGAAATAGAAAGTTTTCCAAAAGGAGCCTAAGCTAGGGCGTGCCAAAATTAAGGATGCCTCTCCTCTTTAGGCCAGTCCCTAATTTGATTCTTTTGTTTGCAATGAGATCAAGATTGTAAGATATCAAGTTTATTTAAGCTGAATCAGAGATCAGTTTTTGTATTGCTAAAATAAAAACTGATTCATAAACAGATGAATCAGTAGGTATTGGCTTCATTATAGTGAACTGGAATAATGGGTATTTAATGAAAGTGTGGGCATCAACTTTTGTAGATGACTTTTTGTCATCAATATTTAGAAATGTATGAATGTTGCAATAAAAAAGACTGTGCTCTTGACCTTGGATTCTTATATGAAGAAGAGTTATGTCCACATCTCTGATAGTGAACCTTTTATACACTGGGATCAGTTAATTTATTAAACAGCTTTCATTCGAACCTGTTTTTAGTACTATTAAAAAAGTCCATATTATCAAGTGGGATTTTTCCCAGATATGCAAGTCTTGTTCGACATTAGAAAATCAATATAATCCATCACACCAACAGGTTTAAAACAGAAAAATCAAATTATATCAACAGATGCAGAAAAAGCATTTGACGAAATCCAACACACATGTATGTTAAAAACTCTCAGTAAGCTAGGACTAGCTAGCAACTTCCTGAACTTTGATAAAGAACTCTACAAAACACCTACAGCTAACATCTCACTTAATGGTGAGAAACTCAATGCTTTCCCATTAAGATAAAGTACAAGGCAAGGATGTCCCCTCTCACCACTCCTTTTCAACATTATACTGGAAGGTTTATACTGATTGAGAAGACATAAAACTGTTTACAGATGACATGATCATCTATGTAGAAAATCCAAAAGAATCAATAAAAGAACTGAAACTAATAAGCCATTATTCCAAGGTTGTAGGATACAGTTAATATGCAAAAGTCAACTGTTTTCCTGTATACCAGCAATGAACAAGTGGAATTTGAAATTAAAAACACAATACCATTTATAATAGTATGCCCCAAAATGAAATACTTAGGTATAAATCTAACAAAATATGTGTAACATCTATACAAGGAAAACTACAAAACTCTGATGAACAAAATCAAAGAACTAAATAAAGGGGAGGTTTTTCCAAATTTATGGATAGGAAAACTCAGTATTATTAGGATGTCACTCCTTCCCAAACTGCTCTCTATATTGACTGCCATCCCAATCAAATCCCTAGCAAGTTATTTCGTAGTACTGACAAACTGATTTCAAAGTTTATACGGAAAGGCAAAAGACCCAGAATAGCCAACACAATATTGAAGAACAACAAGTTTGGAGGACCGACACTGCCTGACTTCAAGACTTACTATAAAGTTTAATCAAGACAGTGGTATTGGTGAAAACAAATAGATCAATGGAACAGAACAGGGAGCCCAGAAATATTTCCATATAAATAGAGTCAACTGATCTTTGACAAAGGAGCAAAGGCAATACAATAGAGGAAAAAAATAGTCTTTATAACAAACTGTGCTGGTACAATTGGAATCCACATTAAAAAAAAAAATCTAGACACAGACACTACAACCTTCATAAAAATTAACTCAAAATGGATCATTGACCTAAGTGTAAAAGGCAAAACTATAAAACTCCTAGAAGATAACAGAAAATACAGGTGACCTTGGGTATGGCAATAACTGTTTAGATACAAATCAAAGGCATGATCTATGAAAGAAATAACTGATAAGCTGGAAATCATTAAAATTAAAAACTGCTCCGTGAAAGACAACGTTGAGAGACTAAGACAAGCCGCAGACTGGGAGAAAATATTTACAAAAGACACATCTGATAATAGACTGTTATCAAAAATATACAAAAACTCTTAAAAATCAACAATGAGAAAACAACCCAATTAAAAAATAGGCCAACAATCTTAACAGACATCTAAGCAAAGAAGACATACAGATGGCAAATAAGCATATGAAAGAATGCTTCGTATCATATGTCATCAGGGAAATGCAAATTAAAATAACGATACCACTATACACCTACTAGAATGGCCAAAATCCCAAACACAACACCAAATTCTTGCAAGGATGTGGAGCAACAGGAATTCTCGTTTATTGATGGTGGGAATGCAAAATGGTACAGCCACTTTGGAAGATAGTTTGGCAATTTTTAAAAAAACTGACATGGTCTGACCATGATCCAGCAATCGTGCTCCTTGGTATTTACCCAAAGGAGTTAAAAACGTATGTCTACACAAAAACCTGCATACAGGTTTTTATAGAAGCTTTATTCATAATTGACAAAACTTGGAAGCGAGCAAGATATCCCTCAGTAGGTGACTGGATAAACTGATACGTCCTGACAATGCAGTATTATTTAGCACTAAAAAGAAGTGAGCTATCAAGCCATAAATAGACATGGAGAAACCTTAAATGTGTATTACTAAGTAAAAGAAGCAAGTCTTGAAAGGCTACATACTGTATGATTCCAACTACATGACATTCTGGAAAAGGTGAAATTATGCAGACAGTAAAAAGATCAGTGGTTGCCAGAATTCGGAGAGGGAGGGATGAATAGGCAGAACACAGAGGATTTTTACGACAGTGAAAATACTTGGTATGATACTATAATGATAAATATATGTCATTATACATTTGTCCAAACCCATAGAATGTACAACACCAAGAGTGAACCCTAAAATAAACTATGGACTTTGGTAATTAGGATGTATCAATGTAGGTTCATCAGTTGTAACAAATGAACTACTCTGGTGGGGAATGTTGATACCAGGGGAGGCTGTGCATGTGTGGGGACAGCGGGTGTATGGGAAATGTCTGCCCCCTCCTCTCAGTTTTGCTGTGAACCTAAAACTACTCTAAAAATATAAAGTCTTTAAAAACAGACAAAAAGTTCAAAAAGGCAAAATTTAACACAGTATTTTTCCACATTTATTTAGCTTTATTTTCGTTAAGCACAGTTTGAAATAGCTCATGATTAATAATTTTACAATTCTTCAATTACAAACAAACAGTATCACAACATGCATAAATAATGCTCTCGATACTACTTTAAACATTTTTAAGACAGGTTATGAATTAACTCTGCATTGAGCTAATATTAAAAATAGCTAGAGAGTTACCAAATTCTTAAACTACTGAAAAAGCTGAATTAATTTTAATTTTAGTAATTTGATTATTAATCTGTACAAGTAAAAGAGAACTGCCATTAAAAATGTAAAGTCCCAAGGGTTTTCCAACAAAGAAAAACTTATTGTGAAAGAGTATAAACATATATAAATTAAATCAACTAGCTAATCACATTTTTTAAAAGGTCCATAAGGCATTTGAGAATTCCTTAAATACCTTACATGTTATTATCATAACATTGTCAATTACATCATTGCAAGTTCACATAGTACAACATGGTGCACATGTTGAATATTGCTGTTCTGTAGCTGGTGATATTTGAACTGATTTATAAAAACTTGTAAGTGCTAATCTATGTGGGTACTTAGCAAGCTATTTAAAGCAGTGCAGAAAAACCGTAAATCTCATTTTGAACGCCTATACCCCCTTTCAAATTCCTTTCTCCACCTCCAGGAATAAAATAGAATTTGGACATTCATTTCAATAAATTATTTCAAGTAATTAATAGAAGAAGAACACAAGGAAAGTACATCTGGGTCTCAGCCTAGAAAGACAATTTCCACTGTCTACCTGCCTAACATAAGACTCTTAAATACTCAGCTGTACTACCTGCTCTCAAAAGTGTTTCTCTCTTCACAGCCTCTTCTGTGGACAAAATAGCACTTTTAACACACTAAAATGTAATCACTCGTTTTGTCTGACCCTTGTATTAGCGACTGAAGGCAGACTGTCCTTTTTCATGCTGTTTTTCCTGTTCCTGGCAGTGTCTGGTACACATTAAATGCTCAGCAAATGTTTGCTGAATGAATAAATGAATGAACTAAACAATATTGATTCCAGATATTGTAACTAAATATTGTAATTAGCATTTTATTACTTAAAACTATGTTTAATATCAAGCCAAAAAATCAGCAAGAAAACTAGCCATCTAAACCTATTTCCAACATCAATACTTTAATCCTCATGTTCACTTTATTCATGTACATAGTACTAATATACACTGGCACAATGTAGGATTAGCTTCTAGTACCTACTCTTCATTCACATTCACTATTGCTAGTGTCCATTAGCAACAAAAGACAATTCTTAAAGAAATATGTCTCATAAAATAATATACCAATAATATTAACATTGTGTTATTAAAATAAATTCTCTTATCCAAGACTAGCTATCTCTGTTTTCAAACCCGGACCTTTTCACAATAAAAGCTAGATCTCATCAGTTTTTAATTCTAATTTTCCTTTGGTACAATAAACAAGGCATAAAGCAACAGTTTCTGCCAATTTTAATACATTAATACACATTTTATGTTTCTTGCCCATTTATGTTGTTATAGGTAAAATTCCATTACAGCGAATTCTCTTGGGTAGCCAGATTGCTTGTTATTGTCAATTCACTGTTAGAAATTATTATATACATATTATATAGCTTTCAGGACCAATTTATTACAAAGATGCTAGGCTTTAAGAAGTGAAAACACCATCTGAAATCTGAATAACAAGTTACACAATTCCTTCCACCAACAAGACAAGGGATCACTGTGTAATATGGTACTATTTATTTTGATATTTTATGTGCAAAATTATAGAACTGTCAAGAAATAGTTAATTTCTCTTTCTCTTTCACAATATAAAGGCTCCAACAATGTACTTTCTATACCAGTTAATTTTTCATACTAAATCACTATTATAATGGACAATATACTGACAAAATGAAAGTATTTGAACTCTGTTTAATACAGAGCCCTTCTTGATTGACAGAATTTGTTTTAATGGGATTTTGTCTATAGTTATCTTATACCTTAGACAAGTAACCATTAAAACAAAGAAGTAAATGACAGAGTAGTCTTGTAACTATATCACAGATCTCAGGAAAAAAGACAATCAGAAAAGATTTAAGGCTATCCAGTAACAGCCTCTCACAAACCCGACAAACCTTACATTGTAATTTGACTTAAAAGAGACCATCATATTAGTTTATGTTGAGCCAAGATTAAGACAATCTTCCACTGTTGACATTTTCATGTTCTTAGTTTTTCAATCAAATAATCGGCCTGTAATTTTAAAAATATAACATTTTTTATTCCAGTTATCAGAGCCTGTATGAAATAATTCTACTGGCATCCCCATTATAATAAACGACAGCAGAAGAGCTGAATACTATATATTCTGTTCCTAAAAATATCTTACAAAAAAACTAAATGTAATAGTTTTATAAACTATAGTAAAGGTGTTCTATATTGTATATAGAAATATTTTTATCCACATAGCATATTCGTTAAAAAGTCTCAATAAAAAAAGGAAGATAAATACTAAAGTTTTAAAATGTAAACTAGACATGGAGGAACCTTAAATGAATATTACTACGTGAAAAAAGCCAATCTGAAAAGGGTACATACTGTATGATTCCAACTATATGACATTCTGGAAAAGGCAAACTGTGAAGACATTAAAAACATTAGAGGTTACCAGGGATTAAGGGCAAAGGACAGATGAATAGGCAGAACAGAGGATTTTTAGGGCAGTGAAACTATTCTGTATGATATTTTGATGGACACATGTCATTATACATTTTCCAAATCCACAGAATGTACACCACCAAGAGTGAACCCTAATATAAACTATGGACTTTGGGTTATAATGATGTGTCAATGGATGTGTCAATGTCAGTTTCATGGGTTATAACAAATGTATCACTGTGATGTAGGATGTTAATAGTGGGAAGACTGTGAGCGCGTAGGGGTGGAGGTATATGGGAACTCTGTACTTTCCATTTGGTTTTGCTCTGAACCTAAAACTGCCCTGAAAATAAAATCTATTAAAAAAATTAAAAGTAAACTAAAGTTTTCTAGTTGTATCATTTCAGATAATTTTCTCAATCATCTTATATATTTGAAACATATCAGAGATTTCGAAATAAACTTTAATATCTTTATCTTGATTTTTTTCCAAATCTCAGTATTTACTGACAGATTTAAGAAGAGTTCAGATTCCCAGGATAAACTGTTAGCAGACCTTATAACATTCTTCATTCATTTTTTTCCAACTAAAAAATCATGTAAGGAAATACAGTTAAAAACATCCAAAAATGTATTGTTTTGTGTTGTTTTTAGATTTTTTATTGCAGTAAAATACACATAATAAAATTTAATATCTTCACCATTTTTTCATGTAAATTGTTTAGTAGTAGTAAAGACATTCACACTTGTTGTGCAACCATCACTACCATCCATCTCCAAAACACTTCTCATCTTGCAAAACAGAAAACTCTACATCCATTGAACAAGAACTCCCCATTCCCACCACCTAGCTCTAGGCAACCCCCATTCTACTTTCTGTCTCTATGAGTTTGACTACTCTAGGTACCTCATATAAGTGGAATCATATCCTGTTTGGCTTATTTCCCTAAGCATAAAGGTTCATCCATGTTCTAGCGTGGGTCAGAATTCCTTTCCTTTTTTAAAAAATTTATTTTTCAATTACAGTTGACATACAATATTATATTAGTTTCATGTGTACAACACAGTAATTAGACATTTATATACCTTATGAAGTATTCACCCCCAATAAATTTAGTACCCACCTGGCACCATACATAGTTATTACAATATTATTGACTATAATATATACTCCCATACTCCACTTTATGTCCCTGTGACTATTTTACAAAACCACATTTTTAATTTTCTTTATTATAAAAGAAATGGATCACATGGATCACATAGATCCAGTACAAATAAGAAAAATAATCCCTTTTTTTCCCACTGATATTTTAAAGAGACCAACTGTCCTGAAGAATCTCCCACTTTATTTCAAATACACACACACCACACATACACACGCATTTCTTAAATATATTTTTAATTAAATAAAATATCTAGACAAATTGAAGGGATAATAGTTTCAAATACGAAGTTTCTAGAAATCAGTTGCTTTTTAATTTCTTATATACTATGTCTATAATAATAATATGCATTAACTAATGGTAATTATTTAATTTGCAATTTTATAATCATTCAGCTATAGCAACTACAGGTCACCTTGTCATCATATACACATAAAATAGGGGACTGGTAAATTACTAGTCAAGTACCCTGGAAGGACAGAGTCATTCAATAACTAAGACTTAACTGTCAGACCACAGGCCTATAATCAGCTGAATTCTATTCTACTTATGTCTTAGCAAAGCAAAATTTTGCAATTTTTTAGGCTCAAAGCTTCAACCTCAGATCTGGTAGATAATGCTACTACTGCAGCACTTTTCTAAGGAGTTTAAACTACCAGAAATTCCAAAAACTCAATTTCTACAGTGATGTTGATGATAGAGGCAGCAGATAACACTTACTGAGTACTTAACTATTTGCAAGGTACAGTTTTAAGTACTTTACATGTAAATTATTTTATCAATCCTTTTATCAACCCTAGAGGTAGGCACTATTACCTATATGCAGGTAATAGATAAAGAACTTGGGCCTTAAAAAGTTTAAGTAACTTGCACATGGTCTCTCAAGTAACTAATGAAGCCAGTATTTGAATCCAGATTTGATTCTGAATTCTGAACAATTAATGCCAATTTTCTTCTATATCCGATCTTCTGCTTGTAATGGTGAGACTTAGCCATAACTTCTCTCTCTACAGATCTGATAAGCTGGAAAATCCCCCAAATTAAAAATATTAGTTTGGATATGTGCAACCAATATGTTAAAACACATGTTCAAGCCTGTGAGAGCTATCCCTAAGAAAAGAAAAACTACAACCAAAAGGACAAATATTTTAAATACTTTTGTATGTTGCTAATATAATAACAACACTTACTGTGATAAACCAATAGGAATTCATTCTATAAACCAATTTTGAAAAAAAGCCAAGCTGATCTACTGGTGCCAGAACGTGAAGGTGCAAGTGGGAAATGGAACAGAATGGTGGCACATGGAAACCCATTCTAAAAGAGAAAGGTAAGAGATAATTGACAGATCAGTTCTACAAGTTTAAAGCAATTTTTCATGATAAAACACATAAATATTAAAGAGATCCAAAATAGGCTACCTAAAGTAAACAGATTGCCACTCAAACATCTCTTTTACTCTTTATACACTTTTGAGTATTCACACAGTTGTCATGTGTTAGTTCACAGTAACATAAACTCTTCATCAGGGAAGACCTTAATAGCTCAGTACAATCTTCATGAATTCTGAGTTGGCATTCTGTCTTATCATTTCTGTCCTTATCATATTAAGCTTTAATTCTCCTAAGATATGCCTCTGCAATCAATCTTTTAAAAAAATTACAGGGCACTCAAGCACAAATAGGGTTCCATTATTGCAAGACATAGCCAGTAGATGGCGTGATTTCTCCTTTAGTAAAAGCCAACAGTCACTTCCTCACCAAACAATATTTCAATAGTGAAATGAATTATATCATCATTAAAAAACCTTTATCATCACTAAAGCATCTTGTTTAACAATGAAAATAAGTTAGACTACAGAACTGTACACCTGAAATCTATGTAACTTTACTAACATTTGTCACCCCGATAAACGTTAATTAAAAACAAAATAAACTTTAATTTAAAAAGTTAGATAACTGTGACTAATAAAAATTTTTAAAATATGATTTAAGCTCTTAAAAATCAATTTACAGTTTTTAAAGTCCACTTATTTTGAGTGAAGCAAGGCACATGTGTAACAATAATCAAAGCCTAGAAATATTTGCCTGTTCAAACTAGAAGTGAGTCTCATACGCATGCAAAAAAAAGACAAAGTGAGTGGGAGTGTGGAAGGCACAGAAGTGCTATATTGCAGCAATATAAGACTGAAAATGTAAAGTCATATAAGTCATATAAGCATTGAAAAATTTTCACACTAAGTAGAAAAGGAGACTAGATTTTCCCTCTGTGAAACACGAGTCATAACATAGAGTTCAAATACACGAGTCATATAGCATAGAATTCAAGTAAATTAAAAGCTAGAAGCAACTCGAGGGTTTACTCAACCCTTTTATTTTAAAGATGGGGAAGCCAAGATCCTCAAAGTTTAAGAGACTTCCGAAAGTCAAAGTTAGGCAGTGGTAGAGTAGGATTTAGACTCAGGGCTCTTGACTTCTAATCTAATGTCCGTTCTTCCAACAAGCACTGCTATGACTGGGAAGGAAATGTGCTGCTTTTGGCCAAAGGGTCTCAAATACCATCTGTTCCTTGTCATTGTCACTCATGGATACTGCTTAACAGTTTTCAGAGGATCTTCACACACAGTCTCATTTGAGCCTACACGCAGACAGAGCAGGAATTATCTGAGAGAGGTTAAAAGACTTGTCTAAAGTAACACAGCTGGTACATGCACAGTACACAGCAAATAGCAGGGACAGCATTAGAATTCAGTTGTCTCTGGATTCCAGTTCAGAGATGTTAGAAGTAATCTCTACTATACCTGCCTTGGTACTGCGTTGGTCCCACAAGGCAAAGTCAGAAGTCTTTTTAAAAGAAAAAACAGTTGCCAAATTGAACATTTTGTGCTTTTGCTCAAACTTAGACAAATGCCAGAGTTCAGTTCAGCAGGCAACCAATTCAAGTTAATTTCATGCTAGAAGTATAACGTATTTTTAAATCACATAAAATATTTCATAAAGAAATTCAATATATACACAATTTTATAGGAATGCATATATTGAGGAAAGTGGACTGGTAATTAATTTACCTACCCATTGCTTAAATATACTTGTCTGTCCAAATTATAAGTGGTGATTATTAGAAGACGTTGAAACATGGGATGAAGAAGTCTTCTTTATTAAATTTATACTACCAATGAAGTATATGCTCACTTTCAGGAAATTTCATTTAAATCATGAAATCTGCCACCTCTGCTTTCATTTTCCATAAGAAAATAACATTTCAGAAAAAACTAATTGTGAATATTGGTTTCTATCTGGAAGTATACATACCTCACATTTTTGAAGTCCGTGAAATTATTCCTTTCAAGAATGGTTTTTCCAGCAGCAACCATGTCCTCAACTATAAAACAGAAAAGAAATTACACTCTAGGAGATTCTAAGTTTACTAAATTGTTACTAATCTTAACTTTTAGATTAACTTTTAAATTGTTACACATTTGATAATGATTTTAACACTAGTTAAAATCATTATCAAATGTGTAAACATTTAAAGACACATTCAATAGCTCTAAGTTACTGAGAAGTTTGCTTATTAACAACTGAAATGAAAGTTCAACCTATCACAAAATATCACACATAGGCTGACTTTCAATAGCTGTTGAGGGGTATTATCAAGAGACTATTTAGGATATCTGATCCTACTGAGATCTAATTGTAATCATAAGGAGATTTCTTTGAATTAAAAGACACAGGAAAATGCTGGTTGCCTTTGAGCCCCAAATAGGGTTATGATAGCCCTTTGTGTCAGCCTAGCCTTGACTAGCTAAATGTTTTTATAATTGTTTTGGCTTCCAAAGTCGATGTGCCTGAGCATTTTTATTGTCTCACTGCTTTATAGCCTTCAGATGGGAATATGTTCCCCACTGGAAAAATTTTGGTAACCTGGCATCTTCAAAGCACAATGCCAAACTTTAGACCTCTTTTGTTTCTGAATATTGTAATCAAGTGTTGAAGGGGGAAGAAGTGAGAACGTCTAGAGGAGAGTTGTTACAGTGAGGCTTATAACACTGTCGCTAATGTTTACGTCTCTAAGCCAGCCTTGAGCCGGGGAGGCTGCCGAAATTCCACAATGAGACCAGTACCATACTGTCAAAAAAAGCTCAAGTTACTTCAAGCCAGGCTGTATCTCGCTTGTTTTCTTTTAAGATACTCCCAAGATCTCCAAAATGTGGGTAAATATAAAAGGCTGTTTTACCTTTTAATTTCTTTAAAAGACATATATGACTGTTTAAAGCAATAATTTTAACAGTAGTATGGGATTATAAAGTATATAGATGAACTATATATGACAATAATAGCGAAGTATTGTAAAGTTTCTCATATTTTACATAAATTGATACAATATTAACTCTAAATAGGCTGTGATAATTACAAGACATGTGTTTTAATTTCTCTAGAGCAACCACTTGAAAAAATATGAAGGGGAATACCTAAAAAGACAAGAGATAAAGTGGAATACTAAAAAAATAGATTTGATCAACCATAAGAAGACAGGAAAGAAGAAACAGGGCAACAAAAAACAAATGGGACAAATAGAAAACAAATGGCAAGATGGTAGACCTAAATCCAACTTGTTAACAGTTACATTAAATGTTTATGAACTAAATACTACAATTAAAAAACTGATTTTCACACTACATTAAAAAAAAAAGCAAGACCCAACTATATTGCCATCTTCAAGTCTTTAAATATAAATATTCAATTTGTTTGAAAGCACAGAAAAAGATACCCAGTGCAAACAATAAGTAATAAGAAAGTTGGAGTAGCTAAACTGATATCATACAAAACGGACTCAAGAAGTATTTCTACAAATACACAGGGATACTTTATAGTGATAAAAAGGATCAATTCATTGAGAAGAGATGACAATCATAATTATGTGCTCACTTAAAATCAGATCCAACAGCCAAGCAGCCTGAGAGTCAATCCTTCCCATTGATGTGCCAACAGCGATCAAGGCTCACACGACACACACAACCCATACAAGGACATACCTGGAGCATCCAGCTTAGGTGAAGAGGGAGACTCCTCCACGGTGCCCCACAGGACACCTACTATAGAAGCCAACTCTATCAAGACCTGGAGACGCTGATCTAGCTAACATACTCAAACACAGGGAAGCAGTCAAAATGAGGACATAAAGAAACATGTCCCAGATGAAAGAACAGAACAAAACTCCAGAAAAAGCCAGATGATGAACTCAGTGAGAACTTAAACAAAGAGATAGAAACATAAAAATGGAGAGAGAAAACATAAAAAAAGAACCAGTCATAAATGAAGAATACAATAACTGAAATAAAGAATGCTTTAGAGGGAATCAACAGTAGATTAGATGACGCAGAGGATCGTATTAGCAATTTGGAAGACAAGGTAGCAGAAAACACCCAATCAGAACAGCAAAAAAAAAAAAAAAAATGAGGACAGGGATCAGATAAAGGCAAGGAAAAGGATATTTCATGCAAATGAAAACAAAAAACAAGTTGGGGTAGCAATACTTATATCAGACAAAATAGACTTTAAAACAAAGCCTATAATAAGAGACAAAGAAGGACCCAGCAATTCTACTTCTGGATGTTTATCAGAAAAAAGCCAAAACATTAAGGCAAAAAGACATAATGTTCACCACAGCATTATTTACAATGTCCAGGGTATGGAAGTAACCTAAGTGTCCATTGTTGGACGAACGGCTAAAGAAGAGGTGGTACATGTATATACAATGAAATATTATTAAAAAGATTTTGGATGCTGAAAAAAAAATCAGATCCAAAATACATGGAGCAAAACCCATTATCTCTTTTCTATTTCATTGATATCTACTCTCCATTATTACCTTCCTTATACTTATTTTGGTATTATTTTGGTCTGATTTGTTTGCCTCTTTCTAGCACTTGAAAGTGGAAATTTACATCATTCATTTTAAACCTCCTTTTCTCATATAAGCATTTAAAGCTATAAATTTCCCTCAAGGCATTCACTGCTTTAGCTACATACTACAAATTTTGATATGCTGTATTTTTAAAACGAATCAATCCAAAATATTGACTTCTGTGACATTTTTACTGAGAAGTTACTTAAAAGTGTGTTAATTTAAAAATATTTAGTGCTATTAAAGATTTTACTGTTTTTCTAATTTAATTCCACTGTCAGAGAACATATTTTATAAGATTTTGATTATTTGAAATGTATTTAGATATATTTTATTATATTGGTGAGCATGTACTCTTAACAAAATGTGTATTCTATAATTAGGTGGAGGTCTATAAATGTTAATTATAGTCACAGTGCTTGATAGTGTTATTGAGCTCTTCCATATGCTTATTATTTTTCCAACTTTATAGACTGTATAAAATATTAATTGCAAGAACTTTAAAAATTGTATTATGAAAATATTCAAATGTACACAAAATCAGAAAGAACAGTATAATAAAATCCCAAAAACCTACCACGCTGCTTCAAAATTAGTAACGTTTGGTTTGCAAAAGTTATAAAAACGTTTAATAAGAAGAAAAACTAGAAAAAGGAAAACAAGCATGAACACATTTCTCCCTCCTTAAGAAAAACAGTTTAAAAGGAAATACAAAGTATATCAGTACTTAAGGCTATGGTGTGGTTTTTGCCAGTTACTAAATATTGCAGGTATTTTGGCCTCCATCTGTTGGAATGGGTGTAAAATGTACTGATAGAACTTCGATGACTAAGGAACTTTGCAATAGCTAGAAAAAAACAGTTTAAAAACTAGTAATACTGTAGTCTAAACACTAATGAACTACATCAAGATTTTTCCATCAAAGAGATTTCTTATTCACCTTCAAAAAATGTGGCCCAATTTATCCATCTTGCCAGCTACCTTAAAGTATTGACCAAACTAATCTCAGACCCTGGTAACAAAGGCAGCAGATTTGAAGTGAACTTAGATATATCTTAGTAAAGATATATCTGAGAGCTGACAAGTCAGAAATCATGAGTAAGAAAATACAAACAATCCTGTAAAGAGATAAAATTCAGAATCTTTCCAGATGCTAAAAGTCCACCACTAAAATCTCATAATTAAACTTTGGTGTTAGTTCATCTACACAGGAAACTACAAGGCAGGTACCAATATGGTCTTACTCTTTGGCAATATGAGCTCATATACTATGTCATAATTTATTTGTATATAATTTTTCATAGCACCTTTCATTTTCAGAGTCAAGAGAGCCACATTTAAAAAATATAAAGAGGCATTATCTTTTAGAGATTTTAAACATGAAACAAATCACGAGAAGGCAGCGTTCTTTGGGAAAGACAATAATGCTGGGAAAAACAGAAGGCTGCAGGAAAAGAGGAAGACAAAATATGAGATGGAGTGACTCCACAAAAGCAGCCAGAGGTGTGAGTCTACAGGAGCTGAACAGGGCTGTGAGGAAAGGACACTGTGGACGTCACTCATTCACAGAGCTGCCAGGAGTCTGAGCCAACTCAACAGCATTTGACAACAACAACATGATACCTGAGATTTGCTTCAAATTCACTGTGGGAGATGGTTAATAGATGAAAAAAGATTGCCCATGAGTTAATAAATGCTGAGGCTGGGTGATGAAAACATGGAGATTATACTATTTCCTTTATTTTTATATATACTTGAAATTTTTTGTAATGAAAGTTTCAAAAAGTCAGAATGCTCCTTTTCCTATTATCTGGCTAGACTTGCTCTTTTAAACGTCACACCATCACTGATGCCAATTCAACATAACCATGGAGAATACTGCCATCAATTTACCCAGTTTTATTTGATCTTTCTTTAGATCTCTGCAGTTTCCAAGATGCTTCTTTGGCACCACAAGATAATGATGAGGTGCTGCTGGTTTGATATCTTTGAAGCAAACTAAGTCTTCATTCTAAAGGGAAAAAACATACCATTTGTTAGTGAATTTTTTAAAAGAATTACCTAATGTTGTTCTGGTATGTCTTTAAAGATCATAAATCTCAGTCTGATGAAAATGGTACTCACGTCACAATTAAGCCCCCATTGAGGAATTTTGTGACTATGCATTAAATGCATAAAGACAAACTAGCTTCATTCATGAGATGCTTATTTCTTCCAGGGAAAAAAAAAGACTTACATAAAGTCAATTTCAGGAAACCAATTAGGAATAAAGTTCATTAAAACTTCATTACCAACAATCCCAGGGTTTTCTTTTATTTCACCATATATTTCTCCATCTCTACCCTAAGGATTTTTCACTCTTAATACGTACATTTAAAGTTGGACTACAGAATCACAGCAAGATTGATAAATTCTTTTTACATTTAATTTCTTTCCAAAGCAGCATGTGCCTCGATTATAACAAGAACATCATCTAGCATCTACATATCCAGGAGTTACATTTTAAACATTTTTTACAGCAATTATACACAAATACTCACTTTACCTCTCTCACCTAATTTTATATTTAGTTAAATAAAGATGGAATGAAGAGACGGAGCTGGTTCCCTGAGTCCATGGATCAGTTCAGCAGAGGCCTCCTTTATAGAGACAACCGATGTACTTACTCTTTATCCCTGTCAGCTGCTTCCTGTCTCCACTTTCTTCCCCTATTCAACAAAACATTTCATGGACTATCACTTTTGGCCAATCTCTAGCCATAAATTCCTACCTTTGTCCCACTGCACCCACATGGCCAGACCCCAACCCTGGGTGGACAAAACTGCCCACCTTATTTGAAACTAGATTTAGCTGCTGCTGGAAGGATTTTAAAAAATCACACAGCTGAGCAGACATAAAACTGAATGTCCTCAACTGCAACCGACCCTCCTCACTATACAGCAAGCCTTTGGGTTCCCTGATCCTCTCCTGGCCTCGAGAGAAGCTTCTTCAAGCTTTTTACTTCTAAATAACCATGTAATTTGCTCCTTCACTTCCTTCGAGCCTTCACTCAAATGCTACCTTTTTAGCGCAACGTTTCCTGAAGAAAATTTTAAAATTGCACCCCCTTCCTCTTTTATTTTTTACCACCTAATAAAATATGTATTTTATTTAATATTTTGCTTATTGTTTATTTCCTGTGACTTGAATGTAACCTCCAAGAGGACAGGGATTTTTGCACGTTTTGTTCAATGCTGTAACCCAACGCCTCCAACAGTACCTGGCACAGAGAAGGCACTCATTCAAATATTGAGTGATGAATGAGATTCCTCTTTCCCACGGACTAAGCTCTTCATCCCTGGGCCATTCTAAAACGCTCTCCATTGCATCTTCCCATGAAGATTTAAACACACCAACGTCTTCACTGTTTCAAAAAGCTTTCTCTTAACCCCCAACTCCTCCTGCAATTACCACTCCCTTTGCCTCCTCCCCAAGACCATTAAACGTTCTTCAAAAGTTGTCTATATTTGCTGTCTTCAATTTTTCATCCCCCAGGTTCTTCTCAGTCAACTACAATCTGCCTTCTGCCTCACCACTGTACTGCGATTGCTCTCTGAGAGGTGAATGAACATCATTTGGGGGACAAAACCAGTTCTGATCTAACTTGGCCTCTCCACAAGCATGCAGGAGGGTCAGCTAACCCAGATGTGATTAGGTAAGGCTGATATAGCTGCTGATATTGCTGACAATTCCTTTCTTCTTGACATATTTCCTTTTTGTAGCTTTCCGAGTTTTCCTTTCATTTCTTGGACTGTTCCTTCTCTGTCCTCCTCCTCTTCCTCTCCCTTATGACTGATAGTGTTCTTTGAGGGTCTACATAGATCCCTTCCTTCACTTCTTACTCTACATGTAATTCCTAGGTGATCTCATTAATTCCCCTCTTTTCAATTTCCATCTATAAGATGACACTTCCTGTAATCTGGGCTAGAGATCCAGATCTCTCCAGAGTGCCAGACTATCTAACCATTTACTGGACGTCTCTACTTACCGTGTTTCCCCGAAAATAAGACCTAGCCAGATAATCAGCTCTACTGCGTCTTTTGGAACAAAAATTAATATAAGACACGGTCTTATTTGATTATAAGAACAGGTCTTATATAACATGATTAATATAATGTAACATAATATAATATAATATAATATAATATAATATAATATAATATAATATAATACTGAGTCTCATTTTACTGTAAGACTGGGTCTATAATATAATACCGGGTCTTTTATTAATTTTTGCTCCAAAAGATGCATTAAAGTTGATTATCCGGCTAGGTCTTATTTTCGGGGAAACACAGTAGATGCGTTTTTAAATATCTGGACAAAGTCTTAGTGCTGTGAAAATGTGCCCATTCCAATTAATAATACTTGTAGGAACTGTACCCTCTAGTGGAAATCAGAGGCTCCTGAGTAATAGTTTGACCTCAGACTTACCCCCGCCCCCCACACCCGGCCCCAGACTATTTTCAATCTAACAAACTTTTCACAATTACTATTACCTATTTTCTACTCGTTTTCGCCTCGATATCAGTATTACAGTATGCAGAATAAAAAATCAGTGTCCAGAAAGGTGGGGGAGGGAACCCCTTTAATAAAAACAGAGGCTATAAATGCTATTTTCTGCCAAATGCATCGGCCCCTGCCGAGACAGGGAGAAGTATTTGGCTTTATCACTACATTCCCTCCGCTTAGAACAAGAACGAGACCTCTGGAGAAACTCGGTCCTAAGAGAAGCACGTCCGCCGTCAGCACTAGGACCTCCAAACTCCCCCAGCCCCATCCACTCGCAGGATCCTCCCTACCCCGATCCACACCGACGAGGCCTCCCACCCCCCACGCCGAGAGAGTCTGCGGCGCGGACAGGACCCCTGCCCAGGTCCGCACCGGAGCTCCCAGCGGCGACCGGGTCCCCACTCGCTGCCCACCTCACAATACAGGAGTTCCGTGCCCGGTTCCTGCTGCCCAGCGATCCTGCAGAACACGCACTTGCTATTGTAGTCCTCGGGCTCCGGTGACTTTGCGGCGACACCAGCGGCTCCCGATGAAGAAATCGTAGGTTCTGCAGTCGCCGCTGCCTCATAGTAGGGATCTGACTTCGTACTACAATACTCCCGCTGCTCTGCCATCCCACCCGCCCCCGCGGCCCAGAGCCTCGGCTTCTCCAGAACAACTGGGCCTGGACGGAACCCGCCTCCTGCACCTTCCCGGTGGACCTCGAGGCGTCGCCCCTCGCCTGGCGCTGGGCGGAGCAGAGTTGGGCGCAAGGCGCTGATCCCAGGCTGGCGCTCGGGGTAGGGCGACCCGGTGTCGGGCCTCAAAGCCAGCGGCCGACCTCAAAGGCGGCGGCCACCAGGGGGAGCGCGAGTACGCAGGAGGGAGTTACCTGGGGGAGCTGCAGATGGCAGCGGCAGTCGCCCCGCCCCCTGCGTCTCCTTCTAGTGACGCAGGACGTCTTCCGCGGCGCAGGAGCACGTCCCGCGTCGTGGTGACATCACCAGCGCGTCCTGGCGTCCGGCAAGTGAAACTGTTGGGTGTTTGTAAGAGTGTATTACGCTGTCACAAAACAAAACAAAACAGAAAAAACCAAAAAAGGTTTTTAAAAATTCGTAGATTTTTAAGAGAATGAATAAAATTTCTAAAGCTTTCTTTTAGCATTGACCATGTTTGATGCTTTGTGTATGCATTTGCAGCCCGATAATTGTAGATCCTCTAGCTCAAAATGTTCAAAACATCCGTTTCCTTTTTAGTTGTTAACGGTACCAACTAGATCAAAAAAGGGGCCCGGGTCTCACATTCCTCATACACAGGTAAATGTGGAGTCTTGTGCTTTATAGTCTGATACATCACAGAAATTCACTACCAGTGCCTAATAATGCCGCACCTGGACCGCTGCAATAACCTGTTGGCAGGTTATTGCAGACAAGCTAACAAGTTTCCTTCCTTGATTCTCCTGTCACTCAAACCCTTCAGTAACTATCGCATTCCCCTCTCCAACACAAAAAAGTACCAATTCCTTAACTTGGCATTCAAGGTGGATCCTAATTTGACCAACTTTTCATTTTATAATACTTAGCTTTCGCTGAACACCTAAACTATAGAGTTCCATGCATTTCTCTAATCGTCAAAACAAGCAAATAATCCTGACAACAGAGATAAAGAAACAAACTCAGACTTGCCCAATACCACAAAACTAATTACTGATAGTGACAGAATTCAGGTAAAGATGATCTAACTCCAGGACCCCCCAGCCTTTCTGAACACGGAACTCCTTTTTCAACACTAAAATTTTTCTTAGACTAGCTCATTATAGTAATTGTACCCTTGAGTTTTGTTGGTTTAGTCCGATTATGAATTCAGTAATGTTGTTGAATGAATTTATATCGTATTGATCAAAAACATATATTTAAAAATAGTTGTACATGTGTATTTGAAACATTTTTAATTCCTTTTCCATTTTGCCAATGGTTTGGGGAACCACAGTAATGGCCGCTCAGAAGCTCAAGACAGGGTTCAGAATCGGTAAATTATTTTGCTCAATGTAAGTATCCTCTATTGCCATGTCTTCTTATGTGCTTTTATCCTTGCTGTTCCCTCTGTTTGAAATATCCTTGTTCCCATCTCTATACATCCAAATTCCACCTTCCAAAGCACTCCTTAAATGCCAAATCTTTCATTAAGTTTTATTTAATTAACCAAACAGAAATAAGCACTTCCTCTAGTGAATTCACACAGTTTAATACTTCTCTTGTAGAATTTATCACTTTGTATTACATACTATGTATGTGCATATTTTCCTACTAGAGATTATGTTCCTTGATAAAAAAAAGGATGTCTTTTAATCTCCCTTAGTGCCTAGTACAACAGTGCTTTGCATATAGATAGACACTTAACAATTGTCTAATGAACAAAAGAATGATTAGCAATAAAGTTGCTGCATAGGCGTGATCAGTTTGCACACTGTACAAGAGTACCGCAAATATGAATGTGCTAATTGACATCATAGACAAATACGAACTTATATAAAAGCACAGGCAGGCCTGGAGATTCCCGGCCTCCTGGCCAAGTTCTAGAGCAGTGGTGAGCTGACTCCTACAAAAACCCACATTGGGTGCATATCATCACACACCCATACTTAGAAAACCATTCACCTACATACTGGTATACACACCTGCACAAGTTACACCTGTTCTGACTACATTCCTAGTGTAACCTGTGATTGCTTCTCTCAGCTACCTGGCACTTGCAAAGATTTGCTTCCCGTTCCCCTACTGTGAACTTGATATAATTTCCTACTATGGAAATGGGAGGAGCAACACAAAGTATTTGAAAATTATATGGAGTGTGTATTTAGTGTGGGAGAAGGCAAAAGTATGCACAGACACAGCTGCTACCAGTGGTGCTCTGGATAGCTCCCCTGGGAAACAGTCATTCAGGTTGTATGACAATAACGTAGCTTTACATTTTACATGAAAAATGGGGTTCTGTTTTCTAATTTCATAACAGCACCATATGGACTAACAGCAGCCCTGCTTCAGAGCAGGCTCTAGAGTCAGACAACTCTACAACATACCATCTGTGAAGACTTAGGCTAAGTTATTTTTCTTTCTGTGCTGAGGCTTTCTGTTTCTTCATCTATAAAATGAGGGTAATAATAATGCTTAATGCAAACATTATTGTGAGAACTAAAGCCTGGAAGCCTGGCACAAAGCTCTCAATAAATGTTAACAATTATTACCAATAGGTAGTGATAGTATGTAAAGCAATATAAGTGATCAGATGGTTCACTTTTATTTAAATACAGAAGCTTTAATGCTTTTAAGACAGACTGAGTTATGCTTTTGTAATGTCATTTACCCAGTTTGCTGCTAACTAGAATAAGCTTGAAGCAATGAATGATCTGGTTATGGCTTTAGAAATAATGTTTTCAATTTTAGAGGTCAAGCTTTTTATTTGCTAGTATTTACTACACAGTCGCTGACTACGAATAACTTATAAACTTGATTAATGGGTAATTTGCCCGTCATTCTCATTTCTTTAGCTATTTTTTTTTTTTTTTGGTTAAAAACACGACTGGAAAAAACCATGAATGTGTTGTATGATCCTTGCATCAGGATATCATCTTATTTGAAAATAATGTAGGATACGGATGTAAATCACATTACTATTATCAGGAGCAAACATTTGTTAAGAGCCACCTTTGCGTATTATACCGTAATTAAAACAAGGCTTCATTTGTCCTTGCTTTTCCCATCACTTACTTATCCATTTCTCTGCTCTCCTTTTCAACCAGACTCCCCTCTCCAAATTATCTGTACTCTCCCAATCCCTCCCCATTCCCTCTCCTCTCACACAGTCTCCTATCAGGCTTTCATTGCCACCATTCCTTCCAAAGTATTCTGTTAAGGTGACCAATGACCTCAGTGTCGCCGAATCTAATGGTCACTTCTCAGTGCTCATCTTTTCAGTAACAAATGATCATTCTCTTCCCCTTGATAAACTTTTCTTCTGGTATCCAGGATACTATACTTTCTTGGCTTTCCTCTTACTTGATTGGCTGCTCCTTCTCAATCTCTTGGCTGCTTCCTTTTTTTCTTTCAAACCTCTCTTATCACAAATGAGCTTTCGTCTAAGTTTTCACCTCTCTCTCTCTCTCTCTCTCTCTCTCTCTCTCTCTCTCTCTCTCTCTCTCTTTCTCTCTCTCTCTCTCTCTCACACACACACACACACACACACACACACACAAACACACACAAGCTGTGCATATTTGATGTATACAACTTGATGAACCTCTTCTCTTTAGCTACACTTACTCTCCTGGAGATCTCACACAGTCTGTGGCTTTAAAATCCATACACAGGCATACCCCATTCTATTGAACTTCACTTTATTGTGCTTCACAGATACTGTGTTTTTTACAAATTGAAGGTAAGATCCTCCAGTAGCAAAGAGATTACAATTCCCTAAAGGCTCAGTTGATGGTTAGCATTTTTTAGCAATAATGTATTTTTAAATTAAGGTATGTACATTGTATTTTTAGACATAATGCTGCTGCACACTCAATAGGCTGCAACATAGTATAAACATAAGCTTTATATTCACTGGGAAATCAAAATAGTTGTGACTCACTTTATTGCAATATTCACTTTATTGTGGTGGTCTCAAACCAAACCCACAATATCTCCAAGATATGCCTGTATATGCCAATGACTCCCACTCTTGGGGAGTCACTGGTTAATAACATTATATAGGTTTCCAATGTACCATTTTATAATACATTATCTGTATATTGCATTGTGTTTACCACCCAAAGTCAAATCTCCTTCCGTCACCATATATTTGAGGAATTCTTTAAAGTACATCTGGAATCTATATCAATCTTGACAGAGTCACCATCACCTCTCATATGTATTATTCCATAACCTAACTGGTCTTCCTACTGACAACCTTTCTCCTGCTCCCATTATTGTTTCATCTCAACATGGCAGCCAGAGTGATCCTTTTAAAATGTAAGTCAAATCATGTCCCTCCTCTGCTCAGTATCTTCCAATGGTTCCTTATCCCATTGGAAGTAAAAGGTAAAGTGCTTACCTATGAGGACCCATAAATCTCTACATTATATGCCACCTGCCCACCTCCATACATTCCTACATTAGCTACCACCAATATTTCCATCACTTTCTCTGCTCCGGCACATGGGACTCAGTGTTACTTGTGCCTACCAGCATGGTCCAAATGTGGGCCTCTACAACGGGCTGTCCCTCTGCCTGGAGCACTGTTTCTACTTCTAGTCATGCAGATCACATCCATCACCTCCGTCAGGTCTTTGCTCAAATGTTCTTCCCCAATGTGGTCAACTCTGACCACCCTGGCCATCTACCTGCTCACTCTCACCTCCAGCACTCCCTTCCCCTTACTTTGTTCTATTATCTCCGGTGCATCCACTACCTTCTAGATATTTAAATTTAAATATTTCATGTTGTATAGTAATCTTATTATGTATAACTATTTAAATACTGCATGTTTAACTTACTATGATAATGTTTTATTGTCTGTTTCATCCTCTCTGAATGTAATCTTAACAGGAATCCTTATCATTTTTGTCTGGTTTTAGTTCACTGAAGTATCTTCAGTGCCTCTATGTAGAGTGTGAGATACAGACGGTAATCAAGGACAGCTCAAAGTTCTTAGTCCAAAAACTGGCAGGTTGAAGCTGATTTTTACTAAGATGGGGAACTTCAGAAGAGCAGGTTTGGCAGCAGGGAAGACCAGACATTCAATTCGGGGTGTATTAATTTGAGATGCTATATCTGTCTGTTTAGACTAAGCTTTTTGTAGTATACAACTCCAAAAATCTTACTGTCTTACAACACAAGGTTGATTTCTTGCTCACATGTGTCCGTGACAGGTGAGCTGTGGCTGTGCAGCGTTCTTTTCATGACCCAGACTGAAAGAACAGGGATGTTTCAGAACAGAAGGAAGAATGAGCACAGTGGAGCCACATAATGGCTTCTCAGAACTGGCACGTGTCACTTCAACTCACATATCATTGATTAAATCATTGGTCCATCCTGACATCAGTGAAACAGTCCAAATCCTAGACTGGAAAAGGCAAAAAATATTTTGAACGTTAACACAATCTACTAGAGATGCCTATTTGACATCAAAGTGGCAATGTCATTAGTTGTTGGATATACAAACCTAAAATTCAAGAGAGACATCCAGGCTGGAGATACAAATTTTAGAATCTTTAGCATGTACTATTTACATTCATGAAATTAGAAGAGTTCACCAAAGGAGTAAGTATAGATACAAAAGAGAAAAATTCCAAGGATTGAACTTGGGGCACTCTAGCATCTGGAAATCAGAGAAATGGGAAATGATAAAACATGACTGAGAAAAAGAGGCCTGTGAGAACCAGGAGGAGAACCAGGAGAAGGGCATGTTCTGGAGGTAAAGCAAAGATTGTTTGAAATACAAGGAAGTGATCACTTCTGTCAAGGCTGCTGATAGGATGAGCAGAGGAGGACTGGGAATTGAGTGGAGGACAGTGGGAAAGCTGATCAAACATTGTAGTGCTGGGGTTGGGGAGGAAGCCTGATTCTAGTGGGTTTAAGAGAGAATGGCAGTAAATGAATTAAAGGCAACAAGTGTGAACAATCCAGATTATTCACAGGAAAAAGAAGGCATATACACAAATATCAGAGACCATCAGTTATACTGGGAAAGATCAGGAGAAGCAGAGAATGTCTGAGCATAGAGAATGACTATTGCCAACTCAAAGTAAATACATATCATTCAAGTTTATCTACTCAGGTGCCTGTTCCTTGCAATCTGAGCAAGCTGCACTAACCCACCATCCTTTTCCCACGAGTTAACTCCACCTTTATCACATTTTAAATTCCCTTTCCTTTGTATCTTTTCTCTAAATTAAAGTTGGAGTGCCCCAGGGCTTACTACTCCCTGCTCTTCTCTCTCTACATTTACTCCCTTGATCTCATGCAGTTTCAAAGCTCTAAATAGTATACGCCCATGGTTCCCACAATTCTAATTCTATTCAGACTTTTCTCCAAATCAAAATCCAATTGTATGCGTATTTCCACTCAGATGTCCCATAGATGAAACTGCTCGTGTCCCTACTTACAATACTGTGTTATTCAGACTTCTGATCATGGTTAATGGCAACCTAATCTTTCCAGCTCTAAATCCTGTCACTTATCTGCTCAAATTTTCCATTCCCATCAGCAGAATGATAAAGAAAGTTCCCAATGTTATCCCATTAGTCAGTGACAGAGCTGAGACGCAAACCCTAGCTGACCTGTGCTCTTAACCACGGTGCTTTGACACATGCATATATTCAATAGGTTATAAGATGGTATGTCTAGAATAATCCATGTGTATTAAAGTTCCACACGGATTTGTAAAAAAAATGCCTGAAAGGATATATATACCAAATATATTTGCACAGTGATCTCCAGATGGATAAATAATGGTTTGATGTTTTTCGTTTTCTTTTTTGTTTATCTGTATATTTTGCATCTTCAACAAGGAAAATGTATTACATTTAGCACAAGGAAAACATCCTAACAGATTTTATAAATTCAGGATTCCAGGTAAATTTCATTTTTTTTTAATCATTCTCTGTTTCATAAATAATCTCATTCCATTAATGTTTTAGTTGTTCAACCCTAATGTCAGAAGCTTACAGGGCATTTTCAGGCAGATTTCTTGGTACTCCTGGCAGAGATAAACGATAGAGCTTCTACGACCATATGCCTGATACAGTGTAGTGTTTCTTTCCACTTTACCATGAGGATATGGTAAACGTGTTGGTGGGTTTGTCTTAATCTCAGAAAGTATCATCTTGAAAATTGACACCTCTTTTCTACATCCTAAATAGAAATTTCCTGAACATAAATGCAAAGCCCTTCCCTGACTTACACGTATTTAGAAAATAGGAATAACTTTTTGCTATTTCACCAGTGTCCCAAGAACATTAGATTTTTCTGAAGGAGAAGCATGCCTGCATTTCTCCCTCCTTAAGAAAAACAGTGTAAAAGGAAATACATAAGGCTAAAGTGGCTGTTGCCTGCTAGTAAATATTGCATGTATATTTGCCTCTACCGTTCGAATAAGTAAACTGTCTGGCAAAAGAAGAGGAGGGAGAAGTCCTTGTGTTTGGAAAGAAGCGAAATTTCCAGTTTCGGATTATTAAACTGCCTACTTAGAGCTCTCTTTGAACAAATATTGGCAAGTGGCCCAGTAACCCAACTTGTGGCTGTTTGAACTTTGCTACAGGACTTTTAGGGAAGTCGTGATCCGTTGTTCTTAAATGGGAGCTGTTAATCATTTGTAATGAAGCAAATAACAAAAGAAAAAATAAATCCCTTCTCCTTATAAGAATTTTCCCATTCCTGCTATTTCCCTGACAAATTATCTTGTTTACTTGTTACAGAATATAATGCAACATGTCTACTTTTTTTTTTTTCATACTGCTTTCCGAAGAGCCATGTCTTTAAACAAATCACTGAAAGTAATTCCTACTTTTTATCAGGAACAAGGCTATACTTGGACTTTGCATTTCTAATAAAGAATTCAGCATAAACAAAGTTTGATGTGACAAACACCATCGTAGTAATAACTTACCTTTGTCTGGCTTTTACGATATTCAAAGGCACTTTCACATACATAAATTAATTTGATTCTGATGACATCTCAGATAGTAGATATTAATACCCCTATTGTAGAAATGGAGAAAGTGGGACATGGGAAGATGAATCAGCCTACTCAGGATTATTTACGTGGTGGATGACAGACAGGTCCATCTTGCAACCCTTTTAGGAGCACCGGAGGGACTTCCTGTTTCCCCCAAATCAACAGAAAACAGCTGCCGTGTAAATCGGTACATCCCTGTCATCTTGAAGCTAATGTCAATTTTCTTGTCAAATTCACACCTGTATTTCTTCATAGTCTCAAGGCCAATAAATCACATCTATATTATTCATTCTTGTTCTTATTAGTTACCCTCAAAGAAAAAAAAGTTATCTTTACTCATACCCAAACTACACTATGCTTCCTTTCCCCCCAATTTTTTTCCACCCCTGACCTCTTTGAAACTCTTTCCACTGCAAATAGCAGTTTCACTGTAAGCAACCTAATCTCAACCTCTTCACAGAACCCCGTACCTTCACCTTCTTGCCTTAACTGAAACCTGGCATTCCGCCAAAGATGTCACTTCCCTTAAGCTTTGACAAACAAAACTGCTTTTTTCCCCCACCTTCCAACATGTTAAGAGAGATTTGGAAGTGATGTTGGCATTCTCCTAGCATCTAACTGCCAGTTCCAGGTTATTCCATTCCTACCAGTATGCAACTCCCCACCCTCTGCCCCCTTTTGAGTCTCATGCTATAGCATGAAGCACTCTTACCGTCATGCACCAGTTACTAGGTCACTCCCCCGATTCACAGAAAGCATCAGCACCTGGCCCACAAATGCTCCAAACTCCAGCTGTTATCTCAGACAACAACCTCAGTTTCCCTGATCCACAGCTTCTCAAGAACCTGGATTCCAGTATCCTTTGCCTCTTTAACACAACTTATTCCTGTGGCAAAATCCTAACTTTATGTTTGCCCAGATTCTCTGAAAACCTCAACAATTTCTCTTCACACTCTGCAAGCATTTGGCCCAGCAACTTTCAAACTTTCCTGACTCTTTAATTCCTGACTCTTTCTCTCTTTAATTCTTTCAGTTACCCTCCATGGGCTAGGAAGTCAGATTCCTTCAAGTCGAAGCCCATTTCTACATTTAGTAGTGATTCCACCTTGGACAAGTCATTAATTTTTCAGGGCTTCCATCTCCTCAATCTGGAAATAATAATGATTGTACCCATCTAATGACCATCAGAAGTTATTATGAAGATTGCTTGAGATAATATATGTAAAGTGCTTAGAATAGAACCTAACACACAAGCACTCAATAAACGTTCACTCTTATTACAGCTGAACTTCTTAATGCTGCTTCTATAAAAAAGAAAAACAGAATTACATAACCAAATTAATAAGTGCCAACACATGCCCAAATCTAAAACAACAACAACAACAACAACAACAAACATCCTCCTTTTTCATCCCTCTCCCTAGATATTGCCAATTTATGGAAGACTCTTGATAAAATACCTTTGTAGGGCCCCAGACCCTCAGGTTATTCTCATGTTAACTATTTGTCCTCCCCATCAAAAGTAGATAGGATTAATAGACTAATATAAGTTATTCTTAAGGCAGGAACAGCAAAGATTTCATGTGACCTCTTCCCAGAAGACAGACTAGAAGAAACAGGCAGAAGACATGAACAGACATCTCACAAATGAGAAAACACGAATGACTAAGAAACATATTCAAAGATGCATGTCCTCATTAGTAGTCAGAGAAATGCTAATTAAAACCACAATGAAATAACATTGCACACCTTTGAAACTGGCAAAAACTAGTAACTCTAACTATCAGATAGATGTTGGACAATGTGTTCTGATGTGCAAAGAAATGATACAATCACTTGGTGAAGATAAAACATTGTGGGATAATCTTAAAAGCTAAATAGTCACATATCCCTGATCCAGCAATTCCATCCAGACTCTTTCACATGGGCCTCAGGAGAATGGTCAGAGCAAGACAAAACAAAATGAAAAGCACAAAGCTGCAAGCAACCCTATCCACTGACAGGAGAAAAGATAAATAGCGGTATAGTGATATATTCACTCCATGGAATATTAAAAACACACACAAATGAAATACAGCTTCAATAACAGCATGAAGGAATCTTAGAAACAATGTTGAAGGAAAGAGAGAAAAGCAATGTCTCTAACAGGTAAATGTCTATAGCGTAATAGCATTTTACAGATATTAACCCATTTAATTCTCATAACATCGTTTTGAGGAGGGCATTATTGCTCTGATTTTACAGATGAGGAAACTGAGGTACAGGGAATTTAAGTAACTTGCTAATAAGTGGAGGTGTGAGGATAGAGCTAACATTTACGGCAAGCTCACACAGGACCAGACATGTACTACGTTACCCAGAATATCTATCTTATGAAAGATATTCCTCCTTATAAAATGTCAATCTTAATTTTTTTGACTGAAAAATCTTCCTTCCTAAATCAGTATGTTAGGACTGGAAAATCCAGTTTATCATATGCCTTTGCACTCTTTCAACCCCATCACCTAACTGCAAACTCAGTGGATAGTTTGATCTTCACTTCAACCATCTTCTGAACCGTTTTCTAGATTTCTCTTCTGGAAAAAGAATGCAACTCACTGGCACTGCCCTAAAGCTCTGAGGCCCTGGAACTTCCCTCCAGTCTACATTTCCCAGAATGCCAATAACTAAGAGACCTGAAAATGAAGGAATTCTTATCCCAGAGGCAACCCCACAGCCCCCCACCCCTGCTATCTCCAGAAATCTCTTCCCATGTCATCTTTTACTTACACCCCTCAGGCCCAAAGGGAAGGATCTGAGCAGATAGAGGGAGGATCAGTCCCTTCCTCTATCACAATCGTAAGAATTGTGCGTTTACACTTGAGACTGAGCATTGTATAGGAGGGAGGGAAGGAGAGCCAGGAATGCAAACCCTGTGCTTAGCTGTGGAACATTGCGCAAATCCACTAATCTCTAGGGTTCATTTCCTTCAGTTATGCACTTCAGTTCATTTAAACTTGAGAAGCCTTTATCAAATGTCTCCTAGGTGCTGTGCTGCCTGCCAAGAATTGGGGATATAAGGATGGATAAGACCTGACTAGCCATAGAGGAGCTCCTAGTTATTGAAGAGCTTGCTTTCCACAGTAGAGGACTGGCTCTTGGTGCCTGAGATGGTTAAGCAGAGTGGGTAACCAAGTGGTGAAGATGTTGGAGAGACTGGACAATGTCAGAGTTCTATAGTGGTTAAGAGCTCAGCTCTCGGGTCAGTCCTAACTAAACATATCCTGGCTCTAACTCTCATGTGCTCTGTGACTTCAGGAAGTTACCTAACCTCCTGAAGAATTTGTTTCAACTGTGAAAGAGATAATGATTATACTGTCTTGGTTTTGAGGATCAAATAAGAGAATCCATATAAAAAAGGAGGGTGAAAGTCATGATAAATAAATGTTACCTGTCCTCCTCATCACTATTATTATGTTACTATATCAATTGTTCCTCAGCAAGGCATTGCGACAGAGTTTGGAGATCTCGGCAGAAGTCCATCAACCTTGCTCAGCGCTAGCCTGCTTGCTGGAGGATGGTGAACAAGAAAGATTCTTGAGATGAACAACAAAGGTTCTTGTCCCAAGACCTTTCCTGATGACATTGACATGTGTTAACAGGATTAGAAGCCAGTGCACAGTGAAATTGATCTTGGAGGAATGCTTTTTTGGAAGGTGTTTAAGTGAGGAGTGAAAATCATGCTGAATAGATTTGACTTGATCTAAAAAATTCTGGTCCACAAGTTTAACGGGAATGATTGATAAATATGACTACGAAGAAATTCTAATTAAGAAACTCCTTGTGTATGAAAAATGCATGTATTTTAAAAATATAAAGCAAGCAAATTACATATATGTGACAAGACTAATTTTGTGACTATACGATTGCTTACAAATTCATAAAATAATGAATAACTCAGTAGAAAAATGGACAAAGGAGTTGGACAGAATATTCAGAAAAAAGATACATATATAGCCAACCCAAGTGGAAAGATGTTCAATATCATTCGTGATTAGAAAATTAAAATAAGATACAATTTTTGCAAAGATTAAAAAGATTGACATAACCTGTATTGGTTAGGGTGTGAGGTAACTAACAGTCACACTCATACACAGTTGGTATAAAGTAGTATAACTTTTAAGGAAAAATAATAGTATCTTTTGAAACAAAAAGTACATATACTCTTTGACTCATTGCTAAAAATTATTTCATATACAATTCATATGCAAGACATATACAATTCATAAAGTCATAAACTTCTCTATACAAAGATATTAGCTAAGAATTTTTTGTAATAGCTGAAAAAAGAAGTCCATTAATGAAGAACTGTTCCAACAATGATAGACCCATGCAATGAAGAGTGAATAAGTCTACGTATACCAATACAAATGTTATGTACAGCATATTGTTAAATTAAAAAGGCAAACTGAAGAACAGCATGTATAGTATGCTTCTGTCTATATGAAGAAGATATGAATAAGTGTAAATGCATAGGAATACTCTAAAAGGAAAACACAGGGAACTTTTGTGGTTATTACCTCTGGGAATGTAGGGAGGAAAATGTCCGTCTTTCATTGACTTCCCTTCTATACTGTTTGAAAGCTTTACCATGAACATGTATTACTCTTATAATAAAAAAAGAAACAAAATCTCAGTTAGAAAATACCTAAAGAGCAGATGGGAATCATTTTAACATGTCTGGAAATAGTTTCAAAATTAAATAAGTTTTTGTCTTAGAAGATGAACTTCCCTTTCACGTTATTAGTTGATTCCTCAATTCGAAGGAGGAATTTCTCCATTATTTTATCTAGCACTTAGTAGTCCTTACTTTATGCCAGGTACTATTTTAAGTTCTTTAATCATCACACAATCATGGGATGGCTAACAAGAGAACAAGAATGGGACTTACTTGGTGTAGAGTAAGAGTGGGCCTTTTAACAGCTCTCAAGTTCGACATACCGCTACATAGCATATCTTTGTAGAAATATTCTTATTGTTAATTGGATTCTTCAAAGATGAAAGGGCTGATCTTAGTCAACTGTTAGGTAAAATGTGGCTGATTCATCAGCCGGTGGAAATTGAGGTTAAGCCAAGAAGGACTGCTATGGGGATTGAAGGCTGAACTGATTGGCTGAATTCCAATGTTTTCAAAATTTGTCAAAGTAAGGAGGACTTTTTAGCTGCAGAGACATGAGAAGACATGCCTTATCATCCAAGTTTGTTGAATGTGAATATGCTGCTTGTTTGGCATTTTCCTCAAGGGTATGTTAAGCTAGATCAGGGTTACTTTTTGTAACCTTAAAAGTGGAGTCATTGATGGACCCTTTTGATGGGTGTATAGGACACATGTTGAGGGCTAAGGCAGGAAATCTTGAGACAAAGCCTGGGCACTGGGAGAGATTTTCATTACCTTTTGTTAGCAATGAGGATCAGTAACCCTACAGAGATCCAGGTTTTCAGTGTGGAAAGACTGTCAGGGAACTTAGCTTTCTGGTTGCCTCATTAGCTGACTACTTAAGCAGCGAGACGCATACTATTACTTTAGGTGGTGCCAAGCTGTGTGATGATCCATAATGGCAAAGGCAAATCAAAGAACTTAGAACTAAAGGTTCCTTCCTAGTGAGAGAGTAACAGTCTGAGTTCATTGCTGATGAAATATGATTTGGCTATGCCAAATATTGATCTTGATCTAGAGCTGTGCTGTTCAATATGGCAGCTACTGGCCACGTGGCTAAATTTAAATGAATTAAAATTAAATAAAATTAAAAATTCAGCTCCTCAATCACCCAGGTCACGTTTCAAGTGTTCAACACTAGTACGGTAGCTAGCTGCTACTATGGAGTGCAAATTCTGGAATATTTCCATCATCATAGAATGTTCTATTGAGCAGCATTAATCTGGCAGATAAATAGGTCGCCAAAGATATTCTATCAGGAAACACCATTTTTGATGGTTTCATTGACCATGCCAAGGAGGTCCTATCTAGTTTTTATTTTGAACCACTAGAGATTTGAAATTGAAGGAAAGACCTTAGATTTTGGTGTGAATTATAGAGCCTAATTTTCTCAGTGAAGACACCTCTGTCGGGATCACTATGGATAATGGTCACAGGCAAGAAGGTGGAGAAGAGGATGGATGCTCTGAGGTTAGGGCTTCCACTGAATAAGAAGTGCGTGACCTGATTAGGCAGAAGGAAGTAGTTAAAAGGCACTTTTGATATTTACACAAGGGGCAAGTGTAGGTGACCTTGAGTTTCTGTAACTTCCTTTGGCTTCTGACCTCCTTATCTTTCTTTATCTGATCACATTGGTAAAAATTGGTAAGGCATTCTGAGAAGATGAACCTTCATTTCGCTTACTAAGAGATTCTCAATGTCTTGCTCAAAATACAAGTAATTATTTTATTATTCTTGTTTCACCTGCTTCTGAAACTTGAAGAGGAATTAAGACAAGGGAAATCAAATGAAGGGCCATAACACTTCTCACACTAGTTTAGGGTGTCCCTGGTGGCTCATAGAATGGGGAAGTAGCTAAATCGTTTTCAAAAGAGTCTGATTGCCCCCTCCCACCCAAGTCCTTTGATGTAGACTCATGATCAGAGGAAGTAAGAAGCAATGAAGATGGGTTGAGGTCTTCTTCTTTAGGGGGAGGAGACAGGATGCCAAAGAAAACTGATCAGAGGATAAGGGGTCGATTATTGAAATTATAAAGTAGGTCAAGAGAGAAATGTTAAAAGGAGGAGGTCACTATTCGAAGAACAGCTAGAAAGATTATGAACACAGAAACTGGTAGATTCTGAGGCAGGAGTTATCGCTAGAAACAATAACAGGAATTTTCATGAACTGATGAGAGAAGAGGGTGGCTACATGGAATGAAGAAGGAATTTCCAGGGTGGCAATAAAAATAATAATAAAAATAAAAATATGAGTCCTGGACTTTACTTAGTTTTGGATATTTCTCATCCTCTCACACAAGTAAACTCTAGTATCCAATATACCTGTTGAATGAATGATAAGGAAAGAAAATCACACTGAATGCATAAATTCCTTTATTGAAAATATTGGGCTAGCACTGCATTACATATATTCAATATCCATAAATGAAGGGCCACACATTTCTGATTGGACAATACTGTTTTAAATAGAGAACACGGCATCTGGATATGCTCTCACAAGTACGTATAATATCCTGTACTAAAACTAGGTAAGAGTGAACTATATGCAAAATGACCACTTTGTTTGTCAATAGCATATGGTTGCAAATGGCATAAGTGGTAAACACAATCAGCATGACACATTCCTGATGTCTTATACCAACACATCACTTAACGAGCAGATTATGGTTCAACTGCCAATATGTTGTTCATCAAGAGTTCTCGTGGGAGAACTGCGGGGAAAGGACACCCAGGCTACAGACCTAAGATTTTATAGCATTCGTTCCAACTCACATGGAATGTGAGTGGAGTTACATAACTATTGATCTGACTGGAGGGTACTTGGCAATTTGTTTGTTCACTTTCATAAATAGTCTAAAAGAAGAGAAAAACCTAAAGGAAATATTCAGCCAGCTTAAGGCTAGCATTCTGAGAACTGTTTTATTTTTCTAAATGCAGGTGTAGAAATACTACTTGCTATTAACCTCTTCTTTCCAAGATCACTAGGGATGTCATTTATGTCAGCTTTGGCTATTACTTTGATTTTTTTTTTTCCATTTGCACTCTTTGGCTTTCATAAAAGTCTGGCAATTAATAATATTGGTTAAATTTTTAACAAGTTTTACTATTGTATTTAATAAAACAGTGTTTTATGGTGTGAAAATGAGTTGATGTTAAAAAATAGACTTTACTTTTTATTCCAATGTTGGTATGAATGCACTTCTTTGCATTGCTTTTTCCTCAAACAAGAGTCTGAAACCAAGACAATTGGGCTGATTCAACATTTTTCATTTGATGTAAAATATGCAAATGAAAACACTCAAAATTAAAACACTTGGTCCCTTTTAAAACAGAGGCCTGTTTGTTAATGTAAAAACTTGGGGAAAATTATGCAAAATACTATGAAAATAGAGTTTTTGTTACTAATGCAAATGATTTTATAAGAAGCAAACCATTTTCTTTTCAAAAGCAGGGTTTGTTCTAAGTTTAGGCTCATAAAGATATCCATTTCTGTAAATATCAACTTGATTGTGAGAAATGGCTTCTTTTCTTTTTCTTTATACAACAATGTTCAGAGTAAGTAACTAAAAATGTACCTTTTTAATGACTAAACGGAAAGCTGGCCTATAATAGTGAAATCAATGAACATTGGTGATGAGTTTTTTAAAATTCAGAATTAGAATTATGCATATATATATGCTGCTTAAGACCTATTACCCTAAACAATCAGGGCAAAAAAAAAAAAATTCAATATAAAACTATATAAATCAAGTGGAATTGTTGCCAAAACATAGAACATTTCTTTATTTCAAGATTTGACACATTAAAAGAAAAAAAAAAAAAAAAACAAAAATCCTGGCAACACATTTCAGACAATATACTAGAAATAATAAATAAAACAGTTTAAAAAAATCATATACATATTCCCTTCAAGTGCTATACACTTTTAATTTTTCTAAATGAGACTAAACTTTTCCATGGCAAACAATAGTATGCTGTACATTTTGGTAATGAAAATTATGTTGATAAATACACAAGGCATGTATATATTTCCACAGTATCTTTTCTTTTCACAGTTACCAAAAATAAAAAATTGCATTCAACTCATACATCTATAAATACTCTGATTCCTCACTGTATGTATGGGTTTGAAGAAAGTGAGAGTACAGTCTTTCCACGATCTGGATGTCAAATCTCTTTCATCAGTGTATGCCCTCCACATGTACCTTTCAGGATCTCTCTGCAACGCGATCATGCTCTGAGATGACGGCAGAAAGAAAGCATTATGAAGGGATGAGGCAGTCTAGGCTGGCGCTTGGTCTTCCAGCCAGCTATAGAAGAGCTGATCCTAAACCCAACCTTTTTAATGCTGTATTTTAAGGCAGTCTGAATTTTACTCAAATGTCCATACTTCGAGGTCCTGAACTATGAAATCTTCTTTTTTGGAAAGAATATCATTATTGAAAGTGCTGCAGGAGTTGCTTCGTCCATGGTATAAATCAGCATCTAGCCATAAACCAAACCGTCCCCTGAAAAGGTTAATAATACAAAAAGGTGAAAACATTTCAATCTTACGTGGCCCACTTTCTGTCTTCCCTTGTCCCATTCTTCTTTCCTTTATGCTATAGATAGACAAAAACCCTAGACTGCTTATAAAACAAAGGGTACATTTCCTTAATTTCATTTAAATGACCTGTCTTCCCTAAAAGACAAGTGGTAGTAGTCCTTCAGACCCATAAATAAATAATTTTATCTTTGACTCTTAGTGTCATGTGTTAGGCCACTGTCCTAATTAATATAAACATATGGACTAGTTAAAATCACCTGACACCAAGGTTTTGGTTACCTGGGTCAAAACAGACCCACTCAGGTCAGGTGGTAAATTAATAATAACAACAACAAAAACCTTACCCTCCGCCACCAAGTTCTAAAGAACTTATGTCTCCATTGATAAAGTATGAGTTTTCGCCACTCCACTTAAAGACCTTAGGATAGAAACACAAGACAGAGAATAGACATTTTAATCTGGAGAATTAGCAAACAGAGAACATTAGGATAGTACCTCTGTAACTACCCACTGGCTGAGGAAGCTCCTGACGGCCGGTCTCCCCCAAACCAGGACGAGATCTCCAAAGGGGTTTGAAGTAGGAAAGGCCCCTCAGGCCCACGGTGACTCTGACCTACAATCCCTCCCTGGATCCCAGACCATGCAGAAGAGCAATTCCCAAGGCCCAGGGAGGGACCCTAAGCAGTTTGTATGCTACAGTCATCAAGGCCGGAGGTCCAGATGAGGTTACAGGACAGCCGCTGCTCTAACAACAGCCCCCTCCATCCAACCCCCTACCTCCAACCCCTGACACTGTGGCATTGGGAAGTCAGTCTTTCTCCCATCAAGGTACCTTGAAATTTGGGCTAAACGTGTAGAGAAAAGTTTCGCCTGTGCCATAATAGTGGTCACTGAACTTGAATGGATGAGTTGCATATGCTCCAAAAATCTGTCAAAAGAAAACAGAAACCTTATCTACTTTTTTTTTTTTTTTTTTACAATTTTCCCCCCTTCTTCCTCCTCCCTGCCCCACTCCAGTTCAAGCCATTGTTTCTCAGTCTAGTTGTGTAGGACACAGCTCCCTGACCTAAGATATTATGAAGCTTGCATACCCCCACACCCACCCCCACCCCCGCTTGAGGCGGTCGGTCGCCGGTCATTAGTCAGCAGTCCAACCACCTGAGCCACTAGGCCAGCCACATTATCTAGTTTCAAATCTAAAAAAAAGAAAGGCTTCCTGAAATATTTTAACACAATCCTGAGATCTCATTATATCTCTCTCAGAAAAGATCATTACTAAATTGGAGCTCTTAAACAAAAAAGACCACCAACAAACAGATAAAGCAAATGTCCCCAACTCTACTTGGAACTCAAGTACCTCAGAAAACTTGTTTGCCAAAGGCCAACAATTGGTCCAATTCTAAAAGACTTCTGAATTCCACTAAGGAGACAAATGTCCTTTAGTGAATATAGATGATATGTTGGGAACATTAAACAACACGATGCATCTTGCACACAGAAATGAGTGACTGAGAGAAAAGGTCGTGTGTCTGTTGTGTGTTATAAGTGGAACTGTAGCCAGTCATTTCTCCAGAGAAAATAAACCTTCTGTTTTGATTTGTAAATACGAGCTCTCAGTAGCTTATTGAAACTATATCCTTAACATGACTGATTCAATATATCTTAGTTCAAATAGCTTTTAAGAAAAAAAAAATCCATAATGTTACAGGAGCTGATTTAGGTATATTTGAATCAATGCTTTTTCTATTTTTTTCTGGTTGGGTGTTTGAAGGAGCAGTGTTTTCAGAATATGCATGCCCACTGCCTCAGCTCCCTAGCCTTCTGCTCAGATCCTGATCAGTACTTGCAAGGGGAAGGGTTGGCAAGAGTGAGCATGTATTTTTTGAAAATGTCCCTAGGGGATTCTGATATACCTTCTATTCCAAATCCCTCTTGAAAAACAATGTTTTAAATGGAGATTATCTGAAAAATGTCACAATTTTTCAAAATTATTTTAATTGGATTATAATCATTGTAGAATCTCTATTTTGCCAATTATATTCAGTTCCTGGCTCCTTGAAATACTAAAAATTAGGCAGGTGGAAATCTAGAAACTCTTTCTAACCAATGTTTTTTATACTTCCTGCTACCACACCTTACCATGGAGCTACTAACAACAAACAAAAACAAAACAGTAACAAAAACATAAAAAAATCCATTTCCTTTCTTCTGATGATGTTTCAGTAAAGAACTAAAACACAGCTGAGACAGGCATCTATTTTTAAAAGCATGTGCTAAAATATAACAAAAAGGATAATGACCATATATGGAAAAAAGTGGGTTACTTTCTGATCAATAAATAGGAAAAGCCATCCTTAGTTTTTACCCTTCATAGGAGTCTAAATAATTACATTCTTTCTTTGCTAAAATTTTCTTAGTAGTCATGGAAACGTGTTTAAGGACTGGGGATTGGATGATATTAAGGAATTATTGTTAATTTTTTTTACTTATATAGCAGTTTGGTTATGTAAGAAAATGTCCATTTAGTTTTTTTTTCTATTAACTTTTTAGAAAGCAATTGTGTAAAACAATATGCATATAATTGAGTCTGTACCATATAAAAATTTAATATATTTGGCAAAGACAGAAGAAAGGAATCCATGGAATAAATGAAGACAACCAGAAGTGGGAAAGGAAGGTTAATATAACAAAACCTGTAAATGTATATTTGTTCTCCTTTCTTCCCTAAGCTTCTTTAGTAGATAAAACGTTATATAAAGTAGTAACCATAACAATTGATTGTTGGGTTTGTCTTATACAGCAATGTAATATGTATAACAAATTACCACAAAAAGTGCAGCGATATAATAGAGCAACATAGGACTAACATTTCTAAGCCTCACTGGAATTGAGTTAGTATCAGACTTAACTGCATGATAGCGCTGTCGTTTTCCACAGTGCCTGTGGTATAACTTACTCCACAGTCTGATTCAATTAAATTTGGACCCCTTTGCAGGAGTAGTTCTTTTGGCCACTATCCTGACTCCAAGAAGGCTCTCTTTAGCTGTCTTTCCCGGATTCTCTCTGGTGAACTAGAGGTCTACAATTTAATTTATTACCTTTATGGAGCTATCTGCCTCCTTTTATTTAGCACCAAAATTTGCATTGTTTTTAGAATGTCCTTTGTCTTGAACTTCCCTGTATTATTTTAAATAAAGTCAGTTCCTTTGAGGAGAGCTTCAGAGCCCTATATGTTATTATCAGTCTTTTCCCCTGGAGCTAGGAACTAGGGGTTCTGCTCTGGAGCTGGGATTGGACATTTGCCTGCTTCCCTCAGATGAATAATCTTGTTTTATGAGCAGGATGCTGGGCAGGGTAGCGGCTGGTCTTGGCCACCTCACCTGGCATGGGACCTGTGCTCTACAAGCTGGGACAAGGGCAGCAGAGACTGTATTCTCAGTCTGGCATGCCCTAAGGTAGAGCATCTGCCCTATAAGTAGGGGCTGGGTGGAGGAGAGCCCTTTATCTGCAGGCCAGACTTGACTGGAATTTAGCCTCTGAAACAAAGATCTTGGGCTGGTGCTGCGAAGTGCTGGGGACCTGCCCCTAGAGGGGGCATATCATAGCCCTTGCCCGGGAACTAGAGGGAGAGGAAGCCCTGTCTTCTTGTCTACATGTACCCAGAGTGAAGCTTCTGTCAGTCTGAACTGGGGGTTCAGAGTGAGGGGAGGGAGCAGGTTGTGCTTCAAGTGCCACAGAATCTCACTGTTGTTACTGGGATTTATTATATTTTCTTCAATAAATGTTTCTTCACTTGCTGTATGCCCTTTGCACAATTTCCTGAGACTTTAAGTGATTGCTGTATTTATAATTTCTACCAGTTATGGTTGTTTCACTGGATATTAAATCTGCAGAGCTCCCCATTATTGCCATTCTGCATAAGTGATATTTTTATATTAAAATTTTACATAATTCATTTCCAGATAAATTTATAAGTGGTGTTCTACCATGTTTTCAAACACAGCAAAGCCACATTCTTCATTGGGGGCTAGATGGGGTGGAGAAAGTACAGCGAGTGTTCAGGTGTCTTCAAACAACACAAGTGACGTAAGGGTGCCAAGTTCAGTGAGACCCCTTCCCTGGCAAATAGTGTAACCTGCACAGGTATAGGCCTCCTTTACGTATCTACTGATGGGAAGCTGGGTGAAACTGTGCTTCATTACTACCAGCTCTACGCAGCCAACACATTCCCCAACAAGTCAGTTAACTTCTAGTAAATCAGTAGAGGAACTAATCTATACCTATGATGAGGTTGTGCGTGTGTGGTCTAAAACCATCTAGCCATATCTCATCTAAAACATAGCACCCAACTTCTTAAACATTCCACTACATCCCTAAGTAATTCTACTTTAAACCTCTGTTATTATTTTAATTTTTAACTGGACTCTACCCACTATTCACCTTACATCATAATTAAATGTCATCAATCAGGAAATAATAACAGTAACAATGATAATTGCTAACCGACTCCACACAACTCTTAAGCTGCAATAAAGTCACAGGAAAGATCACAGTTGAGATAGGCAGTGCCTCGGTACCGCAATCTCTCTGCTCTTTTTTCCCAAGGCAAATTACAACAGCAAAGATTTTTGCCATTAAAATTATCCCAATTATATGGCTTCACAGCAAGCTCTTCAGTGCTTAATAATACTCCACACTTAATAGGCACTCATTATATATGATCTGAATGAATGAATGGATGAATAGTTGCAGAGTAAAACTCGCTTCAATCTCAGAGAGAGAAAAGAACGGCATCGACATCTTAAAAATGTAAAGGAATTTCTTCTTGATATGACACAGGCCAAAATGGAATGAATAAAAAACAGACTTGAAAGATTCCTTCCTTTTGTGAAGCAGGAGCCTGACTGGGTAGTATATAAAAGAATTCTGGACAGATTCTACTTGCACTCCAAGCTGAGTGAAGTAAGAAGTACTAGAGTAGGGTGGAAGGGAGTAATATCCAGATTTCACCGACTGTAACATAGGTGGAAGTGCAGTGAGCAACTGCACAGAGCATTTCCCTAGCGGTTTCATAAAAATTGGGCTCTTTTGGTATAACCCACCACGGCCTTGACTGGCTCTCTATCTCAGCAAGGTTTGTGGTCATTGCTTCATAAAAGCAAGGTTTGTGGTCACTGCGTCAGCTACCTGGAGAAAGTTCTGTATGGCACTAGAATTTTTTCCTGCAACTATCTCTAAATCTAGATTTGACTTTTCTCAAACTTCTCCAACTTTAGGTTATAGAATATCATGAGCGCTTTCTACTGTGTAGTGAGTAAGAAAGAACAAATCTATAGAATGTGACTGCATTTGTAGATATGCTCGATTTTCGTTTTTAGAGATGCATTCTGAAATACGGCCTAACAATTGGGACTTACTTCAAAATACTTCAGCAAAGACAAATGAACAAAGATAAGACAGATGAAGTATATGTGGCAAAAATCCTGCTAATTTGTAGAATCTGAGTGATGGGAATTCATTATACTAGTCTCTATACTGTTGTGTAAGTTTGAAAATCTTCATTAAAAAGTGTTTTCTAAGAGAGGAACAAGCCTCACCTGATTATCCATGTCTTTGATGACCAATAGGACAGGACTGTCTAGCGATGCTGATTTCCGATAGAGAGTTTTCAAGCTGGTCCCATGTTCCAATGTGCTATATGCGAGTCTCCATGGATACCCTTGTACCCTTGCTGGAAGGCGTCGAGCCAGCTACAAATCAAAAGATGGAGATGAAAGTCTACAGTTCACCCACAAATCACTTATGAACTTGCAGCACAAAGCAAGTGCCTGTGGCTCAAACTCAAAAATCAAACTGCCTTACACATTGCTCCCCTTTACTCTGCCTAGTGTTTGCCACTATCAACCAAGAAAGAGAAGGGGAATTCATTCCTTGGTGGTGGTTAGCTTGGCAGGGATGCTGCCCAGAGCATGCTTTTCCCCTCAGGGACCTGACTATGGGTCACTATGCCCCTATACATTCGAAGATGTAGCACCTCGCTTGATAAAGAAGAAGGCATTAGACATGTACTCTCCCTTTTACACTTCAACTTGGCTTTCACCAAACAGTTCATGTTTCTCCAATTGTTCTAACTCTCATGGGCTCAGAGATGCCACTGATAACTGCAGCTGCCCACAAAAGTGAGAAGAAGAAAATATGGTGCTTTATGTTAGTAGTCTGATGGCGTCCGTTCTCATCGCACCTATATCTTTCACCTACGTTAACAGTTAGCCATAAATACCAATAATGCATATCTCTTCAGAAATACTAACTACGGCGGCTATGAAATGCTGAAGTCTTCAGAATGCTTAGCATCAGTTGTAGCCTCAGAATAAACCCCATTTCTGTAACTGCTTGGCCAAATCTCTTGGCTTTCCTGGGCCTTCACAGACTCATTTGTAAATTCAGGGAGTTGAACCTGATTTGTTCACGTCTCTAAATTCAGGTTTCTAAGCTAACTGTGGGGCAAGTGGAAAAGATTCCTTACAAAAGGTCAAATCCAAGCATATGATAGGATTTCATAAAATGAAAGTAACAGGTTTCCAGAAAATAGAAAGTACACAAAGAAAATTCTTCCTAGTGGTAGGTAATTTTCATAAAGCAAGTACAGTGCAGTTTCTACAAGACTTTCATTGAGGCCAATAAATTAAAACCACTGGAACTCGGCCATTATCACTAGGATAAATTTGGATCCTTTTTTAAGTGCATTAGGACTGCAGTAGGACCCCATAAAAACTGTTTTGAAAACAAGAAACGGCTCTTCGTTCAGATTCGGGAGATATAATAGATGTGATGTCTGGCCAAACCGTTGCCCTCCTGAGAAGTCGGCAGGGAATGCTGCCATAACCTTTCAGAAAGGTTATGAGAAAGGGACACTGGCCTTGGTTAGGCTGCTGGTGATTGTCCTTTAAAGCCTGGGTCATCCTTCACTGGGAATGGTTAGAGCACACGCACTCAGGGTTGGGAAACACTTTGTAAGGCCTAGGAGACCCGCAGCCTCAGCCCCCCCGGAGGACCACCTGCTCGATGTGCATGTTCTCCAGGAGAGCACTGTGGGGCTGGAGGATCGGTAAGGCTGTCTCGTCGTCATCTTCATAGTAGCTGCAGGTGCTCTTTCTGCGCTTTGCCTCCTCAACGGTGATGATCTGAAATGGAGAAGACAAATAAGCCAAGGAAAACAATGTATTTGCTTTTCCACCGGCTGCTAAAAACGACCTCAGGTACACAACTGCTCGTAACAGGTGGAGTTTTAGCAGCTGGACATAAACTGAACCAGGACTTTGGGGAAATGGCTAATTTTTCAATGTCAGAACAAATGCAGAATTTAACACGGTACAGCTAAGGCATTCTACAAAATATAGTCACAAGTTTTCCACTTTCACCGTTGCTGTCGACTGCTCGGTCACTGAGCGAGAATTATGTATACCTCCACAAGCAACTTGTACTGATGAAATGCCCTTAATTCTTCTCCCTTAACCTGCATCTAAATTTGAATTGTTAAGGTACAGATCAGAGATCATTCTGAGAGCAAGCAGTCTATAAATAGAAATATCGGGAAGGTAAGATACAGTTTTTAATCAAGACTTCTCATGTTTGCTCTTAAGATTGTGCACATAGCAACCAACCCTGATAGAAATAACAAATGGTAACAGCTACCAGGAGCAACAGGTCAAAGAAACAAAAGTTTTAATCTAAATTACAATTAAGTTATAATTCCTTACATACAGTTCAGAAACTACTGAAGTATAAAATGATATTGTACACATTTATTATTTCATTGTAACTATGCTTATGAACTACCAAAGTAAATTTTATCTTAAAATCTATTGTTTGCCCCTCCTAAAATATGGATAAAGTCACTGAATTATTTTGAAATTGAACATATATAGGGACTAAGTCACCATAATTCTTGGGTACCAATATTAATGAATTGCATTCTCGAGAAAAACATTTAAGTTATATCTAGTGAAAGTTGTCAGATAATGCACTACTCAATTTCCCAAACGCAGGATGATAGATATAAAGTACCTGCCACGTCTGAGCCAGATTTACAGATAAGGAAATTAGCATGTACACTATACCAACTTCTCACAGGGAATTTACTTTAAGAAAATGTTATCAAAGAATCACAAACCCAGCATTTTAAATGTATTAAATAAAGCACATGTTTTTGGTGAACTCTACATTTAACACAGGTATAAAATGAGGTTGTGGAAAGAAAGAAAAAAAATCAAATATGGATTTTTGACTCCAAATGAAGGAGCAAACCACACCACACCCATCTCCAAAACGAATATATTACCTGCTCTGGTTGAAATGTCAGCACAATCCTTTCTAATTAAAATGCATTTCAAAACATAGTGAATGGCAGATATCTAAGGATTCACCACTACCTTATTAGCTCTCAGAGCTCCAACGTACCTTCACAAAAGGCTCTTGGTCGGGTCTGGCACAATATAAAATCTGAATGTCCAAGGGCAATCTTCGGACTCTCATCCTGACTGGGTGGTGAGAACTGTCTGTTTGCTCTCTAACGAGGAACAGGTTTTTGTCTCTATCTGCCTCCACACCACTGTTACTTATAGCCACGCTGAGCTACAACTGTTTTTGCAATATCTAGTTTCCTGCATGATTGAGTTTCTGTTTCCCTTAGGAGAGGGTTCAACATTTCTACAGGAACACACCCAAATTAGGATTTTGAGCAAACACACACTTCCTGTCAGGCATAGCTGGGAGGCGGTAAAATGACACTTTCACCTTTGAAACGGTGGTTTCCTACCAGTACAACAAACTCCATTATTTTTTTTTTTTTGTCTTATACTTTTATCCATTATTCTCCTGTAGCTAAGCTAGCCTTTCTAGCCCTGCCTTTTCAGAGTTTGGTGTGTTTTTTTTCCAGCACCTTCTCTAAAGCTAAACCTCCATTTTAAACTTTCGTAATTTCCCTGACATCAGTTTGAATCTTTGAATCTCCTGGGAACAATGAAAAGGAGCTTTTATCCAAGGTAGGATCATTACACTTAGAACAAAGGCATTTCAGTTCAATACCATGTTCATGTTTGTTGGGTGTGAGGAACTTAAATGAATGAGAAAACATCTGGTTTAAAATGGTACTTTAGATTCAGTGTTTCAAAACAGCTGGCAAAGTGAAAAAAAAAAAAGGTAAATCTTTTTACTTTTTAGAATATTAATCTTAAAGACTAAGAAGCATACTCCTGCTCTACTCCCCAGATCTGATGTCAGGGGATTGGAAAGAAATGTAGAGTACCCTGGATCAATTTTTAGTGCTCTTTCTGTGACTTTTCCAGATCCAAAATGACCTTTTGGTCGTGGGTCCTGCTGAGGGGATCCGAGTGCTCTTGCACAGTTCATCTTGGGGGTCAGTTCTAAGGAGGACTCTGGTGGATACTTTGTGATTAGTCCCAGGTTAGCCAGAACTTCTTCTCAGTGCAAACGCCTGGACACAATCTGGGGCAGAATCACTAGGATTTGGTGTCAGTGAGATGGCATTCCCTTAAGTACCTGGCACTTCATGACTCCTAACATTTACTGATCACTTTCTATATGATAGTGAATGCCAGGTGCTTTGCCAGGCACAGGCTTTGCCAGGCACAGGCTCGAGTGGGTGAAGGAGTGGGTGAGGAGACAGGAGACACATTTATAAATAAATGAATGCCATTCCATGGGATACAAATGCTAATAGCTAATAGCAGCTCAAAGGAGGCTGGGGCCACCTAGATGGCAGGTGAAGGGCACCGCAGGAATACACAGATGTGTTCTACGTTCACTATGGCTTGAGAATAGAGAGTAAGGGAAGTAGAGATGAGGCTGGAGAGGGAATAGAAGTGGAGAAAATGAAGAATCCTGATGCCATAAAGGGACTTAGAACTTGTAGGACAGTATTTTTAAACCTGGCTGTTCTTCAAAATCATCTAGGAGCTTTTTAAAAAAAAGATTTTTATTAAAAATACAGCTAGCATACAATATTATATTAGTTTCAGGTGTACACCATAATTATTCAACATTTGTATAACTAAAGAAATGATCACCATGGTAAGTCCAGCAGCCATGTGACACTGTACTATGCTATCACAATATTACTGACTATATTCCCCATGCTATACATTATATCCCCACGACTTATTTGTTTTATACCTGGAAATTTGGACCTCTTATTCCTTTTCACCCTTTTCCCCCTTTTTAATTTTTCAATTACAGTTGAAATTCAATATTAGTTATATTAATTTCAGGTGCACAGCATAGTGGTTAGACATTTATATAATTTAAGAAGTGATCCCCTTGACCAGTCTAGTACCCACCTGGCGCTATACAGAGTTATTACCATATTATTGACTATATTCCCTATGCGTTACGTTACATCCCCATGACTGTTTTGTAACTATCAATTTGTACTTCTTAATCCCTTTACCTTTCGCACCCTGCCCCCAAACCCCACCCATCTATCACCCAAACAAATCAAGTACCCATCTGACATCATACATAGTTATTACAATATTATTGACTGTATTGGTTATGCTATACCCTACATCCCCATGACTATGTTTTAACAACCAATTTGTACTTCTTAATCCCTTCCCCTTTTCTCACCCATAGGAGCTTTTAAAAAGACAGATTTCAACATTTCTCCCCCAGACCTACTGAATTAGTCTGTAGTGGTGAGGGTCTAGGATTCAGTTTTCAAAAAAAGTAATTTTCCAAGTGGTAGTTCTGATGGTTGGCCAGGTGGGTAATGATTGCTATGGGCAATGAAAAGCCACTGAGTGTTTTCCATGCTTCTGATCATTTGCTTGCTCACTTATTTAGACAATAAGTTAATTTGATAGCACAGAACATATATAAGACATTTAAACCTGATGAAGGAAACATCACAAATCATTAAACAGTGCTAGAAAAAACAGACTATTAAAAATATTACCTATATCAATAAATCAACTGTAGAATGAGTAGAGTTTAATTAATACTACAGGGTCAACTATATATAAATGCACTATAGTTAAAAACATAGAAGCATAAGTAAAATTTAAAGACAAATAGTAAACTAGGAAAAAAATCTGTCAAAAATACAGGAGACAAAGAATTATACCTTTAACCATGAAGAGCTCAAACAGTATGATGAAACTATTAAGATTCCTTTAGGAAAATGGTCAAAGAAAATTAGTGGGCATCACAACAAAGAGAAAAACACAAATTATATACAATATAATTAATGTATAATATAATTAAAATATGATATATGATATAATATAATATACACACATTTCCATTCTATCCTCAATAATAATCAAGGAAAAAAATTAAAATGTATTATTTCTCAGTTTCCAAATTAGCAAAAATTTTTAGAAAGGAATAATAATAATACTTTCCGCTAGCAGAAGCACAGTGAGAAGTGTTTTCCTTACATTGCTGGCAAGTTAAGTTGGCATTATATAAAAAATTAGTATTCTTATATCAAGTTATTTCACCTGTATGGAGCCAAAAGGAGTGATCTGAGCTGAGATCGGAAGTGGGAATACGGGCACTTGGGGTGGGAGTGGGCCATGGCACATATTCTGCCAGAGAGAAAAGTCTGTGCAGAGGAATGAGCCAGGGGAGAAACAGAGAGCATGAGGCATTTGATGAACTAACTGATAAAACTATGACAGGCTTTTCAGGCCAAATTAAAGAGTTTGAATTTCATCCTGTATGTGAAGGGGACACAGCAACAGTTTTAAAAAAGGGGAGTGCGATGACCCGGTGGTGGTGGTGGTGATGGTGGTGTCGTCTTTCTTACACACATATCTAGCTTCAAACAGAGGAATAAGGTTGTATTTCCTGTAACATCAAAGGTGCACAGGGAATCTAAGTTCTTGCCAGCCAAGAAGCTCTTGAAATCTGGACACAACATTCTGACTGAATACTGTAATTTCAGGACCACAACAGTCTAGCCCCCTCTTGAGTGCTCACCTCCCAGCTCTTGGTGGTCGGCTCACTGAAGAAGTTGTCGATCATATTGAGTTCTTCCTTTTCTACTACCACAAAGCCTTGCTCTTTGGCATCTTTCCCGTAGACGTCAGGAGACCACTGAACAAAGAATGTGTACAAGTGATCCACCCTGAAAAACACGTTCATCATAGGAATTAACACCAAGTCTGCCTTCCTGGTAGGCAATGGAAGGGACTCAGGCACATACAAACATCTTTTTCCTGCTAGGCAAATCCACGTTGCTAATTGGGAAATTTTTCACTGCAAAGATGTTCTCTACTAGTGCATTCCAAACTTGAAAAATAAGTTAACAAATGAAAGAAGAAGTCCACAGACACTGGGAAACTGTCTTTCATTCTCAGGAAAAGATCAAGCAATGGGACATAAAATAGAACACAATGAAATATTTACATCAATTTTTTTCCTCATTGGGTCTTCATTTTTCTATACTTGTATTCATTGGGGAAAAAAATCAATCTGAAGCTTAAGATGGGAACAAAGATAAATAATGCTCTAATAGGTCTTCATGTAGATTGATGCACTATTATAATTTTAATAGAATGCCTTTAATAATAACTACAAAGTGAATAATACTAGCTATTGTTTAATATTAGAAACAGCTAATTATATGGCTATGGGAATGTAGTTTGCTTCCAATTTCTCTGTTCTCTTTTACAGATTTTACAGATTCTGAAGGTTCTGAAGAGTCTCTCCAGGCTTAATACTGATGTAGCTAGTTTCTAAGCAGAGAATGAGAGCTTTCAGTTCCGGCACCTGCAATATGCCCCCAAGTATGAGTCAGTCACAAGCTCCATGACCTTAGATGCCACTTCTGCAAACATCACAGTGAAGGGAGTGGATGACAGGCAGGATCAAATGATTCTTAAAATCTTCTCTAGTTACAAAATGAACATTCCAATTTGAGCCAAAGGAGACAATGTTAATTCATTGCTAATTTTTTAAAGTTATTAATTATTTAAAAATATAACAATATTTCTATAGCTTAAATGTGTCAGCCCAAAATTCATATGTTGAAACTTAATCCCCAATGTAATAGTATTTAGAGGTGGGAACTTGGGGAAGTGCTTAGGTCATGAGGGTAGAGCCCTCATAATTGGGATTAGTGCCCTTATAAAAGATACCCCACAGAGCTAGCTAGCTCCCTTTCATCACGTGAGGACGCAGTGAAAAGGAAGTGGGCCCTCACCAGAAAACGGATCTGCCAGTGCCTTTATGAGGATGTCCCAGCTTTTAGAGCTGTGAGAAATAAATTTCTGTTGTTTATAAGACACCCTGTCTTTGGTGTTGTTATAGCAGCACGAACGAAGACAAATACTAATAGGACTAAAATAAAAAAATATCACCCGCAATTCTGATATTCCAATGGATCAAACTGTTCTTAGGTTTCCACATTCCTATCTGTTCTTGTCCACATGTACAGTTTTCTTTTCATTGTAATCAGAGCCAAGACATAATTATTTGTTATACATAACATTAAATAATGCACATATGCCATGTTGCTCGTCTTTATAGTGATTTTTAATGGCTACATTCCATGAAAGTAATGAACCATAATTAGCCTGGATTCCTATGTCCACAGGATGTTCAGCTTGTTTCCATTTCTTTGATTGTACCAATAACATTATAATTAACATCCTCATAATCTGTGCCTTTTATCATCTTTAAATTATTTCCTCAGAGTAGTTCCCAGAAAAGGGATTACTGGGCCAAAGGGCATGGTTTTATGACTTGTGATTTATCCTACTGAACTGCTTTTGAAAGGCTGACTTCTTTACTTTGACACCAACATTGCAGTTTAAATCTAAGTTTCATAATAATGTTGTTTATCTTTTTGTTTTAAAAAAATAAGTTTAATATATATTTTAAGGTTTACCCAACTCACTTTCAGTTTCTTTGAGTGTTAGTGGGTTAAATTTTTCAAATGCTTTCTTCTTGGCTGCAGCCTTTCTTTCATGAATTTGTTCTTTGTGACTATGGACTTAAGATTTTTCTGTTCAATTTGCAGGAGCCTCCATATAATGTAAGCATTAATCACTATTAAGAGTGTTTCTAAGCTGTTATATCCCATTTTATATTGAACATGTCTTTTCTTCCATAATACAAAATTACCAACTTTCCTATACTTTAAAGGTATATATTTTCTTTGAGATTTCTCCTATTCCTTGAAAATATAAAAAGGTATCATCCAAGACGAGGTATCAGTGTGTGTGATATGCTATCATTTCTACTGAAAAAAACAAACATATATTATATAGTGTCTGAATGTGATGGGCTAATTTTATATGTCCACTTGGTTAAGTTCTGGCCAGTTTTTGGTCAAACACTAGCCTAGATGTTGCTATGAAGGTTTTTTGTTTTTGCTTTTTTTAAAAATATGATTAACATGTAAATGAGCAGACTTTCAGAAAAGCAGATTACCCTCCATATTGTGGGTGGGCTTCATCCAATCAGTGAAAGGCCTTAAGAGAAAAAGACTGAGTTCCCTGAGCAAGAGGGAATTCTGTCTGTCGATGGCCATCAGTCTTAAGAATGCAAAATCAACTCCTTCCTGAGTTTCTAGGCTGCCAGCCTACCCTGCAGATTTTGTAACTCCCAGTCCCCACACCATGAAAGCCAATAGCTTAAAACCAGTATGACTCTTTCTCTCTCTACACACACATACATACTCACATCCTGTTGGTTATGTTTCTCTAGAGATCCTTGACTAATGCAATGGACTATTCTGAAGTCTACATAAAAAATAGATTAAAATGGTTACCTCTGGGGAATGGAATGCGGTGGGAGAAAGATGTATTTTACATCAGATATCTTAAGTTATTTTAACTTTTAGAAGAAGTGGTACATTTTTGTGATTTGAACACCAAAATTATATTTAAAAAAGCAAATAATTAGAAGTTTCTTTCTCCTTCTCCCTCACATTCCTGTTTACCGCTTCTGTGTCCACCCTCTTCCCCTAGATGACCTTTTTAGTTTCTTGTGGTTTTGTACTATTATATAGATATAAACATAAATACATATTTGTTTTGTCTTCCATTTCTGCAAAAGTTAGTATTATTCTCTATCTTGCTTTTTTTCACTTAACAATATGTCCTGGATATCTTTCCACATCAGTGCATAGATGGTTTTCTTATCCTTTTCATTTATAGCTACAATCCTTTACTGTGCAGATTTACCATAGTTTATATAACCATCCTCTATACCTAGACACGGGTTGTTTCCAATGCTGTGCTGTTATAAAGAATGTTATGATGAATAACTTGATACGTGAGTCATTTCACACGTGTACCCTTTTGAGGAAATATATCATCATTTGCCCTCCCACCAGCAATATGTATGCTTCTTGGAATCTTTCAACTATTTTTATCATGTAGTATGAAATTTCTTATTAAAAATTAACTTAGAAAAAGGAAATACATCACCACTTCGGAGAGGTTTGAAGTATACAATTTTAACTCTTTCAGTTTCTAACACTTAAAATTTAGTTCATCTTAGACGTCTTTTGTAATAGAGTTGAGAGCCAACTACGCTTCACTTGAACTTTTGGAAAAGGGTACATTTATTACATCTCTATCCACCTTGGATAAAATGGTTTCCTAATTATTTGTTGGCTAGCTTACTTCTGAGAAAAACAGTTCCTGATACCTGGAATCTAGCCTGGTCCTATCAGTCAGGCCCCAGTGTTGCTAGGGGCTAGCCCGTCACTCACAGCTAGGCCCGGGCCAATTCCTATGGAAGATAAACAATTTCACGAAACATCAACATCAGATAGGGCCACTATGTTCATGATGAATCATGGAAAAAAAACAAGAACACTAAGAAGTCTCATATCTGAACAAAAATAGAAACACTGTCCAGCCACAAAAATGACCTAACATCCCTCTAATCTAGTCAATATGAGTGGCTGTTGTTCTTTACCAATTACATCATTAACCTGTCTAGTCTTCCCTCCTAGATAAGATGTGGAAGACACCCAATCATGGAATGACCTCTGCTTCCTGACAGCATCCAATCTAGAGCAAAGTCCCACTTCTGTAAGTGCTCCCCTGAGTCGCCTAACACAAACCTAGATCCTGTAATTCTTTCCTAGCATCCTTTTCCTGAGATGGTCCATGGTCCCTTGCTGTGCATTCTCCTTCACTGCAACAAGTCAATCCAACCTGTTTGACTTCGGGTATGTTCCTGGTTGTCCCTGGCTGGAGGGTACTGCTTCCTTTGACAATGCTCTCTATGCACCCACTACATGCCACCGAACCTGCCCTAGTGGAGCTTACATTCCAGAACATAAAAGCTGGTAGAGACACTGGATATCATTTAAGCCAACTAACTCTCCTTAGCCAACGGGGGCTCTGAAGTCTACCGTCAGTATCACAGCCAGGACTAGATCTCATGTGGCAATCAGGGTTCTTTCAACCACAGTACAAAGTCCTCCACTTAACACCACGTTGACTTGTGAACCAGAACTGGGCTTGTTGGACTTACCACAGAAGGAAGGCCCTAGAAAGGAGAAAACAGGCATTCTTAAAATATCACAGAGAGAGGCTCAGAGTCATAAAAATTTTAATATTAAATACAGAAGCAACCTTATGTTTTGAGCAATGCTGATGAAATATATCTGCTACTTCAAAGGAAAAGATGAGATTCCCTGCCTCAGGGATCTCACACTGCACAGTAACTCTGACCTTACATTGCATAATAACTCTGAGGTAAGTTTTACTACGCCCAATTTAAAGAAAAAAAAAACTGAAACTTGGCAGATTGAGTAACGTGCCCAAACGTCCCATCCCTGGAAATGTTCCAGACAATCTAATTGCCTCTTCTTTTATGAATGCCGAACTTCAATGGAAACAGGTACATTTTTGGTCCTGTCCGTAGTTGGAAGTCTCACAGTATGGGCCAACTCATTCCTTGGCTTTGCGTTTTAGTAATGAAGCTTAGGTAGTATTAGTGGCGTGCTCTGGGTGGCCCTTAGGGCACGTGCTGCCCACTCCCCATTCCTGCTCCTCCCCCTTCCATCGATAGGCTCACAGCACTGTGGTCTGTGCTTAGGGAGCATGGTGGGGCAGACACCTCAGCTCAGCCACATTTCTGGGAACTGTTCTCCACTGGTTGTGGTAGGCAGGGCAGCAGCCCTGAATGGCCTCCCTCCTCTCTCGGGTGGTAGGGTCTCTCTTACAGCCCACAAAGTCACCCGACCCCTGGGAGGCCTCAGGTGAGACGAGATAGGAAACCTTAAAAGTATGTTCTGCAACGGGGCACCCCAATGGGATATGTTCATGTCAATGCCCTTCTTCCCAGCTCTACTTTTGCTCAATTTTCCATCCTTTGTTTATGCTTTTTTTACTAATTAATTGGGGAGAGAGGGGAAGAGGATATGACTTCATCGTTTTTCCTTCCAGATTAGAGTGGCTGTAAGCTTACTGAAGTGCATGTAACGTAATTCTTGGAATTTTTTTTTTTTGGTAACTGGGTTTTCCTGGTTGTTAGTTCCCAGAACTCAACCCTGCCCTCTGGAAACAGGCCTCCAGTTCTGAAAATTCCCCTCCTAGCCCTCTGCCTCCACCTTGCCCACTCCTCCCTCAAGACTCTATCAGTTGTGCTCTCACCCTGACGTTCACCCCTCCTCCCTCCCCAGCCATTAGCCCCATTTAGATTCACACACTTCCAGGCCAATCTTTCCATCTCACCCTCATCGGCGCTCCTTAAAGGTGCACCACTTAGAGGCTTCTACAGTACCTACATTTCCAAATATCTGCCCACAGAAACAGAAACAATCATCTTTCTAACTCCTCTCTTGCACTGATGGATATTGCTGGGTTTGCTTATTCATGCTTAAGGAATCCAGTACAAATCAAAGGTAGATACCATTGGCTGGAAAAATCCCTCCCTCATGGGACCACCTACTCACTTCTAGCTCTCTTCTGTGATTACTCCACACACATCTATTCCCCAGGCCTCTGCTTTCTTGAGCTCTCAACCTTACTCCCCTACCTGCCTCCCACTCTGAACAGAGGATTCTCCATTGTACCATCCTAAGAATGCACTCCCCTCCCATCATGCGTCCCTCCCTCTTAGTGATCTTTCTCTTCAGAAGAAAGAACTCCTCTTCCATTTTTACCCTCTCCTCTGTAATCTCAATAGGCCAACTCCTTGGTGAATTTCCTCCATTACTTCCACCTCACCTGTTCTTCTCTCCATCCCTTTATCTCCTTCATCTTAATCCACAAACCGGGTTGCATTTCCCCATCTTTAAAAAATAAAAGCCTCTGGCTTTTGTTTCTCCCTAAAGCTCCCTTCCCATATCTCATCTTCCCTTCTGAGTATATTGTTCACATTTGGGTTAGCATACTTTCCAACTTCTTTTCATTCCTGATGTTTTCCATTCTGATTTTATTAACCTTTCAGTATATGTCCTTTGTTAAGTCTGCCTCAGAAACTGTCTAAAAAGAGGCAGCGTTTTTAAATCTTGTTCCCTCCCTCATTAATTTAGTGAAGCTCATTGGCTCAAAAGTGACCTATTGTCAAACTGAACAGTATCTCGGCCCTAATTTATCTTGACCTCTGAAAGCCTGTGCGAGGCTTTTTTGAAGTTATATGCAGTGACTCACCCTGTGATCTCCATGAGCCTCTGAGCTTTTCCCAGGCTCAGTTGGCTCAGGACGCTCTCTACAGTCTCTGGCCAAGTCAACACAATCACCAGTAATTATTGCCACACTGGTCATGAAGCAATGGGTGTGGTAACGCACGTGTGCAGGGAACTGGGTCAAGAACTGGGTCTTGGCAAATGCTAATATTTAAGGAGAAAGCCGCAGAAGTAGTCCTGGGAGGAAGCCAAGAAGAAATTGCTAAGAAGTAGAAGCAATTGTATAAAATGCAAATCTGATCACTTCACCCAGCTGTGTAAAATCCTTTTAAGGTCTCCCCAGAGGTCTTAGGATAAATTCAAACTTCTTGGGGCTGCCTGAGAGCTTTGTTATGTGCCAATCCTCAAAATGTACTCTTTGTTCCAGCCATATGCTCTTGTACCTTTGTTCCGACATCCGTTCTGGCTCCTGAGCTCATGCTGCCGCTTTTCTTTATATTACTATTATTATTTATTTATTTATTTATTTATTTATTTATTTTAAGAAGAGTGATGACGAAGGTAAGCCCAGGGGAGAATCATCTCAGGCTATTCAGGAAAGGCTTCCCAGGGGCCATGGTTAAGCTGAGCGCTGAAGGACGGGAAAGAGTCAGTTACAGGAAAAAAGGGAAATGGCATTCCACCAGAAGGCACATGTGCAAAAAGACATGGCATTTTCAGAGCAGGGTGATGCTAGAGGAGGTTAACCTGGACATGGCAGAAAGAAAGAAGGGCAATGCCATCAGGTACTGGTGACTTCTGACAGAAAGTTCTGTAATAGGGGCAGAGCTGCTGAGATGCAGGAGACTCAGGCCCTGCCCCAGAGCACTTAGGTTGAGGGGAAACAACAAAACCTCCTAACCCAGTTCTAATAATACGTGACAGAAGCCAGTGGGCATCTGGGATGACTGTGTGTGTAGAACAGGATTCATCAGGCCGGGGAGGAATTCTTGACAAGAGGAATGAGAGAGCAAGATTTATTCTTTGCTTAATGGAATGGCAGAAGATAAGAAAGAAAGGGCCAGGGGGGCTGGGTCACTGGGCCACAGAAAGTCCTGGGCACAAGATAAAGTGCTTGGAACTTATCCTGAGGCCACTGTTTCCCACAATGTGGCAGGGGCAGTTCCAGTGACTTCAGAGGGAACACCGGGACATATTTTAATAGTTACATAGTTATTTACAGAATATCAGTAGCAAGTACAACTAGTATGTTATACTTCTGATTTCACAGATATTACTGCTCTGGAAAAGGCTGAAAAAAAGGAGGGGAGGATGATTTAAGTCCTTCAAAGACAACTACTATGTGAACAGTAGTACAAAATGTATTCAGGTATGGGGATATTGTGATGGGAGTCGTGTGAATGACTGAAGCTTGAGGTGCACTGCTACAGGCACAGAGGAGGCAACATCCAGGGCTTTAGCAGGGAAGAAGCCCGGCCAGATCTGTAGTTTAGAGTCAAGGAGTCAAGAAGGCTGTGTGTGTGTGTGTGTGTGTGTGTGTGTGTGTGTGTGTGTGTGTGTGTTGGGGGAGGGAAGGGGGGAACTGACTAGAAACAGAGGTTTGGTTGAGAAAGCTACAACAGTGATCCAGCCAAGAGATGATCAGGCCCAGTGCCCAGGCGTGGCAGTGGACATGGGGAGTTGGGTCAGGGAGCTTGTTGTACATATTCCTCCAGGCACAAAACTAGTTCCAACCCATCGGGCAACAGTTAACACCAAAACCTGGCACTCGGGCTTTGTTTAGATTGTCTAATTACAAATTTGGGCTTAATCAGATTTCTTCATAAACTCAAAGGTCTTTACACAAGGCTCTTTTAGGGATTCAGCCCAAAGGAAATACCAATTTCAAGTTACAGATCCCTGTTTAGCAGACAATGTTGTTAGCTCTGAAAAAGAAATTCAAAGAAGACAAATGAAATCAGTTCTTGGAAGGCAACAAGCCTTCCTTCAGAGAAAACAAAGCGCTACAGACTGTGGGAGAGAAAGTCATAGCGGCAGCAACAACATTCATTTAGTGCATGGGCAAGCTCATTTTATTTTTCTCATAATAACCCCACTAGGTGTCCACTGTAATTATCGTTCCTATTTAATGGTGGAAGAAACAGATGCTCATACAGGTTAACTTGCCCAAGGCCACACGGTATGTTAGGGGTGAACCTGGCCTGAACCTCAGGACAGTTCACGGTCTCAACCAATATGCTTCACCAATTCCTTTATGGTCAGTCCCACTGGCGTGGTTTGACTATTTAATAAAAGCCAATCACTAACAAAGCTGTAGGGGTTAGGGTTATAAAACCTGGTGAAAAAAATCAGAGTTGATGCTTAGAACAAAACATTATTCTACTATTCATACTGTAGGTATAGGAGCTTTAGGTAAAATTACAGTCTATTTTATCAAACAAGACTACTAGTTATGGGAGGATTTAATTTGCTGTTGCCTTTTTTCCATTTTTTTAAAAAACATAGATATGAGGTAAAGTACAAAAACAAAACAACCCACACATTTCTAAGTTCAAGACCGGAACTCCCTAAATTGGTTCCACTTGTTACTAGCTGGCAGCTTTGGGGAAGTTTCTTAATCTCTCTGAACTTCTAAAATGAAGATAAGAAAACCAAGGTGTCTGGAGCATTAAATGTATAAGAAAGTTCATTCTACTTTCAAACAGATCTTTTAAAAAGTCCCTTCCATGTGCTTATCTAAAATCTTGCTACCACACTAAGCAACAAACTTGACCAAAATGACCCAGAAGCAGTTCCTGTCTTATCAAAAGTCACTTGATTGGTAAAAGAAATTGGAGCTATACATAGCAAGATATAACCGAACTACCCACTTGATTTAAAAATTATAAGCAGTAGCCATTAAACAATTTAACAGCTATTACATTGAAAACATACTTCAGAGAATGGGAAATAATAAGACAGGGAAAGGGAAGAAAAAAGAATATGACCTAAAGAGCACTGAAATATACATGTTCGCAGCCGCAATATTCCCTTGTATTATTGATTATAAATTAAAGATATTTCAATGCACTTCAGTCTAAAACCTCCTCAGACTCCATTCTGAGTATAGCCACAGCAGCCCAACCCAGCAAACCACTCTTGACTACAGAGGTTGTTACTAGAGAACTACCACCTTTTAAAACTCACCTCAGTGGCTTGACCCAAGGTCCTAATATAAAAAAGATCCTTTTCTTTGCTCTACCAGATTCAGTATTCTGCAACTCCAAATGAAACCAATGCTTAGTAACGCCCAGGTGTAACACCCATTCTGAAAAGGTCTTAAGTGTGCCTATAAAAAGAAAACTTTATTTACAAAGTACTGACTAAATATGCTTCTTTGGTTCACCAAAAATAATAGCAAAGTTCTTTTGAGAATCATTAATCAAGACAATAGTTACAGTTATAAAAAGGATCACTCAAAAATCAGGAAAAACTAAAAGTTTACATTAATACCAATGCTGGATGCCTTAGGCTGGCAGCCCATCGCTTGGACTCAGCAGTGGATACATACCTTTTGGACTGAATAGTACTTAAAAAAAAAAGAAAAAATTTAAACAATGGCTAATACTTAAAAACTGGAGAGACTTGACATACATAATTCGTATCTCAGCTTCTTTTGGAAAACATGGGAAAACCTAGCAACACCAGGCTCCTGTGTCCTCATAGCAACATTGGGTTGGAGGTCGTACACAGGTACTCACAGCTGTTCCCTAGAGCAGGTAATTGTAACACTGGCCATGAAGCTTCCCTCCCTCCATTCCTGTCTGGCTCCTGCAGGCATTGAGGCTTGTGGTAATTACAGTTTCTGCATACTTACTCCCAAACACTGTGTGCGGCACCCATTGGCGGGGATTAGTTATCCTGCAATGGGAAAGCGTGAGGAGCAACTCTGCACCGTGCAGGCGCTCACTCCTCCCCCAGGAAGCACAGCCACCACCCTGAAGAGCTCGCTCGCTTATAATGGGGGCGATCTTTTCCTGAGTTAAGGTCTGGCTATAGAGTCACTGATTAACTCAAGGCATCTGCCAACGCTGGTTAGTGAAGTTACTGAAGGGTGGCTGACTAATAAAGTGCTTCTGGGGAGATGAGGATGACTTTCTAGAACTGGAAGTTGATGCAAAAGACGTAAAATGACCAGGAAAAGAATGAAAGGAAGCAGTATCACTTCAAAAACATTTAAAAGTGTTTTTAAAAAGTGAGAATATTTACATAAACAACTAGCCTTATATTTGTTCAGTAGTTCTCTGAAACTTTTAACTGGTGTTACAAGAGAGAAAGATGATTCCTTAGGGCTTGCTTAGGAGGCATTATTGAGTTTTTTTCCTTTATTAGTGACATTCTCACCTTACAACATCATTGTAAGATTAAAGTGTGACATAATGTTGTGTGATACTTAAAAGTCACAGTTTTTATTCTGAACTATACCAGGTTTGGATAAGTAGGGCCTAATTTGTTCTAGAAAATACAGTATTTTAAAGATTACTCAACGCTATGGTCTTTTTGGCAATGACAGTCATTAAAGATTTCAGTTTTGCCCTGATTCCATTAAAAACCAGGTGACTTTTGATTAGAAAATTTAGTATTAACTACGGTTAAAGATTTCATGCTAGAAAACTAGGTTAGTTTGTAATTCCTTTTATTCATCCTTTTTCCTCCAAGGATAACGTTAAGAGCATTTTGCTTAGTCTTCACGAAGGCCCTCCCATTGCAAAGCAAGTTTAATAGGAGAATCAATTTTCTTTTTGAGGAGTTTACTTCTAATTACAAAAGTAATGCATGCTCACTAAATGTATGCAGACAGAATAATGGCAGAGAAAGATGCTCTTAAGTAAAAGTAATTTACGAAACTGTGTGTGTATAATTATATATTATATTAATCCATATATAGAATAAAAGGCCAAAAGGCTAAAAAATAAAAATGGTAGTTAGCTTTGTGTAACAAAATTATGAGCTTTTTATTTCCTTTTTGCTTTTTTGTATTTTTCTAAATGTTGTATAAAGTCTGCATTATTTTAATTATAAGACTAAGTTATTTAAACGTTTTTATTTATTAGACTATAATTTATTCATGCATACATCCAACTAACATTTAGGAGTATATTATATATTAGATCCTATGTTGTGTCTAGGACACAACATTATAAGACTTGGTCCCTGTCCTCAGAAGGTTCAAGTCCAGTAGGAAAAAGGCACAAGGATTCCACATTTGTAAAAGAGTGTAGTGAGTGCTATGGCAGAGGCCGGAGTGCAGCAGAGGGCATCTAAACCAGACAGGGAAAGTCTGATTTCTTAGAGGAGACATTTGAGCTAACATGTGCCCTGAGGTGAGAGGGGTAAACAGGGAAGTCCGGTATCCAAAGCAAGCCAGCCAATAAGTCGGATTCGCATTTGTTGAAGCTGAAACATGGCTAGTTATCCACAGAACAGTCTGAAGAGATCCTAGAGAGGTTAAATGGATAAAATAAGCTGGATGTGGTGATTGACTGATGTGGGACGATAACTCAGAAGCAAGCTTATGCTCACATTCCAGCTTTGGGGACTGAAGGGCTGGTGGGACTAGTTACTATAATGGAAAAACAGGAGGCAGGAGTTCTAGGGACAGTGGCAGGGACAATGATGGAAATAAGAAACCCAGTTTAAGCCGCGATTTGTCTTGAGTTTGTTTTATCTATGCATGATGCAAATATTGAAAACTACTAGGTATATATGTTTGGGGCTCAGTAGGAAGTTCTAGACTCAAGACAGCTAAAAATGACTGGCATATAAGAAAGAATTAATTGGGCATGGGCAATTATATATAGTGAGAAAGAGAGGGTCATTTAAAGGGTAACATTTAATGAGGAAACGGAGAAAGGAAAGACTGGGAAGAGGTGATAGGAAGAAAGAGGGCATCACATGGCGGATGGGATGGTTAATGATGTCCAATGTTACAGAATGTTCAAGTGACATAAGGACAAAATAATGCCCCTATATGTATCACCATATGGAGAATGCCTAACAGATACTAGTGTTCTAACCCACATCCAAAGCAGCAGGATATTCAGGGAAGGGCCTGGGTACTCCATATGTTTAAAGGCTCCTAGATGACTTTGTTACAAAGCTAAATTTGGCACCCAGTGATCTAAGCCATGAATTCTTTGTTAACTCCATATGCTTTTGTATCTGGGAAACAGAATAGATGCCTCCACAGGCTTTAGTCCCCAATATTTCTGAATTTAGAAACTGAGATGGATAGTTCCTACAAGGAGAAAAAGTGTCAGACTTCAATTCCTGCCCCTGCGGCCTCTGTGCCTGTGGCTTGTTCACCAGGCAAGTACAGGGTGGCAAAGGACTGTAGCTGCCAGTCTAGGGAGACATGATCGTAAGGTGTATTGCTTTGGGAAACAAGGATTTGCACAGGTAGAGAAGAGAGATGAACCACTCGAGTTCAGGAATACAGTATTTAAAAAAGGTGCCAAGCTAGAAACGTCCTAGACTCACTGGGCAAAACCCATAAAGTGACCATTTCAGTAAAACCGCAGATTCAGGCAGATCAAGAAAGAGCTAAAAAGTAGGTCAGTGTGCAAAGGGCTTTAAACACAAACAAGGGGTTTAGACTTTAATCTGAAGGGTTAAGATGTATTCTGTGGCAATACGGCAAGATCTAAATACCTTTCTACAAGATTTTTGAAGCCATAAGGTACAAAGCAGATTTTAAGTGGAGGAACTAGAGAATAGGACATTGCAGTTCAGGTACAAGGTGCTGTCTTCACTTTCAGGGTCATGTAAAATAAGGTACTTGGATCTTTTGATACTAGGTTCAGAAAACAGAATTTTGTGTCTTTGTTTTGGGCCAGATAACCACTGTAGCCCATAGAAATTCATTCTAATAATGAGCCAATGCTACAACCAGCCTATAACTAAAGTTAAAACATCTAATATCAGAGACCGGACATTTTAGTCAAACTCTTTTATTTCCACATAATGTTCTGATTAGACACCCTCAGTTCAATGAATGAGCACCCCTGCAGTATCATCCATAAAACAGCAGTCAGTTCCTCTGCCCGTAATCACTGAAACACATCTAACTGGATGGAAGATACTTTAGTAAATTCTAAGAAGATGAATACATTTGGGGATGCTACAAACTTTCGTTCCCTTACTAGCCAGAAAATGACTTTGAGTGTACGAAGTAATCCCTCTCCTACTCCCATTTCAGTGATCTGTCAGCATAAATAAAGAGGATAATGAAGACAGTTTCAACTGCCTGCTCTGGTATCTGGTTATGAGAATAGATTTGAAATCAAATACATTTGAGTGTAAATCCCAGATTTGATATTTGCCAGTTTGAGCAAGGTGTTGAAACTCAGTGTGTCCCAGTTTCTGCATTTGTAAAATGGGGAACGATGCCACATGCCTCACAGAACTATCATGAGTATTAAGTGAGATAACCCATGCAAGGTACCATCCAGAGTACTGTGCATGGGGTCAAGGAGAGCAGCAACTGAAGGCCCTCCCTGCCCTCTCAGGCTGCTCTGACTTAGAACTAGGGAAATTGAGAGCTGAGATATTGAGTTAATTTCTTTGATATTCCCCTTTGAGTTTTTAAGGGTGGTGATCCTACTCTGGATGATGAAGAAATCACAAAAGCATCTTTGGAAAGGTATGTCCTCAACCAGAACACTCGAATTCATTTTATAAAACTGCGATTCAGGCACCAGAATTATATCAGGGTCCAAAGAAACTTAGTTTAAAAATGAATAAGATTTTTGAGGACAGACCTTTTCATGATGATGGCCCATCATGAAAAGTTCAGTACTCATGACTTTCAGGTTTTACTCTAAATATTCCAGAACTAAGAGTGGATACTTTCAAACACAAAAAGAAAATACAAAGAGTTAAAAGGCAGGTCCTAACTAGGATCTGCTATCAACTAATCACTCCTAACAATGCAAAATAACTTTGAAAAGGTTACGTATGTGATCTCTGTATATATGGCTGCCATTACTAGACAGGTGAAAAAGGGAAATAAATCCCAATTTGTGATTACTATAGTAAATAATTTAAAACCAAGAGAGATTGGACGAAAATAGTCTTGAAATAAATATGTATATATAAATATTTAAAGACAATATATGCCCACATATAGGGATATCTAAGTAATCTCAAAATTAAAATGTGATTAGAGATAATTTTTTAAAAAAAGTCAGTTATATTCTATTATACCAGTCCCAGGGAAAAAAATAATAAAAAACTGAAAATAAAACTAAGAAATTCCTACAGAAGCCTATTAAGAGAATAGCAACTATGAGCACAAAGCTCTTCTGTAGAAAGAGCTAAGAACTATGGAACATATTTATTAATAACTATGAACACCTATCACTTGTCCAAGGGATGAGCTTTCCACTGAAAATCTTTGGCGGGAAAACTGACCTAAAGAAAAGACCCCCTTCCTAAAAATGAGACCTTAAACACTTGTTTCTATATTTGGGGTTGGGCGATCATGGAAAACTCTGGAGAGAGAATTTATAAACTGCCGGATGTATTCTATTGCTCACAAATTGGATCTGAGAAATATGCATACCACATAGATAGCACCTTTTAAAAGGACAGCTGTGTGCTCATGGATACCTTACTCACTTTAATTTCGAAAGTATAAAACAACCCCAACTATCATAAAGTGCTTTGGAACTTCAATTATTCTTGATACTATGTAATATCATGCTTCTAAAACAGAATCAACTTAACATATACGATGAGTTTATTTCAAATGTGTGCAGGCACAAAATAAAACTATCCTATGTAAAGCAAAGGGCTTGCTGATCTTAATTGGAAGCTGATTAGAGAAATATGGTATTTTAGAATAATTTTTCACTATATATATATATATACATATATATACATACACACATGTATATATATATATATATACAGACATACATATGTATATATAAATATATACATATATATATTTGTATATTAAGGTATAAATAAATTTATTATTAAAGGAGTCACCTAGAATAAAAATCCTCAGGCTACTCTGACTACTTTATATCAAAAGAATGCTATATAACCAATGCTCATTCAAGTTTAATATAAAATAAAAAATTAAAGTCACATTTATTTCCTTTTTCATCTACCAAACTGATAATGAATCATACTACTTAGATTTCCCAGCATGTGATGAAAAGGGCACTCTTGTGCTGGTGGTGTATAAATTGCCACTCACTTTCGTGTGCAACATGTATTTAAAAGCCTGAAACATATTCGTTGACTTGGTAAGACTACCTGAAGGATTTTACAAAGGTGTTTACTGTAGCATTGCTTATAATGGCAAAAAATTTGGAATAACCTAACGTCCAAAGCAGGAACATGATTAAATCAATCAGGAAACAGAACGGGAGTGCTAACTATATTGTCCATACACATAAAATAACAGTATTTGACATGGAAAATGTGTACAACTTATTAAGTGGGTGAAAAAAGCAGATTGCAAAATGGATTCTGTCCACTCCCCTGCTCATCTGTATGATCAAGTATTGCTAAAATTACCTTGTAATTATTTAAGTTAAATTTTGTTTTTTTAAATATGCATGGACTCTCCCTCTCCCCCTTTCCTTCTCTTATTCGCTTACTTATTATACAAATCACACTAGCCAATTAATTCAACTTGGATTAAACATTTATGCATGACTTAGCAAATTCTACATAATTCCTGCTATTTAATTCCATTCCCATCTTATTTATTTTAAAAGCTGGATATTAAATCAATTATTATAAAACATTTCAGAGATTAATAGTCTATGCATAATTGGAAAAAAAAGTTTTAATTTGAAAAGGAATTATTGGTTCTGAAAAGGAAGTTATCTCTTAAAGTTAAGAAAAAGGACAATAATTATTTTTTTACATAGAACAGTATCCAAATCTATGGAATACAATCTATATTAAGTCTCTATAAAGTGCTAGGAACTGTTTTCAACAGCTTTTCATAAGCTCCTCAGGGTAGGGTCCCAGTCTTACTTTTTTCCAACTAACCCAGTGCCTGCCAGGAAGTACGCACTCAATAACTATTTGCTCAAATATGATCTAATTACTTAACACTCATCATGACCCATTTTTCAAATGAAGAAATTATGTTTCAAGTAGGTAAAAGGGCCCACAATTCCTAGGGATTCTCATTCATCTCCACCCAGTTCTGGGGCTCATTATTCCACTGGCCAGAGCAGGGCAGCCCAAGACTCCATAGCTCTTCCAGGTCAGGATACAGTACTATGTTCTTATACAGCAGATAACTTCTAACACAGGCTTGTGCAATGTGAAGGTGCAAAAATAAATGCTTATCAACAACCTTATTGCTTATAGTACTCTATCAATGTGGGATTACTTTCCAGATAAAACATTCTTTTAGGAGCAATCGTGTTTTTATAGATACAAAAAGTATAGATTAATAAGAAAGCTAAAAATAAATTTTAATGAAATACTTTGCAAAACGTATTAGGTTTAGTAAAGGAAACAAAATACATATATGCAGATGAGTAAATACTGTGAATATAACCAAATCCAATAAAGATTTAAGTATTCACATCCTAGAATGTGAGCTATCATGGCTCACAATCACTTTTGGAATGGTATCTAGGCCATGGTCTAAGAGTCCCGTACTTGAGCAGTGGTTCTCAGTGTGAAGTCATTTTGCCCCTCCAAGGACATTTGGAAATGTCTGGAGACACTTTTGGTTGTCACAATTGGGGAGATGCTATTGGCATCTAGTGGGTAGAGACCATGGATACTGCTAACCACCTACAATGTACAAGACATCCCCTCAAACAAAGAATTCTGCAGCTCTAAATGTCAATAGTACCAAGGTTGAGAAAATCTGTACTAGACAATTAAACCAAGATGAATTATCCACTGTCCTTATGTTTAAATTAGCATCAAGAGTGAAAGTAGCAAAAGAACTGGATGTCCCAGGTTTGTAAGCCAACTTCTGGAAACTTCAAATCTCCCAAGTACGCCACTGTCATCTTTAGCTGATTCAAGATAAGTACATGATTCTGCAAGCTGCCATGGAGGGAGGGTTTAAAGTTGACATGCATTTAATCCTCAGTAAAGAGTGCATGTCGCAAGTAGCAATGTATGAATGAGAAAAAACTACCAGCTTTTCTGGACCCATGGCGGACTTAGATCTTTTGACAACTGCTACCACGTTAAATAAAAATATTATTATGTATTTAGGCAGTTTTTAACCACTTCACATCTCTAATTTCTAGTATCTAAAATTTAACAAAGGTTGCAGGGGAAAGAAAGTAATGCACTGAAAGCAAAGGAGATAGAGACTACATGCAGATTCCTTCCCATCATTGCTCCCTCTGTGTCTCGCCCTCCCCATTTTCTTACTTGGTAGACTATTCATTCAATAATGGAATTAAGGAAGTCATAGAGCACACTATAAATGAAGAAGGAATGTTTTGGGAGAATTAGTTTCTTAGTACTAGTAACAAAAAAGGAAAAAATATTGATAAAAATTTCTGGCTATCTTTGACACGGATAGCAACCCAAGCTCATTAATTTTGCTTCTTTATTGCTCTATGGAACTATACTTCTACAAACACTTGTTACATTGTTTTCTTACTTTTTGTTGTTGCTGTTTCAAAGCAAGACTACATTTTGTTAGCATCTATGAATTTTTTTACTTCCTTAGGTAGCACCCATGAATGTTTATTTAGTAATTGGTTGAAAACCAATAAAAATATATATAATACAAAAAAAAGTGTTAGGAATAATAGAGATATAGTGAAACACAATTGTGAAGTTACGTCAACATCAAAATATTATTCTCCTGTGACAAGGAGCTTCGGTGAGTCAAAGAGACCTGCTAATGAGAATAAGTTGTCACATCTAGAAGGTCTATGAAAGAACACTGTAACCTAGCCACTGCTGGGATGACTTCCTTATGTGGCTGCTGAAACGCCAATGCATCCAGGATCCATAAAATAGAAACACTCAGTTTGATACAGCAAGGGAATCCAGAAATCATCATCAGAGGGAGAAAATCACTTCATGCCACTCTTGGCTCCTTTACTTGGCTCCTTGGACTCTGTTGAGCCTTAAGTCCTCAAGGATTTCATAAATTGAAAATAAAAATAAACTTCTCTTATTTCTCACTATGCCCTTGGAGTTCTGGGTGGGAATTAACTATAGGATTTCTGTATTGTTCCCAATCTTAAACTACATTGTGGCTTCCTTTAGTGTAGGTAGACATGGACATAAAAGAACAATTAAAACAAAAATTTCCAAACATCAACACAAAGAATCTATCATTAACACAATGAGATATAATGCCTCCCAGAAAAATCTTTGTTAATAGTTCAAGAAAGAAAACTAAATATGCCAGGTTATTTGCTAGCCAAAGACAAATAAGTCAGGGACACTATAAAATACAACATCAGAGAATTCAACAAGTGACCTACTTTAAACAACTCACAAAACCACTTGTATAAAAGGTCAAAGAGAAGTACTATTTCGGCATTACAGATTTTTTCTGGGTTAAAGAATAACAGTATAATTAACTGCATGTGTGAGACTGCTATATTTATTCTAGAAGAGTCCTTGGTGCACATAGTCTCATTAAAGATAGTGATAAAACACGTAATTTCTTTATATTATAAATAATACATTTTCCCAGAGAAAATGGGACACATATAATAGGTAGTTTTTTGTCTAATAGACCCCGGAAGTCCACATAACCCACAACGTGGCTGAAAGTTTCAGGGCTTTGTCTTCCTCACCTATAAAGGCAGGAACTGGCTTAAATATCTAAGGTATTATCCAGCTGTGACCTTTGATTCTCCAACTCTCATTTTAACAGGGCTTCACAAATTTACATTGCTTGCTTCTGTTGAAACATTTTTAAATAATAATAAAAGACATATTTTCTTTTTATCTCCACAGTATCCCTAGTTTAAAGTTTCAATGAGATACTGCGGGGGTTGCAGGTAGAGGAGTACATTATATGAATACAAAACAAATTATGTTTAATGTTCATTCTAACTTGGTTGTGTCTAAGACAGAGAAAAGAAATTAGCAAATTCATTAAAATTCTAATTATTTCTCTTATTAAACTGTAATTTATTAAAATGAGACAGCTCCTGATGAGAATTCTCATTGTGGGTACTAATCAGCCAGAAAGTGTACCCTTACTTGGAATTTAATTTTGCTTTATTAACAAGTCATGCTTTAGGAGGCTCACTGAGTGTATTTGTTCTTGACAGAGGTGTGCCAAAAGGTCTGCCCAGATCATGATGCTTGATGAATAGTTAGAAAAAGGAAAAATCTGTGAGTTTACTAATTTTGAAAGCTAATTGCAAGTCCTTTTTAAAGACATTTTTATTCTGTCATATATACAAATGGAAAATACTTATTTTTTTCTAAAAATAATGTTTCCTATTTTACACTTGATCTTAGCCAAAAGGCCGAGAAGCGATATGTTTCCTATTTTTATTATAAACGTGTCCTCAATGATGTACTGCTGAAGAACTTCTAGGCCCCTATTCCTGCTATCCAAGACTGTCATGTAACCAATAAAATATCTTCTTTGGCAATTTAAAATACAAATCTCTCTAGAGGTATACATTCCCTCAAATCACCCATCCAGGTGATCTCATGTCAGATTTCTCAAGCTGCTGAGTCACAGATACTTCCTCCATTAGGCCAAAGCAACCTTTAGTTTTCCAGAATAATAAGCACTTTAAAAATCATGTCTCTCTATAGCATTTTGAGGGGTTTAGAGCTGCTCTATGGAATTCCTTTCCTCTCAACGGAAGAGCACTTCCAATTACTGGCACTTGAGAATATCTAACTCTTCATTTAAAATTCAACTGGTTAGAAAGTTATGAAAGTGGTTCAGCTCGCAGTACCAATGATTACCTCAAATTTGCTCGACTTAAACCACCCTTTAGCAGAAAGCTACTCATATAATATTCTACAAATCCTAAAATGTACAACTAATAGAAATCTCTTATTCAGGAATAAAATTAAGTATTTTAAGATGAAATTTGAAAAATCAAGATGCAATTAGAATCTCACTGATAAACAGATGTTCCGTTTTAGCCCACACTCACCTCTCCCGAGGAACGGCAAACCAGTACTCTGGCTGCTTTCTTCGTTTGCCATACTGCTGGACCATGGCTGCAGTGTGAGTGGCAAAGGACTTTCTCATTGGTTTCCCCACTTTAATGCACAGAAACATGGGTGGAGTCTTGCTTTTCTCTTCTTTTGAAGGAAGTATATCTGAATTACACATGAAAAATATCTTCCTCAATACTGATGACACTGGTGACAGTAAAACTTTTCAATTTACAAAGAATAGTGTCCAATCCCCTCTTAGTGATGGAAAATCAAAACATGGCAGCTACATCATCATCCCATTGGGACTAATTAAATTTTGTCGACCTCTTGAGCACAAAAGGAAAATGGACGTTTCAGGTTGGTCTATATCACATGAGATGCTATGTACGGGAATAACCATAAAAACCAACACATCAGCAGACAGTGGAGAATTATGACAATCCACAAGAATACACATTAATGAATGGTACGGAGGACCCAATCACACCATAATGCAATTCAATTTAGAACGGAAACATCTTCAGAAATATTTTAAACTCCTTTAGATTTAGAAATTCAAGGTAAAAAAGAAAAGTTACTAGAAAGATTTTTTAAAAAGCAACCTACTTTTGGAATAGAAATCTACATCAAACATCAAATTCCAAAATAGATATCATATATTGCTAATTTTTCCCAATTATTAATGTATCAGTAAAGATATACTCTATTGAGAAAACGCTGTTCTCAACTGATTGTACTACTTGTGCTATTGCATATGCATGTTTTGGAAAGGAACTATACAACAGAATAAAAAGACATTAAAGAAATATGGCTTACCTTCGATGGGTACCTGAATTCTCTTTAACAGCCATAATTGGATTTCGGATTTATTATCCATTTGTGCACCTTGGCAGCTATTGTCCAGAGTAGATTCCAAAGAGGAGTCTATAGACTCTTTACCCATATTTTCTTCGGTAGAAGAGCCAAGTTGCAGTGGATGGGGGTCTGTCTCTTTCACCCCGATTTTATCTGGTTCTTTACTGCCCTCAGTTAGAGGCTCACCAGACTGGGGAAGAGAACTACTAAGCGTGATGTCTATTCCCACTGGCTCAACACTTTTGCCATGACTTAATTCTGCCTTCTGCAAGTTATCAGATAACGGTGACCCTTCTTTGTTTTTATTAAGGTAATATTCAATGAGTTTAACTTTATCGAGATCTTCATGTATGTTCAGGGTGTTTTCCACTTGGCTTTCTGGGGAACCGGACTGCTTGTCCACCTCCAGCATTTTATCTTGCTTCTCACAGGTTTCTAAATCTAGGGCCCCCTTCAGTTCAGCATCACTCTCAGTTCCTGAAAAGTTAAGGGCTGACTGCATTTCCGCAGCAGGACTGATGATTTGTGACTTAGCCTTCCTTAGCTCCTCTGGCTCAAGAGGAAGGCGCTCCTTGGCGGTGTCTGTTTTGTCTATTCCACTATCCGTTTGAGAAGCAAGTTCTTCCAAGTCAATGAAGTCATCATCTTCCCCTAAAAGGGAATTTTCTTTGGCTATAGATTCAAATGCAGTATGAGTGTCAGAAGGTTCCTTGCTGACCTCAGTTACTATAGTAGATCCACTGGTTGCTTCCATAGGGGATTCCAGGGTCTTTAACTTTCCTGACACAGAGCTGTCTGAGGGCTTTGTATGTGTGTGTTCTGTTGATTTCTCCAAAGGTCTTGTTGATGTGGACTCTGAAGGGATGGTTCTCTCTCCGTTCTGCTGCCGCTTTTCCTTGTTGAGAGATTTGAACTTACTAAATGGGTTGATATCCTTTTCTGAAGCCAGGTCTTCCCATTCTCCAGGCCTGTACAGAGGACAAAGATCCTGAGGTAGGTCACTGTCGAGGAAAAAATGGTGGGTGCACATGGAATGTTAAAAACAAAACCAAAAGCAAAATGGAGGAAAAGCAAAAGCCAACACAAAACCCAACTAAAAACCAAAACATAAATATACCGCAACTTAAATTAATGTTTAAATGATTTCAGAAATAAGAAAGTGAGATCAAGAAATTGACTTAAAAATGAAAGAGAAATCAACTTTAAGAAGTGACAAAACAAAGAACCATGAGTTACATATCCTACTAGAAGACATGAATGGTTTTTGAAGTCACTTATGAAAATGGAGATGTCACCCACCAGATTTTTAATGATGAAATAATGTTTCTGATTTTCATGAAGGAGAGGAAATGTTTTAGTACTATGACTAAAATTCTTTAAATAATCAAAGCTTTTTCTTTTTATTAAAAAGCACATAAACCAATTGCATTAATTTTGAATGGCTTGTTGACTGAGTAGCTACTCATTTAACTGCTCTATAAAGTGAATGACCCCGAACCCTAATTTTGGATTTCTTGGCTTAGAATCTAATGCTTCCAATAATAGACATCATTCTACTCCCGAGGGAGATGCAAGAGAAAGCTTCCACTATTATTGTGGATACATAGCACCTGCTCCATTTTACAGTTTAAAATTTTACACACAAGCAAATCACATAAGCTCTTACATGTAATACTTAGTTTAAATTTCTTAACTAAGTTTAAATTCCTTAACTGTTTCATCTTATAACAATATCATTTTACTTTACGGCAATGGGCATATCAGCTGGAACATACTGTCCTGTGCTGCAGTCAATTATTTTTCCTTCATAGCAGAAGCTTACTACCCAGATTTGAGTTGCACAGAAATACTGATTAAACATGTTCTCAAAAGTTTAAAGTAAATGGTCAAAAAGCATACGTTTTCAACTATCACTGGCAATATCTTGAGTAATCTGTATTTTCACTTTAGCGTCCACACTCAATTAAAACACAGAGCTATAAAAACCTTGTCTAAAAATAACATTTTCAGATTTCAGAAATAATTTTCTTTTCTAAAAAGGCTAGATCATATTCAGGTAATACTTTATTACTCTGGATTTGAAATAATTGGATAATAAGGCAACAAAGTACTAGGAAGCTCTCAAATGACAAGACTATCTCCCCAGTTATTTTATAAATCACTTGCATGGAACATCCATCCTTTTTCCAATAGAAAATAAAAGCCCATAGAGTTGTTAGGCCCTGACAAATGCTTGAAAAAGCCCCTTTAATTCATAATTCATTTCAATTCAATAAGCATTCATTGAGTCCCTAAATGTCATGTGCTAAGAAACCCTTGTGACAGTGTCTGTTCTGTAGGAACCTGCATACACAAAAATGCCTAACACAAGCATCCAGGAGATGTTAAAGACGCTTCAATCCTAGAGTCAAATAAATTAGTGTCATGGTATAATTTACATTTTAGGACCAAAATTTTTATTTGGCATATTAAAGGCTACAAGAAGTCCTGCAACAAAGAAACCCAGCTTTTCACATACTTGGTTAATACACTCTAATCGGCCTCCGATATTACTTTCCTGTCTGCCCCCTCCCTTCTTGTTCTTCTACCTAATCCAAACTGAGGTTAATTTAGTGATCTGCTTTTTCTGCACTGCAGCTGCCAAGAACTGCTGGAGCAAAAAAATACACAGTGGTGTCAAATGGCTCTGCTGTTGATTAATGTTTTTTAGATTTGGCCAGGCCTCTAATGATGATCAATAATCTTTTCAGTTGGCCCCTTCCTATTTTCTGTGGAGCTGGAGTTACAAAATGTCCTACGCAGAAAATACAAAATCAGAAGGTAAGTATGGACAGATTTTACACACACACACACACACACACACACACACACACACACTTTTTAAAACTATTTGCACACTGTAGCTAGATAATTTGTACTTCTTGATTTATCATACAACTTTTAGTAATGAAATTTTAAGCTATTTTAAACTTTTAAACAATTAATGGAATTCTGAAGTCAATACTGTTCATTTCACATTGATTCCACTCACAATCTATTTTGCTCATTGATGCACATATTGCTCATTAGACTGAAAAGTCTTTATACACCTGCATCGAAGGCAGGAATCAGTGCAAAACTCTGAAATAATTTTAACACATTAAGAGCCAATTCTTAACTCTTCTCTCTGTCCCCAACTGTGGTATTAGCCCTGTATTCCAGATCATTAAACACAATCTCAAGATGAGAGAAACCTTTCTGTACAGATGGACCTTCCCTTTCTATCATTAAAAAGAATACTTAACATCCTACGCTGAAAATGTGCCATAGCATTACTCCATTAGAAGTCATCATTGGGCAAGAAATGACCTCATTTGTCTGGCTGTCCACTTCCAAACTCAGCTATCTTTACCTAATTTTATCTTCTTTCCTCTTGTCGCAGAGAACACAATGATCCAAAGCGAACTCGCTTCCTTCTCTGCCTCCATCTACGATTCCTAAGCAGTTGGACACTCCCTCACGTGGTCCTCAGAGAATACTGAGTGCACTTCTCTATGTGCCGTGCTATTTGGTGACCATTTCTGTCCATCTGTCTGTTGTTCCCTGTAGACTGCAGGCTCCTCAAGGGCAGAGGCCATAACCCATTCACCTTCATATCCTGGCCACACAAGACGCATGCACGACGATGCATTAGATAGAAGCCTCAGTCTCCATAGATGACAAGATTCCCATGAAACAATGAACAGAGTTTCCGATATGAATGAAAAGTTCCAATAGTAACAGCCCACACTTATTCGGCATCGGGCTATTTTCTAAGAGTTTTGGTACACCAATGCACTTAGTTCTTACCACAGTCCTATATAAGCTGAAGAATTCTATTAATTCTATTTTACAATGAGTAAACTGAGGCTCCAGATTGAGCACTCATGCAGGCCATGAAGCCATAAGTGGCAGAGCTCGAGAGACCCGGCAGTGTGGTGGCTCCAGGCCTAATCATCATGCAGGACTGCCTCCTAAACCTCTCAGTCGGACACTTCTGGCAGGCTTTAGAAAAACTACCCTAGTGCCCATGCCCTGGTAAGAGTGTAGGTGGCTTGGAGTTGGGTTAAGGGCCAAGTGGATCAGGTGCTAAAGACTGTAAGAGTCCAGGGGAACCTGCTGGCATAACCCCCTAAGGACTTTGTGTCTGGGTTAATTTCCTAGTCACCTTCCCTTCGTTTCACGAGTCCCAACGACCTGTGCACAGTTAAGACCCACCCTTTTACCTCTACCTTCCTATCACTAAGAGTCTCTACAGATTTTTACTGCTACCGTAACCACAGAAACAGACAGACACACCGACAAAATGACAGGAAGAATCAGAATATCCCTATGAGTGAATCGATTTCCCAAGCTTTCTTAACCATCTTTCTCTTCATGGGAAGCTTCCTTCTCTCTTTTACAAAAAAAAAAACAAAACACAAAAAACTCAGTTTTATATGGCAAAAAATAATCAGGACTAAAGTAATATTCACCTACATTTCAGAGTCAAAACAAAGCGCTATTACTCCCTCTTCACACTACTTAAGGTAGTCTGGCTACAGGGGCAATGGCCGCTCCCCAGTCGACTCAAATCTCTATGCCGGATTCAGGGAAGACATGATTTGGGCAGACTGCCAACCCTAGAATTTAAATAAAGACTATAACTCTGCTTAACAGATAAAATGACAATAAAACACTATTATTGGTGATCAGACTAAAATTCTTTCAGAGAAACTTCATTTCTTCTTTCATGAATTAATTAAGAACATGCACTGCTTTGCAGAAAAAGAAGCCAAAAACTATTTCGATGGGCTGGCCTGTCTGCTTTTCTCCTTTCATTTTTATATGTTCAACTCTTCCCTACCACTGACTTGATCATTTCCATTTCCTCTCATTTTTCTAATTTTTTAAAAATTTAGTGCATAAATCTTCCTTCAAATGCCCCTCTCCACAATCTCTCGTTCCTGCCAGTGTCCTTACTTTTCAAACGCACTGCATTCTCCTAAGACTCCCCCCCCCCATGTTTTCTGAGAAACAAGAAATGTCTCTTACGATGGCAAGGCATCTTTGATCTTCATGTGGGAAATGTCATTGTAGAGGGCAATGGAAACCACCTCTTCCATGGGGCAAATGAGGCCGTACTCTTCACACCCATTCTCAATGACCAGGGGGTCGGACTTGTGAGGGTCAAACATGATGTTGTTAGGAGTGACAATCATGACACCTCCGACCACACCCTGCGGGAGAAATGGGCAGGACAGAATCACTACAGGCAGAAACGCAACCACGACAGGAGTGGCATTAGTGAACGCACGTTGCCATTCCATTGACTTTGGTGAACCACAGTATCCTACATGACAATCACATCCCCTTTAAGAGGGATGGAAAAACAGGCTGAAGAAATGCAAGTCTGGGTACTGTGTGGTGAGGCAGAGCAAACAGGCTGGCCTCGCTGTGGCCATCAACCGAGCCTGGTTCTGGCACAGCAGCTGGGATAGTATAATTCTGGTGGGATCTTGGGTTACACACGTGTCTCAGACTCCCCAATTCCCCGTCTGTAAAATGAGAGGGGCTGGCCCAGGTGCTTTCCCGATTGAGTGCTTTACAATTCACGCAGCATGTATTCACCATGTGTGAATTCACTCAGCACGTATTCACCATGTCCAACAAGTGTACAGTACCGTGTTAAGGGAGCAGCTGTCTCGGACTCATGGTGCCAAAGAACAGTCCTAAATAGTTCTCTCTAAAATGTTTAGAGAGCCTACATCCAGCAAAATTTGATACAAATGGGAACATGAAATTTTTGCAGCCAGAAATCAACGTACCGAACTATGGAAATTGAAAGCAAAAAAACAAAAAAACAAAAACAAAACAAAAACAAAAACCAGCAGCTTGGTGGGAATTTAAAAGTCTGAAGCTTGGTCAGTTTCTATTATAAACCCTGATGGCCATAAGGATATTATCTACCAGAGACAGCAGGACACAGAGAGTTCCCTTTAGGTAAACACTTTATTTCATATTCTTACTGACTTAAATGGTCATCTTTGCTAAAAGTTTGGCATCTCAGGCATTACTTATTCTCAGTTGCAAAAGTTGCAAGTCCATATCAATAATGTAGTTTCCTATTGTTTGGAACCTGGCATGAAGTCTCTATGAATACAGGAATTTATATCAACATAACCCCTTCTTCTGAGGGTCCCTAAAAGTTGAATTTCTTCTTTGTAACAAATACCAACAACAAAAAAACTAAACACACTAGAGCAGACATTTTTAATATCAGCTTTTTCAGAACCAAATGGGTTGAGAATTTACTGTTTTCCAATGTTAGGTGCTAAGCTCTTTATATGCATTTTCTCTTTCAATTACAATACACTACTAGTTAAATTTTATTATTGTGCCTGTTAAATTTTATTATTGTTCCTATTTTATAGATGAGGAAAATGGAAGGTGAGGAAATCTGAATATCTTGCCCACGGTCTCAGAGTTAGTGGGAGAGGGGGGTTGGAATTTAAATTCAGCGAGTCCGAATCCAGCATTTGCTGGTAAACATATAATATACTGTCTCCCTAATGATTTATAGGCCAAGAACTGAAAAACAAAATGATAAATCCAAGGTCACAAAGAATCATATTTCCATTCAATGATCACATTTCCCTCAACAAGTAAAATTCCAGGCATACAACAGGGGAAGCTAATGGACACTTGTGAAATGTTAAGCTGAAACTTTGGGTAAGATATTTTGATGTAGCCTGTCTTCAGTCATTTGGAACCTAGTTTAGTTTTCTACAGTGTCCAAAAAAAAAAGGAGACAAATTACACTGCGATATACCTTTCCATCGGTGAAGTATCGACAATTCATTTTTAAAAATTTTACCACGCCTGGCTCATCTTCTTCAGAAGTGGATGATAAGACTCTTTCAATGGGTTTTATGGCCTTTCTTGCTAAGTCAGCGTCCTTTAGAAAGCAAAAATTTCCAAAAATCAAACAGTAGCACTTTTCAAAAACATTTATGTAAATGGAGCCACATAAGTTCCCTGTAAGTAACTGTTTCTATTTAACTTGAACATAAAAAAGGTAAATGTCTTTTGTCATTCAAAAATATCACACATATAACAATAAACATCCAAATCAAACTGAATATTTAAAAAAACTGCCTATGTATTAATGCATAAAAACAGCTCATCAAATGTCTTAAATGAAACAATTCATGTTTGGTTCATGGTTCAAATTCTTTAGAAGGAGTAAAAGTAGTACAAATACATTAGTGGTCTCACTGAGAGTTTAACTTCATACTTTAATGAAAACAAGGTATGTGTTTTTGCCTTTGAGACCTTAAATGTGAACAAGTTTCTTTTGGATAAAATGCATTCTCTCAACTAATGACAAACTACTTAACCTCCACCCCTTTGGGGGGAATTTTGGATGAATTCTTGGGGAAAATAGTAAGTAGAATTCTATAGTACAATATATTCTTGATAAATATGAACTTTAGTGCATGAATGACATACGTACAGGCAGTTTGTCATATTCTGCATCTGATGATGAAGGAGAGACAGTAGCACCAGGACTGGATGATGATAACCTTAAGGTACTGGAAGGAAAGTTGGCATCTGGCACAAAAAGAACCTTAGAATGGGACAGAAAAGCTGGATGAGTGCCAAGACGAGGCAAACTACTAGGCAATATTTAAAGCAGTTACTTTCTGCATTCTCATGCTAGGTGAATGACTAAGACCTAATTGGCTTTCACAGAACTCCTAAGCACCTTGGGGTCTTCTAAACTAATCCACACAAAAATATTCAGCAATACAAATGTGTGCAGTGCAAAGGGTACCAAACACACCTGTAGACACTGCAGAAGCTCACAAAAGGGGAGAGCAAGGTGGGTGAGTATTCTGCACAGTCCATGAGAAGTAGGTGTGTCCAATGAAGATTTGAACAGTACCCAGCATATGGACAGGGAAGGAAGGGTACTAATGGTGTGAGGGAACAGACAGAGAAGTATGGCATGCTTCTAAACCTGACACCCATGTCAGGAAGAAATGAAACACACCCAGGCTTGCTAACTCTAAGCAAGCCCTGAGTGACAATGCAGTAAGGTCCGTATATGATAAACTATACAAGGAAATATCAATCATCTCAGTATTTTCTCTTCCATCACTATCTGAGTTATCTAAAAACAAAAATAAAAATGCCCCAAATTATACAAAGTAGCCTCCTTTTGCAAAATGTTCTGGTTCCTGAAATGTTATTATGATCCTGTTATTTATTCAACCCTCTTTGAGACATGCACCATTTTGGCATATATCAAATACAATCTTAAAATGACCTCTAATGTTATAAAACAGAATTCAGAGCTAATCATATAACATATAATGGCTGTTCAATATTGTTATTCACTCTCTCCCACCCCTCTAGCCATATCTCTGTGTTCACTTTACTTATTTAAATCTCTCTTCAATCCAGGAAAAAATGAGGCAACAAGGAAATTAAGATAAAGGTGGGAAAAAAATCAATGCCAAGGAGAAATAAGATAAGGACTGATTACTCCTGAAACATCTGTGCTCCAAAATTACGAAACACTCATTGGGAGGTGGGCCATAAAACGCTCTGAAGCATCAAAAAGTCTAAGGTAAGATATTTAGTTCAATAAACTCCCAGGTAAGGTCCACTGAAAATGACCCCTGACATAGGGGGTCGGTCGCTCACCTAGCCATACCAGTTTTCTTTCCTACCTCCAGGTAACCATCAACTCAGTCTCTAGAAGGGTCTCAAATGTTCTGAAACCAGAACAGATAAAGCCAGTTTTGATTTACCAGATCTACTGAGATGAAAGGGATACCTACCCCTCCAAGCACCAAGACAAATCACTTAAAAATCCTTGAAAGCAAAATATCACCTACAGTGTCTGAAAGCCTCTCAGTCAATTTCACTCTTCTCAATTCCTTATCTTTGCCAGCCAAATCAAGAGGATAGCCAGGTCCTGGGACAACCAGCAGCACGTAACTGTTCAGTCATATGAGGGCTGGACAGGACAGCAAAGGCGAGAAGGACATCTGAGATAATGCAGCCCAAGCCCTAATTTCAGAGATTAGGAAACTGAGGTCCAAAACAGAAAGGTTCTTGCCCAAGTCAAATAGCTACTCCAAGGCCAAAGGAAACAAAGCTTTGGAAGGCTTATTTCTGGCATCTGTTCCCTTACAGTTGATCACATTTAAACAGTCCCTGTACCACCTGTTGGCTACTGGACCTTAATCCAGTACCAATCAACTACTTCGTTTGTGGACTTAGGAAAAGAATAAGGATTCATCCTAAATTATTTTACTAAATTCCAGTGACTACAGTTTTCAGCCTTGAATTAGTAAATGTATGCAGCTAGCTTCTCGGCTGTGAGTCAGTTGCACAACAAAAGGGGTTCAGAACCCAATTCCAAAGCGGGAGGCGGGCTCCCCCACACTAACAAACAATTCTTGGATACCAGCAGGGTATCCTGTAATTCAACTCAATTCTGACACTATCTAACCAGAAATAGCATCAGATTCCAAAGGTTACGGGTTCAAGACTGCCTACAAGACTGCCCTGAACCCCACTCCCCCCACCACACCAGACACCAGCCTCAAGCCCAGGCTCTTACCTGTGCTTCTGACACAGGCTATAGACTGGATGCTCCAATGACATCCCATCCCCCTCAACTCAGAATGTCAATCACAAGTCCAGGATGCCACTTGTACTTCTGACCAGCTGGCTATAAATCAGAGGTTCCCACAACCCCCTCCTTGGGCTTGATTAATTAGCTAGAATGGCTCACAGAACTCAGAGAAACATGTTACTTACTAGATCACTGATTTACTATAAAAGCATATAACTCGGGAAGAGCTACTTGGAAGAGATACATATGGTAGAGTACGGGAAAGGGGGGGAGGGCCCCCACGCCCTTTCAGGCTCACCACTCTCCCTGTGCATCTCCACGTAATCAGCAACCTCGAGGTTCTCCTACACCCTGTCCTCTTGGGTTTTTATGGGGGCTTCATTACATAGCCATGATTAATTGGCCATTGCTGATTGATTCAACCTCTAGCACCTCTCCTTTCCCTGGGGGCGGGGGGAATGGTGTACAACAGACTGCAAGTTCCAACCCTCTAATAACATGGTTGGTTTTCCTGGCAACCAGCTGCCATCCCTAGGTAATTTCCAGAAGTCACCTCATTCACGTAACAAAAGACAACTTCATCACTCTCAACTCTTGGAAAATTTCAAGGGTTTCAGGGGCTGTGAGCCAGGAATTGTGGAGGAAGATCAAATATAAATGAGAAATATTTTGTGGTCATTTAGATTACCAAAACATTTCTCTTATAAATCATAATGTTGCACACATCATGCAGCAATGTCCCAGATTATAAGAAACTCAATAAAAAAGACTGAAATCTATTCATTTTCCTAGAGATAAAATGTATTAATTTTTAAAAAGTTTTAATGTATATTTCCCCTCAATTACCTGGTACTGACAGTATCTTAATTTCTCCTTTTGAAAAGGACATAAATACTAAAAGCACAATAGTACAAACTGGCCAACTATGGCCTGTTGGCTTCATGTTCTGCACTTGAAAGAAATGCAAAGAACAGTATATCACCATTGCTATCCTAAAAGAATTAAATGTCAGTATAACATATGGAGGCAGAAAGATACTCTAGTAAGTCCACGATGGTAAACCAGCCTGTGCTCACGGCAACTAAGCAACTCTATGAATGGGACTGGAAACTTGGCCTTAGCTAGGATCCGCCAATGACTGCGTCATTTACATTTATTGGCTAAGTGGAATTTTCAAGTAGAAATACAGGAATATCTTATCATGTAGAAGGTACTAAAATTATTTTGCTGTATTAACCTAGAGTGGCAACATTGTACAATTTATCAATTTCATCCAGTTTAACAGATGAAGTACTAAAAATCTGAAAAAACTATCGTGTGGCCTTTTCTTGATGCCCCTGATGAACGTCTCCGCCTTTGGCTGAAATGACTATTTTTGTCAAACTGGTATCCAATAAAAACAAAAATGACAAAAATTCTGCCTAATTTAAAATAAAACCATGGCCATAATATACCTCAGGAGTGGACTAAACTAAAACCTGCGGTTCTAAATTAAGCCTTCTAAGAATATCTGTGTGATATATTCTACAGAGAAAATAGTCACGTTAATTTAACTTCTCTTGATGCCCTAGGAACCACCTACAACATAAATGATAGGTAGGTAAACTGTCAATCATCTGCAAAGCATTCATCTCTGAGCAGTTCACATAGTAGGATGCTCTCAGAATTCCTGGATCGACAGGACAGGAAAGATTGAACAAATGTACATTATCTTTGATGATAATCTTGTGACATTAAAAGTGAGGCATTAAAAATGGCAATAAAAGATAAATGCAAAGTTTCTAAAGAAGTATTCAACAGCAAAATCATTACCTGGCCTGGAACAATAGTATGTGTGAAAAGTTTATTCAGTTCCACTAATTTATTGGGAGTGACGTTAAACTTCAGTGCTATGGAGTTTAGGGTGTCTTGGCTTCCAGCCTAGAATAATCCAACAAACAAGATTCAATATATAAAGCAAAGCAAAACAAAATAAAATAAAACTTCCTTTTGATAGACAGCATTAATCTATTTGTGATACAATTGAATAAAAAAGTAATACATACATCTAGGTGTATTATGAAATACAGTGAATACACTCTCAATTCTTAAGGAAAAAGTTTTGAATGTTATTTATTTCTGGGTTCCTTTATCTTCAGTTTCACTGCTCACTCATAGACTTCCAAACTTACTTTGGCACAACTTAGGTGTGTGGAGTAGAGATCCATGAGGTATAATATAAAACCGTAAGAAGACAAGAAATACAACATACACCCAGTAACTCCCAGAAGGGACATGGGACTACTTACTTTCTCTCTTCGCATTTTTCTGTCTACTGGCCTGTCTCTTCACTGCACTATAGGCTACTGGATGGTGGCCTATTACTGGTCACTTTCTTCCACAGTGCCTGACATATAGAAGATACTCAAATATTTGATGAATGAATACAGTCAAAGGCAGGGAAATCTGAAATTCAGATTAGCTACCAATAATTATAGCTAATTATGAACTTGATTAGCCTGAGACAGTTCATCTAGTTGGGTTTTTTGATACCAAGGGCAGTGGTGAGTTTAATTCTATATCTGTATCTTTTTACCAGTCTACAATCTCTTGCAGCCACCTCAAGTCTCCACCTAAGTCAAGGCTCACCTGGTGGAGCCAGTTTTGCTTATAGGGACAGCCACCAGTCTTGACCCAAGGCTATAGATGGGGACTTCTCGGCGACATTCATCTAAGTTACTTCCCACTAACAAGTTCCAGCCAGTGACCCTGGTCTTGGGGTATTGACCTGACCGGAGACAGCAAACTTCTCTTTGGGTGGAGCTTTTTTACTATGAAGTTTCATATCTTCTCACTTCCCTCTTTATTCCTATTCCCCCTCTACTAGAGAGAAAAGAAACATGTACACCTGGGACACGTATCACCAGTTTTAAAGATTTAGAGAATAACACTAATTTGGCTGAGCATGGAATATTGTCATTTTAATGACACCATCCATGCTAGCATCCCCTCGCAAACAACATTTCACGTTTCATTAAAGGGGCTTGTGAATCACACTACTGGATGCAACTAGATGAACTGTCTCAGGCTAATCAAGTTCATAATTACAGCTTATACCAAATTATTTTAAAGCATTTCTAGAACAAGTCAGGATATAAGTACATATATTTTTTTTAAAAAAAAGATCATTGAAAACAATATATGCCCCAATATCTATCTTGGGCAAAATTATCTCTATTAAAAATGAAAAAAAAAAAAAGAAACGTTTTAAAAAATACATTTTTTCTAATATTAGATATTTATGTAAAATATTCAAATTCAGGGGTTTTCAGAATTTAGAGTAAGTACAAGACACAGACTGAGAATATAGACTATAGCCAGACTATTGGCTCTGAATTCCAAATCTGCACTTGCTAGCGGTGTGACCTTGGGTCCTTTTCTTCATCCATTAAATAGAGATAATCTTAATTTCTGCTTGAAAGCACTTAAATCACAGCAAGTGATTGATAAATTTGCTCCTATTTTTATGAAAAAACTTGTAGAAGATACTGTGTCTAGGGAGTTAGGGAAAGGAAAAACGTTATCAACCTGGAGTTATGATTTAAAGATAAGACATACATAGAGAACCAAGTCACAGATCCCGGGAGGGGTTCTAGTATCATTAAATGTTTGAAACGAAACAGAATGCTTGAATATCTACAGCTCAGAGCAACATAAGCAACCTGGTACATGCTAATGCTAGCATGGTTCTCTAAACATGAAGTGATGAATCATCTTTTATTTCCAATGAAGTCCACAAAATAAATTGCCATGTAAAACTAATCTCCATAACATAAATCAAACAGGTGGACATATCTGCATTACTAATTTGATCACCTGTTTATGTGAACTAATTTAAGGGTTGATTTTTACTCTCTTTGTATTGTATAGTATATGCTATGTGAAGCATCCCCTTGCAAACAACATTTCACATTTCATTAAAGGGCTTGTGAATCATACTACTGGATGCATGCATGGTTTTAGAATACTATTATTAATACAAACAACCCAACATTTCTTGAGTACCTACTATGAGGTAAGGCACTGTGCTAGGTGTTATGGGATCAACAACTAGTATGCATATACTAGACAGTGGTAATGTGAGACATATAATCACTCCAAATCCCTTCTGTAAAGGACTAGGCCTATAAACCACAGAAAGACATTTAGAGATGTTCACAGAGCACTGAGCATGAAATGCCTGTGCCAGGGCTCTTCACCGTGACTGTATAGAAGCTTGGAGAAGATTTACCACTCCAGAAGAAACACAAGGTCTTGCTGCTTGCATAAGTAGAGACTGGCATGGCACACAAATAATCAGTGGAAAATAAATACACATGAGGAAAACACAACCAGGTAATGGCGGCAGCACTTAATTTCTTCTTAGAAGTCAGAGAACACTCCTCAACAATGTTATTTCAATGTCAATTAACAGATCTATAACTGAATGGCCCACTTTGTGCCAGGCCTAGGATAAACAGACAGAGCGCCTGGTTTCCAGGAGCTCAATGGTGCAGGGAGAGATGAGCACACGGAGCAAGACGTGGAGGTGCAGCAATGGACACGTACACAGTGTTATTCCTCCATTGATTCAACAGTCTGGAGGTCTGCACCCTGCAAGCACCAGCAATACAATGGTGACCAAAAAGGGGTCCTGTCTACCTCCATGGGTATAGGAATTAAGGCACAAGATACAAGACATTCAAATAGCAATCACACTAGTGAATCAATAATGTTAAACTTGATAAATTATGTGAAGGAACATGATTCTATGACAGAATAAAATAAAGAGATCTGGCCTAGTCTTGCTCGATGGTCACAAGAGGTTGGAATGAATGTGGAGAGTCATGGGAAGAAGATGCAAAGATCAGGTTCTGGCTTGTAGAAATGTATGGATGATGGAACCACTGCTTCCTGAATAAAGACCAAGCATGGAGGTCTAAGTGGATATGTTGAGTAGGCAACTGAAATCTATGGTTTTGGAACTCAGAAAGTATGTCTGGGATGGAGACCTTCATTGGTCTTCACTGGCATATCATGTACAATTCAAGTCACAGGTTTACATGAGCTTGCCCAGGGAGAAAATATGGAGGGAAGAGAAATGACCTAGAAGAGATCTTAAGAAACTTCTTTCTTCAATGGGTACATAAGAAGAATGCAGCTAAGGGGCAGACTGTGTCAGGGAGAAACGTTACGTGAATTTAGTAGTATTAACAAACACTCAGACTTCGTGTTTATACTTACAGCATATTCCATAGTACCATGGGGCTTCTGAACCACCATCTTCTTCTCTTTTTTATCATGTGTTTTGTTTTGATTGTCATCTGAAGAATAAAATATATTTAATGAATAATTCCATTTTCAGGAATTGAGGATAGGCTAATCTGCAGCATATTAAAACCCACTTGCAAATTGACTAAAAAAGACACTAATAGAAAAAGGGACTAAGGGCACAAATAAACAATACTCCTAAGAAAACATACTGTTTCCTAAAAAAAGATACTGTTCATCAATGAACACTTGAATACATGATTAATGATAACTGTAATCGTAGTACAAATAACAACGAGGTAATGTTTTACCATTATTAAAGTAATAGTTTAAATGATAATGTCTAATGATGAAGCTAAAGCTTATATAGTGATGATATAAATGATGTATAATGTAAATCAATACAGCCCTTTTAGAAAGAAATTTGTTAGTATGTAACAATAGTCATAAAAATGTTCATTCTTTGACTCATTAATCCTTTCCTTAGGAATTTATCCTGAGAATAAATTTAAAAGAAGAAAAATGCTATATGTCACAGCATATGGTTACCTCAATATAATTTATAATAATAAAAATTTGGAAAGACCTATATGTCCATCAACATATTAAGCCACACTGTAGATTTTGCTATTTTCATAGGTCAAAACTGGTCAACCTAAACCTACATAATTTGGCAGCTGCATATGATTGAACCTAACTTTTATGGTTAAATACATCCTAATATAATCAACCAAGACATTAAAAACCAGAGAGACATATTGTAATGGATAAAAATTTAAGTGAAAAAAATATATAAAATTGAATTAACTATGAAAAGATATTCTAACTTGCATGTGATCAGAAAAATTAAGACAAGGTAATAATTTTATACCTATTATCATGGCAAAAAACTGGATAATTCTAGTGTTGGGAAAGATGTGAACTGCTACTAGGAATGTAAACTGATATAGCCCCTCCAGCAATTTAAGTACTTGGAGCCTGTATGACTCAGCGATCTCACACAGATACGCATCCTCCCCCGGGAGATACACTTCATGTATTAGGGTGGTGCAAAAGTAATTGCGGTGTTTGCAATTATTTTTAACCTTTTAAATCACAATTACTTTTGCACCAACCTAATATAAAGAGAGCTGCTTAACGGTGTACATAACAGCATCATCTGTGGCAGTGAGGAGCTGGAAGGTAAGCAAAATGTGGTAGATACGCTCTAGGATAGGAATCTAGATAGGAATCTAGATAGGAATCTAGGCAGTAATTAGAAATAACAAGCTCGAAGGCAACATGTTTATATTAAGAGAAACAGAATGGGATGCATGGAACAATATCATTCTGTATACTTAAAGTACATGCTCACAAAACCACCACACACAGTTTTCCAGGCCACATCCAAATAAAAGCCTATACGCAGTGAACACAATAGTGGAGAGAGAAACGGGAGTGGGCACGAGGATACAAAGGAGGTAATGAATAAGTAACAAGGAGTCCAGCTCTGACCAGTGATGACATGCCATGGACTGAGAAGTGCTGCTCTCAGGCCCCGACGACGGGCGTCCTACAAAACCGCACGCCCCACAGGCAGATCAGGAATATCGTACCATCTACGTAACAAATATGAACCTACTGGATGAGAACTGGAAGGTAACACAGAACCACAGGAACAGTTCATTCACATGGGGTTTACCTGCCTTTTAAATGTTTCCTTTTGATTATTTAATATTAAAAACCATGAAAAAAAGTAATAGATGCTGTCATTAGAGTCATTTACTTGTCGTTTGCGTGTTGAGTACGATCCATTCATAGAACCAAAGAGACCCTGAAAATCCTTCTAGACGATTTTTGATGGTCACATCTAAGTTACTTCGGGAAGATGAGACTAGTGACTATGTTTAGATTTCCAGATCTCCAAATTGTGCAGATCAGGAAATTCTACAGCCTGTTTTAAAAAACCCATCATAGTATTTTACAACTCTTGTGATCTAAATGTTATTCACTATTTTTACTATCTCAGTTCCACTCCCTTTGTTCCACATTCCTGCCCTTCTCACTGTCATCATACATAGCTGTCACTTCAGGTCTTCTTGCTTTCAGAACAGTGTCTTCACACCCTTTTGTAGGTGCTTCCTATTTCTAGAGCCTAAGCTTCCCATCTGTGGCAGCTTCCAGTTCACACCCTTCCATAAGCTGTGCATAATTATCTCTGGTCCCAAATCATGAGAATTTCCATATTGCTCAGCTGCAAAAGGAAAACAGGTGCTGGCTGAACCTTTCGGGATAAACTTACCTGTGTATACCTGAGTTAGTACAAAAATTAAATTACTTCCCTTTGGCACCAGTGGGTAGGCCAGAAAAATGTCAAACATGTTAGTATTACTAAAAGAAAAAGCCTTCCCTCCAGAGTCAAAGATTTTTAAATTCTTGAGGTAAGGCCTATAATGTACCCATCTTTGTCTGGTGTCTTCATAATACCCAGTATATATGCTTGAATGAATTTCCAATATAGTTTAATGGGCCTGACAAGTTTGATTGTGGGCAACATTTTCATAGATATAATATCACACCGGGAAAATCACGTGAACCTACCTTATCAATGCCACAAATTGAACACTGTGGTTTACAGCTGACCTCATATAGAAAGCAGAGACCTGACTGGCACATTCTAAGGACCTACTTTAATTGTCTTTATATCATTATAGCATAAGATAAGGTTTCATATTGCTTCCTAAATATTTTTTTGCAGTGAGTTTTAAATATAGCCAAGCATATGTCTCCGTAAGTGAAGTCCTGTATATCTTACCTAGCCAGGTTCTGCAGCAGAGTCCACCAAGCACCAAAGAGAATGGGGCAGACCGGAGCTGCCTTGGGAAAGGGTTACTCTGTTGCGCTTCAGGATGCAGGTCCAGTGTTTCAGACGAGAAGCTATGACCACCCCCCAGGATGGAACCAGAGGTCCCATGACCATCCCCGAGGATGGAACTGTCTCCTAATGACACTGACACCTCTACTTCCAGCATCAGGCCTCCTCAGACACTTTATACCTATTCAAATTCTGGCCCTCCCCCTGCTTACAGGAACCTGAAGCAAATGATGTAAAAGTATCTACTGACAGAGGGGAAAGTTGGCCAGGTGCTTTGCAGAAGCCATTCACAGCAAAGCAACTGAACCTCCTACTGTCCCCCCTCTGAAAAGAAGACTTCAGAACCAGTTTTTCCCAGTCCAATAGGGAAGTAGCTGTGACAAAATTGACAAATACCTTAGAGGAATGAAACACAGGCCCTTTAGCCTCACCTGTCTCGTATCTCATCAATCCTGGAGATGGGGGCTGAACTGGAAGGGGGGGACCTGTACTGACCTCAACCCAGGTGGATCTGGTGCCCTGCCCACAAATCCTGCTTCCTCCCACCTCACCCCAGAAGAGGGCCAGAAGTGTCTGGAACACAAGGTTCTCGGCTCCTTCGGCTGAGTCTTAGATACAAGTTTATTGAAAGAAGACTCCTCTCTCTCAGTGCATTGGGGCTAAAAGAAGTTGACGTTCAGATGTAAGCCTGAGGCTTGAAGCGGGGTCAAGAAGGCTGGATGTGAAGGAATCCTTTCTGGTGGTGATCTTCGAGGTCTTAAACAATGTCACAACTGCCAAGGGAATACATTGTAAGAGAAGACCTGAGGTTTGAGGCTGGAACCTGAGGAATGCTTAGATGTGAGGAATGAGAAGGAACTGTGGCTAATGGAGGGTGGGGTGATGGTGTGGAGTTAAAAGGATAGGGACAGGAATGTAATGTCACAGGCCATGGGAAAAGTTAAAGGAAGGTTGTACAGACACTGTCAAATGCTTCACAGACGATGAGAGATGGAAATCTGGAAAGGGATAATCGGAAGTCACAAAGAGTTCCTGAGATCAAAAGTGGAGGCATCTCAAGACAGAAAGTGTTAACCCTGTCAGTAAAGTAGGGATAAGGTCATTTTCTAAAATGTAACTGAGTAAACACAGGATTGGGGGCGGGGGCAGTGTTTAAAGGGTTGTGAAATTTGGAAGAGTTACTATGGCCAAGATAAGGTTTCAATAACGTGAATATTGAAAGAAGCAATAAGCAGCAGCGATAAGGGTTCATTCACTAGGATGGAATCTCAACACTGGGGTGACAGACCATGTAAGGAATAAGCACACAGCCTGCTGTAATGGTCACCAGCGGGGTTTATGTAGCAGGGAGGGGCAATGGTGGGGGAGGGGCACCGAGATGCTGGAATTAGGAGAACAGGCTGATGCATTAGTTTCCTGTTGCTACTGGAACAAATTACCACAAATTTAGTGGCTCAAAACATAAACACAAATGTTAACATCTTACAATTCTGTAGGTTCCAAGTCTGACATGGGTCTCTCAGGGCTAAAATCACAGTGTCAGCAGGCAGTTCCGTCTGGAGGCTCTAGGGAAGGGTCAGCTTCCTTTTCCAACTCCTAGAAGTAGGCTGCTTTCCTTGGCTCCAGGTCCCTTCCTCCATCTGCAAAGCCAGCTACGCCACGCCAAGCCCTCTTACGTAGCCATTTCTCCAGTTCTCTCTCTCATGCCGCCCTCTTTCATTTTCAAGAACCCTTGTTTACACTGGGCACAACTGGAAAATCCAGGATGCGCTCCTTCGGGTCAGCTGATTGGCAGCTTTAATGCCATGTACAACCTTAATTCACCTTTGCTATGTAACTTAACAAGTTTTGAGAACTAGGACATCTACAACTTTTTTTTGGGGGGGAGGGGGGCATTATGCTGCCTACCACCGATGGAGAACAGGTGTGTGGGAAGACAAGTGGTTCAGATTCTTTAAGGATTCAAGTCATAATCTTCGATGTGCGTGTACTGGGGGGAGGGGGTGTTAAGGAATGCAACACTGGTTAGATGTTCTGGTTCTGAGAAAATCCGGCAAGAAGGAGACAATACCAGTGTCGTTCAAACCTGAGCATCGGGCTCCTGTCACAGACCACTGGGGACCGGGTAAAGTCAGGACAATGGACATTATGTATTATATACTTGAAAACAGAAACCAAAGAGACACTGTGAATTCCCTGGATCTTGATTCTATGCTCTCTACGTAGATATAGGAAAGAAAGAAAAGACAGTTATGTAGCTTTTCTTTCTCTTATAAATTATCTGAACAAGCACAAACTTTGAAAATTGTAAGGTTTTCAAATTGTATCTTGACCAAATCTGCACTGGCCTTACATTTACTCAGTGTGGGTGTGTGTCCCCTTTTCCCCTTACTCCCCTCGAACAATCAATTCTCTCCCCTCCTTACACCTCTATCTATCATAAGACCACCCGAATGGGTTACACGAGGCTGGCAGCACAAGGCCCTCAACATCTTGTCTAAAGAGCGGGGGATGATACCCTGGGCATCCAAATGAGGGGGATTTGTAGAGGCAAAAATTGTCTGGGTCTCTTTAGAACTTTCTAAGAAAGGGCACCCTAATGTATAAACAAGACAATCTGTTTCCAAAGACAGGCATATCCTATATGCTGAGAACTGATACATTTGGCTATGACAGTTTGACGACAATAACCATAAAATCAGGTCATGTGCCACCTGCTTTATGTCACCAAACATCATTCTGATTATATTTTGATTTGGGGGTCAAATGAGCTGGGTTCAGCTAGCAACCCTGACACATTCTCATAGCTGTGTGATGTTAAGTGAGTTACTTGAAATCTTTGTGCTTCCGTGTCCTTATCTGTAAAATGAAGAACTATCTCATAATGTTGTTCAAAATATTAAATGAGATGATGGACGCAGTGTTTATCTCAGAGCCTGGCACAGAGTATGTGTTTAACAAATGCTATTATCACAAATAACAATGCAGTCAACATAAGTAAATATCCATTTGAACACAATAAGGTGTTAAAGAATTATATACCATAAGCAGAAAGGATTCATCCCAGAAATGCAGGAGTGATATAACACTAATATGATAGGTGCTTTATTTAAAAGGGAAAAAGCATATCTGATCACTTTGATACATGCTTACAAAAGCATTTGATGAAATTAAGCAGGCCTTGTATTTTTTTTAAAGAAAATAAAAAATAATAAAAAACAACTGTTAGACAAAGAAGCATAGGAGTGAACTTCCTGAACACTATGAAGAACTTTTACTTACTCTTCGCTATTCATTAGAAATATGCTCCCGAAAAAGTAAGGGAACCCTAAAACGTGTATACTGTGTTTCCCCCAAAATAAGACCTAGCTGGACAATCAGCTCTAATGCGTCTTTTGGAGCAAAAATTAATATAAGACCCAGTCTTATTTTACTATAATATAAGACTGGGTCTTATATAATATAATGTAATATAATATAATGTAATATAATATAATATAATATAATATAATATAATATAATACTGGGTCTTATATTAATTTTTGCTCCAAAAGATGCATTAGAGCTGATTGTCTGGCTAGGTCTTATTTTTTGGGAAACACGGTATCGTAAGACATTTTCTATAAGAATGAAAACTGAATGACTTCATGATGTCACTTCCAGGGGCACAGTAGCTCATTAATTCCCTAAATGCAGCCTGAACTAAGGCACTAGTGAGGCCCCCACCACAGCTTTGCAGAAGATTCCAGGGTGTGCAGTGGGAGAGACACCCATAGGCACTGCTCAAGCTCCACCCCAATCCTTTTGTTCCTGTTGTTCTGCAGAAGACAAGTGCCTGAGAACAATTCCAGGAAAGCTTTTAAGGCTTCTGGGCATAATATCTTCCACTCCACTAAATTACAACAGAGACTAATCTAATGTGATGCAAGACTAAACCACAAGTATTTAAGGTCATAAAAATAAACTTTGTAGTGGAGAGAGGAAAGCTGAAACACTACAAACATAATGGAGATAGTTTGGAAATCCCAAGTATGAAGAGGGAATCCCACCCATTCAATGGAGGTCACCTTTCACAGCCCAGCAAGGCAACACCTGTGCAGAATGTACTGCAGGTGTCTTCTTGTTCATCAATGATCTCTTTAGATATTAAGCACTCTTCTAAACTATCCTAAAGCATACCTGTGAAAACTGAGATGAGTCCTTATATCAGAAACCAAAAGCAAATATTAAAAGTAAAACACAAACCAATATAAATGCAAGTATTCCTATTATCACGATTTATACTTAACTTTGTTTTAGAATCTCCAAAGCAACAGATAAGATTTTTAAACACTGAAAAGAAATGAATATTTGATTATTAACAGATGAACTGTCTAAAGAACCAACATCATAAAAAATCCAGAAATCATCACATTGTTCAGTAGGGTGGCCAGATATAATATTCTACACTTAACAATAGCACTGTTTTCAAAAAAAAGTCCCAGGCACACTGTTATCAAACTAGAAAATATCTAGGAATAAATATAACAAGATAATGGCAAGATACATATAAAGAAAATTTTAAAGATTTACTGAAGTATATGAATGTAAGATTGCATAAAGGGAGGTACATATAATGTTCCTACATAGGAAATCTCATTTTTGTAAATATTTCACTTTCTCTTCAACTTAATATTTAAATTAAATGCAATTCAAATCAAATTTTTTTAATTTGGAGAAGGAAAACATGCCAAATTGATAACCAGGTTTATCTAGAAACATAAATATATAAGACTACCCAATAAAAATTTTTTAAGAGAAATGAGGGTAGTGCCACTGTATTGAAGTTAAAATACATGATTATGGAAACACAGCAATTAAAAGCTTGTGGTGAAATAACTGAAAATCAGAACTGAAGAAATTTAGTATAAAAGTGCCTTTATAAACCAATAAGAAAAGTCTGGCTTTTCCCATAAATGTCATGTAACTTCATGTTAGAAGGGAGACTTTGGCATCAGACAGACTGAATGAGAGTCCTGGTCTGCCCCCTACCTCACTGAATGATCTTGGACACGAAAAGTTACTTATCAAAGACAGTTTCCCAGTGTGTACAACGGGGATGTCAACTGGACGCCCGTAGTGAGTTACTGTCAGGATTACCTAAGGCAATTCTTTTTGGGTTAAGCACTCCACAATGTGAGAGCTAAGCGTTCAGGAAACCTTAAGGATTATTATTAAATGATGTTGAGTAAACACTGGCTAAGATTTGGAGAAAAATCTAGATCACTCTCAAATCAATGCAGATGGATTCAAGATTTACTGGTAGAAACTGAAGTCAGAAGTGTCTTTGAAGAAAATATAGAACTTGTATTTGCTTAAAGAAATGACGGAGCTCCAGTGGCGCAATTAGCACGCGGTACTTCTATAGAAATAACGTCGTCTCTATCAAAGATGCATACATCTCAAATTAATGGCCTGACTCTGTCAAGAGTGCTACTAGAATATTCAATATTATTATTTAGCACTTTAAGGGAAGTTTCTGGAATACTATAATGCTAAACTGTTACAATAAAAATTTTTAAAAGTGTGTCACGAGGCATTTTCATCTCCTGAGCACGGAGAGGATGGGGACATGGAAAAGAATTAACTCTGTATTCAATATGAACTCCATTGTTTTATCATCTGTTGACACAAAGGAAAATGTCACACAGTAGATGTTCTTTTCCTTCCTTTGAGCACATCACAGGCAATATAATCCGTAACTAAAATGAGTCACATTGAAGTAAAATCTAGAATGCAAGAAGGGCAGGGGAGTTATCGATCATGGATTGCTTTACCTCAGAGCCCAGTACCACCCTCAGCACTGAGTAGGGCCTCAAGGATTTGTGAAATGAATGAACTCTTCTCACTCTGCGTCGAGGAAACAGATTATTTCAGTTGTGCTGTCAGCCTTTGACTTGTATTAGTCATAAAACCAAAGAGTGTTTTGAATGTAACTACATATATGACCAAGTCAAGTAGTTAAGCCCAGAAAGAAAGTTCAACCTTAGTTCATTCGAAGTATAGCTCAGGGAAAGTGAAACTCCATATATAGTCAACTTTTTCTTCCTTACTAAGAAACAACAATGTTCTTGGGGCCGTGGAGAAGACATTGAAATTTTGCTTAATGTTTGCCTTATTTTTCTCTTAGAGTTGATTCTGGGGAAGCAGAATGATGTACGATGGCTTCGCTCAGGCTTTGGTGCCAGAGAGCTGGGCTTCAATCCCTGCCTCACGATGATCTGTAATGGGCCTTCCTGAGTCACTCAGCATCTAGGTGTTTCATTTGTAATACAGGCTACTACCACCTGCAGTAGACCTTGATGAATAGTAAATTAAACAATGAAATAAAGCATCTAGCCCCTAAGAGACCCTCATCCAAAACAGGTTCTTTCTGTTCTTCCTCAGGCTGATGTTGCTTCTCCTCTTGTCCTACCTTCTTTCTCAGTCTCAAAGCTCATCCAAAATGGCTTTTTACTTTTTCTAAATAGATCGAGGATCTAACTGGGTAAGTTTTAATGTTAGAAAAAATACAGAAAACATAAAGACCAATTCTACACGAAACAAAACAATATATGGTCATTTAAACATACAATTGAACAAAAGAAGCAAATACAAATCACCCATATTACCCCCACCCAGAGAAAACCAATGTTTGCACTCTGGTGAATGTACTTCTAGCAGCAATCCATCCCTATTTTTATGTATGTCAGTGAGTTATTTTTTTTAAACAAATATGGAATCATATTGCCAACTTGTTTGTCTACTGTAACAATATTTTGTGAAAATTTCGTTTTTCTACATCATTTAAAAATGGCACATAGTATTTCATTTTATGTCATTTTTATTTTCCCACTATTTTAAACAATGCAATGATAGCCGCTGTAGTTTAATCTTCTATCATGCTCATGACTATTGTCTTAGGGGGCATTTCTACTAACAGAATTGTTGGGGCAAAGGGTATGCAAAAGGTAAGGCTCTTGATAACAGTGGCAAAAATGGCTCCCAAAAAGATTTGACCACATTACTCTCCCACCGTCAATGTATTAGAGTGTTTTTCCTTTGCACCTTCCCCAGTTCACTTCTAATTTGATTTTTCAAAATCTCTTACGCTGAAAAGTCACTGACCATATATTTAGTGTAATCTCTTGTCCTTCCCTCAGCCCAAACTATATTTGGGCATTTCTCTTACAGTGAGATTTTTCATAATAAAACTGTGATATAACATGACAGGTTAGGGAGTAAGATTTGCTTTCTGCAGACAACTATAATTATAATGGGACTAGACTCTGAGCTCAAGCTTCTAGTATAACAGGTTTTTTAAGACATAGCTGATTGGTTCAGTGACTGTACTTTTTGTTCCAACAATGACAGGAAATGATTACAATATACTTTGTTGATGGGAGTGCTGGAGTTGTGAGAAGAAAAGGGAGGAGGGTCCCTTGGGTGAAAACCAGTGCCATCACAGCCAGGTTGTCAGGGGCTAGGGATGGGAGAAATGGGGCGATGTTTGTCAAAGTACAACCTTCCAGTTATAAGATGAATAAGTTCTGAGGATCTAGTATACAGTACGGTGATCATAGTTAATAATACTGTAATATATACTTGAAAGTTGCTAAGAGACTAGCCCTTGGACGTTCTCACCACAAAGAGAAATGGTAATTATGAGAGCTGCTGGAGGTGTTAGCTAAAGCCAAGGTGGTAATCATTTTGCAATATGCATGCAGAAGTATGCATCAAATCAATACACTGTAAATCTTAAACTTACAGTGTTATATCAATTTATCTCAATAAAGTTGGAAAAAAAGAATTATGATGCCTTTTTATGTTCATGCTTATAACCTTATTTACAATTATGTATTTTTAATTTCATGTTAAATTAGTTGCAATACTCACCACCAATTCTTGTATAAAATGACATTTTCATTCTTGAGGCCTGCATTTGGCATGTCTCAGAAAGGAACATCTCTCCCTCTCAGTAACTTTGTTTCAGAAAATGGTATGACACTAAAGGTATGTTTCCTAAGATCCTGCACGTCTGAAAATGTCCTGATGTCTTTGAGCCTAAAAAACAACTTTCACTTCAAAACTCTGAAAAAAGATTTAATTCCTCTGGGGTTGACTGCTGTGGAGAAGTCTCTGCCTGATTCTCTTCTTTGCTCCTTTGTAGGTAAAGATTTTTCTTTCACCATTTATCCATGTCTATAAACATTTGCCAGTTTATCTAAGTGCTGAGTTTTCCCCTTCATTTGGCCTAAATATGGTGAGTTCTTTTGATTTCTAAAGTAAGTCATGAGTTGCAGCCCAAGAAAACTTTCTTCTTATATTATGTTTTACTACTGCTTCCCTTCCCACTGTTTTGACGTCTTCACTAAGAAAAACTTTTATTCTTAAACTCTTCATTCAAGCCTCTGTTATCTGTCATCTTCTCCCATCATTTTCATTCCTTCTGCAACATTTCTGTACATTTTGGGGGGACTCACTTAAGTTTGTCCTGTTTACCACCTAGGTTTTCATGGTATGACGTCACTTAAATATTATTCCGATTTCCCTGATGGTCCCAAAAAGCCCAAACCTAATTATTTCCATCCTAATAATTTCAATTTATTTTATACCCAAATCCCTCAAGTTTTTATATTCTGTTTGATCATTATTTCTGAATAGAAGAACAATACTATTATATGTTTGTGGCCTGACCTACTTCTATGTTTGGGAATTAATTTATCAAAGTAACATAACTTTGGTTTCCTGAACTTGTTATGTGAAACAAAGAAAAATAGGAAATTGTGATACTGTGATTCAGAATAAATAGATTTGGTCATTCAGATGACCAAAATATATTTCTCATGTATATTTGGTCTTCATCCACAATTTCTGACTGGCAGCTCCCCAAACCCTGGAAATTTCCTTAGCGTTGAGAATGATTAAAGTGTCTTTTGTTATGCTAATAAGGCAACCTTTGCAAAACACCTAGGGATGGCAGCTGGTTGCCAATGGAACCAACCTTGTAATTAAAGGGTTGGAACTTCCAGTCTTACCCCCTGACCTCCAGGGAGGGGACAGAGATTGGAGGGTAAATCAATCCTCAGTGGCTAATGATTTAACCAACCATGACTTTATAATAAAGCCTCCATAAAAACCCAACAGTATAGGGTTTGAGGAACTTCCAGGTTGGTGAACACGAGGCCGTTCATACCTGGAGAGGGCCTGGAAGCTCTTCGGAACTTGACTGCCCTGTGCATCTGTTCCAAATGTCTGTTCCCTGTACAAAAAAACTGGTAATCTAGTAAGTAATATGTTTCTTTGAGTTCTGTGAGCCAGTCTAGCAAGTGAATCAAACCCCAGGAGGGAGGCGTGGGAACCTCTGATTTATAACCAATGGTCATGCATTTTTAGATTAGGCACCATTTTGTTACGATGAGGCAATTCTAGTGACTCCATCGTTCAATAACTTCTTAACTGTTGTGTCCTTCTAAGTGTCAGGAAACAGCAATGAATTATTACCCAACACTTACATGGGACACAGATAAATCACAAAAACATTACTTTGTCAAAGTATGTTTCCTTAGATCAGATAGGTAATATTATGTCAAAATAGATAGTTCCAGAAAGTATTTTCTTTTATATTGATTATAGAACTTTACATTTGTCTTAACATTGTTTTTGCAAAGCCCTTGGGTTTACTCTATTACTTAGTTCTCTATATTTTCTGATTAATATTAAAACTAATGATAAAATGTATAATATACAAAAGAAAATGAAGAAGACCAAACTCCCTTGCAATTTCTGTACCCAGAGAAAACAGTTATCAGCATACTGTTATAGATCGTTCTAGTTTGTTTTTCTCTAAATTTATTATCATTTGTCGTCCATTAACTTTTGTTTTGACTCTCTGCGTGTTATCTGGATGACTTCTTTTACACTTATGAATTTACCTCTTACCTGTAAATAGCAATTTCCAGGCCTCTTCCCCTGACATCTAGGCTCCTCTGTACTAATCCAATTGGTGTCCCCAAAACATCTCTTAACACAAATTCATTATCTTCTTTCCACCTTCCTGAGTTTTCTAGACTGAAAATTCTTAACAGTTCGTTTTCTCCCTCACACACTACATTAGTCACCAAATATTGCTGTTTCTCTGAGGAAAATCTCTCCTCCGGGTGCCCTATCTCATCAGCCCCCATTGTCTCCCACCAGGGGCTCACTTTCACCCACTGTCCCTAGATTTATCATCTTAAAACAGAGAGTTAATGGAGTTCCCCAATGACGACAGGATAAAGTCCAAATCCTTACTGCGGCCGACTAGATCCTCCCATTTTGGTGACTTCTCCCCACACTAGATAGAGCCACGGAAAGCAGTGGACTGGGGAGTCCCCTCACTTGGTCTCATGCTCCACCTAGTGGTACAGAACATCTTGGCTAGGAATCCAGGAATGTGCAGATCAGTCCTGGCAAAGCTGCCAAAATGGGTTTGTCAGCCAGAGTCAGATGGGAAAAGGAACAAGGAACCCTGGAATTCAAAGGCCCACCTAGTAGTTTTATTGAAGCACTGGATTCTCCTAAGGAAACTCCCCAAGCCTCCAACCATTTGTTATCATCGCCATTCTTGAGAGAAGATGAAAAGCTATAATAGCATAATGAAATCACAGGATAATTTTCACCCAACTACTATACTATCATATATGTATATATTTATATATACACACACATATATATACACATATATATGTATATATGTATACACACACACATATATACACACACACATATATATACATATATATGTGTATATATATATATGTGTGTGTGTGTGTATATACATGTGTGTGTATATATATATATATTCTTCCAGAATTTTCATGAAACTCAAACAAATAAAAAAAGTATTCATTTATCTTCGGATTCATCCACTCAGTGCACATTTGAAGAGCACCTATAACACTATAGATACTACACAAAGCTAATCACACAGGGTCCAAGTCACAACAGCCCATAAATACAGAAGCAGATAATAAATCCATGATGACAATGCAGAAGGGAAGTCTAACCTGGACAGAGACAGGAGGGCTTCCTGGAAGAAATGATGCCTGTACTGACTTTGTGAAGTCAAGTGAGAGTTAGTTAGGTAAAGAGTAGAGTGAAGGGCATTGTTTCAGACTCAGAGCGTTACACATACAACAGAAGCACCACATTAAAAATCTATCCAAATGCAGCATCCACAGTTAGTATGGCATCACCTCTAAAAAGAAACTTCAATGGATTGGACTATCAGCCTACTTTAGGGAAACCCTACAGAGCTAAATATTTCCACTTTAAAATACTTCTAAAGAAACAGCATTTAAAGTAAGGATGGAAAAGGACAATATTTTAAACTGCACAACTATACAAAGCATATATTTTCAAATGTCTGATGTGTATAACTCACATGTAAAAGAAGATGTGAAATGTAATTCTCCTTAATCCACTTGCTCTTTTTGGAAATAGAGGTAATACTCAACACTTTGAATTTTAAGAGGAAGTTTATTAATTGCACAGAAGTGTCTTTCAATAGGTTGACGGTTACAGCTTTTTATAAAATACTGAATGGCTTGAGATTAAAAGCATCCATTAAGCTACGTAGTATATGATATAATCTAATTAGCCCTCTGGGTTGCTAGAAATCACACGCTTTCTGCTACAGATACCTCGTCTGCCTCTGTTGGAGCAAAGTCAGCAAAACCACACTTACTACCACCCGAATGGTAGCCCATTTTTATCTTTCATGAGCACTGTTAAAAAGATATATTAAACATGGAGACAGAAATCTATTTCCTGGTAACTTTGGCATTAACCAGTACCCAAGTTTGGGGCCCTCTGGAGGAAGTCTCTTCTACAAGGCCATGATTCATATACTGTATTGCAGCATGTTCTCAGAGATCCGTCAGTCTTCTCTCTCTTAGCCTAGCAACCTTGAGTATAATCTAACCTATATGCCAAATCGAGTTTCAACTCATGACTCCAGACCTGCATGTGACAGGAACAGTAGGTGTGAGATGCATGATCCAAGTAAAGCAAGAGTATCACTTTCGTCGTGCTCGATATGCCACTGTTGCTAATGCAGTTTCAGATGCAATGGCTATTTTGAGAAACTATAGAACACTAGACTCATTTTAAGATTCCCCTTCACTAAAACTCCCAAGTTGTTTTTCGCTGACAGGTGCTAAGCCACGTCTCCATCTGTTTTCTGTGGCCTCGCTGATGCCAAAAGGTGCAGGCATTTCTATGAATATTGTTATGGATATGTCTACAAAAATTAAGAAAAATGTTTCTCCCACAAGAAGAGTGACCATTCATGTGATAAATATTTATTAGTACACACTGTCTGCTAGGTACTGTGATAGATGCTGGGAACACAAAGTCGAACGAGACACACCAACATTATTTCATTTTCATCCCTTTACACAAGATTATGGATATAAAGCAAGGGCCATTGGCTCATTATAGCTGCTCAATAAACTTACGATTATTATGATCAGTTACAAATTACAGTCTTGAAAATTACTACAGATTTTTAAAATGAAAATTATACAATATTGCCACCAATACTCACCAATACTATAGTATCTCTTTAGTTCTGTACGTCTGATCTCCTTCAACTGATTATTTTTTCTCTTTTTTTTTTCATCAGTAACACATTCTTCTTCCACAGCATTGTTGCACTTGTCTTGTTCTAAAATGACTGTATTAGTCTCTTCTTTTCCAGTGTGAGTCCCTGTAGTTATAGCTGAGGCTGTCTCTACATTTTGTTTGGCTTGTTTTTTCTTTTTCAATCTAGGAATGAGAACAAAAAAGGGTAAAACATTGGAAAAATTATCTTTGTTAGGAATTATATTAATTTCATGCTGTTGGGCTGTGAGAAATTAATTAACTGATAGAGAAAGCACTTTCTTTATATTACTGTTAACTACATTCTCCTGTTATATTTTTCTTTCCTAGTCACTTAAAAATTCTTACATAGAGACCTGTGGCCTTTTCTCAGTTTTATATCCTCAATACTAACATCTGAGAAAATGTATGGGACATGCTCTAGACCGGAGGAAAAACTAGATTCTTCTATAGGCTATTAAATGTTGAATATTTTCTGTCAAGATATACAGTTACCTAAATATGTTGACACATTTTTTTTTAAGTTTTTCTGGTTTTCAATGGTACCTTTGGACTGATGGGCTAGCACATCTGTAAAAACAAATCCTTTATAATTGGCTCACGCTCAGAGTATAAAGGTTTGGCAAGATGTGAACTGGTGTAGGTCTAAGTAATTTTTTTCCTTTACACGTATTACTAAAGAAAGAGCTTCATTTCCTGAGGCAGAAAATGCGATGATGACAATATCTAGTTATCATATGATTAGTAATAGCAGACACATTAGTTAACATATTTGATGTTTTCGATTCCATATTCCTGAGTCAAAGATGTGTAAGAGACTAAGTTTATCATAATTCACTGAAATTCAGTAACTCAAAATGTTTTCCAATTGATGGATCACCCTAATTAATCGATGTGTCACTCTGCACTTACTAGTTCTTAAGAATTTTACGTTACCAGAATGTAAAGAACAAAGGTCTTGGCCTCCACTACATGTGGTCTGCTCACACGTAAGTATTTATTAGGACCCCATATCCCCCTTTCTCTCTAGGCACAGTCACCTTTCTTTATCACATGTCTATTTCCTTCGCTTCCTTGAGCATCTATACAATTTGATGGTGGACAATGATAAGGAAATGTTGGGGGAGGAAAATAACAGTAGGGTAATACAGGAACTAAGGTTTTATACTGCTTTGCTCTGCGATGCTGGACTAATCAATTTAACAGTCTGGAGAGGCCCCTTGCTGAGGCTTAGCTATCTTACAGGGTCTTTTATTAGGATTGAGATAATATATGTCAACATACAACACAAATGAAACGACACATACAATACAATACAACACAACATACAACACAGAAATAATGAAATATCCTCTAATACAATCATATAATGACATGAGAACTAAACATGTAAGGTATGTAACACATTCAGCTTTTGAGATAAACATCCAATATTCTAACAAAATATTTCAACTAGGCTGTTATTCATTGAACCAAGCAGCCAAGTTCTTAGACTTTCATTGGCTAATAAACGACATATGGCCTAGAAGAAAGGATAGCTAGGGAAAAAATCATAGATGAATATACTCCCCATCTCTTCGCTTAACTATTTTTTTATGTTTACTTGTTAAAAAAACAAAACAAACAAAACCACAAATCAAGCAAAATTGGAGGCTCACAGAAAGGAATTATATTCAGTAAACACATTTTATTTTCTATCCTCAGATTTAAACCTTTTTTTTTTCCTGGTAAAACAGTAGGCGGCTCTTTGCAAAGTTGAGTCAGATAATCCTCCTAATAAAACAATTTCTCTAAGGAAGGAGAGAAAATGGCGTCCACGGATTACAGTACCTACAGCCAAGCTGCAGCCCAGCAGGGCTACAGTGCTTACACCGCCCAGCCCACTCAAGGATATGCACAGACCACCCAGGCATATGGGCAACAAAGTTACGGAACCTATGGACAGCCCACTGACGTCAGCTACTCCCAGGCTCAGACCACTGCGACCTATGGGCAGACGGCCTATGCAACTTCTTATGGACAGCCTCCCACAGGTTATACTACTCCAGCTGCCCCCCAGGCATACAGTCAGCCTGTCCAGGGGTACGGCACTGGTGCTTACGACACCACCACTGCCACGGTCACTACCACCCAGGCCTCCTATGCAGCTCAGTCTGCATATGGCACTCAGCCTGCTTACCCAGCTTATGGTCAACAGCCGGCAGCCACTGCACCTGCAAGACCACAGGATGGTAACAAACCCGCTGAAACTAGTCAACCTCAATCTAGCACAGGGGGTTACAACCAGCCCAGCCTGGGCTATGGACAGAGTAACTACAGCTATCCCCAAGTCCCTGGGAGCTACCCCATGCAGCCAGTCACGGCACCACCATCCTACCCTCCCACCAGCTATTCCTCTACACAGCCGACTAGTTATGATCAGAGCAGTTACTCTCAGCAGAACACCTATGGGCAGCCGAGCAGCTATGGACAGCAGAGTAGCTATGGTCAACAAAGCAGCTATGGGCAGCAGCCGCCCACTAGTTACCCCCCCCAAACTGGATCCTACAGCCAGGCTCCAAGTCAATATAGCCAACAGAGCAGCAGCTACGGGCAGCAGAGTTCATTCCGACAGGACCACCCCAGTAGCATGGGTGTTTATGGGCAGGAGTCTGGAGGATTTTCCGGACCAGGAGAGAACCGGAGCATGAGTGGCCCTGATAACCGGGGCAGGGGAAGAGGGGGATTTGATCGTGGAGGCATGAGCAGAGGTGGGCGGGGAGGAGGACGCGGTGGAATGGGCAGCGCTGGAGAGCGAGGTGGCTTCAATAAGCCTGGTGGACCCATGGACGAAGGACCAGATCTTGATCTAGGCCCACCTGTTGATCCAGATGAAGACTCGGACAATAGTGCGATTTATGTGCAAGGATTAAATGACAATGTGACCCTGGATGATCTGGCAGACTTCTTTAAGCAGTGTGGAGTAGTCAAGATGAACAAGCGAACCGGACAACCCCTGATCCATATCTACTTGGACAAGGAGACAGGAAAGCCCAAAGGGGATGCGACAGTGTCCTATGAAGATCCGCCGACTGCCAAGGCTGCGGTGGAGTGGTTTGACGGGAAAGATTTCCAAGGGAGCAAACTTAAAGTTTCTCTTGCTCGGAAGAAGCCTCCGATGAACAGCATGCGGGGGGGGGGGGGGGGGGATGCCACCCCGCGAGGGCAGGGGGATGCCGCCGCCGCTCCGTGGAGGTCCAGGGGGCCCAGGAGGTCCTGGGGGACCCATGGGTCGCATGGGAGGCCGTGGAGGAGACAGAGGAGGCTTCCCCCCAGAGGGCCCCGGGGTTCCCGAGGGAACCCCTCCGGAGGAGGAAACGTCCAGCACCGAGCTGGAGACTGGCAGTGCCCTAATCCGGGGTGTGGGAACCAGAACTTCGCCTGGAGGACAGAATGCAACCAGTGTAAGGCCCCCAAGCCTGAAGGCTTCCTCCCGCCGCCCTTCCCACCCCCGGGTGGTGACCGAGGCAGAGGTGGCCCTGGCGGCATGCGGGGAGGAAGAGGTGGCCTCATGGACCGGGGTGGTCCCGGTGGAATGTTCAGAGGTGGCCGTGGTGGAGACAGAGGTGGCTTCCGTGGCGGCCGGGGCATGGACCGAGGTGGCTTTGGTGGAGGAAGACGAGGTGGCCCTGGAGGTCCCCCTGGACCTTTGATGGAACAGATGGGAGGAAGAAGACGCGGGCGTGGAGGCCCTGGAAAGATGGATAAAGGCGAGCACCGGCAGGAGCGCAGAGACCGGCCCTACTAGACGCAGAGACCCCGCGGAGCTGCATTGACTACCAGATTTATTTTTTAAACCAGAAAATGTTTTAAATTTATAATTCCATATTTATAATGTTGGCCACAGCATTATGATTATTCCTTGTCTGTACTTTAGTATTTTTCACCATTTGTGAAGAAACATTAAAACAAGTTAAATGGTAGTGTGCTGAGTTTTTTTTTTCCTTCTTTTAAAGATGGTTGTTTAACTAAGACTAAACAATGGGAACCCCTTGTGAGCATGCTCAGTATAATTGTGGAGAACCAAGAGGGCCTCTAACTGTAACAATGTTCATGGTTGTGATGTTTTTTTTTTTTTAAATAAAATTCCAAATGTTTATAAAAAAAAAAAAAAAACAATTTCTCTCTCCATCAAGATTTCTGTATGAGGCTGAAATTAATATGCGGTAATATAGATAGCATACAGATCAGCTCTTTACTTAGGAAGGGCTATGCAAAGAGCTCATTTCTGTATCCCAAAGGATGTGCTGATCTCGTTCTGATATATTGCCTTATCAAAAAACACACTAGAGATGAACCTTACTGCCCACTTCCAAAAATTATTCCTTATAGGAGAGCAAAGATACACCAAAAATGAGTTCTAAGCCGCCTGAGATATGTTGCTTCTTAATCTTCTAAATTTTTCTATTTTAAATTGACTTGAATGTCCTCATTTCACTGTCCCCACGATAATTAAACTCACTCAGATGTAGGGTACATGTTTTGATGAACAGTAGCACTTTTTGGGGACATCTCATGAGGGACTGGTTTTCACATATGGAAATAACAAAATGGGATAAATTGTTTTATTCATTTCCCCCTTTTCCACACAGACCCATTATGCATATAGCCAAACATAGTTATTTCAGAAAAAATGCTAGAAAATAGCACTAACTCATTTAACAGAAAGCAGAGTACAGTTTAATACTCCACTAATTTTCCAATCAGCTGCATCTTTTGTTTTGACTAGAGTACTCACGAGAATTTGTTTCTCTGGAGGCTATCAACATGACCGGGACATTCTGATCCTATGACTGGACATGAGAGGTGAGTTCTGGAAGCCCACTGTAAAATCCTTCCTTCAAAGCATGGAAATACATTTTTAACACCTTTTCTAGGAGAGAATGACTGCCAGTCTGATGAATGTGGCATATAGTTCACGTTCTTGGAACATTCTGTTTTAAGGGCTTTTATCTTTTAGGCCTTTTCTTTTGTTCTTCAAGTCAATAGCTACCATGGTTCTTATAATAGTGTTTTGTTATCACTAAATTAAGGTAAACTGAGAACAAAAGGTTATACAAGAAAATAAACTCCCCTTACTTCACCTAAGCGGTTTTAATGACCCCAAATGTTCGCTCATTTATATTGCGGACTGAAAACAAACAAAAAAACACTTGGCAAATCATGTTGAACAGATGAGTAGTTGTAAATAATGAGATATATTTAACATTTGATTGCTGTGAATAGAAGTAAAAAAAATCCACCTTTATTTTGTTATGCTGCATTTATCTTCTTTAAAAGAGGTCACAATTACATAAAACAAGTGCTTATTAGTCAATCTTCTCTCACTATTGTAACCAAGCCCTGTCAGTTCTATTTCTTAAATCTCTCCCGCTCAAATTCACCTTCTCTTCTTGAGCTCTGTTCTTGTCGAATCATTTTAGGCTTTCATCATCTCTCTAACTGGATTATTTTTTACAATATAATTTATTATTCTTTGCTTTATTATGGACATGATACCTGTTCCTGCCAGAAAAGTTTGAAAATGTAGAAGAGTAAAGAAAACAAATCAAATCAAATCAAATGCTAAAATTAAGAAGTAATCACTCTTTTGGGGAGATAATGTAAAAGCCAGAAGATAGGGAAAGTACACTATTGAGACCTTCCCCAAGGGCAGAAAAATGAGGCAGTAATGGCTCATGATGATTCTGAGCCTCTTAATTCTACCTACCCATAAAGGAATATTAAAGGCTTATTCTGGAATCTCTTGGCTTTTTTACATTAAAATTGTGCGTACTTGTAGGGACACATGCATACCTCATTTTTCCCCTACTTATATCCCAATCCAGAGTCAGCTGACTGAAGAAATAAACAAGGTGATAATGCTAAAGAAAGCATTTTTAGTAGCTGAATTTAGTAGCTGTTTTCCTCTGAAGCTTTTTGCTTTACTAAAGGAAATTTAACAGCAGCAACCAATGCCAGGGCCTTGAGCCAGTTCCTTTCTTTGTCTCTGCAGAGGTCTCTTCTGTTGCTTGCTGATATCCAGTGGAACGCAATACAAAAAGGCACCCAATGATGAGAAGAGGCTTTCATTAGCATAGACTGACAGCTTCGTGAAAGTAGGGATCTGTCTAAGGTTTGTTACATATCATACTTCCAGGGCCTATGCATGATACATATTTAGGTACACAATCACTATTTCTTGAATGAATGAATGGATAAATGAGGCTATGCTCTAATTTGGTTGAGATCTTGCTCTCCTAGCCAGTGTTCTCCTACTAATATGCCATTTCACAGCTTTCTCTGATTAGCGGCATGTTCTCAAAAATAAATTCCCATCATCTCATTTAGAAATTTATTTAAAAAGAAAATATATTAGCCACATGTAATTAAAAATATATTAAACTACAGACTTCTTTAATTAATATTAAATCAGTGATTCCATATGATTCTTTCCTTAATTCCACAATTTGAAGTCTATGTGTTTCTATAGAAAGTAGCATGGCATTTTCCAATATGGTGGCTACTTACTAGCCAGCCACCTGTGCTTATTACATTTAATTAAAGTTAAATAAAAATTTTAAATTCAGTTCTTCAGTTGCAAGAGCCACAGATTTCAAGAGCTCAACAGGCTGATTTCCTAGTGCATACTGTACTAGACAACACATGTACAGAACACTTCCGCTATCACAAAAAGGATTGGACAATACCGGCCTAGAGCTACTGATTCAACAGTCAGCCCCACTATCACAAGATGAGAAAGAAGGGTGAAGACAGAAATCATTTAATATTTAAAACTTATTGAGTATATGCATAGAATGTATCTACAAGGTACACAGAAAAATTGTTTCCAACAAAACATAGTAGCTGGGGGGAAAGAGAGAGTAAGAAAAATTACTTTTCATTGTGTTCTCTCTTGTACCTTTCGGATTTTATACTATGTATAATAGTCAAAAAAATGTTTTTTAAGTATTTAGTCTTTAAAGTCTCCTTTCTACTATAATAATTTAACTTACATATTGTCAAATTTTAGAAATTGAGTTTTAGTTTTTTATAAAGATTATTATGAAAAGTTTGGAAGAACTTTCTTCTAAATAGCAACTATGTTGTGTTGGTCCTAGAATGAGCTACTGTACTTTGTACTTTACAAATACTGTGTTTTCCCAAAAATAAGACCTAGCCAGACAATCTACTCTAAGGCGTCTTTTGGAGCAAAAATTAATATAAGACCCAGTGTATTATATTATATTATATTATATTGTATTATATTATATTATATTATATTATATTATATTATATTATATTATATTAGACCCGGTCTTATAGTAAAATAAGAACTGGTATTATATTCTATTATATTATGTTATATAATATTATATTATATTAGACCCGCTCTTATATAACATTATAGTAAAATAAGACCGGGTATTACAACACTGTGTTTCCCCGAAAGTAAGACCTAGCCAGACCATCAGTTCTAATGCATCGTTTGGAGCAAAAACTAATATAAGACCCAGTCTTATTTTAATATAAGACCGGAACTTATATAGCATAATATAAGACTGGGTCTTACATTAAATTTTGCTCCAAAAGACGCATTAGAGCTGATGGTCTGGCTAGGTTTTATTTTCGGGGAAACACGGTATTATCCTATATTCACAAAAGCCCAAACAAGGCAATGTTATCTCCGTGTTGCAGATAAGAAATGGAAGGCTGAGCAAAATTAGGGCCATTTCCTAAAGTCAGAGGGCATAGTTAAGTTGCGGTGCAGGAATTCACGCCACAGGTTTTGAGCCAATGGCCACAAGGCCTCCCAGGACTTCTCCTAAATGTGTCCTATGGCCTTGATGCGTATATCTTGACTTTAAACTAAAATCCACTAGACTTTGGGGATTCTATGAACTATTTAGGGGAGAATGGCCTGGCAATCAGTGGGCTTCAATGGAGAGCTCACTCACAGGAAGGAAAGATTTCGGTTTTAGGCTTGGCTTTCTATGTAAGCAGCTCTTAACTTCTTTGGAAATATGATATACTGGCCAGAACTTCTAAGATAAGCAAAAGGCTGGCATGGTTTTCAAGGTCCTATCTGACACTAACAGTTTACATGTGGCTAAGATTAGGAAATGTGTGAAAGCTGTTTTGAGGAAAAAAAATTTTTTTTTAATTTATATCAAAACTAAACCGTCCCAAGAGTCTGCACTTCCCTATGCTCCCTCATGTCTGATTACGTTTTCCTTCCACTGCAGAGCTCCCAGACCTGGAGAGGCCAAGATAACACACCGTTCATATACAAAGGATGTTAAGAAAAATAAAAAGCACCGCTTTATGATTTGGAGCTAATAGCTCCATGAAGAAAAGTAGAAAATGTGAAAATTGACCACCCAGGATGGCAATATAGTCTTTTGGTTTAGTTTTTTTGTTTTTTCATTTTCTTAAGCATACCCTCCCCTCCTTAGTATCTCATTTCATCCAGTTACAGGTGAAGAAGGGAGGAGATTTGATATGTGGAACTCCAGAGAACATATTAATGAATGAGAGGAAGTCATAGAGGAATAAACGTTAGTCCAATGTAACTCTGTAACAGAGCAATCCAATAATGGAACTGGCTGCTTCACAAAATAGTGAACTGCCCATCACTAAAAGTATTCAAGTGGGTCAGATCGAGGTTCTGACCTCCAAAACCACTTGTAATAACCCTGCATGTTTTTTTACTGATATAACTGGCATGTAACATTAATTTCAGGTGTACAACAGGATTTGATATTTCTATATATTGTTAAATGACTACAATAAGTCTAGTTAACATCCATCACCACATATAGTTACATTTTTTTCCCTGTGATGTGAACTTTGAAGAACTACTCTCTTAGTAACTTTCAAATATACAATACAGTATTATTAACTATAGTCATCATGCTGTCTATTAGATCCCCATGACTTATTTCAAGGTTCCATTACTCTGGAGGTTTGTACCTTTTGACCACTTTCACCCATTTCACTCACCCCCCAATATAGTCTTTTTTAATACAAATTTTTCTCCTCAAAATTGCCACTGTAGGATGTTAAAAACAAAATAATAGGCCCCAAATGGAGTCACTTACGCTAAGCCCCACATCACCAAGCTGAGATTGAATACTTATTTACAGTTTCCCCTCTCCAGAAGTGGATACTTAAACCAATCAGGAATCCCCTGGTCAGCTCCAGTTAGGTAATCGGCCTTATGCCCCTGCCAAACCCTAAAGGGAAGTAACCTTGCAGTAACCAATCTGCTCTTTTGCCTAGTATAGCTTCCCTGTTCCTGCTTCCTCCTGTCTATAGAAATCACATTTCGTACAGCTCCTTAGAGGTCCTTTTTATCTGCTAGATGGGATGCTGCCTAATTCATGAATCGTTGAATAAAGCCAGTAAGATCTTTAAAATGTACTCAGTTGAATTTTGTTTCTTAACAAGAAAAATAATGAGTGCTAACATAAAAGATGTAGATGTAATATTGTATCATGAAAAAAGTTATAGAATAGTATTATAGAATGACCCAATATTTGTGGACTAAAACAAAAAAATAAAACAAAACCCTCCAAGACTAACATACCTATATATTTAAACCCATGTGCATATGTATCAATATATCCATTTAGACATATATGTACATGAGTTTAGATACATAGGTATGGAAATATGGTTGGTTGGCCAATAGGGCAGGAGAGAGAAGATGGGCAATTTTACTTTACATTTATATAATATGGTATTGTTGAAATTTTTGTACAGCAACCAAGTGTTACTTTTGTTATCACAACAGCAATAAATTTGTAAAAGTTAAATTTATCTGCTGCTATGGCAACAGTCTCTAAATCTCTGCCAGTGTTTATTCTTTCTCCGGAGTCCAGCTATCACAGAGAATTCCTGCACTGCAGCTCCACTCCCTTCCTTATCAGACAGAGCTGGTCTGTCACCCTCAGGAGACCTTCCTTCTCTTGATTCTCGTTCTTGGCTGCTCCACTGCAACCTTGTCATTATATTGTTCTGACCTTCGAGGCGAGGCTGTTTTTTCCTAGTTGCCTAAACCTGACTTCTGCCATTTCCAGACTCAGGAAAATGGGGAGTAGCTATGGAATGAAATTAGCATTTGAGCCAGAAATATCTGCATTTGAACCTTGGGCAAGTTACCAAGTCTAAGCCTCACATTCCTTGTCCTAGAAAGGGAAATAATGGCCTCAGGTGGGTTTTTGTGACAATTAAACTAAAAAGTATACAAAAAGCTTACTTTTACTATTAAACGCAATCTGTGCCTGGTTCACAATAAGAGCTGAATAACCAGAAGTGACTACTTTTTTGTGCTGCAGCTGTTGTTATTACTTAGGGATTTCTCAGGATCTAAGTAAATGAGGTAACATATAAAGCAGTATAACGCAACGAAAAAGGTATTTGATAAATTCTAGATATTATGTGTTCACGTTTTTCTCACTGTACATAAATATTAATTTTATTTAACTCTGCTATGAATTTAGTCACCTGTACAAAGTTATTTATTATTTATAAGAGAACATCACTCCTAGCAGTCCATTTCATTTTGTGATTTCACAAATAGAAGGTCAGATTTCAGTTTCCACTGCAAATTCCCAATTGTAATATATGCCAAATAAAATCAAACTTAAAGCCACAGGGGGAAAAGGTTTAAAAATATGTATCACTTGATGAAAATTCTTTCTTGGAATTATGATCAAATAAAACCAAAAGGTTTAGGAGTGATCACTGAAAAACACATAAATATACTTAATTCTAGTATCACCCTTCGAGGTGCGCATTCTTTTTTTTACTTTTTCTAATTTTGATCGTAAGATTTTCACCCCCAAGAAAATTCACCAGTTACAATGGAAATACTCTGGTTAAAAAAAAATAAAAATAAAAAAGTAAATGCAGTTAGAATAAGAGATCCTTTGGCTTTGAGTTCAATAACTACTGTGTTTCCCCAAAAATAAGACCTAGCTGGACCATCAGCTCTAATGCATCTTTTGGAACAAAAATTAATATAAGTCCCGGTCTTATTTTACTATTTTATTCTATCTGGTCTTATACTATGTAAGACCCGGTCATAAGACATACATAGTATAAGACTGGATAGAATAGGATAGAATATCGGGTCTCATATAAGACTAGGTCTTATATTGAGTTTTGTTCCAAAAGACGCATTAGAGCTGATTATCCGGCTAGGCCTTATTTTCGGGGAAACACAGTAGTGATACAGCCATACAGGTGAATATAGAAATGGAATTTTCCCTGACCTCAAGAAACAACTGCATTCTAATAAAGACCACTAAATAGGATGCCAATCAGGGAAAACCCACAAAATTTTCCCTTTTTTAGGATTTATTTTGCTTTTAAAACAATGATTGGGTCAACAAATCTTAGGGGACACTGGTCATCAAAGGGCAGGTGTAAATTGTCATCCTTTCAGAGGAGCCTTGAGGCGGGTTCGTACGGGCCATTTCAGAGAACCTGACATGCTCCCCTCAGTACCAGGATGAAAAAGGCACTGCCACAAAATGGATGCCTACTGTGGAGAATGTTTGTCTTGAGTTAATGAAACAAGACAGGTTTTGTGGCATATAGATGGCCTGTGTGGGAGTCTGGTTCCCTTTTTTGAAAGTCAGGAGGCTGAGTCACAGCCTGAAAAAGCTATAGGGAAATCAATGGCACAGGCAAAGGTAACATGTACCTCAGCTATAAACTGAGGAAGGGAACCAGAACAGGAAACTTGCTCCAGGTGGTAAGAAAACTGTGCTGTGCTAAGAGGAATCAGCAAAGTCCTATAAATATGGCATTTAAATATTAGGAATTTTACTGCTTACCAACCATGAATAAGCTGATAAACAGAGCAACACAGATATGCAAATAGAAATGTTAAGAAGTATAAAGTGTTTGAACGTTTTTTATTCTTTTGCTTTACAATGGTATTCCATATGTGGTTTATTAAACCTAATTATAATTAAACTAACTGACTACATTAGTTTCCTATGGCTGCTATAACAAATTGCCACAAACTTGGTGGCTTAAAACCGCGCACATTTATTCTCTCAGTCTGGAGGTCAGAAGTCTGACATCAGTTGCAGGGACACACCACCTGCAGAAGCTCTTTTCTTGCCTTTTCCAGCTTCCACAACTGCATTCCTGGTGGTCCTTTCCTCAATCTTGAAAGCCAGCAGCATAATGTCATACTGCCATCCTCTCTATCATCAAATCTCCGTTTCCTTATATGGCAACTGAGATCGCATTTAGAAGCCCATCCAGAAAATTCAGGATAATCTCAAGATCCTTAACGCAATCATATTTTTCAAGAATTCTTTTGCCATGTAAGGTAACACTCACAGATCCAGGAATTAGGACCCGGACATCTTTGGGGGCCATTATTCTGTCTACCAGACTGGGTAAATTAGCTTCTGCGTTATAAATGATTGTAAACTGAGCATCATATCACTGTAGAATCATAGTTTTTCATGTCCAAATCATTGCTATGTCTACACAATGCATTGTTTCTGTGTCTTTAAAAAGTTCACTGCTGGCAGTGACTGGCAGTAAGCACATATTTCTAAAGAAAAATAAATAAGTTTACTTAAGACTATCCTGAAATCTCAAGGTGCAATGAAACTATTACAGATACTTAGTTTTCGATTTATGTTGGGTGACTCCAAAACAGCCTCTTGGGGATGGTGTGGGGGTACAGTGGAAGGAAATTTTTAACAGGATTTCTAAAAGGTTAAATCTCATTTTTATATCTGATTACTTCACTCTTCCCTTAAATCTGTTATTCACTGTTTATGATCACTTACAAAGCCAAGGAAGTCTTCCAAATATTTTTTTCTTTTATTAGAGCACTTTAGTGTGCCCAGAAATCTTTTGTTGTTGTTGTTCAGTTAATTTTTTAAAAATATATTTTACTCAAAATGAATCATATGCTCAACTCCCAAATGACTTTTACAGAAAATGGCATTGAGATACATTTCAATGACATAATACTTCAATATAACAGCAATATATTTCAGGGACACAATTCTTCTGGAGAAACAGGAAAATTGTGATTTTTTGAAGACATTTTAGCAAACTAAAGCAGCTACCTTAAATATTTTCCAACAGAAATACAATGATGCCAAGGATTTTGTTCTCAGATTTTAACCTAATTCCCTGTTAACTGCTTAAACTATAGGAGAATGGAGGAAAATAAAAGCTAAAAAAAAATACAATCCTGAAAATCATCAGTTTAGTATATAAATTAATGCTCTCCTGAATGCCTAGTGAAACATAACATTTATGATACGCATAAATGGCCTGTTGACAGGAAACAATTATGAGTGGCATAGAATTAAAATATGTTCTAACTCAACTTATCTCCCTCCTCCCAACTTTTAAAATATATTCTAATAATTTTTAACTGCTTTTGAACAATTTTAAACATACACATATACTTACCCTATTATGATGTTATTTAAATGTCATAAACTAGAAGTGGCCTCATAACTTGTCCTCTATTATATCTATGTACTTTCAGAAAGAATAATCTAATATCAGGATTAAATTTTAAAAATTATTTTGGCAGATGCCCACAGTTTAGTTGGTATACATCCAATATGTCCATTCAATTTCTTGAGGTATTTTTTTTTTAATCGATATATACTGGCCATATCCTTGTGAAGTGACAGTGCACAAAAACAGGATTCAGGGATAGGAGACAAATAATACTTACTTTGAAATTTTTCCCCTCTAAAATTAGTGTAGAATTCTGGGGTAATTCATTCATGTGTAAGGGTGAACCAAATATAGATTTTTGAGGAAAAATCCTGGCCTTGCTTTCATATACCTGAGGGCCCATCACTAGTGCTATCCAACCACATGGCAGGCTTGATCGGGCTCTTCAAAAAGCCTCATCAGTGGTCATCTCTCAAGTATACTAGTCTGCGCCTAACCAACCAAAAAGAATACCTGTGGTGTAATAAAGACATACTTCATCTTTGTCCGTCCCTGGTTTCTGGCACAGAGTTCCCAGAACACTTGGAATCTCCTAAATTATAAGAATGTTTTTTGTACGCTATGAGATGACTCTTGGTGTGGGGTGGGGGCCGGGGAGAAGTGCAAGGGAGAAGGAACCTAGATAACTTGGGGATAGAGGCTGATCACCACCAGAAACACTAAACCTTGATTAGAAGCTTAGACCATTCAGCCCACCCCCAGACCTCCAAAGGTGAGAGAGGCTAGAGATTCATTAAATCATTGGCTACCGGTGATTGGACTCAATCTTGCCTAGACAATGAAACCTCCATAAAAACCCTTACGTGACAAGGTTTATAGAGCTTTCAGTTTGGTGAACACATTGAGGGAGAGGTCTTGGAAACTCTGTACCTTCCCACCCCCACACTTTGCCCCATGTGTGTCTCCCATTGGGCTATTCCTGAGTTAAACCTTTATAACACATGGGTATACATTAAACCTATATAATACATGGGTTTAAGTAAAGTGTTTTCCTTAGTTCTGTGAATCATTCCAGTGAATTTGAACCTGAGGAAGGAATTGTGGGAAGTTCCAAATCTGTAGCCGAGTCACACAGAAATATGGTTGACAGGGGGTCCAGAACTTAATACTAGAGTCTGAAGTGAGGGCAGTCTTGAGGGATTCAGCCCTTAAATCTGAGGAGTCCGACATTAACTCAAGGCAGTTAAGTGTCAGAATTGAATTGCACGGTTGGACACCCAGCTGGTTTTGGAGACTCCGAGAACACCAGATTCTAGACTTTGCCAGAGGACCAACCTTGAGTATAGCAGAGAAGATGGAAGTAAGATTGTAAAGACTTTTACAAAAAACATGCAGGCCACCCTACTTCTCTGATCAAAGACGGATGACTGAATGCCCACGGGCATGTTCTGTTTGGCCCATGAGCACTTCTTAAAAATCCAAATGACTGAATGATGAGCATTTAAACGGGGACATGTCACATAAAAATCTGGACTTCAGGCTCACCTTGAACAATTAGAAGACATAACAGCACTAGTCTATGTTAGGTCTCTGAATGTTAGAGACCTTGACTTAATGTTAGGTCTCAGAGACCTTCACTTACAGACAGAGCCAAGTTGCAAGAAAACAACAAAATGTCTGTTGGCCTACACCTGCAGACAGAGCCAAACTTGTGATAACAGAAAACACCACAAAACAGCTACTGGCTTACAAGCAGTCAACATTTTCTGTTCAAATAATGCTACCCTGTCAGCACAGCCCTTATAAAACCCTCTTCAGCCCCTCCTGCAGGGCTGCAAGTCTCCTTTAGGCATACAGCCCAGACTGTAGGGGTCTTTGCTCAGTCCGTATACTTTTCTCTCTTACAATGAAAACTTTCTTAACTTGCCTGACCACGCGCGTTCCTTTACCAGCCGACCTACCAGTCTAGAACCCCCGACCCCCCGTGGCATAGCAGGATGGAGTTGAGCAATAGCAGATTCCCTCCTCCAAAAGGGCCTGTGAGATCCAGTCACCAGTCCCTGAGAAATCCTTCCCCACACTTCCCCAGTGCCTGAGCCTGGCAGTTACAATTTATCGCTCCTTCACTTCCATCACTGCTTTGGTCCCTAAGGTCATTGTTTGTATTATTTTGCTCCACACAGCATAAAGTTTTATTCTTGGGTCAATTCAGATCATCAGAAAGCTGCAGTCTTGGACCATACTGTGCTGGCCCACGGCAGAAAGTCTTTTACCGAGTCACACATTGGCATCATTCTCTCTTTTCACCTGTTGTCACTGCAATAAATTGCTTTTATTGATGTTGTTACAGACACTACCACTACATTTTTTAGTGTCCCTTGTACAGAAGATATTAAGTCCAAATAGTTTTAGAGTTAAGAGCTAGGGAGGGCTTTGTCACCTGAGGAAAAGGTATGTGCTTTATTCATGCATAGGAAGAACTATGGAAAGGAGTCCTTTTTATCACAGACCATGAAGTCCTTCTGAGTCAACTACACAACTAATAACATGCAATTTGATGTCCTATTTTTCATCCCAATTTATATGTTCCCTGGTCTAGACTTTCCATTTTTAATTAGCATTTTATAATTTTTTTTATAAGGGCAACAAAGAGAGATTATATTAATGTATAGATAATTGCAGCCTCATTTCTATGCAGAAACTCTGGGTTTGAGTCTCAGATTTTTTCTCTTTCCCTGCTTCTGGGCTTATTAACACAAATGCAAAAAAATGAATTAGGGAGAGGACAGAAATGGAAAAGGATATATAATGAGAGAGGAAACAGAAGAAAACATACCTAAAAAGTAGCGGGGGAAGAGAAGGACTAACTGTATTTGGAGAGAGTTTTGTTTAGGTTTCAAGAAGGAAGGTGAGTTTGGGGAACTACTGTGTTTCTCCTAAAATAAGACCAGGTCTTATATTAAAGTTTAATCCAAAAGATTCGTTAGGGCTTATGTTCAGGGGATGTCATCCTGAAAAATCACGCTAGGGCTTATTTTCTGGTTAAGTCCTATTTTCGGGGAAACACAATAGCTGATAGCATGTAAAAGGTAAGAGAGATAGGGAAAGATAATTTTTTTAAAAGTTATATATAATACATTTACTCCCCTCTTAGATGTTTACTGACAGGTAAAGTAAATACTTGAATTATTTTCAATTACTTTCTCTCTCAGACTTATTTCTTTGAATGTAACTGAATGCTGGTACTGGACCGAAACAAGGTTATATACATGGGTTACATACCTATGGTTTTTAAAAGGTGCCTCTAACCTTTGTGGAATGAGGTGGGGCATGAATGAATGAATGAATGAATGAACAGATAAACAAGAAATGAACAAACTTCAGTCATGGAATGATAAAGTGGGCTAATTATAAGTTGAGTTATCTATGTCAATTCCCTCACCACTCGAACACTTACCCACATCTCCCCCAAAAAAGAGAACAGGCCTTCCCTTTTCATGAACTCTTCTTCATGTTTAATACGTCCTCTGACACACTGAGGTGAAACAAAGCACATTCAAGGCCATAAACTGAGTAATTAAAACACCCTCTCCAATAGCAATCTTTACCAAGAAACTTCAATTTGGACTTTATTATACTTTCTTTTTAATGTTTTAATAGTTGTTGATAAAAAGCAAGATAATTCCTCATATTTATATAGTTTTAAATTTTCTGATCTCAGGAATTCCTTTTCATTTTAATACATATTATAAAACTTTTAAACCTTTACAATACTTGAATAATAGTCATCCAAATTTCCTGTGGATGGATTTCCATGTTCCTGCATTAAGCCATAAGAAAACTCAGCTGGGCTTTAATTTGGCTGAGATTAAAGAAGGCTTTTGAAGAAAACCAAATGTAATGATAACAATATTTCATAAGATGGGGGAAAATAAAAATGTTTTAAACTTTTACTGAAACTCTGCAGGGAGTATATTAGTGCAAATGAAAGTCAAATAAAGGGAAGTTTCGTTGCTGTTTATATGGATTAGGGCAAAGACGTTCCAATCAATAAATAGCAGGGCTCAATATTTAACACATGTATACATTACAGTTTCACAGTGGCATGGGCAAAACCTAAAAATCAGCATTTATCAACTACTATATCCTTAGGAAGACTACTATACACACACAGAAAAAAGGTACTCTTTATCAATATATTAATTCTTCTATATTCAGATACTGTTTTAGGGAACTTGTGATGCTAAAGCAAGCACTGATAGAGTTTTCAGAATTCTACATAAAGCTGTCACAATATCAAAAAATCTAAAATGATAAAATAATAATTTAAAATGATAAAATAATTACCTAAGCTAATAAATAATCTTTTCCATTTTGTTTTCCAAGAAGCATAAATCACAAAATCTCAGGTAAGAAAGCTCCTTAAAAGTTGTATCAAATCGTCCAATAATGGAATACTATATTTGCAAATTCTTTCAAAACATTCCAGTATCTGGAAACTCACTGAGACTCAACATACACCATTGTTTTTGTTTTTTTTAATGTTAACTCCAGTGCCTAGTTGAGTATCTGACACACTCTAGATAATTGTAGTGGGCTTTTATTGGCCTCCCTACATTTTTTTCCTCTTTGTTTTGACATCAAGGACCAATTTTCAATAGAAATACTCTTTCCCCACTTTTAATACCATATCTAGGTAGGGCTCCACCCCAGGTGCAGGGATGAAATACTTGACCCAGGCCTGTCCAATCAAAGCACCGAGGCCCCTCTGGACAGCTGCCCAACTGCAGTGATTATTCCAAGAATCGGTACATGTTCTAAGCTGGTCCACTGAGCGTGACTCTCAGGACTTGTATGACCTACTGGTAAACACGCTCGCTTTGCCTGCCATTGCACAAGGGAGATCCTTATTTGGCGGTGTTTATCAAGCAAGACCTGAGCAGGAAGACTAAAGAATGGAAGAGCTTAGATACAGAGAAACTAAGTCCTAATGGCATGCGCCCCAAATCAAGGCACTCCTGAAGTCAAATCTAAAATCTAACCCGAGACTTAACTTATGTGTGAGAATAAATCCCCTAACTCCCTTCTTTTCCCCTAGTTTGATCTTCTGTAACTTGGAAACCCCTCCCAAAGAGGAAAGAGAGTTCTATTATGGAAATGTACATGCGAATGACCCCAAAATGTGGACTGGCTGAACTAGGGTTGGATGGCAGCTGGGAAGCTGGCCATCTTTATCATGTGACAATAAATGGGTGACTGCTGTATCTTAAAACTAGATCATGTGTCTATCGATATTGTATTATTAGGGGCCTTAAGAGAAAGTTTAGGATTCTGGAGTCAGTTGTCTATTTCTTTTAGACTTCCACAAGGTCTTACAAGAAAGAAACAAGCTTGAGCTGTAACTGATCTGCTGAAAGTAGAGCCAGATGAAACACAACTCTGCTAAGAGAAAACCTTTGTTTGTGGCTTGCTACAGCTGCGAGTCTGGTGATCGGCAGTTTTGCAGAGATGGGAAAGTCAAATTATCTGCTCCAAACTCAAGGTGGTGCAAGGAAAGAATGGGACCTCCCTGTAGTGAGATGAGGATCTGTGGGAAGCTGAGCTTCCTCCCAAACACCTCCAGTTATTCCTTCTGCCAGACAGAATAAGGTACCACTGCACTAATGCTGATGTAACACAGTCCTAGGCTCCCAAGCAGCAGATAAACGTGCTTCCCTAACTCAGGGCACTGGTTCTTACTGCCCTGAAGCAGAGACTTAGGGGGTAGCACTACTATGAAGGCTAGGGAGATCGGCTGAGCACCACCAGTTCATTGCTGAGACCCCAAAATCTCCAAGCCAAATTCTATCTCCATCCAAAGATTAGGACTCAGCCAAATCTACGGTTCTTGTTAATAGCCTATGGTGTTCAGGCAATGAAGCCAGAATGAAAGTCTGCTCAATTTTTAAATGGGATTGCATTGCCAGAGAAACATCTGATTTGTCAAACACAATAAACCTATAATCACTCAACTGCGAAAGTAATCTCTAGGTCCCCAAATCTATGCCATCAGAAAATGGGCTGATAGATGCCCAGCTCCCAGAAGGGGCTCCTCCTCGATGTTGTCAGGACACTGGACAAGAGCAAGCCACTCTGAGCAGGACTGGTGGCTGCCACAAAGCTGACCAGGGAACTCACTCCACTGCCAGAGCAGAGACAACCTGCTGGTCCTGTTCAGCCAGATCTGTTAAGTGCAGCCAAACGCTGGCCAGGGTGTGCTTCTCCATGCTCCCTTTCCCAAGTGCGAGTTTTCACATCAGTCCAATCAGGGCAACTCTGAGCTGGACTGAATGAGCTACCAGAAAACATTCTTGCTCTTTCCTACCCAGTAAGATATGCAGCTGGAGCTGTGGCAATCTTCTTGTCCCCACATAATGAGGGTCTAGAGCCATTCCAGGAGCTCACTCGGGGGGATGGGGGGGAAGGGGCTGAGAATAAAGGCAAAACAGAGCCAAGAGATGGAGTCAGTGTATGAACCTCAAGTCTACCATCCTTAATGTCATGCCTACACTTTGACATTTTTTTTTCCTACAAGAATGCTCTCCCTCCACCCACACACACGCTTCAGAGGCCAGATGCAAGCCCTGTTACCTGTGCTTCTAACCGACTGGCTACAGACTGGAGGTTCCGACCCCCTCCAATTTAAAATGCCAGTCGCAAGTCCAGGTTGTCACCTATACTTCTGACAGACTGGCTATAATTCAGAGGTTCCCACACCCCCCTCCATGGGTTAATTAATTTGCTAGAATGGCTAGAAAAGCATCGATCATTTCACAATATATACACATATCGAATCATTATGCTGAAGCTAATATGTCAATTACATCTCAAGGAAAAAAATCCACTCACTTAGAGTATATTTTAAAAATCCGTATCAGTGAAGAAAATAGTTAACACCAACAAGGTACTCTAATTCCTAGCCTTGTACACCATTTCTTCAAATAACATGCAAAAGTGCTACTCAGTAAATTTATACTGAGGAATTCTCCAACTACTTCTGGACATATATTACAAAGAGCGTACATTATAATTTCTTTACTATTATAAAAAATTTTATGAAACAAATTCTACAGAGTTTTCATTGAAGGTATTAAAACTAAAAATATCTATATGGAACAGATTTATTCTAATTAATTTCACATATATGTGGAGGATACGAGGGAGGCAGATAAGAAAAAAGGCTTTGGAGTTGGACACAAATAGAAAGAAATCCTAGCACCATTACTTGCTAGCTGTGTAACTGGGAAGTGACTAAACCACTCCAAGCCTATTTCCTCGTCTGTCAAAATGAAGAAAATGTCATCACCTACCTCATGGGTTGTTCTGAGGATTAAATGAGGCCAGACTTGTAAAGCGCCTGGTACAGTGAACAGTCAGAAAAATAAGAGCGTGGTACCGCCAATATACACAAGTCACACTTTACAGCTTGTTCTGGGCCCGAGTGGGCAGGGTGTGGGAAACCTGGTGTGGCTCATCTTCTCCTTTATCACCTTGCTGATGTCCTCTTGACCTTACCTACGGGCCAGTCATCAAGCTGACCTCTCGGAGGGATCACCCACATCAGGTGACAAACATGCTTAATGCTTTCCCTTCCTCCTTGTCTTTAAAAAATTATCTTTCCTTGACTTTCACATCTCCTTCCTGCCATGGCCCTAATTTCTGGCTTCCCTTCCCATCCAAGTTCCCAGAAGAACTGCCTAGAAACTCTGTCTCCACTCCTTTTCTTCCCATTTACATTAAATTAGCTTCTCCCACAACTTCACTGAAACTGCTCTGATTCAATTATCAGTAATCTCCAAATGGTCAAACCTAATGGATACTTTTCAGTCTTCATCTTAATTTACCTCTCACTGCTTTCAAAATTGCTGATCATTCTCTCCTCCTTGAAATGCTCACTTCTCCCGGCTGCTGTGATTCCACCTCTTCTGGATTTCATCCTATCAGATCACTAAATGTTGGAGTCACCTAATTCTGGTCCCCATTCCTTCATTCTGTTGTCTTTTCACGTTATACTCTTTCCCTATATGATCTCACTCATTTGCATGGCTGGGGCCGATAACTCTTCAATTTCTGTTTCAGCCCAGACCACTGTTTTCACTCCAGATTCACACACCCAACTGTGCATTTAGTGGTTCCATTGGGATGACTCACAGGAATCTCAATCTTAACACATCCCAACTTAAATTCTTGAGATTCCCTCTGTTATTTTTCTAGTTTTCCCATTTCATTTAATGGCAGCTCCATTTGCTTTATCCAAATTCCTAAATACGGCCAACAAGGCCATGCATGACCTGCCCCAGCTGACCTCTCCACCCTTCTGTGCTATCTTCCCTAAAAGCACTCTGTTCCAGCCACACTGGCCTTCTTGCACATCCAGGAACCTGCCAAGCTTTTCCTCACCTTAAGATCTTTCCTCCTTTCCTTTCTCCCCAGCCTTTCTCTTAAACACATAGATCATCTGGCAATCTCCTGCTCCCACCCAAGATCATGTTAAATGTCACTTTTCCCCAGAGGACTATCTATCTTGTCTAAAGTGGATACTGCCCTTGCAATTATTTCTTAACAACCTGTTATTTTCCCTCATAACAAACACTGTAATTTCTAATGACAAATGCATATGTGTGCTTTCTCATTTAATGTCTTTGTGAAAAGCAATCTCCATAAGAGCAAGGTCTACATTTGTTGTGTTCACCACTCTACCCTCTGGGCCTATTAGGGGCAGGCACATAAGGTCGGTCTGAGATATAAGCAATGTACAAATTTCTCCCCATAACACAATAATATATTTCAAATCCAAGGATAAACATTATATGAGTCTAATAAAGTCTTACATTTGATTAACTCAAAGAACTAGAGATATCTTAAGTATCTACTTAAGCATCAGATAACATAAAAACCAAAATTAGAGAATGGTTTTCCTATGTATTAAAAATAAACAGGAACTCAAATATGTGGTTATGGAAGGAGAACTGATTCTGGGTGGTGAACACGCAATGGGATTTATAGGTGATATAATAACAGAATTGTACACCTGAAATCTATGTAACTTTACTAACAATTGTCACCCCAATAAACTTTAATAAAAAAAAACAAACAGGAAGAAAGTAAACATATATATTAGGTTCAAAACTCAATTTTATAATTTTTAGTTTTCAATGATCTGTTACGAGTGCAAATTACACTTAAAGATAAAATATTGTCTGTGTTTATAACTAATTTTTATATTTTAAAATCCATGTATTTGTATAAAAGAAAAATTATATATTTGCTATATATGTATCTATAACTCATTTATACGTTTAAAATAGGCTACTCTTATTTTAAAAATCCCAAAATCCTGATGAAAAAAAATTAAATTTCTCTCATTATGTAGTGAAAGCAGTTGACTTAGCAAAGGAAACATCCCCCACTTTAGAAAAAATGATGGAACCACTGAAACGAAGATGGCTCAGTCCCCAATGACCTCACCACCAGCATCCAGCATCTGCTTCAATTACCTTCTGAAAATGAAATAACCAAATTACCGTTCAGCTTTCTGCTGTGCTAACAAAATTAATCTGAAATATCAAATTTCATCTGCTTTAAATTATATATTATACAACTTCTAAAACCAAAAGCTCTTCTAGCTCTAAAGTGTAAAGAACATGTACCGTGGTTGTCATAATCAACAGTAACATATTCTCACATACATAGAAAAAAATTAATGGACTGATTAATGACTTAATTCAAATCATCCACAATAGTGATTTGATTTAAACCATTCCATCCATTCAAAAGCAGGATCAATCAATGTGATTCTATTCTGCTTTGTACAGCAGATGTATTCTTGAAAACATATGTCCAAGCTGCATTTTTACACCATAGAGTGATTTAGAAATATAATTAGGTTTCACCATTTTTTTTTTTTTAGTACAGAAAAGAATATTTAAAGCATGAATACCTGGCCTCTAATTTAACTGTTTCTAAATACATTAATAACATCTTAAAATTTGATGTCATCCATATACTTGTTCTCTGGTTCTTCTTTATTTAAATTTCCTTTATACTCTCCATTCCCACATAACCAATTCTGGGCTTACAACCATCAAGCTACATTTCTCATTTCAGTCCACGACATCCCCATCTCAAAGACATCTTTGATTCTTCTTCACGGAAATCTATTGCATAATTTCAGTAACAGAATTATTCAGAAAAGACCTCCTCCTGCTCTCCACCACCTTCTGTCTACCTCAGCACATATTAGATACTGCCATGCTTTGGGAAGAGACCCAGGGGGTCCCCCAATCCAATTTACTCATTGTCCCTTCTTGTCCCTAGGACACTCAGATTCATGGTCTATGGTACTGACACATCAGTCTGATTTGGTGCTGAATCACATCTGCATATCATAGACCACCATGTGTCTTGTGTCGGTCTAGGTCTCCTTAAACCTGGCCCATTATCCTTTTCACTACCATTTTCATTTGTGTGTGAGAAGCAAAGAGCTAAAACAAGAAGGCTGCTGCACTTTCACTGGCATAATACACCACAAAATGAGTACAGAATAAAATGGGATGTTAACCATTTTGTTTATGCAAACTTTATTTGAATGGTAAAGGAAAGAAAAAAAAAGAAGTAAAAATGCATGAACACATACCCCCTGGCTCAAGCACCAGGTTACGGCCTTTTCAACAGAAGTGCCCAAGCTAGGAGAATTCCAGTTGTTAGAGCCTCCAGCTCTGAATCTAGCGAGGAAATAATAGGGGAATTCTTGCCATATCTCAAACATATAGGTAGAGGAAGGTCAGGAGATTACTGACATTTTTGATGGTATGTAAAGACTTTCAAACTTTCCTTGAAAGAGGAGTGATTCCCTGGATTGTTCCTAAGTTCCTAAGACTATGTTTGCACTGAAAAATCAGAAAATACATTTAATCATTTAGCTCAGAGTCTCCCTTATCGTTGTATGGGTAACTGATATGGATGGCTCCATAAAATTCAACTCAACATTCATAACAATTAAGAGCATGGGCTGTGAGGTCAGGCACACTGGGCTTGAGTCCTGGATCTGCCACTTCATACTCGTGTGACCCCGGGCAAATGACATATCATCTACAGTAAGGCTTAGCATCATCATGTGTAGTTAGGATGATAACAGGACCTACATCAAGGGATAACTATGAGATTATAAGAGTATGCAAGCCAGTCTCTGTTACTTAGTAAATGTTCAACAAATGTTAACTACCATTCATAGTAAATGAGTGTTAGGTGCAGGCCACAAAGCTAGACCTTGTGAGGAATATAAACAGTGAAAAAGAACTCACAGTAAATAACAACAGTCAAATAACGTAGAGGAGATGAGTGTTGTTACGGGTGTATCCAAAGACAGACTGATTTAAGGGCTCCAAGAGAAGGCGTAAGGAAGATAAGCAATGCCCACTGAGTCCGGTGGCAGGGGAAGACACATCTAGTTTGGAGGGGTGGGAGGAAGTGGGAGATTAAATGAAAGAGGAAAGGTCTTAAGGAGACAGTGTCACCATTAAAGATGGGTTTGCCAGAGTGATGGGTTTGACATCACGGTATACAGGAGAGGCTGGTGAAGAGCCATTCTTTGTATAATGAAAGCAATGTTCTGAGGGGGCAGAGCGCAAGACATGCACAGAAAATCAAAGTAGGAGATAAAGACAGAAAGGGAGGAACGAGCCATAAACAGAACCTTAAATCTGAGAGAAGAATTCGGGAGGCAGAAGTGGCATATTTGAACTGTGGCTCAGGAAGACTAATCTGGGAAGACGAGTGGGAGGATATGCAATTAGCATTTGACTTGGGGGAGGGGGGTTGAGGGGGTGAAGATTGTTGGAGTTTTCAGACATGTGTTTTGGGGGTAAAAACTCTTGGTGACTAAAATCACCAAGAGCTGGGCTAAGCATGAGCTATGAAGTTTCTAGAGCTGTGAGCAGCACAAAGCATGTTCTGGTTCAGAACTCAATTTTCTCTTGCTGAAAAGTCATTGTACCTGCAATAATGAAAGGTTTCAAATGCATGTGACCAAGATATCTCAAGCTCATAGTGCCAAGTTTAAGTCCAGATTCGGGAGTGAGTTCAGCTGAAGTCTTCTTCAACTGTCAGCAACAACATGAAAAGGGGAGGAGGGCTGCTTAAATCATTTACGTTTCATGTCCTTCGATCTTTTCTGTGTCTCGGAATCTGGAGTCTAGACTAGAGCATGTTTGTGGACACACTTCAAGGGATAAATGAACTCCCTGAAAATTTACACAAAATTTGTGTCTGTGTATTTCTTACTTTTTCTCATTATTCTTGTGTCTCTCATTTAGGCAGTGTGCTTTTATATTAAAATCCCTTAGTGCTTATTTTTCATTAGTGCCTATTCTAAAGACTTTATATGTTTTAATTCAGTCAGTCCTCTCAACAATCTGCTAAGGTAGGTATTATTATTATTCTCATTGTAGAGTAATGAAAACTAGTATAGCCAAGGCCCCACAGCTAGGTAACAGTTCTACAGAGAAGAAATCTGCAGGAGGCCCACAAATAAAAGTTGCCCAAGCTTCGTGACCACGATAGTTCTAATTGGTGGTTTTATTAAGTCACAGCTTCATTGGGTCTCTCTGGGACAGTCCTGATCAGCCTGGGATTTCATTGATCCTTGAAATTAGTTTTATAAGGTCCCATTACACTGCACTGTGGGAAACTATATTTACATAACAGGTACTTTATGTACAGCTGTCTTTGAACAGCTGGTTAATGTGTATTAGATCAATAATTTTCAAAGAAATTCATTTCTCAATGGGGAAAAATAACCTCACTGCCAGTATACTAACCACCAAAGAACCCACAAAATTAATGAGTCATTTTTTTATGATCGCCCACAAAAACAAAAATAACTTTAAATTGTGATTCAATATATACATATAAATATTTAAAACAAAAATTTCATGAACTATTTATTCTGACTACATACAGCATACTCTGATATTATCTATTCAGCCTAGCTTAGTCCAGACTAATCTATTCTGCTCCATTCCATTTTAAAAAGGCTGGTTCCTACCAACTAAATTAATTTCATGATGCTACAATGGGGTTTGTAATCTACAGATTGAAAAAGTAGTACTCTACATGGAATTAAATCACATAACTTCATATTCAATAAAACTGAAGCAAAAAGCATGAGTTTAACTATGAATGTGTAAATGTTCAGAAGCCTTTTTTTAATCTGTAGGAAAAAGTTAATTATTTCCTTAAAACATTATCAGATCAAACTTGACCATGGATGTCTTTCCCATAAATGAATAGCAAACAATATGTAAATGTTCCCTTAAGAGCAGCTGAGTCTGAACTCAATCAAGAAAATAGGAAACATAAGCCTTACAAAGTTATGGGTCATTCAAGAGTTTAATTGCTAATTAGTAATATTTTCAAATAAGGCACAAGCAGCTTTTTCACAGGAAATGGTTTTAAAATATGCTTAATCTTTCTTAAGATTAATAAAACTGCTGAATTCTGAAAAATTTGCAGTGATAAAAATCAAGACTCCCAAACAATTTATATTCTACATTAAAGAAGCTGTGTTAAATATTAGTCTGTCCATCAAAAAATACTTAATACGTACTTATTATATACCAACCACTATTTAACAAGGCACAAGGAAGGAGCACTGAACTACTGCAGAGTCTCCACTCTCCAGGTGGTCCATTTGGGGGCAGATTGACTGTATGCATATAAAAGCTCTTATTACACAAATAAGAGCTATGAAGATCACAATTGAAAGTGTTCTTGAGCAGGACTGTGGATCACTACAGGCACATGTCCCAAATACAACAAAGGTCCTCTGGGACAGTTCTTAGAAATTGAAATCAAAGATGGTTCCAGTAAAGTCAACTAAAACACTCCACTGCCACACCCATATACAATGTTCCCTACTTATCACGTTATGATGCTAACACCATGTTCTAATCTCCCTCTCAAAGTAAAAATTAATTCTTAATACAATTTAAACTGAAACAACATGGAATGAAGAAAATAATCACAGACACAGACAAAGCGGACTCCATTTAAAGGCTCAGACCCTCCTTTTAAACACTAAGTGATTTGAGGCAAGTTATTTAACCTCCTGAACTACAGATTCATCCTGTGCATTTACATCTACTCATGGGATCACTGTGAGAATAAAAATGAGAGAATGCAAGTGAAAGCACTCTGTAAAGTACTAACAAATACTATTATTTAAGTTTTATTAGAATCAGTAGGCATAGTGAAACTGAGAGAATAAAGTATTAACCAAATACTAAGAAGGTCTGAATCCAACAACTGGTAATAATAATGTTTTTCCTCAAATCTTGGACATACTACAGTTATTTTCTAATGGCCCTTGGCAGACAGGAAAAAACAATCTACAGATCCTTAATTAAAGGAAGGGCAAGAGTTCACATCATATCACTCCACCATGTGATGTATTAATTCTTAGCACAGGTGTATCACAAAGAGACAGTTCTTTCCTAGGGTTCAAAGACTGCCTCTGGGGGGCTGGAGAACAGAAGCACCCCCGTGTCCTCAGCAGTAGGGCAGATCAACCAGCCACACCCATGCAGGTGACGCCTTCCATCGAATCTTAGACTCTGTACTTGAGCAAGATGGCTAGCTGAGGTTTTTCTGTCCAAATTATGTGTGCATTCACTTATAAGCCACTAGTCTTTTTAGACAAGATGCAATCCTAGAGAGTAAAGTGGATCACTGTAATGCAAAACGCAGGTGGGGTATACAGACCACATGTCTCCTACTGCCTTGGTTAATAGTGTGATGTTACCCATGTTATGGATGGATGAAGTTGACAAGACATCTAGTATGGGATGTCTTCAAGTTACAAACAAGTTGTTTTGGGAAAGGGCATTTATAAAGTACATCTTTACAAATCTAGGTTGCATTTCAGCAAATTAATTTACAATGGAATAAATTAATGTAAGGTTGCTAGGACTGCCCTTTCCATTTAGAGTTACAGTCATATTTCAAGACAAATTATAAAAACGGAAGTAATGGGTAATCCTCAAGTCAATCCAAAAATCCTAATTTCAATCCAAAAATCCTAATTTCAATCCAAAATTATTAAAATTGGGTCTTTTAAACTTAATTTTGCTTTAATGTTAAATTGAGAGAGAGAGAGAGAGAGAGAGATCAACAAAGAAGATGGATAAAGGATTATTTACCAAACACGATGACACAATGTTTAAGAAAGCACAAAGTAAAATAGCACACCAAGAAAACAGGCTATTTACTCTTAAGGGAAAGGGATGGGGGAGGGGTGAACAGAGTTTAAAAGCAATGTTTGAGGTTTCAGATCCATATTGTGGTAATAGGCAGAAATCAGCAGAAATCTTCCTTTCGATCTCCTCTGCATAGTCCTACAGATTTACTCACGGTGGTATGATTGCATCAGTTGGTCTTACCCTTGGCCTCTTTACAATCTTCCCTGGAGATATTGCCTGGACTGCCCTTATGCTTCAGAGAAATCAGCCCTATGTTGTCAGATACTGGCTTTCCAGTAGGTCCTGTTAGTGATTCCACTTTATGGAATGCCACAGTTCAGTCAGAGGCATTGGAAAAGATTTATAACTTTGGGTGCCTGTTTTCTGATAATGAAGGATTTGGGGGTGGGGGTGGGGCTTTGCTTTTAATAGGTTGACCATTTGGGGAGGCCATTGCATCATAATAGCTAAATCACTGTTTATCTGTCTGGTTTTTGTTTTTTTTTCTCTCCCCGCCACCGCCCCCAGCTCTCGATCTCCCTGTCCTCTCTCATTTTCTAGTAACTCATCATGTTGACCTACTGCTTTAATAGTACTTACCACTGATGTTTGTCCTTGTCCTGCTATCCCTGTGCTCCTAAGGTCACATTTCTTTTTTTGGATACGTTTTTCTTTTCATCGTTAAATACTTTTCACGAGAGGTCAATCAAACCAAGCATGACAATTAACTTTGACATTTCTGAGTTGAAAAAACTATGCTGTTTTCTTCAGAACAGTTTCATCTTGCATTCTCAGTTTAAGGGGTCCCCCAACTCGACATCTTAGAAACAGGTTTTTCATGAATCACCAGTCACCCCTACTACTGGAATCAGTTTGGATTCAGACTGAGAAGTCACCATAGCTTTTGAAATCACTAGGTAGAGCATCCATAGGCAAAACCAAACCAAACCAAAATGAAGAAAAACCCCTGACTTCAATTCACATTTTATATAAAAATTAACTCAAGCTGTTTACTGACTTAAATATAAAATAATACTATAAAACTTTTAGAAAAAAGAAAGAAAATTTCCAAGACCTAGGGCTGGGCAAAGAGTTGTTAGACTTGACATCAAAAGTATAATCCATAAAAGGAAAACTAATAAATTGAATCACATCAAAATCAAAAATTCTTGTCCTGCAAAAGACACTATTAAAAGGATTTAAAAAAAAAAAAAAGCTACACACTAGAGAAAATATTTGCAACCCATATATCGGAGAACTAGTATCTAGATGCATTAAGACCTCTCAAACCTCAACAACAACAAAAACTCCAATTAGAACACAGGCAAAAGACACTGCACTGTAGAAGATGGATAGATGGCTAATAAGCACATGAAAAGATGTTCAACTTCTTTAGTCATTAAAGAAATGCTAACTTAACCACAATGAGATATCACTACATCCCTACCAGAATGGCTAAAAAAAGAAGCGTGACAATACCAAATGCAGATGAGGATTCGGACAAACGGGTTCAATTTTATACATTGCTAATGGGAAGGAATGTAAAATGGTACAGACACTTTAGAAAAAGAGTATGGTAGCTTCATCCAAAGTTAAACGTGCACTTATCATTTGACCCAGCAATTTCACTCTTGAGCATTAATCCAGTGAAATTAAAACTTGTACATTCACACAAAAAGTTATACACAAATGATCCTAGCAGCTTAACTTGTAACAACCCTAAACTGGAAACGACCCAAATGTCCTTCAATTGGTGAACAGTTAAAAACTGTGATACGTTCCTACCACGGAATACTACTCAGCAATAAAAGGGAACAAAATATTAATACATACAGCATCTTGGACAGATCTCAAGGGCTATGGTCTGAATGTGATTCCCCAAAATTCATATGTTGAAACTTAATGCCCAATGTGATGGTACTAGAAGGTGAGGACTTTGGGAGGTGATTAGGTCATGAGGGTAGACTCCTCATGAATGGGATTGTACACTTATAAAAAAGAAGCCTGAGAGAGCTCCTTGGCCTTTCTACCATGTGAGATTAAAGCGAAAGGACAGCCTTACATGAATCGGGAAGTGGGCTGTCACTAGATTCAGAACCTGACCATGCTGGCACCCTGATCTCAGATATCAAACTTTCAGAACTGGAAGAAATAAATTTCTGTTGTTTATAAGCCACTCAGTTTGTGGTACAGCAGTCTGAATGGACTGAGACATCAAGGGATTAGCACTAAGTGAAAAAAACCTCATCTCAAAAGGTTATATACTATATGATTTCATTTATATAATAATTCTGAAACGACAAATTACAGAGATTGAGAACAGATTAGCAGTTGTCAGGGGTAGAAGATAGAGGGAAGGAAGTGACTAAGGCCATGAAAGGGTGGCACATGAGATCTTTTTGACAGATTTGTTCTGCATCTTGATTGTGATGGTGGACACACAAACCTACATATATGATAAAACTGCATATAACTAAATACACATAAAAACACACACAGACACAAATGAATGCTTATAAACCTGATGAAGTCTGAATAAGGTCGGTGGATTGTATTGATGTCAATTTCCTAGTTGTGATGATAGGATAGTTAAGTAAGGTGTTACCATTATGTAAAACCGGATGAAGGGTATATCTCTTTGTATTATTCCTTATAACTACATGTGAATTTACAATTATCTCAAAATAAAGTGTTTTTGAAAGCACGATATAGTTCTTATTTATTCTAACTGTCCTATCTTTCTAATGTTTCACCCGTTAATTGCCTGACTGCTCGCTTGCCCAAACAGTCTTGTTACTCTCTATAGTCCTAATAGTGGAAAATATTTCACTACAATTAGTAGTTTAACTCTTGCTTTCTAAAACCTCTCATTCATGGTTTACTATTACTAATTGGAGCACACTCTTTGGAAACAACCCTATATTTAAATACTGACTTTTACACGGCACGAAATGGACAAAACACTTACTTGACAACGCGTCTCAGCTATCTCGTTGGTAAAATAGGGGGAAAACCTCTGACAGGTTTATTGTGAAGATAAAAAAAATAATAAGTACTTGGCACATACCAGTTCCTTAAATATTCATTTCCTTCCTTTTTCCACTAACAATCTAAAACCTAGCTTATTTTCTGGATAAAAACATCAACAAAATCTTTGGTTCTCAGTTTCTAAGGCTAATATTTGGAAAACAGGAAATGCATCTTTAATGAGCACATCGGGAATGTGGTAAACCTGAATTCCGTTCTTAAGTATTTCAGTGTAGGAGACCATAATCATCATTTTAATCTTATGTTCTCAGTCTGAGTTTGAAAACATTCCAGCTACAAAAATGATTTCTAAATGTTTTAGCATATCATTCATTTTATTATGATTAGTGAGTGGCTGTCATATAGATATTTAAATCTGTAAATAGTAACTGATCACATACTAAATTACTTCTATCCAAATACCAACAAATGTAGTATATATGTTGGATGAGTTCAAGCTTTAAAAATGACATGGACACTCATGATAGAAATTCATGCATTCCACCCACCTACAAAAATATTTTTTAATAATAGATTCCCCACAAGGTATTAGGCTTTAAATTTGTCATACATTTTTAAATAGTTATAGCTCAACCAATTAAGCTACAGAGTAGGAAATAAAGTATATTTAACTTCTGCTGGCTACCTGCTCTGATTATGAACAGTTACAAGACACAAAATGCCAAGTAATACTTGAGGACAAAGTCCCCTCAAACATTTTTTTTTAAGTAGTGATGTAATTTTGCAAAGTTCATGCTTACCGAGCAAAATAACTTTGTTTCCGTTCCTTCTTCTCTTCCTTGGTATCCATCATATACGTAATCAAAAGTGCAAAGTGTTTGGGAAAGTTCTTTTTAATCAGTGAGTCATAACTCTGTAAAAAATAATAAAGCAACTGTCAATTAAGACGTAATTAATAGCCAATATTAAGAATAAAGCAGAGTGGAACTACTACATGGCCCACAACAAACGGAAGATAAACTTTAACCAGTAAACACAGTCACATGAATCATATACGAAATACAAATGCCCATGGTGGACTAAAAACCTACAATTAGAAGGGAGTTGTTTAATCTATAAAAGGTGGCTGGAAAAACAAACTGAAGTATTTTCCTCATAACTAACCATTATTTCAAAATGTGCTACAATGAAAACCACTGACTTTGGAAGATTTTAGGTTAGAAATGCAGAAGCTAATTATCTAAAAAAATGTTTAACTCATAATCTTTCTTCAAGTAATTAAGAATAAATGTTTCATACATAATTATGAAAAATGGGTCACTTAGGTGTTTTACAAGATGGCCTTTCTTTAAAAATAAAAACATCAGTGTTCTATTTTATTTTCAAAACATGTCACTGAGCACATCCCACTTGAGCAAATGTGGAAATGAAAGTACAAAGTCTCAGAAAGCTGTTCTTCAGAATGGCTTTATGTGCTTGCCTCTGCCTCTCCTTTTCCCTCTCCCCACCCCTGCTAACTTCCCCCATGTTTCCAAGATTTAAACCTATTACAAAAGGTTGTCCCCAGCTCAGTCTCCCTTCAATACCACTTTTATCACCACAACCCGGCTCAAAACTTTCCAGTGACTACTTACTGCCTGATTCACTAATTCAAATTTTCTGCAGAGTGTTAACCTTTCCTAAAATCTATCTTTTCACCCTGAAGGGGTATCTAAGTAAAAGCAAAGCACGTTCATCAATCAAAATTATTTACTAATTCGTTCCAATTCAAAAAACAACTTAATTCACAATATATATTACATGAAAGGTACTGAGATAAGTACCAGAGACCAAAGATACAGAAGACATGATATTTGCCCTAATGGAATTTAGTGTCTTGGTGAGGGAGACACGTAGGATTTCAGGCCAACGGGCTACACACTGCTATGGAGAAGGCACAGGGCCATGAGAGCCTATGGGACGGGCACTCAGCCTCATGCAGGCCACACCCAGGCTCTCCTCACACACCAAGGTTTGAGGGATAAGTGTGGGTTTCCTAGTTAAAGGGTAAAGGGAAGCAGGTCCAGCTTGAGCAAAAACAAGAAGGCAGTATTTCACTGCTATGCCCAGATTAAATGTGAAGCGGGCAATAGTGGGGGATGAGGATGAAGACATGGGCAGGATTAGGGTCACAGATGACGTTTTATGTCACTCTGAATAGCCTTAACTTAATCCTAGCTACGCATTACGATGTGCTGCCCACCCCTTCGCTGCACCTACATCAGACATCGCCAAACAATCATGCTGAACACAACAACAGCACTCGCAGCAGACGTTAGCAAATTGACCAGAGCTGGTTCATGAGATAAAACCATACTTCTCGTCTCTGGTGCATATGATAGGGAGCCACCAAAGGGTTTTATAAAAGGGAGTGCACTATACACAGTTTGTAGAGGATGGACTTGAAAGTACTGAGAATAGGATAAAGTAGATCTATTAGAAAGAAATGACAGTAAAACTACTTCAGAGAGTAGGGCCCACAGTTAGGAAGCAGTATTTGTCATAGAAAGAGGAGGGATGAACTCAAGAAATATTTAGGAGGCAGATGAGTCGAGATTTGGTGACTCATTCAATGAAGACAACATGGGAAAGAAAGAAATGAAGAATGCCCATGTTTCTGCTTCAGGGACTAGGAGGTGGTACCACAATCTACAAGACGGGTCAGACTGTGTGTGGGATGGAGGAACAGAAGAGATGAAAGATCCATTTTAAACACGTTGTCTTTAAGGTGCCCATGGGATAGCAGCTGAAGAGATTCACCAGACATGTGATTACATCGAAAGCATAGGAGTGCAGTTAGGGCTCGAGAAAAAGGTTTAAAAATTAAAAGCATATGGTTGTAGTTAAGGGGGAGAAAAACACACAACACAGTGATGAGCATACCCTGGAAGCATGACAACTATGCGCAAGGCCCGGCAGGAAAACACAATCTGGAAGACACAATCTCAGCTCTTACTGGTTTATCTCCATGTCCCTGACATGGGCTCTAGCCTCAAGGAGTTTACCAACCAGTAGGAAAAATAAGATGTGTGCAAATAACTAAACTGTAGGGTTAGTAACTTGGATCTGTCCCAAAGAATAACACTAACAATCAAAACACACAAAGTTCAATTTTGGTTGAGGTGTTAAACGAAATCTTTCAGAGCAGTGAGGATTTCAACAGGTAAAGAAGAGAGAGACAGTATTCCAGAAAGAGGGAACACCTGTACATAGGTGTGGATGTAAAAAGGGCAAGACACATTCAGGCAAAGACAGAGTGGCTACCAGTAGGAAAAGCAAACGAACCATGATGCCTGCCTACCGTAAGTCATTCACTTCAGCATATTATCTACATGCTATCTCTTTTAATCTTTACAACTACATTATGAGTTAGGTATCCTTATCTCCATTAAAAGGAGGCTGAGAGATACTAGTTTCCTTAGCTCAACAGCAGCAGTTGAACCAGCACATGTACACCAGTTTGATGTACACTTCAACGCCTTTCAATAACCGTGGAACCAAAAAGCATTTGGATATGACCTGGAAACGTAATGAGCTGGAATCAACACTATCCAGTGTCTCAGCATAGCTTTTGTAGGTTAAGAAAAGTGTACTGGCCACTGGGGGAGTGGGTCACTGGGGGAGACCTCCAACAGGACCGCATCCGTGGAGTCGTGGGAATGGAGCCATGCCTTAATGAATTACCCAACTCTGTACCTTAATCTTTACTCCTTCCCCAAGTTTAAAATAACTCTGCTACACCCCTTCTTCTGACCCGATCTAGCACAAGGCCCACTTCTGCTTGGAAGACTTCCCTGACCTCGTGTGTGCTCATCCCTACCTTTCTTAGGAACTTATTTCACATGTCACCGATCACTTACTGTGAGGCAGTTAATCATACTGGGTGACAATGCCACTTCACTTAGCCTCTTCAGCCTCAAACAAACCAAAAGTTCCTTCAGGTCAAAAACCATGTTTCACACTTTCCTTACACTTCCCTAAATACCTAACACAGAACTACTACGCAAAAAAAAAAAAAAAAAATCCACATAAAAGCTAAGCAAGGAATTCATCTAAACTTGGGGTATAGTCTTTCCATGGCACACTGATAAAAATCCAAGGATTCCTCCTAAATTAAGAATGACGTGGGGACAGGGGTTTCAGACTCAAGCCAGCCTCTCCTGACCTCTAGAAGGGATCAGAATGCCAGCGTTCCGCCCTGCCCTAGGCCAGGTGGTTTATTTTAAAGTTCCTTTCCTGCACGCCACCATATGTGATGATCTCTGTTTACTAGGTTTCCCCTCATGAATAAAAATGAAGTCATAACAATCTAATTGGAAAATTTTTATATTGCAAGCTGAGCCAGAAACTAATATTTGGTTCCAGTGGGAAAATATTGACAAAAATAAGCACAAGAGAAAAAAGATTAAATGATCCAAGAACTGACATCTGGTGCTGCTGTGTCTGTTTAGAACTGGCAACGTTTTTTTAAAAAATATATATTCTATTCAATAAATTAAAAAATGTGCATCTTTGGTGTCTTTAAATTCCTGGGAATTTTTATATTCCTTAAACAAGACAGATGCAGCCCTTTCAGGTCGAGGCACACACCAACAGATTCACCAGAAAGAGATCAGCAAAGGGTGCTGTAAAAATGATTTACGCAGAAAACCACACCGCAGCCTTCACGCTTCGGTGAAGGCCCACAGCTCCTTAAATCAATTTCTAATGGGAACTACATTTTCCATTATAAGTGGTTATAATGGGGTTCTTAAAAGCCCTTCTTTCACTTAATGTTGACTTTTCCTCACATCAATAAACTCTAGGCTCATCCGAACACTGAATTATAACAATCTCCTGCATTGACGGCATATTAGAGACCAAAAAGAATTTTATGAGGGACCACGACATGAATCTTCTATCTAAATATTTATTTTTGTGACCTTAAATCAGGATAGTCAATTTAAACCTAAATTCAGTTCATTATTTAAATAAAAATGGCATATCCAAAATCCTTACCTCGTAAGAGCTGTGTTGAAGACAAAGTATTTTCTGTATTGCCGGCAAAATGCTCCCTGTTTGAAACCATGGCACCACTTAGAAAGAATTTAAGCACAGAGCTAACTATATCAAACTAGTAAGGACTCAGACAGCCCAAGGTAGCTTTTGGCTTCACATCTAACACACAGCAGCCCCTTGTACTCGTACATTCAGGCATAACCAGTCCAGACTGGAAAAACACAGTATGCACATGATGTCCATCAATTGTTTTCCCCAAAACATGTTTCCCATTACACAAATGAAATAATGACAAGAACATGCTTTGAGGCTTGGTCACACTGTTTGACTACTGAAGGGAACAGACCAAAATTTTCCTTCCTGTGCAGATATTTCCTCCTAGGAAATATTTCTACAAAAATATAACAGGTGTTCGGTCTTTCTCAAAACCACACTGTCATCTAAACAAAGGAAGGATATTCAAATGTCAGTGTTAACCACAGTCAGAAATCTGAATATTCTCTTTAACAATAAATATGGGAAGACAGACATAGAAACAGATACAAAAGTATGCCACAAACATTTAAGGGGAACATCCCGGAGATAATGCCCCCAAATAAACAAATGTGTGTCACAAAAACAAAGCAACAAGGAGCTAAAAAGTTATGTCTGAATCAAGGTGACGATCAAAGGACAGGACAATAGTCTGGTACTTGGGAAAATGGGATAAAGCCAATGGATGGCAAAATGAACGGAGAACTCATTGACTCTTATTCAATTATTCTTCACCTAGGGAACTGAAATTAGACATAAAAAGAATTAAATAAATGTGTTTCAGTGCTCTCTTACTAAGATGAATAAAGAGATTTCATCAAAGCAGCTAGATACTCTAAATGAAGACCCATCTCTGGACTAGACAGATCATTTTATAAGTTCTCTCTAAGAACAGAATATGCAAATGAGACTTCGAAAAAGTCACTGGCAGAGTCAGGAATTGTTGAAGATGGGGAAAGCGCCAGAAGCCTGACAACAACAGGCAAATACATTTTAATTTTCAACAAAAGTTCGAAAAGAGATTGTGCAAATTATACACTGGAGAACATCACTAAGATTCCCAGCAGAACTTTAGCAATCAAAGGCAGTTTGGCAAGTTCTTGGAAGAGAAGGCAGTGAACCCTGAGATCTAAAATGTTCACAGCAAGCCCACCATTCAGCAGAACAGCAGGCAGTTCCCTTTTTGAAGCATCTACCATGGACCAAGCGTTCTGTTGGAGATGAAAAGATGAAGTCAACATTCATGGGCCAGGAAGCTCAAGTGGAACAAGCGACTCAAACCCATCAACTAGTAAGACAATTGGTGAGTGCTCTGACAATGGCAGAGCGGAAGCAACTAACTGCCAGGAAGAGAAATGCCCGGGAAACCCCACAGGTAATGCCAGAGCTGGGCGATGAAGGAGGAGCAGGAGTTTCCCAGACGATGGATGCAGAAGAGGTTGGGCCCACTGGGCAGCATGAAGATGTGCAAGCTATTGGGAAGGAATGTGTGGTGCTCAGAGAATCCTGAGTGGTCTGGTCTGGCTGGTGTGTAGGACTGGCTAGTGGCGGGGAGGCAGCTGAGGGAATAGCAGCTTAGCCAAATTACACTGACCTAATTTCCGTCTTGGACATAGCTACTATTCTAGTACACTAAGGAAATGAGGTAAACACAGTGGAACTGTACTTAAAAGTCAGGTGATAAGTTTCTCTTCATCTGCTTATGGATAAGATGGAGAAATGTGGGCTAGACATGGGTGGATGCTTCTACAATTAGATGGATAAAGCAAAGCATTGCATGACTGTACCAAGAAGTATGCGCTGACCGACTGACTGACCTCAACCCAGAGCGGGAAGCTGACCTCCATCTTCAGCCTGGAGGAAGGCTGGTAATAGCTTAATGCAGTATTTGTTCTTAGGACCTGTCCTCATCAGTAAACTTACCACTAACTGGAATTAAAATAGAGGTCTCCTTATTAGACTTCTGGAGGGATGAATAACGTCCTGAATAACAGCATTTGGGTTCAGACAGACCTCAGCTGTCTGTAGAAAGGTGGCGTTGAGCACACATGACTCTCAGGTTCTACATCTGGGTAAGGGGCTAAAGAATGGGAGGAAGAGTTTAGCATTACCACAAGTGAATGTGATCTGCACCTTTAGGTAACAGTAAGATCCATACACCCAATGGCGTGATTCCACTGCACCTTCCCTCACCCCCAAAAAACAACTAACACAATCAGCTCAAAATAAAAAAAGATTATGATGGTCTGTCCCACCCTTTTTGAGGATCAGAGTATATCAATATGACTGTGTTTAACTCGGTCTCACACTACAGAAGGAATATAAGGGAATTCGGTGTTTAGGATGTTTAAGTGACATGAAACTAAATTTTAAGATTATTAGTCAAAGGAGCTGATCAGGTTTAGCCTGGAAAGAGTTGGGATGAAATGACAGCTGTTTTCAAATACCTCGAGGATTTCACCTGGTAGATGATTTAGGCTTGTACCAATAGAACGTCAAGGGGTATGCCTAGGACCAGGCATTAGACATGCAGGGAAAGGGGTCTTGGCTCACAATAAGGAAGAACTAACTGTCTTACAGACAGATGCAAAGAGCTGCCTCCAGACAGAGTGGTTTCTCAGTCTCCGGGAGTGACTATGCACAAGCAGAATTGCCACCTCATGAGATTGCTGTAGACAAGCAATTCTCAACCAAATCGCAACCAATACTCATCCATCTACATAAATGTTCTATAATATGCCCTTTGTGATATTGAAATGAAGTTCACAGATAATATACTATATATACTATATATACTATATATATATATACTATATATAATATACTATAACCTACTTACATACTTCATTTTATGAAATCAATATAATGTCCAAAAGGAAACTAACTGATAACAGGTATATCAATATGTAAGTTCTCAAGTTTTAAAAATCTGTTATATGTAATGCCAAAAAGAAAAGTAATTTATAATAGGTATTTCAGTAAGTAAACTCAGGCACAAGCTCATTAAAAGACATACTCAAATGCTTATACCTACTTACATAGGACAAGTTTAGCTTTAGGAGAAATGGGATCAGAAACTATTTTACTATGTACAAGAAATACAGGAAAATGAAAGAGCAGAGGTGAGCGGGTGGGAGGGGGTGGGTAATGGCAGGGTGCATGGAACATTAGAATAAAAGCCAGTGCTATAAATAACAACCAAACAGATACTTCTATACATGATAATTTAGATCTTTTCTTTAGAATTTCCCAATAAATATTTACATAAGTCCTACAGCAGATAGGAAATTCCTGAACATAAGGAACAATTCTCCTTTGTCTAGGGCTGTCCCACTCATTGCTGGGCATTTGGCACCACTGCTTTCCCCCAGCTAAATGCCAGTAGTGCCCCGCCCCATGATCGTGCCAACCAAACGGCACCCCGGTGAGGGGATATTGCACTTTTTGGAAACAACTATTATAAAGTCAAACTTTATGGGTAAATTAATATTCTTAGTTATTTTTTCAATTAAAAAAATATTATTTCAAAAATTCATTAAAACTGAGATTTTATATATTTTATATGAATTCTAACCTTGAGAAGTTCTGTTTTCAAGATGCTCTGTACTTCACCTGACTAACCCCTTTGACCCACATTATTAAGGCAGAGCAATATCTTTAAAGCAAAAAAGGCCTGGCTGGAATCCAGACTCCAGTATTTCCAAGGTATGTAGCCTTGGGCAAATCACTCAACACCTTCAGCCCTCAGTTTCCTCATCTGTACAAGGGCTGTTATAGAGATTAAATGTGTCCTCAGTCAGTGTCCCATGCGACAGAAAATTCTATCCATTGAAATTTCAATGAACCCAAATATTAAAGTGCTCATGAAAATTACTGCCTTCAACAACACCTGGAGAGTTATATTCAAATTTGCCCCAAATATTAAAATCACATGGGGAACTAATTCAAGCTACGCAGCTCTAGTGAATACAAAGATGACAGCAGGCAAGACAGTTAAACGTTTACTGAACGTTAACCATATGCGACAAATTTTGTGTTCAATGCTGTTACACACCATTCAATCTATAATTGTATGAGGGAATTAATACAGTATTCTTAATTCTTTTCACATAAAAAAATCTGAAATTTAGAAAGGTTAAAGAACTTATTCAAGGTCAAACAGCCATGAGTTAGAACCAGAAAGATCGGCTTTGTCTGATGCCCAAATTAAAACCACTAATGATAACCTTTAAAGCTAGGCTATATTACTACACAGAATTTTCACTTCAACTTCCTGGTTCTTCCTGAATTTTACCCACCATTAAAAAGAACAAGAGGGTAAACACCAGCTTTCTGGTCAATTTTCCTTTAGGGTGTAAATACTGAACTGTATTCAAGTTAGTCATTACTATTCGTTAATAAATGTACTGCAGTGAACATGTCCATACATTCATTAAATATTTACTGAACTAGATTTTTAAACAGGCAACTGGGAAGCATGTTCCCTTAATTCACTAAATTAAATAAATTACCTCTTAAATTTTAAGAAAAGAAGTAATAACTTTCAATGTGCCAGAAAATTTCCCTTAGCAGTTGGCAAATTTTTTGTTTCTGTTGTTCTGAAATGTAATCTTCTGCCAATACAATTATTTCCCTAGTGAAAATGAAATTAGTAAATACAGAGAATCAGAAAATGGAATTTTGATCTTTTTTAAAAAAACAGATCAAAATTTTTTTGATTTTAAGTTAAAATTTTTAAAGATTTTAACTTAAAATCTTTATTGATTGTACTTTATTGATTGTAAAATCAATCTTTATTGATTTTAAGTTAAAGAAGTCCCTTTTTCTAGGGACTAAAATTATAGGTCCTTTTTAGAACTAAAAATTATGATTCTATAAAAATTCTACCACAGGTTTTTAATATTATTTGATGCATCCTCTTATTAATACTTATAAGGATATAAGAATTCAGTTTTGAACAGTTTTCTAACTGTACACACAGATTAAAGGGGAAATATGCAGAAAGTCAGATAGAAAGTTATTTGAGGCAATGAAAACAGAACAAAGTCTACTCTGCTGATCTCCTTTCTCAACTGTAAGCTAAAACTTCCTCTTTCTCACCACCAACCACTGTTTATTGGGTGTACATGATTTTCTCTAACAAGAGTTGGGGAAAATCTGATGCCTGCATCACCCACAGCTGTGGTTTCTGGGGACACCCCCTACATCGCTCCAGCACTATGAGATCTTCAGATGATCCCTGCGATGAATCTAAAGGTGGTAGGTTCCAAATAGCATCAATAATGAAACAGGTGACATGGGAAGAAAAGTCTGTCCTCGATTACTTCTGGAATTCATTTTGGTATTATCAGACAGACCCATTGCTAAAATCCTGGGATATCTGGCTGTTTGGCTTACAGCTGCATAACTGATCTGTACTTCTGTCTTTTTGCAGACACCTTCTGGTCAACACCCAGAAGGAAGAAGCTCCACACTCTCCTCGAGTCTCTGTACTGTTACAGAACTCAAGTGCAGTCCCCTAGCCCTTTCAGGGAATAAGTGCTAACGTGAACGAAGCACTGCGCCAGCTCCCTGGGCTCCCAGCAAACGCCATCACTACTGCATGGGCTCTGGTCTTGCATCAGGCCCCAACTCCTTCAATTTTAGGACAGAAATAAACGTGAGCAGTGATTTCTACTACTAATTATTTATTATCATCATTTGGTGGGAGGTGTCTATTTGATGGATCTGAATTAGCTAATTGACGTAAACAAAACCAATAAAATTTGATGGAAAAAGATGAAATAAATGGAATGTCTTTCCAAAGAACATACAGGATATGGGTTGCAAACAATGGGTTTCAAGAATTAAATGTGAGTGGGTTTTGAGACTATCAAAAGACATAAAGTTCATTCTACCTTGTCAATTGCTATGTCACTAAGGAAAAGGCCATGTGCTTCTTTGTTCTCTTGGGGATGCCATCTGTAATGGAATGCATTTTCAAAAGATACTGGCCTGCACTCATACTTGTAAAATTGCAAAATAAAAAATAATTGAATGACCACATTTTAATGTACTTTCTCCATCTTTATTTACATGGGGAATATAGATGGCAATAAACAATTTATACTTACTCCAAAATAGTGCCTTGTCACTTATAAGTGAGCTCTTCAGTAAGCATTTACTAAGAACCAGTATTATGCGACCACTGTCCTACTTATCTAGAACCTATGAATATAAAAATAAACTCACTATGTTCCAAGGAAACTTTGATTTCTGACAGCAGAGATAAAATTTACATAAATAAAACAAAGAGGGGGAGGTATGATAAAAATCAATGCCAAACACGATGTGTAATGCACCAGGGCCAGGTCACCAGGGCCAGTGTTGTTGGGGAAGGTGTTAGAAGTGGGACAATACCCAACACAACATCCATTGCTATATTTCAATAGTGTTACACAATCAACAATCACCTGTAAACCGGAAACAGTTTTATCCTTAATGCAAATGTTCTCTATCAGCACATGCTCAAGAGGACAGCAGTTCCTTCAGGTTCTGCCTCACCTGCCTATGGTAAAGATGGAGAGGGGCATGCCGTGCTTTGGTTAGTACAGTCTAAAATGTGGTAAATACACAAACGTGGGTTCGGGATGAAGGCATAATGCAAAGCATCTAAGAGAAAGGAAGCCTGCCCAACATGAAATTAAATCAGCATTGTGAAATACCATGACCTCTTCTTGGAAAAAAATTATGTATGAGTTTCAACTATAATTTTCTAAGAGACTGGACTAAGAAACCACATCTATGGTTTAAGATATTTCTTTTAAAGGTTTTCTTTTAAAAGTTTGTTAAGTTGCTTGATATAAAAGCTCTTATAGAATTCAAAAGAAAAATGGCCCTTTGCTAAACTGGATTATTCTTCTCAATTATGCACCCCCTCCCTGTAAGAGAATTATCCAATGGCTATGCCACTTTGTGGGGCTTTGCACTAGTACGCAGAGTACACACCTCCGCTCACTTCGCCCTGTGGCTTGCTTTGACCAACAGACTAAGGATCAACAGTGTACCTATTTCAACTAAGAGGCCTGGCAAGGTTTTGCACTCCACTGGAAGAGTATGCTTCAGGTAGCTGCTTTTCCTTCTCCAGCATGAGTTCCAAAATAAAAGACACGTGGAACAGACCTGAATTTCCACTTCGACTTTGGAGTCCAGCCCGGCCCTGCCCAATCTAGCTTAGAGCAGCCAAACCACAGTCACCCTGCAGATTCATGAATGTGAAATAAATATCTGTGGTTCTAAGCCACTAAGATTTGGAAGTTGTTATGTAGCATTATCACAACAGAAAACACAATACACCCTTAGAAATATCCTGATACACAAATTACTTTGTGGATTTTTATCAGGAAGATCAAAGCCGCATAGTATATATTACTGTCTATATGAATAATTCTACCAAGGCCTGGACTACCAAAGCCCAGAGACAGAAGCATCCAATTAAAACAAGTAGCCAAGGAGGCTTCCTTTCCTTCCAGTTGTCATTTACCCATAACCAGTGTGCATGGCTATGGAAATTTACCTATAAGAAGGCATCATCTGACACCAAGGGTGACTTCTGCGCATCTTCGCATGTTCATGTATAGACTCTGATATTACTTTTTGTTATGGCTTGAACTGTGTCACCCCCCCAAAAATGTTGAAGTTGTGTCCACAGCACCCCAGAATGTGACCTTATTTGGAAAGAGGGTCATTGCAGGTGTAATTAAGATGAGGTCATATTGGAGTATGATGGGCCTCTAATTCAATATGACTATGTCCTTATAAAAAGATGGCCACATGAAGACAGAGGCACACAGGGAGAACACGTGAAGACAGAAGCACAGATCAGTTATGCAGCTGTAAGCCAAAAAAAAGTGCCGGGGACAGCCAGCAAATCACCAGAAGCCAGAAGAGGCGAGGAAGGATTCCTTTCACAGGCTTCAGAGCGATCAGAGCCGACACACTTGATTTTAGACTTCTAGCCTCTAGAACTGAGAGACTAAGAATTTCTGTTGTTTCAAGCTACCCAGAGTTGGTGGTACTTTGTCAGAGCAGCCCTAGGAAACGAATCCACTTTTTGAAACTTTTATACACTGTCACTATTCCAACAGGGGATTGCATCAAAAATGGTATTTTTTTCCCATCATGTCTATTCTGCCACTTTCTCTTACAGTTTGAAGAAAATGTGGACCTGTAATTAATAGCAGTGGTAAATATTATTTTGAATATCAGAGGAGAAAGCCTCTGACAGTTCACATGTCAACTCAGGAGATAATTCTAGCACACCTTATTTGAGTAGGTGAACAAAAGAACTAAATTATCAAGGAACAATCTTAACACAAAAGGGGTTTTGAAATATTTGGAGAATGTAGCACCACTACGTATTACACCACTCGCCACAGTTTAGTGATTTTGGTCTAACAAACTTATCCTGCTCGATTCTCGTGCGTACTTCCACTATCTTGTGCTGTTTTCTACTTAATTGTGCCCCATGCTTACATTCCTTCCAGAAGCCCCTAAGGGAAGGGATTGTGTCTTGTTATACATGTACAAGTATAAGCATGTGTGAGCATACATACACACACACACACAAACATATCCATTACAACTCCTAGTATAGGCTAGACACAGGGTTTATATTTAAAATGTTGATTTTTTATTTGTTACAGTTAAATCCCTAACAAAAACTGACTTTGGGTGGTGAAACAATGAAGCTTTACCTTTCATTTAGATTAGTGGTCTCCATTTTTAAAAGTTATATTCCACATCAATAAAAGTATCTGAGCATAAAGTTCTTTCACGAGTATTTTTTATTTATATAAATATCTCTTCTGCACTAATATATGCATTAGAAAACACGTAACAAAAATAGAAATCATGAAAAGATAATATAGACATTCTAATAAGTTTCCCATACCCTCATGGGGCTTCTGAACCTCAGTTTGCAAACAGACTAGGAGAGCAGACACGTGGTAATATTTCCTACTATTTGGCCCTTTCCAAGAAATGCAAGATCTATGAGAATCTAACATATTTATGAACTTTAAACACATTCTCTGGTAGATTCATGAAAGTATCTCCATCAAGCAATTAATATTTTAGAGTTGACGACAGAGATGTCCCTGCAACTAGGATGAGTTTGTATACTGGTAGAGCCCCACTGTAAATGCATTTAACAACCGTGGTGTTCTCTGCGAACTGAATTGAACCCTTCGGGTTTTTTTTGACTTTAGAAATAAAAATCTATTATCAGATTTTCAGGCAAATTTCTGCAAGATCGAGAGAACCAAATTATATAAAGGAGATCTTGAAAACGAAGAGAAGGATAAACACAGGGGAAGATGGAATAGAAAACTCATAAATCATCTTTTAAGAATGTTTTCAACACAACATGCAATCTTCCTGTGTTCCGTGTACATGTATGTATATGGACAACACTGTGCTCAAAAACTGAATGGTCCAGAGTGATATAAAACATGACCCCCATCAGCTTACTGTAAGAACGACTAGGCCATAAAGCAAGCCAATATTGAATTTGTGGTGCAAGGAGTTAAGATCCAAAAGAACTGAAAGCAGAGGTGGAACAGATGTCTTGGAAAGTGCTCATGGAATTAAGTATCAACCTGGTGCAGAATACTGGCTTTAAAGAAAGAAATGTGCCAGGAAATGTCAGACAGAGAGGGCAGCCAAAAGCCCAGAGGCAGGAATTTACCCCGAATACACACACACACACACACACACACACACACACACACACACCACCCCATCACCCCTGGTGTGAGGGGTACTGAGGATTCCGACCATAATTGGGGTGCTGAGTTCAGCAGGTGGGAGTGGGAGACAAGGCTGAGTGCCTGAAATGTGAAGAGGACACAGTTCCATTATCACCTAAGCAGCATTCTCTGGCTTAAACTTCCAAGAGCAAGCCACCACCCATAAAACCTCAGGAATCATTTCACTTGGTCTACTTATTCTTGAAGAACTAGCCTTGGGACTGATCTATACACACAGGAAGCCAGCTAAATGCAAGAAAATACCAGGCCGCTGGCCCACGGGTGAAGATAACGGGGAAGTGAAATATGAGTAGCTTTGAAAGGAGGAAGAGGAAGTAAAATATGTCAAGATGAATATGCACTTCATAAAGAAAAGTCAAGAATGCATATATTAATTTTAATAATTTCTAACAAGTACCATTGTACTACAAATGGATAACAAATAAAAATGTAAAAAATAGAAATGACCTCATCATTTCTACGATCCCATCAATGGGGAAAAACACTTTAATATTTTGTCACTTACCTGTCTTTCTTCTATACAGATGCATTTTAAAACAAATCAGGTTCTTTTTGTACGGACAGTTTGATATGCTATAACTTAAAAATGACTCCATTGTTGAGTTTGTCTCAAATATTCACAATATCACCCTTGATAATAGCTAATGCACAGTTGCTTACTTTGGGGCAGACAGAGATCCAAGTACTTTACATGTATTTATCTAATTCTCAAGTCAATGTGGGAGGTAGATACTATTATTATCTTCATTTTACAGATGAGAAAATCATGGAGAAATTAAATTGCCTACGGACACGAAGCTGGTATGGTGGAACAGGACTCCAAGCCAGGCAACTGGCTCCAGCATCCTGGCTCTTACCCCCTCTACCAGACCACCTGCCTCCCAAAGACACATTTCAGTGCTCACTGCTGAAATTAAGCTTCACCTATGATCTCCTTAGGATGTACTCTTAAAATAGAACCACTGGTGCCAAGGGATGCTACAAGCAAAACTGCTCTCCTTCTAAGGTCTACCAACAAACCCTCTCACCATCCACAAAAAGTGACCCAACCTCAACCTTGCCAGCATTGTTCTGGACTTTTAAAATTTAATTATAATCTGCATTTCTTTGACGCACTAAAGTTGAATCTTTTTGTATGTCTTGGCCATTTGTGGGTCTTCGTATTTTGTGAATGTTCTATGCCTGCTATAGATTCTATGTTTGTGCATTCATGGTTTGAAAACCTAATGCTCAAGGTGATGGTATTAGGTGGGGCCTTTGGGAGGGGATTATTAGGTCCTGAGGGCAGGGCCTTCATGAATGGGATCAGTGCCCTCAGAAAAGAAGCCCAAAGAGCTCTCTAGCTCCTTCCACCACGTGAGCACACAGTGAGAAGTTGGCAGTCAGCAGCCCAAAAGAGGGCTTTCACCATAGCTCGACCATGCTGGCACCCTCATCTTGGCATTCCAGCCTCCACAACTGTGAGAAATAAATTGCTGCTGTTTATAAACCACCACGTCTGTGGTATTTTGTTATAGCAGCCTGCATGGACTAAATCCCGCACTAGAATGCTTTTTTAAAGGGTTAAGGCATGTTAAATTGAAACTATTCTGGAAGGTGCTATGATTCCAGATATTAGAGGGTTGCTAACGAGCTGTTTCAGTGGGACCCTATAGATAGGCACTACCTTGGGGGCGAGGGGTGTAGAATCACCAGGACTTAAGGCTGAGGGCTCAGCTGTGAACGCCTGGGACTATATGGACCGAGCAAGCCCTCCCAACAGACTAACAGCCTGAAACTGTTGCTTTATACAGTATAGCAGGGGCTGTACTTATCCAATGGCTACAATATTCGTTATTGCTACTCAGGACACCCTCCATTCCTGGTACCAACATTTCTGGGGAAACACTTCAGTAAATCTGGTATCTGCTTAGTGAGGTCAGAATTACAGAAAGAATATGAAAGATCTTGAAGTTTCTACCACCTCCGGAGTCATCTCACAAATTTTCCCCATTCTACACAGCATGCCTGGTTAGTGATCAGAGCCATCCACCAGTCAGAGGATTCCACATGAACAGTACTGAATAAACACCATTAAATTCTTACTCTCTAAATCTTCTGTTAATCAGTCAACAGCAAATGACCTCATGCCTACACTCCGCAATAAAACTGAGCACTTTGGACACCCTCTGGTTACTTGACTTGGAGTTAAAAATACTTCATTCACATACTTAGAAGTCACTTCTTGGGCAGGACTACTTTCTCCAGATGATTCATGTCATCTATCAGGATCAGCGTTTCAGTTTCTTTCTTTAGAGTAAGCTTGTCTCCTATTAGATTCCTAAACTTTACTGGCACACTCCCCCCCCATCCCAATTTGGAAGCTTTCACGCCTCTGTGTAGCAACTACAGAGGCAAACCCAGGGACGAGGCATAAAAGACACTGTCCCGGATGAGGGCCATAATAAATATGAGTTATTTTTAATGAGTGTTAACACAATGTTTGAGAGAGAATTACTACAGTAGGGCAGGGATGCTAAAGAAAATGATACAGACATGTATTCTACTGAGATGGAGGGATAGAAGACAGATGAAGGTTAAATAAAAGCTTTACCCTCGGGCTTTTTTTTGACCAATCTTAAGATACACGCTATCCAAAATCACAGTTAATTTTTACTAGAAAGGCAATTTTACTATTTATGAGAAATGCCTGTCCCCAGTATGGAAGCCTACTCAGGACACTAAATTACATGTAGAAGGCTCCATGAGTTTATGGAATCTCAGCTAAGAATGGCCCCTAGAAATGACACCTGAGTGTGGCTTGCTAATGAAAATAGGAGGACAGAGTATTCCAAGTAGAGGGAATAGCATGGAGAAGAAAAGTCACATGCTATGCATGCACAGGAAGTGACAATTAGTTTTTATATTACTAAAATAAATTTTCTTAATTTGGGGTCCATAAACAAGGACATGTAGGCAAAAGCGTGCATGTGGTGTGTGATGAGACCATGAACTTTCAGATCTTTTGAAGGGTCCATGATTTGGCCGGGGTGGGACGGATGAGTTAAGAACAACTGTGGGCCATATGCATGACAGGAAGGGGCAGAGGACACGAAATGAAGTCCTCAGGTCCCGAGAACTGGGCTAAGATTCACGGCAGGTTCTTCTTGTGTAGGATGAGGAACCTATAGGTTTGAAGAGGGACATTTAGAAAGTATAATTCAGGCAACAGTCCAAAGCATCTGAGGAGACAAACAAGACTAGTGGGGATGGAGAAAGGAGAATTAGAGAAAGGGTTAGGAAATAAGATGAGCAGGCTGAATGTTCCTATTTGCTTGTATATGCATAAAATGTCACTGGAGAATTCTCAATTAACCAAAAAATACTAGGAAAAGCAGGTAACTATGGAAAGAAGATGAGAAGGAATCCTTTCACTGTATACCCACCTGTACCTTCTGAATCACATGAAGGTACTACTTACTATAAAATTAATTTTTTTAAAAAAAGGACATGAGGTGTCTTTCGGAATGAGATGCCTCTATGTAAAACTCTGCTCTCATCTCTCTCCAAATACTCTTTAACAATTGAAGTTGCACTTTTGAATTCAGATTATTTTTACTCCAAAGGCTCCTGGGTTGCACCCAGGACTGACCGTTTTGAACAGCCAATCTCTCTGTTGACCTGGGTGATAAATATGTCAAACTAACTTGGCACTATATAGATGTAAACAACTATTTACCTGGTTAAATTCAACCAACTTAACAGTTAGTTGTCAAAACACCAGAATGAAGAAAGTCTGGACAATTAACCAGGGAGCTTAATCATTTAAATTTTATGGTAAATAAGAGAGGCTCAAAGAAGAATCTATATCTGATTTATTAAAACAAAGATGAATCAAATAAATTACTGATGTGAAAGAGGTCAGATATGATGTCCAGTGGTTAGTGTTAAGCCAGTTTAGGCTGCTAGCCTATTGGCTAAAAATGATTTTTTTATTATTATATGGAATGAATCTTCTGTGCAGCCTAATGTAGCGTATAAGACAGGTGCTCTAGAAATAACTGGCTTAAATTGAATGGTTTTACCAATTTTAAACTAGTGGTAGGTGGACATAAATGTAATAATTAAAAAATAAGTACAATTTAGTTTTACAAAACTGTTTAACATTGTTTTCCATTTGGCTATATCAGCTCAAATACACTAAACTTGCAATACTTGTTCAAAACATATTTAATGGAACTGCTTAAACTTGTTAATCAAAAACATACTGTGTCCAGAGATCAATTTTGAAAATGTTTTCATTTATTTGGTTTTACATTTTATATTTTGCCTTGTTCCACAAAGGATATGACTCAGCTTAAAATAATAAATTCAATAAAGTGGAAAAATTTAATTAGATAAAAATCAGAATCAAGAAAAACAAGGTAAAACAGATGCTCAAGACCAAAAGGAAAGTTAGAGCATCAATATTAAGGTCATAGGTTTTTATAGGATTATTAAAATTGAGTTGCAAATTTGACTGTGCCTTTCCTCATTGCCAAATCAGAAAGGGAAATATAATCAATTATCTGATCTAGTTTTGCATGATGAAACAAAGACACAATAATTTTGTGTTTAGGGGAAGTAAAGCTTTTCTTTGGCATGTAGAACTGAATGGAATTTCTTGCACGGGTCTTCAGGAGCTGTAGAAGGGACCATGATCTTAATAACCACATTTCTTAAATCACATAACCGTAGGTTTCTTGTGACTCTATTAATAGAACCCCTCAGTGTGAGAGCACAAAAGCGTGTGTGTTGGGTGGTGGGGGGGGAGTTGCAAAGGATGCAAAACAAAAGATTCAAAGTATATAGTTTCTGAAGATCTGGCTAGACTCCTGGTCGAACACCTAGAATTGGACAGGGTAGATATCATCATGGCCTTTGTTCTGCCAGCCCTCTGGAAACGTCATTTCTCTCAATTAAGCTTCTGATCAAATCCATGCATGTTTTCTGGTATGGGCAGAAACAAAGGCATTCTATACCACTATTGAGGGGAGATTCGTACACAACAATTATTCTTCAACCACCAAACAGTTCCCCATATTTGAAATTCAATGTTATATAAATTTTCTTTTCTATTCGTTTTCTGCAAACATAATAAATTTGGTACCAACATATGCGTACTGAATGAATCCTATTAGATGTAAACAACAATAACAAATATTTGGGCTGGGGTAAAAAAGGACTGGGATAAAAAAATTACACCAGGATAAAAAAGGACGATAAATAGCATTTAGCAAGGAAGAGATAGAGGGTTTGACAATAAAATCTTAGGAAAGCTATAGAAAGATAAGATAAAGCCAGGTCTTGGATCTGCATTCCAGTGGTGCAGGCGGAGGTAGAGCACTGGGGGCTCACCCAACAGGACCCAGGTAGTGAGCCACTCAACAACAGAGGCACTGTGTCTTTAAATGCAGGACACACACAGAAAAATGCCTCTTCCATTCTGAGATTAGGAAGCAGCTCTTACTTGACTGATCTCAAGGCCAAGTGTACCAGCACAGTTCAAATGCTCAACTTCTATTTGTCAAATGAACAAATAAATGTTTACTAACTGCAACAAAGTAAAAAGAATTTACTGTAGCCACAGGGGAGGGCTCTTTTGAAAAGTTTAAAGTGAGCAAGGAAAAACAAAGTAAATTGACAGCTCAATATCCTTGATTACAAATTTAAGATGCGTAAAATGTAATTATCTTTATTTCATGAGGGAATTTTTGCTTGTTTCAATGAATCAATCATAACATATTTTTCATAAGTACCCTCCCACTGTTGGTTCCCCAATCTTACCACCTTTTGTATAAAGTGTTATTTCCTCACCATCAGAATAAACGATGATGGCTTAATATAGCTTTGTGAAAATCAGTCTTTTGGGTAATATGTATCATTCTAAGATACATTAAAATGACAAAAAAGAAGAAAGAAAACAAATGACACCCAGATAATTTTTGGATCTGGGATCCCATGTATCTGGGATCATACCCAGATAATTTTGTTAAAGTGACTGAAAAGAGGTTAATATTGTCTCATGAAACTTACATAAGTGGAAAATAAAAACAAAATCAAAACAGGAAATATCACAGTGCAAAAAATAAAGCAGTGAAATGTGTTGCAGTTGTCCTTGATTTTTTTCATGATACAATTTAAAAGCAAAAAGGCAATGAAATCTTCCAAACCCCATTACTTCACAACCACCCCTGGTTGTTAAACTTGGAAATTGACATACTTATACACCCAGGAAAATCCATACAGTCGAAAATTTATACCTATCCCATATATTTTGAATCATTTAGGAATCACAGATATTGCTACATGCTTTGTTTTTACCGTTCCCTGTAATAAAATGAATTATAATTAGATCAACCACAACTCAACTCTAAAACATGTCAATATATCACTTATTAACCAAATCACTATTACCTCTGGAGTAACTTAGAATTTTCTTTTAAACACAAATCATACCTTTTTGTTATTATGCTTATGTTTGAGAATTTAACTGAAATAAGTTTGATTACTAATGAGACTGGAAAATTTGCAAGCTTGGACATGACATGAACTTATATTAGGAGTAAGGGAGAATTACCTCATTCAATAACATATTAGAGGATAGCATATAGCCCTTAAAATGTCAAAATTCAAACTTCGATGTTAAGATAACCACATTTGACTATTTACACAAAGAAGCAATTTTTAAAACCAAGGTAAACCTTCAAGGCCACAAGACCAAATACATTTTAATACTGAGCTGTCTTTAGATAAAACTTTAACCAGTTCATTCAACAAATAAGCGTCCAATTTTTATCAGATGTAGGGATTACAGGATTGAATACGACGAGGGCTCTGTCCTCCTGGACTTTACACTGGCTCGTTTTCCAAAGCTCTAAACCTTAATAAGTTAAAAGAAAATTGGAATCCACAATGGTCCACTTTCCAAAACTCTAAACCTTATTGCTTGAAATATGAAATTTAAAATGATAACCTGTTAAAAGATAATCTTGCCAAAAGCTCTGATATATGAAGTTTACACTTGGGGGGAAAGCAAAAATTCATAACCAGTTTCTCAGAAACACAAACCGTAACACCTAGTTGGAAGCGAGGCTGCGCCCAAGGCTGCCTCTGCTGGCCGACTCAGTGCATCCATCCAGCAGATTCTCAACTCGAGACACCTGTATCAAACTTGCCACTCGTAAACACATCCCTTCACAGAAGCAGGAGGCTCCCAAGTAGGCAACAAGGGAATACCCCAGCTTCATGCATCTCCGGCATAATTTGACTTATAGAAAAACCTTCTCTAACTGGCCCTAAAATGATGACTGTAAAGGTTTGAGTCATCAATTTTACAATCCAGGCAGCCAGCTCTGAAATACACAAAAATCCACAGTGACTTTTATATGCCGCTAAAATAACGCTTTCCGTGTCTACACCTTTAGCTAAAACAGGAAGAACGCATTTGCTCATGCAGCCGAAAACCTACGGTGACATATTTCTACCTGAGCTGCTGAAAAACAGTCTCCCTCGAACCCCCAAATTAAACCACACGTCAATATACCCTACCCACCCGGGCCCACACCCCGCTGGAGCCCAGGGGGTGGGCGGGGAAGGGTCAAGTTCTCTTCCGCCACCGCTCGGCCACCAGATGCTCCAAAAGAGGTTGACAGGTTAACCGTTGGCTGTGCCTAGCGCCATTAGCACATCTGCGAGCGCTCCACCGACCCGCGCGGAAGGCAAGTTTGGCGGGTCCCAGCCCCTGGCCCCCGCCTCTCCCCAGTTGCAGCATCAGCTGCAGGCGGCAGCCAGGGCTGGTCTCTGCTTCACCCACCTGCCTACAGGGCGGGGACGCCGGCTCCTCCGGTCCGTGAGAAGGGGATCTGGCGCACGCATTTCTGGGAGAAGTGGCCTCTGCTGCTCGGCGCTCCAGAGAGCATCCTATCTAGGATGGGTGGAAGGAGGGGGGGTCACGGAGGGGGACTGTACACCCAGGAGTAGCAGGGCCAGGAGGGAGGAGCGCCGAGGCGCGCGTCCCCGGGACTGGCGCCTGGAGCTGGTGAACGCGGCCGCCGCCGGGACTCCTCAGGCCTCTCCCCACGAGCGGCCGCACCTCTCCAACCCTGCAGCTTCGCCCGCGGGTAAGGGCATCCGCTGCCACAGACTCACTGGCCCGGCCGGAGGCGGGGATCTGTGGATGGCGCGCGACGCGATGCGGACGCCCGCCTCTAGCTCCGCCCGGCCCGCGCCACGCTAGGCGCCCCTCCGCAGTGGCGGGGGCCGGGGATCTGGGAGGCCGGGCCGGGGGGCTCAGGCCGCAGCTGCTGCATCCTCCTCGCCCCGGCGACCTCCACGCTGGGAGCCTGGGCACCCCCGCCACTCCCGGCAGCTGCAGTCCCCGCTGCCCCCGCACAGTCTCAGCCCCGACCCCGCGGCTCCGCCCCGGAGAGCTGCGCGCGCGGCCTCCGCAGGCCTCGGCCCATAATGACGCCTCCCTAGAGCTCGCTCGCTGCTGCCCGGCGGCCCGACGCTTGTGGCGGAGCCTGGGAGAATCTTACCTCGACGCGGGCCGCATCCCCGGCAGCTCGCCCGCAGTGGCCAGCACTCTTCGAGAGAAGTAAAGCTTTGAAAGCAGCGATGGAGAGTCTCCTCAAGCTTTAAAGCCTTGAGTTTCCTTCCAGTTCGGGACCAATAAATTCATCCTTCTGTCCTTTCCGGCGTTGCGTTTAGCAAAAGGGCCCACCATCTCCTCCCCCTCTTGCTGCCGTCCTTAGTAACAGCATCCCGGATGCTGCCAAATTGCAATCATTACAGCAATAGGGAAGTAGCAATTGGGCCCGACTCTTGGCAGAGACCTAGCTGGGAAGATTTGCATCAGCTGCGGGGCTGTGCTTGTGGGCTTCCTATCCCCATTTGGGTGCTGTTCCCTCTGCGGTCCCATGACTAGCACTGAAAGATGATTTTAGATTTTAAAATCATAAAAGCACTCACCAAATAACTGAAAGCAGATAAGTTTCTCTGGGCATCTCAAACCATGTTCTTCTGGTTCAATGAAATCAGCTCTTTATATTTTAGGAGACTAATTTTCCCTTGAAATAATTTGCAAATAACACAATACCTAAAGAAACAAGAGAAAAACACCTAATTTTTCACATGGAAACCATAAAGATGTAAACCTGAGGTCCAATTTTATACATGCTCAGCGCCGAATTGGGCGATTATTCCATATTTTGCAAGATAGTGTAACATAACCAGTGCCGCTGAAATCCCAAAGCCACCATTGTTAATTGCTTTGCTCAGACTTCCACGAGAGGCTGTTACAGCAGAAACAGTATCAACAACCCGAGGAGTCCGCTATCTAGTGTGCCTGTGTGTGGCCTCTGACACACCAGTGTTATCAGACCAGCAGCAGGCTCTGCCTGGAGTTTTCTTCTGTGTGTAAGGGTAAACCTCGCGGCCAAATCCTCGTCACTTTGCAATGCGGGTAGTGACACTAGAGGGAACAACACCCAAATGGGGATGGGAAGCCCACAGGCACTGCCCCGCTGCTGGTGCAAATCCTCCCAGCTAGGTCTTTGCCAAGAGTCGGCCTAGAGGGCCCAATTGCTACGTCCCAAATTGCTGTAGATTGCAATTTGGCAGCATCCAAGATGCTGTACAACGGACGGGAGCAGGAGAGGGAGGAGATGGTTAGCCCCTTTGTGAAACGTTAACACTAGAAAGAATTTACTGTGGCCAGTGTTTAATAAAAAATAAAAATAAATAGGCATACGAGAAGACATGTTCCATCGCAGTACAAATTGTGAAAAAAATCTGTGAGACTTTGAAATTAATTCCTTTAAGCAAAGTGGTGGTCCAGGGCGGAGCAGGGGAGGAGCCTCACCGCTCTGTGTTCAGGAAACCTGAGCGCATGACTTGGCCACTTCCCAGGTCTCAGAGATCTAGAACCCTAGTTTATTTTCAAAAGATACGTATTATTATTCAAGATATTTTGCCCAAATTCGGAATAACTCGGTTGTAGGAATGGGTGTGTGTGTATGTGTACAGTATCTGATGCATAGTGACAGGATGAAGTCAATGAGAATTTGGCAATTGTTTAATAAAATTTATAGAGATCTGCCCTAGAATGTAGTTTCTGTGGGAAATGTTCATGGAGTTCCAGTTCTTGACCGTTTCCATCATTTCTCCACCAAGAGTCCCCTTTTGTTTTTATCTCTATGGACCCCATGCTTTATCAGGAAAAAAATTAAGTAGTGATCTTTTTTATTAGCCAAGGATAGAACTGTGTATTTTAAAAGTAGTAACCATCGATTATAAAATGTTTGCCAGCCTTTTGAAAACATTGTGTGTAATCTAAGGATGCTCTTTATTGTCTTCATGAACGCCTCTAGGATTGCATGCTGTATTATATGCGTATTATAACATTTATTACAGTGGAAGTCCCAGTATAATAAAGATTTGTGCTCCCCAGTTTGGGGATGGTGGTGGGAAATTCCTCTTTAAAGATTCTATTTCATTAACTCATTCTATTTCATTAACTCAGCATTTATTGATTTGCCTAAGCCTTGTCTTGACAGAGAAATCTAAAGAAATTTCCTTATTCTCCAGAGCTGTGCTGTCCGATACAATACTCACTGGCCACATGTGGCCATTTAAGTTTAATTTAATTAAAAGTATTCTTTTATTCCACTAGCCATCTTTCAAGTACTAAAGAGCCACACATGGCTAGTGACTGTTCTTTTGGACAGCACAAAATAGAAGATTTCTATTATTGCAGAAAATTCTTCTGGACAGTGCTGCTCTAGATGAAATTTTAATTGGGAGATAAGATATAATACATAAAATAATTTGGGAAATCTTAGTATCCTACAGATCAAACCTCATTAGAATGTGTACTTCTTAAGAACATGGTAATATCTAAGAATTCAGGCTCTGGCTTCAGGCTGCATTTCTACCACACACCGACCTTGGGTAAATTATGTAACCCCTGTTGCTTTCTTTGTAAAAGCGGGGTGTCAACTTTGCAGGGTGCACATAGGATTAAGTGAGATAATCCATGAAAGATGCTTAGACTAAAGTCTAGAATGTGACCTTCAAGAAAAGTTAGCTATTACTATCACTATGAATTATTTTAATATAGGTTTTCTGTTTTAAAAAATTGTGTCCCTACTACCTCTCATTGTACTACATGACTAATGGAAGGTGCTTGGTAGTTGCTGAGTTAACAAAATAATTAGAATGCTACACTGATTTTATGGATATGAGGCCCTCTGTTAAATATGAAAACTGACCTTTCTATCTTTGTTGAAGGGTAGACGCCATTGTAGGACAATTTAGGTAGAACTGTCATCTCACTTTTTCTGGGGTAAAGAACCCTGTATGATGAGACTTGGAGGTAGACGTAGAGAAGCAGGGATCCTTCAGCTCTTAGAGGAAGAAAAGAGAGGTCACTTCACTTACCATGCTCTTTGTTGCTCCCAACAATAAGAATTGGACCAATGGGAGGCAAGTGGATCCCTGTGTTCAGGGAATCAGGTGTTCACCCAAGCCACTTTCTTGTGTAGGAGGACTTGTGTAGGAATTCCACATCTTCAGGAAACATCAAACAATAGTGCAAATAATAAACCATTATTGCAAATGTGTTCAGCATTTTTCTTACATTTCTATCTAAAGATAATTTTGTAATGAAGAAGTGTGTTTAGTATGTCTGTTTTTAAACACAACTCTACCTCTCATTGAACTGGAATTCCAGGAACACTGGCAAAGGTGGCTCTACCACTTTGCCAAAATGAAAGGCTTCCTGGATAAGTAAAGAGCTCACAATCACTGAAGGTATTGAAACTTTTTTGGAAGTTTTCTCTGTAAAGGTGTTGGAGAGGAGGTTTGTGCATTGCATAATGTGTTTAGTCTACTAGCACCAAGAAAGTTCACTCTTCAATCGTTGAATCTCTCCTCCTTTTTCTACCACAGAGAAGCACCTCCTTTCCCACACCTGATTTGGGCTGGTTGACAGAAGAGTTCCATAGGAGGTAAATACTGATGATAGCTGTGGAGGTCTGTGAGCAGCCATCCTGCACCTAAAGAGGGAGAATAGAGTTCCCTCTTTAATAGTGTTGAAGGCAGTGGCTCATTTTCACAACTGGGGCTATTGGTCTAGCACATTATAGATACCACCCTGAGTTTTGAGAATGTACGTAGGTCCTTTTGTGAATAGGCCTAGGTTTGGTGCTTCTCTTGGCTTGTTATAAAGTCTAAAGAGGAATTAGAAATCTTGTCATTTAGAAGGAGGAGACTGCCAGAGTATATTGAGAAAGAAATACTGACGTATATAGAAATGGATTACTGTCTGGGTGCCTGTCAACACATACAACTTTGGCCAATTATTTAGATTAAGCCCAATAAATTTGCCTGTTTCTTTCATTCACAGTTAATTTAAAAATATGTGCTCTGGGATAGCTTCTGCTGTCTTATTTCTGCTAAATATAGTCTCTTCAATAGCTTGAGAATTCATTTTATATTTTTTACATTTTCTGAAAAATGAATAAGCTGGTGCTAAAACATTGTTGCTAAGATATAATTTAAAATTCTGAAATGAATCCCTAAAATCAAAGTGAAATTAAGTGGTGGGGATGGTTGGGTTTATTGGGTGAAAGAAATTTACAGTGCTGAAAAGGAAGTTTTTCAAAGGAAATAATTAGAGATACACAAAAAGTTGCAAAAAATGTGCAGGGAAGTCCTGGGTTTTCCCTACCCCCACCACCCCAGTTTTCCCCCAATTTTGCATCTTGCATCACTACAGTACAATATCAAAACTAGAAAATAGACATTGATACAATCTCTAGATCTTATTCACCAGTTTTACATACACTCGTGTGTGTGTGTGCATGTGTGTGTGTTTCTATGCAATTTTATCATCTGTATAGATTCTTCTACCACCACCACCACCACCACCACTGCCACCATAAGATACAGGACTATTCATTCTATCACTGCAAAGTTCCCACCACCTACCCCTTTACACTCACATCCATCCTCTGCTCCAATATGTCTAATTTCTGTCAATCACTAATCTGTTTCCATCTCTATAATTTTAAAAATGCTACCTAAACAGAATCATACAGTATGTAACCTTTTGGATTGGCTTTTTCCCCCCACTCAACATAATTCCTTTGGGATCCATCCAAGCTGTTACATGTATCAATAGTTTGTTCCTTTTTTTGATAAATATTCCATGGTATGGATGTACCACAGTTTATTCACCCATTGAAGGACATTTTGATTGTTTCTAGGTATTATGAATAAAGCTGCTATAAATATTTGTGCGAACACGTTTTCATTTCTCTGTGATAAGTACCTAAGTGTATGATTGCTGATCATAATGGTAAGTGCATGTTTAGTTTTATTAAGAAACTGCCAAACTGTTTTCCAGGGTGGCCGCACCATTTTACATTTCCATCAGCAAAGTACGTGTGATGACTGATGAGTTTTTAATCTATTAAATAAACTTATTTTAGTATAGCTGTACATTTCTTTTACTATCCACTACTGTACTATACTGAAATTGCTTGTTTACTTGAACCCTATCAGACTAAGCTTCAAGGTCAGGGATCCTGTTTTGTTCACCTTGATGTCTTTGGTGGCTAACATAGTGCTTGACACATACTAGATAGTCAATAAATATTTATGCAGTGAATGAACAAATTAATGAGCAGAAGAAGATTAGTTGAGTCAGGTTGAAATCAAATTGAAAAATAAAATTGTCAGTAAATTATAATTTTATTGAATTTGAATTGGATGCAATGCTCTTTCTTCCAATATATAATGACAATTTTCAAATCAGATTTTGACACTCTTGTGGGCAAACTAGTAAAAACTAAATGCTAAATTAGGGTCCAAAGTTATTTGTTGTAGTACTTTGGTAACAGCAAAAGATTGGAAACAATCTAAGTGACTAATGATATGAAACTGCTTTAATAAAATATCTGTACACTAGAATGCAATGCAGTTATTAAAAATAATAAGAAAACTCTTCATGTAAAGAACAGACATCCTTCAAAATATATTAATTAAAAAAAAGTTACAGAAGACTATGTAGGGTATGCCCCTCTTTGTGTAAAAATTTTAAGAAAGATATATGCATTATGATGTTAATTGTCTCTAAGTAAATCTATAAACTACAGGGTATGCCTGGACCATCTTGTGCAAGAAAGTAAAGAAGTGCTCAAAAAATGTATAGGAACATGTCAAAGAATACAGAAACTAGCTTAAAGAGACTCCTGGCCAAATTTGGGACAATTTAAGTATTAAATGAATAATAACAGCAAAAGATTATAACACATTGAATAAAACCACAAAAACAGAAAAAGGCTATGAGTCCAAACTGATTTTAAAAATGAAATAGAGAATAAAAAGAGGGAGGAGAGAAAGAAAACTTCTTTACATGAGAATGAAAAAATTAAAATAGCACCATTTTGTAGTCACCATAGTAATAATTGATTCAGGCAAGTATCAGTGAAAGGAAAACCACTGGGTTTCCTGAGGGACAGAAAATATTCATACATTCTCAAAGTATTACTTCCATGGGCAATATTTACTTTTTTTCAATTTTTGTTCATTACAAGTGTAAGAGGTAATTTTACAATGAAGAAATATGGCAGACCCCTTAACCAAATGATCCAATGTACTGTATTAGTTTCCTATTGTTGCTGTGAAAAACTATCAAACTTAGTGGCTTAAAACAACACAAATTTATCGTCTTCTAGTTCTGCAGTCCTAAAGTCTAACACCCATCTCACCAAGCTAAAATCTAGGTGTTGGCAGGGCTAGCTATTTTTGGCATGCTCTAGGGGAGAATCTGTGTCCTTGCCTTTTCCAGCTTCTAGGACCACCTGCATTCCTTGGCTCAGGGTCCCCTTCCAACATTGTCGTAGCCATCAAGGGCCGGTTGAATCTTCCTCAGATCACACATCACTGGGACACTGACTCTCCTGCCTCCCTCCTTCACTTAAAAGAACCTCTGTGATGATTTTGGGCCCACCCACATAATCCAGGACAATCTCTTCTATCTCAAAATCCTTAATTTAATCACATCTGCAAAGTTCCTATTGCCATGTGAAGTAACATTCATGGTTCTGGAGATTAGGACAGGGACACCTCCCTGGGGACTGTGATTCGGCCTATCTTATTTACATCACAGATACTGCCATGCGTCAGCATTTATGCACATTCTGATGTAATGTGATGAAAAGGACACATCACTTAAGATGGTTTTTCTACCAAAAGAAATATGGATTTAAATTGAGGAATTTTCTGAAACAACTGTCCTCCACTAGTCAAAAAGGTCAGTGTTAAAAAGAAGAGGGAGAGGGGGAAGAGGAGAGAGAGGAAGAAAAGAAGATTGGGGAGTTATTCCAGATTAAAGGAAGGAGAGTACAGAAATGTGACAACTAAATGCAACGTATAATCCTTGAGTGAATCCTGGACAAAAAGAAAAAGTATAAAAAAATGATATAAGGACAAATGGAAAATTTGATGGTTAATTTTATAATAAATAATAATACTGTATTAAATTTAAATTTCCTAAGTGTGATAATTGTATTGCTTGTTCTTAGGAAATATATGATAAAGTATTTAGAAGTAAAGTATCATCATGTCTGCAACTAACCTCAAATGGCTCAGAAAAAAAGATGGAGAGAAAAAAATATGGCAAAATACTGTAGTAACAACTGGTGAATCTAGATCAGTATTGAAAAATAGAAATATAATGCAAGCCACATATGTAATTGTAAATACTGTTTTCTATAGTAGCTACATTTAAAAAAGTAAAAAGAAAGTGAAATTAATTTTAATAATATTTTAACCCAATCTATTTAATTATCATTTAAAATGTAATCAGTGTAGAAATCATTGAGATATGTTACATTCTTTTTTTCCCATTCAACACTTACAGAACATCTAAATTTGTACTAGCCACATTTCGATGCACCATAACCACATGTTGCTAGTGCTACTAAGTTGGCCAGCACAGGTCTAGATGAAAGGTATACGCGTGTTCATTGTCCTATATTGGCAATTGTCTGTAGGTTTGGAATGGTTCAAGATAAAAAGTTGGGGGGAAAAATAGTAATTTGTATATGCAGAGACTATTTATTTCTAGGATACCAAAGAAACTGCTAACGTTGGTTACCTCTGGGAAGAAATGAGGAGTGATTAGGGGGTCAGGGGGCATGGTGCTTTCCATTGTATGTACCTCTTTGTAACTTCTGTGCAATATGTGACTAAACCTATTAAAATTATTCTAAACATAGTATCTGCTTTATCTTTTTATTCAAAATCAGATACTCTAATACTAAACTCTGGTAACCCCCCCCAAATGAGAGGTAAGAGCTCCACCTACTGAACTCGATTTCCTTAAATTCCTTAATATAGGAAACAAGTATATGTCTCAACTACTAAAATATAATAATTAAGTTTAGAAATTTCTCCTGGCAATTTTCCCTGGTAATCTTTATTTATTAGTCTTAGTAAGTCCTATTAATTCATGTTTGCATGTTATTAAATAAATTTAGATAAATTTTATCAATGATCTAAACTCCATCTCTAAGTTGCTGAAAACAAGAAACAATATGTAGTAAGCACAGACTCACTATTCATAAATTCTATGATGATGGATGACGGCTGTAATTCACAGTGGCGCCGGATGTTGTGAGCGAATTCATTACAAATTTATATCTATTTTACTTAAGCCTCCTGCCATCTTGCAGAGGAGCGGGGTCTCTTGGGTTACATTTGTTCGTAACGGTTGGCACTTTCAAAGCTGAGTTGCATCCTATTTCCTTCTGCTCGTGTTTCATGAGCGTTTCTGAATCGAGGCTGGGCTGTAAGGTTTCTTGACTCATTTGGTAACTGCATCATTTCCTGACTGGGTCTCATACAGAACGCAAAGAGGTCAAGCAATTGTCCATATAATGACTGTTTGAAAAAATATAAGGATAATGGAAACGCGTGAGGTTGAGGGTTTATTTGGATCCGGTGGCAAACGCCATGGTTTTTCACTAGGCACCATCCACAGCTCTTTTAGCTGCGTTAGCCTGACTCCCAAATAAGTAATCATCACGATATATAGATATACAATATTATATATTCTCGCATGTATAAGGCCACGTGGCCCTTCATCACCCACATTTCTATAGAGCGTGTGCTTTGTGCCAAGGATGTGTGCGGTGTCGCACCCAGCTCTACAACGTGAAATGCTCTCCGCCGGTGGCAATCTTTCGTTCGATTTAGTAAAATGTGTAGTGGAACTTAACATCTGCGTTAGAGGGAAAGACAGAAAGACGTTAGATTTAGAAAGAACAGCTAGGTGATTGAAAAAATAATAGAACAAATTACAAGGTTCTGGGCTATAGTTTAACATTTGTCTACGTATATTTACATGCTACGTAATTAGAATGCAATTTCGGGACGTCTTTTCCAGCATCAGAAGAAGTTTGGATTTGGAAAGTCCAGCTTTTATCCCTAGGAGCCACCCGGGAGGTTAGCTGGGTGCGCGGAGAATTTGCTCCGGTTTAGGAGACTGAAACCCAGAACTGGAATGAAGTAGGTGGAGCTTACAGGCAACAATCTTGTTTTCTACTGGTCAGGAGATACTTTACATGGAGCCTTTTAAAGAAGCAAATATGGCTCAGAAAACCTTTCTAACAAGTTCCCTGGTGGTCTAGTGGTTAGGATTCGGCGCTCTCACCGCCGCGGCCCGGGTTCGATTCCCGGTCAGGGAATGCGCTTTTTGATCTTGCAATTTAAAAATCATGTGTTTTATCTGCTTTCTTTTGGTAGTGGTTACTGTTTTCGTCATAAAAAGTTCGTTTTAAAATGTTATTTAATCTAACATTTAAAATATGCCCTACGTATTTACATATGTAATTCACATTCAAATAAACAACATAAAAATTCCTGATTCTAAAGTACTCTAAATATATTTGTCCAAAAACTTGTTAAGCCATTTCTAAAGTTTTATTTTCCAGCTTTTGAAGATAATTTGGATGTGTATACAAGCATTTGTTTTTTAAGTCTTTGTTTAATCTTAAGCTTTGTTTGACTAATAAAAGGAGGAAAATAATTTTAGCGGGGATTATACCTATTTTGCCTCATGTTTAGGGTCAAATTCTATATATTCAGATTATGTGCTTTGAAGATTATTTGTATATATTGGAGCTATTCTTGTCCTGTTTTCTTTTATGAATCTAAGATCATTTTGATGATATTTTATTGGTTTATTATCTAATAGCTGGTTCATTATGTTTTCTCTTAATAATTTATTTTAGTTAATTATTTAACTGCCATGTTTTAAATTTTCTCTTAGAGATTCACACAAATTATGGCAAATTTCTTTCATCCAGCATGTCAATTCCCTGTAGTAAATCACACAGGCATCTCAAAAAATTAAAGTGCGTATCATTAGGAATGTTTACATCCAAGACAAAGTAGGACTCTGGGAGTTACATCCCACCCACCCCCACCCTAACCACCCAAAATATGGAAATTTGGAGTCAAAGACAAGAAAAAAGTTGCTATACAGACATCAATTTTTTTTAACTTCTGCTATTTCCAAAACATTCTAACCTTTGTCATCTTTTTTTTTTTTACAGTGAAAAATTTTTAGATTTAGAACTAGCCAGCTGGACTGTTTAGATGACCCCAATTTTGTTGGCAGCATTCAAAGCATCATAGTCAGGAGCCAGTGCAACATATTCATAGGTCTTCTTTTCTCCATCAGTCCTGACCAGGGTGTTGACCTTGGCCACGTCAATGTCACAGAGCTTCTTCACAGCCTGTCTGATCTAGTGCTTGTTGGCTTAGACGTCCACAATGAATACAAATGTATTGTCTTCTACTTCATGGCTGACTGGGTAGTCAGGGGGAACTTGATGGCATAGGGGAAGCGCTCTTTCAAGGATGTAAGGGCTGCCTTCACAGCAGTGTCTTGGGTGACCTATGAATCTTCTCCTTCTTCTCCTCGCCCTCCTCTTCCTCTTCCTCCTCCTTCTTCTTCTTCTTCTTTTATGTATGTGGCTGTGGAAGCCTTTCAGCACTGCTTTCCTTGCCTTCAGAGTCTTTGCACTTTGTCTTCAGCTTTGGGAAGGGCAAGGGCTTCCTTCTTCACTTTCGGTGCTATCTTTGTGAAAAGCTATCACTTTTTGAGCTGTTGGGCATTTTTTATGCCATTTCATTTTAAACCTAAAATTTCACAATGACATAGAAATGGACTAAAAGCTTGATTACTACTAAAATTGCTTTTAGTTTTACTTCCCTTTTAGCTCTGTTGGAAAAGGAAAATGGTATTTATTAATGGTCCAGGAGTTGAGAAAAGAAGATGTGACCCTGTTGTTTAAGGAACCTCTTATTGAGGAAGTAAGACAGAAATATATTTGTTATTATTGTCATTAACAAAAATAATAGGCACCATTTATTGACTTTTTGCTATGTGGTAAGCACTTCAAATAATTACAGTGTGTGATGAGGGAAGGGAGAAGGAAGTGGGTATGAGAATGAAAATAGAGCTTGAAAACTGGATCCCAAGCTAACCTAAAGCCTGACAAGAGGGTAATGGGCATTTCATTTCGGGGGATCCAAGATGGCCAAAGCCTGGCATCTGTACCTAGGATAGCTATGTGAGGCTGGCTGTAGAAGGGAACCTGTGCTGGGGACAGTGCATTACAAGGTCAGATAGGTCGCTGCAGCCAAATTATGGAGGACCTTAAGACAAGTTAAGAATTTACAAAGGGAATGCTTTTTGCATTGGTATTTGATAGAATCTGAAGGGTTAAGAATAGAGAGCAATTAGTTATGACTCCATGATTTGTGTTCAGTGTGGTCAGTAAAGTTGGAGTGGCATAAAAAGTAATAGGGAGCTTGAGATGGGGATATAGACTAGGGAGAGAAAGTAAGTTTGATTGGATCCCCACAGAGGCAGCACAGCTAAATAAATGGTTGGATGTACAGGATGGAACTTAAGGTTGAAGACATAGATTTTGGAGAGATTAGCTCAGAAGTTTGAGCTTAGAAAGAACAGAAAGATGGAGGAATAAACTCAGATGAGAATACAATATAGGAGAATGAGAAGTAGAATAACTAAAAAGGAAATAGCAAAGGAGCAGTAAGAGAGTTTATAGCCAGACAAGAGAGATTCAAGGAGGAAGTGGCAGTGAAGAGAATAGGATATTGTAAAAAAGTTTGAGATAAAGGAGATTAAGCTAAGGCGGTTGGTGAGACAATGGCTGTTGGGTGCAGAATAGACTGGTGGAGGCCAGACCACAGTAAGCAAGTTTGTCTAAATAGCCATTGCGATAAACATGATTCAAGGGGCTGAGAGTCTGAACTACTATGAGAAAGAGACAGCATACCTGTCAACAGCTAGACATTGCAGAAGAGCAAATATGGAGAACAAGGAGAGGCCTTAGAAAAGCTAAGAAAACACTATTGTTCAGGAGCTGGAGACTGCCAATCTTGACTGCTGGATTATTTTGGAAGAGTGACTCACCTTCTCTGAGCCTCTGGATCTTTACCTGTACAATGGAGATGCGAATAGCTTCCACGAATGCTTCACAGAGTTATTGTCCCTTATCATTCATTTGTTTATTCACTGAATTAGCAACACTTAACAGAATTCTGAGTCCATGCCAGTCACTGTTGTAGGCACAGGTAAGAAAGTGCAATAAGACTGTCTACCACAGGTGAGTAGGAATCAAAGGAAAAAATGATTAAGGTTTTTATCACAGCCTATTAATTTGGAAAGTGTGTTGATTGGGAATGAGGCAAAACAGGAAGCCATGTTGCCTTTAGGTTTGGACTGAAAAGAGGTCATCCAAGTAAAGCTATTCTGTATGTGGGTTGAAAATTTTGACTAATGAAGATAGATTTGCAGAGGATTCAGCTCTGAGATGAGAGTACAAATGCTTGCCAAGAGATTAACTGCAGCACAAAGAGGAACAAGATTTGCAGGCATGACTTTGGCTAGAGGACAAAGGAGGAAAGTCTGGAGGAGGAGAGTCAGGACAACTCAGAGCCAAGGAAGCCAAGGAAGAAAGAGTCTGGAGATCGCAGTGTGGTCATTAAGAGCATACAGCATATATATTTCTTTTGTTAGGTTAATTTGTTTATAGAGTTTTATTTTCCTTTACCTGGTTTTGGTATCATCCTTATTGTGTTTTGCCTATTCTATTGTTGTGTTTAGTCAAATAAAAACACTTTTTCTAAGTAATATTGTCATTTAGACACAGCAACATATCACATCACCTACACAAAGCATAAAGTTGCTGCTTTGTAGAGCGAAAATATTGTCAATTTGGTGCTTATGAAGAATGGAGAGATGCTGAAAGACTGTTTGCAGAAATAGTCCACATATGAAGTGGCTTTTTAAAGGTAAAGGAGTAGAAAGTATTTAACATGCATAAAAGAAAGCAAAGATTATGTGCTGCATACCAAAAATATTTTTCTAAATTTGTCAAATTATTATTTTAAATACAAAATCATTACTCATCCAGGGTTGGTCCGCTACAGTGGATGCTGACTTGGGTTGATGCGTGCTTGGATTGTAAGGATGCCTGAGAGTCACCATGGGCAGGGAGGAAAGAAGGGAAGGACTTTCACCAGCATCCAGCACAGTGCTTGACATATGGTTGGTACTGAATGAAGGGATTACATAATCAATAAAACCAGGTAGGTTGCTGGGACTTCACTTGATAACAATTATAAACATGTTAAGCCCCTTATAATGCTACAAAAAAACCCAACTTTCCTTCCACTTTTCTAAGCTCTTCTAGCTGGGCTAACAATCAAATTAACATGAGACAGGTTAACAGGAAAAGTGTCCAAAATTTATTATGGATGTGCATGTGGAATGCCATAAGAATATGAGAGTCAAGGAAGCATTGGGCAGTTGAGGGTTATATCCCATTCTGGACAAAAGAGAGGAAGGAAGGGATCTGGGATTTCAAAATGAAGGAAGGCAATTTATAGGTAAGTAAGGAAGAACAAACATGTGGTAAAGAAATTCCTGCTGGGCCACCCAAAAACAAATGGATACAGAGGGAAGTCCAACAAACAGGCCTTGCTAGAATTCTCTGTCACATACTTTATATTATGATACTAAGGTGCTCCTTTCCTTCAGGCAGGTTTTTCCTCTCTGAATTTCCTTTAGGCAGATAAATGGGGAGGATCAAAGATTCTTTCTGAGTCTCTTATTTCTTAATAACCAGCTTAAAATCAATATTCCAAAAGGCATATTTTGAGGTGACAAAACTTTGGTCCCTTCAAAAACACAGATTCAGAAAGTTTATATAACTTATTTATAGAAACACAAGTATGTGAATCGGGATAACAACCTGACTCTACCCAACATAAATCCTGTATTCTGTAAGACTCCCCACATTACAACAAATTTTCTGGTGGCACTGTGTCATCTTCTTTAGAGCAGTCTTTACAAATAGGGTGGTTCATGGGGAGTGTTGCATGGAAGCAAAGAGAAATTATATGACATTTCAGGTTCTCTTTCAATGTATAATTTAATTCTATGCATTACAAATTTGGTGAAAAGTCAGGCCTAGTAACTGCTTATTGGGGGTTAAGAAAGATGAGGAAAACTTTAAATTAAGAAATAAGTTTAACAGCAAACATAGTGTATTTGCTTTTATGAATAAGCATGTTGATTTTTGAATGTGTTTTTTTCTGAAGTACAATTTTTATGTGTTTAAAAATAATATTTGCCACATCTCCATGTTCATTATTATTTTATGACGTAAAAATGGTTCTTTTTTTCCATCTTTCTCCTTTAATGAGGATGTAGAAAAATATTTGTACTTTAGTTACATAAAAGGAAAGCAATTTAAATTTAAAGCATAGATACCTACTTGATCAATTAGTATTTTTCTGCTTACACCCTCTGAATTTCTATAATATCTAGTACTTTAAATAATTTGCTATTGTTTTGTATAAATTGTTTTTGTAAATTCCTGAGGTCAGATTACATAAAATATACTTCTCCTGCCTTGCAAAGTGATAATCATATACTTACTTGGTGGTCAAAAATTGTTGCTGTTTGACTCAGATACAGTGAACAAACTGATAGTTTCCAGATGGGAGGGGTGTTGGGGGCTGGGTGAAAAAGGTGAAGGAATTAAGAAGTACAAATTGGTAGTTAAAAAGTAGTCATGGGGATGTAAAGCATAGGGAATAGAATCAGTAATATTGTAGTAACTATGCATAGTGCCAGGTGGAATTAAACTAATCAGGGGATCATTGCATAAATTATATAAATGTCTACCCACTATGCTGTACACCTGAAACTAATATAATATTGAATGTCAACTGTAATTAAAAAATAAAAATTAAAAAAATTGTTGCTTTTTTTGGTCTTAATAATTAATATGGTCTTTGAAGGCAATAAAGTGGTAGTCAGCCAAGAGCTCCTCAAGGGCAGGGTCTATGTCACATTCATCTTTGTATCCTCTAGGCTATGACAGCGCTTGGCACATACTAGCAATTCAGATGACTCTTCAATGGATAAATTAAAGAATGAGGCAAAAGACTGGAACTGGCACTTCTCAGGAGCATCCTGGGTAACCAAGAAACCTGGAAAAAGAGGATCAACTTTGCTTTCTTTTTTTTTTTTTTTACAGTATGAATTCCTAAATACAACCATTATTTATTTAAATTCTTAATAGTCAAATTATGTTATATTAAGTAATGTGTTGGTATGAAATTTTTATACTTTTTAAATTTACCTACTACCACTAAGTCAAAATACTTTTTATTTATTTATTTTTAAATTCTTTCTTTTTTTCAATTACAGTTGACATTCAACATTATCTTATATTAGTTTCAGATGTACAGTATAGTGGTTAGGCATTTATATAATTTATGCAGTGATCACCCCGATTAGTCTAGTTCCCACCTGGCACATAGTTGTTGCAACATTGTTGACTATATTCTCTATGCTGTACTTTATAGCCTCGTGACTATTTTGTAATTACCAATTTGTATGTCTTGATCCCGTCACCTTTTTCATCCAGCTCTCCAACCCCTTCCCCTCTGTCAACCATCAGTTTGTTCTCTGTATCTATGAATCTGTTTCTGTTTTTTTTTTTAATTTTATTTTATTTTTAATTTATTGGGGTGACAATTGTCAGCAAAATTACATAGATTTCAGGTGCGCAATTCTGTATCACATCATCCATAAATCACACTGTGTGTTCACCACCCAGAGTCAGCTCCCCTTCCATCACCATGCATTTGATCCCCCTCACCCTCATCCCCCACGTTTCTGTTTTATTTGTTCATTTTTTGTTGTTGTTGCTCTTTAGATTCCACATATAAGTGAGATCATGTGGTATTTGTCTTTCTCAGTCTGACTTATTGCACTTAGCACAATACTCTCTAGGTCCATCCGTGTTGTCCCAGATCAATTTCTTTGTCATCAGAAAATGCAAGTCAAAACAAAAGAGATTCTGTTTACACCCCCAAAATGGCAAAAATGGAAAAATCTAACAATATCCAGTATTAAAAGGATGTAAAACAACTGAAACTCTTATACACTAATTGTGGGAGTATAAAGTGGTGCAATAAAATAACTTTGGAAAACAATTTGGTATTATCTAGTCAAGTTAGAAGTTCTCATACCCAGCAATTCAATCACTGGGAAATCATTTATGTGAGCCCCAGGACATGAAGAATGTTCAGAGCATCATCATCATAAAACACCAAACTGGAAGCAACCTAAATGTCCATCAAGAGGAGAGCAGTTGAATATATTGTGGTATAGTCGTATAATGAAATACAGTGGTACCTCGGTTTTCGAACATAATCCGTTCCGGAAGACCGTTCGAGTTCTGAAACATTCGAAAACCGAGGCACGGTTTCCCCATAGAAAGTAATGCAAAAATGGATTAATCCGTTCCAGACCTTTAAAATCAACCCCTAAAATTGCAAATTTAGCATAAATTTTACTATCTAATGATACATGTAGATCCATAAAATTTACGGCGTTTGTAAATCGGAATGTTCATCAACGGAGACATTCGAAAACAGAGGTACCACTGTACTGCAGAATGGTTAAAATGAATGGATTACAGCTCCTTTCATCATCATGATGAATCCCAGAAAATAGTATTTAATTTAAAAAGCAAGTCAAATATAGAATGATCCCATTTTATATGATGTTTTAAAATGCTAAATTAAAAATATTGTTTATTGATATATATAATACATAGATGGTAAACTATAAGTAAAGGCAAGATAGTGGTTATGCCTGGTTAATGGAGAATACGGAGACAGGATTTGCAAGAAGCATTGAAGGGGGTCTTTTAAAGTAGTGGTAGTACTAAGCTGAGTGGTGTTAATTCTCATTTGATTATTTATAACTCATACATGTTACACTATTTTCTCTAATTGCATTTCTAATTAAAATAAAAAACAAAAAGAAATGAATGATAATTTTTGAAAAAACTCTTTGGGATAATGGCATGCAAGCAATATTTAGCTGAACAAAATTCCACTCCTCTCTATTGAATAGTTTATAAGGGTGCTTTTCTAAAACGGGAAAGTTCTAGGCAGGTTGAAAATGATAAATGCAAAAGTAAACCACAAGGTGGCATCCTAGTCTCACATGTCTCATTTGGACACTTTTAATCCATTTAATCCATTTAACCTTGGAAATGTTGGGTATAGTTAAAATCTAGAGTTTAGTGTATTTACAGGGAGCAGCAGAGAATTTTTTTCTTTTAGCTTCTTTCTTCTCATTTCATCAATTATGTTTGCTTTGACTTGCATATGTATTGTGCTATCAGATTCAAGTTTGGGGGAAACAATTCAAATAAATTCAATGCAACAAGTATGCAGGTGCAGCATATGGCATCTATTCATTCTTTCCTCATTCATTCAGTCATGCATTCATGTATTCATTCATTTAACAAATGTCCACTAATATTTGTTGAGGTTTCCTTCTGCACCAGACACAGAGCAAAGAGGTCCTGGAGACTCAATGGTGAGCAAAACCTAGTCACTGTCATTAATTTTCAGTGTAACAGTAGAGACATCAGAGAGTAATCACATAATCACAACTGTAAATTGCACATGATAAATTTTGTGAAGAAATATGTAGTTCATGCAGTTCCACAATAAGGTTTTGAACCGGTTGGAGATGGCAGATAGTTTGAGATCTGGAAAATAAAGATGTGTTACCTAGGTAAAAAGGAGAGAAAAGAACATTCTAAGCAGAAGGAACATGTGCAAGACTTTGTAGTAGGAGAGTGTAAGGAGAATACCAGTGGTGGAAAGAAATCCAGAATGGCTGGATGGCAAGCCAGAGATAGCAGAGAAAGGTGAAGAGAAGCGTAGAATGTTGGCAGGGAACAGATCTTGTATGGCCATGTTGCCCGAGGTGAAGGATTTTGTCTTCACGCTGAGAACATTGGGGAGCCACAGAAAGGAGGGTGGGTACCGCAGCAGCTCAAAGCCCTGCCGGTCATTGGTGAGTCACCAGTCTCATCGGTATATATGACAGCTCCTGCCCTAGGTGCTCCACGAAGGCACAACTCCGTTCACCTATGTGTGATTAGCTTTTGATGGTGAAGAACATCATTCAAGGACAGTGTTATGATTTCAATTTCAGCCATATTCATTCAATTTAAGAATTTTCTTTTAAAGAAGTATGACTCCCTTGTATATATTTTGAATCAGACTAAAAACTGTTGCTTTTGAAGACGAAAAGAAAACATGCTATTTTTAAAGAGAGAGAGAGAGAGAGAGAGAGAGAGAGAGAGAGAGAGAAAGAGAGAGAGAGAGAGAGAGAGAGAGAGAGAGAGAGAGAGAGAGAGAGAGAGACCTATTTAGCTCATCTACTACAAAATAAAAACCTTTGGCACTTAAAATATAAAAGGTATGAATGAAAAATGTTTACTTTCTGGTCATGTCTAGGAAAGAACCGTATGTTGGAAATCGGGACCTGGGTTATGTGATTGTGGGAGAGATTATCTAACTTGGCTGGGCCTCAGTTTTTTTCAATGCAAAATGAAGCATTGGTCTAGGTTACACTCTTCTAACCGAAATTCTGTAAATATATTCATGAAAAGCAATATGTCATATGACTAATTTAATGTAAAAAGAATAGGAGTTTGGGGACTACATTGATATGTACTTGAATAAAGGCAAATAAAACAAAATGAGACTTATTTTGGATCTTAAGACATTTTCAATAAACTAAATTTGAATAAACTACACTACTATTTATTGATAGCGTTTCATGTGCCAGGTCTTATGAACATTCTCTCATTTAATCCCCCCACAATCCTCATGCGATAGGTGTTTTCTTAAATCCTACCTTACCAATTACAAAAACAACGCTTACAAGATTCAGTAATTTGTTCAAAGTCACATAGTTAATACATTTTAAGATGTACACAGATCTGTCTGATTTCAGAACTTGTCTTTTCAGTCATTATACTATTTACTATACTCACTGAAAAGTTGAGATTTAAAAAAATGACTTGTAAATACTGAGTAAAGTGGAGACAAATTCACTAGGATTATAAATATGGATTTTAAGTTATTCTAAGTGGTCTGTTGAATCAGTACCAAGAATTTCAATAAGCTCCCACATCTTAAACAAAACTGGTTTAACAGACTTAATTTAGCTAATTAAACGTGCATTGTCTTGGATATGGCTATGAAATTACACTATTAGTAAGCAAACCCACCTCCGTGTTAACATGTCTTTACTGTATCAGTAGAGAATACTGTGGGGCCTAAAAAAGGTATTTTTCCTCCCGCCTTCTAAGTTCTTCTTAGCTGGGCTAATAATCAAATTAATAGAGACAGATTAACAGGAGAAAATGGACATTTATTATGGGAGTACGTGCTGGAGGTGTCGTAAGATATGAGACCCAAAACACATTGGGCAGTTGAGGTTGATGTGCCATTATGGACAAAGTAGAAAGGGAGTAGGGATCTGAGATTTTGAAGGAAATAGGCAATTTACAGGTAGCTGAGGAAGAGCAGAACATACGTGGCAGGCAAATTATTGTTAGGCTACCCAGAAACAGTGGGAGGTTGTGGCGGTGGTGGATGGAATCCAGCCACCAGGCCTTGGTCCTGGAACCTTCCTAGTTAATACTAAGGTGAATATGTTAAGATTCCCTTCCTGGAGCGGGCCTTTCCATCTGAATCAGTTAGGCAGGAACTGGGGACGGTCAAATGTTCTTTCTGAGTCTTTTTGTTTCTTGATAACCAGCTTAAAATCAACCAGTTTTGGAGTGGCCAAAATTTGGTCCCCGTCAACACCCTTACAGAATTTTAACTCCTAAGCTATACATTTAAAAGGAACAATGAGACAAATGACATTCACTACTTCTCTATGTCATATCCTGAAGACAAACAATGGTGAACTTCATTTCTCCTTTTGTTTCGAACTCCTGATACCCAAAGCAAGGGAGCTGCCTGCCGGACCTCGGTGTTTGGAGTAATGGCTCAATGTATTTATACTGAGTTATTGCTCCTGTGTTGTTTTGTCTGTGGCTCTTGCTCTTGGGGTTTGATAATGACATCAAAAGAGTAGCTCTGTTGTGAGAACTGGTCAGAGTGGGTCAGATAATTCGTGGGTGTATTACTGAGACCCGTTTCCATGATAGTAATGGTCAGGAGGGACCTGGTGTTTAAGTCTGTTCTCTTGGTGCAACACATAGGCCTTAAGTCTGCTAATGATTCACATGGATATCTTTTGCTGGTGCAGGAGAGACTTACTGAACCTGGAAAGGGGACACAATGGCCCATTAAGCCTCCTTTACTGTAGCAGTGGAAAGATGTTTATTACCATAGGCTACACTTGTCCACTGAGCTCAGTGGGACCATCATCTGATGGTCACCAGGCTCTATGTCGGTTTTGATGATGGTACCACACCCGACCAATTTAACTCTACTATATACATATTTCTGCTCTTAGAAAAATGTCAAAGTAATAAAATAAATCTAACAGCGGCAGCTTGCAAAACAAAAAAATGTTGACTGGAGTAGTTCCTGTGTAGGAGGTGACTTGTGACTGTGACAAATATGATGAGTAAAATATATGCCCCTATGTTTTGCCCTCCTGACTGCAAACACATTTCTCTCATCTTGCAGACCCAAAGGGAAGCCTATTTAAAGCAGCTGTGCTGGGACAGACTGGCTAGGACAAGGGAAGAGGCCAGCTATTGCTGGTCTGGGGAAAGTCTACACAAACTGAATAACACAAAGCACCCATCGTATGTTTTGTGGGGGTAAAAAAGTCTTTAGGTTCTGTGTAATTAAGGAAAAAAGTTTAAAAAGAAGTGATGAAAGATCTAGGAAGCAGAGTTTTACAGTATGATAAATAATATTCCGCTTGATACTGAGTTTCCCCGAAAATAAGACCTAACCAGAAAGTAAGCCCTAGCATGATTTTTCAGGATGACATCCCCTGAACATAAGCCCTAATGCGTCTTATGGAGCAAACCTATAATCAGGAAAGGAGGGGTAACTCAATTACTCAGTTGTTTTAGGAGTTTATGAGCAATTGAAAATTTATCACCTCACGTGTACAGGTGAAACATTATGAATAATAGCCATTGTTAGGAAAACACTTTTTCTGTCTGAGAAAATGTGACTTTGTTTTCACTACAATGAACTATTACAATGCAAACTTAAAGCAAGAAACTTTAGATTAATATGCCACAGATACTCATCCTTCTTCTATCCCTTAAAAAAAATAGCTTACAAGGCATTCTATCACATGCATATACCATTGTATATTCATGAATTTCTTCATTCCCACAAACTAATAGAATAACAACAGAAGTTAAGGAAACAGAAAATTCAGTTCTCAGAAGACTATGAATTTAGAAGCACATAAAAATGTCTCTGGTTATAAGAATTTTGAAAAATTACACACGTATAAACAGTTAACTGCTATAGAAAACATGCCTAGGTGTAGGCTGGAGTTTAGGTTAGTTAAAAAGCCTTTCCTGATAATGAGAATTATTAAAGTGAATGGGTTACTGGACAGGTCTTTATAGGCCAAATGAAAAATGTTATTTTATGACATGATGGGCCTGGAATGTATAAACATTCAGGATAATCCAGCATTCTCCCCTCAAATAACAAAATCTATCTTTTACATCCAATGGAAGACTGAGGTTTTTTTTTTCCAAACTCAATTTACTCAGATATCTAGTGTTAATACTTGACCATTGTGCCTCACTTTTACAGAGAGTAAGTTCACTGATTAAGATACGGTACGTGTGACCTGCTTGAAAGTTAAAAGTTAAAATTAGGGAACTGACAAAATAATTTTCTTCTATTTTGTATGATAGAATAAAGTGGAGTTGTTCTTTTTTCATCCTTCCATATATTAAAAGGGTGATATGGTGGAGATTTTTATGCTAATGCCATAGACAGATTTACTCTTGTCGTTAGTTAGAAGTGATCCCAGGCAGGTTGCAATACTCTTGGTTAGTCTGAATGAGTCTGACACCAAAAAAATACTGTCTAAAGCCACAGCCTACAGGTCAGATATGGGCTTAAGAGTCAGGCAGGCGTGGGTTGAGTCATAACTCAACCTGCTAGAATAAGACAATTAACCTCTTATTCTCCAATTCCTAATATGTAAAGATAATAATACGATGTATTCTATAGGACAGTTATGAGGCTTCAATGAAGTAATAGATTTCAAAACCTTAGTGTGGAACTTAGCGCAGAGGAGAACTGAATAGTATTAGCAGCTAGTATTACGTTTTCCTTTTTGGATTTGCAACTTAGAGTGGATGCTGGTTCTGTCAGATATAGCAGAGGACCAGATTCCCTGACCAATTCGATTCCTGTCTGTTCTTTGCAGTTAGAAGTGAGGGAGAAAGTGGCACCTGGTACGTAAGTGGCATATACCTATTTCCTACTTCTCATATGTCTCTCACCCCTCATACAAGATTGTCCACGGAAGCTAAGGGGCTTTTCTTCCTTTAAAGATCTCCCATCGAGTTCAAAGACTTATCCTTCCAAAGTATATGAGCTATAGTCAGTTTCTGATGTCATATTTATTGTAGTGCTTTGTTGTAGTTGCTGAAGTATTCACAATCTCAGTTATTGCTTAGATCTTAACATGAATTACAAGGCAAATCACATTCCTTTCTTCGGGAAAATGCAGAACTAGGATTAATTCCACTGGGCAATAAAAACATAAAAAGCTTAAAAAATACATCTATCTTTAGATTGAGCTTATAGTCAATCCAGATTCTTTGATTTGACTAGGACCTTTCCTGGTATTTTTAAAGTAAGTGAAATCAGCCCCATTTTAATCTACGTACATATGTAGCCATGGATTTTAAATATTGCATTCAAGTACAATATTATGTTCTATTACAGCCTCAAATCCAAGACTTTTTTTTTTTTTCATTTTTACACTCTGGAAATTGGGATATCTTATGATCAATGTGCAAAATTTTATTGTGGTAGTTCTTTTCCATAAAAACTGACTTTAAAGCAATAGTATATCATGCAATTGATGGAATCTTAGATGTACAAAAATATGGAATTCTAAAATCATCTTGCTTTATATTGATGTTAGCTAAGGTGATTACTCTTACTTTGTGTTAATTATTGACAAAAAGAACAAGTTGAATATATAAGGAAGATTATCTAAAAGGCTTCATTATGATTGTTGATACTTATGTACATGTGGACCATAGAGCCATCACTCAAGTTAATATTTGGACTTTTCCATGTTTCAACATCACTTTAAAAGTCCTACAGATTTCTTTGATTATGATACTAAATATCACATTTGTAATAGCAAAAGATTCCAAGGAGAGCAAAAAGTCTCCCAAACAATTTCCAGAAACCCCTTTCCTTACTCCTAGGGCACTGCCTTCTTTTGAGGGTCCCCGTGAAAGCTAGGATGGTGGCCATACCTATCATTGTCAGGCAGTAGCGTCTCACTTTTATGTGCTACTTCACACCATTTGAAACCTGACATATACAGCACAGTGCTGGGTACACAGAAGTTACTCAATAAATACCTCCTGATTCACTCATGTGAAATACAAAACCGTTCTAATTCGGCATACATATAGCTTTTAACATTTGGGCAAACAAGATTTCTAAAAATGTCCCTTTTCCTTCCCCCACCCCCTTTTCCTATTAAAATTCCTTTGAGTTTATTTTGGGACTTTCACACAAATAAAAGCCACTAATACATCAAACCTTAAATGTTCTTTTTCTCTTGAACTATAAACACAATTTCTTTCCCATTTTGGTAGTAAACATGAAAATTACCACACCTAAAGGTGGAATACCACTTTCACAAAACATTTGATCAAAGATGAAAAACTCAGTGATAAAATTAATAGAAAGAGTGGTATGTGATGTTAAAAGCTGATGATGTGAAACAATGATTGAGGACCAATTAAGTTTAAATGACTGAATTTACTCTCAATGATTATCTTTAGCAACATGGACAACCCTTAGCAACTATGTGGTAAGTTGGTTTGCAAATCTTTTAATCAATTAAACTGAAAAATAATAACCCATATGTACCTGTGGGGGGAAAAAATGTCAGGGAAAAAAAGGAAGAGAAAGGGAGGAAAGGAAGAAGGGGATTTATCTTAAAATATTTAATTCAAATTAAAAAAAAAAATTCTGATCTCTAAAACATTTACATTCCAGAAAGGAAAACTTGTTTAAATGCTGACATTACAATAGGCACAGAATCAGCTATTAGATCCTAAATAAAAAAATATTTCTATGCCAGTTGTCTACAAATTATGATTCAAAAGCAAACTTCAAAAACAACTAAATCCATTTTCTTATTTGCTACCTAATTCCACCAGAGCTAACTGAAGACATCATAACCACAGAGCTTACAGATAGGAGGAACAAGGTGATCTGTTTTTGCTCATTTTTTTTTTTACCCATTTCCAGACAGAAGAAATTAGATGAACTATATTTGTTTTCAAAACTAAAATAAGAAGCCCCCCAGTTTTTCCTTTAACTTTGAACATAATTGACATGCATAATAAAACATTTTTATTCATTTAATATGTTTGGCCCAATAGCTTTAAGAACTCTGAAATAGTCTCTTTCAGGCTTCATACCTATATAATTTTTACAGCATCAAAAGAAATTTTCATTGAGGTAGGTACAGAGGATTTATCATCAGGAGGCATATATATGCCTATCATGTATGCATGTGATTTTTAAAAACACTCTACAAATGTTTTTGAGTTACAAAACGTATGACACATTCTAGCTTATTATCCTATGTTGGGTATACTATTCTTGTATTTGCACTTTTCCAAGAACCATGATTAAGAATGAAAGGCAGAGGAAACTAATCACTTCCTGTCTCCAAATAACGTCATATCCACTTACGCTTAATTGATTTACAAGCTCAGATAAATGCTATTTTCAAGCAAGTTGTGAATTATGTCAAATGACTTTGAAAAAGCAAAAAATAAAACCATGGCTTAACTTGTTAGTGAAGGAAGGCAACTCATATCAACTTTCCACTCTGCAAAGCAACTCATCCACATAAAAATAGTCAAAAAGGACTTCATTTAATTAGTGATATGTAGACTTTTGCATAGAAAAAAGGTTACAAAGTAATGCACAAAAGACTAGGTACAGTAATTTTAAAACAAATATTTAAAAGTATAATTTTGCATAATGTTTAACATTCTCAGGTTCATTGCTTTCTCCACACAGCAGAGAAATGAAGTGCATAATAATACATGCTGTGTTTTTATCTTTCAAACATAAAATCTCACGTGTTCAATTTCAATGTATTAAGAGATTATTTTGTCATTAAACAAAATAAAAAAAACAAAACCAAAAACACCATTATGTAGCACTAGTCTAGGCATGGGCAAAAATAATTTCTGTACATCCCATTGCATACATTCATCTTGATTTGGGATCAAACACAATCGCGAGCTTGACAAAGAGCATTTAAAAATCATGGCTTTTCTCTTCCCAATGCTCTCTCCCTGTCTCATCACCTCCAGAAATGCAACTTCTGCCAAAAAAGGTGACAAGAATAGACAATGCTCATTATCAGGACAAAACGAGGAGGATAAATATGTGAAACAGTCCAAATGAAACTGAATAAATTAATCTAAGCTTTTATAAACTGGAGTTTTCAAGTTGGCCTGAATCAAATAGCCTCTGGTGGGCATACAGTAGGCAATGCTCCTAGGTGCACTCTCTAAATGTACAGTTTATTTAAAGAAGCACCATATTTTGAGCCATGGATAAAAAAGTGCCTGGGGATTTGTTTGCAGGCAGGGCAGAAATACTTGTTAATCTGAGCACTGATGGAATAATTGCTTATACCAATGCATTGCTGAATGTCATCACTTGGCAAGTCTGTACAGAGAAAGCAAACTAAGATAAAACTAGGCCTTTCAACTTGAAAATTATTTTCAGCAATCCTTTTGGCCAATAAAAACCTGTTGGTTTCAACAGAGTACTCTTGTCTGGCATCGTATGTCTGCAGCTTAACACACGAAGTCTGTCCCTTTCCTTTCTTAACCTAACCTCTCCACTCTTTACTTGTGCAATGTTCTACGTTCAGAAAAAAACAAAACAAAAAACTTTACTAGCTCAGGCACTTAATAAAAACAAATATTGTTTTTTTTTCCATCTAGTTTCAAGAGAATTCAGTCAGGACATTTTTCTTCTCCAACTCAAATATACTGATGCATTGCTCGATGGTACAGTCCATATATTTTCCAGGAAAACTCTAAATGGAAACAAGTGTGAAGTTTTCAAAAGTTGCTGATATCAGTTATCGAGCTGCCTTAAACAAAAAAAGAAAAAATAGAAAAAGATAATACCACATTTCCACTTGTGAGGTTTGTGTCTCAAATAGCTTTATTGTTCCTTTGTGGATCTGTAGACATCTGCATGGCTACCTCCGGGTGCAGAGGTTTTAAGCTGACTCTGAAATGAAGGACATTCAGTTACTATTGCAAGAAGTTCACTGGAAACTTAAAAAGCACCCACTTCTGTCCCCCAGGGTCGGTAAGGTTTACTGTTTGTTCCACTGCTTGTCTGCTGGGGACTGGACGTGGCTGACACTGACAGAGGCGGGCTGATGGCTGTGGCCGCTGCCACTGCTGCAGCGGCGTTTGGGGGGAGCATGGGGAACGCCCCTGCGAAGGACAGAGGGAAGCTGTGTGCTGCTGCGGTGGCCGCTGCAGCAGCCGCATGGACAGTGGCTGAGAGGGACAAGAGAGAAGTGGAGAGGGGTGGCACGCATGGGGCGACACTGCCCGTCGACGGCATCCGAAGGGCAGAATCTGCATGGGCAAATGTGGCCGTGAGGAGAGCAGAGCCGTGGGCAGGAGGCACTTCTGAAGTTGTGGAGAGGCGGCAAGGCGTTGACTCCGAGGCGTGGAGTCCGTTGGGTTGGAGCAGGGCTGCGGGGAGATGGTGGAAGGCCGCCGCCCAGTGGTGCGGATGTAGGGGGTGGTGGTGGTGAGCCAGAGAGGACGTCATCGCCGCCGCCTCCCGCTGCGAGGCACACGTGCTGAGATGAGAAACCAGTCGCACCCGCAGTGGATCCGAGGAGTCCAGGCCTTCCACAGAGCTCAGGTACCTCGCCACTTCCGTTAAGCACTCTCGGAATCCAATGCTCATGAAGTCCATGGCAAGAGCATGTGCGTCAAAGTAGCCTAAAAGGGGGTTTGAGCAAAGTGGGGGCCAGGAGACACAGCGAGACAGAAAATGATCCCATTACTAAGAGTAACCACCGACCATGCTCCACTCTGTCCTTCGGAAGAGTTAGGTAGAATGACGATCCTTTCTGAGAATGTTGCCTGCTATTTACGGTTGTTAATTTTTGCAGAAGTTAAGAAAGTGTACCTTACAATTTGCATGTGTGGCAACTTTGGCAATGCTTTATACTACAGTTGTTCTTGCAACCAGATATCACAGTGGGGGTTAAAATTAAGAACATCCATCTTTCAAACATTTCCAGGAATAAAAAAATAGCGTCTCTCCTTTTGTATTGTGGCATAGTGAAACTCCTTAGTCTAACTTTTTCATGGTAATACAGAGTTCCAGTCTCTCTGTCTCTGTCACATGAGTTGGAGATTAAAGGCTTTATCTGAAACACCCTCACTGTCTTTTATAACAGATTTGAAACGCAGGTTAACAGCCTTAGCACTTTCTAAAAGAGGACTTTTCTCGAACCATCACGTATTATATCTTAACAAATTAAAAAATGCTTCTTGACTCATAGTGAGTTTTTTATCAACAAAGTGAAAACATCATGGCATTACTTTGCACGAAAAAGTTTAATAAAAATAAAATGATTAAAAAATATTTTTGGTTACTAATTTGAAGATCTTGTTTTTCTATCAGGCAATATAAGGCCGCTTTGCTGATATAAACTTACTATAACTCTTACTTTTCTTGAAGATCAAATATATATTCCCTTCACTGGTTAGCTTACTTTTTCCTGGCATCCACCCAAGAAAAAAAATGTGTGTTAATTGTGTCAGTGTTTATGCATTCATCCCCACGCCTAAGGTTACTACCATAAAAATAGCTGGAGCTGGGTCACAGCTATGAGAATCCCTTTTTACTCAAAGATAATACATTAGAATAGAAAAACAGTAATATCTGATTATTATCAGTGTCAATTTAAGAATACAGTAATAATTAGGCACTTGGGGAAATGTCACTATTTTGAATGAGTGACCTCCAATATGTAAAAATATATCCTTTTCAGATTTTTTTACCATTTGTAACTTTTTTTTAAAGTTAATTTTCAAATTATAAGTTTAGTCTCTTTTACAAGTTTACTCACTTTTGGGATGTCTGTATACATAAATGAGAAGTACACATTCAAACAGTTATTTTCATCTAAGGCATTTACTACATTATCCTTGTATTACCTGTTTAATTTATCTATTAATAATTAAACTATCTTATTCTGTAATCAAAGCACTTTGAAAAACAGTAGTCACAATTTCAAAATCCTAAAGCTAGAACTCCAACAGAAATTTGAATGTCAAAAAGACATTTGGGGCAAAAATATACACTATTAAAAAGTAACAGCACAGAGATGAGATAAGAGAATATCATGAAATGTGGAAGATCAGCAAGAAAAATAGTTATCCCAGAACTTCGGCATAGTTAGCGACAAAGCCCCTGGGATTAGGAGGAAAAGCTCTTGCTAAAGAAGCAGGCTCCACAGAAAGATTTCACACGAGAATCCTCAGATTCTCTGTGGGACTTTTCAGACTTCCGACTTCCATGAAAGAAGGTGGGAGATAATCATCAGAGTAGACAGAGTTCAGAAACCCAGAGGGATTTAGAAATTTAGGTTATTCTACTAAATCCTCCTAGAAATGACTGCAGTATCAAGATAAGACTAACGAATTGAACCAACAGAACTGGAACCATAGGAGCTTCCAAGAATTTTCATGAGCAGGCATGAAATAATTGAAATTTATGGTCTGCCAGCTATAGGTTGCTGTATATGGCAGAGTTCTCTGTTGCACCTTAAGGAATATAAATTATGTAATTCCTATCCTATTGGTGAATACATAGGGAAATGACAATGAACCACTGTCTGCTGTGAATGGATCCTGGGCCAAAAATAATAGCACATGGGTCCATTCCACATAGTCTGTGCCATCACTATGCTATGGCTTTAAGTGAATAAACTCACAACAACCTTGTGAGGTGGACACTAGCACTGTCTTCATTTTACCGATGAGGAAATTGGAACTCAGAGCAGGTTAGTCATTTACCAGTGTCAAAGAGCTAATACACGGCAGAGCCAGATTTGAAACCAGGCACCCTAACTGCAGAGTCCATGCTCTTCACCACTACACGGTGAGGCCCCCATAGCAGTTGTGAGTCTCAGATGGTGCGAGCCCACAATGCCAGCCCCCAGTCTGCAAGGCCTACACGTTCTCCTACTTGATGACCTTTCTAATGACCTGGCAGTCAGGCCACTAGTATGGTGCTTGCCTGGAAATGTCGTTGATAAACTATTCTGGGATGAATTTTCGGACTGTTCAAGTAGCCAAGAATAGCAACTGAGTTTTTATAATAAGGCATAAGAAAAATATTCCTCTTTAGAAGTATAGCTCATGCCAAATATTTGAAACCCTGATAAGAATTCTTAGTCTTGTGGCTAACAACGCCAAGGGAGGCAAAGCAATCAAGCAACTTCTCTTGCACTATCCCTAACTCAGTGGTTCTCCTAATATCCTGAAGTAGCAGGTGTAGAGACAGAATCATGGGGCCTGTAGAGCTCAAAGCACTGGGGTATGCCTCACAGTGCAGCAGTGTCCTTTGTACTTCTGCCTCAGGTCAAAGATGAGGCAGTGGCCAGGAAGGGCTGGATCCTTGGTTTTTAAGATTTCACCCAGTTCTCTTTTCCATTATGTAAGAATGTTTGCATCCTACGCTTAGGGTTACATTTAATGAGTAGAAATCTCAATTCCATGCCCATTCATTCAGGAAGATTCCTTGAGAAGGTGCAACTGAAGGTAAGTCATACCATGTGGGCTTCCCTATACAATGATCACCCCCGCACCTGACACAGGTGAAAGATCAGGGCTGTGTTCCACAGGTCCTCAATGGTATGGCCACAGTGGAGTTAAAATGGAAATATTTCCATACTACGTGGTAACCAGCTACTTCCCTCCAATTCCCTATTCTGGCCCTGATCTAGTACAAACTATGACATTATGTAGTGAAAGGCTGGTGCAGAGCACAGAGAAGCCTCCAGGGGGTAGGTGCAGCAGCACTTAGCCCCTTGTGGTACCCTGTCCTTAACCAGCTGTGAAATATATTAAATAACTCCTTTGGCTAAGATGAATGGCAAAGGCTTGCTTGAAGGGTAAAAAAGATACAAAAGAGCGAAATCCAGTCTGAGTGATGTATAAGAAACGGAACAATGAAATCTGTATGAATATTACAGCTTTAAGGATCTCAAGTCTATTTTTAGCATAGGTAAGGGTCCAACCCTGACCCCCTGGACAATTTTTCCCTAAATCACTATCCAGTACAAAGGACATCTCTCCAGGACACTGGGCTCAAAGCATCTGCTTCTGTTTGCTCTCCGCAGGAATGACTACTCACATTAACAGTTTCCAGCACAGATTCACTCCCTGCACTTCGAATGCTCTGTCTGATCTAAATCTAAGATGAACTGAAATCTGAAAACAACAATGAAAGTAATTTTAGAGTCACTTCTTTTAGAATAGCTGAATTATACTGAGTCCAAGCTCTGGTTTAATGAGGGGTTCAGGGGAATAGAAAGAAGAAAAAAAAGAAAAAGATTGCCTCTAACCTCCTGTTTATGTTTGGATGTTTGTGTGTTTGTTTTGTCTTTCTGTACAGATTTCAGCATGCACTTCTGAAGTCCCAAACAAATCTCTGACCAGGCTGCCGTGAATGAAGCTTTACTCCCACAGTATTATGAAAGCAAACACAAGCCTAGGGTCAAGTGCTTCTTTTGTTCCAGAAGTTCTTTCCCACGAGTTCAATCCTGCCATTAGCATTGATTTCCACGGCTTTAATCTGGGACCTTCTATCTCAGCTTGTTAAAGAACTGTTCAGCTATGACTTCCTTATAATCTTAGGAAGAAAAAGATGAAAAAAGAAAGGTATAAAGTGGGGAAAATGAAGTCACCTACTTACCTTTACCCCCGGTTGCCTGAAGCATCTTCAAATGATCTACTGTCATTTGAAGTATTTCGGCTTTTTCTAACTTTGCAGATCCCTGCATAATCAAATAATAAAATCTTATAAGTCCTATGGAAACTATTTTGGAACATTTTACACTGGATTTTCAATTTTCCCTCTCACTAGAAAAGTTTAAGTTTAATTTTTTTCATAGAAAAACCTGAATTCTTTTCAAACTTTACATGAAAACACTAATTACTATGTCACACCCAATCACAGATATTTCCCATTTTAACTATTAAAGACTGAAAGGCATAATAATTTTTTAATCATAAGAATAACTATATTCCCAATATCACTCCACTAAAATCATTATAATTGTGAAAATCGCAAACTTCACATCCAATCAGTACCCTGGTTAATAATACACTTTATTTTATTATCCAATTACATACATCCAGTAGTCCTATATTATGCTGAAGTCTAGACCAGTTGAATAAAATCTAGAGAATAAGGAGATAAGATCTTAGCAAATTATTGTTGAAAGTAATTTTTTCAAGTAGAAAATTCTAACAAGTCTTTAAGGTAATTCATATTAGACCACTGGTAAGCAGAACCAAAACTGCAAAAGGGGATTTTTAATGATTTTTTCCCCCAATAATCACCAGCAGGTGTCACTGTGAATCCCAGGATCATAAACAAGAAAGCATAATTTACTTACCTTGTAAGCATCAGAAATACTTAAGGATATTTGAGTCCTTTAAAATAGTTCTTAATAAAACTGTCTTGAAAATATATTTTTATGTCCCTCCCCCCTTTTAAAAAAAGGCAACCTCTGGGACACCAAGTGAAATAAAAATGTGCTACCTCAAACTCTCAGAGTGCTGTGGGTGGCTTCAATTTCCTGGAAGAGCTAAATAATTAAATCAATATGTTTTTCTGAAAAGGAAACTGAAGTTATTTCAGGTTCCTATGCTTTACTTGTTTTGTGAAAATTATCAGCACCCAGTACATGGTGAGAATGCCAGTTATTTAAACTGCTTGAAACAACACCCTTCTAATCATATTGTGACAGGGCCAGCTCAGTACGGGTTGGTAGCCAAGCCTGGCAAATGGGAAAGTCTGTGTTTATGGTAACTGCCAAACAACTGAAGTTTGCTTTTAAAGTTTGTTTTAAGTCTACATTTAAGGGAAAAAAATCTAACATACCAAGAAAAATAAATCACCAAACTAACTGTGCCTCATAACTGTGCTCATAACAGTACTCAAAGTAAAAACATCACTGATGACTGATATTTTTCATTTTCAGCCTATTGTCATTTGAAAATGTTACCATATCAAAACTATAATTTCCACATTACATTTAGTTTATCAAAGACAGTTTCAAAATACAGAATGGGTGGCTTTTTTCCTCTTAAAAATGTATAATCAATAGCATATTACATCTTGTACTTCTGTTAATGTTCAATTTTTCCATGAAGATGTATAGTAGTTTCAGTGAAAGTGACTAATAACAAAACTGCAGTCTGGATAATTTCCAAGGGCTTTGTAGGGCTTGCTTTATAATGTTTGTGAATCATGAAATAAACAACAAATGTAATAAACAAACAACTGCTGTATTATACTCTAAATTGAAAGTATTTTCAAAAGGGGTATGATGCCACATTCTTTGAAAGATGCTCTTAGAAATCTGTGCCATCAACCATGGCAGCAGGAGAACAACTTTTCCAAAACGACAAAGAAAGATTTAAATATTTGGTTTCCTACTCTTTTAAGTGGGCAATTTTTTTTTTTTTTTGTAAAGGAATATTTGAAAAGGGGGCATATGGCTAGTTTGATTTTTACCAAACTTCAAAAAAGATGTTGTAAATCGAACATCATTCTGTTAATCCAGGAATTAAAAATGAAACCAAGTCGTTTGGTAAGTAAATTTTTTTAGTATTATTATTTAGAAAGTAGAGCTACAGATATTACTTTCTGGGCTTTGGTAATTTTTATAATAAAAGCTTATTTTTTAAAAAACTATTTGAGACAAAAATGAAATTTCACATATATCTCTTTTTTTTGAATACTACATACAATTTGGTTTTAAACAAAACCACTACTGGTCTTCATAGAAAGAACAGAGAAAGCATGAACATTGTTACCCTTAAGGGGAAAATAAGCTCAAGAATGGAAATGTTTTTCAACTTCACGATGGATTATGTTTTTAATAGTTTTGCCACAACAAAGCATTTTATTGAAATCACTGCTCTGTGCCAGATCAGAGCACATATACTATTATTTTAATGAGCTTTAACAAGAACCCACATTCCCAGTTGAGAATCAGATTTTTTGAGATTTTTGGTGGAGTGGTAAGGGGTGAGGGTAGCTTACTTGTTTTTCAAAAGCAGTTGGCACCAGTCGTCTCAGCTCAGATAAACTATTATTTATCCGATCTCGGCGCCTTTTCTCTATTATCTATCCCAAAGAAAGAAAAACAACAACAAAAGTTTATGAACACACAAAAAATAAAATTATTCATAATGGAAAAACACAACTGTTACACACTAGGCTGGATTACATGAAATAAAAAGAAAGAAAAACCACATACCCCTCTTCGTTTCTTTCTTGCCATAATCTGAGATGTTGTTGTTGGAGAATTCGATCTAATCACAGAGCTAGTGCTTTGCCTATGAAATAGGAAGAGTATGTCAGGTGCTGTATTACCATAACAATTGTTTCTTCTGGGTACTTGATGGCATCCATTAAAGATTCAGAGTAATTGCACAGTTCAGGTTTGTGTTTATTCTTTATTCTTTACTCTTAACATACTATGCTTTCAGCCCTTATATCTCTTTGCAAGTAGGAATCATGCCTTTTTAAAAATTTTAATGAGTAATCCCAGATGCCAAATCCATTGGCAAAAACATCCCTAAACTTTCATTACGTCTCCCAGTGAAATAGTTACGGGCAGTCAGGGTGAGAAGTTAGACATTAGTTTCTTAAAAGTCAACTAATCTCTAATAGCATCCTCCTCCTCAATCCGGTCAGACACACTGAACAAAGCAAAGCTATTTTAAAATAAAGGCCATGTTTAGCACCACTACCAAACATATACAGTCATCACATGTGAAACTTGTACCTAGATGCAATCTTCAAAATAAACAGCAGTTATCTTAGTATTTCAAAACTTCAATTAGTCATATCTCACAACAGGAAAAAAAAAAGACAAATTTAATGTTTTGTATGCTAATCTTCCAAAAGAATGCCCCCAATTAATTGCCACAGGCACAAAAATTAAAATTAGATCAATACTACGCAGATAAATGTTTCACTTTGAAAATGAAACTTGTAGGTGAGTATCCTTGTGCCTTCAATCTAAACTGAAACCTCTAGGTTTCCTAACGAAAAGGTATTTTATATTGAAAGTTTAATCAAATTGTTACTTTGCCACTTACAATTTTTATCATCCTTTCTAGTTTTATTTGTTACTCTTCATAATTCATGGATTCTGTGCTTCTTTATATTCTCAAATTCTCCAGGTTCCTGTTATTCTCTTTCATTTAGAAATGTTGCACACACCAGGATCTTATTACCTCACCTTCTCACTTCTGGATCTTATTTCTGAATTAACTGTCTCCCTCATTCCCACACCTTTTCAACTGGTTTCGACTTTCACGTATTTTCTGTTTTTCTGATCTCATTTTTTAAGATGATACAACAACATTTTAAAATTAGAAGATACTTTGCAAACAATGTTTCATATAAATATCTTTGCTCTTGCTGATTTCAGGCTTTGGTTTGTATATATTAGAACAACAGCATTGAAAGAAAAAACAGTATTGCAAGTTTTCCAAAAGTAGGAAGAATTCTGCTTTGAGTGACAGCTGCAGATAAATAATTAAGGTGCTTCTGAGGATGCCAATTAGAAGCAATTATCATTTGACCCGCCTTGGCACTAAAATGCCTCGGTAATCTCCCTCTGTCACTGGAAAGTGGAGGTCTGGCTTCTGTGATCACGACCTCGATCTTTTCCAGACTTAAGAACAAGCAGTCACAGAGATGATGCCAGAACCGATCCTTACATCTGTCACTCACTCTCTTGTCAGCCAAGTCACACACGTCAACCTGGAAAGCTCAACCTACTTAGCCTTGACATCCGCAAACTGCTTTAATTTCTACAGAAAGGAAGTTATCTTTTTAGTTTCTTTAAAAATAAAAAAAAATCAATTTGTTTCTCTTTTCGCCTGGCCCATTTTGAAAGTGCTCCCCAACACAGTTTCAGGGCCGGGGGCGTCGCCCATCGCCGGGACGTGCCTGTCCGTGTACCCCACGCTGGCAACCCGGCACCCTCCCTCGCCAACTCCTGTATTCTTTTCTGTCGCGTCCTCGGTCCTCTGCGCCCCACCCCTACAGTGAAAACCGACATCCCTCGCCCCACCCAATGCACGCTCTGTGAGCGCCCACCACTCAGTTTCTCGGGCAAAACTTTCCCCGCTCCGTTAGGACGCGGCGGAGAGGAGCCTCGGGATTTCCAAGGAGCTGCTCGTGCACAAAGCTCCCCGACGCCTCGGGCTCCGGCCAGCTCCCGCCAAGCCTGAGCTCACCCCGAGTAATTGTTCTCGCTCCCCACGTCTATGGTCTCGTCCATGTCGCTCTCGGAGGTGGTTTCCTCGCAGGGGCGCTTCATCGCGGCGAAGACGGCACGGGGCGCAGCCCGGCCGGAGCCACGGACGCCGAGCCGGGCGCAGCGCTCTCCCTGCCTGCCTCTTCCCTCCCTCCCTCCCTCCCTGGGCCCGGGCAGGAACCGCTCCCGCCGCGGCGCGGTCGGCTCCTCGCGGATCTTTCCCACGCCGCAGCCCAGCTCCGCCGCAAGAGCAGGCGCCGGCCACGCCCCCCCGCGCGGGCGGGGCTACCTCGCCCGCCTCCCGCGCGCAGATCCTCACCGCCCCGGCGGGCACCGCCTCCTCGGGATCGGAGTGGCCACGATTGGCTGGGGCGAAGGGGCGGGTCCGTTCTCGCCCTAACCTGCCGCGAGGCTCCGGCGGAGGCGTGGGAACGCGGCCTTACACCTGGGGCCGTGGAGCTGCGCGCGGGCAGGGAGAGACCGCGGTGAGCGGGAGCGCCAGGCTGCTATCTCTAACTGGGGAAGCGTGCAGACGTGGGCGAGGGCGGGCAGGTGCGGGGCGGGCTCTTGGACCTCGGGGTTTGGCCCTCCTCCTCGCCCCGCCGTCTGCCGGTCAAGTTTCAATCCTCTGTTTAAAGAATAACCCCAAGCGCGTGGCTGAGTGTGAGCGAGTGTGTGTGACGTCGAGAGGCGCCGTGGCTAAACACAGCCTCCCCACTCGGCTGTCCCTTGTCTGGACCCAAACTGCTGAGTGGCTGACCCTGGCGGTCACATTTGCCCTCTGGGGGTTTTGAAAATCTTGAATCAAAGTTACTTTTCTCCGAGCAACTCTCGGGGCTACTTCCGCAGCCTCTGGGCTGTGAACAGATAAGGACGTGAGTTTCTCCGACCAGGTACCTAACCGCTGGCGGTCGGAGGGTCTAAGAGGTCGGCCCCCCACAGGGTATTCGATTTGCTCTAAATCAGTTGTTTTCATTTGACCAATGGGGCTTGGATAGTTGATCCTGCCGAGTAGACCGTGGGCTGGAGTTATGTCTACTCTGGTGGCAGGAAGGGCTAGAGCAATAATGCGGGTATTTCAAGACACAATTTTAGTACTTTTGCAAGTTCGAGTTTTTGGTGGGTGCAGTCGCTGCCGTAGATTTAATTAGAATCCCGAACGTGAAAAAAAAATCGCTCTTGGAAATTGAATTTTTTTCAATATCCTAAACTGAATTTTTTCAGTTTCCTAAAGTTCGAATGCGTGTCCAGTTTTTAGGGCATTGGACAACGTGGGTTGTAAAAATTCTAGATGTACTTTCAAAACATGTTTTCAAGCTTCTCTCTCTCCATGCTCTGCGGTGTTTTTGAACAGGCTACGCAGATGTACCTCCGTGATGGTCAGTTTGCCCGCCCGTGAGCCGCAGTACCGGGAGGCGGGCGGCGGGTTGGTCGGGGGACAGCCGGACACTCCACTCAGTGCGCCGGGACACCTCCGAGTTTATAGGAGAAAAGCTTCTAAGAAAGAGGTGTCTACCAGTCACCACCACCCTTCGCCACGAACCGATTCATATATTTCCGGGGATCTGCTCAGAGTGTTTCTTTGACACTCCTTTCTCTCCTCACACAAGACCCGCGCGAGGCGGAGAGGAGAAAAGGAAAGGATGCGACGTGAAAGACCCGGCCCGGGCTGGGGCTGGGCAGGGGGAGAGCGGGAAGGACTTGCAGCCAACGTGTTAAGCCCTCATTAAAACACAAAACTCCTTAACCTACACTCCCTCGTCTCTTTTGTACGGTCCCCACCGCGTTGCCTTGCAATAACCGTGTGAACAGAAACCCGAAACGTTCCATTCTGACTTGTGAAATTTAACTCCGGGCAAACACAGTCGGCGGGGGTCGGGCGGGGCCTGGCGGGGCTGGACCCGGTCAGCTTAGGACAGCCGGGCCGCCGGGGGCTGTGACCCCCCAGCTTGGCTGTGGGCCTCAGGACGGGTTCCCGTGCGTCTGCTCGGCTGCAGCTCCAGCGTCCTGAGCCTGCTGCATGGATCTGAGCCGGCCCGCATCCCACTGGCTCCCGGTCCGCTAAGCCCAGCGAGTGATGAGCCGCAGGCTTGCGGATCAGCCCGGCATCTCGTCGCAGGATGCGCCACTGGCCAGTCGGCGCAGACTGCAGAGGAACGCTCCAATACGGGCCTGGCGCGAACTCGACCTTCACTACTTTCAGCGAGGGCTGCATGTTTTTCTAAAAGTGAATGCCTACAGGTGCAATTAACGTTTGCCACGCGAGCAAATTAGTCGGCGATTTCAAACGCTGGGGGGCAAAACCTGAGATCATCGTTGAAAAAAAAAAAGAGTTCTTTCCCATTATACTGGTGTATTCGATTACAATAATTGTGAAAAATTGCAAAGAGGGAAATGGTTTGCTTGCAATAAAGTAGCAACTGGATATAGTTTTCCCATATTTTTCTTTGAAGACTTAACCGCGGTACCATGTTATAAAAAAAGTAGCAGGGACGTTCGAAAACCACACATTGACTTAATGTCGCTTAAAAATATTTTTAAGCAAAGAAGGTCATATTCTACAAGTGTTTAGAACATGGTAAGCGGTATATAAGTCTGTTAAATGAACAAGAACGCATAGGGCAAAAGACCTCGAAGATTTGAACACCATGATAAGATTTATATGGTCACTTATCTGCAAAATATTTAATTGCAATTAGGCAGCACGAAATTTATAAATTAGTCTTTTATTTCCTTTCAAGTATTCCATTTGGCTATCCCCTGGTTAGGCACCGTGTCTGATCGGTCTTCCACTAAAAGTACCTCTCGGGTTGGAGTGAAAAACGGGAGGAAACTCTTTAAAAGGCGTCAGCGTACTTAAAAACGGCGGTGGATTGTCGCGGGGTTGGGAAGGGAGATGTAGGGGTGGTGCAGGCGGAGAGAAAGAATAGACAAGATGAGAGAAAGAATAGACAAGATGAGAGAACCGTGGGATTTCAAACCTCGTCGACCCTCAGCGACATCCTTTTCAGCCAAAGTTGGTTGCAGGCTTCCTAGGAGGCCCGGCAGAAGAAAACGCCCGCGCGCAGAGCAAACCGCAGTTCTTTCCTTTTTCAAAGATTTGTACAATGAGGTAATTAGACCGACGATACGAAGGACTTTCCTAGAAACGAAATGTCATTAGGAAAGAACTCTGGACCAGGGATCTAAAGGGATTGGAGGAGGGGAGAATCAGCACCTTCCTGAAATTGGTCTTCCCGCCCTCTTTTTGTGCGTGGTGTGTGATTTAATTCACTTAAAGGCATGAGAATGAGATGAGGAATGCCGCCGAAATCTGGAAACATCAGACTCAGTGGTCCTGACCTTGCTCCCCAACCATCCCTCATCCTTTTAATATAAAGTTACAGTTTTTGCACATGTATTTATAATATGGTGATCTTGACCTAGTCTTATCTTGTCCTACAAAATTTGAGTTTTGTTGCACAAATTAATGAAGTGATTATTTCGCTGCAATTCTGAAATTCCCCTTGCAGCATTTTGGGAACGAATCTGCATCTTTTAAAATTCTTCTTGGTCTGCTTTTTTCTTTATTAGAGCACTCTGATTAGTCAAGATCAGTTGTCACACTTTATTTGTGGTTTCTCTGAATCCTTTGAGGTGCTGCTCATAATTACTTAAAAATTGTTGGCCACTCTAGTGTTGGGCTCTCACAGAAAGTCACTAAGGCACGACGACACTTTAAAAAATGTTTTTACTTACTTTCTCAGTGAAATACAAGCAGCTCTGTTATTTAAAGAACTTTATGTTAGCCTGAGAAGCCTAAGAGCACATAGTTCAAATTGAGTCCAATATTTTGCCCTATCTGAAATATTATAATTGTTTACAGTTTCTCTTGCAAAGGGCAGATAAGCAGGTTGCCCTGAAAAGTTCTAGTCTATTTGTAAGTCCTGGGGCAGGTGACATGCACTTGCATCCCTAACTACTTGGCTATTTTAAACCGCAACCCTTTAAAGTGCCCATGAGAATACTGCACCCTGAGAGTGGATGCCAGGGGCAAAATCCTTGTAAATTTCAATACCTTTCTCAGCATCAGCTTGGCAGCAAGCAGGCCAACCCAGGGTCACTGTGGGACACATATTTGCAAGCCAGTAAAGCAAAACAAAGCTGAAAGCAAGGGCAAATTTAGGCCCACCAACCTTGAAGTCATCTATAAAAGGGAACTGCTTTACCAGTTAATTATTCTTGCCTGGTCAGCCACACAAAGTGCATGGTATTTCTTGGCTTGCTCCAATAGGTGCTACTTATTTGCTACATCAGAAACTCCAAGTGAGGAAATCTAAGACCCAAAGCCCCCTTTCTTGGAAGTTCAAATGTTTAAATTGATCTCTGTTAAGGGACAATTTATTTAAAAGCTTTTATTTCGTGAGTGGAGTTATTAGTGTTTAGCACATGCCCAAGGATGAAGGCTGGTTTTATTGCAGGAACCTTGAGAAGAGGATTGTATAATTAAGTAACCAGTTTTCCATACCACTGTAAGCAACAGTCAAAAGATAACTACACTCACTACATTAACTTCTGCTTTGTGAGGGTTAAATCGATGTTGGCAGGCTTTTAAGGAAATTCTTTTTAATTTTCATTTTCCTGAAGTTGGTTTGATTGACAGATTCCCCCCCCTCTCTTAAGGAGGCAGTTAGATATATTTATTTCTCTCATGGAAATCATCTTTTAAAACTAACTACATCCCCGTCTTCTAGAATAGAATGACATATAGTGGATGCACAATAAATGGTTTGGAATGAATTTCTTGTTGAAATCAATGAACTATCTGTCTTTTCCTATATATATATAGAAGTTAGATATTTTGGAATAATAAAGTAGAAATAAACAACCATGAACTAAAAATCCAAGAAAAAAATGAAAAGAATATGCTTAAATATGAGCAGGAAAGCATTTTTTTGTGAATGGACACTTTGTTCAGCCCTGAGTTTCCTGGCAGCCAAGTGAGAAAGAGAAACATAGTGAGTTTTCTAATTCTTGTGATCAGAAAAGACAAAGCACATTTCTTTTCAAAAGAGAGAAACTTTATTCACTGAGTTCTGAAAGAACTACTGCTTTTGTTCACAGACTTAATTTTTAAATTTTATTTAAAGCAATTATTTTCTTTGTCTAAAATCTTCCCCCAGTATCTATATTAAATATAGCATGAACAAAAACTTTCATATTATGCAGAAATGAAGATAATAGTTTGTCTCCTGACAGTTGAATATGCCATCTACTATGCTTTCAAGATTAATTAACTGACATCAATAGGACAGTGTCTCACAGAGCTACAAAAACGTGGATTCTCCCTAGAAATGTTTTTATTTGAGTTTCAGAAAGAAAAATTTAATCAAAGTTTCATGGATCTAGTTGGTTGGCATTACTTGATGAAAGTGAAAGAGATAGGCTCTACAGTTTCTGAACTATCAAGTAAGTGCTCTGGGAAAAAATTAAGACTAAAGGTATTTCCCACTAGAATGAACACCTCTATTTTCTTAACACTTTTATTAGAACTTTTTACTAGATGAGTTCACATTTATGCCTTTATCTGCTTATTTTTAAATTGATAGATGACTTTCTACAGACCACTCATAGATTGGAAGTCAGTTTCCAATTTTAGATTTTCTCTGGAAAAAAAATGCAGGGCTATTATTGGAGTTTCATACTTTGCAAACCTATTGAAGTACATACTTTACAAGAAACAGAGAAACAGCAAGTTTCCTTTTCCTAGACATGACTTTTGTTTCTGGCAGATGAGTTTAACATTCTTGATAGCTATTGGTTGAAAGACACAGCATAGAAGTTTTTTTTTTTTTTCTGGCTTTATCCTTCATAATAATTTAATAATATAATAATGTATTGGGAACAGGGGACTAAACTCTTTTAGATATAAATTTCATCTTAAGTAATAGCTCATCCCATTGCTAGGAAATGAATAAAGAAAATAATTCTCTGAGGAATACAATATTCATTAGGACAATGCAATCTCTTTGCAAACAAAATGTCATGATGCTTAGCAGACAGCAACCAAGCTCAGCTGCAGCAGGGAGCAGTGCTGTGTATTGTGCCTTGATTGTGTAAGAAAGGTGCAATGTACATTTCCATGACACTTTTAATTTGAGAATCCTGGGGCATGATTGAATCATGAATCAAAACTCACAGAACTGCAAGATCTACTTGTCAAGGCTAGCTATCAGGATTTTGCTAGAATAACAATCTCAACAGGAACATTAATAAAGTCTGAAAATAGAAGACAAAGATAAACAGAAAATAAAAATCCTATATAAATGATATATATGGATATATGTGTGCATATCTATCTACAAATAGAAGTATCTATACATGGATAGATATAAAAACCACAAAATAAAGGTTTTTGAATTGTCATGACTTGATTGTTAGCATATAAAAGTCTATAGTAATATCTGGCACAGGCCAGTAGCTTAAGTCAGAGAGGAAAATGCTGCATTTTGTAATTAAACCACCATTTGTAAAATGGAATTTACAAAATTTATGTTTTGTGTGTATTTTCTCTATTTTTGAAAACTGGAGTCATTGTACGAGGTATGATCAAAAGATACAGTGAATGTTTAAAAAATGTATTATAGTAAGATACATTGCTATTAATCCCCCTCAAAATACTCCCCCTCACTTTGAACACACTTATCCTACCGTTCTTACCACTTTCTGGAGCAGTTCTGGAAGTCCTCTTTCATGAGTGTCTTTAGTTGCACTGTTGTGGCTGCCTTGACGTCCTGAATCAATTCAAAACGTTTATCTTTCATGGTCATTTGACTTTGGGAAAGAGCCAGAAGTCATACAGTGCCAGATCTGGTGAATAAGGTGGGGTAATGTTTTTATTTGACAGAAATTACCATACCAGAAGCGATGTGTGACATGGAGAGTTGTCATGATGGAGGATGAAGTAAAGACACTCACGAAAGAGGACTTCCAGAGCTGCTTCAGAAAGTGGCAAGAACAATGGAATAAGTGTGTTCTAAGTGAGGGAGAGTATTTTGAGAGGGATTAATGGCAATGTGTCTTTTACTGTGATATATACATTTTTTAATTTAAACATTCACCATATTTTTCGATCATACCTCGTATTTCGGATTATGTTATTTTAGATACTGAAATAACTTATCTTTTGGATATTCTGTGTCTACATTTTAAATCATTTCTTTATGCAAGTTTTAAACTGTCGACCCTTAGAAAAACAGACTTTAGTATTTTGAACCTCTTGGTATAATATAATGGGAATAAGATTGTTACCTTAAAGGGTTGGAAGAGTGATTCTCTCAGGTGTTCAGGTGGAACACCTGAAAAATCATGTTCTTTTTATATGAACCCATGAAATAACTAAATACTTATCGATATCTATTGGTTGATATCTATATACTTGTGCACATAGATTCTAGCTGAGATAAAAGAAGTTTGAGCAAAATTTAAAACTGAAAGATTCTAACCATAGATTTATTTGTTTTGGGTGTGAATTGGAGAAGAATGGCCATACTTTAATTTTAACAACGAAACACTTTGTTCTCATTCAAAAATGTAATTTGAGAACTGATATATAAGGAACATCACAGTGGGAAACAACAACCAAAAGGAACTCTTGATTGGGGGGATGGGGGTGTGATCTAAAAATGAAATCAAAGAGATTCTAGACAGAGGTCACTGACAGAACTGCTAGTGTGTGTACTTGAAAGTAATAAGACTGCCATTAATCATGGCCTGATTTTTCAAACTGGGCCTCTCCTAATTTGTCTGTTCTCATTTCCAGGCCCCAAAGTATTCAACACCTATTTTGAGCAATGCTCCCTGTTAAGCAGTGTGGGTGATACCTGGTGAATACACCTCATTCCTGCTCTCAGGAAATAGCAGGGGAAATAATATAGGAGTCTAAACATAAACAACTGTTACACAAGGCAGGATGTATTCAAGGTCAAAATAAAAGGAAAACTGCATATTATGGGTACAAAGAGAAAGAAGATTCATTTTTAAAGGGGGATTTTTATCAATGACAGCCCCCCAATTTTGTCTAGGATTAGAGGCAACATTCCATTTGGAAGGATGAGGGTGCCCCAAAGATTATGGTTTTCTCTTTTTATTTCTATGACAAGCATACCATTTTTATTTAGATATTTATGGTTTTGTCTTTGTATTGCTGTTAAATATTATGAGAAGGGTATCTAATCCCTTATCATCCTTTGGTGCAATCACAGTATTAAGGGAGAAAGTGGCATTTGAGCAAAGCCTTGAGGAATATACAGAGTGGCTAAGGTCTTAAATCTGTTCTCTTGGAGAGGGATCAGCATTTGTAAAGACACACGGAGGCTAAAGAGTGCAGCTGATTCTTAGGGAAAGATGGATGACCCTTAGCTGGAGTGAAGGATATGGAGGGAAGATGGGTGGAAGGGAGAGCGCTGTCTTGGGACAATGAATTAGGCTATAGCAAAATCATGATGGAGTTTGCATGCCAAGCTGGGTATGTTCTTGAAGTCACTTGAGAGTCACTGGAGGTTTTTAAGAGAAGTGACATGTTCAGAGATATAAATGATTAGATTGACCCAGTCAAGTTTCTTCCTTGTATTGTCATCACTAATTTGAATTGAAAACGTTATAGTAGAAGAAAAATTCCAAGATAATTTTTTCTTTATAAATAGAATTGTTGATACTCTGTTTTTCAGTGCAAGTCATTTAGCCACTAGGAGAGCATTGTCAGGTAGGACTCTTGACTCAGCCCTTGGGAAACTCATAGCTTTTAATTGGGTTCCTTGGGTTTATTTAGAGTGATCCGAATTAGATCAAAGTACACGTTCACTGTCTGTTTTGTGGCATATCACAGAATTATGTCAGGACTTGCACATTAATATTTACATATTTGTTTTAGAATCTGCCATGTCATAATTAAAATCAGTACACTGTTGCACTCTCAAGGATTAAGAGAACTTTCTAAAGTGAGATTTTCAGCTTCACTGACTTCAAAGTAACACATAATACACGAACACTGATTAAATACTTTGAGTGAAAGATTGAGCCATGATTCTTTCCTGCTACTTTCTTGCTAAAAGAGAGAGAGATAGGTTACACTTACTTTTCTACATGGTTCCATAAATAAACATTCAAGGAGGTTTCAATTCAGGTATCATTTAACTATTTTTAGACTGGTAAAGTTACATCTTGCCCTGAAAGGCCTTGTTGAAATGAAAGTAACTTGCATTTAAATATTGAATATGCAATCAGTAAAAGAACAGTAAAGGTTAATAAAGAAATACAAGACAGCTTTAAACTAGTGATTTTATTTTAGTCACTGCATGGCCGGTAAGAATAAAACAAGCCATCTATTAGTGAACAAAGTTTAACAAGGTTAGGGTTCTTGTTGAATCAGAGCAGAAAATTGCAGTGCTGATACTTCCCATTAGATATTACTTTATGTCCAGCTTCAGTCCATTGATGAACCAAATGAGTTTTCCAGGGCATTTATAAGCAGTGTAACATGTAATTTTTGCCCTTGGGGAATGTACTGTCCAAAAAGTACTTTAATAATTGGAATAGCTGTTATTTATCAAGTTCTTGCTGTGTGTCAGACGCTTAGCTAACAAAGCGCTATGTGGATTAGTTAATTTAATCCTCACCGGAACTCCTTGAGGTAGGAGAAGTCTTTATTTTACTGATGAAGAATCAAACCCAGTGAGGTTAAACCACTGCCAAGGGTTTTATGGGTATTAAGGAGGAGATTCAGGTTTGACACAGGAAATCTAATTTTGGGGCCACAGCTCTTACCTACTCTGGATATTGCCTCCAATAAGAATAAATGTGAGAGAGACACAGATGGTGTAAACAGGTAGAAGGGATGTACAGTTTAAGAAAAATTTGTTTCCCAGAGACCGTGTTAAAAGTGTGTTGTTTAGAATCCCAAAACAGTTTTGCGCCAAACTGTGCAATAGGTGGTGTTTAGTTTCTTTGGTCTACTCACAAAAAGCCTGATTACTCCACAATAGGCCCCAGGAAAGTTTGTGTTTAAGAACATAAATTTTGGCATCAGACACGGCTAGATTGGGGGACATTCCAGCTCTGTCACTCTGTCCTTGAGCATGCTCCTTTTTCTAAACCCAGGACATCATCCATAGGATTACTGATACTTAAAAAAGGGGTAAGGATCAAATAGAATAATGGGTGTCAAGTACTAAGTAAGATGCTTGACACATGTAAAGAGACAGATATTATAGCTGATTAATCATGGGTCCTGAGAACAAGGGACGAACTTCTCTGTTACTTTTTTGTTTATTGAAATTAAAACCATTTCTTACTGCTTTTATATTACAGTAGCAATACATGTTCACTCCAGAAAAATTGTTAAATTGTGTTAGCAGTAACATTTAAATTGTCGTTTAACCCAACAATCAGAGACAATCACCATTCGTATTTTGATGATTATCCTTCCATTTAAATTTTTTTTCCTTTTTATAGAACATGGGATCATTTTGCCTAATACTATTTATTAATCCGCTTTTAACCTAAATATATATAATGAACAATCACCACATTTCATTAAATAGTCTATAACATCTTTTTTCTGATAGAATAGTATTCTTTGGTATGGAAGTATCATAAATTTACTTAACTATTCCTTATGAACAGACATTTAAGTATTTACAATTTTTTTCTAATAGGAACATTGCTGAAATCTGAAATCAACAACCTTATAGGTAGAACATGCGTGCATGTTTTAAATTAGGTTGGTGCAAAAGTAATTGCGGTTTTTGCAATCGTTTTGAACCTAAAAACCGCAATTACTTTTGCACCAACCTAATAGTTTTATTCTAAGTTGTTAGAAATAGAATCAGGTGAGCACATGGTATTCACATTTTAAACACTTTTGATATTTCCTGCCAAATAACCTTTCATAACTGTTGGACCAATTTATATCCGTGCCAGCATTGTGTGAGAATACTAATTTCCCTGAATCATCACCAACACTAGATAGATCTATAGTTGCCCACCTGATAGGTGAAATATATCTATCATTTTAATTTTAGGTTTTTTTATTATTAATATTGCTAGATTTTTTTCTCATAGTCTTATTGGCTATTTGAAATTTTTTGTAACTTTTGATACACTTTATTTTTCTGTTGAGTTGTCTTTTTATTACTAAGTTAAAAGTACTAATTATAAATCAAGAGTCTTAATGTTTGTTTCATATATTGCAAATATACATATATATTTATTTCTGTTTGTCATTTTATTTTAATTCTTATTTCTGTACCTTTTGGTGTGTACGTATAGAAGTTTTTACTTTTTCAAGTTTATCAGTATTTAATGATTTTTCCCAGCTTAATTTTTCAGATTCAATCTAGAATTTATTTTAGTGTATTTTGTTATGTAGGAATTAATTTTATTTCATTCAACAACCATTAACTGCATGCCTACAATATACTAGGTATCATGCTTTTGCTTGGGGAATAAAGGGTGCACAACACAGGCAGAATTCCTGCCCCCAGGAGGCAGATCCTCCTTCAAATTGGTCATTAGTTGTCTCAGAATCAATTGTTGATGCTCATACATTACTTTTTCACTGACTGAAATTCCTCCTTCCTTACATGCCAAACCATGTGTATAATAAGGCCTGCTTAGACTTCCCATTGGATACCATTTATTTGTTTCTCTGTTTCTGTGCCAGTATTTCACTGTTGTAATTATTTATTATAATTTTAAATCAATGCATTTTAATAAATAGTAAGGCAAAGGTTAATATTATTTCTCTTGCTTTTTAAAGATGTTTTCTTGACTTGTCCATTTTATTTATTTTTTACTATATTTTAAAATTGTGGAATAATATGTATGACAAAATAAAATGTTGCCATTCTAACAATTTTAAGTGTACACTTCAGTAGTATTAATTATATACACAATATTGTGCGACTGTTACCACTTTATCTTTCTAAAATTTCTCATCACCTCAAACAGAAACTCTACTCATTTAAAGAATAGCTTCCCATAACCCCCTCCCTCCAGCCCCTGGTAAACTCTTATCTACTTTCTCTCTCAATGAATTTGCCTACTCCAGATGTTTCATATAAGTGGAATCATACAACATTTGTCCTTTTATGTCTGGTTTATTTCACTTAGCACAATGTTTTCAAGGTTCATCCATGTTCTAGCATGTATCAGAACTTCCTTTTTGTGGCTGAAAATATTCCATTGTATGTAATATCACATTTTGTATATCCATTCATCTGTTGGTGGCATCTCTGTATGTTTATACTTCAGGAAGAACTTTAGAATCATTTTGTCGAGTACCTCCCCTAGGTCTCTAATGTCTTCTTAACATCCTCTCTGGTCCTTTTCTATCTACCTTTCATCCTGTTAATCCTATCTCCCCAGGTTACTACTAGTACTGAGTGCTTCATACTGGCCCTCATCCTTAAACCTTTCCTTCCCTCAAACTGCCCCATGCTTCAAAATTAGCTACTTCCATCTTCATGCTGCTAATAAAAAGGACAGATCCTCAGTGTAATTGATCTCATAGAACTATCGGGAAAACAATCTGAATTGTCATTAAATTGTGAATATTATTAGTTGTGTGTTAGCCCTGTTAGCAAAATGTGTATTTTTAGGAAAACGGTGTTCGTGAACTTAATTGATTTGCATTTTTTTCAAATTCCAATAGTATAGCAATGTATCTTTTAAAATTTTAGTGTATAAGAGGGTAACATATTTTTGAGTCGAGGGCCAGCTTGTTGAGTCGGCCTACCCTTATAAGCTATCTTAAGGGATTCCTGATTTGATAGGTATTTTCTCTGTTTTCACTGATGAACCTATTACTTTTCTTTCCTTTTTGGATTCCTACTATAGTAATAACATTACTGACTCCAGGGATGGTGGAAGTATTGGAGGTGGTTTGTGTGTCTGATTGGTAGTGAGTAGTTGTAAATCAGGTACTATTTTAAAATATTGACTTCCTATAAAAAATCAAATGCTAAACAGTGTATTCTAGTCCATAGTTCAGGGATGGAAAAGAGAAGTGAAGGCTGACATGATATAAGACAGCTTCATGGATATTCCAAGAATAACTTATTTGAAAAAGTTATGTTTCTTCTGTTCTTTGCAAAGGTAAAAAGACAAGCTCCTAGAAAAAAGAAACTGTTTGATTAGTGGTGTTTATTCTTCTACTGTTACATGTGTAGTGGAAAGAGCAGTGGCTTTGGAATCATGCATACCTGGTATAAGTTCTTGGCTCTGTCACTTAATAGCCAGTGTTACCTTAGCCATATTACTTGTTTAAGCATTAGTTTAACAACAACCTCACTGAGTTGTTTTTATTTATTTATATTTTTTAAAAGAGTTTTATTAAAAATATAGCTAATATACAATATTACATTAGTTTCAGGGGTACATCATAGTTGTTCAACATTTATATACCTAAAGAAGTGATAACCATAAGTCCAGCAACCATCTGGCACTGTACCATGTTATCGAAATATTATTGACTATATTACCCATGCTCTACATTACATCTCCATGACTTATTTGTTTTATTCCTGGAAATTTGGACCTCTTATTCCCCTTTCCCCTTCCCCCCCCTTTTTAAATTTATTAATTACAGTTGACAATATTATTTTATATTAATTTCAGGTGTATAGCATAGTGGTTAGACATTTATATAATCTAAAAAGTAATCCCTACCTACTAAGAGCTACAAAGTGATCCACAGCTGTTCGTTTCCTGTGCTAAATCTGGAGATGTGTGGGAGAGGCCATGCTGCAAACTGAGGACGGCTGCCATGCAGTACCAGGTCTAGGGTAACTCAGCAAAAGCCAGGACACCCAGAGGTCTGCTGCCACCTGCTATTGATAAAGCCTCAAGTGGTACACGAGTTGGGTAAGCAGGGTCTCAGGGAGTCAGTAGAGTGGGAAGAGTTGTGGTCGCCAGGTTAATATAGACCCTGATTTGGTGCCAATGCTGAGCCTGGAGCTACTCAGTAAAAGTCTGGGAGCACACGGAGGCCAGTCTCTGGCTACAGGGGGCCAGCTGGACCCTGATAGTTTTCCAAGAAAGAGAGCAATGCGGGTAGGGCCGGCTGTTCATGGAAAAACTGCCTCCTGCTTTGATGGAACTGGGTCCCAGCTGAGTCAGCAGGGCGGAGCTTTGGAGCTCACCAGCCAATCAGATTCAGATTTGGCCTGTGGAGGTGGGTTCAACATAGTAAAGATGGCCCCAGCTGCATGAGAGGAGGACCCCTCATAGGGAAGATGCCAGACTGTTCTGCAGTCCTCCCTTTGAAGCAACACACTTCAGTCTGCCTCTGTATATCTCTGAGGTCTCCCCGACTCACCGTCCCTCCGCTGGAACCTAAGGTGAGTGCCTGTACGCGAGTGAGTCAGTGCGTGGGCCATTTAAGAGGATGTCTGGGTTTCTTGTGGCCTTCTGTCCCACCCAGGTGGTCAGAATCCCCACTGTGTTTCACAGCCAGATGTTGTAGGGGCTCTTCTTCCCAACACCAGTACTCTGGGCTGGTGTGGGGTCTGGGGTCCCTTACTCCTCCAGGGGGAACCTCCACGAGATATTTCTCCTGATTCTCAACCCCCACATGGAGATTTGGGGCCCATTCTGGGTCTCTGCCCCTCTTACCAGTTTCGACGTGGCTTCTTTATATTTTTAGTTATAGGACTTTTGTTTGGCTAGATTTCAGATGGTTCTCCATGTTGATTGTTATATGATTTAGTTGTAGTTTTAATGTGTTCACGGAAGGAAGCAGTTGTGGTATTTATCTACTCTGCCATCTTGGATCTCTCCCTCATTGAGTTGTTTTTAAAGAGCAAATAAGATAAATAACGTGAAGCCTCCTAGGAATATATAGTCCATTGTATATACTCAATGAAGGTCAATTGCCTTTGCCTTCCTTCCCTCAATAAAGACTAATTAGTCTGTATGGGAGAAATAATTGCACTGAATGTCCAACCTTCTCAGTTAATGGCCGAATAAAGAGAATATCTTAATTTTTTTAAATGCCTCAGTTTTCCTATGTGTAGCTATCATTTTTCATGCTTCGCTAAATTATGGTTCTTGCAAAGTGCCTTGAACTTTTTCAGTACAAAGCACACTGTAAGCGGGATGGAATTAACATTATCCTTGGTCTATAAAGTATTATACCTGCATTCTTAATGATTGACAGTATACATGTTTATACAGTTGATGTTGCCAAGGATATATTCTTGCCTGAGTTCTGCAGCAGTGTTTTGCCACCTGTAACTGTGCTGAATAAAAGTGGTCCCATCTATCATTTCTGTAGCTTTTCCTCATAGGAACAGTCTTGATAAGTATAAGAAATCCAGGACATCATAGTATCAACAATTCTTTCCTCTTCAAAGACATCTTTCAGACAAGGCTCTAACAGTCCTTTACAAACATTAATTATATAAATCTTACATACTATTGCTTTGTGGGAGGTGAAGTGTTTGGTAAAAATTATCATCTAAACAGAGGTTGGCTGTGTGGAGGCAGGATGGAAACGTGAAAAGTGGGAAGTGGGTGCTTGGCATGCATTTGTTGCCTATATGATGTCAGCTGTTGTGCTTGGCTGGTCCTGTGTACACTTCTGCTAGGTTTTGACTAATGTATAAAATACATGCTAGTCTTTGTCGGAGAGACATTTGTGAGTGATATGAGCTTCTTGAATACTAAAGATATTAATCCTTAAGGTTGATTTTGCAAACTGCTTACCCCGTGGCACCCTGAGGCCTGAGGTTTAGTTGTTCAGTGTCATATGATATATAAACAACCTCAAGTTGATCTCAGCTTGAGTCAGGGTGGCTCAATGTGACTCGTAGGAAATTCAATGGTAAATAAGAAATTTGGGACCCCCTCATCAGAGTATATCTTACTGCTAGAGAATGATTTAGTGGAGAATTGAGCTTTAAAGTTAACAATAGTGTATAAGATTTATATGGTTTGTACCTATGGTATACATTAATGTCTACACTTTTCATTTTATTTTATTTTGATCATGTTCCTAATCTGTGGACCTTGCCTCACTAGTGATTCACAACAGTAGGAATGACTAATTTTTTGGGAAATGTCGTTATTTATAAAATCCTGCAAGAAATTTCACATGTATTATTTATTTAAAATTTAATAATGCTTTTTAGGTTACCAGAAATAACATATCTATTTATTTATAGCACAATGATACTGAATAGACTAATAAAAATGTCAACTGTCTTCAACATTTTAACACTGGTCATTTTTTACCATTAGAATGTCTTATAATTTATATGTCTTTGATTACTCTTTAAAATGGGGAAAAAAGTTAATATATTGTAGTTTCTTTGATGGGTAATTTTTTTGGAATGTAGAATTAATGTAGAAAAATAATAGAGAGATCCTTTGTGTTTAGAACCTGGCACAACACCTGGTACATGTAAGTTACGCAATATTTGCTAAATGAATCAGAGCCACTGCCATAAACCGTTTCCCTTGGTTGAAATCCTTGCTAATTTGATTGTTTGATTTGTTTCTGATAAGCTTATTGATGATTTCTGCATTTTAAGAACATAATTCAGAATGTAAGGAATTTATTTTTGGGCAAAAATCTTATATTTGTGTTATACCTGCTCAGAAAACATAAGAAATTTCTTGACAGTTAATGGGAATGACCTGTAGTGAACATTAATTATCTTCCCAGTATACATTACCCCTTTTCTCTCTTTCCTCGTGGTACTCATATTTTCCTTTGAAGAGCCACCCCTCCTCAGTGTGTAGCAGCCATCCGTTGGGGTGGGATTGAACTGCCTGCAGTTCAGGGGTGGTTCCTGAATTGGTATAAACCAATTAGAACATTCCACTTCTGCTTACTATAGGCTTATGTATGCAGGTGTGGCAGTCCCAAGCCATTGGGATTGGTGCATGGGAAGTTCAATAAGTGAATAGATTGAGAAATGTGAGTGAGAACACATGAAAACCATCTTCCCATGAGACTTGTTTTGGAATCATGAAAGATGGCTGAAGATGACATTATGGAGAAGAGCAAAATCAAGAAAACTAGAAAAAGAGTCAGATCCCTGAGTGACCTGCACCTGAAACCACTTCTAACTCTGAACTTTACTGTTGTTTGTAAACTATTTGTATGTGGTTGTCTATTCTTTGGAATGGAAACCAAACCAAACCAACCAAACCCTAGTTGATATAAAGCCTTATCCTAATCATATTATTATTTATATGTGCAAATGTTAAAAAACACTAGATTCTCCAAAAAATATTTTGTTTTTCCTTTTAGGGAGAGACATAATGAATTCCCAAAGCACAAAAGATTTCTTTTCACTAGAAGATGAAGATACATTTATGTATTTTAGATAACAAAGCCACTAGAAAAACATATAGAAGTTTATGAGAAACTAATAAATGTGCATTTTTAAAAACATTTCCATGAGTGTTCAAGATATAGGTTTTGCATGGTACAATCAATTCATCTATCTTTACATATTCCTGTTAGGTACTGTTCTTTAGGAAAGAAAGAACCCTATTATGAAGGAAATTACAAAAAATAGTCACGTTAACCAAAGGTCCCATTTAGGTAACCTTTGTAGAGTTGGTGTTTTCTCATGCCAACAAGTGTTTTACTTTATATTTTGCCTTGGTTTCCATTATTGTTCATTTCAATATCTCCCTAAGTCAGATTTTCCATGAAAAGTCATCCAAAACTTAGAATACATTTGGAATTCTGCTTCTCATGATCTAGTTGTATCACACGAGGGATCAAAGAGGTTTTGTTCTGTTTCTATAATCAGCTATTTCTTTCAGAGGGCAGATTCATAAGAGTTTGAATATGCTTACAAGGCAAGCATACAGGGCAAGCAGCTACGTGGCATTTTAATTACCTCCCTTCATTCCAATGAAAAACAACACCAGGAACAAACAGATGTCTAAGGTTATGTGCAGTTTGATTCTCTTAATATAGCAAATAATTGGACTGTTTACTTTTTTCCTAGGCTTTTTCTTTTTCCTTTTCTCCTATATTTAGTCTGTTTGCTCCCCTAACTCTTCTTGTTATTTCCTAAGCATTCACCTTTTGCTAATGTTAAGAAAATTTCTACTTGACAAATTCTTCTTTCTTCTTGCTAGACTCTATATGACATAGTATTAATATTCACACAGGGAACAGATGGCTGCCTTTGGAATCCACTAATTATAGTAGTACCTTGCTTAATCTCAATCGACTAATTAAAATCCTCAATTAACTGTAATTGTTAATTCAGCATGTATGACCCCTATGGTGACCTCATGATATAGTGTTTGCAAATGGGTATTTAGAATTCTTTTCCTTCTCTTTTTTGTGGGGAGACAAAAACAAAAGGCAAGGAAATAGACTCATCTAAGGGATTTTTTAAAACTCTAAAAAATCTCAAATCCTAATATCCAAAGTTTGCTCTGGCATTAGTATACATCTAACCTAAATTTCCATATTTTCAGCATACATATACATTTCTGATACCATTCTTTTCAATCATCGTTGTAGTTTAGATTAATCACTAGTACTTTGATATTTTCCATTCAATTTGGTGAGAATTCATTGACCTTCCAAAATATTCAAAATATTATGCTGTCAAGGCAATTAAAAAAAGTTTTTCAGTTACCATTGCTGCCTAAGAAGTCACCTCAAAACTAATGGCTTAAAATAACAGCAGTCATTTTTATTATGATCACAGGTTCTGTGGGACCGGAGTTCAAGAAGGGCTCAGACAGTTGGTTATGGCATTGAGTGTCTCACATGATTGCACTTAGATAATGCTTGGAGCTGGAAAAGCAGGAAGCTAAGGGGCTAACGACTCACTTCTTTCACATAGCTTCAGGGCTGCCTCATGTAGTCTCTCTAAGTAGGCTACGGTATGGTGGCCTTAGGGCATTTGGACTTCTTACTCAGCAGCTCAGAGCAAGTGTTCTAGCTAACAGGGTAGAAGCTGTATCACCTTTTATGACTCAGTGGAAAAGTCATATAGTGTCATCGCTACTGCGTTCTATCGATTACAAGTGAGTCACCAGTTCTTCCAAATTCAAGGAAAGAGGAATTAGATTTCATGTCTCATTGAGGGAGTGGCAAGTATTTAGAAAAGGACGTGGGACTGGAAATGTGGTCATCTTTGGAAAATGCGATTTGCCATGATCTTTTCTACAGAGGCTCATAATCTAGTAGATAAAACCATGATTCTAAAATCAGGTTCCTGTGGAAAATTCACAGGGTAGCTGCAAGACATTTTGCATTTTAGAGGGAAACAATATGACTTTGTCAGACGCCATGTGAATTACTACTAGTAAGTTGTTTGGACCTAATTTCTTAATAAATAGTACTGATAGGCATTTTTAAAATCCTAGCTATGTCATGAAAATAATTATGGAGAAAATTTGGGAACATCTGGGATAAAAACAAGACGTAGAAATTCAACTACAATCTTAGCAGGCTCATAACTGAAATTTGTAGGGTCAAGGCCTGAATACAAGTGGAGCTACTAGTCTGCTCCTTTCTTTCCCCACTCCAGCTCCTACCTTCGTGGGGCACACACATGTATGTGCACACTTCAGCTTTATATTCAACTCTGAACCCTATCTCCTCCACTGCAATAACAGCTTCTTTTTGCCCCTAGGTGGGAATACACCAGAGGCAAATCAGCCCTCTGGAGGAAGGGCCAGGGGAAAAGGCCCACAAAAAAGCAGACTCAGTATGGATTTAAGCAAGGAATCCTGGGGTCCCAGTTATCTAGAATGCGATCTAGGGAACGGGACCAGGGCTCTGGATGAGCATGCGCCTTGGCCTCCCAGACCCTCAGCCCATTTGGAGGGGTGTGGCTGCAGGGCCTATGGCTGGAGGGGCCTGGGCAAGGCCTGGTCTAAAGGCAGGTCCTGAGACCCAGCACAGAACCCTGGTGCTGTGTACATACTTGATGAATAAATTAATCCAGGACAGACTCTGATAAATACACTAACTAAAGTAAACACTAGTGACTATGGAAATTGAAAAAAAAAAGAAATATTAATTCTGACTAGGTATCTTGGGAAGGCTTCTGTAAGTGTAACCATCAAAGATGAGAGAGCAAAGAAGTAGGGGGAAGTGGATGGGAATTTGGTAAAATGCAGGGATTAATGAAGCACTAGAGGCAGGCATCAAAAGAAAATCTAAAATTACGCTCATTGTCTTGGGTGAATCTGGGTTTAATATCTTCCCAAATCTTATGCAAGTTGAAGGGCCCTCTTTCAAAAGAAGAATACAAGATTAGGTACAAAAAGGTCACACAAATTACATATTTATAAAAGATCATAAAGCCACAAATGCCAAAAAAAAAATCTAGAAAGAGTAATTTTTAAATTAGTTGTCTGCTTTATATCTATAAGCCTTAAAAAAATAATACTGGTTTGACTGTATACTCTTTGGTTGCTTCTTTCCTAAAAATAAATTTTATGTTCTATAGAGAGAATAGAAAGATAATTACTCCAGTATTGATAGAATATTTTAAAAAATTAACAGCTTATAAAATTTTAGCAACATCTTTATTAGTAATGTCATGTAAGTTTTTATAACTGTTGTCAAATTAGAAAACCATCTTATGCCATTGAACTGATATAGACCTGATCTTTATGTTTAATAGTTATGGGTTTGTTCTGTCCCTTTAAACTCAACAGTTCTGATAAATTCTGTGTCATACAATTACCATAAACTGTGAAAAATAGGGAGTTTTCATAATTGTATATAGTGCTACATTCTCTAATATATTCCTGACAGGAGAAAACATCTGTTTTGATTAGATCTTGATGAGAACCAAGTCCTTTGTTAAAATTTTATGCATTTGATGATTGAAAGAAACAGATTAGCTTCTGGCTCCACACATTGCAAACTCGCCTCTGTGCCACCGTGTGCTATCAGAGCTGAGCGAGTTGGGAATCAACCTCTGGCCCTGCACTGTTGCGCAGGCCAGGAGAGTTGACACGGTAAGTTACGGTAAGGGCAATTTTGGAATCTATACCTACACTGGGATAGCAGCAATAACTTTCATAGAAAAAGCTGTCAACCGTATAAATACAATAGTTCTCCTTATCTGCAGTTTCGCTTTTCACAGTGTGTTACCTGAGGTCAATCACAGTCTGAAAATATTAAATGGAAAATTTTAGAAATAACAATTCTTCAGTTGTAAATTGTGTGCCATTCTGAGTAGTGTGATGAAATCTCTCCACATCCGCTCTGATCCCTGGGACGTGAATCACCCTTTTATCCAGCGTCTCCATGCTGTAAACACTCCCGCCTCTTAGTCCTGTAGCCATCTTGATTTTCCAGATCAGCTGTCCTGGTATTGCAATGCTTGTGTGCAAGTAATCCTTATTTTATTTAATAATGGCCCCAAAGCACAAGAGTAGTGATGCTGGCAATTTGGAGATGCCAAAGAGAAGCCATACAGTGCTGTCTGTAAGTGAAAAGGTGAAAGTTCTCGACTGAATAAGGCCGTTTGTCATCATCACTAGAAGGGTGAGTACAGTACAAGATATTTTGAGAGCGAGAGAGACCACATTCACAAAAGTTTTATTATAGTATATGGTTATAATTGTTCTATTTTATTATTAGTTATTGTTGTTCATCTCTTACTGTGCCTAATTTGAAAATTGAACTTTATCATAGGTAGTTATGTATGTGCAGGAAAAACACATCAATAGTGTATACAGGGCGCAGTACTATCCTCAGTTTCAGGCATCCACTGGGGGTCTTGGAATTACCCCCTGTGGATAAGGGGGGACTACTCTATATGACAATGGACTGAAACTATGTGGATCCTTAACTTAATCACCCACCCCTTAATCACATCCTCAAAACACACACGGCCACCCTGTGTCACCTAGTGTGAGGGGAACTGGAGTGGAAAAAGACAGTGACCTTAACCAATTCCTTTAAAAAATAATTACTTTGCACATTTTACAAATGCATGTGCTCATGTGAACCCAAAGCTTCAGTCCTTGAAGGGCCTTGGAGAGGGCCCATGCAAAGTGGGCCCCTGAAGCTTAAATTTATCACATAAATTCACCTCTCCTCACCACTCTGTCTACATTCACTAAGGCAGAGAAATAAACTGAGACAGTGTGTTCTATAATATTAGGTTGGTGCAAAAATAATTGCGGTTTTTGCAATTTTTAACCTTTTAAACTGCAGTGACTTTTCCGCCAAACTAATAGAAAGAATACTGGACTGGAACCTAGAGAACGGGAACTTTAGTCCCCGCTCTCCCAGGCTCTATTCCTTTGGGTCACCCTCTGGGATTTACCCTTGTTATCTGTTAAGTGTTGGCTCTTCTTAATCTGCAAAAGGAAGTGGGAAATCAGCATTCCAGTTATGGGAACTTCTACGGCCCCACCTGGGAGGGAAATCACTTTAAATTATGCGAGTTTTGTGTATTTAAATCTATATTATTTCCACAACTTAGTGCTGCCATTCAATAAGTCACACTAATGTCATCATTTAAACAATGAGTAAGAACTTAAAAGTAGTTGAACTGTACCATAGAGAGGTGTACCACAAAACATTCAGGAGAAGAGAGAACAAGCAAGTTATTCTGAATATCACTACGGAAAGCACATTGTAGCAATTTCTTCCAGTTTTAAAAAAGTTTGTCTAGCAAAAAATTTGTAAAAGTCACGTAAGCTGTTTGTAAAAACAATCAAATTCATAAATTTATATTGCAAAAAATAGAAGTCTCATCTCCAAATTTCACTCCTCAGGAGAATTACTGCTAACAGTTTAGACAAGTGTGTAGCCTTCCAGAGCTATTCTTTGTACATTCAATGGCAGGATGACATTTTGAAATATTAACTGAGTTTCCACCCCTCCCCCCGCACTGTATTTCCTGGTGGTCCTGGCCTTTCACCCATCCCATCAGCTAGCACATTCTACGTTCATTGCCTCAGGGAAAAGATGACCCAACTGAATGCATCCAAAAAAAGATGTCAACAACTTTTGAGTGTCAAATTTTAGATTGTAGCCCTTGTGGGAATAAAAAGAGATTTAAAAGAATATATAAGTCAGAAGAAGCCTTAGAGCTTTCAAGACTAGATAAAAAACGATTTCAATTCTTGGGAGAAAAGAAATTCAGAGAGGAAGAAAGGACCTGTGGTAGCTTATGCTATTTCTCTCTGAAAATTAGGAAAAGGCCACATTTTGGTGAATGAATTACAATAAGGTGCCTTGCTGAGTAGATCCTTCCCAGGGACTGTGGCTTAGAAAGCTGACAACACCCCTGTGCAAAGACAAAGGCCCTTCCTCCCCTCAGCCCCCAGCCTCAGCCCCACGCCAACGGTCTCCACTTTGTAGATTTCTGCCCTTCTCATGCCTAAGCAAGCATCTTTGTGCAGTGTTCAAACCACACAACTGTATAATGCATCCTTCATAGGGGGTTCCTGAGAAAGAAGGTCCTCTGTCCTGCCTCTCCAACTCGGGTGAACTTGGCAGTAGAGAGACAGGACTCAAGCAAGGTTTAGGGAATATGAAGGTGGAGGAGTTGTACCTGCTTTCCTGGTAGACCCTCATGCAGGGGTGGTGACGAGTCCCCAGGAGCAGAAAAAAATGCCACTGAGGTGAATCTAGATCAATTGGATCTTAGCAGTCTCTCAGAATTTCTTATAGCCTAGGATGAATACAATTTTCTTGGGAAGGGCATGGAAGTAGCTGGGAGAGCCAGACTTGGAAAGGGGAAGTCACAGAAATGACTTGCATGATCCTAAGATGGGTGACCATCAGATCAGGTGAGAATGGATCCTAGGACGCCAAGTACTGATTGAGGACAAAGACAAGAATGAAATGACTCCACCCATATCTTGCCCTACATAAGCCTTCCTGGAACTCAAATGCAGCATCAGGAATTAATTTTCTATTACCACATAAAATAAGGTTAAGACAAAATAAATGTATTATTTTTAAAAAGTTATACTTTTTGTGTATCTGAGTGTATAAATTGAGATTCATACTTCATTAGTATTGTAATGCTAATAAAACTGTGTGTATACTTGGCCGTATGTCTGGAACAATCTTCTATATGAGCACATATAAATCTGCCTACTGAAAAAAATCCCTTTACAATATGGCTCCATATAGCGTTTATCTAACCATTCGCTAAATATTGACGTATCAGTGTTTCACTCTTATGATTACTGCAACAATAATTATCCTTTCACATAAACCAACTATTGTTAGCACAGCCTCTTCGAACAATCTTTTTGTGTACCTAGATACCAGGTATTTAGAGAATTACATTCCAGTTGGAAACGCTCTCTCGCATATTGGTATATGAGAAATCATGTACAAAAATTCATGGTCTGTTCAATTTTTTAAGCACTAATGTCTTTTTATCAAATGAAATATTGTTATGTGGCAAGTTTGTGTTTTAAAGAAATAAAGTGAAGGCATTCTGGATTGCTGAAGGTAGCAGGCCAGGAGACAGCGCTGCTCTGGTCAGCTCCCTCCCCTCCTTAGTGTCCTAGCATTTCCCTGGCTCCTACCTCTGAGTCAGTTCCAAGGCTTAGGGCTGACATTAGGTCCCTCCCCATGCTCACTGGTCAGGAATGCCACAGACAAAGTTCAGGATGTCAGCAAAGGCAGCTTAAGTGTCAGTCAAAAAATGGCTTTTTGACTCTTGCTTTTGTGATTTAACACCAACGGTGTGGGTTAGTTGTATTCTTCTTTGTGTTTCCTTAATATCTAGTATATAATTCAATTACAGCACTTACCACATTGTTCTTTCTTGAAAATACTATTCCAGAAGAGGAACATTTCCTTTAGCTTTGAAATCTACAGAACTTACTCATAAAACCTGGCAAGGACTAGTTTTTCTATGAATGCCTTCTGAATGAATGAATGAATGAATGAATGAATGAGTCACACACATTTGCACAACTTAAATATAGTGCACACAAACTCATTTTCAAATACATGGATACTTTTTAAAAAGTACAAGTGTACTACTTTAGTCTTCCCTAGTCTTCCTTGGACCGAATATATAGGTGTCTAAGCGTTCCTGCTTTAGAATAGATTTATTGAAAAAGATTGGAATTGGCCCAAATGTCCCACATAATATTCTTACAGCCACCTTTGGTAGATGACATAACGAGAGCACCATATGTACCTATAACAACTGCTATTGTGTGTGAAGGACGGAATTGGTGAATGTTAAACAAAAATGGAAATGTGTCTGCTTTTTACATCTGCGAGTTAGGAGAATCAAAAGGCTGCCCACTCCACCCAAACTTTTCTTTTTAAAAATTTATTAATCAGGGTGGGTGGGTGGAAGACCCCATAGAATCGAACTCAAAGAGTAGAGGGCATGTGATACATGCCTAGTAAGTAATGGAGGGAGGTTTACACATATCAGGCTCCATACAGGAACAAAAATGGCTCCTGTCCTTCCAGCTCCTTCCCCAAAGCCACACAACTCAGTCCTTTCCTGCATGTCTCTGGGCCTCCTGAGCTACCAGCCCTCCACCAGAGACCAGAGGAGTGTTTGCAAGTCAGTGAGTCTGGGTTCAAGTGAGCATCTGGGTTTCCTGCTGCCCTCTGCCTCACCAGGATGGGCAGACAGAGTCCCCTTTGGTTTTCACTGCCAGATGCTGTGGGAACTCCTCTTCCTGGCACATGGGGCTGGGATCCCTCCTTCTTCATGGGGAACCTCTGCCACCGAGGTGTCCCTCCTGGCATTCAACCATCATCTGTGGGCTTGGGATCAGCCTGCTTCACGTCTCCCCACCTCCCACCAGTCTTGATGTGGCCTCTTCTTTACATCCTTAGTTATGGGGGTTCTGTTCAGTTAGTTTTCAGATGATTCTTGAGGTTGATTGTTCTACAATTTATTTGTAATTTAGGTGTGATCCTGGGATGCAGTAGGCATAGCATTTACCTAATCTGCTGTCTTGGACCTCTGAACTGAAATCATTTGCTGAATCAGTTCTTTCAATGAGGATTGCTAAGTGGTGATTTTCCAAGTCTATCATTTTAAAAATATTTATTAGTTGGTTTTGTGCTGTAAAGAAGAGCTTTCTCTTCATATGTGTGTATGTATATATGCATGTGTATCACTACGGACTCATGGACTCTTACTTTTATTCAGTAGGTTGTAAGTTACTGTCATTATTTTGATGCTCACATTCCAAGATTTGATTAGTAGGAAGCCCTTCAAGCTGATTTCTATGTCCTTTTGATATATCCCCATCAATCTTTGAGCACTTGCTTATTTTCTGCCACAAAAAGATATCTCAGACTCAAGTTGCACTTTCCCAGACTTGTTTTGTTTTCTAAGAGGAGAATGGGTGTCATTGCATCTAGACCTTTTCAGACAGAGCTGGGAAAAGCCACAGGGATCATTCAGACCTTCCTCCTTTCCAATTTGTAACTCTCTTCTTTGTCAGTGAGAATGCTGGCTCCCAATGACCACAGTATATTTACTTATTTGCTGAATCCTAGAATATACAGAAAGTAGTTTCAGAATCACTAACCTATAAGTCTGTGAGAAAAAACCCTACTGATTGGACTTCCATATTAACACTTGTATTTGTCTTTAGCCTGCTGGTATATAGTCCAACTCTTTCACTTAAAAAAGTTGCCTGAGTTAGTTCTCCCCTCTGCCCCACAATTTGGTTCATTTGTTTATTTCTGTTTGTATTCTGTCTTTAGTCCTCCCTCCCCCGCTATCCTTGTTTTCTTGAGGATAGGAAGCCTTCACATGGTTTCACAAGTCAGGATTGTATAAAAAGTGGTGTAATTTCCCACCATTCTTTTTATTCTCTTCACCAATCTCATTAGTTTCTATTTTATCCTGCGTGTGATTGTTTATTCACAAATACGTAGATAATGTATATTTTCTAAATTTCTCTTATTTCTTACACAAAAATAACTTTCTATAGGTATGCTTTTCTTTTTTAATTTAACATATATCTTAGAAAGCACTGCATATTGGTTCATTATCTTATTCTTTCTTACAGGTGCATAATACACCATTCTGTGGATGCACCTACTTTATTCGAATGCTCTTCTATAAATGGACATTTAGGTTGTTTACAACATTTAAAAATTATACACAATCCTGGAATGAATAATCTGAATAACATTGTATTGATATATTTTTGAAAGTGCATTTTTAGGGTAAATTCCTAGAAGTGGGATTGATGGATTAAAAGGTAGGCACATAGCTAGTTTTGTTAGCTACTACAAATCCATATCCATAAAGGTTTTACATATCAACCAGCTCTTCCATTCTAAATTGAGCAGAAAGAACAATAAACATGTGTTTTATTCACCTTTTGGCTCTTATTTCTTTTTTATTTTGGATAAATGCATTAATTCAACAAACATTTATTGAAAACCTATTCTGAGTTCAGCACTAAGTAATTCTTTATTTTAGATTAGTGCAAAAATAATTGCAGTTTAAAAGGCTAAAAATAATTGCAAAAACCGCAATTACTTTTGCACCAACATAATAGACTCTTTTATTGGATAATATAGTGAGTATTTATTTATTTTATTATTGCCCATGTAAACCACCAGCATGTAAGACAGCAGGACCTTTGTTTATTGTTTTATTGCCATAAAAAAACAGTATCTGACACATGATATGGACTTAATATTTGTTTAATGAATAAAGAAATGAATGGATGGATGAATGAATGGCAAGGAACTACCAGGATGAATAAGATGGAATATCTTACCCTTGAGAAACTTGCAATGGTGGGGTGAGGGTGGTAATCAATGCAAAAACCGGTCATTTTAAAGCAATGTGGTAATTCAAGTGATGGAAATACAGACAAGAGATTATAGAAACCCATTCCCCAGGCTGGATTGGAGGTAAATCTGATAGAAAAATATTATATAAATCTGACTGTATTATTAATAGTATTTGTGTAACTCTGTTTTATTCCCCATTTCTCGTCTATTCCCATTTTTTCCAACTCACTATTTAATGTCTAGACATGGCTAGAACTGCCCAATAGCTAAAGTATGAACTTAGCAATAGAAATAGTATAATCATTACTGAGTGCTCTGCTGCATGCTGTTCACTAGTCAAAAACATTTTCAGTTTTTAATTCATTTAATTCTCACAACAACTCTTTGAGGTAGTTACAGTTATTGTTCCCATTTTACAGGTGCTTAAACTGAGGCACAGAGAGCTTAAATGATTTGTCCAAAGACACACAACTAGCAAGTGGTGAAATGAGGATTGAATCCAGGCTCTTAGGTCTTGATGCTCTTTGATCAGTGCTCTCATGCTTTTTCTCATCTTCCTATCAGAATGTGCTTTCAGGACTTTCTTTACACTATGATATTAGGGTCCAATAAGTTTGACATGTTTTTTACCTCATGAGTATTTATAAGAGCACAGTATTACGACAAAGGCATAAACTTCTAATTGTAGAATCTCAGTCATTAGCTGATTGGAACATTTTTTTGGGGGAAAGAATCTTTAAAAATGCGCCTGAGCTCATACCACTTTATCCATCTGTTCATTTATTAAATATTTATTGAGTACATAGTGGGTATGTTACAGGTTATGTTCTCTGAAAGTGGCTGCCAAGATGGAATTTGGAGTCCAAACTGTTTATTAGGGATCAATACCTGTGACAAAAGGGGGCGGAAGCAGAATTAGGCTAAGGGAGAAGTCAAATTGCAAAGCAGGCCTGACAAAATCTTGGCCCACTTGGCAGGGAGCTCTTGAGTCAGAACTGCCCATCAGAGTCGTCCTGAATCAGCTTCAGGCCTTTATCCTCCAATACCACTCCCATCTCTTTGCTTGTTAACTGGATCCAGGCTTCTGGAAAAGGACATGACCTCAGGTGAGGCAATTCTCTACCAACAGCTGAGACCAGCCATGATGGAGCCAACAATTAGTTGGAGGCTGCCCCAACTCCCAGCAGCTGGGCAGTAAGTCTTTTTTTGAGGGGGGCATATGCGGGGGGGGCACATCTCTGTGTCTGCTACAGGGTGCCAGACCCCGGGCTAAGTGCAGGGAACAAGCAGATAAAGAAGACACAGTCCCTTTGCTCAAGGAGAATAGTTCCATCTGATCTTTCAATGGTTACCTCTGATTACTTTTCTTAATATAATAATTTTGATTGTCCAAAGCCGTAGATGAGGGTCTTTCCCTTTAATGGGCCAACAGTAATGATGTATTGAAAATAGCACAGATAGATGAAGGTGTGGCCTTGGGGAAGTCACTTTTGCTGAGCTTTTGTTACTTATCCATATGATAAGTATTACAAATATTCATGGAGAGAGTTCTAGAAATTAGACGAAGTATGTATAAATTTCCTAACAAACGGTTCTAATACTTAGCAAGTGCTCAGTAAATGGCAGCTATAATTACTACCCTCCTTATCCTAATGGATTCCTGGCTACCATTACCTTCACAGTATATCTGTTATGGTGAGCTTGAGTCATCTTTTCTGTCCTTTGTTTCGGCCATGACATAGATTCTCAAATACGTCTGGATCCTCACATTTTCTTTCAAAGCACTTTAGCTCTCTGCTTCTTATGAGTTTACTTCTGTCCATATTCTCCACCCCTGCTGCTCATATTTGTTTCTTTCTAGGAAAATTTGCTTCATGCTTCTACTCCAACCATATGTTTTATTTCTCTGGCTACGATGCATGTCTAGGAAGCCTGTACCCTTTAACTCAGCAGACATTATTACACCTTAAAACATCCTATTCTTTCATAAATTCATCCAGAAGGACTGAAAAAGAGCAGGAAATTCCCACTGACGCACGTCCTTCAGGACTCCTTCTTTATTGTTATTGAATATCCTACAGCATATGTTTTCTATTTGGCTTACATAGAGCATTCATAGAAATTCACTACTAGGGACAGATAACCATATTGTTAGCTAGAAGTAATCTTGGAAACTTTTGGTCTTATCTCCCTCATTTAGAAGATAGGGAAGTTGTTCCTACAGAAGTTACTTAAGTTGCTCATATTCACACAGCTAGTTAAGCAGACATTAGAACCTTGGGGATTAAAGTTGTTTAAGATTATGCTCTTGTCTGTTCTTTATTTCCTGTGTTAATAATGCCATCTTAAGTTTCCTGTTCCTAGGGTGTAAATACACGAATCAGTATAGTCACCAGGGACTTATTATATAAAAGCTTAACAAACATGTGAGGATAGATAGTTCTCACCTACCTTCTGTTTTCCCAATTCTGAGGTGACTACCTCAGAATAAGGGGAGATGGAATAGTCTTGAACAAGAAACTGTCTTTGTCTTCATCTTTCCTTCTCCCCTATTTCCACGTTTCTGCCAGGGCTCACACACCACTATCTAGGATGTCCCTGTAAGGAAATGCTTCAGGAAGAATTGGGGCCATTTGATTACCTGCTGGTTCCAACCATCTTGCAATCCCAGATCTTAGATGTCAGTTTCCTGGGACTTTTCTTTAGGATGAGGGCAGGAGCCGATATTGCAAGTCTAGAAATGTGGGGATTTATAAGTCCAGCAAGTGCTCTCAAAGCTGAGCTATTCAGGGGAATGCACATTTAATTTGGGATGTAGAAGGGGAAGTAATCCCAGTTGACTGCTTGTGAGGTAGTTTTATCAGGGCTTGCATGGACACATTTTAATCCTGTGAATAATCCCTGGTTGTCTGCTTTCTCCCTAAAACAACTCACAGAACCAGTGACTTCAGAGGGCTATGGGATTTTCCCTTTGTTCAAACTCTGGGTCATGGTGCTCTTTGCTGACAGTTAAATGTATATTCAGAAAAATTCAGTTTGTTTTGGGCCATTTCCAAACCACGGACCTCCTTTGCATTCCTGCCCTTTCTAGTGTGTCCTCTGTGGGATCTGCAGAGGAGGATGAGACAGTCTGGGGGATGGGGCGGGGGGAGATTTTGTATTTATTAATTATAATGATAAATTTGTCAATTTGGGAAAGTTATCTTTAACTCAAAAGCTATATCCCAAAGACCACATAAGTGAGAAATTGCAGATTATCTCAGGTATTCCTGAACAATACATTTTAGCCTTATACATCTTCATTCGAATAACTCAAGTTTCAAATTTGGTATCATTTCAATGTGATGGTTATTTGGGAAATTTTTATTTTCTCTAATTTTTAGAGTCACAGGTTCAGCAAACGTACCTTTTTCATTGTTTTTTGAAGCCCAAACACAGTTTTCACTCATTAATTGATGAAAACATGGTTTATATCACTAAGAGATTACTGGGGATATAAATGCTACTTCGTAATTCTCGAAAGCCATAGAATTTTAACTTCTTCATACTTCCTAAACAACAAAGAGATCATTACACACTTTCTCTTTGTTATAAACATCCGTTCACAGGAATGAAGTGTCCCTGCCCTCATGGAGTTTAAAGACTGGAGAGAAATAAGACAGTGAAAGGCAATTATGTATCAGGAAGACATTAACTCCTTAAATATTCAACATGATTTTTAAATAAAATTACAATTTAACATCAGGTAAAAATTGTTAGAAATGCCCAAACAGATAAATGCACACAGGAATATTTCAATCTGTGTTGAATGCAGTGGTGATTGCTTGGCAACTCTTACCGTGTTTCCCCGAAAATAAGACCTTGCTAATCAGCTCTAATACATCTTTTGGAGCAAAAATTAATATAGGACCTGGTATGATATTATGTTATGTTATGTTATTATAAGTAAAATAAGACCGGGTCTTATATTAATTTTTGCTCCAAAAGACACATTAGAGCTGATTGGCTAGGTCTTATTTTCGGAGAGACACAGTATTTAAGAGGATTGGAGAAGATAAATGGAAATTTTCACAAAGATAGCTTTTGTCTTTGAGTTTGTAGTTTCTCCCTTTTTCAAAAGAAACCTAGAAAATGGCCTTTTGACTTTGGTCCACTAATAGAGTGGTCCACTAATAGAGTGCCACTATTTAATCTGTTTTATCCTGGCATGGCCTGGGTTGTCACAGTGAGCAGAGAGGGACTGTTCGCCTGGCTTCGTTTTTGCTTGCAGAGGTTCAAAGCACTGACTTCTTTTCAGATGTCCTGAAGATATTTTATTTAAAAATATAAATTAGTAAATAAGAACAATGGAAACTTCCAAGGAAAGAGACTATATTTGAGTATCAAGAAGCGTGTATGAGTCAGATCTTCTAGCCTCTGCACTAGCATGCTTAAGAAAGTATGAGAAACCCTGTTGCTTGATATCGTTTCAAACTGAGGGACTAATCTGATAAGAAGACAAAAGAAATCATGGCTTGGACTAGCAAAAGAATAGATGAAAAGACTTAAAGATTTTCTGCCTCTACGCAATTTCTCTGTAGTTTTCATACTTGACCATTGCTAGCATAGTAAGGGTAATCATTTCCTAGACTAATAGGTAGGTTTCTATTGGATATATATTCTCATAAACACAAAGTACAGCATAAAACGCAAGACATTTGAAAATCATTACATAACAATAAAATTATAGCGAGACAGGTACTTGCCCTGCACATATGGAATAAATATTCCCCAGAATAAAGGAAAATATTGGATGAGTTTTCAGTCTGTTTTAATTCCCGAGGGTCATGGTGGGTATGCTGCATTAGAGTCCTGTTTTGCTTTGCATAATAGAAACACTCAACAGTGGCACCATAGCATCTATAAACTTGCAGTTGGACTCCTCTGCTAACCCCCATCCCCATCCATCCCCAGCACTTGGTATCATTTTTACAATTCAGAAGGCATTGGTTTCAACTTTTTAAGGGATTAGACTCATGATTGTTGTAAAATGAATGTAGGAAGATATTTGCTTCTATATTGTGACTGTTGAATAAAAATAATTTTATTTTTTTGTTCTTAGAATTATATATTGGAAGAAAAAAAGATGAACCTGACAAGCATCTAGAGGTTAGGAGTCTGGAGTATGGTTTCAATAGCACAAGAAAGTTTTAACATTTAAATGTTTTAGGAAGGATCTGGTCTGTCAGAGGAACCGGGATAGAGCTCTGAAGTATCCAGACCAGGGTGTAGACTACAGCAGGCCAGGACAGTTGACCAAGTTCTAGAAATAGAGATAGGGCTGAATATTTCAGGTAGGAAGCTCTGAAGCAGGGAACAGCTGGGCACCTGAGTAGGAATGGTCACGCAAGTCCCACAGGTAAGGCAGAGAGGTCAGCAGGCCCAGCTTCTGGGAGGCGAGTGGGTCCGGAGAGACTCCAGGTGAGCCATGAGAAGAGGACAGAAGCGATTGGTGCTCAGCCTCCTTTTGAACTCCTGCTATGTGGGTGGGCCAGGGCTTGCAGGTGTCTGCAGTCAGGAGAGAAGGGCCTCGCTAAGATCAGCTTTCAGTTTTCTGTTATCCTCACTCCTTGTCTCAAGCTATTCAGCAATATTGCATCTTTAATGGTTAAGCTCAGGAGCAGGTGGCTATTTGTAAGGCTACTAATTAGATAAAGGGACTGATTTGCACCAGGATGCAGATAATGCATGGAATTGTGCCAAGACCCACAGCTCAGGAGTTTATGACCCCCAGCTACCATGGTGACCATGCCTATTCAGTCGGAAGAGTCTTTTTGTTGTGGAATAGTAGGCTGCACACAGGAGAGAGCATCAGCTTTTGTGCAGTTTGAAACTGAAAATGGAAGAGAAGAGACAAATAGGCGAGAGGGCATTAGATTTTCCATTTATACCCAGGTGGGTAGAGTATTCTGGGGATTCAGTTCCACTCACTTATTAGAAATAGAAGGGTCTCTCCTTGAGAGCAACTGTCTGATGAGCCTGAGATTTGGAAGGAAACATTTACTTGTAGGTCTTTTCTTCTTGCGCTGTCTTCGCACTTCACAGCCCTCACCTCTATGCTTTGGATTTCTTATTCTTCTATTTATTTTTCCCAAATGTTTTGTTGTGTTCACTAAACAGAACGTATTGTAAACTGTAAGCTCATGACCCTAGGGAAAAAAACCTGAGATCCATTTTCTGATTTTAATGTATGTAATATAATCATAGTATTCTGGAGCTGGAAGAGGCTATGGAGATTATAGTCCCATGTCCCAGTTTTATTGGGACTGTCCTATTGTCCTAGAATAACGATTGCTAGCTCCCATTTTTCCACTCAAAAGTGACATGGGCTATGATTATCCTACTTAGATTATGTTATCCAACTCTTCATTTTATAGGAAGGTCCAGAATACAGCAGGTAGAGCAGGTCCTCAAATAATGTTGTTTCATTATAATGTTGATGAGATGCGTAGAAACGTAACTCGTATTTATATCAATCGGCCTATGGTAAAATTGGTTTCATTGTACATTGTTTTCCTTAAAGTTGTCAAACCTTTTGATAATATTAAATGAGAACTAACTGTATTTTAAAAATTTTACCACAAAGCTGAGGGAGTCAGAATTCTTGGAAATGGAAAGAATCGTTAAAAAGGGCAATGTAAGAGTGGGTGACATGAAGGATTATTGAATCTAGGCTGGATTGGGAAGCAAATAAAGCCAGAAAGAGGCTGACTGATTGGGAGAAGGAGGAGAAGGAGGAAAAGGAGGGAAGGATCAGGCACAAGACTGGTAGGAGAACAGACATATTAAGTTATGCAATAGAGAACAAAAAGGATAGGAAGTGGTGGTCACAGACTGGGATGTTGAGTTTGTATCCTCAGAGGTGGAGCATTCATAGTGTGGCTGGGGTTGTGGAGGCCCCAACAGGAAATAAATGATTTACTGCAGGATAAATTGGAGAGAGTTTAATTAAGGGACTGTTTACACATGTATGAGCAGGTAAAAAAAAAAAAAAAACCCAAAAAACAAGGGATGGTAATAAATGTAGGAATTAGCAGTAATAGAAAGCCAAACCAGTTTTATCCCTAGGCTTGAAGAACCAAGGAGAGGTGTGCGTGTGTATGTGTGTGTTTGTGAGTGTAAGGGGAAAGGGGGTGTAGTATAATTGGAACCTAGCTGGTATTGTAGCTATGGGAGAGGTACTGCTTCTGGGAGCCCTGGTCACAATTAGATGAATGCAGCTATTGCCAAAACCTTGGCTGGAAAAGGATGTGTGAGGATGGCATCACTCTCTCTTCCCATTCGTGGATCTCCTGCCAGGACTTCTCATTGATTAAACCTAACTAGGAGGCAGAAAGAAGCAGAGAAGCACAAAAGAGGGATCTGATGGGCAAACAGAAAATAATCAGCACTTTAAAGAATTGTGAAAATAGGATTGCAGTAGTTGTCTATAAATAGTGGCTTCATCCAGGATGAATACTGAGATGTGGTGTAGAGAGAAGATATAATATTCTCTCCTAGAAGTTTATGTATATTCAATGTCATTCTACAGATTTATAATATATGATAACTGATTCTTAGAAAGATGACCAGGAGGCAATCCAAGATTCTGAAGACTCAAAAAGTAAAATATATTCAGACAGTTTTAGTGTTATCTGTATTTTCCATTCCTATTATTTACAAATTATAAATCTTTCTGTAGGCTATTATAGAGTAAGTGACTGAATATATTTTCTATCCTTAAACAACTAGAAAAACAAAGAAAATATGTGAAGCAATGATTTTCACACATGGTCAACAGGCAGCTCAGGAGAGTGATCGCTGAGAAAAAGGGAATAATGAAGACTATTATTTCTACAACTTACTGATTGGGAGGGTTTCCAGGCTGTAACCCAGGGAAGGGAAAAGAAACCCTGGATGAATAAAGAAGACAGATTTTGTAGTTCAGGAAGGCCAACATGGCTAGAATTTGCAGAGAAAAATACCAGAAAGGAGGGAACTACAGAGTGAGAAAGGTTTTCAGAGAGCTGCAGAGGGATTCCCTCAAGTCTTTGAATACTTTTATGAGTGTGCTTAGGGGAAAACTATTCAGGCTGGGGAAAGAACCATTGTAAAGGAATAGTTAGAACAATTCCTGGAGCTTGGCTAGGAGGGGAATAGTTCAGGTTTTCACCAACTAGAGTACAAACCTCCACATACATGGGACATTAGATAGGGTCTTTAGAAAGAACCAGATTAGTTGTAGACTAAAGGCTGCACTGGACTCACCCTAACACATTTTAAAGCAAACTTTGATAGAATCAAACTGATTACCCTGTTTCCCTGAAAATAAGACCTCGGCGGACCATCTGCTCTAATGCATCTTTTGGAGCAAAAATTAATATAAAACCCAGTATTATATTATATTATATTATATTATATTACATTATATTATATAAGACTGGGTCTTATATTATAGTAAAATAAGACTGGGTCTTATATTAATTTTTGCTCCAAAAGATGCATTAGAACTGATGGTCTGGTTAGGTCTTTTTTTGCGGGGAAACACAGTGCTAGTAACTCAATGATGTCCTAGGAAAAGCTTCACAATATTAAAAAAATACAACAAAATCCAGTAGCCCAAAGACATAATATTTGCTAGGTTTGTCATGTAAATAAAAAGATTATCTGATATTCAAAGAAACAGGAAAATATGACCCATAAGGAGAAAATTCAATCACTAAGATCAAACTCAGAAATGACCCAGAAGTTAGACTTAGCAGATAAAGATGGTAAAACACAATTATGTATAGATATACTCTTATATGTTAAAAAAGATAAAGAACGATCTGAACACAATAAGGAGAGGAAAGGAAATATAAATAAAAACAAAAATGGATTTTATAGAGTTGAAAAAAACAAAATCTGAAGTGAAAAGTACAACAGTAATAATTAACATCGTATTAGATACTGCAGAAGTAAAGATTAGTGAACTTAAATATATAATAATAGGTTCTATCTAAAGTGAAACACAGAAAGAAAAATGACTAAGAAAAATGCACAAAGCAGTAGTCACTTGTGGGACAGAATGAGACAAAGGGGACTATCAGAAAAATATTTGAAGTAATAATCACTGAAAAAAATTTAAATTTGATGAAAACTAAAAAACAATAGATCCAAGAAGCTATATGAATCACCGCAGAAGAAATATGACAAAAATACACCATGGCAGATTATAATTACATTTACTAAAAACCAGCAATAAAGAGAAATTATTAAAAGTAGACAGTAGGAAAAGGAAAAAGACCTCTTAAGTATAGTGGAACAAAGATAAAGGCCACAGCTGATTTGTCACTGTAAACAATGATAATGGCACAACATCTATAATTTGTTTGAAAGAAAAAATTGTCTACCTAGAATTCCTTGTCCAGTGAAAAGTTCATTGGGATAGAGGTGAAATATAGCCTTTTTCAGGCATACAAAGGATGAAAGAATTCATTAAGAGCAGATCTACATATCAGAAATATTAAAGAGAGTCTTTCAGACAGAAGAAAAATGATACTATTCAGAAATCTGGGACGTCATAAAAATGGCAGTGTGAGATGAGACTCTTGAAATCTCTCCTGGAATTTGCAACAAATTGAACAACTATAACTCCACAAAGGACTCCCTGCACAGCAGACAGGCAAGATTGAGAGGCGCACTACTGAAATCACCTAAATGTGGGCAAATTGCGCGAACAGGAGAGGAGAGAATGGAGAAGTGTGGAGACAGGTTGCGCTGACACAGGATGCAGACCTAGCTCTGTGATCCGAGCTCGCTGCATCGGAACTACTGCAGCTGCGGGAGAGGGAAGAACTTGGACTGGTAAGGCTTTGCTTATGGCCCACAGGGCTGAGGGGACATCATATGAGGGGACAGCTGAACTCAATGCTCATGGCAGAGACCTCAGAGCAAAGAATGAGGGAAGAAGGCTGAAAATGGTGGTTTAAGCCCTCACTGCCCAGCAGAGAACGGAAGCCTTAGGCATTGAAACTAGCTGCCCTTCTCTACCCTCCCAGAGCTCACCCCGCCCCCACCTGCCTAGTGCTAGAAGTGGACCAGTAGTAGTATCAGATCAAAAGAACAGAATATTTGCAGTTCTGAGAACTGTGGTCCACAGACATAGACTCACAGCCCAACTAGTTCTGGCAAAGAGGAGGGAGCTGTGGAAGCAGGATTGGCTATGGTGTTGGTTGCCGCCTTTGCTCTGGCCACCTCTCACAACCCACCCCACCCCTGTCCACACCTCTCTGGGCAGATCCCTGCAGGAGTAAACAGATGCTGAAGCACACGGGCTCTGAATCTGGTGCAGGAAGAGCTTTGGAACTTCAGAACCTCTCCATATCCCCCCCACAGAGGTGGTGCCATATGACCCAGGTGTACTGTTAACAGAAGAGAAGCCCACCTTCCAGGGAATCCCCCCATTATGTGAGAAGCTGGAGTAGTGCAGAGGAAACAACACTACAGTGTGAGAGAGAATAAAAGGCTGCAGTCAGAGAGAAAATAAAACATTCTACCAACACCTACTGGAAAACAAAAGAAAGACCTCTTTCTATCAGATGGTTGCAGAATCCACTCCTGTAGATGTCTAGGAAGAGAAACAATAAATCATTAATGACCATGAATAACCAAGGCAATAAGACAGCTCAGAAAGAAAATGAAAAGTCTCCAGAAAATGAACTTAAAGATACGGAAATATGTGACTTAAATGACAGAGAATTCAAGATTACAGTTCTGAAAAAACTCAACAAGATGCAAGAAAACACAGACAGGTAGTTTAATGAACTCAGAAACACAATTAAAGAACAACATGAACATTTTACCAAAGAGATTGAAATTTTAAAAAAGAACCAAATAGAATTTCTGGAGATTAAGAACTCAATAAAAGAAGTGAAGAATGAAATAGCCAACTTAGGTAGTAGAGTTGACCAGATGGAGGAAAGAATCAGTGACATCAAAGATAGAAATCTGGAAATGACACGGATGGAAGAAGAATGAGATTTGAGACTTAAAAGAAATGAAAGAACTCTAGAAGAACTTTCTGACTTCACCAGAAAGAACAATATAAGAATAATGGACATACCAGAAGGAGAAGAAAGAGAGAAGGGAACAGAGAGTACATTCAAACAAATAGTCAATAAGAACTTTCCAAACGGATGGAAAGAACTGAATCCTCGAATCCAAGAAGCAAATAGAACACCTAATTACCTCATCCCAAACTGGCCTTCTACAAGGCACATTGTATTGAAGCTGTCAAAAATCAACGACAAAGAAAGAATCCTCAAGGCAGCCAGGGAAAAGAAGATGGTAACCTACAATGGAAAGCCCATTAGAATATCATCAGATTTTTCAGCAGAAATTCTGCAAGCCAGGAGGGAGTGGAACCAAATATTCAAACTATTGAAAGAGAGAAATTATGAGCCAATAATAATATATCCAGCAAAGATATCCTTTATTTGTGAAAGAGGAATAAAGACCTTTCCAGATATACAGAAGCTGAGGGAATTTTCTAACACATGACCAACACTACAAGAAATAGTGAAGGAGGCTATTTGAGCAGCATCAAGAGGGACAATTTGTGGCAACCAAAACATAAAATGGGGAAGAGTAAAGGCCTGAACCAGAATATGGGACTGGAGAAAGTAAGCATGCTGAAGAAAATAGAATACTCTAAATATCAAACTTTCTTTTACATAAACTTAATGGTAACCACTCAAAAAAAAAAAATAAATAAAAAAAATCCAGAACAGAAATGTATCATGTAGTAAAAGAAGAAACAGGATAAAACCATAGAATACCACCACATAGAAATAATAGACAACAACAAAAAGGCAAAGAAACAATGGAGACACAGTCTTACCAGAAAACTAAAGATAGAATGATAGGAAATCCTCACATATCAATACTCACCCTAAATGTAAATGGACTGAACTCACCAGTAAAAAGGCACAGAGTAGCAGATTTGATCAAAAAACTAAACCCAACTGTATGCTGCCTCCGAGAGACACATCTCAGCTACAAGGACAAACATAGACACAAAGTGAAAGGGTGGAAATTGACACTCCAAGCAAATGGTATCCAGAGAAAATCAGGTGTAGCCATACTGATATCAGATGAAACAAACTTCAGGATAAAAAAGGTAATAAGACAAAGATGGACATTTCATAATGCTAAAGGGGACTATACAACAAGAAGACATAACAGTCATCAATATTTATGCCCCCAATCAGGGAGCACCGAAATATACCAAGCAGCTACTAACAGAACTAAAGGGAGAAGTTGACCAAAACACAATTATAGTAGGGGACCTAAATACGTCATTGACAGCTATGGATAGATCATTCAAACAGAAAATAAAGAAATAGCAGCCCTAAATGACACATTAGATGAAGCGGACAAAATTGACATTTATAGAGTACTTCATCCTAAAACATCATATTATACATTTTTTTTTCTAGTGTACATGGAACATTCTCAAGGATAGACCATATATTGGGACATAAAACTAGCCTCAGCAAATTTAAGAAGATTGAAATCATACCAAGCATATTCTCTGATCACAAGGCTGTGAAATTGGATATCAACTGCAAAAAGAAACCAGGAAAAACCACAAATACGTGGAGATTAAACAACATACGTTTAAAGAAAGACCAGGTCAAAGAAGAAATAAGAGGAGAGATCAAAAGATACATAGAAACAAATGAGAATGAAAATACATCCTACCAAAATTTTTGGGATGCAGCGAAAGCAGTTTTCAGAGGGGAATTTATATCATTACAGGCCTATATCAAGAAACAAGAAATATCCCAAATAAATAATCTCATGTTACACCTTAAAGGACTAGAAAAAGAAGAACAAATGAAACCCAAGGTCAGCAGACGAAAGGAAATAATAAAAATCAGAGCAGAACTAAATGGAATAGAGAACAAAAAGACAATAGAAAAAATTAATGTGACAAAGAGCTTGTTCTTTGAAAAGATTAACAAAATTGATAAACCCTTGGCTAGAGTCACTAAGATAAAAAGAGAAAAGACACTAATAAACAAAATTAGAAGGGGAAGTTATCACGGATGCCACAGAAACACAAAGGATCATCGAAGAATAATATGAATGACTATATGCCACCAAATTCAATGACCTAGAAGAAATGGACAAGTTCTTAGAAACATGTAGCCTTCCTATGCTGAACCACGAAGAATTGGAAAATCTAAATAGAACGATCACCAGTAACGAAATTGAATCAGTCATACGAAACCTTCCCAAAAGCAAAAGTCCGGGACCAGATGGCCTCACTAGTGAATTCTACCAAATCTTCAAAGAGGATCTAAAAACTAGTCCTGCTGAAACTCTTCCAAAAAATTGAAGAAGAGACAGTACTCTCTAACTCATTTTATGAGGCCAACATTACCCTAATATCAAAACTTGGTAAGGATAACACAAAAAAAGAAAACTACAGACCAATGTCTCTGATGAATATAGATGCAAAAATCCTAAACAATATTCTAGGAAATCAAATGCAACAATCCATTACAAAGATTATTCATCATGACCAGGGGCACAAGGGTGGTTCAATATACACAAATCCATCAATGTGATACATCACATAAACAAAATAAAGGACAAAACTCATATGATTATATCAATTGATGCAGAAAAAGCATTTGACAAGATACAACATCCATTTATGATTAAAACACCTAATAAAATAAGTACAGAAGGAAAGCACCTTAATGTATTACAGGCCATATATGACAAACCCTCAGCTAATCTCATAATTAACAGTGAAAAACTGAAGCCTTTTGCTCTAAGTTCAGGAACACGACAGGCCTGTCCCCTATCATCTCTGCTTTTCAACATAGTTTTGGAAGTTCTCGCCAGAGCAATCAATCAAGAGACAGAAATAAAAGGCATCCAAATTGGGAATGAAGAAGTTAAATTGTCACCCTTTGCAGATGACATGATGCTATATATAGAAAACCCTAAAGACTCCAACAAAAAGCTATTAGAAACAATCAATGAATACAGTAAAGTTGCCGTCTACAAAATCAACATACAAAAGTCCATTGCATTCCTATATACTAACAATGAAATCTCAGAAAAAGAAATTAAAAACAACAACAACAACAACAAAAATTCCTTTTGCAATTGCAGTAAAAAGAATAAAATACCTAGGGGTAAACTTAACCAAGAATGTGAAAGACCTATATGCTGAAAACTGTAAGACATTTTTAAAAGACATTGAAGAAGACACAAAGAAATGGAAAGACATTCCATGCTCATGGATTGGAAGAATCAACATAGTTAAAATGGCTATATTACCCAAAGCACTATACAGATTTAATGCAATCCCCATCAAAATCCCAATGGCATTTTTTAAAGAAATAGAACAAAAATCATCAGATTTGTTTGGAACCACAAAAGACACCGGATAGCCAAGGCAATCTTAAGGAAAAAGAACAATGCGGGAGGTATCACACTCCCTGACTTTAGCTTGTACTACAGGGCTACAATAATCAAAACAGCATGGTATTGACAGAAAAACAGACACATAGACCAATGGAATAGAATTGAGAACCCAGAAATAAAACCACATAAATATGGACAGATAATTTTTGACAAAGAAGCCAAAAACATACAATGGAGAAAAGACAGCCTCTTTAATAAATGGCGCTGGCAGAATTGGAAAGCCATGTGCAAAAGAATGAAACTGGACTGCTGCTGTCTGTCGCCATGTACCAAAATTAATTCAAAATGCATCAAAGACTTAAGCATAAGACCTGAAATAATAAACTGCATAGAAGAAAACATAGGTACTAAACTTATGGACCTTGGGTTCAAAGAGCATTTTATGAATTTGACTACAAAGGCAAGGGAGGTAAAAGCTAAAATAAATGAATAGTATTACATCAAATTTAAAAGCTTCTGCACAGCAAAAGAAACCATTGACAAAATAAAGAGCCAAACAACTGAACGGGAGAAGATTTTTGCAAACAGTGCCTCCGATAAGGGGTTAATATCCAAAATATACAAGGAACTCATGCAACTCAACAGCAAAAAAACAAACAACCCAGTTGAAAAATGGGCAGAGAACCTGAAGAGACATTTCTCCAAAGAGGACATACAAATGGCAAATAGACATATAAAAAAATGCTCAACATCACTAATCATCAGAGAAATGGAAATGAAAACAGTAATGAGATATCACCTCACCCCAGTCAGAATGGCTATCATCAACAAGACAAATAGTAACAAGTGTTGGAGAGGCTGTGGAGAAAAAGGAACTCTCATTCACTGTTGGTGGGAATACAGACTGGTGCAGCTGCTATGGAAGGCAGTGTGGAGGTTCCTCAAAAAATTACGAATTGAATTACCATATGACCCTGCAATCCCTCTCCTGGGTATTTACCCCCAAAATCTGAAAACATTTATCCATAAAGACAAGTGTGCTCCAATATTCATTACAGCTTTATTTACGGTGGCCAAGACATGGAAACAACCGAAATGTCCTTCGATAGATGAATGGATAAAGAAGTTGTGGTATATATACACAATGGAATACTATTCGGTGGTAAGAAAAGATGAAATAGGACCATTTGTGCCAACATGGATGGATCTTGAGATTATAATCCTAAGCGAAATAAGTCAGACAGAAAAAGTAGAGAACCATATGATTTCACTGATATGTGATATATAAACCGAAAACAACAAAAGAACAAGGCAAACAAATGAAAGAACAAAAACTCATAGACATAGACAATAGTTTAGGGATTACCAGAGGGTAAGGGGGGAGCGGGGCTCTAGAAGAGGGTAAATGGGGTCTAATATATGGTGATGGAAAGAGAACTGAGATATAGATAATATATTACAGAATTGTACACCTGAAATCTATGTAACTTTATTAACAATTGTTGCTCCAATAAACTTTATTTTAAAAGAAAAAAAAAGGAAAAGAAATCTGGATCTACCCACAGGAATAATAAGCTCTGGATGTGGTCATTATGTGGGTAAAAAAAATGACAATTTTATTTAGTTTAAATCTCTTTAGGAGATAATGGACTTTTATGACTAGAGGGATAGATATGCTAATATCTATCTTAGAGCTGCTAAGAACTCAGAAAAACTGCAAGCGAAACAATATAGAAAATAAACTGCACATTAAAAAGACCAAAATAGGATTAAAATTCACTAGTATTTTTGGATATTATATAACATGCATCTTCAATGAAAAGGTATTTCCTTAATTTGATAATAGTATCAAATTAAAAAATTCATTAACAAATGGATTAGGAAAAAAATTTTTTTAAGTAAAAATTACTTAAAATCCTATAGGTAAATATTTTGTGGTATCCTTGCGTCATTCTCTCTCTCTCTCTCTCTCTCTCTCTTTCTCTCTATCTCTCTCTCTCTCTGTCTGTCTCCCTTTCTCTCACTTTGTCTCTCTCTGTGAGGGGTTTCAATGACATTGTAGAGAAATTCCTTTCTCCTTTTTAATACATTTGATATTAGATCATGAACATTTTTTTCTGTCTTAAGTTCAAAGACTGTCTTCGAACATAATCTTTAAGAACTGATTAATATTTCATTGTAAGGATGAACAATAATTTAACAATTCCCTTACTATTAGATTGTTGCCACATTTTCATGCTAATAAATACTGTTGTATTGAAATCTTTTGAATGCATGTTTAATTAAATCTTTAAGATAGATTTCTAGAAGTAGAATTGTACTGAAAAAGAGATCTGAATATTAAAAAATATAATGAACTCTTTAGAGCAAAAATAATTAACAATGTATTGTGGGATTCATAACATAGTAGAAGTAAAGAGTATAGAAAAGTACAGTGGTTGAGAGGTGATAAATAGAAGCATACTGTTGTAAGGTTCTTACAATATGTATGAAGTGATTAACATTATTTGAAGAAGATTATGATAAATTAAAGATGTATATTATAATCTCTAGGGGAGTTACTACAAAAATAAAACAAAGAGGTATAGTTAATAACCAACAGTGGATATAAAATAAAATAAAATAAAAATCTTCAGTGACTCCAAAAGGAGACAGTAAAAAACATAAAAAGAATAAAAACCAGATTGAAGAAAAAGAAAATAAATATCACTATAAAAACTATTTGTGATAAAAAACTCTTAGTAAACTAGGAATAGGGGGAAACTTTCTCAGCATGATAAAAACTATCTACAAAACCCTTATAGCTAATATCATACTTAATAGGGAGAAATTATCAGCTTTTCACTAACATCAGGTACAAGGCAAGGATGTCTCCTCTTACCACTCCTTTTCAATATCGTACTCGAAATCCTTGCTAATGTAATAAGGCAAGACAAGGAAATAAAAGGTATACAGAGTGCGAAGAAAGAAATAAAACTGTTCATAGATGACATATCATCTATGTGGAAAATCCAAAAGAATAGACAAAAAATTTCCTGGAACTTATAAATGATGATGAATTCCTTGATAGCAGGATACAAGGTTAATATACAAAAGTCAATCATTTTCATGTACAAACAATGAACAAGTGGAATTTGAAATTAAAAACATAATACCATTTACATTAGCAGTCTCAAAAATGAAACACTTAGGTATAAATCTAACAAAATATGTACAAGATCTATATGAGGAAAATTATAGAGTTCTTGATAGACAAAGTAAAAGAACTAATAAATGGAAAGATATTTCATGTTCATGGGTAGGAAGATTCAATATTGTCAAGATGTCAATTCTTCCCAAATTGATCTATAGATTTAATGCAATCCCAATAAAAATCCCAGAAAATTATTTTGTGGATATTGAAAAATTGATTCTAAAGTTTATATGGAGAGATAAAATACCCCAAGTAGCCAACACAATATAGGAAAAGAACAAAGTTGGAAAAAGACATTCCTGACTTCAATACTTATTATAAAGTTACAGTAATGAAGACAGTGAGGTACTGTGAAAGAATAGACAAAAATATCAGTGGAATAGAACAGAGAGCCCAGAAAAAGATCCACATAAATATAGTCAACTGATCTTTGACAAATTAGCAAAGACAATACAATGAAGAAAAAATAGTACTTTCGGCAAACAGTGCTGAAACAATTGGACATCCAAATGCAAAAGAAATAAATCTAGATAGAGACATATACCCTTCACAAAATTACCTCAAAATGGATAATAGACCTAAATGTATTGTAGAAGATAACACCGAAGAAAACCTAGATGACTTTGGGTATGGAGTTGACTTTTCAGATACAGCACTAAAGGCATGAGACATGAAAGAAAAAATTGATAAGTTAGACTTCATTAATATTAAAAACTTATGCTCTGTGAAAGACAATGTCAAGAGAATGAGAAGACTGGGAGAACATATTTCCAAAAGAAACATCTGATAAAGGACTGTTATTCAAAATATAAAATGAACTCTTTAAACTCAACAACAAGAAAATGAAAAACCTAGTTAAAAAATTGGTCAAAGATCTTAACAGATACCTCACAACAGAATCCTACATATGGCTATACAGATGGCAAATAAGGATATGAAAGAATGCTCTAGTTCTTATGTCATTTAAAGAAATGCAAATTAAAACAACGAGATGCCACCACATACCTTTTAGGATGACTAAAATCTGGAACATTGACAACAACAAATGCTGGTGAGGATGTGGAAAAGCAGGAACTCTCATTCATTGCTGATGGGAACAAAAAATGGAACAGCCACTTTGGAAGACAGTTTGGTAATTTCTTACAAAAGTAAACATATGCTTACCATGTGGTCCAGCAATCACACTCTTTGGTATTTACCCAAAGGAGCTGAAAACATATGTCCACACAAAAATCTGCTCACAATGTTTTCAGCAGCTTTATTTATAATTGCGAAAACCTGGAAGCATCCAAGATGTTTTTTAGTAGGTGAGTGGATAAATAAACTGTGGTACATCCAGACAATGGAATATTATTCAGCTCTAAAAAGAAATTAATTATCAAGCCATGAAAATACATTTAGGAACCTTAAATGCATGTTACTAAGAAGCCAATCTGAAAAAGCTGCGTATTGTATGATTCCAACTATATGAAATCCTGGAAAAGGCAAAACAATGGAGACAGTAAAAAGATCAGTAGTTTCCAGAGGTGGGATGAGGAGGGATGCATAGGCAGAGAACAGAGGATATTTAGGACAGTGAAAATACTCTGTGTGATACCATAATGAGATGTTGTTCTATTTTTGTCCAAACTCACAGAATGTACAAAACCAAGTGTGAACCCTAAGGTAAACTAAAAACTGAGTGGTCATGATATGTCAATGTAGGTTTCTTAGTTATAACAAATGTACCATTCTGGTGAATAATGGTGATAATGGAGGAGTCTATATATGCATGTATGGAGGCAGGTGATATATGGGAAGTCACTGTATCTTCCTCTCAATTTTGCTGTGAACCTAAAATGGCTCTAAAAATATGAAGTCTAAAAACAATTAGAAGAGTAGATTTAAACACAACCACCTTGACAATGATATTAAATTGTCTAAACTATCTTTTTAAAATAGAAATATAAGCCACATAATGTAATTAAAATTTTTCTAATAGTCACAAGAAGAATAAAATGTAAAAATAATTTTAGTAATTTATTTTATTTAACCTAAAATATCTAACATAATATCATTTCAATATGTAATCTGATAAATGTTTTTGAGATGTTTTCTACTTTGTTTTCATATAAGACTGAGTCTTTAAACTCTTGTTTTATTTACACTATATTTTGATTTATAGTAGCCATATTTCAAGTGCTCAAAGCCACATATGGCCAGTGGCTACCATATTGTACACTGTAGGTATAAATGCTCCAATTAAAAGTCAAAGATTATCATGTTGGATAAAAATAAGTATAACTCAACTATATGCCATCTATAAGAAACCCACTTTAAATATAAAGACACAGATAGTAAAAAAGTAAAAGGACGTAAAGATATTCTATGGGAACATTTATCAAAAGAAATTTGGAGTTGGTATATTAATATCAAAGTAAATTTCATAATAAGGAATATGCCGGGGATAAACTGGAATATTTTATAGTGATGAAGTGCTGAATTCATTAAGAGGGAGGACTTAACAAGTCTAAAAGGTAATTCGTATAATAAAAGAGGTTCAAAATATATATGAAATTAATCTGGTAGAAATGAAATGAGAACGAGACAAGCCCACAATTTTAGTTGGAGATTTTAATTGTTGTCTTTGTTGATGGAATTCATAGATAGAAAAATCAATGAGGAAAAGAAGACTATCATCCAAATTGACCTAATTGACATTCATAGAACAATTCACTCAACAACAGCAGAATAAATATTCCTTTCAATTACACATGGAATATTCACCAAGGTAGACCATATTCTGTGCTAAACCAAATCTCAATAGAATTAAAAAGTTCAAAGTTATAAACAGTATGTTTCTAATTATAATAATTTTAAATGATAAATCAATAACAGAAAGATATCTATTTTGGGAATCTTCAAATATTTGGAAATTAAACAACATAATTTAAAAAATGGGCCAAAGAAAAAAATTACAAAGAAAATTAGAAATTATTTTGAACTGAATAAAATATTGGGATGCAGTGAAAGCGGGACTTGGATGGAAATTTAAAGCATTAATTTCTATTAGAGACACAGGAGTTCTCAAATCCATGATTTAAGCTTCCTTCTTAAGAAACTAGAAAAGGAAGAGAAAATTTAACACAAAGTAAATAGATAAAGGAAATGATATAGATTAGAGCAGAAATCAATGAAAAAGAAAAGAGAAAAAAAATCAATGAAACAATGTCAGAGCAATCCTCCCAATTACTTATCGAGAAAAAAAGTGAAAGACAGACTTGTGCCTGAATAGTCAGATGAGCTTTATTTATAATAGCAAACAATTGGAATGAACCCAAATATCTATTAGTTGGTGAATGGATTAACAAATTGTGGCATATACACACAATGGAATATTATTCAATAGCAAAAAGGAACAAATGACTGATCTCTCTCTCTCTCTCTCTCTCATTATCTATCTATCTATCTATCTAATATCTATATATATTCATCTATGTTGTTTTATATATATATTCATCTATGTTGTTATATATTACATATATATTACATATATACATATATGTAATATTTGTTTCATTTCTATCAGATTCACTTCATATATATATATAACAATATAGATGAATATTAGAAGTATTATGCTAAGTGAAAAAACCAGATGCAAAATTCCATTTTATATGATTACATTATATGAAATACTATTAGGTTGGTGCAAATGTTATTGCGGTTTTTGCAATTACTTTTAACCTTTTAAACTGCAATTGCTTTTGCACCAACCTAATAGAAAAAGCAATACTAGTGATACAAAGCAGATCTGTGGTTTCTGGGTCCCAGGGATAGGGTTACGGGATAGGGGTAGGAACAAATTTTAGGGGTGATGGAAGTATTCTATATCATGATTATGATGGTGGTTACAGAACTGTACACATTTGTCATAACTCATTGTTCACTTAAAATCAGTGAGGTTTATTGTAATTAAAGGTTGATTAGGAAAAAGAGAACACTTTGAGCTGTACATGATGTTTTATAAGGTAGCTTTTAAAAATTGTATGTTTATATGCTTATTTAAAAGAAAAAATCAAACATAACAAAAGGGTATAAAATGAAATGAAAAGGAAAAGTCCTTCTTCAAATTCCCACTTTTTGGGGCTTATAACTGAGAACAGTCTTCTGTAAATTTCCATAAATTTTCTGTTGTTTCTCCTCTTTCTATAAATAAACATTTGTCAGGTATGCCTATGCTTTCAACTTTTCCCCTTCCTTCCTTTTTTCCTTCCCCTTCCCCTTCCTTCCTTCCTTCCTTCCTTTCTTCCTTCCTTCCTTCCTTCCTTCCTTCCTTCCTTCCTTCCTTCCTTCCTTCCTTAATTCCTTCCTTCCCTCCCTCCCTCTCTTCTTCCCTCCCTCCCCCATTCCTTCCCTCCCCCAACTTCCCCGCTTTCTTTCTTTCCTTTCTTCTTTTACACAAGGGACTCATATTCTCTGATTTTAAAAAATCTTGGATTACCTTATTCTTTTTTCTTACTGGATGCATATTCTTCTATTGAATGGATCACTCTAATTCATTTAGCTGTTTTTCTACTGCTAGATATTCAGATTTCTTCCATGTTTTGATAGAATAAAAATGCTACAATAGATACTCACGGACATATGTTTTTCTATCTTGTGCCTATTCTGTAAGATAAATTCCTAGCTCTGTAATTGTGAGTCATTATTTATGTAAATTAAAATTTTTGATGAATATAGATTAAACAGTATTTTCCAGCTCTACTAACTCCAAAAGTATCCACACCACTTCTGGGAATTATCAATCAAACTTTCTAATCTTTGCTAATCAGAAGGGGAAGAAAATGCTACCGCCTAGTTTTTCTTACTAATTGGTAATGTTTTCCTTGCAACCAAACAGATCACCAGTATAATAATACTCTCTGATAATCAGTAGACTCAGAATGGACATATCTGCCTCCCAGAACCCCTAAGTTCTGCTGAAGACCTAATTGGTTCTATGTGCACAGCTGCTGAGCCAAATTACTTATTGTTTTTAGGAATCTGTCCTCTTTTCCTTTCATGATCATATCGCAGTATGTTTTCTATATAGACCTACTACTTTAAATCCTACAGAAGTAGAATATACATCCACGTGTCTCTTGGAGTTCATGTTTTAGTCTCTTCTAAATGCTTTTGCTCTCCCCAGTGTTCCTTTCTCCCATTGGTATTTAATCATGTATATGACAAATCAGCCTTACATGTGACTCTCCTAGTAATGCCATATGGTTTCCCTGAATGGGGATAGATGGAGGAATTTATTCACTTTGATCATTGCACTATAACAAATACAATTATGGCATGGGAAATTTCCTACTAGAGTTCAAGAGAAAATGGGGTAACCTCCTCCTTTGGATGATTTATGTGTCTGAATGAATCAGGAGGTTTTCCCTAGATCTCATCCTCTTTCATATGTAATCATGGAGATGATGTGTCCATATGCATTACTAGTGAAGGATTTCTCTCCACCCCTGTTGCCAATAAAATAATCATTCCTTTAAAACAGAGGGAATGATTTAGCAGTTGAAGTGTTGGCTTTGAAGCATTTAGACTTCGTGGCATCTTTCAAAGTTTCATCAGGATTGATTTAGTCCTTCATTCTGGAAATACCACAACCACATGGCATTCTAAGCCATTATAGAAGAGCTGTCTGTAAGAAACCTCAAATTTGGGGACCCTATTTCCTCTGAGATTGTTGAACATACAAAGCATCATTTTCTGAATTGTGGCCTTACCATGCAAACTAAGAACCAGAGATTCTGACCTTAGTTATCCATAGTAGATTTCAGAATTTTAAATAGAGAATATAAACTAAATATTTAGTTCTGTTTTTAAACTTATAATGTTATATCCTTTTCCTTTTTAAATATTTTATTAAAAGTATAGCTAATATACTATATTATATTAATTTCAGGGGTACACCATAGTTATTCAAGATTTATATACTTAAAGACGTGATCGCCATAACAAGTCCAGCAACCATGAGACACCTTACTATGCTATCACAATATTATTGACTATATTCTCCATGCTATATGTCACATCCTCATGATTTATTTGTTTTATACCTAAGTATTTGGACCTCTTATTCCCCTTCCCCTCTTCATAAATTTATCAATTATATTTGACATTCAATATTATTTTATATTAATTTCAGATGCACAGTGTAGTGGCTAAATGTTTACATAATTTAAGAAATGATCCCTCTGACTAGTCTAGTACCCACCTGGCGCTATACATAGTTATTATCATATCATTGACTATATTCTCTATGCTTTACATCGCCATGACTATTTTGTAATGACCAATTTGTACATTTTAATCCCTTCACCTTTTTCACCCACATCCCCAACCACCTTCCCGTCTGGCAATCATTCAAAATGTTTTCTGTAACTATGAGTTTGTTTCTGTTTTGTTTGTTAATTTTGTTCTTAGATGTTAGAAATAAGTGAAATCACATTGCATCTGTCTTTCTCTGTCTGATATTCTCCGTTCAGCACAACACCCTCAAAGTCCATCCATGGTGCTGCAGGTGGCAAGAACCCATTCCGTTCCCTGTTTGAGCAATACTCCTTGGTATATATATGCCACCTACTCTTTATCTATTCTTCCATTGACAGACATCCAGGCTGCCTTCACATCTTGGCCATTGTAAACAATACTGCAATGAACATATGGGTGCTCATATCCCCTTGAAGTAGCATTTTGGGTTTCTTCCAATAAATACCCTGAAGTGGGATTACTGGGTCCTTCTTTGTCTCTTGTTATAGCCTTTGTTTTAAAGTCTATTTTGTCTGGTATAGTATTGCTACCACAGCTTTTAAAATTTTTTTCATTTCCATTTTTATGAAATATTTTTTTCCATCCCTTTACTTTCTGTCCATGTATGTCTTTCATTCTGAAGTGAGTTTCTTGTAGGCAACATAATATGGGTTTTGTTTTCTTATCCATTCATCCCTCCTATGTATTTTGAGTGAAGCATGTAATCTATTTACATTGAAAGCAATTGTTGATAGACATGTAGCTAGTGCCATTTTACTATTCATAATTTTGATCTTTTTTTTCCATCATAAAGAAGTCCCTCTAACATTCCTTGTAATACTGGTTTGGTGATGATTAACTCCTTTAGCCTTTTCTTCTCTGGGAAGCTCTTTATCTGTCCTTTGATTCTAAATGATAGCTTTGCTGGGTAGAATACTTTTGGTTGTAGGTCCTTGCTCTGCATCATATTGAACATTTTGTGCCAATCCCTTCTGGCCTGCAAAGTTTCTGTTGAGAAATCAGATGACAGTCTTATGGGAACTCCTTTATAAGTGACTAGTTGCCTTTCTCTTCATGCTTTTAGGATTCTCTCTTTGTCTTTACCCTTTGTCATTTTAATTGTAATGTGTCTAGGTGTGGGCCTGTTTGGGTTCATCCTGTTTGGGACGCTCTCTGCTTCCTGGGCTGGTATATCTATGTATTTACTTTGCCAGGTAAGGAAGATTTTCAATCATTATTTCTTCAACTATGTTCTCAATCTCTTGCTTTCTCTTCTTCTGGTACCCCTATGATGTGAATATTGTGCAGGATGTTGTCCCAGAGGTTTCTTAAACTCTCATTTTTTTTTTTTTTGTATTTTTCTTTTTGCTGTTCCTGTTGGGTGTTTTATGCTCCCTTGTCTTCAGATCGCTGATTCGATCCTCTGCTTCATCTAATCTGCTGGTGATCCCTTCTAGTGCATTCTTCATTTCAGTTATTGTAATCTTCACTTCTGACTTTTAAAAAAATGATTTCTATGTCCTTTCTTATGCTTGCTATTTCTTTGTTGCAGTTTTCACTAAATTCCTTGAGTATTCTTATAACCATTGCTTTTAACTCTGTGTATGGTAGGTTGTTTGCCTCCATTTAGTTTAGTTCTTTTTCTGGATTTTTCTCTGTTCTTTCATTTGAGACATGTTTCTTTGTTTCCTCATTTTGGCTTCCTCTCTGTGTTTGTTTCTATGTATTAGGTAGGGCTGCTATGTCTTCCAATTTTGGCAAGTTGGCCTTATGTAGTAGGTTTCCTGTGGGACCCAGTGGCACAGTCTCCCTGGTCACTTGAGTCAGGTACTCCAGGTGTGTCTCTTGTGTGTTGTGTGTGCTCGCCTGTCATAGTTGAGTCTTGATTGCTATTAGCATGTCAGTGGGTAGATTGACCCTCAGCATAACTGGCTGTGGGGTTTGGCCACATCTACAGCTTATGGGCTGCTATGCAGGGGGCTTACCCTACTGAGTGGAATTTACCCCAGTGGGCTCTGGTGCCTGTTGAGACAACACTTTGTGTATGCTGCTTGTGGGCTAATTGGATGATGCCCTGTTATGGTCTGAAGCCATCAATAAGTATGGGGCCTCTTGCGAGGGGCTCCAGTGCAGACCCAGGTCAGCCAGTGCCTATGACTGTCCAGGAGCTACCTGTTGGAGCTACAAAGTGATCCATGGTTGTTCTCTGCCTGTGCTAAACCTGGAGGCATGTGGGAGAGGCCACATTGTGAACCGAGGATGGCTGCCACCAGTACTAGGCCTGGTACTCTGCAAAAAACCAGGACACCTGCAGGCCTGTTGTCACTTGCCAGCTCCCTTAAAGTTCAGCCTCTGATAAAGCTAGTACGGTATGCAAGTTGGGTGAGGCAGGGTCTCAGAAAGTCACTAGAGTGGAAAAAGCTGTGGTCACCAGGTTAATGTAGACGCTGGTTTGGTGCTGGTGCTGAGCCTGGAATGACTCAGCAAAAGTCTGGGAGCACACTGAGACCATTCTCCGCCCACTTGGTGCACGTGGACTGTGATAGTTTTCCAAGAAAGAGTACGACAGTCACTGTCCCTCCGCTGGAGCCCAATGTGAGTGCCTGTGAGCGAGTGAGTCTGTGCACGTGCTGTTTAAGAACATGTCTGGGTTTCCCGCAGCCTTCTACCTCACCTGAACGGTTGGAATCCCCACTGTTTTTTCCAGCCATATGTGGGGACTCCTCTTCCCAGCACCAGTGCTCCAGGCTGGGAGGCTGGTGTGGGGGGCTGGGGTCCTTTGCTCCTCCAGGGGTAACCTCTGGGGTTAAGATATCCCTTCTTATATGCATTTTCATATAGAGTGCCTTTATGCTTTTTATCGGTCCATTGTTGTGGCTATGAATAAATAGTTCACTTTGTTTAGGTAATTAAACATTTGAGTATTGCTTTGTGAAGCTCTTACAAAATTAGCCCTCTGTTTAATTTGTGTTCTTAAAAACAGGAAAAGAGAGAAGCTAAGTAAGTTCCAAGGCCAGGACACCAGTCAGGATTCCTGCTTTATGCACTGTCACAATGAAATAAATTGCAGGGATTTGGATGGCCCCTCCGCCTTGGACTGGCCTCTTTAAGGAGAGTCACTGTCATCATTGTGAGCCATAGTCTTTGTCAAATAACAAAGAATGGAAGAAATCTTGAGAACCCATAAAGCAATGTCATATATAACACAATGTCTGAGGAAGGCAAGCAGAGGTGGAAGCAAGGGATCGAAGCAAAGATCACTGAAATACAAGAAAACACTTTTGTGTGGGAGGCGCAACCTGTTGTGTGATTGCCAAGATCTCTGTGGAGGAAATCAACCAAATTTGTTTTCACACTTGATGGACAGGGAGGGTGTGCAGTCTATCAGGTGGCTGCATCACTGAGAAACACAGGAACTCACTTAGCCCAGACCTGAGCTAAAACCCATTAAAACATTAAAAGTATAGCAGTTTGGCCCTTTCTTTCAGGCTTCATTTAAATGGCAACAGTTCTGTGTCTCTTGGCAGCCCTGAAGCTTCAGCCCCAGTTGTCCCAGGAGTCTGGCATCGCACATTGGAGAGCTGTTTGGACAATCATCCTCTGCACTCCCTCAGGGGTGGCTATCTCTCTGGCCTCCTGGGCTCCTGGGTAGTTTTTGATGTGTTTTTCATCTGTTCAACACCGCTTACATTCTTGTTTGGGGAGTCTGTGGCAAATCCTCCCAGCCTTGGGAACAAAGGGGTTCTGATAAGTGTCTCTTTAGCAGCTGATCTCTATTAAATAATACATGCCTTTTCTTTTTGTTTTTCTCTGACACCCTGCTGGTTGGCAATGGCACTGTGTCCCCCTAGTCCAAATACCACTAAGGAATCGGATCCTTGTGAGTTTTATTTATAAAACAGCTAATAAGACTCAGTAAGGGCCCTTTCTGAACATCAATCACCATCCTGTTGAGAGTCCTCGGCAGACCATTTTAATTGATCAGAACAAAATTCATTTGTTCAATCACGGAAAATGAATGCTAGTCTATCGGTTTCCCTTTGCACATGTTGCAGAGTTAAAGATTAAACATGCAAGCATTCTGTTACTAAGATATAACAAGCCAAATAATTTGAAGAGCTTTTTTTCATTTCACAAATTGGGTGGAATTTCAAGCATCATGATCACAATATTTTCTGTGCTAATAGAGGTTCTACGGCTCTCTAGTTTTTCCCTTATATAACTGGCATTGGTGTAGCACGAACAGATGACTAAAGGCTCTGTTTAACTGGAATTGCAGGCTTGAACAATTGTTCTAGGCTCTGTCTTCTCCTCTGTGAAATGAGGCTAACAATAACAGCACCTGTCTCCCAGAGATGTTACGGTAATTTAATGAAACAGTCCATGTCCAGTGACTTCCATGTAGTAAACAATCAACACGAATTACAAAAGTTTTCCCAGTATAAGTATGCAGGGATTTTGTAGTGACTAAATGCATTTGACTAAAATTACTATGTAAAATTAAAGCTTTTAAAAGTTACAGAGGAAAAAATTAGTTTTGTGGCTTACATTTGATGGTTATATCTCTATGCTAAATAAAAGAAATACTCTTTTGTTGTTTTTTTCCTCCCTCCATTCTCCGCTGGAAGAATCCTGGAATACACGTGACTGATTCTTTCTTTTTCTCTCCTTTTTCTGAGTCCATGACTCCTGAATATATCTCTCACAACACTTACTAAATTGTACTGGGGTTATCCACTCAGTGGTCTGAATTACCCACTAGGACAAGAGCTTTTTGAGGACAGAGACTCTCCTATTTGTCTTTGTTTCATGAGCACATTTCATAGCACTTGGCACATGCTACCATGTTAGGTCCTGAATAAATGTTTCACGGCTGATCAAATGTATATTTCTGCCAGCTGATAGCAGTACTTATTAACTACAACCAGACATTTAAAAAAAATAATATAAAGCATAAATGTGTTCATGTTCATGAACAAATATTAGTGACAAATATGTCATATTTTAAATATCAAATAATCTAAAAATAGTTTTTAAATTTTGAAATATTACAAATATACTGAAAAGTCCAGAAACTAAAATAACAGATGCTACTCTATCTGCAATCACTGCAATTAAACAAACATACTTTGCTTTATCTCTCTTTATAAAAACATAATTTTAAAGATAGAGACCCTTCTCTACTCTCTCCTGTCTCCCCATTGCTTCACCGACCCTTCCTCTCTGTAGGTAACTACTATGCTGAAATGTATTTATCCGTATTTTCTCTACAGTAAAAGTACAAAACTATTGGAAGTTTCTTTCTTTTTTTTTTTTTAAAGCCAAAGTAGAGACTTTTCAAATATAGTCTTTTTTTTTACTTTCTGTTTTTTGATGACATACTCTTTTCGCTCAGCCAAAAGACCATGCTAACAAGGACAGAAAAAAAATGTCACAGCACATGTTTGGCTAGAGGGCCTGATTAAAGAGGGGCACTAATTTTAAATTAAATATAACTATCCCATTATTTTTGTTTGCTTAATATTAATAAAAAAGTGATCTAGGAATCGAAACACCTTGCATTTCTTGGTCTTAAAACCACAAATGACATATCTAAGCACTAGGCACTTCATTTTTCACGGTCTGTGTCAGTTCTGGAAATAGTCACTAACTGCCTTGTCTTGGGTGCATACAAATATTTCTGCCTGAAGAAAAAAAGAAATGTTGATTTTGTTCATTTTCCTATCAATATACCTCCACCTGTCCTTTTTCATTTTACCCTCACTCTGCATGTAACACAGCAGAGTACACTCCAAAATATATTAGGTTGGTGCAAAAGTAATTGCGGTTTTTACCATTATTTTTGACCTTTTAAATTGCAATTTTATATAACTTGTTACTCCTAGGATTCAGACTTTTTTAAAATTAAGGTTTAATTCACATGTCATGAAATTCACCCTTTTAAAGTGTACAATTATGTGATTTGTAATATATGCAAAAGGTTGTGCAATCATTATCACTATCTAATTCCACGACATTTTCATTATCTCCAAGAGAAAACCATGTGCAGTTACTCCCCATTTCTTCTCTTCCCCTAGCCCATACAATAACGAATCTACTTTCTATCCCTATAGATTTGTCTGTTCCGGACATTTCATATAAATGAATTTATAAGATCTGTGGCATTTTGTGACTGGCTTCTTTAAAGTTTGATCAATGTTGTAGAATGTATCTACTTCATTTTTGACTGATTAATAATCTATTGTATAGATATATCACCGTTTGTTTAAACTTTCATCAGCTGATGGACATTTGTGTTTTTTCTGCTTTTTGGCAATTATAAATACTGGTGTTATAAACATTTATGTGCAAGATTTTGTGTGAATATACGTTTTCAGTTCTCTTGGGTATATATGCCGAGGAGTAAAATTGCAGGGTCATATGCTAACTCTTTATTTAACTTTTTGAGAAACTGCCAAATTGTTTTCTAAAGTAGCTGCACCATTATGCTTTCCCATCAGTAGTGCATGAATGTTCCAATTTCTCCACACCCTTGCCAACACTTGTTATCATCTGTCTTTTTGGTTATAACCATCTAGTGGTTATGAAGTGGTATCTCATTACAGTTTTGATTTGCATTTCCCAATTGACTAAAGATATCAGGTATCTTTTTATGTGTCTATTGGACATTTGTGTATATTCTTTGGAGAAATGTCTATTCAAATTCTTTGCTGATTTATTAATTGGTTTGTCTTTTATTGTTGAGTTGTTAAGAACTTTTTATTTTGGAAACTAGAGACTTTTCGGATATATGATGTGTAAATATTTTCTCTCATCTTATGGTTTATCTTTTTACATTTTGATAGTGTCCTTTGTGTAAAAATATTTTAATTTTGATTAAGTACAGTTTGTCTATTTTTTCCTTTGGTTGTTTGTGCTTTTGATGTCATATCTAGGAAATAATTACTTTATCCAAGGTCATGAAGATTTAGTCCCATATTTTCTTCTAAGAAATTGATAGTGTAAGCTCTTAAATTTAAGACTTTGATCCATTTTCAGTTAATTTTTCTGTGTTGTTAGATATAGTCCAACTTCATTCTTTTGAATGTGGATATTCAGTTGTCCCAGCACCATTTGTTGAAAAAACTATTCTATCCCCCTTTGAATGATTTGGTACCCTTGTCAAAATCAATTGATCATAAATATATAGGTTTATTTCTGTGTTCTCTTTTCTATTCCACTGCTCTGTATGTCTATTGTTATGCCAGTACCACACAGCTATTACTGTAGCTTTGTGGCAAGCTTTGAAATTGGGAAATGAGTCCTCTGACTTTTTATATGTTTTCCAGATTATTTTGGCTATTATGAGTCTCTTTAAGTTCCATATGAATTTTAGGATCAGCTTGTCAGTTTCTGCAAAAAGGGCAACTGGGATTTAGATAAGGATTGTGTTCAATCTGTAAATTAATTTGAAGAATATTGCTGTCTTAACAATATGAAGCCTTCCAATCCATGAACATGTGATGTTTCTCCATTTATTTATTTGTTAAATTTTTTTCAATAATGTTTGCATTTCCTTTTTAAACTTTTATTTATTTAAGTGTGTTTTTCTGGGACCCATCAGCTCCAAGTCAAGTAGTTGTTTCAATCTCGTTGTGGAGAGCGCAGCTCACAGTGGTTCATGTGGGGATCAAACTGGCAACCTTGTTAAGAGCACCGCGCTCTAACCAACTGAGCTATCCGGCCGCCCAATAATGTTTGTGTTTTTTAATGTGTGTGTCTTTCACTTCCTTTGTTAAATTTATTCCTAAATATTTTGTTCTTTCTGGTGCCTTTGTAAATGAAATTTTAATTTTATTTTTGGATTGTTTATTTGAAGTGTAGAGAAATGCAATTTTTTAAAACATTGATCTTGTATCCTGCAAACTTGTTGAACTCATTTATTAGCATTAATAGATTTTTTGGGGGTATAGGGGTATGAATTTCTTAGGATTTTCTATATACAAAATCACATACTCTGCAAATACAGATAGTTTTACTTCTTCCTTTTCAATATGGATCCATCATATTTATTTTTCTTGTCTGAATGCCCTGGTTAGAATCTCTAATACAATGTTGAATACACATGGCAGGAGTGGACATCTTCGTTTATGCTTGACTTTAGGGGGAAAGCTTTAAGTCTTTTACTGTTAAGTGTAAGAATAACTATGGGTTTTTTATAGGTATACTTATAATGTTGAGGAAGTACCTTTCTATTTCTAGCTTGTTGAGTTTTGTTTTATTTTTTATCATGAAAGGGTGTTGGATATTGTCAGATGATTTTCTGTGTCTGTTGTGTGATCATGTATTTTTTTGTCCCTTGTCTATTAATATAGTGTATTACATTGATTGGTTTTGATACATTATACCAATCTTACATTCCTCAGATAAGTCTCACTTGGTCCTGGTGTATAATCATTATAATATATTGTTGGGTTCAGTTTGTTAGTATTCTGTTAAGTATTTTTCATTTATATTTGTATGAGTAGATGTTGGTCTGTATTTTTCTTTTCTTGTGATATCTTTGTCTGATTTTGGTATCAGGTTAATACTAACCATACAGAATGATTTGGAAGTGTTCCTTCCTTTGTGTTTTTTGGAAGACTTTATAAAAGATTCATGTCAATTCTCTTTAAACATTTGGTAGAATTCTTCAGTGAAGTCATTTGGTTTGGGCTTTTCTTTGTGGAAAGTGTTTTGATTATTAATTCAAATTCTTGATTGTTACAGGTTTATTCAGATTTCCTATTTCTTCTTGACTCAGTTTAGGTAGACTGTGTTTTTTAGGAATTTGTCCAGTTCATCTAGGTTATTTATTTGTCAGCATATTTGTCAGGATTATTCCTTTATAATCCTTTTTATTTCCATAAGACTAATAATAATATCCCATATATCATTTACGATTCAGTAATTTGGGTCTTTTCTCTTTTTTTCTTAGTCACTCGACTTAAAGTTTTGTCAATTTTGTTGTTCTGTTCGTAGAACCAACATTTGGTTTCATTGATTTTCTCTTGTTTTTCATTCTCTATTTTACATATTTCCGTACTCATATTTATTTTTTTCTTCATTTTGCTTGCTCTGGGTTTAATTTAATTTTCTTTGTCTGCTTTCTTAAAGTAGTATAGGTTACTGATTTGAGACTTTTTTTTGCACCTTTATTTCTTTTTTTAATTCTTGTGAAACATTTTATTTTTAAAAGATTTTTATTATAATATAGCTAAAATACAATATTATGTTAGTTCCAGGTGTACAACATAGTTGTTTAACATTTGTATACCTAAAGAAGTGATCACCATGATATAAGTCCAGCAACAATCTGACACCGTACCACGCTATCACAATATTATTTACTGTATTCCCTATGCTGTACATTACATCCCCATGACTTATTTGTTTTATACCTGGAAACCTGGACCTCTTATTCCCCTCACCCTTCCCCCCTTTTTAAAATTTTTCAATTACAGTTGGCATTCAATATTATTTTATATTAATTTCAGGTGTGTAGCATAGTGGTTAGACATTTATATAATTTATGCAGTGATCCTCCCAATTAGTCTAATATCTACCTGGGACCATACATAGTTACTACAAAATTATTGACTATGCATTACTTTACATCCGTGTGACTATTTTGTAACTACCAATTTGTACTACTTAATGCCTTCACCTTTTTCACCCTGTCCTTGAACGCCTTGCCCATTTATCACCCCAATAAATCTAATACCCATCTGACACCATACATAGTTATTACAATATTATTGACTCTATTCCTTATGCTATACCCTATATCCCCATGCCTACTGTGTAACAACCAATTTGTACTTAATCCCTTCCCTTTTCTTCACCCATTCCCTACTGTCCTCCGATCTGGCAACCATCAAAATGTTCTTTGTATCTCTGAATTTGTTTCTGTTTTGTTTGTTTGTTTACTTTGTTCTTAGATTCCACACATAATCGAAATCACATGCATCTGTCTTTTGCTGTCTGACATACTTCACTCAGCACAATACCCTTCAGGTCCATCCATGCCACCTCGATCTTCTGGTGGGGGGGAACCTCCACAGCTGAGATATCCCTCCCGATTTTTATGGTCACGCATGGGTGTGGGAACAGCTCATTCTGTGTCTCTGCCCCTCCTCCCAGTCTTGAGGTGGCTTCTTTTGTATGTCCGTAGTTGTAGAGCTTCAGTTCAGCTAGACTTCAGGCAATTCTCAGTAATGGTTGTTCTGTGGTTTAGTTATAATTGATGTGGTCCTGATAGGAGGTGAGCACCGCGTTTACCTACTCAGCCATCTTGACCAAAAACTGCCTTGAGATTTTTTTTTTTTAATGTAAGCATTTACAGTTTTAAATTTACTTCTGAGCACTGTTTTCATTGCATCCCATATATTTGGTATGAACTTTTGTGTGTGTGTGTGTGTGTGTGTGTTCATCAATATCAAAGTATTTTTAAATTTCCCTTATGATTTCTTCTTTGACTAGTTATTTGGGGTATGTTATTTAATTTCTACATATTGGTAAATTTCGCAAATTTTCTTTTACTATTTATTTCTAATTTATTTCCATTGTGGCCATACATACTTTGATATCAATCCTTTCATATTTATTGAGACTTGTTGTATGGCCTAACATATGTTTTATTTTGGAGAATTTTCCATCTGCACTTGAGAAGAATGTACATTCTGCTATTGTTGGATGGAATGGTCTATGGATATGTTAGGTTGAGTTGGTCTACAGTGTTGTTCATGCCTTCTATTTTCTTGCTGATCTTCTGTGTAGTGATTCTATCCATTTTTGAAAATAGAGTATTGATGTCTTCACCTGTTATTGTTAAATTTCTCCCTTCAGTTTTGATAGTTTTGCCCTATGTATTTTGGTGCTATGTTTTTAGGGATATATATACCGTATTCCCCTGAAAATAAGACTGGGTCTTGTTTGCTCTGAAACATGCACTAGAGCTTATTTTCAGGGGATGTCTTATTTTTTCATGTACAATAATCTACATTTATTCATTTATTCATGTACAAAAATCCACATTTATTCAAATACAGTCATGTCATCATCTTCTTCTGGAACATCATCATAACCTCCAAACCCTGAATTCTGGCTTGAATTTCTTGCGACTCCATTTCCTGTAGAACCATTGGCCCCAATCTCTCATGTCCAGTAATAGAGCTCTCCTTAACTGAGCACTTCTTGTCCATGTAGCCTGCTCGTAGTGCATTGGCAACACAGCTGTCAGTGATTTTATCCCATGAATTCTTCACCCAAGTCATGACATCTTGTAGACTAGTCTTCACCAAGTTTCCACGCTGATTTTTCTCCATTCTATTTTCAATGTAGTCATTGATTTCTATGCACAAATTGTCCTTGAATGTCTTGTTTATTGCAGTATCAAGAGTCTGGAGATAGGCAGTCATTCCTGCGGGAATCATGATTTGATCTATTCTCTCTGCAAGGAAGTTCTTCAAGTCTTTAGTGCAGTGAGTGCTGGCTGAATCTCAGACTAGCAGACCTCTTTGGCCACCTCGCAAAACAAGTGTTAAATTGACCCACTTCCTTATAACTACTTGTGCGCACCAGGCTTTTTTGGTTTCAAGAGCATAAATGTCTGAAACATGTTCGACCTTATCTTTCTTGCCCTTAGTGATATTTAGAAGTGGGGCTTTCTCTCCATCCAGATAAATTGCCAAAATACAGGTAACACATGCACTTTCGTAACCAGTGGAATGAATGTAGATTGACAAGGCACCCCTCCAATCAATTGACGTTTGAGATCCTTGGCCCATAAACACTGCAGTTTCATCCATAGCAATCAGGTTGGAGAGTTGGTATTTAGAGAAGTCGATGCCATCGACAAAGGACTTGAATGCAAGTGCACGTTTAATAACTTCAGGATCTTCCAGCTTGAACAGTGTTGTCAATCTTAAAGACAGTTCATATAGCTGAAGGAAGCCATCCAGCCAGTGTTGTGATGCTTTGAATTCTTTTGGGGATATTTCTAACTGTGGTGCCATTGCAAGGTCAAATGTTTGAATATCAGCCCTGCGCACAACCAAAGCCTTTGCTCTCCTATCAGCAGTCCAATCACAGATGATGTCTTCCAGCTCAGGAAACAATGGTTGCCGACCTGATGCACGCTTGTGCTTCTTAGCATTTCCCTCATCCACCTGTTGACTGAGGTTATCATACTCTGCTTGCAATATTTGGACCATTCAGAGATCCAACTTCTTCTCTTTGCAGAATGCTGTAAGATTCTTGCCTGGGGGATCCTCCACGATTCCTTTCTTGTACTCAATGGAATAGCTCTTTCTTTTTGCACTCATCTTGTCTGGGGGTCAAAATATTATTCCTTTAAATCTACCATTAAGTCAAGTGTTAACTAAAGACTTACGAGACGGAGTGGCAACAAAAATGATGACAGTTAATTAAGAATGATGGTCCACACAAAAGTGACGAAAAATTGCAGGCACCAAAATTTAGAAAACGTTTCTTTATTTCACAACAATGCATTAAGTATGTCTGTTACAACACACGGCATATTGAATTATGAAGGTTCGTATCAGACACAACCACGTCTGTTATGAAGTGCGCATGTTATTTGTGCATTGTATCTGTACTCTGATTGGTCATTCGGCAATAAGTCTCAAGTTCATCTCTTTGCGTAGGCGTTTACCTCTCATCCGAAGGCGCCTGCCTGGGTATTTACAAATAATTAATTATTATTTATACTACCATTTATTTTAAGTATTAATGTCAATAACATTATTTATTTATATCTAATTATATATTAATATTATTATTTTATAATTCAATTCATCCGTTGTGTGTTGCAACGGATGTACTAAATGCACTCGTGTGAGATAAAGAAACGTTTTCTGAATTCTGGCTGACGATCTAAACGGGCTTATTTTGAGGGTAGGGCTTATATTCCAAGCATCCTGAAAAATCATGCTAAAGCTTATTTTCTCGTTAGGTCTATTTTCGTGGAAATACGATGTGTATATGTGTATATATATATATATACACATATACATACACATATATATAAAATGTATATATATATATGAAATTGTACAGATTCAGTTTCAGATTAGGAATGCATCAATTCATGCCACATGAAACAACTGTATATGGATTCATATAGTTTAAAAGCTGGAGCACACCTTAGTCTTTATTGAGCCTTCTTACAGATGAGAAAAAACTGAGGTACACAAAAATTAAGTGACTTTCCAAAATGATAGAGCTACTAGCTATTGCTACAGGCAGGATTAGAATTAAGTCTCCTGACTCACAAACAGACACTCATTTCTACTATAGCCCATTAGCAACCAGGAACTGTTTTTCAAATTCTATAAGTTAAATAGCCTTTTTCTCTTGAGGTAGGTATAGATTTAAACTAAAGGCCATTACATATTTCATGCATGGGTCATAGTTGTATTTATTTTCTCCAATTATATTTTTATATTCTGTTTATTTTATCCTTAAGCATATAATCCACATTTGGGTTTTTTCAAAATTTACCAATGTCTTTATATTTCCTTTCTTTTGTGAGCTCAATTTTTGTCCAGGTAACTTATTTGACATACCATCATTCTATTTCCAAGGATCATTTGTAAGAACTGAGTGGACAGAAAGAAAGCCCAGTAAACTTAGGACTTGTTGGGGAATTTGGCTGATTTTAAAGGTAGATAAATAGAAAATTACTCTTTATTTGTTCAACAGATATTAAAAGGACTCCTACTATGTTGCCAGTCACCATTCAATAATGAACAAAATCACAAAGTTTCTGGTGTTACAGAGCTTACTTTTCAACTAAGAGGGAAAGATATTAATAATAAAGAAGGAAACAAATAAATATGTGTATCTTATATTAATAATTTCTAGGAAAAAATATAAAGCAGGTCAGGGGAATCACATTTAAACAGAATATGTGGTTAGGGACGTGAAGGTCTTTCTGATAAGAAGTTACTGATTTGAAATCTGAACAAAGTGAAAAGTGAGCTATATGGATATCTTGAGATGAAAAAGCAAGCGTTTGAGGTAAGGGTGTGCTGGAGTGGATTCAAGGAGCAACAATGCAGTCAGTACAGATGGAAATGGAAGAGGTGAACCAGCAGGTAAAAACAGAGAGGTAACAGAGCCAGGTCATCTAGGGCCTTGCAGCTCATGGTAAGGCCCCAGTTTTCTTTCTGTTTGGCAGGAGCCTTGAAGGTTTTGAGCAGATCAGTGACCAGATCCAACGTAGGCTTTAAAAGGATCACTCTGGCTGTTGTGTGGAAAACACAATGTAGGGGGATGTGTAGAAATAGAGAGACAAATTAAGCAAATATTTAATATTCCAGGCAAGGGATGACGCTGTTTTGGGCCATGTTGGTTGCAGAGTTCTAGAGAAGGGCAGGGAAATACTAGATACTGATAATCTGGGTTGATGAGAAGGAAATGGAGGAGTACAGCAACTAAGCCACTTTTCTTACTTTTATTTTTGATTGTGTATAGAATTCATAGGAACAATTAAAGTATTTACACTAAAGGAACACTTGACTATTCATCCCCCAGGGTAAGAAATAAAAATATTGCCAGTACCTTAAATGCTTCTGTGATCTCCACCCCAATACATTTCTTTTCCTGCTTCTCAGAGGTAATCCTGCATAGTTTTGATCATTTTCTTATATTTCTTTATAGATTTATCTGTGATATATGTATCTCTACACAATACGCGTATATTGCTTATTTTTGGAAAACTGTCGTGAGCAGAAATCTAGGTATGCAGAGAAAGGGTAATTCTGCCACTGTGTGATAGAGGCTTCTAGGAGACGATGAGTGAACAGAACCGTGTGGTCACATTCTGGCTTCAGCTTCCCTGAAAGTTTACAAGACTTCTCACCTGGAGTAGTCTTTGGGCAAGATCTTCAGTGAATCTTGGGAAACATTGGGATGGCATACTGGAGTTGGGCCAGCAAGCAGATCTGTATTGTGGGCTAGGTTCTAGAGGTCTAGCAGGAAAAATGGTAGGGGAGTGAGTAGCTCTTTATTTTTTGCTTTTAAATGAAACACTGCTACAGTATCAGCTTCTCAGCTTGCCTCCAGCTCTCAGGAAGAGATCAGAACAGAACACCTCTGTGGAGTGGACTGAGTGTCCTCCGCTGATCTGGGCTGTAGGGCATGGAGGGGAGGGCAGTAACTTACTCACTCAGCAGGTAATCAAGACAAGCCAAATACAAATAAGAGTCTGGGCTGGCTCATCCAGTCCTTCTCAACTCATGATGAAAAGGAGATACGACTGCAAAGTCCTCAACGTGGGCCTGTATCTTGAGTCACATTGTTCCAATCTTAACTAATTGCTTTCTCCCTCCAGTATATCTATTATCCTGGGATATCCTTCTTGAGAGTCCCTTCAATTTTATCCTGTTTCCTGCATCATGTGTTTTTTGATTTTGAGCCTAATTCTATCACTGTCATTATTCTTCTATATAGTCAATAATCATTGAAGTTACCCAAGATGCCATTTTTTGATGCTCTTTATTCCTTCTTGTATCTTCGTCTTTCTATCTGGACCCATTTCCTTTTGCATGAAAAACACCCTTCAGAATTCCTCTGATGCTTGTCTGCTATTGGTAAACGCTTTTGGTTTTCTTCTTATTATTTTAAAAACGTCTTTCCCTTTATTCTGCATTGATAATCAGCAGCAGTGTTTTATTTTTAAATTTTCATGTGAACATTTATTGACCTCCACCTGACTTTCTTCTGGTGTTATTTGTTTGGGCCTATTTGGCCCTGCGTGAGTGATTCTTTTGTGCCACAGTCAGCCATCTGGCTCCACTGAAATGGGAACTGCAGCATCTTTTCATCATTCCCACTTTCCTCTCCCTTCTTCACTGGCTTACCCTGTTCTACATGGAGGGTTTCCCTCCTGATCTTCTAGATGTTCTTGTTCTTCTCTTCCTCTGGCTTTTGACCTCATTTCACATTTTCCTCATTAGTAGTCTTGCTTTGCCCCTTCAGCACAGTTGCTTGGCTAAGCTCTTGACTCCCTCCTTGATTGTTACCCAAGTTCTCTTCTAGCTGTACTGCATGTAGCCACTGGATAAATCTGTCTCGAAGTTAGACTTGGATCCTGCAAGCTCTGACTTCAGCACAATTTCTCTGGCTATAACTTTTGGTGGGTTGATTCAGAAAATTCAGATACTGGTGATGACACATTTAATAGAAACAGGGACAGAAAGGATCTTGGGTGGATAGAGGTAAGCTTCCTCACAATTTATCAAGGTAGAAATTTAAACATAAATTGGAACAAACTAAATGAAACTCCCAATGTATTCATATAAAACCTTGTTTAAAGAGATATGAAATAGATATCGGAAATATTTAAGTTATTTTCCTTTATTATGGGTATAGGGAAATGTTTTATAATTTTTGTCTCATTAAAAAGAAATAATACATTATTCTCAAAATAATTAGATATGACTATGCCTTGCAAATTTTTTGAAGCATTGGAACTAGAAAGTGAGTTGGTAAAGGGAAAGAAGTATCATTAAATAATTTTCAAATTGTTACAAATGGAATAAACTTTGGTTTACAACATATTGTTCAGAATACTGTACAACAATCTATCTTATAATACAATTTTTTGACTGATTGGATGCTTTTAAATAAAAGCCAATTGTTTTTGGAGAAAAGCATGCTATCAAGAAAGTGACTATAACAGTTTGTGGAAAAAGAGTTGCAACTTAGTTTGTGGTTCTGATTTCTGTGTGTTTGAAGGAATTGCTTTTTTGGCTTGGATCTCACTTTTCCCGGGTATTATATGGGGAGACTAATACTTACAAAGCATTATGAGAACTTGAACTGAAAGATAATTGACAAAGTGCAAATAACAACCAGATATTTTATTACATTTGTGTTCATCTGTTTCTGAAATTTGTGCTCTTTTCCCAGTCTCACATAGGAACACCATCCACATATTTCATCCTGTTGTGATGAATTATAAGAAGGGATTCGGAAGTCAGCTCTGAATTTCCTTTTCTTTTGGTGTGTGTAAACCAGTTTAGTGTTATTGCCCTGTTGTTTTGTGGTTCCCTTTCCTCTAGGTCAACTGCATTCATGTGCAGAGCTTTCTCCAAGATTAAACAGTTGCCTCATTGGCAGTATTTCTGAATTTTATCTGCCAAACTTTTTACATATAGACTACAAAAAGCTATTTAAAAAGAAAACAAAACCTGAAAACCTGATGATGTTCTGGCACCTTATCGCTGTTAGAGAAATTCACCTTGACAGAGAAATTAAGCAACTGTTGTAATGCAACAATGAATCTGAAGATGAAATTGTGATGTGAGGAGGGAGATGGAAGAGTATTGAAGGGAAGTTCTTTTTATTAGTATTAAAAATAAATCCTTTTTATCCAAGAGTCTGATTCAACAGAAAAATGGAGTCAGTGGTTATAAGACAGAGACGCAAACGTTAGGCAAGCTGAGAGTAGTGGGTGTGTCTGGGTTATTCCTCTAGTCAAGAAAGCCACTCCACTTCTGGGAACTGGAGATGGTCTGTGAATTTGTGAGGTTAGTGCTGCAGCTGGGAGGCGGGATCTGTGGGCTCAGTGGTATGTACAGAATGCGTTTGATCAGTTTCCCCACTTGGGGTTAAAGAAGGGGGAATAAAAAGAATATGATCAAAATAGGCTGAAAGTACGAGTTGAGTTCTGGGTAATAAACCTTAGCTTGAATTTAAATTCTAGAGAAATGTTTAAATTCTACTGAAATGTTTTGCTATAAAAAAAGTTAGATTTTTTTTCTTTAAATTTTCAATATATCAAAAGCACACAGAGTATTTTAGAGTCCCTGAAAGCATTTGCAATTCTCCTATTATTCCCCTCCCCACATCTCCAGGAATCTGACACCAGCTCTGCCATTGGGGGAATATATTATACTATGGAAATAAGCATGATGACGGTCTTCATGACCTTACTGTATCCTTGACAACCAATAGATGTTAGTCAAAAATGGCTTTGAGAAAGCAAGGATTGGAAACCCAACTTTTTCTTTAGAAAAAACACTTTGGTAGGAGCTTATTTATAAACTTTATTGCTTTTGTCTCTCTCTCTCTCATGAGTTTTAGGTCTCCACAGACATTTTCTCTCACAACATACCCATGCAGTAACACAGCCTAATGCCAAGAGTATCCTCAGGGGTGTATATGTTTATTCGGTGGGTGGATCCCTAGTTCAAGGTCACCTGAGATGTTGGAGGAGAGGCTGAGACCAAACCACAGCCCTCATCTCAAGTCCTGTGCAAATAACTGTCAGCAGCTCTCCTGTAACTTGTAGACAGCTGATGCAAGATATTCTTAATGGGGAAGAAACAAAAGGGCAGTAATATGGCTAAGTTCTTTTATTTGTGCAAAGAGTACTCAAGTAGAGGGGTTATTCTTTTGTACTCTGGAGACCTGAATTCTTGAATTAATTCTGTTACTAGCTGTGCTGGTATTGGATGAGTCACTTATTTGTTCTGTGGCTCAGTTTACTCATTCAAAATTGAGTTTGGTGATGCTTGATCTGTCTGTCTGAACAAAGTTATTTTAAGGATTAAAGGAGGGACATAAAAACTGAAGTGTTATATAAGGATTAAATATTTGGCATTGACACCATATTAAGCAAGGGCAATGTAACAAATGATCTCTACAAAGCAAATTTGCTTTAATAGACTCTCAGTGAGGTTTGTCAAATGAATATGAAATTGTGGAATGTTGGAGCAGAAGGAGACCTTGGTAATCATGGGAAAACAAGGCCCAGAGTAGTTAAGTGATCTGGCTGGCTTCCATAGCTTGTTCCTTGCAGGGTCCCTTATCATGTCCCAATGTCCCTGACTCCTGTTCTATTGCTCTTTCTGATGCACCACGTTGTCTCCCTTAGGCATCACTATGGTTGCTTGTATCCTGGATGCAGAATTAAACAACACTAAATTCTAGCTACAGGTAATATTTTAAAAAGGTATTACAATTGCCTACATGAGCAATTTTAAACTTTCTGAGCCTGTTTTCTTTTTCTATAGCTCTGTCCTCCGAGAAATACTTTAAACACAGGCATGAAGAAACAAACATTTATTTTAAATTAATTATTATTTCCATTTCAAAAAGGTGTGAAATGTCTTTGGAACTTCCCAAGATTTGCCCATGTTGATTTCTAAGAATATGTTCCTATAATTGTAAACATGCAATTACAGGAGTGGTTGGGAGGATAAAGATTATTTCAAACTTTATCCCCTCTAGTTCTTCCTAATTAAAAATAACTAAGGACACAAAATTTCATTGAACAATACAATATTTATTGTTTAAAAATATTGATGTAACATTAAAAGATGTTAGCAGGAATACAAAATGTAAATCTTGTGCAAGCAATCAATTCACATTTGTCTGAGTCAGAATACAGAATTAATTGTACAGTTAATTAAAAGTTAAATAAGTTTAATTTAATTTTAAAATATTTTATGACTTACATAGAGAGTATTTGGCAAAGAATCAAAGAAAAGTTTTATACCCATTTCTGGCCAAACCAGAAGCAAATTGTAATTGAAACATTCAGGAATATCCATTTGCAGTTCGGTTCCATTTAAATTTAGGAGAGTCAGATATAGTTTAAACCCATCACTGATAAAAATTCATCGTGTTAAACTTCCCTTAGCTCAATTAATCATATGCCAGTTTTGATTCTTAATCATGAGGTAATTTTAAGCACAGTAATGACGGCTTCTTAGTCCTATTCAAACCATACTCAATATTTTTGGTTGGTGACTTAATATCTTGTAACATTGGCAAATTAGGAAAATGAGCCATATAAAAAGGCAGAAAGTGTTTACTTTAATTGAAGAGGTGCCATTACTTGTTCACAACATAAAAATTAATATCTTGTTCAATTATGAGTACACTTAGATATCTTTTGTAAAATTTTGACCCCCTAAGAAATTGAGAGAGAAAATGAGAGAGAGAGAGAGACTAATTCAAATCATAAAAAAAAAAAGCTAGAAATATTGGAATTTCTTTGTTTATAGTTATGAGGGAAAACATGCAATAAGACATTTATAACTATTGCTCCTTGGGTGGATCTGAAGTGAGTTCACCATGACAACTGTTCAGTCATGAAGTGAATTCAGCAGGACAACTCCCTTTTGATGTAGCAAGGAAAAAAGAAAAAATAAGTCAATAGTCACAAGGTAGTTCAAAAATGAAGATCATACCACAGTAACATTTATTTAAAATTTTATTTATTCTAAGCACTTAAAAAAAAATCAAGTTGAATCTGTCTGCATTTTGTCTGTGCTGTTATTGAACCCAACATTTGAGAGCTCAGCCAGCAGCACATGGGTTTCTAGGCCGAGGTCAGCACTGCTGAGGGGGTGCTCCTTCATCTTTATCCTCGGTTTTCACTTTTCTCTGGACAACCATGGCTAGGCTGCCGCAAGTCAGCAGCTGTGGCCGAGGGTGTCTAGATGGTCAATATCTGCTATCACCTAATTGACTGAGGCACTTGTTATCTTCAAGAATGTAGAAGCAATGGGGAAGATGGATATTAGCAACACCTTTGAGACATTTCCATAATTTTCGTGGATAGCTGATAGAACCTGATTCCAGAGGGAATAGACATAAAGTAGCAGTAAAAGGGGAGGGAATAATGTCTTGGGCTAAATACCGTCCTAAAGGATCCATTTCTGAATAGAGGGTTTTATAAGACACTTGGGAGTTCTTTGGCATTCTTTTGAAAAATGAATTCATGCCCAGTGTTTGAGGCACTTGTTCCTTGAGTCAATTCATGTCAACCTTGAAGTCATTCCATTTTCTGTGTCGAGTGGATCTCTTATCTTTAGTTGAGGATCAAGACAGCGATGAAATCGGATTTATAATGGCATACAAAGCTTGAATGACAAATAAAGTTGGAATAGGTGTTGCTAAAAGCCAGGCCTGTAATCCATGCTTGCAGTTGAGGATACACCAACATTCCAATCACCTTCATGGTTTGTATATTTGGAAGATAAACAATGATGTGTGAAAGGGAAGCAAATCTAAAGAACAATCACTAAAATTACTTTCGGGAGTGAGAAGTACCAATTGATAACAGATGCTGTTATATCTCCTTAAGTTGCTCTAGTGAAGATTCCATAGCAGAAGGTGCTGGAGGAGTTAGAAACCAGATCACCAAGGTTTTCTTGTTGTTTATCCTGGTTTTGATGACCTCTCGAAGGTGTATACTTAGAGCATCACAAACCTTTGTGACACAGATATTTCCTCTGTGTTTATGGAAGAGGTGTGTCATACTTTGGGTTCCTCAGAAACAGACTCTGAAACTCTGAGATTTGTGTACTGCAGGATGTTGAGAAGGGCTCTTGGCAACAACACTTTGAGGGGGTAAGGAAAGCAGGATTCAGGCTGAGAAGATGCTGAATTATAATGCGTTTGCAACAAAAGCCATGGCTACTTCTACTAAAAGTTCTGGAGCTGAAGTAGTCTTTGAGAGTTATCCCAAATTGGGGCAACGATGTCAGTTCTTAATAAAAATCAATCACGAGATGCATAATTGTGAAGAAAAAGAAACAGGCTTAAAGTGGTAAAATCAGTGCCCAAAGTCCCATAGCTTTTAAGTGGAATAGCTGGGGGCTGTTTCTGCTGTGGCCTGACTCCAGATCCGTGATCACAGCCAGATAATACATCACTCCTGGCAGAGGGTACAGAGTATGTACTCCCATTGAACAATGACCTAATAAGTAAAATAAATGTCCCTTTGAGTTTCTTTAAAATTATCTGATGTGCATATCTTTTGGTTTTCTATAATGCAGATAATAGAACACACTTTATTAAAACTTATTTTTATTGATAACATTTTCAACTTTTGTTGGCACTAAAATGTTCTGTTTTTCCATGTAGCTTAATGGTAACCTCAAATAAGACTCTTCTTAGGTCTCATATTAGCTGACCTTTTCTTAAAAATAGATCATAAAACCAGCTCAATGTACTAAATACTCTCCCTTGAGTTAATGTATGTCAAAATAATAAATGTTTAGAACTTCTAGTTTAAAGGTTTTCCTACCTACTTGATGAGGAGCTTTGTGGCTTTGAGTTATTGTAGCCAGAGCGTAAGTGGGGAATCCATGGTCCTGGTGGTCATGAGATTTGCTTGAGGTTACACAGTCCAAGCAGGTGATCTAGGCCTCCCACACACCCTTCTGGGATCCACGTTTCCTGTGTGTTCCTTATATGCTCCCCTTCCCTGAGGAAAATTCTACCAGGGCTCTGTATCTAGAAAGCTGTGTGTTGCACCGTATGAGTCAATGGAGAAACCAGGACCAGTCTGTTTTCAGTGTGAGAAGAGCAGCCAAAACCACTGCAAAGAAGGATTGGAACTCTGATCTCCCATGAGCTCCTAAGAAAAATAATTTTTCTGGAAAGGAATTAAGAGTTTCAGTAGAGCTCATTATCTGTTTTCTTTGGATGAACTCGCTGTTATTAGTCAACGTAATGTGGGCTGGGTACCACATTAGAACTAGTAACAGAAAATATTGATCCTGAAACTTGTGAGAAGCATGAAGCCAGGATGAGTTTATCTCAACGCTTCCATAAATGGTAACTTTTATTCTAGTTATTTGAAGTTTTCTTGATTATTATTATTTGAAAGAGATCCAGCTAAAACAGCATTTGCTTGGATTCTTGGGCAGAACTATTTCACTTATAGTGGCAGAAAATATACTACATAAAAGGATTATGTCTATTTTTCTTAACTTTCCTTTCCTTTTAGGTCACTTAGCCAAAGTGAGGTCCTGGAAAATATTCTCCACATGCTCAAGTGTGGAGAAAGTGTGTGTGTGTGTGTGTGTGTGTGTGTGTGAGAGAGAGAGAGAGAGAGAGAGAGAGAGAGAGAGAGAGAGAGAGAGAGAGAGAGAGAGAGAATGAAAGAAACAAGTGAATTACCTGCACCTGAACATGTTGTATCAGTAGGCCCGGCTTTTTCAGTAGCTGAAACATGTTAGGAATAGCTTTGAGACCAGCTCAGGTTTGGTTTGGGCTGCTTATAAGTATTATTTTAATGATGTGTTTCACATAGTGAGTGTTAGAAGATGACTCCTTGGACACAGTGGTCAAGGCTGCATTATCTCTCTGGCAGGACTTAGACTCCATCTCCTCCCGAGAGGTGGTCTCATACAGTGCTGATAACTGCGGCACGCTGATCAGGGTAGCCTCCGGTCAGGCCAGAGTCTGCCACACTTTTGGGGGACAATGACCAAAGATGTGTTGTTGCCAATAATTAAGATACACATTATTAGAACAGATGGACAACACAGGAAAGGTGACTGCCATTTCCGAAGTTTTATAGGGTGACTTGAGGTTACAACTAAAGCAGTTTTGGGTAGAGACTGAAATGTCCATGGTTATGCACGAAAAGTTACTAGATGTTGTCAAGAACTGAGAGCACTGATTTTAAGAAATAACTCGGGAAATAGAATACCAGCATTAGAAGTCTTATCTTTTGACAAATCTAATCATTTTAAAGAGACTTATATCCTGGGTCTTGAGGGCCACAGAAAAATTTCAAGGCTGAATCAAATAATTGTGTTGTGGGTAGTAGTACCAAAAACTTTAAAAATGTTCATAAACTTGATTGAACAATTGCTTCTAGGAATTTATCCTAAAGAAATAATTTAAAATATATGCAAATAATTAACTGCAAGAATTGGCTTTGAAATTTTTTCTTATGAGTTCAAAATCAGAATAAATGAAGTGTTGAAAATCTGGAATTTGTTAAATAGATTATGTAAATTTATATAATAGAATCACATTTATCCATTAAATATGATGGGATAAAAATATGTGCACATTATATATTAACATATAATATATGTAAATACATATAAACATATATATGTTTCAAAGTAATATATATATAGAATTAAGGCACTTACCAGATATCTATCTATCTATCTATATCTATATCTATATCTATATCTATATCTATATCTATATATATCTATATATAGTTATATATCTATATATATAACTATATATAGTTATATATATATATATATATATATATATATATAACTTTGAAACATTTCAAACCCACAGAAAAGTTGAAAGAATGGTGCAATGAATATCTATTAACTTGCCATACCCTCTCTTTATCTCTCTCTCTTTTTTCTCCCTCTCTTCATATATATATACATATATATATATATATATATATGTATATATATATATGCACAGTCTTCCCTTTTGTGAACCCTTGTGAAAGTAGACTACCAATATCATGACGTTTTACATCTTAATACTTTGTTCAGCATGCCTCTCCCAAGAGTAAGTGTTCTCTTACGCAACACCATTAGCATATCTAAGCAAATCAGCATTAATTCAGTAACATCATTCACAAACATACTTAAATTGTCCTAAAAATTTTAACATTCTTTTTTTCTGATCCAAATTCCGGTGAAGTTTTGTTCATGACATTGACTAGTATCTATCTTTTGTTCCCCTCAATCTAGAACACTGCTTCCTCTGTCTTTCCATGACGTCAAATTCTTTGAAAAGTCTAGACCAGCTTTCTTACAGAATGCTCTACATTCTGGATTAATGTGTGATTAATTCTTAGTGACTAGATTCAGGTTAAATATTTCAGGGACGAACACTTCCCTGAAGTGGTGTGTAACTTTCCACTACATCATATCAGGAGGTACGTATTATCAGCAATCACATTATTGGCAAAGCCAAGCTTGATTGGTAAGTGCCTGTAGTCTAAAGTCACATTTCCCCTTTTGTAATTAAAGTGGGCTGGTATTTTGAAGTGTAGGTGTATGTTTATAAATATAGAAAGATGTTCACGCTCTATTAAGTATACGTAGAAAATTATGAACTGTAAGAATCAGTTTTGTTCAAAAGATTTCTCTCTCTCTCTCTCTCTCTCTCTCTCACACACACACACACACACATGGACATGTGACAGGTCTAGAAGGATACATATCCCAAGGCATTATAGTGGTTACGTCCAGGTTGTATGACTATTGATGATTTTTATTTTTCTCTTTTTTATTTGGTTATTTTTCTTAATTTTTTAACAATGACTGCAGGTAGTTTCTATAAGTATTAAAGTGAATAAAATGGATTAGATGCAACTGATACTTTACAGTCTATTTTAAATAGGTGTACATAGTATGTTTGCTCTCCTTTTATCCCTCCTTGCTTTGGTGACAATAATGTTAAATCAGTTGTTTGCAGAGTTGGAGCTACTTTTATCATTACACCAGATCTTACTGGACATGTTTCCCTCAGAAGAAACAGTTAAATTAATCTAAGGCCAGAATTTTCACACTTCTCTCCAGAATTTCAACATGTATATTTTAATAAGTATATTGCACTTTAATGACTACAGTATACGTTATTTTATAAATTAAAATAAAACCATCACAGTAAAGTACTTCTTTATTTCTTTCTCCTGGATAGTATTAAAAATGTTATGATTCTGACCAGTATTGGCCGATGTCCTATGACTATTTCAGTAAAGGAAGTAACTGTATTTAGCACAGTCACAGGGATCTGGTGAGTCAAGGAGAGGGGAATCTCGGCTTATCTTGTCTGCTGACCCATAAGTGTACGCCAGGTGGTAGGGCCACCAAAGACCAGAGGCTTAGGTCTCTGGGGCAAGGCTCTGGAAACTGTCTTGGCTAAAAGACAGAGTTGAAGATGGCCAGATCACAGCCTCCTGCCGCCTTTGTTATGGATACGCAGCCTGTTGTTGCTGGAAGCAAAGGCTGCCACTGGCGTTCCATGGAAGCTGACCAGGCAAGAGGCAATGATGTTGGGTTCTCTCCTTGGGGAAATCTTCATTTCATCTCTGGGAAGGCAGACAAGCTGGTGCAAAAGGAAACCCACACCTAGTAACTGATACACAGCACTGACGTCTTGCTGGGAGATCTGCAGAACAGGGCTAAATGGAATTCTGCATTCCATTAACTGTAAGCAGGATGTAAAGGATTAAAAGGGAGTTGGAGTGGGCAGCACAAGGCTAAAAATTATCCACTAGAGTCACTGATATTTCCCCCTGAAAACCATAGGAGCACCTTTTGTACATAAGCACACTTACTTGCAAAAGTAAATCCTCTGGAATAATATTTCTGGGGAATATAATAAGTGTGGCTCTACACAAAACTGGTGAATGGGTGGTGTGCCTTACTTAATGGGTGTACTATACTACTTCTATTTTAATGTCCATCTTTTCCAACCCGGGCACCCCATTTTTCTTACTGCTGTATTCCTTTCCATTGAATAATCTGTTTTCTATTTTATATCGTTGAATTCAAGGCATAAGCACACTCTGATAAAACTTTGTGGAGTTGAAAGACTAAGTGTCAGAAGACCTGGACTCGAGTTTCAACTCCCTTCCATTACTGATTATATACCTTGTGCACACCTCGTAACTTTTCTGAGCCTCAGTTTTATCATCTGTAAGTGGGAATCCAATATTTAACACAGAAATGGGACTGGGATGGGAACTAACACTTGGTGGGCATCTCCTATGTGCCAGAATCTGTGTTGGACTAACTTGTGTAGCAGGGGACTCGCTTGACCACAGGCTACAGTCACCATTTGGAGTCTATAATGTCTGGTGTGTTTGGTGACCGGGCAAAATGGAACTTCCAGAAGTGACTTCCAGTCACTGAGGAGCATCCTGGAAGATAACTTATCCTGAATGAAGAAAAGGTCAACAGACAACTTGGGTCTATAACATTATTAGCAGGGAGGAGTTTCTAAGTAAAGAATGGTGTTTGTCACTCGTTTATAAATTTCCAAGTCTAGCCTCTCATGGATTTACATCTGAAGTCTATGAATAAGTGTAACAATATGTGAAAAAAAAGAGAAAGATCTTTGAAAATAAAACTTTGTAGGAAATTGAGGTACTGTTTTCACACCTTTGTGGAAAAATGTGACACTATTGGAGGAAGTGTGACATTCTTTTTGTGGTAGTTTACATCCAAGATAGCCACCATGGATCTCTTTTCTTCATATATGTCATTATCCCATCAAGAGGTGGAATCTACTTCTCCCATTCCGTTGAAACAGGACTGGTCTTAGTGATTTGTTTGACAATAGAATGTGGCAGAGTGATATTCAGGGATTTCTGAGGCTCAGTCATAAGAAGCCTTGTAGCTTACATTTGGGTCTTTTGGAAAGATATTTCTTGCAATTCTAAGCTACCATGTATGAAGCATATCTCAAGAGCATCATTCATGAAAAGTCCAAGATGCATGGAGAGGCCATGGAGGCACCATGTAGAGAGAGGCCAAGAAGCATTGAGGCACCAGACATTTGAATCATCACAGGAGTCTCAGTTCCTAGCTACCCCACAGGATACCATGAGGGTCAAAGATGAAGCACCTAGACAAGCTCTTCTCAAAAAACCTATAAGCAAAATACAATGGTTGTTTTAAGTCATTAAATTGGCTTTAAAAGGAAGGAAAGACTGTGTGTGTGTGTGTGTGTGTGTGTATGTGTGTGTGTGTGTGTGTGTGTATGCTTCAAGTGTCATGGAAAACAAGTTTTAAAGCTACGAGAGGTAATCACAAAATACGGTGAATGTTTAAATAAAAAAATTATTACAGTAAAAGACACATTGCCATTAATCCCCCTCAAAACACTCTCCCTTTCTTTGAATGCACTTATGCCATCATTTTTGCCACTTTCTGAAGCAGTTCTGGAAGTCCTCTTTTGTGAGTGTCTTTAGTTGCGCTGTTGTAGCTGCCTTGATATCCTGAATCATTTTGACTTTGGGGAAAAGCCAGAAGTCTCACGGTGCCAGACCTGGTGAATACGGGGGATGAGGACACACCATAATGTTCTTATTGGATAGAAATTGCCATATTCCAGAAGTGATGTATGACACTGAGCATTGTCATAATGAAGGACGATTTACAGCACATTTTAAAACACACCTGTCTCAACCATAGCTCAAACCCAATTGACTGCATCGAACAAGTTGAAACTTGTCACACACTGTTACTAAGGCTCATCGCTCCACTTCCTGTATTGAAGATCCCTGCCTTTCTGCTGGATGGCACTTGGCAGCAGCATTCACTGTAGTTTTTGATCACAGCTTGTATTTCTGTAAAGCAAAACATGTTTTAAAAGCTATTTCTGTGAAATAACACAGAAAATTATGCATAAGAGTGAGGGTATGGTTAAGTTGGGCACTAATGGGAGAGGACAAACGAATTGTTGCTTAGCCATCTACAAACATTTTAACCACAACCTTCTGGCTATGCTGGGGCTTCCACGGGAAAAAAAGTTCAGATTAAATCATGAAATGGGTGGTATTTTGGAAGGCTTATGGATAAGCTTTCATGGATCCCCTTAGCGTTCAAATCAAGATGACTTTGAGAGAAACATTGAGAGGTCCTTCAAGCCTAGAATTGGCCCTAGCTTTCCAAATTATATTGGAATGGGGTTATGTTGATGTGAGTTCAGTATTTGGACCCGAGGGGCTCTGGGGTAATAAACAAACTATTTATTAGTCTATGACTTATTTCTTTGTTCGGAATAAGAGCTTCTTTATCATGTAGGGGATGTAGCTAAATGGAAGTTCTCCTTATGAGGGAATTAAAATGGAAATAAAAATCACATAACAATGATTGGGTATAAAGAAAGGCACCAGGTGTCTGTGTAAAAGACCCAGAACTCTACCTCAGCCATGCTGTGGCCGGTGGACTAGCCAAAGACATGCAAGGCCATGGCCCTGTGCTGATGTGTTAGAGCTCATTGACCTACAGACACAGACTGGGCTTGCTGTGCTTGACCCGGGGAAGGCTGTGGTCCTGTAGTTCATGAGAGGCACTCTTGGCAAACTGCATTCCTGTTTAAGGATGGAAGGACGAACCAAGCGATAATTCAGCTGCAACGTTGGAAGTACAAGGGAGTCAATGTGGTGAGTGTCTGCAGATAGAGCGATACATTTATTCCAGGGGTTATGGAGAGGTTATCACAGCTCTACTATATTACAAGTTTATGTCAGGTACTTTTTCAAGGAAACAGTTTCTTGCTGGCCTGTTTAGGTGTGGAGATACACAAGTGCTGCAGCAGGAGACCTTTGGGCAGTAAGTGGATACAAGGAGGTAATTATTCACTGAGAGGCATTTCTCATATTTGACCATGCCTTACCCTTGAGCATTGTATGTACGGAATTACTCGCTCCTTATTAGCCACGAAAATAATCACTCTTCATTGGAGAGTCATTGTGTTCTTTGTGTGTGTGATTTTAATTGTTTAAAAAATGGTTTTCACTAACGTGAAAACAACGTGTTTATAGGCTCCAGGTTGTCTGCCCACTTGTGAGTAGGGTCTTGGGTCAGGCCACTCAGATTCTTACAGGATTCATTACTAACCTACATTGTGGTCTGCAATGTACACCAGACGACAATTGGAGGTAACTATATAGCAGGCTTTTGTCTGCAATGAAGGAGCAGGAAATCAAAGGTAACAACTACTTCCTGACAGATTCAGCTCTCTCTCTTATTGAGTAGATGTTCGTTTGATTATTTAAACACAGAAGGGGAAAAACAAGTTCCAACCTCTGTGGGCAAGTATCAGCGAGGACACCATCTGAACCCTTTGGGGCCACTTGTGAAGCTTTGTTTTCTCCCAAGTCCATTCAAGTATAAGAGAAACTTTCTATAGGAAATTAGTAATTGAATATGTTCACTGTTGGAACATGGAAAGAATTTTGTTAACGATCACTGCACAAAATGGAGAGAAGTCAAAACTGGAATTTTATGCCTAATATTCCTGAGATCAGTGCTGAGACTCAGGGCAAACTTGATCATACCTCTTCCACTATTGCTTGAGTTGTAGATTTTGCCTTTCTGAGGTTTGCATCCACATGGATGGGAGACATGCCCGATCAGGTCTACGTGGCCTGATGTACAATGAAAAGGTAGGATGTATTCTGCTCTCACATGCTCTATAATAAGCAAATACAATATCTGTATTGGAGATACAGTGAGACCAAGGCTTCATATAATAGGAGATGGGTAACTACGTGGATATGCCAGTATGGTTCAGGCAGATGTATGGCTCGGGCAGAAGAGTGACATAGAGAACAAAACACCCACATTTACACATATGTTACAGAGGAGATCAAAGAGCTGGGTCTCAGATGAATGTTACCATTAGGTTTATGTGCAGAACTTTGCCAGTACTTTGAGGTTACATCTGCAAAAATTCAAGTAGAGAAAATAAGAAACCAGCAACTCAGGAGAGATGCATGACAGAACTCAAGAGATCTGAATTAACTGACTTAATATCTGGGGGTAAAACTCTGTGCTTGAAATTCCTATAACTGAGATCTCTTATTCTGGCATGTTCCGAACAAATTTAAGGAGGACAAAAAGTATTCCTTGGAACGAAAATTATGGAAGGAGATGGAAGATAAAGAAGAATGGGAAGGGAACAGGAAGCTACATTTGAAGTTCCTATTCAAGACTTAGAAGCAGAGGGTATGTGGGAATTATACCCCAATCCATTTACCCATCCATCCATGTGTCCACGTAGGAAAGAGAGTAAGCAAGACCAAGGCTTGCTGCCACAAACTATCCTTTGAAATTGGTTTGTTTATTTTAATGCTTCCCAGATGGATTCTTTAAAAAATTCTATGTAGTCCCTTCAAATGCAGCATTTTTGTTGTTAGAGTGGAGTGGGGAAGCAGGGGATTCAGTCTAAGAGCCAATGTTTAAAACTAAACACCCCCCCCCCGCTTTTTTGGTTGTGTATGAGGAGAAGCCAGGAGTCAAGGGGTGAAAGGACATAGCTTTCCTTCTCCTTTAATGCCCAGACTTGGGACACATTTGGTAAAGCCCAGTGGGAAAACATATCTCTGTCAATGTTGCATGGATGAATAGAGAGCTTTTGTCTCTTAGGATGTCAATCCAGCACCTTCTATCAGAATTAAGTTCACTCAAAAATTTAAAACACCCCACCCCCTACAACCTTTCCTACATCCCTGAAGGATTATATTACTGTAATCAAAGTAACTCCAGATAGAAAAGGCCTTGCAGGTTATCCGGTTCATCCTCTGTTAGTGCAGGGTTTCTTCCTTCAGCATGGCCGTTACTGTTTGGTTCTGTCCGGTTTCCAGTGTCCTGAGTGAGGGAGCTTCCCGCCCTTCCCTGGGGAGGCCATTCTCTAATCCAGCAGTTCTCACTGCCAGGAAGTCTTCTCTGATACACATCTCGAGTTTTCCCTTCTTCAGCTGTATCCCATTACCGCCAGGCACTGCCTTTGTACCAAGCCTCCCTCTCTTGGCTGCATGCTGTTTCCCGCCTTTGCAACTACACCTATTAAATCCACTTTCATGTTGTCCACTCTCCTTTACACCTCCTGTCCTCAGTTCTGGAGACTGCAAGGTCACTTTTTGGGATTCTCTCTACCATATTTTGTTTGCATCTTTCCTCATATGTGAGCCGAACAGATGTCTAATCTTCCTAATAAAGTGAGGTGTTATTAAAAGCTTGTTTTTATAACTTTAGTAATGCTTATTATGTTTTTTTTTTCCTCCCCAAACTGATTAAGCTCGTGTGTATTTCCTCAATAGGCTTAATCTTCACAGGTCAATTTTGTGATACACTTGACAGCGGCAAATTCATGTATGCAGAAATGGGAGGAAGATAAATTTAATAAGGAATCATTTTGAAGCAACAAGACGAAAAATCAACCTTAGAGGAAAAGCCTGCAGAATCGTCTGTAGTTGGTCCTTATTAGGTGGTGTGTTGTCAGTGACATGGAAGTAAATGTCCTTCCTGTTGTTAGCAGGATAGATTCAGGGGCTGTCTGATGCACCTCATGGGCTGGGTGGTTACATGTTGTCGATACCCTGAACCTAGAGCAAGCAAGGGCAACTCCAGATTTCTGAGACTTTCCGGGTTGTCAAGGTGGACTCTCTAATTGGTCAGGTCACGTGTGCTACATCTGACGTGGAGGGAAATCCCCTTTTTAAGGAAAGAGAATGTTAGAAGTCATAGTAAGTCTGGTAACGTTCTTGTTAGAAGGTTGGAGGCAGACTGGATGTGCTTGAATCATGGCTCTGTTACTTCTGTGTGAACTTGGGCAAGTTATTTAATCTCTCTTTACTCGGGTTTCTCATCTATAAAGGGGACTATTAATCATAGATTATCTCATACGATTTTGGCGAGGATTAGGGTAATGCTGGTAAAGTATAACACAGTGTTTGGTATGTAGTAAACACTCATAACATACCCTAAGTTAACCCAGAACATCTTCCTGAAAGTTGAAAAAGGCTTTGCCAAATTTATGTCCAAGGATGCTCATTGTGGTATTGATTGTAATGGTTATAAAAAGAAAATTAACCAATATGTCCAACAAGAGGGGATCAGTGTCTGGAAATTTTCGTTAAACTTAATTTAGAAGAGCAAAGTACAAAGCTGTACACACAGTGTGATCCCAGTTTCATATTATATATATGCTCTATGCAAAGAACATATATATGTATCAAAAAAGACTGCATGTAAATGCATCAAAATGTTAATAGTGGCTTTCTAAGGTTAGAAATTATGGCTGATCCTTTTTAGTACCAGTAGCAGAAATTACTTTTATTTTGCTATTTCCAGAAATGGCCTGTTTCATTGTCTGGGGACATATGGTGTCTGTGAAATGACCTGTATCATTTATGTGCTGAATATATTTTGGAGTGAGAAATCTCCTTAATGTAGGCCTCTATAAAAACCTGCTGCTCTATATTCAGCATCTAGACATACTTTTATAATCAATAACAAAAAAGACGTGAAAACTGATGTGCTTTATAAGCAGAGCCTTGCAGGCTGTTATACCAACTCATTAGTGGTGGGCAGGACTGCTCCAGGGAGGGCACAATCTCTTGCTGGTTCTCTTCCTCTGAGTTCTCTTCATTCTCTGTTCTTGGCACACTCTGAGTCACTTTTGTGTCCAGGGTAGGCCTTGTCACCCGTTCCTTAGAAGAAAAGAGATTGTTTACTGACTTTTAAACCAATAGGTCTGAATTTGAACTCCAGCATTGATATTTGGGAGTTTTCATGTCTTTGAGTGTGGGGAGAGAAGGAAGCAGAGTCCATATTTTTAGGGTATGCCGGGATGTACTTTAAGTAAAAGTTAAACTAGAGACCAAATGGCCATATATGATGGAGCAGTGACTCAGAGCCATCTTCTCACTCCACATCCTCTGCTCTTTTCTCTGCCTCTAACAGTTGGCTGCTTGTGGATTAATTTTCTTGGTCTACAAAGTGGAGATAATAATGAGGAGAGTAAATGAGGTAACCTATTTGGCAGTGTGTGGAGCATGATATATCTCCAATTTGGAATGATATGGTGGTGATCTTGGATGAAGACACTGAAAGCGCTGACTTAGAGCCAGGGACAGAACTGCAGGGACCTGATTCCTAGGCTGGTCTCTCTACGCGCACACACACACACACACACACACACACACACACACACACACACACACACTGAATTATACTGTAATTATTTCCATGAAAGAAAAGGTTTAGAAGTAAATGTATTATTTTTTTTTTTAAGTAGTATTTCAGGTTCAGATCAAAAGGAATTTCTGACTCAGATGAAACCTTTTCCTCCCTAGTCTACCCTATTTTATGTTGAGAATCACATCATGAAAGATATTGTTCAGTGAAAGAATTGACTAATACTGACGGATTTACAAATATAACCATATACCAATTACCTCTCATGAGCTAAGATTTGAACTGCTTCTGACATTTTTTCAGCCTTTTTCTTGTTTGCCACATTTATTCACATAAGTAGATGGTCAGAGGCTGGGTCTTTTCTATATTTTGCCAAGCCCTCAGAATATCTACTGTTCAAAGAAACTAAAGCCCATTGGTGTACTTACTACAGCCTCAGATAGGTGACCTGTATGTCTCGGGATACCCTGCCTTGGGCTACAGTTAGCCAGCCATAGTTTAATCTTCTCATCTCAGAATAAGAGACATTTGACAAATTATGTTTTGCAAATGGGTTATTATTAGTAGCTGAGATGCCATATCTGATATGTTGGATGGTTGTGATATTTGTATCATGGGCAATGTCACTTTCCTTGTTTTTTATTATAAGCTTTTTCTTGCCAAACCTAAGATGGCTGAAGGAGTGCTTCTGGCTCCCGTGGTGCCTAAGTGCTGCAATATGCTTTGTGTCTGCTCCCTTGACCTTGGGAACACAGTGTAGGCTTCTAAAGATTTCACTGTTTGCTTCAAGCCTCATGCTGGGTGCCTGCTGTTGACCACATTTTGCATGTTTTTCTAATGATTTTTAAACTACTTTCTTGGAAAAAAAAGTTCATTTCTGAAATCATCTGTTGGTAATTAGGGTGACCAGCTACTTATCTCCTAGTATAAGGCCTGATCAGGATTTCATGGGCAGTGGTGTTCAGTCACCTCTGTATTGTAGAGAAGTACAGTTTCATTGAAAGAGTTTGGCAATTGCTTAGATTCTACAATCTGGAGGCTTTTGGTCAGTTCATGGCGAAGTTGATAATGATGATAACTGAAATTTGTAAAGTGATTTATAATTATAAATCAACTTGTCAATATTAATTTACCCAAGAGAAATTCTGTTTATCCAACAGAATTTTGTTCACACAACATAATTTCCTATTAAATTTAATTCTTGTTAAATTGTGTTTATCTAATAGAACTTCTTAAGGGTCTGCTATATGCTAGTCGTTACTCAGGATTTAATTATTAGTAAGGTATGGTCCTACTCTCACAAAGATCATGAGGAAGTAGACTACAGTAATTTATTTGGACCTTACTATAACCCTGTAAGGTAGGATTTATTTTTCTCAGATATGATTATTTAGGCTGGGAGAAGTTAAGTTTATGTCGATATTTTCACATTCATAAGGGGCAACGCTGGTCCTCAAACCTAGGCTTCTTTGTTCCAAACCCTTGCGCTTTCCAAAGAGCTTGGGCTCTGGACTTAGATGTCTGCATTCTCATTCTGAGCTCCACCACCAACCAGCTGTGAGACTTTGCAAAAGTTACTTAGCCTCTTCCAGCTTTGGTCTCCCCGTCTGTAAAATGAGGCAAATAATTCTTGCCTCCCAGCTTTCCTGTGAGGATTGAATGAGATAAGTATGTGAGACACTTAGCACAGTGCTTGGCACACAGTGGTACCACCACCATTGGTACCCAGGACAGGGAGGGCAGGAATGCTGATGATGGTAGTTACTGTACGAAGCTTGCCTGTTACACATCCTTGTAACATCCTTGAGGAAAGCGTTATGTTTACAGAAGTGCATTTGGGACCCAGGAGGTTATGTTAGTTTCTACTTTTTGCTAGTGATTATGGCAATATATATTGGATTATTTACTCCACAATGAATATTTATTAAACATATATTATATGCCAGACATGAATCTAGATGCTGGAAGCTTATATTCTAGGAGCTATTTAATCTTCAGAATAATCTCTTGATTGTTATTATCAATATCTGCATTTTATATGTGAAAAAATTCAGAATTGGAGTTATATAATTATATATAATATATATAGTATATATAAAATTATATATACATAAATATAAATTATAAATATAATTTGCCTACAGTCACCTGGCTGATAAGTGGCAGAGCCAGGATGCTAATTCAGATCCTCAGCTGCCAAGTCCAGTGCTGCTTCTCCTACTGTCTTTAGCAAAAGAGCTCCTTCACTCCAGAACCTGCTTTTCTTTCTTTGATGAAGGGATGGAAGTGACCGTAAAATACCATATATGTTAGGCAAATCTAAGGTTTTAGGTTACTATAATTATAATTTATTCAGAGAGTCCCCAAAAGAATTTAAGAAAAAAAAAATTTAAAAGGTAACACATTAGATGAGTGGTGATATGGTACATTCCCCAATTTCCAAATAGATTCATTCTATTGACAGATAGGTATTTATCCTTAAAAATACCAGAAGATACTTCATGATCATTTAACTCCCCCACAACCAGTTTTATTGTCTAATAATATACGTGCACCAAAATCCCTTCCTTTTGTACAACATAAACTCGAGCAATTATAGCCTAAATGGAGCTTTTACATGACACTCAATGTATGTTAAACTGAATAATTCTTTCACATTCTAAAAGCAGTGGAATTAAATGTCAGTTGATATACTCTGTTCTCATAAGACTGTCATTTATATACAATACTTGAAGGGTGCTATCTAATCCACATTAGTTCTCCTTTCTTTTGGTAAATGAATTCTAAATCCCATGCCATTTTCTTTTGATATTATTATTATTGTTATTATTATTTTACCATTTAAAATTTCTATATGACTCAACACCAGTCACATACCTAAAAGTGCTTTATTTCAGGCCAGGGTTTTGGAGAATTGCTCTCTGTCTGGACCTGTGCTTTCTCCCTCATGTCCTGGAGCAGCAGGGACCTAGAAGCCACTCATGAAAGTGTAGGCTTGTCCAAAACATTTGGAGACGGGGGCGTGAGAGCCAACAGATAAATTACAGGGTGAGCTTTAAACACCTCTAAGAACCAGAATCTTAACCATAAGATCACTTGGAGCACTTCACAATTCATTCATTCATGTGTATATTTTTCTGTTTTTTTCTACAGAGCACCTTGAAAACCTGTAACCAATCTCCCCACTTACCATGTCTCCCCGAAAATAAGACCTAGCCAGACCATCAGCTCTAATGTGTCTTTTGGAGCAAAAATTAATATAAGACCCGGTCTTTAATATAATATAATATAATATAATATAATATAATATAATATAATATAATATAATATAATATTAGTATAATGTAATATAATACCAGGTCTTATATTAATTTTTGCTCCAAAAGACGCATTAGAGCTGATGGTCCTGCTAGTTCTTATTTTTGGGGAAACAGGGTACCATATAGTAGCACTGAGTTCCAGATAAATGTGAGATCATCGCTAATTTCTTATTGTTTTGAATCTTAATCTTGAATTTTGACCTTCAAAATCAGTTGAACTTCAGTAGTGTATTTTTTTTTTCTGTTACCTGTTTCACTGATCATTATCTCTAATTGTCCCAATCCAAGGCAGACCTCCTATAGAACATCAACCAGTGTAAACTGGTCTTTTCCAGCCTCACCGCCTGCATATGGGTGGGTTGTAATCACACCACAGCTCAGACTTGGCTGGCTCTGTTCCTCACTTCCATACATACATCTCCCCTCTCTCCCCATAATGCTCAACTGGGGTTGTTGCACATGGATTTACTCTGCCTCAGCCCTTTTCGGGTTCCATCGTCTTCTGCTTGGAAGTATGGGCATGGATGTTGCGAATCCCTGAGGTGCCCAGCTATGGAGTGACCTATGGTGATGGGGGAGAATGCTGTGTCGTATTTGGTTAGAGATGTCTTAAAGCAACCTTTTCTGTGACCCAGTTTTACGTGATTTTTAGTGAAACAACTCTTCCGCCTGCCTCCCACTTATAACCTCTTGGTTTCAGCCCCTTGTAACTACAAAATGTAACAGACATGTTAGAACCATCCCCTCTAACCAGCACTCCTGCCTTTGCTCTGAGGGTGTGTGTGTTCCCAGGAGGCACTTTGGCCATGGGTGAATGGCTTCCGAGAGTCTTTCCCACCGGTTGGCCATACATTCCTAAATAAACTTGATCCCGCTTAACTCAAGTTCTGATCTTGACTAAATGATCTCAAGTGGACAATAAACTATTTATATTACCTTTATACTATTTATACTACCTTTAGGGGAAAACCACTTAACTCTAATATAAGTGATCTAAACACATTCACATGTGAATTAAATGATACCTCTGTGGGAGCGGAGAAATGAAAGAAACTAAACCATTTCTGAATTTCGGGATAATGAAGTAATCATAGTAGAAAATGAACTATTGCCTATTCAGTATAAATGAGGCTTCTACTTAATAAAAACCTCAAAGAAATGCCACATATTGTTACAACAGATGAACAATACTATTGGAGCTAGAGAAGTCTAAACTCTATGCTATACTATCTAATATACCTAATAGCTGTACATTTCAAAGGGCAATTAGGGAAATATAAATTGTGGTGTACAATAATGCAGGATGTTTCTCACAAAGTCTCTGCCTCCCTGTGACCTCTTATTTTGGGAGATGCTCATGAACAAACATAGACCTGATACCCTGGTCCATATGGGCTGAACAGATTGGGATGGGTGTCAGGTTGTTCCTGAAGTGAGCGGATAGAAGGGACAGCTGCCCTAGATGAGCAGAACTGAAATCATCACTCGGGCAATCGCCAGTGAAAGCCTTGATTGAATGCTCCCATAACCTCAGTATCCATTTAAAAAATAATTGCATTTGACATTGAGAACACACATCATGGATCTCATGTCGATGACTTTCCTTTGAGGTCTACAATGTTCACTGCTGTGCTGCAGATGTGGTCAGCCCCTTGTAACTACAAAATGTAATAGGGATGATCGAAATCTTTGTAGCTGGACAATGAGAACCAGTCCTCAGAAATCAGGAAATGGGCTGAATCTAAAAGTTGCATGGTGTGGGGAGGCTCAATTAGTTTCCCCCAAAGTGTATAATAACACCCGATTCGTCCCAAACCACTCTCACTTTGATGGTAGCCACCACATTCATCTGCAGTCATATGAAGAATTATTCTGGGTTCAAGTGCTGAGAGCTTTCTTTTGGTCATACTGGATTTATATATTCCTTGCTCTGTTCCTTTGCCTTTTCATCTTACTTCACAGGTTTATAGATTCATTGCTTGGAAACTGCAAGTTTAATCCTAGGAACAGAAATTGAAATTCTGTGCCTGCTTTTTTTTCAATTAAAAAAAAATTTTGTGTGTGTTAATGGACTAGTATTTTTTTAAATTAAAAAATGTTTTTTTTTCCAGCTTTATTGAGATATAATTGACATTTTGCGCCTTAAATAACATTTTGGGGGCTCATAGGCTGCCACTCCTGCCTATGTTGACCCAGTGGCATCATAGCACCAATAAAAGGAGTTGGGGTTCTTTACTTCCCCCACATGTGCCAGTCATCCTTTCAGAGAGTTTGTACTATTTCCCCAGTGCCACCCAGCATCATTTGGGTACCACCCCTGTCACCTGACCAGTCTTCTATTGTGTGCTGTGACATTATTGGACTTGGGTTGATGAATCTTTGTTGTATTCTCTGAGCAGGTTGCTTTTGGTTCATGTTGAGAATCTGGCAGTTCATGTGTCAAAGCATCTCTGTGCATTGAATGGGATGAGGAATTCAGCTGTATAGTTTTACTCAGTGATGATCTCATGTTTCAGTGAGTTTGCAAAGTGAGTCTGCAAACTCAGTGTTCAGTGGATTTAGGAAAGTTTTACCAAAAAAAAAAATTGAATTCCCAGTCCTTTGTATTAGGATGGTAACACCATTCCTCTTAAGGACAACGCATTGGGATAATTAGAGATTTAGTTGTTTGGGCAAAGGAAAATGCCTCATCTACGCATAAACTCTAGCCTTTTTTATACTTGGTGTACTTGAGGCTCACACACTGATTCAGTTAAGTAATCAAATCAATAATTCAGTATTAAAACGCATTGCAACATTACAGAAGAAAAGAAAGAGAGGAAGAAAGAAAGGAAGGAAACCCTCCCTCTCAGTGAGTCCCCCAGTCCCCACCACCACCAAAAGCTTCCAAAGTCTTAAATTTGCTTTCCATTAAGACAGTGGTTAGACAGCAGCTGTTCAGCCTCTTAAGAGAATACACGATATGGTAATAAACATCATTTCAGAAATATGCTTTTTGTTCACTTTACTAGGAAGCACAATAATGAGCTCTGCATGTTCACTGCACTTTTTACTTCAGGCCCTGATTTTAACGAGGGGGGCGCACTGCAATTGGTTCACTCCCTACCTAGCAAATGGAAATGTTTGTCTTTCAATTCCAGCCACCCCTGACTTGAATTCTTTTATGCAGTGCACTGTAAAATGCTCTTTGAAGTTCATGTGTCATCCATTTAGAATGAACACCACAGGTCGGCATGTGCTGCTCCTCTCTCCAATTGTGTTTGGTGTCCCAGTTTCTCTGGGGAAGGTTCAAATCTGACAATACCCTTCACTTATGGTATAGAAATCCAGGCGTAACATTGCGTCTGCCAGATGGAGTCTGAAATTTTATGGCAGCTTGCTTGCTGTTTGTGTACGAAATTCAATTTATAGGGAAATAGAAGGGTGATGATTTTAATGCAATCAAATGTCTTGAAAAGTACTTCCTGGATGTCTTATGCTGTATATGCTCAGCTGGCTGTGTGTAAGAGTTGATGTTGCGCCTCTTTCTCTATAGCACTGGGCAGTCCTGGAGAAAGTAGAGAGAAGACAGATATGGTTCAGGACAGGACAGCTGCTTGTGGATGGAGATATGTGTGGAAGGGAGAAGGAACTGAAATTTAAGGATGCCCCATGTATTTTTCTGGACTATATTTGGGGACCCACGGAAGCAACCAGATATATCCTGTATGGTAATGTTGAGTCTGGACATCTTAAAAGTTACAAAGTTAGATGTAAAATATTTCTTAGGAGACCATGTGCTGTGCTGTGTGTGGGCATAACCCTTTATAGTTTACAAGGCACTTCTCAAAAGACACTTCTCTTTTTTTCATTTAATCCTCACAACATTGTTCTAAAGTTGAGAATATTTCTATTTTCTGCACAAGAGTAGAGCACAGGTTTTGGAGGAGTGTTGTTGGGTTCAGATTCCTGTTCTGCCATCTCACCTAACCTCTCTGGGAGTTAAACAAGCAACCTTTCAAATAATTCATCATCATCCTCATCATCTTAATAAATATTTCTCTCACCCTTTCGTCTTTATCCCATCTTTACCCACTTGGATAGATTAGCTTCAGGGGAAGACATTAAGGCAAAACACTATTGGTAAATTGAGTAATCAAGCTGGAGGGTTCTTTAAACTTGGTTCTGATAATAATCAGGGTTGCTAGAATTGGGCCTATGAAACTTATGGGTGAAATTATTCACGGAGAAGGGCAAACTACTGGACTCCAAGTAATTTGAGGGATATTCCTTCAAGATTCTTGAGATATTATTTATGAATGAGTAGATGAATCAGGTCAAATAATTAGTTTTTCTATTGTAGATTTAAGTGTGTGATCCGTTTAACTATCTGATTTGAGCCCCTCGTTCATAGAGTAGACTAGTCTAACCAGTTATTATCTCATCGAAGGAGACTCTGAAAATTGCCTTGTCCTCCCCTTCATTTTACAGATAGAAGGAAAGTGACTTGTTCAAGTTCAAGCAGATGAAACTAGACCTGAACCCACATTTCTTTTACCACATAACTTCTTACTCCTGAACTAATGCACTTTCCATTTTATATTGTAGTGAAATCAATACATTTCTGTGTGTTAAAAGGAAGTGGTTATGAATTGCAGTGTGTGGACCTGATCTGGATCCTGATTTAAACAGACAAAAAATTTTAAAAATGATGAGATTCAACAGACGATTGCAAATTTAAACATTGAGCAGATATAAAGGAATTATTATGTTTTTAGATATGGTTATGGTATTGTAGTTATGTTAAAAAATAGAGCTTATCTTTGAGATCCATTGTAAAATATTAATGCATGAAATATGTCTGGGATTTGCTTCAAATCATATAGTGGGGGTGAAAAGTGAAGGGATGAGATGAGTCCAGAAGAAACAAAATTTGCCATGACTTGATAATAGTTGAGTTGGGTGATGGATACATGTGTGTTCGTTATGTTATTCTCCTTTAATATTTGTAGGAAATTCTTCATAATTAAAGAAAAATACATGAAGGTTATATTTCTAAATACATTTGGTGTTTTGGTGTTTCCACCATTAGGCATTGCATTTTGTCTTCCGATCTTGTGTGCATGAGGAAACTACATTTCTATTTATGCTTCTCCCAAAAAATTGCTTTGCTTTTTTTCTGAAAGACACTGTGAATCATAGAATTAAATTTGTTTGCCTTTGTGTTTTGGATATCAGAAAGCTTTGGACAAAATGTATGGCCCACCACATTCATGTATGCTTTCATTCATTTCACAGAGCTGAGGTGACACTAAGACGGACTTTTTTTCCTGTCCTGTCCATAGTTTTCCACCAGCAGGGATTCTACAGAGTTGATTTTGGAGGCTGCAAGGTGCAATCATTAAAATTTCAGGACTTAGACCAACTGGCCTGGTAGTCCAGCTTTGCTACTATCAACAAGTAGCTTCTTTGAAGTTTAGTGTAAGCATCTGTACAACGGGAATGATAATAGAACTCACCTCAGAGCTGAATGTAAGGATTAAATCAAATAATGCATTTTTTTGCCCTTAGATACAGGATGTAGTACATGAGAAACAATGCATTTTTGCTTTTATTATCAATCAATAATTATTAAGTATCTACTATATACTAAATGCTAGGTTGGGAAGGGAGCTTTAACTGGTGTCCTCGCTTCACTTTGGGTTGTATCTTATCATATTTTTTCCTAATTCAGGAATTTTTATATTTTCTTGTTATATTTTATGTATTATCTAAGCATTCATAAAAGGTAACACATTAAAATATTGCCGTTAGGATTATGTTTATGCCTAATCTAGGCATAATTTAAGTAATAATTTGAAGGGTGACATATTTGATAAATGGATCATTCAGGTAACTGCATAATTTAAAATTCAGAAGCACAGTAGTGGGGGAAAGAGAAAATTGAGTTTCTAAATGGAAATTTATCTCATAGATGGTATTCTGCTCTCCCTGATATCAATCAGTCCCTTTATATCATTCCCACTTCTTATTTAATTTCTACCCTTCCTATGTAATTTTGCCTACTTCCTGAAATGTGAGCAGGAAATTCAAGCATGTCAATAGATGTCCAGTGAGTTAATAAAGTTTGACACACATATTATTGTACCAATCTTCCCACTATTATGGCGTCCATCAATAGATATTAGCTGTAGTAGTTGGTCCAGGACCAGTAAGGCATTCTCAGAATGCACAGTAATGTCTGAGTCTGCACATGCACCAACTTCTAGATGCGACTCAAATTATACCTCGTTAGGTATGCTGTTTAGAAAGGTGCCTGGCTTACATTAAGGACCAATCAATGGAAAAATCATATTTAAAAACCATTCTTATTTTAAAATTATCAAACTTCAAGAAAGCAATATAGAATCAGCATTTTATTTTTCAAAACATGACTACAAGTAGTTAATGCATGGTATCAATGTTACATTTCCTGATTTTGATAAGTGTACTGTAGTTAAATAAGAGCATGTTCTTGCTGTCAGGGAATGCTCAGTAAAGACTTTAAGGGTAAAGGACGTTATTTTTCCAACTTATTCTCAAATGGGAGAGAGAGAGAAGATGGGAAAAATATAAATAATTTAAAAACAGCATATCTGGGTAAGGCATACATGGAGGTTCTTTGTCCTACCTATCCTTATAGTTTTCCAGTACATTTAAAATTATATCAAAATAAAGTTTTTTAAAAAATAACAATATATGTTTTTATTTAAAATGGTGAGATATTTTTGGGAGTGATGTTTCAATCAACTAACCCTTCTCCTCTGGTGTAGTCATTGTAAAAGATTGGCTTCTCTGCCGACAGGCAAGGGAAAATGCCTATTAATGGTAGTATTCTGGCATTCAATATTAAGTTTAATTTGGGAATGGGACATGGAAAAATGATGCAGAATATGTCAAGGTTCTGGCATTTCAAAGCCCAGTGAACTCTTACTGGTGACATCATGATCATCTCATACCAGTTACAGGATTTGTCCTGACTTTTCAGATCACAGAGTTAGAAAGCTGAAATGAATCATCCTAGTGCTTCCGCTCCCATAGAACACAGTGTTGTGGTGACAACTCTGAAAACAAGCCATATCCTTCACTTACGTTGGAATTCACTGTGATGTTTGTGCTGGGTGGAGGCAGAGGGGCCTCTCCACGCTCCACCACTTTCTCCAACAGCAAAGTTTCTAGAGCAAATTTCAACCTACATTAGAGGCTTTAAATTGAGAGGTTTTCCCGAAATGGTCAAATTACCCGATCTTCTCACAACTTTGGAAAGATACTGTGAAAGTGCTCCATCCTAGCTAGTCTGCATTTCTCTTGTTTGTGCAATGAAGTGTTGATCTCCAGATTCCCCTCTAACTCTAAATTATATTTTCTATAATTACATTGTAAAATTCAGTCTCTCCGGGGGTGATGACCTCATTAGAAATTTACTATATACGTGAAAATAGTTTTGAAAATCTAGTCTTATACAATATAAGGGATTATTTCTGAGCTTTTTCTAGTGAGAGAAGGTTGGTCTCCTCAAGTTTTTAGCAACCTTTACTTTAAAAGATGAGAAACTCTTTGGATTCATATTTTTAGCTCATGCTGGCATTCAAGCCCTGAGTCATTCTATTTGAAAACAACATTGTTTTTTAAATGCCAGAATATGAAATATTTATAGTGCATATGTGCAGTGATTGAATAAACTATTAGTATAATGCTAACACAAATTTAAAAAGGTGCATGTTATCACAACCCTAGAGAAAGGGAGGGAATTTAAAAATGCAATCAAGTCAGAAGCTCCCATGAGAGGTAACAATAATTACAGTAGTTATAATCTGAGAACTTGAGACCAGTGTGTATGTGTGTGCATGCGTGTGTGTGCGTGTGTGTGTGTGTGTGTGTGTACGTAATCACTCCTCCTCTCTAAACAAAGTGAGAGTTGATAAACCATGCCTGCATTATACTTCCTTCTTAGTGTTGCAGATTACAAACTTTGGTCTGCCTTTTGCTGATTTTCACCGTACAGATAAGGCCAGTTTAAGAACTTTTGTTCTGTGAAAATCCAACTTAGGAAATATTGGTTCTGAAATGATCATTTCTCTGACAAGGCCACTTGACACAGCCAGCCTTGTAAGCCGATAGAAAATATGATTTGATGTGCTTACCACACATACTGTTTAAAGTGAAGTGTATAGTAATCTCTTATTAAAGAACTCCCAAATCAAGCAAAAAAACACACAAAATCAGATACCCAAAAGAGCCCCTTCAAAACTCAGAGATGCTAAAATATAGGATTGCTCAGTAAATTAATTATATGGAGAGGCTTAAGACAAGGTTATTTCTAATGGAAATATATTAGGTCCATAATCTCTTAGATACAATTCTGAAATACTAAATGCTTGGAAAACTAGTTTCTTCCCCACAATATTTTGATGGCAAAGTTTGAGCTGACCTGAACAAATTTGGTAGAAAACTTGACTAGAAGTGATGTGAGTCTATTTATAGTCTTATTTACTTCACTTACTGTGAATATTCTTGCTTTTCATTGCAGAAATATTAATGTGTTTGATTACAGGGAATGGTGCCAAACTCAGCTGGCTTGTTACATAATAAACAGCAGATGTACTGTAGTACCTTTGTAAAGTCCCCAAATTCTGAACTTTGAAATACATGTGGCCACATGGATTTCAGCTAAGCGATTACGAACTATAATATTTGTATCTAGTTCTCTGAGCTGACAGTGAAGCCTCCATTTATATAATTTTTAAAAAATCAGTAATTCACACTAATGCTATAGGTTTGTTTTTGTTTGCAGGTATTTGAAGAGTTGACTACAAAATGAATTTTTCAATGCAAATCATTTTCCTATAGATTACCTTAGGTCCCAAAAATACCAGAAACACACAGATACTACCAATATGGGATATATATGACTATATAAACAGCTTTGGTTTCATTTCACAATAAAATAACTTAAAATAACATACTTGTAAAATCATATAATTAAAGGAGGGAGCTAATATTATGATATTAGTCAAAATAAGTTGAAAAATCAAAAACGTGTTTAGTATGCTTCTCAAAATCTAAAAGTTGTCCTTTGGGACTCAACTGACATGAAGAAGATATTTTCTATTGCCTTGTGAAGTCTTGCCTGGTATTTCAATATGATTCCTAAGTGAAGATATGCATTGGAAATATAAAGTATTTAGTAGCTTGCAACAGAAAATAGTGTAGCTAAAAAATTTTCTTTTGACCCTACTGCAAACTTTCTGAGTGACCTTAATCAGGCCGATAGATTATATCTAATTTATATCTAATTTCTTTTCCTATTTAAATCTATAAATCTATTTTTCCTTATTTCCAGTTAAAAAGTTTATTATGTTCTGATTGACTAAAAAATTATCAAAGTTCACATATTGGCTAGGATTTTAGAAACACCAAATCTCTTTAACATGAACATGAAAATGAACTGTATGGCCCAAGGAGGTGCTGAATGAGTATTCTGCTGGCACATGAGAATCTTTTCCAAGAATCACCATTCAGAATGCTGGGAAGGCAGAGATGGGAACAGATGTGTGCCTTGTGGGGAAAGGGCAGGTGTAGGTGGGTCAGCTGGCCAACACTAAATAAGGCTAATTATTTAGTTCTTTCTTTTGGGGCCTCTGACCACAAAAGAGAAAATGGAAGAAAAGCTGATTGTTTAGATGGGTATTACATGTACAGAAAAGGCAGAAGGTTTTTCTTGGAATATACAGAAAATAAATAAATACATAGTATGTATATATGTGTGTGAATATATATAATTATTTTTCCAGTGCTGTTAGAACCAGAATAGAAAAGCTCAGAGGTTTCAGAACCTGGGATATGTGCTGTGGGTCCTCAAGATGAGTAGAGACTTGACCAGTTTAAAGCAAGCTAAGAAAAATGTATGGTGAATTAAAGTATTTTAAGCTGCAGCCAAAAGAAGAAGAGACTAAGCAGTAATTGAGAACAATGAAAGAAAAAAGAGTTTCTGTGGTTCTTGAAATCTTTCTCTAAATGGTGTATATCATCTCCCCCGACCCCAGTGGTCTACTTTCTATGTATATCATCTTGTAAATCTTGCCATTTTATGTATGTAGACTGTGCTTATATGTAATGAAGTGTAGAACTATACCAATTATGTTAAAGTCAAGAAAGAAATTGAAGAAGTCAAGTGTTTGTGAATCAGATCGCTTGATGAGGCTGTCAGGATGCGTGAGAGGGGAGGCTTTCATGTTCTCGATAAACATGTACTTTGCTCTCACATAGCTTTGTTCCTCCTTTGAAAAGAGCCTGTTCTACTTCCACTCACTGTATAATTGGAATGGTTGTGTTTTTGTTTGTTTGTTTGTTTTGTCTCGTGAGGGCATTTTCACCATGTTTTATGGATAATTTTCCTCTCCTCAGCTCTGAAGTAACCTCAACTGGATTACCAAAACGGCTTTGTAGGTGGTTTCTTTCTTTTGTACAAACTGAGGAAAATACTGGTGAGATCTTTTTATAACTCAACAAATGGCTTTTGTCCTCACATCACAAGATGGCCGTGCTCCCTTAGGCATTGACACCAAGTTCCAGGCAGGAAGAAAGTAGAAGGACTTTTCCTGCCTCACTTTGTTCTTCTGAGAGAGGAAGGCTTTCCAAGAAACTTTGGTTGTATTTTATTGTCCTGACTGCATCATATGCTCACGTCTAGATGCAAAGGGCATTGGGAAAACACATGGCTGACCCAAACAAAATTGGGACTCTTCTAGTAAGGAATTAAAGGAAATTTATATTAGGTAGCATAGTTTGTAATTGTTATGCCTTGCCAAAATATCCCGCCAGGGTTTTATCCTTTTGCTACTCAAGCCTATATGATGCTTGCCATGTATATATATTAATATAATTTTTATGAAGTCAAATTTATCAGTATTTCCTTTTATGGCTTCTGAGTTTCACTGCATACTTAGAATGACTTCTTAATTCCGTTATAATTAAACTTTTTGCTTTGAGGTAATCGTAGATTCACCTGCGGTTGTAAGAAATACAGTGATACCTCAGTTTTCGAACATAAGCCATTCTGGAAGACTGTTCAAGTTCTGAAATGTTCGAAAACAGCCCATAGCAAGGCCTCAGGATCTTGCACTCAGGAGAAGCCGCGTGACATGTTTGACTTCTGAGGTGTGTTCGAAAACTGAAGCATTTGCTTCTGGGTTTACAGTGTTCGTAAACTGAAATGTTCGTCAACAGAGATGTTCAAAAACCGAGGTACTACTGTAATACAGAGAGATCCCTGTATCCTTTGCTGTTTCTCCCAAAGATAGCATCTTGTAAAATTCTAGTACAATACCACCTCCTGGGGTATTGACAATGACACCATCTAGATGCAGAATATTTCCATCACCACACAGGATACCTCATGTTGCTGTTTTATAGCCTCACTACTTCTCTCCCACCCGCAACCCTCCTTAACCCCTGGTAACCGCAAATCTGTTCTCCATTCCTAAAATTTTGTCATTTTAAGAATGTTATACAAATGAAATTATATAGCATGTAATCTTTTGATATTGGTTTCTTGTTTTGTTTTATTTTGTTTTTTCACTCAGCATAAATCTCTGAAGACCCAGCCAAGTTGTTATATGTATCAACACTGTTTCTTTTTATTATTGACTAGTAAGTCCATGGTGTGGATGTAGCACAGTTTTTTTAACTGTTCATTCATTGAGAGACATCTGGATTGTTTCTAGTTTTGCAGTATTACAAATAAAGCTGCTATGAACATCTATGTGCAGGTTTTTCCATGAACATAAGTTTTTGTTTCTCTGGGATAAATACCCAGGAGTGCAATAGTAGATGGATCATATGGTAAGTGCATATTTAGGCTTTTTTTTTTTTTTTTGGAAGTGTCAAACTGTTCCCAGGGAGGCCATTTTACATTTCCATGAGGAATGTATGGATGATCCAGTTTCTCTGCATCTTTATATCCAATATCCAACATCCTTTGTTGTTGTCACTGTTTTTTTATTTTATCCATTCTGATAGGTGTTTGTGATATCTCATTGTGGTGTTAATTTGCATTTCCTTAATGTCTAGTGATGTTGAACTTCTTCTCATGTGCTTATTTGCCATTTGTCTATCTTCTTTTGATAAAATATCTGTTTCTGTCTTTTGTCCATTTTCTAATTGGACCATTTTTTTTTTTTTTTAATGTTGAGTTTTGAGGGATCTTTATTTTACATACTAGGCCTTTGTCTGATATGTGGTTGCAAAGTTTTTCATCCAGCCTATAGCTTATATTTATGTCTTCTTAACAGGGTATTTCACCGAGCAAATTTTTTAATTTTGATGAAGTTCAATTTATCAGTTTTTACTTTTAAGGATCTTGCTTTTTATGTCAAATTTAAAGACTCTTAACCTAGTTCTAGATACCAGAGATTTTCTCCTGTGTTTTTAAATGAAAGTTTTATGTTTTAAATTTGTCTGTGGTCCATTTTGAGTACTTTTTCTTTTTCTTTTTTTTTTTTTTTTGCACGAGGTGTGAGGTTTGGGTTGAGGTTTATGCTTTTGCCTATGAGTGTCCAGCACTATTTATTGAAAAAGCATTCCTTCCTTCATTGAATTACTTTTGCACCTTTGTAAGAAATTAGTTGGACATATTTGTGTGGGTCATAAAATGTCAAATTGCTTTATGCTTGATTATGATTTCTCCTATACCAGTCTATATATTTCTCCAAAGCAGTGATATTTTTGCATATTTCTTTGTATTTCATGGAATCTAATGCTGGTGGTCTGCTGACAACAGGGTTTTAATAAATATTGGTGGCTGATCAGATGACCTAAAGGGGAAGCAGAGTGTAAGACAGGGGAACTGGTATAACACAGGAAGATGCAAGAAAATAGGCCAGATTCCATGTTTCTTTCTGATGACAAAAGTAGAAATAATCAAAGAAGGCTCCTGTGTGAATCTGATTCTTCTAGAGACCACCCTGCCATTTAATCAAGTCTGGTCAGTGTCAAAGGGAGCTCTTTCTTTAGGCTATAGCCTGGTACACAGCTCTAGGCTGAGAGCCTCCCACAGTCTTCATTAACACATGGGCAACACACACACACGGTCAGAAAAAGACTGACCAAATGAGAAAAACTATATGGAGTAAAGCAGACTGTTTATAAGTTTCAGCTTCTCAGCATCTGCAGTTATCATCTGTTTTCAGTTTGGTAATTTTTAATAAGGCAATGTGGCACATGCTGTCACAGGAACTGCTCTGGCTCATGCCCCCCAGCAGGTCACCGGTATCCCCTGGTGTGCTGAGACATGATATGTTTTCCGCCAGTGGATGAGGTGGAGCGAAAGCTCAGCTCAGCATCCATTTCTAGTTCGACATGGAAATACACAAGTCATGGGAAGACATGTGAAATGCAGAGAACAGTTACGCCATTTAAGGAGTCTGTCCATTAATTTTTTGTTAAGCACTCGTATAATTATTAAGCACTCCTAGTCCCACATAGAGATTTTAGTTCCCTACGGAGGTTAAGATAGTTGGTCTGCTCTCAGGAGGATAACCTTTGGGCTGTGATCTTCCTCTGTGGTCCATCCACATGCCCAATTTGTTCCCCCATGACCCAGTTTGCATCTGGGACCAAGCTGCCTGGGTTTGGGAGTGTGGCCGATAGTCACAGAAGAGAACAAGGGTAACTGATCCACACTGTAGCAAAGTCAGTGGTTCTGAGCTTCACTAGAACCACCTAAATGAGAGGACCACAATGATTTGAAAGTAGAGCCTGGCCACTGAAACTTGATCTCTGGCAAACTCTGGGACTAATTTACATTTTTACAGGAAGGAGTATCTGGCAGTAGTTGTGGCAATCGTGGTGGATCTTCTCCCAATGACATCTCATTAAACAATAGCAAAGAAGAAAGTAATGTTGTAAACACATTTACCTAGAATGAGAACTGTGGCCGTTGTCACTGATTTTGAGAGTGACCATGATGTCTGCCCAAGGCTGAGAAAAAGAGGAGAAAACCAGCTGGGGTCTGAAACTGGAGATTCCTAGATATTTGGCACTCTTCCTGGGTGCCCCATAGGCCATGAGGCAACATAATGCTTTCAGAAGATGGGCAGTAATGAGTTCGAGACAGAGACCAGCAGTGGCCCTTTAATGACAGTGGGTCTCTTCTGGGAGGATGGGTTAGGTAGCTTGGCCTGAGCTGCTCTCCCTTAAAAGCAAGCAGAAGCCCTCTTGCAGGTGTCTGAGAAATTGGGTCACAGTCCTTCCACTGTTGCTATGACCATGAGCAACATCAGACATTTGGACTCCAAATGCTGAAGCTCTTCTAGAGACTTCTTATGTATATATGTAACTCAGTTCCTTTGATGGAAGACTATGGCTACACCACTTCCTTGATACTCCAGTGACCTACCCAACTTGCCTGTCTCTGTCACTCACCAACTCATCTGACCTCAGGCAAGGGCTTAATATCTCTGAGCTTCAATTCTTTCTCTGTAACTCATAGAAAACAGACTGTCCTCTGGAGACAGGAAAAGTAATCAGCATTGAAACTCTTGGTTACTTATGATTATAGTGTAGATAAAATAATATGTTTAGTGTATATGTAAAGCTCTGCCAACATCCTCTCCTCAAGGCTGCTGTACCCAACCCTAGCTCTTGGGAATAACAGCTGCTGATGGCTCAAAACAGCTCTCCTCACTGGGAACTGGCGTCAGCAGCAGAGAACTGTCTCACTTAAGGTAGCATCCTCTCCCAAGGGGAAACCTGCCAACAATGCTTGGCTTCTGTAGAGATCTACAGGCCTGTCCCCTTCGTTTTATTTTGGGACAACTCTATAAAGGCCATTCCAGCTCTAGAGCTCACTGTAGAATCTGGTAAAGCTCACTTGTAACCTCTCATGAAGAAGGTTCTACTTCTTTCCAATACAACCTTTTTCTCTCCTTGACAGGTATTTATTCCAAGACCATTCCTCAAAAAACCTTCTGCATGCAACATTCCATTTTCAGAGTCTGTTTCCAGGCAATCCTGTTGAAGACAGTTGGTACCAGGAATGGTCATAGGAAACAGACCCTCAGAGAAGAAGCATTTGCTGGCTCAATGGCAATGAGGACCCCATTACTACCTCTAAGTAGAATTTATACAGTCCCTGTACCTTTGGCAGTGGCGTAACTGTTCAAACTGTGACTAAGTAATAAACTGGATTGGGATACTGGTGGAAGAGGTATACTGACTGCTGTTGAGAAGTATGAGGGGAATTGTAACTATGGGGACCTTGGAATTAGACGGCTGTTGTTGAGCACCACTGATTCATCAAAGAGGGATAATGACATACTTAGGGTGATTAATTACCAATTTAAGGCAGAATGTGAAAATTAGAGGGCCTCTTTGGCAGCATCTAGGGAAATGCTAATCTCTTACAGCTGGAAGGCAGACAGAGAGGAGGACAAGTTCAGTACTTAATCAGAAGGGTAGTAGAGCTTCAGAGAAGGTTGAATGCACATCCTGGAAGCTCTCCTGAGCCAATGTCAGTGCCTGATATCACTTGTAGTGGAATCCTGAGACTGAGTAAATGCAGCGGTGAACTTTGAAATCCCCGTTTCTGTAAATGAGCTGGGCTTGTAGAAATGGAGCATCTTTCCTTATAAGAATATAGTGGCTCTACTTTGCTTGAAGATCATGCAGAAGCCTCAGCAATGAGGAAAACGCTTGTCCTCACCCACCAAGATCTACCTCCCTTCCTTTCCTGGCAGCCAAACATATAACAAATCTCTTACCATATACCCCAGCAATTGTACTCTTTGGTATGTACCTGAAAAGATTAGAAAACTTATGCCCACACAAAAAACTTGTATGTGAATGTTTGTAGAAACTTTGTTCATCATTGCTAAACCTCCGAAACAACCAAGATGTCCTGCAGTAGGTGAGTGGATATAAACTATGGTATATCCAGACAATGGAATATTATTCAGTGTTAAAAAAAAAAAGGACTCTTAAGCCATGAAGAGACATGGAGGAACCTTAAATGCATATTACTAAGTGAAAAAAGTTAATCTGAAAGGCTACATACTATATAATTCCAAATATATGACATTCTGGAAAAGAAAAACTATGCAGATAGTAAAAACATAAGCAGCTGCCAGGGTTGGTGGGAGTGGGAATGAATAGGCAGAGCAAAGAAGTTTTTAGGGCAGAAAAAATGCTCTATATGATACCAAAATGGTGGATACATGTCATTGTACTTTTGTCTAAAAACACAGAATGCATAATACCAAGAATGAACCGTAAGGTAAACTATGGACTTTGGTGATTATGATGTGTCAGTGTAGGGTCATCAATACTACAAGTCGATTACTTTGGGTCTCTTTCACCCTGAAAAAGGCAGCAATTCATCTTTGCTGGAATCCTCCCATATTTTGGATGTAGTTTATCTTTCCTGCCCACAGAGATTCTTCCCAGCACCACTATCTGAGCACTTACAGGGGGTTTGATTATCAGCCTGGGAGACTGCATGACAGTGCCTTAGACCAATGGACCCATTGTCAGCAAAGGATGTACATCATTGGGACTACAATCATGGAGTCATTGATCCCATCGCACGTGGAAGTGGCTGACTTGGTGGTGTGGTGCGATGACTTTAAAATACACAAGTGAGATGCCAGTGCGGAAATAACACTCTCTGAGGAGGAGCTCCATCCTCAAAAATGTAGGCATGCCATCTCAGCTTTAGGCTCTGTTGCTCTAGAGGTCCTAGTTCTAGATGGAGAATGTTTCACTAGGGTAGCATAGGTGTGCCATGAGCTTGAAAGTATGGCTCACATCCAGTCACTTCAGATTTCTTTTGCCAAGAGCCCAATAGAAAAGAGTTACCATATTAGCAGGAGTAATTGACCTTGATCATCAGGAGAAGGTAGGGCTGCTGGTCGGCAGTGAGCGTAGCGAGACAAGGTTTGCTGCTCCCACCCCAGCTGTAACAGTAAATGGACAAGTATATCAGCCATGGCCTAGGGAATGCACGGTGACCAAGGATGATGTCCTGGGTCACCATACCAGGGAAATTGCCTAGATCTCGGGAATACTAGCTGAGAATGAAAGAATCTCGAATGGAAGGTAGAAGAGGAATGGCGACTGTCAGTCACAGCTCTGAGTTCAGTTGCAGCTGTAGTGACTTGGTTCATCCTCTGTCCTTTTTGAAAGGCCCCCAGGAAACAAGATCAGCCAGAATCTGGATAAGCTGTTCCCAAGTGGGAGAAATTGTGATAAGAAACCAGTGTATCTGAGTGGGACAGACTATAGCGGGTATTGTGGTGCTTGCCCAGATCTCCTCTTCAGGGCCGACGCATTCTTGCCTCTCTTATTTCTGGGAATAGCGGCTGCTGAGAGCTCACCTCTGTGTTCTTATAGGAGTTTCTCTGGGCAGCATGCCACCACCTTATCTCAGGTTATATTCCTTCCCGGGAGGTGATCTCTGGCCAATGATTGGCTTATGTGGACCTTCCAAATCCAGCCCCTTGTCTCCATTTGGGATAACTGTGAAGGATTTCAGCTCCAAAGCTCCAATAGGATATGCTTCAGCCTCAGCTGTTTATTCCATTGTGGGTCAGCCTCTCTCTCTGCATGATTCCAGCCTCCTTTCTTCTTTACAGGTGTATCTCCAGTGAACACTCCCCAACATAACTTCTGCATGCAATTCTCCATCTCAAAATCTGTTTCCAAGGAACTCAAATGAAGACAATATATAAAGCTCCTCACATGTGCAGGTGCATAGAAGACACCCAGTCAGTGTCAGACGCATCTCTTACCCTCTATTTTTTTTTACTTGAAACCACAGGCCTTGTCTGAATCTTGTAAGCACGTATCAAATAGTCATAACATAAAGGATCCTAGTAAGAGGGAAGGATGAGAATGTGGTGCTGTCACAAATCCCAGAGCCTCACAGGCCAAAGGAATGAACAACCACAGACCCAAGCACCCTTCATGGGTCAGGTGTTTTACTCCTCATGCTGCACACATCGCATATTTAATCCTCCGAGGGGGTGTCACTCTTCCCATGTGACAAAGAAACTGACTCTTAAGTGGACAGAATCTGTCTGCTTTCTAGTAAGCCATGCCTTCTCAAAACGCTCTCATTTCACACATATTTTTATTTTCCTGACAGCAAGACATTGCCCAGGAACCCACTTTTGCAGTGAGCAGTCCAGATACCCTGCTTTACAGGGCATAGTGAGCTTTAAAAAGGAGGTATGCAGTACTGCACCCTAAATCTGAACTCTTAATGTGTGAAGGGCAGGCAAGAGACTGAGCTGTTCTTCCCAAGTTCTAATTCTAATAAAGGCAATCATAGTATCAGAAATCCAACTTTTTTTGGTGGTGGGGAGGTGTTGAAGTTAATACTCTCCAGGTTTCTTTGGCTGAACAGGAATGGTGTAATTATTATTGCAACATTTGTTAGCAAGGACGTATGGAAGGATTAACCACAAAAATCTTAATTTTGGACATGGTCTTCCCTGGAGGATTCACCAGTTTCTTTCTCTTTTCACTACATCAAAGTCTGATGGGCAATGTTTCCCTGAGTAATATATGCCTAGAGAGCTAATGGAGGATCTAAAGAGAAATGTGTTTTGTTTTGTGACTTATGGCAGCAAAGAGCTGCGGGGGGGGGGGGGAGAAAAAAGGGAGAGGGAGAGACTGGAGGAGGGGAAGAAAAGGAAAGGGAGGTGAGAGGAGAGAAAAAGAGAACTCACAGAGGGAGAAAGGAAGTCTCCCTTCATCCCCTCCATGCCACATGGTAGGTACTGCTGCTGGGAGCGTTTGGCAGATTGGCACAGTCACCAATAGCAGCAAGAAAGCCGGGGCTTGAGGCCGGCAGGAGGCAGGCTGCATGGCACAGGGGAGCTGAGCACAGGTGAGGCGCTGGCAGGAGTGAGAAGTACTAGAAGCAAATTGTTGGAACTCACACAGAGACTTCATAATTAAAGTTCTGTGCGGTAGGGAATGAGTGACTGAAAATCCTCTTAAAGCTGCTATTGGATTTTGAGATGAATGTGTTTCTGGTACATCTTTTGAAATGAAAAATATTTAAGATTATAGGGCTATACATTTGTGGCCCATGTGTCTGCTCTTAGTAAACAGACTGCCCCTGTTTCAGTAAAACAGAAGGGTCTGGACTCTGCCTCCTTTTTCCAGGCCACCTTCCTCTAGAACTTCTGGATAAGATAGGCTGGTCTCTTCTGTTCCAGGTCAGGCCAGGTACCAGCTTGATTCTCTGCTATTGCCTCCATCTCCCCACTCAACCCCAGCCTCTGCTGCTTTTGCCACTCCTGGAACTCGGCACAATCCTTCTCTGGCTTTGTTCTCCAAGGTATTGCTACTACAAAGGTTTGCTGTGTGGCAGCTTTCGCTGAAGGTCTGGGGACAAAGGAGAGGGAGCATGGACTAGGCAATAACTTGAAACATCTCAGAGCATGTTCTTGTCTGCCCTTCACCCACTACAGTGGCGCTGGGTTCCTTTTCCCTGACCTCTTGTCATGTGCTCTTCTTGTTCCTGGTCCAAATCACACTCCCTCCCCACTCCTCTGTCCTCAATGGCTGCAATCACACAGTAGGCCCAGGATCCCTGCTTTAATGGCTGGTCTTCTATCTCATTAGGGGACTCCAATCAGTCTCTTGATCTTATCCAAAGTACCCCCACCCCCGCCATCTTTTTTTTTTTTTTTTTTTTTTGGCAAGGCTTTGACAGTAACCCCAAACAGGTTTCTAACTGTGAAACACGAGTCTTTGATTTCTAATTCCCTACTTGACATTTTCTCCAGTCACTTTTCTTTTCTAATTTCTGGGAGTGCTGAGCCCTCCAGCTTGCAGTGAGCTAATCTCTGTAGATCTGTGCTGGGGGCACCAATACCTTTGTGAACAAAATGGGAGGTCTTTGATCTAGCAGCTCCTCTTTCAACGTCTAACCCAGAGCCCTAAAAACTTTTTAAAAATATACATGTAAAATTCTTCACCTTAGTTTTGGTTGTGACAGAAAAAAGTAGAAAAAAATTTAACTGTTCATCAATACAGAAAGGAATGACTAGATTACAGTCTTAATACAATAAAATACAATGCAACCATTAAGAAAACAAGAGTCACTATGTTTGTTTATCTTGAATAATTTCACTGATTTATTGTAAATTGAAAAAGCACTTTCTGAATCAAAAGGTATAGTATGATCAAAAACATGTGTTCCTCTCTCTCTCTGTCTCTCTCTCTCTCTCTTTCTCTTTCTCTGCCTCTCTCTCTCTCAATGTACAGATATCTTGATAAACATAGGAAAAAGTCAAAAAAGGAAGTCTCCAAACTGCTTCTGGGTGGTGGAGTAGGAGAGGTATGCTCTAATATCTTACTTTATATTTTTCAGGGAGGTAATTAAGTTGTGGAATTATGAATGTCTCTCTTATTTAAAAAAATATTTTCAAGTAAAAAGTCTATAAATATAGTATAGGATGAAGCCAATTGATAAAAGTGAAGGGATCAGGTTAAATAATCTTTACTAGATATTTTCAAGTTTTATTATTCTGAGAATATGTATTTCTGTATAGGGACAAATAAGACTTTTAAAATCTAAAGTGCTTAAAATAATTTCTAGAATATATTAAGTACTTACAACATGTAACTTACTGAAAAATTTAATTTCATTTAGTGTATCCTGTTGCTTCTTATATTCTTTTTATTGTTATGCTATTGAAGATGTAGAATGATTTAAAAATATTAGTGAAATTAAAATGTTATCTCTAGAAATTTTAATTACCTCATAAATAATTAAATGTATACTTATATAAATCATTTTTTCTTGATTTGTTTACTGTCTAGTTGAGCGCATATATGGTATTTAACATTCTTTTTCAGTCAGCAAATGACCCGCACAACATTTCTGTGATCGCGGTGGGGCTAAGATAGGCAAAAAGACAGCTCCCAGCCCGTGGGCCATACATATAGTGTCCTCGTGCTGTTTTTACTGTATGAGGGCTGGAGCTTTGGGGCACCTGCCTGCTTGTCCCACCCTCTTTTCCCACCCAGGACCACTGTGTTTAATTGATAAGTAAATGGGCATGAGGAGAGAAACAAGACCGATCTTTCAGGAATATCCATCAATGAAGTCACTGACTTTCTACTATAACCTATAGCAGAGTCACATTCTCTGGCCACCAGACTGTCTGGCTTTGATCAACATGAACCTATGTAACTCCAGGTATAGCACTCTCACACATGCTATTGAATGCACAGCCTTCAGTACATTAAAAAATACTAGATGTGGCCCTTTAAGAAACTGAATTGGCTCTTTCAGATCAAGACAAAAGTCTACTTATTCTCCAGAAGCAGTAATTCAGTTATAGTTGTCCTGGTGGCCTAAAACAGTCAGTGCTGCTTCCAGAGGTGCCTGATTTACTACTGGGATATAATTGATGTCCTGGAAAAGTCTGATTTGGTGAGTCTTTGTTCTGTGAATCTCAGAAGCAGGTCAAATACTGAGAATTCAGCATATGACCTTGGAATTTGTGGCAAAGATGCAACACCACTCAAAATGGAAATAATATAGCTTCCACATTCCGGAAGAGTTTTTTTGGTGCATTTTTCTTCTTGTTCAATTTTGCAACCCTTGATCTAGAGAAGAGTTTCTCTAACATGAGGCTGCTGCCAGCATAGCAATTCATTCCCACAATATCTAATGTAACTCAATCGCCGTGCGACAGTTGCTGAAAAAAGAAGTGATAGCAAAGATCCACACGAATAACCTTTTCACTTCTAGAGCATGGTCCCTTTTCCTTCATTCACTCCCTTGTCATGTTTGTTTTTAATCTGTCTAGGGAATACTAGAGACTTGGAGTGAAATGTGTCTCTTCCCTCAAGTGGGGAATGTTCTCATTTCTTACCTTGCCAGAATGATTAACAAAGGACAAACCAGGAGAAGATGAAAAGGTTGTATTTTGTCACCAGGGAGTCTTCCCTCTGGGATGCCCCTCCTTCAGTCTCATCCACTACCTTGCCTTTTCCTGTTTAGCCTGAATTTTATTGCTGGGGGTGGGGAGTTGTTAGTTAATGGATGGTAGTTTTTGAATTTGGAATTATAGGGAAGCATAACAAAGAAATAGAATGTGAGGTCCCTGCTCTCAGAATGCCTATAATCAAAGGGATCTATTCCCTGTGATTTTTTCTTTTTCTCTTTTGAAGATTTTAAGAATAGTCAACTGTTCTCCCTGTTATGAGTCTCCCTTGGGGGACAGTGAGATGATCACATTTTGTTTTTCATCAGGAAAATGGTATGCTTTAATATCTTACTTTATATTTGATGAACTCAGATACTTTGAAAATATTAATTAGCAGCAGACACATTTGAATCAGGCAGATTCTCATATGACTTTGAGAACAGGAGCTTAGATAACGGAATTTTTACCAGCATGGTCGACTACAGGGAGCTGGTAACTTTTTTAAGTTAGATGACTCCAAATAAAGCATCTCTTGGTTTTGTCAACAGGCTGTAAGCCAGGTTGTTCTACATTTGGGGCAGTCAACAGTATCCAAGAACCTGAACTTTCCATTAATTCGAGTGACCATCCGGGATGGCCCTGCCAGGAAGCTGGGAAAGGTGCTGAGCAGGGTTGAGGATGTGGTTTCCAGCCCCTCAGCTACCTCAGGCTGTCACCAAACACAGTGCTTCTCGCTTTGTAGGCTGGAGAATGTGTGTGTGAACATTTTCTGCAGCTCCTACTCTTCCCCATGGCTTGTGTGCATTTGGACAGTCTTCCAAGTAGCGTATTAAGGTCACAAAATAAATATTTTGCTATCTTCCAGAAGTCCAGGAAAGATCCATATAACTCTTTGATTCCCTTATGGTACCTAGTATCTAGTAGGCACTCAAAAATATACATGTCGATCAAATCAGTAACTGATCAAGTAAAATCTGCAGGTAGATACTAATTTTCATAGCTCCAAGATATCATCCTCTCCTTTAGATGAGCAGAAAAATCAGTCTCCCATTTACTGTAATCTTTTGCATACGTTTTCCTTTCTTACTGACACTTGCTGGCTAGTGACTATGCTTTGAATTAGTTAGGAGACTGATGAAGGGATGGGTGAGTCCTGCCACATTTAGGTTTGTTGAGAATTACAAACTGCTTTGAATTCAGAAAAACCCAGAGTATGTTTGGCAAAGCACTTTCCTCTCAATATTTTAAGAGCATGTGGACTTACATGGAAATTTAATCTGCATGTTCATTTACACGTAACTCATCAAACCATTTTAAACAGCCCTTTGAAGTTTGCAGAGCCTTTTTAATCCATTTTATGGAAACATTTCAAGCATTTTTGGGGTTTTCATGGAAAGCTGTATTTGGCTAAGACCAATTATACTGGATACTATACCTTTTCACCCCCACTGAATATTTCATATTGATCTAAATTTTATACCCTATATTCATATGAGTTTTGTTGCTGTGCCAACCCATTCCTTCATTTCTAAATTGATGTTGTTCCCTAAACTTTATAGAGAGAGGGACATTTAATTGAACCTTCAAAGGAACAAAAAGATTGTCTGCCTTTGATGGACAAATCTGGACATAGTCTTTGATGGCATTCTATTAGGGGATAAAGGTACCATGGGCAATTCAAACTGGTCAAAAGGAAAAAAAATCCATTTGATTTGAAAATTATTAGTGTCTGTAATAGTTGATGAAACTCAATAAGCTCAGAAACACTAGTTTCAGTTAGATCCATGAAATATTGACAATTTGTGGCAGAGAGTGGCATGGTTATATTTGCATTTTGGTTAGGAGGTAGTTACAGCAGTGGAAGGTGCAGTTGACGGAGGCCAGATTTAGATGGTTATTATAGTGTTCTAGGAGATAATGTGGAAAGGCAGGCACAGATCTGAGAAAAATTTAGAAAGTCAATGAGCAAGACTAAAGAATGATTGACTAGCATGGGTGACTAGTGGCTGATAGTGATAGTAAGTGAGGTAAGGAATACAGGAAGAAGAGCAGGTTTGGAATGAGAGAGAGATGGTGAACTCAATTCCAGACACGTTGGTTCCAACATGTAAATTGCGATGTTAAGACGTAAGGAGGTATTGGCTTGTGAGTCAGAAGCTATGGGCAGAGTTCTGAGCTGGATAAACATTTGCCGTTCCCAGCTTATAGCTGGGTAGTCATAGGTGAGGTGTAGGAGAGCTCACCTGTGCATGTTAGTAGACCAAGCTTGTAATTTTGGAGACAGAGAAGAGCTGGAGAACACAGCATAGAGTGAAGGGGCTTTTCTGGGTGATAAAATTATGAGCATGCTTTTGGACTAAGGAAAGAGCCTGTTTAGAGAATGGAGAATCTGAAAAGTTCAGGTTTGACATAGAATTTCTCAGGAACAAAGTGGTGGAGACAGGGTGAACAACTGGGTCAACACTAGGTAGAGTTTGGGCATAAAAGAGAGCTCATTGTCTGAGACCAGATCAAAGGATAGAAGAGAAAGGAATAAGTAGAATGTTTAAGATGAATGCATATAGATATATAAGTGTACATGCTTTAATATTTTCAAGAAGTGGTAGGTGATGCGATTGGTCAGTGATTAGAAACATGAGTGCGCTTGAAATAATGAAAAAGCTTGAGAGTAGTGAGTAGTAAGTGCATATTGATATGACATAGAACATAGGTGTGATATTTGCTCAGGGAAATAAGAAGCAACTGGCCAAACACAACTAGAAGGCCTTGAATTAAACATTTTCAGTGACTCTTTCTGTTGTGAGTGATAAAAATAACCACCAAGGCTTAAGAGAAAAAAAAAGAGAATACATTTTAGCCTACATGATTAGACATCAAACAGTGTCCTCGGGAATTTTCAGGTAGATCCAGACTTCTGTTCTATTTGGAAGAATAAGATTAAGCTTGAGAAGCTGGAGTTTGTTTAAGATTTCTGATATAGAACACTCCTGAGGGATACCATATTACAGAATCTGGCCATGCAAACAGTTAATTCAAGTAAGAGATGGAAGTAGTGTGGACTGAAGAAACCAAGGAAGTGTGAGGCCAGGGAATTCTCACAAGGACGCATTCAAGATGGTGCTGGAGTTGGGGTAGGAGGACCGCTCTGAACTACATACCAGTTTTCTATGAATGAAAGGCAGTGACTAAGAGGTTGTTAAATGATGATAATAAGAAAAAAATGATATACATGTTATAAATAAATGGCATAAGCAGGTGGCTATTTCCCCGCAATGAGGATAAGGGTTGAGTTTGGAAGAGCATTAGGAGTTAGAAGATTGCTGACTTCCAAGTGGTGGAAATCCAAATTCAATTAGTTTAGACTAAGGGGAATTTATTGGTAAATGCCGCCAAACTGAAGAGAGGGCTTGGATGGACAGAGCTGCCCCTTAGTGACTAGAGTCAAAGATGCCCCCATCAATGGCACTGCCCTTTTCTAGTCATTTTGTATCTCTCCACCTTTTGGCTTCTATTCTGAAAAACATGACAGCTCACATATTTCAGTTTTTCCACATAGGAAGAATTCTCCATCTTATCTTAGTTCTAATGTGAACATTTTCAGGGAGAACTCTGGCACAACTCAGTTACATGCTCATTGTTGGCTCCCACGCTATTGTCAATGATGTGGAAGGCTATTATTGGTCCAGGTAGGGTCAAGAGTCCAGCCCTAAACCAATCTTTGTCCTACGGAGGTGGGACCTGTAAGAGTATTTTCAGAATAAGAGCCCGCATTCCTACCATGACCTTACCCATCAGATAAGTCTTACCCATCAGATTCTCTGCCAATTCATCTACTACATCCTCGTTCCTACCACACTAGTCCCCCTACCCTTCCTTGAATACATCAAATGTGCTTCTGGATCAGCATTTTTGCCTCTGCTGTTTCACAGAAATGCTTTCCTTCCATATGTCTGTATGACTCAATTCTTCACTTTATTCAGGTCTCGATTCACATATTACCTCTTCAGAAGAGTCTTCCCTGAATACTCTATCCAAAACAATGCCCCTTGCTCATCTAATCTCTAGCCTCTCATGCCTGGTTCTTCATAACGTGTTACCTCCTGACATACTACATATTTGTTTATCTTGCCTCCCCTAAGGGAGCGGTAGTTCCATGGGAGTAGGGATTTTTGTCTGTTTGGTTTTTTGCTGTATATTCAGCACCTTGACTGGTGCTTGGCCCCCTCTTCCTCAAGGTGGAACAACACTCCCGTGAGATCTAAGCCTCAGAGCTAGTCTTCCCATAATCAGGCAAGAACCATATCTTTGTTCAGCTCCACCCCAGTCCCTGGTCTGCTCCTCTCCCTCCTTTACAAGAGTTTCCTGAGAATGTCCCCACACTAGATCAGGTTACCTGAATCCCTGGTTCAGGATCTGATTCTAAGAAACCTAACCTAATACATCTATATAAAATCACCTGTTTTGTGCATTATTAACTGAAAATTTTAAAATAAAGCCTTCCCCTCAAAAGTAGGTACATAATGAAATTTCCTAAAATAAATGATAAACATATAGTCTCTTTTGAGTAATAAAGTTGGCAATCAGGTAGGGAGAGGAATGTGCCAGAAGACAGTGGTGCTGCTCTGGGAAAACAAAATAATCCACTGTTTCTGCTGGCCCCTACTCCTGGGCCACGGAGCATGGGAGACTGAATAGAAGCATCTGCGATAGCTGTGTCTGGAGGAAAAGACTAGTTTTAGTTAAAGCAAAAAAGTGAAAGGCATGAGAATTTGATAAGGAGGTAAAGGGAATAGAAAGGTTTATCTTGGCATGGAGGATACAGAGGGAGGAGTGGAAAGGCTGGCAGATCGGGAGAAAAGAGAAGCGAGGAGAGGAATCAAAGAACAGTATGCAGGTGAGAGTTTAAAAACAAGAGACTTCTGGAGGGTCTTACAAGTGCTTTGGGTGATAACAGGCATGACAGGGAGGAGATGGCATTAATTCCAAATGGTGTTAAATGTGGGTTAGTAGCTTTAGACTCGGCCTTGTTTGTGGCTGGGATGGGCTGAGATGTCTGTGTCTTGGCCTCCTGGTACCAACTCACAGCTTCAGGGACAGTCTGTGAAGATGGACTCTGACGAGATGGACCCACAGTACCTGGGAGACAGACTGAAAAGCTTGCATTTGAGTAGAGTGTTAGTAAATTTTCCCCTGTATGTTAAATATGGGAAATCAAATAAGAATTAAAAATAGTGTTAGCACTAAAATAACAGCACTAAATACAAGTAATTATTGATCCTTCTAATAGGTGTGTAGTGGTATCTCAATGCGGTTTTAATTTGTGTTTTCGTAATGCCTAATAATGTTGAGAATATTTTCGTGTGCTTATTTGCTATTCATAAATCTTTGGTTAACTATCTGTTCCAATCTTTTTACCATTTTAAAAACTGGGTTGTTCATTTTCTATGTATTGAGTCTTGAGACACACATGTGCACACATATATATGTACATATACAGATTTACATTATATATATAATTTTGATAATGTCTCCTTGCCAACTTGTAAATCCCACAGAACGAGGGAGTTCCTTGAGAATAAAAGACATGTTATAATATGTAAATCCATGACGTCCCATTGAGATTGAAGTGCTTGCTTAATGGATACGCAAACATTTCATGGTGGTAAGGACAAGTCCACACGTCTCTCTCACACATTTGGAGACCAGGCTACAGAGTCAAATACTTTTTAATGTTAAAACTGTGGATTAACCTAACCCTATTTAAAGAGTTCTGTATGCATAGCATATGTTTTTTTTTTTGCAGCGGAAATACTTCTGAAATTATTTTAGAGAATGAAAATTTGGTAGTTTCCTTCAAAGTGGTAAACCAGGAAGCATTTGCTTCTAACTTATTAGCAATCTGCATGGAGTAACAGTTTAATATTTCCAGTGGACTGTTTGTGTAGATAATTTTAAGCAATAAATAAACAATTTTAAAGAAACTAGTGTCTGTTTACCAAATGCAGAATATGTTGGTTGATTATATTGCCAAAGGGCAGAATCTTGGTTTCTGAAAATAACTTTAAGAAGTTTAGATTAATTAGCAACCTAAATTGAACTATCTTGAAAAGCTTAATGTCCTTTGGGATAAATGTCATTTGAAAAGTGAATAGCAGTAATATATTAAACCAGTCATAGTAGTTCTACCCTCTTCTTTGGTTGACTCAGTTACATGCAAGTTGGTAGCAGCAACTCCCATAGGCTGTGAGAAAAGATTATTCTATTGGATCAAATGATACCACATTCAGCAGTATAGCACAGAGTACCAGTCCTTTAAATTTGAGCCTTGTTTAATTTTTAGATGGAATGGAAGATTTCCAGCACATTACGAGGATCTTAGTGGATTCCCTAGATATTCCTTACTCTTCTGGTGGGTTGTCAGTTAACTTCCGCTTACTAAATCACCCAAGAGGGTACCTCAGTTTTGTTTTTCTATTCCATGCTGATGTCTACAATCAGAGATTATTTTGATTGCAATTTTAAGTCTATTTCCTTTTGTCTTATTCTCAGAGCCCAGCTGTTTGATTCTGCCTGAGTGGCATAGCTTCATGTAGAAACTTCTTTTTTATTTTCTCAATTTATTTTATTTTTTAAAAGATTTTTAATAAAATATAGCTAACACACAACATTATATTGGTTTCCAGTGTACACCATAGTTATTTAACATTTATATACCTAAAGAAGTGATCACCATGATAAGTCCAGCAACCATCTGACACCACACTATGACAATATTATTGACTATATTCCCAATGCTTTACTTTATATCCCCATGACTATTTTGTAATGATGAGTTTGTACTTCTTACTCCCTTCGTCTTTTACGCCCTGCCACCAACCCCATCCCATCTATCTCCCCAACAAATCTAGTACCCATCTAACACCATACATAGTTATTACAATATTATTGACTATATTCCTTATGCTATACTCTACATCCCCATGACTACTGTGTAACAACCAATTTGTATTTCTTAATCCCTTCTTTTTTCTCACTCATTCCCAACCCCCCTCTCATCTGGCAACCATTAAAAAGTTCTCTGTATCTATGAGATTGTTTCTGCTTTGTTTAGTTTGTTTATTTTGTTTTTAGATTCGCCATATAAATGAAATCTCATAGCATCTGTCTTTCTCTGTCTGACACTCCACTCAGCACAATTCCCTCCAGGTCCATCCATGCCACTGCAGATGGCAATATTCCATTCCCTTCCAGGGCCGACCAATACTCCATTGTATATATGGACCCCCCAGCCTTCATCCGTTCATCCATTGATGAACACCCAGGCTGCCTCCATTTTGGGCATTGACAATAATGCTGCAATGACAATAATGCTGCAATGAACATATGGATGAACACATCTCCTTGAAGTAGTGTTTGGGTTTCTTCAGATAAATCTCCTGAAGTGGGATTACTGAGTTCTTCTTTTCTCTTGTTATAGCCTTTGTTGTAAAGTCTATTTTGTTTGGTATAAGTATTGCTACCACAGCTTTTCTTTGGTTTTTATTTCATTTCCATTTTCACAAAATATCTTTTTCCATCCTTTTACATTCTGTCTCTGTGTGTCTTTCAATCTGAAGTGAGTCTCTTGTAGGCAGCATATGTAAGTGTCTTGGTTTCTGATCCATTCAGCCATCCTGCGTCTTTTGAGTGAAGCATTTAATCTGTTTACATAGAAAGCAATTGTTGATAGACATGTAGCTACTGCCATTTTATTATTCATAATTTTGATCTTTTTTTTCCATCTTAAAGAAGTCCCTCTAGCATTCCTTGTAATACTGGTTTGGTGATGATTAACTCCTTTAGCCTTTTCTTCTCTGGGAAGCTCTTTATCTGTCCTTTGATTCTAAATGATAGCTTTGTTGGGTAGAATACTCTTGGTTGTAGCGTCTTACTTTGCATCATGTTGAACATTTTGTTTTAATCCTTTCTGTCCTGCAAAGTTTCCGTTGAGAAATCAGCTGACAGTCTTATGGGAGCTACTTTATAATTTACTAGTTGCCTTTCTCTTGCTGCTTTTAGGATTCTCTCTTTGTCTTTGACCTTTGCCATTCTAATTATAATGTGTTTTGGTGTGGGCCTGTTCAGATTCATTTTGTTTGGGACTCTCTGTACTTCTTGAACTTTTATTTCTATTTACTTGTCCAGGTTAGGAAAGTTTTCAGTCATTATTTCTTCAAATAGGTTCTCAACCTCTTGCTTTCTCTCTTCTCCTTCTGGTACCCCTATGATGTGAATATTGTTATGCTTCATGTTGGCCAGAGGTCTCTTAAACTATCCTCATGTTTTTTGGATTCTATTTTCCTTTTTGCTGTTCTAATTGAATGTTTTCTGCTACCTTGTCTTCCAAATCGCTGATTCAATCCTTTGCTTCATCTAGTCTGCTGATGATTCCTTCCATTCTTCATTTCAGTCATTGTGTTCTTCATTTCTGACTGGTTATTGTTATGGTTTCTGTGTCCTTTTTCATGCTTGTTATCTCTTTGTTGAAGTTCCCACTAAGTTCCTTGAGTATCCTTATCACCATTGTTTTGAATTCTGTCTCTGGTAGGTTACTTGCTTCTGTTTTGTTTAGTTCTTTTTTTCTGGAGTTTTCTCCTGTTCTTTAATTTGGGATGTATTTCTCTGTTTTCTCATTTTGGCTGCCTCTCTGTTTGTTTCTATGTAGTAGGTAGATCTGCTACATCCCCCAGTCTTGGCCAGGTGGCCTTATATAGTCCCTGTGGGGATCAGTGGCACAGTCTCCCTGGTCACCTGCACCAGATGCTCTAGGAGTAGCCCTTGTGTGGGTTGTGTGTGCTTTCCTGTTATAGTTAAACCTTGATTGCTATTGACACGTCAATAGGTGGGATTGCCCCTCAGGCTGATTGGCTGTGGGGTTTGGCCACATCCACAGCTTACAGGCTTCTGTGTGGGGGGTATACTCCACTGAGTGTGATTCACCCCAGCAAGCTCTGGTGCCTGTTGAGACCACCCTTTGGGTGTGCTGCTTGTGGGGCTAATTGGGTGGTTTGGATGCTCTGCTGTGGTTTGGAGCCAACCTCCAAGCATGTTGATTCTGTGGCCTCTTGTGAGGGTCTTCAGTACAGGCCCAATCCCTGTGATAGGCCAGGGATTACCTGGTAAGAGCTACAAAGTGATCCGTAGTTGTTCACTGCCTGTGCTAACCTTGGAAAGGCATAGGAGAGGCCACACTGTGAACCCATGATGGCTGCCACCAATACCGGGCCTGGGGTAGCTCTGCAAAATGCCAGGATACCCCAAAGCCTCCTGCCACCTGCCAGTTCCCTTAAAGTTAAGCCTCTGATAAAGCCTTGTGAGGTAAGCAAGTTCAGTGAGGCAGGGTCTCAGGGAGTCACTAAAGTTAGAAGAGTTGGAGTTCCCAGGTTAATATAAGCAATGATTTGGTGCCAGTGCTTAGCCAGAAGCTGCTTATCAAAAGTCTCAGAGCACACTGAGGCCAGTCGCAGCTCACCTGGAGTGTGCTGGACTCTGATAGTTTTCCAAGAAAGAGTGCAATGTGAGCGGGGCTGGCTGCTCTCAGAGAAAGTGTCTCCTGCATTGGGGGAGTTGGTTGGGGTAGGGTCCTAGTGAGTCAGCAGGGTGGAGCTGCGATGCTCAACAGATCAGTCAGATTCAGATTTGGCTGTAAGCATAGGGGGCAGGCTCAACAGGAAAGATAGCACCAGCCTGCTGGTTGCACGTGATAAAGACCCCTCCCAGGGAAAATGGCAACTGTCCTTTAGCCCTTGTCCTAAAGCCACACAACTCAGTCTGCCCCCCACCCCATTTGTCTCCACGCCCCAAGTTACTATCTCTCTGCTGGAGCCCAAGATGAGTGTCTGGGAGTGAGAAAGTCTGTGCCTGAGCCCTTTAAGAGGACACCTGGGTTTTCTGCTGCCTTCCATCCCACCTGAATGGTTGGAATCCCCACTGTTTTTCACAGCCAGATGTTGTGGTGGCTCCTCTTCTCAGCACCACTACTCTGGGCTGGGGAAGCCAGTGTCAGGCTGGGGTCACTTGCTCCTTTGCGGGGAACCTCCACAGCCAAGATATCCCTCCCGGTTCTCAACCATCACACGAAGGTTTGGGGTTAGCCAGTTTCACCTTTCTGCCCCTCCTTCCAGTCTCAACATGGCTTCTTCTTTATATCCTTAGTTATGAAATTTCTGTTCAGCCAGGCTTCAGATCGTTCTCCAGGTTGATTGTTTTATAATTTAGTTGTAATTTTAATTTGTTCATGGAAGGAAGCAGGCTCAGTGTTTATCTACTCTGCCATCTTGGATTTTCCTTCCATGTAAGAACTTCTTAACTCTGCTAACTAACTACATGATTGAATGTTCTACCCACTTTATGAAAAGGAATAATTTTGTGGAAGCTTTCTAATTTCATGATATGATTTACATAAGGGGAATCTATGTATTTTTTTTTAAGATTTTTATGAAATATAGTAACATATATTATATTAGTTTCTGGTATACACCATAGTTATTCAACATTTATATACCTAAAGAAGTGATCACCATGATAAGTCCAGCAACTATATCCCTTGTACTGTACATTATGTAGAAGGTCTATGTTTTTGTTTGTTTCTTTGTTTTGCCTGTCATTTGGACACTAAATTAAACCACCAGACTCTTATTATAATCACCATCATTCCATGGTAATTCATAGAGTGTTTATAAATCCCAGACACTTTTCACTTGTTATCTTTAATTGACAATAGTTTTGTAAGATGGGTCTTAATTCACTCATTTTATAGAGGAAGAAAACTAATTTGCCCACCTAAGGTTCTATATACATCCAACAAGTGGCAGAGTTATTGTTATTACCAGTGGCAACTTTATTAGTATTTATTTATTTATTTTTTAGCTATTAAAGCTCTGTGCTAGAATTTGGGGGAAAAAACGGTGGAAGCACTGCCATCTTTATCATAATACATTTTGATAAAAATTAATAGTATACATGAGAAGATAGTGTAACTAAATTTATTTACATGTTTAAATGGTATGAAATGGAGACTAAGGGCCTTAAAGTAATGAAGGCTTCTACAATCTCTTAAAGAATCAAGTATTTTTACATCTATTATCACCTGTTTCTCTGCTTGGGAAAGGGAGACAAGGTTTGTTTACTTGTATACATGTATATATGGGCTTCCAAGGTTTGTTGTTTTGGATCTTTCTGGGTTGAATGAGTAGTACCTTTTTAAAAATTTATTTTTAAAAATTGCTAGTTTACAAATTTCAAGAGCATCTACAGGCATTGGGAAAAATGGCCATTTACAGTCATCCCATTCAGATACAAATAAAGAGGGCAACTTCCTAAAGCTGAAGATAACCTTCCATTAAAGTGTATTTCAGAATTTGGAAATAAGCAAAAATATTATAATATTGACATCATTGTTTGTGAAAGCTAGCAAGGTCAGATTAGATGGAAATTTATATCTTACAAAATTTATCAATTTCTCTTACATGTAGAAATGAAAGAAGTTCACATTGTGTTACTGGATTATGATAGAGGCATATAACATGAGTATATAAACTACCAAATCCAGGAAGGTCATAATATTGGGGATGCTTTTGTCAATTATTAATAATTGGTGTACATTCAGTACTTAAGTTATGCCCCGCCTCCCCTCCCCCCCAAAAAAATCGGTGCTGTGGCAGTGCATGAGGGTGGTAGTGAGAAGTGTATTTGGAAATCCTCATGTCCTCATGACATTCTATAACATCTCTGTACTGCACTTACCAATTTTAAATAATTCATTTATTTGAGTGATCGTTGACTAATAATGGTCAGCTCTCTCATTGGACTGCAAGCTTCTTTCTATTTATTTATTTATTTATTATTTATTTGTTTTATTATTAGTTTCAGGTGTACAAAACAATGTAATAGTTAGACATTTATACCTATCACAAAGTGATAACCCCTTTCCCCCAATCTACTACCCCTCTGACATTGCATATGGCTGTTACAGTTCCACTGACTCTATTCCTTATGCTATACTCCACATCCTGTGACTATATATATATATATATATATATATATATATTAAATTATAGTTGACATTCATTATTATTCAGCTTCAGCTTCACGTATACACTGCAGTGGTCAAGCATCTACACCGTCCATGAAGTGGTCTCCCTAACAACACAAGTGTCCATCAGATACCCTACAAAACCTTTACATTATTGGTTATATTTTCCAAACTGTCTTTCATATCCCCATGGAAATCTTGTGGTTACCGGTTGTGCTTTCTAAGCCCCTCACCTTCTCCCTCATCCCCACCCACTTCCCATCTAACAACCCTCAGTTTTCTCTCTATATCTCTGAGACTGTTTCTGATTAGTTTGTTCATTCTATTCTTTAGATTCCACATATAAGTGAGATCATATGGTATTTGTCTTTCTCCGTCTGACTTATTTCACTTAGCATAATGTTCTCTAGGTCCATCCATATCATTGCAAATGGTAAGATTTCATTCTTCTTTATGACTGAGTAATACTCCGTTGTATAAATGTACCACAGTTTCTTAATCCAGTCATCTATAGATGGGCATTTCAGTTGTTTCCATGTCTTGGCTATTGTGAGTAGAGCTGCAAAAAACAGGGGTGCATAAATTTTTTCGAATTAGTATTTTGGATTTCTCTGGATAGATACTTCAGAGTGGAATTGCTGGGTCATAAGGTAGTTCCATTTCCAGTTTTTTTGATATACCTCCATACTGATTTCCATAGTGGCTGCACCAATCTGCAATCCCACCAGCAGTGCATGAGGGATCCCTTTTCTCCACATGCTCGCCAGCACTTTATGGATGATAGCCATTCTGATCGGAGCGAGGTGGTATCTCATTGTGGTTTTTATGTGCATTTCTCTAATGATCAGTGAGGTTGACATTATTTCATATGTCTATTGGCCATCTCTATTGGACTGCAAGCCTCCTGATGGCCCAGAGCACATCTGCTTTATTCATCATTATATCTGCCTGGCATGATTTCTGGCACATAACATCTAGTCATGCAGTAGTTGTTAAATAATTCTTAAATGTATGAACAAATTCTTGTTCTTCTGGGACTGTAGTCTGAGAAGGAGGCAAGCTAACCTCAATACCATATGCCTCTAAGCCTTGCAAAGGGGAAGAGGATAGTGCTGGTGGCTTGTGTTCTCCAGGAATTTCCAAGTCCTTCTAATTCTTACCAGTAAGTGGAACAAGGAGGATGGGGTAAAGCAATGTCCATGTTATGGTCAGAATGAGAAAAGTGACCTTCAGTTTTTCAGAGAAAAGGGGAACTTGTTCATCTGAGTTGGTGCCAAAGTCCTATGCCCAGGTAGTCTTTTAGGAGAGGGGCTGTGAATCTCCTCTATTATAAACTGTGAGGCCACCTCACTTCCAGTGTCTTCCTGTGTAGCTAGGGTGAGGCCTAGACAAGCTGTTACGGATCTCTTTTTACTCCCTTTAAAAGAGAAGAAATAGAGTTCTAAGTTTGGAAATCAATGAGAAAGTGGGCTCCATACATAAACTATTTATAGCCATCTTAGGTGAACTATTGAGTACATTTTCTATATATTGAGAGACCATTGATTGGTAACAGGAAGCCAACTTGAATACTAACTTGGTCCAATTAAAGAAAGATGTGTGAAAAGTAGCTTTAGCTTTCAGTGTAGAAAACTGTATTGGAGAGAGAGAGACGGCTATAGATGGGCTCAGACTATCTGTATTCTAAAAGACAGGACTAATTTTTAAATAATGAACAAAATAATAAAACAAACCATGGGTGCTACAGGAAAACTCATTTCTCCCCACCCCCCAACAAATATTTAGGTAAAATACATAGGTAGGTAAAAGCTTTAATCCCAGTGAATTTCTGGCAACAGTAAAATCATGCACATAACTCAGTATGGGATGTCATTTTTAAGTGATCTCTTTATACTTTAAAAATAAATAGATAAAAAATTTAAAAAACAGCTTTGGAATGCTATGTCAGGAAAAGAGGAGATCTACACGCACAGAGAAAGCAATAAATTCCCTCTTCGTATATCACCCTGCCTGCAGATCTCTGAAGTCTGAATTGGGGAAGAGTGGGCAGGAACCTGGCTGATTCCATTTGCCAGGGAGCTGCAAAGAGAAGAAAGCTGACCCCTGGGGGTTTGTAGTTCTGAAGAAAGGACTTCAGGACTATAATAGCTCCCTCATGATACTTTTGTGGTGCAGTTTCTCCCTCTATTCTTTTATCCAGGTTGTCAGTTTTACTCCCCTTAGACCTGATTGATGATTTCAATGATTTCTCCACAATAATCCTTGGGTCCTGGTTCTGATCAGCAAACTAGATATTTGTTTAATTTTTCAGGTATTCCCTTGATTGGTTCCTGGTTCGCAGTCTCCATATTTTGCTTTTTTTTCTAAAAGAACAGCATTTGCCATATGCCATATCAATCTTGTAATTGATCCAAGTCCTTTTATACCTGATTATACTGTTGGAAACAATGATGGTGTCATTTGCTCTCTTAAAATTAATTTTTTTTTCTCTGTATGTTTTCTCTGGGTGTCTGTGCGCCAATGCGGCTAAAATCCTTGAATTTGTGATGCCCACAAATGGTCACACCATCTGAATGAATAGATACTCATTTATGTTCATTCATTATATTTATTTGAAAACTCAGTGACCAAAATTCAATATTCACAAATTCTCATTTCCCAAAATAGAGGATTTATAGACCTAATACAGTCTCACTCCTTTACATGTACTGCTTTGTGATTCTGTTTAAAAGTGTATTCTATTTGGGCATAAATTTTCCAAAAATTAGCCATCTCCATAAAAATATTTAAGTACATAAAAATGTGTTTAATTAAATACAATGAATTGGTATAATCATTGCTTTTTGATACTTGGAGTAAAAAGTAGGCCCTATTGATGGAAATAGGTATAGAATCAGAATTTCAGAAGAAGGAATTTTTGAGCATCTGGTTTTACATCTTTGTTTTTCAAAGAAATTAAGTATCTTATTATTTCTGTCTTTTAGCTAGGAATGGAGAATAGACTTGTCCGAGTTTATATAGTTATTTGCATCAGAGCTAAAACTAGACCAAATTCTCCAGACTCTCAGTCATTATGCTACTTTACCAGTTAAACATATATATGGATTAATTAGGTAAACCTGTTATCATTCTGTATAAGCAAAGGAATGGAGAAGAGAATGTGCATAGATGAGTGTTTGAATAGTGGGGCAAGGAGGTGAATACTTATATTTCATTCATTCTTTTTTTATAACAAATAAAATTGATTTTCAGACTTATTTAAGGAGATCATACTGACTATGTTTGAAAAATTGGATGATTAAAAATCACGTAACACTATCTAGTTTTGTGAAAACGCTATCTAAGGTTCAAGTCTATCCTCAAGTTGAAACCCAGTTAGTTTTCCAGAAAAGCATACTGATGTTCAACAAATTTTCTAATAATTCATTTACTGGTGCTGACTTAAGAGGAAGAAGAAGTGAACTTATACTGAAAAATTGATCAAAAGGCATCACTTTTCTAACAGTAATCTTTTGTCTAATCAAAAAAATAGTACTGGTAGGGAGGAAGATGTTTGTCCGAAGGAGGCGTGACTCTCTAGACGACACTCAGCAGTCATCCAGCTATAGGTTTAAATGCAACTTTCACCACTTTTCTAAGCACCATTTGAATTTTATACACGCTGAGACTTCAAACCACTCTAAATTTTAGTCTCCACTCAGTCTTTCTTTTTGCTCCCTCTTCCACCCCCAGGAATTGGAAGATCACCAACCTCACAGGACATGTTCAGGGATAGCAGTTATCAGGAGCAAAAATACCAGGCCTTCAACTTTGTCCTCGTTTCAAGTGAACACAAGATCACGTGAACAAGAGAGGTTTGCACACATAGCATCTAAGACCAGGTCAGCTGAGCTTTCCACATAGTTCCTGTGGGTTGATTTTATGTCTCTAAGCACATGCTGCTGTTTGTTTGTTTTTCAGTAAACATAAAATAATAAAACCAGGTTTCAGGGCATTAAGTAAATTGGGAAAATTCTTAAAATAATTACACCTCATTTAGATTTCATGAGCTGTTGCTAGTTGACAAAGCAGCTGCAGTTTTAAGTAATGGCCTAGTGGGAGCTATATGCACTTTCCATAGTAGGAGTTGATTTTATATACTGACCTATTGCTCTAAGCAACACATTAGCCAATCCTACCTTTGATGGAAAAAATACATACTTAGTATCTTTTTATGGGGTACCTATGAGGTATGTGAGTGTAGGGGGGAGGCGTGGGGAGCATAGGGTGTTGTATGTGTGTGTGTATTTAGGGGATGGGTTGACAGAGGTATGGAGAGGTCTTACTTACTGTAGACAGTCTGTGTTGTAGTAAGAACAATATATTGAATATCATCCCTATGTTCAAAGTCAATGAATCTCAAGTGAATTCATGTTGCAACAAGGCTTTTAAAACATGTTTAACCATAATTTTTTAAAAAGCTGACTTGAATTTAAAAACTGTCATAACTAGTAAAGTTATCAGATATAATATAGGACACCTAGTTCAATTTGAATTTCAGAGCAGCAGCAAATAATCTTTATATCCAAATATTGCACGGCACATACTCATTTTATAAATTTATCATTGTTTAGCTAAAATTCAGATTTAACTGGGTGTCTTGAATTTTTATTTGCTAAATCTGGTAACCGAATAATTAAGCAAATGTTTGGAAAGCATTCCTTCAAAATCATTTAGTGAAGCATAGCTTGAATGTGCTATTTAAAAGTAAGAGAGCTATTTCGACAACACTTGAGAGAGTTGTGGTCTGCTGTTGTGTCAATACCACAAGGCTCACGTGCCTGATTTTTGCCTCTTTCTTGTTTTGTGTTATTAAACAATACTGCTCCAAAACCCTTGCAGTTATATCCATTTACTTTGAGGGAGGATGCCACATTTTAGCTATTCTCTTATCCTTGAAGACAAAAGCTTTGAAAAATTAGGACCATGTTTGAGTTCTAGATACATAAAGTATGCTTTCCAGCAAAATGCAATGTATTGTTTCAAGCTGATTTTCCTCCGCCCTCCCTCCCCTTTTTCTTGGGAGAAAAGTACAGCATCTTAAACTAAAGCACACTTCAGCAGTCCCCCTGCGCTTGCTTGCTTGGTGCCAGCAGCCACAACACAGGGCTTTCATCTGGGCTTCAAAGTGTGGTGGAGGGAACATGGGGGAGGGGACTGGGGAAGAAAGGGAGGGCAAGTTGAATGCAAAAAGAGAAACAAACAAACAAGAAAAATGGGATGGGGTGGGCAGAAGGAGAAGTTTCCTATCTTTCAAATATCACTTCCAGTGGCCGGGCTGCAAATGCAAAGCCTTCCCAGTTTTCCCCTGTGGTGTGTTTGTTTGTTACCGCCACTTCCCATGCTGGGAAGATTCTTGTCATCCCTCACATATTTTATCCACAGAAAAGGCTGCCCTGCCCTGGGCTTGGTGATTGAGGCTGTGCCCCTGGTCTGCCACTCTATCAGTGGTTCCCAAGGCTGTCTAGCCTGGGAAAAGCTGCATGGACACGTTCCAAAATCAGCATTACATGCATCATTGTTCTTACTCTCCCTGATTAGAGTGCACACAATGAAAACAACAGCAACAGCCTCGTTTTCTAGCCCTCCTCCCAGCATCAGGCAGTTCTTAGTCTGTTTTTCTTTCTCTGGGTCTTCCTACAAGTTAACCTCTTCAGTGCTGGGGAAGTCCCAGACCTCACAGCAACTGCCCTGCAAGTTGCTTTGTGCTTCTGGGAGGTCACTCCAGCGCCGGGGCAGTGGGGAAGCGGGCAGCCTTGCCTTTCTCCTGAAAATCTGTGCAGAGTAACTAACGGGGTGAAAAGTCAAAAGCTGTGTGTGGCGCTGCTGGCTCGGCTGTGGGCATACATTCCAGGACAGCCTTGAGGTTGGTTAGGCACACTGAGTTTCTTATATGTAAAGTGGGGACAGATGTAAAGGGGGGGGGGGGGGTCCTAGTGTTTTAACTCTTTAAGCCACAAAAATCTGTCTGCTGGGTTTAGTTGTTGAGTCTCAGTCATCCGTGTGAAACTCTTCTCAACCTTCTTTGGAACTTTTGAATAAAATCTTCGTAAACTTTTGCAAGTACCATGTTTCCCCGAAAATAAGACCTAGCCGGACAATCAGCTCTAATGCGTCTTTTGTAGCAATAATTAATGTAAGACCCGGTCTTATTTTACTATATAAGACTTACAGTAAAATAAGACCGGGTCTATAATATAATATAATACCGGGTCTTGTATTAATTTTTGCTCCAAAAAGACGCATTAGAGCTGATTGTCTGGCTAGGTCTTATTTTCAGGAAACATGGTATGTTGTGATATTGGGTGGGGAATGACAACTTTTACTTTAAAAGCTATAGGGCAAATCCAAGTGCTATCACAATAAATATTAAAATGAAAAATCTGTTAACAAAAAAAAAAAAGAAGAAAGGAAAGAAAAAAGACTTCCAATGCAAATCATGACTCCTTTATTTAAAATAATGGAAGATACATGACATTCTAGTATAACTGAATATTTTGGCCTGACTTTTATTTAAGGGGGTGAGTAGGTGAAGGGTGAAGAAGGCTACGTGAGCATGTGTCAATACATTCAAAGCTATAAGTCGAACTCTTCATAGGCTACACAAATATCATTAGTCTGAAGAAGGCTTCTGTCCCCGGAGTCCAGCTCTCGCGGAGAAGGACTTTAATACAGACGTGGAGACAGACGTTATTTGCTGTGTTTCTGATATCTCTCTTCACACGAAACATTACGTATATTTACGGCCTGGGTTGAGGATTGGTCATGAATTTGCCTTCAGCCCAGCAGGAAAGATGAAAAGCTGAGGTTTACCTTTGAGTCACTCTCCTTGACTTTTTGAGTACGTTTAGGACATGAAACAAAGAGAGAATGAACCTAAGTTGGTAAGCTCTTAGAAATGTAGTGTTTTATGCTGTTGTGCAAAGATCTTTTCCTGGTTTAGACTGGGTGGCCCTCTCCTGCTACTTGAATAAAGTAGCATAAGACTGCTATTAGGATCCCACTGTCATTCATTGATCTATACAAATAAAAAGGCTTTTTCCTCTTCCTGGTTTCCCCCCGACTCCTCCTTTTTCATCCAGATGTATGACACAGGTATAAGTAACATAATACTATCAGCCAATTTCTGATGGATGGCATTTGGGGGTCATAGGTCATCTCATTTTCCGGAAATTGGTTCCTCCTCTTCCATTTCATTGTTGGTCAATACTTTGTCTCCCTACAGTCACCTACATGAGCTCCCCAGGGTCTCATGAACAAACAAACAAACACACCAAATCAAAAACAACAAAAACTGAATTGATTCACTTGCCCAAGACATGATTTTCTTATCAGCCATAAAAATCCCACAGTAAGAATTGAGATAGTAAATTACAGGATGGTGCTTGAGACCAACTAGGCCCAGCATGTCTAAGAGAAGCTGAATTCTGGTTTCCAAGGCCATAAGTGTTTCTTTTACAAGGAAAGCTTATTTCTTCGGACCCAGGAGACAGCGAGGGAGCAGATGCAGCAGCATGTCATCCCATAGGCTCTTTTTTTTACTCCCTAAATCTCTGAACATACATGTTTGCTAGAATGATTAGACATTTACATTATTACATTATATCACTAGCGTGTCTTTCCTGGAAATAGAACTGCTTGCTGGCACTTGCAGTAATATCTCAAGTCGACTCTTCTTGAGTACATGCATACATAAACAATTCCAGGGCAGAGGTCTTCCTCACCCGTAACTTCAGCGTATCCTGAATGAGTCTCACCAGATAAGAGCTGTTAAAGTCACTAATGGGGTGCATGCAGGCCAGAGAACAGGACTTGGAGCCAAAGTATTGCAATTCGACTTTGGCTCCATCACTCGGGAACTTTGAGATAACCAACTGTTTTCTCACCATTCCCACCTCTCAACACTGATGTGAAGATTAAACGATATAACAGATAATTCTTAATAAAATATACTCAAATTTTCATTGCTTAAAAATCAACAGAAATTTACTCATAGTTGTTAAGGCTGGAAGTCTGATATCAAGGTGTTGGCAGGGTTATGCTCCCTCTGATATTCTGGGTAGAATCTTCCTTGCCTCTCCTAACTTCTGATGATGGTCATCAAACCTTGGCCTTCCTTGGCTTGCAGCTGAATAACTTCAATCTCTGCTTCCATCTTCACGTGGTACTCTCCCGGAGTCTCTATGTTCTTTTTCTTATAATGGCTATCTTCTTTTTCTTGTAATGACATCAGTCCTATTGTGCTAAGGCCCACCCTAAGGACTCATCTTGATTACATCTGCAAAGATTCTGTTACCAAATAAGGTCACATTCATAGGTACGGGGTGAGGACTTCAACTTCTCTTTTTTGGGGTACAGTTCAACTATAACAATACCCTACAAAACAACCCAGTGTCGTACTGGCTGGGGACCTAGCTACCAGGCTGAAATTTGCTATTAATTAGCCAACTAACTTTAGGTAAAAAGAGGGAGTTGAAATAGACATCTTAGGATAATTTTCAATCTTAATGTTCTACAGTTTAATCATTTTAGTATTCTTCCATTTGTACTTCTTTTTAAGACCATGATGGTTCTCTTTACTCACCAACAAACCCAAAGCCCAAAGTCTGGCTGAAGCATTGCCAGTTCTGCGAGCCCATCAAGCAGGCGTATTCTGTCATCGGCACTATCATGCAGGTCCTCGCTTTCTCTCTTCTGGACTGTGAAACAGTCTTCCAGCTGCTTTGAGTGTCCTCTAGCAGGGGTTGCCAGAGTGAGCTTTTAGAAAGCAAACCTGATCCTATCACACCTTGTCTAACACCCTGTCAGGGCTCCCCATGTGTGCTGTGTGGGCTACGATTCCTAGCTTGGCACCCAGGTGTCCATCAGCAGGAACTGCTCACCCAGACTCATCTGCTCAAGATTTACCCTCAATAAACCTGATCTACTCATTTTTCTCCCACCATCTTTTGCATTTTCATACTTTGATGCATTATGTTCTCTCTGTCTGTTAGGCCTTTTCACTCTCTTATGTGCCTAGAGAATTTTATTTATCCTACAAAGTCCAGTTCAAATAGTATCACCTTTGGGAAGCCATTCCTGACTATCCTAGTCAGAAATAACCACTCTCTAAAAATAACAAAAAGAAAAGAAATAACCCTTCTTTTTCTGTATTTATTTCTATCTTCACACTTCCTGACTTATAACATTGGCGTGTGCATTTGTGGGTGTTTCCATACTAGATGGGATCTTGCTTAAGTGTTGGAGTGATGTCCCTGTCTTTGAGTCAGATCTTGTACCTTCTGCACTTTCGGGTGTCAAAGTACCAACAAAGTTGCTACTCAAAAACATTTTATTAACTCGACTTAAATAACCCGTTCTTGACGAGAAACGGGAACCAGCAGTCAGGGTCCAGTGCTTTTTCATATGGGTTGCTTTTGAATTAATGAAACAACAAGACGTGCTTTTTGGCACAGCTGTCTGGCATACCTGGGTTAAGTTCTAGTGCAAACAGCTGTGTTGCTGTAACTTGCTGTAAAACACCCACTTCACACGGGGCCTATGGGGCCCATGGAAGGCGGCCAGGCCCAGGGCTGGCAGTTACCTGAAAACACTTGGGTTAAGTTTCTGTTGCCATGGCAGTTAGGCAGCCCCTTGTAATTATTCTCTTTCAACTGGCATCCTTGCCTCACAGGACATATTCTGATAGGGCTGGATTCCCAGACTGGCAGCTCTTGCTTGCCACCTTCAATGTTTCACTGCTGAGAGTGAGCTGCTCCCAGGTGACTTGGGAGCCACCTTGCAAACAGCCCGAAGCCCATATTACAGGACTGCTGTGGTAAATTATCAACCACATGAATAGACATGGTCACCAAGTAGGGGGGGAGAACCCCAGTTGCAATTATCATTATGGCTATGCTCACTTCTTCTGTTCTCCTATGAAATTGCTCACTTCTTCTGTTCTCCTGTTAAATTGGCCCCTTTCTAATCCTGCTGCAGAACTCTGGGAAGGGAAAGCTCAAGCTCCTATGAAGAGTTAGGCTGGGCCAGGGTAGAAAAATAAAGGGGTAAATAAAGCCTTGGACACTGATGGGGATGATGGAGGAGGAAGCGTAAGCGCTTCAGGAAGAAGGGCAGTGATGCCAGAGCTGTAAGAATCTAGGGGAATGGGTGCTGGGCTTTAGTTTGGTTGTAAATTGTATTTTGAATGAGGATAGTCTTCTTGTTTCTATCCTCCATCCTCTAAAAGGCAGATGGAAACAGACAATTATCAAACTTCTTTTTTTTTGTCAATACGAGCATCCTAACCCCCTGCTTCCACAATAGTCCTTTCAAATACCACTAATTGGTGAGTAAAAAGTGCTACTGCCTGTAGTTGTATTTGTCTTGATTCCAAAATTAGACAAGCTCTATGAGAATAGGAAACATATCTCATCCATCTTTGTTGTACCTAACAGATATTATATCTGATTACACACAAAATCTTTTGAGATTGGAGAATCTTGAGCGTTAAATGTTGCAGGTGTGGACCCTAATAATTCAGGGAAATGAATCTCTTAAAAAGCGGTCAAGTAATGATGATTTTGGAGGAGAGTCCTAATTTGGTGAGTGAAAGAGCACCGTATGGCTTTATCCTATTACTGTCACTGGAAATGAAAGGACAATAATTGTGCCATCTTTAGAAGCATTATTAGGAATAACCAGACTTTGGAAAATAATAAATCACAGAGGATAAATGGATTATTAGAGGTATATGTTACCACAGGCCTCTGGATTTACTTTATCTTACATGTTTCAACTTGTAAGTACATGGGTTTGTTGAAACTTCTTATAAAGGCCTTTATTCTTATAAAAATTCTTATAAGTGTGTAAGGCAATATGCTAGGTCTTATTATAAAGGGATAAGAGAATCAACGTACTTGAGAGCCTGTTTCTAAAGGTCTTCTGTAACGAAATGTAACCCTGCAGGAAGGAACATCGCCTAATACAGGCCCCAAATCACTTGGCAAGGAAAGCTTCTCAGGTGGGTAGCATGGCCCTCTAGGCACAAATGGGTCCCCAACGATGTTCCTCAACCAACAAAGCTGACGAGATGCAACAGGATCTTGGTATCTACAAATCATTTCCTTCCTGTTGCAAAATGCCAGTGCCATCTGATTGCTTTTCACACAGCAAATTGTGCAGGCACTGCGTCATATTCGGAAGCTTGCCTATCATAAAGGCGTATGAGTCCATCCCGTGAAATGTCAAAAATATTGTAAATATTAGTGATGGGCCAACCTCAGAAATGTTGGAGGTTTAGTCTGGGAAAAGATCCAAGATTTTGTGAGTTTATATAAACACTTTTGATCTTGAAAAATTGGTCTGCAAATCTTGCAAGAACAGGTTCTCTCCCAAGATTTACAGTATTATTTTGGTTTGATGTAGCTTACAAGGTACTTTGGGATAAAATTTTGCTATTTCTTCTTTTTTATTTTTAGCATTCTGACCAAAACACAATGCACCAAGATATGTGTGCTTTATTAAAAAAAAAAATTGATTTTTATTTTGCAGAGAAGTCATTCTATCTTTGAAAATTGGACAAAAAGGTATTCACTAATCCTTATAAAATTAATTCAATATTTCCAATGAATTATAATATATCATGATATTTAGAAAGGAAATAAATATGCATTGAGATTCTTATGATGACATAAACAGGTGTGAACTGATATTAAGGGTAAAATAAGACATCGTTAGCACTTTTCATGTTGCATTTAATCATACTTCTTTGAACAGATGTACATAATACTTTATGTAACATTCAAACATAATATGTGTATATAAAGAGTACATCTGGTCTAAGGCATCACTGAGATTACATTTATATGTAAAGCGTGGAAATGTGGCTCTTAAAAGATCTGATTAGAGGTGCGTTCCAAACCTAGTAAAGTCTAGAGGAGAGGAATAGTGCTGAATTTCTCAAATTATGTTCTTTGGGATATAAATGTGACACAAATTGTATTCTATGGTAATTTTTGGAATTATAGTCTTGGCACATATCTAATAAGACTTTTCAGAACCTGTAAAATGCAATGTTCAGTTGGATTTTTCAAGTGAAGGATCATCCTGAGAGACGAGGAGTTCATGAACCAAATTAGGAGGCGTAGTGGTACGTGGAAAGTGCATTACAATTGGGGTAAGGAGAGTTAGAGTCATTTCCTGATTCTGCCGGTTAGTTGAAATGTGACTTTGAGAAAGCTGCTATCTTTGAACTAGTAGGTTGAATGGGATGCTCTTTAGTGTTTTTTTTCTTTAGCATTTGATAGTAGGTTTCTGTACTAGGGCTATATGTTATTTTCTTTATTCCTTGGAAGCAGAGCATAGTGTCTTATACTTGGTAGGTCTTTCTTTAATAAATGTCGATTAAATGGAACATATCCTCTTAAGTTTTAGGATTCATTACTTCAGCCAAATTTTTACTAGCTGTGTTACTTTGAACAAATCATTTATTCTCTCTGAACCTCAGTTTCCTCACTTATATAATTAAGGCATTTGACCATTGAATTTCAAGTCATTTTTATTAGTAGTAATATGATTAATATTCCCGATAGTACATGGATCTTTCTTCAAATGAAACCTTACACAGAAGTCCAACGTGTGAAACAAACCACAAGTGGAACTGCTCTGGTTGAGTGACTCAGGACTGTACAACCGTCTCCAACTCCCCTCACCCTAGCCTCTCCTGATTTTTTTCCCTGCCCCTGTCCTCTGGGTTGTCTGAGGAACCCTTACAGCTCCCTGGAGCATAATCTGAGCAATATTGATATAGGTAATCTTAGAAGCTTCTTTTAGGCCAAACGTCTTAGATTTTTCTGGAAAATCATAGAATTTCTTTTTCTGAGACCAATAAGCTTTGGGAGAAATAAAATGTCATCAAACCCCTCCCTACCAGGAAAAAGTTTTTACCCTTTTCATTAAACACAGTGTGAAACAAATGGAACAGAAATCAAGCATATACAAAAACTAAAACTGACAGATCCAACTTTGGCTTCAGTAACATATTTGAAAATCAAAAAAAGTGTTTTTGTTTCATACGTATACATGATAAAAAAAATCTACAGGAAATCTCTATCCTTGGTATAATCGTTATTGCCAAGATTGAAATAATTATTGTATTTTGTCATGGTTTCATACTCTATTTCCCCCAAAATAAGACCAGGTCTTATATTAATTTTTGCTCCAAAAGACGCATTAGGGCATATTTTCATGGGATGTCTAATTTTTTTTCATGTACAACAACCTGCATTTATTCATATACAGTCATGTCATCTTCTTCTGGAACATCGTCATAACATACTAAATGCGTCCGTCTGGCTGATGATCTTAACTAGGGCTTATTTTAGGGGTAGGCCTTATTTTCAGGGAAACACAGTAGTACCTCATCATGGTAACTCATATAACCAAGACCAGAAATATATAATTACTCCTCATAGATTTTATAAAATCAAAGGTAGATGTCAATTTATTAATTTTCAATGTATACAAGAATGGCTAAAAATGTAGCTCATCATTTCAGGTAATATCTGGTGAAATGCTAGTGAAAAAATATATTTGGCAGACAAATGTTGCTGAGAAATCTCCAAGAATCATTCCAGTGGCATTTTTACAAGAAACCTTACAGCCTTCTTCCCGATCCATATGTTTTTAAAGAGATAAATAAGACTATGTGTCTGAATCAGCCCCTTGGACGAAGACAGCTCTTGGAGAGTCAAGGGTGAGCGTCACTGATACTGCAGCGCAGACTAGCCCCCGATGAAGCCCAGATCCAGCCAGGAGCTCTTGCTTGTGCACATACGAGCTTTGGGAATCGTGTGTTTATAGTCTCTGCCTTTCTCCCTTCCGATAGAGTGGAGTTGAGGCAAGCCTGGTGGTGTCATTGAAATAAACAACTTCATCAAGCCCAGTTTTCTTATCTGAAAATGACATCAAATTTATGTTAGGAGCTTGTTGGTTTTCAAAACAAGTGGCATAGTGCTTTGCAGATGATGTTATTTATGCCAGCTACATTTGGGGACGGGGCTACGATACACTCCGAGAGGGTCATTATAGCTAAGTCATTATGGCATCCTGGGGAAATGGTTTATTCCACAGGTTACGATCCTGGGATCATGTTTAAAATGAGAGTCTAGGATAGGGGAACAGAGTAAACACAAAGCATGTGATACCTGCAAAATGAGGGGCAGGTGAAAACAAAACAGAGTCAGGTTTGAGATTAAAAGGGAAAGGCAAAGTGGTCTAATTCAAGAAGAAAAGCAGACTGTGCACTTGTAAATTTTAATCTATGTGTGCAAAAATTATAAAATAAGATAAATAATAATCTGGAGATTGTTTTTTTGTGGTAAAGAGGCAATGTGTTGGAATACGGTGCTTTGTTGAGAGCAATATAAGGAATTTCAAGGGAATGGAAAAATCTTTAAATAGTCTCTATGTCTTACTCAGTATTGGTAAGTTGTGTTCATTTCTGGGTTTTACAACTTGAGAGAAACAGAAAACTTGGAGGGGCTTCAAATGTGATTTAAAAGGTTGGAAAATAAAATATTTTCTTTGGAAGGAAAGATTAAGGGAATGGGCATAAATTTAAAGAAAACTGAAAGGAAAAGTCCTTTGAACATGCACATATTTAAATAATTTTAAAGACTTCATTTAGCTTATTGCTCCAGATTATTTTATGGAGAACTTCCTTCCAGTAGAAGATCACTGATGTATTATAACATTTCCATAACCAAACGGTGAATAACCCAACACAGTAGATGAATTAAAGTAAATTCCAAGGGTACCTACCATGGTTTTGTGTTAATTGTTTGCATAAAACATGGAATTTGCAACCTTCTAGTTGATGAGAATTGAAGTATGTTTATACTATGTTGTGTATTTGATGGTTGGATCTGCTCTTCTACAATTACCATTGTGTTCATATGTTGTATCCAGTTAGCTTCTCTATGTGTCAGTTTCAATCTACAACAGACCAGTAGAAGAATAATTCAGAAATTTACTTTAAAATGTCTGTAGAATATGTTAGAAACAACTCAGCTCTAAGAATTTGTTAGATAAGACAAGTGTCCAATAGAAGGGGAACTAATTTTCTATGGATTTATGAAATACAACTAAGTGGGATAGAGAATGCTATGTGTGGATAAAGATCTAGGTGTGAATGGATCTTGGTTCTTGGTCCTTGGCCTTAAGCTAGGTGCTTAAAAGTCTCTGAACCTTAGAATTACCATCTGTATAGTAAAGATCACAATATAAATCCATAAGGCTATTCTTGATAAATGAGATAAAACTCCTCATAGGATTGTTGTAAGAATTAAATGTGATAATTCACATAAGTTGTTTCAACAATATCTGGCATGCGGTAAGCTCATAATAAATGTTAGGTATTATTATTATTGTGTTTCCCTGAAAATAAGACCTAGCCGGACCATCAGCTCTAATGCATCTTTTGTAACAAAAATTAATATAAGACCCGGTCTTTTCTTACTGTAAGACCCGGTCTTATATAACATAATATAATATAAGACCGGGTCTTATATTAATTTTTTGCTCCAAAAGACGCATTAGAGCTGATGGTCTGGCTATGTCTTATTTTCGAGGAAACAGGGTATATAAGAAAGAATTTAACGCAGTGCCCAGCCCATAGTAGGAACTCAAAAGTAGTAGCTAAATCTGAATCTAATAGAACAGACTAAAAAGAAATGTGAGTATTAAAGGGAAATATACTGAAAATGTATAAAATCTTGCAGGGAACTTTTAGAATAACTTATTCAGCAAGTTACCAAATCTTGATATATGTCTCAAAATGGAAAGGGATAATGATAAGATGAATAAGGAAAAACTTACACATAGTGCATATTAAAATTGAAATCCTGTTACCCAAGATGTAGTAGAGGATAAGTGTATAAATAGGTCCAGGAAGGGTTCAGTAAGTAATAGACTCATGACAGACTAACAGCAGAAGTCAGGATGTTTGTAGCACCTCCCCCACCCCGCCCCCAGCCTGCTGGGATCCGCCATCATGGAGAATAACGGTGCCAGTCCATTCTGACCCGGGTACAGTGGTGGATAGAGGAGTCTGAGCCAACTCGCTTTTGCTCTTATAAGATGACAGTTTCTGGTCATGGCTGTGGTAGGCCATTGGTAGGCCTACGGTAGGGAACCTTAGGCCATTGTTCCCTGAGGATGGCAGACTGAAACTTCTAGGGCACATGTGATAAGAACTCCTTGCAAGTTGACTAGTGAACACTTTCCAAATGCAAAAGGGCAACTAACATCTGGGCAGCCTGTCTCTCTGCCCAGTTTGATAAAAGTTGATGTTCTGAGTTTAAATGTATAAAGTAGACAGGAATAGGACTACTGGAAATATAAAGAGCCTTCCTCAGAAAAGAATCTGAGCTTAAAGTCACTGAAACATGACAACCAGCAAACTGAAGAGATGACTCCAACAATCTCCTCAGTCCTGATTCATAATTTGAGTGGATATTTTAATCATAGATCCACATTATGCATCAGACCAAACATTGATCTTGTTTTTGAAGAAATTTAAAGAGATGGAAAAAAAAAAGAATAAACGATCCTTCTGTAGAAATGCTAATCACTTTGATAACAACATTTGAGGGAAAACGAGCAAAGATGATCAAAAAAGCCAGTGACGCAAAAAGTCAGCCAGAGAATTTGCTCCTCTAATCCCATACCCAGAATTGGAGACAATTCACGTTTGAGAATTGTTTTCAAAGTGTCATTGTCATCCTTCCAACAAACCAGGGGAAGAGAGAGCAAAAACCGTAGCTGGTGCTTGTGGACTTCCAAGTGTAACACGGAGTTTCTTTTACCATACCTTAGGAATAACCTTCACCAATGTAGAGAGCAATGCCTGCAATGCATTTTTAAGCCTCCTACTCCTGTAATCATAATAAAAAGAAACACGCCAGAGTGTCAGGACAAAAAGTAGATAACTAAAAGCACTCCCGTCAATCATTTGCATTCTAGTTGGCTTCCAAGTCTTGTCTAGGTCATATTATGACTCCTTTATTAGTGTTTAAGGTCACCCGGAGACAGGCAAGTGCATCCTATACCAGGAAGTGTAGTGAGCCTCGAGAGTAAGATATTTGGCTTTAGTAGGCACTGTGGCTGTGACTCGGAAATCCAGGGAAATGAGTTAAGCTCAGTCAGACTCCAGGCGCCGCACTGCCTCACAGCTGATAGAATGAAGTAGAATAATAGAAGCTTTCCTGCCATTCTCAACATTAGGCTGAATTCCGGTCAGCCCTTCCAGTTGAGTTTCTGGAGGCTGTTTTCTATTCAGCCCCTACGCTACAAGCTGTAATTCAGGGAACGGCTGGCCCCAAGTTCAGGCTAGACGGTGCCAGGGGATCCCTCCTGCAGGAAGACAGATTAAGGGGCATGTGTACCCATTTGGTGGGTGAGTGCAAAATATAGTGCCTACATTAGGCTCCCAGAAAAATTACTGCCTGGTTTAAACCTGGCACCCACACATAAACACGAACACTTACATTTCTACACGCTCCCTTGCACAGTTACTACATCTGTTTAACACGGAGAAGGGGGAAAAAGGCAGCAGTGGCCATCTCCTCCATCCACCAGGGAGCCTATGTCCTCCAAAGATAAGGCTTCAGCTTGTCTGGTTTGAGCTATGCTCATTTTGTTCACAATATGATTTCTACTCAAAGTCTGAAAATTCAGATGAGCTCTCTGCAATACAAATCAGTAGCCTGGAAACTTTTCCTTTATGGTATGGTAGTAAAATGCAGTTGTTAAGGGAGATGAAAAAGTTAGCAAAAGTCATTTCAAAAAGAAGAAACTTTCTATTTCTATGAATTGACAAAAGTAAATAGCATAAGGGTGAAGTTGCCAGTAAGAGATTACTACTGCCTTTTCACTTCTAAGAATTCCTTGTTCACATTAATGCGTAAAAGTAAAAGCTTCAACACATAGAGGGTTGAGATGTAATGATGCACTGGGATATCTGGAGTACTAGAGTTTATATAAATGTTCCTGCATTTGGTCTTTGATATTGAGAAAGAAGAATAATTTTAAGCTTAGGAGACTGTTTTGAAGAGAAAGCAAGAAGTATTTGTGACTAATGAGCAGGCAGCCCTTCTCCTCTTGTCTTCTTTGCCTCCATGTGCACACAAGGTCACAGCATCAGTGAAGGGGATACTGGGGCTGTTAGCTTTCAATGGACGGGGAATACGTGCATCATTCTTGCAATCGTAGGCTTGCCTTCTGAAAGCCCAGGGCCTGGCAGAGTGCCACACCTTGCTGGTGGTCAGTAAATATTGATTGAATGACTAGTGACTGGAGAAGCCAACTAAGGCCGTGACCACATGTCATTAAAAAAGAACAAATAAAATGAACAATAAAATGGACAATTTACCATTCACAGATATATGGACAGTTAACGTTGTAAAGATTACATGATCCTAAAGACCACTTTCAGTGCTAAAATTCTGCAACGTTTTCTGAAATGATAGATTGAAGTTTCTTCTTATCATGAGAGATAGTTAAGCATTCTGTGGTCTTCTCTGAAAGACTCCGAGAAGCACCAAGGCTTAAGAAGGTGGTGGAAAGTTTCCTATTGGCAGAACTTGGAGGATCACGAGCAGCGGAGTGTGTCATTTTCCTGATACAGCAGGGCTTTATTGAGTTAAGAGCTTGTTTTGAAAGAAGCATAAAGAGACGGCACGCATGATGAGAAAGCTTCCTCTTGGGGCCCATTTATGTCTGCATGTGCTACAGGCATGGGAGTGAGGGGTTGTCACGTCGTGTGAGTGCTACATGAAAGAGGTTTCAGAACACTGCTCCCAGTGCCTGGGGACACCACTGTGGACACAGACCCCAAGCCAGAGGACAGGCAGCACAGAGTGTGTGGCCTTGCCTCCTGAGCAGCCAAACCCGGCTGAGCACGCACAGCCCCCAGCAACTCCTCAGCAACCTACGGAAAGCTGAGAGCTTTGACTTGTGGTCAAGTACGCGTTTCTGGTCATTTGAAACTATGACAGGTAAACAAAATATAACTTCTCCACCCAGACCAGCGCTGTGGAGGGGCAGATGGGTAGGCAGAGCAGACTCTGTAGAATGACCTAAAAGCCCACAGGGCATTCTGGACATCAAACCTCAATTACAAAGTACCATTTTGATGAGTTAAGAATAAGTGAATCAGAACCAGATGGATTAAATTCCCCTTGAAATACACACAGGATTAAAAAGTAAGCGAAGTAGTGCTAGACCAATGCATTGTTTCACTTGATAGCCACAGCATTGGAAACAAATGAAAAAATTCACTAGAGATATTTGACAGTGAAGTGACTGTTCACCCACCTTTAGATTTTAAATTCTAATTTGGCTGCATAAATAGAGAGTTTTACATATATGAAATAAAGAACTGTATACTGGAATACCAGGAGTGCGCCAAAGGAAAAAAATTCAACATGTGTTTTATTTACTTGCTTAGGTAAGTAAGTTAACATGAAATTCCATAGAAAATGTTAATCAAGTTCTAAGTGGGGAGAGAAGAATAGTTGCACATGTGTGTATACAGACTGGCCCAGGCACTTAATTAAAGACACTTGATCATGTTTGACAGATCTTAATAGGTACTTAAAATGCACGCGCACACACATGCACACACACTCACGCACAGGCGTCCACATGTCCGTGGGATGCATCCTGACCCTGACGTGCTGATCAGCCCCTCAGAGAGTTGCTTTCTGAGTGATTACTCACTGCCACATGGCTCTCCACAAGGCCTGCCTGTCCCCCTGTGACAGGAGGCAGGGCTGAGCCGCAGGCACTTCTCAGTCACCATCCAGCATCGCAATGCCCTCTGGCTTCCACACACAGGCTGCCGAATAAACAAACAAGAAGTTCCAATTTTATGCCTAGTAGCCTAAGTGGTGTTCCTGCAACAGTGTTTGCTCTGTTTATTTACTCATAGCTCTGCAGGGTTCTCTTGGGAATGTTTGAGGCAAAGGTTTTAGATTCCCAGACAGTCTGTAAAGAGGTAGCGAGTCTTGTCTTGTAAGCCTTATGCATAAAATATCAGTTTAGACATGGGTATGAAACCAAAGACACAGAGAGCAAAAGAAAAAAAGATAAATTGGACTGCATCAAAATTTAAAATTTTGTGGATCAAAGGACATAATCAATGAAGTAAAAAGGCAATCCACAGAATGGGAGAAAATATTAGCAAATCGTATATCTGTTAAGAATTTAATATTCAGAATATGTAAAGAGCTCCTACAGCTCAACAACAATAAAAATCCCCATCCGATTAAATATGGACAAAGAACTTGAATAGACATTTTTCCAAAGAAGATATACAAATAGTCAACAGCACATGAAAAGATGCTCACTATCACTAATCATTAGGGAAATGTAAATCGAAACCACAGTGAGATACCATCTCACACCCATTACTATGGCTATTATCAATAAAACCAGAAACTAGTAAGTGTTGCTGAGGATGTGGAGAAATCAGAATCCGTGTGAACTGTTGATGGGAATGTAAAATGGTGCACTTGCTATGGAAAACAGGATGACAAGTTTTCAAAAAATTAAAAATAGAACTACTATATGACCCACAATTCCATTTCCGGGTATTTACGCAAAAGAATTGATAGCAAGTTCTCAAAAAGATATTTTTATACCTATGTGCATAGCAACCTTATTCACAAAAGCCCAAAGTGGAAGCAACTCAAGTATTCACTGGCAGGTGAAAGGAAAAACAAAGTGTGATATGTGCATATACACAGAATGGAATATTATTCTGCTTTAGAAAGGAAGGACATTCTAACACATGATGCAGCACGGATGAGCTTGAGGACATTATGGTAAGTGAAATAAGTCAATCACAAAAGGACAAATACTATATGATTCTACTTACAATAGTCAGATTCACAGAGAGAGAAAGTAGAATGGCGGTAGCCAGGACGTAGGGTAGAGGGGAATGGGAAGTTGTTGTTTCATAGGTATAGAGTTTCAGTTTTGCAAGATAAAAATTGTTCTGGAGATTGGTTGCACAACAATGTGAATGTATTAACACTACTGAAATGTACCCTTAAAAATGGCTAAGATGGTAAATTTTATGTTATGTGTATTTTACTACAATTAAAAAAAAATAAGCTTCTATGTTTAACAGCTTTGTGAGCTCATGAAGAGACTAGCATTATTGTGGAATGTCTTTGATGCAAAGTGATGATCCTCAAAACTATTAATATTTCAACATTAAGAAGTGATATTGAAAGTAAAATTAAATTGCTGTTTTCTGTGTTTCCAACGCTCTTACGTGTCAAGAAGCGAATCCAGTTCAGAAATAAAGAATTAATGGAGTTCAAATGTTAGACATTAGAGGGAAAGGGAATTGTCAGTATGCTTCACATTTATTATCTTAAACCTTCATAATCCTATCAGTAAGTGTCACCTTCAGGCTATAGATGTACGTAATATGGCTCTAGGAGGTAAGGTGACTAGGCCAAAGTCACACAGCTGATGAGTTTTAGAAAAGGAATTTGAACTCAGGGCTTTTACTGTTTCAGTGCATTGTTATTAAGGAGAAAGGTAGACCTGGTTAGAGCTGAATACAGTAATGGAGTCTGACATTTATGAATGTGTTAATAATGTAACTGACAGAGGAGCAGCTGTGACTTGCAGTTGGGGAGACCAATTATATAAAGAATATAGAGTTGGTTTATCAAGAGTCATCCTTAAGGAGCTATGAGGCATGGTCAGTGCGTGCTGTAAGTCAGCCTACCCCTAAACCAGGGCTGCAGCTGTGGTTCTCTGGGACCTCTGTCCAGCTGCTCATGTCCGATCTGGCCCATCTTACATGAGATTCCCCTAGGACTTGGTCAGAATGGTTATCTGAATAATCATTGTTCTTGGTTATTCAGGTAACCAGAATAATGATTAGGCGGATCCTGAGCCAGATTACCTGGGTTCAGATCTTGTCTCTCACAGTAGAGGTGTGACCCGGGCAAATTACTTAACCTCCCTGTGCATGCTTGCTCATCTGTGAGATGGGATTATAAGAACATCTTCCTCATAAATGATTTGAGGATTAAATGAATCAATGACTATAAAGTTCTGAAATAGTTCCTAGCACATAGCAAATCCTTGATAAGTGCTAAATATTATTCTATTCCAATTGTTAGAGGCATATCACATATCAGGTGTGGTACCTAGGAAATGCTCTGTCCTTTGAAGTTTCCAATGATTTAAATGCACGCACACCAACAGAACAAATACATTTAATATGCAAACTATGCAATTTATAATCCGTATAAAATTCTATGTCTTAAGCAAACAAAACAAAAAACATAGTCTAAGGACAATTTTCGAACGGGCCTACATATAAAAGCATATTGTTAAACTTTTAACAAAATTATGATGCTCTTTCTATTAGTCTTTCTTAGCATTTTAAAATTTCTGCTTGAGTTTTATATAAACTTGTCTCTCAAAAGCTAGAGCAGGTTGTGTGGATCTGCAAAGCTTGTAGCTTATTGCAGGTATACCTTGGGAGTTGTTAGCTTTAGGTTCTGTTTGCCGTAGGTCAGATAATTTTGCACATCTTTTCCCTGAGAGGAGCGATAAGCAAGAAGGTTCTTCTTATATACTGACTGGTAGCAGTGAGATGGCAAGCGACCTCCCTCTCCATCACCACTGCTACACTCCAGCTTCCCGTGGGGAGAAGGCAGGAAAGTCGCCCAAGTGAACTTTGGATTCTGAGCAACCGACCAATCAAGCACTTTGGCAGGTGGTGGTATGTCATGCATGTGGTTGGGTTATATTTACAGGTAGTTCTTTACCAAGAGAAAGGTAAGAATTCTGGGACTAGAGGTGTGGTTAAGAATTTTCATTGCTCTCTGAATTCTATATTATTATTGTTTATACAAATAATCACCTTTTATTGAACCCTTACCATATCCCTGTTTCTATGCTAAGGATTTTATAAATAATATGTCATGCGATACAAACATGCTGTAAGAGAGACTTGATTACTCCCACTTACATAGTTGAGAAAACTGAAGCCTACAGAGCTTACATGATACAGCCAGTAAGTTTTAGAGTCATTGGGTCAATTATCTGAATCCAAAAATGAACTCTCAACTTATGTGTCCTACTGTTTCTCAATTATATTCTAGTCATCGCCAGGACTTAAAATGGGTTCAGAAAGCAGATAATCAGTTATCAAAGTCTCTCTAACCAAAATTGTCATTGTCATAATTAAAAAATTTTCAAAGAAAATAAAATGACATCTTATACATTTGAAGTTAGAATAGAGAAACCATAGATTGGAAGGGACCTTACAAGTCAGTGAATTTCTTTTCCACTGCAAGAAACTCAGATGAATGTTTGCCAAGCCTGTGCATGAATAATAACTCCAGCACTACAGGACTCACTACCACGTGTGGAAGCTGACAATACTATCCAACAGCTCGGACTGTTGAAAAGTTCTTGTTACTTCTCAACATAAATCTACTCTCCAGTGCCTTCCTTCCACTTTTTCTGGCTCTGCTAAAACCACACAGAATAATCTAACCTCTGCTCCACAAGATAATCCTAACTTATCATGTACACTTTGGTCTCCCAATGTGACTCAAACACAAATTATTCCTGGCACAGTTGGAGTCAGTGTAGCGTAGAGGAAAGAGCATAGGTTTTACCGTCAAAAAGTCTGTTCAAATTCTGGCTCAATCACTTATTACTTTTCATATCTTAGGGAAGTTACTTAACTTCTCCGGGCAGCAGTTTCCACATATTCACAAAGATTTTAAAGGATAGTTCTGAGAGTTAGAATGAAATGATAGATGTAAAATGCTAGCATGTAGTAGACCCTCAATAAAGTTTAGCAATTATTATGTTAAACTTTTCTCTGGTAAAGGGGCCAAGTGTTTTGCTAATCTAAGTTAATCTCAGACTGTTGGTTAAACTAGAGCCTTCTCTAGCCAATAGTACATGGGCAGCTGACCTGTTATATGTTTAAGTAGTACAAAAACAGCAGGTTTTCCAGAAAGAGATGTTAGCAGTTATATTTGTTATTGGTGGTGGCGGTGGTGGTGGTGGTGTGTGTGTGTGTGTTTAGTTTCCCTAGCTATATCTAACTAACTGGCTACTCAAGCTATACACATCAATACTAGTTAAATATTTAAACAAAATTTGGATCCTGGGATCCTAAGGTTTGAGGTGCAGTATTTCAGTTAGATGGTTTAAGGTCAAGTTGTCAAACTCCCTGATAATCTGAAATCTCTCCTTAGAGCATTTCTGGTAATGTCTGACTTTTGTATAATTCTATCTTAGTTTGTGAAATTGGAATGGTAGTGGTGTCACAAGGCCAGTTTTACAGAGCAGAGTTTTCTTCAGATAAATATTTTCCCTTCCCTGTAGCTTGGTGCAAATTTACCAATTCATTTTACAGTAAAGAATGCTATTGGGATGGAAACAGCTAATTTTCCTTCCAAACTGTGTTCTCATCTTCTTCCACAGCAATAGAGCCCCATTCAGGGCTGCATTCTCCAGTGTTCCTTGTGGCAAGGTATGGCTATATATTTTTGCTCTTGCCAATGGAATGTGAACAGAAGTGAAGTGTGTAACTTCTGCCTCACTTGCTTACAAGGAATTCCCTGGCATTGAACTTATACACTTTCCCCATTCCTCCAGGAATTGTGATCTTGACCTCGTTTGGAAGATGGCAGAGCTGCCATTAGCATGGGTTCCTGAATGACCACATGGATCAGAACTGCCTCCTGGCCTGAAATGCTGATCTTGAAGTTGTTACATAAGAGAGGAATAGATTTCTTTGCTCTTTGAACCACATGATTGTTAGGTCTCTGCTTTAAACCATGTATCCACTTGCTTTCTCTAATGCAGTTCTGAAATTCTGTTTAATTTATGGAGTTAAAACATTTATTTGTTCATTTTTTATTCAATAAGAATCAATTATCTATTTTATTGGAGACACAAGAAGAGAGAAAACAATGAATTCTATGGACGCTTTGTCCTAGGAATAACTTGTAGTGGGCACTGTATGAATTTTCAGTGAGTTCACGCCTTGGGCAATGCCAATCCAGACCTATTTTCCAGATTTGGTTAAGATTAGACTAGTGTGCTGAAGAGGAGAATAGCTTGGTATTTCCTTTGCTCCATCCTGCTTATAGCCCCACAAAAACTACCCACCCTATAGAGTTTCTTGTTTGAGCTTTCAGATTCTTCTGGTATGTTTTCCTATAAGAAACTCTGTTTCATCCAACCATGAGGCCTTTTGGCTCCAACTACGTAAAGCGTTAGTATGGACTATTTTGGAAACTATCAGTTTTTGGGAAAAGCCTCTATTTGTCTGATCTGTACTTTGGATCTGGCAGCTTCGGTAGGTTTTTCCAAAGGACCACAGCTGTGAGCCATGGCATATTATCATTATCTCTTACTATGCTCAGTGCACGGGGAATCCTGTGTGAGACTGGCAGGGAGACAGAGGGATGAAGAAATCACATTCGTCAGAACAAGCTGGTCAATTTCCTCAAGTAAGGAGTTTGTTTAACAGCCAGTGATTTCCTCCAAAATGCATAATATACTTTCTTAACTTACTGATAAGATTAGTTCACTGTCTGCAGATTCTAGGCTACTTTTCAGCGTTAATCTTCTTACTAACTGTAACTTTTTAGCTTTTCTAGACAGGCCCAAAGTAAAAACCTCACTGTTTACCATCTATAAAATAATGCGATGGCATTATTAAATCAACCTAATACTTTTGCACCAACCTAATAACTTCTGATCCCCACTATCCAGCTTCCTCTATCTGCTGTCATCCCCATCTCAGGTGATGGTAATTCTATCTCTATAGTTGCTTAGATCAAAAAACTGTCATCCTTGACTCTTCTTTCACTTTCATCTCACAAAGAATCCATCGAAAAATCCAGCCAGCTTTACTTAGAATTTTTCCAGAATCTAATTCTTTTGCACCACTTCTGTTACTACCAATCTGGTGAAGCTGCCAATGTCTTCTGCTTGGATTATGTGGCCTCCAAACTCCTCTCCCGGCTTCCTCAAACCCACCCTCCAAAACACACACACGCACACACACACACAGACACACACACACACACACACACACACACACACTCTATTCTCACGAGGGCAGGCAGAGCAATCCTTTTAAAATGGAAGCCATGTCATCCAACTCCTCTATTCAAAAGCTATCAAATGGCCCTCCACTTTTTCTCTGAATAAAACCCCAAGTCCATACAAGGGCTTGTGAAGCCCTTGCTACCTTTCTGACCTCACTGCCTACTACTCTCCTCTCTTCCTCAGATCCTGCTTGAGTGGCTTCCTTGCTGCTCCGAGACCCCAGTTGGCATTCTCCTCTCATGGGGCATTTGTTCCAGCTAATCCTTAATAGTCTCTCCTTGATGTCTGCTTGGATAACTCCCTCACCTTCTTTAAGACTTTGCACAAACATCTCCTTGATAAGAGATCCACTCTGATGTCCCTGCTTGTATTGCCACTTGCTTCCTCTCTCACTTACCTTGTTCAACTGTTTACTAGCACTTACTGCCTTCTAACATGTGAGGTAATTTACTTACTGTGCTTAGTGTCCCTTCCATTTACCAATAGAATATTAGCTCCATGAAAGTAGGAATCATTGATGTACCTCAAGCACCTAGAACACTGTGCGGCACAAAGTAGGTATTTTGTATGTGTTTGCTGGAAGAATGAATGAACGAAACTTACACACAACAAGGTTGATTCTTTTATGAATATGAAATGACCTGGGATGATCGACTTCTCCAGAAACTGAGGCTGCAGAGGGTACTTTTTTTCCTAATAGGAAGGATGTGGCAGTAGGAAAGCATTGGCCCCTGAAAAGACTTTCTTGAAAGTGAACCAAAAAGTATGGAAAGGAATCTTCAGATGACAGCCCTGCTAAACTCTCCCCGTGTTATATTTCAGGAGGATTGACTTGGGCTTGAGAACACTCTGTTTTTGGAGTTAGGACTTGCCCTTGTTTTTAATTAGAATCTGAGTGACTGAGAAAAGTGGTGTGGATCGAGTTGCCTGCCTCCTGCACAAACATTTCCTGGTCTGGTTTCAGGTATCCCTTCCCTTAGGTGGGTTTGCCATTGAGGGATTAGAGTGCCTTGTGATTCAGAGCCCTGGCTGTCACAGTGGTGCTGACGCACGTGCAGTATCTTGGATCTCTATTCCGTTCCTCATTCACACTCACCTCAGGCTGAAATGGCAAACTTGGTCAGTGGAACCAAACGCCTGAACCTGAGTCGTCTGGGCTGTTTGCTGCCTGTCCGCTTCTCTGATCCTAGGATTGCCCTGCCTCTGATAGAACTGAAGTGAGGGCCAGGGCAGGGAACATAAAAAGGAATGAAGGGAGTGCACACTTATTGGGGGACCCTGAAGAAAGAAGACAGACGGCAATCGCTGGAAGGAGATGAATAAGAGGGAAGAGCAGATGAGTTGAAACCCAAAAGCTGAGAGGTGGGGTGCAGACAGTTGTTATTAATTTGCTGTGTGCGCCCTTAACTTCCTGTCATTTTCATGCAATACGGTCCCTGGTGACACAAGGAGCACACTATTTATTTTTCTCCATAAAATATGGAAAAAGTTACTTCATCATTCACATTTGAAACCATGGTCAATAGGGGAAGAAAATACTTTGCCAAAGTTTGCAAGCACGAGTTGCTTTAAGAATGTAAAGATTAAGAGTCTCTCAGACGACGCTCCCACCACTAACACTTTCCAAGACATTCCACGTTGGACTTCTAGCCTAAACGAGATGTAGGCTTTGATATGTCCAAATCGAGGCACTCCACACCACCTTTCTCAAGCTGGTTTCAGTCACCAGGAAATTTATGAACAGCAAATTAGCTTTGCTCAGTTGCCCCCTGAATATAAATATACGATAGGAGTAGCAGTAATTGTCAGGGAGCAATGCACTGACAGAGGGAAAACACTTTTTTTTCCCAGAAAAGAAAGAATCTATATGAAAGAGACTTTGCAGATCTTGGGAGTGTCCAGTATACTTCCCAGCAGCCTGCTGAAAGGCCTTGGTTGTCTAAACAGCCTCCTGCAGGGTGATTGCCGTAGCAGCCCATATAAAAGGAACAGTGGAAAGGTGCAAAAGCCATTAACAGGGAAGAAACAGGAAGCAATCAGCAACACTTTAAACAAATTATTGCCATGAAATTACACTCTCAGCTTGAGATAAGTGTCCTGGATCTGTTAAAGCTATATACACCTCACTAGTTTAAATGAGATGAGGAAAGTTTTCCTCTGGTTATTTATGAAGTGTTAGACCACGATGGATTGTGATGCCTGAGTGAAGGCGGGCTGCCCACTTCTTCTCAGACTTCCTTGAAAGACAGATTACTTGCACTGGGGACTTGGGCACAGAGGGTTTTCAAATACTCGCCTGGACAAGATGCTACCTTTTGCATGAAATGGAAACCTACTGGGCCAACGGTATTTTACTCACAAGTCATTTTGAGGAGAAAAGCCCAAGAGCTTTTCCTGTATCACCATGGGAGTGGGAATGTGGGCGTTCGCTGCTGAAACCTGCTTGGCACCTGAGCCCTCCCTCCCAAGGCCGCTCAGCCATCCGTCAGCAGTAAAAGGCAGCTTCCCCCTTCCTGACCTGGCCTTAGTTTAGATCTCATCATCCACTCTGGCCTCTCTTTTGGAACTAGCTTTTCAAAATGTCCTCATTTCCCAGTGAGTCAGACTCAGTCTGCTGTTTGCTTCTCCACTTACCCTGTAAAGCTGTGATCGTGAACTGTTGGTTGATCCCAGACTGGTCTCGCACCCCTGCTGCCACATCAATAGCAGCTTGGACCACTGCACTGGAAGGGAGGTTAGAGCACCTCTCCCTTCAGGAAGGCTCACTCTGTAGCACAGTTGTCTATTTTTTGAACCTCTTGTCTGCCTGCCTGTGCTTGGACCCTCTGGTGTGCTCCTAGTGGAATCAAGCTGGTACCTTGAGGCCCCAGGTGCTCCAAGTGCCAGGGTGGGTTTTTCTGGCAGCCCCCTCAGCTTCTCCCCTAAGCGCCCTCGCATGTGCCCAACACTCTTCCTTTAAATTTGTTTCCTGAACGCATCATTCTAGCTCTCGACGGCCAACCCAGAGGTTCTGCTATTCTCACTTACAGTTTCCCTTTTTGACTTCTTGTTTTAATCACAAGGAAATCTGTGGGAAAATAAAGCTTTGATTTTTTTTTTTTTTTAAGAATTAGGTGTTCACTTTTGCTGAGAGGGTGAAGGGATTTGCCATATACACAGTGCACAGAATTTATACATATGGAATAAGAAGATTTTTGAAAGTTGTCTTGAATGCAGTTAATGAATGTTGATATCATTGTAATAAGGACTCTTGTCTATACTCCCCAAAGTTTTAGGATTGTAGGATATTAGTACTGAAAGAGAGTGCAGAAGTCATCGTGCCTAATCTCAAAATTGAGACAATAATATCATCCAAGGGGACATACTTGAAATGTTGTCATCCAGTCTCTTAAATCTTCTAGAGACAAGGAAATTTCAACCTACACAGAAGCCCGTTCCAGTTAAAACAGTCCCAACATTTTTAGTCAATTCATTCTCATATTTAAATGCCTCCAAGTAATATCATCCTCCTGCTTTGTTTTGCCTTCTAGAGATATGTGAAAATGTAATAATGCCATCTTAGAGCTGAAAGAGATGTAGATAGAACCCTGTTACGTATTACAATTCTTCGAATCTTTTTGTTCCAAATGAAGCATCTCTATTTCCTTCAATTCTTCATTATGGGACATGGTGGCAGTGTGTTCTACATTTTAGTCTCCAGGTTTGGATTCAATTTCTATTAAATTTTGTTCCCAGGTGTGATAATGGCAATGGCCACAGCGTTTGATTGCTAAAGAAGATTCACAGAACCCAAAATAACAATGCTTATAAGTCTACTCTTTATTGCAGGCAAAAAGATATAACACAGCAACATTAAAATAAAGATACCCATCACAGCCTAAGGTTGCCTCCTAGCAAGGAGTGTGGAAATTCTGGACTAGGTTCTAAGTATCCACCCTCTGTAAGGGCTGCTTTAGACATACATTCCTCTTTGGATCAGGAACCAGTGTGTATACAAAACAGCTCAGAACTAGGAAGCCCAGCTTTTTACACCTTGCTGGTCATGTAGGCATATTTTTTTCTGTGTAACCAGACCCAAGGATAAAACCCACCAGGCTCTCACCAAGACCAGGTACAAATCATCAGTCTCATTGCTATCAATAAACAATGCTGACAAGCTGGTAAAACCACTCTGAAACTTGCCTTGGACTCCAGGGTACAGAGCAACACTATTATTCAGCACATTTCCTTTCTTGACTGGAGAGGTAAGTGCTATGAAGACACAGCTCTTACTTTATCAAAATAGCTGCGGCCAACCCCAGGCCTGCTAGAATGACCCCACACAGCATACCAGACCTGAACACCCCCTCCAGGTGTGGTCTGACGGACCATAACTCAGCATGTGGTGGGACAATGTCTCTCGTATTTTAGACCCTGTGATCCACCTTTCATTGTAAAGAAGCGTTCATGATTTTCCTGCTCACCAGAGAAAGCTGATGCCTCCTTCTTTAGGTTCCGACTAAAAATGGGCCAATCTTGTTGAGGAAGGAAGTGCAACCAATGTTTTATTTTACTAGCTGATGAGATCTGAAATGGATCTTATCTAGCAATCCAGAGAGATAGGGGTGATTTCCAGAGAGCCTTCTATCTATTTGCTTTTGCCGTCTCTCCATCTCAACCTTACGTTGTACACTTTCTCTGGCCCAATTCTTTGCTTATACTGGATCCCTTCCATTAGCCCCGGTGACATGGCGGGATCCTAGTACTCCATGACACGCTTGGAAGCCCCATTGCTTAGCCCTGTCCATAGTTTGGGATCCTGCTGAGAATACACTTTTCCCTAGATTGTGACTCTAGTGCCTACTTTTCAGGGGACTGCCCTCTTCTGAGTCCCCAGGAGCAGAGGTTTCTGGAAGACCACACAGCGTGTATCAGTGCTCCTGAGCCCTGGGTTTGCGAACGTCCAGCTGCCTTCATGGGGCTAACCTCCTGTCCTTAACCAACCAAATTCTAGGTCCTTCACTCTTACCACTCACTCTGATTGATGAGGCTCCAGCATGCCTCAGGTTTGAGCGAGTCTGGATAAAAATAATTCAAGCAAGAATAATCATTCAGAAGAAAACCTAAATTAAGGAGGCAAACTAGCTTCAAAACAATCTTAGAATTTTAGAAGTGAAAGCCTCCTTAGAGGTCCTCTAGCCAGGTGGTTTTTAAAGTTTCTTTTTCTAAATAAAATATTACATGGAAATTCACATAAAATTAATCAAAATGAATCTGCTTGGAGGAGGGGGTTGGGGTAGTAATTAGAATCAGAACGTGTAGGCTATTTGGGACCTCCTCAAGCTTCCTTCTTTGAGGAAGCACTAGGCAACCCCAGTAGTGTAGTTCGACAACTATTGATCTATCCCAATCCTTTATTTTAAAGAGAAGTATTTAAAGACCACCGATATTAGAGGTTTCCGTAATACCAGCCTGAATGCTGAGCTTATTTTACTGTGTTTGTACCTCTTATGGCACAGGAAAGCAGAAAAATCAGGTTGTCAAATGACCCAATGTATATGACTTATTTCTTTCCATTCTGTTACATTTAAAGTAACTTGCATTTTTGAGTAGCTACTAAATGAAAGATATTGTACTAGTGCTGCAGGAGACACAAAAGGGAGCAAAATACAGGTGTTGTGTCCTGGAAGCTCAAACACTAATGGGCACATCCACAACTGTAAAGCCAGGTGTTAAGACAAGTGTAGTAAAAAGGATATTAAAAAATGTAAACTTTTTAAGGTGAGTGTGTTAGTCAGGGTTCTCCAGACAAATAGAAACAATAGGATGTGTGTGTGTGTGTGAATCATATATACACTATGTATATATACATGTACTATATATGTATGTATATAATGTATATTATATATATATACATATATATATATTTAATGCAATTATAGGGGCTGGCAAATGTTCAGGGTAAACCGGCAGGCTGGAAACCCAGGAAAGAGTAGGGGTTGCAGTTTGAGTCTGAAGGCTGTCTAAAGGCACAATTCCCTCTTCCTTGGAGCAGCTCAGTCTTTTTCTCTTAAGGCCTTCAACTGGTTGGATGAGGCCCACCCATATAATGGAGAGTAATCTGCTTTACTCAAAGTTCACTTATTTAAATGTTAACCTCATCCAAAAATGGCCTTCTGAGGGACATCTAGACTGCTGTTTGATCAAACATTGGGGTACCATGGTCTAGCTGAATTGATACATAAAATTAACCATCACAATGGGGAAAACTATATTTTTGGAGGAAAATAAGGCAATTATCTGACACAATAAAGTATGTAAGCATGATCTAAAACACACATCTGAGGAAAAAAGTACTACGCAACTAATACTAAGTGGTCCACTTAAAAATAATCAATTTAGGCAGCAGATAAATATCATTCCTAATGCATGGGCTAAAGATAATTCCACAAAAACAAGTTTTAAAAACCATTGCATTCAGGTAATAATTACAAACTGATTAATTGTACTGAATTTTACCGTCCCCTCCCCGCAACACAAACACTGTTGTTTAACGTGTAGAGTTGTCTCTTAGTCTTATCCCTGGAAACTAAACTGATTGACGACAAACTCTTCATTTGTATGGGAACTAATTGCAAAATCTCTTTGTGAAAAAGAGGGCTGAATTATAAGGGGAAGGCTTAAGTCTCCTTCCAAATTGCTGTGTAATTGTGCCTTATTTAAAACAACAACAACAACAACAAAAACACCCTATAAATTAAATTGTTACTTATTTTTCTGTTCTTCCATAACAATTCCCTTTCAAAGCCAGGCAATTCCTAATTTTATCATATGCAAACTTATGGGATGAAATTTTTACTCAATTCTTACAGGCCAGTTTAACTACTCACTCCTTTTTTTTTTCTTCTTCCAAATGTGTGCTTGTTATTTTCAGTGTTATCAAACAGTTGTTTTTACCATTCTTGATTCTATGTTTATAGCATTTCTAATTATAAGAGATCATTAAAATTTTAGTAACAGAAATAATGGTTTGACATTTATGGCAACAATGTGCTGTAATACTTTTCTGAGTAGTGACTGAAAGAGGTAAGCTAATGCTTTTTATCACATCTCAATCATATTTCTGAGATCTCTCATGTTCTAGCCTTCAAGGAAGTTTCTGGGAAGCAGATGGAAATGAGAAATGGACTTAGTTTTAAGGAATCTGGCATAGGAAAAGTACTACAAGAGCAAAAGGATTCTAGAACCTGGGGGCACAGGACATATTCTGTTGGCCTTAGGTTGGCTGGCCACAGGACAGGTCACAGGCAACTTTATAGAAGACGTGATGCTATGCTGGGTGTTGGGGATGAATGTGATTTCATCAGGATAAAAGATGGGGTGGCCTTTTGGCGGAGAAGCCAGTAGGTGTGAGTGACTGGTGTAACCAGGAAAGGCCAGCAAGACCAGAATGGCAGGAGGGTATGTGGAGGTGGGGTGGGCGGAAGGAAGTGAGACTGTAAAGGTAGAAGAGCCAGTAGAGTCCGATTGCTGATTGTTTCAATACTATTTTAATTTATTTTTTGCACATTTATTTATTCCTTGATGTTTTGTTTTTTATTTATTTATTTATTTACAAAAGTAGTGCACGCTAATTATAAAAATCGGTATCTCCTTTAAGCTTTATTCTTTTGTAAGGTAAAGGTGGCCAAAGATCTAAAGGTCAAAATTCACTGTCCTATCTCCTCAGGTCAGTGCAGCACCTGATTTTAGCTGGTTTAACCCAGAAATATGCACATTTTGTACCTGCCATAGAAATCCTTAAAATGCCTTCTCTAACTGGAATAGTAAAAAAAACAGATGTGTTGAGCAGTGTTTTGTAGAAAGGGTTTGCCATATGTTTGGATATTTGGAGCTAAGTTTATACAAATAAGTTCTTCTCAGAGAGCCATATTGCACCACCTTATACAGCCAATAAAATCAGTTAAACAGCAGTTTATAACTGATTAAGTATAAAATAAATGTTCTCTAGTACTGCAATAACAATTCCAGTGCAAGGAAACAGCCATATTTGTTTTAAATTATTTGAACATAAATACAGTCTTGAACTGTTTTGTTTTAACATTTTAAACCATTTTACTGAAATAAAATAATTGTGTTGGAAGTGTCCCTAAGAATTCATCTTACTATTATTTGGTTACATCCACATTAATGGAGTAAGAATCCATTTTAAAAATACGGAACAATATATCTTAGAACTTTCATAAATAATTTAAATACTCTCCACAGAAATACAGGCTTTTGTTTCACTTCCCCCAACTAAGCTACACTATAGCGCAAATCCCTGACCTCTGTGTATCAGATTTTAATAGCGACTGAGTATATCCACCTGCATCCTCTGTCACAAGGGTACCATTTCTGTCTGTTACTATCTTTCTTCTCTCCATGCATTTCAAACCATCTTCTTCTGAGAGTGCCACACACCAGTATCCTTTTCGCAAGTGAAGAAACTGAGCTACTGCAGCAAATCAACTTACATAAGTCAATCCAGCAAATCTCTTTGAAGAACAAAAGTTTGTCTTCAGTCCCTTAAGCATATTGATCCCCACAGTAGCAGCTCTTGAGAACCACAGACTGTGAAATAGTGAATAAGTACACCTGCTATTTTCTCTATGAAGTAAGTTGTAGAAGGAATTTGAAGAAGTTATAGAAGGAGCAATGGTAGAAGCAGACAACAAAATTCTGTTAGTGGTAATGTGTTTTACACTATTGCAGGGACAAGCTGCTCTAGAATTCATTCCTGGGATGTTATTTGTAGAAAATCTTATATTTGTGGAGTTATGTGTCAGGGTTACTAAGGGATATCCTTGAACAATTATGAAAGTACTCCTTTTTTAACATGGAAGGATCTTAACTATAAAGAATTCAAAATCAATTTGTTGAAAGTCCCATTATGTTAGATGTCTTCTCAGACTCTAGGCAACAGAAACAAAAAATATATTGAAGTCAAAAATCAACATAGAGAGGAATAATCCCCATCCTTCCTATACCGTATTTAAATAATTCAAGCAAAAGTCTTGATGCTGCCTTTCTCTCCTCCTATACCAATGCCCCCACGGCATTAGCTTTTCAGTATTGTGATCTGTTGCTACTTTTTGAAAAAGACAATTACCCCAGATTTGTGCCCAGAGCTCCTAATAGAGATTTTGAACGCACCAGCATAATAATTAACAGTGAGTGAGGTAAGAGGACAAGGCGATGGGCCTGTGTGAAAAATAGAGGCAAGAGGTCCTGAGCGTTGTTCTTACTCTCAGAGCATCATGTATCTCTCACATGTGTTCTAACCTCGGTGTGTGTTGCAGGCAGTATCGTTTGCAGAGGAAAAGCCAAGGAAGACACACTAGAGAATCTATCTCTATCCATTAAAGCTTTTTCTGTAGAACACATTTCTCCTAAGTATGTAGAATCTGAATCAAAGGCACAGAATCTGAAGGCTTTGTGGTCTACTTCTCACTCTTCTATCAGACCATGTGATTGCCTGGCTCATTCCACCAGGCAGTGTTTTCTGATTCCTTTTCTTACATAGGACTCCCAAATGTAATCGTGAAATCTTCTCCTGAAGCACCTTCACAGATGTAGCAGCCAAGGTCAGAGCTGTTAGAGACTGAGGGATTTTATGTGCCTAGGAATATAGGACATTCCCCATGCTCTTGTTTCTGTGATAACTGAGAGAAACAAGAGGGCAGATTTGGCATTCCTTTCCATTGTGTGTGTGTGGGGGGGTAGATAAGTTAGAGGGTAGAGTAAGGGCAAGGAACAGAGGAAGGAGACTTAGAGAGGAGAAGGGACTGGGAAGTAAGCCCAGAGCTGGTATCTGGGGAAGGGAGAACCAATACCTCTTTTGTTGTCGGGAAAGCCCTGGGCACAAAGGGTGAGTTTGAGTTTCACTTCAGGTCAGTTCAGGGCATTGTGAAAAGGCAGTTTTCAGACAGCGAGCTTAACTGAGTGACTCTGAGGTAATTAAATCACTACATTAGGCTGCTGACCATGAAAGCAGAAACATACAAATACACAAAAAGAAGAAAACAAAAACCTTCCATTTGTATCTAATTATATAATTAAAATGTTTACTGTTCCATGTAATAATTATGTGGCTCATATTTGATCATGATGGAGTTTCTCTAATTGGTTAAAAGTTTTACCCATTCTTCTTGTGGGACAAAATTTGGTTTTATTTAGTAATTTTTCATTCAGGGATGTAGACTTCCATGCCATCTGACTTTGTTTTATTCTGGCTAGAGTTTTAGCAACTTCTGCGGTAATTTTCAGTTCTATTTCCTCTCTTCAGTGATGTCTGTAATAATGAACAGCCAGTAACCTGAGGAAAGGATTGTTTCTTAGTCCTCCATTTGCTTGCCTAATGTAAATTTTGTTTCTCAGACTTCATAATGCATAGTAGGTGTCAAACTAGAACAGATATTCTGTGGTACTGAGAAGGTCCCTGGCAGAGGACCTGTTGGCTTCCATAGTTCCATTGTGGCTGGCTCATTTTCCCTCCTTCGATCAATATTACCTGTACTTCCTGCAGCTTTAGATCTCGATTATTCAGGGATTGATTAATTATGTTGCAAATTATCCAAGTACTTTATTCCTCTTCCTCCTCATTGCCCATCTTCTTTTTATTTTTTCTTTATTTGTGTTTTCGCTTTTTACAGATGAACTCCAACAGTCATCAGAATAAGGCATATTTAAAGAAAAATGAAAAAAGGAAAAGCAGTCACATGTATTTGTTCATTGCTCTGGTTAATGGTGGTAGGAGAGAGTATGCTGAAATTTAGAACTAAAGTTAGATTTTACTTTTAGCTGGGGAATTCAATGATCTATTGTCTGTTATTTCAAATATCGTTTGGTGGGAGAAGTAGGCATATATAACGGTGTATTGAGAATTCTTGATAGTATGGAACAAAGATTGTTTCCTTTATATAAGGCAATTGCCACTACTGATATTCTGCAGTGGGAGTTCAGAAAGGCAAATGAACCAGGGCAAGGGAGGAATACATATTGCTAGGCATATAACATGCTGTTTCTCTCAGGGGAAGGCACTACATCACTTCATGAAGGCAGGAAAGTCTGTCTAATCAGAGAAAGCTCAGGCCATAGAGGTGGGCCTGCTGACCTGCTTCACTGCATTCTGAGAGCTGGGTGGAGCTGCACAGAGAGGAGGAAAGACAGGAGACAGGTGCAGGGTGGAGCCAGCTAAATGGAAGACTTGGTTGGAGTTTCTGTCCCACTTTACACCTCCCGTTCACCCTGGTCCTACCGTGAACTACTCACTTCAGAGAAGACTCTTGGTAGCTTTCAAGGTGACAATAAACTGATGAACTCTTTTTTTTCTTTTCTTTTTTTTTTTCTCCTCCAGTGTGCTCATGCGAAAAGTTGAGAGCAGTGGTTCTCAACCCTGGGCAGCTTTGCCCCCCATGAGACACTGGGCAATATCCAGGCACACTTGCGTTGTTACAGCGGAGGTCACTACTGGCATCGAGTGGTTAGGCAGCGATGATGCTGACCACCCCGCAGTCCTACAGTGCACGGCATGACAGAGTTAGCCAGCCCCAAATAGCAACGCTGTCAAGGTTAGCAATTTCTGGGTAGAGGCATCCATTTCGATTCCTTAATTCCTCTCCTAGGTAATAGATGCCCTTGTTAAAAAATGGTTTTCTGAAGATACCCATTTATCCATCTCTCAGTGTGGTCAAGAGGAAAGAACAACCATATATATATAGAGAGAGAGTTCAGAAAAGTATGGGTCCTTGAGGAACCTCATGATGACATAATGGCAATGTCTTCATGTGAAGCCAGCTTATATCATGATCACATTCAGCAGAATGCACCCAGGAGAGTCCCACAGAGAAAATAAAGCTTTTGATGTGGTTTGTTTTAACTTGGTTGGCATGTTGTGGGCAAATCAGTGTGATAAGTGCCACCACGGTTACAAAACGATGGGCACACAATGATAAAGAGGACAGTAGCTACCACCGACACGAGGACCCTGCAGTCTATGGGAGAGAAAAGGAAAGCTACGTAAGGAAGGATAAGGAGGGGTGGGGAGGGTGCCTAGGCACACAGAGGAAGGACATATGTTCTACACCTTAGGGGCTAGAGAACGCAGCATGAAGAAAAGAAAAGATGGACAGATGGACAAATTGTAATTAGCTGTTGTTGGTGGGTTAGAGCTGATAGTCACTAAGATCAGTAATAATTTTGTTTGGCATGGTCTACGGAAAGTTAAAACACACAAATCTCCTTTATCGTACCTCTGCAGATATTGATAGATGTTTTTCCTACTTGTCACATTATTTGGAGATGTGCTTTGTAGTGATTTCAATTAATTTCTAATGGGCTAAGAAGTTAATTGTAGAATCTCCCTTATTGGAGTTTTCATAGTAATTTCATGCATTTGCTTTTGGACTTTTCATTTCTGGCCTTTATAGAATTTCAATAATAATAGCTGTAGTCTTCAGTATAATGTTTTGCTGAATACAATGGTCTGGCCGTCCTCAGTCTGTTGAAAAAAATACATAAAGACGTTTTTATACAAAAGGAAACAAAACCAGACGATGCTTTCATCTTGAAACAAAAGTTCACCCAGGGAAGTTCATATGTGACTCTTAATATAGAGAGATTTTTAAAAAAAAAAAAAATATGGAAATAAGAAACTTTTTAACATTTAAAATCTGATTATTGACCAGTATCTCTTAAATGCTAAAGTAAAAAAGGCTTTTTTGAAATCATTTGGTTGAACCACCTGTTTTTGCAGGTGATAAAAACAGGGACTTGAGAGGCAAACTGACTTGTACAAGATCACTGGTTATTTAATACTAGAGCCAGAACTAGGAATCCAATGTCAGCCTTTTCAAATGTGCCACATTATTAGAAGGCTAAAATCTTCCAGTAGCAAGCACAAAACAAATTTCTAACTTTAGGAAATTATCTTGGGAAGTTAATTCATGCATGAGTGAAAATTTAAAAAATGAAAAATCACTGGGCAAAAATATGAGACCCTGTGTCAATGTGTTGTTCTGAGGGGATGTATCTATATCTATATCATCTATATACCTATATCTATATATCTGACTTCCCCAAAAGCAAATTTGTATGTAACCACTGTTTATGAAAAAAGTCAGTCTGCTAAACTCGTTGGTGATTCCTAGGAACTCATCTTAAAGTTCTTTCTCGGCCTAACTGACTGCATACTTTTATCTGTTTTACTTGCTAGCCATCCAGTGTCTTCACAGAAAAGTCTTAATTTGTTGTCGCCTCAGAGGAGACACCCAAGCATCAGGGTCTCTGTATTAGTTTCTCTGGTTGCCATAACAAATTACAGACTGGGTGGCTTAAGACAACAGCAATTTATTCTCTCACAGTTCTGGAGACCAGAAGTCTGAAAATCAAGGTGTTGGCAGGGCTGTGCTCCCTCCAAAGGCTTCTGAGTAGATTCTGTTTCTTCTTTTTTCAGCTTCTGGTAAGTGCTAGCATCACTTCACTCTCTGCCTGTTTTCACATCGCCTTCTCCTGCGTGTCTCTATGTCCTCTCCTTTTCTATATCTTACAAAGACAGCAGTCCTCGGATTGAATTCCCCCTCTCTCCCCACCCCACCCAATCTAGGATGATCTCAAGGTCTTTAATTACATTTGCAAAGAACTTTTTTTACCAAATAAGGTCAGATTCACGGGTTCTGGGGATTAAGGTGCAGACATATTTTTTTTGGGGGGGGTTGGGGAGGGATATCATTGAACCCACTATAGTCACCTTTCCACAAACAGCACAGTCAAATGTGCCGTCTTGCTGTTCTGTTCCACAGCTAGGGGAGACCAAGTGCCCCGGGTTTCTTTGCACGAGAGATTTACCTGGAGTGGAACTTTCAGTGCTAAAACAGAGGAAGAAGCGTCCTGGGTAAACTGGGATGGCCGGTCACTCTATAACTGCACAAAGAGCCTGTGAAACTAACATCATCCTGGAGGCTTGCACAACATCCGTGCAGGAGAAAGCAAATGCCTCTGGGAAAAAGATGGATTGGCCCTGAGGTGCCCCTTCTCCTCTTTCTGACATCTGCTTTGATAGTTGTGATGAGTGAGTCAGAGGCTTCTGCTAAAAGGAGAGACCTTAAGAGAGTGGTTCTGTCTGTCAGAGCCATTCTCCAGACTTCATTTCTGCTCATCTTGTTATGGGTGGCAACCCTGGGTTTCTCCTCAGCTGTTGGTGTTTCTGAAAGCAGCTGTGGCAGAGGCATCTGTCTGGTTACATTTTAGCTACCTGGCCAGTGATACCTCAGCAAAGCGTTTCTTGTGGACCTAGCACTGGCTTACATTGCTAAGATGCCCTTGCTTTTTTCTCCACACCTCCTCCCTCATTAACCACCCCTTCAGCTCCTCAGCAGGAGAATCAAGAGAAACAGTGAGTAAAGCTGGGGCTTTGATCTTCTAAGGGGCGGGGTCCCTTTCTCTGTCTGCTTGGACCAGAGGTCACTGGGTGAGGAGCAGCAGAGCTGGCCTCAGCCAGGGCCCACATGCCTCCCTCTTTGAAAAGTTCATCACAGCCAAGGACAATGAAAGAGGTCTGGTGTTCACTTGCTATGGAGTTGTCTGTGTGCCATAGCCCTCCACCTTGTTCTAATGACTTCTGTCTTGAGAGAACAAAATAATCCTGCTTTCAAACCGACTTTACGAGGATATGACACCGCACATATCCTCCCTCTGACGTGAAGCTTCATGGAGATGGGGCTGTATCTGGTTGCATTTTTAACCCCATTTTATTCTCCATGCTGAAAAAGATAAGACTATTTGTGGGAAAACAGCTGCTTTGGATCAAGTTAGAGGCAGTAAATTAAAATAAAAAAGTAACACGAATGAAATGGGATCAGGAAATGATCTTGATGAAACGACCACACTTTCCGCTTTTGTCACAGATTGATTTCATCTTTCACTTGCACTAATTTTACACTTTTTCATGACTAAAAATTTTAATCACTCAATTAATGATTTAGAAAAAAATCTTTTGATCATTGTCACGTGTAATTTGTGGTGGTTTAAAAAATTTTTATGCAATAATGTTTTTGTTGTTGAAAGCAAGCATTTTTAAAATGAGATATTCCTGAGAACCCATTTCCATTCATTCATTCATTTATTCCACCTTGATTTATTTATAGTGTTTTGGAGTACATAGCTTTGTATACTGAGTGGTTGCTTTCTGTATTACAATATTCACCTTAATTTATCATAGACTACTAGTATCAACTTATGTTTTACTACTTCAAGTGAAGTATAGACCGCCTTACTCCCATTTATCCCCCTACTTTTAAAATATAATTGTCTTTATTTTCTCTTACAAACATTGACTACCACATCAGATGGTTTTATGATTTTTGCTTCAAACATCAAATATGATATAAGACACTCAGGAGAAGAAGGATAATCTATAATATCTGTCCATTTTTGCCTCTTACCTATTTTTACCCATTCCCATGTTCTGTGTTTTCTTTCTGAAATTCCAAGTCTTCTATTATAATTTCCTTTTTCTGTAGAAAACTTCCTTTATCCCATCTTTAAGGATAGGTTTCCCAGCGATAATTTTTTTTTTCTTTTCAGTTTTTCTTCACTTGAAAATGCCTTTTTTTCTCCTTTGTTACTGAAGAATATTTTCACCGGATATAGAATCTGAGGTTGACAGCTCTCTTTTTCAGTGCTTGAAAACTATTGTTCCACACAGTCTGTCCTCTGTGCTTTCAGATAATGAATCCCCTGTGATGTATCTTTTTCTCCGGATAATTTCTTTGTCTTTAGTTTTCAAACGTTTAATTATGATATGTCTTGGTGTGGATTTCTTCACGTTTATTCTATTTGGGGTTCAGCCTCTTGAATGTGTAAGTTTATGTCTTTCTCCAAATTTGGGAAGTTTTCAGTCATTATTTCTTTTAATACTTTTTCAGCTCCACTCCCTTCTTTCCTTCTGGGACTCCAATGATATACCTATTAGGTCTTTCTTAATTGTTTTACAGGACTCTGATCCTGCTCATCCCTCCACTGCCCTATTCCATTTCTCTTTCTATTGTTCAGATGGGTAAATTATATTGATCTATCCTCAAATTCATTGAATTCATGCATTCTACTATATAACCTATCCAGTGAGTTTTTTATTTCTTTCATTTCTGTTATTTTCATTCTTTGTAATTTCTGTTTCTCTGCTGAGATTTTCTATATTTTTTTATTTGTTTCAAGAGAATTCATACTTGCTTGTTGAAGCATGTTTATGAAGGCTCCTTTAACATCCTTGTCATATAATTCTGATTCATCTCAGTATTGGCATCTGTTGATTGTCTTTTTTTATTCAAGTTCTGATTTTACTGGTTCTTGGTATAACCAGGGTTTTTTTTTTGTTGTTTTTTTTAATCATGGAATTTTGGATATTGTATTGTGAAGCTCTGGATCCTAGTTCATTTTCAGTATTTGGCAGGTAGTCTCTGTTGAGGTGTAGCTCGAGGGCTGGATGATTGTATATGTTGAGCTTCATGCCGGGCCCCAGTGACATCATCCCAGCAAAGGAGAACACTTATTTATTCTGCCTTGTTGCAGACAGGTGGTGGCACTTCAGTTTCCCCTGGTCTCATTGCTATTTTCCAGGAGAAGGTGGGGCACAGCCTTTTTGTTTCTGAGTCAAAGTGTAAGCTCAGTTTCCCTGGGCCCTGTTGATACCAGAGAAGAGGATGCAGAAGTGGGGAGAGGAGGAAGTGGAATTACAAGTAGCCCTGCCTCCTGACACATCTTACTTCCTCACTGGTGTTGGTTGGGAGTAGAAGCGCTATGCTCATTGAACCCCACTGATGGAGGGGGAAATAGGGATTCAGGACCAGCCCTGGTTTGCTCTATCTTGTTGTGACTCATTGATGCTAGGTGGGGAATGGAAGATTATCTTACTACTCAGCCTCACCTATACTACCCGGAAGAGGAATCAGAATGTCCCATTTATTCATGTATTTAAGTATAATTTACTGAACACCTGTATGTCTCCCAGACACTGAAGAATATGCATAAAAATCAATAAGGAATCAAGACAAGTTTGGGTCTCTTCTTTCGTGGACCTTGAGCCTAATGAGTGAGACAAAAAGTAGAGAAATAAATGTCTAAGTCAAAATTTAAATCAGGTAAAGTGCCAAGAAGCCTTACAAAGTGATGGGTAGAGAAGTCTTGACAGAAGAGTGGATATTTTAATTAAATCTTGAGTGAGTAGGAGTTGGCTTGAGGAAAGATGTTCCAAGGAGAAGGAAAGAATGGTTGTGGCAAAAATATCAAGGAAGGACTTGGTACCAGGGCAACACTGTCAAATAGAACTATATAATACAAGCGACATATATAATTTTGAATTTTCTAGTAACCACAATAAAAAAGTAAAACATAACAAATAAAGTTAATTTTAATGATACATTTTAACATCAAATATTATCATTTTTAACATATGATAAGCATAACAAATTAATGAAATGTTTTACATTCTTGTTTTCCTACCAAGTCTTTGAAATGTGATGTGTCTTTTACTCTTACAGCACATCTCAGTTTGAACTAGCTATGTTTCAAGTATTTAATAGTCACGTATAGTTAGTGACTACTCTACTAGACAGCACAATTCTATAGTATGGTAGGTTGTAACTGAGTGACGGAGGTTGAAAGTTCGCCTTAAATCGGGGCTAGAATCATAACTCCTATGTCACTAGTGTGGTGGGACATAGGAGACACTGGGCATGGGGAGGTTTGGACTAGACAGTCACAATATGCCAAAGGAGAAAAGTTAGTGAAGACAGGGAAGATAAGGACAAGAGAAAAGTTTGGAAGGATATTGCAATGAGGCAGTTGCCTGAATCCACAAGATTCAGAGCCTAATTTGTTGTGGCAATGGCTTAGGGTTCTGGTATAAACATATCCTTCTTCAATGCTGGGAACGTCAAAACAAGAGCAGGTTGGGGTGAGATGGGTGTTTGTTTTACATCAATAGAGACGAGGTACCCATAAGACATCTTGTTATCTAAGGGCTCTGGCAGAAAGAGCTGCTAATTAGTGCTCATTCCGGGGATCAGCACAGACATGGCAGAGAGGACGCCTCCATACCGGACCACTTTTCTGTACGGCTTTGGTTTAGTATCAGTTACTCAGGAGGCATGGACTTGTATTTCCTAAAGCATGACCTGGCATCCTCCTATCTCAGGGCATTTGCATTTGCAGTTTCCTCTGCCTGGAATGCTCTATGTGGCTTGTTCCCTTGTCTTTTAAGTTCGGGCTCTGATGCAACCTTTTCAGTCAGGCTGTTCCTGACCACACTATTAAAAATTACAAAGTTCCACTCTCTGTTCTTCTTCTCTGAAAGTATTTATTACTTCCTAATACCCTACTGTATTTTGTCGAAACCTAAATGCTATCACTGATGGTTTATATCATTATTTTATGACCCACCATAAAGAAAAAATAACCAAAGAAGATATAACTCATCATCGATTTTAAAATGCATACTAATTTATGTATATCAAAATGTAACGATTTATGTACTTAAAAAAAATCACTAAAACATGATATCCAATTTATTCATTTAAGTTTGTTTAATGCCTGGGCTTGCTGCTATAATGTAAACTCCACGAGAGTATGGATTTTAGTGTGTTTGTTCACTGTGTAGAACAGGGTCTGGCCCCTAGCAGGTCCTCAATGCATACTTACTGACTGAATGTGTAAGACGTGTCTCCCTCTGAAAGTAACTATGGTGATAAGACACAGACGTTTAAAAATAGGCATTGCATAATGAAGTTCAGATCAGTAGCTGTGCCTCAGTCTCGTGCTCTGTGAACATCTCAAAGGAAGGGAACAGAATATTCTTGCTAACGCTCTTATTCTAATTACAAACATATTGTAGAGTTAAACCTGATATATGTTAATAAACAGCAACAAGACCCATCCCCCTTTTTCCCATGACAGGACCAAAGGATATTTAAAAAGTAAAAAGAGAGAGGACTTCAGAGTAGATAAAGGATTCATTTTCCCTCCTCTATGCAGCACAAATTTTTTTCACTCATGTGCCCACACTTGACCTCTTGTTTCCCGCTTTCACCCTGGACCTCTGCAACAGCTCCATGACAAGGGCATCTAATCATTTCTAGCATGCGACAACATTTGGTTCAGATTTCCTTATCAGCATTACCTTGCCTCTCTCCTATTTGCCCCACCTCCGCCTTAAAGGAGACCCAAAATGGACCCCAGAGATCAGTGACACGTCCACCACTTCTTCAAACACTTCACGTAGAAAATCTTTCAGAGATATGATTGTTGGACCCTAGACCTGGGAAATAACTGTCATCAAGACCTTTACATCTGTTAAAGGAATTCATTCCAATGACATTGCTTGGCCTTAAATTTATTGTTAGAAATTTTTTAAAAAGTACGAAATGTGACCTTTTTTACACATTTAAAATAAATTCATCTAAATTCAGTTATTTTCACTTGGTAATTATAAATCAGCTTATTTAAATAATTTGAGAACTCCAGTTTAGTTTCTCTCAACAGCATGTGTAAAAAATCAGTTAGATTTTAAAAGTTGTCTTTTTGCCTTTAAAAATGTGTAAATAACATTAATTTTAATATGTTGCATACATTCAATGCATTTTCATTATGTATAATGCATATTCAGTAACATGAAATTCAGTTATATCTAGTTTGTATTTTGTACTTCCCATTATCGTGACCTATTAGTGTTCAGTGTAACAGCTCCAACTAAATTGAAACATTAACCATGACTTTTAATTGACACTTACAAAGAAACTTTAAGCTATTAAAAATGTTGCTTTTAAAAATTAGAATTACTTCCAGATTTCTATAGTGCTCTGACTACAAAAATACTTTTAAATATACCAAATTATTGTGGTGGGAGGAAAATCTGAAATTTCTATCTTTCTGTGGACCTTTAAAAACTTTAGATTCATTTGAAAATGTATTACTTCTTTGAAAGTCAAGCTATTTTCTAAAGCTCAATGTAAATCTATGTTAGCTGATTTACTGTGATCCATGGTCCTTAATCAAAAGCAAGTATGTATTAGGAATATTGCTCACATGCAAATGTGAATTTCCCCTGCACCAACCCAGCTTTCTAAATAAGGTAAGAAAATAAAGAACAATTAATAAATAAGCAATTCTCAGAGAATCCTTTAAAATTTAAGTTATAGGTTGATAGGCACATACTTCTTAATAGTAATTGTGTGATTTTCTGTTTGAATGGTATATTTCCTCTAATTTATATTCTAGAATATAGCCAGGTGAACACCACACAGGTGGAAGAAATCTGAGGCATTTTGAAATACAAATAATTTGGGGTCATTCAAACAAGTATTGCATTTTGGTAAAATTTAAAGTTTTCTTTATTGTAATGGCTTCTACTTTCAAAATTCTTTTATTTTATTTTTAAACCAGTTTATTGAGATATGATTGACATAAAATTATTTTTATTTTAAATCTACCTCCAACTTTAAATGTTTGAAGTAGTATCAACTGCTGCTAAATATTTTCTAATCATATTATAATACATATATATATATAAAGACAAAACAGTAATCAAATTATAAAATTAAGAGGCATGTATCATTCTGCAGAATGATGTAAAATATAAATTTAAAAGAAAAAATTAAACAAGGGGACAGTAAAATAAAATGTGAATCAAGGATACTTTAATTTCAATTAAAATATGTTTTTCTTGAGCAAAGAGTTACAGATACACCTTTTGAAAGGTTTAACTTACCACAGTTATTTTCTTTTGATATTAGAATTAAGTAGCATTACTTATTATACAACATCTATTTCTTTTGCAAATGTGTTTTCTGAAATTTGGCAAGTTAGTAGTCACAAGAAAATATTTTACTTATATATTAGACACATCTACTGAATGAAGTTTATTTTGAGAAATAATGTAATAATTTAATTTTGAAAGACATGGGATTATATGGTAGTTTATGAAAAAAATTATTTTCAAATTTAAATGTCAAATATTGACGCTGTGAAGCCTGAGTATAATTTGATAAGTCAATGAAAGCATGTATAAGAATCTCCCTCTAAAAGAATACTCCAGAAAGTTATTATTAGTTTCACCAAAAATATAAAAAGACACTCTGATCACTACATTACTGAATATCTGATTGCAATTCTTAGGATGTATCATGTAACAAATTATAATTGGTATACATGCTTTATCTTTTCAGTTTCTTATTAGTAGCCCTTTGTTCTCCATAATTTTTATAACATTTCTGCTGATTGATTTAAAAAGGCCTAAAAATTTCATAAATACTAATACTTCAAGATTTTGATGACATAAACTAACAGTTGGAAACAAAATGCAATTTAAAATTTATTACCATTCTTTTAAAATGGGCTTATGGTCTATGATCATAAATCTAACAGCTATGTAGCTTACTAAAACATGTCACTGATAAGGGGGCATGTTTCTAACTTAATTTTTGAGTGTATTATAGCACATTTAAAAATTCAACTATCAAATATAGTTATATTTTAGTTATGTATTTATATTTTTAAGAAAAGTCTTCAAATAATCCTTACTGTTTTGTTAGTGGTATTTTTGTTGATGTGATGTTTATGTCTTTCTGTGAATTAGTGAACCCTTTCTAGTTAGTATAGCTCTACTCCAAGTTTTTTAAGTTAACAGCTTTATTGAGATGTAATTCACATACCATCAAATCCACCCATTAAAAGTGTACAATTTAATGGTTTTTACTATATTCACAGAAGTAGGCAAAAATCACCACACTCAATTTTAAAACATTTTCGTCACTCCAAAAAGGAACCCTGTACCCATTAGCAATCACTCCGTGTTTCCCCCCAGTCTCTGCCCCCCACGCAGCCATAGACACCCACTACTTTCTGTCTCTGTGAATTGGCCAATTCTGAACATTTCATATAAATGCAATCACATAATTTGCAGCCTTTTGTGACTGGTTTCTTTCACCTGGCATAATATTTCCAAGGTTCGTCCATGCTGTAGTATTTATAAGTACTTCATTCATTTTCACTGTGAATAATTTTGTATAGCTCTATCACATTTTGTTTAACCATTCATCACTTGATGGGCATTTGGGTTATTTCCACTTTTTGGCTATTATTAATATTGCTGTTATGAACATTTGTGTACAAGTTTTTATGTGGACACATGTTTATATTTCCTTTACATATATCCCTAAGGGTGGAATTGCTGGGGCATATAGCAAATTTTATGGTAATTCTTTAAAATTTGAGGACCTGGCAGACTGTTTTCCAAAGTGGCTTCTTACTGGTGGTGAATGAGGGTTCCAAAATTCCTTCTACGTCCTCACCAACATTTGATATTGTCTATCTTTTTTATTATAGTCATCCTAGGGGGTATGGTGGTATCTCATTGTGGTTTTGATTTGCATTTCCCTGGTGGTCACTAATCCAATCTTAGTCCAAACTAGAAGAGCGTGCTTTTCAACAACCAAACATACATTTTCCAGAATTTCAAATATTTTTTCCCACAAAAATATATGCGTTAAATGTGTTCATACGTATGCTGTCTATTCTATGTGTCACTTTTTCATATAGTGAACTACACAATCCTAGAACACAAAATGGTTGGGCTCTTAATAATAGGAGTAATTACTATTTGGTCTGTGTCAGTTCTTTGCATACATTGATTCCTTTCATTCTTACCACAATGCTGGAGCAGGTATTATCATTCTCATTTCAAGTTGATAGAGTGATCTAACATGGCCAAGGCCACACGTTTAGTAAGAATTGGAGTAGATATTCAAACAAAAGTCTGCCTGACTCCCAAGCTTGTGTTCATCATCCCTGCCCACTCTTGACTCTTAAATATTTTTGCTCAATTGAGAAGTCATTTCATATGGGGCCTGAAGTATTCTTTTTAAGTTTTATGTGATTATTGTTCAAGAAGTCTTCCAACAATATCCCACAGTGTGGTTTTTCCCACTTGCAGTGGTTAACTGACAACTTGTATGTATTTTGAACCTAAATCTATGTTAGGGCCGCTGAAAGACAATAATAACTATTATTTATTAAGCTCTGACCATGTGCTAGATACTCTATTAGGTCCTTGATATATATAATCTCAACCTTGATATATATATCCTTGATATATATATCTCATTGACCACATACAATGAGCTCATTAAATAGCCCTGAAGCTATTTACAGTCTAGTTCAGGGGTGTCCAAACTTTTTTCAACATTTTTCACCAAGGGCCATGTGTGGTAAAATACACAAACAGCCGGGCCACTCACTTGAGGTGAAGTACGTATTGCCTCACCTGGTTTATTTAAGTAAACTAAATATATTTTTGGAATTTGCTGCAGGCCAATTAACAATGGATTGCGGACCGCAGTTGGCCCGCGGGCCGCAGTTTGGACACCCCTGGTCTAGTGGGAGAGATGAGAAATATATTTGCATGCATAGAAGAACATTTTAAAAATATACAAATAACAATATATGGCACCATTCAGCAGCATGTGATTCATTTTCAAGTGAATAATATAAACATGTGCAGTGTGGTTGGAGGAGGGTGTGAACACTGGCCTGGCCTGAGCTACGGTGGACTCATTGAATATAACTGTCTTATTGCATTAAATGGTAAAGTTTATCTTCATTTGCTAAACTGTAGAACACGAGTTCTAGAAATAACCTTAAGAAGACATCATAGGCCAAACATTTCCTGTCACCTTGGTAATGTGGTAATAGCTTATTACTCATACAGTCCATAATGGATTGTTTACATGGCACTGTTAATTACATTGTTATTTATATTACTTCATTTGATTGTCACACCACCCAGTGATAAAAATAAAAGCAGGCCTAAGAGTCTGTCTCCGTTTTCCCAGATGAGAATCTATAGCTCTGGGAATTTGGTGATTTGCTTCTGGTCACGCGGTGCAGGAGAGACCTGGAAGTCGTGGGCATTCTTTCTGCTGCTAATGCTCCTCCACACAGAAGGAACATGAATCCGTGGTAGTTGGCCACACTTTGTCCCTTACTGGAGTCATAATTTCCATACTGGCTTTGGAACGCTTTCTTGGAAATATAATAAATATAGCATACATATTGTTTGTTTTATGGTTATGGAAGTAGTCCTAAAGATGGAAACTCAGGAAATAAGTAAACAAGTTGGTCGCTAATGGCAACCCTTGAGTCACCAGCTTGGTGGAGGATGTGCTCATCAGTGCCCTTCTGTCCAAGGTGAGCTGAGCGGATAGCTATTGGCCACTTTCCCAGAGGGTGCTCATCTGTTTAACTGTATCAAAGAGCACTCGTAAGTTATCTAGGCCCCCCTACCCATCCCAGTCAGATATGATCTGAACCGCAGACATTTGCAGATGGGTCCAGTTTGAATGTATTTTCTGTTCCCCCTCACCACCCCACAAAAAAAAAAAAAAAAAAAAAAAAAAAAAATTCCTGCCCTTGGCCTCTGTTGAATTCAGTAGGCAGAAGTTTAAAGACCTCACTGAGTCCTCTCTAGACCTAGGCCTATGCCAGGGGCAGGAAGCCGGGGCTGGTGGTGGGAGTTAAGAGTGGGAAGAAGTGAAGAACAAAGACTCAAGACTGTGGCAATAGGAACTGCAAAGGGCTCAGGCCTTTCTGATGAGCAGGATCTGAAGAGGATGAGTTTCAGTGTGTACAGCACTCCTTCCCCACTGTCATCCCAGCGGCAGTCTGCTGTTATGCACAGTCACCCTGTCCGGAATTGAGCGGGCAGGGAAAGATGCCCCCTGGACCAAGCCTTTTGTCAAGTACTCTTTCCTTCACTACTCCTCAATCAGGCACCAACTGACACCTCTAGGAAACAAGTAGAATCCCGAAGAAAATCTGGAGGCAGAAGAGTAGTTTATTCAGCTATTACCAAAACGTGAGGGTCAGGAGATGAGAAGCTAGTTCTATTGAATTTTCTTTAGGTATGAGTTATGGTTCTGCTTTAAAGACTTGGTGCTTGTAGGGCTTGAAAAAGCGAGCAGATGCTTTGATTTACAGCCCAAATTCAGCTACATTTTTCTTTTTTCAGTTTGTGGCCATCTTAGGCACAGGGCAAAATTCTAGATACAGTGTGGAAAAACAGTGCTGTGTACAGGTTAAGAGCATTGCAGCTAATTGCAAGCCTTGGACACGTTGCCAAAATCTCTGGCTTTCAGTTTCCTTATCTGTAAAATGGGGCAATGGTAGTACATTAGCTGGTAGGGCCATGTGAGGAAGGAAGCATTAATACAGGTAAGTACTTGGAACAGTACCTGGCTCAGAGGAAGTGCTGCAGACATTTCAGCTGCTCTTAGATCTTGAACAAAAATGATGTTTTTTTACTAGTTTAATTTTTTTTACTAGTTTAATTTTTCATATCATTTCAAATGGTTTCTCTAACATATTCTAAGAGCTATTATAACATTTTGTTTAGCTTTGTTTGTGTTTTCATTTAATTTCTGCCAAGAATTAAGTGGAGTTTTGTGAGCTTCTTGTGGGGTGGGGGGGACCGGCACTAAGTATATAAATGAAGCAAGGTTTTATGTTTAAAAGATATTTCTAAAAGGTTGAATTCTGTCTTTTAGACCCTTTTGTACCATTTGCATTATTTGTATATTAAGTGATTCATCTTATTAATTTCAATTTACATGCTGTGTCCCAGAAAGTGGTCCACTGTGGAATGCAAAGTACATTTAGAGTGACTTTGCAGCCTCTGCCGGCAATCCTAAACCTTGTTTCCCAGTCACTAAGCAGTAGGGAAGACACAGCTGCTACTCCTTCCGTATTCTTTTTTCAAATAGATTATGTTCATGGCTATACTCACATTGCTGCTAATTTGAAAGAAGGGCCAGGGGCAGAGTTTCTGAGTCAATTAGCTTCCTCAGGTAATTTGAAGCCCCTGGCAGCAGCCAGCCAGCTGTGGCAGATTCACAGCAAGAGGAGGCTGAGAGAGGCCAAGAAAAATGCAGAAGAGCCTCCACTGGTTTTTCCTTTTTTTGGAGGGGGTCACAAAGTATACATAAAATAAAATTTATCATTTTTACCAAGCATTCTGTTCTGTGGCATTAAGTAAGTTCATGTTCTATAACTATCACCATCATTCATCTCCAGAACTTTTCTCCATGGGTTTTTGAGCCAGCACTGCCTTATTTGGGGAACGTGGAGATTGAGAAGGGGACAAAACAAATACGTAGCGATGTCCTATTTAGTTTGAAAGAGATTTTTCCTTTCTTGAGATACCTATTCAATACAAAAAGAAAATACATGTATTTTAATTTTTTTCTTGGGCTTCTCATATCCTCTTTTTGTCTTTCAATATTTGAATATAATAACTTGCAAAATAATGTGAATTTTCAGATAAATTTCTTAAGTGTCATAAAAACCCAAATATATCCCTCATGCAGAAAATACAAAAATGTAACAGTTTCTGCTTGTCATGTTTTAAACTTATAAGAGAGTAACTGAGAGCTATTGTATTCTATCTATGTGACAACTTCTTTCCTCAATCATACAGAATCATAAGAATGATCCTGTTTATTGCAGAAAGACAACGTAACCTCAGTATGTTATAGATTTATAATATGCTTAAAAAGTGTTTGCAATCAGAAGAAATTGCCAGGTAACCATATGAGTGATTGGACAACCTACCAGGACAGATGTGTAAGGGGAATGACTAGAACTGAAAATAAAATAATAACCACTTAGAATGAATTTTTAGTGCTGTTGATGGTGGTAAAATGGACACTTACCAATACTACTAATGTAGAATAAATTGGTAAACCTGTGGGGAAATTATATATGTATATATATATATGTATATGTGTATATGTATATATATATAGAGAAGAAATATACATTTATATATATTCATTTACATTTATTTATTTACATATACATAATATACATTTATTTATTAAAATATATATCATATGAATTTATTTATGTTATATTTGTTATATACACTACATGTGGAGAATAATTGGTAAAACTATGGGGAGATTACATATCAAGATATCTATATCTACATAAATATGGATATAGATATATATACATCGAGAAGCAAACCTGTTTTTTTCCAGTTTTATTGAGATATAAGAGACATATCAAATTGCATAAATTTAAAGTGTGCAACATAATGATTTGATATATGTATATGTTGTGAAATGATTACCATCGTAAGTTTAGTTAACATCCAAGAACCAAATACGTTGATCATAATTTAATTCCTAGGGAGTTATTATAAGGAAACAATCAGACAAAGATTAACACATTAAAATTGTTGCAACAATATTCATAATAGATAAATGATAGAAACAATTTAAATAAATGTCCAAAAAATGAAAAGCGGCATATCACAGCTAATCTACTTGAGGTACTATCATAAAGCAATTACAATTTGGTAATAAAGGATTTATATAACATGTAAAAATGCTCATGATGGAAAGACTATTAAATGAAAAAAAGAATGTAAATATTTTATGCAATGTCATCTGAACCATTAAAAATATGTACAGAAAAAAGGCTGGTTATATCTGGACGTGGGAATTTGAGTTCCTACATCCAGATTCCCACATTCAGACCAATAGGTTTTTTTTTTCCATATACTGAGCTCCATTTTATGAGAAAGAAATAAATCACAAGTAACCAAGTTAATGTGAAGAATGTGTTTAAAACTGTACATCCCAGGGTATGTCTATGGGGAGTGAATTTATTCTTCTGCAACTCTTAAAAACAACATTTTTAATGGTGACCCTGAGGCACATTGCATTATGAAGCTCTTCTGAATCAAGAATGGTTTTGCTCAGTATGGTTTTAATACTAGGTGAACATATTATCTTCTAGTTTTTTGAAACTGGTAATCTGTGTATGGGATATACACAACTCTGTAAGTAGAAGATCCAAATAACAGAGCACTGCATTCTCCCATCTTTATGGACCATCTGGGGCTTACAGTCTTGTGGCTTCGAGTTTTATTCACTTAAAAATTACACTTTTATTAATAATTACTTAATTTGTGGATCTTACTCGGCCCCAAATAGTCTCCCACATGAGAAGGTCTACATCTGAATAATGAGAATAAAGCAGTTTTCAAATTTCTTTAGGCAACGTAAAATACCGACTCATGCCAATTGAAAGGACAATTTCCACCATTAACACATAAGGCAATGAAGAAGGAGACGGACCACCAATGTGTTTCACACAGGCCACTACAGCTGTCCCATGAGCCTCTCCTGTGGTCAAGCTTTCCAATGTTACCAGTAGAAGACTGGCGTCTCTCTAGGAAGTGAAAGGCTCATTTCATTCTCTGAGCTGCCATATGTTTTGAGTTCATGCTGATACTTTAAAGGTTTTGTGAAGTGGCCACAGGGCTTTGGTTGTACTTGTGTCTTTGGACCTGTTTCTGAAGACTACCCACCCCAATGGCCATTCTGGGTATTTTAACAACTTTGTTTGCTATTTGGGATACATATTTTGGACTAGGATCACATAAGAGCACTGAATTGAAGACAAATGTTTAAATCGGCCACCAAAAATGCTCTCCTTCAAAGTGTGTTCAAGATGGCAGCTTCATTTTATGTGGTACCTTTTTGGATCTTATATGTAGGACTCCAAAGCTTTGCAGATCCAAGTATCTCAAGTATCCCTTTTTCCAACTAGGGATATGACATGAGATGTCAGAGTATTTCAAGTGACTCTCTATTGTCCTGTAGCTTCCCTGGGTTTTGCCCCTTTGACACTTTAACTGCATTAGAGTGGATATATCATTTGGGGTCTATGCTAGACTCGAACAAATACAACAGTTATCCTTGTAATTAAATGTTATTCTGGGAGAGGAGACACTTTCAGTTTAGTTTGTCAAATGGCAAGCATTTTGCTGGATGTTTGATGAATAATGTATTAGTTCTAGAGGAAAGGAACGAGCTTAGAGAGAAATCATAGAGGTCTTTTACTTTTGAGTTGGAGGGATGTAGGTCTCTGAATCACAGAGTGAACCCAATATGTGGTTCTGTGCTTAGCAGCTTACATGAGAAAAGTATAATAATAGTGCCTCACTGTGCAATTTACATCGTACAAATTGACAGTTTGAGAAAATTAAGACTGTAGAAGTGTCTGGAGTGGGACTAGATTTAAATGCTGCAGTTGGGAGGAGATTTGAAGCAGATCTTAAAGAAACTAAACTAAGCCTGCTTTTTGGAGTATCTGTTTGTTGGGACAGAACAGTGCAAATGTCCTCTACGGGCCCAAGTCTGTCCCTCTGACTGTGCTGAGGCCTTTCTAGTCAAGAGCATGCTTATGGAGCAAAACCCCAGCCTGCAGACAAGTGGTTTTCATGGATTCTTTAAAAACTCATTCTACCATTTGTCAAAATATAGCTTTTCTTAAGCCAGAAAACAAAATAATGCCTCTCTCAACTGAGTTTCCATTACACTTATCTATTTTTTATGAATTCATTAATTTGTTTATCCTATAAATATTGATTGTGAATCTGCTCTGTGCCAGGCACTGTGATCAGTGCTGGGAATGCAAAATAATAAATAAAGCAGAATCCCTGATTCCAAAAGACTTTGTATCTTGGAATATAAGTAAATAGACAATTAAAATACAATGTTCCTAAAGCATCTCTATTGTAATTATTTATTTAGATGTCTGCTTCTGTTTATTTAGATGAACTAATTTGAACTATGTAAGCACAGAGACTGAATCTCATATAGATTTGATTCCCTAGCCTCTGGAGCACATCCTATGTGCTGGAGTAAATTTATTGAATTTAATTTGAGTTAAACCTAGCATATGATACATCTAGAAGTAGTATCCAGCACATACTATTACTTTTATACGCCAGAAATTATTTTTCACCCATAGTATTATAGATCTTTTGTATTTGGGCATTCAAAATGATTCAGATTTGATTCCAAATGTCATATTTTAAAAAATATATATTTTACAGGGAATAGTGTTATATAATGGAAAGAGTTTGGAGTTTCTACTTAGTAGAAATGGATTTCAGTTCTGTGAAAATGACATCTAAGACCTAATTTCCTCATCTCTAAAAGGAGAATATAAACAAAAATGAACTCAGGCGTTTTAAAATGAGATCAGATTAGATAATATATGTGAAAATCATTTTGTCAGCTATAAAGTGAGGTGAAATGTTAATGGTGAATCAAGGAGTCAATCGATCAGACAGAAAAAAGCTACTGGGCATTGTGGTAGGCAATTATTACTTGTTTATTTTTTCTGTTCATCATTTCCTTCTTGGGGAAATGCTCTTTCTGATTCCACGTGACCCCTGCCCCCATCCCAGATGGGAACATATGACTGTGATTACACCAGACAGACTGTCCCCTGGGAGTTGGGACCTTGTGCAGACACCCAGGTACGGAGGCCCTTGGAGCGGCAGCGGCGTCCAAGGAAGTCGCCTCGCTCCTGTGTAGCAGATCCTCACTACCCTTCCCCAGGCCTGGACAGTTAGCCTTCCCTTCCAATCTGCGAGCTGTGCGGTCGTTTTTCAGCAAACTCCTCTCCTTAAGTTAGTCACAGCTTTTGTTTCTGGCCACTACAAATATTCATTTATAAATGCTCTCTCCCAGGTGGATTTTAATTACATTTAAGCAGTATCTACTGAGTCCTTGTATATTCCTTGTGTAGATACCCGCTAAGACGTGAGATGTGCTGTCTGACTTTGAGAAGCTCAGTCTCCTCCCTACCCTGCGTTTCCCAAGCCACCCCCTTGGGGCTTGAAACAGTGGCTCAATCACTGCCACACATCAGCACTTCTCTGTGGAAGCACGTGACGCCTGCAGATAGTGTGGAAGTTCCCAGGACTGTCTCCCAGGTCGCTGGCAGAAGAGACTTTTGACCACTCCTTGGCATGTACCATTCTCCTCTCCTGTCCAGCTACTCTGGCAGTGAATTCTTTCACTGCCAATGCCCCAAAAGGTAGCAGTGCTGGCAGTGCATTCTCAAAACCGTTGAGCTTCTGGAGCCATGGCCCTGCAACATGTACCTCGTGTGAAAGGCAGTAGTGATTCCAGGCAGATTGCTAGTCAATGTCAAGTGAGTGCTCCAAAGAAAAAGCACGGGGAATTCCGCTGTGGGGGAGGCTTCTGGGAAGATTTGGGACTCCTGTTGCTTATCAGAAGATGTGCTGGGCTTGGATAGACAGAGAGGAATGAAGTGGGGATGTAGGAAACGGGAAGGCAAACATGCTGAGGTGATAAAGAGTAAGGCTTTTTAATAGCACTAAGACTAGATAGCCCTGACGAGCAGGGGTGATTCCTGGGGGGCACAGAGCCTCACAGCCGGAACTCACCTAAGTGAAGCACAAAGGTGTGGTTTGGGTGGGAACAGGTGTGTGCGATATTGATTCCTGTCAGCCTTTGGGATGACCTGGAGGGACCTGGGGCTAAGAGAGCAACCACCTCCAGCTATGACCAGCTATGACCATTTATCCTAGAGTGCCAGGGAAATATTATTATTTTTTAAATATACCATGAATAACAAAGGTTGGGAAGCACCGCTACAGGAACTAGTGGAAGATAATACAGGAAAGGTAGCACAGGAAATTGAATGCCAAGTAGTGAATTTGGTATTTCCTGGAGGTCAGGGAAAAACTACTGAAGGATTTTGATTGACACAAGATTAGCATTCTCCTAGGGCAATGGAATCTTAGACCTAAGAAGGACCCAAATACAAATCATTTACTCCACTCAGTCTTAGAGGGGATGGCAAAGGCTAGGACATAACAGTGCACTTCGATACGTTTTCAGAAAAGGTCCACTCCTCTCCCTTTGCAGACTCTGGAACACCTGATGGGGACAGTGGTAGAGGAATGGCGTCTCTATATCTAGAGTTGTTTCCAGTTACACTAGTCTGGTTCCTTCTGATTCAATATACTATTTTTTTTAAAGATATGTGGATCAACCAATACCCTGGTAAACTGCCCATCTATCCCATTCTTAAGGGTGCTGTGACCAGTAAGTCACCACCAGCTTCCTTCAGGTTCAACAAACACTCTGATTACCTCTCCCGGTCCCTCTGATGCTAACTACTTCCTTCAGGTCTTCACACCTAGATTCCATTACTGCCATTCAAATCAGGACCCAATTCCACAGCAGCATCACCACGCCACTCACTATTTCTGACCTAGGGACAACCCTGTATCTCTGTAGAGCTTTCCAAGGTAGGGCTTTCTCTCCCCAAGGCATTTCTTAATTGGGGGAACATCATATGGGTCTTCTGAAGTGGGGGCAGAGGCAGGAAGGGGATGGGTGGTTGGGCAGGTTGCACGTGATAGATCACTCTAACACTCCTGTCCCTCGAAGCTTTTGGACTCCGTGTTCTTCCAAGGGCAATTGTGATACTTCAGCCTCATTCACTGTTCCAATTAACTGGCTAAGAAAACTGTTCTTCAGAGTTTCTCAGCCTTGGTGTCTTATAGAAACAGCTGCAGCAATTAAAAAATCTCTGATGCTCAGGTTAACCCCTCAGCAACGTTAAATCAGAAAGTCTGGGTTGGATCTCAGTATTATCGATATTTTTAAAGGTCATTCCAATGTGCTGCCAAGGTTGAGAATCTTGGGCTTAGGTGAGTGTACCCATAGCAGTACATTCAATTGCATACAACTGTTCCTTGATCCGATCTATTTCTACCAAGGTTCCCCAGATCCTGCTGAGAGTTCACCCTTTTCTATAACTCAACCAAAGTCGAAGAACTAGTCAGTGGTAGAACCAGTACTAGAAGCAGGTCTTTTGATCCCACACTCTGCTCTTTCCAACACACCAACAGGATTTGAGGCTGATAAACCTGGGTGTGCCATAGAAAATAGACTGGGAGGTGTGTTTGTGACTTTCTCTCTCTGGGGTGTGAGAGTGGGTGGTGGTGGTAGGGGTTTCTGGAAACTAGGGAAGCTTGTTGCAAGAACCTAGATATGAAACTATAAAACACAGGACCAGGGTGTAGGCAGCAGGAGTAGAAATGAACAAATGGATTGTGAAGACCTTTGAAAAGGAAAATCACTGTGATTTATTGAGTTACCAGAAAGAGGTATGAAGGTTTATCAAAAGGGAATACAGCTTCAAGGAGGAGCCTACTTAGGCCTACAGGGAAGGAAGAATTTTCATGTTAGTTTTTCTACTTGAAGCACAGCGGGTAAGACTAGGGTTCTAAAAGAACAGAGAAACAGAAGTCAGCCCAGTTGCCTCCTTCCTGGAGTGTGTACCCTCTGGCATGCTGGATCTGGCAGCGGCTGTGTGCACTGCTCTGTCTCACTCTTTCAGTAGGCACCGCTTGTGACAACAGCATACTCTGAAGAACACCTGGCCGGGGTTCAGGTGGAGTGAATGGCACAAAGGTGACTGGTTCCCACAAGGCCAGTGTGTGCTGCTGACCTCAATACACCAGAGTGTTGTCAGATCCCCCTGGGCTCGCGTCTCAATTCTGCCACCGAAGTCTAGGCGACCTTGGGCACGCCCAGAAGCTCCTGGAGCCTTTGAAGCCTCAACTCAGAATTGGGGGAAATAAATAATAGCCACCCTTTTACTGTTATTTTAACTTTTTACTCAAGTAAACTCACTTGCCACAGATTTACAATAGTGACTCAAGGTGAAGTAAGGAAAATATTGACATTTCCTTTCCCAGCCCAGGAAGCAGAAAGGTTTGACTTTTGTATGAAAAGCATGTGTGCGCACACCACACACACACCCTCCAAAAAAGAGGAATCTGTTAAGTTAAATTGTGAGAGACTAGCTCTGCGAGGAGATAATAATCACTAACGTAAGAGTAGGTGACAGCTTTGGTCCAATGTATTTCCCTTTCTGATACTTAAAAAATTAATAAATGTTATCTTTTTCTAAAGTGTGTTTAGGTCACTATTTTTATACAGAAATAGGACATTTTACCAGATCAAACATTCATGGTTAATTTAGAATCCTCTGGAATTATCAAGAAGCAGAGAAATTTTAGATTTGTTACTTGGGAAGACGTCTTCACAGAGAGCCTTATCATTTTATAGTGAACATTCTCGAGGGTCAGGTTGGAAAATGTGATGTTCGTGCTTCTTCGAAGCGAGGCTAGCTTTTATACTAAAAACGTGAATGTGATGGCAATTTCTTCCCTCCATAGGAAGAATGACATTAAGACATTCAATGTTTTCACTTTCCACATCTTTTCCATTTGTTTTTAAGCTTCCCATGATAGGACATTAAGTGATCCAGAATAAGCAAAAAATTGGATTTCAAATAATCTCAGTATTTTCCTATGTTTTCTAGCACATAAAGGCAATAGGTGTGCGTGCTATTGTTTGCTACTTCTGCAGTATTGAATAAAGCAATTATTAGTCCAAACTGAGAAGTTAAGTGACAATAAGTTAACCCATATTCACTGCAGTTGTCAGATGATATTTATGTTTAAAAACCATGATTCCAAGAACTACAGATGACTAGCTTTAAAGGCAACTGCTGCATTAAACAACTATGTATGTTCTTTCATTCAATTTGCTCAGCACCTTGGAAACAAGTAATAAATTCCCATTTTACAGATGAGGAAACGAGGTCTCAAACAAGTGAATATTAGGTTGTTGCAAAAGTATTTGCAGTTTTTGCAATTTTTTTTTTAACCTTTTAAACCGCAATTCCATTTGCACCAACCTAATACTTGCCAAAGTCACGAGGCTAGCAGGTGATAGACTTGGGTTTGGAACCCAAGTCTGTCTGATTCCAAAGCCGTGGCTCTTTCCATTGCATCCTATAGCCATCCTGAGTGAACAGCAGCCAACGAGGTCTGGAAGTGTGAGTTTCAGCTGAAATGAGCGTGGACGATGTATGACTTTGGGAAAAGTTGATAGGAAAAAAATCAGGATCACCCTTACATAACAAGGGCTGGGTGGGTTATATGGAAAGAGATGACAGGAACGGACCCTTTGCCCCTAAATAAATTTTTCTTGGGCTAGTCATCATCTTGGGTAGTTAAAAATTCTGGCATAAAAACATTTCTTTTGTTTAAATCACTGTTATAATACTTTTCAGAAGGCATTACACATTTAGCCCTGTTTCTCTATTAACATCTTTATATTAATTAGTATTTACCAACCGGGTTCTCCAAACAAGAATTCGTTGGGTGGGACAGAAAGAAATGCAACACAAGGAAAGGAAATTTTGATACTCTGGATGGTAGAAAGAAAATTTTGAAAAGAAACTACACAAGAGTGGCAGTACAGTGTGGGGTTTGCAGTGAGGGGCCTCTGTTCTTTCAAGAGTTAGTGCGAGGAGATGGGGAATTGAGGTGCAACGTTGGGGAGAGGGACCCCAAGGGTTTGCAAATCTTCTGTTTTATAATTTTTAGCTAAGGGCGGCTCTAAATTAGGATCTGTGGCATAGGTGATGGGAAAATCAGATTGGGAGTAGAGTACTAAATAATCTTAGTAATTGTTCAGCTTAACTGGGAAGTGGGTTGAAGGCCTGGGGGCTCTTGCTGTCCCTACAAGCGGAACCTGGAAGACAGCCTGCCTGGAGGTTGATAACAGAAACCAGCCGACTGGAAGATTAGAAGACTTCTACCCGCTTGTCGCACAGGTGGGAGCCACCTCCTGGGGTGAAATGGGAAGCCAGTGAGACACAGGACAAGACCACCCTGAAAAGGAAAGCATGTGCAGAAGTGAAGGAAGACTCCGAAACGGAATTTCATGATTACATTCAAGAGAAAAATCCCCCCCTGCTGCTGTGCAGAGAGGAAGGATGTTTCTGTTAACACGGAGAGCTGGGGAGAGCCCCAGAGGCTGTGGACGGCCTCCGGCGTGTTCTGCTTGACCTCCCACTTGACTCATGGCACCTTGCCTCTGATGGACACCAGGAGCCACTCCCAGGCCTCCACTTGTGAGTGTTGAAGTGTTAGTCCCATAATCCAGTCTACAAGTGGCCAGTAAGATGGAGTGCATAGGGCACAGTGCAAATTCCAGCCCCTTTGATAAGTCCTCTGTGGTCTGGGGCTTGCCTGATCAAAAGGTGCAGACTGGGATTAAGATTCCAGATAAGTAGCATGAGTGTCTGGGGAGAGGCCCATTCAGTCCTTTGAGGCTGGTTGCTGTAACTTGTGATCTTTATTTAACCCACGCAGAGGCAGGGATTCTTTTCTATTTCGGCTCAGTTTAGTGGACAGCCTGTCTCTGTAACGGCCTGAAATATAAATACAGTGCACGCCGCAGTGAGGTATTTCCCCATGCAATGCCAAAGGCTGGTTCTTAAATCTCCTCTGGGAGGGCAAACTGTAAATACCATAAATGTTTACTTACAAAAATATTGGGCTCTGTTCTCTGCTCCTCATCTGGACCACATAATGAGATTGACTAATGACCTCTGGGCCAGGATCCTAACTGACTTTCCTACTACGAAGGTTATTTGCTGGCCATGGAAGTCTTGAGGATCTCATCACCGTACTCTTTGAAAATGAGAAAATTACCTCAGTGATTGATTAGTTAGTGCTTTCTTTGCCTATGTGTAAATAAATGTAATTTGGGTGAAATAGATAACTGCGGAAACTGAAATAGCCTAGGCAGAAGATGTTGCAATAACCACTGACAAAAAACTTGTCTCCCAAGACTCTGAACAGCAGTACAGAGAAGGAACACTGACAAGAGCCTGAGGTGTACTCCTAGAAAACACAGACTTGCATCTGTATCAAGAGTTACAGGTTCTGGAAGTCACACGGCCCTTCCTCTTTCACATGCTGAGGGAGCTTTATATTTTCATAAAAAGACTTTCTCCCGTTGAGGCAAATGCTAGAACACTCCCAGCTAAGCTTGTGTGTCATTGCTTGTTCTAAAGCTGGAGATGGAAAAACCCATTTCTCAGGGTTTATTCACCAACACTGTTATTCTCAGATTTTCCATAAATCTTATTCTATCTAAAAATACATAAATTAATGAAAATAACTGATCCTCCAAATGTTGTCACCATAGACTTCTAAGGAATACCTTTCTTTTTAACTTTTTTTTAATATTAGTTTCAGGTGCACAAAACAATGTAATAGTTAGACATTTATCATTTCTATCCCTCACAGAGGGCTAACCCCCCTCCCCTATCCACTACCCCTCTGACATCACATACAGCGATTACATTTCCACTGTTTCTATTCCTAATGCTGAACTCCACTTCTTGTAACTATGTATATATTTAAAATTTATATATATATATGAAATTACAGTTGACATTCATCATTGTTCATCTTCACCTTCAGCTGTACAGCGCAGTGATCAGGCATCTACATCATCCCTGAGGTGGTCTCCCTAATAAGACAAGTGTCCATTGGATACCCTACAAAATCTTTGCAACATTATTAATTATATTCCCCAAATTGACTTTCATTTCCCCATGGCAATCTTGTGGTTACCGATTGTGCTTTCTAATCCCCCAGAGCTTCCCTTTTATCCCCACCCTCCCTCCCTTCTAGCAACCCTCAGTTTTTCCCCTGTGTCTCTGAGACTATCTCACTTATATGTGGAATCTAAAGAAAAGAATAAATGAATGAACTAAGGAATACCTTTGAAGGAAAAGGCCACTCCAAGCCTAAGAACGAACACACGAAGGGTCTGAATTGGAAGTTGTTCAGACTGGAGCATTAACCACGCTAATGTCAAGTCATTGGCGTTGCAGTTATGCGATTTGCATTTCTTTCACGGGTCATCTAAAAAAATGATGTACCTGCTCAAATTTCTGGATTTCCAACAGTTCCAACACTTCTGACCTTTGCCAAAAGACAGCATCCGAGTGACATGCTAGTCAACTATTATTTTATAAGAAAAACCAAATGAAGAAATAATACCAGTTAATTTTCTGTACAGGAAAATACTTTTATTTTTTACTTCCCACTGTTCTTTTTTATTTCGTAAATTGAAACATGCAAAAGTAGACGGATTACTATATTGGGTCATCGTTTATCCATCACCCCAGACAAAGCCCTCACTACTCTTGTTTCATATAAACCTCCACCAACTCACCTCTTTTTAATTTGAAACACAACTCAAAAATCATTTCATTTCATACTTAATGATCTTTGAAAAATACTTCACTTGAGAAAGAAATCTCTCTTCATTTTTTAAAAAGAATGAAATTTATTAAAAAGAATGAGATCTTTGTTTTTAATAGAATGTCTTCTCTAAAATGACTTTTACTAATCTGATGTTTTTGCGGGGAGAGGGCCCTGGAAAGGATTTTACAAACTTAAATTTGCTCCTGGTCCTAAGAATTATGGTCTATTGTTTCCTTAAATTGTAAGTGGCAACATATTTAAATTGTGTCCCAAGATTAGCAGCTTTGCAGCATAGGGATGGCAGAGGGTATAGTTAAATCCTTTAACGAAAAACACAACTTTATTTGAAAGAAGGGAATTTGATATGTTTCTATTACATTTGTGCTTTATAGCTTTCTACTGTTCTAACAGAAATCTGGACGTTTACATGTTCCTGGCAACCACGTTGCCCTTTCAAACGTGAAATAAACAAAATCACTTTGATGAGTGACCCTTAGTGTCATAACTGGTGGGGAAAGTGGAATGAAAGTTGCTGGCAAAAACCATGAAAGGTTTATGGAACAAATGCTACCAAAGCAGAACCACAAACTTCTGCTAGGTGACAGTCAACAAAATACATGTGTTTTTCAATACATGTCTGATGAAAGAAAACCAAGCTGAAACTCTATGTCAAATTTGCTGCGTTCACTTTGTTGGAATTGCACTAAGAAAAAAATCCTGGATTACAAAACTGAGCCAAGGCGCCCCTTAGTCCTTCAGTGAAATATGGACCAAGGTGTCCCTCCCATTTATATTTGGAAATCGATGCATAAGCCAGGCATTGGCATTTCAATGGTAAATGAAAAGGCATCACATTCCTCTTTCCCCAGGCCAGCTACTTTTTCAGTTTCTTCTCCCTGTACTCGGGAAAATAACCCAGGATCTGAGCTCCTGTGAGAACCTGCCTGATTTAAGCTCTGCCAGGAAAACATGAAGTAGTTTACCTTACACTACAGTGCAAGCCGGGTGAATAGTGGGCTGATCCAAAGGGATAACAGGTCAGAGCACTGAATAGACCCGCAAGGAAATCCATTCCTAAATGGGTTTCACTCAGCATCTGTGTGTCCTGTGCCTGGTTTCACATCTCTGTTTAGGTTCCCTTTTAAATAAAGCTCAGTTGATTTTGAGTTAATTTACAAGCAGTAAGAACATGTCAAAAAGCCAGAAGCAGATGGGACAGTCATAGCTTCCTTTGGCTATCAGCCCTATCGGACATCTCCAGTCTTCATTCCCTGGAACAGGCCTTCTTTTAGGTAGTATCTGAGGATTAATTGGCAAGAAGCTGTCTCCTGATATTGAGTTTCTTCCTTCCCTAGCTGACAAGTAAAGACCACTCCCACCAGTTTACTGTGATCTTGTGGTTTTGAGACCAGTTCTGAAACGGCCCTGGCAAACCCACCTTCCGCCACATGGCTGCACACCTACTGGCCATTCCCAGAGACTAGTTGTGGTCAGAAAGGAAAACAACAGCTCTCAGTGCCACAGTATAGAATGGCAATGGGAGGAAATGACAGAGACACAGGAAACAGGGAGAGAGGTTTTCTTATACAAACAAGCGCAGGGAGGAACAGACTAGGAAAACAAAGGTAAAGCTGGAGAAAGTAGCCACTGCTCCCCTGGGAGAATGTGGTCAGGGCAGGGGCCTCTGAGAGCAACAGAGTCGGGACCTCGGCGCCTGTGGCACTTGAGTGACCAAGTCTTTGGGGGCCCCTGATGTCTGAAGCAACAGATTCGGCAAGAAGGCATCCTGAGGACACATGAACCCCTGGGTGTAGAGTCTCTGTGAGGTGTCCTCCCATCCCTGTGGGGTCAGCAGCAAGCTGCCTGGCCCCTTTCTGCCTCCGCCTCTGCCTCCCCATGCAACACAGCAGGGAGTGTCCGTGACCTTGTGCATAGCTCCTGCCCAGGCATCAGGATGGTCTCTGGGATTGCCTGCTCAGTAGTTGTTCTTGTCCAAAGCTGGAATCGCTAGCCCATGTAACTGATGCTGCACCCTTGCTCATTTTTTTCTTGTTCAAGAGCCATTTCTCTGGGATGGAGCCCTGCTCCATTGCTCCTGTGTCTGCATTCCCATAGCGCCTGGTAGACATCCTCATGGAAAAGTCTGCGTGCTTTCTCACCACGACTTGCTGCTCGGTGACCTTAGCACAGTGCCTGCACTTAGCAGTTACTCAGGAAATCATGAGACGTGAAGTTAATTGAACTTCCTGCCTGCACTATTTCTCCCAGGTGGAATTTTCCTGTCCTTGGGCTTCTGATGTTGGCCTCCCCGGTGACTCCTCTGGGACACTTGCAGCATGTATTAACTCTTTATTCCAGAACTTTCTTCCAGAAAGGGGCCAGGGCGTGTTCTGAGAGAGCAATAGGAAACCCTTTTCGGGAGGTGGGTAGCATGTTAGGAGTAGGCCCACTGTCTGGAGAATCCTGCCATTTCTGATATTCCTTGTGGAATTAGTCTTGAAAGGTATCCCCCCAGCTTTACCCCCAGTGGAAATGATTCCACCAGGGGCAGTTTCACAGGTGGTTTGGAGGCTTAGTGATGCCTAGACCTGCCCTATAATCGCCACTGTGTCACCACTGCCCTCCTTCCTAAGGCACCATGAATAAAGATGACATATTTTTTATATGTATTTTTTGTGTGAACATTATTGTTTTCTAAACATAGTATTAATAAAAGCATCTATGCCAATCTAAGGTTGAGTTTCCTGAAAGGCAGATGGAGACTAGGAGAAGGGGCTTCAGAGCAAAAGAAAAGGCTAGCGGAGCTCACAGGGAGGTGGTTCAGAACCAGTTTACTCCCTTGGAGACAGTTTCACTTCTGAGGTCGTCTCCCCTTGAGCTATGATGCTGTATTTAGCATATAGTTTGGCATTTCTTCTTTCATATTTTGTGGTTTTCCCTTAATTTTGCCTAACTATTCATCTATACACCCATACATGTGTGGTGAAGTTATAGAGAAAGAAAGAGATGGGGCAGCGAATGGAGTTGAGGCCTGCCTCGTACACTTCCATCTTCCTCATGGGTCCTGGAGAGGAAGCAGAGTTTTACAGGGGATCTCAGTGTAGCAGCCAGGTGAGTCTTGGCACGTGGCCCATAGTAGAGCAGGAAGGAGCCCTCAGTTCCAGGAGCAGTGGTCAACTAGATGACTTGAAAGCAGGTGTGAGACAGAGGGAAGTGATCCTAGGGCGGAGAGAAAAAAAACAAACACCAGTGGAGTCACAAAGCAATTGTGTGATCAGTTGTTTAATGTATGTCCCTTTCATTAAATTATAGACTCCACGGGAGCAGGGACTGTGTCCAGAGTTATATTCAATAAATATCTGTTGAGCAAGTGAATAGATACATTTATAAGACTATTGATTTTTTAAAAATAGTTTCTGATAAATGCATTCACTCAACCATTAAAAAAACGCAAAACACAGTGACTCTCATCTCTGAGCTGAGCACTGGATAGACACGAAGAATAATGTACAGCAAACAAATAAATGATGCTTCCCCATTAGATATGCTTCTCTGACAGTTCCAAGAACTTGCCGAGCTAACTCATAGAATTCATCTCTACAAAAAGTTATTTTTATTCATCATGCTGAAAAACAGCACCTGCATATATTTATTTTTACTGCACTTATTGATGACTTCTCTATGACTCCCAGTTGGAATGATCTCTTGCCTTCATCTTTCCAAAGGATACTTAGATTCTTAGAAACTTTAGCTCATTCACATCTCAAACTCCCGGAGCATGTGAGACAATGCTAGTTTGGTTAAACGTAAGTGAATTTCTAAGGTTAAGACCTACCTCCAGATCTGTGAAGGTGGAGATGAGTCTAGATTTGACAGTAAACTGATGAATGCAGCACTATTTTCTAAGCGTTCTGGAAGTTAATAAAGCTGATTACCTCTTGGGCGATGACTTATAAAGTAGGGATTTTTAAAGACACTTAAAAGACACTTAAAAACAACCTTTACATTTTTCTCATATTATAAATAAGGATAGAATACAGAGTAGGACTTAGCTTCTATTTTTAGTCTGCTACTCCATATTTGGTTGTTTTAGGCAATTACACCCAACATCTTCTTGGTTTTATCAGTATCTGCCCTATCGATCACATAAGATTTTAAAGAGATTAAAGATATGAAAGTATTCTCAGAAGTTTAAAGTGCCACATAAATATAAGAGGTGGATACTGATTCAATTTTCTAGTACATGGGAGATAATATATGCTTTACATATTATCCCTCAGCATAGTACCAGGCCCATAGTCAGTGCTCAATAAATATTTGCTGTTTCTTTTCTATCATGGAAAATACAATCATTTCAGAGCGCTGTATTGACCAATTGTACTTGAAAAATAAATATATCTTGGTTTATACTAAAAACAATATATGCATGGGGTATCTTTGTTTTGATTAACACAACAAGCCAAAAAAGCAATATTTTCAGATTGAAGAAGTAACATTCATGCATTAAGATCTGGAATTAATCCCAAAGAGCAAATTTTATCCCTCAATAAATGCTTATCTTTCTTCATCTACATTATTTACCTAGAGCATCTTGGGTTAAAATTTTGTCTTTAAGAATCAGACCTAAATGATACTCTATGACTCTAATGGTTTTTATGTACTTGCTACACATATTTAGATCAATTTTCCTACAAGTCCAGAATTTGAGAAGAGCAGAGACAATAATGATATGCTCTACTTATCCATAGCATTTAAATAACTAGAACACAAAGATGAGGTAATTTTTACCAAATAGTTGGTGCTTCAAAGAACAAATTCATTATTAAAAAAATAAAACGAACAAACAAGACAACCCAAAAAACTCACTTTAGGAAGAGATTTGTATTATTATTATTTTTTAACTTTGAGATATTTTATCCCCATCCATTTTTTATGTAACAGCAGAAGCAGGTGAATTGAAATAGTCATTCTCTAGGTGGGGACATACAAAGGACATGCGAATGTGCAATTTTAAAAGTGATTCTAAAGGAAAACTAGAAATGAATATCTCAGACCACTGTTACTCATTCTACAATCTTCCTCCCCAATTTGTGTTTTTCTTCTTCTTCTTGCGATATGTGCTGCTGCTTTCTTTGGGGCTGTACTGTAACTCGAAGTGCTTCTAATTTGGTATTTGACTTCAGTTTAGTTACACTTAAAATAGATCCAAACTGGAAGGGGATGCCTTTTGAGAGAATTAACTCCATCTCTGGATGGTTAGTCAGATCCTGGATGGCCATACGCCAGGGATGCTGAAGAGAGCCTCCTTTGGGAATTGGCCCATATGGTAAATAGGATCCTTTCCAATTCCTGAGATTTTATTCTAAAGATTTAAGTTAACATAATCACATTTATCTTTTGCTTTTATTGTCTACTCCATTTGCATGCAACATTTGACAGTTTGCCTAATTTTATGCTGCTTATTCCTTTTGTTTATACAGATGCATACTTGATTTTCAGACCACTTAAGAATCGTTGGTAATGCCTTAGGCAATTGTCACCAAGAGTCCCTCTTAAAGCTGTTCACCGGTGCAAGAGCCTCTCGATGGGGAGATGAGTAAGTCTGCAGTGATGACAAAACTATGGACCCTAGAAACTCGGTACAGGGAGCTTGATGCAAGGAGGCAGAAAGGGAACAGAGAGATCCTTAGAAAGACTTAGTTGTAATTGAGGGAGCAAAAAGCTAAGATAGCATGAGGGTTGTAAAGATAATCAAGGAAAGTAGAGAAGGCACATCCCAGATGGTGACTAAGGGGGGTTGTCTTGGTTTAGCTCAGCCTTGTTCGTGATGAAAATGGATTAGAATCTAAATTGCCTAGTAGAGTTGTTCTACTGCTGTGTCCTCTTCTCCTCATGCTCCTGTGTCAATGGAGTTTCCTATTCTCTTGGGTAAGTTCAGCTCATGAGTATGACCCTGCTTTAATTCTCCCAGAGCCCTCCACACTTACATGCCTTGTGAAATTGGGTCCCTGGGCGACTGAGCAAATGCCCAGCCACCTGCTCTTATGTTCCAGGAAGAAAAAGCAGCAGCGGTCAGTTGTTGAATTTCTTTTTCCACCATTTTCAGAAAGACGTGGGAGCCTAGTAAGGAGCTGATAAACAAGTCTTATAGATAAATGAGAAAAGGATTAATAGAGAGACTTGGTGGTGATAGTGGTGACTTATCATTTTGTAAACTTATTGTCATTTAATAGACATCATTATTTCATAGATTTATCATTTCATAATATTAGGTTGGTGCAAAAGTAATTGCGGTTTAAGAAGTTAATAATTGCAAAAACCACAATTACTTTCGCACCAACCTAATACTTACAAATTGCTATTTACAAAATATTTACAAAATACTTAGTAACTGCTATCATTATGTTGTACACCTGAAACTAACATAATGTTACATGTCAACTTTATCTAAATAAGAAATACAAAAACTTGGACCCTTAACTGTGGAACCATAACATTTTAAAACCAGCAGATACCTTACAGATTATCTTGTTCAGTGATTCTCCCTGACTTTATATCAGAACTATCTTGGTTGCTTTTAAAATCAGTACCCTTATTGGGACTTTCCTGTAGACCAATTAATTTCCTCGAATTAGACTCATGGAAACTACTTTTTCTTTTAAAACGAGAAAATAAGGCAGGTATTCCCGTTCATTGCACCAGGTTCCAGATTCAGTGGTGGCGGAGAGAGGCTGGCACCAGCTTCAGGGCAGTGTACTGCCAGCTAGGAAACATGTTTTGTTTTTTGTTTTGTTGTTTTTTTTAAGTCCCATTTTTCTCCTTCATTTCATTTTTGTCAGTTCCAGATAGTAATGGTAATCCTCCATTTCTTCAGCTCTGCAAAGATCACTCACCAAATACCAACTACATCTTTGAAGTATTCCTCTGTCATAATAACTTGGAAACTCTAGGCTGTTGTGTTATTTAAAGAGCCCCTGACCAGGGACCCTTGGGACAAACCAAGATGGTGTGGAGTTGATGAACATTTATCATAAGCATATCCTGAGATGAAACTGACAAAGCAGGTGGTTTTCAAAGGGTAAGAAATGTGACAGGAGTGGGTTAAATGTACAGGAGGGTATTCTTGTTTTCCACCTTCTCCCTTAATTCCAACTCAGTAAGCTACACTGCAGTTACCTGGGTCACATGAGAGGCTCCCAGGTGGCCCAGCCAACCTCAAGGGGAGACATTTGTGGTCCTCTGAACTGAGGGCAGCGTTTTCCATGACAGAAGGAAAATGAGGCTTTAGGGCTGGAAAGGGGACTTTGTCAGAGGGCAGCTGACTTTTACAACCGAGAGCAAAATCTCTAAGCTTTTAGTCTCCCTCATTCTCTCCCCCACCACATTTCTTTTCACAAAGCAACAAATTCTGGCTGGTTATCACTTATGCTCCACTCCATTCTTCTAAGTCAGCTTTTGTGCAGGAAAATAGAGAACTGTTTTCATTGCCTTATCAGCGTCCCAGGAAAGGGGAAAGGAGCGTCTAGTCTGCTATCTGCGGCTTGCCTGGGTACAGTGAAACGCTGAAAGCAGGGTCCATGGGCGAGGGCTGCCGCTTTAGACCCACAGAGTGTCTGCAAGGACTAAGGAAGGAGGGGATGAAGGAGGGGCCCTGCTTAGCCTTCTGAAAACATAATAGTCCCTGGGGTGGGCTGCTGCAAACAGGAAGGGTGTGGGCAGGATCTGAGTGCAGCTGCCATTCTGCTCATGCCGCCCATTCCCACAGCCTTTGATCAGCAGGCAAATGGCATTTTGTGCCCTGAGATAAATGCCTGGTCAGAGGGTGTGTGTGGCTGTGGAGGGGGATGCGGATTAAAGATGAAGGTGTTTTATAGCCTGCCTAAAGATGCGTGTTTCAAAGCAGGGATCAAGGAGGTGCTAGGTACGAGGGAACAGAAAGATTTCCTATGGATGCATGCATTCATTCATCAAACATTTTTTTTCTGCACCAACTAAGGTCAAGGCATTACACTGACAATGTAGGGGATGCAATGGTGAATAATATACCAACTGTTTCTAGTCTAATATGGTGAATGGCAAGCACAGAGAGGTTCTTTGGGCTGTCAGACATTGAGGAGTGGGGTGACAAGACGCACGGCACGCTTCTAGTCTATATGCCTTCTCCCCCACCAGAGACTCAGGTACTCTCCACCCACACCTCCGCTCTTCCCTACTTTGGGATTTGTGCCTTGCAGTTGAGAATCACTGTGAACGAAGAATGCTTTGGGCGTATGAGCTGGATGGAGGCAGATTGATAAAAACAAGGGTAACTATTGCTTGGTCTAATTGCAAAGAGGAGGCTAATATGAAAACAAACAAATAAGCAAATGACAACAAAAACAACCGAAACTTTTGAGTACATAGTAAAGAGTGTTACTACAATAAGAGAGATGGAGATCTTAAACGGTGAGAGTAGAGAGGACAGGTTTCTTCCAGCCAGGATGGTGGTGATGGTGGTGATGGTGGGTGTGTGAAGGAGAGTTGCACAGAAAGCATGATTCCTAGAGGGGTTCTTGAAGGGTAAGTGAGATGAAATTTAGATGTGTGATGATGGGCCAAGGGTGCCAGGAAAGCTGGGAAAGGTGGAAAGAATATTTTGGAGGAAAATCAAATATCATAAATAGAGCATAGTGGTGGGGTAGTACAAAATAGCTCACTTTGCCTGAGAATGTATGTTTACTCCAAGAGAGAGAAGGCCGGAATATGAAGTGGAGCCACTCTCTAGAGAGCTTTGAGTGTAGACTAAGGACCTGAAACCTGTGAGTAGGCCTACAGTTAATGAGGGTTTTGTCCTTTCACCTGTCACTTACCAGCACTAACTTTCCTAGAACCTGAAGGAAGTCCCTCCGATTCCACAGCATGATACCCTGTCTCGGGGCCACATGCAACGTCTGAGGGCAATACACATAAAGTTCAACAGATGGCTGAAACGCTTTCTGACACTCTAGATGAAGACCTCTTACCTTTCATTTATTAATTCATAAAATAAATATCTCATAGAGATATTTGCGAGGCATTGTTCCAGGCATTGGGCTATACCACATTGAACAAAACAAAATATATTTTATTGCTCCCAACGAATTGACACTCTAATTGGAGAGAAGCAGCCAGCAAACAAATGTAGCAAGTCAAGGTTATGAGGAAGAAAAACTCAGGGTGAGACCTTAGAGAAAGAAATGGTGGTGATGGGTTAGTTTATGCAGGGGGTCAGGGAAGGCCTTTCCGAGAGACGAGTGATATCTGAGCAGGAACATGACTGAAGTGAGGGAAAAGCATTTCAGGCTGAGGGAATTTGGGGGAATTTGGTCAACTGTATAGTCAATGCAAAGAGGAGGGACATTGCCAAGTCCACTGGGAATGGATAGATACACCTTCTCTGCAGAGGTGAGGAAACAGGTAAGAGAAAGCTAGTGCTATATGCTTGACCTGGAAATAATCCCATGTCCCCTGGTGGCCAATTCTGGGTGTTGTTTCGTATAGCCGTCTCAGGAGGGAGGCAAACAAAGTTTACCAAAAATGTCTCCATAGGCCCTGATTTGGGTGAGCAATCCTGGATTAGGAAGTGTTGTGGTTTAGAATTCATCTATGACACTGAAGGGGGTTTTGGAAGAAGACTATGACATTTTAAAAGGGTGTTGGATTGTTAGGGATGGGGGAAGGCCTTCCTCTAAGTCAGTTCTTGGTTAATCCAAAAAAAGTTTTCTTCTTTGAGGTGAAAGGGAGGATAACATCTCTTTTGCCTGCTTGCGAACCAACAACTCACCAATAAACATTTTGCTGCTGTCAGAGTTTTCTTTGGCAGGTGAAATCCCTGTTAAAACACTACAAAATTTGCTTTATTTCTCCATGACTTGCAATTGCCTGATGCTTCCCTAAACTTATGTAAATGTAGTTGGAAAGGTTCAAAAAAGCATGTGTGATAAAAAAAAAAAAATGTGGGTGGGAAAATTGGGAAGCTGAATGAGTCTCCTATTATAGTTCAGCAAGAAAGTTGGACCACAGACATATTCATTCCTAGATGGCTTTAAAAAAAAGAAAAAAAAATCCGAACTTTTAAAGAAAAATTTAGACATTACAATAGCCACTATCAATATTGATTAAAGTTGAGAGTGCTTCTTCACATACAGGTTGGTGCAAAAGTAATTGTGGTTTAAAAGATTAAAAATAATAGCAAAAACCGCAATTACTTTTGCACCAACCTAATAACTAGTATCAGCCTTCTAAAACTATTTTTATTTCGTTTTCATAAAATTATAAGGGAAATGTAATTTAAAAGGGATATAAAAACTTTATTCTTAGCCATGGGATCTTAGCCATGAATGTGTCGTGACCTCTGAAATAGTCAGCAAATGTGTCAAGGATAAATGCACTATTCAGCTATATCCTCCTCAAACAGGGAGGTTTAAACTAGAGAAGGGAACCTACTCCTAAGAGCCTTTATTTTATTCTGTATTGGGTCCCATTCACATATTTGCACGTATACATAAATCTCTAGAAAACATAGCTTTTATTTTTTCTCTACTCATGGCCACCAACCTTTGCCTTTCTTCTCCAAATCTCTTGGAAAATGGCCTGGGGCTGCTTTAATGCTCTCTTTGTTCCTTTAGAGACCAACATAACCTTGAGCACGAAACTCCAGCCTGTGTGTGGGATTTAGGTTGCTTCCCAAACTTGAGGAGCCATATGTGTGAAGCTTGCAGCTCTGAATTGATCCTGTGGCTCTTTGGTATTCTGGCTTGGGCCCAGCTGCAGGTGGGTGGGACCCCTGAGTACCGGGGGAAGGGAGATCTCTTCCCAGCTGCTCAAAGAGTGGAATTTTGGAAATGGCTACTTCGGGATAGCCTGCCTGACTTAATTAGAAGATGGAGTATTGAACCAACTTCTCTGTCTTCGGATTTTTCTTAATTTCTAGAGCATGTCCAGGATAAAACAGATAACTTCAGGCATGGATAAACTCCATTTGATCCAAACTTGCAACAGTGGGCAGAAGACCCCTTGAGTGCAGTTCATCTTTCTCCAGCTACTTCATGGGTCTGAAAAATTGGGTATACAACCTGACCTGCCTGCGCTTCTACTATGGCTCTATAGTAAGTAGTGATTTCTTTCTCCTAGAGAAGCTATAATGACACACTTGTGAGGCACCCATCATCATTCTTAGCACCTGGTGCTTAATGCACCTTAGCTCCCTTTCCCTTATGCATGAACAAGGTGTGAGCATTGGCTCAGGTGTTCAGGCCACGGGCCAATATGCTGTTCTCTGACTCTCCTGACATACGAACACACGGCATTAGTTGTGAAAGCACATGAAATTCCACTTTCTTAAAACCAGCATTAATTCATTCAATATGAATGTCTGCTAGACTCTGCTAAACTCTGGAGGTATCAGTGAAGTCCAAGCCCCATTTCTAGGGGACAGCACATAACAAACAAGGATTACTTGGTGTCAATCAGGCAAGGAGCATGGAGGATTGAAAAGGTACTGGGGTAGGGCATTTTTAATAAGGACACTAGATCATTCAGACAGAGGTTGCTCAAGCAACATACTTGAAAAAAACACTGTTCTTAAATGTATTCATTGTAAGAAGTCTAATTCTTATGAATAACAATGGCCGTCTTACAGTTAAGTACAAAACCTAAGTGGTTTTATCACCGTGTCTTATTATATACTCCTACATTGTTTTGTAACCTCTAGTCCTATTTACCAAGAAAATCGCCCTTTCTCCCACACCTGTTCCATCATCACATCCAAAGAAAACAAGCACCCAGATAACTAAATTCACTTAGCTCTTTTAATAGACGTAGCTCTCGAAGTGGCCAGGTTTGTGCTGAGGTCCCTGAGCACTACAAATAAATGTGTGCAGGCTCACATGCCTGCTCTCAGTTGCATACCAGGGTTCAGGGGTCATTCAGATGCATTAGGTTTGAATAAGGAAGAAGCATGAAGTGTCATGGCCATTGTATAATAATTAGAACATCCTTTTCTTTGAGTTTTGCTAGTTTCATGACTTGTGGGTTCTAGTTGTGTTTATATAATACTGTAACAAGTTGCAAAGTAAAATTTCAACTAACTGTCTGATTATGTTACCTTCATGTCATATTGATGATTTTTACTATTTTCTAACCGCCAGAATGGTTAAGTATTTTGGCAGGTAACAGGTACAGATTTGGGTGGGTGTTTCTTTCATCCAGCATATGTTATTTTTGTTATGGCCTAACTGCTATTTTATAAGAAGAAGCCAGTCTGTGTCCTTGTACAAGCCTTGGTATTTACTTTTACCAAGACTTAAAACTCGACATGCAGATCGAGGCACCCATGTTTGCAGCACCCAGGCTTATTTAGAGTGTAATTGCCCCCTCTACCAGAGACGAGATTGCTGAGGTGAAGGGGTTGGTGTTCACTGTTTGGGTTTGTCCGAGTGTCCGGAAAAAAGGTAAGTACTGTCTTCCTGTAAGGTAGAGCCAATTGCTGACTGCTCTTCTCAAGAGAATTTTCTTTTTTCCATTTGAAGTGGCCAGTCTGAGATGCAGATGGTTAAGTGATTCCTTTATGCATGGCGTCTTACACATTTTAACCAATTAGAAAGGGCTGTAGAGAATTACATGGAATTAATCCCATCCAGAAGGTCTAGGGACAGCCTCAACTACTCAAACTTTAGTTACTTGGGTTACAATGTCGCAAAAGCCCCTTGATGGGATTAAAGCTGTGTGTTTTTGGACAGTTTGTCTATTATTTCTTGTGAACAATGTGTGTGTGTGTGTGTGTGTGTGTGTGTGTGTGTGTCTACAATGTGTCAGTATTTGTCAGTATTTGCGATTGTTAACATTAAGCTCTCACATTCATTTTATTCAACCTGCCAAGCCATGAGACCTTTTGAAAATGGCCACTTCTTTTACATTTGTAAAACCATGCCATTTAGTTGACCTCTCTTGACTTTTTCAAGTGTTTGTTTTGAAGTTTCATTTTATGCAGGAAATAGACATAATCACCAATAAATTTAACTTTAATAACTTAGACCCTGGGAGCCTTTCCTGGTTGGCAAAAAGTTCCCTACATGCTGCAAATCCTCCCGATGGGATATCCTATTTCTTATCTGGAGTTGAAAGTCAGGATTAATCCAGATGATTAAGAAAATCTTTCTAAAAGATACCCTGCATCCTCTTTAAAATTAAACTCTGCTTGGAAGTTTCCCTTCATTTCTTACTAAAAACATAGTGTCGACAAGAAAAGCAAAAGTAGATCACAGGAATTTTCATCTTTTCCATAGGTATTTTTTGATATATTTGGGATTCTCCCTATTTATTTATTATACCACAAAAAACGACACTAGAATTTTGAATCAAATGATTATTAATAATCAATATCCATTTGACAGTGTATTCAATATACCAAAGAAATTGCAGGAATGTATAAAGAGAGTTTTTGATTTTTTCAATTAAATTACCCTTTCGAAAAGCTTTCTCATCAGATATACTGTATATATGTGCTTGAGTGAACACACACACACACCCACACACAGAGAGAGAGAGAGAGAGAGAGAGAGTTAATCTGCTCTGTAGATTCTGAAAGCCAGAACACTTTCTGCAGATAGCATTACTGAGGGTTTCTCACCCTTTCCTTTTGCTTTCTAAGGCATAGAACAATGTGGCTCCTTCCCAGACAGTCAGACGTGCTATAAAAAGTAACATCAGCCATGGGAATTATAAAGGGAGAAGGGATGTGCCATAAACAGGGATAAACATCTTCCTTTATGCAAAGCTGCCAGATCCCTTTAAGCAGAGAACTGCTCCTTGTCCCCACGGCGGGGGGGCCCCCCCTTTCCTGTCCAGGGACTAATGCAGCGGGGCTTTCCCTCTAAGTGACCCATCGTGAGAGGCTTAGATAAGGCACAAAGTTGCCTTCAATAGACTTCAAACCCCCATCTCTGGGACAAAGTGGGAAAGCTATGCTTTTGTTACCACTCTATCGAGGAGGAAAAAAAAAAAAAAAAACAAGGAAAACAGCCACTGGACAAAGCCTACTTTATGTACTGGGAAACCCTGATCCTTGGCTATTGCCTTCAGATTTATTTAGGAAACAGAGAAGATATTTCAGAGGTTTAGCAAAATTAACAGCAAGGCAATTTTAATACTCTACGTTTATTGGGTTATTAGCCTCTTCATTTTCTCGGGGAAGGAAACATTCAAGCAACTTTCTTTAAAGAATATCATGTTCATTTCTGAATAGGAAAGGACAGATATGATAAGAAATGTACTTTATGCCAAGCCTTAAGGAACTTATTCTATGCACACGATGTGTAGATATATGTATATTTTTATTATGTAGTATATATCATATAAATTATCATGCCAATTCTTTTATAAGTGAACAAGTGCAATTACTAGATATGATGACCTTTTCTGACTAACTCCAAAATCCAAGTAGGTTTTAAATTATATGTCGTGCTTTCAGGAGAAATAGGAAGTGGAGGGATAAGTGGGGAGTGCCAAAGACAGAGAGATGGAGGAGACGAAGCATGGGTTTGGGGGCCTCATGGCCCAGGTTCTGAATCTCAGCTCTACCCCTTGACCATGAATAGACCCTAATAAGTATTATTTTGTGTTTTGATTTTTAAGCTCTAATATTGGGTTAATAATACCTCCCTTACAGACATGCAGTTACACATGTACAAAGCTCTGTTGTAAAGTAGTCATGAAAATAAGCTTTAAAAGTGGTTATGTACCAAAGGTAGATAACTGTAGCATTACTTAGTTTTCTTTTCTACCTCTCTTCGAGAGGCTGAGGGGGGTCTTGGAAAGCCTTTGCTATATTATGCCAATGAATTTTCAAACTAGAATTTATTATTCAGTCAACAAATATTTATTACTGATTCTGTGCCAGATACTGTGCCAGATACCAGACGAATTCTGCAAAGCGCTTCAGGGAGCCACAGACATTTGATTTAAATTTTATTCTAGACATACACTTTAACTGTTTGAAAAAAGAGTAGAAATGACATGCATGTGCAATGTGCTATATAATAATTTTTTTATATATGCTAAGTTCTAACTCTTTCGATACCATGGATGACTTAACGTGTTTTCAGGTTAACTCATTTTTGTATAGACTAGGAATACAGCTTCTTCTGCCTTCTCTGAAAATATTTTTACTTCTCCTAAACATACCATCGATTAGGAATGTAATGGTGCTTAAATGTTCCTGTAAAAATCCAGGCCTACCCAAGTGTGATCATGTAAAACCGTACAGCACACTACATTGTCACATGGATGTTGGGCCCGGTTAAATGCCAAGTCAGGCCTGGGGATCTGCTCAGAACGTGCTGTTCCCAGTATCACTGCATAGATGTGCAAAAATACATGACAAGCTGCCTTTAAAATGTGGGGCATTCACTGTAAATTTTAGGTGCTTCTCTTTTGACTTTTATATTTATAAGAAAGAATGAAGAGTTTCATATATTGTTGATGATTCGATTTTTATTATCCCTGCTTGCTTTTTTGAAGAGTATGTTGAGATTACAAGGGTAGCTAAAGTTTCACCATTTGTAAAGATTTACATGGCTGGCTTAGTATTTTTCTCAATACTGTGAAACCAAAACAAAATACAGCAAAAAATGAAATGCTGAGGCTGATATCAAATTATTTTCTAAATCCAAATATTTGTTGTGCTCAATGATTGATTTCACAATAAGTCCATATTATAAATTAATTATATAAAAGAACACTAAGAAAATAATGTTTTATCTGTTTATGTGCCTGGGGCATAAAGTACTGTTAAACGTGTATGGAAAACGTGGCTCTATATACAACTTTCTCCAAAAGGAAGGTCATGGGGAAGAGAGGAGCCAAATTGCTATGCGACTCTGTTTAAAACAGTGCTATTTTCCTTGTTTCTGGATAAACTGGAAATTTAAACCCCAAATATGTAGTTTGTGTAGTAACACAGACACAAGTGTCCTACGATAAAACTGGATGTTAAATAGAATTGCGAGTGAGATCATCTTAAGATGACCATGTTTTACTAATTTTATTCATAAGCTCCCTTTTCTCAAAGCATTATCAAAATGCATTCTCCATTTTCCCCCAGGCTCAAAACTGTGTGTGTATATCTGGACATGGGTCATGTAGACTCTTCTGGTTCTGTGGGGCTTATTTCTCCTTTAACCAAAATGCATTTCCTCCTTAATTCTTGAAAAATCACTTGGGTGTGCAAAAACAAAACACCATCTTTATAAATATTCCTGTGGGAATCTTTCCTTGCTGTGATCAGCATTCAGAGGGGAGTGTACCCTCAGTGTCCATCACTGTCCTGTTCTACCAACACCAAGGAGTAAATATCACTTCCTGTTCCTAGATCTTACATACTGAAAGGAAAGAAAGAAGAAATAGGGAGTGGCCTGCCAACTGCTGAGGCTTCCCTTAGATGATGACGATTGGATGGAGGCTGTGTCTTGTCTCAGAAAGTTTTTGTATATTTGGGGGCGGGAAGGGGAGGAGTGTTAGAAAAGTTTTGAGTAATGCAGTGCCCTGCATGGGTAATAATGTTTATTATTCCATTTATAGTCTTGACAGTTTAAATGTTGACCTTTACATTAATGATGATTTACAGTTACTTTTTGATCTGTTACACCTATATTAGTCAATGAAATACGTGCAAATTCCCATTTAGAAACTAAGGATATATTTTATTTCATCTTCTTCTCTAGAACATTGTTGTGGTAAAATTGTTTTTCCAGCAACTCACCATCATCTAATTGCCTAGTCCCTTTGATTCCCTTGGTCCAGTGAGGTTACAAGTCTCTCCTGAAATCTGTTTGCAGATTACCATTGGTGGTGATGCCACTTTTCATTGCTCAATTTCTACTTTCCTCTATTGCCCCTTTTCCAGTTGATTTGTCCCACATTTTTGGTTTGTTTTTCTGAAAGGAACATCATTTTCTGTTTCTAAGATTATTCCCGTCTGTACTTTTCTGTCCATGTTCATAGGCATTAATGGGACTCTCTTGCATACAGCCTAAAGAACCCGAATCTAAATTCTGCATTTTTCATTTTGGAACCACTCCCCTGACCTCAAGAGCAAGTTAAGATGCCCAACATATATACGTCTCTCAGCATTGGAATAGTCCCTATGGGTCACCTCCCAACTAGACCGAGCATGAACAAGTGGTTGAGCAGGAGAAAGATCCTGATCATCCGATCTCTCTCATCCCCTACACAAGACACTTTAAACAAAAGACACTCACAGCTAATCATCTGAAAATCCTGCCAATGTAAAAACAAGCAAAACTTCAAAAACGTGTTAAAACAAGTGGAAAGGGATGTATCCGTATGCTTAACTGAGTATACATTTGAAATCATTGTTTTCCTTTTGCAAAAATAAATGAGTGGGGCACGAGTAGCCCAGAGGTTAGCTTTGGTCTGAGTTCTTGAGATACAAGCTTGATTGGGACTTATTCTGTGTTCTTGAGCAAGTTACTCCTTGCGTCTATTTCCCTAACTACAAAATGGAAACAATGCCTCCATCCCGAGGGTCCTGGGGCTTACTGTCAGTGAAGTGCTTTGGAATCCAGTGCTGAAAGGCGCTCAGCAAGTTCAAAGCACCAGTATTAAGAAAGGTTTATCATTTTTATAAGCTAGTAAATCCTTCCCATGGATGTAAAGTGATTCTTCCTAGTTTTATTCTCTACACAGACTGAAAAAAAAAAAAAAAAAGGCTTCAGATTCTTCCATACGATCAACTTAACACTGTGCTCCAGCTGCTTACATGCACAAAACTCTTCCCATCCTCTTTTGATTTGCAGCATGCACTGAGCCCAAGACAAAAGACCGCACTATTCACAAGTGTGACTCATGTGAAAATTGAAACTTCATGCTCCATTTTATTAAGAGCCTTGCTTTCTTTCTGTGGGTTAGAATAATTGGGAATAAAGATAAACATTGTAATACAAACATGAACACTGAGTTAGTCTAATAAAGTAAATTTGAATCAACTGTTCACAAGCAAACCTAGTGGATAGATGAAGAAACTACAACGGTTGAAAAACTAGTGAGAAACCTGATCCATTATTTCATGAGACACATTATTTAAATGCATTATTTTAATTAATAGAAACTATACTAATTACAAAACACCTGGTGATTACACTAATTGGAGTTTTATTGAAGAGGATAGGGAGCCCGAAGAAAAGAAGGTACCTGGCCAACAGGTTGGATGAAGGACCATAGAAAGGGTGGAGAAGGCCAAACAGACTTGATGGTATCACAGGTCAGAGGGAGAAAGGAAGAAAGGTGACATTTAGTTTGTGTCCGGTTTGTGTCAGGCACTATGCTAAGTAGCTTACATGAACAATGCCATTTAATCCTAATAATCACTTTGGATGCTAGGCATTATGACTGCTTCCATTTTGTTGAAGCTGAGAGCTTATGTAATTTTTCCAGGGTAATAGAATTACTAGCTGATAGAAGAAGAATTCCTACCTGGTTTCAGATGACTCCCAGTCTAACCCCTTATACCACACCTTGGCACCATTTTGGAAACAACTCTGTTGATACTGAAGACTATTGTTAAGTTTCCTATTGTGACTTGTTAATAAGCACACCAAAATAATGCTATTAGTTTTCGTCTTGGTCTAGTGTGTCTCTTTCACTTCTGTGTGGCCACATTCCCTTTTCCTAAATTTCATTTGGATTGAAAACCAAATTGCTCTTTGAATAGATTTAATTCTATTTTAAATATGATGCTGGTAGTAAAATACATATATATATCAGGTATAGTGCTTGATATCTCCTTTATGCCCTGATGACAGGTGTGAAGAGGCCTTAAGATGAAATCTGAGAATTTTAGAGAAATTTTGGTGTAGGTATAAGAAGAGAGAACACCTTTTTGAACTTTATTTCAGAAAATTTGCTGTGAGTGGTATATAAGGGAGAGAAAACTCTAGTTCTGGGAAATTCTATGAGGAGAAATAAAGGTATGAATTACACTGAAGAAAGCAACTTTTGCCTCAACTATTTCTATCCCTCAATGTCTGCTTCTCAGAAGTCCTAGAAAGGAAATTTCTAGAGGTCAGAGGTCCGTGTGTGCAAATTTACTCAACACATAAAATATTATCTCTCAATCAAGTACAATGTTGTACCAGATTAGAGTATAATATAATTCAAGGTTGGAAAAGTCATGGATTTGCTCATTCTTCATTTTCTATCCCATTCTGAAGACTAATGCAGATGGGAGAATGTTAATTCCTCAGGTAAGTTGTAAAGGTTTTAAAACTCATAACCTTGTTTTGTAAGCTTGCCGAAAAGGAAGACATCTATAATTGTTTAGTACCTTAATTATCTCTTTTTACTGACAAAACCTAAGCAAGTTACTACCTCCAAATCTCTAGGAATGAACAGTTGGTCTTTTGACTTTCCTTGCCAGAATAAGTGACTTTAAATCTTTGCCAGCACAGGTTAAGAGATCAACTCTTCTCTCAGAGCCCACAGAAGTCAAACTCCTCTAACTTGTAGAAAGTGTTTGATTTTGTCTTCCCTTTTGATTCAATCTCTTCTACTTTCTCCAGAGCACCTTTACTCTAAAGAAAATATACAAGCTTATAATGAGGCAAATTCACTGTGTGCTGGTCCAATCCACCTAGGCTTTCTCCGCTGTCCCAGCCCCACACAAAAGCAAGAGCCTGATCATAACTAACTGACCAAGCTTTCCTGGGGACACCCAGGGTGGAGACTCTCAAGGTTATTTGAGGACAAGTTGTTCTCAACCCCTCTTTCTAGCCACTCCTAACATGGTGAGGGAAGCTGTTGTGACCCCCAGCCTTGGGGAAGCCTGATTGATTGTCTAGAGATTCCTAAAGTGGGATAATATTGGGATTCTCTTCAGTGGTAAAACAAGCATTAACACTACCATTGTTTAGGACTGCCAGCACATGGTGATAATAAAAAGCATACTGTCTTTTCACTGGTTTTTGTCACTGTTTTAAATTCTCTATAAACAGTAAATTCACTTGTTGCCTGTACTTGAGAAAACTACCATCACCTTCCCTTCAGAAAGCCACTGGTTTTCTCCCTTCTCTGCCCAGAAGTATATACTGCTATAATCTTTTCAGACAAACTGAGGGAGACTCAGATACAACCTTATAGTGCAAGCTCTGAAAGAATAGGAGGCAAAAAGAAAAAGGACAAAAAGAAGTGACCATGTTTCTTTTCATGTTGAGAGATTACTCCACAAAATGGATTTTACTACAATTAACTGAAAAAAAGAAATTCCAGATTACCATTACAAGTACCAGCTGGAACTTTATTATCTTTTCAAAGCCACTTTCTTAATGGAAGAAGCTTATGCACAGAATATTAAAGCCAAGACATTAACTATATCCGTGTTTGACCTTTAATTTTACTCTTAATGCTTCAAGTCTCATGTCAGGCACTGTCTCTCCCAAAAGGTTCTTGGTAATCAAAACTAGCTAAGGTTCTATCTGGGGTCATGTTCCCTATCAAGCAAGACAAGAATTTTGGTGCATATGAGGATAAAGAGAATGAAGGGAGCAAGATAGAGCAGGGAAAGAGGTAAACAAGAAAGTAATCTCGGTTGGAGCGATCTTCAGCCTGATCCCACGGAGAGCTCTGGAGCATGCCTTATGTCACGGGCTTTCATACTCCCTGTCAGTTATTAAGTGCCTGTTGCTCCTGTTAGGGGGAGAGTTTGCAGTACCCCTCAGGGGAGGAAGAGAGCAGCTGGGAGCCATTCCAACTGGTACTCATAGTAGTTGGGGGTAGAGTGCGCTGGCTCGGCAAAGGGGGCCATGCTGGGGCGCCAGCAACATCTACGACACTCTACCCCTCATACCACTCATATCCAGTTGTTGCTCACATGAAATTTATTCCATCTAGGAACAGATTTTTCTAGATCTGGTTAGCTAGGGAGGTGATGTTGAGAGGCCTATTGATATCAACTTGCTGAATTATTCTGTCTGCAGTCAGTCCTGCCTGGTGAATTAAATGAAACTGATGGACACCATGAACTATTCACCCTTTAAATTTTTGAGGGTGGTGCCAAGCCTTATTTTTCCATCTGGAATGTAATATTTTTTTTAATGTAAATTTCAGGGATGTTCACTTGGTTTTTCTTACAATAATAACTCTTTCTTTATAGTCAATGTGATGTTTCTTCCAAATGTTAAGTACATTATTCTGATTATAAATTTATAATCAGGAAGTAGCCACAGGGTGGGGTCATGGACCCTGCAGACCCACTTTGAGATGGACCTGGGCTAGAACTGCTGGCCCCATATAGCCCTTCTCTAATGGGAGGATCCATGATGGTACTTTGGGTCCTTAGGTATCATGGTCAACTCAGATCTCTGATTTCACAACTCACTTTCCCTAGTATATATTTACTTGGGTAAAGGCCATTGATCCCTTTGCAGAAAGACCAGCGGAATCACTACTATATAAACTTTTCATGGGTTGCAAGATCCTTTCTTGTAGGAATTTGGCCACCACTTCAAGCAATAGATTACGGGTCTCAGAACTAGCTCAAGTCTGTAAACTGAATAAGGAATCATAATTTACTATTGAGGGGGCTGATCTTTGTCTTCTGCTCATCTATTCATGATATGTTTTGTTTGGTTATAGATGTTAAGCAAGAGTCCTGTTGAATCTAATCCTAGAAACACTGTGTTGTTAGCTAGTTCCATAAATCCCTAGTGAGCAGAGCCTGCTAATTAATCTACTGTTCTTTTTGCTATTCATGCCCACCTTGCTTCTGATGGTCAAGTGCTGCCATCAGGCCTCTGCTGTTCTGAGATTCTATCATCCCATTGCTAGCAGGGAGCATGATTCTGTAAGAGAACCTCCTATTATCAGAGCACAGCCACCACTGAGCTTCTCCACAATGCCGGTGATCTCGTCACCCCGGAGAGGAACTTGACATTTTGTCAAAGGAAGTTCTCCAGAGAAGAGAGCAGCTGTGTGCCTTTAGCAGCCAACATTCATAGCAGGGGTGAGTTGGGTATACCAGGCTGAAGAAGGGAAACTTGACAGGGCAGCAGCAGCAGCAATTACAGGGTCTTTCCCTTCCACCCCAGATCTTCTCTACATGACTTTGTCCTAGTCCACACTTGTAGTGACATTCTCTGATTACATGCCCCACTAGGGCATAGATCTTTCCAGAGAGCTAGAGAGGGTCACGTCCATTCATCTTTGTATCCCCCAAACCTAAGACAGTGCCTTTTAGATAGTAGGTATTCATAAATACTCGTTAATTTGCACCCTCACCAGTAATAGTAAAACAATAAAATAAATAATTAATGAAGTAAAAATATAATATATGTGTATAACAATTCATCGTTTTGGAGCTGAAAGGCAGTAAAGTACTTACAAAACAATAACTCCCAAAACAAAAAATAAAACAATCTACACACAAAACTAAGGTACAAGTTACTTCTATTGCAAAGTATATTTTACCCATATTTATAAGTCCTTGCTCTCCAATAAGTATAAATATAATTCTAGGACTCTTATCAAACAATGTTCTTATCAATGATCTTATCAAACAAAAATAATGTTTATGATACAATATAAGTTCATCAATAGCTCTCATATCTCTTGATTCTCTCCAATTCTCTCAACAGTATTAACATTCTGAAAATGAAATGAGAAACTCCCTTAGTTTTAGGGTGGATTTAATCCTTGGTTAAGTCACCCTCGGGCCACATAATCTATAAATTATTCTTTTGAAAGATAGATGAAGTCGGTGAGAATGCTTGGTGGAAGAGTGAGGAGGTGGTAATCAAGCCACTCAGGTAAACGCAAGAACAAAATAGGCCCTACTGTGTGTGTATAATGCTGACAAAAGGACTTTGGGAGACTTGAGACTTCAGAAAAGAAAATTACTGTGTATATTCAAGGCTTTCTTCATGGTGTTAGTTAGTTTAATCTACATACTGAGCTATTTTCCCAATGGAATCTACATGTTTCTTCTGAGCCCTGCACTAATAACAACTTTGACCAACTTAGCTTTGTTTTCTTTGCTATAAAAATTTTGCAGAGACCATCTTTTCAATCCACATAATTCATGCCAAATGACTGCTAATTTTCAATCTGATTAAAAAGCACCATGGTTCTTGTAGCAAATTTGAGAATTAAAGAAAAACATAAAGGAAAAAGTAATCGGATCCTGTTACCTAAAGAAAACCACTGTTAACAATTGCACTTTCCTACTTTTTTGTGTATGTATACAGATACATGTCTTTTTTTTTTTTTTAACTTAACATAATTTTGTGTGAATTTTATCATGGCATTAAAAATAGTATGGGTAAGACCCTTTCTAGTGACTACATAATATATTGTCATATGATTGTACTATTATTTATTTAAACATTCCCCAATTTGGGGGCATTTAGATTTTCCTTAATGTTTTATTGCTATCATAAATAACGCTGTAGTGACCACACATTTTTTTGTCCACCTTTCTAGTCACTTAATTTATTCAGTATTCATTCAGTCAACAGATATTTATTTAGCCCCTATTATAAGCCAGAGGCACTGTGCAGTTGGCTAAGCCTACAGCAAAAGACACACCAGGCCATTCTCGGTGCCCCAGCTATCATAGCAATTATGATCTGCCAGTGAAGAAAATCCTGAAATTACTATGAGTGTGTGACTATTACAAAGAGGGAGTGCAGGGAATCTTGTGTCTTAGTTCATCCTATCATAAAAGCATACCCCAGACTGGGTGGCTTAAACAACAGAAATTTCATTTCCCAGTCTGGGGGCTGGAAGCCTGAGATCGGGATGCCAGCATGGTCAGGTTCTGGTGAGGACTCTCTCCCTGGCTTCTAGATGACCACCTTCTTATTGAGTGCTCACATCGTCTTTACTCAGTATATGTGTTTGGAGAGAGGGTTCTCTCACTCTTGCTCCTATTATACGGCCACCAATTCTATCATATTAAGACACCATCCTTATAGCATAATTTTACCTTAATTATCTCCTAAAAGCCTTATTTTCAAATGCAATTACATAGGAGTTTAGGTCTTCAACATATGAATTTGGGGTGGGGTGGAGGAGGGCACAATTCAGTCCATACCACCTTGGGAGCATTTAAGGAAAGATTTGAGTTGAATATTTTCTTCAAATGTTTAAGAACTTCAGGGTTTAGTAATTTTATTTTTAATTTGGGTGTACTCTTTTAGGGTTGTCAGATTTAGCAAAGGAAAATACAGAATATCCAGTTACATTTCAATTTTAGACAAATAGAAAAAAAAAATTAGTGTGAATATGCCCCATGCGATATTTGGTGTCCTGTATTTTCTCTGGCAATCCTTTTCATGCTTTAAGATGGTCAATGCTACTTTTTGTTTGGTCCACGTAAGGGGTTATATCTTATATAATTGTTGTTCTGCAGAACACCTAACTTAGATATTTGCTTTTTGAATTAACATATGAACAGTGAGGTGAAGTATTTTTAAAGTATCCAGGTAAAACTTATTGCTACTTTTAACATTTCTGTAGGTAGATACTTAAACAAAAGCTATTTCTCCTGTTTTTTGCCAAATTTGTAAGCTTCTGTTATTATATGATTAAAATTTTTTATTTATGCTACATCAATTCCTAAAGCATTAAAACATATATACTTTAAAATATAGTTTTCTTCACTGTAAAATAAAATTTTAAATAGAGGGAGTCTTGTTTTAAAAAAAAAAGCATTCTCAATTCCTTAACAATTCTTCATGGAACCTTCATTATAAAGTGAACATTTAGCTTTCCTCGAAAAATCCGTACTACTTTTTATAAATATACAGAACAATGGTGGCGATGGTGTAGGGCTTTCAGAAGACGTGTTGGTTGCACCTCTTCACATTAATTCTTTGTCCCAATGCTGCCATTCACTATATTTTAGGCAAGGTAGCTCTTATCTCAAGAGTAGGGTTTCAGCTGCTAGAATACTTTGTGACTCTCAACCACTTTCTCTGCCTTAAAGTCTTTAAAACTGTTCCTTGAAAAACACTCAAGCCAAGAAGGTGGCACAATTAGCATTTGCCTCAATACTCTCATTGAAACTCTACCCAAGATAATTTTACACTCAGCCATAGACACATTATACGATTTTTTTCAAGGGATTACCAATTGGAAATGAGAGCTGAAATGTATCCTATACAGTACGATTGTACATACAAAGTGCTAACGTCTTAAGAGACACAATGTCACCCTATCTATGGAATCTAGCTGCCCAACAAAATATTCAGCAAATATTTATTACATGAAAGCATCTGATTTGAATGTCAATGTTCTCTAAATTACTTTACTGGTCTCCAAACTCCTTTTCAGATTTCCTAAGATTGCTTCTCTTTCTCTTCTCACCTCTAAGTCCATAAACATAGTGCATTGTCTCGCTTATCATCTCTAAAGTAATAAGCTCTACTTGAATGACCCTAGCTCCTTGCTAGTAAATGCTGAATTGTTACCTACTGGGGATTTGGAACATAAGAACATTAAATTATGTTTTCCTCTTGTAGTTAGGTTTTGATTTAATCAATTACCGTAATGGGAAGCTGTGAATTTAAAATATTCTTGAGAAGGGTTGAGAGCAATACTTACTTAGTTTTCTACATCCAAAGGAGGCATATATATATATATTTTAGAAGTCTGAACTACAAATGTTTTAATACAGAATTTCAAGTGACAGCTGCTTTGCCATGCACTCTTCTTGACTTAGAGTTGACTTTTGAACTCTACAATCCCTTTAGGACCTAAGCTTCATGAGGATAAGAAGTTTTATTTCTTTTGCTCACCTTTCTATTTCTAAAGCCTGGAGCAGTGTTCGGCACATAGTATATTCCCTTTGAATATTTATTGAATTTATGAATAAATAAAATATAGAAAAACGGTTTGCTTGACTTTACCTCCCCCGTGTATAATCATGAACAAAATGCTTGGTGAAGTAAGAGGGATATTCGTAATTAGCACTAATTTCTTTCCTACTGTCAAGGTGGGTGTTCATCGGGGCATACCAATTCTTTCTAATTGATGTTTTGAAAACTCTCCTTGCCAAACATTAGTGACTTTTGTCCTGCCATGTTTACATACCTGAGACGAAGCACAGGCACTTTTTGAAGTTAATTAAAGATTCACTTATGTTAAACATTTCCGGATGATAGCAAGAGACCAACTTGGCAGACAATAGAAGTAATCTCTAGTACTTCCCTCTGTGAGTTTTCTAAGACAGGTCCTGAAGGATCTGGTCCTAATGGCATTGATAGAAGTGAGATGGGGTGATGGGAAGATGCCTACAGCAAGAGAATACAAGTGAATTTAGAGACAAAGATCACTCACTTCATCCTTTGCTTCTCTGAGTGTACATTATCCAAGACAAATATAAAATTCCCTAACTGGCTTCCCCCTACCACTCAGCACCTTTCTGGTATGCCTTTCATTTATTTATTATTGTGTACTTGAAGGCTAATTTTAATACCAGTTTAAAAGATAATCCTATCAGATTGCTTCCCAACTCTTTCACCTAAAGCTCTCCTTTTCTTTTCTCCCATGATCGACTAGGTTTTGATTTATCTATTTAAAAACTGTATTTATCAACTAATAATTTCCATTTTAATTTTATTTTAGGAACTCTGTTTATCAGTTTCTCATCAGAAAATGATATGCTGTTACCACCAGGTATTGATTTAGTTCAGACAAGAGCAAAGAAACTTAGTGTTAATCCTGAGGAAATTTATCATGGGTAAAATATGTGACTGTCCTTAGGTTCTTTGAAATATTCAAAAAAGTTTCTGAGGACCCCTGGGGTTCCAGGTTGAGAACCACATTAGGACCAACTGGGGACCTTAAGAATAGAGTGCACAGACCCCATTCCAGGGCAATTAAATTAAAGTTTCTGGGTCCTGGAGTGATTTAAATAATAACAATAAATATTTCATGTGGTTAAAAAGTCCAACAATACAGAAGAGTGATTTTAATGCATAACTAAGGTTAAAACCACTATACAGTATAGCATATCTAAAGCAAACGTTAGAAACAAAACAAAGGGGAAAAAATGAAAAGAAATTTTTAAAAAAGTGAAAAGCCTGCCTCAGAGGATGCATTATCAGAAATTGTGAGCAAGGCTTTTGGAAGCCTGGGTCTGTCCTTTCTTGTGCTAATGGCAACTTCAGAAAGTGAGGGCTAAGTACCCCCTCCCCCCGCCTCGCGAAGCACCAGGACACATCTCAAGAATAGAACAGAGCACTGCCAAATCCGACAGGAAACAGGAGAGTGAGCTCCAACTCAAGATGTCTCAGGATTAAATTCCCTGCATTCAATTAAATAAGTGCGGGCAGCATTTATTTCCCAATTGGCGGGGCTCCCACCAAACAATCTTGCGTTTGCAAACAGCTTTCTCTCCTTCCCACACAGCTTTGGTGTCATCCCTTCTCTCAAGTCTGACTTTTGCTAACATTTCAGTGACAACTAAAGTTACAAAGCTGCCTAATAGTAAGGGGCAGGCATCTCTGCCAGATTTTTTATGCTTCCTGTTGTTCCCCAGGCCCCAGTCCTGGCCCCCCTTGCTCCTGACTGGTGACCATTCAAACCCTCAACAGAAGTGACATGGTTATTAAAGATGCCCAATATTACCCTTTAGGCTTTACAGATGAACAGAAGCAATCCAAGTGAGCAGGGAGATTATTGCTGCAGGAAAAAAATTGCCTGTGAAGGACAAGATTGATAGGAGAGATGAATAAAATGAAGGCTGAACATTTCATGAAATGTGACAATTCTCTAATTCAATGTTTGCAACTGTCTTGTAATAGAAAGAGGACATTTTGATAAATTTAGTATATTTTGTAGTACCTTATTGATTTCAGAAAACAAATACCCATGTTTGTGTGTGTGTGTGTGTGTGTGTGTGTGTGTGTGTGTTTTCCACTTATCATGTCTTTCTAAAAGCAAGGCATTGTAAGGGACCTCAAAAAGATCATCGGACTCTAGCTAAGTTAGGAAATGCAGAAATTGTTCCATAACTATTATCAGAGGCAGCTTAGCCGAGAAGACAGAGCAAAGGCTTTGGAGAAATTCAGACCTGGACTTGAACCTATGTTCTATTCTTTGCTAGCTGTGTGATTTTATGCAAATTACTTAACCTTCATAAAGCTGAGATTCTGTAAAGTGAGACTGATAATATCTGTCTCATAGACTTGATACAATTAAATGAGCAATGTCTGCAAAGCTGTCAGTACTGAGTCTGTTGTTTAGGGACACATTGCTATTATTATACAAAAAAGTAGATGACATTCCTTTTTCTCAAAGAGTTTAAAATCTTTGGGGTAGGGGGCGAAGGATTAATGCAAAAAAAAATTAAAGAAAAAGAGGAGGATACAAGTTAGAATATAGCAAAGCTTTCAACTACGAAGAAAGATAAAGAAAGGAGTTCTGGATTAATGTCAAGACTTATAGTCTGGTTCTGGGACTTCCATCAATGACTCTGTGACCTTAGGTGAATTACTTAACTTCTCTGGGCCTCTTATTTCTTTATCTATAACATGCAGGTATTAAAGTAGATCAGGTGTCTCCAACTTCTAAGAGTCTATAAGCATTGGGATTCCTCAAACTCTTTTTAGTATTTCAAAGCTCAGTAACTTTGGATTTTACACTACTATAAAGCTTTAAATTAAACTGTTAAAATTCTTTGCTTTTACAGAATTTTTAAAAATGACCTTTCCAATGATAACATTACTTTTCACGCAGATGAGAAATTATGATCTACCATAACATTGCAAGAGTTTGCAAAAGAGATAAAATAGATTTCTGGTTATTGAAAGGTTAGGTAACTACTTAATCTTTTCCAATAATCTTTGTATTTGATAATTTCTTACATTTAGTCATATCAAAGAACATGTTTCTAAATATCAGTGAAATGGGTTTTCAGTTTTATGAACTTCTTACTCTTGTTTTTCCCAGGTTCCCCAACAAAAACAGCTTGAAACTAAAGTCCCTGTCCCCAAGAAATTACCCCTCCACGTCACACTTGCCTCAGCACTTCTAGGACTTAAGTTCACCAGCTATTAGTTCATCATATAGCTCATTTTCTACTTCATATCTATTTCTTAATTTCCCAATTAGACTGTAAACTCAAAGGCTGATCATTGTTTTAAATTCATTGGCTAGCCCTCCTTTTCCATCTAACCCACAAATTTTAATTACATAAAATGGATTGTCATACGCACCCATCTTCAAATTATATGTTTTTGAGAGTATCTTGGCTCTCTGAGATGGAGAAAAATTTTTTAAAAATATGTTTGTAGATGGTAGATTAAGTGATTTTATCCATATAGGGACAGATATTTAAAAAGAAACTGAAGTTTGGTTAGAATGCCAAGCTGAATTGTCATATGTACATTTATATTATGCATTTTAGATCAAGCCTAAATACAGCAGTCTGTATAATGGCATTTACATGTTCATTTACGTATATGGCTAAGGAAATCCTGAAGATGGGCAAAATGACCTAAAGGAAAAGTCCAATTTGTCCAAGCACATGGGATTTAAATTCACAGTATCTTATTACCATATATCCTCAGGTACATAGACTAGCCTAACCATATGATTGTTTTGTGTGAAATGGGTTTTCTACAGCCTTGTTGACCTAATATGCCACTTGTTCAGAGTGAGATTTTTATCAGAATTCACAATTGCTCCACTGTTACCAAGAAGGCGTAATTTTTCTGTGCACAGGAAGAGAGTTTTGGTAACTGCCTTGAATGAAAGCATTGTTGTTTTTTCATCACTTGATCTACTATTTCTTTCACTATTTGCCATGTCTTCTGATGATGGATGCTTTCCAATTTTTATATATTTAAGCTTCTCATTTTTAGTTTTCACTTACGTTTTAAAGCTCAGCGTTCAATGTCAGACTGAAATTATTCTATGTAGATATTTTAAAAGACATTAAACACCTTTTCAATGTATTTCCCATTATCACTGCCATTTCCTCAGACTGATATTATTAGTATAATTCCTCACAACTCCTGTAATGATGAGTTGTCTCACGATCGGACAAAAAGCATGAGTACTGAAATTTGTGTATTATATTAAGTTGGGAGGATTAGAAACAAATTAAAATGAACTTAAAATATAAAACGAGTGAAATTCTTAAAATTTAACACTTTAAATCTTTAACGAAAGCTCCTTCTGGGGCTGAGGATTCAGCGGACATGGTTGGTAGACCAGGGACAACCATGTAGTTGTGGTTAGAAGAGCCAGCACTGAGGACGTAGCCCATGAGGTTGGGGGATTGGTTACACACAGGGGATTGAGCAAGTAACTAAATATATGGAGGATAATGGGAGCCAGACTTCTCACTATTAGAGATTAATGTTATAAATATTGAAATGGAGAAGGCCAGAATAAACCCTGGATTGGAATTTGTGGTATGGATGAAAATGCATGAGTTGTTTGCTTTGATATAAATAGAAGTAGATAGATATAGCTATAGATATAGCTATAGGTAAGATGCAAATTATATTAGTCTGCTTGGGCTGCCATAACAAAATATTAGGTTGGTGCAAAAGTAATTGCAGTTCAAAAGGTTAAAAATAATTGCAAAAACTGCAATTACTTTTGCACCAACTTATTACCACAGACTGAGTGGCTTAAACAACAGAAAATTATTTTCTCACAGTTCTGGAAGTTGGAAGTCTGAGATCAGGGTACCAGTATGGTCCAGTCTGGTGAGAGGTCTCTTCCCGGCTTGCAGACAGCTGTCGATATGTCCTCACATGGATTACGTGGCCTTGCCCCTGTGCTTTCACATGGAGAAAGACAGCGCTCTCTTAATCTCTCTTCTTACAGAGACACTGATCCTTTTGGATCAGGGCCCCACCCTTACAAACTTATTTAGACTTAATTACCTCCTATAAGTCCCATCTCCAAATACAACCACACTGGAAGTTAGGGCTTCAACACATGAATTTGAGGGGATGTAAACAGTCAGTCCAGAGCATCAATGTTTATCAGTGAACTTGCCTGGAATCTACTAAAAGGAGCCAGAACTCTTTAGAAAAATGGCTGATTCCAGGGTCTGGGCAAAGAACAGTAAAGATGAGTCTACAATATCTTATTGAGCCAGACAATAAGAAAGTATTAAAGTGCTGACACATAAACTACCTTGAGTGACCTCCCACTTGCCAAATCTGGGACAATTTAAGCATCAAAATAAATAATGAAATAATGGATTATAACTCAATGAGTAAAATAGGAAAATATCTATCTATTAATATCTTTATAGATAGATGATAAATAAGAACAGAGGGAAAGTTCTACCTTAAACTAGAAAGAATGATGGAATTAGGAAATTCCCACTTTGCAAGTATACAATTATAATAATTCAGGCAAAAAATCATTGATGGATGCTAGCTTGTGCGAGTTTGATGAGGATCAGAATACTTATATTGTCAATGTATATTCTATCAAACTACTTGTTAATAACTTATTGGTAAGTAGTACAAAAAAACCAGCAAACATCATCAAAACCAAGTGGTAAAAGTTAGTAGCACCCATAATGGGACAGTTTGACATCTTATGCTTCCTCTTATGGTACTTCAAGAAAAGCACAGCATCACTGCTATGGTATTCCTGGCACAAAGTGTACTTGGAATCTAGTCATGTAGAAAAACCAAACAAACCCAGGTTGAAGACCATGCCAGGAAATAACAGTCCTGTACTCTTAAAAAATATCAAGCACATAAAACACAAGCAAGGACTGAAGAACTGTTCCAAGCTGTAGGAACGAAGGAGACACGGCGACTAAAGACAACAAGCAGTGCTCGGTTGGATCCTCAGTTTATGGAGGATATTATTGGAATAATCTGTGAAATTTGAATGGAGCCTGTGAATTTGATGGCAGTGATATATCGGCGTTAATTTTCTGATGCTGATGATTATTCTGGGCCTAAATAGGACGGCATCCTTGTTTTTAGGAAACAAACACTAAAATTTTGAGGGGTAATGGAGCATTATGTCTGCTACTTTTGAATGGTTTGGCAAAAATTATGTATATTATATGGAGTAGTTATGTATATCTTTTGCATATACAGAGCGTGCCAAAAAGTGTATACACAATTTAAACATGGAAAACTGTGTTAAAGTTGTAATACTCAATAGATGTCGATAACAAAAGATGAACACAAGTCACGTTTGACTTATACAATTACAAGAGGTGCTCAAAATGGTTACCATCAGCATCCAGGCACTTCTGATTACGGCGAACTACTGCTTGAGCAATGTTGACCAAAGTGTCCACTTGTAGACATGGCACCCCCAGTATATGTGTGTGTGAGTATATATGTATAATAGGCTAACCTGAATGTAGGTTTTATGGGAGTTCTTCATACCATTCTGGCAACTTTTTAGTATGTTTGAAATTATTTCAAAATTAAAGGTTAAAAAATTAATGAATTTCAATACAAACAATATAGAAAATTAGCTTAAACCAATTACCTAAGAATGAGAATCAAAAAATGTAAAACAAATTATCCTGAGAGAACATCCTAACGTGAGATATATTAGAAATACTTATATATATATAATAATAGTTCTTTTGGGAATAATCATAATCTATTGATAAAGAACAATAGGTTGAAATAAAATCAAAAGATGTCAGAGTTTAGGCAGAAAGAAAACTTCTTTTATTGCAACTTCATTGCTGAAATTGTATATGGTTATTCCCTCCTCATTTTAAAATAGAATAAATATATTGAGGTGTGGACTTATTGGAGAAAAGCATCCCTGGACTTGCTTGAGTATTAAATGTACTCTAATTTTCATCGGTGACCCAGGGAAAATTTGGCTGGATTCACATCGTCATGGAATTACTTGGCGTAGCCCCTACAGATGTATTAGATCTTATTCCATGCTAATGGACTAAGAACAAACACTCAATATTTTCTCACCTTAAGCATCATCTAATATATAGACAATTAGAAGAGTGTAGTGTGAGGATAGGCGTGCTCCTTTCTTACTGAGATAAAGATAACGAAAAGATGTGGGTGCTTCTTGGAGGGCCCTCATCTTTTAAATTTACCCAACAATGACAGATTACCTGGTGCATTTAAATCAAAGTATATTCTATACTAGTGATTCTCACTGTATGGTCCCCATCCAACAGCATCAGAATCACCTGGGAATATGTTAGAACTGCAGATTCTCAGGCTCTGACTGGACCTACTTGATCAGAAATGCTGAGTTTATTAAATTCTGAGTTTATTAAATTCATCAGGAGATTCTGAAGCATGTACTAGAAGTTGCAAACCACTGATAACTCATCCACTCAGCAAGTTTAAAAGAACACCATCTATTAAATACTTAGGCACCTATGTCTCCTCAGAAAAGGGACTAATTCCCAATTTCCCTACAGTTAAAAGCCTTCAGAAAGAATCACCATAATTTAAATGGCTCAAACTCTCAGAGAACTGCTTAATGTGACTATGAATAAAAACTTAAAAACAATTAGTGTCATCAGAAGCTCTTTTTATCTTCTTGTGATTAAATGCACCAAGGACTTGCCACTTAGCTATTATAATTTTATATTCACTTCTATATTAAAGTCTTTAATTTGCAGTATTTGCTTTTGGGAAGTGAATGCTTATTCTTTTATGGCTCCATGGAGTGATTAGTAAAGGCTCTTGTATAATGCACTGGATCACAATGTGAGCACATCTGTGCATTAAATACAAGTGCTCGATACAATACCTGCAGTCCAGCAATCACAAAATTTTTCTATGCAGGTAAACAGAGGTGAGCAGTCTGTTCTAAATGTAATATAAAGCAGGATGGGAAGTCAGACAGTCTTATAAGAAATGTGAGAGAAGTGGAAGGAAGCAGAAGGCGGGAAGGTGCTTCTAAATTCCCTATCTGCCTGAGAGCAGAGATGGACGGACTCTCCGTAGACATGCTTTGCCTGCCATTCACAGATTCCTGAGTGGTTCAGGTGTCTTCCATGCAGAAGGCTCATAAAGATGCATAAGCCCTCAGTCACAATTCGGTGTTTCTAACACAGACAGTGTCTTAGGCCTTTTGAGCTATTATAACAAAAATACCATAGACTGGGTGGCCTAAACAACAAACATGTATTTCTCACAGTTCTGGGGGCTGACAAGTCCAAGATGAAGGCACTGGCAGATTTGGTGTCTGAGGAGGGCCTGTTTCCTTCTTCATAGATGGCCTCACTGTATCCTCACATGGCAGAAAGAGGGCTAGAGAGCTCTCTGGGGTCTTTTAGAAGGGCACTAATCCCATTCGTGAGGCCTCCACCTTCATGACCTAATCACATCTCAAAAGCCCCACCTTCAAACACCATCACATTGAGGGTTAGGTTTCATCATATGGATTTTAGGGAGATGCAACATTTAGTGTGTAGTGAGATATTTATCGATATTGATATCGATATCGGTATAGATACAGATATAGATATAGATATGAAGATACTTATTTAAGTAATTTTGACTAGTCATTCTCTCTTGCCAAAAGACAATCTCCATATCTCTGATATCTTTGAAGATAAAATGTTTGCCTTCTAGGTCAAATTCTGCCTGCACTTCACTGTGACACCTGGAAAATGTCATTTCACCTCTGTTTATAAACTACATACTTCTCTGTGTTAAAAACAAAAACCAGCTCTTGTTAATAAACTGATACACCTGTGCCACAGGTAATTATTGTCAGTTCCATTGAACAACCCCTTCATTGGCATTCCAGGACTTGAAACCCCAGTGAACCAAAGATCCCTCTCATGGAATGGCCCCCTGGCCTGAGACACAGGCAGGACTGGACATTTTGCTCAGCTAGTGGACTGAGTGAGGGTCGTCCCGTCCAGTAGGGTCATCCACACACCACGTGCTGCAGTTAGTTTTCTAAGCCTTACAACTTCAGATCGTTTCAATGGCAGCCCTCAAGGAAGTTCCGTTGGCCAGTCGTCCTGGAACCCTGAGCAACAGATCCATCAGCCTCCCCCAGTGCCTCTGACTTGCTCCCCAGCCCCACTTTGTCTTTCTCTGAACACTTAAATATTTTTCCTTCTCTAAGGCTAGCTACCCTAAAATCACACATACCATCTATTGGAGGATGCTGTGAACCCACCAACAACTCTTTGAAGGGAAAATAAGCTTCAATGGGTATTTTGTTATATTAGTTAGTTGGAGTGACGTGTGATTTCTTGTCTACACTACAGCTGGGAGAAGTGAATACAATTCAGCTTAATTACATTCATCCTCTTTGCTCCCACCAGTCGGAACTATGTGCCTTTCTTGTAACATTCAAGGACATGCTATGCTCTTTCATCCTCTGATTCTTTGAACATACTGCTCCTTCATCATCTACAACACCAGAGCTAAAATTTATGGAGTATCTACTATGTGACTAATGCTTTCATAAAAATATTACATCTATGTTTTCATTTAAACCTGACAACTCTTTTTGGGTGGTTACTATTGACATCTCCAATTTTAGATAAATGCTGAAGCTTAAGGGATTGTATAACTTGCCCCAGGACTGAGAGCTAGTTAGTGTTAGATTGAAAGTCAAATCTGGCTATTGTGACAGGTGTTCCCCATCCTAGTCCTGCCTTGGCTAACCTTCCTCATCCTTTAGTTCAGGGTCATTTGTTGCAAGAAGCTTTCTGAGTCCAATCTAGCATCCCTCTTGTGTTCTCCCGTAGTACTCTCTATCCCATTGCACTGCAGGGTTTTCTTTTATACATGTTATTCACCTTTTGCTTCTGGTTTAGGCTTATTTTGAGAATGGTACTCATAAAGATGGTGGGGGTGGAAGTTCGTGATGTATTATCAATATTTTTGCCTTTGGGACCTCTGTGTTTTTATACTGCAGTTGTGTACCAAGTTATTTTTTAGCTGTATTGATGAAATGTGCTGAAACTACTTGAATTCCATGTGATTACCTTAGAACATGAGGTGCTCAGAATAAAGGTAGGAAATGACTGAAAGATGGGCAAAGGGGTTTATACAGGTTTGGGGTGTTTGAAAGTCTAGAGCACGTGGGACACTATACTTCCTCTGTTATTTGAAGTTGGGGCTGCTTGGCAGGGTATAAACACTGCATTTAGAAGTGGGAAAAGAGGATCCCAACTCCAGGTCTATTTCTCATCAGCTGTGGGACTTTGAGCAGATCATTTAAAATTTTCTGAGCATCAATTTCCTTTATTTAAGAACTTTTTAAATTCTAAAGCTGTATGATTTTGCTTTAAAAATATTGTTAATAACACTGAATAAGAATGTAAAAATGATCATCCTGAAGGAAAAAAATAAAAGCAAGCAAATGAGGATAACTATTCTTACATAGAATTTCAAATTCTTTCATTCTCTATTTAAAAAAACAACGCATGGCCTGGAAGAAAAAAGAATGTGTTTGCAAATGACTGCTTTTTGGTGTTTTTCTATTTGCAGTTCATGCAAAAAGCAAACAAGTACCTTTATAGGCTTATTTAGCAAGAAGTCTAAAGTCCTGAGTATGCATATTTTGGAGCCCTGTGATTTTTATCAGCCATGTGATCCTAGTTGACAATAGCAGATTTAGCAAACTTGGTGTTTCACAAAGGTGTGGGTAGCATTCTAGGTTCTGTTCTCCCGTAGACTCACTGACCCCTCTCTATTTGAATTTTATGTACAGTTTCTCTATTAACATTGAGCCAATATTCTGGGAAAGTCTGTAAAACAAAAAGTCCAGGACGTGACTTGGACAGATTGCCGACTGTCTTTCACAGGCTGTATTTTATGAACTCTTCCATGTATGACAGCGTTTTGTTTTCGTGTTAATGTATTCGATGGTGGAAGGATACTGAACCAAACCATTGTGGTCCGGCTCACAAAGATTTAATAGAGTCCCCGGCGGACCACAGAGAAGGATTCATTAGGCGCCAAGAGTGAGATTCCAATGGTGTATATTCAAAATAGGACGCTGTCATTAAAAATTGAGTTGATTGAGATGAAAATGCTTGAATTTATTAGTAGGTCGTGTGGTCAGATGAAAAGCTATCTAAACCAGACCATTGCTATAATGAAGTGTAAAAGGAAAACTCATCAGGGATAAAGAGGTGAATAACAAACTACCACACCTCAGCAAGCTTCACCGGAGACCCAGTTCCTGTAAACGTATTAATCTGTAGTGGTTTTGAAATCTCTTCTTTCAGAAGCAAATAACCCATTCCGTCAAAAATGTACCTGGGGGGCGGGGGGATTATTGCTGTATGAATGATGGAAAGAATTATTCATTTTCTGCCTGGATGTTGTCGGGACATATAAACATAGCCACAGTCACTATATTTTTTATTTCTCGACCGCGCACGGTTTGCTGGGGAACGTGATGTGGCATAAACTTTGAACTTACTTTTAAGAAGCTTTTTTTTTTTATCTGGAAAGAAAGCATGCAGAAAAAGAACAATCTTTAATATTCTTTGATCATTTGCCATTTGCCAGCACTATAGAAAGTGCTTTACATTCATTGTTTTTATTTAATCCTTAAAACAACCATACAGATAGATTATTTTCTTTATTCCCTTTAACCATTGAGGAAATTGAGACTTAGAGACAGACATTAAGTACCTTCCCAATATCCTGGCTAGTTAGCAACAGAGCTGGGATTTGAATCTAGGTGGGTCTGGCCCCATAAACTTACTGCCTCCTAATCGCTGCAAATCATTAAAATTCTCTACCAAGTAATACGGAAATAAATGCATATATGGTGCAGACTAAATCAACGAGTTTCTATGATGACGCACAATAAAGAGAATTTGTTAATAATGATGTTTTGGAGATGAAGTTAGAATATCTTTCATTGATCAGAATAGACATAGACTATTACCAAGAAACATAGTGAAGAGACTAAACTATAGTAGTGAGTATATTTTATGCCAGTTTCTACCACTAATCCTCGTTCCCTTTATAATCTAGTTATCTTTCCTCCCTAACCACACCGCCCCCCGTCCCATCTCCCTACCTTTATGCTAAGAGTTACTGCCTAAAACCTGAAATAAATGGGAACGGCGTCATAATGTAGATTTGAATTCTGTCCTTTTCATCTGAAGAAGTGTCATTATGTGGATAAGGGGATTTATTTTCTGAATAAACAGCTTTCAGACTTGACCACGGCCACTTCCTTCTCACTGGCCCATTTTCCTCTACCTTAGACCCTGGCGATTCAGGTGATGGAGTGAAGCCAATTTCTTCACCACCCTGTACCAGGTTATCTTACTCTTTGAAATCTGTTGTGCTTTCATTTGTGTTCCCACTATGTAGGCCAGGCAGCTCGGGCCCTTTTGTGGGGCTCTTTATCTGATCCCTGGGGTCTGTAATGAATCTCTTCCCTTCCTCCATGCTCACTTTACTCTACCTAAACCTATCTCCTCAGCATTCGCTTCATCTTGTTCTATCAAACAGGCCCCACTCTTTCATCTAAACCATTCCCAGGTTTCATCCAGCCGTCTCCACTGGGAAAAGTCCTTTCCGCGTTTGCGTTTCTTTGTAGATACTCCCCGTTTTGAGTGATAATTTTTTTTTTTTGGTACAATACCCCAACAGTGAAAACCTCAGAAAAGATGTTAAACTTATGATCATTTATTTGCTTGCTGGTATATTTATTATTCCCTGAACTTTCTTCTTTGCACGGTGGGGTGTGCAGTTCTGTTCCTTGCATTGTTATGTGCCCATGTTGAATTTTAGATTTTAAACTTCTAGGGAGCAGGAACCCTGTCTACTTTGCTTCCTGTTCAAATGTTTTAGGCTGCACTCTGTGTATTTGGGCAACTGAATCCTATTTGGCTAGTAGAACCAATGGAATACAATTTAAAGAAAAACAAGATAATTTTTGGACTGCCTTTATGGAATTCATTTATTTTTCTTTCTGGGTTTTGGCTAGAATATATGAATTTTATGGTACAGTCATATAAATTCTAAATAATTAAATAGACTTCTCTGAAGTGGGGAAAATTCCAGATTACATTTATTTTAAAATGAAAACAATTGTATCAATTTCAAGAATGTATAGTGATATGAATCATTTGCAAAGTATTAACAATATTTGTTCAAGGAGATCTATAATATTAGCATAGAGTCAGGAGGCCATACATATAACATTGAGTACAGAAAGATCGACATTTGAATCCCAGTTTTGCCATGTAAAATCTTCACGTTCCCGCACAAGTCCTTCACCTCACTGACTGTGAATGTCTTCTCCCAAATCAGTTCTGAGGATTCAGTGAGAAACTATAAATAAAGCAATTAACATGTGGTGTTGAGCAAATGGCAAGCATTTAAAAACTTTTAGCTAATAGTACTATTTTAGCTTGCACTGGGAAAAGATGCTTCAAAAGCACTTCATTTCTTTCTTCCTATAGTCTTGATTACATTTGTAGTTTACTCAGCAAACTCTTTCTTCATAGGTCTTTGGCTCTGTCTGAATGATCCCAACATTCTTTTTAAGAGATTTACATTCATATGAGGTAGGTGGAATAAAAATAAGAATTTTTTCTCTGCTGCTGCCTCAGCCCCACATCTCCTAAAATCTGTCTTGTGTGAGCGGTAGATTGTCAAGGCAGGATGTAGGAGGTTTGATGGCCTCTCCCTACACATCACGGTCGGCAGTGGTCCTCTTTCTTGGGGACCCCTTTCTCTTCCATGCCCAGCTAGCCCACAAACTGTCTCAGAATTCTTGTCAAAGCAGGAATGATGACACTATGGAGGCACCTCATTGGATAGACATAAGAGATATGGCTTGGAATTCATTCTCAGGCCGACAGTGTAGAAATGCCAATGAGCAGTTTATCAGAGAAGAAACAATGGTGCAATGCTGCAGGGTCTTTTGTCACAAGTGAGTGTTTTGGGTATTTTTGCTTTTGCTTTTGTTTAGTAGGAGGCTGTGCAAAAAGGTCTGTAAGATGCTTGAGGATTTTTACAGGTATTTCCACCTTGGTAAGAAGAAGTTGAGGAATCTTGTTTCAAAGAGTTCAGGATATAACAGTTTGGAGAACAAGTTGGATCGCTGCTAACCAATAAAAGAGAAGTGATACCTGATGTCTGGATAGTTTCTCATTTCTCCAGAGTGGCAACTTTCCAACAATTATCCAAATTCTACCACTGGTGGGTGATGGGACCCACTGAGGGCAGAGACCAGCACCATGGTGCCTTTTCAGGCTGGGTGCATTGTTTGTGAGAAGACCCTTACTTCAGGGACTCTGGAAGGTCTCATGCACCTAAACGACTTTGATTGTGTGTGTGTTTACATCTACTCTGGAACAACCACTGAAATTTTATTATTTTTAGCAAAGTTTCTGACATATTTAAAATCCTTAGAATAAGTGAATTTTTCCCCCATTTCTTTGAAATGTTGAACTATACATTTACTTGGCATTTTTCCAAACCAGTTATTGTAAACACGAAGGTATTTTAATGACTTTTCTATATCTCAAATGTCAGACAGTTAAGTTCGCAAACTCATCCTAGAAAATGTGCTACATATCTCATTGCTGAATATCACTACGTTCACCTTCGAAGTACTCCCCTTAGGAAGCTATGCACTGACACCAACACCTAGTCCACTCTTCAAAGCAATTTTGGAACTCGTTTTTCTGTAACAGTCATCACAGCTGTCATTGTATTACCCTTGATATCCTGAACATCATCAAAATGACTTCCTTTCAATATTTCCTTTATCTTCAGGTAAAGAAATAAGTCATTGGGGGCCAGATCAGGTGAGTAGGGAGTTTGTTCCAATCCAGTTATTTGTTTACTGGCTAAAAACTCCCTCACAGACAGCGCCATGTGAGCTGGTGCATTGTCGTGATGCAAGAGCCATGAATTGCTGGTGAAAAGTTCAAGTCATGTAACTTTTTCACACAGCCTTTTCAGCACTTCCAAATAGTAAACTTGTTTAACTGTTTGTCTAGTTGGTACAAATTCCTAATGAATAGTCCCTCTGATATCAAAGAAGGTTAGCAACATCATTGCAACAAGTTGGCAAACTTAATTTTCAGACCTCGTATACATGTGGCTTTGAGAACTTGAATTTCCTTTTATTTTTGTATTCATTAACAATATAACTCTTTTCTAAATATGTATTCCTTGAAATTAATTTAGGCAATGAAGTAGGTGAGTTATTTTGAATAGCTTCCATAATCAAAGAAGCATTCTAATAGACTGGACTTTCAAATATTTCTTTGTTTTTCATATTCATTTTACTTAGAGTATAGACAAATATGTAAAAAAAAAACCTTTCATTCAAGTTTGGCTCAGTGACAGTGAAAAGAGACAACAGTCAAGTACTATTAGGGAAATGCAACTCTGTAAGTGTCCACAGGAGTCAATTTGCTAAGGAGAATAACCTTAACCTACAGTGTATTGGACACACACACACACACACACACACACACACACACCGAAACAAAACCCTTTAAAATTGTTGTACTTTAGGATCTGTGGAATCATTACTAAAGGCCTAAAGGTCTTGTACATGTTCAGGTATCCATGCATTTTCTTGTCCCCCCCCCCCACCCACCAAGAGTGATTTTTCTAAAAGGCAAGTCTAATAGTACCATTTCCTTTCTTAATGAGCCCTCTTTGCATAGAGGCTAAATCCAAACCACTGCAAACACAGACCGTTTGAGAGCCAGCCTCATCCTTCACCCTTTCCCCTATCGCCGCCTATGCCACATTCCTGTGGACGAGTTTGTAGGCTTGTGAACATGCCCACAGCTTGACTCTTTGTTCAAGCCATTCCAAGTCAGAGAAACACCATCTCCCTTGCTTCCTCTCCCCTCAGCCTGCCTGGGCAATGTCCATTCTTTCTTTACAACCTGGCTCAAGCATCAACTCCTCTTTCAGGCCCAGCAGAACTGGTGTTCCATCACCACAATAGTTTCACAACGTCTGACCTCACATCAATCATATCGTTAGGTTGCATTCTATCTCCCCAGCTGGCTTGAGCTCCTTGAAAAAAAGATCTGTGGTATTCATTTTTGCATCCCAGCACCAGCCACTTAGAAGTTCTCTAAAAGTGTGTGTTGACTGAATGATTGATTAAGTTAGCAAAGAAAGAATTGGATTATAAATGATAGCCTCATAATAATAGCTGATGATCCATGCCAATAAATATTATCAATACATGTTTCCTAGACTGTCTCCATCCCTTCCATTTGTGATACTGCTGCAGGTTTCAGGAAATCACAAATAGTGCATTGTTGATGGTCAGAAATTTATCATTTTCTCTAGGGCTCATCAGACTTCCTGTGGTTTGCCACCCTAGTTGTTGGCCCACTAGTAATAATAATATATATTTTTAAAAAGCAACTAGGAAATGTTGCTGCTGAGTGTTAAAGAACTTCTAGCCTATTTGGCCTTCAGATTTAGAAGTCTCCATGTTCAAGGACAATGGAACCAGTACAACTGGAACTCCTGGAGCGGATTCGTTCAGCAGGGGAGTAGTTCCTTCAGGAATCAAAGGACTGCCAAGGCTTGAGTCTGGGTGGTAGGAAGCAGCATTTATATATAATAGTTTCACAACGTCTGGCCACACATCCTATTGTTAGGTTGCATTCTATCTCCCCAGCTGGCTTGAGCTCCTTGAAAAAAAGATCTGTGGTATTCATTTTTGCATCCCAGCACCAGCCACTTAGAAGTTCTCTCAAAGTGGTGGGAACACTGAGGGGCGTGGGGCTCCCTGCTTAGATCAGGGCCATCGCTGCTCCTCACACCATCAGGAGTGTTTACCAAGAATGTCTGGGGAATCTGAAGCCTAAGGAAATTTGCTGCTCTGTCTCTGGACAAATTTCCAGGCAGGAAACAAGGTCTAGAGCCGCAGAGGCATTCTAACTTGACAGGGAGACTGTGTGCCCACCCACACTCCATTCCTGCTTTAGGAGGGATTCAGAATCGTGATCCCGTCTCTCCTCATGATCATGTGACTGTCACTTATCATATGTTAAGGCAATACACTTGGACTTTAGGTTTTAGGCCACAGGTCTTTTGAAAACTTTCAGCAACCCTGCAGTACTCACAGCTTTGTTGAATTCTTTGGATCTCTTCTTGTGCACTCTAACTTGATAATGCTTTGCTGAGAGATGCTGTGTTCTCTCCTTTATAACTGATCTTTGAGTGCCATTTAAAATCAGCTACAAGAGTAATTATTACAGTGGACATTTGGTTGTGGGTTACTATTTTGGTCTGAAAGAGTTCGAGATTTTTGTCCCCTGTGAAAAGATCCATCAGTTTTTAATATTTAATGTACATGTATGTGTGCACGTGTATATGCCGTGAAATTAAAAATATATATGAAAATCCATTGTCAAATTCAGATGCACAAATTAAAGGAGGATTGGAATATTAGATTTATTTTTATTTAAGCCTGAATGTCTTTAAAGGTAAATGAGGAATACTGTAACATATATTTCACTTTTCCTAGGATCTCGCCACTTGGTTTGAGCAAACATCAAGCTTTTTCCTTTATTCAAATGCCTCACATTTACTAATAGACTCTTTACTCTCCCAGGGAAGAAGAATGGATTTTAATGTCTTCTAGGGAAAAGTTAGGTAAATTTTATTTGGGAAAGAGTTGATTTTTGAAGCGATGAGTTTCTTCCTCAAGCATGTGATGTGCTGGCTACATGTGGCTAAGGAATAAACATTCTAAGTTGCACCAAAGAGGAGTTAGAACATCAAGTCCTAACTTAGGAATGAGAAAGAAGATTTTAGTACTGATGTTGAATAAGGTTGTCTAAATGTGGAACAGCTTTATTAGAAAACAGTGAGCTGTCTGTTTCTGGAAGCATATTGGCTGACAGATTCCATAAGTACTGAAGAGAAGAATGCTTTTCAGATACATGTATACCCAAATCTAAAATTCCATGGTTGAAATGAGATGAGATGAACTGAAGGATTTTTTTTTTAAGATTATAAACATCTTTGTATCCTGAAATTTTTGTAGTTGTTATTTCAAATCCAAATGAAAGCCTTTGCCTGCTTTCTTTCTTTCTTTCTTTCTTTCTTTCTTTCTTTCTTCTTCTTTCTTTCTTTCTTTCTTTCTTTCTTTCTTCTTTCTTCTTTCTTTCTTTCTTTCTTTCATTTTTTTTGGGGGGGTGGGTGGAGATTAAGCTTCATCTGGCTGTCTGAATGGCTCTCTGGTAATGAGCTTTACTACAATGGAGAATTTTCCGAGAAGTTCCACACCCACTTGCCAGGTTGCAAGTGGGAATTCTCAGTGTGGTAAAAAGTAAGTGGAAGAAAGGAAATGAAGTGGTATTGTACCAGGTACTTGATAAACATCATTTCATTTAAACAACACTGTAAGTTATGTAACATCATCTTCATTTCACATATGAAGAAACTACAGCTAGATGATGTTGTAACACTTCCACAAGGCCACATAGCTACTGAATAATGCAATAGAGATTCATGTCTGAGCTCACCCCTATGTGGCCTCCTCTGCCAACCCTTCCATTCTGATGTAAGATGCCTGCCCTGGGAGCCACTAAATTGATTAATCAAATCAGTCAGGTAATCAGTTCTTTCAATGATTTAACTGATTTATTCAGTGGATGTTTTTGGTTAATATGCAAAATTGGACAGTTGTCTTGAGGTCATGTACAAAAATCTAAAGACATCTCTTAGGTTCAGTTGGCAATGAGATGAATTATTTAGACACCATATCAGAGAGTTTGAGTGGCTTTTAAACAAGAATATACAGAACCTACCATGTGGCTGTGTGTTGAGGAAACAATGCTAAGAGGTAGGAGGATAGATGAAAAGAAGCTAGTCCAGTGCCCAAAGGCCAGCAGAGTGACTTCTTAAATTCTTAAAATCAGAAATTGCTCAAGTTGTAAAAGATCTTAGAAAGCATTCTCATTCTGTGCTGTCCCATTACTGATGAGTCAACTGTGCCATAGAGAGTTGACTACCTACCCACGGGCACACCCTGATTAATGACAGTGCCAGATGGGCCATCGTCTGATAACTTCTCATCCAGAATTCTCTCTACACTCAAACAACCTGTTCTAACCAATACGTGATGCCCAAGGAGAGAAAATAAAGTCCTGACAGAAAAACCATGAATGACAATAAGTGCAAAGCCATTTCACTTAGTGACATCTCCAACCTTTCAAAGGTGTTGGCGATATGTCCAATTCTTAATTTATGATTTTAGGTCAGACTGCTTTCAGTGCTTCAAGATAAAGAAAATCTCACTTGTGAAGCAGCAAACGTCACCAACACAAATACTATATCTGTCTTGGCAGAAAAATGGCCAAGTGAATATTTGCATATTTTGGTTTTGCTTTTGTTTGGGATTCTGCCCTAGTCACATTCTTAGCTGATAAATAGATTATTAGGAGTCGCCAATGTTTCTCCCCTCTAACAGAGAAGTATGCTTATGAGCAGAACATTTTATCTCTCAAAGAGCACCCACTAATTTGGTTCTCAGGGGAAAACCCCAAGCTAGCATTTGCTTTACTTTCTACAGCCCTCTCAGCCATCTTCCTTTCTACACTACTCAATAAAAGTTTACAACAAGAAGCAACTATAAGATTACACATATTTCTTTTGAACTAACTAAAAATCAGTTTCCAGTGTTCCCTACCCTCTTCTCTTCTCTGCAGCTCTAATCCCAGGCACTACCCTCAGTTGTAAATGGATGTTAGATTAAGTGTTTTAAAACACAAAGTGAGGGACCTCTGTATTGCTTTAAGAGTTTTCAGATTCTTATCTTGGGGATAAGCAAGCAGAACGACTTGCATATAGCTTTATTTCTTTCCATAAAATGGAAGCTGCTTGTCAATGGCTTACATCCTCAGTCTATATATTCCTTCGACCCCAGACCTGGCTTCTGCTTCCCAAAGAACACTGACTCACATTTCCATTAGGGAAATCCAAGTCGACTTGGTGGGTTGCCTTTCAGCCACTTAATTGCTGTTTTGGGCAGATGAGGTTCCAACTTTGGACCACAGTTTCTGAGCTCTCAGGAAAATTTGGCTAAGTTGAAAACTATCCGATAAAATGTCTCCTCGTGCTAATTCTAGTTCCTTCAGATGAATCCTAGTTCCTTCAGATGAATCCTAAACCTCAGTAACCATAATGAATTGAATTCACACCCTACAAAACCCCAACATGGTTCAAGTCTGATTCTGGAGTATAATCATCTAAAGTTTAGATTCTAATCAGAGCTCTGGCCAGAAAGGAGCCTGCCAACTTAGCCAGAGTCGTGGTGTTTAGGAGTTCAAGGATCTGAGGATGGGAAGCTCACTTGAATATTGTAAAACATATGCATTCCATTTAGGACCCTTCTCTTGAGCATGTCTCTGACTCCTGTGCAGAAGGAACATGAAACTAACATACTCCTCTCAGCTGTATAAATACCATTTGGCAAAAGATATGAGCTGGCATGGCAACAGTCAGAATACAGCCTTTCATCTCCATCATACCCTCGGCGAGGCTATCTGCCTATATTTGACCTCCTTTCTGGGCTCGTTTGTTTCATTTTAGCCAACAGAATGCTAAAATGCCGCGGCATTAAAGATAAATAGGGAGCTGACAAGAGAACGGCAGGAGAGCTACCGTAATAGCTTCAGTGACGCAAAGGTAGCAGTGGGTCCTCTGCCTGCTGTAGGCACTAGAGCATTTTCATGATTTTTTTGACCAAAATTAAAGAAAATATTTGAGATGCTACCATTTAAGTCCAATTAAGTCCCATTTTTCAATCCTCCCTACTTGACTGGTTTCCATATGGGCCATATTTCCCTTCACCCCCAAACTGAAAAGAGCTGTATTCCCAGAGTCTCATCTAAGCATAGATCAGACACATATGTATTTCTATTCAGCACCCCGTGTGGAGATTATCACACTTTCTTGGTTCACGATCCCCTTTTATCTCAGCCATTTTTTATGGTATTAATAAAAGTTCCATTTACTAAGTAGAAAAGTCCAAACAACTTAATAGTAGTAGGTTTCTCAGTATCCAAAATGGACATGTCACGTGTTAAAATACTTGCAATGCCCTGCGAGTTTGCTGTGGCACCCTGGGGCCCCTCACACCACAGTTGGGTGCTGCACTGCTTACAAGGGGAATTTTATCTCCTGTCTTTAAGGAGCTAAGCAATCTAGTAGAAAAAAACAATAAAAGTAGAGTAAAGCATGTTACATATACAGCAAAACAAGATGGGACACTATAATAAGAAAGATATTTTATTGGTCAGGATGTTTCATTACAGAAAATGGAATCCACTCAACCTACTTGGAGCAGAAATAGTTTACTAAAGAGTACTAGGCTGCTTATGGAATTTCTAGAAAGGCCAAGGAAGCAATATTGGATGCTACACAGCCAAGAGAATTGTCCAACCATACTGCAAAACTGTTTAGTGAAAATCCCACTGTTGTGACCTTTGCTGTCTTCCACTCCCTCGGCAGTATGACCCCAGGGACTCGAAAGAGCTGCCCCAGAAGAATGAAGCACCCATCTAGTACAGCACTTACCTCACAATGGCCTCACCACGGCTACCTCTACATTCCACATCTCATGGGAACCTAGACATTTACTTGGGGAACCTAGGTTATAGGTAGAAACCCTCGCTGAGGAGGAGTCTGGAATTAGGAGTGTGTGAGTTTTCCAGCATCTCAGTACAAAAAAGAAGTCCAGAAAGGGCTGGGGTGAGAGCCACATGCTCTAATCTGCCATCTCTGCCATGGGCCCAAAGGAATAAAATGGGGCTAAGAAAGAGTAAGAGGTCAGATTTGGTTGTGGGACAATAGGAATCACTCTATCCATCATGGACATCGGATTTGAAATGTACCTCGGGGGGATGGTGGTATCTCAACAGGCAAAATATAGTGACCAGTTGCAGCGACAACAATGAGATAAGCAAAGTGCAGAGGCAGGAGCATGTAGGGTAAATTGAGAAGTCATTTGGAGAATACTTGCACATGTAAGTAAGAAGGAGACATATGTTTAGGAACTTGGGCATTGCTGATGTGGTGAAAATCTTATACTAGGGAAATATGCTTGGGTGCCTTCTCTTCTCTATCTATATTCTGTCTCCAGGTGATCTCTTTTAACTCCGGTGGTTTTAGTGGTGTCCAAATGCTAAAGACCCACATTCCTCTGTCCAACCCAGACTCTTTTTTTGTGAATTCTGGATTTACATATCCAACTGGCTACTCCACGTGATATGGGAACAGATAGACCTCTCACACTAAACGTGTCCAGAATAGAACTCTTGGTTCCCTCTACCTTATAGACCCACGCACAGTCTTCCTATCTTAGCACATTGCAGATTCAAACTTTCAATTCTCAGGCTACACATCATGGTGTTATCCCCAACTCCTCTTTCTCTCACTTGGTGTATTGACGATCAGCAAATCTGTGAATTCTTCCAAAGACATCCAGACCTGATGCCTTCTCATCGACTCCTCCACGATCACCCCATTCTAAGCCACTATCCTCTCTCGTCTAGATCACTACAGTGGCTCCTACGTATCCTTCCAGCTTCCAAACATTCTCCTCACAGTAACCAGAGTGTTTTTACAAGTTGAACCAGATCATATCACTCTTCTGCTCAAAATCCTCTAGTGGATTCTCATCTCATCAGAGTAAACACCGAAGTCCCTATGAGGTTCTCCTTGGCCCTACACAGTTTGGCCCTGACCACTTCTCTGACCTCCCCTCCTGTCCTCTCCCCTTGCTCACTGTGCTCCCACCTCAGGCATCCTCACAATCCCTCAAATATCCCAAGCACAACTCTGCTTCAGACATTTGCGCTTGCTGTTCCCTCTGCTTTACACACTCTTCCAGCTGATAGTTTTGTGGCTCACTCACTCTCCTTCAATAACCTGTTTAACTGCCATATTATCAGAGAGGACTTCCATAATTGCTCGGCATGAAATAACACTGGACACTCTCTCTATTCCTTATTTGCATTTATCATCGTTTACCACTGTGTGTGTGTGTGTGTGTGTGTGTGTGTGTGCGTATGTATATATATTTAAATTGTTGTCCTTTCCCATGAACTAGGACAGTGCCTGGCATACAGTAAAGGTTCGGTAAATATTTTTTGAATGAATATAATCAATCAAGAGCAGATTCATAACGAGAACATACTGTAAAATAAATATCCAGTAAATTGGTAGATGATATTTTATTTCCATATCTCTGGCATATTGCTAAACATCATGGCTAAACATCACGATGTTATCCCTTAGCAAATTTTGACATATTGCTGGAGATATGCCAAAATTTGCTAAGGAAATCATGAAAAGTATGTGTATCATAGGAAACAATGTGTTCACCAGCCCTAGGTAGAGAACAGCATGGTTTGGGGAACAAACAGGTGATCAATTACACGTCCATTCACTCTGACAACCCTGCCAGTTTGCAGGGCTCTTTCACATTCATTTTCTAATCATATCCTCATAACATCACTGAGAATCAGTTGGGTGTGTTATTCCTTTTTTTAAATGAGGAAAATGAAGTTTAGCAAGACAAAGTTACTTCACGTGGGTCACACAGCAAGTAATAATTCCAAACGCATCTGAGAAACTCCCAAGTTCTTGGCCTCTTCCCATGACATCAGGCACATGAACCCTCCTTAAAATGCTTTGCAAAGAATGGAGCCTGTTACCTACAACCTCTCTCCATTTTTCTTAGGTGAAGATCTGTACCAAAGCAATCAATAACTTTTAGGTTGGTGCAGCCTCTGAGTTCAGGAGAAACTGATCTGGGCTTAGCAGTGAATGCTTGCTGTAGAGATGCCTTCTGCATCTGTGCCTGATGTGTGAAATTGCTTGGTGTTTGGATCAACAGAGATTTGGAACATACCTTTGATCAGATTTCAGGATGCATGCTGCTGGTGGAAAGGAATCTGGCGGTGACTGAACAGGGATGAAGACTTTGAGGAAATTTCTTTCTCATCAGGGATAACACTGCTGTCTTATGTTTAAAATGATTTGCAAACATTTCTTGAGAAACAGCATCATTTGGTGGAACCAGAGGAGATGGGCTTCCTTAATGCAGTTGCTATCTAGGCCAGGAAGAAGGAAGGTGTTAAGAGGGCCTGCTAAACAGGTTCCCCAGAGCACCTGTGGCTCTGCAGCCCCTGAGAGAAAGCACAGAAAGGGGTGGATCTACTCCAGCCCAGCCCTGCAGACACAGCCTGAATGCAGCAAACTATTATTACTCTGGGAACTACAGATTGATGTCCCAAGGCTGAAAAGTCAGTGGTTCTGGAAAAGTTAAGATTGCCCCTGTTTCCAGTTGCCTGACACATGAGGGCAACTGAGAGGGACAGATTGTTTTCATTTGAAAAATGGAAGACTGAGAGATGACAACAGTATGGAAAGTATAATTAGGGAGGGTTTAATTGTTCCCTTCAATAGACACTTCAAATACTAACGTATATTCTATACAAAGTAGAAAACAGGGAGCTTTTGACATAACAAAATATTATTCAGCAGCATAGAATTATTTGTGAAAGGAATTATCTGCAAAAAGTTGGAAATGAGAAGTGCTCAATTTCCTGTGGAACTCCTCCTGTACATAAAGTGAATGGAGGGATTATTATAATTATCTGCACTATTGAAATGTTCTGCTTTACCTCAATACTGGACCTCTCAGGTGGCAGGTGTCTGAGTGGAGACGATCACTGTAACTGAAAGTCTCTGGTTGCTCTGTATGGGTAAATATAACCACAATAACAGTGCGTTTGTACTCCCTGCAAAAGAACTTTGGGTCCAAACAGAATGGTTTTTTTCCAAAATAAAGATGCTCACACCTTACCCCCAGGGATTCTGATTCAGTAGATTTGGATGAGGCTGTAGAAATCCAAATTTGAAACAGCTTGCAGGGTGATTTGGATTTTCAGCTAACTCTGGGAAGCACAAAACCACTGTGTCCTTCTCCTAGTGTGTGGCATGCAGCGTGCTATTTAAACAAACTCAGCCCTCATTTGCTTTCCTACTATTTTCCTAGCAGTGTTGAGCACCAAAAAATTCCAGTTACTTACAAGGTCCAGTTACCTGGATTACTGTGTGTTAACACTGTACTGTAGTTGCCACTGGATTGCTTTGCACTCGGAGAGTGAGAATTTGACACGGAGTGGTCTTTGCAGACACCAGCCTCTAACATCTGCAACTTGAATATAACATGCCCCTAGTCTAGTGAGAGGACACATCACTGCCTCATTTCTTTCTCAATTAAAAATGAAAAATTGCTACCCATATTTCCATATGTTTTCCTCTTTCAGTCTGATATTTCTGTTCCCATTAAAAAATAGGATAGTCATATTCTCCATGGAAAAGAACACACAAATATATAAATAAAAGGGTACATTTATCTGCCTCCTGAGGAAAGCGCATAGCATGAACAAGGGGAAACTTTGAATGAGATTTCAGTCTTACTCAAAAACAACAACTCTCTTTACTCAGCAACTAGCATAATAGTCAACCTTTTCATGGAAGGATTTAGTATTCTTTTCAAAGCTACATATCAAAAACCCACACACAGTGGAAACCTTCCCTCTCACTGGGCATCAAAGAAGAGGGACCATGCATACATGCTCTCTCCAATGAAGTCTATTCATTACAGCCTCAGATGTGCTCTCTGGGGATCACTGACTTCAAATCATGAAGAAGAGGGTGAGGGGCCATCATGCCATTTCCATTAAAAGCAGTTGTTGAGGACCATTTCCCTCTTTTCTTTCTCTTCCCTATTTCACAGTAATGCCTGCATTCCAATAAAATGAGGCTTCGTGCAATAGGCCAGACAGCACTGCTCTTCCCCTTAATGTCAGTTGCTTTTCAAGTGGGTGGTAGGATAACTAAGAACATTTGTTACTGGGGCACCGTCTCTTCAAAACCCATGGAAACAAAGTATTCTGCCGTTCCTGTTTGTGGGATATTTTTTTCTCTGTGTAATTTAATTTAATTTCTTTTGGGAGAGATCAGTGGTCAGTTAAATGTCACAGTCACTCCTTCAACACAACCAGAGTGAAACGAGAATAGAGACTTTTCCATGTAACACAGAGTTCTGTTTGATTGACCTGTCCTGAGTATTAAGGAATGCAAAGAGATGTGTAGCGACTTACAAATATCTGTATGTATCTGGTTGTTTTTCTTTGCCGTGACTGGTGACATGCTGCGGTAGGCAGACTTCTAAAATGGCTACCAATGGTCCCAGGCTCCTAGCATTCATGCCTTTGTGTAATCCTGTCCTCTTGTGCGTGAGCTAGACTGAATGACTTACTTCTAATGAATAGAACATGGCAAAAGTGATGGGCTGTCACTCCACACTTAGGTTACAAGGACTGTAACTTCCATCTTGCTAGCACTCTCTCTTGTGGGCACATTCTGTTGTCATGTTGTGAGATGCTCTGTGGAGAGAGCTGGAGGGCAAAGAATGGAGGGAGGCCTCTGGCCAGCAGCTGAGGAAGAATGGAGGCAATCTGCCAAACAAACCTGTAAGGAGCTGCATCCCACCATCAACCCCAGGAGTAAACTAAGATGCAAATCCTTCCTAGTTGAACCTGGAGATGACTGTAACCTTATGAGAGACCCAGAGGGAACCAGAGGACCCAGGTAAGCCATGCCTGGATTCTTGACCCATGGAAACTGTGAGGTAATAAATGTATCTTAAGCTGTTGTTTGAGACAAATTGTTACAGAGCAATAGATAACTAAAACACATACATTATTTTTGTAAATGTTGTCTTTGAACGTACACACACAGAAAAGTATACAAATCATAAGGACACAGTTCAATGAATTTTCATAAAGGAAACACACATATAATTACCATCCAAATGAAAAATAGAACATTACCAGTTTCCCAGACGCCTCGCTGTACCCCTCTGATCGTTAGCACCTTTCTTAGATAGTCATTATTTTGATTTCTATCATTATAGGTTAATTTGCTGCTTCTTGAGTTTCATGTATTTGGAATCGAGCATTATGTATTCTTACGCATCTGCCTTTTTTTCTCTAATTCTATTTTTGATAGTCACTCTCATTGCTTCAGGTAGCTGTATTTCTTTTATATTTATTGCCATATACTATAATGTTTTCATCTATTGATAGACAATTGGTTGTTTTATGTTTGTTTCTGACTATTTATTAGAAGTAATGCTGCTATGAACATTTTTATACATGTCTTTGATACATATAGTTTGCATTTCTGTTGGGAATGAAATTTGTGGATCAATGGATAATGTGTTTATTCTGCTTTAGTAGACACCACCTAGTTGTTTTCCAAGGTGGATGTATCAATTACAATTCCATCAGCAGTGTATGAGAGTTCCAACCACCCCGCATGGTAATGTCAGGTTTATTTTGAATTTTAGCCAATCTGGAGGATATACAGGGGAATGACATTGCAGCTTCACTTGTATTTTTCTAAAAATTAATGACAGTAAGCACGTTTTATATGTTTATTGATATTTGTATATTTTCAGTCATAAAATATCAAGATAAACTTTTATCCTTTTTAGTAAAATTTTATCTTCTTTAATATAATATTAAAAACACATTTTAAAAAATGGATATTCAAATTATTCAGCACCATTTGTTGAAAGATTGTTATTCCTACTTCATTACAGTGATGTTGTATGAGTTTCCTAAGGCTGCTCTAACAAAGTATCGTGACTCTGTGTCTTGTAACAACAGAAATTCATTGTCTCACAGTTCTGGAGACTAGAAGTCCAAACTCAAGCTGTCAGCTGGGCCACGTTTCCTCAGAAACCTATAGGAAGGAATTCTTCCTTGCGCCTTTCTAGCTACTGGTGGTTTGCTGGCAATATTTGACCTTTCTTAGCTTGCATCTGCAGCACTTCAATCTCTGCTTCGTTTATCATATGGTTTTCTCTCATTATGTGTTTATGTCTGTCGTCAAATGCCCCTCTTCTTATAAGGACACCAGTAATACAGGATTAAGGGCCCACCCTACTCCTATAAGACCTCATCTTAACTAATTATATCTGCAACCTCCTCTTTCCCAAATTAGGGAAACAGGTACCTTCCTAAAATATATATTGAAGATCCTCACACTCTGAAGTACCAGGAGTTGGGACTTCAATATATATTTTGGGGGGACACAATTCAATGCATAATAGGCATTTTTGTTATAAACCAAGTGACTGTATGTGTGGGTCCGTTTTTAGTTTTTCTATTCTATTCCTAAACTTTCTATTTATTTTCCTTGGATTATTTGTCTATTGTTATTTCACAACTACGCTGTCTAAATTACTGTAACTTTAAAATAAATCTTCTTATCCTAATAGTATAAGTTCTCCAGTCTTATTACTATTAGTTGATCTTCATTCTATGTTGAATTTCCTGTGTGGGATAATTTTATTTCTACCTGAAGAATTCTCATTACCATATTTTTGATGTGGGTATGCTGGTAACAAATTCTTTCTTTTTGTTTGTCAGAAAGCGACTATATTTTCCCTTCCGTTTTGATGAATATTTTTTCCAAATATAGAATTCCAGATTGGCCCTTCATTTTAAAGGTATAATTTTACTATCTTGGCTTCTATAATTTCTGTAGAAAAGTCAAATAGAAGCTTTATTATTGTTCCTTCAATGGTAATGTGTCTCTCTTCTCTGGTTGCTTATTGGAACATCTCTGATGTTCCATAGTTTCACTCTGAGGCCCAGGTATGAATTGCTTAGTATTTACCTTTTTTGAATTCCTGGAGCTTCTTGAAGTGGTTTGATGCCTTTCATCAATTTTGGATGAATATTTAATATTTAAATATGAAATATTTGATGAATATTCAAATATATGTCTGCCTGATCTTCTTTCTCCTCAAATCGGGGAGTCCAGTTATGCGTATGTTAGAGCTTTTCTCTATGTCCCATCTGCCTTTAATGCTCTTTTCTATATAGTCCATCCTACTTTCTCATTGTACTCCAATAAGGATGTGTTCTAATGACTTCTATTTCAGCTCAAAAATCCTCTCCTCCACTGTTATCGAATCTTTTTACTAACCCTTCTAGTCAGCTCTTAGTTTTGAAATTTTATTGTTCCGTTGTGGAATTTGCATTTGTGTTTTGGGTGGAGGGAGTTGTTTTGTTGTTTTTTAACTATGTGTCAGGCTCCATGTTATGTGCTTTATATTATGTACTTTGAATCCTTACAAATACCCTGTGAGGATCTATATTTTCAGAGGAGGAAAACAGAAGCCCAGAAAGAGATGAAAATGCCCAATGCAAGGAGTTGATGATACTGGAATTCAAATCCAGGAAGTCTGGCTCAGAATGAGCTTTTTCTAACTACTGTTACATTGCTCCTAGGAAGTGATCAAAATAATAATGGTAGCCAACATCTCTATAGGGCTTACTATATGACTGATAGTATTCGAAGCACTTTACATATATTAACTTATCAAATCCTCACAATGACCTTGAAGTAGGTATTATCATTGTCACCATTATAGAGATGAGAACACTGAGGCCCAAAGAATATAGAACATGCCTCAAGTTTCACATCTGCCAAGGGCAAGTCAGGATTTCAACTAAGGAAGTCTGTCCCCAAAGCTGATTCCCTTAACTACTACACCAAATGGCCTTCCAACAGAATCAGGGCAGAAAGAACACTTGGAATTGAGAAACATCACTGGCAAGGGGGAGTATGGCATCCAAATCTGATCACTGAAAAGTAAATAGAGTGCTTAGCAACAGAGTGCAGAAAGGAAGGTGTTTTGGAAGCACAGGGCTGGGGGAGGGGAGCACGGGGGAAGAGTTTGATATAGGACAAAGAAGAAAAGAAAAGGGAACTATGGATGACAGGATACATTAAATAAATTATGAATATGCCGCATACAGCTTGGGAGAGAGCATTCTTTGGAATGTGGTTTGCACAACCTTAACGTGGGGGACACAGCTGTCAGCAGCACAGTAAGAAGACCCAGAGGCTCTTTAATGCTGAGTCCTGGCAAGTCTTTAAGGTCAGGAGGTGCTGACCACCATGGTGGTAGTGAAGATTTGGCTGATAATTGCTAGGTTTGAAAGATAAGTATCCAGAAGTCAAAGATGTGGTCAGGATGGCCCACAGGGGTCCCGAGTGAAGCAGTGGGAATCGGGAAACTGGAACTGACTTAGTTGGGGGGGAAACTGTGTTAACCTTGAGCTGTAATTACCAAACCACTTCCCAGGCTTTCTCAAAACACAGAGATATATATTTAATAAGTGTGTTGGGGAGTTTACAAAAGGCATTTTTGTTTGTAATAAGTGACATGAGACAAAGTTTTCCTGTCAGCAAATAGGACTGCCATTTCTATTCCTGTGTTGCTGCATGTAAATAAATCACTCCTTTTATGTAACCCAGTTTGAGATTCCTGTAAACGCTGGGGATAAAGAGGTTGTTTTTCAGTTTTCTTGACACAAACCACATGAAGAACCCAGGCACCAGAATGGCATCTGGGCCCCTCCCCCATCCTGGAAACGCAGAATGAAAATGACTTGCAGTAAAAGGATTAATAAAGGAGCGCATCTCTGCCAATTAGCTCTCCTCACCAAAGCAGAGTAGCAAGTACCCTACTTCTCTTTAGTAAAACACTCTGACATTTAGCATTCTTTATTGTTAGAAATGCCCACGTCTAAATCTTTCCATTAAAATGAAGACTTTTCCATGTTCTCAGAGGAAACAAAACACATGAAACCAGACTGTAAGTCCAAATTATGTTCCTTCTTTAATCTCACTTATATTTTTTTCTTATGCAGCCTACAGCATGGTTTACAACCATATACTTATAAGTGTTTTTATTTGCTCTCTCTCTCTCTCTCTCTCTCTCTCTCTCTCTCTCTCTCTCCCCTCGTTTATGGTCTAGTGCCCCAAGGGCAAGGAGCATGTCCGTTTTGTTTAGCATTATATACCCAGAACACAGTTCTATGCCTACTTGAGAGTGGGCTATCAACAGATATTTGTTTAGTAAATAAATGGGAGAAGGTGAGGTCTATAATTTTGGATCTATCCTAGTACTTTGTTTAATGCCAGTGAATGCAGTGGGTCTTTATTTAATGTCTGCCACTGCCATGTTAGATGCAATCAGTAAGATATCCTACTTTTGCGTCAGCCCACTTCATTGCATCTCCAAGGACTTTTGTAAAGAATACTCCAGAGTTTCTCACCTGGGCCAATGAGTCCCCTAACCAGCCTCCAGTTTTTCTCTTATCAGTCTCACACAATTATAGCAGTTTAAGCTTTAACATTTCCACATTCAAAGCTAGAATGAACGATGTGATACTGGATTCGAGGTGGAGGCATGATTTAAACTCTTGGTTAGCTCAATATAGATACTGACGGATCCATTTAGAAAAAAGTATGGGTTACCTTAGACACAGGTATTTCCCATGTCTGTCTGCTAAGAGGGGCTAGAATCAGTATCAATGAGCAAAACATTCACCCAGATCTTTCTAATACTATTCTCCAATAAAATGAATCAGTGGTCTTTAGACAAAATGACGGTCCCTAAGGCTTGGTTAGAGAATATATAAGATAACCTGGAATCATCATGTAGTGCTAGAAAATAAGGAAGTGCTCACACAAGATGACATGAGTATGTCGAAGGCACATAGGAATTGACTGAGAGCATTCAGAGGCCAAAGATGGTATCATTTATAGGTCAAGTAAATAAAGTAGCACTGGATTACAATACAAAATATAAGGTAAATGTCTACCAGCCGATAGTCTAAATACATGATTGAATAAATAGATACATGGAGGGGAACAGACAAATCCATATAGAATAATTCCAAATAATTTTTATAGATACTCTGCCCCCAAGGAGATGGAGTATAACACCCCCTGTTTAAATGTGGACTATGGTTAGTGACTTGCTTCTAACGAGTATAGAAAAGAGAAAACTGTTAAACACTGTCTTAGCAGGTTATCAAGATTAACATCATCAGTGACAAGTCACGTGGACAGCACATGTCCTCAATATGATGTATTAAGAATGACATCTTACCTCTCTGGTATTTCTCGTTCAAACCTATAAACCCCATCTAATCATGAGGAAAACACCAGACAAACCCCAATGGAGGGATATTCTACAAAATACATGACCAGTACTCTTCAAACTGTCAAGGTGATCACAAACAAGGAGAGTCTGAGAAATTATCACAGTGCAGAGGAACTCAAAGGAACATAATGACTAAATGTAATGTGGATAGGATCCTGGAATAGAAACAAGTCATTAGGGTAAACCTAATGAAACACAAATAAAGCTTAGCTAATTGGTTTGTTAGTTGTGACAAATGCACCATAGAAATGTAAGATGTTAATAATAGAAAAAACTGGGTATGGGCTATACAGTAATTCTCTGTAATCTCTTTGCAACTTTTCTATAAATCTAAAACTATTCTAAAATTGAAAGGTTTTTTGCTGTTGTTGTTGTTTTGTTTTTAAGTTATAAGAACAACAACACATTTGGCACATCTTACCTTACTTGAAACTATTAGTCATGAATTTTAAGGTAAATTCAGGTCTGCATAGAGCCTATGTCCTTTATTTCTTTACTGCTGTGTGTAACTCAAAATGGATCATAGACCTAAATGAAAACACAAAACTGTAAAACTCCTAGAAGACAGGAGAAAATCTAGATGACTTTGGCATGCTGATGACTTTTTAGATACAACAACAAAGTCATTATCTATGAAAGAAATAAATGATCAGCGGGACTTCATTGAAATTAAAAACTTCTGCACTGTGAAAGATACTGTCAAGAGAATGAGAAGATAAGCCACAGACTAGAAGAAAATATTTACAAAGGACATATCTGATAAAGGACTATTCGCCAAAAATATGCAAAGAACTCTTAAAACTCAACAATAAGAAAACAAAAATCCAATTTAAAAATGAGCAATTGGCCTGAATGGACACTTCACTGAAGAAGATATACAGATGGCAAGTAAACAAATGAAAAAAGTGCTCCACATCATATGTCATCAGAGAAAAAACAAATTAAAAATGAGACACTTCTACACTCCTGTTAGAATGGCCAACATCCAGACAACTGAAAACACCAAATGTTGGCCACTAAATGAGGATGGGAGCAGCAGGAACTGTCACTGATGGCTGCTGAAAGGGCACAATGACACTGCCCCTTTAGAAGGCAGTTTTTCAGTTTCTTACACAACTAAACACACTCTCATCGTGCAGTCTAACAATTGTGCTCTTTAATATTTGCCCAAAGGAGTTAAAAACTTATGTCTACACAGAAAACTATACCTGGAAGTCTGTAGAAACTTTGTTCGTAATTGTCAAAACTTGGAAGCAACCAAGGTGTCCTTCAGTAAGAGAATGGATAACTAAATTGTGGTACATCAAAAATGGAATATTATTCAGTGCTGAAAAGAAATGGACTATCAAGCCATTACAAGACATGAAGGAATGTTAAATGCATATTACTAAGTGAAAGAAGTCAATCTGAAATGCTGCATACTGGATGATTCCAACATATGACATTCTGGAAAACGCAAAACTATGCAGACAGTGAAAAAAATAGTGATTTGCAAAGGACTGGTGTGGGGGAAGGGATGAACAGGTGGAACATTTTTAGGGCAGTGAAAATACTCGGTATGATAATTTATACATTATCATGGTGGGTACATATTCATTATATACATTATACCACTTGTATATGTAATACCTATATATAACATTATATACATTTGTTAAAATCCATAGAATGTCCACCAAGAGTGAACACCAGTAAACTACGGACTTTGGGTGATAATAATGTGTTGGTGTAAGTTCACCCATTGTAACAAACTTGCCCCTGTGGTGTCAGATGTTCTTAGTGGAGAAGCTTTGTCTGTATGGGGGCCAGCAGTGGATACATGGGAACTCTCTGTATTTTCTGCTCAATTTTACTGTGAACCTAAAATTGCTGTAAAAAAAATGAAGTCTATAAAAAGGGGGAAGATAGATTAATAAATTAGGACACTAGCGTAGGAAATGGCGGGTGGTGCTACTTAAATGGAGTGGTCAGGGAAGGCCTCTGTGATAAGGTGCATTTGAGCAGAGACTGAAGGAAGCAGGGGAGTGAACCATATGGAGATTGCAGGAAGAGGGAAAAGGGAAGGCAAAGCTCTAAAGTGGCAGCAGATCTGTAATGCCAGGAATTGCAAAGAGACAGGGAAGCTTGGGGCGCTGGGGAGAGGGTAGGAGAGGAGGTCATGGAGTCCTAGGCAGGTGAAGGGGTCATGTAGGGCCTGTAGCCAGAGATGATGGCTGCAAATCCTATTCCGACTGAGAGGGGAAGCCATTAGGGGTCTGGGGCAGTAACGTGATCTGACTCATTTTCAAAGTCTCCCTCTGGGTGCTGTGTGCAGAAAGATCTGTTTTTAGGAGGCAACTGTATGAGAAATTGTTGAAATAGTAGAGGCTCAGAATAGGAGTTGAACACGAGAGAGTGAAAAATGCTTAGTGGATATGTCTTGATGGTATGGACAGCAAGATTCGGTGATAGATTTGATCTGCAGACTGAGAGAGAGAATGGAGTCAAGGATGTTTCCAAGGGGTTTTGCCAGAGCAAATGGACGAAACAGAGGTAGTATTTACTGCGAAGGGAAACAACAGATAAAGATCAGGTTTGAGGGGGCAGTTAAGAGTCTATTTTAACAGTGTAGCAGAGACAGCTCACTGTCTGTCTATCAAATCTGTACTCCTTCCATAGAGTAGAGTCGTATCAGGAAAGTAGCTGCCCAGCCAGAGCTCACCTTTCACAATCCCCTTTGTACCTACCTCTGTATACCTGTGTGGCCAGTTTCCCCAGTACAGTGTTAGTAGAAATGATGTGAATCTCTCATTGACCATGGCTTTTAAAGAATAGATGTGCCTTCCCCATGCTCTCTTCCCATTTCCTCGGCTGGATGCAGAGCACATGGATGCCGCAGGGAATGGTGAGCCACAAACAGTAATGATCTTGGTTTCCAGAATCACCACATGGAAGAAAGCTCCCCCAATAAGCCAGTAACACATGCATTAAACAGTTACACGAAGCAGCCATAAAATTCTATTGCATTAAGCTGCTGGTATTTTGGGTTTGTTTTTTCTTCTTCTCTCTCCCTCTTCCTCCTCCTCCCAGAAATAATGTAGTGAATACAGTGCTAGAATTCACCTAACCAATACAAAGACATAAATATTGAGATGCCTATTAAACACAAAAGTGGAGGTATAAAGTTGGTATTTAGATACATGTTAGGTGATCAATGAATAGTCCCTGAACCATGGCGTTGGATTGGACTTCATCCAAAGTTTTAAGCCAGGAAATGACAGAATCACATCTTCTAACAATACCATAGATGTTTCTATTTCTTTTGTTGGTGGGGTTATTACCAGACTGATATTCCAGGGAAATGTGGAAGATACAGTATCAATGAGCTCTAAAACATCCATTCGACAAGATCTTTCATTAGAGACTATAAAATGAGAGAGAAAGAGATGTGGTTTGGTCACCAGGCCATTTAGATGGCAGCAACTGGTCAAAATAATGGATATAAAGAATTCTGATGGTGTTCTGTTTTGATGGGTGTTTCTGGCTGTTTTGATGGGTGTTTCTGGCACTATGTTGTCAAGGCTCTGGCTGGATCCTGTTCCTCTTTACATATTTAGCTATGTCTTAGATGGAGATATGTATTTTCCCTATCCTTGAGGATAAGCTCATTGTTTCTACAGATGACAGGGAGATAAAAAGTTTTGTAATTCACTGGACAGCAGGATAAGAATATACTATTTAACAGATTTTAGCGGTAGTCTGAATCTAACAAGGTAACAATGAAAAGGGCCCAAAAGACAAATGCTCAAATACAGGAGGGTGGAGACTTGACTTAACAGAAATGTGTGTGAAAAACAAGGAATTTTAGAAACCAATTTGTTCAATTTGAGTGCAAACAAAAAACCGTGCCATAAAAGTTATGACACCTTCATCTGCTCTACGAGAAGCACAGTATGCTCATCCAGAAAAGGGATACTCTCTTTCCATACTGCCCTTAGCTTACACTGGAAGCATTAAATGCTGTATGTACCAGGGGTGCTAAAAACAAAAATGTACACATGACATAATTGTTCATCTTTTGTTCTTGGTATATATTGAGTATTACAATTTTAATAGTGTTTTCCTTTCTTAAAATGTGTATACATTTTTTGCACTATATATATATTATAAATTTCATATGTACAAAATAATACGTATCATGTAAATGCACAGTACCTGGTATTTTATTTTGAGTGCTGCATCTTAAATGGAATATAAACAAACTAAAGAGTGATATGTATAAAAGTAACGTCTAATAATTATTTAACGTTTAATACATGCCAGATATCATTCTAAGCACTTACTTACATTCTCTCGTTTAACCTTCCTAATCACTTAGGATGTAGGCATTAAAATTATGCTCCCATTTACACATGAGAAGACCAAGCCTCTGGACAGTTGAGTACCTTACCCAAAACCACACAACTAATAAAAGAGAGGCAGACTGACCTCTTTAATCCACTTCCCTATGGAATTTAGGATGCTGTTCTCTGAAGATCAGAGGAAGGAACAGGGAGTGATTAGTTCAAGGACAAGCTGAATTGAGGGTATGATAGCTATCACCAAATACTGGCAGATCTCTCAACTTCGGCCCAAAGATGAATGTGTCAAACCCATAAAGAAGTGAATTTCACCGAGCTTAAAAGGATAATTTTCTAACCAAAAGAACTGCTTAAGCAAATAAGGACTGTCTTCATAGACAGTCCCATCATCATTTTAAGGTGTTCAGTAGAGAGGGAATATGGAGGGAATGGTTTAGAACTGTGTTTTTTTTCCCAAACCATGGATATGTCCCAATTAGTATATTGTAAAATTAATTTAGTGGGATATTAACAACATTATGTTTAAAATGAAATAGAAAAAGCAGAAAAGAAATTATTTTGAAGTGCAATGTTTGTGAAGCATTGGATGTGTTCTGTGTCTATGTATGTGCTCGTGAGGTTGTTAAGATGTATTTCTTGTGAGTCATTCAGTAGATGTGAAAGCTGCTGGCTTAAATAATTGATGCCCAAACCTTGTCTGGTCTTTGAACCAGTGCTAGTCATTGATAAAGCTATGTCTGGTATTTAGTGAATAGAGAAAAATATAAACATCATAGAGTTTTTCATTAAGCTAGATTTATTCAATTTAAATGATCATCCTTTAGTCTGAGATTATGTCCTGCTAAATATATCCATGTTAAAATGTCCTGTCTTTTTTTAAACAAGGATGGCAGATAGTGTTTCCAAACATGGCCACAACATTATAGCCCATCCCACATGACCTTTTGCAATGTGACTGTGCCATTCTGTCATTAAAAGGCAGGATATATTTTCCCTCCCCTTGAATCTGGGTTGGCCCTATGACCTGTATTCAGTAACAGAACAGCGCCACAGTGATGCTGTTTAACTTTTAAGGTTAGGATTTAAGAAACCTGCAGCTTCCATTCCATTTCATAGAATATTTGCTCTTGGAACTGGCTACCAGCTGGTGAGGAACCCCAGTAGCCATGTGGAGAGATCCATGTGGAGAAGAAGCAATGGCCTAAGCTGCCAGCCCAGCTAAATGCCAAGCTGACCTGTGAGTGAGGCTCACTTTCAACCATCCTAGCTGACACCATGTGATCTAGGTGTCACCATGTGACACCACGAATTCTCTGCCAACCTATAATTTGTGAGAAATAATAAATTGCTGTTCTTATGAGACATTCAGTTTTGGTATAACTTGTTACGTAGCAATAGATAATGAAACCAGATGGTAACAATAGAACCTAGCCAATTGCCTGATTATTTGTCTTAATGTCCACTTTTGGCAAAATAAAAATGGACAACCTGATGTATGTCCCCTGCTAATTTTTTTTTTAACTTCTTGGATCTATGAGATTGGGTTCATAGGAACCCCTGGACTAGATGACCTTTCTTTCAATCTTGACATGCTAGGAGATGTCCCCTCCTTTGTGTATCCAAATACCTTTATTGCCCTTGCCAGATGGAATAAATAGTACTTCCCACTGTCTTCTTGTAAAATGAGGACCTTATACCTATTTTAGAATTTCTCCCCCCATTGTATAAGAATCTGCACTTTTCACTTGGTGAGCTACGTATGCAAAGACAGAGCTCTGTCTTATCCATTCATCAGCATCTTTATTAGTGCTGGGTGTGTTCTTAACAACCCAGTGGAACTGAACTTATACTCCTTTTTAAAAAAAGTAACGGTTTCATAACATCTTTTGTTGTTCTCAATTACCAACATGCTAGGGGAGAGTATCCTGTCATATACAGTGGTGCTCATCTCATGGAAATGTAATGAGAAGAGAGTAAGAGTGTTGAAGACGGGGAAATCACCGTGACCCTGTAAGGAGTGGAATAGTCATAGCTGTTAAATATGTCCCCCAAATATCAATATACTGTAGCCCCAGAAACAAATGGGCATAATTCTATGTCAACACTGAAAAACATCTGCAAGAAACTGAAGCAAATGATGATTAGCAAGAGCCAGTTCTTTCAACCTAAAGCTTTCCTGTTGGCACAGAGGAATCAACAAATGGAGGTTTGCCCTATTGATGGATATTCCTAATAATGTGGATGTATTATATCTTCTTCTCATGTCCTATTTTTTACATGGAGCCTAAAACATAAGACTTTTATCTGATATTTTTAAACACCAAATAAAATTGAACCGGTAGTAAGTGAACCGTTCACTGATTATACTAAGACCATCTACTGATTATACCAGTTAATTATATGATTTAATCATCTGATTTTAAACACCTATTTTCAAGTTACGGAATACATGGTTGAGCAAAACATTTACTATCATTATTCACTAGTGTGGGTTCCTTGCTATGGGTACAGGGTTACTAACATCCACTTGTAAGACTGTTAGAAGTTGGCTTGGTGGTAGTGGTGGTGGGGCTGCTGAATGTTATGAAATTTATTTTATGTCCACAGATATTTCCCCCAAAAAATTGTGTCTGTGATAATGATAACCTTGACTTTACCACTGAGTACGAGAATGCCATAAATGTTTCATCTACAGCTGCATGGATTTACATGGTGTTTGCACAACTGAGCTGCCCAAATTGTTGAATGTGTGCAAAGCTGTGTTGAATCTATTTTTTTCCTTAATTGAAAATGACTAACTTTTGACATAGTTTTTAAATAAAATCTTTTGTAAAAATTAAATTCTGCTAGTAAATTGCAAACTATTAAGACTCTTTCATCCTTTATTAAATGCAAAAGAACCACTGGTTTGATCTAAGGTTTTAAGATACCAAGTGGAAAATCATTCTGGACTGGAGAACACTTTAATTCTGAGGTTTGGTCCCGTATTCCATAATATCAACAGATCTGAGAGCCTCAGTGTAATGTTCCTCCCTGAAGAATTCATGCATAGAGAAACCAAAAGGAGAGAAAGTGGGGAGGTCATTGGGCAATTCTTATTTTTGTAATAGACCCTAGGTTAGCTTTGCCTGTCTTGGATCTGATGATTCCCCATCATAAGAGGAAACATCTTTAACAAATTAGGAGCCTTGTGGTGGTTGGGTATAGGAATTCCCTGTCTCATTTGAATGAATTAAACAAAACATTTTCTTAAAAGGGAAAAAGGATGCATTTTCATTTTAGATGTTTAATTTTTAAAAATTTCAGCCACATTTTATTTGATCTTAGGACTACTGATGTGCCGAAACCAAGCATCATTTCCACAGTCTGGTCCCATGAGTTTGTGAACACATTTTTTTTTTTTATTAATTTCAGGTGCACAAAGCAACATAATAATTAGACATACCCCTCATAAAATGATAACCCCTCTCCCCCAAGCTACTACCCCTCTGACATCTTATATAACTGTTACAATACCCTTGACTCTTGTCCTTGTGCTATACTCCCTGTCCCGTGACTAAAAGTATTATTTATATTATATATAAAATTAATATATATATTAATTATAGTTTACATACAATATTATTCTACTTCAGCTTCAGTTGTACAGCTCATTGGTCATGCATCTACATAGTCTATGAAGCGATCCCCTTGATAAGTCCAGTGCCCATCTGGCACCTTACATAATCTTTACAACATTATTGATTATATTCCCCAAACTGTATTTCATATCCCCGTGGCTATATTGTGTCCACTAATTTGTTCTGTCTAATCCCCTCACCTTCTCCCCCTCCCATTTAGCAACCAACAGCTTTTGTTTTCTTCTATGTCTCTGAGTCTATTTCTGTTTTTTTTCTCTCATTTATCCTGCTCTTTAAATTCCACATATAAGTGAGACAATATGGCACTTGTCTTTCTTAGTCTGACTTATTTCACTTAGTATAATATTCTCAAGGTCCATCCATGTTTTTGCAAATGGTAAGATTTCATTATTTTTATGGCTGAGTATATACTCCATTGTCTAGATATACCACCGTTTCTTTATCCAATTGTTTATCAATGGGCATTTTGGTTGTTTTCATATCTTGGCTATTGTGAATAGTGCTGCAATAAACATAGGAGTGCGTATGTTTTTGCAAATTAGTATTTTGGCTTTCTTTGGATAGATACCCAGGAGTGGAATTGCTGGGTCATAAAGTAGTTCCATTTTCAATTTTTTGAGGTATTTCCATACTGTTTTTCATAGTGGCTGCACCAATCTGCAATCCCACCAACACTGTATGAGGGTTCCCTTTTCTCTACATCCTCTCCAACACTTGTTTTTTGTTGATTTATTGATGGTTACCATTCTGATGGTTGTGGTTGTGGTTTTTATATGCATTTCTCTAATGATTAGTTGTGTTGAGCATTTTTTCATAAGTTTGTTGGCCATAATGAACACATTTTTAAAGACATTTTATTTGTGCATAAATTCTGATGTAGCACATGATAATCATTTTGCATTATCAGGTAAATACCATTACTTTCCATTACAATTCTTTTGGTGGGATGGCACTACATATCTTGTACATTGAAATTAATGTTATATTGAATCAAGAAGAGAAAAAAATAATTCCAGAAGACGTGAAAATAAAGCTAAAATGGTATCTGTTGTGGAGTGGTCACCAAGGAGATTCCATAAAGCGATAGTACATAAAACGCAAACATGGAAAAGTCAAATGTCCTATGAATTTCATACCCAGAAGGGCTCATGTAAGATTCTTCTATAAAAAAAGGCAGTCAGAGACCACAACTGTTGGAAGAGTAATTCTTTATTGGGAGTTAGTAGTAGGGTAACTGAACAAGGCCTAATCGACCATTGTTTTCACAAGTACTGAGCACAAACTAGCAAGTACTTCAAGAACTGCAGACCCTTAGAGTCCTTGGGGTCTTCTTGGCTCCTCCTCCCATGGTCTGCAGGCTCTTCCCGAGGATGTTCACCACGTGCCCTTTAGTCCCTGCCCTTGCTTCTCTCTGGTCCTGGTCCTTCCCACCATCATACCCCCTCAACAAACAAGAGCTACGCAAGTGCTATACTCATCCAGTACCACATTCATAAGGAATTTGAATTTGAGTTTTGTAGAAGTGCCACTGGCCTCTAAAATTTACTTGGATCCCTGACTTCTATCAGCACAGGCCCTCTCTCACAATGCCAGTTCCCTCATTCGTCGGCACTCCCAGTTCTAGTTCTTTCACAGGTCCCTCTTAGAGGCCCAGAAGGCACAGAATTCACTCCAGCTTCCATTCCCCAGGAACACGAATCACCACGAGGCTTCCAAGGTCCAGTTCAGCCCCTCCTACATCTTTAGGAAACTTCCCCAGGCTCTGACTCCTCCACCCTAGAGATCTGCAAGGGGGCATCCAACTCTTCACACTTGAAGCATCATTTTTATGAACTAAGAACTCTCATTAGAAAGGAATTAAAAGTTCTAAGCTCCCCAGGATCATGTAGTGATTCTGCTTCCCATTCTCACCTACCATATTTCTACCATCCCTGTGTTCACTGCTATACCCATGCCCTGTAGGCCCCAGCCTGTATCCCTGGTAAGGATGGTATATGCCATGTACAGAGAGGAAGAAAAGATGAATTTCAAGACAAAGAGTGGGCCATGACAACCCATTGGATCGAGAAGGCGAATTTGGAATACAAGAAGGATGGTAAAGACTAAGTGAATAAAGGCAAAGATGGCTGGTTTTGGTTTTAAATGACTACAAGAATAGACCAGTACAGAATAGTGCTTCATTCTGGATTAAGGCAAGACATGAACAGTTTAGTGAGAAGAGATTTGGGCTCTAGATAAGGGAAGTGTAGGAGATAGATAGGATATAATTATATGATTTTAAAATTGCAAGGTCAACCTAGGATAATTTCCCACAATGTTCTCAAGCCATGGGAGGAACTCTGTAAACAAGAGAGATACAGGAATAAAATATCTATGGTCAAGAGTGATTCTGCTTTGCTCTCAAAGCCCAGGAAACAGCAGAGTCTAAATAACTGAGTAACGTAGACACTAGAGCTATGGCTCCCAATAGCTGGTCCTGGACATGTGCTAAGCTTATTACTGGAGTTTACCTGGGCAACTTTTAAAAATAGGAATATCTGGACTCCATATCTAGAGGTTCCCATTCGGGAGGTCTGAGGTGGGAACAAAGAATATAAATTTTTTAAACAGCTCTTTGTTGATTCAAATGTGCAGCCAGAATTAGAACCCACTGGACTAAAAGCCACAAATTCTGAGCTCAGTGACTAATGTTTCCTGCTAGGTTGTTTACTCAGTCTCAGAAAGTCCACAGAATGAAGCGATATGGAGCAAAAAGCAAGACCTGTACGTGTGTGAATGTGTGGGTGCTTATAGTTGGAGCAAGATGGACTGTCCAAAGAGGATGTAGTTAAAGAAGAAATAAACACCAATAACCAAGCCTAGGATTAGCTGACGAGTCGCAGGAAAGAATGTGACACTTGCATCAGAAAATAAAAAAGCCCCCCAGAAACAGCTGCTAATGAAATTTTACAGACATTAGTGAAAGATGGAATGGCAATGTAGCTGATGTTATTGGGCCATGTTTCACTCTCTTCATCACGCTTCTATTAATAGTTCCTCATCCCAGGTGTCTGCAGTTATATCTTCCCCACCTTACCACTCACTCTGCCTTTTACCTCCTTCTTTACTGACACTGCAGTTCCTATTTTCAAAATCCATTCATCATGTTCACTGCAAGATAGAGTAATATGTTGAAAAACTGTGTGTTTTGGAGCAAGCCTTCCCTGTGTTCAAATCTTGATTCAGTTCCCATCTTAGTCATTTCGAGCTGCTATAACAAGATACCATAGACTGGGTGGCTCACACAATAGAAATTTACTTCTGAAAGCTTGGAGGCTGGAAAGTCCGAGATCAGGGTGCCAGCAGGGTGGAGCTCTGCTGAAAGTCCTCTGACTAGTTTGCAGGTGGTCATCTTCTTGCTGTGTCCTCACATGGCAGAGAGCAGAGAGAAAGCACAAGCTCTCTCATGTCTCTTCTTATAAAGGTCATAGTCTCTTCAGGAAGGCTCCTCCCTCATGAACTAATTACTTCCCAAAGACGCCCATCTCCAAATACCATCACCTCCCAAAGTGATTTCGACATACGAATTTTGGGAGAACACAAGCATGTAGTCCATTAGTCTTTTACTAGTTACCCTGCCCTGGAGCTCTGGGTCTGCCTCCCCCGTTAAGAGGTGTAAAGGTTACCGTGCTAGACATTTCATAAATTGTCACTACTGTTCTTCTCATTTACCTTTCTGTGGTACTAGACACTACACTCTTTCTCGAAACAGTCTTTCCTTTTGATGTCGTCAGCAATACATTTCTCTCATTTTTACTCCTTTTCCTTCACAATGTCTTCTTTTTGTTTTTACCTTCTTTCATTGAACTGTGTGGTTCCCCAAACTGCCAAAATACGACTTCTCCTTGGAATACTCTCCCATTTGCCCCTCTCTTCCAAGCAGAGCCAGGTACCCGTCCCGTGAACTCTTCGTTAGGCCCTCTCATGTGGACCCCACAGTGCCCTCCATACAGTAATTACAATGCAGTGTTCTCTTTCTCTCTCACCAGTTGGTGAGCCTCCTAAGGGAAGGGACTGGTAACCTGGGAGCATGGTTTGTTCTCAGTAAATACATTTTGGCAGGAGAGATGAAAGATTGAAAAAGTGAATGAATGAAGGTCCATTTTTCCAATGTGTGTTCAGTGCACATTGTCTAGTTAATTCTAGTTACCCAGCCCCTTGCTAGCGATCAATCTGAGGACAGGCCCGTTTGGACCAGTGAGACACAAGATGAGAGATACCTGAACTTTCTGGGAAAGAGAACCAAGTATCTTTGTCCTGCTGCGTGTGAATGGGGAAGGATTGGCCCCAGTCGCTGCTGAGGGCCAACTCATGATCTTGAGGAAAGTTAGGCTCAGTGCTGTGGATACCAGAGTAGGGATGTTGAAGGAACCTGGGTCTCACATGGTGTTGTTGAGTCTTTGCATCAACTAGCCCTGAAGCCTGACCCACAGGACACATTATCACTTACTATGTCTAAGGGATCCTGTGGGGAAGACATGGTTTGTTTTTGTGTTTACTCCCTTGAACACTTAAACTTCTACTCTTTTTTAATGTCACAATTACTGACATCATTTTGAGAAATGCTGGAATAAATATGTTCTTCTCTTCCTTAAAATACCTTTTATACTTCTTTCTATCTGTTTAAATCCCAATCATGTTCAATTTCCTAATTTCTGGAATGGGCTCCTGAGTTGTGAGCGGCACCTCTCTCTTCAGAACAACTAGTCCAGGTATTGTGTGTTGCTCATTCAGCTTCTAGAGTCTTTGTACCATTGTATCATTGTGTGGCTCACAAGAATAGTGCAATGATATAAAGATGCAAACCGTGTCTTTCTCAGCTCTGCATACTTTTGAGGCCCAAAACACCAACTTAAGGGTCAATAACCCATCCTGCTGCTACTATTTCCATCACTCATTCAGGCAAAGGTCACGTGACAGCTCCTAGCATGTTTTCATATCTGACATGCCTGGCACATCACATAACCTTCATATTTGTTGACCTTGGCAGGCATTCTTCACATCGTTGGAACCCAGCAGTGAGTGGGAAGGCAGGCCCCACCCCAGCCCCCTGCCTAGCAGTGAGAAGCAGGCAGCACTCTATTGCAGGCTCTTCTAGGGAAGTGTTAACCAGACCTTGAATGGACATGGCAGTTGTAGGAACACAAAAGGAAATGAATTCACAAGTCTTTTAAACTGTGTTGGCCTTTGTGAAGGGCAGTGATGAGCTAGCTGAAAATGACTCCATGACTGGGGCACAAGGAAGCAGGACAATCACAAATTGTTCTGTTTAATTCAGGTTTGAGTTGAGATCATGATGCAGTTATGAAATCTTACCTATCCTTCAAGGCATAGCTCAAATCCCACCTCCCTTTCAAGCCATTGGTGACTTCACCATTGCAGCCCAGTTTCGTGACCCTCCAAGCTCCTGTTCTCTTACAGTACAATGCCTTCTGGTGTATCTACATTACTATTATCATCTACATCTCATTATTATAAGACATTAACATCCTTTCAGTCACAAAAATTCTTCAGAAGCTTTCTATTTGTACGTTTGAAGCAACATTGTTTCCCGTGGCAGAGCCTAAGCACCCAGTATGCATTTTGTCTAAGTAATCTTTACATCTTCGTGATCTCTCTTCAGCCTCATCTCAAGTTCAGAACTGAGGTATCTCAGGGAGAAGAAGAGGGAAAGGGGAGCTTCGACCAAGCTCAGGAGATCTTTACAATTTATTCATTAGCCTAAAAGGTCCTTGGCATCAGCAGTGGGCCTTTGCAGAATATCTGGGAGCTTTGCCGCGCAGAAACGTTCAGGTGTTTCAGCCTAACCCATCCCTCCCTCTTTCTCCATTAAAACAATAAGCAACTGATAAGGAAATTTGCAGAAAATCATGCACATAAAGCGCTCACTTCCTTTGGTGGTCTCATGCAACTACATGTGACCAAATGAATCAGCAAAGAGAGGGCTGTGATCCATCCCTGTAGCAACCACCCAGAAGCAAGAGTTGGCAAGCTCTAAACTGCTGCTAGAGGCCCCTTGTGCTGGAGATTGGCTTGCTGAAAAGAAACTGGAATTTAAAGAGGGAAGAGGTGAGTGAGCAACTTGGAGATTTCCAGCAGTCAGGGGAATTAACCTGTAAGAGTGCAATGAAAATAATTAAGTCCAGAAAGGAAATATCTCAACCACTTGAGATCGTGGCTGCATCCCTCTGGAAGTATGTGTCGCCTTTTTCTTCACCTGAGGAGTTTTTGAAATGTATTTCAAAGGGAAATTAAACATGTCTTTTAATTCTCTTGGCTGAAAATGAAAACGTGTATACTGTGATTTTTCTCTTAACTGTTGGACAAAGGAGGGTTGTGATTCCATGATGTCTGTCACGGCCCCTTCTGTTTGGCATTGTGGTAATTTGCTGGGATCTGTGTCTCTATGTGAGGGACACCACATACCACCCTGGTTCCCACCAGAGTCAGCGGTCTGTTTCCTCTTTGTCTTCCTTCTGAACTACCACTGCATGCCTTCCACCTCCCCAAAAGTGCTGTCTTGCATTATTCAACTAAAAAGATGCTTTACCAGCACCAGCGTCCTCAGATGTGGTTCTCTCAAATAGCATCCTACCAGCAACTAAACAGTAACTGGCATCCATCAGCCTCTGAGGAGCGAGTGAGCTCTGAGAGACGAGACCGCTTCAGGCTTAAACAAACAACAATAAGAACATGTGCAGATTCCAAAAGAACACACAGCAAATCTAATAAAGACTTGGTGGCACAAAAGGCTGTGTTAGTGGGTGATATTGGAGTTCTTTTGTTTTCCTCCTGGACTGTCTGACATAGCTTTGTCTCTGGAAGCTATGGACCCAAATATACTTCCTGTGATACTGAGTCAGTTCACCTTTGTGCCTCTTGGCAGCTTACAGCTGGGACCAGGTGAAGAAGGGGCTTGTTATAGCACTGCTTGAATGGAGCCCAAGCTGTGAGCTCCAGCCCACGGCGCTGTTAGGTCAGTGTCCCCCAGCCACCCCACAAATGGGCATTTGGTCAAGTTTCTACGTTGCAGTGCCTGGAGAGGAGCCTTAAAATCCACTTTTCACTAGTAGTAGTTAAAGAACTTCATTAAAACTAAGTAGTAATTGCATGGACAGAGCATAGAGGGAATATCTGTGAGCATCTGCAGGAAAGAGATATTTGAGTTGGGTCCGGAAAAAAGCAAGAGAGCATTGTTGCCCTGGGGATACAGAAACAAAGCATAAGCCCAAAGACTGAGGCATGAAACCCTGTGGCATATTCAAATTTTCTAGAGGTATTCATATTTTTTTGTTTTTAAATAAAAGTGGAAACTTGACAAATGTCTGACAGTGCGATCAAGAAAATTGTTCCTTCTGGCACTATTGGGAGGGGAGTGAAAGTTTGCCTGTTTGGGAGTAAGACGGGGTGTATGACTTGAAGCTTTTTCTGATTTCTCATTCTCTTGTTTTTGTGGTTTCCAAACTCTCAGATTCTCTCAGATTCGGTGTTTTAAAATGCCCAGTTGTCGTAGTGGAGGGGGAGGCAGGAGAGGAGAAGGAAAGCACTCAGGTTCAAGTGAGCTGTCAGGCAGGTCTCCTCTGGGTGGGGAAGCCCTTTGACTCCTGGGATGGGGGAGGCAGGAGAACGGGCGGCTTCTTTTCTCTTCTTTAGGAGTGAGCCTGCAGCCACCGAGGCAGCTCCTTCCCACAGTCCATCTGAGCGCTGCCCACAGCTGCCCCTTGCCCCTGGTTTCCCACGCTTGCAAGCCCAACACACTGGGCTGTTCACTCGGACGTGCCCGAGGTCTCCAGAGGGAAGGCAAAGGGCAAAGGGAAAGAAACACCCGTCCCTGGACCTGCACACGGGCCTGCGGCTGGTATCAAAATGAGACTGAATTGTTGGTCAGCCGGGATAAGGAATAAACAGGTGCAGTGTGGGAAAAGGAGTAGTGGGATGGGGGTGGGATTTCTCGACATTTTCAGAACAAGGAAAGGAGGCAAAGAGAAGTGAAGTTTCCACGTGGTTGTCAGCAAATGTCAGTTTTTCATCTTGCTTTTCTGCGTAAGTCAGATTTCCTGTCCTTGACCCTGAATTAGTTGATCCCGCCAGGAGGCAGCTGCTCCTGTAAAGCCCTGTGTTGCTCAGCAGATGCCTGGGGTGGGAGTGGGGATGTGGGGCCAGGGGTGGCCGCCCCGACTCCAACCAAGTTAGGCTGTCGCTGGGTGAACAGTGGCAGCGAGAGGTCCTGTGAAACTCGTCTGGGCTTGCCTCTGCTGGCCGTCCTCCAATAAGAACGGCTCATAAGCCTGTTCTCAGGCAGTCTCATTCCAGAGGGTCTAACTGGGAACACAAAATGCTAGGCTTTTTTTTTTTTTTCCCTACCAACCTCAAAGAGATCCTTTTATGGACAGACCCGTGCCTGCCTCTTTTTAAAAAATTCCTGTTGTGAAGCTGACCTCCCTTGACCTGGTCAAAGCAACAGGTGACCCCCTAGCAGAGTGGGCGGTTGTCAAAGCAGCTCTTGTCTCTGGGGTCTCAGGGGAACCGAAGACAAATAAAGCTTTCATCCTGAAAGGACGCAGGCGTGGCCTTGGGACTTGCCTTTGAGTTTGAGGGTGTGTCAGCGCAGCGGGGCTCTTGGCCTCACCAAGAGGTTGTGGCTGGTCCTTCAGCTTTGGAAACTCACTGGGTTTTGTGTGATCACGTTGGCAGATGAGAGAGCAGGATGTGTAACTACCTTCTGGAAAAAGTTCCTTGGGTTTTTATCCAAATATACCCAGAAGCGTTTGGCTTAAAATACACCCACAATGCAGTCTCCTCTGTGGATAGCTGTGGAGAGTCTGAGTTAGGTCCAGACTTTCAACATCACTGACTGGATGAGAAATGATGCACTCGGTTAAAGGATTTTTCCTAAAGACGGTGGTGTCTGGGATTTTTCAAATCATCAAGAGAGCATTAATTTGATGCTGTTAAATTATTAAGGCACAATTAACTATCATAATATGAAATGAAATGAAATTCAAAATTGGCTCCAGCTACCAGTCCAATGTCAGCAATCTGATGTACAGATCTTGTTTTAGAAAAGGACTAATAATGGTCGTGGATCTATGTAACTGCAAGTACAAATGCATTTGGATCAGTTTTAATGGCCTTCTGTAGCCAGGTATTTAGATTTCCATATTTATGTGATGTTTGGAGTGATAAAAAAAGGAAGGAAGCTACCAAAATGTTGGGTTCTTTTTCTACTAGTATTAGGAGACTTAGAATAGATGAATCATTGTCCTTTTGGTGCATTTTTATTCTACTTCCAAACACTCATTTATTTTATTTTATTTTATTTTAATTTATTATAGCCACATTCATTATATATATATTACATATATTATATACATACACATATACACATACATATATATACATACATGTGTATGTATATAATGAATTGTATATAAATACGTACATTTATGTGTGTGTGTATATATATATTTGAAATTAATTTAACATGTATTTTAACACTTGTGCAGTGTCTTGCACTAATTAATCATTCCAATTTGGTGACACAGTGGTTGTCAGAAGTGATCTAGAAGGCCTAAGGAGAAACTAGAAATGGTACCACACACAGAGTTCTCATAGAATTCAGGCATGTATTGTTTTACTTGATCCAAGAAGTAGCATAACAAGTATGACTTTGGGACTTGGTATTAACCCAGAGTCAGTCAGAAGTGGAGTCAGATCTCAACCCCAAGTCATTTGATTTATCCTCTTGTACTCTTCTGGGCATTAGTAGGGAACCTAGGGAAAACCATGGGCAATTAAAAAAAAAAAAAACATCACTAAGTTCTCACAGTGTTTGCTTACATCTGAAGAACTGAGCCTTGGTCTTACATGTCTGGGAGGCCCTAGGTCATTCCCTAACGCCCCGTGTCTCTCAGTGCCCACATTTGTGATGTGGATACTTAAAACACAAGTTATTTTATAGCTATGTCTCAGGGATAACATAAGACTGATAGCCATTTACATAAAGATTGTTCTTTACTGTTTACAAAATTCTTTTACACACAAAAGAGCTTTGAAAGGAAAAGGACTGAACAATTGCAAGTGATTACTATGTTTCTCTTCTTAGAACTTCAGTTTTCCCAGCAGCAAAAAACATGGCTCATAGCTGTCTCACATATTTAGCAAGAGTTCAGAAAGTCACTCAGTGTCATTTGGACAGTCCTTTTTGAGCCAAAAAGATGTTCATTCTAAAAAACAAACATTTATTGAGCAACTATGATCTGCTAGGCATTGTATTAAGTGCAAGAAAGGTGAGAAAACTGGATCCTTCACCTCAAGGACTTTATAGTCTAGATGGGGAAAAAGACTTTAAAAACAAAATAAGGCCTATTGTAATAAGTGCTAGAAACAAAGTTAAGACAGAGCCACAGGCTTAGGGCAGCCAGAGGAAGCTGTTGCAGGTAAGTGATGAAGACAGACAAGGAAGTGGAGATGGAGAGAAAAGGCTGGAGATGCAAAAGATATTTCTGAGGTAGATGAGGCTCTCCGTGTTTAAAGGTAGGGGCCATTTGGTAGTTGTTTCTGTTTCCCCAGATGCCAGTAACTGTGCCAGGAAGTTAAGGGAGGTGAAAAGAAGCTTCGGTATTCGGTTTTAGACATGCTGGGTTTAAGACACCTTAGGCCACACAGGTGGATTCCCAGAAGGCAGTTGGAAAGACATTCCTCAAAAGTTAAACATTTGGAGATCATCTTTTCATAGACAGTAGATACAATTAGGCAGTGAATAAGGTCACGCAACTGATCGCATAGTAAAAAGGAAAGAGTGTCAATGAGAGTACCTAGGGAACACCAATGTTTGAGCAGAGTATTAAGGAAGGGTTTACAGTACAGATTAAGAACGCGATTATAGGGGAAACAAAATCAAGAGAATACTATTGAGGCCACTAAAGCAGGAAAGAGTGGCAGGAGTGAAGTCAGTAACGTCCAGTGCTACAAAAAATTCAGTAAGATACAAACTGAAAAACATGTCACTTGAATATAACAATTATAAAGTTATTTGTAACCAACCTTAGGAAGAACTATTTGGGTGGAATGGCAGGTAGAGAAATTGTACTGCAGAAAGGCGGATGAGTCAGAGGTGAAGAAGTGGAGACAAAGGCATAGATGCCAGTTTCGAGGAGTTTGACTAGGAAAGGGAATGGAAACAATGAGGCAGCAGTGGAGGAAACTGTGGACTGGAGAATACTTTTTAAGATAAGAGAGTTTTAAGCAGGTTCACGGGCTGATAGGATAGATCCAGCAGGGAGGGAAATATTGAGGACACAGAGAACAGAGGAGACTCAATGGGGAAAAATTCTGGAAGAGACAGTGTGGTAGACAGACGATTACAAAGATATCCATGTCCTAATCCCTGGAAAATGTGAACTTGTCACTTACATGGCAAAAGGGACTTTGCAGATACGATTAGGGATCTTGAGACAGAGGAGATTATCCTGGATTCTGGATTGGCCCAATATAATCACAAGGCTCCTTATAAAACAGAGGTAGGAGGTTCAGAGTGAACTGTAGATGTGAAAATGGAAATGAGCAGTTGGACTGATGCAAGGAAGGAGCCAAGAACCAAAGGATGCACGTGGTCTTTACAAGTTAAAAAAGACAAGTAGATGGATTCTTCCCTCAGAGCATCCAGAAGAACCAGTCCTGCCAACACCTTGATTTTATCCTAGTCAAAGTGATTTGGAACCTTTACCTCCATAACTGTAAGAAAATAAATTTGTGTTGTTTTAGGGTCCTAAATTTGTGGTAATTTGTTATAGTAGCAATAGGAAACTAATAAAGGCAGTTATAGTTTAACCAAAAAACAAATGTAGGGATTAGCACTAGGAAGGCAGGAGAAGAAACACTTTCCACAGAGAAAAGGAATAAAGTAAAGATAGGTTGGGATACAGATATGTTTGCAAGTGCATGATAAATGTGTACATATATGTGTTTTTACATAAAGCAGGGTTGAAGGCAGGGAAAATGAATTTCTGGGAGGAAGTGGAATGAAGTAATATGGCCTATTTTCTGTATGAAATAGTAGGTAAGATTTTCTGAGAGAGAGAAAACGGTAGTATGGCAGGAATTAAGATGAAAGTAATGAGGAATTGGAATACTCATGATGGGGCATTAGAGACAGCCAAGGTGGGAAGTTTCCCAAACAGCATCTGAGATAACAGATGAGTTTGAAACAAAACAAATTATAATACTATTTCTTATCTTTTACACTTGAACAATTTTCTTCATCAGTTCTCAATAGTTGCAGAAAAGGCAAATTGTCAGATTGAGGCAAAGTTTGAAATACGTAGGTGGTGGGTGATGAAAAGTTTAGAGACTGGGGGTACTAGCAAACGTAGTTGAAGTGATTAAAATGGAGAAAGCCTAGTTAGAAATTGATGAGTAGGGGACCTGAAAAGAATGGTCATGGAAACTGAAGTTCCAACAAAGTAAATGAACATCTGTTATACCAGCAGTATGGAAGTGAAATAGGTGGATGCAAAAAAAAAGTTGTGAAAGTATGCGAGAAAATCCAAAACAAAGAGCAATGGAATATTGTGAGAGACATTGTGAGGGTTTACTCAACACCCATATACTTCTTACTTATTCTCTGCTCCTTTTTACTTCTTCTCTGGTTCTTTTTTCAACTTTAACGAGACTAAATTTTGCCAAGGCACTGTTTGTTGTTGTTTTTCAGGTAGTCAGCAAGGTTGAATCTCTTTTCAGCCCTAGGGATAAAATCACAATTGTATAAGCCATTCGTTCTTGAACTTTAGTATGTATCAGAATCACCGGGAGGGTTTACTAAACCATGGATTGCTGGTCTCCATTCCTGGCATTTCTTATTCACTAGATTTTGGGTGAGACTTGAGAATTTGCATTTCTAACAAGTTTCCAGGGGATGCTAATGCTGCTGGTCTGTGAGTGGTACTTCGAGTATGGTCTGAGCCAATCAGGTGGTCTCCTTCCCCTTATCAGTTTAGGTAGGAGCATGTGATTCAACTCTGGCCAATGATAAGCTACAGGAAGTCTCCTGTGAGGCTTCCTAGACTAACAGAGTCTAGACAAAGAGCCGTATGGGACAGAAGTGATCCTCTTCTCCAGTGTCCATTTGTAGTCATGAGCTCTGTAGAATGGCTCTAGCCATTATGAAGCCATGAGGAAAGATGTTGCCAAACTCTGAGCATGGCTCCAGTCCTTGATGACATCTTTGAGCTATTAAACACACCCTGGAACCGTACTTCCTCTGAGCCTGTGTTGTGTGAAGTAATAAATCCTTTAGTGCTTAAGTTCCTTTTAGTTGGATTATATATTACATAGAGCTAAATATAGCTCATTGATGCAAACGCCATTTTATCTACATGATGAGCAAAAAAGTTAAAGGAACATAATATCCATTGTTTAAGAAAGACATAGGAGAAAAGGTATTCTAATTAGTTGCCAGTCAGGATGTGAAAAATAATAATCTTTTAAATACGTAATTTGGAAATACTCATTAAAATTTAAAATGTATAGTTTAACCTAGAAATCTTATTGTCTGAAATATCTTATAGAAATAAAAGCACCAATACAAAAGTATATATAATTAAAGGCATTTATTTTACTTTTTTATCAAACCTAAAAAAAATTTTTAAAAAGCAATAGTTCAGGTATATTATACTTTAGTAGGTAAATATTGAATCAATTGTGATACATCCACTCCTTTGAATATTATGCAGCTATTTAAAAGAATGGCTTAAATTCATACTTATTGACCAGGGGAGACATCTATAATGTGTCATTAACTTGAAGATAAATATATATAGTATAATCCCAATTTTATAAAAATAATAAATCCCTCAAACCCATATATATTTGTTCATATGTTCATATAGGCATGAAAAAGTAGGTGGAAAGATGAATAATAAGCTGTTAACACTGACTCCTACAGAGAAAGCATATTAGAAAGCAACAGTATAAAAGGAAAAAAATAGGCTAGAAAAAATTTTTTAAGTCTTCTGATATAATACTAAGTGACAAAGTACAATTTGCAGACCTCTATTGATAATATTATTGCAAATATGTAAATGTTGATAAATATGCGGAAAGGAGTAGACGATTTCAAGAACAAACTAAAGCACTCATTAGGTAATGTGATAAGGGAAAGTTTATCTTGGATATCAATTATGTTCATTGTTTTTGCATTAAGGTAACATTAAAAATATGGAATATTGAAATTTAAAAATTCAGTTGGCAAGGCTACAAGTGTTACAATTCACATGGATTGGGGAAGTGAAGTGGAAGTGAAAGTTTCTGGAGGTGAAGAGATCAAAGGCCTTTACATTGGCACAGTAGTCACCAGGGCAAAGTTAGGCCCTGGAATAAGAAGGATGTGTGAGCCAAAGTCCTCAATCAATGTGAGTTATTAGGAGAGTGGTGGATAGCAGGAAAGAAGAAAGATGACGCCATGAAAAATAAGAGTTTTAGCATGAGGTTGGGAGACTTTAATTTAGGTAACACGGGCATTTTATGAAATGGCCAGTGATACTCGTAAACCTCTATTACCTTTCCCTGCCCCTGTCCTTCACCCCTAATTCTGTCATTTCAATACTGAAGAGGACTTCAGCTCAATTTAGTTATTTTTCCTGTAGGTGGAAAAAGCCAAATTCTGTCCTTGAACCTCTCTGCCCATGCTGCTCCCCCATCCTGTATCCCTGTCCCTTCTTCTTGGCCTATATGCAACCTTCATAGCCAACTAGAAGTTTTTTCTCCTTCATGACTTCCTTGGCAGTTCTGACTCCAAAAAGTGTGCTCCATATATGAACATGCAATACAACTTATTTGTGTTTTCATCACAGATTGCCATTTATTACTCTTCTGTGAATTTTGTTTCACAAGTAGTGTCAAAACTTCATTATTCTCTTAAAGCCTTCTGCCCTATCAACTCCCTTTTTTTTTTTTTGCTCTTTTCATTTCACAGAGAAAAATTAAAGATATCCATTGGAAAATTCCTTACATTTTTCCTTCCCTCCTCACCGTCCCCCTTCAGGTCTTCTCATCAAGGTGGAGGAGGTCCCCCTTCAGATGTCTAAAGACACACACCCTCTACTCTGTCCGGTTTTCTTCAGTTATTTACCGAGCACTAACCCAAGTGCTAAATAGAGGGTGATGAACCACACAAAGGCGGCCCTTGTCCTCAAGGAGTTTAGAATTTGCTGGAGAGCAGGTAGTTGTAATTATAAATAGGCTAAGTGTTGAGTCGCAGAGATTCTCTCTCCTTCTGCCTTTTTTGGAAACTGCCACTGATTAACCCCTGCTCTCTATATTGTCTGCAAAATTTTGCTTTCTGTAACATCTCCCCAGTCAGCATTTGCTGTCTCATCTTCTTCAAAGTAAGACCACATTTCCTTTACCCCATACTTCCCTCTAAATACAGTCCTATGTTGTCCTTCATTCTACAGCAAAACTTCTAGAAGGAGTTGCTTATAATCACCATTTTTGTTTTCTTACTTCTCCCTGCAACTTGGCTTCTGAAGCACTTCCCCATCTTTACCACCAGATGCCATGGACCTCTCCCACCAAAAATAATGACTTTTGTGTTGGTGAAACCAATTCATATTTTTCAGTTTTTGTTTGATCTCTTGACAGCATTTGAAATTCCTTATAATTCCGTTTCTCCAAATCCTCTTTGACTTCAGACACTCCACATTCTCCTTAATTCCTCTTACTTCTTTTGCTACTCTACTTCCATCTCCTTTGCAGGTTCATCTTCAGCAATTAGACCTGTAAGATTCAATTTTCCCCTCCTTTCATGTGATATCTTTCATCCAGACAATTTAATCTATTTCTGAGCCCTCAATTAATGTCTTCAGATGATGGTTTCACATTTACAAGTGTATCTCCAGCTCCAGCTCAGATGTCTTCACTGAATTTCAGGCTTGTATATCTTGTGCAATGTCCTCTGGGAATATTTCCCAGAATCCTCAACCAGCTTAGAGCCCCTTACAGTGTGCTATATATCACTGTGTATTTTTTTCTACCTATGTTGTTGTGATTTTATTATCTGTATTCTTCCTTAGAATGTCATCTGTGAGGGCAAGATCCCCAGAACTATGTCTGCGTTATTCATCGCTTTATCATCAGTATCTAGTAAAGCGCATGGTTTGTAATTACAATTTATTACAAACTGATAAATTTACTGATTTTAATTTAAGGAGTTATTTGTTGGTAAGAGCATCAAAATTAGTATGCTTTTCACCTTTTACAATGGAATAGTCCTTTAATGACTGATACTTTTGTGAAATACAATAAAAACAAATAACTAGAAAAATAAAACTAGAAATAACAAAAAGACGTACAAAAATGCAAGACCTGATTTTTTTTTTTACTAGATTCAGCAGACTTGATATTACTCTGTGGAATCATTATGAATATTTCTAAATGATTATCCTAAATTTCTGTAGTTTTCCTGGCACTGAATGGTCGCAAAGAGTTCACAAACCAGCACTAGACAGCAGGCCGTACTTTGAGTCGTGATGGGTTAGATGACAGAGTGAGTCACATCTCTTGATTTTTTTGCCTCTTTCCCTGATCATTTTATTTGCTGAAGGACATAAGATAAAAGTCTTTTTTGTTTTTGCAAAACCAGTAAGGAGTTGATTGTCTAATTGTCACACTGATCAATGAATTAAACACCCTCATAGTTCAACCCTGAAGTGGTTGTAGAAAATACAGACGTCAACGATGGTGCTCTGCGGTGGTGTGGGTAGCCTCAGTGTACAACCCCGGGCTTGTACCTGCTGGAAACTTTTGCTGTGTGATGATTGCAGGGTCCTTGATGGAGTGACCACAGAGACAGTACCCACTATAGTGTGGCCTTATCCTTGACACTGAGTGTTTTAAAATCTAAGACTTTCTGAGGAAGATACCTGCATCCTTCCATTGTTTATCAATACAGTCAACAGAACTTGTAAAATACCACAATTTACAGAGCCTTTAAAATTCTTACCCTGTCACTATTAGACATAGGGGGACTGCAGCTTCTCATGGAATTTCCAACTCTTTTTTTTTTTGTAGAACCAAATATTCATGGACTCTGAAGGTTCAGTGTGACAGTATCTACTGTTTTCTCACATATTTTTTAACATTAAAGCTATGGGGAAGTTTCAACCTCTTCCCCTTATCAACTTTGGAGTTATTTCTCTGTTTACCATTTGAAGAACTAAAAAAAGCTCAGCCGCAGGCTGGCAACTCAATTTATCTCAGACAGAAGTTGCTGGACAGAAAGCTTGGTATTTTCATGTCTTGCTAGAGTTGCCAGATTTAACAAATATAAATAGAGGACACCCGGTTACATTTTAATTTCAGATAAACAACAATTTTTTTTTTTTAGTATGGACATGGGACATGTCCCTTGCATGGGGCATATTTACACTAAAAATTTATTCTCTGTTTATCTGAAATTCAAATTGAACTGAGTGTCTTGTATTTTATCTGGCAACCCTGTCTTTTGTAAATTATTTTTATTTATATGGGTCCTTTTTCCTGTGTTACCACTGTGGGATATTTTTGTTTTGTTTTGTTTTTGTTTTCAGACTCTTTTCTTCACTATTTGAACAATTTTTAAAAGGCTCTCTGCCAATTCTCAACTCATTATCAATGACATCATTAGCATCACCATAGCTCTAAATTATGTTAAAACAGGATTAGAACTACTGACAAATTGTAAAGACAAGAGGCTCCTAAGGAAGTTAGGATCAAATTATGATCAAGAAAGGAAAGGAAGGAAATGCCAAACTTAGCTTGTAGATAATGCTTAGCATAGTGAATGCTCTGTAATGGAGTCAGACACAGAATACCCCTGGGAGGCAGATGGGCACTCAGCCTCACATTTCACAGATGCAGAAACCTGAACACAAAGGGGGTTAGTGACTTTTTGAGGGAAGGGCAGGAAGCAGCTGTGTAAAGGAATGGGGGGAAAAGAAGAGAGAAAAAACCTTCAGAAACCCAGTCTTACCTGGAAGAGCGTGGTGAAGGCAGACATCACTGAAATGTGGATATTTTACTAAAATATTTTTCTTCTAGATTAAGTGGGAAAGTTTCGTATCTACCATGCCACCCTTTATACACACAAATCATGGAACCGACACATTCTAAAATGTTGAAAGGGACATTAGAGAACATTTATTCCCATCTCTTCTTTATATTGATGGAGGAACTGAAGCCAAAGAGGTTGAGTAATGTTACCAAGTGGTATAATTTATAGGACTCTACTTGGGCCTACGCCTAAGGACTTCTACCTCTCCATGTTTTTATACAGCTGATTTTCAATTAATAATTGATCTATAAGCCATAGAAAAAAAGCCACGGTCAGTTTTCTCAACCTTGAAAAATGACCTCAGATGAATTGGGGAATAAGCATTTCTTAAAATGTGCCACCCTTTTTAGTTCAGTTAAGGAACTACCACCTAAGCCTGGAGTCTGATATTTTTAAAGGGTAAATTATGAAAGGGATATAATTATGACACACAGAAATATAAAACAGACACATGTCTGAGAGTATAAATTGATGCAGCCACTATTGAAAACAGTATGGAGTCTCCTTAAAAAGTTAAAAATAGAACTACCATATAATCCAGCAATTCTATTTCTGGTTGTATATTTGAAGGAAACAAAAACATTAACTTGAAAAGATATCTGCACTCACATGTTCATTGCAGCATTATTTACAGTAGCCGAGACATAAAAATGACCAAAATGCCCATCAGTGGATGAATGGATAAAGAAAATGTGATATATACTGGGGATGCCAAAAAATGTATACAAGTTGAACATTTTGGTCAGCATTGCTCAAGCAGTAGTTCGTAGTCACAAGTGTCTCTACACTGATGGTAACCACTTTGAGCACCTCTTGTAATTGCAGAAGTCAAACGTGACTTGTATTCATACTAAGTGAAATAAGTGAGACACAGAAAGATAACTATCATATGATCTCACTTATATGTGAAATCTAAAAACAAACAACAAAAAAACAAAATTAAATAAACTCATAGATACAGATAACAGATAACAGGTTGGTAGTTGTCAGAGGCGGGGGTGGGGATAGGGTGAAATGGGTGAAGGTAGTTAAAAGTTACATACTTTCAGTTATAAAATTTACATAAATAAATAAAACACTTGTCAAAGAGTTTATCCATCTTATTAATTAACGAGGGAAACAGTAAAATGTTACAAATGGTTTATATGATGATTTGACTTACAGACATAATACTATTCAGCTGAGGGCTGTGGACTGAATTGTGTCTTCACCCCACCCCCACCCAAATGCATACGTTAAAGTCCTAACCCTTCATATATAGGGTCTTCAAGGAGGTGATTAAGGTTAAATATGCACTTAAAAGTAGCATCCCGATCCCCTAGAACTGGTGGCCTTATAAAAGAGCAAAGGACACAGGAGATTCTCTCTTCACCATGTGAAGACACGGTAAGAAGGCAGCCATCTGCAAACCAGGAAGAGAGTCTCACTAAAACCTGATCATGCTGGCATTCTGATCTCAGATTTCTATCCTCAAGAACAGTGAGAAAATAAATTTCTGTCATTTAAAGCCACCAGTCTATGCTATTTTGTTATGGCAGTCCGAGCTGAGTCACTGAGAAAAATCCATTTGCATTGCCTTGAACAGGAATCATTTGCATTGCTATGGACAGAAACATTTGCAGTACTGTCATTTGCAGTTTTGTACAAGTTAACTTCCCTCTACAAAGTTGCAGAAGCCTAGTCAAAGACAGACAAAGGCATACTCATACAACCCTTTTATTTAAGCTATTCAAAATCATCTTTCTAGATGATTCACAATAAAGGTTTTATAGCTACTGGTAGAAACACAAATATTCTATTGTCATTATATTCATCCTTAGGGAATCACAGATTTAAAGCTTGGAAGGAATTTAGAGATTGTAGAACATTTTCCCACCAATTTTTAGTTCATTCTATATTAATCTTCAGAGAAAGTAAAACTGCTGAAATATTTTCAACTAGCTCAACACTTCATGAATAATTCCTTTTCATTGTTAGATAGTGCCAAAGATAATCATAACTCTCCCTCAGTCTAAAAAACATTAATATATATATATATATTACTGATGCAAAAGGATTTTAACAAGTTACAGGAATTTATTTATTATTTATTTATTATTGCTCTGGTATGATACCATATGATCAGATACCAATAGTGTATGTTAATCTATTTGTTGCAATGAAACTCTTATTTGCCAACTTCTGAATTCATATCATAGAATAAGAAGTCTAGATTTTGGAATATATATTTTTCACCTAGGCTGCTGAGAAAGGTTTAAACTCTGCTTAAGTTAACCTTCATATTACTTTGGCTCTGCTGTAAAATTCAAATTTGCTTGCCTTTTGCTGAGATTTTGATGATAACAATGATTATAATTATCATCTGTTTTAGGAAGCCTGTACTTATGGAAATTAAAAAATGTGTATCCTCCAAATATAACCAATGAAATTTTTAAAATAGTATATCTTTATAAACTCAGTGATTTTAATATGTTTGTATATCCATCCATTGCATTTTTTTTTTTTAATGTTCAAACTTTTTTCCATCTTTGGCCAGTAAGATTTTCTTCAAGGTGGCTCCTGAGTTCCTTTGATACAATTCCAGTAGTCTTAGAAAACTTTCATGTTTTTTGATATGACATGTTCCAGGTTCATCTTGTATACACTGCCCCAGACCTAGAATCAGCCAGCCATGTTTTAAAGCCCTGGTTTCTTTAAGAGGAAAATAATATTTAGATCACATAGTCTATCTGCCAAGGGATTACATATTCAGAATACTATTACCAATATTATGGAACAAACCCATTATTCTAATAATTGGGAAAGAATGGAAATGAATCAAACATCTATATAACTTTTCATGAATAAATTGTGCCTCAGGGTAACCAAATAAGGGAACATTCTTCTTTTTAGATTTACAACTAATAAATTTAGAAAGAATGGTAGAACTAGAATATTACCATTTTGCAACTCCTAATGAAATTATTGGCTTAGACAATTATAACCTATGGCTACTAAAATTACTAAGTAGAAAATTGATGAACAATTTATAATAGATGGATCTGACAATATCAATTATTGATCAATTGATCAATTATAATGCTATACCAAAAAGAGACATAACCATAAAGTATGTGCCTCCTGATATGATGTACTAGGAAGTACAGAGCACAACCTATAGACCGTCCATGCCAAAAACAGCCACAACAACTAGAACCTTATCAAGACTTTAGATCTAACTACCAGTTTGCTAACATGCTGAAGTCAATGGACTATGTTAGACAACACAATAGGGGCACAATTCTACAATCTGGTTTCTTAAATAAAAACTTCAAAGAACTTAAAAAGGAGGGCGGGGGAATTTATATACTGTAAGAAACTTAAAAGACGTAGGAACCAAATGAGTGTGTAGCCCTTGTTTGATTCTTGATTTGAACAAACCAACTGCACAAAATATTATGAGACAATAAATCAGAAAAATTTGAATGATGTTAAATGATTTTTGATGATATTAAATAATTGTTGATTTGATCATGGTACTTGGTTATGTTTTAAAAAGTGATGGAGTCGATTTGAAACAAAGTTGAATATTGTTGATTATTGTTTATGGCATGGATAGATTCTTTACATTTTATCTCCTTATTTTTGTATATGCATGAAATTTTCTACAATGATACATGCAGAACATTTAAAATATATGTACTCTTTCATTTAGCAATTATATTTCCAGCAATTTATCCTGGAGATATACTTGCATATATATGTGAATATTCATTGCAGCAGTGTTACAATATCAAAAGATCAAAAAGTGTCTAAATATTGATCATTAAGGGACCGCTTACATAAATGAAGGTATATCCATATATTGTAGTACCATGAAGTCATTAAAAAAAAAAAAAGAAACGAGGTAGCATTAGATATAAAATTAGGAATGATCTCCGAGGCACAATGTTAACTGAAAAAATCAAAGGGAAAAATGATTTATATATCTATATATCATTGACTCAAGACATTGACTCAAGACTATATATCAAGACATCTTATTATCATGAGGAAAGCCGATGTGAGAACTAAGTTGATACAAGGGCACAACTGAGTTATCAAAGAAATGGAGCTACTTTATTTTTTAAGTCAGTTTGGTTTGTGTTTGCTCCACTTGCAACCCAAAATAGCCGAATGAACCCATCATTTAAAGGGCTGGTCTTACATCACCAGAAGGTCACAGAAAGGGATCAGGCTGGGATGCTGGCAAAGACATAAAACATCTTTTCCAAAAAGCGTAAGTCAAGAAGAGGTATTAAAATTATATAGTTGATAGCAGAGCACACTTTACAGCACTGCATTTTTATAAACTCCTTTAAAAGGTCACTAGCATAACCCCTGAAACAAATTTAAATATTATTCAGGTGAGATATCTAATATTTTTTTCTGATTTTCAGCCCTAACATATTCCTATTAACTCAGTGTTCAGGAGTGCATTATGATATTCATAACACATAAGGTGTTGGTCAGAACTGTAAACTTTTTTTTTTTTTTTTTTTAAGGCAGAGACAACTTTCTTCAAACAAAATCCATCCAGGCAATCCAATGTGAGAAATGGCCCGACATGAAGCATCTTTGTTGAAAGCTGTGATGGGGTCTCAGACCCGAGATGGGCCTCTCAGATTGGCCATTGCTTTCCAAGGGAATTCTTAAGGGGCTTGGAGGAATTTGAAAACTCGTCCCTAGGTGAAAACACTCAATAATCCTCAGATACTGGTAGAAAATAAATTAAAAATGCACGGGGATAACCGCCCAAGTGTTCATGCCTCATCCCAAACTTCTTAGGGTTTTAACATTTAACGTGCCTCTTTAATCGAAGTTCCTAGAATCTACCGCTCACCTAGCTGTCCTGAACCCTCTGTTTCCAAGAAGCCCCAGCCCTCTTCAGTCACTCACCGGTGAATGGAGTGATGGTATCCCATCAATAGCATCTATGACATAAAGGACTGAAAGTGCCACCAGGTACAAGATGCAAGACTCCTTAAAAAATGTGCGTGAGAAGTGGCCAACCAGCCCCTAGTATGCCCCCAGTGAAGGTGGACTGATTGAAGTACGTTAAACAATGAACTCTTAAAATTTTAAGAGTTTCTTTGAGCAAGAATCTATTTGAATTGGGTAGCACCAAACAAGAAATTGTTAGGAGTGCCACACCGACAGGAGCTAGCAGAAAAAATATTATAGAGAAGAGGTGGAAACAAAGCAAGAAACTCATTTGACTGGCGGCGATAGCTTCAGCACTTACTTTATTTGGAAAAGACTAGTTGGCTGTTTGCAATTGGTTGTCCTTAGGCTTCAATGTCTCAACCTTGAGGCATTTACAGGCTTAGGTTTTGGTTTGCTTAGGCTGCTGTGTCACTAGAATCACCTCAGTCTAATGGCCTCCTTGTTTAATTGATTTAACAAGTAGGAACGTGAGGAGGTGGAAAGGGCTGTAATTTAAAAAAAAAAAAAAAAAAAATCCTTGCTTTCACTTACCAAGAGTGTGACCTGAAGCAGGTATCTTAATTTCTCCAAGTTAGCTGTTTTCTATTCTATAAAAAAGGGATTATAAATAATGCCTGTCTTATCCAAGAATGGTATGTAGTTGGTACTCAATAAATGCTAATTTCCCCCTTTCCTCTCTTTTCAATTGGGTAGCACAGTGTTTTCGGTCTGGGGGCCTGCAGGGATGGAGAAGAGATGGGGGAGCACTGTGCCAATAATCATAAATTGTTCATACCCCGTTTTCCAAAGCGTTTTGGAAATGCTGTTGTTGAGCAACTGGTGAGCAAATGCTGTTGCTGAGCATCTGTTGTTGAGCAAAGAAAATATACATTTATATAACATATATTATATGCATATGTGTTTACTTATATAACATATATAAAATAAAATTCATCTCCACTCATGTAAAAGGCTACAAAATAGGTTGATATTAAGAAGTCCTTAACTTCCAAAGAGAGGGAACAACTTTGGGATTTATACACTGGAATCAAAGTGCAGCCCCAACGCCCCGGCCCTCTCTGTAAGTCCTGTTGACTTCAGTGCCTTCCCTGAGACGCCTCTCCCCACCCCTTGTTATTGGTTGTCAATGGGTAGATAAGGACAATGGCTTTGCTTTTCTTCACTTCGCCTGTGTTGTTTCCTGGATTCCTGCCCCCTCCCATTCCCTGTTGAAGCCCCGCAAAGCACGTCTCCTGAGCAGAAGGGCATGCCTCCTGAGTGCTGCAGCAGGCCGGCCACTGAGTCACAGGCTCTGTGGGGACTGGCTGTGACCCGAGGGAGACAGCTCCTGTGGCTACAACTGATTGCTAATAAGCTTCCTGGTGGCCCAGCCTTTTCATCAGCACCAGTTGTTTTTACAGGCCGCCCCAGTAGACTTGACACTTGTTTTCCTTGCCTCAGAGACGCTCCGAAGTTTTTCCTCTCTGGGCCTGGCTGTCTCCTTTTCTGTTGAGACTGTGTGGGAGCTAAATTTAAACTTGATTAACAACATTTAGTCCAAGGAGGTCAGGGTACTATTTTCATGTTAAATGCTGTTCTTTCTGGTTCCCTTTTGTTTTAAGATACAATGGGCTCTCACAATGAGAGCCCCTCTGATTTTGTTGCTATGGTGTGAGGGACAAAAACCAGCACAGAGTGTTCGGTTGTTTGATTCTGATCAGAGATGGAAAACGCAGCTAGTACTCTCTTTGCGAGAACATAGTTTAGTGTTGACAGCGAGTGTTGAAAAACTTTACCAATACTGTTAGTGATAACATTTTGACTCCTTACTTCCGAGTAACCTCTACTTAATATCTGGAGCCCAACTTGAACGCAGTTGCTCAGGGAAACTCCTTGACTCTCCAAACATGTCAGGTCCCCTGTCAGGAATCTCCTTCTGCACGCAGCAATGTTTCTTTTCAAGCATTTTTTAAGGCCTGATTAAACCATTCTTCATCATCTGCCTTCTCCACTCGATTGTAAACTCCATGAGAGGAGGCATGACTTCTCTGATTCCCCACCAAGGGACTAAATATATAAGTGCACATGGCCAGACCACATATGACAACAGAACTCTGACCCTCCACCTCTGCAGCAACCAACTCAGAAAGTAAAACTGTAACCTTTTGGTCCAGGATGGTCAGCAGCACTGTCAGGGCTTGGTCAGTGATTGCCATCTTGTCTGCTTTTGTCCTCACTTCCAACGCAGGACCAACCAGAGAAAGCAAATATGCTCCCCAAACCTGTCACATAGGGTGCCCCATTCCTGGATAGCCCACCTCCAGCTTCCTCAGGCCAACAGCATCGAATCAGAGCGTACCTGAAACCTTCTCTTTTTTTCACTATAATGCTTCCCACTCCCTTGCATGCTTTGAAGTCTGTACTAAACACAAGTGATGGTGGCCGACTCCTTTGTTTGCTCTTAATAAATAACTTCTGTTTTTTTTTTTTCATTTGGAATGTCTGTTTTCACACCATATTATCCCGTGTACTAGCACATAGTAAGCACTCAGGAAAGAATGAATGAATGAGTGAGTGAATGAATGAATGAATACACAACAGTCCATTGCTGGATTAGTGTCCAATTTTCCTGAACAGGAAATTCTGGAGCCAAGAAGACCTGGGTTTTCACCTTAGGTCTTTAAGTATCTGACTTGTGGCTTTGGAAAAGCCATTTAAAGTGTCTAGGTACCATTTTTCTCAAGCTGTAAACCAGCAAGTTTGGACTAGATGATCCCCGTGTTTCAAATATCCCTCATAAAACCTCTCTTCTATAACCATGAGCTCAAGACATCCACCTAAAGTTCTCCACATTGTGTGTAAGGAGGAAATGTACAAAGTGCTTTCTCTGATAATCTACATCTGGAAGGAAAGAACAGCTTTTAAGAAAATGAGTCTGTAGAAGTAGACTTGGATGGGAAGAGCTGTAAAGGCCGTGGGAAGACCTTAGTAGCAAACAACAAATAAGTTCATGTCAAAAAAATGTAAAAGAAGACAATTCAATATAAAGGGAGTTTTGAGAGAAGAATAAATAAATTATATCCTGGGGGACATTCTAGTTTGATTAGCATTCTCTGAAGTTTATTCGAGAATACAGCACTGTATTTTTTGTGTTTGAAGTTTAGAGTGATTATTTTAATTTCAACACTGTAAGATGTTAAGGTTGATTTCTTGAGGTCATCTATTTTATTTTATCATTGTAAATATGTGGGAAATGGGTAGTGAGGAAAAGGAAGAAAAAGAATGGTAAGATTTTGAGAAGTTTAACTTCTTCCCGGCACAAGCTCACACACTCTGGATAGAGGTTGGAAACACTACAATGTCAGCTCCTCCTGGGTACTCATCCCACACACAAGTCTCACATTCTTCCCATAAGATCCTTTCTCAGCTGGCTCAGTGTTCCCACAACCGCTTTAACTCAGGGCTCTGAGATCCCAGTGATGGCCCCCTCAGCCCTCTGACCTGGATTGGTGCTGAATAAAATCACCTGATAGGTCTCACACAAATTTTTTTTAGAACAAAACCACTTTCCAAAAGGGCATCCATCAAGCTTTTCAGTATACAGCCATAAGACCTAACCAAGACCTAATGATCATAGTCCTCTTGCCATTTCTTTTTTGTAGGGCAAGCCCAAAATGCCGTGCTTGCAATCAACAATAATCTCTTCAGAATGCCGTATTTGGCCAGAATGCCCACCATCATGGAAAAAAAAAAAGTGACGGTTCATAAAAAGGACACAAGAGAGAATGATTTATTTGGCAGCCAAGAACACAAACTCAGTCCTAATCTCCACCTCTTAGAAGTAGAACAGGGCAATCAGGCAGAGGGCTCAATGAAATACAAGCAATAGCCTGAAAATGCATGAATCACACCCCAGTATCTTTTTGCCTGTGGGAGAATTCTCTATGTGTTTGCTACATGGAAATGCTTGCATTGCTTCGATCAAGAAATCTGGGACTCGGAAAGTGTGGGCGAATATGATTGTAATGGGGGTGAAGAAGTAGGGGAGGAGATATCAGTAAACGTGGGCACACCATGACGTCCAAGCAGAACATCATGCCGGTCAGAACGAATGGTCATGTGGTCACTCTAATGACACAGATGACCCCCTTCTCCCACCAGGACTCTCATGTACATTACTCCATAAACTTTAATTTTGTTATCCGTAGTTATATATATTCTTATGTATCCCTCTAGTCACATATAAGTTTTAGAGTTTGTTTAGACATTCCTGCTTGTTCCTAAGTATCTTGAGGTTAACCTTTATATCTAAATTATTTTCTCTCTTTCACCCCTTGATTACTCTATGATTTGTGGTTTTGAAAAAACTGTTACTAATCTACATAGATTCTGCAATCTCAGAGAATATCTTATGAGAATAATGAAAATGTTATGGGTACCTATAGCTATCACCATGACTGAAAAAAAAAAGAGTGAGACTCACATGGTTGTCTGGTTTACATGACAGCGGATGTATGGTTTGAGGACAACGCTACCAATTTTCATCCTATTTATTTATTTATTTGCTTTTAAAAACAAATATTTATCAAGTGCCTGAGTATTAAACTTAATAAAATTGTTTTTAAAAAATAGAGATTCAAAATATTAAGACAGCCATTAACTTTTTTGTGCTTTTGTTTTTAATTCTATTGTATTAATAGTTATTAAACAGTGCATCTGTTATCTGTGATTGCATAGCAAGCAACCCCACAATTTGGGGGCTTAAAATAAAAACCACTTTTTAACTCATAATTCTCTTAAGTTGGCAATTTGGGTTGGATTCAGCTAGATAGCTCTTCTGGTCTCAACTGGGCTAATTTGTGTGTCCGTGGAGAGCTGCCATGCTGACTGGGGCGAGGGAGTGAAACTGCCAAGTCTCAGAGTAGTACAACACTGCACTGTATTGGTCAGCTGCAATGACATGGCAGCTCAAATTCAAGGGGTGGAGAAACAGACACCTCTTGATGGCAGGAGCTGTGAGGTCACGTTGCAAAGGTGCTTGCATATAGGGATGGGAATAATTGTGAACAATTGATAAGTTGTTTTCAAATTTTAAAAAAATTAATAATACATGTTAATGAGAAAAGTTTCAAACAGTTCAGAAGGACATTCTCTGATATCCCAGCTTCACACTTCACCTTCTTATATGTCATTCCAGGAATATTATCTATATTTATATCTTTTTTCCTCTCACAAAGTAAATATTATACGTACTGCTTTGAATTTGCTTTTTACTCAACAGTTCATTTGGGGTGTTTTTTCCTAATAATACATATAGTTCTAACTCATGCTGTCTTAATGGCAACATACTATTCCGTTATATAAATGTTCTATAAAAACCAGATTCTATTATTGGTGGAGTTCTTTCTTTTCTGTTACCAACTATTATGGGTTGAATTGTACTCGTCCCAAGTTCATTGGTTGAAGTTATCCCTGGTTCCTCAGAATGCAACTGTATTTGGAGAAAGGGCCTTCAAAGGGGTAATTAAGTTAAAATGAGAGCATTAGGCTGGGCCCTAATCCAAGCGGACTTGTGCCCTTATAAGAAAAGGAGATTAGGACGCACAGAGACACTGGGGACCATCACAAAGGGAAGACCATGTGAGCACACAGTGAGAAGGCGGCCACCTGCAAGCCAAGGAGAGAGGCCTCTGAAGAAACCCATCCTGCCAGCACCTTGATCTTGGATCTTTGGCCTCCAGAAGTACGAGAAAATAAATTTCTGTTGTTTAAGCCACCCAGTGTGTGACATTATGTTATGGCAGCCCTAGCAACTAATACACAAACAATGTTACACTGAATACTTTTTTACGTTCAACTTTCCTTATGTGTGTGATTATTTATGGAGTTTTGATTCTCAGATGTAGAAATGCTGGTTTAAAAGGTCTGTGCATATTTTATTTTGACAAATACTACCAAATTACCTTCTGTAGGATTGCACTAATTTATGTTTTCACCAATTGTGTAACAACAAGATACACAATTGGTGTTAACCCAATTTCCACACCATTGCTAATAACAATCTTCCTCTCTGACATTCTGATAGGTATAGAATGGTGTCTTCTTATTATTTTAACTTGTGTCTCTATAGTTACAAGAGAGGTTTAGCTTATTTTGTACGCTCTTTGTTCATCTGTATCTTTTTATGTGAACTGCTTATTCATGTCCTTGCCTCAATTTTGGAAATGTTATCTTTTTGCTATTGATTTGTAAACTTCTGTGTATATTAAGAAAATTGTCCCCTTATCTGTCGTATGCATCTTAGATATTTTTCCAGACTCTCCTGTGCTTTTTCAAATTCATATTTTTTTCTTTTTTTTTTAAAAAAATATCTTGCAGGGCTTTCATGTTTTTTATGCAGTCAGATTTGCCTTTTTTCATTTTGGAATCTTGGTTTCATTATCTTTAGAAAATCTTTCTCCATTTCCTATGTGTGTGTGTGTGTGTGTGTGTGTGTGTGTGTATTTAAATCTAGTGCTTTTATGGTTTTTTAATTCTCATAGTTAAATCCCTGCAGTACGTGAAAAGCTGTGGCTTTTTACAAACATACATAAAATGATTGTTTCTCATCACAAGTGAATTGTAAAAAAAGCGAGGAATAGGAAGTCAAAAATTTGGAAGCAAGTGCTAGCTCTAACATTTTACTTCTTCCAGCTCTAGTCTTTAATTTGTTGTCATGGACTGAATTGTGCCCCCCGCTTTCCAACTCATATGTTGAAACCCTTACCACCATTGTGACTGTATTTGGAGATGGGGTCTTTAAGGAGGGAATTAAGGTTACATTAGGTCATCAGGTTGGAGCCCTAATCTGATAGGACTGAAGTCCTCAGAAGAACAGGAAGAGACACTAAAGAGATCTCTCTCTCCACGTGCACACCAAGCAAAGGCCATGTGAGACAACAGTGAGAAGGCAGCCATTTGCAAGGCAAGGAGAGGGGTCTCACCCTGCTGGCACCTAGATTTTGGACATCTAGTCTCCAGAACTGAAATAATCAATATCTGTTGTTTCAGCCACCCAGTCTGGGATATTTTGTTATGGCAGCCCAAGGAGATTAATACACATGAATAAAGATAGTATATTTCAGAGGGATTTTGTGGGGTTTAATTTAGATTTGCAAATGAAAGAAGTTCGTAAACAAAAATAATACAATAGTGTCGTGCGTGGGACATGACTATCAAAGTAGCAGTATCACACATGTTTGTGTCTTTCCACAATGCCAGACTTCATTAAAATAAAGCTATGGTTTATCATGGGCATTAACCAATTGGAGGCTAACTATAGTCGAGGTAGAGCAGTTTCACACAAGAGGATTGCAAGCAATAGCGTTAAGTAAGGTGAACAGAGTCTTATGAAAGGATGAGAGACAGAGTCCGGTGTTCAGTGAGAATCCATAGGCACCAGGATGTGTAGCATCGCGCGGCAGGCCGGGCAGGTGAGACAGTCAGAAGGCGAGGCTTGAAGCACTCTGTCTGGGATGAGGTGAGGCCTGAGGGATGAGCCTGGAGAGAGCTCTGATTTTATGTCAAGACTGGGTGCAGCACACCCATCTGTAGTCCGATAAAGAAGTCTAGATAGTCACACTCCACCCTGTGTCTGGAGTTATCTGGTTAAGGTGTTCACTGGGTACGCCTTTGCAAATGACATAGCTATCGGAATTATTAGTCCATTTTGTGTTCAAAATTAATGCTCTATACAAATAGCTAACTATGAGTAATAATGATAATTAGAATGAGTGATGATATACACTTGAATTTAATAATTGGATTAAAAGCTGCCCAAGGCACGTTAACAGGTTAGGGGCAGTGTTGATGTAGGAGTTTGGTAGAGTGTATTAGCTAATGGAGAATGTCTCTCCACATTGCTGCTGTTTCTGACTCTGCATATAAAGCATAGAACCTGCCAGCTTCAGAAAGATGAGTCGAGAAATATTTAAGCTTGGTCTTATGATAGGCCTCTGAAATACAATATTTCGTGCCAACATGGGACCAACGATCCAACTGATCATGCTCCAAATTATGGAAGTAATCATTGAAAGCTAAATGGCTTTACTCCAATACAACGCTTCAAAGATTGGTAAATTACATACATAAAAGTGGAGAAAACTCATAAATGTAGATGAAAGAGAATTTTCCAAGACTTAAAAAAAAAAAATTTAACCCAGTTCAGCTGATAAATATTTTCCTATTTTATTCCATTAAACTATATACATGAACATTTACTGTTGTACATTTCAGGTGCCTGCCAGCTCCCCCACTCTCATTGTCATTATGAACTTAGAGTTTCTGAATCTTGTGACATGGTTGAAAAGACGGGCCGCTGGCTCTATCTTGAAATATAAAAACCCATCCCATGGTGCTGGGTGTTTTCTTATATTTTAAGTAAGATTTAGTTGGCTCTTTATCAAACTTGAGGAGAAAACAGAAGTTCTATGATAATAAAAATAAAATTGGGTTCAATTTTTTCATTTCTACCTGTGCTGCCCTAGAGAATGATTTGGTCACAGCGTCAGGCAGCTGGATTTCCAGATGCAGCAGCCAAAAGCGGCCTTTTGGACAATTGCATGGAGATGCTGGCCTCAGGGCATGTAAGGCAGTGAGCAGCAAGGGCTCAACAAACAACTTCCTCATTTCCAACCTGTCTTAAGCCCAAGTGTTCTAGAGCTTACATGGCCCCAGGGAAGAGGAATTTCTGTCTTTAAAATAAGGTCTCTCTCTCTCTCTCTCTCTCTCTCCCTTCCTCCTCCCCCACCTTGCCCCACTTGTTTTTTCTAGTACTGTAAAATTCCCAGCTTCTCCCTTCCTCCTGAGAGGAAATATATACTTAATTCCAAAATCATTCCAGCATCATTTTCTCCAAAGAGTTCAAATCGTATTTTAAAAAATTCTTATTTGCCTAGCTCTTAGAAAGTAGATGACAAAGATTAAGTTTGCAAATAGGAAAAGCTCCAGAACAGACTATCCAGAGATTTTCATGAGAGAAAATTTACAGAGCTAAACTGAGATGTTTGAGTGCTTTTCTTTATATTATATCTCATTACACAATTCCTGCCAAAGTATAGTGTCTGTGTTTTTGTATCTACAAATCACCCAGAATACCTCATACAAATTAAAAATTGGGATAGTAAACATAAAGAAAGGAGGTACTATAGGGTCCTCATTAGTATATTTCCAGAATTTCTATAGGATGTGGGCAAAGGATGGACGTGATGGTGTTCCTTCCTGCCTCCCATATTCAAAAAAATACGCAAGCTAATAAAAACACCCCAACGATTTATAAAGAATGATTTTTAAAAATAAATGAAGTTGAGATGTGCCTGTAGATGGCACTGGGTCTTGACGGAAAGACAGGGAAGGACTGTGTTCTGGTTGACATAAAAAATCCTTGGGATTTTTAAGCCCAGCTGGTGAAGCCATGGCCACAATTGCTGGTTGTTTCCATGAGTCATATTAGAGAGCTGAGGCCAGTGCCCTCACACTGTGCCTTCCAGGTAACTCTGCTTATAAATATAGCGCAGCTAGTCCTACCTGGGGCTGCAGGAAAAGTTGTCTTGCTCTTTGGGTTATATTAAGGAAATGCTGATTTTCAGTCCATGATTCTTGGCATTATCCCAATTACTAATAAAAAGAATTAGAAAAGAGACCTTCTAAATATATACCATCAGCTCCTAAATATACATCAGTATCTGAGAAAAGCTCTCATTGACTCTCTGGGATGAATTTGTTTATGTCTGTATCTATGTAAGAGCCAACACATGGTCTTAGAAGGAATTATCCAGACTCTGGGATCAAAGTGTACGTTTCTTATATGTAAACTAGTTCCAGCAAGCCAAACAATCATAATAGGCTTTGCTGCCTTTTAAGCAGCCCATAACAGAGATTTTAGACCAATCTTGGATATCCAAGAAAGACAATGCTAGAAATGGGACTAGAAGGAAGTACTTGTACAAATGTATGCATGGAGACTTACATAGATACTTGTGTGATTCTAGGCAAATCATTCAATCTTTCTAGGTCTCAGGGTCCAAGATTCCTTCCAGTTTTCACAGTTATGTTTTGTAATCCCCCAAATTGAAATTTTCAATTCCAAAATTATGAGTGAATACATAGGATGAGCCAGTTATGTCCTGGAACTGGAGAGTGTCAAAATACTGATGAATTAGATATGGTCCCTGGCTTTCCAGGATTATACACGAGATAGGATATGCATGTGCGAAACAGGTTGATGCAGGTTGTACACACAAATGACAATAGGGAGAGTAATTCCAGAAAGAGTCATGTGGCCAGAAAAAAATAATAAAAATGTCATTCTTCAAGGATAGATTGGATTTGATTTAAAAAGGTTAAATACAGTGTGTTCTTCCTCACTTTATTTCTTCTGTTCACTTTGGCATGTCCCCCTTACCAGGCCCTTCTTCCACAGACTAACTCAGCCCTCTCCAGTCTTTCAGTGCTTCCTGCAGTTTCTTTGTCTAATGAATTTTTGTCTTTATGTCATTCCTTCAGGACAAAACCTAGAGGCAGTAGTTTCCAGCAGACTCTGCCCAGCCGACCCTTCTCTTACTTTAATAAGTCTTCCTTTTCTAGTTCTAAAAAAAGACAAATCATAGAACAGAGCAACATGTAGCATATATTCACTAAATGTTTGTTGATGATAATGGTAAAAATTCAATTTCCAAGGTAAATAATTTGGTAGACTAATCTAATCTGTTCTGAGAGTTATTAAAAAGACACATAAATTGTATGTGTTTCTTTATTTATAAATATATTTTATATATTTTTACATATAATACGTTTTGTATCTATATATAAAATAATGAGATTCTAGATGATGGTGAAAATGATTTAGTGACTACTGGATGCCATTATGGATACAATAAGAATAAGCCATCGCATACTAACCTCTTTTCTTTAGTTAGCAAGATTGACAGAAGGGGAGAATATGGAAAAGCAGTAATCCAAAGATCTCCATATAGGATTCTTTTAACAAGTAAGATCTGGAAGAAACTTTAGTTAAATAGATTCTTGTGTTGAACAATTATGCTCAATGAGCATTTATCAAGGTGAACCTGATGGGAGGTTCCACCCCAATATGCAGGCCTTGTGCTCAGTTCTGATCTGTTCCACATTTTAAGCAAGAAGTTAGATTAAGTTATATAAATCTCACTTATTAAAATTTAGGTGCTTTGAGGCTGAGAAGAATAACATATTTTGTTTCCAGAATCTGAGAAGTTTTTTCAGAGACTTGAAAGAAGAAATAAAGCTAATATTCAATTTTGTAGAGATTATAAATATAAAGGCCCGTATTTGAGAGCAAAATCCAAAACACAGGATGGACAAGTTATGGTGTAGCCAGGTTAATGACTTAGAGACTTTAGTTGATAGCTGATTCTTAATCATCAGAAGTGTGATGTGACCTTTAAATAAGTTATCACGCCCATAAATTATGTAAACAAAAGTCAGAAGTTCTATTCTACTCTTTCTATTCTACTCTGTTCTACTCTGGGCTGTTTATCCAGAATGCCCCTAAAATATTTTTGGAGCAGTGTATTTGTTAGTTTGGTGCAAAAGTAATTGCAGTTTTTGCAATTATTTTTAACCTTTTAAACCACAAGTACTTTTGCACCAACCTAATAAAAAGTAGACAAATCAGACTGCATTTAGCAGAGTGCCGCCAGGATGGTTGAAGAAACTGGAAATAATTAGATTATAAAAAGAAAGCTTCCCAGACTGAGAAAAAGAGTACAGAAGAGGCATGTACGTTACAGTTGCCTTCAAATATATATATATGTTTTCTTTAGATCCAAGGTATGAAAGAAGGCCCAATAGATAAAAATCACAGGAAACAAAAATTTTTGAAGAAAACTGTTATAAGACTGAGTTGCGTTGTGAGAGTAGGGAATTTTCTTCTTGGAAAGGATTTGGGCATCCATGGTTTTTGACTGAAGGGCCTTTAAAATATTACCTGTTGGGAGACAATTTTCCATGGATCTCTGATATGTTTTGTGTTTTGTGAGCAGAATTACTGACTGTGATTTAATCATAATTTAATCTTAATTAAGGTATGATGAGGTCATACACAGATCAAAGAGAGAGCTGCCTTGAAGTAATAGAAGCTTATGATACCCACTGTTTTGCAGGGGAAAAGGTAGCACACCACGCAGGGCCACATGGGGAAATGCCAGGGACGGACGGTCATGAGAGTGTGTTCCTATTGTCACTACTTTTATTGTGGTTTCTACAGGAAAGAGGAAGCGAGGCAAGGAAGGATACTCTGGGATTGGTTAAAAGTGATACCCCTGCAAACTCATGCTGGGTTAAGAGTGTGAGGAGGCCAGATAGTCAGCAGGTGTCTAATTGTTTACCTAAAGTAGCTGACAACCATCTTGAAGATGTTAAAACACCAAGTTATAGAAACTACAAAACATAGTTAATGCAGACTGCTTTTACTTGGGACTATCTTTTCACGTTTGTTTTATACCAAAAAAAAAAAAAAATGGCTTTGGAAGTTGGATATTGTATCTCTGTCCAGAGAAAGGGGTAGGTTTGTGTACTGTCCAGTATAATAAAGATAACATATTTTTTTATAGCAAAGGACAGGCAAGGTTACTTCCCATTATAAAGTACTTTGGTTACCTAAGCTGAGGGTTCATTCCTCTAATACATCCACTGTGTGTGCAGGTATCACCTGGCTCTCTGTGCATTGCCTTGTGGGAATTGGCGGTCAGGGAACTAGAGAAAATGCTTATACTTTGGCTACTGCTATGTCTGTGAGTAATAAACTCTACTGTCTGTTGTCTATGACTCAAGAATCTCCTGTCTTCTGCCAGCATCTGAGAAACTGTGACTGGCTAATGTGTTAGCGTACAAGTAGGATAAAATCTAAGATCCTTCATAGTTCTTGACAGTATCTTCAGGTACCATGATTCTGTGATTTTCATGAGTCTGGAAATAGTGTCTTAGTGCAAACAAGGTATTCTAATAGTGAGAATTCCAGTGCTTGGTGGTATGATGGAGAGGTAACTGAGAGCATGTAAAACTTTGAAGAGACTGTTGGGACAAATTTCATGGACAACCACTTGCTCAGCCTCTGTCAGGTTGCAGTGGAAGATCTTTAGCGTACCATTGATGAGGGTAGGATTACAGCCACTTCCTAGGGAAACTGTGTTATTTCAAACTTCTACTGAACAAGGATATTCTGTTTGGAAATATGATATAATCTGAGCTATATTCGAATCCATAGAATAATTGATTGTATCATATATATTTCCTCTTATTTTATATTATATTGTCCCCAAAATGTAAGAAGGTTTATCTGGCAAACACTTAACCTATTAATTTTACTATCAACATCAGATTATATTTCTTTTCCATGAGACCTTCCCATCGATGTGACTGAGATAGTGTAAGTTTTTTCTAAGCATATCAATTCTTTCTGGAAATAATAATAAAAGAGTGATTTATTTCCCTGAAATTCCAGCACCTTTAGCAAGACTGATATCTGACTGTTTTTATGGTGTGTTTTTTATTCGCTAGCGTTTACAATTATTTTATAAGTATTTTATCAAATTAAAGAATTGAAATATCACATGAACTTGAGAATTTATGTGTGTGTTGACTTACGTGTAACACGTGCACATGTTGAAGTAGGATTTACTGTCTGGATTCTTCTGGTCTTGAGTTGGGTGAGAGAAAACTATAATGAGTGTCAAACCCAGCCACTTATTCTACATCTCACATGATTGGGTTTAGGGCTGATACCACATCCAGGGTTGCTCTCCAATAAGGGGTAGCAGCTGATGTAACACCCAGACTGGAATAGGAGCATGGAGTGCCTGGGTCTTCTTGTGGACAAGTTGACAGCTAAAGACTAAGTGCCAAACTGGTGTCTAGTGCAGGAATGCCTCTAGTCTATGATACTCCACAGCCTGCACCGTGAATAATGAAAAATGAAAGAGAAAAAATGTGTTTATTGAAATACTTATAGATAGGGTGAGAAATGTGCTTTCATTATTTATAAAAATAATACATTATGTGCTGCTAAAATAATACATTCTGAGAATGAAGTATAGGGGAAAACTTAAGTTTTCTCACTCTCCACTAGATTTTTTCCTCATATTTTAGAGAATAATATGGGGGGAAATGGAAACTGATAGCTTGTGTTAAATTGGATGGCTTGTGATTGGAGAAAGGACCATGTTAAGGAGAAAAAGAAAAGAGTTGCTTATCTCATAGAAAAAAACTTCATAGTCATTTGAAACTGAGTGATATTTTGGTAACCTGTTAGAAGCAGGAAAGCATCCCTATTTACATTCATGAGTGAAGCGGTGGGGGTGGGGTGGGTGCGGGACTACGTAAAGTATTTTCAATGTTTGGAATTTATTACAAAGAAATAATGAGACAAAGCCAAGAATTCCTGAAAAACACATTCATCACACATTATTTAAAATAACAAGAGGTTGGAAACAACTGCCTTGTAACACAGCAGAATAGTTAAATAAACTGTGGCATATTAATATGGTGAAATATTATATAGCCCTTAAAATTACATTTTTGACAATTTTCACTAATATGAGTAAATAATTATGATACAGTTTCAAGAAATTATAAATCCAGTATGATCATAAATATATATAATCCATATTTGGATATGTAAATAGTATATGTGTAAAACGATTGAAAAGATATATGCTTAAATGTTATATGTACATTTTTGTAAATGGACAAAAATAAGAGATGTTTGAATTTATCAATTAAAAAAGACTGAAAGGAGCAATTACATAAATATATAAAATTATTGAGGACATATATGGACAAAGTCAACACTGTTTTCTCTTCTTTGAACCTTAAGCATTTTACATCTAGAAAAAAATCAGAACTGCTTTAAATTGTTGGCAAGGTAGATGGCTTCTGGTCAATCATATTTTAATTACAGATGATTTTAAAAGGTTTTAATATAAGTAGAATTTTAACAGCTTTTCTTCCCTAGTTCATGTTCCTTTTCGAACACATCTGGCACACATGGATAAAATATGAAAATATTGCCAAGATATATTTTTGCTTTTTAGACAACTAAATTTAGATTTAGATATGCCTCTGATTAGCAAAAACTGTGAAAAATTATTTGATATAATTCCTTAGCACTAATCTGTATGTTGCTAGTTCTAAATAAAGCAAATTTCATCAAATCCCCATAAAACCAAAAGCCTACATGAATAGAAAAGACTGCATGCAAGATGAGGACATGAAAATGGGTTATTCTAGATGAACTTGAGCTATTATGCACAGCTAAACTTTTTAACCAGAAAAATCTAGTCATTTGACTAATTTTGCAGTTTTTGTTAGGGTCCCAAAATATTATTTTTTTAAATAAAAAATTTTAAATAATAAACAGAAAAAATGAAATTTGAGTTTTGCCTCTGCCATTAATCTCTTTATCAGAAAAATAATTCGACAAATTCTTCTACCTGTAATTGAGCAATCACCCCAAAATAAAAACATCCTCCCCCACTGTAGCCAACAAAGTTTCTGTTCTAAGAAAAATATTTATTTCCTTGTTTTGATGATTTTTGTCTTTTGTAGCCTGTCTCCACTGAAAGAAAGCTTTCAATTCCCCCTAAATCCACAAAATACCCCCATTTCTTCCTCCTCATTATGGTTACCAGTTTATTTATCAGTTGTGGCAAATGGTAACCCTTTACACCACACTTAGCTAAATATTGTTTGCTTTAGGAACAAAGCACAGAGGACAAATATTTCAATGTGGTTTTCCATTTGGGGAGGGATTGGGGACTAACACTTGAACTCCAGCTGATTCTCATCCTCTCAGCCCCACATTATGCAGCAGCTGAAGCTTCAAAGAGCCCTCAAGGCTCGGAGGAGACGCTTGGCCTGGGACTTGCACAGAGGAGGCAGGAGTCAGATTGGGTGTAATTAACCTGAGAAGTTCATAGCTTCTGAGGCCCCCTTGCAAGAAGAAAGTTGGAAAGCCTACTCCAGCACCCTGAGTTAATTGTTATATAAACAGCTCATAGACAAACAGGGGCTCTTCTTTTGAGGACCCTCTGCAAGGGACTTTTCTTGGTCAGGATTTATGTGGATTCCAGTAAACTAAAGATGGAATGAATGTTAACTCTAGCAAAATCAAAATGCAAAGGAACTACCTCTACCCAAGGCTACCCAATACGAATGAAAGAAAATCCCCTTCAAGTCTGAAATATTAGTGGGGGTCGAAGAGTAAAGGAGAGACTGCACTCTATTTTATTCAATTAAAAAATACATTAGTTATGACCCACTGAACTGATTTCATGGTGCACTAATGGATTACAATCCTCAGTTGGAAAAACACCGGTCTTGTGGGAGCCGATTTATGAGTGGGAAAAGATTTAGATCTGGTGCATTGAGCCTGTGAGTACCCCAGATGTGTAATTTCTAAAGGCAGAGTAGCTTGAGAAAAAGGAAGTATAGGGTTGCAGGGCCACCAAGGAGAAAAACCTACATTGTTTTCACCAGCATTGGATTTCCTGAAGTCAGAAACTGATGTGCAACAGAGTGAGCTATTTTAATGGTCTTGACCATTTGTTTTTCCACAAATCTATCAGTCAAATTTTGATAGGACTATCAGTTCAGGATTTCATTCTTACCAATGGAAATGGCAAAAAGCACAGTATCAATGGGGTAAAAAAGACTTTTGGGTATTGGGTAAAGAGCCACAGGCTATGGAGTGAGGCAGGCTTTGAATCCAATTCTGCCCCTGCCATGTGTTAGCTGGTTATCCTGGCAATTTTTGTAACCTTGCTGATACTATATTCCCAACAGAGTTTCTTGTGACACTATGGTAGTTTAACCATCATCTCCTCTATTGTCACATTGGGGCCAACGTCTGTCAAAACTTTTTCTAAATAGTATAACATAGTGATTAAGAGATAGAAAGCTGGGCTTTGAATCCGGCTCTTGACTTACTAGCTGCTCGATGTTTTACCTCAGTTTTCTTACCCGAAAAATATCAAGTTTGTTTTTACCTATCTTATAGGATTGTTATAGGGATTGAATGAGTTAGGGATTAGTACAGGCTCAGGTACATATTATGTAATCAATAAATGTGTGCCCTGTTGAAGGGGACAAAGAACTGATAAATTCAGCCAACAGCCCGTGAGGACATAAGGCCTGGCAACTACCAGAATAGACAACAATCGGTCATGCAGAGAACAAGAATTCACCTCCCTGAAGGAAGAAATTGATGGTGTCTCAAAAGTTCCTTTCATCCCTATGATTATATTTCTGTAATTAACAACTTTGAGTTCTAGCTGTTTTATGGAGATAGAAAAGATTAATACCTGAGAAATAATTTCTGAAATATAAATATATTATAAATCGATGAAGGTTTTGCTATAGCCTTTGAATATGACAATAGAAGACTGAAGTCACCCTCTCCTTGGCTGGCTTTATACTCATATACGTGATCTTGCCACTGTGCTTAGGTGTTAGAGTTATAGCCTTAGCAATAGGACGAATCTGAAGAAGACTCATTTTAGGAAATAGGAAAGAAAAAGGGTCTATATGGTTGACATATAAGAAATCATATGAAAAAAAGATTACCTTCCTTTTCTTCAAAAAGTTGTCAGTAGTTAAAGGACAGAACACTGCAAAAGTGATGTGATGTCACTTCTGGAATTAGGTTAGGAAAGTCTGTGATTTCCATCTTACCCATTTTCTCTTGCTCTTTTTCACTCTCTGGCTCACTTGCTGTGAAAGAAGCCTAGTAATCAGGAGATGGGCTGTGCCTTAAAGATGATGCATAGTAGGACACAGCAAGGTACTTAAAAACATTTCTAGACTAAAGAAGAGCCCTCTGACTTCTTTGGCTTCCCGTATTCCTGCCTTCAATTCCTGAGTTAGTCTTACAAGTTACAGATTTTCTGCTTTATCTTCCAGCCATGTTTTTGGCACTTTCCCCACTTGGCTCCTAGTAATCAACCCTGACTGACCCCCAACACTCCACCTCTTGTACCACAAAATCAACCCAATCCTCTGATCACAGCTTCTTTGAGACTGTTTACTCCTTGGTTTTGGCTCTGCTCAGACTTTTATCATATCTTCCAGAGCATTATCTCTGTCCTGCACCTACTGATGAAGCAAACCATTTATTTCTCAAACTATGCTAAGTACAATCAAGTTATATTATACATAATTTAATTATGTAGAATTTTTAGAATTATAAAATAATGAGGCAATTTTGTAGCAACTATCTTTTTAATGGGTTTTAAAATAAAAACAACATCATCATTTCCAATAAACACAGTGTTTGATAGGACACAGTATTTGATAGGCTAGACACAGTGAATGATAGGCTATAAGCACCGCCAATTTTGTAAAGAAAAGTTTGGATTCTTGAGAATTAAAAGGTAAGAATTCATTGTAAATCATATAATAATATGGATATTTTTCAAGTTCAAACCAGTAAAATGTTTGTTTGTTTTTTTCTAAAATGAATTTGAGGTGCTCTCTAAACCAAGAATTTGTCTTTTACTCACAAAATAATTGTGCAACATATATCCAAGGCAAGACACTGGGCTAGGCTTTATGGGAATATAACAAAAATGAAACTAGAAAAGTTGGGGGGAATATTTTCAAAAACCTTTCCCTCCAATTCCCCCCAATCTCTTGTAAAATAGGTTGGAAAAATATTTTTCTTCCTTACTCATGTTTTACTTGGGACTTCAATCACTGAATATGAAAAATTAAAATTTTTTTAGAAAAACAGATTGTATGGAACATATTTTTGTTCTTCAAATTAACAAAATTATTTTGGATATGTTTTAAAACTACTAAAATTATGTTTTGTATATATGCCAATTTTCTCAAATGTTCCAGGGTTTAAAAAATTATTTCACAATTCTAGAATTTTAAAAAGTCTTGTATCTTACTGTTAGTCTTACTCTACATAAGTATATACGAGAGTATTTAAAGCAAATAGTCTCTAACAAATAAATGATATTTAATGGCATCTCCAATTTGCTACCTGACCTCCCATCCCCAAGAAAGTCAGCTCCTTGAGAGCAGGGATTTTTATCTGTTTTGTTCATTGCTGTATCCCTAGTGCCTGGGAGAATGCATGCATAGCACATAGTAGTTGCTTAATAAATTCATATTGATCAAAGGAATGACTGTGCACTTTGGGAGAACAGGGTTGGGTTTTTGTTAGCATTCTTGCTCTTGTGCATCCTGCCATCACATGTAGATGAATGTGAAATAGATACTCTTTCCTGCTGATATTATGATTCTGGCTTTTAACTCTAGTAAAGGAATTACATTTTGCTTTAAATAGAAATAAATGTGAAAATGTTCTGAAACAAAGCCTGAAGTCAAAATAAAGAAAAAACACTTCCCCAACCTGTTATTTATCTTAATCTTCTTTAGAGTGAGTCTTTGCAGTCCTCAGCCCTTAAGCACCTTCTAAAGATGAACTAGATCAGATTCAGAAAGATGAAAGGAAGTCAAAGCCTCAGATTTTAAATTGAGCTAATTCCCAAATAGTGGCGCTGGGCTGCAGTGTGTAAAAGCAGAATAGTGAGTTGCTGGTAATAAACTGATTCATTTTGCTGATTGGGTCTTACCTTGGCTTTCTTTTCTTCTTTGTTCTTTCCCTCTCATTCCCTCGATTTCATTCCTTTCTTTCTCCTTCCTTTCCTCCTTTCCTCCCTTTCTTTCACTCTTTTTTTTTTCTTTTAATCTCAGGGCTTTCTGAGAAACTTAGAACCTTCCAGACAGGGACTTTCTTCTGCTGCACATCTTTCCACTTGTATTCTATTGTAACATACATGCAAAATGAGGACTGGGTTATTTTTCTCCGGAATTTTCTTTCAGGGAAAAAAGAACAAATTCTAAAAAAAAATAAGCTGATGGCAACTTTTTTCCCTTAAAAACAACTTCCAATTTGTGTCTTGAGGTTGGTACACATTTAGGCCAAACATCTATCTTTTCTTCTCTTCTATAAACCATATCTTCATCTCCTGAACGGTAAACATTAATTTTCAGAATTTGGAAATATAAATTTGTAAAGTTCTCGAGCAGTTTACAAGTGCTATCTAATTTTAATCCTTACAGTAACCCTATACAATTATAACCTGATACAAGGAAAGAAAATTTTATTACCACCACATAGAGCAGTGCTTGTATTTCACTCATATTTTATTTAAGCTGAATACATGTTGAAAATCACATCTGATTTTCATTGAAATTTCTTAGGCAGTTAGATGTGGGTATCAACTAGGGAATGTGTTTTCTTTGAATTCTGTAGCTCTTATACTCATTGCTTTATGTTCTTTTTCTTTTCTTAACCATATGTTTTTGTATTATATTAATGAAAAATGTGGGATCCCTCGCTGGGGGGATTAGACTTGAGAGGACTTGTTGTATGTTTGGGGAGAGGGAGGGTGTGCATTCTGCTTCATCTTTCTGTTGTGCTATCACATTTCTCAGTGCCAATTCTCTGGAAGTTAGAAACTGGTCATAAATTGCTTCAATTATAACAAAAATGTGCTTTCTTTTTTTATTTGTGTAAATGTAACAAGGCTTATTTAATTAGATTATATAAAATTAAACAGAAATTATTATGCCTTCAGAAACAAAATGATGTGACTATATAGAAGATATTTCTAAATTCTCTAAATATAAAATATTAATTAGAATCCACTCAGTACTGAGACATGAGGCAAGTAGATAAATGAAGTTGAAAACACTTTCAGTTCTCTTTGGAGGGTTGTGATTTTATTTAAATTCTTGTGATGGCTCCAGTAGCTGCTTCTGCTGTCCTTTCCCATTTTTTCTCTGTCATTAACTCTCTTCTTAGAGGTAATTTGAGAAGGGGAGTAAAAGAAAAGAAACATTACTCTAATTCCTTACTAAAATTCCATCCACATCAAGCCCTAACTCTTTCACTCCCTACTAATCTCCCAAGGAGAACAGAGTCAGCTCGTTCCCTGTGTTCACCAGGACATCTTTCTGAGATGATATTTGACCCCTTGCTTTCCAGATGTCATTGGAAGTGAAACCATGTGTGGTTTTTCCAATGACTCAGAGTCAGCCCCCTTACACGAGAAGTTAGCCTGAATGTCGTGGACCTATGTATCCTCCTTGATAAAAAGAACAAGAGATAAAACTCAGTCCCCTTTCTGCCTTGCCCAAGAAGAAGGGAGAATATAGAGCCACATTGTGTGGAGTGGCAAAATATGTCTTCTCCAGGGTGTCCTTCTTCCTCTGGGCCAGGAGCCTCATTTGTTTGCCGCTCTTGTTGGCATCTAACCCAGCCAACTGCAAGGCTGTGTTGGCAGCTTCCAGGAAATCTGTGGAGTTTTTAGCGCAGTAAACAGGTAGCTGCACATGAGATACTGAGATCTGGGTTACATTAAGGCCCAAAATACTTCCATTTATTTTTTTCCTCTTTAAAAACCTCATGCCAAAGCACTTCACTCACTACTTGGTTTTTTAAAACTTAAAAAAAAAGAAAGAAAGAAAGAAAGAAATCACCTCCTGTGTCAGGCTCATTAGAACAAACCCCGAGGGCCCACCTATCATGAATCTCACCACCTAGGCAAATCAGAGCCACTTCCTCCTATTCTTTCTCCTGTTAAGTGTTTTAGATTCATCACCCCTTCTCTGCGTTTTCCCACTATTTTCATTTCTATTGTGTTCTGGAGTCACTTTTTCCTTCTCTGTCATTTACAATGGTTCCCACGATCATATTCATCACTCACCTTTCCTCTTTCTCTGCACAGGTCAGCACTGATTAGAGGCGATGATTTTCAGCCTTTTGTATGGCACTGCCAGGCTTTGGCCATTCAAAGGAGGTTTGGCTCCTGAATCACATGTGGGCCGTGAAGCCTAAGCTGACCTTCACTCTCATGTTCCCAACGCCAAAGTCACTGCAAAATCTGGCTAATAAAGCATTGTCTGAGCAATACGTCATCCCAGTGCGTCATCTTTTATTTCCAACAACTTGGCTTTTATAACTCTTTTGCTGTCTTATTACTTCTAGATAAGCTGTCTCCCTGCAGTCGGTCTTTTCTGACTAGTCCAGAAATGAAGCAGTGTGCTGGGAGAAGGAGGGTAAAAGTTTGTATGATAATTTCACTTCCCAGTGAGGCCCTGAGTGCCCTGCCATGTTAGAGATACAAGGTTGTTGTTGAATAGACTTCAAGGGTTGGTTTCTCTTGATGAAGAAATTCTTTCATGCCAAAGTAAGCAAAGATACAACAACAATCCATCTACGTCATAAATCCACTTGTGCCCCCAACTGCCTCAAGGCAACTCATGAAAATACTGGGCAACATTTTCACCACACAACACACAACACAACATTTTACCACACCACAAAGCACCACAAAACTGTCTTCATTTGGAGATTCTCTTGCCTAATTGATCACCAGAAGGTGAACAGGCAGATTCCCATAATCCTTGCATATTTGGTAGAATTTTGAAGACAAAGAGCCAACTAATATTCTTTCTCTCTGCCTACTTCTTTAAGGCAGAAACTGTTACTCTTTGGGCCACTTGGCCCACACTGAATGGTCTTCTGAGGTAAGTGGACACTCTTCCCATGAGTTTCAAATGAGGAATGCTTACATGGTTAACTGGGGCAAAGAGTACATATAATGGGAAGAGCACTGTTACAGAAATTGGAGGGATTTCAATTGTTAAAAGGTGAAATACCCTGTTTTGTCTCTGGTTTAAGTTTAAGTTGATTGCCAAAGGTCACATGATGCAACAAGTCATGCGGGCAGCCTTCAAGGCGCCCAAGGGACAGAGCTTCTTCTCTGTGAAGTGATGTCCAGGCAGGATGCCCTTTAGAAGTCTGTGGTTTCCACAGCAAGAGGCTGACTTGGGTTGTTGTCTCTAATTCCAGCTTATAAAAAACATACAAAAAGATTATCCAAATGCTGCAGCCTTCAGTAACTATATTAAAGACAGATTTGCTTTGAACATCAGTGACCAAAATAATCTAGAAGAGGTGGAGTACAGTGTGGATTTCTATCTACAAATTGTATGTCTTTAAGATTAAACCATTATTGGGAGATCTTTCTATATTCCTTGGGTTTCATTCTGCTTTTGTACTCAGCAGATAACCTTTGATCATGTCTGCAAAGGGAAGAGACCAAAACATGAATAACTTGAAAATGACAAATAAACTGAAAATCAGATACTCCTGTTACTTTAGAAATCCTTCAGATATTGTCATTGTTGGATATTTTAAGTAGAGTCTCAAAGCACTCTTTAATGATCAAACCAAGTACACAATCTTCGGTTGTTTGGAAAGATCTATTGTAGTTACAAGTGGACATATTCTTCAAATCAGCATTTCTACCTTTCAGAATTGGCCCCAAATTATATTTTTTCATTAGTGAAATGACATATGTTCAATACTATTCATGTTAGGACTATTAAAAATATTCTGATACATCCATTCAAGGAATAGCACACGGCTGTAAGGGGGAGGGGCAAAATTCATCATATATTGATGTGGAAAGATCTCTAAGATATATGGTTTAATGAAAAAAAATTCAAGGGAAAGAACAGTGAGTATGGTTTTATTTTTCTAAATGTGTTTAAAATAAGAGATAAAAGGAGGGAGGGAGGGAAAGAGGGAGGGAGAGAGAAGGAAAGGAGGGAGGAAAGAAAGAAGGAAGGAAAGAAAGAAGGAAGGAAGGAAGGAAGGAAGGAAGGAAGGAAGGAAGGAAGGAAGGAAGGAAGGAAGGAAGGAAGGAAGGAGTAGGGAATAAAAAAGGAAACTGAAGGAAAGAAGGGAGGGAACAAAAGAAAGAAGGGAAGGAAGGAAGAACAACAAAGTGAGAAAGAACATTTACTTGCATATGAATAAAATATCTCTGGAAGTCTCATCTCCTGGGATAGCCACTGACAGCTGAGACGTGTACTTTTGTAACTTTTCAATATTTTGAAACATCTTATACCTTTTGAATTTTTTAACTAAGTAAATACAGTTATGTGCTGCCTAATGACGTTTTAGTCAATTAAGAACCGCATGTATGACGATGACCCCATAAGATTATAATGGAGCTGAAAAATTCCTATCACCTTCTGACTTTGTAGCCATCTCAACATTGTAGTGTAACACATTATGTATAGCTATAAGGGTATAAAGAAAGATATATTTTTGTTCAGCTGTACAATGTGTTTGCGTTTTAAGCTAAGTGTTATTACAAGAGTCGAAAATTTTTTTAAAAATTAAAAAGTTTATGAAGTAAAAAAGTTACAGTAAGCTAAGATTAATTTATTATTGAAGAAAGAAAATATTTTTTATAAATTTAGTGTAATTTCAGTGAACAGTATTTATAAAGTCTGCAGCAGTGTACAGTAATGACCTAGGCCTTCCTGTTCACTCGCCACTTACTCACTGATCCATCCAGAGCTACTTCCAGTCCTGCAAGCTGCATTCATGGCAAGTGCTCTATACAGGTGTACCATTTTTTTATCTTTCATATCATACTTTTACTGTATCTTTTCTGTTTAGATATGTTTGGACGCACAAATACTTACTATCTGTTATAAATGCCTACAGTATTCAGTACAGTAACATGCTATATAGGTTTGCAGCCTAGGAGCAATAGGCTATACCACATAGCCCAGGTGTGTAGTAGCCGGCACCATCTAGGTTTGTGTAAGTGCACTCATGAGGTTCCCACAGTGAAAGAGCCTAATGTTGCATTTCTCAGAAAGTATCCTCATGGTTAGTTGGTGCATGACTATTTACGTGATTCCTGCACTGTGAACTCAGGGGGTATGTGATCTCTGTTCTAGTTACTTGTGGACATCAATGCCTAGCTCAGCCCCTGATGCATGGCAGGGGATTAATAAATGAATATTGACTGCATAACTGTGAGCCCCCAAACAATATTTTAAGTTTATTATCAATAAAGAGATATAATGTCCAACATAAAGATGCCAGAATAAGTATCTATAGTGTTTCCACGCTTAATTCCTTCTACCAAGGCTTGCTCACATTTCTTACAAATAAAAATATTGTCTAAAACTGTAACAAGGTTTATTCATGCACTTTGTAGCAAGTGTATTATAGGATACAAATATACAAATAAAACTCTGCAAATGACTTTAACAGAACCAGTTTTAAAAAAATAGTAAACTCGATAAGTTCTTTGCTTTAAATTTCACAAATATTAAAAGTGAACATGTTGGCACTTATTTGTTAGTGATGTCACTTTACCAAATATTTGAGATACTTAATGAAGTGATTTAACAATAATGAAACTATAAAGAGAGCCTCCAGAGATAATGCTGGTAATCATACTCTTTCCACAATATAACGGCCATGTTCTCAATGCCTTGTATTTAAATTTAACTCAAAACCACAGAAGATTCTTTCTGATCAACTTAAACTTATACTTAAAAGAAGGAATAAAGGTAAAACAAAGCAAAACAAAAACAATCCCTGCTGCTTTTGGTTATTGGGTACGGTCTCAAACACAAATTAGCATTTGGATCTTGATTAAATAAATGAATGTCTTTTTGCTCAAACCTTTGCTCGTCTCAAAGTTGAGTTCTTCAACGCGAAGGGTTAAATTAGTGTGAAAGAATATAAAGTCAGGAGTGATTGTTTGACTCTAGGTTTTGTCCTCATCTTTTTCTTTCTTCTTTCTTTTAACAAAATAGTTTTAATTGGTCGTTCCTAATTTTGGATGTTTAGAGTCGGTGATTTTTCACATAACTCAGAGGTGAGTTTAAATGCAGAATGTATGAACTTCCTCTTTCCCAAGGGAGAGCTATAATTCTGTGAGAAATTCCCCAGAAGGGGTCACAGAGATTGACGGAAGCTGAGAGTTTGGGAGACAAGAATGACGTCCAGTGTGCACTCTGCACCAGACCGCCTTGATTCCCCTGGTCACGTGACCGTGGACAAGTTTCACAACCTCTCTAACCTGAATTTGAAACTCCATAAAGCGAAGAGAGTGCTATATGTGCCTTCAGTTCTAGGACATCATCAATTGTAAGATACACCATTAATTTATACACAACTAAGAAAGCACAATTCAGGGACTTGTCATTGTTTATAAGATGCATCCTAATTTCAGAAATGTTAGAATGTTAGAGAGGTGGGAAGGGTGACTATTGGCATCCTTCAAACGCAGTAAAGACATGGACATCATAGAATTGTGAGGATTAGATGAGCGATGGCATGTAAATGGTTAGCATAGCCTGGAATGTAAAAAGTGCCAAGTGATATTAACTATGGTTATTATTTATATTATCCTCAAGTTGAGGATGACTTATCTTTGGGATGGAGTTCAGCTGGACTGAAAGCAGTCTGACCCACTGGCAAGGAACGGAAGGATAGGACATTGAATTGTAGACCATGTAGAATAGGGACTTATTTCCTCTCTCCTGATTCTGAGGTTGTTTGAAGCCATGCATGTATCCATTCATATATGGTTATGGGAATAGTCGCAAGGTTTAACTATAAAGTAATTCTGATGTTGAGTTTCTTATTGTTGCTATTTCTGCAAACTTTTTTTTCTCTTTCTCACTTATTATTTCCTAAAGCCTCCAATTTAAATGTCCTTAATTATGATAGATAAATATTAAATGTTGTGATTTTTACATAGGCCCCAAATTATTCAGAAAAAAAAAACTAGTAAGAGATTAGAATTAATCTAGGTTTATTTATTTAAAACAAAACAAATAATTGCAACAGAAAACATTAACAAACCCCATAATAGTATCCCCTCCCAGTTTTGTGCTTGATGAAAATAAAACAACCCTCCGAATTAATGGTGTTAGTTTTCTTGAATAGCTCATACATTTCAGTAAAAAAAAAAAAAATACTCCTTAGTTTCAAAGTGTTAAGGATACGTACCAGGGGTGCCAAAAAAATGTATACAAGTGGACACTTTGGTCAGGGCTGCTCAAGCAGTAGTTCGCCGTAATCAGAAGTGTCTGGACACTGATGGCAACCACTTTGAGCACCTCTTGTAATTGCAGCAGTCAAACCTGACTTGTATTCATTCATCTTTTGTTATCAGTATATATTAAGTATTACAATTTTAATAGTTTTTTTCTTTCTTAAAATGTGTATATATTTTTTGGCACCCTCTGTATATATTTATAATATATATAATAAATAAATATAAAATAAAATCTTTATTTTATATAAATCAAGCATATACTGTTATATGTTATCTCTTTTTATACAAAATTTAAGAAAACATATCTATGAAATCCCATGTTTCCTGGGAATGACAGCACTTTGATTCAAATTCTGTCTCTTGATTATGTTATTGAGACTTTCTGAGATTTGTTCTTTAAGCTCTCTCTATATCCCACTTTAAAATTCAAAAGGGTTTAAAGTGAGAAACATTATTGATCACATCAATGATCCAGGGCCAGGTTTATATATTTATTTAATGATTTTGTCCAAGAAAAAGATCTCAGGCTTTAAAACTTCTTTTTGTAAAGACGAGTACTATTGTTCAGCTAAGAGAGTTCTTCCCCATTTGTTCAGTGTTTGGGAAGTTATCACATATGTATGAGGCTTTAAGAACCCTAGCTCAAGAAGAGAACATTCCACACCCCAGGCTTACTTGCCAAATTCACTCTTTTGTTTCATGACAGATTGAAACGTTTTTCATTGGTCTCAAAGTTCTTTCCCTGGTATTTTGGAAGTGGCTTGCTTTCTGCCCAGGAATTGCTGTCTTATTGGCTTTATAGACCATGCTTAGCATTTCTCTTCTTCTTAAAGCCACTTAGCTGTTTCATAGGTAAAGGGATTCTCTTTCAGCCAATGCCATTTGCTTTGGGGAAGCCTCAAAGACCACTGCCTGGTCAGAGTCACGCGCAGAGGGCCCTGCTTCTGCGTCTAGAAATTGGCGTTTTGAGCTGCTGAGCATGTCGGTTCTGCTGATCCGCTCTCGGATGTCACAGACACCCGCTGTGTCTGACAGAGGCTTTTCTGCAAGTACACATGTGGGTCTGCCCTGTAAAGTCTTTATCGTTCGCAGATTATTTCACAGAGTGGCTACGAGCTGTCGTGTGATCCTGTCACATAGGGAGATTGGTCACATTTCCAGAGCACCAGGAAAGAGACACCTGGAAGTTTAATACTTAGCAAATTTTCAAAAAAAAAAAAAAAAAATAACAACCCATGTTTCTCTAGGAAAACAGGACTCAAATTTAATTATTGATCTGTGAAGTAAATAATCTGACAGGGATGCATCAATTGACACTTTGGCCTGGGAACTTAGGCACAAATGAAAACCAGGCACAGAAATTTTTTTAATTTATCATTATTTCCCTTGATAGTTTAGCAAACTTCTAGAAAATTTCATAAAACTACTTTCTGAGTTTCCTGTGACATTTTCCCCATGATATAAAAGGTACATATCTGATAGCTTAAATATCAATATTGACAGAAACACAATTATTTAAATAGAAACAGATTATAAAACAACAATTTTATATGATATAAAATATTTGAATACTTTAAAAACTCCTTGGAGCAGAGATGCACTAAACATGTGGTAAGTATTAGATATTAAAACCATCACTCACGAATTGCTTTGGTGCTCCTCCTTTTATATCCTGGCCATTTTTAAAACTTATAGTTTGTTCTCATCTGAATCTCCTTATAGATTTAAACTAGAAAAATGCCTACACTTCATACAAAGTACCCCCCTCCCCTTTTCTCACAGATGTGTACAGTATGGAGTTACAAGGAGAATCTCCTCTTAGGTCTTGTAGAAATTCTTAGATATTTAAATTCATTTAAAAAAATTCTTTTAAATACTTAAATTATATTTGGTTTTATTATTGTCTTTTCCTCTCCTCTCTGTTGTAGTTAGCTACCTACTTTCTTTTTTAAATAAATAAAGTGTCAAACTTGCAAACATTCCACCAAACTGAACCAAACCAAACAATAATCCATGATGGGTGAGTTTCTTTACATAATTTTTAAATCATTTCTCCATTCTCTAATTTACATGACTTCTCTTACCTAGTAGTTTTCTTCTCTTTTTCTCTTAATAATATTGGTCTGATTCCATTATATCTTCTTCTTAGAATGTTTACAGTGTCAATTGTCTTCCTAAACCATTACATTCTGTGGATAAATCACCATTCTTTGGCACGCTAGTACTAGCATGTTTTCATTACACTTCACATAACCTATGTTCATTCCATTCAGACATTTCTGTATTCCTCATGTTTGACTCCCGAAAACTCTTACCATCACTCTACTATTCTTAGGGGCTCTGTGCTTTATTCTTCTATTTACAATCATTACACATTCTTTCCTTTAGAAAAATAGAGTAGAGCAACAACCAATACCTTTTTTCCCTTTCTTAGTCCTTAACCACTCATTTCCAACTATTCATACATCCACTTCTTCCTATATTTCTGTCTTCTTAGGATTTCTCAACATGTATTTCCATTGTTCTCTTTGAAATTCAAGCTTATTTCCGTTTTCTTCAAAGTAGCTGCATGGGTTATTTTTCATTTTTAGGTTGCAATGGCTATCTAGGTTTTACCCACCAATGTTATTTTACTATCTTGCCCCTTTCCTACTTCTTTTTCTTGGAGAAGAGTCAACTCTCCCATCACAGTTTTGAGTGAAGAAGTTCACATACCTCTTTGCACAGTATCCTTTCCCTCTCCTTAGTCAAAGGGTGGCAATGATAATAAATAACAGTCACTGGAAAGGGACACTCTTTTGCTTCCCTGAGAGGAAAAGTCACTAAAAGCCTTTAAAATCTATTTATCCTGCCATTCCAGAAGGCAATAAAACTTAAGATGCTACACACTTAGTTATTTGGAACTAAAGATAAATTTGTATATATAACTATATGCATATAGATAAATGTGAAATAATTTAAATAGAAAAAGAAAGAAAGAAAATTTTAAATTCCATCTAAACAAGATTTGCCATGTGGTTGGAAAGCAGAGTATTTCTTCCATTAGGTTGTGTTTTTTTTTAAGCATGAATGTATGTAGACCACATGTGTTTTCTTTATCACTTGAGATTTAATATCATATATCCTAAAAAAATGTCTCCATGTTCTGACACAGATTTTGCATGACAATTAAGGAAAGTTATACAATATAGCAAGGTTATGTTTCCCAAATACTAAAAAACATTGAAAATAATTTATAAATGTTTTATTTTAGACAGTCCTTTGACATATTATCTCACAAGTTTTCAAAATTTTGTAATGGAGTACTTATTATTATCCACCCCGTGTTTTAGAAAATACAAGAAGCTCAAACCCTATGTGACTTGTTTAGTGTCACAAAGGAAGTGATAGAGCTGGAGCTTAAACATGTTCAGCTGAAAAGAAAGCCACAGCTCTGTCCACTCTGGAGCTGGAGCTAATGTAGGATGCTGACCTTTTAGTTTATGTTCAAGTTTTAGTTCAGCGTTCCTAGATGGAAGCCCCTTATTTGCCACTAACAAGCTATGCTTTGGAAGATAGTTAACCTCTCTGTTTCCCTTTCTCCCCTCATAAAATTAGCAGGTGTTCCTCAATAGTTTCTCAGTTTTCTTTGGCTTTCCCAGTCTCAAATGCCTCACCAGTGGTCTGTCTCTTAACACCAATAATTTTTTAAACCACTCGCCTCAGTTATATTTTCTTCATTAATTACTCATCCCTAACCCATAATATAGACTCCATTTTACTTTATTCCATTTCTTTGCTCGCTTCAGTTTTTGCTTGGCCAATGTGTTAAGGTGTGTTTACATCCATGAATACTTAACGTACTGAGCATCTGCCACATCAGATGATGTGCACCATTCTTTGGCACTCTAGTACTGCTGGTCTGGCCAAGGGGCCATCTTGCCCTCAAGCCAAGAGACCCCCACTCAGGTATGCATCACACCAGCTCTACCTTCCTCTCCCGCTCTCCGCAGGTCCTGGGCTGAGGGAAACTGCATTCCAGCTCCCCATCCTCCCCTTTTCAAAGCTTGATGGGCCGCCTTAAATCCACCCTCAAGAAGAATCCTTCTCTCCAGGAAATCAGCACCACTGTTTTCATCAGTTTTCCCCTCTTCCAGACTCCCTTCTCCACTTCCACTTTAGGATGTCTCCCATGTCTACTTTGTGACTCAGTTTCCGACACTCCATCTCGCCGGGACAAGCCACCTATTTCGTCTGAGCCATGCGTGTTTGTGCCAAGCCCTGGAAGGATGGAGAGCAGTTTGCAAACATGAGCAAAGGGGGACAAATAGATGTCACAGGATACAGATGTGTCTTTAATGCCTGGCCACCTTGGCCGTGTGGAGTAGTTTAAAGTAAGAAAGAGAGTTCCCCATGGAAAGTGCACCCAAGGCACACAGACTTCCGAGAACTTAAGTCAAGTCTCAGCTCTGACAGTCTCTTCCTGAATGACCTTGCACCAAACGACTTAAGCCTCTTGTAACATAGGAGTGCTAACAGCATACATGTTAAATTCCTTTTTATGCTGTAACTCAAACGAGCTAATTTATATATGGATGTGCTTTGTGAGAGGAGCTAAAGATATCAGTTGCTAAGAGTTGCATGGGGTGCTGAGTATCTGGAAGAGGAGGGAAAGAGCAAGTGATGGGAGAGAGATTCAGAAGCAGCTGAAAGGGGCCAATTCTGTGTATCCTGTAATTTGGCATAGGACCCCTCAGCAGCACACAGTCACTGATGTTACTGCCTTAGGCCCGCTGCCTGAATTAGGAGATCCAAAGTCATTGAAAGGCTGCAAGTTTCACCTTTTCCCAGGTGGGACGGGTACATGGATGGGGGCTCCCAGCACCATCATGTTAATTCGTGCTCATAACAGAACCCCTGGGCAGCATCCCGATTTAATTCCATCTCTTCTCTAGTGAAAAGAAAAGAAAAAGAAAAGGGGGTAGTCAGATATCTCAAGTTCAGTCTCTCCTTCTGATTCTGAGGCTGTACCTGGGGAGTGCCTTTTCAAGAGAATCTTCAGAAGAAACGTCCGAGTGGACTGTCGTGGTTGCACCGTGCTTCTTTGAATTCCTGTCCTCCAGCCTCTACCCCCTCTCCCTCATCACTATCTTTCACTTTTGAGTCCTTTTCCTGTCTACAGTGGCTGTTCTTGGAGAACTTCAATGTGTTTGTCCTCTTATCCCCTGTATTATTCTCTGGTTCTCCACACTGATTCTGCCATTCCTTATGAGATAGGATGTATTTTTGGTGACTATTCACCTCATACCAAGATATTTGCTTCCTTCATATCCACTAAAATTTGATATATTTGCTCCCTCCACTCCATGGCTTTGGCAAGGCGCCTTTTCTGGTCTCTTCTAATACATGTCTTCTTCACAGTGATATTTTCCTGACTAAAACTAACAAGAGTCTCACTCAGCTGATTTACAACAGTGCTGCATTTCCTTAGCCGCTTCTGGCAGCCCTTTGATTTCTGAATACTCTGGAACCACGACATTTTTATCTGTGACCTACTTATAATAATAGTACTGCAAAATCAAGCCAGAAGTTCTCTTTCTTTTCCAGAAATTTTGTCCCAAGTCATCATCTATTACCCTTCTTTTAAAACTTACCTCATATGCACTCGCTCACAACCTTTTTCTGGCCATGGAAATGTCTCTCGGAATTATACCAGGTGCCAGTATAACCAAAGTTCCTAAATTATCATCCGTGTGTAGGTGTTGCCTGCCTCTTTTTTCAACGTCCTTTGTATTAGGTTGGTGCAAAAGTAATTGCGGTTTTTTGCAATTATATTTAACCTTTTAAACTGCAATTACTTTTGTACCAACCTAATATTTTATAGAGCAGTGGAGTTTCTTTCCCCTTTTGTAACACTAAATAGGTCTTTATTTCTCCTTGCAATCCCTACTGTGTGCAAGGCATAGTTCCCAGTGTTCAGGAGAAATAGAAACATAAAACATAGCACTGCCTTCTAGAAAATGATAATTTAGTTGTGGAATCAGGTCATGAATCAATCATGAGATGTGCTAAGTACAGTACTGAATTGGAACCCAGAACCCTGGGGACCATTCCAGTTCTGTCCCCCACTCAATGTTGAGGACTTGATGAAGCTTTGCTTCTTCTGTGTAGCCTAACCAACCACCCCAGTAACAAAAAGTTTGTGAGGTTGACCTGGGTTCAAGGGAATTGAAGTGTACCTGGGGGTTGTTAAACAAAATAAAAGTGGAGACAAGATTACAGGGACCCTGTTTAAAAGCATATATAATCTTAAGACTCTCACTAAATGAATTGCTCCTGATTAATTATGTGTCTTGTTTATTCATTTTATCAAGACCCTGAAGGACCATCTATAGTTTATTAGTAAATATATGCATATGTGAAATAATCATATTAAAACATATATGAATGTGTGTATGTGACTTTCCCCATTTGGGAATAATTAACAGGATTTTGTTCTTTAAAATTGATCATTCACAACACTTGCCTTCTCCCAGGTGGTGGCGGTCACTGGTATTTTGCTGCCTCCCCTCTGGTTTATGTCCTGGAGGGTATCTGAGTATTGGTGAAAAGGGGAAATTGAGCGCGACAGGGCAATCAGAGGGAACTGCCAGAGTTTAGAGAGCGGGTGGGGCCAGAGCCAGGAATAGCCCACAACAGGATTCCTGAGTGATAATCAGGCAGCGTGACCCATGCAGGCTTCCCCGATAGCGTCTGGAGGGCTTATCAGTCCTCAGCCCTCCATCCTCTCCTGACAAAGGTGCTGTGGGCGGCTGGAGGAAGGGGCTACCCAAGGCCTGCAGGGGTGAAAGCAGTGGCTGCACTTTCATCAAGGCAGAGGTCAGCCCTGGCTCTTCTTCTTTCTTCCGTTGGTCCTCCTTGACTGGGTATGCCCTTGTCAGGAAACATCCGAGGCCCCGCTTTCTGGCTCTTTGCCCAAGAGCAGTGGGAGGTGCACCAGTCAGCCTGGTGGGAAGACCTGACAGATTTGTGCCTCCCTTTCAGCCTTCGCTGCCCTATCATTCACTGGGTGACAGATGCATTGTTCTCAGGGAGAGGCGGAAGCTGGACGCCCCCTCCCCTTTCCTGCAGCTCCCATGCAGGACCCAGGTGCCCAGCCGGCCCATCCTGCACAGCCAGGAGGCCCTGGCATGGATGCCACGTTCCCTGAACATTTAACAACACCTACTAGAAGAGTGTCTGGTGGTGGCATGAATGAAGTTGGCTATTCATGCAAGGAGCTTTTATATTTATTGCCATGAATGGGGAATTCTTGGACCTGTCCCTTGGGACCGAAAGCAGCAGGAATGTCGGAGGGAATTAGAAAGTGAATGCAGCCACAGATAAAGCGGGGTCACCTGAAACATCTTCTGGGGCTGCGGGACTTGCCCTCTGCTCCTACCTGGCACTGAAAGACAAAGACAACTGGATTGTCTTTGGAGGTTTCAAATCACCTTGTTTGTCATAGTGCAACGAAACAATTCCACTGTAGTGGAATCTGCAGTTGCCTCCTAGTTAGCTAGAACTTTTCAGAGTGTGACTCACTTTTCCTGGGAGGGAAGGGAAGGCTCCTGAGTAAACTACATTTAATTAACTCAAAAAAAAAAAAAAAAAAGGATGCTTAATTTGTATTAGGCAAATGCATTTCCAAATGCCTGCTGGGAAGTCCTCTTCCAATCACTTAAAATAAGATGTCAAAAACTGAACTTGGTGTTTTCTCTCCTCTCCCTGGTTTCTCTCAACTTATTGTAGTACGTACATTGGTGCAAAATTAATTGTGGTTTAACGGGTTAAAATTAATTGCACAAACCGCAATTACTTTTGCACCAACCTACTAGTAAACCATTACTCTAGTCATCTAGGGTTGCAGATCTGAAGTTCTCTTGACTTTGTCCTCCATGCCACCTGGCTCATTCCACCAGCTAAGACATCTTTCTTTGTCCCATGGCTCACAGCGGTTTTCTCCTTGATGTTTTCATGGACACCGTCCTAGCTCAGGTAATTGCTCCCCACTCCTGGACTGTAGCCTCAGTCTGCTGCCTCTCATTCTCAAGACACGTTATTTCAATACTGTCGTATGCTGATTATCTCAAAGACATTAAATGAGTCCCTGTTCTCAATAGCAAAATGTGCAGTTCCTTGGTGGGACATTCAAGACTTTGCAAGACCTGTATTTGCCAACATTATTTGCTTCCTCTCTATTCAAACTCTTTGCTTCAGTCAAAATAGTCATCAAAAACTCCCTGAAACTGCCTCATGCTTTTTCTGCCTCTATACTGTGTGTCCTATCCAAGATACCTTTCAACTCTTTATTGGCCCATAATTCGAAATCCAGGCGAAGTATCCTTCTTACTGTGAATAGTTTCCCAACTTTTTAGAGAAAAAATTATGTTTTCCTTCCCAAGACACCAAACACTTGTTTGTATCAGTCTTGGGCAATTATATACATTGCTAGTAATTGTTCACTTGTCTTGTCTCTGTACCTCCTCTGACACACCCTGGGAAAGAAGAGCAAAAGGAATAGATGGGAAGCCTTTAAAATGCCTATTAAATGCCCATGGAGTATCCAATAGTGTTTTGGCATTATTCATTTATTAATGATCTACTTAGATTAAAACAAAGGACATTTTAAAGTGCCAAAGGAACATCTGTGTCCTGAGCTCCTTCCAGTGCTGACCCAGGCATGCATCCTACCACCCCTACTTCCTACTTCTGACCAAGGGCACACATTTGTGTATCTGTAGCTATGGGAAGGCTGAGGAGATCAGCTAATACTGGAACATGGGGCTTAGTAGTGGTATGCAGAAGCCAAATGAACTAACCAAAACCAAGTAACAGGGGTTTAAGAAATGGCTTATAAGCAAAAACATCTACTTAAATCCCAAAGTAGAATCATTTAGGGATATGTAAAAATCTCTTCTCCCTTCAGCTGTTAGATTTTATTTAATACAAGCAAAATAAAGACACACGTGCCTCCATATGAACTAATTGAGCAACATTTCCAAAGTGTTAAGTTCTCTTAGAAATGCTCTTTATGATTTAAGTTGCTCATCGGAAGTCTAATATAAGACAAAATTTAGACATCTTTCTTCAAAATGTATTATAGCCGAAGATGCTGTAAACCTGAGTGACCCTAAAAAGGATTCTGGAACTAATTCCAGTGAAATACCAATTCCTCCACCCCGCCAAGCAATGTTCCAAACACTAGCTGTGTGTCCTACAATTCAATTCATTTCTGACACTGACTACACAGAAGTAGTGTCAGATTCCACCGGTTAAGGGCTCAATTTCACAAGACCACCCTCCACTTCGTATGCCAGTTGCAGGACCAGGTTACCTGTACTTCTGACCAACTGGCTATAAAACAGAGGTGCCCATCGTGTCCCCAAATTTGATTAATTTGATTAATTTGCTAGAATGGCTCACAGAATTCAGGAAACCTATTTACTCACTATCGTACCAATTTACTACAAAAGATATTAAAGGGTATGAATCAACAGACAGATGAAGAGATACATAGGGTGAGGTACTGAACAAAAGAGCTTCTGTCCTTGTGGAGTTTGGGGCCCTGCGTGGTGTCACGTGGACATGTTCTGGTTCTCCAACCTGAGAGCTCTCTGAACCCCACCCTTTGGGTTTTCATGGAGGCTTCATTGCATAGGCATGTTTGATTAAATCATTACCCATTGGCAATTGATTCAACCTCCAGCCCCTCTCCTTCCCGGGAAGCCTGAAAGTACCAACCCTCCAAACACATGATTGGTTCTTCTGGCAACAGACCTCTATCCTTCAGGTGGGTCCCAAAAGTCACCTTATTAAGTAAGAAGCACCTTTAAGTTCTCATCACTCAGAATATTCCAAGGGTTTGGGGAGATGTGATCCAGGAACTGTGGGTGAAGAGCAAACATGAGAAATATATATTATAAATCACAATATCACTGGCCCTAAATAGCATTCTTTCTGAGTTGCGGCTGTCAGTGTGCCTTTAGGCCACGTGAGGCAGAATGTCAAAGATGAGTGATGTGTGAAAGAGAAAGAACCGAGGCACAAAGCCCCATAGTGATGACCATGGTCCCACAGCCAGCTCTCTGACTGCTTCGTGGAGAGGGTGAGCTATGCGCAAGGCAAAGAGGGACTAATTCTGACCAAACAAAATAGAGAAATGTGCTCAGTGGGCATATCAGATAGGTTTGCATTGTACGAGAAAAGGGCATGACCTGGGGTCTAGAAAGAGATAAGAGAAATTAAGCAGTGAGTCAAGTGAAAAGAAAGCATCAGAATGGACACTTGGTTATTTTCCTTTCACTGAGCAATAAGCAGTAATAAGCCTTATGAGAAAAGACAGGATCACATTCAACCTCAGCACAGGCCTCATTCCTTGATGATTATTAACAAAAGTGTATGAAGAACTACATGAACTAAACAGACATGCCAAAATTTAAGCAGATACCTGTGTTCCTTTGAAGCTTTGATTATAAAGAAGCATTCTTATTTTAGTAAAATCAAGTAGCAGTGTGTTATATGAAATAACTTCATTTTGTGCTTCAGGATTGCTGTTAACAGGTGGGCATCCTCCAAACAGTCCTCTACAGAAGTAAACATGTATATCTCTGTCTATGTGTCTATCTATCTATCTCTGGATAGATAGGTAGATGATAGATGATAGATAGATAGATAGATTGATAGATAGATAGATAGATAGATAGATAGATAGATAGATGATTGATAGATGATTCATAGATGATTGATAGGTAGATAGATAGATAGATAGATAGATAGATAGACAGATAGATAGAGAGAAAGAAAGAAGATAGATAGATTGATCTACCCTTTCCATGCTAAAAGAATCATGCTACAATTCTGCTCTGCAACCTGCCTTTTTGCTTTTCAAATACTGGGGCAACTTTGAATGCTTATACAGAATGATTTTGCTCTCATAAAAAAAAATGATGGAATGGCATTCTGTTGAATTAATGCACCATAATTCATTTAATTACACATTAAGATAGTACTTTTCTAAGTTTTGCTTTCTTTCCAACATTAGGAAAAGTTTACAGTATGTATGCCTTTTCAGTAATTAAAAAAATCAATAAAAATGGTGAAGTCTTCATCTCTATTAGAGTTTTCATTTTTCCTTTCATGAATAAGATTATAAAAATATGTACATTTGAAAAACAGTTGCAAGTATGGCTAAACAAACAGGGAAAGAAAACTTCAATAGCCATAAATAAATTTATAATACTTTAAAGCTAATTAGGTTGGGAAAAATTGGTTAAAAGTGGTTAAATCCCTCCAGTATAAACAAAAATTAAAAAATATATAAAGTAATGATGAAAAAAAATATTTATGTTTAACCCGTGAGTTTTCAAACAATTTATTTGGAGTCACAGACTAACTTTTAAAGAAATTCATGAAAACCTAAACACTAACCAAATCAGATATGGCTGGCTGCAAATTAGTAGTTCTCTGCTTGATAAAACTTCTTTAAAAATCCCTTGTGCTATCATTTTATAATCACAGGTAGTTATTCCCTACCTTCTGACAAGTATATAACTATGTAGTATATAACACAGGGTTTTTTGTTTTTGTTTTTTTTCACTCAGCATGACACCTTTGAGACCCATCCAAGTTGTTGCATATATCAATGGTTTGTTCCATTTTATTGCTAAGCTGTATTCCATGGTATGTATATACCATAGTTTGTTAAGCTATTCACCCATTGAAGGACATTTGGATTTTTCCTACTTTTTGGTTATTACAAATAAAGCTGCTATGAGCATTCAAAACAAACAAAAAACACTTCTAAAAAGAGAATGGAAGATTAAGATCTTCCCTGGGGCAGAGGGTCACAAAAATTATCAAAAACCCTGAAGTTTTCATTAATGACTCAAGATGCACATAATATGTTTTGGGGGAAATTGTAAGTATATGGAAAAACAGAAATTAGAATTATTCAATTTGACTAGCTTATCTATTTGGGTTTTTTAGCCAGTTTTTTTTTTTTTTAAAGGCCAGTTTGCTTTTGATGGATTTTTAGAGCCTCATCTCCCACCTATTTGGGAGGAGAGTAGGAAGGTCTCTGAAGTGATCCCTCTGATCAGAACATCTATTCAGTGTGGTTACCATGTACTCTGAAAACTGGTACAGAGGAAAATCTGACATACGTTCCGTCTACCAGTGTTCTGGAGTAACAAACCAGATGGCGGGCATAGTCTGTGTCTCAGCTCTACATACAGAAGTCCTGAAAGACATAGATGCACACTACGCATTGCTTGAATGGGACATAGGGAATGTTTATTGTATGGAACCAAGAAGGTAGACGTGATAAACAGATCCTTCCCCTTCTCCTTATTCTCCTCTTTCTCCTTCTCCTCCTCCTCCTTACTCCCCTCCTTCTTCTCCTCACACTTCTGTTCCCACTCTTCATTGTTTCTTCTTCCTTTTCTTCTTTCCCTTCCCTTCCCCTCCTTCTCCCTTCTCCTTCTCCTTCTCCTTCTCCTTCTTCTTCTCCTTTTTCTTCTTCTTCATGAGAATTAGAACGCAATCTAATAAATTGTTTATTACTACTGATCTGTAAAAGGAATAATTCTTTTTACAACATTTTTCTTTTAAAACTATAGCCACATGCAGAGTCATTTTTAATCAGCAATTTCCCGTCATTTTGTCTGGTCTCTTTAGTTCAGAATGTCTCCCACCAGGCTAGCAGAACTAGATAATACCTCAATAACCAGAAAACCTCAGTTTCCTAAATCCAACGCCTATGAGGAAGGCTGTAGTACCACTTGACACCAACCAGGATGGCTATAATGGAAAAGCAGACAATAACAAGTGTCGGTATGTGGAGAAGCTATAATCCTCACCCATGGCTGATGGAAATATAAATTTGTGCAGATACTTTGGAAAAGAACTTTGCAGTTTCTAAAATGTTAAATACTAATTTTTCATGTGATCCAGCAATTCCACTCCTAGATACCAACTCAAGAAAAATGAAAACATATGTTCATATAGATATTTTCACACAAATGTTCATAGCGGTATTATTCATACTAGTTAAAAAGTGGAATCAATCCAGATATCAGTTAACTGATGAACTGATAAATAAATGTGGCATGTCTATACAATGGAATACTATTCAGTAATAAAAACAAAGTACTCATAAATGATAGAACATATGCTAAAACTTAAAACCGTTATCCGAAGTGAAAGAAACCAGACACAAATAACAACAACAACAAAATGTATGTGTGATTTCATTTATATGAAATGTTCAGGAAAGGCAGATCCATACAGAGAGAAAGTAGATTAGCAGTTGCCTTGAGTTGGGAATGGGTCCTGGTTCCTAATTGACAGGAGGGCTATTTCGGAGGGTGATGGAAATGGTCTAAAATTAGATTATGGTGATGGTTGCACATCTCTGTAAATAATACTTAAAACAAGTGAATTTGTGGTATGCAAATTTAACTCATAAAGCTGAAAGGAAAAGAAAAGGAAGAAAGAAAGAAGAATTGGAGGAAAGAGAAGAAAAGGAGGGAAGGAAGGAAGGAAAGGAGGCAGGGAGGGAGAGGGAAAGGAGACACTGCAGTGAAACAACTCTCTAAGCTGGAGAGCTTTGCCTTGTAAGCATCATGTACAGCGCACCCAACAACAAGAACAACAACAGCAACAACAACACACAGTGTCCCACTAGACTCTGATTTCTGGAAGAAGGAGCAAGTTATGCAAAATGCTAAGGAAGTTCACAGTCTGCAAGGGGGGAAAAAACAATCCTTCCTTTCATCTATTTTTGTAAAAGTAGCAGAAGCTATAAACATCTTCTCTTTCCTGGGTTGATAATTTTATCCTTCGTGACCTGTCGTTAGCCCCAGAGAAGGAAGTCATTTAATGCGAGCCGTGAGGATGGAGAGGTCCTTGTAGCTCTCCCACACTCTCCTTGTCAGCATGCAGCCCCTTCTGTTGCCACATCTTCTCTCACCTGCTTCTGGTGTTAATCTTACCAATAAATGGCAAGAGAGGACAGAAGAATTAGCTGTTGGAGTGGTGACCCGACACAACGAGCTGACCCAGGGGTCTGGGAACAGTTTATTTATTTGATACCATTTCCTCAGAACTGACAGGCAACCCTTCCTTCCGAAATCACTCTTGGGCCACCAGCGTACTCTGACATTGAGTGTACACAGCTGGGAGGAGGCCAGACTAGACCTGCGCACTTATTACGTGTTTTCCTAGAAACACACCAATGTCGTGTGGGTGCTTCGCTTCCTGGCAGGGTGAACCTTCCAGAGCCCTACAAAAATGCCGCTTCTGCTGCTGCTCAAAGAAAGAGAAAGAAGAACACACAAAGTATGTGAAAGTTCAGGACATGGACCCATTCTCAGAGCAAATAAAACCAGTGAAGAAATGACGTGAAAACTCCGTGTCCTTGGAGTTCACACACACACACACTCACACACACACACACACACACACACAGACACACACACATTGTTCAGGTCTACGTAATGACGAGCTCACTCTTCATAACCATATCCGTTGCACATCAAAAACTTCCAGCAGAATGTAATGCAGTGTGTGGGCCAACAATATCACCTTCCAGTCAGAGCAAGATTTTCTGTTTTGAAAAACAATTTCCAAGAGGATGTTTTTCTTTTTTGTAGCACATCAACTATCAGACTGACTGTGTTTGGGTTGGAGGGGGAGGAGCTGGGGTGAGTGGGTAGGGTGTCAGTCTATTTCTAAATAAATGGCTGTTTGCTTTCTTATCTTTTGAACCAAATATAGAGATTTCTCTGAAGATGTGTACGCTGACGCTCTATGACTGTGGTGAGCTCAGTTGTAAGTGGGAACTTAACGAGCTGCCCACTCCCAGGGAAGACTGCTCCTGAGTGAGTCAGATGCCTGTGAATGCTATTCATTCAAAACTATGACAGCCTACTCAGGGAGAGATGCTCAACTTACATCGGGGGCACGTAAAATGTGTGCCTAACGCAGGCGCCGAGGGTCACATCCTGAAAGAAGGAAGGTGGGATAAGCCCCAATGCATTGAGACATACTCAGGTTACTCCAGCCTTTGGAAGTAGCATTCTCATTTGCTCTGCATACTCTTTCAGGTACTGCTTCATATCTATAATCTTTTGCAGAGCAAAATTTCTAGAGGGTTCAACCTGCGGTAGCTCTTTTCCTTACCTATTTATTTTTCTATTCCTTCTATCTGCATTTTCTCTTAAGCAATCTCCTAAATCCACTTTGGCAAAAGTCACTAGTGACCTCCTTGGTGTCAAAACCACTGGATGCTGTTTTGGCCTCAGTAACTCAACTTTTCAACAGCAGTTGACCACTACTGTCTTCTCGAAAAACTCCTCTCTAGGACCACTTCACTTCACTCGTTTTCCTTCTATATAACTAGCCCTTCCTTCACAGTCTCCACTTTTGGTGTTTCTTTGCACCTGAACTCTACTTTTAAGACTTTCTCAGATTAATACCTTGATTTTTTTTTTCTTTCCTTCTTTAGGTGATTTCGTCCATCCTATGACTTAATATCATCCGATTACTAACAACTCCCACATTTATTCACGGTAGTCCTCTAATCTCAATTGGTATACCCAAATTCTTATTTGGCATCACCTCTTTGTTATCCACTGGGCAACTCAAACTCTATAGACTAAAATGCAACTCCTAATTCCTCCTCCCAATTCTTGCCCCACTACCAAATCTGGACCACCTCCAGTTACCCTCATTGCAGTGGCTGTAGCAGTGGCATGACACCACTCCCACCAAGTAAGGTGACAAAAATGTGCCCTACAGAGGGGTAGCCCACACATCCCTTATATTATATACCCTGGACTGTATACCCTGGAGCAGGGTTGCATCAGTCTGGATAAAGGACGGCCTCTTTCTTTGTCAAAGATGACATCTTTCAAACAAGCTGAGCACCCAATGGAGTATGTATGCCCAGAAGAGGCATCATTTTTATCCCCACAAAGGATCTGTGTGGCTGAACAGTCCTGCCATTGAGCCAGTTACCAAGGATGGAGCCTAGGGTCATTCTTGGTGCCTCCCGACTTCACCAGCAAATCCTACTGATTCCACCTCAAGTCCATGAGCACCACCCTAGTTCATGCCACCATCATCTATCATGCAGAGTACCACATACACCTCTATAGCATGCACCATTGTATATAAAGGGGTGGGGGGAAGAAATATAGGTATGTGCTTACATTGGTATAGAGTGCTCTGGAATAATACACTAATTTTTCTAATAAAAATAGTGACTAATAATTTAATCTAATGACAATAATTGGCTCTGTGGTGGGACTCTGGATGGCTGGGGATGGGACTTTCCCCAGCATGCCCGTTTGTACTTCCCATTCTTTCGCCTTTTGAAAATGAGATGGGTGAAGAGAAGCTTCAACCATCCCTATCATTTTCATTGCCAGTAATAGCTATTTTAAAAGATATTCTTCTCTTTAACTCTCAACCTGTATCTCAGTACTGTGAATTCTACTTCACAGAAAACATAGAAACCATCTCCAGACACTTTTCTCAGTTTATGGCCATTTTTTTATGTATCACCTACCTTGGCATGAAAGTTTTTACTTTCATTTCCACCATTTCACATAATAAGATCTTTTTCTCATTTTTTTTTTCTCTCTCTCTGTTCCTCTCCTTCTCCTTCTCCCTCTCTTTGCACTTTCTTAGTAATATTGAAATACCCTCACACTTTTTCTATCCTTAAGAAAAACTCTCTGTACACTAGACCTCTTTTCTGGCATTTTCACTCTCTTTCCCCTTTATAGCTAAGTTTCTTAAAGAGTTTTCTACATTTTTCGCTCTCTATTTCATCATTAACCATTCACACTCATCCCACTGGATTTTCTTCCCTCCATTCCTCTGAAATAGTGTTTTCCAAGCTCACTAAAGACCTCCTTTTTTAATAAGCCCAATGGACAGATTTTCTGTTTTTATCTTATTTGACTTCTGCCCAATATATTGTCACTGAAGATTGCTTCCTCCTTTCCAAAAGTTTTATTTCATGGTTCCCATAAAGCTTCCTTCCTTTCCCTCTCTCTTCCCCAAGTAGGAAGTTTATCTTAGTGGTTCTCATAGAAATCTAAGCATACCACCATTATGTGATTAACTATGGGTCTGAACAGGACCAACTTCTCTGTTAGGCGATTGTATCCTTGAGGGCAGGAACTGTGTCATTTTGGTCTTTAAATCCTCAGTGCCTAGGTCAGTGAAAGTCCCTTCGTCTACCTACCCCCAGCCATCCAGAGTCCCACCACAGAACCAATTCCTGTCATTAGATTAAATAACTAGCCATTATTTTATTAGAAAAATTAGTGTATTTTTCCAGCGTGTTCTATGCCAATACAAGTACATACCTATATTTATGCCCCTACCCTTTTATACACAATGGTGCAGTCTATAGAGGTGTATGTGGTACACTGCACGATAGATGATGGTGGCATGAACTAGCGTGGTGCTCATGGACTTGGAATCAGGAGGACTTGCTGGGGAAGTCAGGAGGCACCAAGAATGACCCTGGGTTTCAGTAAATATTGATTTATTAAATCTTGAATGAGTGAGAAAAATTTTTTCTAATACTTCATATTTAACTAACTGTGACAGGAACTGCTCGTTGCCTCTAATATCTGTTTTCTATCTTTTTACTTGTACCCAAACCTTCAATGCGTTCATTTGAAAAACTGCATTTCCCAGCCTCCCTGGTGTGGCCATGTGGCCATATTCAGGGTAATGAGGTGGAGGTAGCTATATTGTGTAGTCCTTACAGAAGACTCTTTAGAAGGCAGCGGCAACCTTTCTCTCATTGTTTTCCCTAATGTTAAGTGAATGGCTATAGCTTTATCAGCCCTCTCATGACCTTGAGAATGGATGGCAGAGGAGCAGGAGAGGTCTTGGGACGCTGGTATCTTTATAGGGCTACCACACTAGCCTGGTGCCAAACACTTCTGGACTTTTTACTGTAAAATAATAGATACGTAAACTGTTTAATTCACTCCAGGTGGTTCTCTGGTACTAGCAGTAGAACTTAATCCTAACTGACACACATCATAAGATAAAAATACTTACTGTAGGTTGACACACCTGAATGCTGGAGAGTTTAAGCCTTTGGTTTTCTAATTCATTTACTCCACAGGGGAAAGGAGGGACAGCAGTCTAGCTGTGGGTAAAGGACAGTGACCAGATGAACAATCACATGTTTGATGCCCATGGTTTAATGTGTTTGTCTGGAGCCATGGCAAAAAGGAAAAAGTGAGAATTTAGCAGACTAAGCATGTTATTGTTATTCACTAGCTGATTTTTGAGGGGATAAGTGACTAGATTAAATCTTCACTCAACTATTCAAAAGGGTTATTGGATCAAATAGGCCAGTTATTTCGGTCTAAGCAGTTATCTTTTTTAAAATAAATTTTAAATTAGATATTTTTTCAAGTTGATAATTCTAAGACCAAAGAGAAATTCGGTCACCAAATAGGACATGTCATCACCGCAGGAGCATGTCAGTAGGGTCCAGGGAATGTATTAGGTCCAAGTATGGGAGCTAAAAGTAATGTTTGGAAGCAGCATTGTGGCTGTAAAAGGCATGGACCACAGCTAATAGAGATGCAGTCTGGGTGGTAACCAATGTTTTAGTGTCTTAGAAAAGCGTGCAATTGATTTATCCTTAGCAGTGTTCAAAATATTTAGTGGCCATTATCTTAAAAGATGTTTTGAAATAATTTGAATACCTGAATGTATGTGAAAGAGTCCAGACCCATGTATTTACACTGGAAAGTTTGATAAGCGACATTTTTCCCATATAGGCATGCAATTGATTTAACTATAGGCTTGACCCATGGAATTCCCTTGTCAACTGACAGCCATGAGAAAACCCACTCTTGCACTGGAGTGCTCCTCCTGAAAATAGAGCAGGCGCTTCTTGCCCTTTCTCACAGTCCTCTCAGCTGCAGGAAAACAAGAATGCCCTTTGTCAGGCATACTCAAGAGGAGCATTTTGGAGCTCAATTTTCTCATGGTGTATTCAATGAAAGGGAATGAAGATAATTCCATTTGAAATATGTCCAAGTGTTTCTAGTATCATCCCTGTGCTGTGGCATATTTCAGAATCAAGTAAGATAGTAAGGAATCAACTATGGAGAAAATCAGTTGGAGGTCTAATGCCCCCCAAAATGGCCTCTTAGAAAGCTTGCCATGGCTTTCTTTTATCCTTTTTTTTTCCTCTGAAATTAAGTGTTGGATAACCTAGCCTCCTGAATCAAAGAAACATACAAACAAAAATGGCTACCATTTATGTCTGTAATCTCAATGTATCTCAACAGTAAAGTAGCCATTTCTTCAGTAGTCCTGCTTTCTTTTCAGAGAGTGTGAAGGAGTTATGCGTCCAAGGAGTCCTAGCTTGAGAAAGGGGACCTAGGTTGCCATCCACATAGACTAAACCTGCCTGGCCCTGCACTGGAATCTGTAAAGTCAGGGTGCTCAGTGTCCTGAAATCATCCCATCCAGAACACTCAGGAGGAGGAGGCACATGCTCAGAACAGCCTAGCAATTTACTTCTGCTCTTGGCCTTGATCCAACGTGTTACTGTAGTTGGGAACAACACATAGTAGGATCTCAGTTAGGATGAATATTGAAAGGTGTGTGAAATTTTTACTTTTAGTTAGTTTTTAATTAACCTTTCATTAGTACGTTATCTGGTTAAAGTCCTTTTTATATTTTACTTTGCATTTGGAAAATCAACCTATATGCTCGCCACTTAAGCTTTCCATAGCTATTACTGGCTAATGACTGAAAACTATTTTTAAATGAACACATAAAGTGTTTTAAGTTTTGCTGAATTTGATTTCCACATTATTCACATACCAAGAAGGTTGAAAGAACAGACTCTGTAGTCAGATTGCCTAAATCTGCCATTTACTATTTGTGTGATCAGGGAGAGTTACTTTACCTAGCTGTATTTGTTTCCACATATGTAATAAGTGGGGAGCAAAATAGTAGTACCTACTGATAGATAGCAAGTACTCAACAAACTTGATTATACATAGTGGAAGGCATCAAATATGGAGAAGAAACATTCAATTGCTACACCAATGGAGAGAATTCCATCATTACAATTAGTGTGTGTGTGTGTGTGTGTGTGTGTGTGTGTGTGTGTGTGAATGAGCCTTGGGGTTTGGAATCAGTCTAATTTAGCCTTCCACAACCATAGAGAACTCTCTGGGTAAAATATCTTTAAGTAGATAGCATATTCTAGTCTGGTCATTCACTGGCCTGCGACAATGACATTACAGATGTGATTATAAAAATGCAGGATATACTAAAAAAAAAAATAAACTGCTATGCCAAAAGTTACACATCAAAAGGACTGTTGACCTTCAAAGTTGTTACTTTGTAAGACTTGTATACACATTTATTCTGATGCTGCTATGATTGCTGAAAATGTTCTTGGTTTTTCTGTTTGGGAAAGGCTCTCAGAAACAGTATATAGGCTACAGGCAAAAATTAATCAAACCCATTTTAGTTTCCTATCACATCTGACACTGATTGTGACTATTCTCCAAAATTATATTTAGGCTTAAAAAGAATTGATAACACTAACAGAAGTCCAAAGAATGAATAACTGGCCCTGAAAGTCGTGAATAGATGTATTCCTCATGCTCCACAAATACTTATTACAATGCACTACTGAAGATTCTTTTACAATATCAATCTTACTGGCTTAAGTGAAATATGTCCTCAAGTAATTGTTTTGATAGAAATGTGCAGAAATTCCAGCATGCATTTAATTAAATAAAAGCTATTCAAATTAGTTATACATATACATCAAACTTGAAAGAATCCACAAAGAGGCAACAGCTAAGAATCCACAAGAAAATCATGGTAAGCACCCTATTTTTTAAATAGAAGTTAAGTTTTAGATATTAGTCAAGTAGAAATTATTTGAATTTATTATCTTTTAGTGTTATTTTTAAGATTCCTGTTGGGCTTTCCTTCCTAGGGCTGCTATAAAAATAAAATAAAATAAAATAAAATAAAATAAATAATTAAACAAAAAAATAAACAAACCACAAACTGGTTTAAACCCCATAAATGTATTGTTTCACAGTTCTGGAAGCTGGTTGAGTCCCAAATCAAGGTGTTGACAGGGCCATGCTCTCTCTGAAAGCTCTAAGGAAGGATCCTTCTTTATCTCTTCCTGCCTTCTGGTGGTTTCCAGCAATCCTTAGCATCCACCGGCTTGTAGATATGTTAGTCCAGTGTCTTCTTCCATTCTCTCTGTATATCTGTGCCCAAATTTCCATCCTCTTCTTATAAGGCTACCAGCCATACTCAACTGCCCTACTCTAATATGATTTTATCTTAACTTGAGTGCATCTGCAAAGGCCCTGTTTCCAAATAAGGTCACCTTACAGATACCAGGGGTTAGGACTTTAACATTATTTTACAGAAACACAATTCAACTGATAACACCAGATACCATGTTTCCCCGAAAATAATCCCTAGCTGGACAATCAGCTCTAATGCATCTTTTAGAGCAAAAATTAATATAAGATCTGATCTTATTTTACTATATGATATGATATGATGATATGATATGATATGATATGATATGATATGATATGATATGATATAATACCGGGTCTTATATTAATTTTTGCTCTAAAAGATGCATTAGAGCTGATTGTCTGGCTAGGTCTTATTTTCGGGGAAACAGGGTAATGTCAATTCAGCTAGGCTATAGTCCCCAGTTATTCAGTTAAGCACTAACACAGGCGTACCTCAGAGATATTGCAGGTTCGGTTCCAGACAGTCGCAATAAAGCGAGTTGTAATATTTTTTGCTGGTGGAGGACCTTACCTTCAATTTGGAAAAAATGCAACATCTGCGAAGTGCAATGAAGTCAAGTGCAATGAAACGAGGTATGCCTGTATTGGTGTTACTATGAAGGTATTTTGTAGATACAATTAATGTCCATGATCAGTTTGCTTTCTGTAAGGAAGATTATCCCAGATAATCTGAGTGGGCCTGATTCAGTCAGTTGAAAGGCCTTAGTTGCAAAACTGAGGCTTTCCTGAGGAAGAAATTCCACCTTAGAACTGCAGTGTCAGCTCCACTCAAGAGTTTCTAGCTTCCCTCCTTCCTGACGACCTGCCCTACAGTCTTCTGACTTGTTTAGCCAGCCTCCCTCCCAACCCCCACACACAAAAATCGCATAAGCCAATTCTTTGCAATAAATCTTGATATGTATTAGTGATTCTTTCTCTGGTGGAACCCTGACTGATACAATACCTAAAGGAGTATATACACTTCTTGAAATCAACATTTCCTCATTCAGACATCATTTGCTGATCACCTACCGTACCACTTGCAATATAGTGTGGGCATCAAGTGTATGAGCTCTGGAATTAGGCTTCTTGGACGCAAAGCCTGGCCTCCACGCTTCCTGTTCTGTCATCTTGGGCAAAGTCACACTGCTTCCCCATGCCTCTGTTTCCTTGTCTGTATGAGAGTGAATAATAATAGTGTCACTTTATAGAGTAATACTTGTTAATACTTAAAGCAGTTAATACCAGCTAATACTTATTACCAGTGATATGCTGGAGCCAACTCGTACTGGCTCAGGAAAGCCAACTGTGACCATCACTTCTCAATTCCATATTCACTTTCAAGACTTTTGGTAGCTGACATTCAGCTGTGGGGAAAGTATTTACAGATTATCATAAAAATCGGCTAACATTTACAAATCAGGGCTTTTTTCCCCAAAGCTGGATCAACAGCACAACGCTACTTATACTAATAATGTCTGATACAAAATTAGGCCTTGGTAAAGTGTAGTGGTTATTTATAAGAGACAATGTACAATAGGAAAAAAAAAGTGGATATTGTTCGTCCATTCGGTCTCTGCACAAAACAGAGAAAGGCACCCCTCCTCAACACACTTCAGTGACATCTGCCAGGAAATCATCATATTTAATTAAATCTATAAAGTGAGATTATTTCATTTTTCCAACGTTGTTTTAAAGGTGATTCTTCTCACTCAGTAAGTGTGTGAGTGATTCCTCTACTTCATTTTTATCATCAAATATACTTTAATTCTTGTGAAGACATTGCTTGAAAATAAAGATGTTTCTTAAATAAAATAAAATATTTTCTATTTCAGGACATTGTGAAACACATTTTCAGTGTAGAAAAGGGCCTCAGCGAAAGCATCAAAAAGAGAACTAATGGTAGTCTCTGGAAACAGTAATGTTGAAGAGAAGGGACAGGGGCTTGTATTTTTACATTATTTGGAGTGAAGTTGGATAATACCCAAGGAGAGCAAAACAAAACTCAACCACAGCAACAAGGACTTCAACGTGAAGAGCTCTTAGAAGGTTGTGAGAACTAATTCCCTCTTGCTAGTGCCCAAGGTTGCACTAAGATTTATCCACCAGCCGAGCTGGGCTCCAGCTCCACAGCCTGCAAGTTCTCATAGGTCCACGGAAGCCATCCGTGAAGATAGCCTCCCTGGTCCATTCCTCGCGCATTCACTCACAAGGTCTGCTGCTTCTCAAATCTTAAGATGTGAAATGAAATCCCAAGGGCTGCAATTAACAAGGTCCAGCAGTTATGGCTCAACCCAGTCCAGCAGTTATGGCGAAGCACCCTAGATTCCCATGAGAAACTCTCTGGATCTAGTTCATCTACGTCACATGAGTCTGCAAACAGGAGGCCACAAGAGTTTAAAAATACTGTGACTGCTGGAGATTTCCCTGGCCATATTTAGCTCAAATGTCTCCAGGCAAAAACTGGAAAGAGACAAAGGGAGTTAGAGAGAGTGAAAGAAGGCAAGGGCCTGCATTAGGAATCAGGAGGCAATACTGCCACCTTCCTTCCCCCAACCCCTCACTCCCACCCCTAAGCTTCTCTTAGCGCTTGTTTTCTCTCCAAGGAAGCTGCAGCCTGAGGTACTCCTCCGCCATCCCTGGACATCTGCTTGGCTTGTCTATTTTCTGCTACAGGCAGAGGACAGGAAGGAAGAGTTTGTTTCCTGTAAATAGAGGGAGAGAAAATTACAGCTATTATTGTTTTGACAACGGAAGCCCTCCCTGAAGCTTGTAACACGGTTCATTCCTGACAGGCATCAGGTCTGAGTTGCGGGCTCTCGGCAGAAATTCCTCCCAAGGGGTCCCAGGGGGGAAAAGCTGAAAGACTTGATGGCTTTGCATTAGATGTTTAATGGCATAAAGATGTAATTCTAGGCAATCTTGATATCGGGCTGTGCAAATGGAATGCAGCCTGTGTTTTGATGAGTGTTTTGATGCAAGCCTCTGCTACCCCAAACGAGCACGCTGGAGCTTGACCTTAGAGCGCGCGCACAGACACACACACACACACACACACACACACACACACACACACAATTTTAAGCAAACACACCTCCCAAGTTTGAAAACGCCTTAATATCTCAAATTATTTTTACTTATTTATTTTTTTAACTATCTCCCCTGGTCCACTGCTTTCCCAAACTTCATTTCTTTTGAAGATTCCTTTCCTCCAACTACGTCACAAACTTCTGTGAACAGAGAGAAGCCTATGTCTTCATGTCCAGTGAAGTAGCCTTAGTACCTAGAAGAGTGCCTAGCATGCAGTGATGTTGATAACTGTTGAATGAATGAGAGAATTGATAAGCATTCTACCAGGGATCCTGATCTGTTCTGGGAGATACGGAAATATTTTCCTGAAGAAGTGTTAGGTGAGCAGAATCCTAAATGCAAAGAGGGCATCAACTGGAAGAATCGGGGAGACGGAGAGGAGAGGAAAGCATTCTAGACAAAAGAGACAATAGATGTGGAAACCTGGAGTTTGGAGGAGCACAGCCCATTTGTTGCACCATAAGGAGGGAGCACGTTTGGTGCACAAGGAAAGGGGACGGTGGTATAAACTGAGACTTAGAGAAGTATGCAGGGCTTCTCTATCAAGTTAAGGATTCCAGGCTTTCTTTTGTGGGCTTTGGGAAACCATTGTACCGTTAGGCAGGCAGATGGTATCTTAAGATTTGCTTTCTACAAACATCCTTTTGGCTGCAATGTAAAGAGGAGGCTAGGTGTGGACAGTGTACCGACTATCCCTCCTGCCATTTGAAGGCTGCTACAGTAATCCAGAGGGAAGAACATGGTAGCCTGGACTAAACTAGTGATAGAAGAGATGGGGAAATTGGAACAGACTCCAAAGATATCTAGGAGGTAAACTAAGTAGTGGCATTTCATTGGATAAAGGTGGAGTGATGGAGGGTTGGAAGAGATGGAGATAGTAAGCCTGAAGTGTGGGTTTTGACTTGCATGTATACCTGGGTGGATGGTGGCATCAACGGGAACACGAATTAGAATCAGAGGGAAAAGAAAAACTGAAAAGCTTGGCTTTCTGTATGTTTAAATGACTTAAAGATACCCAAGAAGAGATGTGGCAGTAAACAGTTGGGTTCAGCAGGAGAGAGCTCAAAGAAAAAGTATGGTAGGCAGGAGGTACAAATTGGGTGACCCTGGTTCATAGGTTATAGCCTATGAACACTTGGTGGCAAGGACCGCTTTGTAATTAGTTATACTTGCCATAGAGTCTCATCTGTAAAAATAAGATGCCATGACCAATTCAAGGAGGAAATACGGTATTGAAGGAACTTTTACAGATTATTTTAAAGAAGCAAAAGAAATTTTCATTTGGAAAATTTTTTAAAGATGTAGTTCAAAAACAGTGAATAACAGAAAATCATATGTTTTAAGTATACTATGAACTTTCACAACTTTTGTTTTCTGCAACAATTTCAAATTGGTTAAAAATCCATTTGCACACATTAAAAATTCCCCCAAAGACTATTTTTTTATGAGCAAGTTTACTGGGGTTCCAAGTAAACTTAGGCTAGTAATGGACACATATATTCTAAACAAAGATTTTTTACTGTAATTCCATCACAACAGTTTGCTGGGTTGAAGAATTGTAATGAAAGGGGTACTTACGTCCAAAGCAGTGTACAAAGCAGTAGTGCCCACCTTGCAATTCTGATGCACCTTCCATTTTCTTTAAAACAGGACATCCTGACATGGATTGACTGGAGTAAGAGTGCATGAGCATACTGTGTTTAAATTTGAGTTGTTTTAAGTGAGATATAAACGTGAGTGTGAAAGTGTGTCAGGAGATACACACAAGAGGTGCCGTGTGAGGGTGTCCATTTCATAGAAGTGTACTATCTTAGCTTCCTAGGGTTGTCATAACAAAATGCCACAATCTTGGAGCTTAAAACAACAGAAATTGATTGTCTTCCAGGTCTCAAGGCTAGAAGTCTGAAATCAAGCTGTTGGCAGAGCCACACTCCCTCCAAACCTCTAGGGGATGATCCTTGTCTCTTACAGCCCCAGGCATTCTTGGTTTGTGGCAACATAAATCCAGGCTTTGCCTCCAACATCACATGGCCATCTTCCCTCTCTGTCTGTGTGTCTCCGTGTCTCGCACGACATTTTCCTCCCTGCGTATGTTTTCTCTTCCTAATAGGACATCAGTCCTATTAGATGAGGGCCCACTCAAATCGAGTATGACCTCATCTTAACTTATCACATCTGCAATGACCTTGTTTCCAAATACGTTCCTATTAACAGGTAGTGGGAATTACGTCTTCCATACATCTTTTGGAGGGGACACCATTCAATCGATAGCATGAACTATGGCAGCTAATGGAAGTGCGTGTGTGAATGTGCAAGTGAGGGTTCAGTGTACAAGAGCGTGGGTGTGTGAGTGTGTGCTCCACAGTCAAGAACTATAACCACATAACCAATTGCTTGGAGAGCGTTTATGCTGTCCCTTGACTCCGTCCACAATGAGTAATGGATCATTTCCGGGCTCTGACTCCTACCTTTAATGAATACCAACACTAATTAACTGACAGTAACATGTAGCTGCTCTTGGCTGCATGCATCTCTCACTGAGGTCATAACAGCTTTTGGTAATTTATTGCTCTGTAAGGCACACTCTAGGACTCAGTGTGAAGACCATTTTTGCAAGTGCCAAAGCAGTGTAAGGCAGGCCTTTCTCGGTAAGGTAATATGTTCCACAGTTCCTGGGCCTTGGTGTAATGATGTATCCGAGGCAGAATGGTTCCACTGGAATGCTGTAACGATTTCCGACCACAGTACCATCTGCTGGGAGAGACAGAGGACTACTGTTAGACTAAGGATTATTGTTTGTAATATATGTGAAATCCGAAACAGCAACAGAACCACCTAAATTATCAGAACACAGTGTATCATTAGTATTATTTGCCTTAGAATTGTTCTGGGAGTGACAAAATTGCATCTCAGAAAGCAAAACCACCATACAAGCAATATCAAGGATTTCTGATTAGGAGAATGGCAGACTCCCAAGCCCTTGTGTGCCCTGCAATGAGGTCACTCGGGCAGCCTGCTTTCTGACCCAACTCTGTACTCCCCATGAACTCTACCAAATTAGCTTTACACGAGGAAGCCGTATTGCTTCTCTAGAGGATCAAAGTAGCTGGACCCAGTCCCAATGTTCTGTAGATAACCAGGTCACAGGATCCATTTGCACACTGTTGTACTCTCAGTACACCATGCTGCAGATTCCTCTGCATTTCCCAATTTATATCCCTAGAGGGGACTTGGGTTCACGTGCTTCCTTCCATTATCTGCACTAATCTGGTGACCTGAGATCATTTCTGTTCCCTCCACTCGTTACAATGTGTCTGGAACTGTGTAACATTTTTTTCTCATGTATGGGGCTACTGTTCCCAACAAAGTCCTTTCATCCTTCCTATAATAACCTTTGTAATAATAACAGCACCTCCTTGTAACACTTAAAATGCTTGTCTCACAAGGGCAGCATGACACTGGAAAGTATGTCAATATGATTTTTCAAATGACATCTGAATAGTGAAAAATCACAAGACTATCCAGCCAAAGTAGTAAACAACAATGACAGTGAAAAAGATGTATTAATGTGATGAATAAAGGATGGACAAGAATAGTATAGGTTAGAATGAATTTTAGCTCTTCAATGGTGGGAGTTACTGGTTAATAGGTCATGCTTGGATTCAGTCTCCATTTTCTGCTGCTAGATTCACATATATTAAAATCACTCACTACATACATCTATATACTCTACAAATACATTGTAAATGTGACTGTAAATTTCGAGACTGATTTTTTTTTTTAAATGCCAGAATTTAAATATCCAAATTATTATTTTTTTTAATCCTGGAAGTATACGATTTTTCCAGTGCTACTGTGTTTACCTAAAAGCCTATGGAACTGATTTTTTAGGAACAACTTTGAATTTAGTTTCTGAAAACTGAAAACAAAATGCATTCTCATTACTTTGTGTTCACATCTCAAATTTGTCATCAAAACCACTTAGTTATCTTGAATACTCATCAGATTCAGAGAGTCCATTCTAAGTGTCTTTTTCTTTAAGCCAGCCTCTTTGAGTGAGTACTTACTATCACATTTTTAACTTTATTAGATATTCTTGATAACAAAAGTGATACACACTCATTATAACAAGTCACAAAAAGTATAAGGAAAACATAATAATCTCCATCTTCTTCTTTCCCTTTGATCTTTTCCTCATGAACTAATAAAATATGGTACATCCATGTTAAAGAATAACAGGTATATGTATTAACAGGTATATGTATTAACAGGTATATGTATTAACCTGGAGGGATGCCCAAGATAAAAAAAAAAAGTATGATCCTATTTTTAATTTTGTCTATAAACATATAGATCTACTCGTACAACATGGATATACCATATATTATTCAAACACTGCCCTAGAGATGAACAGTCAGGATATTTACAGTTTACTGCCATTACAAGCAATGCTCCAGGAGACTTCCTTCATCATAAGTCTTTATGCACTGACATCTTTATATCTGTGGAAGAAATTCTCTAATTTGGAATTTCTGGGTCAAAATGTATATATCACATTTTTCGTTATTTCTGGGACAAGAAAAAAGTGTGTAGAATTTCGTTACTTAAATTTAATTAGTAGAAAAACTAAAAGCCCAATCTGTGTGTCCCTGTGACCTTGACCAGAGAAAACTAGCCATATTATTGTTTAATATTTGGTGAGAATGTGTTCATTTTGCACCACAAATCTATCACAGTCGTGGGCAGCTATGCTAGTTAAGGCTGTCATACTTAAATTACTTCTCACTCTTCAAGTGTCTAAAACCAAGTTTCAAAATTAAAATGACCATGATACATCCAGAAAAACATACTGTAGCTGTACTATTAGATATAACATAACAAAAAGTACCCAGGAGATAAGATGCAAATTGGATCGTCCTGTTGTACGACCACAAGGTCCCTAATGATCCAAGTCTAACATACTATTAAACCATGGTAAACTCTGCCTGAAAAAAGCAAAACTTTCACCTATTTAGGACATTCTCTAGAGTCATTTAACAAATACCCACCATAGCAATGTCTGTGTCGCATTGTTGAGTCACTTTTCTAGTCCTATCACCTTTCTACCGTCATCACAGTGACTCAGTGACTTGTCAATGCATAAGACACACATCAGTGAAAAATGCTGCATGCCAGTTTCCAAAGAGTATCTCGGACAAAGACCATCAAATAATATGTCCACTGTTCGTCATTAGTCTTTTCATTCATCTGTATATTTTTATTACACTTTAGCATCTTCAACCATTCAGAAGAGAGGGAATACTGTTCAAACTTTATAAAATAATGAGAACCAAGGTCATTACTGAAGAAAAGTTCTAGTGTGTCCCAGAAAGTGTAATTTTATTTAATTCGATAAACATTTATTCAGTATCTCCTTTCAGCCAGGAAAAGTCTTAGGCATAAGAAAAGCAGAAACTGATCACTGGCGCCAAGGAGGCAAGAGATAATCCGGTAACCACATTTACAGCACAGTGTGAAAGGGGCTATGATGGAGACACATACAAGTTGTACTGAAAATTCACAGTATATGGGTCACTTACAGGACTAAGGATTTGTCTAAAATACTTGTAGAGTCACCACATGTGGCAAGCAAGCACATAGAGCTGAATATTCAGTGTGCTAAATAGTACTGAAAGCTTGATGAGTAAGCCAAATGACAAGAAAATTGGAAATAAATGATATAGTAGCAAGTTGAAAATCTACAAGGTTATATTTAAGCTCTTCATTTTGAAAAACCTAAAGACAGACTCACATGTATTTATAGTGCAGTGTTAGGATGGTGCTCGTGTTGCGGACAGAAACAAACACAAATTCTCTAATTTGTGAAATCAGTTTATCAAATAAAATTCTTCTTTGATCTCCAGTGTATCCACATCTGTGGAATAATAAGCTATTGTATCATGAGGTTTGACTGTGTTGCTATAATTTTAATAAACAAAAGTTATTGAAAATAATATCATCTTTGATTCAGATTTTTTAAAATTTTGACAGTGATAAATTTCCATGTGACAGAGCAATTACAGTTTAATTCAGCATCAAAGATGAGCTATAAAATAAAAGAATCCCAAGGAATTTGTAAAATAAAAAAAAACCCCAGGGAACTTTTTAAAAATTGATGATGTGTGAGCTTTAAGAACATCTGTATAATCCACTTAAAAGGAAACAGTAAATGGTGCGGTGTAAAGAAGCACTTCATAAAATATTTCCATCAATGTTTACTGTTACTCTAAAAACATAATAGTCTATAAAAAGCACAATTTTAACCCTTTAGATTTTCTTTTGAAAAAAAATTTGTTTTTCTCAGTTTTTTCCCCCCAACAGCAGAGAGGTATTTGCTGATTTTGTATGTGTTTTTATAACACGAAGCGTTCTTAAGTAGTTTGCTTAAGTGAAATACTGTGTACCTTCACTTAGCATTTTCCTGAAAAGGAATTAAAAAAATAAAGTCTTAATATTTTTTTTCTTAAGACCATTTTGCAAGGACTACAGTATATCACCACTTAGCATTCATCTACATACCAGTAAATAACAGTTCCTTCCTTCCTTCTTTCCTTCCGTCCTTCTTTCCTTCCTTCCTTCTTTTTTTCCTTCCTTCCTTCTTTATCTCTCTCTTTTTTTAATCAACATAGACCAAGAACAATTACATGCTTTTCATGGTGCTACCTACATAGATTACCAAAGTAGACTTAACAATTACATTACAACTATTCCATCAAAGGCTTTCATAAGACAGTGTGGTATTAGATTGCAAATGTACATGGTTAAGTTCAGAAACTGAACACCTCTGATTCAGCATAACATCATCAGTAGGATGAATGATAGAATATAAGCCTGGTTATCAATACTTGGCCCAAACTTTTCCTCTGTCTCGAGGACATGTTCTGAATTCCAAGTGATCATGGTAAATTGGAAATGCGGTCAGATGGAAACTGATTAACAGCAATGAGAAAAACTGCATACTAATTTAGAAATAGAAAAACACACTATACAAGTAAAATTATTGAGAATGACTTTTTATGTGAAAGAATGACAGAAAACTATCACCCAGTCTTGGATTCAGAGTGAATACAAAATGGTGTTTATAGCAGTGTAGAATAACCACTTTTTTTAGAGCAAGCATAATAGGCTGTAGGAGCTCAAAGGTAAATTCTTACTTGACACTCACATACAGTATTACCAATGTACTCAGTTGGGATACACTCACTGAAAGAAACATTGAAGTTTGTAGAAAAGCCACAGATATGTCTGTGTATGTGATATTAAGATTGTAAAATCTCTGGAAATGATTGTGAAGTGACCCCTGATTATATTCACAGCATGGCCCCAAACCACCATTTTTCACTCCCATTGAGAGTGGACTCAAGGGCCACCAGGTGGTAAAAAACACACGGGTGAAGGAAACAGATGAGAAATGAAAGCTGCCTCTCTGGTTTGAGGTGATATCAGATTCTCATCATTCTAAAATGTTGGCAGTGTAGAAATAGGGAGAAACAAAAACCAAAACACTGACTTTAAAGATCTAATTAATAAGCAGACAGCTTCTCAGGAACTGCAAAGCATACTATATTTCTCTTTTAATTAGAGTATATCGGCATATATGAATGATTTACAGGTAACATAGAGGCTTATAAAGTATATGAAGCAGAACTTTAAGTTTTATGTATTCATTTGTTTCATAATCTGCCTCACATCAGAAAGGATTTTAAGTGGCTTACAAGGATTCTGGGAAGATGGCAGTGGTGGTAGAGGCATGCTATTTAAATGCTCTTGAATCCTCTCATAAAGACCAGACAGAGTAACTATTGATAGTAAACCCAAAAACCCAAAGACAACATGTGCAGCAAACTAGGTGATAAGGTATCCCCCACAAACCCCAAAACATGAGGAACCAGACCACACAGTTATAAGACTCATATGCTATCATCCTTAGCACAGGAGAAAGCAGATGGAAGTCAGCAGAGCAGGGCATCAGGCAGTCCTGAAAAAAGGAGAACCCCAACAAACTCTCAAAGGAGATTCCACAGCCATCTGAGAGAGTGGCTTATGTTGGCGGGTTTCACCAAAGCTCTCCTCCAGGACAACTACACAGTGAGAAGAAATTGTTGGGAGAAAAATCCAGTTTGGGCAGGCAGGGGCAACAGGAATGAAAGAAAAAGTCCAGATGAATATCATGGAAACAACAGAAGAGGGAGTGCAAGGTTCATCAAACTAAAAAAGATACCCAAAACTACCATAGCCACTCCAAAAATACTGGAAAACTCATTTCTGTTAAATATTAGCATCAGAAAAATATCAGAGTTGAAGCCCACACAAAGTTATTAAATGAGACAGAGAAAAAGAAAGAGAGAGGAGCAAAATAACATCCCTACAAACAATAAAAATGTCTCAAACACACATGCCCACAAAAAGATTAATGCATAATCTAATATTTAGAAGCAACCTACATGAAATGAAGAAAATAATAGAAGAGATAAAGAATAACAAATTAGCATTAGGAAAAACTCAAAAATGAGATGATTGGAGAAAAGAAAAATTTGAAAAGAAAGGTGACAGAACTTATAAAAGAAAAATGATATAATTTTAAGACTAAATAGAAGGAAAGCAAGAGCAAGTAAATATAACAGATAATATCTTTCAACAATTAGATGACTCAACAAATTAGAAGTAGAAGCAAACTTCCTCAACCTGATAAAAGACATCTATAAAAAACTCACAGCTAACATCATACTTAATAGTGAAAGGTAATAGTTTTCCTAAAATGAGAAACGAGAAGGATATCTGCTCTCACCACTTCTACTCAACATTGTATTAGAGGGTTTAGCCAGGGCAAGTAGGCAAGAAAATGAACTAAAAGGCATCTAGACTAGAAACGAAGTAAAACTATCTCCACTTGCAGAAAAGTCTAAGGAGTCAATTTAAAAACCATTAGAATTAATAAAAAATAGAGCAAAGTTGCACAAGACAAATCAATACACAAAAATTAGTTGTGTTTCTATACATTTGGAATGGGCAGTGTAAGTGAAAATAAAATTAAGAAAATGATTCCACTTATAATAGCATTAAAAGAATAATATACTTAGGAATAAATTTAACAAAAGTAGTTCAAATTATATACTCTGAAAACTATGAAACAGTGATAAAAGAAATTAAGAATACAGGAATCAAAATCCCAGCTTGCCTCTTTCCAGAAACTGACAAGCTGATTCTAAAATCCACGTGGAAATTCAAGTAGCTCAGCATTGACAAAAAACAACAACAAAATTTTGAAAAAGAACAAATATTGAAGACTCACACTTCCTGATTTCAAAATTTAACAGGGAACTATAGTAGTCATGACAGCACGGCAATGGCATAAGATCATGTAGAAACGCATAATATAAATCAATAGAATAGAATAAAGAGTCCATTAGTAAACCCTCTCATTCACAGATAATTGCTTTTCAAGAAGTAACCAAGACAATTCAATGGGGGAAAATAGGCTTTCAACAAATGATGTTGGGATAACTAGATATCCACCTATCAAATGAATGAAATTGGGCCCGTTTCTCACCCAATGGAGAAAAGTTAACTCAAAATTGATCAAATGCCCTTTCTTCTAAATGCCCTTTCTAGCTCTTAGAAGAAAACATAGGCGTAAGTCTTGAAGACGTTGTATTAGGCAAGGTGTCTTAGGTATGATGCCAAAAGCACAAGCATCAGAAGAAAAGCAGATATATTGGATTGCATCAAAATTAAAACCTTTTGTGCTTCAAATGACACTACAAAAAATGTGAAATGACAACCCACAGAATGAGAGAAAAATATTTGCAAATAATATATCTCATGAGAGACTTGTATCTAGAATATATAAAGAATTTTTCTGGTATTATAAAAAGACAAATAATCCAATTAAAAAATGGGCAAAAAATCTGAATAGGCATTTTTCCAAGGAAGATATGCAAATGGCCAATAAACATAAGAAAAGTTGTACAACATCATTAACCATTAGGGAAATAAAATCAAAACCCAATGGCATACCAGATACCACTTTACTAAGATTGCAATAATAAAAAAGATGGATAATAACAAGTGTTAGTGAAGATGTGGAGAAACTGGAAACCTCATCCACTGCTGACCAGAATGTAAAACGGTGCAGCCACTTTTGAATAGTCAGATGGCTTCTTAAAAGGTAATATTGATTTATCATGTGACCCAATTCTGCTGCTAGGTATAATACTCCAGAATGGCAAAAACATATGTCTACACAAAAACTGCTGCACAAAGGAGCATAGCAACATTATGCATACTATACAAAAGTGAAGTCAACCCAAATGTCAATTGGTGAATGAATGGATTAATAAAATGGTATATCCACACAGGAGAATATTATTCAGGACTAAAAACAAATGAAGTACTGATATACACTACAACATGAATGAACCTTAAAAACATTATGCCAAGTGAAAGAAGCCAGTGTCAAAAGACCACATATTTTATGATTCCATTTACATGAAATGTACATAATAAGCAAATCTATAGAAACAGAGTGTAGATTAGTAGTTGCCTAAGGGCTGGGTGGGTTGGGAAGCTTAGAGAAAGTGGGGAAGGAGGGCTAATAGATATGGGGTTTCTTTTTGGGGTGATGAAATGTTCCAAAATTGATTATGACGATGATCATACAATTCTGTGAATGTATTAAAAACCAATGATTGGCTCTGCTGGACAGCACTATGAGGTGGGCACTGTTATTTTCCCCATTTGGCAGATAAGAAATCTAAGGTACAAGTAACTTCTGTTAAGGTTCGGACAATGAGTTGGTGACCGAGCTGGAATTTGAATCCAGGCAGCCTGGCTTTAGAGTCCATGCCCTTAATTCACAATGCTCCACTCTGTGGATTTGCTTAGGCAGGGGTGGTGGTGGTGGTGGTGGTGATGTAAGAAAGTTTGGAGTCGTGCCACCTATTCACAAGGACAATAGGGGGAAGGTCAGACAACCTTTGGGATTAGTTGGAAGGTTAAATTGGGGCCAGATTCAGAAATGCCTTGAATGTCATGCAAAAAGTGCTGGTCTTTTTTCTTTAATCAGTGGCAGGTATTGAACAGTTCTGAGTAAGCAAGTAATAAGCTGAAAGTCATGTTTAAGAAATGATAACAGTAAACTGGGCTGGAAAATTGGGGAAAGAACTAAATGAGGGCAGAAGATCAATTTGGAGACTTTAGGGGGAATCAATGAATTCTTAAAAAAAAAAAAAAAAGATGACTTCGAGCCAGGAACCCAAATCCTCAAATGCTGTTTTTGATCACAATGCTGAGCAGTTCCCAAGAGAAGTTGTGTATAGAGACCAGGTCCAGCAAAAGCATTTCCCGTAACCCCTTGGAGTCTTTTTTTTTAATTAAAGTTTATTGGGGTGACAATGGTTAGTAAAGTTACATCGGTTTCAGGTGTACAATTCTGTAATACACCATCTATATATCACATTGTGTGTTCACCACCCAGTCAATTCTCCTTCCATCACCATATATTTGATCCCTTTTATGCCGTGGAATCTTGACTCCTAACAAATGATATCTTCTGCTTGGAGCCAGATGGATAGATTCTATGGAGAAATCTGTCTGCCTAAGCAAAGGCAGGACTAGAGCTTAGACCAAAGAAGTGCCAAGAAGTCTCATAATTCTTAACCTCCACAACTGACCATTCTCATGGTGAGACAAGAGCAGTGTGAGAAGGGCAGCTCAGAGAGGTGAGAGCAAGCAGCTATGAGGGCAGGAGGGCCCAGAGGATCTCTGGAAATGCATTTAACACATGCCTTCCTGCTACAATCCCATTCGTAGGGAGCAGGTCACATTACTTCTCATGGACAGGAATTGGGGAGAGAAGGGCTTCCAGCTGCGCACACCTGCAGGCAGTAAGCACTATTTCAATAGTCAAAGCAGGGGTGATCTTGGCACCAGCTATGGTGGTGGGCCTGGGAGCCGAAAGGACGGAGATCACAGTGATTGATCGTGAGGGAAAGGAGCGAAACCATCAAAAATGAGAGTTTTGAGCCAAAAAACTGAGAATAATTGTACTGAGATAACTATGGGAACTAGAAAGAAATGCTTACTCTGAGTAGACTGCTATTCTCTCCTCTTTTTAGACATCACAGTCTACCAAAGCTCACAAAATTTAAATGAACTTTCAAATTCCTGCTGCACCACCTTGAACACTTCAATGACGGCTAACAACTCAACATGCAAGTTTCCCTACAGGTCCGTGTTTCTTTTATTTTGCAGAGTTATTTTTCTGAAGAGAGAATACCTATAATCTGCTCATATTCCTTTTTATGAGGTGTAACAGAAAATGATATGGGTTTCTTAATAAAAACAATAGCTTCTATTAATATTTCTTGAGTACTTACTTTGTTCCAAGCATCATGCTAAGCTCTTTATCCACATTAGAGCAATAAATGTTCACAATAGCACCGTGAAGGCTATTATTGTCTTCATGTCTGAGGAAATTTAGGTACTGAAAAGTTTAAAAAGTTAAGAATCTTTTCCCAAAATATATGACTCATAAGTGGCCCATCCAAGCTTCAAACGTAGGTCTCACTTCCACATGTTTTACCCATGGTTACAAATGGTGATTGCCGTGCCTCGGATTTCATTTGTCTAGTATCTATCATTCTCCTGCTTTTAACCACAAGTTTTGCTTAGGGGGTCACTACAAAATTAACAGGTGTCCTTTTAAGTAGATCCTAACCCACTGGTTGCTTAACCGAATTGCCGATCAATCAGTGTAGTCAGTGCCTTTAAGTGCTCCTTTATTTGTTAAAAAGCGTGAAGTCAATTGGACATCTACTGTGTGCCAAGCACATCAATCTGCTGGAGAACTGAAAATAGAGACTTTTTTCCCCATGTCCATCGTTTTTCAGCATGTGGTGAGACACACCTTGAAAAATAAAGTAGAGCGTTCCAAAATCATGCAAACAAATCAGCATACAGAATGCCAGTGAGATACTTATATTAGTAAAAATTCTATTCTGTAGTCACCCATGTGAGTCCAGTTTGGAGAAAAGGTTACACCTAGTATAAAAAATGGTAACAATAACCGGGATGATAATCTAATGTAAATTCTTTCTACTACCAATCCCTGCAAACAGATTAAGGCAATATTTTTTTTTTTCAATTAAACTAAACCTCAATAGATACAAATGAAAAAACAAATAATTGAGATTATTTTTCAGAACCCATCAGATGAAACAGCTGTATTTCATTGAATCATTCAGTTACTTCCTTTCCCAAAGGGTTATTTGGGCCTAAACGACCCCTATCATTGCTTCAATTATCTTTGGCAGTAGAGAATTTGAATGAGGAAAACATTTTAGACGAAAAGTTGAAAAGTCACAGTACCTGGGCTACCTCAACGTGAACCTGGAACAATACAGCAGATCTGTGAATAATGTTATTTAGTTCAATGTCATTTTGTTATAACGTTGATGAGGAAACAAAAATCTGATTCCTGGCTGAGGCCACATGTGTGGAGTTGGCACGTTCTCCCCATGGGTTTTCTCCCTGTCTTTCCATTTCCCAAAGGTGTGCACGTTAGGTGAATTGGGATGGTTGTCCGTCTGAGTGAGTGTGTGTGTGAGTGTGCCTTGGGCTGGAAAGGTGTCCTGTCCAGGGTTAGTTCCCACCTGGTGCTCTGAGCTGCCGGGAGAGGCTCTGGCCACCACGACCCTGAACTGGAATAAGCAGGTTGGAAAATAATTCTCCTACTTGTTTTCCTTAATCATTCGTAAATGTATGTATATCTCACATGTATGTATATCTCACATCAATGTTTAATATTAGAAGTGTTTGGGGTCTTTGTTTACAAGTTTGGTGACGTTTTCTTGTGACCAGAAATATGCTGTAGGAACTTAACTCTTGTCTATATCAATTAGCCCATGACAAAATTGGTTTCTTGCTATGTCGTTGCATTTAAAGTGGCAGTTTCCACGAACCTACATCATTAAGTGAGGATTTCCTGCAAGTCAATAAGCCCTCACATGTGGCAGAGGTGGGTGACCAGGGTTCTTCACATACAGCCCGGCGAGGGCAGCTCAGTGCCTGGCGCACCGCGGCTGCCCAAACCAGACTTCAGACAGGGACTTCCAATTCACAATCACTACTAGCTCGCTTCCAAACGAGTACAATGCAGGAAAGGGCAACCGGTGAAGGTTGCTTCTTGCACGAAGTCTTTAAAACCCAAGTAGTTAGCATAGTTTAGGTTCAGAGATGCCATTTCTCAGAATATTTCTCAAAGGGGAGCCCGTTGTGTTCTCAGCCATGCCCCAAGCTGCGGATTTTACACCCAAGGGCTGCTAAACTCAAAGAAGAGAAAAAGGAGAGTGACTTCTTAAACTCTTCAATAGTTTTCTCTCCAGCTTTATCAGCATTATCTTAAAATCACATCTCTTAATTATTTGGGATGAATGTAGAACACCATTTCATGACTGCTCAGGTCTCTGACCTTGAAAACTTCAAAGGGGTGAGGTGAATGACATGCTGGGGAATGTAGTGACTTAGAGGAAAGCTCAGTAGCTCTCATCTGCTTAGTCTCAACCCAAATACGCTAAGACGGTTTCATATTGTGTCGCCAGAAGAATGTATCTTGTGATAGTGTTTATTTAATAAGATAGCTATCATTATTCAGACGCATCATTGCATAAAACTCACATCTCACTGTAATAAATCCCTCTCAATCAGTCTGTGTGACTCAAATCAGTCACACAGAGAAATACACCGTGTATTGAAATACAAGCATGTTTTGCCTGTGTGGTAGAATACAGAGCTATTTTGTTTCACAAGTATAACATGATGGTTTTTATGGGGGAAGTGAAAAATAATTTATCCAGTGGGGGAGGAATGTAATTAGCTTGAATACAGAGTATTGGAACTGGGCCAGGAAAATAGCCAAGTTACTGAAAAAAAGATTCCACTTTGGATATCAAAAATTAAAATAGCGCTCCTTGTAGAAACTCATATTCTCATGGTTATTATTGTTATTATTTTCTGTCTCTCTCAAAGCAGAAAATATCACGTAATAAGATACTAAGGGAATATATCAGAAATAACATTTGCCAAGCATCCACGGTGTGCTAAGCACTATGTTAAACATTGTTATTCTTCACGATGCTTCTGTGCCAGTCTGTACAGCCCAGTTCCCTCCACAACCCCCAAAATGCCTGGCCCTTGACTCCCTCTTGGGTCTATGAGGGATCCCCAATGGGGACACTTTCAGAAGAACAGACGTGGGAGAGGCCTGAGCAGATTAGAAATAGGCTTGGGCTATTGGACAGCAAACACCAGGGTTCCTGGCACCTGGATGATGGCCTAAAAGGCAGGATTGGTGCAGAGAGCACAGTCTCCACGGAAGTGTCCCCTTTGACCCTGCATTCTCCTCCATGCTAGGCCCAGGGATTTCTAAACGTGGAGCCCGGGGCAGATCCCTAGGTACCTTTCCACCTCCTGCCTTTATCTAAGGCTAGTGCCAGCAACCTGGGTTAACTCCAAAGCTTATACTCTTAATCACTAAACTAGATAAATGTTGGGAAAAAGGAGCATAAGAGCTCTGATCATCACCAGTTTTCATAGCTGTGACGTTTGGTTAGACTTTCCATGAGGAGCGCCCGTGGCTTAGCTGTCAGTTAAGGCATTTCCTTCCAAGTGCACAGGCTCCAGCATGCTGGAGTCCCCAGCACAGCTCAGGGTTCAGCGTTCTATCCATGATAGTGCATCTCAAATAAACCCAGAGGTAATACTTGAGTAGCAGGAGAAGACTAAACCCAGGTTATGTTGCTTAGCCTGTTGTGTGGCTTTAGGGATGGTTCAAGGGGAAAATAAAGGGATCTAAAGTGAATCTAATCAGCATCAAAATTTGTCTCACTAGGACCTCCTGGTAACAGGTTAAATTGTTGATCCATTTGTATTGTGTGTACGTAAAATAACCTTTACATTAAGAGAGGTGGAAATTTAGTCTGTCTTTGTATAACAGAAGAAAGAAGTTTTTTCAATACATTTTTTGTTCTGTGAATATGAAAAAATGGCATATGCTCTTGGGAAGTAATTTTGAAAATATGGAAATGTATAATGAAAAATCAACCATAATCCCACCCACCAAGACAATGACCGTTAGTATTTTATTGCACTTTGTGTGCTAAAATCGAAACCAGCTACACAATTACAGCTTCTCTTTTCACCTAACATTTAAATAAGCATTCTCCCATATAAGTGAGAATCTCTGGATACATCAGTTTTAACAGCTACGTAGCATAGTATCCCATCATGTAGATTTACCTTGGGTTAACAATTTACTTAATTCTATTGTTGTCATGGGGGGGGTTGTTTTTTCCTGTTGTTTGTTTTTGCTTTTATATTTGCCTTGATGAATCATATTGTACTTATTTTCTTATTTTGCCTTTAATATAATATTAAAATATTAGAATACATGCACACATACAAGATATTTATGTGTGCATACAAGACAACTGGGTCTAAGGGGAAGATTATTACTGAAGTTCTGCTAAATTGCTGCCTAAACCTGGATCCAGTTTAAACACCATATTCTTATTTCACCTCCCCCCACCAGCATGGAACACTACCAGTTGTTTGAGTATTTGATAACTAATAAGTAAATATGACATTCTTATTATTGTAATTTATGCTTATAAGGGAAGCAATTTAAATAAATGGAATTATGCCACAAATGTATTAAAAGATCATTTCATCTGATTGTTAAAAATATTCCCTGACTTTTGATCAATGACAAATACCTCTGAGTTGACTTGGTTCTTAAACATTTTCTTTCATTTGTTGCTATTTTTAAAATCAGAGTTGGAGATGTCTTTGGCTTCGTCCACAGACTGGGCAGACTTTTGTTTGGATATCCAAATTTTGAAATTGAATTAAAATGATTCCGTTTTGTACCTGAAAACTCTATTCTTATGCCCCCAAATTCAATTTCTTAAGAACCATAATGGCCTCCAGTACTAGCTGGAGTTATTGTTTCTCATCTTAGAAGCTTATATCAATTTATCTTTATATTTATGACATTTCATTTTTATTACACTTCCCATTCTCCAAAGTACTCCATGCCGAAAGCTAGTTTTTCAAAACTCAAATCTAATTTTTAGGCTGGCCTCGATGAAGATTATACACTACCATTCATGCTCGCTGTATTTAAAAACAAACAAAACAAAAAAAGAAAACAGGTATGAAGATTACCAGCGTGAAGGGAGAATCACTTGCTAGAAAAGCATCCACACACCACCGTCAGCAGGATGTGGGATGTTTGCCACTGACTTTTTTCCATTCATGGTCTCACTTGTGAACAGTAGAAGCGAAGGAAGCTGGTTGGTGGTCTGTGCCTGTCCAGTCAATGCTGGGAAACTGTCAGGATTACAATGCCCCTTTGTTGGCTGGCTTGGCAGCGATGCCAAGAGCTGAATGGGCCACAGAGACTGAACTAGTTATGACGACCGCTGGGTCCTCTTGAATCAGCAGAAGCCCTCCCCACCCCATCGCCACCCTAGGATCACAGTATGCATGGAGAGGTGCTCAGGTCCCTCCCACCAATATGTTGCACCAAGTGGGCTAATGGAAAACTTTGACTTCCTGATGATCAATCTATTCATTGGGAGTAAAAATCTCACTTGAAACTTGCAAAAAAAAAAAATGTAGATAAACAAGATAGAAAATAAATCATGAAAATACCATGATGTAATGATATGTTAATTTCTCTACTGAAATTGCATGTTGGGGGATGGAGAGTCAAGGATTAAAAAATAAACCCAGAACAGAACAGAAAAAGAAGCTCCCCTACGATGATATTCATGAGGAAAATCTGATCTGAGCAATTTAGGTCATAACAATTTTTTATGTTTGTTTTTGTCATATCAAATCTGCCAGAACTCCAATTTTCAGATTTAGATGCATCCCACAATAACAGAGAGAAGGAAATTGAAGATTATGAAGCAGGTAGGACCAAAGATTACCCAACAAAAAATGAATTGTTTTCTAACAGCTTTCTGCTAACCCAGACTCCTGGTTTTATTTAAGAAGTCCATTGCCTTTGAAAACACACAGGGTCTTTTCAATAGCAAAAGATCAAATGATGTTAACCAGCCAGTGGGGCCTAATCCTTTAATACAGCTGTCTCTTTACATTATAAACATTCCAGCTATATAAACTGGAACGATTTTTATCTTAGCTTGTCATTTCTTCTCTCTCTCTCTCTCTCTCTCTCTCTCTCTCTCTCTCTCTCTCTCTCTCTCTCTGTAAATCTTAACATTTGCCAATCAGTACAGAATATGCTTTCTTCCACTTCCTTTCTAACCCCCATCAAGGAACAATCAGTGTGCCTTAGAGTGAAGGAAGACAAGAAGATGGGGCAGTAAGTACAGCCACTTCTCCCTTCTCTTCTCCATATCCCTCACACGTTGGGTTGGTCATCCGAGACCATGTTCCAGTGGAAAGACCACACCCAGTAGCCACGATATGTAGCTCAGGCTTCTCCCTGCTCGTCACCTCTGTTCCTCCTCAGCTATGGGTTTGGCCTTATGGAATCAGCTCCACTTACCACAGGTGGAAATACATTTACAGCTGCTATCCACAGCTTTTTCTGAGTCAATCTTTTCTTCAAGAATACAGTAACCATAATTTGAATTCTTTGTCATGTTTAGCCTAAAGAAGAAATGAGTAGGGTGCAGTGAAGAACATAGGATAGTCGTCTTCAGATATTTGACCTGTCATCCTGTTGAAGTAGGGTTGGATTTGTATAGGACTATAGAATCATTAGAGCAGAGATTCCTAAATGGGGGTCTGGTGGTAAGCAGAGTCACTTGGGAACTTCTTCAGGGTACGACCCCTTTCTCTGCTGAGTTGCTAATGTGCCTACCATAGAGTTCCACTGCTACCCATCAGAGTTGACCTATTTCTTAGGGGGGTTAGGATTCTTAAAAACTTGAGAGATCTGTAAAATTTGACTATAAACTCCACAAGCTCAACTGAGCGTATATAATTTCCTCATCTTTTTCTTCCTGATGCTTAACAGGGTCTGACATGTGGCAGATGCTCAGAAATACTTCTCAAAGTTTTGTTTTGTTGATGAATTAAGGAAGAAAACTTAAGGGAAGCAAATTTCATTTTTAATATAAGTAGAATGATGTAGTAAGAAGCACTGTCCAAGGTAGGCTGCCGTGAAAGACAGGGAGCTTTCCATCCTTGGAGGAGTAAAAGCGTGGCTGGGGAAACTGCTCCATAAGCTGGAGAGCTGACCAGATCTATGAGGTTAACCAAGTGGCAGCTGATTTCGCTCCAGGCCAAGGAAAAATTCCAACACTTTCTGCTTCATGACCATGAAATGATTCATTACCTGAAGGGTATAAAAAGATGTATCCTGTAATAGCATCAGTTTAAACCAGCTGACCAAATGCTTGCGCCTTGTTTTCTGTAAGTCTTTTTTGTTGTTGTTAAATTTGAAACCTAGAGTATTAAATCCTAACGTTTCCATTTCTAATTATCAAACTTTGTTTGTTTTACTAAGATGAGCATTTGTACCTTTGAAAGTCTCCAAGGACATGGTCTTCTCTAGAGCACTATGTGAATCCATATTAGCCCAGAGCTGTGGCTTCTAGGCCCCGAACACACAATTGTTTCTACCTGCAGAGCCAAAGGCTAGGCTCACCTCTTTGTCACATGAATTTGGAACCCAAATTTTCAAATCAGTTTAAGATTGGCCCACAAGAGAATTTCAACATTTCTTGAAACATTAGAAGTCTTTTATGATTCTCTCTTTCTCCCTCTTTTCCTTCTCCTTCTGCTTTTCCTTCTTCTTCTTCTTTTAATTCTGAATGAAGTTTCTCATCCAAGGGAATGTGGTACTTGATAATCACCTCTTTGATATCCATGCATTCCACATTCATTTATACCGAACATCTGTGATCCATTAAAGGAAATAAGTAAGCCTCCTGCCCGACCAGAGACTTTGCTGTGACGATCTTTTGGAAAAGAGCGCCACCTCTCATCAGTAAACCAATGTGGCCTCGCCCTGGGCCAGAGTCAGGGGAACTGTCAGCCAGGAGGGGTGAATGACCTACCACCAGCATTTTTTCTTTGCACAGAAATTCCCTTTCCGCCAACAAGGGCGGAAACATACCTGAGGTTGTGCATCATGCCTACTTCGGTAAAAACCCACAGGAGGTGGGTGACCCTGTTCTCTGAAAATAAAACCCAAATTTTCTATGTCAGTATTTTTTGTTTCATAATCTATGGATTTACTTTTAAAAGGGGGTAATGGAAAATTCTTAATCTATTTCTCAGTGTGAACCGTTCTTTAAAACTTAGGATCTTTTAAGGAATAAAACAAGTCTTCTAACTTTACTCACATTAAGAAGTACTCGTTAGCATTTTAGGGCGTTTAGAAGTCTTCTAGGTTCCTCCTGTTACAAGAGACAAACCTGGGCTCCAGAGCTGTGCAGTGATGTCATGTGTCTCCCCTACTGACTCCATCTGCATTGCCTGCTACCCTCAGGGCCTCTCCTTTGGGCCGCTCTCCCCTACCCCTTTTTCCCAGAATTTTGCAGTTTACAGGGTACTGGAAAGATTGGGACTAAATGAAAACTTATTGTGTTATCTTAGGCTGTATCTGAATGGAGCTTTTATCTTTATATTTTTATTATAGTCTGCTTGTGCTAATAAAGTACAAATCTCTATTCATAACACAAAAACACACATGTTGATTCTAAATAGAGTTATATAAGTCACTGCATATGTGTAGTGCAGGGGATCCTGCCGACTACACCAAGTGTCGTTGCGGGGTGTCCAGCAGGGTCTGTTGGGGTCTCTGGTCCCGCTCCCCACATAAGAACGTAGGACATGGTGAGGCCAAAAAGGAACACCCACGGAGCCATAAGTAGGGGAGTCACACCACTATATTCTCGCTGGTGGCTGGGTTGGAGACACAGGAAACAGGAGCCACACAATTCTCAACCCTCACTGCCCCACTTGCAGGCTCAGCCACCATCTTCTTGCTAGCTCCCCCTTTTTCTTTTGCTACTAGCCTAGCCACGGCAGTTATATTCATGGCTAATGGCTCACTGGTTACAGCTGACGGCCAACTAGCCACAGCTGATGGCCATTTGATCACAGTCGATGGCCATTTACTACCTGAGCCAGCACCTTTCTATGTGAGGCCGAGAACCTGGAAACTGCTTTTTGGGGCTCTGTCCCCACACTATGCCTCTAAAATCATTCATGTAATTTTTTTTGGGGGGGAAAGCATTTTATATTCTTCTTCCTTTGTAGGGAGTTTTAAGTGATTTGAAATATAAGCCTGTATGTAGTTTTTGATGATCATACAGTTTTTCATAAATAGCATGCTTGACTTTTGGAGGTAATGTATTGTGAGTGCCAGTGGAAGAAATTTTACCTTATATTATTTACTATAAACGGGTGTTGCTAACTGCAGTAAAAAAAAAAGCAATGTGCAAAGGATGAGAAATTTGTGTTCCAGTCCAGTGTCTGCCACTAAGTAGCACTGTGACTTAACCCAAGTCACCTAAACTCTCCTGGTGGAGGTAGGAGTGTGTGTGTGTGTGTGTGTGTGTGTGTGTGTGTGTGTGTGTGTGTGTGTAGAAGCAGGGCTGAGGTGCAGGGAGGAGGGAGAGGTAAGAATATCTGAACTGCCTTTCTCATTGGATTGTTGCTAGCTAGCATCAAATCCAATAATACACTGCTAAGTTCTTTGAACTGATAAATCAAATTTAAGTTAGTATTACAATGGCCAGAGCATTTGCTTGTTGCCACATAGCACGTTAAGTGGACACAGTGTGTTTAAAAGTTAAAAGCTGGGTGCTTTGATCTGCCAACTTGGATGGAATCCCAGTTTCACCGCTTACTAGATGTGTGCCCTCTGCTGGGCTACTGAACCTGCCTCAACTTGACACCCTTAAAAAAATACGAATTCAGTGCACATCTCATTGGGTTGTGTGAAAATTAAGTACAGTGACACACGCAAGGCACCAAGGGAGATGTCCAGTCCACAGCCAATAAACTTCAGTCTTAGTATTATTACTGAGATTCCTGCTGTTCATATGGTTCTGTATGTTAAACAATCTGGGAGGCTTGGGCTTCTTAGCCCTTAAAATGTTTTACTTAGGTCACCTATGTATAGAGCTATAGCTAAGACATCTCCTCAAAGGACATAGAGCAAATTCAAGTGTCATGAAAAAAAATTGCTGACATTCATGAGGGTGAGGGTGAATCCAAGAATATTTGCTGTTTATTCTGCCCTCCTCACTCTCATCTTCAGAACTAGCACTGTGTCTCTTACAGAAACATTCTACAGAGAAGAATTGACTTCAGGATGTCTCCTTGACTTTGTTCCCACCTAGTGTCCCCGGTAATCTCAAATACTTTATAAATTTCATGGACTTAAAATATATATACATATATATATATTACATATATATATACACACACACATATATATGTGTGTGTGTATATATATATGTAATATATATATATGTATATTATTTCCTTGGTTTACAAATAACTTGTATTCAAATACCTCTATGTTTACTCTATTTCCTATTTTAGATTATGACCTTCACAAAGGCTAAAACTTTTCTGTTTTTTCCTCACTATACCCAATATTCAAGTTCCATGAATGATCCAAGATCATTAATGCCTTGACTTTGGATACATGTGGATTCGTGTTGTGCCTCTGTTACCTACTTGTTGGGTAACCTTGGGGACATTGCTTCAATTCTCTGAACCTCTGTTTCTTTGCTCCTAACATGAAGGTAACCTTGCGGAGTTCCTGTGAGTGTTGAAAGTAATACTTGGAAAGCCCTTAACACACAATAGGCCTTCAGGAAAAGGTCACTATCAATATTTCTCTCCTTTGAGTTGTCTATTGTGATTATCACCGTGGTGGCCATCATCTCCATGCATATCCCTACGTATTGGCCTAGATTTCTGAGAACTAAAGAAAAACACAGGAAAGAAGAAAGATAGAAAAATGTCAAACCAAACCAAACCAAAACAAAAAAACAGGAAAGCATGGTGAGAGCAGAAAGCTCAAATCAGCAAACAGAATAGATGTATTCTGTGCTCCCGAAGTGAAGGAACAGACTCCATCACGTTGATGAAAGAGAACACTGATGAGATGGTGCCACCTGGTGGTACTCTCCTAGTACTACAGGCACCCATGTTGTAAGGAGGGGGGACATAATTGCCAAAGGAGCCTCTGATTCTTGTCTTTATTGAAATGGTGGGAACCCACTGCATGTTCCCAAAACTTTTTCTTTCACCATCCTGAGCTGGACTGTGGACAGCACATTCGGATCTATTCAGCAGCACTTTACTAGTTTGTTTACTGAGTGTGTAGTAATAGTTAGAGCCTCTCTGTGCTTATAAATTAGCTCATAGCAACAAGACAGCAAGTAAGTAAATATTAATCAATCACAAAGTAACAAAGCATGATGAGATTCTTCTTGACATGTGCAAGTTAAACTGTACAAGATAATTTCCATTCAAAATTCTTTCCCGACCTGGGAAGAAGGAAGACAATACTCACCTTTAATTCTGAAATTTAAGGAAGAATGTTTTATTTGATAGTGCATCCTGTAGTTACTTACTGACAATTATTGTCTTTTAAACACAATGATGTTAAGTGAGGGGTCCTACAGAGCTCTACAGACACTGAGTCCTGAACCTCTGGGAAAGAGAAAATGGGCAGATTCAATTATCCTTATATTGTGGGGACAGAGTCCCAGAGAGCAGTTTCCAGGCTCTCGGCCTCACGTGGACAGGTGCTGGCTCGGGTAGTAGATGGCCATCAGCTGTGACTAGTTGCCCGTCAGCTGTAACCAGTGAGCCACTAGCCACTAATATAACCGCCGTGGCTAAGCTAGCAAAGGTGGATTGCAGTTAGCAAGTGGGGTTGGTTGGTTGGCAGAGAAGCGGACGGCAGATTGCAGATCGTGTGGCTCCTGCTTCCTGTGTCTCCAACCCAGCCGCCAGCGAGACTATAGAGGTATGAACCCCCATCCATGGCTCCATTGGTGTTCCTTTTTGGTCTCACCATATCTTGCGTTCTTGTGCGGGGAGCGGGACCAGAGACCCCGCATAACACCCTGCATGACCTATATTCACTCATTTACAGTAGAATTAGTGAAGAAAAACTAATGTCTCCAATAGGGGAAAAATCCAGTAGTCCAAGTATAAAGCAGTATATCCTTTAACTGAGGAAATCTTATTTTAAAGTTTAGAATTTTAGAATTGAAGGGCACTTGAAAAATTAGATGGCCCACCTCCTTCTTTTATAGATGACACTATGTTTGCCTAACTCATGTTTTTGTGACGTTTGTGTTTTCACTTGGCCTGTTAGGTTTTGTTACAGAATGATGTGGCTCCATTAACAAGTCAGGCTGTAAAACACCTTCTACAATGTGCCGTTTATTGGGAGAGAGTGTGTCTGGGAGAGAATTAGAAACAGCTGAAGGCACATGCAGGCCCATTGCTGCTCCTCTTTTAAAGGCAGTTTAAAAGCTCAATGAAGACAGACTAGGAAGAAACAGAAAGTTAGAGCACAACAGATGCTGCTGCTGTGGCTTTTGCAGTAGCCGAGCCCTGGCCTCTGAGACAGGAAGGAACATCCTAGAAGTTTGACACGCTTCCTCCATAATTCCCTGCCACCCCAGAATCACCTGGACATGGGGGGAGAGGGGAACAGTTGTGTCCCAATCCTGAGTATCCTTGCTTTACAGCAATACCATGGCCCTTGGGCCAACAGTAGCTCTTTTGGTGGAAGTTGGTTCTGTTCATTAAAGTGACATTTTTGAGCTCGGATTTGTGCCACTCTACAAACATCCTGATGGCTCACACCTTTTTGCTTTGGGCAAGGTGATTCTGTCCCTGAAATGACTCTCCTTTGAAGATCTATATTGCGCCCACTCTGCCACTACCCCCATCACCATTTTCTCAGCACCCTATCTACGGGAATGTCATGCAAATTTCTTGTTTCCGAGGATAGATGAATGAGACACAGTGTCTACCCCCAGGAATCTTTCTGTGTAGTATCACTATTGTGACAAAACTGCCTGAGAAATAGTCCATGATCTCAGAAATGCACTTCCAAAACGTCAAAGCATGCTGCTGCAGTTTTATGGTTGGCCACTTGGTTCTTCTACCTTCTAAGACCAAGCCCGACTATGAAATGACAGGAACAGCCATCAGAAAGGAAATGATATAACTCATAAGCCAAAAATTGCCATTTCAGTTAGGATGAACCAAAGACACACAAAGAACCTGAAGGATTCCTAAAGAAAACTTTATATAGTATTTTATAACATATATTCTGCATATAGTGAGATGCACTTTATATGGAAAATGGTTTCTGCTCAATTGTTCCCTTTCAAGCCTGAAAATATGATTCTTTGGCAATACAGCCACTTTAGATTCTCTCAGTATTTACATAGTAGTGCCATATTCTGACATAGCCTCTCTAAAACGGTGTTCTAATACTCAATTTTCAACATTGGGGGAGGTTTCCCCACACCAACAAGCAATTTTCAGACACTAGCAGGTGTCCCAGAATTCAGCTCAATTCTGACACTCTACTCAGAGATAGCGTAAGATTCCACAAGACTCCCCAGCCCCGTCTGCTTCAGATGCCAGTTGCAAGCCAGGCTTGTTACCTCTACATCTGACCAACTGTCTAGAATCAGAGGTTCCCATGCCCCCCTCTTTCCTTGGGTTTGATTAATTTGCTAGAGTGGCTCACAAAACTCAGAGAAACATTTTACTTACTAGATCACTAGCAAATGAGGTGTTATTTAAATAACGACATTATCATTGCCATCTAAATACTCCTTGTACTCACTCCCTGATACTCTAGCACAACCCTCCTCCTCCGCACACACCTCCTGTGAGATTGCCAGACTGTCCTGAGCTTTTAGTGAAGCCAAGCGCTGTAGTTTTATGATCTGCCCTCATATCTAACATTTTCCTAGTGTCAACGTCTGTTGTTAATACTTGCACTATCCACCACTTGCTGCCTTTGTTGTTTGCCATTTCCCTCTCTTGTTTCTTCTTCCTTCAAACTTCCTCTACAACTCCTGGCTTAAGTGCGGATGTGATTTTCCTTTTATGACTTTTTAAAGTCACTGAAATGGCTCTGTTCCTTCTGAACATCAAACCAAGAGACCATTAAGTGCCAAGTGCCATCTTGGGCTAAATCCAATTAGTGTTTTGGCTTGATGGCTTTAAAGTTGGATATTCTAGACCAGCTTTTTTTCTTTCCTGTTGGACACACTTTTAACTTTTCCTCCTCTTTGATGCTCTGGGTTCCATGCCACTCCAGATGTATAGAGTACTGAAATTTTGGCCTCTGGGATAAGTGCGGTGTTGCTGCAAAACATGGGGGTTTACTCTTCAACAGTAAGAATGCACTGGAGCAGCAACAACACTGTTTTTAGTTAGAAGTCAAGAAAAATATTCCAGGTGATTGGAAGTTGCATATTATGCAATTTTTATCCCTTAGTTCTCTTTTAAAATAACTTATTCTACATATTTTAACTTGGCTGCTGTTTTAAAGGAGTAACTCTTTTTCTTTATTTTAAAGGAAAATGCTACTGATGAGTATGTCAGCAAAAGGCCTCCTTAGCTCTTTAATGAAGGGCTGGTTTTATGGGGGAAGTGGTGCCAGGGACTTATTTCCTGCCCTGCAACACTGCGTCCCAGGCAAGAAAGTGGCAAAACAAAACAAAGCCCAATCTCTTTCCCTTGAGCAAACATTCCGTTTGCAATGTTCCCTCGCTCTCAGACTTAATATCCTACATTTGTCTTCTCTGAGTTGAATTGCTCTGCTTTAACATAGTTACATAAATGCTCAAAGCCCTCCTCGAATTCCCCTCCACTTTCCAGAGTCTCTGGCAGAGCCAACCTCCAGAGCCTTTCTACCTTGTTTAAAAAAGAGGGGTTACCATGTGAAAATGGTTTGTCTCCTTTATTACCTCACCCATTTTCATATAAACGTAATATCAGTTTTCTGCTAATTATAATTCATTGACAACATAAGGAATTTAATTGTAAGCATTTTGTCTTTGGATATATAGACTATGGTTTCTCAAGCTCAGCGCTAGTGACACTTTGCACTGGATAATTCTTTGCCCTGGGAGGTTGTCGTGTTTGCGTTGTAGGAATTTTAGCAGCAGGCTCACTTGATGCACATGCATCCCCACTTTGTGACAAACAAAAATGTCTCCAAATATTGCCCAGTGTTTCCTTAAGCAAAATCACCCTGAGGTTGAGAACCACTGATATAGACCAACTATTAACCTTTTTATCTATGAAGGTGTAGCAGGCAGAAGCAGTATTTCTTCCTAGGATGTCTTAAGGGGGAAAAGAAAAAAGAACTTGGATTTTGGTCAGACTTGGTCTCTATTCTTTAGTCAGTTCCTAAAGAGTATTCATGAGTATCTTCTGGGCGAATTTTTTCAGATCAATCCATTGCTATCTTATTGCCCAGTTCTTTACATAAATAAAAATTTACAAAAGCTATTTCACACATAGATGTCTTTAATTCCACAATGATAAGAGGTGGGTACGAATAGCCAGTAAGCTAGGAGTATGGTGTCTTGTAAAGGAAGATTTGTAGGAAGACAGGCCAGAGCCTCAATTCTGGCACCATTGTTCATTGGTTATGAAAACTTAAGCCACTTCTTCAGCTTCTGGGCAACTCAGTTTTCTCATCTGAAATGTGTGATTATGAATATTTCAGAGGGATGTTGGGAGAATTAAAATAAGGTAAGATATGCAACAGTATATGTTACCAGAATAGACTCAGTCAGTTATAGTTTTGTTTTTTTTATAACTGCAAGACAAGAGCTTTGTGTAATACACTACATTCCTTCCTTCTTGAAGAATTTTCTTCATTTGGCTTCCAGGACACAACTATCTCTAGTCCTCTTCCTACCTCACTGACTGCTTCTTTTTGGTCTCCCAAACTCTAACTGTTGGGTTGCCCCAGGACTTAGGCCATAGACATCTTTTTGCTTTATCCACTCTTTCTCGTCAGGTAACCTTAGCCAGTTTCATGGTTTTACAAACCATCTTATATGGTGATGACACAAACATTTTACCTTGCCCCTGACCTTCAGATTATACCTGTATTAGGATCTCTAATGGGTATCTCAACATGTCCTAAATGAAACTTCAGATTCTTACCCTTCCCCACAACCTACCATTCTTGCTGTTTTCACCAGCTCAGGAAATAGTGACTACCTCCATCCTTCCAGCTGGTCAGGCCAAAATTTGTGGCATCATCCCTGACTTTTTTCTTTCTTTCATAACCTATGTTCAATCTGTCACAGACCATGTTGGTCCTACCTTCAAACTGTATCCAAAATTCAACATCTCACCACCTCCACTGCTCTTATCATGGACCAAACCATATAATTATGTTGGTAGTCTCCTAGTTGACCTCCCTACTTCTCCCCTGCCCCATATAGTCTCGTCTCAACATCACACGCCTTCAGTGTGCTTGTCGACTAAATGCCCTTAAAAACTGGTACCTCTGACTGTTGATGGAATTAAGACAAAGTTGAGACAGACGCTAACCAACTTTTGCGGGGAGGGGGTTCTTCAGCTTTTAGGGAGGTTGTGGTTTTATCCTGGGACTTTCACTCCCTAGCCCATTTATGTCTATTTCCGAAGTTCTTGGCTATGACTAGCCCCAAAGTCCTGCCGGCAGTTTTGTCATTCTTACTTCATTTCTCCCCTCCAAAGTACTTTCCTTGTGCCTCTGTTCAAATGTTTATAGTTTTCCCACCTTGAAGTAGAGGTCCTTATCTTTTCCCCATCAAGACCCTGAGTACCTACAAGGCAGGATTTTGGTGCAATATGGCTTAGCCCTCCTCCTCCAAACACACACGAACTGCAATCTTTTTAGAAGTCTGATGGATTTCAGCTGAACGGAGTTTAGCAAACAAATAATGAGTGCCTAGGAGGTGCCAAGCATTGTATCTACCATGGACGGAGCTCAAGGGGCAGCCAGCAAGGCCAGGAACGTGCAAGACAGGACAGAGGGGTCTGGGAAACCCAGGGTGAGAGGAGGAAGAGAAATGAGAAGAAGGGCGGGGAGGGGTGGATGGAGGAATGGGGAGGAAGGGGGAGGGGGAGGAGGATTAAAGGGGGAGGAGGAGGGGGGACAGGGAGGAGCTTCAGGCGGTGGCCGCGCGGCCTGCTCCGCCCTGTCCCGATCTGTGGCCACATGGCTTCGGCCTCTGCTGCCGCCGCGTCGGGCCGCGGGGCCCGGAACCTGCTGCAGTTCCTGCGGCTGGTAGGGCAGCTTAAGGTGAGAGGGCGCCGGCGGGGTGTCCGGGCCGGGGCAGGCCGCACGGGGAGAGGCCTGTGCGGCCGCGGGCTCCGGGACGCCCCGCTCTCCGCTGGGCCTTCACCGCCCTCGGCACTCGGGAAAGGAAACACCCGTGGGTGCTGCGGCGCGCCCGGCCTGCAGGCGGAGGAAGCGGGCCGGCCGTACGGAGCGGCGGGGCTGCTAGGCCGACCCCAGGCCGGGTGGGGTCTAACCGCACAGCATCCGCTGTCGGGAGGCGAGCGGTGCTCGGCCAGGGGCCACCCAGGCGGCCATTCGGGGGTTTCTGGGGAGTAGCCGGCGTGGGGACTGCGGGACCGACCCTCGGCCCTGGCCCCAGGCTGCCCTCGGTAGAAGTACATTTGGGAGTCACGACCCCCGCAACGGGGCGGGTGGGGATGGGTTTCTGAGCAGCAGGTGGGAAGATCAGAACACAGGGGTCCTGCAGATTTTAAGTGGGCTGCTCAAATCTGCCTCACACTTCCTTCCACAAGTAACAGGACTGTGACGTCACATTCCTGTGTGTGTACTGTGCCTCTCCCTCCTCTGCCGCCCCTTAGTGATTTTGCAGAATTTCGCCACGTTCAAAGCAGATTATCTGTTTTATGCTGCTATCGCTAAAGTTTATAAAAAGTCTTGAGAAATGTAGACTTCTGAGGAGAAAGTGCAGTCTCACGAGATCACATTATGATCGGAATAAAAAGAAGAGTCATGATTGCTGCTGGTAGCATGGAGCGGTTAGAAATGTCTTTATCCCTTCTGCTTCAGAATTTGGAAGTCTGTCACTTGTTCCAGTTCAGAGCTTTCACCACAGTATTTTCTACTTGTGTCTGTCTAATGGGGTTGTTGGAAGGCAAAACTTTCCAACTCTTGTAGTTCAGAAAATTAATCTACTCTACTGTTTTGTTTTTATGTCTAAAGGACTTGCATGTTCTGTAATTTATACATCAGTGACACAGAGTAACTTGACTATTGGACTTTTGTATGCTGGTGAATTACTCCTCCCTCTCTTTCTCATTCGCTGACTTCACTTGTTTATTTGATTACAGATATCAATCATTTTGGTTAGTTAAGTGTTTTCTTAATATGTTCTGGAACCATTGCCCTGTTTCTGTGCCTTATTCCCTGGACTTAACGTTGAAGAGCATAGCAAGTAGTTAAAATATTTATTTTTATAAACTTCTTTTTCTGCTTCATTTTTTATCAGAGAGTCCCACGGACTGGCTGGGTGTATAGAAATGTTGAGAGGCCAGAGAGTGTATCAGATCACATGTACAGGATGGCAGTTATGGCTCTGGTGACCAAAGATGACCATCTTAACAAAGACCGGTAAGCTGGGAACTTTGGTGCTTGGTAGGTTCTCTGGTCTATGATGATGCACTGCTTTTCATGACTGAGGCCTGTGTCAAATTCATGTAGATTAGTTTCATATATCAAGAAACAGTATTGGAGGCATACCATACAGATTTAGGATGTGGGAAGGGGAACTATGTGTGTTGATTGCTTCTGTTATTAATTGTACTCTGGGTTTTCTCTTGGCAAGTGAAAGAGCCTAACTTGGTCTTAAGGAAACGTAAGTGTGATATAAGGGTTTCAAGGGCCTTTGCAGGTGAGTGTGTTATGTGTAAAATTCTATGATTATATTAGTACACTGTGCTTTTATCCAGCCCCTTTTTATGAATAGTAGCACCCACCTGTGAGGTGACATTCTGCAATGATATGTACAAGATGTAACTGAGAAAGAGATATCCTCTCTTCCTTGGTCAATCGACGGTGTTTAGAATGCTTTTTGAGCACAGTTCAAAGTTTCCTAGCAATATAAGACAGTAAATAAATCCCAAATGAATGACACAGGCCCAAAGTGGCTTCTATAAAAAGCGCAAAATAAGTTATGTTAGGAACTTAGCATGATATTCTAACAGGAGAGATCACCTGTTCTTGGGTGATCTTATTGGAGGTGATAGAATCCGAGATGAGCTCAGAAGGGTTGATTAGGCAGAGAAGTAGTAGAAGGCACAGCACGCAGAGGGAAGGGCATAGAAACCAAAGCCCTGATGGCAGGAAAATACATTGAAAATGATAGGTAAATCGATTTAATTGCATCAAAGGTTGTTTAGGGAGACTGAGAATCCCTGTACCCTGTAGATAATACGGAGCTGAGATTTTTGCCATTAAGTACACGTGTCGAATGGAGATAAACCTAAGAGTAGTCTGTGATTTGAAGTGGATGAGAGAGAGAGTAGGTGGGGAAACCTAAGAGGAGTAGGTTAGGCCTGTACTGTCTTGACAATAGTAGGAATATGAAACAACCTGGCCCTCTGGGGCGTTTATCTCATGACCCGCCTTCATTGATTTTGACGATGATTATCCTAATTACTAATCATTATCACTAAGATTCATAGCCGTTTTTTGAATGATCAACATGTGCCAGGAACTTAAATTATCAAATTTAATTTTCATACTAACCTTATGAAGTGTATTCTTTTTTTATAGGTGATAAAATGAAGGCTGAGAAAACTTAGCATTTAAAGAAATTATGTAACGTGGCAAAGGTCACACAGCTAAGAAAATGTTTCCTGGATTTACGCCCCCATCTGTCCAACTCTGTTCATTTCTCTAGAAAGGGCCTCATTTTGACATCTAACTGTTTTATTGAGGAAATAATTATTTCTGAATTTTGTATCAGTAAGTAAATGCTATAACTTGCTCATCTCCTAGCTTTGTCATTTGAACTTATCAGTCTTTTAAAGTGATATTTGAGAAAGCAGCCAATTTAAAAATAAAATACAGGCTAACAATTTCCCCTGCACTCTCATGTATTGTGTTGAATATTATCTAGCAGTTTTGATTCAGAACTTTTGAAGGTTGGCAGAATATAATTACTTTAGAGAAGGAATTTGTAGTGAATATAATTCTGTGTAATTATTCACCATTTCTTGCCTGGTCAGATGTGTACGCCTAGCCCTGGTTCACGATTTGGCAGAATGCATCGTTGGGGACATAGCACCAGCAGATAACATCCCCAAAGAAGAAAAACATAGGCGAGAAGAGGTCAGTGTTGACTCTTGACTGTCCAAGAGACCACCAGAAAAACCTGTTGCTGAAGCAAAGCTAAGTTTATCAGATCTGTTGGAGTCAGGGCACCACTTTGACAGTCTCAGTGTCTCAGGAAGGGAAGGTCAGGGGAGGCTGTTTATAGAGCTTTAGGGTCTGGGCTGGAGGATGTTTAGGTGGATCTTAGAAGATGGGTAACTAGCTGAAACTGCATAGAGTTAGGACACGGTAGCTTTGGGTTGGTGGGACTGGGGAGGCAAAGTCTTAAAGAGACTCTCGAAAAGTCAGCCGTTAGTGTTTCCTCTATTTTGGGTGGTTTGCTGTCTTATCTTCCAGAAGCAGGGATTTCCTGGAGCGAGAATGAATTGGTTTTTGCTTATCCTCAACCTTACTTAACACACGAACAGGAAAGTATGCCTGCTCTCAGGGAGAGGAAACTGTGTTGGTGTCAGTTCTCATTAGTATGTGGACATAGATAGGACAGCTTTTATTAGAACAATGGAGATAGCTGGAACTTGGAGGAATTCTCCATGTGAGTTATGCTCTTTGGAGAAAAGTTCTATAAATTATAAGTATAATCATTTTTATAATTATCATTTGGTGAATTTTAAGTTAGTCATTTAGTGGTTAGAAGTAAAGAAAAATATTTGTGTTAGTAAGAAATGAACAGCATCAATAAAATATTAAATCAGTTACCAATTTGGCCTCTAAACCCAGAGGCCAGGACCAAAGAGGAAAACATATTTGAAGGAGAGGCTGGAAAATCTAGGAAGACTTTTTTTTTTTTTTTTTTTTTTAATAATACTAAATGGCTGGTTCTCAACTCAGGGATTATTGCAAGCTGCTTTTATGATAGGCCAGAGATCCTAAATTGCTAAGTGGACACATCTTTTATCCAGATGGTTTAACAGGGCAGGTGGCCTTACATAGCTTCTCAGACTTGGGGGGAGATGATCTCAGTAACCAGCAGCATTTTTGCCTTTCTAGAGGCGAGAAAATCCATAAGGAATCCCAATTTAGGAGATCCAACACATTCTAAATTATGGGAATGAGAGGAATAGTGTCAGCAATGTGTTCTTCCAAAATGCAAGTCCAGAATACAGGCTCAGCATCTTGACAGCCTGTAAAAAGGGAGGAAACTAAGGAAATGTTTCTCTGTAGTTTAGACTGTCGTCGTGGGGTGATCACTTCGTAACGTATATAAATACCTAATCACTATGTTGTACACCTGAAACTAATACAATGTTGTATGTCAACTATACCTGAAAACTAAATTAAAAAGAAAAAAAACCTAAAAAGATTAAAAGCCATTCTTAAAAAAAAAAAAAAAATTTCCTTGCTTGATTGACAGAGTTAATTTAAAAAGAAACTGATAAGCTCAAGATACTGAGTTACAGACAGGAATTAGCCCGGAACCAGAGGACGATGCTATGACATAGAGGAAAAGAAGGGGAAACCTCCTCAATTATACAGCTCAGTTCAGGATGGATGATAGTTTTGTTCAGTGGTAAATCTGGACATTGTGGAGGAGAAATCACACTGAAGTACCAGTGGGTCAGGAAAGACCTTAAAGTGACACCGAGGAAGAAGAAAAGACAAACTGTCCCTATGTAGGTGTAGAGTGAATTTGAAGCTTACCCCACAAAGAAGCAAGTCAGAAGTTTCTGAAGAAACGAGTCAGTAGGAAGGCTCTCCAACCACTGGAGGTGAAGGACCTACTACTGTCCTGACGAGCTGAGTCCTGGTCCCCATGGAGGCGCGGAGAGGGGACCTGAACCATCAGAGAGTGATGCTGTTTTCCGAGACATGCATCCTGGTGATGATGAAAAACGTTTCTGGCCTCATTAATCCTATTGGATGCTGCCCACTCCTCCTGATTCACAGGATAATTAATAACTTAAACAGAAGGGACAGGGGGGAAACATCTTAGAGAGCCACAAGGTCTTGGATAAGAAACCAAAGGCTTGGTGAGTGCTGACACTAAATCCTGCTGCTGGCTAGGATTTGGGAGCAGAGAAAGATCTGGGAGGTGAACCATTTTTTATGCAGAGGGTGTTCATGACTAAGATACGGATGTCTGAATCATGCGTTCAGATAATTAAATGAGGGTTTCTTGGCTGAGGCGGGATGCACATAATGAGAACCAGGCAGCATCATTTGCCCAGAGGCTGGCTGACGACTGCAGGAAGACTTTCAGCTGAAGGAGGAGGGAGGAAAAGCACTTGATAAAACCTGGAAGACTGGTTGTTTCGGAGGAGAACAGGTGTTAGGATGAAATGGAGGATGAAGGCATAGGAGGGAAAATTTAGGGTCCACAAGCAATACTTGTAGTATGATCCCCCTCCTAAACTGGATAAAATATACTTTATATTACCTACAACCTGAGTTCGTAAAGAATGCCTGGTCGAGATCATCAGGAACTGGTGGGATGGAACTTGAGGCTGGAATACAGCAGTGGCAGGTTATTATACAGCTTTGCAAAGGGAAAAACTTACTAAGATAGAAGGAGAGTCAGGGTATGTATGTATCTGCGAGGGTTCAAGTTGCAAGAACCGAGAGGTTAAAAGGAGAAGAGCCAAACTTTGTTAGGAGCTTGAACTTGGCAAGATGGAGAAAAGGGTTCATGGAAAAAGGTGGGGAGGCGTCTGTGGCATATGCTGCCAAAACAAGGAATGTCGACTAGCTGAGAGGTCTCAAAATGCAATTCTGATTGTATCATAACAAATGGTATCATTGTGTTTAGATCCAGAAAATCGTTGCTCAGTTTCTGGAAGAGAGCAACAACATTTATCTGTTCTGTTGTTTTTTTTTTAATGGACATGATGATTTTAGTCAACAGGAAGCTTATTAATAAGTCAGTAATTGGATGTGATCTCCAAAAAGCCAGTTCAATCTTAGGTTACATTTATAGAAATATAACGTCCAGTATGAGGAGGCTATGGTTTCATTCTGTTCTGCTGTAATCAGACCACACATCAGTAGCTACATTAAGTGCAGGGTGCATCCCTGAAATGGAATAAAAAAAAATCACTGTCAAAGCAGGACTTTATGTTTGTATTCTAAAAGTTTAGATTTTGACATAGCCATACATATATGTTATTCATTTCATTCTTTTCAAACAAAAGCAATGGGCAAACTTGTGTTTTGGAATAGTGGAAAGAAAGGTAAACTATTTATGAAGACAGCTTTAATTTTTGAAAATGCAAAGTATTTTCTCAAGTATTTCACCCAAGATTTATGACAAAGAAGGGAGATGCAGGTACAAAATCACCTAAATTTCCCACCGCTAACAGTGGTATAATACTGCAAGCCATTCCAGGTGGTGAAGTTATACGTGCAAGAACAGATTGTGGATACTGGCAAATGTGTTTTGCTCTCGAAGTGGTTGTGTTCTGTAACATTTTTCCTCACAATAATAAATAAATATACACACAGATACCCATTTTTTATTTTCGTTGATTTTCCCCAGTTCACTTTTTGATTTTATGTAAGATCTTTGCCACTTTTATATAACCACTTTGTCCAAAGCGGTTCTTACAACTGTATTCTTCTCAAGGACCCTAACCTCTGGTTAGAACTGAAGCAGTTTAAGAGTTGTAGGATGAGGATGGTCAAGGGATTTGAAGCCATTTGAGAGTAACTTGCAACAGACCTTATGCCCTCAGAATAGGGTATTTTAGGACACTGGAGCAGTACAGAAATGAAGGAAGTGATGGGAACGAGGGTGGCTGCTGGACAGTCAGAGACGAGAAGCAAGTACCAAACACCCTCCACTCCCTCATTCTCGCTTACCCGCTTCTCTTAGGGTTTTGCTCTTGCAGGTTTCTACTTTTGGTTTCTCTCCCAACCTCTGCTGGACAGATCATGCAGATGGTTCCCGAGTGACTGGTTTACGTTCCATGGCTATTCCTTGGACCAATCACTGGCCACAAGAGATTCTGGCCCCTGGGTCACTGCCCACCTGTTTGACATTGTGTTTGTGTGAGAGGGAGGAAAACACGAGGGATGGGGTTAGGTACAGTGGAAGAACGACAGGGACAATTTTCAGCTTGATGAAAGAAAATACTTTCTGTCAGTGCTACCTAAAGCCCATTTGGCCGTGTCTTTCCCACCACCAGACATGTTTGTGGGGGGAGGGCAAGAAGTGTTCAGTGATGCTGTTGGAGGGTTCAGATGCTACATGGATGGTTTGGCTAATTACCCTTTAATGTCCCTTTTCAGCCTGTGAGCCTATGAGCCTACAAGATGCTGTCATGTAATTTCCTTTATGTTAATGAGAACTGCTCATTTGTGTGGTGCTTTACATTTTGCAATAAAAACATTAACAATAGAAAAGGAAAACAGAGTACAAAACATTTCTTTGAGCTTGGTAATTCAAAGTTATTTTCCTATTCTGCCCACTCCCAGGTTTGTTTTGAACTCTAGTCCGTAAGCTTATGATTGAAATTTATGTGGGCATCTTGTGACTTATCGCAAGACGTAAAATCCTTTGCCTCATTTCTGATATTTGTAGAACCATCTCACACCTTCCTTTTTGTCCTTTTTTGTGTGTGGTATGCTGCAGGCTTAATGGTGAGCTTCACTTATTTATTAAACACTTATTTACTTAATATACACAGTTGCCCTTTTTGTAAGCCATAAATATTATCCAATATTCTGCTGCCCCTTTGGAAGTTATTTGTAAGAGTTTGAGCCCTTTGCTTCGTATATGTATTGTTAACTTAGATAAATGCGAACATGATTAAAATAATGATTTGATATTTCAGGAAGCTATGAAGCAGCTGACCCAGCTTCTCTCAAAGGATCTCGGAAAGGAGCTCTATGAACTTTGGGAAGTAAGTATATATATGATGGGTTGCTTTTTATTTATTGTAACTGATTTTCTATGCCTTATCAATGTTTTAGTTAATTCATATTATCTTAACAAGTTGTCTCTAACGTACCATTTTCTGGTTTGTGTCAGTTTCTCACCTTTCAGCTGCTGCAGGAATTTCTCATGAGTAATAGAAATTTTTCTTCCCTCCAATTTCTTCGTTTCCCTTCTCGTCATAATGCCCGGTATTGATCCTGACTCACAGCCCCTGGATTTCCTAATGCATTGCTCTCACCTCCAACCCTGACAATACCTTAATTTCGAACTTCTCGCTTCCAGAATTATGAGACAATAAATTTTTTTGCTTAAGCCACCCATTTTGTGGTACTTTTTACAGCAGCCCTAGGAAACTAATTCATTTTTCTCTCTCTCCTCTCCTCTCTCTCTCTTCTTTCTCTGATACCACTGGTACTGTGCAATGGATACTTTATTATAGTCTTATCTATTTTTTAAATTGTTTCTGTATTTTGTCTCTATGGCTCTTTACTATATCTGTTGGAATTTTATAAAGTTAAAACTGAAAGAAAACCCATTGCCAACTCCTTTATTTTATGGATAAGAAGACTAAGGGCTGAAGTGCCTTACCTTGCCCAGGGTCTCTTAGCTAGTGGTTGACAAAGCTCGGCCACAAGCCCATCTCCTAGTTCAGCATTTTCTTTATGTCATTATGCTGTATGTTGGTTAATTGAACAAGCATTTATAGTTCTATTGTACTCATGATACTGTGTCAGTTACTTATTAGTAAGAGACTCTCTTAGATTCCAAGGGCTGCTGTAACAAATTACCACAAACTTGGATGGCTTAAAACAACAGAAATGTATGGTCTCACAGTTCTGGAGGCTACAAGTCCAAAATCAAGGTGTCGGCAGGGCCATGCTCTCTGAAATCTCTAGAGGAGGATCCTTTCCTTGCCTCTCCCTATCTTCTGATGAATGCCTCTTTTAGCTTTGGCATTCCTTGTCCTATAGACACATTGCTCCAATCTCTAACTTCGTAGTCAGATGGTGTTCTCCCTGTGTCCAAATCTGTACCCAAATTTCCCTCTTATAAGGGCACCAGTCATTGGATTAGGGTCCATCCTAATCCAGTATGAATTTATCTTCATTTCATTACAACTGCAAAGACCCTATTTACAAATAAGTTTGCATTCGTAGGTTCTAGGTAGACATGAATTTTGGGGGAACACTATTCAACCCGGTATGCAAAGTCTTACATTAACTTAAGCATTTTTATAATTCATGTCCAATATTCAGTATCAGATTTGGTTCAAATACTGGTTCCTCTGTTTAGTAGCTGTGCGATCTTGGGTAACTTACTGAATCTCTCTGTGCCTTAATTTCCTCATCTACAAAATGGCAATAATAATAGTATACTTGTCTTAAAGGGTCATATGGCAATCAACTTAATTAGCATATGTAAAGCACTTAGAATATTGTCAGATGCATAGTAAGCTCTATTTTTCTTGTCTCCAGTTTATATGTTCTGATTTTGGTTTAAGAAAATAAGGTCATTCCGTACCCATGGAACTTAGAATAGTACTAATAGAAAATGCCAGTTGATAGATTTCTGAAATGTTATTCACAGCTATTCACCACTATAAATAGCTGTCAGCCCAGAGGGTCACATCTGTTTAAAGCAATTAAACATCCTTGATTATAATTTATCTCTCGCTGTAGAGGTGTGAAATCAAATTGCAGCAAGGCGAGAGGAAACATTTTCATTATTTTCTCAAATTACCACAGAAAGAGGCCTATCCCATCACCTGCATTTCACTTTGAAGAAATAAATACCCCTTTGCATCCCTGGGCGTAGCAGGAGTCGCTCCCCCCGGCCCCCCCTGCATTTTTCCTCCACATTGTCTGAAGTTCAGTCAGCTGGAGATGCAGTCAGGTTAACAAGAACTCTTTAAAACCTGTCTCCCTGTTCTAGCCTTTGAAGTACAGGTACAGTATGTTATTGTAGAGTTCAATGCAGAGCAACACGAGGATGCCGGGTCCTGGTGGGAGAGTTACTAGGAGGAGGGAGAGCGGATGATGGAAGAGAGAAACTTCATATACATGTCACCTTTAGTCAGGGCCAGCCTTTCCCCGAGGGAGAGGGAAGAAACTTCATCTTCCTCTCCTTTTCTCCCCTTCTCTTCGCTTTAGTCCTCCATTTTCAGGACCTAGAACCTGCACCTCTTTCCTGCTTGAACTCCTGGTCCTTGTGTTGCTCTCCAAAACCCCAGTCTGAGTCAAGCCTGTCATCTGTCTCCCTCTCCCGCCTGATGGCGGCAGAGTGCTGATGGGGGGCCCCTCCCATCCCCCACTGAGGAACTGGAGTCACCACCCCTCAAGGCTTCCGAGCGCTGCTGAGCCTCAGTGCTGCCAGCACCTCCTCAGTGGCACCCAGTCACCTCTTTCTCTGGCTGGGCAACGGTCTCTCTGTTCAACCACCTACTTTACCATTTCTCCCCCAACTTCATAGCAAGTAATTTTCCTTCTTTTGTTTAAACATGCTGTCAGATGGGAACTTTTTGAGCTTTTTGTGAGTCTTGTAAATATGTTCGCACAACCCGATTTTGAAATAAATCTCCTTGGATGCCACATTCCCCTTCTTCTCCTCATTGTCCGCTCTCCCTGACTGTTTCCTCACAGCCCACCCGTGTGACTTAGCCGCCCCACGCCCTGCTCTTGCCAAGGTCACGGTCTCCTCTGTGCGACTCCATCTAGCAAGCCCTTCTCTGCCACGTGCCACTCGGCACCTTGGCTTCACAGGCGATGTGGCCACTCGTTATGGACGTTCTCTCTTCCCTCAGGTCTGTGACATTGCTCCCTCCTGATTTTCTGTGCTCCTTTCTGGCTGTTCCTTCCTCACGGGCTCCTCTTCCTTGGCCCATCTCTTCAGAACCTTGTTCCTCTTCTAGGACGGTGTCCGTGGCCACCATTGCTTTTCGACGCACTGCTTGCAGGCTTCAGTGATCATGTGCTGAGCATTCCATACGTTCTTCCAGAAAATCTTCCTCTTACGCTCCAGACTCATGAATCTAACAGCTCCACCTCAATAGCCACAGAGGCCTTAACAGGTTCATGGCCCCACTCATTGTGGCCGTTTTTATTATTTTAAATCCGTTTCTTGAAAAGTAAAACACATAAACTCACACAAAAAATAATGTATAGCATAGGGAATTCTCAGAAGGATAACTTCCTTATAACTACCATCCAAGTCAAGGTTTGGCACTTTGCCATTTTTCCCAGAAGCACTTTCCTATCCCCTGACCCCACGTCACCCTTCCCTTTCTCCAGAAGTAATCACTACCCTGATTTTCATAGTGGTCACTTGAATTTATGGTTTTATCACCCAAGTGCCCCTCCCTAGATATTTTAGTTTGATCTTGCCCATTTTCGTAAAGCTTAATATGTCTTTTAAATATCTTTTCATGTACAGTCTCTACCACCCACCCCACCCCTTTGTTTTTCTTACAAGTTATCTGTTGAAGAATCCAGACCATTTAGCCTATAAAGTTTCCCATTCTCTGGGTTTGGCCAGTTGTACACTCATGATGCAGTTCGTGTTTCTCTGTCCTTTTATTTTCTGCAGATTGGCAGCTGCATCCAGAGGCTGGATCAGGCTCAGGTTGGATCCTTTTGGCAAAACTCTAGGTGGTGTCGGATTCTTTCATCATGAGGCTGATAATGTCTGAGTTTTCTTGATCCTTATATCCCTTAAAACTTTGGCGTTGTAAAATGGTAATCTAATGTTTTTATTTTGTGTTCATTTTGTAGCTGAAATGATTTTATTACCAGATGCTTCTTTCTCATTTACTCTTTGTTTACAGTTCGTATTGGAAAGGTGTAAAAATGCTTGGCTTTGACAGCTTCTTTGATAGCAGGAGTGGCAGCATGTTCCAGCTTCATTCATCTTGACCATGCTCTGGCCAGACCTCCTGTTTAGTTTTTTATTTATTTTCAAATAGAAAATTTTATTTCAAGACCACAAGATGGACACTAGGGATGGTCCTTGCTATTGAGTTGGTTATTGTTTCTATACTTTTTAGTGGACAGAGCTAGGGGATATATACAGATATATCTATATATCTATATACCTATATTTATATGGATATAGATATATAGATATCTATGTATATGCATATATCTATATACTATATATCTCATAAGTTCATAGTGATATTTCAAATTCAGAACTACACAATTTTTACTTAACGTCTTATATATTATGTCGCATATCCTTTCTTTTATACCAGGAATCCTAGCTATAAGCTTTATTCCTTTTTACACATGTGCCTACTTAAGAATAACAATTGTATATACCACCATTGTCAATTCTGATTATTGAGAACAATTTAAAAAATTGTTCTGTCTGTGGTATGTCCATTCTCCCCCTATTTTTTTTATAGTTGTACAATATCTACATTGTCAGTACATTTCACCATTGCATACCATAACCTTTCTCTTTTAAACCTCATTTAATCTTAGTTCTACAAGTCACTGTGTAGAGATGCTCACCACCAGTCCTTACTAATGTTCATCTCTGCCCAGTCGTTCTGGTTGTCTGGAACTTGTTGTCTGGTAGGTTCTTCAAGAAAGGCTCCCAGGAATAATATTCTCTAAATCTGGAATGTTTTCCAAAGTTCCTCTTTGTTCTTTATACTTGAAGGTCAGTTTCACTTGATATAAAATCCTTGGCTTCCAGTTGCGTTCCTTGAATATCTTAAATATGTTACTTCCATTTTCGTGTTTTCAAGCATTGTTGTCAAACTCTGATCATAATTTTACTTTTCCTTATATATCAGATGCTATTTTTGCATAGGTGTCTAAAGAATTTTTTAAAGATTATTTTATTAGAATATTTCTTTGTGTTGGACATTCTGTGTTAATTATTTAGATTATTTTTTTAGATAATGTTATGGGAGTGTGTCTTTGTGTTGGTTATTTGGGGTTAATATCCATTTTTAATATATACTTCCAAATTTTTTTTAATTTCAAGAAAAATTTCATGAATACAATTTTTGCTTTTGTCTTCGTTAGTTCATCTTTGCCTGTCTTCAGTATTTGTTACCTTTCAAATCTTTTATTATCTTCTTCATTTATTTTTGACATTTAAACTTAACCTGCTTTTCAATGTCTGTTTTTTGTAAGGCATTATTTATCATGTTTAACTCTCCGTGTTCTTTATTGCTTAATCTTCATTTCTAAAATGACTTTTTATTTTATTGCTAATTGATTTTATGTTGCTCTTTCATCTTATTTTCTTAATATCTGTTAGTTCTTTTTGAAATATGTAGTTTGTTGTAGATTTGATCCTTTTAAAAAAAGATTGAGAATGTCTTTCTGATGTCAATTGTGTGTAAAGATGTTATTTTGTTCCCTATTCTCTGTCTTATGGTAAATTCATATGGAATCTGACCTCTGTGCTTTTCTTGTTGCTCATTTTGATGCATATTAGTTTTACTGAACTTTGGGAAGGACACTGGTTCAGATAGCTTTTTTAACTTCACAGAGCTTCCTCTTCTGTTTTTTGTTTGTTTTATTTTAATGTAGTGTTAAAAACATGGTGGCTTGCTTTCAGAGATTTCCTGACTTTGTGTCCCTTCCCCACTTTTATCTGGACCTTTTCTTTTCTTTATTTCTATTATCTTTATCCCACTCAATTTTGATTCCACTCCTAGAATTTTCTCTTCGCGTGGGGCCCTGTCCTGGAAAGGAGCCCAAGCAGGCCAGACTGGCGAATTCACCAGGGCTGGGCTTAAATCAGCTGCTGTTGGAGTAGACAAAATCCCTCCATTGTTTTCCTCTGTTCTTAAAATGTGATAACTCTATGAACACGTGTCGGCCGGCTCTTTGGAGATTCCCCTGTTCTTAAGTCCATCAGATGCCCTGTTGCTCCCCCTGGCTTCCTGACAGATGCTGGTTGCACGCAGGGCTTATGGCTGGAAGTGGTTTGTCCCCGCTCATGTATATTTTGCGATTCATGGTAATGTTATGTCCCTCAGTTTTGTTATAAATGTTATCCATACAGGTTTTGGTTTTGCTATTTCTTGGTTCTCTTAAGGGTTTTTGTTTGTTTGTTTGTTTGTTTGTTTTGTGGGGGTTTTTTTTGGCAGGTTCTCTGTTTTGCTCCCTATTGAATTACCCAAGCCAGAAACTAGGGAGTCACTTTTGACTCTCCCTTTAATTCCCTTTCACATTTTCATTTGCTTCTTTATCCTTAACATTTCTCAAATCTTCCTCCTTTCCCCCATCTTCATTGCCACCCTCTTAGGTCAGTCAGACCAGATTCTCATAACTTCTCTGCTAGTGCTACAAAGTCTCAACCGGATTTTTCTGCTTGCAGTGTATCCATTTTCCACACTGCAACTAGAATGATGTTTCTGAAATACAAATCTGATCATGACACTTCTTGCTTGAAACCTTTTGGTGATGTCCAGTCGCTGCAGGATAACCTGAGACAACCTGAGACCCCGTGGCACAAACCACAAGCTCACGCAGGGCAGGATCTGGCTCTTCCTCCACCGTCAGCATCTTCTTGTTCCCTCTCCTCCCTTCAGTACTTTGTCCTGCCATTATTTGCACTAAGTTCCCCAAAGATGCCATGGCTCCTTCTTACTTCTAAAGCTTTGTCTGCAGTGCTCTTCTCCCTGCTCTGCCTCCTTGTTGGAAAATGACATTGGGGAATCCCAGTATCATTTTTTGAGAGAAAAACGAGCAATTTATATTTTTAAAAGAAATATATAATTTCACTAGAATGTGTTATTTCCTAATGGTCTTGTAATCTTTTTTCTCACTTTCAACAGAGAAAAATCCTGGACTGCTATGCTTAGAGTACTCCATTTCTTTTTGTTTAATAATGAATTTAAATTTATTAAGTATACATGTATAACTATAATATAGATACACATTTAAATTAAATGAATTATTTCTAAGTGCCTTTGAAATAAAACAAAATGTATTTGGTTTCATACTAAAATTATTTCCCTGTATAATTTTAAGCTCTATCAAAATTCAAATAGCTGCCTTTTTAAGAATAAGACATTTAATAAAAACCCAAAAATGTTCAGTGATTCACATCCCATTATCCTGCCAAGAAAGCATGACAGGTTCATTATCTGAACACATCTGGGGTGGAATTACAAATGAGAACTTTGCAGGGAAACCAGTTGGGAACACTTTGGTCTTAATAGGAGAATGATTCTATATAGTATTAATTGGGGCTTGTGGTTGTGCGGCATGTGTCGTGCTGTCAAGAAGCAGACTTCCTGTAGCTTCTTGTTTCAGATCTGCACTGAGGAGGGAGGGCAGTGGGAGGAGGAAAGGTAAAAAAGCTGCTCCTGTCCACTCCCTTCATCACCTCCCTGCCACCAACACATGCGCACACACCACTGCATGAAGAATTCACAGATCCTGACTAGATCCTCGAGAGTCATAATTCAGAGACTTGATTAAATCCTTCCTATTTGGAAAGTAAGGACAGAGATTCCTAGTGTAAAGTGATAACCACAATTAAATGAGAAAGCTAGAAATTCACTTAAAAAGGAAAAGGAAACCTGAAATTACCGTATTTTGCCATGTATAATGCTGTCCTGTGTATAATGCGCACCCACATTTTTGGCCCAAACTTTTAGGGAAACGGAATTAGTACTCCCGATGTATAATGCACATCCTTATTTTCCCTCACAAATTTGGGCAAAATAGGGCACATTATCTATGGCAAAATATGGTACATGGAGGAAGAAATAATTTGAGAAGCATGAGATATTAGCTTGAAGTTAAAAAGACCTACACCACTCAGGTGGATTAGAGAATAATGATCTTGAAATGAAGACAAGATACTAAACAGGAAGAAAAATGCTTGGAAGTGTCAATATGAACAAGTGAGACTTCCAACCACCTGGTGGAACATGTGAAACTGAGCAGCACATCCTTCTTGCGTGGAGTGCTGATGTTAGCTGTAAATTACAGGTGAGGGTCCATGTGAGGGTCTGCATACCCTGGAGAAATGTGGCCAATACAGGATGTGCTTTTAGCTGTGACTGATTTCAGGTTCCAGAATCAGAATTGCACTCTCTCATGCAGCCCTAATCATTCTGTTCTTATTGTCCCTTAGGAGTATGAGACCCAGTCTAGTGCAGAAGCCAAATTTGTGAAGCAGCTGGACCAATGCGAGATGATTCTTCAGGCATCTGAATATGAAGACCTTGAGAACAAGCCTGGGCGACTGCAGGACTTCTATGATGGCACAGCAGGTACTCAGTGCTATTTTTATTTCAGTTTGGCTTAATCCTAGTGTAGTGACTCACATTGCATTAGTGCACTGTTGTTACCCTCTTCTGACCCTTTCCTTCTGGTGCATCGAACAAAAACAATGGTGGGATTCATGGTGAGAAGTGGCCTGGTGCATGAGCGCACTGCCCCGGTGGAATCTGAGTGCCAGGTTCACATTCACACCTGTTAGCTGTGTGCCCCTGGGCAGTCTCCTGACCTCTCTGTGTCCTCTTTGGAAAATGGAAATCATAGTATTTACCCTACTTAAGTCATAGGTTGGTTTTGAGATATAAGAGCGATAATGGATGTGAAAGTGCAGTATGATCTATAAGTGCTATGTAGATGGAAGGTCATGTAAGCTGGAAGTAGAAATAGAGATTTAAAACAAGAAAACCCAAATGGCTCTAGTCACCATACCACTGTTATTACAGTGCTTCATAGCACAGATCTGGAGTCAAACTGCTTGTATTTGAGTCCTGGTTCTGCCACCGGAAATCTCTGTAACTTGCTGAAGATTACTTAACCTAGCTCTCGGCCTTAGTTTCCTTATTTTAAAATGTGGATAATTACAGAATCTAGTATTATTTGAGGACATAGTGTGTTCATTTATGTGAAGTGCTTAGAATAACACCTGGCAACAAGCCTTAGCTAACTTCATTTTGATAGTTTCCAGAGTAAAGCGCGAAGTACCCTGTGCTAGTGATGGCTGGTGTTCGTATTGCTCCCTGGAGTAAAACTCCATCTCTTTTCCCTGGGAGCCCTTCAGGCTTTGCTCAGCCTCCATCTCTCCTCAGGGTATGTTAGAGACAGCCTTTCTGGGACCTCTCGGGACCTCATGTGGCCTCACCAAATAGAGGAAGGTCCCAGCTCACAGACGATGGTCCAAAATACAGTTTGCGTGATAATGACGTTGGTTTGATTTTCTTCCTCTCTTTTCCAGCCCCATTACCTCTACTCTAGACAAGGTCCTCATTATTTCTGTATTGGACTGTTGTTATAACCCCCTAACTTAACCTGCGAGGCTTGCTAGTTCATCCTGCATGTCTCAGTGTTTTCCCCCTTTGTAGATGTAGATGTGATCACATCTTTGTTTTAAAAACTCTTGCGGCTTTCGTTTTCCAAAACAAAAAATTTAAAAAAATCCTGACACTTTTGAGTGGCCTAAAACTCTCTGTAGTCGAAAGCCACTCATCTCTCTGGTTTCCTTTCCTAATCCTCCCTGTCAAAATGAAGTCTTCCCTTCTTTTTGCCCAATCTGCACGTGGCCTAGAGATTGCCATAGTGCTGTCACAGTCTGAATTGCCTTCTCCTAATGATGTTCCTCGTTGGGTCTCTTCCCAAACCCCCACTTGCTTACCCACCCTATCGTAAGCTATTTGATGGCCAAGACCAGCTATGTCTCGTCTGTCTTTGATACCAGTGGTGCTCAGAAATGTTTGCCTTAAGTTAAATGAGTAACGTTGTAAACCAGGGGTCAGTAAACTCTGGCCTACGAGCCAAATTAGCCTGCTGCTCGTTTGTATAAATAAAGTTTTACTGAAACAGCCACACTCATTCTTTATGAATTATCTATACTGCTTTTCTGCTAAGCAGCAGAGGTGTGTAGCTGGCAACACAGACCATATATAGTCGTAGTTCACCACGCCTGAAGTATTTACTCCCGGGCTCTTGAGAGAAAATGTTTGCTCACCATGTTCTTAGCAATGATTGAGTTCCACACTAGCACATTTCACCAATAATATAACTAAAATACAAGTCCTGTTATGTGATGTTTTGCATTTAACACTGTAACCTTTTATTTTGATACATCCACAATGAAAAATAGAAAATGAAACATGAAAATAAGAGTATAATAAAAAAATGTGGGACCTGGAAGGGTCATCTAGCTTAAACTCCACATTTTACTGAGGAAAAAACTTGAGCCTGGAAAGAGGGTGAGATGCCCATAGCTGAGTTGAGATTAAAATTCACTGCACTTTCCACTCTAGTGCATGACCTCTTTTAAAAAATTAATAAATACAAGTACTATAATTGCTGTAAGAAATGGTTTGTTATTCAATAATGCTTGAAGAAAAAAACAACAACACGAGTTTAATTAGAGACGAAGGTGTAGACTGCGACCAGAATGAGGGTTTTGAAGAGGACTTTCTTTGTTTGGTAACACTTCCGTTTTTATTTCTCTAATCCAATCACAGCTTAGGGCTTTCTTTTTCTGTATTTTCTATGTGAAACCTTGTTTGTTGAGGAGCAGCATGGAGGCCAGTGTGGCTGACGGGGGTGGAGGAGAGGAGAGGGTGGGAGAGGAGCCCAGAGCAGTGGACTGAGGGCCGCAGGGCCTCACAGGCCAGCGCTGGACATTGGCTTGTGCTGAGTGAGACGGGGAGCCCTGGGAGGAAGAGGGGCACAGGACTAATGTCACATGACTTGTGTTTTCAAAGGGTCACTTGTGCTGGAAACAGGGAGACCAGGTGGGGGCTATTGCAGTATCCTAGTGAGAAAGACGGTGGTTTGGACCAGGGTGGTAGTGGTAGAACAAGTAAGAAGGGGTCAGATTCTGGATATATTTTGAATGTAGAGTCGACGGGATTTTTGTGTTGCTTGTTTATAAAGAGAGTCCAAGGATTTTGGCCTGAGCAACTGGAAGAATGGAGTTGCCACTAGACAGGGGAAGAGTGGGTTTGGGGGAAGAAATTCAGGGGTTCCCAAAAGCCAAGGGAAGAAAGTGTTTTAAGAGGGAAGGAGTACTTAAAATCAGATTGAGCAACGTGGAGCTACCTGGTGTCCTCAACAGGAGCAGTCGTGGTGATGTGGTGACATAGTAACAGTCTAGCAGCATGGCCTTTACCCAGAGGGGCAGAGGATGGCCTGGGATTAACGAGGAGTGTGGAGCACAGGTCCAGACCTGGGGTAAGAATCTAGTGTGAGGGAAAAGAGCCACTATGTCAGAGGCCTGTAGGGCAACCATGAGCCACGTGTGAGTTAGGGCCAGAATGCAGGGAACATTCAGAGAGAGGCTGAGGACAGGGAATACGTGGACTAGAGTTAAATAGGAATGAACAGTAAGCAACACAAGGCACTGGTAAGAACAGACAGGGAAGGGGTGGTTTTAACTCGCCCGTGCTACCCGCCATCGACCTAACATAAGAGAGCTCGACCTTGTTGCCACCCAAGGCAGAATTCTCGGGATGGCTGAGGAGCAGGAGACACAGCACAATCAGCCGGTTTCAGGAGAGATGTTTGCAAGAGACATGCTTGAGTTCCTGTTTGCATCCTGAAGAACCCCGTAGGTGCTTTGTTCCTCCAATTAATTGCAGATTCACAATAGGCAGAGATTGTTTTCAGCTCTCTGGGCTCCGTCCTACGTGAGTTTCCCTGTAGTTTCTGATAGAGGCATTCAGAGGCTCTCTGGTAAAGTTCTCCTAGCTCTGTTAATCGACAGTTCTTTGTTCAATGCTCATCATTTTGCACAGTGGCATGCGAGGTGATGGAGAATAAGCTCCGGGTGGTTCCCTGCGGCTCCTCTCCAAATCGGAAGGACGGACCTGGAATTGTGTTCTTCTGTGTTGGAGCGAAGCATGGGCGAGATCGTAGAATTGAGCCCCTGATGAACTGGAATGAAGCTGGAGAAATGGACATGTTCTCTTGTCCTTATCTGTTTCCTGTCTTCTTGTCTTGTAGGAAAATTCAGTCACCCTGAGATAGTCCAGCTTGTTTCTGAACTTGAGGCAGAAAGAAACGCCAATATAGCTGCCGCCGCCAGTGAGCCGTGTTCCTGAGTTGGTCTCTGTGTTGTTGCACTCCTGTAACAAACATTTTTTTTTTTCCATTTCATGGTATTATGTTTTGCCACTGTTGGTCTGTTGATTTCCTCAGATGTGAATCTGTTTATTTTCAATTCCCTGGACTCCATCAAGAAACATGATACAGTTTGGACTGTAAAAGAAGCTACAGTACCGGATGTGGTCGTGAAATGCATGGATGAAGACTTGGGGGTGCGTGCCTTTTTATGAACTAAATTAAAAAAATTTAAAAACCTTAAACTTCGGAATATGTTTTGGAGATTTTAAATCATCTGATTCTGCATTAATACCCTACATCTACGAGGGCCAGATTCATTGAATGATAGACAATTTAATGATGATTGCTTTTAAGAACAGATTATTCAGCTGACTTCATGAGAAGGATTCAGGAAAAAGAATGGCGTAATGTACTCTCTCCTCAGATGAAATGGAGCCAGAGTTTTCACTTTTTCTTGCTTTAGGCCCCTGATTATAGACTTGTAAACCTGCTAACAGGTTCCTTCCCTTCTCCTAATCCCCAATCCTTTTTGTCATTTGATGATATAAATTGGGGCATGCACTTTCAAATGCCACTTGTCTGCCTCTGTTTTTCCCTGTCTGATTTGCAGATCTTCAGACCTTGGTTATAAGAACATTTATCACCAGGTAAGAAATTTATACTAAGAAGAATATTGCTGGGGGCACTGGGCCTTCTGTAGGGAACACACCAGAAAAGGTTTCTTCTCATTTCCCTTTCATAGGATAAGGAATCTGCCCCCTTGCCTTTAAATCATGTACAATCATTGAAAGGCGAGGAAGGGGAAGGCTCTCTGTGCAAACCTGCTCAGTATTTTGGTGTGGAACATGATGACTCTCCCTTTAATGCAAATGTCATTTGCCATTTGAAGAAGGGCTTTCAGGCTGGCATAGTGAGAATTCTCGGCAGCGTTTCTTTGGAAACTCTGCAGTATCCATGGATACCCAATGTGCTGGAAGCAGGGTGCATGGTCTCTTCAGCAGCAGCACACACGTGCACATCTAGCTGCTCTGCATTGAAAAGAGCAATGGCGCTCTGCATCCAAATACTGCTGCATCATAGCAACAGTCTGTAAACAATGATAAATGGTTCAGGATCAGCAAAGTGTGATTATTATGGGAGATACGGTTAGTTGGAAAACAGAACTACATTAATCAGTATTTTGGAGACTTTTCTCCTGGCATGAAAACATGCACACAAAATAACCCCAGATAAGGTGCAAGTATTTATAACCAAAAAATTCTCTGTGGCCCAGGAGTTTTATTTGGATTGTCTTGCCTTCTGTGGTTTTCATAAATTCACAGAGAAACTTTGGAAGCATCTGGGTCAGACTTAATATTGGTCACTTAATCATTATCCCAGTTTTTTATTTACCTACCAGGAAAGGGTTCAAACAGTTGTAACCCTTCCTTACTGAGGTAATACGTTTAAAAACAAGACTACGTACCTACCAACAACTGATTTGATTATTCTAATTGATGATGTGGCTTATTCACATACATCTTACGACAAAATGAAAAAAGACTACTCATGTCGTGGCCATTCTATCACTCCCAGATCAGAGTGAATAATTAAAAAAAATACCTTTTCAATTATTTTTGGTGATTGAATATAGTTTTTACAAAGCTGATGAATGAAGAATGGTTTCAAATAAACAGCTAAAATATATTTGAAGCTCTGAGGCACTAACACTACCTTTCTTGATTGTTTTTCTATCAAATTTTGATACTGTGATCTCAGAGTGTAAGGCTGAGACTGCCGTGTGCGGGAATTGGTGAATGAAGAGATTTGTTTACAATGCCATAGCTCTGCTTTTTCTAATACATTGAGTGTGCTCAGTGTGATCAAAAACAAGGTAGCGGTGAGTTTACAAAAGGTGACCACTTCAAATGCACCAGGCAAGAAGTACAGACTGGGCACAGAGAAACGAGTGGGCAAGCAACACAGTCACAAGCCAGAGGTACTGGGTTTGGCTTCAACCAACAGGCTGGAAGGATAAATCAGGGAGAACGCCAATGCTCCTACTGGCATGGCTTCTTTGTCCACATTTGTCCCCTCTGGTTCAAGCTCACAGACGCATAGCTCTCTCTGAGTCCAGGCCGCAGAGATTATGTGGCCCTGAACCAGCTTGATTTTCGGTTAGGTGTACAGATTGTCCTGCTCCATTAATTTCAGTAGAATTTTTTAGATTAGCTTTATTTCACATATATCCACTTCTATTTAATAACAAAAATGAACAAACTAATTACATATGCTATGTATTACATGGATTACATGGATTATTATAAATATGTGACATATGTAAATCTATATTTAAATTGTGTTTTAGTAGGTCTAGTCTGTGCATTTAAAAAAATGCATACATAGGATGCATCTCTGCTACCTAGTAATAAATGTATGTCCCATTTAGAAAAGAGAAGCATATGATGTGGAAGGTACACGTTACTGCAGAAATCTGATTATATTAATGCTTTTTTCATTCATGTGAGCAATTTTATAAACTGGAAGGGGTTCCAGAACTCTGCTTGTCCCATTTTCTAGTTCCTGTATTCCCTTTGCAGAGATCCCTTACCTACTTAGTACTAGTTACCTGAGTTAACTACTATTCTATATAGACTAGAGAGAATTTTACAATTGAAGATTGTTTTAGCATCCTAAGGTAGCCAAGTTTATAATTACTTACATTTCCTCTCTTAAGTTCATCAGATTAGCAGAAGTTGAGTTAAAATAACATCTGCAGAGTCATAGCTACCACCTTTTAAGGTCATCAGTAGCCCTTTAGGGACTTAAATTAAAACTTCAAAGTCATCATTAAAATCAATTATTTTAATTGCTTAAGTAGACATGTAATTGATGTAGGTAAGGGAGATCACAAGTAATTTGATGAAATTTGCAGCGTCACCCCATTGCTGGAGACAGAAAGAGCTCCATCCAGTGGACTGACTGAACCGAAAGGGGGCGCTCACTCAGCTTGGTCAAGGAGTCCAAGCAAAAGTCAAAACAAATAATGAATAGCTCATGTTTGGAAAACATGTTGAATTACAAAAAGGAGAAGGGTCATGACCAAGGGTATGTGTACCTGCTCAAGTCAGGACATTCTACAAGCTGATAATCTGTGAACACTGAAGTGTGACGGTCAAGTGGTCCATTATCAACACAAACAGAAATGGAAATCATTTTATTAAACTTTGTGGAGAGACCATTTGAAGAACAAGGTCAAGGTCTGGTTTTCCCAGTGGGATTTTGGTCTTCATATCTGGTGTGCACGGGCGGTGGTGAGCCTCTGGAGGTGGCTGCGGGCTGGTGGTTCTAACACTGCAGCTCCTCCTCTGCTCGCGGGGTTTCTCCCACTGAGCTCTGCGCACTGGCGTGGGCCGTGGAGCTGAGCACCTCTTCAAAGCTGCCTCCGCCGTGGTTTGTTCCGCCTACTTTCGTCTGAAACCAGCAGAGATGCAAAAATGCAGTTAGTTCATTATTTCTGTAATTTTTTATAAGATCGATTCCTTTCAAGTTCAGAAATACTTTTTTTCTTGAGAGGTGATGTAAACGGATGCAGAGAAATTAGTTTCCTTTAGCAGAGTGCTAGGATGTCATTCATACTTGGGTTCTGGGATTGGATTTAAAACTCATTTTGTACAGTTTTTACAACACTATCTCTTCTACGTTTAAGATTCTGAATTCCTTTCAGGAGCATAACCAGATCTGTGGATTTGCACCATCTACTCACTCACCCAGAGAATCAATTTAATCAAATCGTAACTGGATTTTAGACATAGTCCCCTAATTTTACAAGTGTATGGATATCTTTAAATGACTTCATCTTAGGTTTTCTACTTGAGATTTAGCCCGCAATCTGGATTTCTGACAAATGTCTCTTGAAAAAGCAGTAGGTCAACTTAACATGATTTCCGGTCTCTGCTTTGAGATTTGGAGATGAAGTCTTGAGCACTGGTCACTTGACAACTTCCTCCACAGTTGCCTTTATAGGAGGAATATCCCTTAAAATGCAAAGTTATGATGCTTCACGAGGCTCTCTTTTTGTGTAGGACTTGTTATTGGCTAATAAGAATAGACTCAGGAAGAAATCAATTTATAATTAAGAAATACGGTTAAATATTTTGAAAGATTCCTCCTTCAAAAGAATATCAAATGGTCCAAAATGCTTAATGCAAGTCATTAATGGTCACGTTGGCTTTCCTTGAAGCATTGACAGTATGGAAAAACACTGAGGTAAAAAAAGGTATAGAATAGATGATGCTATTCCCAAAATGCTGTCTACACCTCAGTATCACCAAAGTGATCAATCACAAGAACATAAACCACACAGGAGAATGAATATCTACCTACAGCCTGGCCTGCCATTTAAAATCTTAACCAGGGTTTAAAAGCACGCCAATCACTGCAAAACAAGCATACACTTTTCTCCAATTGTCACTAAAATCCCTCTCTGCCTTTTAAATTCAATTACTAAGTTGAATTTTTCCATCTGCTGGAGGTTGGGAAACTTGTTCTGGAAAGTGACAGATAATAAATATTTTAGGCTTGGGAATCACATAGTCTCTGTCAAAAATACTCAAATCAACCATGGTAGAAAGCAGCCAAAAACAATGCATAAGTAAATGAGCATGGCTGTGTTTCAGAAAAGGCTATGGAGACAATGACATGTGAATTTCACGTAATTTAATTTTCACACATCACAAAATGTTCTTTGATTTTTTTTCAACCATTAAAAAAATGTGAAAACCATTCTTTGCTTATAGGCCATTCAAAATAGGTGACCATCTAGATTTGGCCCACGAGCCTTAGTTTCTAGACCTCTGGCACAGAGCTTTGATTTTTCTCCCAATTGGTGTTAATTGCCGCATTGAAAGAAGCAGGGATGCTTTCAATTATGTGAGTTTTCAGTATGCTTATTTCTTTCCTGAGAGAAACAAGATTAATCCAATGTAATGTACCTTATTAATAGTTCCCATTCTCCTCTTTATGTTATTTGTATTCCCTTTTGCAATAGAAGTCACACACAGTATTGAATTAGGTGAATACCAATTACTGATGTTTCCTTTTGGGCACTGTTTCACTATTCTCTCCTAGTTCTTGATTTCCTCACATCAAAATAGAAAAATAAGAAGGAGGGAATCGCTTTCAAATACAGCAATTTGGCAAAAGGGAAGTGGAATAAAGGGGTTTCCTAACCGTGTGGGTTTAGTGACGTCACACTTCAATACCTTAGGCAAGGACCTGCTTAAGCAAAGATGTGAACAATAAACCTCTCCTGGACCCTTCCCTTCGTAATAGTTCTTCATCCAATAAATTGTCACTTTGTCCTCAAAATTATAATTGTCCTTTGCAAAAAATTTTATTTGAATTACTGAATTGGGGCTTCCTGATCTCATAATAACTGGTTGAAAAGACACAAAGTACAATATATCTTGCCTTTTTAAGTAAAGTTTTTCATTCAGGCCATGCAAAATGCAATGTATTCATCAAAAAGGAGGTGCACTAAAAATATGGTCTGATTAACATGGATACAGGGCGGTTGAAAGGGATGTAGTTACTTATCATTCACTGGAACATGGCAGAATATACCAAATACAATTTCACAGGAACGGATTGTGGATCTGCTCTGTTTTAGATGAAATAGAAAGTGTGCTCACTGAGTGTACAGGTGACGCCAGCTGAGATGTAATCAAGTAATACACTGATGTAATCAAGTAATTCTGCTTAAGGCAGAAGGAGTAAATTTTATGATTATGATGAACTAGGAAGTTTTTCATGGAAAGTCACTCTACAGAATTGGGTATAATGGAAGAACAATCAGTTGGGTGCAAATGACAGTGTGTGACAGCCTGTGTGAGAAGATGGCAGGAACGGACCTCGGTTCACAGCAGAACATTATTTCTAATAGAACACAAATATGAACATAATTCCCTTTAAGTGGTGGTTTAAAAACTAAGCTTAAAGCAGTATGTGTGAATGAAGATGCAGCACACAGGCCTGCAAGGAATTTCACTCATCCTTACTGATTCGTGAGTCATTCCCTCAGCAGCAAACAGCCTCACAACTGAAGATAGTTACAGAAATTTTGTAGAAGACTTAGGACCCAGAAGTAAACTGACGAAAATAAGCTATATAAAGAAGGGTTAAACATCATTATTTAGTCGGGAGAAAAAAAGGAATGAGAAATTTGTAATGATTGAGGAAGTGGGAGGTTTTACACAAAACCTGATTATTAGCTAGTCTCCATTGCCTGGGTGGGCGGAAAAAGAGGAAGTAGGCATTGAGCGTGACACAGAGAGTAGGTGGGATGTGAGTCTCGTTAAATCCATGGACAATCATGCAGACACAGAATCCACTTTCAAGAGGTCTTGACACAGGCTAGTATCCAGTTGGCTGAGTTAGTTTTGTGCATGTCTGAAGAAGAGGCAGGCTCTGTACCTTCCATCCCAATGAGGCAATAAAGAGGCTGAGAGTGGGTCAAACACTTAAACCATAAAATCGTATGTGAGCTTGAGCTTACCAGTTTCCTAAAAGCAAATGAAAATAGGTTGCTCTTTATTCTTCTTTTGCTTCTTCATAGCTCCTTCTTCTAAAGAAAACCTAAAAAGTACAACTTTTCCTATGTCAGAACTTAGACGTCTAACAAACAGCAGAATCTATTCTCTTTGGATGTATAGGGCTGAGAACCAAATGTTGAGACATTGACTCCTAGAATTTTTTGAGTCTTTTGTTTTGAAACTAGATATTCTGGCAAGAGAAATGTCCAAGATACTGCATGTCCCTCCCTATCAAAAGTTTTCCCTATTAATGGGGGCAATTTAATGGCTCCTACTGGTCCCTCAATAAGGGATTTTATGTTAACAAGCAGAATAGTGAAACTGCACAACTACTGTGTTTCCCCAAAAATAAGACCCTGCCGGACCATCAGCTCTAATACGTCTTTTGGAGCAAAAATTAATATAAGACCCGGTCTTATTTTAATGTAATATACGACCGGGTCTTATATAATTTCAGTGAAATAGAGTAGAAACTGCTGGTAAACGAAACCAGTGAAGGAATGATAAATGCTGAATAATAATTTCATTCTTGGGCCTTAAACATCTAACCACAGGCCTAATAAAGTAGTAGATTATGTTAAAGACCCTCCCCAAAGGGGAAAGAGCTTCCAGGCCAAAATCAGTTCGAAATGAGAGCATCTCAGACCTCTAGTAAGGAATAATTTATACTCTCACAGACCCTTCTCAGGCAGCACATGTGAGAGTAGGGTAGTGACAGCATTCAGAAGTAGCTGGATAATCAGCACGTGCTTTTGATCTCGTAGAAGGTCATATATATTAATTTTCCCAGTAATAGAGTAGTACAGAAATGGATTGTATTCAAAATAGTGGTAATGATTATCAAGAAATAATTACGTCATTGTTTGGTGATATCTTTAAAAAATATCTTAGTAGTTTCAATGATTTTCCGTGTTTTAAAAGTTCCATCCATTTTAAGACTAGATAGATTTTAGCGTTGCTCTTTTTTCCTCTGTAGACTAACTTATCTATGTGCAAACAATAAATTCAATGAATTTTTTAGCACCTACTGTGCAACAGGCATATTTTTAGTTTATACTCAGGGATCAAAAGCTCTATTATAAAATAATGCATTTTGTGACTCAGCTTTATTTTCCCTGCATGATAACCAAACTGCGCTGTGCTCAGCGTGTGAAATGAGTAAACAAGTCTAGACAGTTGACAGGTAGTGGATGGCAGTTTAACACATGGAGCCAAGTTTGTTTTTGCTAGCCCATGTCCAAACCGGAGGAGCTTGGGCTGTTCCTGAGCTTTCACTTACACTCTAAATTCCAAATGCACAGATCCTTGTCCTATCCACATCCTCTCTCACATATCTACTTTTTGGGGAATAGCAGTAAGAGTTCTAACTAGCAAAGAGATGAACACAAACCCCAATTTCCCGTAATGAACAATTCATCCCAAATGGTTTGTATGAACAACTTTGTAAGGATACAGTAACACCATTCCATACTGGGTTTAGTTATAGATTGTTATGTGAAGGGAAGGACCCACTCTGTGCAAGGCTGCCTTCTTGCTGGCACCAAGAGCTGGTGGCCCCGCCTTTGTAACTAACTGCACCAACGTCTACACTGTCCTGATCCAATGGACCCAATGACACAAAAATCACTTCATCTGTACCTTAAGGCTTGTGACAGTTGTCTCAACCCTCTCCTCAAATGATTTGAAAGTAGGAGAATTCCTAAAATAACAAAAAAAAGAGAGGTCAGCTCTAATGACCTAGCTGTCTCAGCAACCATGCTGTCGGTTTTCCGCTTTTGTTATCACACCTCTGGACCAGAGCTAGCTGTGTGTTTACTACCTACTCCAACCATGGGCTAAGTATTATTTCACTTCTGCTAGATCCAGAAACCATAACCTGACACAGACTTTTCCTAAATAAAAGTGTCAGACACTCAACTGTAGAATAAATACTATAATATTTGACAGTGACACTACTGTAATAATTCCATGGTGAACCGTAAATCATTTTCAATGAGGCAAAGGAGTAATAGCTTAATTTTCATTTACTAATTGTTTCTATCACAACACTCTTTCCAAACTCCATTTTAGTTTTGTTTTGTTTTTGTAATCATGGAAAGTCTATCTGAGGAATGTCATGTTTGACTTGAACCATTTGGAATTTTAAAGTTATTTATTTCAGTGAATGTGAGACCAGGCAGAAATTGCTCAAGGAAAAGAAGGTTTATGCGTTTTATCTTTTCAATGCCTTCAAAAGTAATCACTTGGTCAATTTCCATGAAGTGGTATTTCGGAAAGTCAATGCTTTCATTATTATAAATTGCAATAACACGTAGCTAATGATTGATTAAAATGGTGTTATTAGCACGTGGTAGTTTTCCTCCCAAAGAGGATATACCTATTTGTTCTCGTACCAGAGAGAACCTTCACCATCTGTTGGCATTTCCTTTATGACTCATCATTGTGTTAAATAATCTCTATACCATTTTCTTATAAGGGTTAAATACTTCAGTTGGTGCTTTTTGGTTTCCGATTCTGGATTAGGCCACATGACATTATGATTTAATGACATCATCATCATTAAAAATGATATTAGCAAGGCCAATTAAACAAGAACTGAATTAAAAATGTCTTAAATCTTGTATCTATGTCAAATTTCACCAACAATGACAGCCATCATTTTCCGATCAAATAATTCAACGGAATGTTACTATATTTGATAAGCCACTTGTTATTCTCTCTTGAGTACAGAAGAAATAAGAGGAATGGCCTAGAGTAACTTCGTAAGGGAGAATGGCTATACAATATGGGCTTCATTGTATGGTGTGGGGTGAGGCATGGCTCCAATACTATCAAGAGGAAGCTAATATAGAGAACATGTTTTGGAGTGAATTTGGCTTTGTTAGGAATTGTCTCCCAAGACCCCGATGCTCCAGATGGTCAGAGATGCATTTGCATTTAGGCTGTATGAGCTAACAGTGGTGAGATCAGAGAACCCCAGCATGGCATCACATCTTCTATTTGATTCAAACACAGTCAAATTCCTATGAGCAATCCTCCATAATCCCTCTGTTTCAGGATGAAATGTTAGTGAAATTATACTTGAATAACTCCAAAGTATACACTTATCGGCACCTGACTTCCACTGCAGTTTCTATTTGGCCAGGTCTGCTCACATGATTGCTGTCATCCATCAGTTACACAGGACCGCAGGAGGCAGACAGTTTAGCCTAATGGTTCCTGGCTATACGTTAGATGAGTAAAATCGTTTTGTGGAAAGTTCATTTCAGTGCTCGCTTTGGTAGTACATATACTAAAAGTTCATTTCAGGCAAGCTCATGAGGACTGCATATGACCCATAAGCCACTAGATGGATTCCTGACTCACAGTGCAAAATCATGTTAATTTTTCACTCGCCTTCTTTGGACACGTAGACTTAGAATCTGACAAGTAAAGGAACTCAGAGCCTCAGGTTGAACTACTCAATTTGTGTATTCTTATGTTAGGGGGAGCAGATCATTCAAATATGAACTAAGCAATCTTGACTCTCTGCTCTCTAATTTACCACCCAATTAGGGAAATCAAATACTGTGGTTAAATTTCCAAAGTAACCAAATAACCCCAGTATAGAAAAGACATGAGACATAATAAAACAGCCTTTGCTCTAATGAAATTACAGTAGAGCACATACTGGAGAACAGAGAAACGGTTTACTCAGATTTAATCATATCATATACAACTATAAAGTTTTAGCTCTGCAAATGACCCCAGAAAGACCTTGGCTTCAGTGCTCTCAAACTATTTAGAGTAACGGAGCCCCCTCTATGACATATTCACACCACAATCGATGCTATACAGCAGGTAGAAGAGGCACAGTTCTCCCTGAACTGGGGGAGGGTCTCAGAGGCTTGATTCCTCCCTCAACACCGCGTCAGACCAAGTCAAGCACCCAAGCACCGTGGGAAGAGCAGTAAACCTGGTCCTAGCCTCTTATTGTAAACATGGTGAAACTGATATCACGGCGGTGAGTTCTCCAAAGCCGCAAAATGCATTCTTGGCAGAGTTGGGTTACAACCTGCCTCCCCTGATTCCCAATCTAACATTCATTCCTCTGTACTCCCATCACTCTTAGCTTGATTTTATCTGACAGCATCGCAAAGTCAAGCACAGTGGAAGCGGAGAACATCTTTCTCAGTTTTCATCCAGACAGTAATTTTAATGACATTTTTATCACTCAACAGACACCTCACCTTAACATATACCTTAAAAAGTCCTAATGGTATCCTTTCTAGAACTGTAGCCCTCTTAATCGCCTATCCTTTCATTTATCTTTCCAGGTTTGCACTTAATTCTGAGGAAATAAGAAACATAGTCCCACCTTTGCAAGTGTGCTTAGAATGTTCTAGGCCTTGTACTAAGTACTTTACACAGGTTACTTTGTTTACATCTCACAACCACCATATGAGATAGGGTCTATTTCTCCCAGTATACAGATAAAAGAATGAAATCGAGGTGGGTTTTCAGGTCACACAAATCAGGAGAGGCTGGATTTAAGCCAGGGTGTCCGGTCAAACTCATTGTGCCTACAATACTTCCACAGAACTATCAGCCTTTTCTCCTGTGGGCCATCAGAAAGGAGAATGAGGCAGGTTATGGCACTTCCTTTCAAAGGGGGAGAAAAACCCACAAAGTCAATATTAAGAAAGTAACACTTCATACACATTCTGCATTAATATTATTTATGTAAAATAATTTACACACATTACCTCATAGCAGGCATACTTATGGAATGGCGAATGGAGTAGCTTCAGGGCAAAAGCAGATTAAAGGGGAAAAAAGGAAGAAAGAAGACAGCAAATATAAGTACATGAGAAACTCCCTATTCATGATTCTAAAATGGCAATGTCAACTATCTGAAGTATTTCCTGCCCATCCCACCAAGATCTTTGTTTTCATTGCATGGCCTGGGCCAGTCACTTCCAAGGGTATAAAGGAAGAGTAGGCGGTCCATAGCTACTCTAATAATATAGTCCATATTATTTTACTTCCTGTAGGTTTCCTGTAGGCCAGGAAATCTGAGGAGAATGTTTGGTTTCTCCCAGATCAACCCAGGAGCCCCTGGGCATCCTCTCCAGGTCCAACTCCCTCTCCACTCCCTGCTCCAGGAAGGGCAGTACCCAGGAAATAGAACCAGGCAGGTAAAAGCTAATTGTTCCATTGGAGAGAAACTCTCTCCAGAGGAACAGACGTAGTTAACAAAAGACGATGAAGAAAACACACACCACACAAACACAATTCACAGAGTCTGCCATGGGAACAGGGACCTCTGCATCCATTCTACAACATTGGTTACAAATATCAACATTTCTGAGAATCCAACAGTAGCTGACTCATTTTCCTTCTGATTGATTGTCTGTTATTTCCATGTGAGTTCCACTTGGAAATTAGACTGGGTGGAGGGAGGAAGCAACATTGGCTCCGTTTTCCTGGGCGAGGGCTCCCCCATCGCACCATCCAACACCATCCCCTTTCTTTCTTCTCAAGAAGCTAACTGGTAAGGGATCAAACTCATCACCCTTCCCCAACAATATCCACTGAGGTCATTAGTACGGGCGGCACTTTACTGGAATTCAGAGAGGAAAGGACAAAGAAATTCAGGGGATACTTATGGTCCTACCTAAGACACTCCATTTGGAAACCATAGGCAAAATAGTTCCTCAGAAATGACATTAAAAAATAATTATTAAATGAAATTCAGCAGCATTATCAGTCAATTAATCTTGTTAAATATAGGCAGTTTTCTTTGAAAAACAAATCCCCCCAAAAGTATATGATTCCAACTTAAAAAAAAAGCTTAATGACATCTGTACACCTCCTACACATGTGCTTCTCCAGTAATTTTTTTACTCTTCAACTTTAGAAGGTACAGAAAGTTGAAGATGAACCATACCCATAAGTAACAGTTACCAGTTATAAGACGTTCAGAAAAACATGACAATCTAGAGAAAATTATTTTCGGTTTCTCGACCTTTACTTTCTATAAGTTTTATAAAAACACACAGTTCTCAATATCTACTTTCCTGTTTTTCTTCTTTCAGTTCCAAGGACCTCTGCCAATACAGAAAGGAATGATGCAGAGAAAGATTCCTAAGCAATTGCTTAGCAAGTGAAACATGTCAATGATTCAGAAATGAGATAAGTGCTTAAATAAATTCAAATGCATTAGGTACCCTATACTCTGTAACTCCCTGGTCAGGAATACTTTCAGGAAAAGAGATCTAGGTTTCTGGCTGAGGCACACCCACAGGGAGAAAAAAACCAGCGGGCTCTGGGAAGAAATGGACAGCGAGGGAGTTGGCAGGGCCCCCCATGCAGTGCTTACCCGATGGAGTGAGACCTGCAGCCAGGGCAGCACAGGAGAGAAGAGTGGGAGCAGAGTTAGCACATCAGGATGCAAAGACAAGACCACACTGCCACTGTCCCCAAAGCAAAGGTTAGGTAATTCCATGCATTACTCTTTTTGAATATACTGACTTTTTAACGTGTCTTAACAATTACTTTACCAACAGGTTATAAGTTGTGCTTCGAAATATTATTCTCATGAATACATAGAGATGGTTAGACTCGCTAATAAAATGATGTGTCTCCTCCAAAGATTTCTTTTCTGCTACATCACACACAGTTTGAACAAATTTACTGAGAAGTTCCAGGAAGATGCCAGCATAATAAAAAATATTCCAATGGCTTGCCTTTATTCAGAGTACTTTCATAAATGTGACCTCATTTTAACTTCACAGGAAACATTTTAGTTAGGTAACTATTCACAATGTTATTTTTATGGATGGAGAAGGAGACTGAGCAATTCCCTGACTGAGCTAACACTTAATGACAATCAGGTTAGAATGAGAAGCTTAGCTTGGGAAATACTACTTATTTTTACGAAACATATAAATTAAATTCTGACAGAGGGCTTTTCATTCAGTTATTTAAAAGGCCCAAATTCTAGGTTTTCAAACTCTGTATATATTACCTTAGAATTATTTTAAAGAAAAACTAGAGGTACTGTTTTCCTTCCCAGGTATCTGAATGTTGGTGGCAATCTTTATAAACAAGTTCAGAAATTTGTTCTCAGAACTCACAAATGAATTTTTATTATGTAACTAATAAAGATATGGAATATACTCTTAAACCAAAAAGGTATTCAAAGCAAAATGTCTGCAATAAAATTTTAAAATGTCCCCACCATCATTTTATAAATTGACAAATTAATGTGAACAAAAAAATAAAAACTGTATTTTTCTCATTGAAGAATCTTTCCTAGAGTAAAGTCAAGCAACTCTCAAATATGACTTTTACTTATATTACTTCTAGCATAATTTAAAACTGAAAATTCTTTGCAAAACTTGTTGCTCTCACAGGGATTGTCTTCATTTATATAAAATGTTAGATACTATAGAGAAAAATATAGCTCTGAAAATATAGGTCTACAAAAATATCGTAGGATCATTATCTGAGTCTCCAGTAACATAGGCTACATTTCCCATTATATTCGGCCACAGTTCATAATGAAAATGCTGTATCCTCTAAATAGAGCAATAATTAATGGAAACTTTGGGACTCCTGGGAAATAGGTCATCTGTCACACTAAAACAAAGCCACACGGAAACAGGAGGCAAGACAGTCAACACAGACTTGATATTATACCCAATTAGTGTATGAACGTGACTACACCAAGACACTGCATATATGAAACAGTCTTCATTCTTTACTGCTTAGAAACTTGAGCACAGGCTTTGTGAATGAAATACACTGCACTCCTGCTAATGGACTCCCCCTAATTTCTGTTGTATGGGGCCATCTTATAACAGCGATGGTCACTTAGTAAAGCTAAAAACTAGCATTTTATCTAGTTTTTGAATACATGGCAGGTTCTCTTCGGCTACTTTTTTAATAACTCGATGTTGTTACTCTTATCTCCATTTCATAACTGAGGACACCCAGGTACAAGCAACTGAAGCTACATCTGGCCTTCTCCTAAACTCACCACCTGAAGTCAAATCACCTGGGAGCTTGTCATAATTGCAGACTCCTAGACTCCACCCAGGACGGTATTTCTTGGATATAACAGGTAATAGGGCCGTCCCTTTTCAAAGAATTATTTAATTAGCTTAGATACGTGTTTTAATGCCATTGAAATGACTGCAATTTTTACTTATAATAAAAAGCAGCAGTTGCCTTCTGCCCGGCGTTTCTTGTTGCTAGAATTAACTTTTATTTGTAATAAAATTAAGGTTAATTAATAACCCAGAACGTTTACCTGTTCATCACATCATCACATGCTGCTTCTGAATGGCTTTTCCTTACTGCACTATTAGTAAAAATTAAGACAAAACAATGTCTTCAGATTCATGCATATGTATGTACTTAACTTCAGCCTCATGAAGGCCAATTGGTTAAGATGTGCATGAATATTGGGCACAATCCAGCAATTTGTACCAAATATTTATTTGTACCAAATAAACACAAAGGTACAAATATTTACCTTGAGGTATGAAAGCAACAGGGTAATAAAAAATATAAATAAAGTAATAGTTTAAGAATCCAGTGAAATAATACTGACAGATCTTTTTAAAGAAGAAATTTAAAATGTACTTAAAAAGTTTTTAAAAGATGAATTTGATTTCTAGAGAGAAAACTGATGACATTGTTTTACAAAGAAAAATCTAGGCATGTAAGCTAAATTCAAAATAAACTATGACAGGTATTTAAACAAGCAAAAAAAATATGGGAGTAACAACTCTATGTGAGATAACTTCCTAGAACACAATATATACTCATATATATTAAAGTCAGTACTACACTGTTTTTCTGGTGTCTTTAGTGAAGACATTTGGTTCTCAGTTCAAAATCTTGATGTTTACCCTAATTTTATATAACAGTGAAATATTGAAAATAGCCAAAATGTGCAAGGGACTTGTTTAGTAATTTTGCTATCTATGTACTGGAAGATACTACAGCCATAAAAATGAAGGTATAATAAACATTTATTAACATCTTCACAATAGATTGCTAAAGTGAAGAAAGGAAACTACCTGAAATATATACCACATGGTACCTTTTTGGAATAAAATAATAAATATGCATAGAAAAAATGTACTAGATGGACATACACAAAAGTAACTAGAATAGTTTATCAGAGCATATTTCATTGAATGCATATTTTAACATATTGTTTAAATTACAATGATTAAAATTCAGTGTGTGCTGCATTCTTTTGCAATCCATCCTCATTATTAGTGATGAAAGGCACCCTCTACCTTCAATTTTTACTAGGTTGGGTCCTAGTGGAAAAAGCATCTTTGGGTCCAGGCCTACTAAGCTGACCTTCAAGCAGAAAACATCCCAATATAAAAATGTATCTCAATCACCAATCACTCTCAGCCACATATAATTGTAATCCAATAATAATAATAAAAAAAGAGTATGTTAGAACTTCAGCCGATACATTATGAACTCTCCTACCATCTTGTAAAGCCAAGGTCTTAGCACCATTCCCACGATTCTTTCCCACATTACCTCATATCTCCAAACTTCTTGCTGATGGCTGTCCCAACATTGCTGAAAGCAGCAGTTGCCTTCTGCCCTGCATGACTCAGGGTTTCATGTGTTTTCTTGTAGCTAGAAGTAAAACAGAACAATAGTAACACAGTTTACATATCATGATCGCCCATAAAACATTCATCATCCTTCTCTCTTCTTACTTTGAAAATTTCCTTTCCTAAACAGAGTTAGGAAGAAGATGATCCACAGAAGTAATTGTTTCTATTCATTGTTTGGGAATGATGGCTTGGCCGCCACTCATCAGAGGGAAAGTCAGATCATTAAATCTGAATTCAGGAAAGATATACAAGTACAGATCTGAATGTGCAGATATTTAATCACAAAGAGTGGAACTGTTCGGAGAGTTAGCAGTTATTCTTAAAGAAGTATATTAACTCTGTTTAAGACACTTGCCAGTGAAAGCTCTAGCCACCAAAGTTAACACAGAAATTAAAAAATGTATACTTCAAAGAGAAATGTAAGCTTTTACTGTTATTGTCGGTAAAAGTAATCAGAAAAAGGCAAAACATAACTAAGATTTAACTTATTTTTCTAATACTTACAATTGGGAGTAAGAAGGTCACATAATCTTAAGCTAATATAGTGACTTTTTTCAAAATACTTTTAGGAATATAGTATTGCAATGATCTGTTCATAAGCCTATGTCCCCATTAGACTGAATTCTAGAGGGCAAGGAAACCATTCATCTTTGTGTCCCCAGTATGTGGCAGAGGGTTACAGGAGAAATACCAGATGAATGAATGGATGATCAAAAAGAATGCTCCTGTGGCTCTGAATTGGGAGTCGTGGCAGTAAGAACAGAGAGGACCGTGGGGGTCAAAGAGATAGAATGAACAGACTTAACAGGAGGTTATAAGTGACAAACAGAACAAAATGGAAAGATTGGCTTGGGGTTTTGAGCACAGTGACAGGAAGAACATTAGTATATCCATAGGGATGAGAAATTTCTAAGAGTTGTTTAATAAAGTGGGAAACAAAAGGCACCTAACCTGAGGGAATAAAAAGAAATCAACAAAAAGTATCCATCATTTCACAATATGTGTAATCAAGTCATAATGCTGTACACCTTAAATTTATTCAGTGCTGTATGTCAATTATATCTTAATCAAATTGAAAACAAAACAAAACAATAATGCTTTTATAGATTAAAAAAAAAATAAACTACTTCTTATAGTGCCCATACCGTCTTCTTCCAATATATGCCGCTCCCAGGTAAGTTTGCCCAAAACTACCTGTGTAGCCTATAAAACTAGCATGTATGTGGTACCTCTAAATCACTTAATTAATATAGTATTGTATTATTGTCTTGTTGTTAGCAGGAAGGAATGAGTTTACAATATTATCAGCACCACGTTATTTATTTACACAATGCTTATTTTTCAGGAAGTGTAAAAATCATATTATTGAGATCGTCAAACCAAACCAATTATTCATTTACTAAACAGACACTTCTTAGAGAATATGGAAAGAGCAAGAGGAATAAGGGTCAAAAAAGAATCTGGTGATTCGGAGCGAATCTGTGTCTCTGGACAGAGTAAACTGTACTGTATGAGTAAAGAACTGTATGAGTGAAATGGGGAAGGGCGACCCCAGGTGGCTCTGGGTCAAGCAGCAAATGAGAATGGAGAAGATGGAAGAAAGGAGCTTTTGGGATATTTGCCTATTTTGTTTTCCATGAAGGTACGAACATATCAGCTTATTCAAATTACAATTTAATTTTACATTTTACTGTATGACATTAGGTTTTAATTACGGGGGAAATGTTTTTAATTACATTGAAACCGTGGAATTTCAGGCAGTTTACATATGAAATAAAATATTAATATCTAACTTGTTATTAGTAGTAAGGCAGTTAAAATAGTACTAAATGTTAATGACCAGAAATAAAAACATCAGTCATTGTGACGAGACTTTAGCGAGGCCTGATAATTCTTCAGAAGAAACATTCTGCTAAACAGGTTCCCAAAGCAGGTCCCGAACACTTGGATTAACTGGGCTTAGAAATAGTTTTGGCTAAACAAAATAAGTCAAATGGAAAAAGTTGAGAACCCTTACGATTTCACTCATATGTGGGATATAAAATTGAAAGCAACAAACAGACAAGACCAATAAACAAAACCTCATAGACACACAGACAGCAGTATAGTGGTTACCAGAGGGAAAGCGGTGGGAGAGAGGTCGAAAACGGAAAAGGGGGTCAAATACATGGTGATGGAAGGAGATGTGACGTTGGGTAGTGAACACACAATGTGATATACAGATGCTATGCTATAAAATAGGGGAAAAAAATTAGTCTTTAAAAGAAAGATTTAAATGTAGTGATTTTAGCTTCAAAAACAAAACAATTTAATTACAAATTAAGGAAGAAAAATTTGGAATTCTTATTCCATTATATTGTTAGGATACTGACAAAGTTTTCACAAAGTAGTAATTGAGCCACAAAATCAGATCTATGAAAAATGCATTTAAAAAATGGAATCCATACATGTTGGAAGTGAGGAAAACACAGCGTTATATGCAGATACAATGTTCCTGTGCTATGGATGGGGATTTAGAATTACGCTTGACCCAGGACTCTTTCTACTCACATTACCATTCTGAAAAAGATCAAGAAAAACTTTTTTTCTATGTAAGTTTCTTATGTATATTGATGGGGAAATGGCGTAATCCATTAAGTACCCCAAATACGAGACTTAGTCTCATCTTTGCCCCTTCTATTCCTTTTATAGCCCATATTCAACCCATCAAGAGATCCTGTTGGTGCAACCTTGAAAATACGTCAAGAATTTGTCTAGTGTCTCACCACCTCTAGTGCGATGCACCTTCGTATCCACCACCACCACTCACCTGGGCTCTTGCAGCAGCCTCCTAACTAGTCTATCTCTACGCTTATCTCCCTTGAGTCTCTTCTCCACAGCAGTTAGAGGGATCCATTACAGCATTAAGTCACTCCTCTGTCACAACCCAGCACAGGCTCCTCATTTCACTCAAAGTAAAAGCCAAAGTCCATACAACAGGCCTTACGATGCGCTTACACAAGTGAGTCCCCTAGAATTTCCTGCATCTCCTCTTTTTCCTTACTCACTCTGTTCCATTCACTCCATTCACCCTGACCTCCTCACTAGTCCTCAAACATAGGAGGACCCATCCTGCCTCAGGTAGGACCTGCTGTAGTTGTTGTGCTATGTGATACCATCAAATGTGGTGAGAAAAGGGTTTTGTTGTATTGTGAATGCCCCGCTTTGAAGAAATAAAAAGATCTGAGCCTGCACCCTTAGGAAGACTGGGAAAGCCACCTTTTCCTGTCCAATCAGGACCAGAGTTCCCTGAAGCTTTGGCCAAGTGGGTGTCAGCAGAAGAGAGCTGGGCTCGGGGCAGGGGCAAGGGGAAACGGTAGAAAAGGCACTGGAGGAAGGCCAAGGGAAGAAAGTCCATTGGGCATTCACCCAGGACTGGCTCTGTAAGGCCTGAAAGGGGACTCAAGGGAAAAGGAAAGAAATATTCTGCAGTATCTGCGAGGTTGGGACTGGGTATATTTAGAGAATTCCTTCTTCTGTTGGTCCTGCATTTCTTCAGGAATTTCTTGCGATTGGAGCAAATGCTTAATTTTCTTGTAAACTGTTCCATGGAGCTTAACTTTATTGTATATTTGAGAGTGCCTTGAATTTGGAGATAAGAGGTGATGTTTGAACACTTTTGTGTGTGTAACATTCTGAATTTGCTGGCTCAATTTAAAAATAGTCAGCTACAGAGAAGTGCATGTAGTAAGCAATAAGCGTGAGCTACATTGTTTTAAAGAAACTTCTATATCAAAATGTGATGGAGATATACACAGGCCTCAACCACTTTAGAGAGTTTTTAGTGACATTACGTCCTCACCATGAAAAATGCAACTCTATATGTGAAATTTCAAAGTTAAATTCAACCACATGGATAGCTCAATGGGGTGTTAAAGAGATTTTTAGCACTGGAAACTATTTCTGAGAATTATATAATGTTAAATCTGAAAGGCACTGGAGCCCAATCGCTCCAGACTACAGATGATGAAACTGAGGCCCGGAAGAGTTATGTGACTCCTTACTGACAGAGGCAGGGCCAGGACCCAGCCCAATGCACTTGCCTTCCACTGGGAAATGATAGATATTTGGAGCGTGAGTTAGGTCAGCTTTCTATACCTCCAGTGTTTGTAGAGAGAAATAATAATTTTGTATTTCATGAATTCTAAGAGGCACATTTTCCTCCAACATTTTACACCTCTTCCCTAAGCTACCCATCATATTTCTTGAAAACAATTAGTAGTCCTTTTACATGTTACTTAGAGACCAATAATGGAGGGAAAGAGACTTCAAGGCAGTAGGCAATGAGAGAGGGTCATAAGTGGGGAAGTGATTTCCAAGTAACCAGGGACCCCGGGAGATGGGCCACTGGACAGAGAACCCTTACGAGCTCCAAGGAGCAGCACTCACCTTGCAGTGCTAGTACAGGGTTCTTCTGGAGTTGTGTGCCCAAACCTGTAACCTTAGGCTGCATCCTCACTAGGCTTGATTTTAAAAGTGAGTAAGGAATACACAATCCCATCTAGAGGCCAGGAGCCTGTATCTTGACAAAAGACAATCCTGTCGGGCCATGATAACCCCAAAGGATGTCAGTGTATTTGCATTTTGCTCCCATTATTGGGCCATGGAATTTGGTATACAGTTTGTATTACTAATACTTAAAGTGATTTTCACCCCTAACGTATAAAATTATGTTCAACAATATTCAAGTAATGAAAAACAACTTACATACTAACCTTCTGAATGATCTAACAACCTTGTAATTTAAATAGAAATGGTATTCAGCATTTTAGATTACTAGTGTCTCTTATTTTAAGCTAAATGTAAGTTACACCATTGCTAACTTACATAATTGATACACTAGGGGACTAATACATTTTCTTTAAATACATGTCAAAATGTTAAGATAGCCCCAGTTTGCTGTCAACTGTGCACTGAGAGGCAGACACATTGGGAGTATATGCTTCAAGAAAACTTCATTATGTGCCTCTCTTCTGTGTTCCCATCGTCCCCTTTGTACAGCTCTTTCCAAATATTTTCCCACTGTGTTGCAATTACGGTTTTTGAATCTGTCCCCATGACCTGCCTGAACTTCCTGAGGGCAGGGTCACATGGTGTTCATCGTCACTGTCCCGGTGCCAGCATAAACCAGAGAAAGAGCCCATGAGGCCAAAGGAAGGAAACGGAGTCCAGTTGGATTCCCAGATTTCAGCTACAGGTGCAGAGTAAGGGCTTTCCGGTGAAAATTTCTAACTCTGGAGGAGAGTAATGGAAGCCTTAAGGTGAGTGAAGGGAAGTTTGTTCTTACATGCTTGAAAGCAATGCCACCAAACCTCAGCTTTGCAGGGATCTGCACCCAGTAAGGCCGGAATCTCGTCTAGCACTGAACCTTTCTTGGACATTGGTTTAATCATGACGACAAATTGCAGCTCACAGTTACTGAGCATTTTATATACACCGAAGAGCACTTACTGGGAGATATTTTTGTTTTGAGTACAAGGAAACTTCCTATTTTTCAATGAAAGTCAATAGGAAAATAGACTTTACTTTTCAAAGATTCAGTTCGACTGGAATGAGTGGCTTTTTATTCTGATTTATCAAGGTAAATGAAATTGTAAGATATTTAATTGTGATGATTTGATATACATATACATTGTGTAAAATATCCTCCCATCTAGTTAAGTAATACATCCATATAAACCTTTAAGTTCTACTTTCAGCAAGTTGTAATTCTACAATACAGTGTCATCAACTATAGTCACCATAGTATATACTGCACATTAAATTCTCAGAGTATATTCATCTTAGAACTGAAAGTTTGTACTCTTTTACCAGCTTCTCCCTTTTTCCCACACCCCTCAGCAAACCACCTTTCCACTATCTTTCCAAGAGTTTGACTTTTTTTTTTTTTTTTAAGATACCACCTATAAATGATACCACCCAGTATCTGATGTGTCTTATTTCACTGAGCGTAGTTGTGCCCTCAAGGTCTATCCATGTTGTCACAAATGGCAGGATTTCTTTCTTTCTCACGGCTAAATACTATTCCATTGTATCTATATGTACCACATCTTCTTTACGGAACGGATAGCATGGCATGGCCAGGACAGGTTAGCTGTTTGGCCAGCACACCGACAACAGGATCTTCTGTACGTGGGGTGAGATTCCCTACAAGCCTATCAACAGGCATTCTACTGACTTTTCATGCACGTTCCTCCTGTCACGTCTTACTAATTTGAAAGTCAGTATTAATAATTAAAAAGAGAAAGCATGTCATCTTCTAAAATGGTTTGCTATAAAGCATTTTCTATATACAAATAGAAGAAAAAATTAAACATTCAACAGTCTTTTTATAAGAAGATACTTTATAGCATGAATTTATTTTCTATTAGGGGATTTAAAAGAGAGCATTACTTTAATGGATGTATATGCCGCATTTCACCAAAGATACAAACAAAAAAACCACTTCAGCTTATTTTCTTCCAAAGTTTCCCGAAACATGTTATCAAAACATAGATTTACCTCTTGAATCTAAAGAAAAAAAAAGAATGTACTTCCTGCCTTGTGTGATAAGATGGAAGATGAAAGGGAAGAAGAACGAACGACTGTGTGAAAGACTGGCTATGTGTGTCTATTAAAATTAGGTCTTTAATCTACCCTGGCACTTCTGAACTCAATAGTGCTATAACAGCCTCCTCATAAAAAGAGATAATAATCATTACTGACCAAAAGGGCCTGGAAGTCTTAGAAGCACAAAATCAAAGCTTAAATAAATTATAAACTAAACTTCGATTTTCAAGCGCTGTGCATTTTTTTTTTTTAATGCTGAAGGTTAGAGTTTTGTTCCTCCTTATATAGGATGAAGTTATTAAGCTTTCCAAAAAGATGGCATGACTTAAATTCCTTTCCAAGACCTTCTCCCCTTTGTAGACCTACCATTTGGTCTGTGGTGCAACTCAGAGGGGTTAATTAGTGGGGAATCTCATGGGTTAGCAAAGGCTAAACACTTATTAAAATGAAGCTTAATTTTAAGCGACCCACGTTAAGCTTGACCCAGCTTAAATGACTCACCACAATGTTACATTTTCGAGTTCCTACTCCTTCCGACAGAAGAGATTCAATTCACTTTCTCCTCCAGTGGCTTCCCCACCCACTACATCCCACTTACACACATCGCCTGTGTCTCTTTGAAGCCTAAAGACATTATAAAAAAGCAGCAGAGAACAGTAAAAAACAAAACAGAACAAAAATGATGGGGGAATATTTTGTGTCTGCTCTTAGATTCTCTCAAATCAAAGCATGTAAGTTCCCGGTGGTCTAGTGGTTAGGATTCAGTGCTCTCAAGTCAAAGCACGCGAAAAACTATGACAAAAACAACAACAAGTCCTGACAGAGGTGATTTCTTGACCTTCTATATGGTTATCTTTCTAGAAAGGAGGTAATTTCAGTTCGCTGTGTAATTATTCCTACGCATCCAGTCCTATTTCAATTTGAATCACACCACAGACTAAAATATGCCAAGATCTTTTATTACCATACCACTGATTTTCTTTTCATTATAAATCCATCAAACTAAATAGGTCATAATCACTTAATCAGTATGCAAAGCATTGCCTCTGGGAATTACCCGCAATTCTCTGACAGCTAAAATTCTTTTTAGTGCTTTGAAATCTAATTCTACTCAACCTAACTCCACCCCAGTTCCTTCACATTGAAATATTCATTGTATGAGGTGTAGAGCTTGTCCTGGAATGGGTATCAGGGACACTAACAGCAGGGATTCGATTAATTCATGAGGAAAATAGATTATGCTATCACCCAACATGTGATTAAGACGTTTCCTCTTCCCTCAGCAGCCAAGAAAAATGAGTGGGAGGAAGACGCTCTCCCAAAATTAAGTTGTTGATAGACATATGCCTCCCTCTTAAGAAAGGCGTTGATTGTTCCCTACAAAGGAAAGTCCATGTCTGCCTTCATTTGTATTTATTAAATCTCTGAGGAAATCTCATCTAGTCCTATAGCTTTCCATGATATCAATATGCAGATGGCTCCCAAATGTCCATTGTCCCTGAGTTTTCCTCCAAGTTGCCTTCTCACCATATAAACTCATTTGTCTACTGAGCGTTTCAGACTTCACATGGCCAAAATAATTCTTGGGTCTCTCCACCAGACCTGTCTCAGTCTTTCCTAGAACAGTGAACATGCTTCCAAAGTGTTGGACAGGGACCTGCGTGCTGCACAAATACTGACTCATTGAATCCTCACTACCTATGAAATAGGTACCAATATGACCTCATTTCACAGATGCAGGGAGGCCTCGATTTCAATCCAAGCCACTGGAGTCCACAGCCCATGGGTTTAACCACAATGCCATACTCCCACAGCAGAGAACAGTCCCGATACTCATCCAATAGCCCACGCCACAGACAGAAGAGTCACGTTTGACCCCTCTATTCCCCACCACCACCTCCAAACCACGGGGAAATCAGTCCCCCTGGCCTGACCTCCAGATCGTGTCCTCTCATGTCCACAACTCTTGTTAAGCCATATTTAGGCCAGGAGCAGAAACCTTATTTGAAAAGCCATCTTGTCTTGATCCTGTCTTGCTTTACCTCCTAGGGGCCTGTGATCAGCCGGCCTGGGCAGACCTGGGGCCAGGGTTTGGAGCTGGAGGGTTTGGTCATGCCCTGAAACCCTTTGTCCCTGAGGAGGGAACAGCCTCGTTTACTCCCTCCTATAAAACTCCATACCCTTCTTTCCTCGGCGAGTGAGGTTATGGGGTCTTTTCTAGCCTGACCTCCCGAAGCTCAAACGCGCCAAATAAACTCCAATAGACCAGTTTTGGTCTCCGGCGACTCATTCCTCTGGCCATGCCTAACAACTCTCTGTCACCATCATCACCACCTGGACTACTCCAACAGTTTCATAAATGATCTTCTGGTTTCCACTGCTGCCTCACCACAGTCTACAGTACTCAAAGTAACTAAACTGATCTTCCTAAAAGTTGAATCAGAACAGGTCACTTCCTACTTCAAACTCTCCAGTGGCATCCAGAGCCCTTGGGAAAATACCCCACTACTCCCCATGGCCTGGGAGGCCCCAGAGGTCTGACAATCCTCTCCTCTCACTACACTCCAGAAATACCACTTTCTTTGGGCTCCTGAAAACTGCAAAGGTATTTCTAGCCTCAGGGTCTTTGCATTAACTTTTGGTCTCAGCCTGAAAGCTCTTCCCCAGATCATCACAAGAGATCTTTCTTATCATTCAGGTCTCAAATGAAAGTAATGTTCCAGGACAGGATTTTCCCGACTGGGACCCAATCACAGCAGAGTCTCCCCTCTCCTCCCAAGTCACTTTCCAGTACATCACTCTATACTGTTTGCATCATAGCACTTCCTGATATTTCCTCATTTGTTTATTTTGTTACTTGTTTCTTGCTCTTTTCCTTTTCAACACACAGAGAGAGTAGGATCTTTGTCCCTCTGGTGAATCCCATCTCCTGAGGATTTAGATTAGCCGCTGGGTAAAAATGCCTAATAGTAGACACGCCTTAATACTTGTTGGATAAATGAACTCTCAGAACCCTTTTAATGGTTCTCTATTGCCAGTGGATAAAGACCAACTCTCTTAACAGATGCCATAAGGTCACTCCTCCCTGCTATGTCCACAACACTAATTAACTAGACCACTTTCCTTGGGAGGGGCTGCCTCCCCTGCCTGCCTTCACCAACTGTGCCTCCTCCAGGAGATTCCTCCTGCTCTTCTGGCCTGATTAAATTCCAACTCATCCTTCAGATTCTGCTTAACCATCTCTTACTCTGGAAACCTTCCCTGAGACCCCAGCATGGTTCAGGCTTTCCACCCTGACAATATACTGTATTTGCCTCTACATCATTTTTCACACTTATCTTTTTGAACTGGTAAATTGTAATAACTTGTAAAACAAACAACAAAACTCCTGTTTTCCTGACTAGACTGTAATTCCACACCCCAGGGAATAAATCTGTTCTATTCATTCAACAAAAATGTTGACACTTAAGTAGGATGCCTCACTATAAAACCAGTTTGTTTTTCAAACATGGGAAAAACATAAACTACAGAGTCTCCCCTGCGCGAAGAGGCTACAAGCCTTCCTTGAACTTGTCTGCTCTAATGCCATGTCCCAGGATGACTATAAATCGCTCCCATCACTGTCCTACCTCCTACCCTGCCCTCAGCAGACCGAGAGAAAACATGACCCACCCTCTGCCCAGATATTTCAGGTTTCCTCCCTCCCTTCAGCAACAGAATAGCCAGAATTGCTGGGCCCTCCATTTGGTTAGCTTATCACTGCCCTGTGATTACGGAGGCCAAACAGAAATATCCAGCCTGTTTCTTATACCCCAGAAGAAGTTCAAATCAGTGTGACATGCAGCCCCCAGACCTGGGTTAAATACGGAGGTGACCACACCCAGGGGATTGGAGATCCTTCAGCCTTATGAAGCCAGGCCATGAACTGGTACAGGCCTACAAGGTGCAAAGACAGAGGCTTAAACGACTGACGGATAAGCTCATTTAATTTGGTGAATAAAATCCAGCTATGCTTTTCAGGAGATTGTTCATATGGTGTTACAAAATACAAATATATCAATGTGTGGTGTCTTATCTTCTTCCATAATTGTCACCTTCAGGTTGGAGAAGCGTGGTTAGCCTCTGGAGATAAACTGCTGGGCTCCCTGGCTCCATCCTGCCCTTCTCTGGGCTGTGCCCTGACCCAATCTGTATGAGCCCTTGAGGGTACAAGCATAGAAGCCTGCAGGATTGCTAGGCTTTTACAAGGGGAGAGAACACTCTCCTTTCACGTGGAAACTAAAGGAACTGAGACAGTTAGTTAGTATGATTACTAGGTAAATAGGGCAGGGTGGTCCCTGATGGAATAAAGGAAAAAGCAGCCATATCCTGAAACTCCAGGTCCTGGAATGTCTCCTTCACTCCAGGACAGAGACATGAGAATACGCCTTAAGGTTAATAGATAATCTCAAATGCCTTCTGGCCTGACACAGGAGCAGATCTGATAGATAGGAATGGGTTGGTTGTTAATCCCTTCAGGATGAGCAAACAGGACAAACCTGATAGATGAATCCAATTAGAAGTCTCTAGCCCCCTTCCCCAAGCAGGCAAGGGAAGGTGTAAAAGAAAGAGCTTTTGCCTCAGTCATGGGACACCCCCATTCGGGACCCTCTCCCGCTCGGGAGCTGCAACCTCTTCTCCTGCCTCTAATAAACTATCCTCTTTTTAAAACTTTTTGCCTCTCCCTGGTCCGTGTTTCCATTCTTCGGCTTCACGAGACACGATCCCGGCCCGCACTCAGAAACTGCCGGCAGATCCAACATCACCTACATCATTTGGGGACTCACAGGAAAATATCCCCACATCAGAACCACAGTAGGGAAACATCAGCTCCTCACACAAAGGGTACCTTCACAGAGGAACAGATGGTCTTACTGAGACCTGGGTTCTCAGGAGCCAGCAGGCAAAGCTGGCCCCCAGCAAAACTGAAATAACTGCTGCCCATCGCTGCTACCTCTCACTGTGGACTAAGAGGCCTCTCTACGTCCATTTACAATTTAATGAGAAAACATAAAGAAAATTATACATCTTTAACAAATGTTTAAAAATATATAACAAAGAGAAAACAAATTTAAACCGTGCAACCACATAAAAGTGGTCTGAGTGAAAACGGAATTTTGGTGAACAATGTTTAATTTCATGAAGCTACTTTCTAGAGTCTGCTTCACACGCAACGTATTTAATGATTATTCATATTTCTTTATTTTACTTCTAGAGAGATATTTTTTCCACTTAGGCACAGTACCAAAGCAGCCTTGTAGGAAAAAAAAAAAATTAAAAAAATGAAAGAGCAGTGAGGCAGCAGGCTAAGTGATTTTAAAAAAATTCTCTTAATATACTTACGCAGTAGTAGTCTGCATGTCATGCCAGCTTTTGCTGAAGTTCTGTTTTAATTCATTCATCAGGTTCATCCCGAGTTTTTGTTTTATCTCAACCAGATGCCTTTCTTTCGCTGATAAAACTTGTCGCAATGTTGTAATTTCGTCTTCTAGCTACAGGTAGTAGGGAAAATGGTGGGGAAAGATGTCAGACCAGCTGAAATACACCCTTGCAAAAGCTCTGAGAGCTACATACGAGGCAGCCTCTACACCCTTTTGTTTACAGCATATGCTGGGCTTTAGCAAACACATCCTGCAGAGATGATAGCCTAATATTTAAAAGCAGACATAGATTTGTTAGTGTTAATGCTTATAAAAGTAACCACTGCTCCTTGTAAAAACTTTTACTTGCTCAGCAAAATATAAACAAGGAAATAAAAATCACCTGTAACGTACAAAATAGTCACTGCTTAATTTTTTTGTTTCTAATCTTCCAAGCATTTTTAAAATTGTGGATAGATATAATTTTGGAATAAAAAATTGGTTTTGTATTGTGGGCCTTCTTTTATAAACAATTTCTTTTCAACTGTCGCTAGTCGGTATTGTTTGTTTAGTTTCTGCCAACCACACACAGCTGCATTGGTGTCGGCATGTATTTAGCAAACATTGTGGTTTTGCCAAGCTAGTACCTTAGGAAGAGAGGAACAAGGGAGGAGATGATATATGTAAGGAAGCTGTGTTGCTTTTTCTTTTAAACAATTTTATTGACATGTAATTATCATACAATAAGCTGTACACATTTAAAGTGTACAATCTGTAAGTTTTGACATATGTATATTCCTGTGAAGTCATCACCACAATCAAGATATCTGTCCATCACCTTGAAAAGTTTTCTAGGTCCTCTTTATAATTCCTCCTTCCCTCTTCTCCCCCATGCCCCTGGCAGCCTCTGATTTTCTTTCACTAGAGTTTTGCATTTTCTAGAATTTCATATAAATTGAGTTATACAGTATATACTCATGCTTGCCTGGCTTTTTTCACTCAACCTAATTATTGAGATTGAGATACATCCATGCTGCTCTATGATTAATGGTTCTTCACTTTTTAGGGCAGAGTAGTATTCCATTGTACCGATATACTGCAGTTTGTTACCTGTTCAGCTGCTGAAGGATATTTGGGTTTGGCTAACGCAAATAAATCTGCTAGGAACATTCATATAACAAGGCTTTATATGCACGTTTCCTTTTTCCCCTTTGCTGCGGAAAAGCAAATCTCTTCAGCATTATAAAACTGCTCTTGCAAATGTAATTTCTAACAAAGAGTTTGTAAAACACCCAGATTTTAGAGTGTTGCTATATCCCAAGAAAATAAATTGGAACTTCCACAAAGTCTCTGATTCTAATTGGTTCTTGTATGTTGTAATGTATTGCCGTGGTTATATTGCTGAAGTTGACACCTTTGTGTTCTGAAAAGTATAAACACTTGTGACTTTCTTTGTGAAGACAGAATCATTAGTACTCCCTTAGTCTCTCACATGCATGGAGGTAACAAAAGCCTGACACTTCACTAGATTTCATATTTAAAAAAGAAAAATGGAGCAGCTGTGTCTCATTTACATTCAAAGTATCACCCTACTTCTGACCACAAAAGACATCACTAACTCTTTCAGTCATCTTGCAAATGTGTTCCTTGAGTTACCAGAGACATAGCTACTAGAAGAGCACCTCAACAAAGACATCACACTTTGCAAAAATGTGTCTTTTTATTAGCGCAAGGAGGATTTTGCCCCAGTAGTGAACAGCAGGAATAGTGTTGTCGCGTGCGCGATGAGGGTTGTAGGGAGCGAGGGGGGTGGCACAGGGTTAAGAAAAAACAGTAGCCATGAAGAGTGAAGCAGGGCCAAGGGGACTCCAGCCTCAAAGACTGGGCCCCAAATCGGGCCTATTTATTAGCTTTTATTAGTTAGGTGAGGAAGTAAAGGAGATAAAGCTTGTCAATCTCAAGATCTGTGAATCCCATACATCATAATAGGAAACTGATTCAAGCCAATCACCCTTGCCTGCAGGCAGCTGAACCAGAAGTCTCAGGATGTATGTACTCCCCCAAGGGACAAAACCTTTATGCCTTTGAATAGACGGAGAGCACATCATTGAATCACTTCCCCTGCAGGTTGTGGGAAGGAATGCAGCCAGAGGCAGAGGCTCTCCTTAGCTGGGGGAAGGTGGGGGTCTGTGCCCACCTCTATCAACCCCATGGGTTCTCCTGTTGGTCCCCACTCGACTGCGCCTGGTTTGAGTTGCGCTCCCACCCCCACCCCCCTATCCCCACATTGGGAATCTTACTCGTCATTGACTGACCAGCCATCTTTCTGGGGCCAAACAGGGAGACATAAGGTGCAAGCACAAAGGTGAAGCAAAGTCCCTGAAAGGATCCATCTCACAGACTCTCCTTTCTTTAGGGGCAGGTACATGGAGACAGACGGGTAGGCTGCTGCGTAGCAACATAGTGTTATAAACATTCATATACACAAATAATAACTTAAGCAAAACCGGCAGAAAAACTGAATCAGAAGCATCTTAACTACTACAGTAGAAAAGAACAGTATCTTGGGGTTTTAATATCAGCAAAATGTCTTGGTAATTTAACATTATCCATTTTTTATGTTCATGGAACGTTCTTTCATGCTCATGAAAATGCATCTAAAATCTTTCTGAAATGAATTATATTTTCCATAAACATGTTATGATCAATAGGACCCTGTCTTTTCTTGATGAGCAAGAGTTTTCAGACGCAAACGGATACTCATTACTGCAAAAGAATTATGCTCGGAGACCACTCAAGGGCATAATGTTTTTAGTTTCTCATTAAATGAGAACACACTGTTATTTTAAAAATTAAACCCGTTTCTTCTTTTGCCAGCATGTTATATTTCCCTTTTTCATCTTTGTCAGTGTGTCTTCCTGCATTTAATCTGCTGCCTAATATCTCAAGGTTGTATCTCTAGCTCTCTCACCAAAGAAAATGCTTGGGCTACATGTCAGACTTTTATTCTGTATTGCAAAGACCTTTTCTGCTTTCTTTTGAGTAAATAATATGTTTCGAGGGACTGATACCACTGGGCATCTAGTTTTTGCTTTGTTCTTATTTTGTTATATCAGATATTACTGTAGTTTCCACTGCGTAATAAAAATAATGGGGAAAATTTAACTTGCAGGAAGAATTTATAGATGTAGAGGAGTAAGAGTCCTAAACATCATGATATTCTCAACCTTAGATGTATGGAACCCCAGACATTTTTCAAAATTGCAAGGGATGGGGAGTAGGATATTCATTTGTGAGGGAAGAGTAAAAGATTCATAGTTTTATTTTTTTTTAAATTTTACACTTTATTTATTTGACATTCAATAAAGATTCCTACTTTTCTAATGAAATGCTTGATCCCCAAAAAGTGAGAAACACTGAAGTGACCAATTTACCAAACATCACCCTAAAGAAAGAAATATAAAGTCCCACACCTGATAATTTAAAAATTGAAGCACATATAAAAAGATGTTTGTGGGGAAGAGACTTCTAATGATGGAGACCTGAACTTGGTTATTCTCAGGTTTTGTAATGCAATTCTTGCCATTTCAATAAAACACAAGACTCACCCTTCATAAAGCTTTCAGTATAATTATTGGTGATCTAAATATATGCCAAATCTATTAAGCAAATGTCAGAAGGTGAAAAAACATATAATTTTAAATTATATTAACTTGCAAGATTGAAAATGGCCAACCACATCTCTTTCTGCAGAACAAAAAGTCCTGCCACAACAGGAAAACCTTTTATCACAAATGCTTTAAATGACGATCATGGTGAGATTCAATCCCTCATTTAACTAATGAGATGTTTTTGGTCTGGTTACACCAGTGGTTCTCAAGTTCAGTTTACATAAAAGTCATTCAGAGACTGTATTTAAGATGCAGATTCCAGATTTATGGTCCTTTTAATGCCCTGAAATTCTGATGTCTTAAATTTGGTGGGGCCAGATGACATACATTATTTAACAAGCACCCCAGATATTCTGATGAAAGTAATATGGAAACTCTATATTGTAAGTACCTTGTAAGACATATCCACTTCCTTTTGGAAAGAGGTGGAGTGCAGGTAAATCATTAATTATAGTGTTTAATATGTCCTTTCCCCTTTAATTTTAAATTAATCATGCCTTCATCAGAAACTAATGTCTGGTTCCTTGGTTTCTTGACTCCCTAGAAGATCTCCTTGTAGGATAAATATTTATGCCCAAGAGTAGATATTTAAATTTGATTATTTAAATATTAATTAACAGGAACATAATAAGTATTGGTGAAAATGTGGAGAAATCGGAACCCTTGTACATTGTTGGTGGGAATGTAAAATGGTTCAGCCACTGTGGAAAACATTTTGGTAGTTTCTCAAAAAGTTAAACATTGAATTACGATGTGACCTAACAACTGCACTTCTAGGTATATTCCCCAAAGAATTGAGAACAGGTACTCAAACAAATACATGCATATGCATGTTCACAGCATTATTCACAATAGCCAAAAGGTGAAAATAGCTCAAATATTCATCAAAGGATGAATGGATAAATAAGTTGCAATGTGTGTGTATTCAGCTATAAAAATAAATTAAGTACTGACATATATTACATTATGGATGAACCTCAAAAAACATTAGGCTAGGTGAAAAAAGCCAGACATACAAGGTCTCAAAATGATTCAATTTACATTAAATATCCAGAATAGATAAATCCATAGAGACAAAATGCAGATTCGTGGTTGAAAGAAAGAAGGGGACATGGGAAGTAACTACTTAAAAGGTATAGGGCTTCCTTTTGGGGCGATGAAAATGTGCTGGAACTAGATAGAGGTGGTGGTTACACAACACTGTAAATGCACTAAGTGTCATTGAACTGTTCAATTTAAAATAGTTAAGTTTATGTTCTATCATTTTACCTCAATGGAAAGTGAAAAAAAATATAAATTAACCAATATGAATTAATGATTAGCTTCAATATGAAATTGATGGTTAGAAGACTGAAAATTGACTTTTCTATTTTATATGCTAGATTATGTAAAATATCTAACTTAAATCCAAAAAAAGAAAAATACTTTCATAAACTATTAATCCTCAGTATGGTGTTTAGGAGTAAGAATATTTGGTCTCTTGCACACAGTGCTTCAAGGCCTGCCTCTTCTGGCTATCCCTGCCCTTTGGCTAAGAGTCTGGAAGAACTAAGATTAAATTGCAGATACTTCCTGGAGGGTTTGATGCTTAATTTTACGTATTAACTTGCCTGGGCACGGGGTACCCAGACATTTGGCCAAACATTATTCTAGATGTGTCTGTGAGGGTGTTTCTGCATAAAATTAACATATGAATTGGTAGACTGAGTAGAGCAGATTGTCCTCCCAAAGTTGGTAGGCCTCATCCATCAGTTGAAGGCCTAAAGAGAACGAAAAGGCTGACTCTCCCTCAAGCAAGAGGGAACTCTTCCTGTCTGACTGTGTTTTTGCTGGGACATTGTGTTGCTGTTTTTTCCTCACCCCCCCAACCCCCCCCACCCCCGCCTTTGGCTCTTCCTGGGCCTCAATCCGGTCAGCCTTTTAGACTAGAGCTAAATCATGGGCTCCCTTGGCTCTCAAGCTTGCTGATTGTAGATCTTGGGACCTGTTGGCCTCCATGACCACATCAGCCAATTCCTTATGATAAATCTATATTTTCACCCTATTGGTTCTATTTATCTGGAGAACCCTGACTAATACAGAGGAGAGAGGTGTTACAATAAGACATTATTGGTTATGAGCACTTTGGTTCATAAACACTAGCTCAGTCCAGAAAGAATAAGAATGAATGTTTTGAAGGAAGGAACTCAGAGCGAAAAGTCAAGAGCGCAAGGCACTTCTTTGTAAGTCTAAGAGATGGGGGTGAGGGTCGGGAGGGAGGGGGGACGGCGTCGCGTTCTTCTCCGGGAACCACACAACAAAGGAAGAGAGGGGAGCCAGGAGAGAAACAAAAGGATCCTGAGAATAGGTTCTGCCTACTTGATAATACGGTCTGGTATTTTTCCTAATCTTATTAATGCCATTTTCCTTGAGTCATTTTATCGAGGAGACATTGGCAGTATTTAATTGCTATATGATACAAATTTACAGTATTAATGCCAACACTTCATCCTTTTCAAAAGCCAAGTCACCAATGGAATACTAAGCATAAAATGCAGCTTAATGAAATGGAAGCGGGAGTAGGGTATTAGTGGCACAGAAATATTGAGCAAATTAAAAAGGGAGAGAGAAAGAAACAAAACTCCACCGAACAGATGTGTAAACACCTCAGAAAAGATATCAAGAGCAGCTGGTAATAAGACAAATGAGCACACATCTCTGAAACAAAACAATATTTCTTTATATACTGATACGTTTGTGAAAAAGCATCATCTACTTCTGGTATTTACCAAGATAAATATTCACTGAAGCTATAAAATAATTCAAGTTAATTATAAATCTTATTGTGCACCTGCCATACACAAACCATTGCACCAGATCAGAGGTGATAATGGCCTCATGTGGAAGGACACTTTACAAAGACGCATATTACAAAACCACAATAATAATAAAATAAAGACTAAATTATGTTACCAACAAATTCTTTTTTAAAAAGGCAGACATGTTGTCTAAGAAGTAGCCTTTTGGACAACGCTGGGTAATTTTATGTCTCCTGCCACCAGGACTTCTATTGCCAGCACTGGTGAGCATGCAACAGTATGTGGGTAGCGTGGGTGAATGGAGTTGGGAGTTCCACCGAAGTCTAGGGCATTCTCATGGAAATATAGCAAATAGCAGTTCAGGATACAGCAGTGAGGGGTGATCCAGCAGAGCCTGAAGACAGTAGAAGAATCTGAGGAAACTAGGGAGAGGAGTATATTGAAGAGGAGACTGGACCCCTGGCCCAGACCCGTTTTAAGCAAAGCAGCCAGAGAGAAGTCCTTGGACACAAAGGTGTTGCTTAAGACCATGGCCACAGTCAATCACAGTCAATCATGGCCTGACTCAAAGACAACCTAATACGCTGGTCTGTGAGGTGTCCTGTTACCCAAGTGGCTAACAGACTCAGTGAGATCTTTCCTCAGACACAGGGAGGGGTCACTTGCGACCAGGGGCCCAGGAAGAATGTCAGTGGAGAGTTGAGACAGAGAAGCTGAGCTGTCTAAAAGATGTCTCGGTTCTTAATAGGGTCAGTGTGACACTGCTGAGATGGCCCTCTGTGTGTCCTTGTTATAATTAAACCCTAGCACCTGAGGTAATCTGAATGCAAGTGTGATCTGAAAGAACCTGATGTGTGTGTGTGTGTGTGTGTGTGTGTGCGTGTGTGTGTGTGTACACATACATGCCTGTACTTGGAAAAGGGCAAGGAAAGCAGATTTAAGAAAAAAATGAGCATGAAACAGAGGTGGCCTGAGTCGGAGGGAGAAAAAATGGAAATGCGAAGAGGGAAAGCTGTGAAGACACACTTGCTTTGTAACATACAGCTGTGCCCGTGAAGTCACAAAGCTACCTTTGGCAAGATGCAGTACTTCTTCATCTCTGAAGAACTCAGAAATAAGAGACAGGAAGCATGGAGACTAACGCATTCTGAGGGATGAAAACATGAATCCTGGCAACCTGAACATAGTAACAGGAGTCTGGTGCTATTTTCAGAAGCCAGGCTTAAAAAGTCTTAGGAGTGAGACATGCTGGAAGCTCATTAATGCGCCCAAATAAGAGGAATTTCTGAAAACACCGCTGGTGTTTTACGTTTATGGGGCCTTCATTTAGAACCAGAGCTTACTTTTTCTTGATTATAAAATACGTGCTCATTGTGAACATTTAGAAAATATAGAATGCACAAAAGTACATTGATGCATGTATGTCTGTACAAGCATGTATGCATGCATGCATGCATGTATGTATGTATGTATAACTCAGTAATTCCAGGACCCAGAAACATCAAGCCATATTATAAAAAGTGGTCTGTTACAGAGGTTATGTCTGTACCTAAACTTGGACTAAAACGTGAAGGAGTTAAATTTTAGCTTAGAATCAGCTTACACCGGTCTACACAATATAGCATCTGGACACCACAATTGACATGAACAGCTTGTGAATCAGAATTTCAGGCCTTAAGATGTGGAGCTGGTACCCTCTCCATTTAGGCTGACTTTGGTCCGTGCATTCGGGCACGTGTGGTCAACCTGCAGGGTGGCTGTGGATCAGCGGTCACAGACATACCCCCTAAAGAAGCAGGCTATCTGATTTGAGGTACTGTGCTTACTGAAATAATTTCTGCTGTACCAGAGGAATAGCTGCTCTTTTATTTTATAATGAAGTTATTTTAGGGTGTGTCTTGTGGAAGCACCTGAAAATCTCCAATATTATTATGAGCTGTCATAAACACACACTATCAGAACATGAGAGCTTGAAGAGTCTGGAGTGGACAAAGTGGGGTGAGGGGTAGGTGGCGCTCAAAGCTCTGCCCCCTGCCTGTGGAAGAGGCAAGAGCATGAGGGCAAAGACTCGCTTCCAGGAGCGTCCTGCCCACTGAGCCAGGGGTTCAGAGTGGGGAGGGAGTGCTGGCCTCTTCTCCTCTCTCCCCACCACTCATTCTGTTTGAGAAGCTCCCCTCCCTCCTACAGTGTAACAACCACTCCTTAGCAAAGTGGTTAAGGGTTAGTGGCACTGCAAACAAAGGCTTGAACAAGGAGTTGTGTTTGCGATGAGCCAGGCATCCTTCCCACCTCTAGGTCCAGGTGCCCCAACAACTACACAAGAGCTGAGGAAGCCTACATTCATCATCACTTTCCTCTCTGTCCCCAGAGCTTTATTCTTCTGCAAAAGGGTACACAAGTCAGTCAATTCAATTGCTTCTAGGACTGACTTTTTTATTGCAAAACAAAATCATTTCAAAGTATTTGTTGAGCTAAGTTGCTGACCCAAAATAAGAACTGCTCTTAAAAAGCAGCTAGGACTTGTCCCAAGGTTTTCAAGAAATTCTACCAGGTTTGTAAGTGATTTATTGTTCCCACAGTACTGTGATACTAAAGAGAATAAAAGGTGTATATTTACAACTAACTATCATCGTTGCTTCAGCAGCACAGCCATTTATTTTAATATTGTAACCAGCAAGTAATGGACAATTTGCATGACAAAATATCTCAGAAAAATAAATCATCTGTAATCTATCATTTATTAAATTTCATTGACTGAAAGATAGCAATTGTAAAATGGGACTTACATCAAAGTAATAGTACCTCTCACAATCCAGAGGTAGACATAGCAACAATAAGACGACTACTAAACATACCTGAACTAATTCTGCCTTTAACTCTTCTTTCTCCTCCTCAGAGAGCATGCTAGAGAAGTCAGCACTGGTTACTGCATCCTCATCTCTGCCTTGCAGTGGTTCAGTCTCCAACAAACCTTAGGCAAGATAGAGAAAACACAATGCAATTTTAAAAATGAACAAACAAACAAAATCAAAACAGACTCACAGAAGCAGAGACCAAAGGGATGGTTGCCAGAGAGCAGAGGGATGGGTGAAAAAGGTCAAAGGGAATATAGTCCATAATGTTGTGATAAGTTTCTAGGGTGATCACACTGTAAGGTATAGAAATCTCAAATCACTATATTGTACACCTGAAAGTAACATAAATAATATACTATTGCATACCAACTATACTTAAATAATTAAAAATATTTTTTAAACACGGATTTAGCTAACTTTTAGTTTCACAGTTTGGAAGACTAGATACCCTGACCCACCTACTGAAAAGCAACTAAAAATTTCAGGGGAAAAAAACAACTGTTCTAAATGTGTCATGAGCTGTCAAGAAAGGAAAGACTACTAAGAAGCCAAAAAAAAAAAAAAAAAAAATGTAGTGAAAAATGGGAAGCCAGAGATGTAAACAAAATAAGTTTTCAGTAGTTCCATATTTGCCACCCAGATGGATCCCAGCTTTGGTTTCCTCTGTCTCATGGGGCGTAGGGGAGGGAGGATGAAAGCCCAGGGCCACCCAAGGAGAGGAGTTTAAGGTGAGACCCCTGCATAAATCCGTCTCCACAGGGCTACACCCTGAGAATAAGGTGTACTGGAAATAAATATTTCCACTCTACACAGGGATCTGCAAGGCAGACTGACTGCCTTGACCCTCAGTACTGAATGCACAGACCAAAAGAACCTCCCCTGAGAATTCATAACCCTGAGCGGGCCTACGCACTTGAATGATTACCACCTGGGTGGTCCAAAGCAACCTTGCTACAGAATGTAGAGTATTAAGACCTTTGTGCACTTTGGATGTGGGAATAGGCAGATTTGGAATCTGGAGCAGGTGCAGCTGTGAGGAAACATCATGGACAAATTGATTCGGAGAAAGGGAAAGTGGGAAGCGCCTGGGTTCTTTATGACATCGTTACGCCACAGACTAACCCGGCATAGTTCAATTTCTGTCATGTTACGTGAGAGAAATGCTTTATTTTTGAGAAGTTCCCCAGTGGACTGAATCCCTTGGCATCTGGCCAACTCAAATGCACATGTTCTCTGGAGGGCCCAGGATACAGGAGCACACATATATGGAAGCCTCTTTATGACATGAGTTATGACCAAGCTGGCATTTATACGTCTGTGGGGAGAGGAAGTAATGAGTCATCTTGGAACAAATGGTTATCCATATAGAAAAAAATAAGATTGGGCATCTTCACCATTCAGATAAATCAAACTATAAACATTTTAGAAGATGATATAGGAATTTATATTTATGAATCTCTAAGTGGGAATGGATTTCTTAAGACACAAAAAAGAGTAACAATGAAAGAAAGGATGGAGAAGAGTAAGAAGGCCCCTTCATTAAACACACCTATGTGGAAAATGAAAAGAGAAGTCACTGATTGGAAGAAGATATCTCCCACATGTATAACTATCAAAAGATTTGTTCCCAGAATATACAGAATACCTACAAACCAGTTTTTAAACTGTTAATAACCCAATAGAAAAATGGGCCAAAAGACCTGAACTGATTCTTTATGGGGAGAAATAATGGTTAATAAACCCAAGAAAACACATTCAACCTCACTGACGTTCAGGGAAATACAAATTAAATCATTTCACACCCACGGGATTAGCAAAAAGTTAAAAGTCTGACATTACTGAAAGTTGGCAGCTGTGGAGTATGGAAACCCTCATATACTGCTGGCAAGAATATAAATAGATATATATAACTTGGAAATAATTAACACTATCTAGTAAAATTGAACATTTAGATACCCTACAATTCGGCAATTCCACACCATATATATGCCTGGGACACTTAGACACCAGCACCAGATCTCATTAATAAGAACTTTCATGGTAGCAAAAAAACGTAAGTCATGCAAAAGTCCACAAAGAAAAGAACACGTAAGAATGCCAGGACTGGACAATAGTGAAATGAGGGAACTACAGCCACACGTGAATGAAATTCGGGAACAAGACACTGAATGAAAAACACAAGTTGCAGAAGAACAAAAAGTATGATGATTTCACTTATATGAAGCCCCAAACATGAAAAACTAACTAAAACATTGTTTAGGAATAAAATGATAAAACATTTAGGACCATGGTTTTCTTTGAGGAGGGAAAGAAGGAGGTCGGAATGGAGGACCCTATGGCAGCTCTCAGAAGAGTTAACAGCGACGCTCCATTTCTGGGAGACTGAATTTCTGTGCCTTACTTAGTATTTTCTGTACTTTAAACTTATTTTGTAAGTATTCTTTTGTACATTTAGCGTTATTATTTGATAAACCAATTAAAAATAGCTTTTGTCAAAAGTCAAAAGAGAAAGGTAAGTACTTATCCTACAAAACCAGAACATTCTAGTTAAAGAGAATAAACATAAGGCCTAATCTGCAAAGTTCTTCTGAAGCTGGCCTCCCTCTCGAGTTCACTGTCCCCACATCTCTTTGTCTGAATCAACATACTCTCACACAAGTCAGTGCACATGGCATCCTGCTTGCCCAAGTTCATCAGGTCCTTGTTTCCTCTATGTACTCCAGGGGCCAGTTTCACTGCTAAATAATGTGATGTTTCATTAAGTAATACTGTTTATTATAAAAGAAAGTAAAAGAAAATTGCCCATTATTAATCAAAATCACTATTAATCACACCACCCAGAAATACATATCCTTTTGGTCTATCCTTGCTGATATTTCTTCTATGCATACTTATATATTTTTATATAAGTATGATATATTATATCATACTTATAAGTAAGATATATTATATCTCCTTATATATTTTTATATCATTTACTGTTGTGAACTTTATTTACTCATTTAATAGGATATCATGAAAATCCTTTATGTCTAAAACCACTTACCTGTATATGAACATTTCTGATGGTTGTACAGTATTTTGTCTCATATGAATGATAATTTATCCTGCTTATTGGGGAGCTGCAGTGAACGTCTCCCAGCCAAGTCGTTAGGCAAAATTTTGATGAAGTCCTATGCATTAGAGGCCAAGGGCACGGACATTTTGAAACCTACTGCTATCTTCAGGAAAAGCTGTTCCAGTTTCATGTAAGCATCAGCAACCTATAAGAATATCCCCAGACGCAGTATCGCAATGTAAATAAGTCATTTAAAGGAGAAAAAACACGATCATTTATTTCTTCTAGTAAATACTATGTTACATGTGGCCAATGTATTTTTATTTATTTATTTTTTTTAGTCATTGTTCTCGGATAAATGTCTAAATCAGGAATCAGCAGCAATTCCAAGCACAGGTTTAAGAGATGGGCCCAGAAGGGAAGCTGCCCCCTACACTGGGGTTAGGAAACAGTACAGTAGGGCCCTGTAATACACTGTGATTTTCTCCCCAATTCAGCCTGGCCCAGGAACTAGGACTATTGCTCACATTTAGCTAGAACCCAAATTCTCAAACATTTCCTCCCATGACAGTATGAGAGAACATATGCCAGGCCAGGAAATAGACAATAGTTCTAGGTAATAATTAAGACTTTTCAAGACATCAAACATCTTTAGGATCTTTTTATATTCTAGGAAGAAAATAAAATTTAAAATCTGTTTTCATTGATAATACAAGAATTGGGAAACTTCTAGTGAATTTAGGGCAAGACAGACTTCCCACCTCTAGCAGGAAGCTTCTACTTTTCAGGGGGGAGGGACATAAACTTTATAAAGTGAGATATTCTGCACTAGCCTTCAGCGTGGATCTGTCACACATCCTACTCCTCAGAGTTGTCATGCATCTTTCAAAGTCTCACTCCAGAAATGAACCACTCAGGAAATCTGCCTGGAGGCCAGGTTGCTAGTTAGTTCAGGTCTAATTAGACCTTCTTCATTCTTATCTATGAAATTAAATGACAGTTCCCCATCTGCTTTTTCTACTTACACATCTATTTCCCTGCTGCACTCTCTTCCAGCCAGTTTTCTCTGAGTTACACAGTTCAGCACAGGGGCCAAATAAAATGGAATCAAGGCCTGCTGTTCTCACCGGAATATGCTCCACTCACTGGCTAGGGACGCGGCAACCACAGCATGAGGTCAAAGGATAAGTCCAGAATCATAGAGTAGGGGAAAAGAGAAGTTGGTTAAAAAAATGGTTAACCAGTGAAACTGAGTCAGGACCAGGGGAAAGAAAAAAGGAAATGGTAAGAGATACCAAAGTGGCCGATGATAATAATGTAAGAAGGGCAGTAAAATGAGTATAAAATGACCTAGTTACTATGGAAGCAGATATTAGAAGAGATTCAAAACATATTTTTAATAAAAATACTTATTAATGTGCAAAACTGCTCAAGAAGGGCCCAAGTTTTAGCAGGTGTCAGTACATTATGAGGCAACTTCATGAATTTGGTTCTCTTTTCCAAATACTCTCAGCCTCTGCCCTTTTTGTCTGACATAGAAAAAAAAAGAGCACTACCTCGGATGTCAGATCAGGAATTCCATCTGTGGGTTTGCTGCTAATTAGAAAGTTACACTTGACCTCAGTGACCTCATCTGTAAAATGGATACCTTACAGGATTGTTCAGATTAAATGATACGTGAGACATGTGAAATGTTCCAAAATTTTAGTTTGCATATATAAACTACAGCAGCATATTGCTGAAATTCAGAGGAATAGTTTTTTAAAAATATTAATTTGCTATATTCTCTTTTGCCTCCCCAAGAATGTAGTATTTCCCTAGTTGGTCTAAGGCATCCATCTATCTGAGGAGGGCAGAGGAACAAAAGAAACACAAAGAAAAAAACCACAAAGAAAAAAATAATATTCATATTTTTAGCATTTAAAATTGGATTTGCCAGAAAGACAAACAGCTCTGCAACACAGGCAATTTTCTTAGGAAGGAATGTTCTCCAACCTTTATTTCCTCTTTGTACATCAAAAGCCAATCCCAGGAAATTCAGTCCAGGAAGTTGCACTTAGGTACACAGTGCACTAGGATTTACCAAAGATGGACGTGGCTCCTGTTCTAACCCTGGGAGACAGTGGAAAGAGGGAAGGAAGAAAGGAGAGAGAAGCTGGGAGATGTGAGTGTCTAACCTTTCTCTTTGGCCTTAACCCAAAAAGATTTGTAGAGGAACCTGCTAGAGATTCTGTTTGCTCCTCCAGACCGGCTCTCAACCTCCCTCCACCCTGCTCTGTGCCCTGGGAGACTGACCTAAGGATTAGCGTAAGATTCCTTTACCCTTCTGCTTCCTTTCTGCATTGGCCAACGGTGGGGTGGTGGGGAGTGGGAGGCACAGCGCCACAGGAGAGGGCAGGAGAGGGGGGTAGGCAATGGTGACCCCCGACTGCCTCCCTCCCTGACGGGCTGCACCGTGCAAGTTTCAGCTTTCCACTACAAAGGCCACACCAACTATAAGGAAGCCCTCTTCTACAGCTCAGCTTTTGTCAAGTTCCAAGAGCCCCACCCTCTCCTCTGGCCTAGGGACTATATTGACTTCCGGCTGCTGCTGTTCCAAGGAGCTTCAGTGTCCCCTGTTGGTTTCCCTTAGCTCTTTCTTTCAGTAAACTCTCTGATAGTCCCCTTTTGAGCATGCCATCTATCTGCTTCTTTCCTGGTCCCTGGTCCCTCCCTTGTACAGGAAAGCTGTCCCAATCTCCTTTTTGAGCTCTAGAAAAAAACATCTTTCAGGCTACCCCATACTAATCTGGAGCACAGACACATGCCTGTAAACTGGGCAGGCACTGGTGGATGGGCAAACCAGTCCTTGGTGTTTAGTGCCCCCAACTGACACTTCTGCAGCCAGATAACTATACATGGGATCCAGAACTCTCTCCAGTACTCGGGGAGAACAATGCCCCCTTGGTAAGGGGTTGGTGCCTTGGCACTGGGGTTACTGGCCCTGGCCAAAGGTCTAGATGGAGGAAGAGGAGAACATCTCCCACCAATGAGAGCTAAGCTAAGGCTGAATCAGATTGGAAGGGCTACTAGGCCCAAACCTAGCTGAGGAAGATAAGATCGTGAGTCGTATCAGCAGAAAACGTCTCATCAGAGGACATCGTGGGCCCAGCTGCCTGAAGAGCCAGGAGAGAACACCAGGCACTGCGTGGGTCCTTCCTGCTTCCATAACCCAGATGCGGCCTCTGCCAGGGCAAGGGAATGGGGAAGCTGACTAAGGAGAAATCTGAGCTAGGGCTCACTTTACTGATGAATTAAACACTATTTGAAGGGGCTTTAAAAATTATTACATTGGAATGAACTAAACCTATTTCTCTTCCTCACCACCCAAAGCCTAAGAGCTCATACCCACATCAGATACAGGTTTAAAAAAAAAAAAAATGGAGCACATGTATGTACACCAAGATGCAGTGTGAATAAATTTTGTGATCCTGCTAGAGGAGTATTTTGCCCCTAAAGACAGTCATTTTACTTTCATTTACATGCAAGAAAAATATATAGCCTTGTTTTGATAAAGGCAGGAAATACCCACAGGTCTAACTGTAGTACAGGAATTGTGCTTGTCCATTGGCCAGGTGACATCTTTGGGAAGCAGGTCTGTCTTTGAGTACTTGTCAAATGTTACCATATACCTGCTTTCACTAGACCTACCAGTGATGACTCACTGAAATCCCACACATGGGGCTGAATGACACAACCAACTAAACCACATCCAACTGAGAAGTCACTGTGGCTGGTCCCATCCTGGCTGACAAGGACCCAGTCTCATGCTATGTGGGTTCAGTGTCTGGCTCAGCCAGAAGTTATTGGGCTCTAACTTAGTCTCGTCTGACTCTAAACCTTACAACCTTCCCTGTCTTAAAACCATCTGAAGAATAGTAAACAAAATGTTGGCAAGTAGAAATCAAGAGATGAGTTTTGGATTATAGTGCCTCCTTCAATCTTGAAATGAAATCACCCATTGGCACCAAGAAACTTTTTTAAGTCACCTTGTAAAGCACTCCAACAGATTAGGTCATGGCTTCATGCACATAACTACAACAGTACAAAAAGCTGTGAGTTAAAATAATCAAAAACTATGATTTCAGATGAGTGACCATATCTTGTATTGCTAGAAAATATATAAAAGGTACAGAATTTCTTTTAAATGGCAAAATAATCTTGCATGTATGCGTATGTGAACCATATTAAGGAATTAACAAATGAATCCAGCTGTATAACCAAGCAAAGAAAGAAAAGCATATATTTAAAAAAATAACACAAAATTATCCCAGGACTTAATAAAAAAAAGAATACAATAAAGTATCTTAAATGAAAATTGACTATGTTTTAAATAATATATTTTAGACTGTAATATTTATTACTTAATCATATTTTCTTCATGATGTTTGGTAAAAATAACCTCAGGGAAACATAAAATTTCAAAAGATCTCCATTTATTCTCCAAGGGAAAAACTATTGAGCTAATCTCATTACTGCTAAATTTATGATTATTTTTCAGTGCACAAAAATTATACATGTTAATTTTAGGAGGGTAGAAATTAAGGATATAAAACAAATTTATTTATCAGAATCCTTTCTGCACTAAATCTATCACAAAATCCTAAATGTCATATCTTATGCACCTCCATTATTGAACTGCTGCTTTTCATTCATTTACCAATAACTTGTATCTAGTCTATTATTGAATACGTGCATACCGTGTTTCCCTGAAAATAAGAGCTAGCCGGACCATTAGAGTTGATGGTCTGTCCAGGTCTTATTTTGGGGGAAACACGGTAGAAGACAGGACTTTAAATGTGTTTCTTCCTGTTGTCCTGGAGTTTTGGCAGAGGCCTCAAGGGCTAAGAACAATACAATGGGATGTAGCACGCCTACATCCTTGAACCAAGGCGTGAACCCTGATGCATGACACACTAAGAGATGTGAAAATGAGTTCTGCCAGGTCACCTACCTTTAGCCTTTGTAAAGAGTAAAGCACGGAGAGAGCAGCGTTGTAGGAAATTTGCACACACAGACAAGCAATAATTAAAGGCAAATCATACTCTCACCTCCCAGAGGTCACCACTATAAAACCTTCATGTACATCTCTCCAGATCTTTTCCTATATACTGCACAGTTTTTCTTCACTTAACATTTCTGAAATCAGGATGTCTCTTACAATCAGTGGTGTCTTTTTTTTTTTTTTGACTGAATATTGGAAGTTTTATAATGTAATGAATTCAGAAATGAGTTTCCAGTGGTGTCTTAACTGGCAGCTTTTTTCTTTCTTAGTGGTATATAAAACAATGGGTATCTTAAAATCTTTGGCATCTTAGCTTTGAAAAATATAACAGAGATAAATATACTTAAAATATAATACATATGAAATGTATAGTTAGCTATATCCATATATCTGAAAATGAGATCACATCTCCTACACCTTCTCACGTGTCCAGGGTGGGACACTTGAAGGTTTCTCCCAAAACTTGTTCGACTAATGTTTCCAGAGTTAATCCCCTAGGATGGAAAAGCAAACTATCATGTCTTCTTGCTGCCCTTTTCATATCTTTTCATTACCTGTCATCTTTGTCTATCCCTTTTAATTTCCGTTGCTATAACAGTGATTCAGGTTTTGTCACCACACACTCAGACTTCTGAAATCTTAGCTAAATTTTATCTCATTGCTTACACTCTCTTTCCTCACCACCCAGTATACACAACACTCAAATCCGTATTTCGCGCACATTACTTTCCTCATGTCAAAATCGAGTTGAAGAAAACATTCAGCGGATGGAATGGCTCCAAGTATAAATTTGAAGATTCTTAAACCAGCATTCAAAACCTTCCCGGCCTGGCTACTAGGGACGATTCCAATGAGCCGGCCTACGATTTTCCCACCAAATCCATGAAACCTGCCAGGCTACCATAGGCAGCGTCCCTCAGTCATGTTCTACGCAATCCTATGCTTTCGTGTCACTCCGTCACGCACCAGGGCCTCTCTCCTCTTCCTCTTCACTCTCTTCTACAACCCCTACCAAGTTGCCAACATCACTAGATTAATGAGTAACAGGTTGTGTGCCTTCAATTGACCTAAAATGTTGACAATTTTGCTTTCTATCCATATTATTATATGCATTACTATCTACTACCAACTACTACATATAGTATAAGCTACATTATGACTTGCATTATAAATTGCATTAATTTTATATATTATATATTATGTTTTATATATGTATATAATTTTACACATAATATTATATATTACTATAATTATTGCTACACAAGTTTAAGAAAAAATATTTCAGACACTGTCTTGTAGAAGTTTATTGTCCTTCTTAAAACATGAAGAACACGAGTCACTAATATTAATAGCATTGTTTTCTAACACTTTGGTATCATTCAATAATGCATCTTAAAAAACAATCATATATGTAATTCCCAGTCTGAGTATACTAAACAGTTGAATAAAGAAAGATTTTATGCTTTTTACGAAGTATTTTATCTGAAGAGACTGCTGAGGTTGTAGATTAAATTAAATTCTTATACTCCATTTCCCCACTTTTAAAAAAACATGCTGCTTAGGTGACAATCCCAATAGTTAGATGTTGATTAAAATTGACTCTAAGATCGAAAGAAAAATTTGTGACTGGCCAAAACCAAATCCTGGTTAAATATGGAAGTGACATGCTATTATAGAGATCAACAAATATATGGAAATATTTCCTTCCCTTCTCATTCATCCAATTGTAGAAGGCAACTGTCTTCTGACTACAGAGGAAACAGAACTTTGACATAAAATTCTCAGGCTGTGTATTGTTGAAGCCATCAAAATTCAATAGACTACAAAAGATAGCAGAAAATATATGATGCCCAATAGTTAAACATGTATTATATGTTCCTGAAGGGCGGGCAACCTTTAAGGAGGTCAAACCAATTTGGGATGCACATAAACCTAAATGATCATTTCTGTGGTAAGGTCTGACCAGGACTCCTACTCAGCTCCAGGGATGAGACTCCCAGAGACCCTGAACATGCCCAAGTACCTAAGGCTTCCCTGGTCTCATGCTCAACCCACGACTTTAGGGTCCTCCTGAAGGCACTGAGAGCTGTAGCTATTTGTGGTGATGGACAGGAGCTGCTCACCCTATAGCTATAGTGGCACTGCCCAGCGCCATGGGAGTGGCTTGCTACATGACATCATTTTACTGGACTAACTATAGAAACTATCATTGCATTCAGGCACGGCTTTGATTACTGTGTAAAACCAGCTGGCCATTCAGGCTGACATCCCCAGGTTGGCTACATATGTGAAAGGTATAATATTCCAAGATATAATATATGAGGCTTAAATTCATGTCATTTTCTGTGGTTCTTTAGGTTCAGAAGTTTTATTTTACCAGTTCACACTGCAGTCACTGGCCTCTTAAATGACAGTTCCTAACAAATCTCCTGGGAGACTGATTTGCTAAGTAGACCAAATACCTTAGGGCAAATTCTGTGCTCTTTACATCCTCAGAATAAAATCAATTTGGGAAACCAAACGAACAACAAAAGATTATTTGGTAAGCATTGGGAAGAAGAGAGTTACATGACTTCAAGATATTGTACCACTTACACTGTATTTTAACTGCACAATTCACTGTCTTTCTCCTCCTTTAGATTATGAGGTACTTCATTCACTGTTGAAACTATGTGCTAAATAAATACATATGGAATCATTTAATTAGCTCTCATCACCTTACATATGTACTATATGCTTACAAATTAAATGGGATATTCAGCCAGCGGAACATCTCTCTTATTGTCGGGTTTCAGGTAAAATAACTAAGACTTACAAGTGATGCAATGGGCATTGAAAGAAATTGCAAATAACATGTAACAGAGAAGGAACAGTCAGCACACATCAGTATATCAGTTGTACTGGTACCATGACTCCATTTTTGTTATTGCATCTAGTCGCTTCAAAGACTACATTAAGCCAGAGATTAGCGTCATTCTATCAATATTCTGCCTGAGTTTATTCGAAGTCTCTAGTCCCTTGAAAATGCTACAAGTGAAAAAGATTAAGATGATCTTCAGGATATGACAGGTGACCCTAGAATGTTAACTGCATTTGGTAATAGCACCTTATCCAACATCCTGGTAAGTTGAAAACTAATGTATACCTTAGGTTATTTGTGGTAGAAAGGTGTCTCTTCATGCCACCAGGACATAGCTACACTTTCCAACCTCCATGTTGTTCAGAGTATTTCAATAAAAGAAAACTTCAGTTAACTGTGAATACTGTAGAATATATTTTTAAATTGTTTTATAAGTAGGGCAAGGCAACAAGTATAGAAGACATCAGGTTTTCTGAAATGAAAGACAGAAATAGAGAAGCTTAAGTTCCTTACAGATGAGGTGGTAGGTGTGTTCCTCCAGGGGCTGCTTCTGAACTTCAGTGCCGTGGGACCAACTTGAATCACAACCAAATAGGGAGCCGCTCAGACCAGAGCTTTTATTCCTCACATGAGGTCACATGACCTCACCCACAACAGTGGCTTCTGCTGGTTATGAGCATTTCAGTGACCACACTCAAAACCACGGAGGAAAACACTAAGTCAATTTTCAGTTAAAAGATGTGAAATATTTATCAGAAATCTCAGCTACAAATAAGATTTAGGCATTTGGGATATTCTTCCCATTTCTAACCCCCGTTTGCTACTTTTTGAAAGCACAGTTTGACACACATACAAAATAGATGCACACTGGATAAAACTGCCACTCAGACCAAAATAACCCCAAAACAAAGACATAAAAACAAAGCAGCCACAAATCTGTGAATAAAAATACCAAACAAATAGTTATGGAAAAACCAAAAATAGCTAATGTTCCTGATGGACAGACTCTAGGAACTTCCTTTTCTGAATGAAGACCTGCATTTCATTAAAAAAAAAAAAAAAAAAAGTATTACAGGAATGTATATATAGACAAACCAAACATAGGTAGACCATTTTAATCTTTCAATCATACTTTTCTCTGCATCCCCACCCTCATTGTACACACCTCCCCACCCCCCATAAAATTTACCTCTCCTGGAACTTGAGAAAGGAAGCCAAACATGAAAAAAGATAAACCTCAGAATTTAACACCCAGTCTTAGATTTTTTTGCTTCCAGCAAGAAGGGAGACAAAGACAGTCTAGTCTCACTTATATTACTAAGAAAATTCCAGGGTAATAAATTATTCTGAATTCAAATTCATTAACAAAAAGCAACACGCATTTAAAGAAAAATAAATCCCATTTCTCTCCTTCCTCCTCTCCTCCTTCTTCTTCTTACACCATCAGAAATAGACTTGAGAACTGGGTTTTCCATTCATTCATTTGCTGAGTTGTCCTGGATACCCAAGCTACAGCCCAGAACTCTGGGACCAGTTTATACTTCCTCTGACCCCTGAGGGAGTGAGACAGACACAGCTGTGCTTGCGGTTATCTTCCCCGGACAGGCTACATTCCCACCCTCAGTCATTCCTTGAATGAATGCTTACTGGTCTTTATAAAGTGCTGGGCCATCCTTCAGGGCAAGTTCAGGAAAATAGTAAAACCATTCCCTTTTCAATGGAAGACATCCAACATGAACGTGAAGCAGGACAAAATCTAACACCCCCTCCCCAGGGCATATATAAAGAAAGGGGTAGGTAGTACGAAAGACCTCTTCAGACAGGTCTAAGCTTATTAATGTTCTCTAGTCCTTACAAAACATCAAGGCTACAGTGAGGGTTAGAGTTATGTCATGACACCAACAAGGAAATCCTGGATGTATGCCTTTTGGTATTGCAGACAGATTCAGAGGCCTGATCACTTAAAAAAGCACTGGTCAGACGTATAAGCAGTCTTCACTTTACTGTAAGCAATCAGTCCAGTAACATTCACATTTCTCTAGTTTCACTTATCAAATCTTTAGCATTCCAAATAGCTGCTACTGACAATGTGTCCAGCAGAAAAATCTCTTTTTCACTTGAACTCTGGGTGGGGAAATAAATACTACAAGATGAAAATAGGTGTTTGTGAATCATGAAATGTTTAGTAAAAATAAAAGATGCAAGGATTAGAAAAGTTTAACGCAAGTCAATGGAATGGCCAAATAAAATATGAAAAGACAACCTTACTAGTAATAAAGGAAATGCAAATTGAAATCACAAAGATATACTTTTTTTTTTTCATTTAAGAGATTAGCAAAAATGCAAAAGTTGGATAATACCCTGTATGGGCAAGATTATGGTGAAATAGGTTCTCTAATGTGTCACTGGCTTCTATGACAGCTATGACAGCTGATTGAGAGACTTTTTGACCTTGCCATCCCACTCTTGAGAATCAATCCTACAAAAAAAAAAAAGCTGGTCTAAGAAGATAGATAGTAAACATTTACTGCGGCATTGTTGGTAGTGGTAAAAACTATAAAAACCTGGACGCCCATTAGTAGGGGAACGACTGAAACATGTAGAGTGTACCCACACAGCATACTATTTTTTCAGTTATTAAAAATACTGACCAGAAGGAATGTTCATTGTATATTGTCAAATGTGAAAACCAGGTTGCTGAGTCATGGTTGCATATAATCCATTTATATGATTTAGGGAGAGAAACGAAAATTGTTGGGAAAGGCAGTCCCATGCATGCGGTCTTTGAACGCCACTTGGACAAAGAATGGGTCTTGGGCCTGGAACACTTCCTACCAAGAGATACAGAGCCCACATAGCCTGTTGTCTGGCTGGCTTATCACCTTGTGAGGACTACCTTTCCCTATCTTAGACTCAGTACGAGCTCTTTTGTTCTGCTTAAGCATGGGGTGTCAGTGGCCCTCAGACACACCACCAGCTTTCAGTATTTCACACTCCACGAAGGAGGGGTTGGAGTCCTTCCCTCCATTGCTGATAGTGGTAGAAAGAGAGGGGTGTACATAGGCCAATTGCCCTGTGTCAGCTGCTGGGAGCGTAGTGGGGACCTGCTAGCTGTAAGGGACTGACGCATAGTACTCAAGCTGATCTTGCTTTGTCTCTTCTCCATGTAAGTACAGTTGTTCCATCCAGTGATTGTGCTGTTTTCATTGGCAACTCAAATCCCAAGACCAAACAGATAGTGGTATTTGGATTCCTCCCCTGACAGTGGTACACCGTTTTCTGCTCTCTGGTGCTTAATAACTAGTACACAGTACTCTACTTAATAAAAATATCTTTTATACGTGAATGGGAATGTCCATGTGTTTGTATGAGCATTGAAAAAGGTGAGAAAAGCTACATACCAAATTGTTAATGCTGATTACTGCAAAAGGGTGAGACTGGATAAGGAAAAGAAAACTCTTGTTTAAATACCTCTGTAGTACTTGGCTGGTTACATAACATGTGCAATGTACTAAATCTTTGTGTCTCTCCAAATTCATACTTTAAAATCATAATCCTCAATGTGATGGTATTAGGAGGTGGGGCCTTTGGGAGGTGATTAGGTCACGAGGGTGGAGTCCTCATGAATGGGATTAGTGCCCTTGTAAAAGAGGCCCTAGGAAGCTCTCGCACCCCTTCCATCAAGTGAGGACACAGCAAAAAGATGGCTACCTATGAACCAGGAAGAGGGCTCTCACCAAACATTGAAGTTGTTGGCACCTTGATCTTGGATATTCCAGCCTCTAGAATTGTAAGAAACAAATATGCATTGTTTAAACCACCCTGTCTATGGATTTTTGTTATAGCAGCCGGAATGGATTAAGATAGCATGTAATTGTCAAACATTTTGAAAACTTGTATTTTAAATTGAATTTACATATAAATAAAATTGAAAAGGATTACAGAAGTTGAACATCTTAGATATAGACATAAGATACTATCTATCCTCACCAAATTTTGTAAGAAGGATAGTACTTAAATCCTGGCTGCTTATTTTTAATAATATCCTGAAAATGAGACTATAGGTTCAGGAGTTGCATGGTGGCCAATACTGCCTCACAACGGGTAGAGTAAGGGAGTCCTTCCTAACCTCTAACTCAGATTACTCTCACCACCATCAAAACCTCATTCCCATTTAGGTCAATCAACCAACATTCATTTATTATTATCCTTTCTCAATGGATTTATTAAACAAATACTCAATATCATTGATCTGGTATTATTATACTACCACAATATTTACTGAGATATTCAGCAAACTATTACTGAAGGCAACAAAAAAGATGAAATACATTAAATGTCTAAAAATGGAGGCTTATTTATATACTTTATGGTAGATACATACAAGGGAACATTATGCATCATAAAAAAGTCATTTTCCAGAAAAACAATTAGTGATAACATTAAAGGCTCAAAATATCATGTCAAAAATACACAAAACTGTAGTTTCAAATTTTTTATCCAATATTATATAGAATGCATTTATTTTCTATGCATAGAAAGAATATAAGGGGGAAATCCACAAAAATCTTAAAAATGAATACTACTGGCAAGTGGATTTATAGGTAATTTTTCATTTACTTCTTACTACTTTCCTGCATTCTAAAATAAACATATATTAATAAAAAAAATGTAGATCTTTCTCGATTGGGTTCCTTGGGGCCCCTCTATCATACCTATTCCACCTAAGGATAAGCTGGTCTATAACATCAAAGTAGAAACTTGGATCGCTTTTCACTGGGTACAGAATAAAATATAACCCTTCAGAGTCCTTCAGCCTTTCTCCATCCGGCAGCCTAGTCTCCAGCCACTAGTTTCACCTGTTACTCTCAACGCCTAGGGCACTTTCTGCTCCCATTCCTCTCCTCAGACTACTCTTTGGCAAGTCACACTCTTTCCTTCCAGCTTCATGTGTCCAACTTTATTCATCCTCAAAGCCCAAATCAAATGGTTCCTACACTGTGAAACTTTTCTCTCAGTTAGCGGCTTCCTCAGGTATCTTACCTGTTCTTACTGGTTCCATCCTAGCACTTATCACATTAGATTTAGTGTGCATTGGTCCCTACCTATGAACTCTTCAAGAGTAGACACTGTCTTAATCTGGCTGATTCCCCAGCACTGAACACAGTTGTAGCACAGAATAAGTGCCCAAAACTATTTGATGAATAAGTGAATATATAATTAAATAAGAATAAAATACAATTTTATATTCCGTGAAACCACACAAAATTATTGGAACCTCTGTCCAAAACTCACCAAGGAAATAGAAAAAACAAGAAGAATCACTGAATAGGCAATGTTTACCCTGAGAGAGAGCGTCACAGAGTTTTGGAAGAGAAACTAACAAATCGTAATTAAAAACAAAAATCAAAGGTCATTTTAAAAAATCCATACTAGAGAAGATAGATTTTTTTCTATGTTCAAGAGTAGAAAGAATAGATGAGTCTTTTCAGCGCTAAATGTTATCACCAAAGGACAATATACATACAGTACATAAACCATTAAGTAACTCGTCTCACTTTACGGTTTTGGTATCAATGAAAGGCAAACACACACTCTTCTAAATCACGAATGGTGATTTTATTTCAAATATAGAATGAAGGAACATGAATGAATAAATTTTCACATATGTAAACCATGCCAATAGGATCCAGGCAAAGTAGATCCAATGGGACAGTACCTTTGGAGACCAGCTGAGCAGGGACAGAGAGAACACATAGTTCCAAAGTTCAACTGCCCCGTAAGAATTTTCTCTGTATCTCTTAGTGCTCATGTCCCTACTGCAATCAGAAATCACACTCCAGCTGATGGACACACAGCCTTTGCTCCCTCTGGGGATAAATGACTACTGAGGAACATCTAAAAATTAGGTCATATTGAATTATTGAGAAACTGTATACATCTGCTGTCTCTATTTTCTGAAAACATTTCAAATGGAAGTTTTTTAAAAGAAAATATGCACTTAAATCTATCTTTGGCTGGTGCAATTGTAGTCACTTTTCAACACCTTTTTAACAAATGACTGAAATCTAGAATTATGTTTAAAAAAATAGATCAAACTACCTTAAGAATTTACTAATGGAATTTATGGTATGCTAAACATGGAAGCAGGAAGAGGCCCAAATTCTCTTTAAAAATTTTTCCCAGTTGGCAAACAAAACGGGAAGAAAAAAAAACGTTGAAAGTCTGCAAAAAAGATGACTGAAAGAAGGATTTTAGTAATCATTTATTTTGAAAATGTATGTTCTTTTAAAAATGGTGCCAGAAGTTGACCATGGACTAGCAACTGCAGAACACGGCAATGACTGTGGGATCTCTACATGTCCCAGGGAACCCAGCCAGGCAGTTGGGTGGTGATCCACCCACTAAGGGAACTTCACCTAACAATGGAACAATGTGGAAGTACAACAAAAGTCAAGCTTTAAAAATGTCCTGTGACTCCAAAACAATTTCATGAAGCTATTTTAAAATTTTTATCAGCATCTGATTTCCAATATTTTGTGATATCAGTATTCACTTCTAGCACATTTCACTTTTATATTTAAGGCAAGATAAACCCAAATATTTCTTTTTCCTTTAGAGTCTCATTTGACTTGAAATAAAACTCTATACGCAGAATTTAACACGGGACTTTTTCTTGATCCTCTGTGTCATGCAAATATCAGTAATTATTTAGTAAATCATACAAATCTATCAAAAACTTTAGGCTGTATTATTGGTAAAAAAATTGAAATCGACAAAATTCAGCCTTAGTGCAATAAACTAGTTGAGTAGTTAAAATTGCTTAAACTTTTTAAAAAAATCCTTTACTTTCTCTTTAGAATGAAAGAAAAGTTTTCTTTCACCAGAATTGGATTTAGTTTCACAGCAGTGTGTAGATTCTATAGGCTCTCTGACTCTTTAAGTGCCAGATATAGACAGTGATATTAGTGTGTTAACATGTTCTTTTTCCTAAGGATGAAGGAAAATCAGCCTTGTCCATTTTTGTTATGACTACCCAGCTGGATGGGTTTCTCAACCAGGCGCTATTGATAATTTGGGCTGGGGAATTCTTTGTTGTGTCCTGTGCATTATAGGATGTTCAGTAGTATACGTGGCCTCTAACTGACAGATACCAGTAGTACCCTTCCCTCCAGTTGTGATTATTAAAAATGTCTCCACACATTGGCCAATGTCCCCTGTGGGGCAAATGACGCTCCTTGAGAACCACTGTGAAAGCTCTACTCTCCCACAAAGACAACTCCGTCTCCATAACTGTGGCTCTAGGAGGGAACTGATACTTGTATTCACAGTCAGGTATTAGGCTGGGGGTTTTACGCACATTAATTCATAAGGGTAGGAATCACTATCCCTAATTTGTAGAAAATTGATGTGCACAGAATGTGGTCAAGTTGAGTTCCCTTATTTTTTCTATAGTCAAGTGACCTATCACCTTAGTGTGCCCCTGGACCCCCCAGCTTTAGAAGCTGGTCATGTGTTTGTAAATAGATTTCCCCTGCCCCCTGCATCCAAGTAAGTGTGTACAGGGATAGAATTGAAGCAGCCACTGCAAGTGGAAAATAAAGGAGAGGAACTTTGCAAATTTCCCATCTCCAGTGAATAGGTGAAAAATCACTTATCAACCTGACCCCTAAAGGTTTCAAATACTACACAAGACAACTGTGAAGACAGAAGGCACCAAAAACTCAAAAATTGCCTTAAAAGGTTTAAAGCACTGTAAGAGCCTCCAGTGGCTGAAAACCTTTTAGGTTGCCTCTGCTATAATCCGGATTCACTGGAAACAAACCACAGATCTTCCGTCCCTGAAGGCGGACAGACCTTGGCTTGGGTCCCTTCTCCTCTCAGAGAACAAAACAGAATTCAAGATCATTCTCAGATTAGGCAAAGAGCCAAGGTGTTTGTTTGAAGCCCAGGGTATTATCCTAGTTCCTGGTAGGGCTTGACAGTGGTGACCTTCCCAGATCCTCGCTTCTGTTCATTTAACTGGTGCCACGGGCTCACTCAGAGGTCCCCGGGCCGATAACCTTGACCATTGTCCTCTGCTCAGCATCGCCTGCATGGATCCCAGCAATGAGCTCCTCTTAACCACATCCTGTTGTGACATGCCCTTACCTCTTCATTTCCTTTTCTTCTGGAGACACTAGTGACTCTACTGCTTCGGAAAATGGATACTCAAATGTCTTTTTAGACTCTGCAAATAGACAGTGCAACCCCTTACCTCTGAGGCTTAGTGAGCTTTAATTCCCTTTGGTCTCTTCCACTGTACCAGTTATGCACTCTTTTGCTTGCTTAGTTCTTACCACTCATCTGAATCCTCAGCACTAAAATGAAAGGAAAGGCAACTTGACAAGGGATTCTAATCTTGTAAGGTACATCTTAGTTGAGAAGCACTCTTATTTCTGAAGCGTGACCTAACCACAAGAAAATACATTATATATTATTTTAGAAGTAGCCAAGTTTTCATACCAGATTTGTACTGTTATATTTTACTTGGTATAGAAAATAGACTGCTTTAAAAAAAATCCTTTCAGCTATTCTGCGTCTTAAGAATTCTGAACCTTATACTCAAAAAAGTCATTACTTTTGGGCCTGGCAGGGAGTAAGAGGGGAATATCGCCTGCTTTAGGGGATAAACATTTCTCTAAAATGCTGATAGAAAAAGAACTCAAAAGGGACCTGAAAATGAGTTGCAGAAAAATAAGGAAAGTTACATTCCTTGCAATTCTGAGCCTGTAAACTTGACTTATACCCACTCTAGACTGAACTGAATTGGTTGGTGCATGTGTGTGGTTTAGAATTATTTAATTAGAGCTTATGAAGAGAACAGACCTACCAAAATGAAAAACTAAAATGATTCAAGGGTTTGGAAGGTCAACGCGGTAACATGTAAAAACAGATTTTAGTCTGGAAAAGGGAAATCTCACATCAGGAGGCGTGTTAAAAGGAAAAGGATAACAGCTGTTCTCTCAGCAAGCAGTAAGAAAAATGAAATAAAATTTTTAGCAAGCATGCTTTTGAGTCTGTTTAGGAAATACTTCCAGATAATAAATTTAATGGCACTCCTCATGTTCTAGGAAAAGTTGAAAAAATCTTTTCTGGAGATCCCCAATAGGAGATTCACCACATAACTATTCTGATTAAAAAGCACAGCCTTGGCCAGATACCTCTAAGGAATAGACGTAAGGGTGTTGCTTTTTATTTTCCTGTCTAATGATTCAGGAATATGACTACACCTTTGATAAAAAGGGAGGTGAATTCTAATGCTGGGTCTGCCACTAGCTGGGTAAGTGGTTCTGAACAGGATTCTCATTCATTCTGACCTCTATGCCTCATGTGTAAAATAATATTGGACAGCATGTCATACTGAGAAATCTGTTTAGATACCATGGTGATAAGGAAGAGTCTAAGAATAAAATCTGATATCGAATACATACATATGAGAAAAAAGGAAAGTTCTATTTTCATGGAAATTTGTCATACAATTTTAATGGAATTGGATAAATACCAAACACATATTATGAATAAACACCAAAGACACGTTATGGATAAATAAGCCTTTTTTCAAGTTATTCAATCATATATTTTATACAAGCTAACAGAAAAACAACCATTTAACATGTAGTACATTTCTTTAAAATAATTTGGCGATTGTTGGTCGTGTATTGAGACAGAAGCCCAGTTGATGATTACTTACATTTCTTTTATTTGTAGGGCAACGTATCAAAACTTGTTTATACATTAAAACTATAATTAAGCTCTCACATTACTGAAACAGTAATTAAAACTTTGGACCTGCCCCAGATGTTTCTGTGGCCGATCTAGGTTCATGTTTGATCTAATTATCTCTCTGTGACAGTCACAAGGATTAAGGCTACGAGATGAGGATTTAAAATAGAATACAGAAAGTCTTAAAAACAACCACAACTTTGGAAGCTATGGAAAGCTTATCTTCCTTGTTTTCTTGAGCCTTTGATGATTCATACACTTAAAGCAACCTTGCACATCTGTTATTTTAAGCTCTACTGATGGGCAGCCAATGTTGAAAACCACTGATTTTAAATAATATGATGTAAGTGGCACCGCTGTGAGCCACTTACATCATAATATATATATATATATATATATATATATATATACACATATATATATGTATGTACATAATACATATATACATAATATGTCCATTATATATATATACATAATATGTATATATAGAGAGAGATATATAAATATATCTCCATCAATGTATATGTATGTATGTATGTGCATGTGTATGTTATTTTTTCTTTTTTTTTGGGGGGGGGGCAGAGGGGAGTAGATACAAGGAGGCACATCACAGAGGGTGAGAAGCAGCTTGCTGGCAAGACCCAGGATATTGGTAGCCAGAGATAGGGACACCACCATAACCAGGCCTAAGCCCAGTGCCATAGAGATACAAGAAGAGGTCAACCCCTCCACACCACGGTCACCAGCCTTTCCAAGAAAGATCAGCGGCCCCAGGGTGACATCTGCTTCTTCTGTCACAGGCCTGCAACTACAGGAAGCAGGCTTGTGCCACTGTCTCACTAGGAGGGAGAGCCTCCTGGAAGGGCCGGGAAGGTCATAGCCACCCTTATTACAGGATGAGATATCAGCAGTGCCTTCTACTGGGAACCAGCTATTGGAGGACTTGTTCCAAGTCCTGGAAATACAATGATTATTAGAGCAGACAGGGTCTCTGCTCTCATGAAGCTTAAGAGACACATGCTGAGCAGACAAGCAACAGTTTACCTGGTTGGGGTAGTGCTACAGTACAAGATACTGTGACAGAGCGATTAGAGACACAGCCTGCAGTAGTTTGAGGGTTCAGAGAAAGACTTGCTAAGATGGGTCAGGTGTGATGGACCCAAGACAGATGCCAGGTCATATTCAAAAACAAAAACAAACAAACAAAAACAAAACAAAACAAAAAACACAAAAAACAAAACAGGTTTCCAAGGAGAGGTAGCAGCTAATTCAGAAGCCCTAAGGTTAAAACCTGTCTGTGCATCAAAGAGTCAAATGATGCAAGTGTTTATTAAGGCAGCTCCAGAGGACAATGCTGTCTGTCCAGTATTATCAGGAAATTCCACCTAAGTGCCTTTTCCATAGATCTGACATGCACTTAATGTTAAACTGTTTAAAAACTACTCATTTACACAAACTCTTTCTCAGTGCAGGTTGATACAAAAAAAAGTGCATGACATATTTTTCTCATCCTCAAAGAACAAAATAGAGATCCTCAATGTACCCAGCCAACTCCAAGTCAAGAAAGAATGTATTTAACATTTTTAGTCAAGGTCTAAGCCATGTACTATTAGCACAAATAAGGAATGTTTAATTCCCACAGAGAATCCTGAAGGTCTTTGTAGAGATAATGCTGTTTGAATTTGGCCTTACAAAATACGAGATTTTGACAGGTAGACATGGGAGGGAGATCTTGAATCCGAACCAAGAAAGTTCAGGTATGGTAAAAGAATGAAGAGTTGATTCACTATCTGGGGTTAGGCTTTTAGGGGAAGTTGGTAAGAAATACACCAAAAAGGACATTTGGTCCAGATCATAGAGGCCTTGAACTGGAAAGGAGATGGAAAGGAGAATGGAGGCAGTAGGGAAACACAGACGGGTTTTGAGCAGAGAAACGATAGGAACAGAACGGTGCTTAGGAAAGAAAACACTACTTTTCTGATGCTACAGTGTGCTTCATGGGTGACTGCACGGGCTTTTAAACAGCTTTAAACAAAAAGATCAGAAAATGCTGCTGAGACTATAGCGTCGATGTTTCTTCCAGATCTTTCCCTGCTGTCAACTGTCATTTCTAATTGGCTGTCAACCAGAAGTTGCCAAGGGAGATGAAAAAGTCACACTTAATTCTATAACTGCGTAAATAAGCTTGAAATCCAAAGGTGGTCTCAGTCAGCTCGTAGAACTAAAAGGCATGGGGCTTTGTAGTAGCGTGGGTTTTTTTTTTGTTTGTTTTTTTAATTCTCTGGCTATCTAAATCATGACGATCTAAGAGAACTGATCTATAAATTGAACTGTCAGTGTTCTCCTCCAGAGAAACAAAAGCTCTTTGGGTTGTGAGCTCCTTGCAGGCCTAGCATGGCCGTTAGTCCCACTGACGCCCCCTCTCTGCAAGGCTCCAGGAAGAGCTGCTGCACGATGAATGTGTAACAGCTTCACACCCTTACTGATGAGGACGCTGGAACCGGGAGAGGGGGAAATACTTACAGTTGAATATGTGTATTTCAAATGCATTTTCTCATATACATATATATTTTTCATGTACGCGTACGTTTTTTATATGGATATTTCCCATGTGTATATATGCATTTTATGTGTTTCCTATATACATTTTTTGCATATTTATAGAAGCTGTTTTGCATCCTTCCTTAGTAGTCTGCAACTGTGTGTGCCACCTGAAACTATGCCATCAAAGAGAGAACTCTACGTGCAGGAAGTCACAGAAAAATTGCTTAGGGATTTGTCAGCTCTCCTTCAACCCTCTGGTCTCAGCTATTTTCCATCACAGGATACCGGAGGGCTCCAGCACAGCACCTTAGGAAAAGTGACTCAGAGTAACAGTGACCTTCAATGATGAGGACAGGTACTCCCCCTACCCACCTACCAGAAAAGCAAATAAGACAGAATGGGGAGCACCATCATGGGGAATAGAAATGGGAATGGAAAAGGGGACTATAAACATAGCAACTGGAAAAAATTCCCTAAGTCCTTCTGCTACAGTCTACCCCATCAGCTGAGAATCACAGTATAATTTAAGAAAATGGCCTTTGGATAAGATGAGCCTACGTCTAGTCCTAGCAACACAATTATTAGCTGAACAATCCTGGCCACCTCATTTCGCTTCTCTAAACTTCACCTTCCTCATCTGTAAAATAGAGAAAATAATAGTAACTATCTCAAACAGGTGTTTCGAGGATTAAATGCAATTAAGTTATATACACTGTTGGGTACAATGTCTAACACAGAAGGATAACGAACAGACGGCAGCAATGATTATTATAAACAACCAGTCAGGCAGAGCTGAACTGTACCGCCAGTGCCCTTATAATTTAATGTTTACCATGGAGGGCATGGATGCTAATAAAATCTTTCAAGACATCAGGTGGGGCACTTGTGACAGACACAGCTCCCAATGGAGTGGCCACATGGCTTTCTGGCTTCATCAGAAAGGTATGTGTGGGAGTCAGGTGCAGAGCATGGGAGAGGCGAGTCCACAGAGATCAGAATAGACTGAGGTCCACCACCAACGCAGACCACAGCAAAGCCTCGGATGGTGTTTGCAGCCACGGCTTATATTCTCTTTTCTCTCTGGGCTCTTTTTGCTGCACAAAAACCCAAGCCTTTCTTTGTTCCCCAGGAAGTACTAGTAGATGAAGTAAGAACTCTCTGGCAATAGCACGTCCCCTAGTGACTACGTGATGTCACAGCAGGTTTTTTTTTTCTATTAAAGGGGAAAAGTCTGAATGAGTCACATGACATCTACATGTCCATTTCTCCTCCCCTTAATAGACTGTGTTTCATATTACCAGTAAGTACACTTTGGGATCCAGAAATACAGTGGGATCGCTCCAGATGAAGCCACAAGAATTTCATGGAGCAGGACCAGCGGGGTTCTGAACCCCTGGGCATTCAGGGCAGGTATCAATAGGATTGGGTGGGTGATAGTCATAGAATTAGAGTTAAATGTCTGGTGTCCTGGGTGCTAGCCAGTTTCATCAGGAAAGCAAAAAGTTCCACTTGAAATCAAAGCCGTCCTCAACTCCTCCCACGATTCTCACACAGCAAAGGCCCTGAGGGAACACTGATGAAAGGACACTGTTTTCTCCTCCCAGCTTCATCAGGAAAGCTGGTGGCTATGTAGCAGCTATGTCCTCCTCCTTCATGGATAATCCTGTCCACATCTTTCATGACTCTACTTCAATTCTGCCTTGCAATAGCAAGTTACACATGCTATTTATTACACCATGTAAACATTGGTTCTTTTTTACTTTTCTTGAACTTATCTTGTTTAAAAAAATAGTAATAGTTCATCCTGACAAGGTATTCTGCTGTCCAACGATCAGAATGAAGGAGCAAAAAAGAGGTATTTGAAGGCCACTGAGGACTGGGACATGTCCCTCAATTGCCCTTTTCTCCCTTTGCTTAGAGCTCTCTCTCTGCTCAGATGACAGGGAGAGAGATGCTCAGAGTATGTTTGGTCTTATCCTCAGTCTATACCCTGTTTCTCTATTTTGACAGACAACATGTGCGAATAGCCAGCCAAATGGAAAACACTGCTGTCACTGGGCATCTAAAGGCTATGCCAGTGATATCTGACAAAGGGTAGGTTCCTCTATACCATGTCAGTTAGAAGCAATAATGTCATTCACCCAATTTTGAACACATCGTTATCCCTTTACCTTTTCCTTTTGCAATTAAGGGAAAAGAAGTAAATCCATATTTTCACAGAACCTAGAAAAGGATGTGTGGTCTCTCTCTTCTTTATACAGAGAAGAAGTGTGGGAGAACTGCCATCTCTGCTCACGGAAACACATTAGCAAGTGGACAATGAGTGAGAGGCAAGCATCAAAAAGGACAATTTGTTCCCCTGAAAAATCACCCACTAGGAAATAAAGCTAGGAATATTATTGACAATAAAGAAATGAGGAAAATATAATTTGAACAAAATAATGAAATATACACACACACGCACGAATGTGCAAGCACACCAAGAACAAAACCAAACCCCAAGGTCAGCAAGGAATTAGTCAGTTGAAAAGAAAATGTTATAGTTTGGAAGACACTGAATTTAAAATCATAGTAAGATTCCATTTAATATCATATGCTATAATACGAATCCCTGTAGTCGATTTGTGGAGTGGAGACTACACGAACGGATGGTATAGCAAAAGAGGATATATTGAGTACTCCGTAAACATTATAAGGCATGCTAATGTAATGTTGGTGGCTCTCAGGCGCATCAATTTTCTGTCATCAATTTTCTGTTATTGCAGTGACTTCCATATGCCACCTACACTTCAGTCTGTTTTCAGAGAGAATGACCTAGGACTTATTCGGAAAATGGAGCACCAGAGGCAGAAATCTGCTTCATTTGGGACTGGTCACAAAATTGGTGTCTTATTTTTTGACAGTCTTACAAACTCCAAGAAAGGCATATTCATTCTTGCCAGTGACAGAGTCACAGATGGTAGAAATAGCTCAAATCATGACCACTCAAGTATAGAAACCACTTCCAGCCTGGACTTTCAGTTACTTTGAGGTTAACTATCTTCAGCTATAGAAAGAAGTGGCAAATGTCTTAAAGAAGAAAGCTCTGCCTATACTTTTTTTTCCTTTTCTTTTCTTTTTTAATGAGGGCGCAGCTCACTGTGCCCCATGTGGGGATGGAACTGGCAAGCTCGGTGTTATTAGCATCATGCTCTAACCAACTGAGCTAACCGGCCACCCCCCTATGCTTTCTACCCTAACTCCCAATACTGCCATGTTGGTAGAAAATTCTAGCAAGGGAAAGAAAATGGAAAGGTGAATTTTAGGAGTGCCTAGAATTTGACTTTCTACATCTCAGCATACTCTTTTTGTTAGGTGTTTTGTCTACTGTAAGTTATAGTTACTATTGCTTTTACTTTACATTCTTTTTTTCCTGTGATGCTTATTAAATAACTTGAAAAAATGGCTCAATTTATGACAAATATTCATGTAGTAAGGAAATAAAATCAAATTCCTACAATATCAGATTTGGAACTACTTCAGAGTTAAATGGAAAATAACAATGAGGTTGGTGAAAAGAGTCTTATGGAAAAGTACCAAGGAGAGAGGTTGCCAGTCTTCCTCCTCTGCTCTTTCCCCATGTGATGAACTATCTTGTGACAACACCCACAACATCAAAGGCATCAATGGTTAATCACTAGGAAGAAAATAATTTAGATTTAAAACAAGGAATGGCAGGGTATAACGGCCTTTCTTTCCTAATGAATATCTAAAATTCATTTATTTATTTATTTTTATTTTTTATACATATCTTAACTTTGGTATACTACAAAGGATGCCATCGGCAGAGTGCATTTTCCATTTTCTTTTTGAAATTCTTTGCTCCCAAATCCAGTTAGATATTATATACATCATTTTCCTTTGTGGTCAAAGTATGAGTAGGTTTTCAGGCATTTCCACTTTAAAGGCCTGCACACAAGCCATCGCTGTGCTTCTGACCCACACAAATCCTGTATGTGGAACAGAGTGTGCTGGTCCTAAGAAGAATTAATTTAGCAGTTTGCCCAATTGGGGGTACTAATTACAAAAGAATATACTTAATTGTTACTCAGTTTAGTACGGCAATTCTTCTCTTTCCAACTTGAACATACAATTTTAAAGTCTAAGTGGGAAAGATCATCCAAGAATGCTTAGAGCAGACGTGAAATCAACAGAGATGTCTTCTATTTATACCAAGATGACCAGCCTTCTCATGACAGTCCCAACTGTTGGAGAAAAATCATAACCTAAGGCACCAACCACAGCAGTAAAAAAAAAGAAAAAAGAAAAAGTAGTTGCCCCCAGTTTACACTCATTCTCTAAAAGTATCACAGAGCTTTGCCTGAGACTTACAACTACCCTAATGACCCTGCTTAGGTGGACTAAATAAAACAAAACATGCCTCGGTCTGGATCTGACCTCCCTAAGTAACTACCTTGCCAGTCCAGTGGAAATCTTCTGACTGTGGAATGCCATGCATGCAGTTTCGATAGGAGCCCTTCAATGCAGGGTTATTTATTTTATTTTTCAAACTGCAGGTCACTACCCCACTTAGTGAGTCAGTAAGTCAATTTAATGGGCTGTGACCAGCCTTTTTAAAATGAAATAAAATTAAGTAGACTAGAGTAGAAATTATTGGGAATACCCATAGTAAGGGCAAGTAATGTTCCATGAAATTTTGTTTCAGTGATAGTCATTATTTTACACACATAAACGGGATGAGGCCACTTTTACCTATACTCAGAGCCCAGGTGTGGGAGGAAGAATCAGTATCACGAGAAGAAGATAAATGCACGGAAGCATAAAAATGTACCTTTCTACTTGGATAACAAGTTGGTGATGTGGATATCTTAACAGAGGAGAGAAGCACTGTAACGTTTCCACTGGAGTCGCTGGTTTTCTCAGCTATGATAACTTGCTCTGAAACCTAACCAGCTGTGAAGGCTTTGGTGAAATGTACAATATGCTTGCATAACTGTGGGATAGCTGATTCACTAGGTGATGCCGTAAAGCCTGAATACCTTCTTGACAGAAACTTTCAAAACAAGATCTCTAATAATTATTCTTAAATAGGAAATGCTCCCCCTACTCCACCCTCTAACCCCCAGCTAAAACCCTTTGTTATTCCACACCATTAAAAACCTTGGTACATGACGTATAAAAATAAACAGGCTCTGGTTTGACAGGTTCTGGATTTAAGATAATATAAGATTTTGTTTATTTTTGGCTGTGTGTATGTGTGTGTCTCTGTGTGTGTGTGTACATACACATATAATTATATATACACATGCAGTTTTGACAAAAATGGCATATTTATATAGTCCTCTGTATCTTACTTGACAAGTCATACTACATATATGTGCCAAATGGTACAGCTGTAACTCATTCTTTTAAATGACTGCTGAATATTGTATGGTAAGCAAATGCTGTATGTATTCAAACATTGCTCTTTTGATGGACATTTATTTTATTTCACATTTTTCTGAGTGGGCAGGTACCTACTATGATTAGTGCTACAATGAATATCTTTGTGCATTTATCATTAGTGTTAGTAGTATTAGTTCCAAATCAGTAGTGTTAGTTACAAAAAATTCCAAGAGAATTAAAATTTTAATAGATGTTGCCAGATTGTTTTCCAAAAAGACTAGAGCAATTCACACTTCTACCAGCAACATGTGAACGTTTCCTCTTTCTCTTTCCTTCTCACCAGTTGGAGTTATCATACTTTTAACCTTTTGCCTGTCTAGGGTATGGAACACAGTATCAAACTGTTACTTAAATTTGCCTTCCTGTTGAATAATTTAAGCATCTTTTCATATGCTGTTGGCCAACTGGATTTGCTATTCTATAAATTGTCCATTCAAATTATTTGCCTTTTTTTCTTGATCTATCAAAGTATTAGAGTTTTCATATTTTATTGATATTAATCCATTAATTGCTGTATGTGATGAAATTCTTTATTCCATCTATTGTTTGTCTATTGATATCTTTTGTCATGAAAATATTTTTAAATTTTATATATTATAAAATAAAATGTCTGTTGTTTCTTTTGTACCTTCTGGGTTTCCCCTCTTGGTTTAAACATTTCCCTGGTTACTACATTGTAGACAGTCAGCTCATTTTTCTTTTCATATTTGCATTGTTTTATTTATTACAGTAATGATTTTAATTTATATAAACTTTTGTAAGGCACAGAATGAGAATTAAACCATATTTTTCAGATAGTCAAATATACTAGTACTTGTTATTAAATAAAGCATATTTCTCACTGTATTGCATGTTTGTATATTAAATTTCAGAATATTCTGAGATCCATTCTGGACTCCATTTGGTGGTCCTTACCTATGGTGTCCATGTCATGCTGTTCTGAAGAAAGTGACTTTATGGTGTATATATATTAATAATTCACAAGAGAACTCCTTCCCCCCACCCAATTGTCTTTATCATAATGCCTTATCTAGTAACACACATTTATTCTTCTGGTACTCGTCAGGTATTCTAAGTATTTTATCCAATTCCAAAATATCTTTATTGGGACTTTAAATGGAATTACATTAAATATAGTTATTAATTCATCTACTGAAATTTTAAATTCTCCTTGGATCATTTTGCTATACTTCCTCTGTTTCAGGGGTCAGCAAACTATGGCCTGCAGGCCAAATCTGGCACCCTAGCTATTTCTGTAAATAAGGTTTTAATGGATCATAGCCATGCCCATTTGTTTTTTTATAAAATTTCTATGGGTCCTTTGTCCTACAGTAACAAAGTAGTTGTGACAGAGACCGTATGACCCAAAAAGCGTAAAATATTTACTGTATGGAACTTCATAGAAAAAGTTTGCAATTCCTGCTCTAGGTTTAAAATTTAGATTCCAAAAAGTTATACATGGCATCCTCAAGCTTCTAAACTATCTTCCATTATTTCAGTTGTTTCTTTTTTCATTTCTAACTTTGCTCTCATTTATCTGGAAATAGGTTCACAAAAGGTTTATAACTTTCCAAAGATTGACTTTTGGATTTACTTACCCTTTCTACTACTTTTGTTGTTGCTATTTCTGATTTTATTAATTTCTGCTTCCATTTTTTAAAATTCTCTATTCTTTAAGTGTACTTTTTTCTGGTTTCTTAAGATTTGACTTGCATTATTTGTAGCTACTCTGTGTCTCATAGATTTTGGAGTGTTTTCTTTTCATTGTTTTCTAGATAGTTTAGAATTTTATTTTGATTTTACCTCTGGCCCAAGTGTGTTTCTTAATTTTAAGTTGTTAAAAGTTTGGGGTTATACTTTAATATTTATTTCTAATTTTGCTGGGCAATAATTAAAGAATGTGGTCTATAAAAGCTCGTATGAACGTTTTAAGGTAGTCTTTGGGCCAAGTATTTCACTAATTTCTCTAAGTGTTTCATGGCACCAAGGGAGTTAGGGAAAGAACATAAAGTTCTATATAAAGTTTTATAATATATCTTATTAATTCAATTTAATTGGATCAGTCAAGACCCTATTACCTACTATGTACTCATTAAAATAAACCAGTATAAAACTGAATTGTTAAACAGTTCTTCTTGCAATTGTGATAGCTTTTCATTATGGATGTCTAGCTGCTGTGTCATTTGGGCACAGAAGATTCTGACTTCACAAATTGTGCCTCTTTTTTACTGGTTTGTGCTTTCTTTCCAATATAATTATTGTTCCTCATGTTTTTATTTTTTTGCTTTTTGCCTTTAAGTATATTTCTTACAGCAACTCTCATCTATGTTTATTTTATGCTAACAGTCTCTCCCTTAACCTGAGTGTACTTAGATCTTTTATATTTTAATGTAACAATGGTATACTTTTTTTTTCCCCTTATTTTACATTTACAATTTAGTTTATTGTTTTCTCCTTTTTTTCTCTACTATTCTGCTGGCTTGATGGTTTCTGTTCATTCCTTTTCTTCTCTTGTTAATTTAACAGTTCTACTACTCTTTTCAATTCTGTAAGTGGTTGGCTTCCCTTCACAAACGCTTGTACCAAACCTTCTGAAAACAAAAAGCTTAATGCTAGTAACCAGACAAAATCAGATGTTTGCTATCTAAGTATATAAATAAATATTAAAATATAACCCCAAATTTCTAACAACTTTGAAATTAAGAAACACACTTGGACCAAAGGTAAAAACTGAAATTCTGGTAAAAAATGGTAAAAAATGAAATTTGAACTATCTAGAAACAATGAAAAGGAGAACACTCCCAAATCTATGAGACACCGTAACTACACATAATACAAGTTAATATTTATGAAACTAGAAAAAAGTACACTTAAAAGAAGAGAGAATGCTTATACAAACAACCAACTATTTCTTTCTTCCAAATATGTTATTCCTACATCGCTTCCCTTTTGTGTTGGCAAGATGAGAGCTTGAATTCCCTCTGTGTGGATATGCCTGCCTCTACAGCAAACTCCCAGAAGCAGGCCTCCTGGGAGCTATAGGACCACATGTAACTTTAGTTTCATCAGTCAGAAGCCTTCCCAGGCGATTTGCGAGAGCAGAGAAGTAGACGCTGCATTTCAGCCACTTCTGCTGTTCCCTGCAACCAAGCAGTCTTGGAGGCATCGGCATTCTTTAGGGGAGATCCCAATGTCTCCCCTCCCCCCAATTCATGGTGTGACCCACCCATTTTGCTGCTGCAAACAGAGCAGGTCCAGCACAGTTCTGGAGCCAATGGCAGGATTAGCAGCGTGGTGACGAGGCAGTTCCTAATGGTTCTTGATCCCAAATGCTTCTTAATAGTAGCTATGTCAGCAACAACATGGGGGGGACCCAGTTTTGAAGACCAGCTTTAAGAGTTGATCCCGAAAGCTTAGTTTAGAGTACTACTTCAGCCATAAATGATTCTGTGGCCATAGAACCTGCTCTGTAACAACTTCCTTCCTGTTTAAGATAGATAGGTGGATCTTGTCCTCTACAATTGGACCCTGAATGATATGCTTCCTTCCTCCCCACAGAACTCCCAGATTTTACTGAGATAATGATTTAGTACTACTGGTTTTAGACAAAGTCTCCCTTCTAATATGTCTTTTCTATATCAAGAATCTTTATCCAGTCCTTATATTACACATTCCCAATCACTATCATTATTTACATTTAACCAACATTTGAGTATCAACAAAGTTGCTAGAGACTGGGCTTTGCAGAAGAAAAGACTGTTAAAGCTTACTGTTCTACAGTTGCCTTTCACAGATTTTATAGTTTTGCAATGTTACTCTCATACAATCCAGTGATGCTTTGTTTGTTGTTTTTATTAAAAGTACTTCCCTTAAGATCTTCCAGCAGAGTCATATAGAGAAATATCAGTGATATCAATATGTGCTGCTATCCAAGGCGCTTCACTAGGCATTCTTCAGGAATCTATGCTTCTTTCAAATATTCACATCCTATCATTTCTAACTATAAAACCTGGCTCCAAGCTCACCCCTCCAAGAGGCTCTCCTGTGAAGTTCTGAACCATCTGGCCACCCTGAACCTCCTGAATACTTCCATGTTCTACATGAACCTCTAATGCTGCTTTCCAAGTGTTCTTCTCACTCCTCATTTTCATTCCTACCGTGTTTCCCCCAAAATAAGACCTAGCTGGACCATCAGCTCTAATGCGTCTTTTGGAGCAAAAATTAATATAAGACCCAGTTTTATTTTACTATAAGACCAGATATAATATAATATAATATGACTGTGTCTTATATTAATTTTTGCTCCAAAAGATGCATTGGAGCTGATTGTCTGGCTAGGTCTTATTTTCAGGGAACAGGGTCCTTATTGCATAAGGACTGATTCTATTGGAAATTCCTCAAAAAAAGGGGGAATTTGTCTTTTTGGCTGTCCTCACAGTTTATAATACAGTGATTGGCATGAAGTCCAAAAAATAACATTCCTTCCATTCTTAATTCCCACAATATGTGTGTGTGTATTCATATGTGGTATATAAACACACATACACATGCACACAGTAATTTTTGAGTATTTGGAATACAAGTTACTTAAGTTCTCTAGGCCTCCATTTATTCATCTGTGAATGGAGATGCTGTCACCGACCGCATGGCTGTGTTACAGAGAAGATTAAATTGGATCCTGGATAGCGATGCTTACTTAGCAGTTGTCCAGGGTCCCCAGGTGAGGAACTTGTAGGGATGATGATATCTGACAGCCAAGCCAGTCCTCTTACCATCTGACTCCCTCAGCTGTTTTCAGCCAAAATAATTTAATGTCCTCTTCTTTCAACGTACCCCTAAAGCGAAGACTACTTTAAGAAGCTGTATCGAACGCCTGGAATGTTATCACACACTCAGATGGTAGCTTCTCTTTCTTTCTACCTTCAACCAACTCTCAGAAACCACCCCCTCAACAATTGTCTCCTGACATAAACTATTACTTCTCTCCACCTCTCTCCCTCTAAAAATGTAACTCCTATAACACTTAGCTCACGACTTCAGCTCACGACTCCCGAAAAAGGCAGCTTTTGTGCTTATACGTGTTTAAAAGTGACAGCACCGTGCAGTGCATCAGAGCTTACATACTTCCCCTGTGCCTCTATGTGCTTTTGATGTTTGCACATCTGCCTTAGAGAAGGCACAGTTGCTGTTTAAAGTGATTTGTACAAAGCCCAACCAAGTAACACACATTTATAAATACTGGCTTAATAAAGACCTCCAGCAGTGACTCAGCATCTATGCCTATCTGTCTTCCTAGGGACTCTTAGTCATTTTGCTTAACTGGTTTCTAGAAAGTTCCACTGCAAAGGAGCACAGAAGTGCTTTCCTAAAGCCAGAAGTGTCCTATGGGCAGTCTTGTCCATAAAACCTGCCCAGAAGGGATGATTTAGACAGAAACCACCAGGAAAGAGGCAGTCCAAAGCCAACTTTCCAAATGAAACTCAACCACCCCAGAATCTCCCTAATGTCCCAGAAATTCCTTAGGCCCTGGAATCAGTACTATCCAATACTGACTCATTCCAGTTCTCCTGGAAAATCCTGGCCTTCAACAATCTGAGAGAAAAGAGAAACTACGCAAAGACCTATGGCAAAATGAGAAGGACTGGATATTCATAATTATCTGTGCTGACATATTTCAGCATCCATTCTAGTTCATTATTGTATCCCCAGAATCTATACATTGCCTAACGCACAGAAGAGTTCACCAAATATTTGTCAGTAAATAAATATTATCAAAAAATAACATATGCTTCTATCCAGGTCTGTTCTCAGTGCTAGTATAAAACACCCAGATTCTTTAGCTGTTATTCATTGTCTGATATTTAAATCCCATGATGCTAGTTAAGTCTCAGTTTGGTTTCCTCTCTCTTTTTTTCTCTAGAAAACAGACAGCACATACATAATAAGGTAAAATAGCTAGTTTGCCTCGACACTACAGCTGAACTCCCCAAATGCCTTAGTTTAGTTCTTTGTTGTACCCTGGCCAAAATGTTTGAGTCTCTTAGGTAGGTCTGCTACTTAGTTCTCTTGGTTATTCTGGAAGTCCTCTTGAAGAAGTACTGTACCGTGTTTCCCCGAAAATAAGACCTAGCCGGACAATCAGTTCTAATGCGTCTTTTGGAGCAAAAATCAATATATTATTATTACATTATATTATACCTGGTATTCTATATTATATTGCATTATATTATATCCGGTATTATATGATATGATATTATATTATATACCCAGTATTATATTATATTATACCCGATCTTATATTATAGTAAAATGAGACCCAGTCTTATAATTTTTGCTCCAAAAGATGCATTAGAGCTGATTGTCCAGCTAGATCTCATTTTCGAGGAAATACGGTATTATATTATGACCTCTTAGCCTTCCTTAAGCATTAGATCTTAGGCCAGTCATATATATAGATCACATATTATCAGGTTTGCTAATTAGTTGCTACAAATTAATTACTACAGGGTATAAATTAATTAATGATGGCATCATATTCATTACTTGGCTCACTGCCATCAGATTCTTCCCCTTTCTAAATCTTAAAGAGAAAAACAAACTGTAGGTCTGAATTCAACTCTAAAACATCTTATTTTTCCCTCTTATGGTTCTAGCTTTGTAATCTGCACAAGAACAACACCAGCCTCCTTCACACCACCAGAAAACACTGTGAATACTCACAATCAGATGTATTGAAAATCATTCAGCAAATATAAAGGGCTATGGTAATAGCAAATCACTTGACTGTGGTGAGTACATGGGCCCCCAGAGCCAAAACTGGTATGATTCTGTTCTTTATTTAAAGACCAAGTAAATTGAAAACATTCTGGATAGCTAAATGTATCATTAGAAGGACCAGGAAACAGTGTTTTATATAGGTGTTAAACAGTCCCACTGCTTTCAATTGTAAATTGAATTCTCCAAAATGGGGTAACTAAAACTCCCTTTATGTTATCTGATTAAGAAACAGTTGAATATCTTTATTTATTTATTTAAAAAGTATGTACCACATTTAATTTGCAAATCCAATGTGTCAGTGACTCAGTAATTTCAGGACCTTCAAGGTTAAAGTAAAATTTTGCTCAATTAAAAAAAAATTATAAACCATGCTTAGCTTTAACTGTGTCCAATTAACCATAGGAGGTGGTAGGTAATTTTGGGAAAAGACTCACTTTCAAATAAATCTGTCTTTGAAAAGGTGATAGTACAAGCCTGCCTTTCTTTTCCTTCCTTCCCTCTCTTCCGCCTTCACTCCATAAAGTCGAAATGGCTTACATCATATATGATGAACTAATACATAAAAATAAAATAGGGCTTGTGCAGCAAGTTATTTTAAAGGAGAGAGGGAAACTGAGACATTTGATGACTCCCAAAGACTCTGAGAATAAAAGTTACCCACATGAGCGAGCACGCAGTGAAGAACACTGATAAGCAGAGCTACTATGGGTTAAAAGTGATGAAAGTGGTGTCAGAATGGCATCAGAATTCTGTCAGGGGGTAGATTCAGTGAGCTCACCACTCCCTAACCACCCTCCCTAACCATATTGCCTATAAGATGCTGCTCTCCAGCATTTAAAATAGCCCTCTTAAAAACTATCTCCGAATTTTTCTTAGAATGCTCAAATAGTAGTATCACGCATGAGATCCAGGAAAAAACCTCACTTTAAATAATAGCTGCTTTCTCAGCATTTATTTCCATAAAAAAGATCACTGGTAGGTAAAGAGTAGGTAAATTGAAGGAATAGAAAAAAGAAGTAAATTAGTAACGTAGAGTGAAAAGAAAGAAATGAAAAAGGTCATTTTGCTTCATTGAAGCTATCCTGTGAAAAAGAACGTATGCCTTAAATATATACCACATACAACAAAATGATCAACATTGTAAACACAACAGTAGTACAACTCACGTTATAGTAAATCCTGCATAGAAAGGGAAAGGATGAGATGATCTGCTCATGAAATGCTTTACGCGATCTTTAAAAGAAATATTCGACCACCAATCCTGAGGAAAACTAGCATTCATATAGTGGTTCTTAGTTTACAAAGTGCTTTGAGGCATGTGGAAATTCTTATAATTACTATTCACACTTGAGCACAGACTGTGAGCAGTTGCCTGTAACCAGGAGGATGAGTGAGATGACCCTCTGTCTTTGGGCTGCATTGTTCTGCCTTAAACAACATGTGCTGAGGGTCTACTTAGGGAAACCATTGTGCTGGACAGTATACAATGATAAACGAGAAACAAAACAGAGCTAAGGCACTGTGTTTTCCCTATTGAATTTCACTGTCTCCTGGAGAGCTAAAATTGATCAGAAAAGTGACTTGGAAAGTTGTGTCCCAATTGCGGGACAAAACCAGGAGGTAGGTACCTGGAATTCAGTCTGAATTGAGTCTGAAGAATATGAAGAATATGAAGGATGTCAGGGTTACAATCAATGATCTCTACCGTTGGCTGGAATGTTTACATTTTGTAAGAGCCAAAGAAACATAAAACCCAACCTATTGGTGTGGGGGGTGCAGGTTTCCCTTTAGAAGTCACGGAAAGGAGGACTCAACAATCCTAAGTTCGAAGTATTCACTCCAGTCACTAGTCATCACCCCAAACCTCAGGCCTTGTGCAGCCTCAAGTGTACTCAGAACGTACTCTGCTGGAAAGTAAGCTCAGTTAACTGATCAAGTCTGTACAGAGATGCAACTGAGATGTAGAATCCTCTACAACCACACGACCCACCCCCACATTTCACAACCCCGTCATCAATTTACTGTTTTCCTTAGCATTTACCAACATCACGTATACTACGCCTTAATTAATTTATGTTGTTTGCTATTTGCCTCTTCCCGAGAACATGAACTTCCTGAAGGACAGAAATTTTCATTTTGGTTGGTTGTGTTTTTTCTGGAGCAGAGTAAATAGTGCCTGGCACATAGGTATTTTAGATAATTATTGAATGAAGGGATGAATGAAGAAATTAATAAAACCAAACCCACAGAACTACTGTTTTTGTGGGAAGGCATCTGAATATTTGGCATTTTATATGATGTTTGAGAGAATTTGGTCTATTGAGAGACTATCAGACTTGTATGTTTAATCAGGTAATTGCCTATAGGTATTAGACTTAGATTTTACAACGAGAATGCATTTTTAAATTATACAGTAATTCTTGGCAGCTTATTTAAAAATGAGCTTACACTAGTCATTAGTATAAGGCTAATGATGACTCAAATATCATCGTACAGAATCCATCTTGAGTTGTACGAAATTGAAAAACTACCCACATAATTTGATATTTCTGTAAAAGATTTCCTCTGCCCTAAATTCTGAACAAAGCTTAAAATACTGTGAATTGAAAGGTCAGTGACAATTGGAGATGTGTGGATTCCTATTCACCAATATTCCAAACCCCAGCAGGCTATCAGTGAGGACTTGGGGAAGGTGGTACATGGAGGGAAGGAAATAAATATTTTTCAAGTTTAGTTCAATACCTACGGGTAGCAAGATGTTTTTAAGCAACACAAAAATATGGACATATTTTCTCATACATTTCTATAAACTAACTAATCAGAGCAGACCACATGTGTGTGACAGAAGAAAATGCCACCAAATTATTATAGCTTCTATTTCTATAAATGAGACTTTCATCTGTCCAATTAAAACAATTTGAACAAGTGTTGCCAACCCAAGGTTTTCAACTGCACTGCAAATCAGCTATGCAAGCAAACCATGGCCCTTCGCAGTGGACTGCACCTCTCTTCTTCTCCCCTCTCTTCTGCCATGTTGGAACCTCCATACCTGGACGGACAGAAAAACATGGGCACCCAAAACACACGGTTCATTTGCACATCTCACACTGATAAGCTAAGTATTTGCTCAATATTTGCTTAATGGAGATTGGGAAAAATAGAATACTCACTTATTTGTTTGTGCCATATACACCAAGTATCCAGTGACTTTTTTAAAGCTGTCTTGCAACAAAACTCTATTCTCACAAAAAATTTGAATAAGCAGCGCAGAATTTATTAAAGATACCATAGAGGAAACCAGGAGATGGTTTATAACATTTCCTGGGAAAACATCATTAGAAGCATCTCTTGTCCTAAGTTTCTCTCTCCCACTTTACTTTTGACCCCTCCAGAACTCAGTCTCTGTGAGCCCTTTCCCACCTACTCCCCGTATGTCCCCCTTACCCTCTCCATAGCCCCCTCACTCTCCTTGTCTTAAGAGCAACTTAGTTTTAGCTCAACTTCTATCTTTACGTTGACATACCCCGATTCCTAAGCTTAATGTCATCTTCAGGATTTCCACATCGAGAATGACATCTAATGACAGTGGAGGAGTACTGTGAGCTCTTACTATCACTCTAGCACTACTTTCATTTGGGGAGCTTTTATGAGAAGCTATAATAAAAATTTTGTAAAAGCTACTCATTTCTTAGAAAGGTTGAAATGTGCATCCCCGATTACACCTTGCTAGGGTCCTATATGATGTTATCTACTCAATACTATTAGTTCATTCATTCATCGTTTTCCCCCCAAGTATTTATGGAGTACTTTCCATGAACCAGTCATTTCTAGACACTGGTGATATGGCAATAAAGAAAAATAGTCCCAGTCCCTGCCCTTAAGGAGCTTAAATGCTCATTGGGAGAAAAAGAAAACAAATAATTATGCATAATATAAAATAATGTGGTGCTATGAAGAAAAATAAAGCAAAGAGGATAGACAGTGATGGGATTACATACACATACACACACACACGTAACGTTTTTATTTATGTCTTAATGTCGTATTTTTTAAACAGCTAAAATAGCAATAGCAGAAATCTACATTTGTCATTAGAAGCTTTTCAAAATACTCAGAAATCTCAAGCATGCTGCTAAGCCACTGACACCAGGATCTGCAAAGTCCTGCCATTCTGAACACACACCTTTCTCCATTGGCTTTGCACTCCTTTAGAAAGGCTGCACTGTAATAACCTACAACCCAGCCACAAGAGACCAGAATTAAGATCTCCTAACTGAAAAGACAATCACTGCTGGCATTTCCTCCCATGATTTATTACATTATTATGAGAGAAGCAATGGAAACATAAGCAAAATATTTAACCTGTGTCATTCTCAGAATGTGTCCAAACAATGAACATTGCTTTGTATGCCTGCTATGCATATGTTTAAGCTTTCGTCCAAGTTAATGAAGGAGGACCAAAAGAGAATCATTTAAAATATTTATCGTCTTGTTAGCAAAATTTCAGTGTGCTTTGGTAGGTAAAATTTATGCTTCAAGAAAGAACTTTGCATGTGGGCCAGATATCCAAGTTCTATCAACTTATGTATTTATTTCTATCTTCAACCTACTCATCTTTACTTAACTCCAGAAAGCTATTTTTTAACTGTATGGTAGATGGTGTACAAAATCCAAAGATTTTTTCCGATAAAAGAATGCATTAGCTTGACCCCTAACTGCTACAACAAAAATAGGGAGGTAAGTTCACAAATAAAGGACTTTGGTTCATTCACTCTGGTTTTCCTCTGCAGCCACTCACTGCAGAGGCCAGCACAAGGAGTGCTCAATCCGTATTTCATGAGAAATTAATAAATGAATCTTACTTTCTCATTTAATTTTCATAATAGTACCCAAACACTGTCATAAGCACTTCACTCAATTGTCACAAAACCCACTGGGCAGCCACCACTTTCACCATTTTGTAGATGAACAAAATGAGACTTGGGTAAGTTAAAGGTCACATAGCTAAGAAGTGACTGAACTAAGACATGAATCCAAATCTTTGTGGCAACATCCATACTCTTCACTACGAGGCTAGAGTCCCTTTATATGACCAAACCTTTATTCCTTCAGACTTTTCCCCACATAACTATAGTCAATTCCTCAGCCTGCAGAAATAGCTTATGTGGGGTATATAGTCATTCCCTAAATGAGAAATACCAACATCCAGAATAAAATTTTAGGAATTACATTAGAAACTGAAAACATCTAATTGGCTATAAGCTTTCCACAAAGGAAATAGAATCAAACATAGTTTAAGGACTAGCAGCTTTATAAATTTATATAGATAATATAATAAATATAATAGATAAAATATGTATAGATATATATATATAAAATATATAACATATGTATTTTATATATATCTATATTATTTTTTATATATCTATATATATTTTAAAGCAACATGTGTTGAAGGAATTTGAATGCGCCTCTTAAGAATGAGCTAGTCAGGACCTCCAAGGGAATCTGATCCAACCCTCTCAGGTAAGAGATGAGCAAACAGAGGACCCAAGAGGTGAGTGACAGAATAGTGACAAAGCTGAAACCAGAACTCAGGCCTCTGGGATACCAGGCTAGTGTCCTCTCTGCATCAGGTTGCCTCCCAAAAGGGTTTGATCAAAAGACAAATACAGAAACAACAGGGAATAACTAACAACCCAGAGACACATTTAGGTTTATGTAGGAGAGGACAACCAGCCCCCTATAAATCATTCCCTGGACCACATGTCTGACTTAAGTGGAAAGTCCTTTGGCTCAAAAGACTGAGCCAGTGCAGCCTTGGAACTAAGGGAAGGGAGGAGAGAGGAGCACAGACTCACAGGGAAGTTGCACTTTTTCTTCTTCTTGTAAGCATTAGCTCACATCTATACAGACACATACAACAGCCATGCTGCACAGAATAAGAAGAGACCTGCTAGTAGAAAGTCAGGGTTATAGTTAAAGGTCATATTGGTAGACGGATGTTGGTCTTGCATGGACATCAAACCCAGGGTGAACTTATTATGGGGGAAAACATAGGGGATAAAACCCTTTCCCCCTCCCCCATTTATTTAACTACTCTGCTTCAGTTATTTTCTTCACAGTTATTTTTACCATTCATAAAATTATCTGATACTGAACTTCCTACTGATAACTTCCTACTGATAAGACAGTAGGAAGAGCCTGTTATTTCAGTCAAGTATTAACAAGGAACCAGTAGACTTTCAAGAAGACTACAGCTTACTTCATTAACTTAATAAATGCTGATTGAACCCCTACTGTGTGTCAGGCTCTAGGTGTTGGAGATCAAGCAGTGACCAACACAATAAAATATCTTGGCCTCATGGAACTTAACATTTAGGAGGGGTGGGACGAGACAGTGAACAAAATAAGTCAGGTGAAATATATCGCATGGGACAGAAAATTGCTGCTAAAAAGAAAGACAAAAAGAAAGGAAGGGAAATAGTGTCTCTGTGTGTGTGACAAGGGGGCAAAGTGAACTTTCTACAGAGGCCCAAGGCAAGAGCACAAAGGAAGGCGCACAGCCCACCCTCCCTTCCCACACTGACCCTGCGTGGTGTTAGTTATCAGCTGCTGCATCACAAATTACCACAGACTTAGCAGCTTAAAATATATTTATTATCTCAGAGTTTCTGTGGGTCAGGAACAGCTTCGCTTGGTCCTATCTCAGGGTCTCTCAAAGCTGCCATTAAGGTGTTAACCAGGCTGCATTTTCACCTACAGGACTAACTATTTCACTTCAAAGCTCACTCAGGTTGTTGGTAGGATTCACTTCCTGACAGCTATAGACCTGAGGGCTCCAGGTTTTTGTTGCCTTCCTCAGCTCTTAGAAAACACCATAATTTCTAGAGGCTGCCCCCAGTGCCTTGCCATGTGGGATGCTCCAACATGGCTGCTTACGTCGTCAATCCACAGGGAGTCTGGGTTCCAGTCTGCCAAGACAGTCTTATGAACGTAACGTAATCAAGGGAGCAACATCCCATCCTGTCTGTCATATTCTGTTAGAGACAAGTCACACAGGTCCTGCCTGAAATCTTGGGGAATTTGAATGTGAATCCATTCAAATCCAATCCAATCCAAGGATGTGAATACCAGTAGTCAGCAATCACCGAGGTCACCTTAGGGTTTGTCCACCACAAGTACCAACAGGGGCTTCATGAATATGTACGTGGACAACCTAGCCCAGTGAGTTAATGCCAGCACCCTCAAAGATGAGTGTACATCAGCATGACCTGGAGTGTATATTAAAACACAGATGGCCCATCTTCAAAGTCTCTGATTCAGGAGGTCTAGTGTGGGGCTGATGAATCTGCATAGAAAACCAGGTCCCAGATGAAACTGATGGTGCTGATCAAGGGATTACACTTTGAGAACCACCACTCTGGCCTGGATGTCTGAGCTTGCCCCATTGTCACCTTCCCCCTAACCCCCCAAAAAAAGAGCTAGCTCCCAGTTTCTCGGGATTAGGAATGATATGCTGGCAGCACGGTCTGCCTATGGAAGGCAATGCAAGCCTGGCAACACACTGAGACTGTTTGGGCAGAGGATTCTGGAGTGCCAGGTAGCCAGGGAATGGTCTAGAGGAGGAGGTCCTATGGACGACTTATTCTGGACAAGGCTCAGACAGAAGGCTAAAGCGGGGCCCTCTAAAGTCAATGGCTCAGGATAGGTGGCAAGAATAGTGGAGGTCAGATTTTACCCTACTTGCAAGCAGACAAATTAGCCTGCCAGTTTCATGGATGCTGGCTAAAGACACACGACTCCTGGGTCACAGAAAATAGCCAACTACTCCCAGCAATAGCCGCAGCCATAGTAACATCATTGCACCAGTTCCCTGAGCCCTAACTCTAAAAAGGTGGCGTGAGTCAGGTGTTTACACAGTGGGGTGTATTTCAGGAGAGTATAGGGGCTGTTAGCAAATCTGAACCCAATATCTGGTCTAGAGGAAGACCTTATCTTTATTATCCTAGACAGTAAATCAATCTGCCCCTAAGGGAGACTATCTCTGTCTTCCACGACTACCTGCTATACAAAACATCCTTAAAAGACAGTCTAGAAAACAGACAACAGAATAATGGTTACCAGGGAAAGGGGGTGGGGGAAGGATGAAGAGAGTAAAGGTAGTCAAATATATCGTGACAGGATGAAACCAGACATTGTGTGAGCACACAGTGGAATATGCAGATGTATAAAATTGTACTCCTGAAACTTCTATTATCTTATTAACCAATGTTATCCCCATAAATTTAATGAGAAAAGAAAAAAGACAGTCTAGAGAAAACTAGCTGTGAATGCCTTTGCTGAGAAGTGCAGAACCTTGAGAGACCTATGGAGAATTGTCTCTTGACAACAGGGTCCCGTTGCCAGGTCTAAAGATAACACTGGCCAGTAAAAAGGAAAAGGACAAGGATGGGCTCGCAGGCTTGGAAGAGCTTCTGAGGCAGAGAGATTAGTAAATTGAAAGGCTATGAAGAGGCAGTAAAGCGAGTACACAAGGAGCGGATTAAGTGATGAGCTCAGAGAAATGCTGGGGGAGTAAGGGGAACAGGTAACGTAGCAGCCTTGTAGCCACGGTAAGCACTTCGCTCTTTGTTCTGAATGAAACGAGGAGTTACTGCAGTTCTGATGGGAGAAGTGGCATGATACTATGAGTTTTGAGAGGGTCACTCGCTCTGATCACTGTGTTGGGAACAGACTGAAGGTAGATCGGGGACGAAGCAAGGAGACCAGCTAGGAAACTCCATCAGAAACCCAGGTGAGAAATGACGGAGGTCTGGACAAAGGCAATATCCTTTGTACCTCTTCCCAGAGGTGGTGGGAAGTTGTTTGACTTTAGATATATTTTGAAAGTAGAGCTGCCACGACAGACTGGGGTAAGATAAAGGGGCAAAAAAAAAAAAAAAAAAAAAAACAACAAACAAGAAAAACCTCTCGGCGGACAGGTTTTGGGCTTCTGCATCTGAAATGCAGTTACCTTAAATTAACTGAAATGGGGATAACTTTGGGAGAACTAGGGGTATTTTGGTGGACGGAGATCAGAAGGTCAAAGTTAGACATGTTAAGTTGAAGATGCTCATTAGACATTCATGCAGACATATCGAGTGGGCAGTCTGAAGGTGAGGGGCCAGGTCCAGGCGGGGAAAATAAATGTGGGAGTTGTTAATGGATGGATGGAATTCAAAACCACGAGTAACGAGGAGCTCACCAAGACAGTGAGTGCAGATAGGAGTGTAAGGTAGACACTGAGGCAGGGCTTGTGAAACAGAAAGGAAAAAAAGTTTGCTGTCCTGGAAACGAAGTGAACAAAGTGCTTCAGGGAGGAGGTAATGAGCAATTGTGCTAAGTGACGCTGCTAGGTCAACTAAGATGAGGACTGAGAATTGACCACTGGAGTTTTCTTTTTTTTAAGAGAGCTACTGTTCATTTTCTTCCAATCAAATGGAACCCAAATTCAAAGCTATTACATGAGAGTATGTTTCCCACTATATACAACCGCCATGTATAATAGATCCATATATATAACAGAGGAAGGGATAAAAATAGACAAACATCTAAGGACAGAAGCCAACTCTGCAGAGGCAGGCACAGGGCATCATTGGAGAGAAGAGGGCGAGACCATATTTCAAAAGACTTCTTCATGTGTGTTCTTATTTCTATACATTCTCTAAACTGTCACAGTGAAAAAATTGCAAGTCCTAATCCTCAGAATATGCTCTCTTCTTTCAGGGACAGTGTCACTGACAGCCGGCTGTGGGAACCTGAAGGAGCATCTCTTAAGAGCTTTCCAATCATTTGAAATAAACTTTGCAGGAAGCATGGATATCTTGAAATTTCCAGTTGAGCCCTGGGGTACCTAGAGAGGAATAAGAGGGGCCAAAGACTCCACTTTCCTCTTGGCCTGTCCTAACTCCAAGGAAGGGAAACCATCTTTCCATGATGTCTGCATGTAGAAATGAATTTATTTAACAGCCAAAATGATGGAAAATATTTCTAAACAACTTTATTTTCGGCTCTCATGATTGTTACTCTCAGGTCTTTCAAAGAGTGGAAAAATTATTGGAAAAAAAAAAATCCAACAACCAGAGACTCTGAAACTGAGAGATCTGAAGAGATGCCTTCCCACGACTCCGTTCCAAGTTGTCTTTTCCTTTTGAATGAATCAGCTCCATTTCCAGGAGCCTTGACAAAGGTTCTTGCTATTGACCGGCAAAAGAAATTTCTAATTATAAGAAAAATGCATTTTGCAGTTTCCAAGGGATTGGAGGATTCTATCATTTAGGTACACATCAGGGAACATGTAATTTGTGTAAGGTACAAATAACCTTTGGTAAGATAAGTTTGGTGACGGGGTGTGACATATACACACATTTTCAGTGGATGACACATTATCTGGCTATAAAACAAACAGCAAAGATTTTTGTCTTTTGAGAAAAAAGCAATACGTTGGTGGTGAAGGGGTATTCTTTGAAATTTGTAGTTTTACTCTGGGAATTTCACTTCCTCTGCATCAAAAGGCAACACTTATAAACTACTCATACTGTGAGAAACTATTTAAAATTCATTTTTCCTTGAAGACCCAAAGCTTTCCTTTTAGCCAACTCAAATTCATTAAAAGGGTCTGCTGCCTTCCCTGGTGTAATCATGATGGTTCTTAATTTCATGCATATATTTTAAATAAATTACACTTGATTTTTTAAATGTTCAATGAAAATTAGAATGACCGGCTTGAAAATCCATGGTATAGGGTCCTCCTTTATGTGTTCTTAACTGTAGCCAACTCAGTAAATGTAAGAAATGGCTTCAAAGTGTGGCTGGGGACGTTCTAGAACCGTGGGAATGGTGGACATCAGCATACATGCAGAGTGAGCCAGGCTAATGACAGAAGCTGACACCATCTTTTCCTCATTTGCCACAATAGATCACGAAAATTTAACACAGAGATTGCTACAAAAGCATAAGGACAAACCCTGTCACTATAGATTTTTTTCCACTTGGTACCTTCTTAAAGTAGGTGCTAATATGGTTGGGAGGTTGTTAAGTAAAAACAAACAAACGAACAAACAAAAAACACAAAAAAACGTGAAAACAAAAAAACAACAAAATAAACCATATTCATGTAAACAAGTAATTAGAACAGTCATGAGACTATAAAAATCTTTTCTGGATACTTATTGAGATTATTCGTCCTTTCAGCTGGCATCACAGATCCAACCTTCTAGAAACACGTACGCAGATCCTATGCCTTTTATTTATTTTAAAGTCCTGAGATTACTGGATACAGATGAACACCAAGTAGAATAATATTTGAACCATTCCACATTTGAACTGGTTTTTCCTTACAGTGTGATAAAATTCTATACTGGTTCTAAGAATCACATGTTATGTGACTTTTACAGAATTCTTCATCTCAAAACCAGAACCAAAAAGGTAAGCTGTTGATACATGAACACTCTGCCCCCACCAACTTGGCACATTATGGGGCTTGTTCTTACAGACCTCAGGTAGTCTGGGTCATATTCATAGCCCCAGATCTAGACCCTGCCCACATATGGGATGAACAGTACAATTAAATTCTGCCCTTTTAAAACCCCCTTGACCACACAGAATATAAAGCAAAATCTATTATTTACTTCATACACTGACTGCTAGGCACACCAATTTAAGGAGATGGTACAGAATAGTAATTAAAATCCTAAAGTATGGAGTCAAACTCTCTGATTCCAAATCCAGGGTCTAACACATCCAAGCTGTACGAGTTGGAGAAAGTTGTATAACTACTGTCATTGTTTCCTCAGCTGTAAAATGAAAATCACATTACCTTCCTCATACTTTGTTGTATTAAATAACATGATTTTTTTTAAGTGCATAGTATGGTATCTGGCATTTTATAAAAAACACTAAAATATTATTGTTATTATAACCTGCAATGTGAATTTGTTCTAATTAGCACGTTAGTACCCTAAAAACGCCATTGGGATGGAAATGTCATCATCAGTTCTATATGCCATTACCCACAGGGATGACTCTCCTTTGCTACCCTCCCTGGAACGATGACTCGTGTCGAATTCATCTTTGTTTCCCATGGTCATATGTTGCTCTACGCATACTGAGGGACACTGTAGTCCAGTGATGGAGCTCATACTCCCGATTCAGATAGGCATGGAGCTGAATTCTGCCTTCCTTACCTAATTCTTCTGACCTTCTGTTTCCCTGTCTATAAAATGTCTTCACAGTCATTGCATCTATCCCATAGTGTTATTGTAAGGATTCAATAAGATAATGCATGTAAAGTTCTTGGTATATGCTACTGAAATCAACAGCAGATGTTTATATAGTACTTACCACGTGCTGGGCACAGTTTTAAGAACTTTGATTGTATTACCTCATTAAATCCTTATTACAATACTATTATTTAGTCACTGTTATTATCCTTACTTTACATACGGAAAAACCAAGGCCTCCAGAGATCAAGTAACTTGTTCAGGATCATATTAATGGTGACAGTGGCAGGATTAAAATCCAGGCAGTTTGCCTTGATTGTGGAATTTTAAGCACTATCTTCTGCTATCACTCAATAGTCAGGGCTTGTCAAACATTTGCTTTTACTACAGTAATCAATAAATATTTTTAAAAATATTTATTTAATGAATCAATAGTTGTGGAAGTAATTACTATTTATTGTAGCTCACTAAGTACCAGATCTTAACATAGGCCACAAAAATAGACTTTCTTGCATCTAAGTTTTTTGAAGTAAATTCTCAGATTCTGCCTACCAAGAGTATCAGAAAACAAGGAGTATTTAGGGAAGGCAATTTAAAGTAAGTTCCCATATATAATATCTATAATTTGTATAACTAGTTTTGTTAAGAATTTCAATTACAAAAATAGTATGATGTATTGCAAATGACTGACTTTATCTTATGTATACATTACTACCTACTTTAAAACTTTTATTTTGTGGGAAAATAAAACAACAGGAGGTACCTCTGAAGACAGTAAGAATGTTTTTACTGATACTTTTAAAAATCATAAATCAAAATGTATAACACCTAGCTTCCAGTGTTTGAGGTTTAGGATTATATTGCCTGAAATTTGCAAGACTTTTTTTTTCCTTTGGGAAATCTGATTACAATATAAAAAACTTAACCTGTTGCTATTTGGCAGAGGGAGGAGGAATTATTTTATTGTTTTGTAACAAAATAACATTCTTTGTTTAAAAAGCAAGAATTTGTTTTCCATGCAGTATTGATTAAAAAGGATATAATAGTATTTATTTCTCTAGCACTTCAGTCCTTGTTTCATTTTCTGTTCTTATCCTTGTTTACTTTCTTCTCTTTCTAATTTACCTTATCTTGCTGTGTTTCATATACCTATATAAACTGCCATGAGTTCTTCATGGAGCAAGATGAAGGTAAATAAATGTCCTGTGTGCAGAGTAATGTCAGGTATATATGACATTTTCACTTTAGTGGAATTTGCAATCAGGTATGATTAATCTGACAGTTATTAGTTTATGTCATTCATGGACTTCTGAGGACCCTCCTGAGTAGAATGTCTGAATATAAAAACTAGTTACTATAGTAGGCTGAATAATGGCTCCCAAGGACATCAGGTTCTAATCCCTGGAACCTGTAAATGGTACCTGATATGGGAGAAGGATCTTTGTAGATGTAACTAAATTAAGGATCTTGAGATGGGGAGGTTATCTTGGATTGTCCAGGTGGGCTCTAAATGAAATCACAATGAATTGTTCTTATCAATTGGAGGCAGAGGGAAATTTGACACAGACAGCAGGGAAGTCAATAGGGCCATGGAAGAGGCAGATATTGAAGTGGCACAGCCAATAAATGCATCTGTAGCCACCAGAGCTTGAAGGGGCAAGGAATGGCTTCTTTCTTAGAGCGTCCAGAAGAATTGAAACCCTGTGGATGTCTTGATTTTAGTCCAGTGATGGTGATTTTGGACTTCTAAACTCCAGAACTGTGAGAATAAATTTCTGTTGTTTTAAGCCACCGCATTTATAGTAATTTGTTACAGCAGTCATAGAAAACCAATATAGTTATTAATCTGAATATATACAAGGGTTAAGTGGAGAGAACATTTTCTTTTAACCATTAAAGACACTGGGAAAAACAAAAAAGTTATTCCCTAGAAAAATGAAATATAGAAAGGTAGTTTAAAAAGATCAAGAACTTTTTATTTTAAACGACCGCCATATGTTTGAGGAAATGCTACATTACTAACCAAATTCCCTCTCTAATATATCATTACATTAAAGCAAAATTATCTAGCACCAAGAAAGCACCCGGAAACACTGGTATCCTGCAGGAGGCAACTCCATACTGTTCTCCAGCAGCTCCTAATTGAATCACTGTGCTCATAATCCCACTTCTGCATTTTCTGTTCTACAAACATCCCAGAATGCATCCTTGTTTTGCTTGAAGTAATCTTTTCTTTTACAAATTCAAAGAACATATTTGCAGAATTCCACTTATAGAAAAGTTTCTAGGACCAGCTACTGCCTTTCTTGAACTATATGTGCAAATAATGTCCATAGTACCTGGTGGTCTCCTGGAAAGTACGGGGGACATCTCATCGGCAGCTGCCTACTTAACCTCACTCATCTTTGCTCTCTGTAGATCCAGAGGCAGAAAGATAAGCCATCCCCACTCTAGAGAATTCTAAAACAAACTGTGCTGATGATACAAACTTGTACATGGAACTCTCTTAGAATCTAAGAGGCAATTCATTTAGCCAGAAAAATATGCCAAGTGGAAAGCAGATTTTCCCTTTAATATAAACATTTTGCGAAAAGTTTTATTCTTAAAGAACTTAATATGGCTGCTGCTTAAATGATGAAAACAACTCATCCTCCCCACACACTCAGGTTCCAGCCAGTCAGGGGAGAGGTGGAGACTTACGTTTTTATCTTTCCTCTGCAAGTGGTGGTAGGCTTTGAGTGGGAATGGAGCACTGACAGCATTAACTCTGCTACTACCTACTTGATTTACAAGGAATTTATATCCTGTGCCTATTTCCTCTCTAATGGGAATGAGAACACTATCTACCTGATGGGACTGTAGTGAAGAAGAAATGAGTAACACATGTGAAGCCCAAAGAACAGAAACCAGGACACAGGAAGCAAACTTCACTATTTTCATTACCACCTACCAGGCCTAAAGTTTTTCAGGCTCTCACTGCACTATGTGGCCCTCTTTCCTATCATAAACACAGCTGCGATTTCACATTTTTCAAAAAACTATCCAATCAATGTCTGTCTCTTCCTCTACTGTAAATTCCAGGAAGCAGGAATCAAGTCTGTGTTTGCTTCTTCTAGCACAGTGCTTGGCAAAGGAAAGCACGGCAATGTTTGTGAAGTAAATCTCGCAAGTAAAGCAAGCCAACGGCACCATGATTCCAATCTGGAGTTTCGGATGTCTTTCGGAGGGTTCAGATGAACACTATCTGCTGTAGTTTTTCTCCAGCTAACCAAGTAATAGACCTGGAAAGCTTTCAAATATACCCATACCCGGCCCCAGAGATTCTAGTTTGATAGGTCCGGGATTAGGAAGGGCCAGTAACCTCTCCAAACGATTCTAATTTGCAAGTCAGGTTGGAAAGCTCCAGTGTTGCTCTCACCTGCTTCAGTTCAGGAGGGAAGGCTTCCAAACCGACCTCTGCTTTTGAATTTGACCAACAACGCCTCCCCTGCCCCTCCCCCCAGACACTCCGCACACAAACACCCTTGGTTGAATTCTTCTTTCTTATTTAGATAATGGAAAAAATAATACTGGAAGCGGCAGCTTTATGAACAGGACCTTGGCTGAGGAAACAAACGAGGATAGTCGCGCTGTTCAGACAATTGTAATCCATCCTGGCAGCAAACCTGTTGGAGGGCTCCCGGCCGATGCACCAGCCAAACCGCTCTCATTCACGTGGCTTCTGCCCCTAGGGGGCGAGCGCATTGGATCACGAATCTTTTTTTTTTTAATGGGCTTTTTTATTTATCATAAAAGCCATCATAGAATTTCCCACACTATTAAAGAAAGGTGGTGACGACTGTTTTAAAGGCTGAATAAAACTACACCTCATCCTTTCTTGACGTTGTTCCCTAGACCCCAGCCCAGAGTCAGGGTCCGTCTGTCCAGTCTCGTCCGTCTCCACATCCTCAGTCTCTGCCCCTTTCTACAGTCGGTTTACTACCATTCTAGCACGATTCTATCGGAATTCCCTAACCCTGGTGCAAGTGTCAACCCAGACACGAGGATGCCCTTCGAGAAGCCGTCGGGGATTCCTCCAGCCGTCGGGGATGACCCAGGAATGGGGAGCTGGGCGGCCGGACCGTGGTCAGGCGGTGGTGGGGATGGGGGCCGCCCCTGGGGAGGCAGAGGGCGCTCCCCAACCGTGGGAAACCGGGATACACGTGTCGTTCTGCGCAGATCAGCGTGCGGGTAGTGCGGTAACGCTATCTTCATCTGAGAAGGCCGGTCCCCGCGCGGCAAGCCGCTCTCGTAGCGGAGAGACCCTGGTCTCGGGGGAGCCCCCACCTCCGCGCGCGCGCGCGCCGTTCAGCCCGGAACTTGGGAGCTGCAGGACGCGAGCCCAGGGCTGGAGGAGTAGAGCTCCCTCCCTATTCCCCCAGGCGAAGGGAACAAAACGCGGATTCCCGCTCCTACACAACAGGTCCTTTGGGCCCCAGCGAGGTTAAGGAAGCGGGGGCGACTGGCTAGGGAAAAAGGGTAGAGCATTCCCTGGGCACATTTCCTGCGGAGGAACCTAAGCATTGAACGTTTCCTTCACTGGTCCCCAGCCCCACAGAAAGCCCTGAGTTTGGGGAGCAAGAATTATCACGCAGGCGCGGGTGGGGGCAGAGTTGCGGACATGTGAAGATGGCACCGGTCCACTCTGTCCGAGAAGTTAAGTGATGCAGAAAAAGCGCCTTAATGCGTTCCCCGGAGCTGACCCTTAGGGCGATCGGCGACCACTCACCTTGTGCCTGTGCTTCCATGGTCGCCGACTTCGGACTCAGCGCAGGGGGGCTCGCTCAAAGAGAAGCAGACAGCCGTGCCAGAGCTCAGAACACAGCCAGCCCAGCCGCTTGCGCCCTCTTCCAGTTGCTGCGTGCAGGGGGTGGGGAACCGCAGGGCAACCACCACTGGCCGCTTTTGGTTACCTCCGCCCCTTCCAGTCTACCTGGCTCAGACCACGCTGGGAAGAAGCCAATCGCCGGGCGCCACCTGCCGGCAACTCTGTGCTGGAGGGCTTTTACGGCTGGCTCGCGGCGCCCGCTCCTGGCTCAGGGCGCCCGCTCCTGGCTCAGGGCGCGTGCTCAACTGGGCTCAGGGCCCAATAAATGCCTGACTGAGCTCAAGTACGTAGGCCCTGAGTTCCACTGCACCAGGGCAAATATCAAGGGAGAAAGGAAGGAGGGAGGATTTACAGTACTGAACCATTGCTCCTGGTGGAAATACAGTTTGGTTCCTGTGACCCTCTGGAAGCAACATCTTTGTCAGCTGATCAACATAGAACCTTGTTCTCTGTGTGTTTCTGTTTAAAGATACCTTAACATATATTGTTGACCTATTAACATTGAGCTCACCACTAACAGCACTATAACCCACACCTGAATGAAGCTTATTAAGCTTTTGTAACTTATATGTTTTCTCCCTGGGACACGAGACAGCAAGCACTTCAGCGCTATGCTTGGGGGCCATTTTTAAATAGCAAACTCACCCCCAAAAGCACAAAAATAGTTTATTTGTAGTCTGTGAAAAGGGCACTTGTTTACAGTCTGAAAGCTGAAATAAGAAGGTGGAGCTTAGCCTTGCTTGCGTACATCTGCCCCAAATTTTCAGGGCTGTGCCCATGTCTGGGAATAACCGTGAAAGAAAGTGTATTGATTTTGGTGTCCTAAAGAAATGTTAGCGAGGAGGCAATTCACAAATATGAAATCTGCAAATAATAAGCATCAACTGTGCATTATTTTCAAATCCAAAACCCACATGTCTGTAGGTTGATGAAATATTCACGTTTTCAGAGAAAAGACTAGAAACTTAACAGTTCTATTCCAAGCCTAGCCTGGCAATGTGACTAGAAAGCATGGCAGAGCCTAAGAAATATCAGCTCATGTCTCACCGGCTCAGATCTTTTTCTTCACATCTACACAATCCTCATCTGTAAAATGAAATGTAGTATTTATTTACATTTGCTCTTGGTTTGCCATTTTGTTTCCAGTTTTTTTTTCTTTCTTAAAATACATAGATGGTAACAGTCTATCAAGGTCAAGTGGGAGTCCCATATTGAACCCCCCATATTTCCTGCCAAAGAACCTTATAAAAATTTATAGCTTAAAAAAGATTTATTGAATACACAATTAATTAACTAGTAGGTTGTATTTTATCCATGCCCAAGTTACTGTCACAGAATAGACTAATAAACATCAGTGGAGTCTTAACATTTTTGCTTGAAAGAAGGGACACTCATGATTTCCTGGCACATGTGCAAACATGTCTGTGTTTTTAATGTTGAAGATATGCTAGATTTGTAATCATCAACATTAAAATTGCTCTACAGAACACCAAGCATAAGACTTTTTAAATGGCTTTTGGTGATAATGACTATGGGTGCTCCAAGTGGTGAATGAGAATCAGTGATTAAATCACTTTTAGAGTCTATTCAGTTGTTCTTGTCCCCTCTACCCTGAAAATTAAACACCAGGTCAGAGTTGATTCCCAGCTGTTGACAGGAGCTAAAAATAGTTCATGACTTTCCAGCTTGAGTCATCTAACCTTCATCTAAACTCTGACTCATTTTTCTGCTTTATAAAATTTTAAGCTACTACACCTTTACTGTCTTTTATCATTGTTTCTAAAAATAAAATATTGATATTAATTCAGAAATATTTATTGAATACTCTCTGTGTCAGGGACTGTACTAAATGTGAAGGATACAAGTAAAGGGTGTGTTCCTTTTTTACCCAGGGAGTTCATGGTCTGGTGAGAAGGAGGGATAAACAGATGCTTTATAAAGCAATGCAATACTATATGTGCTGTGCCAGAGTTAAGCCCAGTGTGCATGTAAGCAATGAGGTAGGTCTTCTAACTCAGACTGCTGAAGAAATAAAGGAACATTTCTTTGAAGATGTGAGACCCTAAGCTGAGTCTCGAAGGATGAAGGAATTAACCAGGTATATTGTGTTAGCCCCCAAATAATGGTTTAGCCAAGGGAGATGCTTTTTATGTTCTTCCGTTTCTTTGTCACTCATGATGGTGAATTTCCTTAACTTCCTTAAAGCTTAGTAAACCAGCCATCTACACCCTCTTGTTCTTCATCTTTGCAACTACCCCACATGGGAAACAATGGGTAGGTATTTGATTAGTCAATGAAATTCTGGTTCACTCCTCCAGAATTGATCTTTCTGCAGTGGTGGGGATGCAGTGGAAATCATAAATGTCCAAAAGGGAGATGTAACCAACATGCCTTGCCTAAACCTGATCAAGATCATTTGTAACATACGCATATATGGCAGGGCAAATGACTAATTACCAAACATTTGCCTTTCTTATCATCCTGCAATGAACCCTGAGAAGTCCCAAGGTACCTCACCTCATCCTTGGCTCAGAATGTTATATATACCTAAGTTTTCTTTTCTGTCTCTGAACCTCTCATGTATGCAGGGTCACTGACTCTCTCATGTATGTGGCATTCCTGTGTGCACCAAATTTGATTTTTTTCTTCTTCATTTGTCTCATGCCAATTTTATTATTCAACCAGCCGAGAGAAAATGAGGAGGGAAGGGGAATTTTCCCACGAGGCCATCAACTATGGTCCACCAGGGTCTCGGGAGCCTAAATATTCTGTCAACCTCATCAAATTAAATATGGAGCCATTTGGTTTTATCCTTTCTGCTCAATCCCTACCCCACACTCCACCAAGAGGAGCTGCTACCTAGAAGAGAGAGAGGAGAGAAAACATCAGACTAGCTTTTTCTCTGTAACTCTCCAATACACACACACACTGACGAGAGAGAGAGAGAGAGAGAGAGAGAGAGAGAGAGAGAGAGAGAGAGAGAGAGAGAGAGATTTCCCAAGTAGTGCTGAAAGAGGGGAGAAGAGGTTTACTCTGAGACCAAGAGAAGACCAGATCATATCCCAATATAAGACTGTTTTATTAACCAAAAACTAACTAAACTAAACTTACTAGATATGGATAGCTACCTGTAAGGGAACCATTTTCAAACCAGTTGGAGTACAGTTATTAGACAAGTACAAATATTTCATGTTTATCCCTCAAAACATGTGACTTCTCAGTAAATTGGTTACACTACATAAAATAATAAAAAAACGTAGTTTACACATTTTGTTTTTTCCAGTTTCCTCCAAAATTTCTAGACATATTCCCTGGATCTATCAGGTATGCATGAAATTTCAGAGAATTTAGAGGATAAATGTGCTTTATTCTTCATTATAAAGAGACATGTTGAATTGTACCCCAAGGTTCCTGTATAATATAGGGAGGCTACAGTATAGGGAGGTCTTCTTAGCCTGACAGGGGAGGGGATGTTTTGCCAATCATTTCCACATAAAGCTACTCTTGGAGTTTTCTTGTCTCTTTCTGTTGTCATCAGTCATTCCTTATCTGCTGCCTGAACAGGTGCCATCGTGTAATAAAGGGCTCAGAGGGGCTTTACCTCGTTCCTACAGGGAGAGGGAAGAACAAGAGAAGGCAGCATGATCGATGTAGCTATTGCCTGGTAACTCTGTATGAGGACAGTGGGAGAAGTTCTTTCTCTCTTTTGAGGTTGAACTGATCCACACTGGCACACATATCTATTGTCCATAGTCATAGGATAGATCACAAACAACACTGGAAAAAGGCGAAGTTCTGCCCAGGGACATACTTGACCTTAGAGTGGCAGTGTTCTTAACCCAGTCTCTTTTCTTCAGAGAACGGTACCTAAGAGGATTAGAAAACATCACTTACCTGGTTCTTCAGGTTGGAATGTGACTATCAGACACAAGGAATCTGAGATGCTGGGAAGAAAGAAGACCAGGCCTACGGCAGTGATTTCAGGGTTACCATTTGGTTTTCTTAAATTCCAAAATGTGTAGTTTGAGAAACTGGCTATTTTCAAGCTGCTTGTTTTATTTATGTATTTATGTATGTATGTATGTATGTATGTATGTATGTATGTATGTATGTATTTGTTTATTTATTTATTGGTGTTTTTTTCTGCTTAGGGCTTATTATGTTTCCTTTCAAATTGTTGAACTCTTTCAGTAGCACTAAGAAAAGAAAGATAAAAAAGGAATGTGTTGTCAACTAGGGCTAGGCCAGTACAGAACATAAGAGGAGTAATGGAAACAAAAATTATATACATAATTTATATATTTATATTAAACTGTTTGGAACTATAAGTTTTCCTCTGGTTAAATCTCAAAAATAGTATGCTGAGCAAAAACCAACTTGCAAAAAATGTACAGTAATCTTTTTTCTCTATAGTTTGAAAATACGCAAAATAACATGTCATAATATTAATGGATAAAGGCATACTTGTCATTAATATAAAAGATATATAGGAAAGAAATATAGAAAATTCAGGCTAATATGGAGGAAGGGAAGGGAATGGCCTCCAGTGCACAGGGCTTCAACATTTCTGTAACGTTTTTTTAAAGAATTTGACCCAACATTGGTAAAAATGTAAGAATTTAATAGAACTGAGTGATAAGCACGCAAGATGGATGATATACTCTGCTTTTGGTATTCTTTTTATAATCTTAATTAAATAAAAGTTTTAAAGAGATAGTTGCAGTGTTGGAACTCGATTAGAAGAGACAAGGGTGTTATTTATGAAAATGGAAAGAAGTAGAGAGGCTTGAGAAATATTTGGAATGGAAAAGCCATTAGAAGTGGTGTTGGATCTCATGTGGGGGACGAGAGAAATGCCAGTACCGCTGATGTCTCCAATATTTCAGACTTGCTCACCTGTATGGAAGGTGGTATCATTCACACAAACTAGAAACAACAGCACCAAAACTATAATGTTATGCTTTATGACAGTATGCTATCACTTGCTAACCCAATATCAACATTCTGTGAATTCGGTACTGTGGGAGAATAAATTGGTACATTCCTTTTGGTAAGTAACGTGACTCGTTAATCCCACTTATGATAATCTATCCTAAAATCATTTCTAAGCACGAAAGAAAATTTATACACAAAAATGTATCTGTGAGGTAGTATTATAAAAATTTGCAAAAACCTCAAAGTTCCAACTGTGGGAGAATTATTAAATAAACTGATACATTTACTTGGAAAACATTAAATGTCTCTTAAAGTTATGATTCCAAAGAGTTGATAATAAAATAAAAAGTATATAGTACCATAGAAAATAATGATAGAAGATCCTCCAAATAAAAAAACCAAGGCAAAAATTATAGAGAAAAATATATTTCAACCATGTTTAAAGGCAGGGAACCTATATTTTTAAAAGACTGAAAGAAATATTACATGTTAATTAATAGGGTTGTCTGAGTTATGGAGCTATGACTGATCTGGCTTCCGAGTTTTTCCAGTTGTGCTTTAATGAACACATGTTCCTTCACCAAGAAATAAAATATTTAACTTTTAAAATTACATTAAGGAAAGGAGCACATGTAATTTTGGTTGGGCTAAATAATATAAATAATATATAATAATATAATATAATTTAAATTATGTATCCATTTTCCCCTCAAATGTCATTTGAATTGTTTCAGATTTTTGCTATTATAAACAACTACTACTATGCACATTTTTATAAATATATTCTGGTGTAATTCTACAACATTTTTGTGAAAGTGTACACTTAGAAATGGAATTGCTGGCTTGGAGGGTATCAAACATTCCATTTTATAATACAATTCTAAATTATTTTTTAAATTGTTTCCATTTTCTCTCATACTCTCTAAGTAGTGTATAAGAATTCTTGTTCCATATTCTTGTCAACATGTAAAAATGCTTTGTAAGTTGTAAAGGCTGTACAATGGAATAGGCTAATATGATTAATACTGATGTTTAGAATTATCTGTACAAACTTCGTCAATGTATGTTTATTTTTATGACCATTTTTTATTTAAATAGAATGTATCTGAAGTGTTACCAACCTAGTGGGTATAAAATTGCGTTTTCAATGTATATTAAGTATATTTTCATGTGATGATTGACCATTATGTTTCCTCTTTTGTGATATACCTGTTCATTTCTTTTACCCACTTTTCTATTGGGTTGTTTGCATTTTCTTGTTAACTTTTGGGGTACTTTATCCATTCTGTTTACTAGTCCTTTGTCAGTTACATGTATTGCAAACATTTTCTCCCACTTTGTAGCTTCTCTTCTCATTTGTTTTCTATATATTTTTAATTAAAAGGCTTTCTAATTTTAATATGAGGTCTGACAATGAAACTCACGAACTTGTTGCAGCAATGTTGCTAACCTTTTTTTGATATAAGAGGGGTTATTCGTTATGAATTCGTACTAACTGGACAAACAGTTAACCGAGTTTATTATTTGGAAATGCTGAAAAGGCTATGTGAAAAAGTTAGACGACCTGAACTTTTCGCCAACAATTCATGGCTCTTGCATCACAACAATACACCAGCTCACACGGCACTGTCTGTGAGGGAGTTTTTAGCCAGTAAACAAATAATTGTGTTGGAACACCCTCCCTACTCACCTTATCTGGCCCCCAGGGACTTCTTTCTTTACCTGAAGAGAAGGGAAATATTGAAAGGAAGACACTTTGAGGACATTCAGGACATCAAGGGTAATACGACAGTTCTGATGGCCATTCCAGAAAGAGTTCCAAATTGCTTTGAAGGGTAGCCTAGGTGCTAGCATTTGTACATCACTTCCCAAGGGGAGTATTTCGAAGATGACTGTAGTGATATTCAGTAATGACATACGTAGCACTTTTTCTAGGATGAGTCTGCGAACTTATTCGTCAGAACTCATATAACTTTTTCTAACTTTTAGCTTCAACCTTTCTTTGTTGTTTCTCATGAAGAACATACTGCTGGATTTTTTCTTTTGTGTAGTCTCACAATCGGTTCTTTTAACACTGATTGTAATTACCTCATATGTATTTATTTACACCGTCTTATTGTATGCATTTTTATTTTTTCTAATTTTTGCTTGAATCTTGTCTTTTTTTTATTGCACTTATTTCCCTGTAATTGTTTCAACATATACACAATAATTCTATTCTTTTAGTGCTTATCTTTATATTTTAACATGTATATTTAAGAAAGTCTAAAGGTAAAGGTATATATGTGTGTGTGTATGTGAGTGTGCACATAACATCTCCTTAGAGGTAGGTTTTATTATCTCCATTTAACAGACAAAGAAACCAAGTCTTAGATTATTTAACTGACTTAGGTCGGACAGTGGAGCTGGGATATGAGCTCAGTCCAAATACCTCAACCTGTGTTCTTAACACAGATAACAGCCTGCTTCCAATTTCTGATTTTCTTTCTCTGCATTCCTGGCGACAGTAAAGCAATTACTATCACAGTTCACTAAGTAAAAACATCAGAGAATAGTTACTGAAAATACAAATTAAAAACCAAGTTTAATGGACTAAATTCACCTGAAATAAGTGTTCCATAATATCAATGGAAAAATTTGAGAAACGAAAAAATATGGTGACTTCCTCTTAAAAATATCGATTTGTATCTGTATCAGGATGATTCACTTTCTGTGTATCTAACAACATCTGTTAACCAATCACCTATCTTGTTCAGAGGAGGAAGGACAAGGCAGCTCTATTCATGAGCTGGATCAACAGTTTAAAGCAATCACTAGGAAAATGAAGAAAAGTAACATAACCTGACAAACTGCAGGAACTTTCAAGCAAAGTGACATTTCAAAATGACATTTTAGTAAGAAAAATGCGTAATTATTTCCCGTAACAGTCAAATGATTACAGCAGCCATATAACTGGCAGTGAATAGAGTTCAGTATGAGAGCAAACAGGATTGATCAAACAGCTTGAATAATTCAGTGTCCTGTAAAAAAGGCGTTTCTTCCTTTTACTTCTCTTACACGTTCAAAGAGTTTTTCTTCCTATCTTAACTTATTTTTTTTTAATTCTACCTCTCTCTCCCTATCTCCAAACCACTTTTGCCAAAACACCACCCTGTACTAATATACACACACTCACATACTCCTCTGGTTATGATAAATCACAATGAGAAGAGGCACATTTGGTTTCTACGTACTATGTCATAAGCTAAAGTGTTCCACCTAGATGTATCATTTTCAATAAAAGCAGCATGAGAATTTTGAAGTACACAATTATTCAAGTAAAAAGGAAATATTTTTTCTATAATTTATGTGTTGCTACCGAGCCCTTATTCTACCATTTATTCTATCATTGTGATTCTCTATTTGCTATTACTCAGACTTACCTGCTATCGCACTAATTTCTGCTTGGCATGTGATGTTTCTATATCATTTTAAGAAGCCTTTCCTTCTGTCAGTTCTTATTGTCTCTTAGGTTGTGTCATTTCTTCCAATAAACTCCACTACTTTACTTAATGAGTCTCTGTTTCTAGAGGGTATCAATTATTGCCTTCTTGTTCATAATGCCCTAAGACTATTTTTTAGGTCTCATAGTTTAAAATTTCTGACATATGCAGTGATTGCATTATGTTTCTACACGTGGACTATGGGTGATTCAGAAATAATCTAACTCATTTCACTGTGTCATGCAGGGTCTCAGCTCCCGCTCCCTGCACAAGAACACAGGACATGGTGAGGCCGAAAAGGAACAACAACGGAGCCATAGATAGGGGAGTCATACTACTATATTCTCGCTGGTGGCTGATCGAGACACAAAAGCAAACATCCGCAGTACCCCAACCGGGGGTCTTCCTGCACCCCCATCTTGGTGGAGGTGGACGAGACACAGGAAGTAGGATCAACACGATCTGCAATCCACTGTCCGCTTCTCTGCCAACCAACCCACCCCCTATTGTAGCCATGGCAGTTATATTAGTGGCTTATGGCTAACTGGTTACAGCTGATGGCCATCTGATCACAGCTGATGGCCATCTATTACCCGGGTCAGCACCTTTCCATGTGAGGCCGAGAGCCTGGAAACTGCTCTCTGCGACTTTGTCCCCACAGACAGCTTCTGGTTTATTCTGACTTTTTCTTGAAGTCAGCCACCATTCTGTAACCAATGATCTTTCCAAAAAACATATCTAATCATGTTATTACTGTCTTTATATAAAAATAAACCTTTCCATAACCCAAAGGCATTTCTCATAATTTGTTCTGCCTGATATTTTGTATGTATTTCCTATGATAAATAAAAACAAGTACGACAACACTTTAAAAAAAAATAAATAACTGCAAGGTCTAACTCATTGGGAGATCTGCATATTATAACATCCTCTTAGAGTTTTATAGTGCTGTGACAATTTCTGCAATAAAAAATAACTTATTTGGGTTAACTCAGCATTTCCCAAACTTGACACCACACACACACACACACACACACACACACACACACACACACACACACACTTTGAGAACTGAGGGGAAACATTTTCTAAAGTCTTGTGGAATTCTATTCTTCGAAAAATGATGACACTCCATGAAACAAGTGCACAGTCTTCCACATGCCATAGGAGTCTTTCTCAGGTGTGGCCTCTCTTTATGTACCGCCTACCTCCATCCAATTACTCACTTGCACTCTGAGGTCTAGCCGTTTGTAATGTCTTGCAGTTCCCACAGTGAGGCAAGTGCCTCCACAGCTCTTTGTATTTACATATATGAACTTTAATCTGTTGGGAAAGTCCTTTGTCCTCTTGTCCATTAAACCCATCTCATAATTCGTTAAGATTCAACTTTTAAAAATTGCTTCTTTTGTGAAGACTTCTCTTACCCATCATATCATGAAACCTGTTTATATAAAATAAGGTTTCCCAAGTATTGTATGAGGTATAACTTTGGTTGGTACTCAAATTAAAATTTTGTATGTTCATAGTTACATATTAATTTTAACCTATGTTAAAAATATACTGGCTTTCCATTTATCATAATGATAGAAAACTGATTTTGGAAATATATTCATTTTCCCTTAAGAAATGAGTTAGTTAAAATAAAAATATTAAATAAGTAACAGCTTATTTGGACATGGAAAAATATGTAAATGATAATACCATGAGGAGGTACTGATCTAAATCAGCTTAACACTACCAATTGATTCAAAACAGCAGTGCCCAATATGGACACCAGAGGGCTCCAACTCATAAGCGCTTTAAAACAGAAGCCTGTAAAAGATGACCTCATTTCAAGGGCACTAAATCCAGTGATAATAACTATCATTTTTTGATTATTTTGTTTTAAGCATTTTGCTAGGCAATTTACATGTATAAACTCATTTATTCCTCACAATGTCCCTTAAAATTAGCTATTATTATCTCAGTTTTATAGATAAAATAATAACGTTATAGATTTGGTTTGTTATTTTTTTTCAGTTTGATCTTTTGAATGTAACATTGTTCCATGCACTGTGCTGAGGCTTTGATATAGATCTTCTAAATTATAATTTTCAAGAACTCTGTGAGTAGGTTATATTGCATTCCTTGTTTGTAGGTAAAGAAACTGAGGCTTGGAGAGATTAATTTATTTACCCAAGATTACATGGTAAGGCAGTTATTGGTGGAGACAACTCTGTCTGAGGCTAAAGCCTCTGATTTCATTAAGTCAAACAGCTTCTTAAGGATCTCAGAGTAAATTCTTCCTGCTTTTGTTCATATGCATTAAATATATAACATTTAACATAATTATAATGGCACATAGCAGTGTGGTATTAGGTTAAAGTTTTAAAAGCAATCATCATATAAGCCATAATAATGTTGGTACAGTGTTGGAAGTTTATTACAATATTCTTACACAAATTTATCAGAAAGAAGAAGCAAGAGGATGAGCCACTAGACTTAAGTAAATTCACCACTGTACATTAGATGCATTTTATTTAATATGATATAATAAAGTGACTTGTAACAAGATAAGAATAAATTCAAACCTAAAGCTATTCTTGGCTACAGGATTCTGGATCATTTTAGAAATGCAAGAATTAAATAACTTTGTATTAGGAGAGTGCTCTCCTAATTAAAAAAAAAGAGAGAGAGAGAAAGCCAAAGGGAGATTCCAGGATAATAATTACCATTATTATGGCTTTAATAACCAGGTCTTGATACAGCTAATATTTATGCTGTGAAATGCATTTCACTAACACCTAAAGTGTTCACAAGAAACTTTCATTTTAGTTTATCCCAGAGTGGAAACATCATGAAAGCAATTTAAATTGTGAAACTTAAAATGTGATAGTAGTCCTACATTAGAATATGTACTTAACTAATAAATCACCTGGGAAAAGCATACATAGAGTAGCATTGGTTCCTGACAGCAAACATAGTTATAGAATCGAAGCATTGGGCTTTACAAAGGTTTCTCCCTTTTGTGTGTTCTGGTCATTTTAACAAATACTTCTCTGTGACAAGACTTTCTACCTTTGGTCACCGGATTGTCCTCTAAATTGGTTAAAGCTTGTTGATCCTAAGTTATACGTAAGATCTTGCAACTTGCAAGAATTTATAAGAAATATGATGATTTCAATAGTTAGAATTTATGCCAAAAAATGATTATGTTTGAATTGTACAACACAGTTGTTTTTAAATGGCAAGGCAGACCTTATTCAGGACCATCACAATAAGTGTAGAGACCACTGCAAAGGATTTTTACAGTGGAAGAGAGAGATTGGATTCAACTCTGAATACAGCACGAACAAGTGGAGATTTATAGCCAAAGAGCAGGGTACAGATCAGTGGATAGAAAATGACGAAGAGGAAACCTCAGGAGTAAGGGGAGTGGGGGTCTGGCTAAACCAATCTGAAGACAGGCCAGGGTGATCATACATCACCTGGGGCGTGGTGGAGGATGAGGAATCTGATCAGGTATCGAGAGTTGAGGGTTCTGGTTAAACTGACCTAACAGGGTTCTTGCTAAAACTAGATTTTACAAGGAAGTGCACACATGGGCCTAGGAGAAGATTTAGGAGCCTGATTAAGATTTAGTTAAGCAAAGAATCATTGACAATGTATACAAGTTTTCTGGGCAGGAGCTTGACACACTTGTTCTTTAATGAGGAACTTTAAAAATATTGGTATTGGCAGGCTACTTGTACTGTGTGTGCCCATCCTTGAACGTCTGGTAAATTTCATGAGTACATCAGTGAGGCTGTAACAGATTGTCATGTGCCTATTATCTGAGCTAGTGTCTTTTTTTATTTCCCTATTTAATCTGTGGGTTGGTAGGTGGTGGCCTTAACATTTTATTCGTGTTTTCAAGTCTATTTCTTCACAGAAAGGCTCCTATGGATAGTTACTATATTGGAACCAAGAAATTATTATTTTTTGAAATTTATTTTTATTATTTTACCAAAAATAAAAAAGGTTATACCTTTATCACGTGTGTCTATGCATATGCACACACACATATACCGTGTTTCCCTGAAAATAAGACCTAACCGGAAAATAAGCCCTAGCATGATTTTTCAGGATGACATCCCCTGAACATAATAAGTCCTAATGCGTCTTTTAGAGCAAAAATTAATATAAGACCTGTTCTTATTTTCCGGGAAACGGTATACACACACACACACACACACACACACACACACACACACACACACAGTAGTGGTGTGCTGATAGAGCAGCTTTCTGTTCCATTCCTCTTCCCCTTTCAAATGTTCTGGTTTGTACAGTGTGCCAATTTCTGTAAACACTCCCATCTTGGCCATTTTGAAACTACCAACTTGATGTCATTTAACATAGAGTCTGAGAGAGATGAACATAATCTACTCTCAAAAGCTGATGGAAGCCAGCTCCAGGACACGCACTCACACACATCCAGGGGTGTGTGTGTTCAACGCTGATGCAATTTTTCTTGCCTAAAATGCCTAAGAAATTGCCTTAGTTCTCTTCTTTGTTGGCATATTTATCTCTACAATGCTGTATTGACACCTCTTGTGCTCTCACATCTCCTCCGTCCATCATTTTACTTCAGCCATACAGAGGCCATACATACTGCTAACAAGTGTAATATGGCAGCAGCTTCCTCAGATTTCCATCTTGGAAGTTCTCTGTCTCTACTTCATTGGATGCCCTGTGGAGCCTTTGAGACTCATTGGCAAGCATGGAAGTATGAGGGAGTTATTATCCCATAGAGCAATCCTTGACTAATGGAGATCAGAGAAGTTAGATATACAGCTCCTCTTCTGTCTTTGGGCTGTTCAGTTCCAAGGCACATTCTACGTGGCTCTTCAGAGGGTCCTGTAAGATTGAAGCACAATGCCCACAGAGATGTCCTGATAATGTCCTGATAATGAATCCTCGGAGAAGCTTTCCTTCATGTTCTGTTTCATTCTCCCAGCCACTCAGTTCTGTTTCTTGAATTCACATCCCCAAATAAGCTATTACCTTCAAGCGTGATTTAATTTTGGGCTCTCCTTTTTTGGAGGGTGAGGCCTGAGATTCTAGGCTTATTGCCAAGGCTATACGATGATAGTAATTTTATGAAATGTAATCACCACCAACACTGAGTAGGTTGTTAGTTAAATTTTTATCTACAAAATAGTTAATTTGCTTTCTCTTTAGTTTAATTGCAAATTAAAACAATTTGGCTTAGATTGTAACTTCTAATAAAAAATAAGATAGCTATATGATAAAATCCAAATGGGCCCTAAAAAAAGCAGAAAATAGTTGCAATACAATGGTCTATAAAATCAATGCCTTGGTCTTTTTCTATTTAAGGTTTACATATCAGCAAATTATCAAAGACAAATAAATATACATTTACTCAGTAATTTATCATCTATTTCTTCTGCCCACATTCACAAAAAATGAATTCTTATTGTTACATACTAGAAGTAATACGTTTAACAAAACATAAAATTCTTATGTAGTGTTTAAAATCGTTATGGAAACAATTGTAATCATACTAAAATAGCAGAATATTATTATTAAGTTGATTTTCACATCCGTAAGTAAAAAGAAAATATTAATAATGACCTTAGAAGGCAGTTTTAACCCACAATCATTCTGGGTTACAGATTGGGTTATATTATTTTTGGCTTAAGTTTGAACTATTTAAGTATGGTAAGATAGCTCTTTCTGACTGATGTGTTTTTGTGTTTTTCTTCTCTTTTTGATAACCTGAATCAAAAACTTAATATTGAGGCATGTTAATTTCAATAAAATAAAGCAAGAAACACTTTAAACACACAACATATAAGATGTAAACAAATATAAAATGTAAACAAATATAAAACAAATATAAAATTTAAATATTCTTTAAGACCTTTCTGGAAAATACCCAAATACATAACCAGATGAGTAATACTATATTTAATCTAAGTTGCTTATTTAGAAAAACAATTAATTTTTCCCAATTTTAAAACATAGAATCTGAACACAAAAAAGATATGTACATAATGATAATTTTAAAAATACGAAAAAGAACATAGAAGAAAACTCAAATCCCTCTAAACTTAATTGAGTGTGTTACCAGGACCCCAGTGTTTTGTGTCCTTCTGCCTGCATGCACTGGCTACTATAAGTACAGGAGCAGAAGTTTGCAGTATAGCTTAATATTGAATTGGCCAGTCTGAAGATGGAAAGCTAATGCTAAATACCAGACTCTTGATGGCATGTAGGTTACAGATTATATAGGGCAAACTCACAAGACACTGTGAATTAGGGGCTTTGGGGTCATGTTAGTAGATTGGTCGGAGGTGAAGTAAGGGTAATAAATCATCTCTTCAGGCCTCGTGGACGGTTCTTAGGTCTGCTCCAGCATTCTTCTTTCTGGTTTCGTGGGAAAGTAGCCAGGGGGTAGTCCACCTTAGAGGGCTCATGAGCTGAAACATAGCTTAGGTCAAGATGCTGTCTTTAGCCTGCCAGAGAGGTCTGGGCCTTGTGACCATGAGTCAGGTCCAGGGTACTGTCTTCTGCTGCCTCTATAACTATCTATGTATATCTGTATCTATCTATGTATCTATGTATCTATGTATCTATCTATCTATCTATAGATACGTGTATCTATAGATATCTATCTATATCTTTATATACATACAGAGAGAGAGAATTTCTATAGGTAAGGTTTAAAATTAAATTTAATCACAGTCATAAGGACGCTAGGTTTCAGGTGTAGGAACATTTTTTTCTTTTTTTGTGTGTATGTAAATTTTAAAAATTTTAAACAACCTCATTGAAGTACAATTGTCGTAAACTCTTAAATTTAAATTTAAAGTATACAGTTAAATGCATTTCCAAATACTGTATGTATAAATCATTACCACAATTAAGTTAATGAACATTCCAAAAAGTTTTCTCAGGTCCCTTTGTAATCCATCCTCCAACCTCTTTTTTCTCTCTGCCTGGGGTTCCAAGTGCACATACATTAGAACTTCTGCTCTTGTCCTAAAAAAGATTGAAGAAAAATATATAGAATCTTGTCTTTAAGATTCTATATATTTTTCTTCAATCTTTTTTCTTTTTATTCTTTAGATCAAATAATTTTTATTGATCTGTCTTCAAGTTTACTGACTCTTCAGTCTGTTATCTCATCCAATGAAGTTTTCATATATTACTTTTTTTTGATCCTAACATTTTTGTTTGGTTCCTTTTTTAAAAATAATTTCTATTTATTTGCTGATATTTCCTCTTTTCATTCATTTTCCCTTTTCCAGCTCTCTCCCCATTATGACTGCCCTCTTGTTCTGCCTTCTTTCTGTAGTTCAGAAAGTAGGTAAGATGGCAGAGTTTTCTAGTGGAATCTGAGCAGCTGTGTCCTCTAAAACAGTCCCTTTGGGCAAAAATCATTAGAGAAATACAATTAAGGCCCCTACCACCATGGGGTGCACTTCTGCACGTTTGACTCAACACCATACTCTTGTTTATTCTCAGACTTTTCAGGTCGTGTTGTTTTTTGTTTTGGTTGTATGTAGTGGGATGAGATCAGCTATAGGGAGTTTACATCACCATAGCAGAACCCGCACTCTGCAGAAACATTTGTTATAAAAAAATTTTTGGAATAACTGAAAGTATTATGCAAAGAGCTAGAATTTTATAATTAAAAAATGGCTATCTATAGCATTAAACACATTTGTTCAGCTTCAAAGAAGTTTTGGGGTTAAAAATTTGGGGCCTCTTTTTGGTTTATTTAAGACTAATAGCCAAGTTGTGTTGAAATGGCCATCTGGAAATAGGTTTCAGATGGTCATTTGATTGCACTTGATACTTTCCAGTTCTGCTCCTGGACACATGCCTAATGAATTAGATTATTGCAATTTTCCAGGCCTTCATTAATGCATTTGTATAGAAGATAAGCAATAAGAACAGTGTTCTTAAGATATGAGAGATATTTGAAGCTGTTTCTTAGTGACCTGGTAATTGTTCAGCAATGATGTCTGAAGTGTTTCAACAGAAATCTCATAATGCCTATGGTGGCCTTAAAAAATCTGATTCTGCTTTCTATTTTCACAATTATTGTTAGTTTAATGCTGAACAAAGTTTAAATACGAAGTAATGGAAGGTGAGAACAACTGGAGCAGTCAGTCCTTTACTAAATGCTTTTCATTTAACAAAACACCATCAGCATTTATTCATATAGTAGATATTTGATAAATAGTCATCATGAAGCAACTCTGAGAACAATGGAATGATTCTGAGTGCCTCTGGTGGTTACAGGAAATTTTATAGTGATGTTTGTGGTGTTTATTTCACAGATTTCTTCCTCAGAGGACTGAATAGTTCTAGCAGTGAGCTAGCAACATGACTCCAAAAGTTCTTTGAGCAGCCTTTATTCTTGTTGCTCAGGATTCCGGCTTATGGCCTCCTGGAGTTAATTGCAGCCGCCAGCCTTTCCTGCAGGGCCAGCTGCTTTTTATGGTCAGAGGAGATAAACAGAAGCTCAATGGGAGATCTATTTCTGGGTGTTGAAAGGGCCTCTGTGCTGCTGGTTGAGGGGGAAATCATCCAACCTCCTTCATGGAACGTCTGGATGATTTCTCAGGGCTGTCCTCCTGATACTGGCACTTCCTGTACCCAATTTCTATAGTAGATTGGCTGAGAGAAACAAGCCTTAAAACGTCTTAGAGTATTCAATCATGTTTAACCTAGCAAACCAAAATTCGAATTTGGTAAGCCAATATATTAAATTCATGGCCAGAATAAGAAGCATATTAATTGGGGACGGGGGTGTCACAATTACAACCTAGCGATTGTTAATAACATTCTCTGGGTCAAGAGTAATTTGCTTGAGGGAGGAGTGAAGGGAATGTCCATTCATTGAATACCTCCTGTCTGAACAGTATCCACAGTTTATTTATTCCCATCATGCAATTTTTAAAGCAAAATTTAACTTTGTAAAATTGTGAAAGATGTTTTAATTGCTATACTTTGATTTTATTACATATTAACGCTCAGAGAATATGTTATAGTATGTTAGAGAGCTGGTTTCCCCGTACTCAAGGGAAGGAAACTTGACTGTGGAGAGACTGAACACACGGTCCAAGGCCACAGCACCTATGAGCAGATAGTGGAATCCAGACCTTTAGACTCACGATTCAATGCTCATTTCACTAACTCAGATCATTGTATTTATGTGATATAAGTTTCTTCATTAAAAATGCAAGTCAAGAGCAAAAGTCCTAGGTACAAAATTAGCATTAAGAAAAAAATCTTCTCTTTTACAGTAATTTTTATCTCTGAACAGAAACAGCTTTATGTCTACAAATAATACACTTTTTAGATATTTTTCACTATGACAGATTGATTATACAGAAATGCGTCCTGTAAAAGAAAAAAATTCAATCCCAGCTCTGAGATCACTCAAATAATTTTCTAATGAAATGGGAGTAGCCTACATTGCAATTTAATAACTATTTAGAAACATTTAAATTAGTTAGGATCACCTTTACAAGTTTTCATTTATAGGAGATATATATATATATATATGTGTCATTTATAGACACATATATATATGTCTATGGCTATAGACATACATATTTTTATAGACATACTAAAATTATCTATATATCTTCTATAAATAAAATATTGAGACATGTTTATACTAAACTTATTGGTTGTTTATCTGAAGTTAAAACTTAACTTGATGTACTGTATTCAGTCTGGCAATCCTAGGAGCGTTGTCTCCTCACAGCCAGCAAGGAAGTAAGAGGATGTCCTCATGTTGCTCCATTTTTTTCATATTGGTTAGGACCCACTGATATGAACTTATTTTATCTTAATTACCTCTTTAAAGACCCTATCTCCAAATAGAGTCACATTCTAAGCTTCTGAAGGTTAGAACTTTAACATATGCATTTGAAAGTGGGACACAATTTAGCCCATAACAAGGTCATACTGGATGAGAGTGGGCCCCAAGTCCAATGACTGAAGTGAAGATACTGAAACCGAAGGTCATTATGACTTTGATTAAATTTAGTTTTAAAACTTAGCTCTAGAAATCATCTCTCTCTCTCTCTCTCACTAATATATATATTATATATAACATATAATTATATATTATATATAATATATACACACTATGTGTCACACCATATATATATATATCTGAGAGACCTAGCCTTTCCCCAGATAATCAGCAACCCCCAGGCAGCAGAAGACAGTAGCCTGGGCCTAATGGTCACAAGGTCCAGACCTCTGGCAGGTTAAAGACAGCATGTCGCCGGAACTAGTTGGGCTGCAAGTCTGTGGCTGCGGGCCACAGTTCTCAGAACTGCAAATATTTTGTTCTTTTAATCTGATACTGCTAAGGTTCGCTTCTAGCACTGGGAGGGTGAGGGTCAGGCGAGCTCTGGGAGGGTGAGGAGGGGTTGGCTAGGCCCTGTGCCTAAGCTTTCCATCCTCTGATTGGAGGGTTAAACCTCCATTTTCAGCCTTCTTCCCTCAGTCTTTGCTCCACGGTCTCTGCCGTGAGCATTGGGTTCAGACATGTTATATGCTGATCCCTCAGGCAGGACTGTGGGCCATAAGCAGAGCACTAGCGTCTGAGTTCTTCCCTCTCCTGTGGCTGCGATAGCTCCGGAATGCAGGGAGCTCGGAGCACTGAGCTAGGTCTGTGTCCTGTGACTGTGTTGCCCGCGTCTGGGCACTTCCTGCTTCCCTTCTCCCCCTCCACCCACCCCCCCCTCCCGCCCCTGCACAACTTGCCCACCTTTAGATGATTTCAGTTGCATGTCTCTTAGTCTTTCCTGTCTGCTGCGTAGGGAGTCCTTTGTGGAATTATAGTTGTTCAATTTGTTGTAAATTCCAGGAGAGATTTCAAGAGACTCACCTCATGCCACCATTTCTATGAAATCCTTCTCTGGAGTTAGGGTACATATATCTTTATGGGTAAATGTTTTCGAATTTTTTGCGTAAATACCCAAGAGAGGGATTTCTGCGTTATGTGGTAATTCTTAATTTTGTGAGGAACCTCCTGTCATGCAGGGACTCAGCTCTCGCACAAAAACGCAGGAAATGGTGAGGCCAAAAACGAACACCAATGGAGCCATGGATAGGGAGTTCATACCACTATATTCTCGCTGGTGGCTGGTCAAGACACAAAAGCAAACATCTGCCAGTACCCCAATGAAGGGTCTTCCTGCACCCCTGTTTCGCTGGCAGCCAGGTGAGACACAGGAAGTAGGATCAACATCCTACAATCCACAATCCACTTGCTAACCACACTCGCTAGCCACAATTTGCCATCCGCTTCTCTGCCAACCAACCAACTCCACTTGCTAGCCACAATCTGCGCTTGCCAGCTTAGCCACGGCAGTTATATCAGTGGCCAATGGCTAACTGATTACAGCTGATGGCCATCTACTACCCGAGCCAGCACCTTTCCATGTGAGGTCAAGAACCTGGAAACTGCTCTCCTGGCTCTGTCCCCACACCTCCATACTGTTTTCCATAGCGGCTGCACCAATAGCACCAACAGTATATGAGGGCTCATTTTTCTCCACAGCCTCGCTAACAATTGTTATTTGTCTTGTTAATGACAGCCATTCTAACAGGTCTGAGGTGATATCTCATTGTGGTTTTGATTTGCATTTCCCTAATAGCTAGTGAAGTTGAGCATTTTTTCATATATGCTTTGGCCATTTGTATGTCTTCTTGAGAGACGTGTCTGTTCAGGTCCTCTGCCCATTTTTTAATTGGATTGTTTTTTGTTGTTGTTGTTGTTGTTGTTGAGTTGTATGAGTTCTTTATATATTTTGTATATCATCCCCTTATTAGAGGCATTGTTTGCAAATACCTTCTCCCATTTGGTTGGTTACCTCTTTGTTTTGTTGATGGTTTCTTTTGCTGTGCAGAAGTTTTTTAGTTTGATATAGTCCCATTCATTTATTTTGGCTTTTACTTCCCTTGCCTTTGAGGTCAAATTCATAAAATCCTCTTTGAACCCTGGATCCATAAATTTAGTACCTATGCTTTTTTCTATGAAGTTTATTGTTTCAGGTTTTATGTATTTTGAGTTAATTTTAGTATATGGTGACAGATAGTAGTCTACTTTCATTCTTTTGTATGTGGCTTTCCAATTTTCCCAGCACCATTTATTGAAGAGGCTTTCTTTTCTCTATTGTATGTTTTTGGCTCCTTTGTTGAAAAATATCTACCTATATACATTTGGATTTATATTTGGATTTTCAATTTTATTCTATTGGTCGCACAGATCTGAATTTAATTGTTGAAAGACATCTTAGAGATTTCCATTGCACTCCTTATTTCAGACTGAAGTCTGGAAAGGTATGTGGCTAACCCAATATCACGGAGCAGATCTGTCAAAAAATTCAAGATACAAATCCATTTGTCCTAAAGCTTAGCCTACCACTGTCTCCATTAGACCAATGTTGGCCTAGCCTGGCCTTCTCCTAAATGCGCATAGAGCTGACCTTTGATCAACATGGGTTTGAACTATGTAAGTCCACTCACGTGTGGATTTTTTTCAATAAATATGTACGGTATATTTCTTATAACATAAGAGGGGCTCTGTACAATACATGTTTACTGAAAAAATCATTAACTGAATATATAATATTGAATAGATTTTCAATGGACGAATAAGTCAGAGAGAAAGTAAGGCGCATTATAATGTGTGCTCGCAGATATACTGTCTCATTTGGTGGGAAAAATAACTCTGTATTATTGTTCCCTTTTTCTTAATGTTCCTTGTAAAAATAACAGATGTTAAAAGACAGGTTGGGTAATTTATCTCTGATTCCCTGGTTAGTAAGAGGAGATTCTGAGAAGCAATCCAGTGCTTAAGGGTCTTAGGCCCGAGTTCAGATCTCAGCTCTGTCCCTGACAGACTATGTGATGGGGCAAATTATTCAGCCTCAGTCAATATTAACACATAATACAACAATGGCGATTCTGTTTTTGGACAGATCAGGACATGCTGAGGTAGTGGAAAGAAAATTGACTTTGGGATTGGAATCAGATAGGGGTTGCCACTGGCCTGACTGCTCTGCATCCCCGCAGCCATCCAGGGCTCTTCCAGATGAACTCCTGGCCTCTCTTTCCTATCCTATCTTCTTATTTGTCCCTTTATTTTCTTTTTCATTCCCCTTCTCCCTTCCATCTCCTTTCCTTCTGTTCCTTTTTTCTTTTGGGTTGTGTTTTCAATGAGATGTAGAAAATGGATCAGCTAGGCTTTTGAATGGTGATCTGGCAAATGGAAGATGTAACTAGGATACTTCAGGCAACTGTTTTCTAAGCTCCCCATAAAATTAATTTAATTGAAAAACTCACTTCCTCAGTTGAAAACAAACACCCCACTTTCTTCTTTTAAACACATGGGGAAAGATGACAGCCTTAGGACCTGTCGCTCCAAGTACTCAGATGCTCTGTTTCCTGGAGGAGACCTGAGGTACCCTGGGTCCCTACGGGAGGTGGGGGTAGAAGGTGGTAGTGGAGGGGGTGTAGTGCAGGGGATCCTGCCGACTTCGCCATGTGTCGTGCAGGGTGTCAGGTGGGGTCTCTGGTCCCACTCCCCACACAAGAACGCAGGACATGGTGAGGCCAAAAAGGAACACCCACGGAGCCATAGGTAGGGGAGTCACACCACTATACTCTTGCTGGCGGCTGGGTTGGAGACACAGGAAGCAGGAGCCACACAATTCTCAACCCTCACTGTGCCGCTTGCAGGCTCAGCCACCATCTCCTTGCGAGCCCCCATTTTTTGCTAGCATAGCCACGGCAGTTATATTAGTGCCCAATGGCTCACTGGTTACAGCTGACGGCCAACTAGCCACAGCTGAAGGCCATTTGATCACAGTCGATGGCCACTTACTACCTGAGCCAGCACCTTTCTACGTGAGGCCGAGAGCCTGGAAACTGCTTTTTGGGGCTCTGTCCCCACACTCCACCCCTACAGGGTCTCGCCTCACAATCTACGCGACAAGCGTCTTCCGCGAGGGGCCCTGTGCGAGGAGCTTGGAGGTGAATGCTATTTTCTGGACACAGCCAAGCTCTCTGGTCACAGCCAGGGTTTCTCAGGGCACCACCAGTACTTCTGGGCACAGCCAGACTTCCTGGACTTCTTAGGGTACCACTAGTCTCCCGGGCACAGCCAGGGTTTCTCAGGGCACCACCAGTACTTCTGGGCACAGCCAGACTTCCTGGACTTCTTAGGGTACCACTAGTCTCCCGGGCACAGCCAGGGTTTCTCAGGGCACCACCAGTACTTCTGGGCACAGCCAGACTTCCTGGACTTCTTAGGGTACCACTAGTCTACCCGGGCACACGAGGGCCTCTCAGGGCACTGCCACTCTCTCTGGGCTCAGCCAGACTTCCTGGACACAGCCAGGGCTCTCAGGGCACTGCCACTCTCTCTGGGCCTCTCAGGGTACCGTGCTGGAACAACAGCGGCTCACAGTCAAGGTGCTTAATATTCTCAGTGGTGGCCAGTCAAGACGCAAAAGCAAATATCTGCCAGTTCCACTACATGGTGGTATGTTCCCAAACAGTCAAGTGGTCCATTAAATTAGGGATTGAAGGCAATTCCCCATAGTCCATAGTCATTCTCCAGGGCTGTCGTGGGGGTGAGGGATGACCTTGACCTCACCCTCAGCTCCCACGGAGGACTCAGCAAGCATTTCCTCCTGGGACTACAAGTCCTGCATCCGGGCTGCCTCAGCAAGCACTTCCCAGCTCACAGGGCTGCAAGGACCTTCGCTTTCTCCGGCCTCTGCTGGTTGGGGAACCGTCCACGTCTTCCCACCCCTCAACGGGGGTCGAGCTGTCGGGCAGCAGCAACTCCTGGTCTTCCTGAGATTGAGTGTTCATATGCACAAACTGCTCCACCGCCCTTCGGGGAGCTTTGCCCGGCACCGTACCCTGCTTGCTGTGCCATGTGTAGTGCAGGGGATCCTGCCGACTTCGCCATGTGTCGTGCAGGGTGTCAGGCAGGATCTCTGGTCCCGCTCCCCACACAAGAACGCAGGACATGGTGAGGCCAAAAAGGAACACCCACGGAGCCATAGGTAGGGGAGTCATACCACTATACTCTCACTGGCGGCTGGGTTGGAGACACAGGAAGCAGGAGCCACACAATTCTCAACCCTCACTGCGCAGCTTGCAGGCTCAGCCACCATCTCCTTGCTAGCCCCATTTTCTGCTAGCCTAGCCACGGCAGTTATATTAGTGCCCAATGGCTCACTGGTTACAGATGACGGCCAACTAGCCACAGCTGATGGCCATTTGATCACAGTCGATGGCCACTTACTACCTGAGCCAGCACCTTTCTATGTGAGGCCGAGAGCCTGGAAACTGCTTTTTGGGGATCTGTCCCCACAGGAGGATTCTGGGGGCAAGAGGTGAAGGGGGTGGGGGAGTGAGGTGGGCAGGTGGAGTGCTGCGCCTGGGCAGCATGCACCCCACTGTGTCATCTCGAGTTGTACCTCCCCACAGGCACCCAGCCCCAGGGCAGTCACCGCCTGCACACAGCCCAACTGCTCTGGCGCTCCAGCCTGCCTGCGGCCTCGTGCCAAGGTTGCTGGGGATGAAGAGGCTACTGTGCACCAGCCTGCTTTCCCAGAAGGAAGGCTTTTACCTTGGATCCCAGGAGCGCAGTGGTCTAGGGGTTTCCTCCAGTGGACTGGGTGCGCCTGGCCTGAGGCTGCTAGGTGCACTGGGAAAGCATCTGCTGAGCCCTGCCAGGCGGGACAGCCTGTCTCTGTGTGGGGACACCTGCCCTGCCAGGCCCTCTCTACTCTGGACAAAGGCAATCCTGACTTGTTTTTCTTGCTTTATTTTGTTGATGATGGGAGTTGGGTATTTGGGCGATGGATGTTGAAATTGTGGAAGGGTCTCACCCTCTTCCTTTTTTTTCACCCCCCCCCTCAGAAGATACTAAAATTTTCCAAGCATACTAGCAGTGGGAACTGCATACTGGCAGTCAGCAGCCCTGAGTTTGAATTAAGCTCTGCTGCTTGACTTTCAAAAATCACTTTCTAAAATCACTTAACCTTTCTTATTTTTAGTTTTGTTTAATTTGTAAACTCTGTAAAATGTGGATAATAATAATACTACAGGGGGGTTGTAAGGATTATGGACAAATACACATGACTATACTATGTGAACAAATATACTAGATGAACACTTAGAAGGCACTAGATAATATTTCTTCTGAAATCATCTAAAACAATCCCTCCAATTTAAGGTAGAAAAGAGTGAGAAGGCCCAAACAAGGTGATGTTACTAAGCACTCACGCTGGAGGGTGAGAACCCAAGGTTGGAGCTTAGGTTTCCCATTTCTCGCCTAGCGGTCATCTCCTGCTGCTCTGTTGATTAGTTCAAATCCAGTGCACGCACCCATTTGGAGTAGGAAGACCCAAGTAGAGTCACTGGCTTCATCATTTCTGGAGTTGAGAAATCTTGGAAAAATCTCAACTTAGTAGTTTTGGCATTTATTCTACAAGCATTGCCATCGCTGCGATGTACCTGCCAGTTGCCATAAAAGGCACAGGGGACACAAAAGTGAGCAGAACATGATCCCGGATCTCATGGAATTCATATTCTTGCTAGAAAGCCTCACAGGATACAAGGAAAAACAATGAACTGATTCGTTGGTAATTATAGAATATGGTGAAAGGAAGTTCTTCTGTTTAATGTTGGGGGAGTCCAATCCAGTCCCCTTTGTCTAGGGAGCAATCCCCACCTTAGCTACACTCTTATTTCCACAGCATTTGCTTCTTTATCACACCCATGAGGAATGCTCAGGCTGATGTTCACTGATGTGTGTGCATTCCTCCAATCATGCCCCAGCAACCCAACCCAATCCACCTTCCAAAAAGCATACCCAGGAGTTTGTTCATTTCTGCTTCTTCATTCTTAGAGTCTAGTGCAGAAACGACTTCAATAACTCTTACCAAATTTACTTATGTACATCTAATTTTGGCACTGTCAAATTTTACCTTTTAATTTCTTTAAATTCCAAATCTACTGGAAAAAAGACAAGATTCTTCTCTTTTAAAAACTTTTATTAGGCATTGCTAGATGATGTTGCACGGTGTATTGCACACATCATGGGAGTAAACAGCACCCCACAGGAACCATACAACAGCTCATACAGTGACAATCAAAGTAGTTGATTCCCCTTATATTATTCCTCCAAGTAGCGTGAGTGTCGTTACAGCCTTCCATGAGATCTGATCTGATCTCATAATTAAGATTACCCTTCCATTCTAAAGCAACCAACTAAAAACAACAAAAAAGAAAGCCCAGCCACAACAAAAGGCTATAGGGACATTACTGAAAGTCCGAAATTAGACTCCAAAATATCACAAGGTATCCATTTGTAAAGATTTGCCCCTAAAATTTGTATGATCTGACACTTGGGTTGCTTTTACTGCCAGCAGCAGGTGAGATTGTGTTTACTAAGAAGGATCAGTACGCTGATACATATCCACTGAAAATTCTTGAGGTAATAGATTTTAAATTTTCACTGCTTAAGAAAAAATCTATTAATTCCCAGGTCCTGTCCAGCAGGACATATCTATTGGCAGGAAGATTATTTTCCTTTTTTTTCCCTGTCTAATATTTACACATACTTGCATATACAGCCTGTGTCTTTGTCTTTTCTAAGCACATGATTTATTTTAATTATGCATCATACATTCATCAGGAAAAGTTGAATTATATACTATGGTACATAAAGAATACAACAAAACTAGCTTTTTGTATAAAGCTAACACAAAAGGCAAAGATCAATCAGAGCAAAATAATGTATGTACAAAATGTCTCAATGTCTATAAAGCCCACTGTAAATGAATAACTACACATCAATAGTAAACATCATGGTTCTGCAGCGTCTGTGTGGAAGGAGATTACAGATAACATGTTAGCAAAGATAAGTTGTAGAGAACTGGTCAAATTCTTGAAGTACCATATAATTACTTTCATTTTTAATACTTTTTGTAATTTTGTCCCAATTGGAGCTATAGGTAAAGACTGATAGCCATTCCAACTCCTGTTTTAAACTTTAATAATCATTCTTTTTTGGGGATTTAAAAATACATTTCAATTATAATGGTTTCAATTTGTGGTGTTTAATATTTTTTATACTTTAGATTAAAAATGAACAATAATTTAAGAAAAATACATTGGCTAACCTGCTGTCCTACAGATACTACAGTGGATTAAGATAGCAACTGCAGACTATATACATCCCTAAAATACACTATCTCATCAGGACTTTAAATAGAGGGATCAAGGAACACTCACAAAAAATATATGGCTCTTTAGATAAGAAATAAAGTCAAGTGAAAAAAATAAGGCACTAATAACATATATAAATGTTATATACTCTCATCACACAAAGCACCATATGAAAGGTTAAAGGGACTATACATTAGTGCTATTGGAAAATGGTAATAACCCCCGTTTCCCTGGCTTTTATTCACTAATTTCTTCCTTTCTTTTTAGTAATGAATATATAAACACTAAAATGAGGGAAATTATATATTACACTAAAAGTGAATTGTATGGAACCAAGAGCATAGAATAATTATTTGGAAATAAGTTGATTACTATCAAAATGTAAGAAATTAAGGTCTTAAATACTCCTTATTTTACAACATTTTCATCTCAACAGAATTTGTTTTTCCCTTTCCAATTTTCTTTCAGGGAGTTCTACGTGATATTAATATCATCTATTTTATTTATTTCTACCTGTCTCTTTCTTAAAATATATTCCTAATGGTCTCCTCCACTTAGTTTTATGAATACCAAAGTTAATAGTATGACTAATGAAATGTAAAAAGTGTTTAAAAATAAAATTACATAAATATTTTCCAACATCATTGAAAAAGTAAAGATAATCTCATTTCAAAAGTAAAGAGGCTCATTTTGAACATAAAAAATATTGTGACAGTATTTGGGAAATGACTATAAATTTTTACAGAAAAATGACAAATATGTGATATATAAAATGAACAAGATCTGTTACAAACTACTAATGAAAGTCATCTATCTTAAAATCAAAATCAAAATTTCTTCTCATTTGCTGTTGTTCATGAGAATTTAATTAACACGGGGTATATTCTGATAATTCAAATAGGAGATGACAATTACTCCTTAGAACTGCAATTTCTGAATATACAGTAATAACAGACTAAACATCCAAACATTTTACTTTTTAGCAATTTACTCTTTGTGAAAAAAGAGAATTTGAATAATTTTATTGTCCCACAGCTTTGTAATAGATATACACATACATAAATATATTTGTCTCATGAATATGTCATCAATTTTGTTTAAAATAGAAACAAAACAACTGTTGTGGCTTCTTAATAAATAATGTGTTAACATAACTTAATAACATTTTAATGCTACTGTTTTTGTATTCCTCTTACACAAAATTATTTCTGTGACCTCTCAAAATTTACTACTTAAATTAATAATTGCGTTCATAAGCAGCAAGATTGTCAATTAATTTTCATATTAAAAATCTGTAACAGATTGTCCTTGTCAAGGTAAATGGTTTTATATACATATATATCTCAATTACTGTTCTAGGTTTCATACGAATTATAAGATTGATTTATTTTTTTCAATACCATCCACAGAATTTTAATTATGATGAAAATGATCAAATACCAAAAGTAAACTACTGCCATATGGGACTTTGAAAAAAAAAAGGTCTTAGGGGTTCGTAGTCAGCTAATAAAAAAAAAAAATTATACTTTATCTAGAATTTTCTTCACAAAGGAACATAAAACATCATATTTATGTCAAATATTAGACAGTATTTACTTGAAAGGAACAATGAAAGTATATTTGGACACTGAGGATATGTTGATGAAAAAAATGTTGTTTTTCAGAACTTACTGGATTATTGAGACTATTTCCCCCGCGGGGGCATGAGGTGAACACCTAACAACTTTAGAGGGAACCAAGGACCAACGACAGCACAGCTTGCCAGCTACAAGGAAGAATCTGAAATGACACTATATTTGCAATTTCTGGGGCCCTGTTTGACTCTCCCTAGAACTTTCCCATATCACGTACTAAACCTATACTACATATATCTTGAGTGGGGCTTATATCTAAATCATATCAATGAAACATTTGAACATTTGCAAACTACAATGGTTTCTTTAGAACAGGGCTAATATCAGTTAGACTCAATGTGATCTACTGTAGATTATCAAAAAGTCTAATAATGTTCACAGGGTATGAATCCATGGTCCAGTCTCATATACAAATGTTGCACTATATAAATCTAGCTCCAAGTCCAAGCTGTAGGACTTTTTGGCTGAAACCATAAACCATACATTTGGCCTTTTTGGATGAATCATGAATGATTTGGGGTCAGATTGCATGAATGCCCACAAGTGCTTTTTGTCCAACTAATATGTGAACACAGTATTAGCCTGATAATATTCATGAAGCAATTTCTGAAGCTTGGATTTAGAGTATTTTAGGCTCTATGATCCAACTGACATCTTCTCATTTACTTTCCTTCTTGTCAGAGGGCTGGGCAGAGTTCTCCAATTCCTATTATGAAGAGGGACAGTGTTCCAGATACTCCTCAGACATTTCAATTTACAGATAAAATAAACCAAGGTAAGTTATGTTCACTACCATTGCCAAATTATGGAGTCCTTTCAGTGTTTGAATTTCATTTCATTAGAATCAAAAGTGTTAATGGTGAGACAGAATTTATCCCACATTTGGCCAAGATAGGTTGGGGACTGCAGAGGGAAAAAGCCCAGATAACCAGGAAATCTAAAAGAAAACAGGCACTTGATGTTGAAGTATGAGAGTATTACTTCACCGGCAGAGAAGAAAGTCATTTAATGTTAACGATGGAACAGAATGACAAAAATGTGGAATGGACCTGAAAAAAATATTGTCTATGCTAATAAGACTGTATACTCTAAGGGATGCAGAGTTAAATATACCCACTGGAATTCTTTTATAAGCTGAAAGGAAGTGGAAACAAACAAAAAAAAGCAATGGCAATCTTTTGTGTGTGTTTTAAAAAAATAATTTATTGCCTTTTAAGTCCATGATATTATTCTCAAAACAGTCACTTCTTTAGCCAAAAAAAAGAAAAAAAAATATATATATATATAATATATAGTTTGCAATATGCATCATTACATGCTTCTAAAATTGGCACTATATATGGGGATCTATAAGGTATGTGATATATGAAGGCTTCAGCTAATGGTCCAAATAGACTCTCTGCTTCTTCGATTTGGATGAAGTCAAATAAAGTTCCAGCCTCACAACAGTGATGTACAACAGAAGCCCCACACACTGTTGGCTATGAAATGAGTATAGTTCTATCCTTAAAACCACAGTTACAAAAGAGTTCGACTGCATTTCGCTTTTAAAGGTTTGCATCATTGCTTTGTATCAAAAAGGTAACATTTCACAATTTTGAATATTCCCCAAATTTTGGAACTCTGATTTTATTCAGACCATATCTTAATGCTTCTATAAAATTACGTCAGTTTTATTAAAGTAATAATTGTAAACATACATATTAAAATGGGATTTTGGAACTTATTTTCCATAGGAGGAGGAAAATGTTACAATTAAGCTACAAAGATTTGAAAAACAAATACTCTCCAACTGGCTATTGGTAGTAGCTTTGATTTACTTTGTTTCTAGTCCATAGAATTTCTTTTATAGGTTTCATGAAATATAAAGATGTAGTTAAAACTTGCAGTAGAAATTAACTTAATATTTTAACAAACATTCCAACTAGGTTATTAGGCAACATTTATTAATTACTTGCTGTGTTTGAGCTCCTGATACCAATTTATAGGATTACTATAATTTCAGAAACTTGGCTACATTTTTCCAGGTATATTTTACTTGTTTTAAATTTTCAGCTTCAGATTACTCCCTCCAAATTTAAGGTGACCTATTAGCTAACACTGTTATTCTACTGTCTCCATCAAACTATATGTATTGTTTCCTTAATTCTGTCAGATTACTTAAATGGCACAAATATTTTAAAGTGCATTATTGAATTTTAAGGCTATATTTATAATAGGTGTTACCACAAAACAATAAAGCTGACCACAGGAAAACTTACTTTCAATAGTTGGGATAGATTTCAGCCACAAATATGAAAGGATGAACATACAATCCATGTTAAAGATTTACATTAATCCCTATGTGCAGCTTGCTTACAAAATTAAAATCTAAAATGGCTTTTGGCATGATTTTTTATTTTATTTTGGTACTTAATGAAGTATACCAATTAGTATTATTTAGGCCACTAACTTTTTAAAAAACAATTGTGAATTTAACAGACAGGACAAAGTCTAAGTAAAAACAATTGCATTTGTTTAACGAGGGAGGAGCGGGATCTATGTCTTGGCAGATGTACTCTAATTTGACAAAGACCAGGAAGGAATGCTGATGCTCTGCACATGCCAGAGTGAATTTTCGCCCTCTCCTGTCTCTCTTCTCTTTTAGTGAAGAGGAGCTAGAGTATTAAGGGAGTAGAGAAAAACGAGGTTGGGGAGGGTCACCAGGGATTGGAAGAGATTCCAGTAGTTCGAGGGTATTTTAAGAGAGCCATGGACCATATAGTTAGGTGGTAGGGTTGAAAAATAAAGGCTCACCAGGGCTCTTGGGACTCAAGAGATGGTGGGTGAGCGGCACGGGGCTTGGAATCTCCTGGCAGGCAGCACTGAATCCTGACACCACAGCAGAGAAAGTACAATTAATGATATCAGGTTGTAACCTGACTGGTGTTTAATTATCTTTCATTGTTTTCCTGTCTGTTCTACTTGAAGATACAATAGCACCTATCAGAAAATCAAGGTGGTGGCAACAGGATGTGGCTTGTACCAACAGTTTTGACCCCTCGCCTCTTGTTAATGCCTGATACAGCAGTTCTAGGGAACTGCTGGGATTCACTGTGAAATAAATGTTTCGTGTTATTCCACAACTTATGAAGCATCCCAACAAGACACCCAACCTTACATACAGTCTAATCTACTTTTCTATGAATAATTGTGGTCACTCATAATTGCCAACATATTGTTTCCTACTTTTCACAATGGCATAATTAAGTTCCTTTGTAGCGCAACATGCATGAACATGGATAGTGTTAAAAAAAAAAGTGACAAACATGATCAATTTATTTCATTTAAATCCCTCGAGGTTTTTTCTTTTTTTTTTTTTTTACTCAATCCAAATATCAATGCATCTTTCTCGGATATCTGATATACATCTCATTACATTTTATTTTTATTGGAATAGATGAATTTTCTTTTATACATTTTGGCAAGGTATGTATTTGGCTAATCAAGAAGGGGAAAGTATCCTGCAAAAGATGCTTTTCTTTAAAAGTTATGCACTTCTATATAGTCTTTCTTTTTCTCCAAGAAAAAGGTCTCAAATATACTATCTTCATGATTTCATTCACTGAAAATGCATTAAAATTTTATTACAAATATCTCATAAAAACCAAATTAAAAAACTATGGGAATGTTAACAAAAAGTGACAGCAATATATGTAAAGGATCTTCATTGATGCTTTATACTGGAGAAGTAAAAACAATCTTTATGTCCATTCAGTAGGGCACTAAACGAATAAATTAAAGTATAGCCCCACAATGGATATGTAGTAATTTAGAAAAGAATGAGGTAAATCTATTTGAACTGTTATGGAAAGGTGTCTACCAATATATAATAAAATGAAAAACAGGCACAGGACAGTAAGAATATTATTATATTTGTATAAAACTAACATACACACAGACACATACACGCACAAACACTTATTTGTATATTTGTAGAAAGTGTCTGGAAGGACACACACCAAACCATTAACAGTGGTTACCCCTAGAAAACAAGGGGTGGCTTAGGCAGAGAAATTTGTGTTTTATAATTCTAAATGGTTTGATTTTTTAAAAGAAGTATATATTAAATTTACAATAAAAACATATAAAAATGACAACCTTTGGATAGAAAGATATTTATTTTATGTGTACGCTTCATTCTCTAAAGTAGTTTTGAGAATTCATCTCAAAAGTTATTACTATTGTTTTACCTTCATGTTGGCACTAACATATAAATAATCCTTTTGTATTTTCTTCTTTCTTTTTAAGATCTTGACGACACTTAGTTAAAAAAAAAAAAAAAAGACAAATAATTAAGTCACCAACAGGGAAAGGCCTAATATGTAACACTTTAAGAGAAAAATGCATACATTAATTAAAAAAAATCTATGCCATAGAAAAGAACAATCCTGTGGAACACAGTGCATGTTAGCTCAAGCATTGATGAAACTGCTTTCACTGATAACAGATACCACTTTGTAACTGGAAAATTGGAACATTTCCAAATAATATAAAAATATCTCCTCAAGATAAGTTATTCAAAGAAAGGACTAAAAATCCCTGAGTAGGCCAAAGACAACAGATACAATAACCGAAGAAAATAGATTATCTAAGACTAGAGAGTATGTTATTTAGCCAGTTGGTATATATGTGTATGGCATATGTATTCATATGCACCTATGGGAATATTATATATGTATACATATATCATACATAAACATATGGATAATATATATAACATACATAATATTTTATGGAAATATTATTTATACATTCATATATATCATACATAAACATGTCCACTAGATTTAGAATCATCATATTCACATATTGTCAAAATAACACCTACATCTGGGAAAGACAAATTTATAAAAATTAAGCAATTTATGACAGAATTACATAGATTTAGGCTAGAAATTCTCAATCTCTCAGTTTTAATACTAGAGCACGTAGAATAGGCACTCGATAAATATTTGTTGAATGAATGGATGGATGGATGAATGGATGGAAAGATCATTTTGTGAAACTAGAACACATCCCTTTTTCTTCTATCATGTTATGCTTTAGAAATATCCATTCCAGAACCATAAATGGTACACCCTCCTCTACCTGTAAATAGTCTAGTCCAGAAGTATGCTATAGCTATTCTGAGTGTTTTCCAGAAAGAATGGAAGTGTGTTGGCTTGTTATCCTTTCAAGTAAACTTCACTATCATGGATTTTTTAGGTCAAATAAAAATGATAAATGTTCTTATATTCTGTAGCCCAAGACAAACTATCCATGTTAATGCATGTTTTATCACATAATGTATTTCAATTCAGACAAGGTTGCTGTCAAATAAATGCTACATCTATGCAGATAGCTAACTTTAAGGATTTGCAAACAAGTGAAAACTTTAGGCTTCTTAGGGGACTACTTCCTTTCTGCTGATGAGTTTTTGTGATGAAACAAAGGAAAAACATAACTTAGTTACTTGTCCCTTTTCTTACTTTTAAAGACTTCTCAGCTTGGTAAAACTTCCTGAAAATATTTCCTTCTTTTTTTTGTTTTGTTTGTTTGTTTCCTTCTCCAAAAGCAGTTTATATTTTAGATAAACCCACAAACACAAAAGTTTTGTTTTCAAATTATTCCTCCATAAGAAGATACCAGCACATTATTATGCATATAAGCAGTAAACATAAGAAAAATCCTTTAAAACTAGTATTTGTTTTTATGAAAAACTTGTAGACAAATTAAAAAGAGAGAAGAGGTAAGAAAATGGGGTAGTAAATAATATCACACCTTGACCTAAAGCAGAATTATCTGTAATTACAAATTGGTGAAAAATTAAGTAGAATAGGGATTTGTTTAAAGGTTTAAGCAGTTCTGTCTATAGCAAACTTGCTATTTAAATTAACTAATTTTGCCTGAAGGATTTATTCATATAGTGAAACATGTATGCCAAAACATAAGAAATCTGAGAAAAACTGAATGTTCAGGTCTTAAGTTTCCTAAAATCAGTCTATCAGTTTTGTCAGTTTATAAAGTTCCATGATCCTTGGGGTGACATTGCACATATTTTTTTCTCTCTCTCTCTTTCTGTGTGTGTGTGTGTGTGTGTGTGTGTTTGTGTGTTTGAGACAAAGAGAGCAAGAAATAGAAAGGGTCAACATTGAAATAGCCTGTTGTCTACATTGACTTTAATTTAGTACATTACCAAATTATGCCCACAAAGGAACCATCATCTTTAAATATGTCTATGAAAATGTGGAAAGAGTGTAGAGGCATGGAACTTGACAAGTACAAGGTTACTAGGCCAAGTTTTAATACAGATATTTATACACACACACACACATTTGCACCCCTACACATATACACTTCAGTAACTCATGATTCTTCTCATTAATTTAGTTTCATTAGTTCCCTTTTGGGCATTTAGATTTTAAACAATTACAGCATCTGAAGAATGAAGGAATTATATTGTTTGGGCCACAGATGAAACCAGGGACATACAGGGAGCCTTTATCTTCTGAAAAGTGGCGTTGCTTGTTGGTACAGGTGGGACTTCAGTTATTCACACCAAGTCTCACAAGATGGGCTAGAGGAGGGTTCAGATACAAAGATAATCCAAGCAATGCTCAGGAGAGGTATGCTCAGACAATTCTGAGGATAACTGGTTCTTAATGAAAATATCTTCCAAGACTCATTAAGGTCAGACTATGATACAGATGTTTATAGTGTATGAAAGTGACCAATTTTGTAAAGCAGCAATTTGTATAAGGACAGGGTACCATTTTGGGAGTGCACCGGCACTAGGGCATTGTGGCCTGCAGAGAACCCCGGTGAGACGAGATGGCAGAAGATTCCTCTCTGTGTTTTTCAAGATGCGACTCTCAGGCGGGTATACCATTCTGTATAGCTCCTACCCGAACCAGCTTAGTTAGATGAACTCATCTGCGTTTCACCAGTGCATACCTGTCCGTGATCGTTTTCTCTGTTTTTTACAAAGGCAATAGATAGGAAATACAAATAAACCTAGGGGTTAAAAAAAAAGAAAAAAGTTACACTAATTAGGAGGAGAGGCATTTAGGTTTATATAGTTGAACATTTTCCATTTTGCAAATGACTTACAAATAATCATTATTTAGCAACAAATGAAAATAAAAAGAGGGAAGATACCTGTTATGGAACGTATTTACTTCTACAAGATTTCATTCTTTATTATTTTTCTTTAGCTCTCTCCCCTTTTAAACAATCTCAGTGATACCCGTTTGAATATGGAATAATGTTTTCTATCAAAATATCAAATCTTCGGTTTAAGTCTTCTTTATTATCTCTAGTCATATCATTTGCACACTATGGAACTCACACTTCAGTTTCAGGCAGAGGAGTCCATTACTTAACAACATGGGCTGTGAGGCCACATGTCAGGTTTGATTCTCAGTTATACCACCTATGAAGAAGCCTGAATTTCCTCAACTGTAAAATGCAGATAATAATAGTATCTACTTTATAAAGTCCGACTCATTGTAAAAACTTAAATGTCAGTTACTTTATAATTCTATCTGTCCTACGCATTAAATTACTTGCTAAATAGAACTTTACATATGAAAAATTTATTTTATTTAGGAAAAAAACACACAAAAGAAATGCGATCTACTATGTGGAACAATTACATAGTATTTATAGCATTTAATTTAATATACTGTAAAGCAATGGTTTTTCTCAGTGTGTGGTCTCTGGACCAGCAGCATCAGCATTACCTGGGAACTTATTAGAACTATTAGAAATCCACGAACCCTGCCCCCATACTGAATCAGAAACTGTGGGGATGAAACAGCAACCTGTGCTTTAAACAGGCCTCCAGGTTATTCTAAAACATGCTAGAGTCTGAGAACCACTGTTTTTAAATATATATTTTAATATACTTGTATGGCTAAAACTGTACAAGTCACAGATACATTTTCTATTTGTCGGTTCTCAAGAATATGTTGGGTATGTGCTCTTATACACATCGAAGGTATCTTTTTCACCCAGGGCACCTTTCACTGGAACACACCAAACACCCAAGGGTGTACCAGAGCCTCTTTCCTTTGATGTTCCAATCCAAACTCAGAATTGGAAAATCTGGGTTTCTAGTCCACTGAACTCTTTCACTAAAATACCAGTTGTATTAATTTTGGTATTAAGAAGTGGTTAATAATGCATTATTAGATATGTGGATCAAAGTGTCTGAAAAAGTGTCACACGAATACATCCCATATGAAACACGTGCCTCTGAATCTCTAACTCATACACTAATTGCCTATCTAATGCAAGCACGGAACAGTATCATGGCCACTTAATAACAGACTCATATTATTCAATGTACACTCATATTGTCTCTATGGCACTCAAAGAATTCTAATCTCAGATATGTTAAGTGTTTCTTACCAATTACAACGGCGATGGCCCCTAGTGCTAATCCCAAGACCAGGATTAAAGGTGCAACGAATAATTTTCCAGCTGGAAAACAAAAGGCAAAACCATTTAAAGAGTCTTAAAACAAATTTACCCAACAATTTCAATAATGTTTTTAAATACCACAGTGTATGCTATTTTTTAAGAAGTCTGACTATAATTAAGGCAATATTTCTCTAAGGAAATATTTCAGGTGTAGAACAAATACACACATGTAAGTTTAGTAATTTAAGTCCTGGGCACATGAGTCAAACATCTCATAAATCATTTATCCTCTATAAGCAAAAAATTCCAAAGCCAGTGGATCACTTTATCTAACAGGACCATTCATCTTTATGCTTTTCCTTTAGATCTCTGCCATTTTCAATTTCCAAGATTCTGAAAGATTCAGACAGGAGCTACACATTCTGAGCTGTGTCTTGAAAATATAATTAGCTAGTAGGTACTACAGAGGGCTTTTGCCCAAGCCCACATCTGAAAACGTTATTTATTTATTTTCTGGGTCCAAAGAAAACTAACAATATGAACACCTAATAAACTGGGATAAATAAATGGGATGTTTCAGTACTATTGTTAGAGAAAACTTCCAATAAACATACAATATATTGAAGGTTATTCAAATGAATCATTTTAACAAATTTAAAAAGGACTTATAAGAAGGCTAAATAGTTATAAGGTTGCCAAATGGCATCTACTTGCCTTTTTTTCCCCCTAAATAAATAAATGAACATGATTATAATAAACTCTAATTCTATGCAAACATAGCACAGAGTTCACAATCGGAATGGCACTAACTTTGAGAGGCAGGCACTAGCACAAAAAAAGAGGCTGGTAGTTAATATCTTGTTATATAGTAATCTTGATCTATATACTTTGCAGTATATAGATCAAACTATATACTTTGATCTATATACTTGATCTATATAGCTGCAAAACCCAAACACAAGAGATGAGGAAGGAATGGAAGGACATTGCAGCAGAATCACACAGCTGTTAAGAAAAGACAAAGTAAACGAACAAACAAAACAAACAGACTCAAATATATAGAGAACAACCTGATGGTTGCCAGGTTGAAGGCCGGTTGAGGAGGCTGGGTGAAAAAGGTGAAGGGATTAAGAAGGGTATATTGGCAGTTACAAAATAGTCATGGGGATATAGTCAATAATATGGTAATAATTTATTTATGATGTCAGATTGGTACTAGCCTAATCAGGGGGAATCACTTCATAAATTATACAAATGTCTAACCACTATGTTCTACATCTGAAACTAATATAATAGTGAATGTCAATTGTAATTGAAAAAAAAATAATTAAAGAATAAACCCGCAATACCATTCTACAAATTAAGCACAGTAATTTGAATAACAAATTACATTAGAAAATAAAAAAAAAAAGAGAAAGAAACATAAAGGAGCCATTTGTTGGAAATTTGTCAGAAAAATGTTAACTTTTTTATCCTTAAGAAATGGTCTTTGTAAGCATTTGAAATCATGACCAGAAAAATAGAAAATACAGTTCTTAATATCTAACTTAAAAAAATTGCTATTCAATTGACACAATGTCTAGCCATGGGTTTTACTTATATTTTTCACCAATGACAGAATCCAATTAGTAATACTAAATCTCATTGAACAATTACATTTCATACATTCTTAAAGCTATGCATAAGTTTAAAATATATTGGCTCACATATTTTAAAATAATCTGTTTTTTCCTGTACACATAGCTCAGTATGTTTCCTTTTAAAATAATTATCAATATATTTTCATAATATTAACAAAATATTACTGCAAAGTAACAGCACTGATTTTTTTTTTTTTTTTCCAAACCTTACGTAGCTCAAAGACCCAGATACACACTTTCTCTCTTTGGGAAGTAATAAACTTATTCCAATCATGCAATCAATGTTCAATACATGTTTAAGTCTACTTTTGAAACTGTCTTTAGGGATTAAGTTTACACTAATATTTTATCATATCTATTTATCATATCCTGTTTATTTGAGTACTTAATTTTTTGTTCCTTTTTACTATTTTAAATTATACTTGCAAATAAACCATTGTCCTATCTAGATACACATTTTAAAATGCCCTTCACATTACTACCAAATTTCTTTGCAAGAGAATTGCAGAAAATTTCCAATTCATTTAATAGTATATGAAAGTGGAGCATTAACTTGACAAAAATATTTGCTGATCAATAATCCAAAAAAAATCTCATTGTATTTTAAATTATATCTCTACTAATAATATCGAATATTTTTAAACACATTTATTGGCTATTTGTATTTCTTCAATTCTGGTTTCAGACCTCGTCTTTTTTTTTTTTTTTTTTTTTTTTAATGAGTATTTATTATTGGAGGGGTATCCATTGCTTTTCTTCATATAAATTATTTGCCATCCAGAAATCAGTTAAAAGCCTACATTTTCTTTGCTAATAAATATTTTAATACTTTGAATATTTGCATGGAATAATATGAGAATGAAGCATTTTTCTTCAGTCAGTTTTATTCCCAATGCCATTCACTGAATAATCTGCCTACTACTCCTTACTAGGGTGATGCCCCCATGTCAGAGGCTGCTATTCATCTTTAAATCTCTGGTCTCCTATTGTCTAGGAGCAGAATCTGTAGCTGCACACATGGCCACATGGGATGCAGACCATATTTCGTATCCTCCAGCTGTAAGAGAAGAGCAGGCCCTTTCTCTGCCTCTGTCCAAGGATACCTGGCAGCCATAGTCCCAATCTGAGGGAGCAAACTGGGTTACATCCAAATGGACAGAGGGCAGGGGGGCTTTGCCATAATGCATCATCTCTCTTATATGGCAGGGAGAAAGTAACTTTGTGACTTACAGAGTAACCCCTTTTCCTGCCTTTTCTACAGATGGAGAGGTGGAGATCACTCCACTGGGAGTTACGGTCCAACAGGAGTTAGGGACAGCTGTGCTGGAGGTGGGAAAATATGTGTGGGAGAGAGAGCTTATCTTAAAGGCAGCTGTTCTCTACTTTGTCAGGTTTGTTCTGGAATACACACACATGGAGTAGAAAATAGGCTAAAAATACCCTTCCCCTCTTGCCATTTACAGAAAGCTGACCATAAAATTTTAAAATAAAAAGCAGAAGTACTATACAGAGAAGATATTTCCTTCCTGACAATGTCTATGGGCTGTCCATTCCACAGGCTGTTATGTAACTCGACTTTTTTAATGAACTGAGAAGAGGATTCTAGTGGCATCTAGGTAAACAGTGAGAGGACACAAAGAGAATTCATCCAAAATATTATTGGACAAATAGGGCAGGAAATAACTTTCCTTATTTAAGGATGCCTAAACAGAAAAAACAAAAAGGGGAAAGAAAGATGTTTAAATAAAAGATTACTTAAAATAAAAATGAAAGAAAACATCTTGCCAAAAAATGACATTGAAGTAGGAAAGAAAATAACCAACAATGCAGAAAATTTAGGATTTTGTGTTTTAAGGTTGCTCTCTATATGTAAGGACTTACAAATAGGTTACAGCTCATAACTTAATTTACAGTTAGTTTTCTCATGGTAGTACTGTTATAGATAGCTATCCCTCCAAAATCTATTTATCTAATATGTAAATATTGGTTATATAATTACAATGGGTAGCACGACAAACAAATAAACAGAAAACAAACATTGAAAATCATTAAAACTGATCTTGACTATATGAAATGCTGTTGGCTATGGAAAATTATGTTTAAAGTTCAATAAGGATATTTATATAGATCATACAAGATTTTAGAAAATGATGGCACTGGTTTCCATAAGTTCAAGTGAATTTTAAAATATATGTTCTGTCTTTTACCTAATAAAATGTATCATTTGTTCTGATTAACCATCATATCATTCTACAGAGGGGAATGGTTCGCAATAGCAATAAAGTGATGGAGGGCCAGAGAGACACAAATAAATGTTTATGAAGTAACTAGGCAAAAGTAGGTGGAAAAGTGGAAACGTGGAAGATGTTAACAAGTATTGCATTTGCATGGGATAGACTGCCTGAGAAAGAAATAACGGACTTCTTCATGATGAAAAGAGAGGAAGAAATCTCACAGTGGGTACATTCCAGAGAAGTAGTGAGGTATTGGAAGAACTATTAAATCAGAAGAACAATGAATCCCAGAAAGGAGGTGGCATTGGGCTAAAGTAGGAATCTGTGTTATGCTTCATATTTGTATATGAGACTGTGTATTGCTGAGTATGAAGAGGGATATTTAAACTTGGGTTTGTATGTAATGAGGATATTTGATACTCATTTCATTAACTGTGAGTTATTAATATTAACTATTAATACAATAGAAAAATATATACAATGACTTATCAACTATATAGATACGATAGAACTCCGTTACGGAGGCTCTGAAACATAATGGATTTTTTTTGCATTGGACTGTATGTCCTCCATGAATGAATAGAGGATATGTGGAAGATTTGCTGCTAGGTATTGTCAATATAAAAATAAATGTGACATTGTTTCTTTCAACAAGTGGCTTACAATATGGTTTCAGAAATTTAAAAGACTAATAACTTCACATTTCTGCAGTATAATGAATAATTTGTTTTTCGAATAAAATCTGCTTGCTCATGTAAGTAACGTCCTGCTAACAAACTTAAATTTTTAATTTTAATCTTCTTCCTGTTTGGGGGTGAAGGCCCCACTAGAATACCTGGCAGGTGCTCAGAATTATCATAGCTATTACATTTCTAAGTTCTAGCATCTCTGCTTACTTCCCAGGGAAAAGTCCTGGAAGCCATGGGATACTCACCACAGACCGACCCTCGCACTAATCTCCTTAGATGAGGTCTCTCTGGGAGGTAGCGATATTTGCATCCAAATATACTGAGGTTTGATGTGTGGTCTCCAAAGAAACGGAGCTGGCGGTATCTCTCCCCACATCGATAACAAAAGTTAGTGTTACATTGTGAACAGGTCATATGGTCACATCCTTCAGTCCTCTGGATGTGGATCTGTATCAGCAAAAGAGAGAAAGAGAAAGAAAGGTTATTAAAATTTTAAAAAGTAAAATCTAGCAAGTGTTATGGAACAACACTTACAAGTTTCTGCAAAAAAAAAAAGCCTTTCACTGTTTTCCTGAGGCTGTCAATTTACTTATAATCACATTCTCCAAGATCATATTTGTATCAAATACTTCCTGTGTACAAAGCTCAATAACATTTCAGGTACAATGTTGGCTGATTTTGACCAATATATAATCAATCACATCCCAAAGAAAACCCACATATCTTTCTAGACAAACACCTAACTCAATGGTAAGGAGGAAATTTAAAATGCTGTGAAAGTATATTTTGTTTATGCTACGATCAGCAAGAACAATGTGACTTGGGGAGTAAGAGGAGGTAAAGAGTATTCCTTAAAAGTAAGGATTATGTACATTTTTTGTGAATAAACATTAAGGAACAGAAAGCTCTTTTTGTGGAATAAAACAATAGCAGCTATAAGTGTATTCACAATGTCATGTTAATTTCACAATGCCAACTCTAATACCATTTGTGAATATGTTTATAGACTTGTTTGCATCATGTCATCTAGGCAACTAAATATTTTCCTCTAATGCTGCAGTTAAGTTACATGTAAATATAGTTTCATCCATAATGTAACAAAGAATTTATTCTTAAATAGTACACCATAGACCCAATGTGATAGACACCGTCTCAAGCACCCAGGCCATGTTATAATCAAAATATTACTCTTTGAGATATAATGGATGCGTGACTCAGAATCCTCATAGACACTAATAAATCGATGCCATCTTTCACTCAAATATGTGCACAATTTGTTAGTTGAGCACTTATGAAAGAAAACATATTATTTCATTAAAAAAGATTTGGTTATACTGCCCAACTCTCTTGTGATTAAAACAGGACCAACTAAAAAGAGTTTCCATTTCACTACAGAGGAGGCACCTACTACTTTAAAGTCACATGTCACTTATTCTTATACTTTTTATATATATGTATAGTATATAAAGTTCTTTGTTTAGAAAACTTATTTAAAATGCTCCCAATACGAGATTTGACTTTGCTTTGGGACTAATGTGTCAGTGAATGTTTTAATGCATTTGAGAACTTCACAATTAACAGGTGAGTTAAATCCTCCAGTGGTTGCTTGACTCTTCTCTGTTAGGCCTTGGCTACAGTCCACAACTGTACATATTTCATTTGAAATCACGCTTTCCTTCCCCGATACACAGTGTAGCTCCCTGAACTTTGGTGGTAGCGCAGTTATAATCATTTTTTCAAAAACTGGACAATGATTATGGAAAGAGCATAAAATCATTCAGGAAAAAGAGAATGTCTTAATGCGAAAAGAGAAATTAAAATATTGATAGATAAAGAAAATTATCCATTTCAAAATACAACCTTATTTTATAAGTTTTCAGAATAAAAAGTTTGAAGTGGCTAAATCCAAATCATATGCAGTATTTCAGTTTTAGTGATAAAAGAAATAAAATTTTAAACTTTCATTTAAATAAACAATATGAATTTTAAAAGGACTTTTGAGGTCACTTTTAAAACACCAAAAGATTAATCATATTAATGGATAAAGTTTCATTTCAGCAATACGTATATTTGTGAATCCATCCATCCGTCCGTCCGTCTGTCTGTCTGTCTGTCTGTCTGCCTGCCTGCCTGCCTGCCTGCCTACCTACCTATTATCTGACTATCAATCTACCTATCTGGAAAGCTTCTAGGTTATGGTGACACTATTGAAGCAGTAGTAACTAAACAGAGAGCAGCACATTATAGGCAGTGCAATGATTGGCACACAGTAGGCTCATAATATATGGTAAGTGAATGAGCCAAGGAAGAAAGCTAACTAAGTGTCTGGCAGGATGTTAGGTATTCAAAATCATTAGGTTGATTGTAGGTTAAATGTGCATTCCCTCCTAGTGACTGATTAATTCTTGGCAGGTAAGCCTCAGTCACATAGGGAGGATGAAAGAACCAGGGCTTTGACTTGAAGAAGCCCTGTGTTTAAATTCTGGCTCCGCTAGCTGCATAAAATGAAGTTACCTGACTTCTCCCAAGTCTCAATTTAGGTGATATTACTTAGGTGAGAATAAAAATGTGATAATATATGTAGAGTGCCTAACCCATTGTTTGGCACGTACTGAGTCAGATCAATGTAATATTGGTTCCCATTTATCCCTTGCCCTTTACTCACTGAAAAATGTGAGAAATAAAATACCTGGACAATGTAACTGCACACTCCCAGACTGACAGGTGGTCTCCTTTCTCACTTCTTCATATGGGTAATTCTTTGGCAGATGCTGGACTAGAGAGCACTTTCCTAGACAGACACGTGCTAGCTTGTGGTCAAGGGTTACTTACGAATTGTTATTTGGACAATACAAGCAAGACTTACTTTTCTTGCTATTGGAAAACTCATCCTTTTAAAATTACATTGAAATTTTGTTTTTCCTTTACCTGACAGTCTAGTCAGGGTGGATCCAGGGTGGATCCAAGTATTGTGGGGCCTGAAAGTTATCTAATTGGAGGGGCCTTCTTTTAGGAGAAGAATGTAAATTACAAACACAAATTAGACGCAAGGTCGAAAAAGGGACTTGTCTAGGTGAGGGTCTCTGAAGTGTAGGCTCTGTAGCTTCCTGGTAAATCTGCCCCGTGTCCAGCACTTCCCCTCTAGTGTGTTTCTGGGAATGATTTTGGAGACTGATTACTCTGCCCCATCCACTTGGCACAGTAGATGGCGTTCAGGAATAATGTCGGCCAAAGGTTCCTACTGGACCCGGAACCATGTCTGATCCACTACCACCTGAACACTAGGAGAAAACATGTTCAAAGAGAACTGCTGAGCACCAGAATAAAGGTTATTTCATCATACACTCAACTTTTGACTGTATATTGTATTTGATTTTAAAATGGAGACGATAAAGCTTAACATTTCCTGGTCACGTAGCAGTGTTGTGTTTGCCCTCTAAAGAGAAAATGACTGATATTTGCTCAGAGCCCGTTATGTGCCAAGCGTTGTACATACGTTAGCATCTTTCAGCCTCACAACCACATTGTGAGATTGGCAGTCTTACTCATAACCAGAGATCAGAAAAGTAATCTGTTGCAATGTATGCAGAAAGGATTTTGATTTATGTCTGTTTCTTTATTATGCTAAGCAGACTCTTATTATAAACTTAAAAATAAAACCAGAGGGTCAGTCATAGTTTTTGTTAACTGACAGCATAATTTTTGCACTTAGCAGACAGACAAACATGTCTGCTCTCCCGTACAAGGCAACTCTAAGTGTTTCTGCAGTGTTTTATTTCATGTTCTTCCTTTAAAACAATATCAAAAGGTTTTTTTTCTGACAGAAAGTGTGTTCTAATAAGGTAAACTTGTCACTGACAGTTCATTTGCTTTAAAATTCCATATACAATTTTCACTGTCATTTTACATCTCTGTGTAATATTGTTTCATTGGGTTCTAAAATCTTTGAGACAAATTAATTTTTTCATTTAAATCACGAAGACTGCATCTTACCGTCTCTCTTAACAGTGGTTCCTTATTTCTAAAACAATATTCTGAACACAGCAGGCAACTAGAATAGTTGGTCCAATAATATTTCTGCACAAGAAGTGATGAAATTCCAAGCTCTGACAATACTCTACAGTAACCTTGTACACTGCAGGATTACATAGTTCTATAGCTTAATTTGAATACTTTACATACATAAAGGCAATGATTTAATCATGAAAAAAATGATTTCATAATTAACCAGCTGTTAAATACACAGTGCTTCCTTTAATGCTACTGCAAATACATCTTGATTATATATAAGTATAACTTGATACTAACAGAGAAATGAACTGACACAACGCAAGTTAAGGTCCAACAGGAGACATTATTTTTCACATTTGCTAAGCAAGTTGTAATTTTGAACTCCTGACATCCAGGGGATAATAAATTTCATATGCTAAATGAGTTCTCTTGTGTATATCGTTAAATATCACATTTTAACAATCCCTCTTTGTTTATTTTTAAAATATCGAGCCTTAAAATGTAGGTTTAAATTATATTTACATAAATTTTATTTTATTTCTCAATGAAGCTGTTTTGATTTTTTATTATAGCTTTAAAACATTCATCAGTTTAGCTCTGCTTAAAAACAAATGAATCACTCAAGTGGCTGTGATTTAGAATCAAAATTCTGTTTTTACTTAAGAGATGGAGACAGAATAGGACCGAAGAGACATTCTTAATTCATTAGATTAAGCCGACTGCTCATAAACTTCAACTGTCATTTGGTTTGTTATTACTCACAGGGTTTATCTCTCTCCGTCTATAACAAATAAGGATTGTTAATACTGAAGGAGTTGAATATTGAAACTAAATGTTGCTTATACCTCTTTACACTTATAAGCCATGACATGAATGTTCAGCATATTCCAGATATTTAATAAGAGTTTTTGATACCAAGTCCACATTGTCATAGACAAAAATAAAAACATGGACCATTTTTGAGCCTATGCTATTCTTCATAGTATACATCAACACCTGTCATAATATATATATATATATATATATATATATATATATATATATATATATATATATATTTAGTACCTGTCTTCCTCAAGTTGTTTATATTTAGTTTAATAAAATGCGCACAAAGTATCTAAAAATAGAACTAGAATTCAGCTTTTTTATTTTCATACAGATTCTACTTAATCATAAGGAGAAAGAATAAATGAACTGCTAAATATCTAACCCATTGTATAATTAATTCAGTACGTATTCTGCCCACAAATATTTATCTCCACTTTCACCAAGAAAGGAAGGCTTATTTTATTCTTTAAGCAGGAAATGATAACTAAATTAACTATTATATATTATTGTCACCAAGAAATAATTTACTCTTTTTAAAAGTATTTTTTTATATGTGCGTGCCTTGGTGGCTTTTGATATCTGGAAGACTTGATTAAAAGCAAGTTATGAGGAAAGTTAAAAAAAAAAAAATCCCATGAGTAATGCTTAATTCTTTACTTAGCTCACTACACCAATTCTCCATAATGTACGGATTTTTTAAAAATGCAAACATATACACAAAGCCTTCAAAGATCTGATAAAAATATTATGAACCTAAAATTCTGTCCAACTATAAAAATTAATATATGGAGCAAAAATAAAACAGTTCCAGCGCTGCTAAGACTCCTCTGTACCTTTTCTGGGGACATAATTCAAGGAAGCACTTCATTAAGTGAACGTAAAATTCAAGGAAAGACAATGTTAGCACATACAAAAATGAATACTAAGAAATCTCAGAAAAAGCTGAAAAGCATTAAGTCCAATTTAGAATATGTACGGATTTTTTAAAAATGCAAACATATACACAAAGCCTTCAAAGATCTGATAAAAATATTATGAACCTAAAATTCTGTCCAACTATAAAAATTAATATATGGAGCAAAAATAAAACAGTTCCAGCGCTGCTAAGACTCCTCTGTACCTTTTCTGGGGACATAATTCAAGGAAGCACTTCATTAAGTGAACGTAAAATTCAAGGAAAGACAATGTTAGCACATACAAAAATGAATACTAAGAAATCTCAGAAAAAGCTGAAAAGCATTAAGTCCAATTTAGAATAGGAAGTCAGTTGGTTTTAAGAACATCTTTAAAAGATAACAATGGAATATACACCCAGCAATAAAATAACTCAGGAGCTAAATATTAAATAACATGGTAAATAAAATGGGTATGCCTACTCTCAGTAAGGAAAAAAGAAAAACAATGAGAACTTTCAGGAAAAGCAGAACAAAACTAATGGCATGTAAGTTCCAAATCTGAGGCGTAACCAAATATGGCATGATTGAGCAATTGAGAGTGAACAAGGATGCTAAGGGCACTTTCCCTAGAAGTTGTGATCTCACAGAAAAGGAAACATAATCTTAAGTTCCATAATTATATGTTCTTGATTATGTAAACACCCAACTGGGTTTTAAACATTAGAATCGTCCTTTAGAAAAAACAGAAGTATTAAATATTGTATTTTGTGAGTGTTATTTAATTTGACAATATATAAAGAAAGTTATAGCTTATAGAATATGGGAAATGGGAAGAAGCAAAAAGAATTGCAGGACGGCTAGATCTTCATATAGCATCTAAAATTGTTAGTGTATTGAACAGAAGATTAAGCACATTATTTAAAGGTAAAAGATAATCAAAAGAAGAATTAAAATCACCATCAAAAATTGGAAGGAGAAGAAAAAAAAATGGAGAGATAAGTGAATCCTCGTCTGTCACATCAAACTAAAAGTGGTTACCTCTATTAGACTATATTGTAAAACAGAACACAAATAACATGTTGATTTCAAAATTAGATGGTGTCCCCTGCTAGGTTAGCTTTTAAAAGCCAATACTCTGACAACTTTATTGTCCTGCAGTGTACTGGTTTTCTTTGTTACAGGAAATTTCCTACGGATTTCAAGTTAAGATTTATGATTGATGTATGATGACAGCAATTCTTGGAGAGGAGTATAGAGTACTGTCCTATTCTTATTCCTTGGGGTAGAGCTTACTACAAAGTAGCCCCTACTTTTCCTTCTTCTTTACCATACTGCCCTTGACCCTTTGGCCCCTGTCCTCAGAAATCTTCAGATACCAGTCTTCCCCTCCTTCACATTCATCTTCCCCTTTCCCTCTGTGACATTGCTTAGCATGTCAATAGTTCAGGTATCTCTCAATCCTAAGAAATCCTTCCTTTAATTCCACATAACCTTCTAGTCAATAATTACTCTCACCGTTCCATTTCTACAACGCTTCTTAAAAGAATACCCTGTACTCACTGCATTTATTCCTCCTCAGTTGACAGCAACCCCATGTTACCGAGACATCCAATACGCTATTTTTCTCCAGGAAACATTCACTCATTCATGCGCTCAAGAACTATTTATTTGTCCATTGATAAAATCTGACATGGCTCCTTTCCTTAAAGCTTGTTATCTAAGTTGTAGACAGACATTAATCAATTGTACAAATAAATATACGCTCATAAACTATGACAAATGCAATGAAGGAAAAAGACGAGGTGTGAAGAGAGTACTTAGTAGAAAGGGCTTGATTTGGTCTAAGGGTCAGAAGAGGCTTTTCTAGGGCAGTGACATTTGATCTGAGAAATGAAGGTCAAGTAGCAGTTCACCAGTTAACAGGACTCAGCGGTAGGGAGAGTATCCCCAGCACAGCATATTCATGGCACTGTATTCATGAAATGAGAAGCAACCTGCCCCAGCCCTGTCCCAGCATTTCTCACTCTACACTTTAAAACTCTCTAATTATCTGTATTCCTCCACTCAAACCCTCTATCTCCCGGTTGATAAGATCTAAAGGGGCCCAGATCATGTATACATTGTTTAATATTTTATTAAAGGCATTTGCATAGGTCCTGTCATATAGTGTGTTCTCAATAAATATGTATTAAAAGAAGAAATGAGTATTATCCATGACCTTTTAATTGCCAAATTCAAATTTTAAATTCTTATCTTATTGTATCCCTCAGTGTCATTTAATCAGTTGATCACTGTCTCCTTCTGACCTTTTATATACTCTTGCTTCAATGTCACCTCTTTTCCAGGTGCTCTTCTTATGTCTCTTAGGTTCCTATTTCTTCACCTATCCCTTAATTCCATCCATGGCTCAGCACTTTGCACATACTCTTTGGGTAATCTCTTCCACACTCAAATTGTTTCAACTTCCTTCCACTGGATCTCATTTCTTTTCTTTTCTTTTTTGTTTTCTTTTTTCTTCTCTTCTCTTCTCTTCTCTTCTCTTCTCTTCTCTTCTCTTCTCTTCTCTTCTCTTCTCTTCTCTTCTCTTCTCTTCTCTTCTCTTCTCTTCTCCTCTCTTCTCTTTTCTCTTCTCTGTCTCTCTGTCTCTTTTTTTTTTTATTAGTTTCAGGTGTACAAAACGTACTCTCACTTTTTAATTTCCACTGTGGTCCTGGCTCCTGAGCTACAGACTCATGTAACCTCTGTTTCCTGGTCATATATATACCTACCTACATGACTTAAAGCCATTTCAAAGTCAAATATGGAAAACCAAATTCATCACCATTCCACAGGCTGCTGGCCCAACAACAGCAAAATATAACTAGGTCCATCTTTATTATTTTATCTGCTTATGGTATCACCAGCCATTTAGACACCCAAGCTAGATATCTGGTGGTTATATTCTTCTTACTTCCCACACCCAACGAGTCACGAAAATCAGATAGTTTTAGGCCCAAGACATTTACCTAATCCTTCTTCTCTTCTCCAGTCATTTGACCACTTACTAGCTTAGCTCACACTGTCATAATTTCCTTCTAGATATCTACAACTACCTTTATATAATCAACAACCAACAAAATATAAATCTGATACCAGCATTCCCCTGCTTACAAATTTTCAGTCTGAAGAAAAAAAATCCAAGTTTCTTAACATTGCATGCAAAGCCAAGGCCTCTGTCTGCTTCTATAGCCCCACCTTTCACCACTTCCTTCTGTGAACCTTAGTCAAAGGGAACCACAAAGTACTTGTGGCTCTTGTACACAGCACAAATTTCCTGGCTCTGTGCCCTTGTATTTATAATTGTAATACTCCCCCTCCTGGATACCTTTCATCACCCCAAAAATCCATCCAATAATCCTCAACATTCCCCAAGATGAATGAAATGTCCCTTTCACCATGAACCCTCTTATAATACTATGCAAAGCACTACTGAAGTGTAACAGTGCTTTACCCTTCTCAGTGTAATGACTGTGTCTCAACTTCTATGATATTCATGAAAAAAAGGACTATGTTTTACAGAGCACATAATGGATTCTCACTAAAAGTCCATGTATGGAGGAAAGAAAAATGATATTTGATCATTCAACAACTATCTATTTAGCACTACACAGTGCCCAGCACTGCTCTAAATGCTAAAGCTACTTTAAGGATCAAAACAGATCAAAACCCTGCTCTCATGGCTGCAAAATATATCTATTACATTAAAGAGTGATAAAGAATATGGTGAAAAAAATAAAGCATATACGGGGCATTTTACCTGTTGAGGTAGGGGAAGGTGGTTACTGAGAAGCTGAATTTTGCTCAAAGACATGAAAGGCGGAGAGTTGGCCATGCAGATATCTGGAGAAATAATATTTCAGACAAAGAAAAGAGCAAAAACAGAGACTGAAAAGGGAACATGCCTGATGTTTCTGAAGCACTGCAAGGAGGGTAGTATAGCTGGAGGAGGATGAAGGAAGTAGAATATTGGGTCAGCCGAATAATGGGGTTGAGGGGTGTCCACAGTATGATGGCTCATATTGTCATTATAAGGACTAGCTTTTGCTCTGTGTGAGATGGGAGCCATGGGAGGTTTTGAGCATCAGGTGACATAATCTGCCTTATGTTTCACAGCTTTATTCTGGCTGCTGGGTTAAGAACACTGTGAAGATAAGAAAACAGTCAGGAGGCCATTGTAAAAATCTTAGAGAGAGAAAGATGATGATGGCCTGTGTCAGATTAGAGACAGTGGGAGTGCTGAGATGTGGTCAAATTCTCAATATATTTCTTTTTCTTATTATTTATTATTTTATTTTTTTAATTAAAGTTTATTGGGTGACAATTGTTAGTAAAGTTACATTGTCAGATGTACATATCTCAATGGTACAATCTACAAAACTTAATGACTGACGGATCTGGGATGTGAGAGAAAGTCTGGGATAATATAAATTCTTGACATGAGAAGCTGTAAGGTTGGAGTTGCCATTTACCGAGATGAAGAAAGTATGAGAAGAACTGCCTTGGAGAGAGGAAGATATACTCTTGTTGGAGAAGTCTATTAAGGCAAGTAAGACATTGAGCAGGCATCTGAATATATACCTTGCTCACAGTTCCCCCAAACCTTTATATTCTGACTATGGATTGCTGCCCAGCAAAATTGGTACCGTTTTGAATTCTGAGTTTGCTGTAGAAAGAAAAAAACAACTCTTAAAACTTGAAATGAAAATAAATAAACTGGCTAAGAAAGCTTTAGATTCTTTAGCAAAAGTGGCCCCATCTGCCTTCACATGGACAATGGACAGTTTTTTACTCAGTCAATCTCCTGTCTACACAGCTCACTGGATTTTATCCCTCACTGGCCTTCATCCCTCTCAGGAGACTACAACAAAGGCTCTCAATAAGGGCTCTCAGCTCCCTGGAGATGTTTCAGAGGCTGTGTGTGTGTGTGTGTGTGTGTGTGTGTGTGTGTGTGTGTGTGTGTGTGTGTGTGTGTGTGTGTGTGTGTGTGTGTGTGTGTTTTTTGGAGGGGGATGGTTGGCTGATGCTGGCATTTAGGGCTGTCCTACAATCCTTGGGATATCCTGCACAGTACAGAGTTAGGTTCTGTCCACAAAGGTCTCTAATACGTTAGACATTTCATACAGGGGAAATCTGTTTATAAATCTGAACATAGAACCTAACTCTATTTCACATATAAATGCAAAATAACGTTTGCATGGTTTAATAGATAATGGATTTTTCAGTTATATAACTACTACGTAAATTGAGAAGACTGATTGTATTCAGAATCAAACTCCATTTTGTATATAAGTGCAAAATATGTTTGCATAGCTTAATGTATATTGAATTTTCTAGCAATATAGCTACATGTATACATACATATGTATGCATACATATATAAACATACATATATACTTTATCCTCATTTCAAAATGTCAAATATAAAGAGTAGGTATTGATAATATTTAAGCTTCACTTCAAAGTTTCTTAAATTCAAATTTTTGTTAAATCCAAATTTATGCCTTATAAATAGGCTAAAAAATTTGACTGCTTCTTTGTATCTTTTAATGTCATGGTACCTGAGCTTTTACATGCTGAAATACATGTTATTTCATGATATTTCATTTATTTCGATTTTATATTATAATTAGGACAATCTACTGATAATTTAATGAAATGTTATATGCAGTCATATTATAAATTTAATCTCAGGATAGTAAACAAATATTAAAATGATTTCTCATAAAATTGGGGCATTGGATGCAATACACTTAATATCCTAGAAAGTATTTGCCACCACACTCTTACAACTCTTGGTCTAGACTTGATCAGACTGGAAGACTCTTCTTACAACTAAGGTCTAGACTTTGCCACACCACTTGATCAGACTTGATCAGACTCTTCTTACAACTAACATCTAGACTTTGCCACACGAAGAAACTAGTAGCAGTGATAAGCACTGCTCCAAATTTAGTGGTTTCAAGCAATCTAGAGAGTTAAAATGGGTAACCAGTCGTCAAGGAGAAGCTTTTTTGCCAGAATGGGTACTATTTGAAAGCAGTCATTGGACCCTGAATGTACTTTTCCAGTGGTGTGTGCAATGCTAGAGTATTGCAGGATTATCTATAAGATCCACCATTAATATTTCAAGTTCTTTCTTCAGCAACCATAGACGACATAGCTACAACTCAGATATACGAGTAAGAGCCCACAGACATAGCTTTTGTGCTCATTTTATGTAAACAGGGGCAAATTAGTCATTATCTCTGAAAATACATTTGTGCCCAAAGCATCCTATTGCAGGATTTAAGAGAATAAAATATCTGAAGGGAAATATCATAACAAGTAAGTCCTCTTAATTCTAAATTCACAAGAAATCACGAATGAACATAATTAACTTTCCTGCTTTTTGGTCCAGTTACTTAACCTCTCTGAAACTGTTACTACATCTTGAAATGGTGGTAATTACCCTTTCCTCACAACTTTCTTTTCACAATTAAATGAGACAACAAAAGTAACATACATACTACTAAGCCCTATCAATTTATTATTACTGTGAAAAACCTTAGAGTTGTACCAAAAGGCACTTAATAATTAAGATCTGGATGGCACATTGGAACTTAGCATCTTAGTATCACATCTAAGGATTTGATGAGACAACATATGTATAAAACTACAACAGAGACTAACACATCGTGATATCAGTATATGTTAGATATTATTATTGTTGTTGTTGTTGTTATTATTACTGTGCCAGCACAGCAAAGAAAGAGCATTATACAAAGGCATTTTCATGAATAAAATAAATATATATAGCATATCAGAATTCAGCACTTTCTATCTCCCTCCTTCCTTCCTTCCTTCTTTCCTTCATTCCTTCCTTCCTTCCTTCCTATCCTGTCACTTAGAAATAGGGAATATGTATGATGACGCTGAAATAAAATAAGTGACTTAATTACTCATGAATTCATAAATCACATTACATCTATAGTAGCCTATGAGATGTATAATTTCCTAATTATCTCTATTCAATGCCTTATAAAATGTCCTAAACAAATATGTGAGATTATTATCATTATTATTTTTAATTAAAATTTATTGGGGTAACAATGATTAGTAAAGTGACATAGGTTTCAGGTGTACAATTCTGTAATATACCATCTATATTTCACAAGAGGCCAGTTGCATGTAGTCTAGTTGGCTGTGACTGCATCTATACAATGTTACATAAAAGTTTATATAAATATTTCTCTTACATGAAAATAAGGAAGAAGATAATTTAGGGAAGGTATGTTTGAGGAATTCTCCTTTAATTTTCCAAATTAAAAACAAAATGCTAACCATCTTGAGAAATATTAACCCAACTTTGCTTTAGTAAGCCCAATATTCTGAGTAACATTTAACTTTTACCTAAGGAAAAAATATGTAACAGCCAAATCCTTAGAGGTGTGTAGGCAAATAGAGACGTTTAAGCAGCTCCAGAAAGCTGTAATGTTAGTCTTTCTGTTCCTTTGTTAGATTTTATTTATTTTTAATCATGAACTATTTCAAACATTTAACAAATTAAAGATAATAATGTAACAGGCACATATGGAGTCACCATTCACTTTTAATAATGTTAACATAATGCAATATTTGCTTCAGAAATATTTTTGAAGAAACAATGCTTCTTTATCTATTGTCTTTATACAATTGGTTATTAACTTTAACTTACTACTTGCTTTAAACTGGCCTGCCTCAAATTATCACATTAAAGGGCCTGATGGTGTGTCCACCTCTCTTTTGAAAGTACGCATGTTAAAAAATATATACTCACAGTGCAGAAATGTGGCTTTGGAAAAATGAGTTTTTAACAATTCAAAATTTTACAAAGGAAAAAGAAAATATGGCTAACAGTCAAAACCTGGTTAAGGTAAATAACACTAATTGACTAATACTAAACCTTTTGAGGAACAACCAGAAGATTGGATCATTAACCATTCTTACAAGTTCTCACCCATATTCTTGAAGGTTTCATAAATGTTTTTTTATCTTTAATAATGTTTATTATACTATTAGATAAGAATATTAGATATTTTTAATTCTTCTAAAATCTAAAATTTTCAGGGCTTTAGTAATATCCAGCTGGGGTTTTGCTACCACCTGACACACATTTATAAAAAAATTAAAATAAATATTTATTTAAAAATTTCCTTTAAACAGACTTTTAAAAAGTATGTGTTGAACAATAAATTACGTGTAGTAGCCAATTTCTGACAAAGTAACATTAAAAATAGATTACTTTGGTTTGGGCTTTTAATTTAGTTAGTGGTATGTCACCCTATCATTTAAAGAATCATAATGACTGTACACTTTAGAATACTTGAGTATTTGAAGCTTTTAAAACCATAAATTAAAAAGCAACGTTTGCACTTAAAAATGGTTAAGACAGTAATTTTGTGTTTTTTTAATTATAATAGGAAAAAAGCACTACTTGACTCCTGATATTGTTTCCAAAAAATTTCATTAAAAATTTAAATCTAAAGTGTACATTTGCTTAAAATTTGTTTACTTATCTGTTTTGTGTTGTGTAAGTTTATGTTTGTTAATTTTTAGGTGTGTATCTAACTTTTCATTTTCTTTGACTTAGCAATTTTTTTCTTATTAACTCAAAGTTTAGTATCTAATCTGTGCTATAAGACATAGTGTCAAAATAAATTTTTATGTGAAACTGAATGAATATTCTAATACCTCCAACACAATTTAAATCTTCTATTACTTTTGTCATGCGGGGTCTCTGGTCCCACTCCCCGCATAAGAACGCAGGATATGGTGAGGCCAAACAGGAACACCAACGGAGCCATGGATAGGGGAATCATACCACTATATTCTCGCTGACGTCTGGGCTGGAGATACAGGAAGCAGGAGCTACATGATCCGCAATCCGCAGTCTGCTTCTTTGCCACCCAACACACCCCACTTGCTAACTGCAATCCACGCTTCTCTGCCAATCAACAACCCCTTGCTAACTGCAATCCACTTGCTAACTGCACTTGCTAGTCACGATCCGCCATCCGCTTCTCTGCCTGCCTGCCAACCGACTAACCAACCAACCCCCTAGCATCACCACCGCAGTTATATTACTGGCAAATGGCTAACCGGTAACAGCTGATGGCCATCTACTGCCCGAGCTAGCACCTTTCCACGTGAGGCCGAGAGCTTGGAAACTGCTCTCTGGGACTCTGTCCCCCAAACTTTATTTAATTTAAAGTTAAACTGATCATGCATTAGATGCAATTTTGTGGCAACTATGTTCAAGAAAGACATTTTAAAATTAGCATATATTTTCTGCAAGTTAAGAATTTATATAAAAGAGAAACACATTTTTAAGATAAAAAGGGTGACTGATTAAGAAGCAGTGAGATTTAAACAAAAATGACTAAGTAAACTTGATTTTATTATGTTGCTATTAACTTTTCATAAGAATATCTTATGAATAAATAACTTCCTAAAGTATTTTATATTTTTACCTTAGTATAAAAAAATCACACATATATAAGTATCTTGATCATATTTGGGAGGAAAAAAATTAATACTCATCCTGGTTATTTGCCACAATTCAGTTATAAATAACAATTTTGATTTCTCAGCATAAATCTCTTTGTAATACTATACCATATATTAAATTGATCTTTCTACTTGAGAGAAAGGTTAAAAACTCATCACAGGAGAAATAACATTTATAAGCAAATGAAAGAAAAGTTGGTTTATTGATACTTGTAATACTAATTAAAATAATAAATAATAGATTATCAAACTTTGCTTGAATGGGCAAATATACATATGCAGGGTACAAAAGCATGATAATTTAACACTTACCAGGACAAGCACAGAATTTTCTTGAAAAATTAGCAACAACAAGAATAGGGAGCTCAGAAAAGATTATATGTATTAATTTAACATGTTTAGAAAAAAATTACAACTAAATGGGTAGGGGAGAATTATTTAATAAATACAAGTAGATTAGATGGTCTCAATTTGGAAAAATTAATTTAGGAAGCTAATGCATAATAAACATCAAAATAAGTTATGTGTGGGTTAAATAGTTAAAATATTTAGAAATTGAATAGTTGAAAGAAAGAAAGAAAACAGACCATTTCATCAAACTTCTGGTTGATAGATAACTTTTTAAGATTAGGAGCAAAATATGTATAAAATATATGTAAACATATAAATATATATACACATTTTATTTTCAATTTCATATATAGTATGTGTAAATTATTATATATATATAATTATATATATATATATATATATATATATATATATATATATATATGTAAATTGTGTGTGTGTACCAATCCAAAAAGAAAAACAATGATATATTTGGTCAAACAAAAAATTTTAAAAAGTAAAAGAAAATACACACACACACACACACACACCAATTAAGTAAAAAAACAAAAAAGATCACTGATACAAAAAAAAAACGTAGAAGCTAGAAGACAAAATATGCTAGAAATGGAGTTAATATTTTCAAATAAAGAGCTTATTATAATTTTGTAATAAAAAATATGTCCCAACCTGACCCAAACAAATGGGCAAAGAATATAAACATAAAATTTAAAACGGGGCATTACAAACTCAAAGATACATGAATTTATATTCAATATAAAAGCAAACAAGGAAATTCAAAACATAACAAAATATTTTTAAATTATTAAATTAGCATTTTAAAAATGCTTGAAATGCTAATAAGAAACACTCATAGAGGAACAGTTTCTCATATTTTTGTGATAGAATCATAAATTGTTTCAATCTTTTTGTAAAGCAAATTGCCAATCTGTACAAAATTCTAAAAACATTGATATCCTTTGACCCAGTGATTCTACGTTTAGAAATACATGCTTTTAAAGGTCCTAAATATGGAAAAACAACATATTCAAGATGAGTATCATCAACACATAATATATAACATGTAGATTTTTTTTTAAGAAAAATTCCGACCCAAAACAAAGCCAATTTTGGTATCCAATAGCAGAGGGATATTTAAACAAAGATTACATTATTAATAAAATAAATGTTATGAAAACTACTTAGTAACATGAGAAAGGTTTGACATATTAAGTGGAAAAACAAATAATGTCAAATTATCTGCACAGTACAATTAAAACTTAAAAAAAAAGTTACTTAAATAGGGGAATGACTGAGGAGACACACTAAATATGTTAATAGTGAGTGAGAATATTGGAATGGCAAGATTCCAGGTAAATTTTTTCCCTCTCTTTTCCAAATTTCTATTATATCTTATATGACTTTTACAAATAAAATAATCATTTAAAAATCAAAATTATTATTGAATCATGAGTTAGTCTAAACAACTACACCTATGCATGTTATAAAAATAGAAATATACTTTAGTCACAACAAAATTTTAAATACATTTGATTATCGTTATTGAAAACATATTCATATGAAAATATATAATCATTGTTTTGTTCTCCTGGAAGCATTGTATAAAATTTTTCTTTTTCACAAACTCCTAGAATCTTCCTTTTTTATATTTACAAATTTAAAAGGATTATTTATGAAAGTAAAAGCCTTGGACTACAAAATAAATATTAATCCACTGAGTAATATCTCCGCACTGATTTCTATTATAAGAATAGAAATATTTCATGGATAAAATACAATTAAAGGTCCAAGAGAAAAATCACAATTAAGAAAATGCAAAGCTTTAAGTTCATATGCTTAAAAGAAATCTGAAACCATTTGTATTAAAAACAAGTCATAAAATATGACTTAAACTGACATCAATTTTATGGAACTTAAATCTCCCCAGAAAGTAGATTATCTGCTACAAGATATTCATCTTCCTTGGCTCCTTCATAAAAGGTAATTCCTTTTAAAGCCCTAACCTTTTAGTATTACTTCCAAAGGGAATCAGCATCTATACTTCCTCTTAACTCTATATTTGTTAAAACTGGGGGAAGTTTTTAGTGCATTCAGTAAAGCCCTTACAGTTGGGTGATTTTTCTTTCTATACATTAGAGTCCATTTAATGTTAGATGAAGAGATTGCGGTAGCAAATGTATGTTTTTATGTATTACTTCAATTCATTCAGAGTTTCCCCAATGTATAATGCTGCAGTATTGCTCATTCAGCATGTCTCACAGCCAGGGTAACTGGTAATTGTTTTCACAGCTTTCCAGAGAGATGTAAAGTATATTTATGTACAAAGTGTTCAGTAGAATGACTTAACAGCACTCCTAAATTCCTACTAACATTTGTTTAGTATAAAACTGAACAGTAGCTTTGAATGAACTGAAAAGGCAACAACAGAAACGGGGGAAAGGCCTTACTGTCTCATTGTTCTTAAGTGAATGAGGAATAAATATGTACTGAGCAATTAAATGCAGTGATCTGAAGCAGCCCTAAAGCCAAAAGGATAATTGCAGATGAATTTGCCTTCTACGGGGAAAACAAAGAGAGCTTTATTGCAAACATCTTTAGATCTCACTTTTAAGACAGCCAGGTCATCTAAAGTATTTCAAAAATTTTTTACAATTACCAAGAATGCGACATGTTATTTTAGGCAACAGTTTTACTTACTATATGTATAAACTAGTATTTGAATTTGGCATTATGAATGTGTGCATTATGTTCATGCTCATTAATCAGTTTCAGATATACTTTTATTACTTCAAGTGGGATTCACAATGATTAATTTAAAAACTTTTCTGATAATTCAAATTTCATTTATCTGGCACCAAGTCTCCAGGAAGGAATTGCAGAATTGTTCCTAAAAGAAAATTTAGACATGATTTCCAAAAATTGGCAAAAAGGGGAAACCACATAGGGTAGAGTGCACATATACATGTAGTGTATAATTTTCTAAAGTGAGCTTTAAATAAAACCTTCCAATTTCAACAATTCCTATCCTGAAAGCATCAAATCCAAGGTTTTCAGGCTGGACTCGTTGATTTCTCTATAGGAGACTCTTTCTGGGAATTCATAAAATTACTAAGCCCTGATTTTAGCTATTAGCTTCTATCTCTCCAGATTTGCAAAAAAACAAATGATCAGTTTAACATAATCCTAAAATGATCAGCAATGGCAGAGGGGAAGAAAAGCAAAGGATTACAAGTATTCAGAGCTTGCTTAACGGAAGTGATTATAGCACATGTGGCAAAGTGGAAATAATACTTGTATATCATTTTCATTCTAGCTTCTCCCTGTATACACATTTCCATTTTTAAATGGAAAATAAGAATTTGGACGTTTAAAATCAATATTTATAGGTAGACTCCTTCAATTTTGAAATGTAATACAAATAAGGATATGCATTGCTTTTATATCAAATCTTCAATTTAGTTACTCTTCACAAATGAAACAGCAAATACTCTTTCTCTCCATACCTGCATTAAGAAAGTTATACATTTGATTTACTTCAATATTGTAATATTATTGTTCAACGATATTCAGATGCACGCGTTTCTGTCCTTTCCTCCTAAAGGTTATCTCACCTTGCACTTTGGACACTTCTGGGCATTCCTCTGCCCATGCTCAATTTCGCTGGCCCAGTGACGCAACAATTTGTCTCCTTTTTTGTATTCCTTGCAGTTAACACCTTCATGCCAAGGAGAGTGGCACTTAAAACACCAGATGAATTGGCAAGTGGGGCACTGGATCTGTGTAAGGAAAAGTAGTATTAAGTACTTCAATATTTGTAGAAATATTGAAAGTGTCTAAAGGATAAGAATGGTGATGCTTGGGGAAATTAGCTAAAAGGTTGTAATTCGTCCAGATTTAAAATAGCTCCCCCTCCACAAGACCTAAAATACAATAAGATATGACTATTCTATTATTAAAGGAGGAAAGAATTGCTTTGACATGGATGGCTTGGCTGTATGTAGACTATACTGGAATTAAACAGTTGGGACACTCTGCAAACCAATTTGGCCTTAAGAAAATCGCCAAGATTGAAACACAGAGTAAAACCTGTGGCTCATGATGCCCCAAATCCACACACACTTAAATTCGCCTTCCCCTTGAACCAATTTCTCAGGCATTTCCTTTGTTCTTTTTATCAGTGGCTTCATTCACTTTTATAAAATCAAAGCCCTTCAGATGCTTCATCAAATAAAATACACTGGCAAGTAAACTGCTATACCAGCATTTGCCATGAAGCATCATCTGAAATAATGGATAACCCTGGTTTGCTATTAATCTAAGAGAGGTTAATTATAAAAAATAATATAAAGGATTCTGTTAGAAATATATCACTATGGTGGCTCTGTGGCCTGTACTTCGGAAACCATCATAAAAATGTCTTTGTATTTTCACTGTGTGGCGGTGTATGTGAGAATGTGTTTGTATGTTCATTGAAAGTATTTTTCTTCCATTTGACATGGGATATATTTTATCTGACTTCCTTAATTTTAAACGACAGTGGAGTATTCCATCCTCACACAGGATTTCTGGTCCTCACTCTCTAAACACCTAAGGGGATAACTTAATTTTTTTTATCCTTGTTTGATTAAAGTGAATTAATAAAATGTCTCACTATGAACAACATTGATAACTGACTGTTCTCTGTGCTCTTGCATATGACTTTACCGTAGTATGAGTGAATTTACTGACTACATTTTGAAGATCAGTTAGAATTTCTTTTGGTAAACTATACAATATCACTACTTACTTTTTTGGAAAACTACATTTTGGACAATGGTCGTTCCAATATATACATTAACTGAGTGCCAATTGTAATAACAATTCTTTGATTTATAACTCAAAAAAGCACTGCAGTTTTCACTTATGTCAAGAATAGATAGTTCTTCCTAGGCAAATATGAAGTAACAAAAGTACGTTTGCTTTTAATTTATATCAAAACAAAATAATATTTTGTCATAAAATTTTTAAGTCTTCATGTTTATTTATTTGTTGAAATTGTTATATGGTAATATTTGTACTGCTATATTACAAGCATTACTCAGTTTTATCAACAAAATAATGCTGCAAAGTAGGTATAAACATCACAAGTTTACAGATGAGGAAACTAAGGCTCACAGAGATTAAAAAACTTGCCAAAAGTAGCATAGCAAGTATGTGTTAAGAATACATTTAAACAAAGTCTGTCTGGCTCCAAAGCCAGCATTCTTTTCACCGTGCCAAAACTCTTCTTCATACTAAACAGCATTTTTAATTTGACAAATGCAAACCAAAATGTAGAAGCCAAAGAAGGTCATGTGGTTAAACTATTTAGTAAGTCAGAAATTTACATGATTATTAACATAAGGTGAACCTTGAAAAACTCTTTCAAGATTTTATTCCCATAAATTAGGATAATCCTTCTGTGTGTGTGTGTGTGTGTGTGTGTGTGTGTGTGTGTGTGTGTGTGTTTTATGGGACATTATTAATCAGTCACTTAAAATAACCATTTTTGCCTTTTCTAATATTTAAGGGGAAAATAAGTCATTTTAAAAGTAAGACTGAGTTAAAGTAGGTGACCTCCCAATAATAGAATATAAAATGATCATTCCCTTGTGTCCTTGAAACATGAAAAATTGATATAAATATTACATGGGGCCTAAGTGAATGTAATTTCCTAACATAATAAATGAACTGGGGAAGACATCAGAAGACTTTGCTTATCCTCACCCATCTGCCATTATGTCAGAAAGATCTGAATACTTAACTCAGTTCTCTTCTTTTAGACATTACTCATAATTCTAAATAACTAGACTCTAGCATCGTCAGAAAACAAAACTTTGATTTTTAATCAGTCAGTCTTAGATCATATTTATGAAATGAAAAGAAGAATACATGTACCGGTGCTTTGAAACTAACTCTATGGATATCAGACAATACACTGGTTCAAGGGTCTTTGTGGCCAAATTCTGAATTATCACATCTGTGGATCTCTAATGAATACAGTACAAACGTGTGATCCTCCTAAAGTAAATGAGAATGATAACAAACGTCCAATACTTGGTGTCCATACCCAGGACTCTGGCTCTCCACTCCTCATAATGAACAACCAGGTCCTACTGCAGAGCCAGCTCTCCCCATCGGCGCAGACTTGAGGGCAAACTGTGCAAACAGTTTGGCAGCAAACTCTCATGTGAAGATGAATAATTTAAACCCAGACCCAACTGCTTCCTGTTTCTCACCGGAAACATTAAAACTGTTGCTTTGCTTTGGATTAAAATAACACAAGGACGAAGAGCTGACCCCAATAATCTTGCTATTCAGAAACTGCACTTGAATTGTCTAAGTACTATTTGATCTGACGATGGCTTCTTCATTTGGACCTTAATCATATTCACAATTGGCCTTATAGAAAACACATACAGACAACCATTCCTTTATTTATATTTATTCCTCCACATGAAATGCCATCTCACAACCACAGACCTCCCATACAGAGTGCCTGCCTTCTGATTAATTATATTCACACAGGTCACCATGCTCTATCCTTGCTACTCAAAGTGTGGTCATAGGAGTAGCAACACCAGCGTCATCCGGGAGCTTAAAGGAAACAAAGAATTCACGTCACACCCAGACCTACTGAATCAGAGTCTGCATTTTCACAACGCCCCCACCACCCACCCCCTCGATGATTCATAGACATGCTGAAGTTTGAGAAGCACTGCTCTATACCAGAGGACCCCATTTCCTTGGCACCTGATTTACACCAGGGATGAGTCCCTAAGCCAAAAACAGGTATCCACTGTCTGGCAAGCAGTCTGAGGTGGCTGGCATGAGCTTTGTGCAGCAGGGTGCTTATTGTAGAATAGAGATTAGCAAAGTCTGACTTTCCCTCTTGAGGAATGAAATGGGGATACATATATACCTTTGCTGTGGAGGCAAAGACAGAGAAGAGCTGAGTCACCACAATGCAGATAACAGGGAAAGAAACAACAGACATTCACGCCTAGTGAGACGATAAATGAGCTCTCATTCTACCAGACTTTGTGCTGGATTCTCTGGAAGGCCTGTCTGGGTGGCTGCTGACCCTGCTTCCCTGTCCTTCCTACTTCCTGTGCAGCCTTACAGTGAACCTCATTAACTGAGGTAGCTTGAGACAGAGCACATCTCTGCTTCTTATAGTTGGAGAAAGTCCAATTAATACAATCTGTCTACTGAAATCTTACCCAGATCAAATGCTACTTGTTTCAAGATGTCCTCCCTGTTCCTCCCAACCAGATTCAGTATCTGTCTTATAGAACATGGAGATGTTTAATCTCCCTAACAGCCTGCAAGTTCACTGCAGGCAAAGGCTGTGTCTCCCTCATCCTGTGTTTCCTGAATTAAGTAACACAGAGCTTCTGGCACATGGTAGGTACTCAGTAAATTACTCCTAAAATGAATTATTTTGCATATAGCCAATACTGCACATTGGCTAATATTAAATGACTTTAGAGAAAACCAATATATCTAATTTATGACCAGTGACTGAGATGATATCATTACTTCTTAGATTAGCAGATGAGGTTTAGTAAATATTTTATCCACATGACATTTTACTGAGCATAATGATTAATGTGTAAAGTCTTCTACAAGAAGCAAGGCTGCAAGTATTTCAAGAATAAACTAATCAGAGTTAGGAATCTTGATTAACTTGTCTCAGAATCCATGAAAGATAAAAGGACTTTATATTATATTTTTAACTTTTGAATTCCCTTAGTTTTTCCAGAAATCAAGGCTACAATAACACTCAGATGACAAGTTAAACCAACCCACATTTCCTAAGTAAATGGTATTTTTCTCTTGACAGTTCATCAAGTTCGTCATGCCAAATAAAGAAAAACTCATAAAATAATAAGAGTCCAGAACCAAATAATACCCCAGATAAGTCTTTTCTGGCTAAATTCTATATACTCCTATATACATAACTATTTTAAATAAATCACAAAATCATTACTTATCAAACTCAAAATATTAGACAACATCCACATGTAAATGTAGCTTGCAAATATAAGCTAACTCAGTTTTTCAAGAACAATTTGCTTTATTAGAACTTCAGATGAAGACAAATAATAATAAAACATATTCACAATTCGTTTGCTCATTCAACAAATATTTATTAAACACCTTCAAGTAGCAGATACTGAGTATACTGATTTTAGGCACATAGAAAGGAATTACAATTCTTATCCTCAAGGAATTTATAGAAGGCAGATATATATAAACCCAGAGAGGTATAAAACCATGTAATAACTGCTAGAGTAGAAGCTTAGACAAGTGGGTCCCATGGGAAAGGTGTTTCAGGGAATGCTGGAGGGTAGAGGTTGGAGAGAATGTGACCTTGAAATAAAAGTGGAAGGTCACTGGGACAACTGATGGGGTGGCACTTCTGGAAGAGGTCCCAGCCTACCCCTCCACAGAGGCCTGAGATCACATGGTGCATTGGGGAAATAGCAAGTGTTCCAGTGTAGCCCAGAGATGTCACTTCAGCTGTCTTGACCCTGAGCCTTGCCAAAGTGCCCCCAAACCGGGTCCAATTACTCTTACATTAATATTCCTTTATTCCTGATGTGTCTCTCAAAATACACCGTGGTCCAGAAACACCTTATGTGAAACATGTAAAACTTATGGCTGTCAGACTAGGATTATGTTCTAAATAATCAATATGCAAATAATATGGGGATCTCATAGTTATAAAAAGTTTTGTAACATCTTATATGGTTTTCTTGAAGAGGAGAAGATTCTGAAGAAATGCAGGGTATTACAGAGATGAGTAAAGAAGTATTTGATGCATGGCTGCAAATACTTTCAAGGAAGCACTATCTCCTACCCTAGATCATATCCTAAAGCAGCAATGGCAGTAGAGACTCTCCAAATGGGAAAACGTGGTTTGACTTCTCACCTTGATTTTTTTTATTGAGGTAAAATTGGTAGGTTTCAGTTGTACAAAATTGTGATTTGACATCTGTATACACTACAAAGTGATCACCCCCAAAAACCTTCACCATAAAATTGACACCCTTCACCATTTTGCCACCCCCTCCTCCATCACTAACCCACTTCCCTTTGGGTAACCACCAATGTTCTCTGTATCTATGAGTTTGTTTTGTTTGTTTGTTTTTCACTTGATTCTTATTCCCTAAGATTTTACCTCCTACTTGGGGATTTCTCCCTGAATTTAGTGCCAGTAACACATGGGCTTCATGAAGCACTGCTCCCTGATCACAGTCCAAATGTGGCCAAGCAACACTTCCCTTAATTTTTCAAAGCATAACAGAAACTAAACCGGAAAATGAAACGGAAAGTTTCTTAAAGATTGGGGACCAAATGGGGACAAAAACAGTAACACATGACAAGATAACCTATATGGAGATACAGTAGTTACTCATGTAAATCACCTTACCCACCTCCTTCATATTGGTTTCCAGGCTCCTTTGACATAAGCCACTCGCTATTTATTACACAGTACTAGCTTTTCATTTCAGTACTAGCTTTTCTTTTCCATCTGAGTGGCATGGTCTTCTAGGGTAGCATGTCAGAGTTTAAGAAATATGGGTTTTATCCTTTGAAAAAAGTCCTCTCTCCCCAATTTGAAAATCCAGTTTCATACCAATCCATCTTGCTTCTACTGCCTGAAAAGACCTTTTTTATAGAGTCTTCCTCTAAATCTCAAAAGCAAGGCCCAGAGAAGTCTCTGTCTGAGTCTATTTCTTGTCTTAGGACCCACCTCTTCATAGATGAATATACAGGGTACTAGAAGATTCTGCCCTGAGCTGTGCAGCCCAAACTCACTAGCCAAAGTGTGGCATCATCCTGCTTTCAATAGGATACTCTATTCTGAACACAATAGAATAAGGCTAACGTCTCCCAGAGATACCCCCAGGAAGTAGTAGGAAGGCCATCTAATTACATAGTCATATGAGGAAATAGGCATATTTTCTGGGACCATTAGGTGAAAGCAGGAGAATGACAGATCTCAGCCCTAAGGTCACAAAGAATTCTTTCAACACGAAAGGGAATGATTCTCTAAGCAGCAAGTTCCTTAACAATGGAAGTGTTGAATCTGTCTGAAAGGCCAACTGGGAGACATTTTGTAGAAAGGATTCATGCTCATGTTGACTACTGCATTACGTTCCCTTACAGACGTGAGAGGGTAAATGTGGCAAGGTACATGGTAGATGAGAAACGCAGTCCTGACATCTTCCAGACCACTTTATAGGGAGCACCGGACTTGTTGACTTTTACTCACTACTCAGCAGTTCAGCAGAGAGAAATGATTCTTCACTTGTACCTGGTGCTAAAGATCCAAGGGATGAGGTGATGAAGTGAAAAAAACATACAGTTCTCAGTCCCATTGCAGGTCCGTTTATGGGAGCTGTGAGCCTTGATTATGACAATTATTTTAGTGTTGTTTTTTTTTAATCATTAGATCTAGGCTAAAATATCAAATGAATTCCAATATTTGGCTTTTGTTGTTAGAAGTTCAAACAAGTAAAGACTCTATAAAGTATTATGGCTAATTTATGCATCAAGAAAGCAGCAAAGAACTGTAGCAAAGCATGTCACTAGTAACCAGAGGGAGAAATTCATACTAATACAATTTAGTAGGCCTGCGTCACAGATGAGTGTTACACATTTTTCAAAGGTAACATGTATAACACACCCTTTGTTTAAGCTGGCTTCATTAAACTGGGCTAGACGATTTCATCTTTCTCTCCCTCACAAATCTATGCTAGCAGCAATCATTCCAGGAAATACACTTGTTTTTATTGGCTCCTGACATCAATGATGCATTAATGCCAAGAGAAAACAGTGTCTGTCATAAACTAAACTGATCTTGCAAGGCTGAGGCACAATCTGATTCTTAATTTGTAAACACTGTCAACTTAAAGTGATGGTGTCAGAAAAAAACCAAAGAGCAAAGCAACATGCTAATTGAACTTTCATGGGAAAGCTTTAAACATTTTTATACATGGAAAAAATTCTCAAAACATCTTTACTAGATGGAAATTTAAACACCATTCATTAATTCATCTATCTATCTATCTATCTATCTATCTATCTATCTATCTATCTATCTGCTTGTTAATGAAAATTATTTATTGGAAGCACCACTGAAGAAGTGCAGCCGGGATTTGAACAGAGGATTGACAGGCCCCCAGAGACAGAAAGAGTGGAAAGTCATTGCCATCCCTAGGACCAAAGAAATAAGGGAGGAAAGAAATTTCTGGAGCCCTGTGAGAATTATAAACATGAGGGAGGGGCCACCTAGACAGAAGCTGCAGTCATGGAGGGACACAAGCATTGCCAGAACTTTGCACTGAATTAGGAAGGGAGTGAAGAAGTAAAGCATCTACCATTCTCCCCCTCCACCCTCCTGTCTTCTGCCAATGCCAACCCGTGGCAAAACCCAAACAGAAATTAGGATGGTAAGGAATCTGGAGAAGCAGTCCAAAGAGGCAACTTTCTGGAGTACAGCACAGGTCAGAGATGGTTCAATAATAGACAGAGGAATAGGGTAAAACTGAGTATTACCCAAATCCCAGCCTTTCACCTAAGCACATTTTAAAGTACACCAATTAGGAATAACAAACCCATTGATTTGATTATATCTTCAAAGACCTTAGAAAAGCTCTTTTACTACATGAGGATATAATGTATTTGTGCAGTTTTATAAAATGTGATTTCTACCCAGAGGGTTTATAATTACAAGAGAGAAAAAAGAATGCTAAACATATAAGGTAAGAGGAAGTTTCCCCAGGATATTTTATTGGCGTTTTTTCTTTTACCTTATGATGAGTCAAATCACCATTCTGTGAGTTATCAGTTTTCCTTGATATTTGTGGGAAGAGTGGGGTTTATTACTAGTTTCGCCTGAAGGAAACCATAAATAGAATTCCTTCTCTTATAACATATTCCCTGTGTTGATTTATGCATGCTCTTCAACTCACTCCAAAGCAATATGAAAAGGGGGACCATTTCTTGGTTGACACTTGGAAATAAGAAGGAAACCTAGAACTGCCCCATATCTCAGTACAACTCCTGGAAGGAAAATAACTACATTTAATCATTTTCAATCCTCTCCTCTCTTCCATGAAAAACTAACTTTCCCTACTTCTCCAAATATCCTTTTCTTCATTTCTGTGAATTCAATGACCACCACCCCCACCCCCTCAAATGTTAATTCTTTCCAAAAGATCACTGCTGAGCATAAGAATCTCTTTGATGCCTAAAAGGGTCTTCAAACTTAACATTATCAACACACTTTAAACTAGTTTTCCACTCCCCAAACTCAGTCGTCTTCCTCAAGACACAGTCAATTTTCATTCCTCCTTTATTCACATCATGTGTCAGTCACCCAATCTTTTATTCTGCCTCTATTCTTTTTGACTCTTCCATTCCCTTCCCAATAACCCAGGGTCGCTCATTCTGCTGCCCTTGCCAAAAATTAGCACAGCATAATAATTTGTAGCATGTTTTGAGCACTTAGGATGTATCAGACAGGGCGCTGAACACTTTGTATGTGTGATTTTGTTGAATCCTTACTATACTCTTATGACAGGTACTGTTACTACCCGCAGTCACCACTGAAAGATGTGGAAACTGTATCCAAGGTTACAGAGCTAGTATGTGGAAGGCTGAGAGTTTAAATCTAGTTTGAAGCCAATGCTCTGACCTACCTTTTCCAGCGTGGCAAATTCAAAAATTCAAGGCTTAGTTTAATGTGTATATTCTTTAATGAAGCTTTCCCAATCTCTCCTGTGCTACCAGCATTTTCCATTCACATTTATTACAGTACACATTATTATTTGTGCATTGGCCCATTTATTATTTCCTTCAACGAATGTATTTTGAGAACATACTCTGTCAGACATAGTGCTTGATACAGGTTATCAGCAATATGCAAGCGTGGGCCTGGCCTCCTAAGAGACGAGTGAGAAAGAGAAACTGTAAACAAATAACCACACAAATACACCACAGAATCCCAGATGATAATTGCTACGGAGAAAAAACTTCAGGTGCTGGTAATGGGTCTATCTTCAGGCATCAAATGAGTGCCATTAAAGCCATTACTTCAACATCTTTATTTTCCCACCACCAACTTGTTCCCTATATTGACATGCAGTTGGAGTTGTATTAATAAATTATAGGAGCTGTTTAGATTAGAAATTAGATTTCAAATTGGAAGCTGAAATCCACCTTGTAGAAATGGAATGGTATAACTTTTTGGAAAGAGTTACAGAGTTAAGAAGATAAATATTATGAATGAAAAAGACTAGATGTGACCAAAGGCAAGGTTGTCGCAATGTAAATCCCTCAGTTTAGGAATGCACTGGTTCTATTTGATATAGTATGAGTTTGACAGAGTGCAGAGCATAATGAAAAGCTCTATTTACTCAAACTTTTGCTGGAAGGGAGATGGTAAGTGAGGGCCTAGAAGGATAAACTGGCACTTAAGAGTTCTTGTAACTGCTGGCTGATATGTTCTGTTTTACCCCTTTTACATCTGCTGAGTATATAAAAAATTTAACAAGTGGTTATTTACAAAAACCTATTCAAACTGAAATCTCCAAATATGATATTTTAGATCTCAAATTTCATGTGAGATGCTCTCAAATGTATTACCTGCTATGAAACAGCTGTGATATTTTCAAGCAGTCCTAACGTAGTATGTTAAGTGCTTCTGAATTGACAGCAGAAGCCATAATAAATGCTCAAGGAGTGACATCTTTGATCAAGATACTGTAACTCAATGATTGAAAAAGAATAATATACATTACAAGGGTTTTATAAATAGATACAAAACCCACTTTAGGCTGTAAATATAAAGAGATTTTAAATTGTTCAGACATGTTACACATTATTAGTAACCCCCCATTTCGGTTGCCTTACGACTCAATTTATTGCATTTGAATAATATGCATTTGACTACTTGAATTCAGCCCTCTTAAAGTTATGATAAATCACACCAATTTGGAAGTGGGTTCTGTTATTGGGGAAATGGAATTAAAAAAAAAATACAGCAAACCTAAAAATCATTCATTTGTTCACCACAAAGAGTGAAGATATTAGTCTCAAGTTTAGGGTGCTGCTGTAATCATGAATGTCACAGTTGGTTTGCTGGAGTATTCATGTCTCCACTCATAATATCCAGACAGGTAGAGCATGTAAATCAGGTAATTTATGTTAACATAAGAGCTTGGAGTTTCATGATGAAAAATGCTATATAAACATTATACTAAATAGTAAAAATCATTGCTTCAGGAATTGTTTGAATTAGCCCTAGGACTTTGTACAATATAGAACAGAGGGATTATTTATCTTTTCTATTATAGATCTTCTCTTCTACAAGAGTAAAGAAGAGTAACAACCAAAGTCATGCTCCAATTATGTGGTAACTTTATATTTCTTAAAAGTTGCTTAACAGTTTCACTTTATACTGAGATTTTCGTAGCTCACCCATTCCCACGAATTTTAACTGCTTCAGAAATCAATAACATTTTTTTTGTATTGAATTCCTCATCTTCCCAAAGCAAATTTCCTTCTCCTTTGCTCATCAAAAGTAAAAATCCGAGCTTATTAGATTTGAGATTTTGATCCATTTGCTCCCTACATCTCTTCTTACCTACAACGCAATTGGTAGACATTGGAGGAAGCCTGACATTGGGAAATGTTATCAGGATGCCCTAGGTTCACTCAGAATTATATAAATATTATATTTTTCAAATTGTCCATATTTTACTCTTAATACACATGCATTGTGATAAAATATACTCAACACAACAAAATCTGGTGATTTTGGATGAAATGAGATCTATAACATTTCACTATTGTTATAAATGCACCTTAAATTACACGTCCTTTCACCCATTTCATAAGAACAAGATTGTTTAAAATTATTTTCACTTTTAGTCAATTATATACACATGCTTTAATTAACACAAAATTCCAGAATAGTATAGTCTGAGTTTATGTATAAATTATATAAACATATATAATATATAAACTATATGTATAATATATAATTCTAAACATCATTTAGGAGCAAATAAAATATCCAAAGTTATGGAATAACAAGTCCTCTGAAAACTAGTAATTTCTGATAACATCAATAACTGAATAAAAATAAATTAAAATATCCAAAGAATATACAAACAAAAGTATTCTTTTGCTAAGTGAGCATTCAAAATCACTGTGAGGGTATTATTTTGTTATACAATTTTGTAACCTCAAAAATGCACTTTTTAGAGAAGAAAAAAAGGGGGAGTGTTTCTTGATAGTTATGCCTTAAAGAGACTAGCCTGCATAAAAATAGTAAATAAAAAAAAATTAACTGTGAGAGTCAAGCAATTTCAAAGATCAATACTCATTAAGAAGCTTTGACTAACCTAATCTAGCTCATCATTGCAATGGTAGAGGAAACACTTGCTAAATCATGGTGCCCTCAAAGCTACAGAATGAATAATGTAGTAACCACTGCTTCCAAGACATGAACATGGGCAAAAACTTACCTGAAATGGAGATGACTTCAAACAGCCTTTGAAACCACTTCATCCTGCCATTCTGCTGTAATGACAAGGATGAAAACTACTGCCACACGCCTCATCATTTTTCCACTTCATTTACTGCAAAGGTTCCCAATTCGGCTGCATATTAGAGTCACCCAGGGAGGCTCAAAAATTTGCCAGACAATTGTTCTGGGGCACTGGGGTGTCTGGAAGCTCTCCAGGTGATTCGAATGCACAGCCAGGGTTATAAATCAATGATTTGCTCCCATAGTTGCTGCCTTAGGTTTCCCTACCTTTTAGCCTTGCCCTCCTGTGACGTCCTCTAGGCTAACGCTGCCAGAATTAACTTTCTGTATGCCTACAGAATTCAGTTCAAACTTCTGAGCACAGCCTCAAAGAGTCAACATGATCTGCTCTTAACTACCTGCCTAATCTGTCCCCACTAACGCTACCAAACACTTCCTTTTAACATGGGCCTGAGCACTGACTCATCTCTTGCTCTGAAATGTTCTCCATTGTTTATCTGGCTGGGAAAAACAAAAACAAAAAAAACAAAAACACACACACAAAAAAACACACACACACCAAAAATGCATCTTCTCTACGAAGCCTTTCCTGACATCCTATCCTTAACTCCTCTGTCAATGTCTCAAAGCACAAGTGTATTGGTTTTTTTGTTTTTGTTTTTTGACTACTCATATGGAACTGTCATTTTAGAACATGTATCTCTCTCACCTTCATTACACATTTTTGGACCAAGGACTATATCATATATGCTTCTGTATCCCTGAAACTTAGCACAATGCCTAGCACATACTGGCATCTTGTATTTGCTGAATAAATGAATAAATGGTATTTTATACTGTTTTCACGTATGATAGACACAGCCCACAGGGACTCACACTGGGTCTACCAAAAAAGTCAAGCTTATACTAAATTAAAAAAAAAAAGTCTTAGTACTTATTTAATATTTAGTAATAGTAATGACAATTACTTTAAAGATTAGCCTTTTAATTAGGTTATGAGATGAATCTGAAACATGCTTAAAGTCAAAGAAAAACTTGAATTAAGTCCTCAAGAGTGCTGTCCTTTCATCAGCCTCCCGAAGCCATATATTTTCAGAATCATAGCCAACATATACTCACCTTCGACTCCAGTAAGGGAAGGAAGCCCACTTAATGCCCACCACAAGTTGGCCTAATTTGGCTGCTCCCATCATGTGACATCTAACCCACAACTCTGGTGAACATGCTTACTTTGTATTTGCTTTCTGATCTGGAAGGGGTGGGAATATGTCCTTTTTTCTTGAAGGTTGTAAAGTGCTTGCACTGAGGACATGGCTTGGTGCTGGAATCAATACGACCAAGTTCCAAGAAGTACTTATATTTGATGGAGTCTTCATGAGTTAAGTTATAGATCACCGTTGCTTCTTCTAGGAATTCAAAACATTCTGTGATAGGGCATTTGATTTCTACTTGGCCAACTTGTACCTGTGTGAAAGAACAGATAGGAGAGAAAACAAAAAGCTTTGGTTATTATATTGGTTATTACATCTTTTTTTCTTTATTTAATGACTATAGTAAAGGACGATCTGTCATTTTTTCATGACTCCTAACATAATAAATCATAGTTACTTTGGTTCCCATATTAAGCAGTAACACAATAATTAATCACTGTATTATGTTTCCAAAATGAGTTATAGAGTGTTTCAGCATTCTCTATCATTACATTTGTGAACTTAAATGGACTTAACCCACAGGCTCACCAAAGAAGCAAATTATCATCCCATCCTCTGGAAAGGCCAGGGTGAGACAGCATTTAGACAGTATGCCAACTAAAGGAACAGCCAGGATAGCAAGGTGTTTCAGATTTTTCAGCTTTACTAAAGAGTATCTCAGCATTAAACTTTGAGCACATTTAACTACTTGAAAAGGACAAAAAGGAACTTTTGAAATTACATATACATACAATATCTAATAATTTAAAAATCATTGCCAAAAATTAACTCTATTTTCCCTGACTCTTCCATGTAAAGAACATATGATAGTTCTTAATCAGAATCACAATACCAAGTAAGAAGGTTAAACCAATCACAGCAATGTAAAGAAAAAAATTCTAATAAGATTTGGCTACTACTTCGGTAATTTATAAAATGAATTTCTTCAAAGGACCACGGAGTTAGATTAGGAGAGGAAAAGGACACACTGGAATCCTACATTTGGCATTTGGTATGGAAGTCAGATATGGCTAGCATTAAAGATTACAATATAAGATCAAAGCACAAAGTGTGGACATAACTAAATTTTGAAAAAAGAAAATAAACTTTGAAATAAGGAGTACCTAGAATGTTCTCTGTAAATTGTGAACAATACCTCTTTATGTGCATGCTAGCATAATCTCTTTTGTCCGCTGTTACATAGCAAAGGGAGGCAGTGATAGCGCCAAATGCCAAACAATGCTAAACCATTTCTTTTTCACTTGGGTGAAACCGACATTCTGAGAAGGCAAAACACACTGAACTTAATGAAAAAAGTGTGCTTTGAAGACTGAAGGAAGAAAGGAGTAAAGCTACCTGGTTTGGGAAAAGAAAAACATCACTACAAAGAGCAATTAAAAAAATAAAAAACCTAAACTCACAGTAGCTTTTCTTTTAACTTTGCTGTTTATCTGGCAGACTTGAGGAAAGGTAGTTAAGAAGCTACAGGCTGAAAGATGCTTGGGAACAATATATTTAACACCAGTAAAGGACATGAGCCAAACTGATAATGAAATGAGCCTGCCTTTAGATTAAATTCCTGATTAATGCCCACCTGCTCACAGCATAAATTGCTACATAATTTTATGCTACCACCGCATAAAACACAGTCCAGAGAGGTTTTTCAAATAAAGCAATTTTTCTACTTTTTTTTGATGAGTCTTCCTATAGTTACAATCAGATTTTATTATCACACTTGTTACAGAGTTATGATAAAGTTATTATACCCCATCTTGTGTTTTATGATAAATTATTTAGAAACTGGCTTCATCAAGTATATAAGACATTTTATAAATTCATGAATGTTTCCTCTTGTAACCTGTTGACATTTATGAAGCATGATTCTGAGCCAGCTACTGGGTTAGGCACTGAAGCTTTGCAAGTGTTTATCAATCAGTCCAGTGGCCAGCACGATACAAGGTGACGAGCATGTATGACACGGTGAGTGTACCGCGTCAGGGAGGATATGGGGGAGACTCGGTAAGCCCACACTTGAGAGGACAAGAAGCCCACAAGAGGCTCCTTGGAAGAAGTGAGGTTTCAAGTGAGATCTTAAGATTAGTAGGAGTTAGCCAAACAAGGGTGAAGGGGTTTCAAGCAGACAGAAGATACGACACGGGCAAAGGCCTGGAGGCCTTTAGAGCAAGATGCCACAGCACACTGCAGCACAGATATCCGTATTTTCCCCACATCCCCACTGAGACAAATGCATACTAACTTAAAGATGTAGCCTTCCACGGACTGAAAAACAGGCAGTAAGAAGGGACCACAAATGTGAGGGTAGGAAGATGAGGCACTATAGAGAACTGGGACCAGAGTACATGAGAGAGTGTGAAACCTTAAGGAGTCCGGACGCTGTTCCTATGAAAATAGAAAACTTTGTTTTTTCAGCATGTGAAAGACAATTTATTTTCATTCCGCACAGAAGAGGCTCACTTTGGGCCATCTCTCGTGGCTCTTGTTTATCAGGGTATAGCATACGTTAGGGAGTAAGAGCCGGAATTTTTTACTCCCAGGTCAATGTTTTAATCTGGCCTCCTTCACATAAGTTTTTCTTTATTCTAACTACAAAAATAATAACAATGAAAGCATTAATTTCACAGCCCTTCAGGACCAGTCAGGTCTATAGAAATGGAATGTTGTTTAGGGACCAGAACAACGCAAGGCAGCTTAAGGGAACAGGTTACCTTGTTAGCCCTTCAGCAAGGCTGTTCATTACCTTCTATCATCCAACCAAGCACCCTGTCTTCTTCTTGGGTATTTCTCAAATCTGCCTGCAAATCTATTCCATTTCCATAGAACACATAATTTCCTTAAGCTTTCCCTCTCTTTGCACTTTGCCTATATACCTTCTTTTTGAAAGCTCCAAAATCCCTACTACGCTGTACCGAGCCAAATGATCTCATATTTTATTAAACAGATGGAAGCACCATGATCAGATTCCCTCATCTTCCCATTGCTAACTCTCCCAATCCATGTCCGTACCCACTTTTTCTGTCTTCTCTCCTTTTATAGTATACTGTGTTTCCCCGAAAATAAGACCTAGCTGGACCATCAGCTCTAATGCGTCTTTTGGAACAAAAATTAATGTAAGACCTGTTTAATTTTAATATAAGACCCGGTCTTATATAAGACCAGGTATAATAAATAATATAATATGATATAATATAATACCAGGTCTTATATACTATAATAAAACATAAGACCAGGTCTTATATAAATTTTTGCTCCAAAAGACGCATTAGAACTGATGGTCCGGCTAGGTCTTATTTTCGGGGAAACACGGTAGGGCCTGAGTCTACTTCCTAGACAACTGCATGAGTCTCTTGAAGTGTTTGTTGAAAATTCAAGTTTCCTGGCCCACCCGGGACCAACAAAATTTTAATCACTGCTGGTAAGCTAGTCATTGGCAGTTTGGAATAATTACTCATACACTCCTTTGAATTACTCACACTTCTTCATACTAGCAATATATTCTTTTTCATAATAAAATGCTATTCACGACCCATGCAATTTCTTGGCCTCTACATGTCTATCTTTCTCAGAATAATTTCCTGAAAAGATCACTAGCAAACAAGTCATCATGATTAAGCAAAGTACATTCATTCATTTATTCAACAAGTTACACATTTCCTTAATTCAAGCACGCATTTTTTTCAACTTAATTATCTCAAAAGTCAAGATTATCTTACAATCGATAGTCATCAGCATTGAGTCATAGTTTACTCTGCAGTATTTTTATTTTCTTGGTGGCTCATAATATAATACTGAATCCTACAATTGATTACACCTTAGATTTCAATGACATGTGGCTTTTATGGGTCAGGCACTGTGATGGACTCCGGAGAGAGGAGGAGGGAGACACAGTGCTTCTACTGGAGGAAATGCATGATAAACAACTAAATAAACCAGACAGATTGTAATCAGTGTTATGAAAGAACTGATCAGAGAAGGTATCTCTGAGGAGGTGACAACTGGAACTGAGAACTAAAGGGCCTGTCATACAGATAACGTGGGGGACGAGACTTCAGGCAAAGGAAACAAGGACCGTGGCCCCACGGCAGAAGGTGCCTGATGTGCAGATAACAGAACTGAGTGACTGAAACACTAAATGGGCCACAACATACAGGCCTTATTGGCTGTGATAAGTGTAGCTTGGATTCTAAATTCAATATGAATTACTGACTGGTTTTATGAGGAGTCACATAACCTGATTTATATTAGAAAAATCATTCGGGTTCTTCCTGGAGAACGGGCTGTAGAAAAACAAAAATGGAGACTAGGAGAACAGCAGGACTCTGGATTGTACCTGTTCTTCCTACCAGTGGCATCTGCTTCTGGCAGTTGTCCAGGCAGTAGACGATAAATGAATGAAGTAGATAGCAAGAGGCAGGCAGAGATGGGGTACATTTTGGAAGTGCAATCGATGGTGTTTGGTGAAGGACCAGATACGGAGGATGAAGTAAAGGAAGAAATCAAGGATGACTCCAGGTTTTTGGCTTGAAATAATCTGTTGATAGGTGGGTGCTAAGTATTGAGAAGTTTTTAATAAAACATAGTTTACATGGATACATGACATTGGCTGGAAGTCATTGAGTGCAAATTTATTATAGTAACAAGAATAAAGATCACTACTTTATCCAAAAAACTTATATTGAGTTCCTACAATATTACAGGTAAAGAATATAAAGGACCAGGATATAAAGTAGTTTAAGCCATGAAACTTGCCTTCATGGAATTTGAGGATAAGGATTTAAATTAAATTTGTGTTGATAACCTCTTCTAGCAACTTGAGATTTGATTGTACTAATTCACTTAATACTTTACCCAATGTTTCTTGTCCCAGACAAGAAAAAGCTAAAGGAGTTCATCATCACCAAACCAGTATTACAAGGAATCTTAGAGGGACTTCTTTAAGATGAGAGGGGGTTAGGGATGGGTGAAAAGGAGAAGAGATTAATTAGTACAAATTGGTTGTTACACCGTACTCATGGGGATGTAGGGTATACCATAAAGAATATAGTCAATAATACTGTAATAACTACATATGGTGCCAGATAGGTATTAGATCCATCAGGGTGATAGACGGAAATGGTGTTGGGGGCAGGGTGAAAAAGGCGAAGATCTTAAGAAATACAAATTGGTAGTTACAAAATAGTCATAGGGATATAAAGTATAGGGAATATATTCAATAATATGGTAAAAACTATGTATAATGCCAGGTGGTACTAGATATGGGGATCGCTTCCTAAATTATATAAATGTCTAACCAATATGCTGTACACTTGAAACTAATATAAAATAATATTGTATGTCAATGCTAATTGAAAATTGTAAAAAGGGAGGAAAAGATCGATAATACTGTGATATTGTGGTACAGTGTCAGATGGTTGCTGGACTTGTCGTGGCGACCACTTCTTTTGCATAGGGAATAAAATCAATAATGTGGTAATAACACTATAAAGAGCTAGGTGGGTTCTGTTGAATAACTATGATGTACACCTGAAACTAACATATTGTGTGTTAAAAAAATCTTTAAAAAAACCCTGATAAATTGGAATAAATACAATTTAAACTGCTGTTCAGCAACAGATGCTGTTAAGAGTGTAGGATGCAAACAAGAGTAGGAGAATATATTTGCATTATGTAACGAACAAAGTTTTGTTTATCCAGAATATATAAAGAATGCATCCAAACAAGACAAAGGCAGATCACCAATCCAACAGAAAAATGGGCAAGGTACTTCATAAAAGAAGTACAATAAATTACAATAAACACATGAAAGTGTGTTCAACTTCATGAATTATCAGGGAAATAAACAGTAAAACCACAATTACATGTAATTTTGAATAAAGTAATTGAATACTGAAAGCACTTAAAGATTCAACAAAATAATGTTTAAATAGTTAAAATAATAACTATACAATTAATGTAGTATTAGTTTTCTATTTAATCATACCAAACGTATTTTTCTATATAAAATCACCCTTTGGTATTACTTAAACTTTTTCCCTCTTTCCTGTCCACCCCGAACTTCCATGCTCCCTTACCCACTTAAGTAAATTTTTAAAATTTTCATTCAGGTTTTTGAATAAGGTCATACATTCTCATAGTTGAAAAAACAAAAAGTACCATGTAGATATAAATTAGCAAGTCTCTCTCTTACAACTGTACTCTTTTTCTTCCCCGCCTATCCCACCAACGGCTGCTGTTTCCTTCATAAAACTTTTTAAGCATATACAAGACACGTAAATGTACATATTGTGCCCCTCTTTTTACACAAATGTGAGCAAATGTTATTCACCTTGCTTTCTTTACTTGACTATATATTGTGCAGACATTTTCATAACACGTATGAAGTTTCCTTGTATTTTGTTTGTTTTAATAACTGCCTAATATTCCACTGTACTATAGCCAGTCTTATTTCCCATATTGACAGACATTTAGATGGTTTCAACTATATAGTATTTTGCTAAGGTGAATAAAGCCACAATGAATAACCGTAATACAAAAATTTTTCACATGTGTGCAAGTATATTGTAAGATAAATTCCCTAGATTAGAATTGCTGGATCAAAGGAAACATGCTTATATTTTTAACGGGCAGTCCCAATATGCTTTCAGTTGGGGAGTTAAACGGATCTTCACAGTGCAGATGCAACAATGAGGCAGAAAAGGAATCATTTGTGAATACTTATAATAAAGCTTTACCCAACAGGTGAATCGTACCTTCAGATATAGGAGTTAAAAGTGTACTAAATGGTTTTTTTCTTAATTTCTGGAACGAATTATAAACTTAATCCATTTTTTCTCCTTGAAAGGCATACGGAGATGTATTATTAGAAGTTAAGCCAACAATTCTTTTTTTTTTTCTCTTTCTTTTTTGGATTCAATAGCTTATCTTCATTCTTTAAGAAGATAACTCCCAAATCCTAATCAGTCCCTAAAGAATATTAGTATGAAGGGAATTTTCAGCGCAAATTACTTAGTAACTATGTAGACTGAAAGAAAAATGTCTCAGATAAACAGGATGAGTACATAGTCATATAACTGATAAAATTTACTTTTGAGAGGCAGATACTTGAACAGACTAGATATTTGATTATACTCTATTAGAGAGGGAAATATTTTAACTTTACTTTGTTTATATGTTACCCACACTTTTTCCCCATTACATTCATCTAAATCAGATATTCCAGTCTCTTAGAATCAGAAAGTAAAGGCACTCTCTACGTAATTTATAAAAAGAACTCCCAAATGGGAATCAGATACAAGATTCTGCTGCCATTTATGTGGCTGTGTGTCCTTGATTAAGGAGCTAGAGTGAGGGGCAGTGCCAAATTGAGTCTGCAATCTACTCTTTTAACTACTATATATACTTTACAGTGCTTTAGCTAGAGCAAAAGCTTTAGAGAGCTTAGATGAGCTTTCGGTATTTTTTGTAGGTAAGTTAGAGCATGTCTTACATGATTTGAAATAGCAGGGAATCCTGAAGGTGAATTAATCCCTCTGTAAGAGAGTTAGTTGTGTGTGTCCTTGACTCAATAAAAGTTTGCTAATATTTATCTTCCTTGATATTTAGAAAGCAGTATTTCACAAACTTAATTTTAGAGATAGAAAAACTTTTATGCTTCTTGTTTGAGAACATTTTAAATTCTGCCTTCCTTCATAATTCAGTATTCTCATTCATCACTCAGCATTCATATAACTTATACTTTCATTTATCTTTAAATATATGCCTTAAGGCATATATTTATATGCCCAATTTTCTTATAAATTTAACCAAGAATGAAAATACAGATATATGGTTATAAAAATGTAGATAAATAGTTCACAGTAATAAACATGAAATGGCATTGCAAATATTTTTAGTTGAGTCAGTACCAAAGAGTAGTAATTAGCATTACTCTAGTGGGAGAGGAAAGCCTTCTTTTTTTTCTTCTTTTTTTTTAACCCAGGGGTTTAATTTCAGTAAAAAGACACCGTGAAAATTTCAGAGACTAGAAAAAATTCATACTTTAGAAAAATATTTTACAGAACTTCTATCTTTCCTCTTCATTGATTTTTTTTTTCTCTTGGCCTCCAAAATATGATTAAATATTCCAAAAATGCCAAAGTAAACAAGCAAAAGCCATTTGTGGTTTAGTTATGGAAATCTATTCTGCCTTTCTACAAATCATAGTAAATTCTCTAAACAACTCTGCACAGTGACATAACAAAGCAAAATTTTGCAAATACAGACGATTTTGAGGAATTATGGATAGGCAGATTTGTTCCATTGACTCCAGTGTGGGCACATTTAAGGTAGTAGATGCAGGCAAAATTATTGCAAAATAGACATATTGGCCCAGGAGAGTAATGGAGTAGCTCCTTAAATTTGTTCCCTGGGCACAAGTTATTTCTAATTCTCTCTTGGGCCTTAAGGGATGTGTTTACCTACCTTTCTTGGTAACGGATCTTCAAATACTTTAAGACACCTATCACATCCCTCTAGTCTATTCTTCCAGGAAAACATCCCTACTTCTTTAACTATTCCTCATATATTGTTTGAAGTCTATCCTTCTTCCTAGCTTTGTTGATTTATAATACTATATCACCCAGAAATGAAAGCCATCATGCAGGTATTGTCTGGCCACTGGGGAAACAGGATTGTCCTCAACCGCAGTAAAAACTGAAAGGAAGGAAAAGAAGAAAAGCTCCCAGGAATTATAAATTACCAAAATTAACCCAAGAAGTGGAAAACTTGAATGGGTCAGTTACATTAGAAAACATTAGCGTATGTCTTCTTCTAGCAAAGCATCTATTTCCTAGGTTTTCATCTCTGTTGCAATAGAATATTCTCTTAGGTTCTCCCTCTTTCTCTCTGTGGTTTTCTCTTTTCTCATCCTATTTTTCTCACCTTGTCTCTTTCTTATTTTGTTCACTTTTACTTTCTTTGATCCTTAAATCAGGATCCTAAAAGAATTAATCTTTTATTTTATTTCTTAAAGTAACTAGCTTTTGGGCTGCTTATCCTTTATATTGCTTTTTCGTTTTCCTTTTTTAAATGTTTATGTTCAGTATTATCCACTTCCTGCTTTTGTTTCATTTTGTTATTCTTTTCCTAGTTTCTTAAAATGATTCCTTAGTCGCTTTGTTTTCTGTTTTTCCTCTTTAGTAATGAACACAGTTTTTGCTATGTTCCAAAATTTTGGAATAAAGTGTTCTGTTTTCATGTCTTCTTTTAGTGTTTCTTAATTTCTATGCAGTTAAAACATTTTGGTGAGTTTTTCTAATATTTATTTTCAACTTTACTTGACTCTGAATAGAGTAAGTAGACTTAAAATCTTAATTTTAAAAATATTAAGGTTTTATTTCTAGCCCATTAAATAATCTTTTAAAATGTTTTTTTTTGGACGTTAAAGTTTTTTACTCTAATCAAGAGATGTAAGGTTCTATATAGATTTCTATTAAATCACAGCTTTGATGTCATAAGTCAATTAATCTGAGCTCATTATTTATCTACTGGATCTACTCCTGGAAGAGAAGTATTGAAATTGCTGACTATGTGTTTTTTTTCAAATTACTGTTGCACTTCTAGTTTATATATTTTTGGTTTATATAGTTAATGGCAATGTTGCTGGTGCGTACAGGCTCATGGCATATCTTTGTAAAATAGTCTTCTCGCTTTTACATTTAAATTCTACCTCTACTTCATCAGGGATTAATACTGCCACTTCTTCCCTCTTTTTATTGGCATTTTCCTCCTGTGACTTTGCACCTCTCTTCTCACCTCAATTTCTTTTTAAATCACTTTGCTCTAAGTGATTCTATGGATTAGTTTTAATTCAATTCCCAAGTATTAATATTTATTCAGTGCCTACCGTGAGCAAGGCAAGACACTCTAGTAGCTACTGGGGGGAATTTAAAGGTGAATAAACTGCTCCTCTCAAATAATTTCCAGTTTATCAGGGGAGACAGACATGGGAATAACCACAGTTCGGGCAGAGAAGCACAAAATAGACTGCTTTTGACTTTTCATGGAAAAGAAGGTATTTTTAATTAAACCAGAGAAGCACAAAATAGACTGCTTTTGACTTTTCATGGAAAAGAAGATATTTTTAATTAAACCATGAAGAATGAAAAGGATCGCGATGAGTAGATTTGGTTATTTTATTTCTTTAAAAAATATGAAAAATAATATAAAAGACACATCTGATAATATTAGATAAGAAAACATAATGAACAGTGCATTTATATCAGTATGAGAAAGTATACATGGAAACACATGAACTGAGAAGGGAGAAGAAATTACTAAAAATGGACTTTTCAGGCTGTGCAATTATTTTTTTCTTAGCGTTCTAATATTTTTGTTAAATTTTTGATCATACAGTAATTTTTATTTTGCCTGTGTTTTCTAAACTATAGTAGGTGATAGATTTAGAATTAATAGCAAAACCAATAACCAACACTTTACTCTTGAAAACAAGACAGGATACTGAGAATTTGGGTATAGGATTCTACCTCTCAAAACTGAATTATGAACATCACTTAGGTTTGTTTCTGAAGACATTTGGTAATCTCAGCTTCTGTTCCATACCATTGCACTAATGTTTTCTGGTCTTTGTCTTAACCTTCTGTAGTGTGTAACAGAGAAAGTAAAGTAAACCTTTGGTAATCCCATCCCACACAGTGCTGCTGTCATCTCAGCTAATTCATAGAAAGCAATGTTCCTTTTATGGAGCTGATGTCAAAATAGTTGTTTTTGGTTTTTTTCAAATCCCAAAATCTTTCTTACGGAAAATTGTTTAGTAAATAGAACAACAAAATCACATTTATGATACTACTTGTAAGCTTGAAAGTAATTCAAGTTTGACACTTCTAAAAAACACACGTTCCGTATTTTTACTCACAACCATTAAATGCTTTCCCCCCCCACAGGTTTTGGTCTTTCAGTATTGGCAAGCATCAATGCTTTCCTAAACGTCAAACCAAGTTAACATGGTTCTTTAACTTAAAAAGAGCAATTTCAACAGAGCCTTTTCATGCCAAAACAAAGAATCTTTGTGCACCATCCACCCAGTTCTAGGAATAGTCTGTTCATTACCTGGAGATTTTAAATTCAATGAAGAAAAATATAATTCCCTTCTTCTTGGCTTTTATTCATTATTTCCAGACATAAAATACTGTTTAATAGAGTGACCAAATTTTCCTTTATGTCTCCCAGAAACAAAGATAAAATGCATTTGAATGTGAAAAGTGAAAAAATACATATGTTTGTAAATGTCTTCTCTTTTGATGTCCGGATGTTATACTTCTAAAGTAGGGGGAAATCTTATTAAAAATAAGATTTTTAAAAGATTTTAAAATATCTTTTAAAAATATGACTGGGATAGTGAAGTGTCCAAAAATGACTTGCATGGTCAATGAATATACCATAAACTCTTACTGAAAGTTCTCTGACTAGATTGAAAAGGTCTTGAATTACTGCAAATACATTTTTAGAAAATCCCACTCTGCTTCAACTGAGCTTTTTTAAATGACTATCATACAACAAAGGAAACCTCTCCACTTTTCTACTGGCCTACAAGGTAAACTGAATTGCTCATATATTAAAACTGAGATAACTCAAATGTGAGATTTTTGATTGAAATAATTCACTTAAGAAAATTAATTATATGGGGAGACAGTAAGATAGGGACCACATCACAAGACTGGGAGCTATATAGAAACAGAACACATCACAATATTTTAATACAATTAATAATCATAAGTAAAGCAGAAAATCAAGTTGTTTTTAAAAACTCATGCTTTTCTCTTATGGGCCATACATAGATACAAATGTAAAGGGAGAATAACATAATATAAATATGTTATATATATTTTATAGTATTTATGTATTTTTATATTTGCAGTATTTGTATAAATACTATATTTATACTTTATATACTATATAAATACTTCATGTATATATAAATACTACTTTGCATTGGTATTATATCAAGTTTCATTAAATGTTCTCATCTCTTAATACTGAAGTACAATAAATTGCCATAATATATATTCTAGAAATTAAATTTTGGATTTCTTTGGATAATTACCCAGAAATGGGATTACTGGGTCCTTCTTTGTCACTTGTTATAGCCTTTGTTTTAAAGTATAGTTTTTCTGCTATAATTATCACTACCACATCTTTTTCTACTTTGTTTCCATTTAATGAAATGTCTTTTTCTCATCATTTTACTTTCAGTCTGTGTGTGTGTCTTTCAATCTGAAGGGGGAGCTTGTAGCCAGCATATGTAAGGGTCTTATTTTCTTACCTATTCAGCCACCCCATCTTTTGATTGGAACATTTAATCCATTTACATTTAAAGTAATTGTTCATATATATATATATATATATATATATATATATATATGTGTAGTTTTTACCATTTTATTATTCATATATATATACACACACACACACATATATATATAACATAATATATATATATATATATATATATATATATATATATATATATATATATAAAATGTTATCGATGTCCCTCTAACATTCCTTGTAATACTGGCCAGCTGCTGCTTGTGCTGGGCTTAGGGATGCTCAGCCAGAGTTATGGGACATGCCAAAGCCAGATGCTGCTTGTTTGGGCTTTGTAAATCTTTGAGAGATTTTAAGAAAGTCAGCAGCATGAGCCAACGCAGGCTATCTATATGGAAAAGCTACTGGAAGTGGCTTGGGTGTGCCTGAAAGTTGGGTGGGGCATGGTTTCTGGGAATCATTGGGCAGGGCAGACAGAAGGTGATAGCCAATTTGTTGGAGACTCAGATGTGATGTGTGCTGCATCTGCACACAAGGAAGCAGAGGACTCAACAAAGAAATAATACTTCCACCAGCTCCTCCCTCTGGGAGAAAGTTGCCCCTCCAGCCCTCACCCTGCAGCCAGACAATTCAGTTCCTCCAGTGTCCCTGAAGCCTTTCGAGTTGCTGCCCCAGAGCTGGAGCTCAGAGTGAGTGAGTCCATCCGTGGGCATCAGCAAGTCCGTCCGTGGTCCTTTGAAGAGGAGCACCTGGGAGTGCAGCTGCCCTCCGTCTCACTCAGCCACAATCTCTGCTGGTTTTCACAGCCAGAAGTTATAGGGACTTCTGTCACTGGCACTGAAACACTGGGCTGGGGAGGGTTTGGGACTCCTCGATCCTCAGAGGGGGAACTTTGCAGCTGTGATTTCCCTCCCAATTTTCAGTTGTCACATGCAGGTATGGGACCAGCATGTTCTGCGTCTCTGACCCTCCTACCAGACTTGAGATGGCTTCGTCTGTATGTCCTTAGGTGTAGAGCTTCAGTTCAGCTAGACTTCAGGAGATTCTCAATTATGGTTGTTTTGTGGTTTATTTGTAATTGATGTAGTTCTGAGAGGAGGTAAGCACAGCATTTACATAATCTGCCATCTTGTCTGGAAAATCGCAAAGCCTTTTGGTTTGATGTAGTCCCATTTTTAAATTTTTTTCTTGTTTCCCTTGCCTGAGGAGATATATCAGTAAAAATATTACTAAGGATAACGTCTGAGAGTTTACTTCCTGTATTTTCTTCTAGGAGTTTTATGGTTTGGGGTCTCACATTTAAGTCTTTAATCCATTTTATTTTTGAATATGGTGTAAGAAGGTGGTCCAGTTTTATTTATTTTTTTTTGCATGTCTTTGTCCAGGTTTCCCCAGTACCATTTATTGAATAGACTGTCTTTACCCCAATATTAATTCTTGCTTCCTTTGTCATAGACTAAATGACCACATAGGTGTGGATTTATTTCTGGGCTCCCCGTTCTGTTCCCTTGATCTATGTATCTGTTTTTATGTCAATACCATGCTGTTTTGATTATTATGGCCTTGTAATATAATTTGATATCAGGTAGCATGATACCTCCAGTTTTGTTCTTCTTTCTCAGAATTGCCATGGCTATTCGAGGTGTTTTATGGTTCCATATAAATTTTATGATTATTTGTTCTAGTTCTGCAAAAAATGCCATTGGTATTTTGATAGGGATTGCATTGAATCTGTAGATTGCTTTGGGTAGTATGAACACTTTAACTATGTTAATTCTTCCCACCCATGAACATGGTATATGTTTCCATTTATTTGTATCTTCTTTAATTTCTTTCTTCAATGTCTTATAGTTTTCTGAGTACAGGTCTTTTACTTCCTTGGTTAAATTTATTCCTAAGTATTTTATTTTATTTTGGTGCAATTGTAAATAGGATTATTTTCTTAATTTCTCTGATAGTTCATTATCAGTATATAAAATGCAAATGATTTCTGAATATTAATTTTGTATTCTGCTACTTTATTAAATTTATTTATCAATTCTAATAGTTTTCTGTTGGAATCTTTGGGGTTCTCTATATAGAGTATTATGTCATCTGCAAATAATGACAGTTTTACTTCTTCCTTTCCCATTTGATGGCATTTATTTCTTTTTCTTGTCTGACTGCTGTGGCTAGTACTGTGGCCAGTAATATGTTGAATAAAAGTAGTGAAAGAGGGCATCTTTGATGTTCCTGATCTGAAGGAGAAGTCTTTTAAGTTTTCCCCATTGCGTATGGTATTAGCTGTGGGTTTGTCACATATGGCCTTTATAATATTATGTTGAGATATGTTCCCTGTGTTCCCACTTTGCTGAAGTTTTTATCATAAATGGATGCTAGATTTTGTCAAACATTTTTTCTGCATCTATTGATATGACCACATGGTTTTTATTTTTCATTTTGTTTATGTAATGCATCACATTAACTGATCTGCAAAAAATGAGCCAACCTGGCATACCAGGAATGAATCTCACTTGATTGTGGTGCATGATCTTTTTAATGTATTGCTAAATTTGGTTTCAGCAATATATATTTATTATATATATTAGGATTTTTGTATCTATGTTCTTTACGGATATCAGCCTAGACTTTTTGTTTTTTGTCATGCTTTGTCTGGTTTTGGAATCAGGGTAATGGTGGCCTCATAAAATGGCCTTCCCTCCTCTTGGATTTTTCAGAATAGTTTTAGAAGAACAGGTGTTAATTCTTTTTTGAATGTTTGGCAAAATTCACCTGTGAAGCCATCTGATCCAGGACTTTCATTTGTTGGAAGTTTGTTGATTACCGATTCAATTTCGTTGGTAGTAATTGGTCTGTTCAGATTTTCTGTTTCTTCTTGATTCAGTCTTGGACAATTGTATGCTTCTTGGAATTTATTGATTTCTTCCAGATTGTTCAATTTGTTGGCAAATAGTTGCTCGTAGTATTTTCTTAATTTTTTTTTTTGTATTTCTGTGGTATCCATTGTCACCTCTCGTCTTTCATTTCTGATTTTATTTATTTGGGTTTTTCTCTCTTTTTTCCTTGATGAGTCTGGTTAAAGGTTTGTCAATTGTGTTTATCTTTTCAAATAAACAGTTCTTGGTTCTATTGATCTTTTGTATTGTTTTTTAGTCTCTATTTAGTTTATTTCTGCTCTGATCTTCATTGTTTCAGTCCTAGTACTCACTTTGGGCTTTATTTGCTGTTCTTTTTCCAGTTCTCTTAGGTATAAAGATAGATTTGATTTTTTGTTTGTTCCTCATTGCTATGAGTTTCCCTTTTAGGACTGCTTTCACTGTGCCCCATATACTTTAGGTCATTGTGTTTTCATTTTCGTTTGTCTCAGGTATCTTTTGATTTCTACCTTGATCTCATTGTGGACCCATTCATTATTTAGTACTATATTACTTAAGTATTTGTGTTTTTCAGGGTTTTTTTTTTTCTTGTAATTGGTTTCTATTTTCATAACATTGTTTTCAGAGAAGACATTTGATATGATTTGAATCTTCTTATATTTACTGAGACTTGTGTGACCTAACAAGTGGTCAATCTTGGAAAATGTTCCAGGTGCACTTGAAAAGAATGTATACATATATTCTGCTGCTTTGGGGTGAAATGCTCTAAAAATGTCAATTAAATATTGATATTTGTTGGTCTACTGTGTCCTTTAAGGCCGCCGTTTCTGTGTTGATTTTCTGTCTGGAAGATCTGTCCATTGTTGTCAGTGGGGTGTTCAAGTCCCCTATTATGATTGTGTTACTGTTGATCTCTGCGTTTATGTCAGTCAATATTTGTTTTATATATTTAGGTGCTCCTATGTTGAGTGCATATTTACTAACGTGATGTCCTCTAGTTGGACTGATTCCTTTATTATTATGCAATGTTCTTCTTTGTCTCTTATTATAGCCTTCATTTTAAAGTCTATTGTGTCTAAGTATTGCTACCCCAGCTTTCTTCTCATTTCCATTTGTGTGAAATATCTTTTTCTATCCCTTTACTTTCAGTCTATGTGTGTCTTTCAATCTGAGATGGGTCTCTTATAGACAGCATATGCATGGGTCTTGTTTTCTCATCCATTCAGCTACCCTATGTGTTTTTATTGGAGCATTTACATTTACAATCTATTTACATTTAAAGTGATTATTGATAGGTACATAGTTATTGCTGTTTTATTATTCATATTTTTTTATCTTCATTTGTTTGTTTTCTCCTTTCTTCTACCTAAAGAAGTCCATTTAACATTTCTTGTAATAGTGGCTTAGTAGTAATGAATTTCATTAGCTTTTTATTGTCTGGGAAGCTCTTTCTCTCTCCTTAAATTTTAAATGATAGCTTTACTGGGTAGAGTGGTCTTGGTTGTAGGCCCTTGGTTTTCATTACTTTGAATATTTCAGGCCACTCCATTGTGGCCTGCAAAGTCTCTGTTGAGAAATCAGCTGATAATTTTATGGGAGCTCCCTTCTAAGTAACTAGTTGTCCTTCTCTTGTTGTTTTTAGGATTTTCTTTGTCTTTAACCTTTGCCATTCTAATTATAATGTGTCTTGGTGGGCCAGTTTGGGTTCATCTTGTTTGGGACTCTTTGCTTATATGTCTATTTCCTTTGCCAGGTTAGGGAAGTTTTCAGTTATTATTTCTTCAAGTAGGTTCTTGATCCCTGGCTCCCTCTCTTCTCCTGGTGCTCCTGATGTGAATGTTGTTACACTTGATGTTGTCCCACAGGTCCCTTATACTATTTTTTTTTATTCTATTTTTGTTGCTCTGATTGGGTGTTTTCTGCTACCTTGTCTTCTAAATTGCTGATTCTATCCTATGCTTCATCTAATCTCTGCTGTTGATTCCTTCTAGTGTAGTCTTCATTTCGGTTATTGTATTCTTTATTTCTGACTGGTTCGTTTTGGTTTCTATGTTCTTCTGTATGTTTACTATCTTTTTGTTGAAATTTTCACTAAGTTCCTTAAGCATTCTTATAACCAGTGTTTTAAACCAGTGGTAGGTTGGTTGCCTCCATTCTATTAGTTCTATTTCTGGGGGTTTCTCCTGTTCTTTGATTTGGGGCACATTTCTTTGTTTTCTCATTCTGGCTGCCTCTCTGTGTTTGCTTGCACATATTAAGTAGCTCTACTATGTTTCAGTCTTTGCTAAGTGGGCTTATGTAGTAGGTGTCCTGTGTGGTCCAGTGGCACAGTTTCCTGTGTGTGTGTTCCAGGAGTGTCCCTTGTGTGTGTTGTGTATATTCTCCTGTTGTAGTTGAGCCTTGACTACTTTTGGCATGTCAGTGGGTAGGATTGATTCCCAGGCTGACTGACTGTGAGGATTAGCTATGTTCACAATACATGAGCTGCTCTGTGCGTGGGGTGACCCCCCCTCAGAGGGGGGATGCACACCTGCAGGCTCTTGTACCCGCTGAGACAACCCTTTGGGTGTGTCGCTTATGGGCTAACCAGGTAGTGTTCTGGTGTGGTGTGAGGCTGGCCTCTGGGTGTGCTGTTTTTAGTGTCTCTTGAGAGGGGCTCCCATGCAGGCCATTTTCAGCCTTGCCTGTTAACAGCCTTGGGCTACCTGCTAGGAGCTACCAAGCTATATGTGGTTGTTTGCTGCCTGTGCTGCACCTGGAGGTGTGTGTGGTGGCCTCACTGTGAACCAAGGCTGGCTGTCACCAGTATTGGGCTGGGGGCAGCTCAGCAAAAAGCCCAGGGTCCCCTAGGCCTATTTCAATATGCTTGCTGCCCATAAGGCTCAGCTGTTGAAAGAGCATTCTTAGGTGCGTGGGCTGGGCTAGTTGACCTCATGTTGAGAGTGCGTCTGGTGGTGCAGTGCTAGCTGGGTGGGGCAAGGATCCAGGGAGTCACGAAGCATGGCTGGTGGTTTTTGCAGATTAATGCAGATTCAGTTCTTGTGCCAGTGCCTGGCCTGTGACCACTTTCCAAAATGCCCTGCGAACAATGCAGCCAGCCACCATTTGCTTCAGGCCCACACGTCCCCGAGAGATATGCAAGGAAGGCTACGACACAGGTTGTGACTCACTGCCCACCCTAAAATTTCAACAGGCCGCTGTGGGCCATCCACTGTTATAAAAGGCTTCTGTAGCTTGTGGGGCAGAACTGGTGCCCAGGAGCCAGGAGTGCCCCCAGTGATGAAGTACTAGCAGTGCAGGGCAGGGACCCAGGGTGTCACCAAGGTGGTGTGCATGTGCTGATTTTACCAGACCAACGCGGTATCAGATTTGGTCCTTTACGGGATGGTTCAGCATAGAAAAGACGGTGCCTTACTGTAAGCTACACATCAGGCAGGTGCCACACAGGGACAATGGTGGCGGTCCCTCCAGCCCTCACCCTGAAGTTGCACAACTCAGTCTTTCTCCATATTCTCTGGCACCTCTCAGTTTGCCACCACTCCACCAGACACCAGGTCAGTATTTGCAAGCGAGTGAGTCTGTGTGCGGGCTCTTTAAGAGGATGTCTGGGTTTTGTGCCGCCGTCTGTCTCACTGGGATGGACAAACATAGTCATTGCTGATTTTCACCATCAGTTGTTGTGGGAACACCTCTTCCTAGCACAGGACTCCTGGGCTGGGGAGCCTGGACTGGGTCGGGACCCCTCCCTCTTCTGTGGGAACCTTTGCCACTGAGGTGTCCCTCTGGTGTTCCACCACTCTGTGGGTTTGGGTCTACTCATTTCAGGTCTCCACCCCTCCTACCAGTCTTGATGTGGCCTCTTCTTTAAATCCTTAGTTACAGTGAATCAACTAGTCTTCAGTTGATTCTTGAGGCTGATTGTTCTATAAGTTATTTGTAATTTTGGTGTGATTTGGGGAGGCAGTAAGCATAGCGTCCACCTAATCCACCATCCGGGACCTTTCTCCTGCTTTAATTTTTTTTTTATTCAGTAATGGAGGTAGATTTGGGCAGTTATGTCAATCACACACCCACTTGGCTTCCATGGGGTCAAGCATTACCCAGGAAAGTAGTGCAATTCGTGGAGAGTTTAGGGATTGGATATGGAAACTTGCCTTTAAAAAGACTGACTCAATAAACATCTCACTTTGATTCACTATTTTTTTCAGAGAAAAGTTTTTAATATGTTTTAATTTTATGCTCTCAAAACAGGAATGCAGTGTCGTCTGCCATTCTTTCTACCGCAGAAAAGTGGAACACTGATGACATGCTTGTGCTCTACTCTAAATACTTAAATTTTAAACCTTCCAGAAACTTCTGGTATTGTCACAGTGAATTGAATAATGATGGCGATAATAGCAGCAACTAACATTTATTGAATGTGTGATAGCCAACCACTGTTCTAAGCACTTTCTATCAATCACCTCATTTTTTCTTAATAAAGATCCTATCAGGATCTCAAAGCACCGAAGAATAAGTAATTTGCCCAAGGTCACACAAAAAGAACTTGCTGAACTTTACTGCAGACATCGCCCACGCCTGGACACATTGGCACTATGCCCTGCAGATGCCTACCCAGACTTGGCAAAATTAACCACTTGGAATAATAATGCCATGCTACTAGTGGCTACTGAGAATTCTTAAATGCTTCATCAAAAGCACTAAATGCCTCTCTACACATGGTACTTTGATAACCATAAGCAGTCAACCTTCACTTCTCTCTTCTAGGCACAGTGCTGTAGACAAACAGATGGTCTCCTAGCTCATCTGGGCTGGCATCATTTAGCAGCAGCCCTTCTCTGTGTCTGTTTGGTCACCCCTTCCTCACCTATGAACCATTTTTAATTTTCACGTCTCTCCTCCAGGCCTCACCTCCCTTCCCTTTCAGCTGACTGATCCACATGCAATCAGCAACCTCACCTCCCACCTGACAGGGGCAAATCCAATGTGGTCAGATGAGAATGCCTTCACTTTCTGTTCCCCACTCATAAGGGGGTGCATTCTCCTCCTTTGTCTTTAGAAAGCGGGACCTCTCAAACTTCCTAAGACGAATACTTCTACCTGCCTTGTCAGGGATCTCAACTCTCTCTGGTAACTTCAGGCAAGCACATAAACATGCTCAAGTTTCTCCCATGATAACAGAAAAAATAAAAACTCACTAGGACCCGACGGTCTTATTCTCTACGTCTTATTCTCCTTCCATTTTCAGCCAAGCTAACTAAAAGATTATTTAACATTCTTGTCTGTGTCCACATTTAAAAACCTACTACTATTACTATCTGTCTCACCCCTCCACTTTAAGCAACTTTCTACAAAATTAGCAATGACATTCTCATTGCTAAATACCCTTGTGAATCCTTATGTTACTTGTCTCCTCTGCAGCTCTGACACTGTTGACACCTGCTTCTTTTTTGACCTCTAACACACCACGTCCTCTTGGTTCTTGATACTTCCTTCTGTCCCCTTTGTGGATTCTTCCAATGGCTATCTCTTAAAGCTTCCCCAGTCTCCAAGTGTCCCTTTATAATGGGTTATTCTCACTGAGTAATCTTTCTGAGAGTTATACCCCAGGGTTTCAACTCCACACATATGCTAGAGGATTCTCCATGTAAACTCCAGCCTAGATCTCTCTGTTGAGCTTCTGATACACGCAATCCCCTACTCGATGGCTCCAGTCAAATACTTCAAACTTAGCCTAAAACTGAATTCACCTTCACCCTGTCTCTCCCTGACAGCCCACTTTCTGTCATGTTCCTTAGCATAGGGAGTGGCACAGAAACAAAGTATTATCTCCTCTTGACTTTTCTTTTGCCTCATCTGTCCCTCAACCAATCAATCAATGAAATTCTACTTTATTCGCACTCCAAAGAACCATTTACATCTTTTGATCTCCACTGCTGCTAAGTCAGTCCAGGCTCTGGAGTACTCTTTCTAAAACACAAATCTAATCATGATACTCCACTAATTAAAATATTTCAATAATACCTTTGTACTCAGGATTAAGTGAACACTCCCTAGTATCACAATTTGAATACTTTTCCAGATTCCCTGTTGCCATCCCCTTCAGTGCAGGCTAAGCCCCAGTCATATACTGGTTTGCCTCTGGAACATGGTGTTCCTTCTACCTGGGAAATTCTTCACACCCACTTTCTGAAGTAGTTCTGGAAGACCTCTTTCATGAGTGTCTTTGGCTGTGCTGTCGTGGCTGCCTTGATGTCCTGAATTGATTCAAAACGATTATTCTAAGACTCTTGACATATATTGCCAAACTGCTTTCCAAAAGCCGTATTTATTTACAGTCTATGATAGTAACAATTTATCACACTTTGCTCTATATGAGTGCCGTTATTTAAAAAACAAGCATACAAACTAAAACAACACAACAACCTCCAAAACTTTTGTCTTTAATGTGATAAGCAAAAATGGCAGTATTATTATTTTAATGTATGTGGTTTTAAAATGTTTTTACTTATTGTAAGCTTTAATATTCATCAGCATATGTATTTGTTGTTTTCTCCTTTTCTGTGAAACTTCCAGCAAAGTGCTGACCTATAATAATAGCTTGATGTGCTATACATACTATGCAGTATTCATGGAGATTATATAATATTCCATGTGAAGTCAGAATGGTTTCCAGCAAGATGAGCCAAAGCAACAAGCCTGGATCCAGAGTCCAACCCTGAACAGATGTTTGCTTGGCAGTCTAGTTGCAAGAATTAACATCAAAAAGCAGGGCAATTAAAAAAAAAATACAAGCAGATCTCACATCCATGAATCATGATTCTGTAAATGTCTCAAACCATCTGGATGACTGGGTTCCAATCCTCCATTTTGAGAGACCTTCATGACAGTACCAAAGACACGGGACCTCTGAATACCAAATGCTCACAGGGTATTGTTTGTCTGCCTCTTAAATTGCTTCTCATTCTCTACCTCTTAATAATGGATATTGATGTAAACATCTCAAGCTCTCTTTCCCTGGATTACATACTTCTCATTGGCACATACCACATTTTACTTATCTTGGTATCCCAGGAAGCACCCGGACTCTGCCATGCACACAGTAAGCACTTAGTATTTGTTTGTTGAAATAAATTGAACTAGAATAATCAAAGTCTTGGCAGATGTCTGATCTCAAGCCAGAAGGTGTTTCTTAATTGCACTGGTCATTGTTTATCATTACAATAAACAGCTCTTTATAAAGTCCTGCTGATGGTGGGAAGTCTGGCACGGGAAACACACCAGCCGCAGTGCCTATAAAGAGCAATGTAAGAGAACAGTACTTGGCTTCTGAGGCAGGTGGAGTGCCTTCACAGCATGTGTATGGTCCTTGCCAAGGCTTACTGTGTGCTTTTTCATAAAGCTGACTGAGATATGAGGCAAACTGTGATTTCAATATGATATGCAAAATTGGCAATATATTATCATTTTAATGTATATTATTTCAGCCAAGGATTATTCATTTTCGTAGTAAACAGATGGCGACAGGCAATTCTCAAAGGGGAAAAAGAGGAGTGTTCATCTGAATAGCAACTTAGAGAGATTTTCATTTTAATGTCTCACTATTATTTGATTGCATATTTTCAAAACATTTATACGATGTGATAAAAAAATACAATGAATGTTTAAATTAAAAAAATATATATATTACAGTAAAAGACACATTGCCATTAATCCCCCTCACTTCTAACATACTTATCCCATCGTTCTTGCCACTTTCTGAAGCAGTTCTGGAAGTCCTCTTTTGTGAGTGTCTTAAGCTGTGCTGTCATGGCTGACTCAATGTCCTGAATCAATTCAAAACGTTTACCTTTCATAGTCATTTTGACTTTGGGGAAGACCCAGAAGTTGCACGGGGTCAGATCTGGCGAATAAGATGGATGAGGATACACCGTAATATTTTTATTTGATAGAAATTGCCGTACCAGAAGTGACGTGTGACACAGGGCATTGTCATTATGGAGGATGATTTACGGCATATTTTAAAGCACACCTTCTCTCAACCGTAGTTCACACCTGACTGACTGCACCAGACAAGTTGAAACTTGTCACACACTGTTACTAAGGTTCGATGCACCCCTTCCCATATTGAAGATCCCTGCCTTTCCATTGGATGGCTCTTGGCAGTAGGATTCACTGTATTTTGTGATCACATGTCATAACTGAGATGTATCCCACATTTTAGGAAACATGCTGATGGCCTTCAATTCCACACCATTTCTTTTGCAAAATCAAAACCTTCACTAAGTCCCTGTCCTGGCAAAGAATTTGCTAGAGTACTTAAAAAAAAAAAAAATGCATGAAGTAATCTGTCTCTCAAATTATTTCTTTCCAGATTTCAATTCTGAAACATTTAAAGTCTTTCTCTCCCTCCCTCCTCTCTCTCTCTCTCTCTCTCTCTCTCTCTCTCTCACACACACACACACACACACACACACACACACCTCTTATTTTTTCTTCTCTTTTGTTTAACCATTTAAGAAAATAGGGGCATACTTTTAGTTAATCACAATATAACCACCTCTTCAGGAAACTTAGCACAGATAAAATATTTCTACCTAATACACATTCTATATTCCTATTTGCCCAATTGTCACTATTGCTGATTTTTAAAAATCATTCAGTATTCAATCAAAGATCATATAGTCCATTTGCTTGTCATTTCTCTTTCATCTGTTTAATTTTTCAGCTTAAAAAATATTTGTTATTAACATTTGAGAAATTCAGGCCACTTGTTCTATAGAATGTCTCACAATTTGGAATTGTTCATTATTTCCCCATAAAAAATGTGACAAACATTTTGGTGATGTGTGCTTTCTGTGGTGTTAGGTCAAGAAGCACATTCTTTCAGTTTACTCCATTATTGTGATGACAAGTTTGATTACTTTGTTATGGTGATACCTGTCAGATCTCTCTAATGTAAAAGTACTTTTTCCCCTTGCAATTAATATGCAATCTGTAATTGACACTAAACCATGTGACTATATTTTGTTCCCCAACAACACTTTACCCAATGGTTTTATCATCTACCGATGATCCTTCCTGAATCAGATATTGTACTGGGGGTTGCAAATGTATTTTTTTAGTTCTATTATTCCTCCTATATGTATTGGCTGGCATTCTTCTTAAAGAGCATTTTTCATATCACATTTTAAAAAATGTATCACTATAGACTTAGCATTTCCTTTTTCATTCATTATGTTACAATCCATCACCATCACGCAGATTGTACCAAACTTGGCCATTGGGGACCTCTTTAAGTCAGTGTCCTTTTGCTAGGTCTGCATTAGTCTTGAACAATTCCTTTCCTAGAGCTGGAATCTGCTGATTTTCCAAAGAATGCTGTTTCTTTTCATGGGGAATACTGTTTTGAAACCAAAATCCAAGTTTCAGAGGCTCTTATTTCTACTCGGGTATCATTGCCTCTAGTCCCTTCCAGGCATCAGTTATTAAATATGTATATGTATATACAGAGGGTGCCAAAAAAATGTATACGCATTTTAAGAGAGAAAAAAAAACTATTAAAATTGTAATACTCTATACTGATAACAAAAGATGAATACAAGTCACATTTGACTTCTGCAATTATAATACAAGAGGTGTTCAAAGTGGTTACCGTCAGCATCCAGACACTTCTGATTATGGCAAACTACCGCTTGAGCAACGTTGAGCAGTGTCCACTTGTATACCTTTTTTTGGCACCCCCGGTATATAATTATATATTATATAAATTTTATATATTTACATGTACTTTAAAATATAAAATATGTCTAAAATATAATTTTCCTTTATTTTAAATCAGCATTTAATACTTATGCCTGCAATTCTAACCCAATATTACAAGGGTTCTTTCTCATTTTTCCTCACTCATATATATGTCTCTTCTCCCATGGTGAAAAAAACTGTTATTAATGTTATTTATTTATTTGCTTCATCTTTCAATACACATGTAAGAATTTCCTAGTTACTATACCAACTAGCAACAACAAACCATACATAAAGATCAAGATTTATTTAAAATTCTCTTTTTACTAAAAATGCATCTTGCTTGCTAAGCATACAGTCAGAGCACTATGTTTAAAGTTGTCTGAATTAATTCTTCTGGGTCTTTATGAATTGATTTGCTAAATAATTTAGCTTCTTTGTTTCTGTTCATATTCTACCTTCAGGCTTACTATTTTAAAAAATCATTTTTTATTTAATTTTATTTACAAGAAGCAAAATAGTAACATGATTCAAAATCAAAACTACATAGGAAAGTATATTAAGAATATTTTTACTGTTACTCTACCTTCCAACCTGTACCCACCCACCTCTTCTGATAAACATTCCACTCTTTCTTGTGTATCCTTCCTATGTTTCTTTTTGTAGAAATAAGCAAATATATTTATATATTCATATTTCTTTCATATTTTGCCCTCAAGTTATTTCTGATCTAGTTGAAGAGCTAAAGCATTCCCAGATAAATAGTTAAGTAAAGAATACAAGGCAGAATATTGGTGACAAAATTGGTGACACATACACTAGTACTAAACGTTACGGTGGTCTTCTCCAGTACATTTGTAAGAGGTATTCAGAGACAGATTTTGACAATCAAATTAATCATGCACAGAAATAAAAGTCTTAAACATCCAAAGCTTTGCATTACCAAATACATAACACAATAAGAATAGAATTTTCAAAATTAGCTGAAGCAACCTATAGTCATTTCTTGCATTCATTCCTAACCATCAAATGAGCTCTAGTAATGTGCTATGCACTTGACAAGAAGGAAGAGTTATCAGTATATGTAATCTACTGGAAATCATACAAATATACTTCAGAATTTTTTAAATGTTCAGAAACAGAAGTAGATACAAGCTAAAAGCTCATTTGAAAATAGAGTATACAAAATAATACCTCACTTTAAAATAGAAAACTTAAAGAGTTCTAATAAGTAATAACTCTAATTAGCCTTAGCAGTAAAAACTTTATTAGTGATATGACCTTTGGCTGGAAATTGATTAAATATCCAGACATGATCATTTCTGGATTTAAAGGTAATTAAGTAAAGCCAAAGTGCTATTCAGACGTAATCTGATTTCCCAATGCCTATCAAAAACTTAATGGATTAGAATCAAATACATTTATAGTAAAATATTAAAATAGTATTAATAATATCCAACATTAATCATGTATACCAAGTACTATACCAAGTGCTTTGTATGCATCATTTTGTTCTCTCTTCATAACATTCATTAGGAGGCTATTTTTATTGTTATAATTACCATTATCCACATTTTGCAAATTATACAATTAAGGCTTTTCAAAAGGTAAGTAGCTTTCCCAGGGTCATAGAGCTATACAATACTGTCTATCGTGTTTCCCCAAAAATAAGACCTAGCTGGACCATCAGCTCTAATGCGTCTTTTGGAGTAAAAATTAATATCAGACCTGGTCTTATATTAATATTTATTAATTATTATTGTTAAATACTTAAATATTGATTATTAAATATTATTATTAAATGATTAAATATTATTTAATATAATAATATTATATTAAAATAAGACCGGGTCTTATATAATATAATGTAATATACTATACTATAATATACTATACTATAATACCGGGTATAATATAATATAATACCGGGTCTTATATTAATTTTTGCTCCAAAAGACACATTAGAGCTGATGGTCCAGCTAGGTCTTATTTTCGGGGAAACACAGTACGCAACTTAAAAATGAGAGTTAGGTACAGTGACTAAGTGACTGTCCACTCTACTTTTATCAATAATATACATGTATGCTATTTTAACAAGTCAAATGATTTTTATAAGGTAGATAACAAAACAGAGCTCCAACTCTAACCCCTATTCCAAGAGAGAAAGAGTTTTCAACTCTATTTATTTCTTTCGTTATTACCTTTATGTTTATAGAGACTGTGCTTATGCTCCTATATTAGAAGGTTAGAATTTAGAATTCTCATACCTTTCTCACCATTTTACTTATTTCCATCCTCCCAATAGTGTAACAAGTTTTTGTTAAATAATGCATATTTAGAATGTGATTATATGTAGACATATTCAGAAATGTGACTACATTTATACATATTTAGAATGTGACTATGTTAGTAATATTTACTATTTAGTGCTGATCCTAATAGTATATAATAATGCCATTTTATTTCTTATATAACTACTGCATTCCTAGGACGTAATATTTTCCTTAGTTTTTTATTTTCTAACTTTCTATACTCCTATTACTAATATTTCTTAAACTCTCCAACTGAATTATAAACTCCCCCTGAATATTATTTTCCACATAATCAGGAGAACCAGTTTATCAAGTTCTACTTCTATCTTAGAGCACACTTTCTGGAGCTTTCGGTCCTCTAGCTCCAACATGGACTGGAGCTGAGCCTGCCACTTTTCTCCTATGTTGGAGCCCACAGCTTCCTGGATTGCACATTACCTGCTATCTTGCTTCATTTCCCTGTTTTGGTGGAGAACACCTTCATAGAGGTGTCATGATATCTACTTATTTCAGAGTGAGGCAGTCAAAAGCTGATTGGAAAATCTGGGAACCAGGCTTACTGGCTGATTGAATTCCTATAGTCAAGTGGCAAGCTGGGCTTTTTTGCTAGGAAGTCACCAAGTGTCAGCAACCTTAGGTATTTCTCCTGGGATTATATACTCTCCATAGAAGAATTCTCCAGTTTTGTGCCTGAAAGTGTATGTCTAGCTGCCAGTGTTGGAGCATGTGATCAATTGGGGGCTGGGGGCTCACTGACCTTCATGTGGACTTGTCACAGGTCCTTATTTTCAGTGTAGTGCCTCTACCTCATCAGACTGCTAAACCTCCAATTACCCCAGTTACTCTGGGAGAAGGGTAACTATCTAACTGTGCAGGATCCAGAAAGGTGAGGGCGGTGGGGTTCCTCTTCCTTATTCAGATTTCCAGCTAATCCTATTACCTTCAGCTCCACAACTCACCACCGTCTTCTAAATACTCTGGTGCCTCTTGTCCCAAAGACTTTCTGAGATTCACTGGTGCAGTCTAACCTTTTCTCTCGGTGTCCTGTTTTTTAATCATTTAAGTATCAAATAGCTCTGTTAAGTCAGTTATTCCTCTGTCTGTTTTCTTCTAAAAGGGTCTGGATTTCTGGTCCACTGTTGCATTTTCACTTGTTCTCACTGTCTTTGTGAGTTGAAATCCAAGTTTTGTGAATGCTAATGTGTTTGGAAAGGCTTCAACTAAAATAAACAAGATGTTATGTTTTCAATAAAAATTCTTGTACTCAAGGAGATTTGTCCTTGAACTAATACAATGAGCTCATTCTGTTGTATCAAAATGAGGCATGAATTAAGCTGAGTTTTGAAAAAAAACCTGTAAATAATTCTAATATTATTTTCAATACCAGTACTCCTTGGATTTCCAGCAAGTCACTTGATCTTATGAAAATAAAGATAATTATAACTTTCTTCAAAAGCAGGGTGGAATGCTTAACTAAAAAAAATATTAAAAATAGTGTACAAAATACATTAGCATCATTAATTGATGCTAATGCCAAAGAAGCCCTCTTACCATGCCTCCATAAAGAATATAAAACTTCTCTTTAATGCTTACATGTTACTCTATCCAAACTCTTAAATAGCCAGCATTAGAAATGGCTAGTAGTTGTACTTATAAAAACTCTAATTCTAGGGGTGGCTGGTTAGCTCAATGGTTAGAGCGTGGTGCTCATTAACACCAAGGTTGCCGGTTCGATCCCCACATGGGCCACTGTGAGCTGCACCCTGCTTAAGAAAAACAAAACAAAACTCTAATTCTGTTGACTGTGCACTATCAGGAGGTTGGGTGTAACCAAAAATGGTTTAAATGCATCAGAAAATCTGATTAAGGGAAATATATGGTAACCTCTTTTGTTAAGTGAATAAATGCTAAGTGAATAAATGTATTATTGGATTTGTAATTCTATACATTTTATGCTAACCTTTTACCACTGAATGTGTTAATCCATTTACAATGCTGTGCTCATGCCAATATAACTACTGAACATAATTTGAATAGAAAGATTAATGTAATTGGTGCCCACACTGTAAAAATACACATTCAGTTAAAACTTAATAGTAACTTCCCCAAAAGTCAATGGAATTTAAATATACATAATTAAGGAAGGAATTTAATCCCTATTTTAATCATAGGATTATATACACTTGAGTTTAAAGGCCTATAAAACATATGTTCCTAGTATCAAGTAGAGAGAAATGTGTACACTTCCCAAAATAACATGACCTATTCAGAAACCGTTTTACTCCACGATAGGTTGTTTTGTTCTCTTATGAATTCATGTACCTGTTTTTTATACCTGATTTATAATTCCACAGAATCCTAGAGCAGCTTATAACAAGACAGACAAATATAATAAAGCTGCAAATAGGGATAAAAGAACATCTGACATTTCATCAAAGAACTGGTATAGTTGATTAAAAAACCTTGCTCAGGCAACCCCAATTAGGCCCCAAATTTTACCCTGTGTTTCCCAATGCAAAGACAAATGAGAAAAACATTCAGGTAAATAGCTGCTATTGTCCAATAGAGAAAAGCATGGGAGAGAGAGACATTTTTTCCTACATGGAATTCTAAGAAAATTTGTATGACTCTTCATATAAATAATGTTGATTATCATGAAAGGCAGTTTCATCAAAAGTAGTTTTCAAAAGATGTTTTTGTATGGCCATGTCTTTTTTTCTTTTTAGTTGTATTCACAACTAAGATTTATATAAGCAAAAAGGAAAATAAGCAAAGGGAGAAGGTGTATGGGGCAAAGCCAGAGAAAACCATGTACAAGTTTCCAAGAGTACTCTCCCAGTGGAGTCACACACAATGCACATAATTCTTCCAGCAAAAGACAATGTGTGTGAAGTATCCTGGTTCATTAGAGACTCAGGGCCTCAGCTTTTTACTGTGCACCGCTTGCATAAGCTTCCTATGCAGGGCATGTACCAAAATTCCAGCCTCCCAGAAGAAAGGCAGGTGTTCAGGATAAACCATACTGTGCCCACAAACAGGTTAGGGACAATGACCCACTCTTATCATTTAGGGAAAGTTTCACGTCACTGTAGGAAAATGCTTCCCACTCAAGTTCCCATATGTCAGCCAAGGAGCCAACTTGCAAGCAGACTTTCTAAGGATAGCAAGCTCATGCCTGCTATGTTAAACTCTTTTCTGCACAGATTCTATTAAAATAGCGCACTAATGACCCACTGAATTGATTTCACAACCCATTAATGAGTCATGACTCAGTTTGAAAACACAGCTTTAACCTATCCTATCTTAAACAAGGAATCCCACTATTGACACCATTTTCCCCTAGTTTCTGATTTTATTCTCTGTTCTCACTGTAAAATTTGTCAGAGTGCTCTATATTTTATCTTTACTTTCTACTTTCTCATTGCCAACTCCATGTTTGATTTTTTTTGAGAAAAATTTTAAAATCTAGAAAAGTACAAAGAATAATAAATATAGTCCTGCCATCTAGTAATAATAACTATTAAGTTGTGATGTTTGCTTAGACTCATTTATGTATGTATGGATGCAAATATGTGTCTTCAAGTCCTCTTTATACTTTAATGTACAAGTGTATCCATTTGAATATAGTCAATATATATTGTTCTGTAGTGTGTCTTTTTACATTGGACATTTTTTGAGACCTACATATGTTGGCAGATAAAAATTCAATTTTTTCACTTGAATTGCTATATAATCCCATCATATGAGTATGTCATATTTTATTAATCCATCTGTTTTTGGTAGACTTTGAGGTTGTTTCCCAAAGTTAGTTTTTAGAAATAGTTTAGCAATGAATATCACATACATGTTACCATTATATATGAATATCTCCAGAAGCAAAATTCTTGAGTCTTGGGGGAACTATGTTTGTTTTTCACATTACTGTTTGCTTTAAGATTATGTGTAAATATGGAAAATACAGAAAATATAACTATATATAGTAGTATCCATATTTATAAATCTATAATTAGTATCCATATTTATACATCTATCATTATATAATTTAAATAAATATAAAAATTAAACGGGATCATGCTATATATACACTATTATAATTTTCATTCATGCTTATTATAGAAAGGAACCATAGTTCCTTTCTAAAATATTTTAAAGGCTCTACATATATGGATGTCTCATTATTTCTTTAACCAATATCTACTGTTCAGTATTTAGAGTTTCCCATATTTTCTCTTTTATATAATATAGCGATGAATATCCTAGTGATAAAGAATCATGTGTGTGCATTTCTGATTGTTTTAGGAAAACCCACAAAACTGTTAACTTCAAAAGTATAAACTTTTTTTTAAAGATATCTGATACATTTAATATACAGCTATTTTTAAAATCAACACTGTAATTCTGTGAAGAGCTATTTTACAAGGATGTAAAGTAATACAGTTCCAGATTGTAGTTTTCTGAAGATGTAACTTCAGACAGGACACTTAATGTGTCCCTTTGCGTCCTTTCTTGGAATATCAACAATTTTTGTTGACCTAATAAAAACTAGACTATATATATACACGTATATGTATATATGTATACATATATATGTATATATATGTATATATACACACACACTGATATCAAGAAGACTTCTAAGTGGCTACTAAGTGTTAGGTGAAAGTCTATATGCTTCAGACACTAGGTATTTAAATGGCACTGTTGGTGGCTCTCTGTGAAAATAACAACACATGACTAGTAAATGTACATAGTTGCAGGGCCAGTTAGTCTCAAGGCTTAGGTGCTCTAAACAATATCATGAGCAAGGTCACATGGTTCATTAGGAGGCAGCTTCGGATTTGCTCAAAAGTTCAATCAAACAAGCGACGGACACCCCATCAATACTATACTATAAATTATGTACGAGATGATATTGACCTGAAAAAAATGTTAATTTTTAATAAAAAAAGTAATTTCCCTTCATTACAAAAAGGGATTCTTCAGACAATTGTACCCTAGGTAAATGAAAGAATCACTAGAGGAATGGAAGTCTCTCCATCAATGTGCCAAGCATCTAACCAATACGAAAAGTTTTGTTTAGGTGTGTTTGATTTTTGAGTGTTTATAACAATAATTAGCTGAAAGATTCAGTTATCTCTTGAGGCTGACTATTCTGTGTACAGTTGGATGATGTAATCAGTATAGAAAAGAATTCATGTTCTCTTTCTATCAGAAAGGATACTGTTCAATGAATAGCTGTACCAAATAACATAATCATAATATTAAATAGGGGAAAGCAGAGCTTTCTACACCAATTATAATTTGATTTTTCTATCTGCACCTTGGTTTTCATCATTGATACATACCTCATAGAGTTTTCTCAAGGATTTAGTGAGCTAGTCCATGCAAGGCATTTAGAGTAAAGCCTGGAACGCAATACAAACTCAGTAAGTGTTAATTATTATCTTCATTATTATTCAAAATTTCTTCCTATCTGCTCTACAGTGGTATTTTGATAAAAGCACAGAAGAGCTTCCAATGCATTCTGAAGGACCTAGTTCAGTCAGAGCCATCCATTCTGCGCAAATCCAGGGAATACAATATGAATAGTATTACCTAGGGCTGGCTACATGAATGGTGCCCTCTGGAGTTGTATAACATATTATTCCTGAATTTAGTCCAGACACAGTCCCCATTTAGAGAATAACAAGCTGATGAGTAAAAACCTTAAATATAATTCTTTTTGTAAACAGACTGGCTTAGTATAACTTGTGTGTGTAGCCTAGAGGACATTATGTTTCTAGGATTTCACAAATTAATTTTCCTACTTTTCTATCTTATAGCAATAAATAACTGCTTTTACTTATTGATGCTGTCTTATGTCATTTACCTTACAAACATTATCCACTAGTAAATAATGGCCAAGTGGACTTTGATCTCCTGGACAAAAAAATCGTGTGCTCTTTCCATTTGCCACTCAATGAATGATGAAAATACAATGAATATACATGGAGTATTCTTGCTATATACCTTCTCTCAGAATTCACATAATTTTCTTTTACTGTAACTCTATCTGAACTAGATATGGTAGACGAATAAGAATAGTACAGTGAATAAATTTGCATTAACAAATAGCCAAAGCTTTGAGATGTTTTGTTTTTTTTTTTTTAACCTGAGCATACTCTGGCCACAGCACTTTTGTGCCTGCTGATCTTTCTCCCTGGGAGGCTCCTCCTCCGTGTGGGTGTTCACATGTCTCAATCCCTTGCTTCACTCCGGTCTCTTCTGAACCATCTCATCATCCATGAAATCTTCCCTGGCCACATACTCAAAAATAGCACAAGTACAGACACACACACACACACACACACACACACACACACACACACACACACCCCTTATCTATCCTTACCCTTCCTCTTACCTTGGCTTTGTTCTTCTGGCAATAACCATTATCACCATTGCCCTGTTATGTATATTTGTTTATTATCTGCTTTTTCCCACTAGAATGTAAGCTCCAAAAATTGAGCAGGCAGTCAATTTGATTAACTGTTATGTCCTTAGTATGATGAATAGTTTATATTTCATATAGTAGGTGCTCAACAAATATATGCTGAATCAATGAAAAAATCAAAATTAAATATCAATTATTTAATCTATCTTTTTCTTTCTTATGGGCTTTTACAAAATCTTTTAGAAATAATAACTTTCTGGAAACAAATACTTAATGTTCTATATCTCAAAAATCACCCATGACAAATGTGTTGTTCAAAGATAATTTACGTGAAGGTCTGAAAGGGTACCTTCAATTTAAGGAGTTATGAAATAGGTATTTGAAAAGGAAGTGGAATATAGTCATCAAAATATAATGCACATGAATAAGACATTCAAATTTGATCATAGATTTTCCAATAAAGCCCAAAATCAAATTAAGTCAAATCAATTACTTCTAATTTATTAAAATATTAATGATACAAGCACATCATCAAAGTAAGATATAACTTTAGTTCCCACAGGCTCTCTGCTGCCATATTATGCTGAGGAGCACCAGGGGAAAACATGGGAACAAATTCTTGGAAAAATATAAATAGAATAAATTTCTGTATATCACAAAACTAATGCTTTCTAGAAATATGTGAAATACCCTATTATAAATCTACCTTTATCAATGAAGATCAGGTTAAATTATAATCACTATCAAAATATATATTTAAATAGAAGCCCAAAATCAGTATATACAATTCTGAACCACTATCCGTAATGTGTCTATTCAGTGTTAATAAAATTAGTATATAAAAACACACTGTAGATATGATGGAGTACATTTAAAATGTCATTTTCATTGTAGTTATCCTATATTTATCAGTTTAACATTTGCAAATGTCAATGTGCAAAAACTTCCCAAATTCTGTCAGGTAGGGTACTCAATCTTAAAAATCTTTATTTTGTTATAGTTACCAGGACAGATCTTCATAATGCTTCCTATATCAGTATTGTGTGTGTGTATGTGTGTGTGTGTGTGTGTATGTGTGTGTATACACATACATATATATATATATATATATATATATATATTTAAATATATTTTAAGTATTTGGAAACAGCTAGAATGCCTCTCTTTTTATTCTTTAAGTTTCTTATTGCTTCCTTTTAAACATTTTTTTAAAGGACTAGATATCAAACTATTTCTGATTGCCTCTTTTGTTTAATCCAGGCTTTTAATAAATTTCAATATATATTTGTTCAATGAGTAGCCTTTTAAAAGCAGAAAGTGGCTTATGATTTAAAGATAATATCTGGCCAGTACCTCCTGATGTGACCCTTTCAGGTCCCACCAAAATGCATATGAAGACAGAGGACAAAGATAAGAACTCAGCACCAAAACGTAGGGCTGGCAGTCGATAGCCTGCCAGGAAGAATTTCTTTAAATCCTGCAGTGAATGGGAGTGAATACAGAAGAGGAACAGTAAAGGTAAGAAAGAAAAAAGAAAATGCAATGACAAATAGAGAATTGTATGGAAAAATATCATGAAAGAAATAATACTTGGTTCCTATTAAGCAATCATTCTAAAATTAAAAGTGACTTTTTCAGACTCTAACACTTCTTTGTTCTCTCATGTAAAACTTTGGGATCTAATTCAATGAAAGATGCGTCCACACTAATGAATGTGAGCAGATTCTCTAAGACATAACCTAAACTGCATGACTTTTTAGTAATTACATGAAGAAAATTGTTAACAATGCTAAAATAATCAGATCAAGAAACTGAAAATCACAGACCATGGCACCTGATCGATGCACAGTAAACAGTGGTTATATTATTATCTGTATCCTCGAAGATAAGAGCCCAATTACACTCAGTATTTGCTTTTAGTCTTTTGAGCTTTCTACGGCCTCTGAAGGTTACAATTTTTGTGGAATAAGCTCTAGACATAAGCTTAAAATAAGAAAAATTTGCCTTTGGTGTTCTGCTTCCTTCCCTTTTAACGTCAACAACTCATTTCTTGAATTCTTGGTTCCCTTTATCACCACCATACTACCTTCAAAATGACTGCTTTCCAAAGTGATTTAATTCTAAGGAGTTGGTGCTAATGTGTCTGGTACGCCAATAGCTTAGTGTGTCAACATTCACAGGTCATAACTGAATTTCACCCCATCTTTTTGGAGGCACATTTTAATGGAAATCATGAATCTAAGAGCAGAATTTTAGGTACCAATAGAGACTAAAGAGGGTTGGACCTTGGAGATGGCAGATCTTAGATTATTTCTCAGATTTCTGCTGCACCCAAGCATGGCAGCATTAAGGAGACTACTAAAGGCACTTGAACCCCAGAGTCCCTGGTTTAACCTGCGATGCACGGGGTGGCTAGGAGCAAAGGAGCAAAAAGCACTTTCTATAAATTTTGCTTAAGGCATTAAATAGCTGGGTCGAAGGGCCAGTATATACTTAAGCAAAACTGGTTGCTTTTTTCCTTTAAATTCTAAAAGGTCCACTATTTTTTACATAACAAACTGTACTGAATTAAAAAAAATCTCAATTAAAGCATTTTTGACAAAATTTCCTAGAGACTGATTCAACGTGAAATAATTTGCACAGCAGAATAGAAACTGGTGCAGGCATTCAAATCTGCAAAATGCAATGCTCCCGAGCTACTACTTCTTGAACTGCTTATTTAGAAGACATTTATAACAATGCAGATACTTAATGTCGTATTATCACCTTTCACATCAAATCAGTTAATACTGTATTTTAATTAGCACATTTACAATAAGAAAGCCTAAGTGAAAATGAAGTTGAACGCATCTGATCACTAATAAACCAAGAATAAAATAAACGAAAACACAGTAAATCATGATGTTCTGGCAGTTCCTATCTTAGGAGGAAATAATTTACAGTTACACTGACAGCTTCATACGTGCCACTTAATAAGACCATCATCCTCATTCCCTTAGAGCAAATACTCAAGGAGAATAATTGAAGAAAATGTTGCTTATTTTAATTACGTGAAATGGATGAGAGATGCACAGAAGACATCCAGTATACCCTGAGGGTGGCTGGCCAACTGCGGTCCTGTTTTTCTCTGTGAAAGGCAAACCTGCCAGTCGGAAAACCTGTCTAACCTTTAGACTTAGTGAACAAGAATCCTGAGCTGTCTTCGCAAAAGGAGGTAGAAGAAGACACGCATGAACCAAACCAAACCAAAACAAAACAAAAAACTATTTACTGAAACTAGTCTAAAATAGCTGGAGCAATATGAGGACACAAACATTTTTAAAGATTCTATAATACAGCATGGGTAAGGTCAAAAATGCAAGGATATAAACAGTTTTTGCAGACATTTCTCCCAATGAGTGTGCATGGAGAGGGAATGCAGCTTGTTTGTCTCTGATACTAGTTAGGAAAGCAAAGTCTTTGGTATTTGATAAAGACATGTCTACGCGTTTCAGGTAAAAAGAAAGGATGGAGGGAAGGATGGGAAAAAAGGAGGGAGGGAGGAAGAAAAGAAAGGAGAGAAATTGAAGGGAAAGAAAGAAAGACAATCTATATCTAATTATGATGCCAAGAATAGTCAGCTGCCATGAACCAAAGTCCTGTGGCATCTTGATGCATTATTACATGGTCATAGCTCTCCCTGGCCTATATTCATTCCCCATCCCGTTGCTCGCCCCCCTTCTTATGCTTCCTAGAAAGAGAAGGCAACATTGGAAAAAGAATCACTTCTGCTTCTAAGAAAGTGAAAATAATCTACTGTGCAGGGGCCATGTCTCTCAGAGGGCTTGACCGTAGTTGTTTTGAAGAAATTAGGAAATCTCCTACAGCACAAATAAACGTGCCTTCTTTGTCTACATAACTTGCCTTCACCCCTTTCTTGAAGTGGCTTGTGAGTATGGATGAGATGAGAAATAATCAACGGCCTTGATTATTTTCCTATCCTATGCCTTTACCCAGCAACAGACCCATGAATGAGAAAAAAAATGGTGCAAGGTCAAAGGACAAAGACTCTTATACATACATTTCTGACACCTCTGCTCAAGGAAGCCCACTCTACCTACTTCCTTGTTCTTTGTGAACTAGTTATATAAAATCACATGTAATTTGGTATAAAAAAATGTATGTAATAAGGTATCATTTTCAACTATTAAATCAGGAAAAAACATTTTAAATGATAACACTGGATGCTAATGTCAGTATGAAGAAATTCATACTCTCATGTATTGCTAGTGGCGTAGTAAATTAGAAGCCTTTTTTGAAAAGTAATTTAGTGACTTCAGTACAATATGATGAACCTAGCTGATAAGAAAAATCTCTCCATCAGACACAAACACATAAAAATATTGAATAAAATAAAACATTTTTATTACCTAATTCAACTTGAAACCAAGAGACGGAAAGCTCCAGGCCCCAGAAGAAGGAGGAATCCAGAAGGCAGGAGCCAGATACAGGCTATAGATGAGGGCAATCAAAGGAAGGGAAAGGATCCAGTCACAAGGAGATCTTAAATGAGCTCAACGCACAGAGCCATAGACGGCTGCTCCATTGGCAGGACTAACCAATATATCACAAAGGCCAAGAGGCTTCCCATCAGCCTTCACTGGGGGGTAAAAAGAGACATTCCCAGACGTTGGAAACCGAGGCCTGGATTGTGCTCAGGGCTGAAATGTCCAGACTCATAGCACCACTGTGATTCATGGACCCCAAACAGAAACTGCATGTGACGATTGGTTTGGGAGTAGTGAATGCTTAACTTCTTTGTAAGTAGTTCTCTAACCCGGAGCACAAGGGATATCCGTGGAAAACAATCCTGTAACTGCAAGAAAGTGCAAGCTTAAGAACAAGGAGACACACGTGCCAGAAACATTAGTCACCACAAACTAGACATCTCTGCACTCCAAGCACTGTGGACAGCAGAACACATAGAAAAAAGACTTTAAGCAGGCTTAAAATGTTCAAATTGGTAAAAAGAAGAATACAAACTATCAGGCAAGAATAGGGCTGCTGTATGGAAAAATAAAGAGGTGAAAAAGTAATAGAAATTCTAGGTGAAAAGCACAGTCATTGAAATAATTCACCTGACAACGTCACACCAGTAACTGTTAGGAAAGTGAGGTTATATACTTTTATCTTCTCTGTAGCCCTGAAGTTACGAGATTATTATTACTAAACAATTGCCTGAGATAACATCTCTAACTAAAATTGTGCAACTACCATGTCACAGTGATAATGTAAAGTTTAGAATTTCGAGAAAAAAGTTCAAGTGCTTTTCTCTTCATGAAATACAACTTCGGCATCTCCAACATAAAGGGATACTTGATGTCTATGATCCACTCTTCATTCACACTTTAAAAGACACCATTAGGGGGAAAAGTCCTCTCTGAGGAAGCAGCAGCTCTCGGAGAAGTCTTCCCCGGCCTCTGGTCATTGGCGAGAGCTGCCAGAGACCCTGCAGACTTTGAGGGCACTTTCTTGGGCCTGGCCGAGTGCCTCAAAAAAATCTGTTGAGTTAATAGCCTATTACTGAGTCCTTATAAATAAGCATCTTTTCTTCCCCATTGCTCAAGGCTGTCGGACACAGCAGAAGTCATCCTTCCCGGCATTTTAAACACTATTCCTAGAAAGTGTGATATAAATCATCCCTGAATTTACCACGTAAATAATAAAAATTTCCCCTAATTCCTAATGACGCGCGAATACCTGATGTTCTACAAAAAACCACATTTAAGTAATTAGCCGTCCACACTTGAAAGCTTCCTACTGCATATAATTCAGAGCATGATGTAAATTCATATTTAGCACATATCATGGTATGGGAATTTCTAGCCTTACATCTTAAAAATTCAAAAAGATTAAGTGTTTCTTCGAGGTGTCAAAGGTTTGGATTTAAGAAAAGCAATTCTTTCCAAAGATTTTCAAAGGAAGCTTTGAAGATCTGTTACAGCAAGCTTAAGAGATGTCCACGTGGTGACTGAAAACCCAATTCTGATATCTGCTTTTATCACACACATTTTTCCTGCAGAGATCAAGTTTCTTATTCTGTTGCTTGCAAAACAGTCTTTCTGCTCTCATCATCATCATTAAGGAGTTTCACCTTGTACCCTTATGTTATGCAAGATATATCTGTCTTTAAATTGCAGAGCTGACATTTTTTTGTCCTTTGATGTCTCAATATGCTGATATTTCAATGTCAAGAAACTTCAGACACTTCCCCGAGTGACCTGAGGCACCACGTTTGAGGCTGAGGTCCTTTTCATTGCAGCTACAAATCCTATACGTGGGCCTTTAGAAAATATCCTTTTCCCTCCTTTCTGTCAACTATTGAAAAAAAATCTGAATATTTGTGTGACTATAAAGTAGTGAGACTAACTTTCTAAGAAACAAATCAGAATTAACATTTCAACACGAGAAAGCGGTGGCCCTTGTCCTTTATGGACATATTTATGCATTGATAACTCTACCTCTTCCTTTGCACAAAAGGCTTGTAATGAACACAAGAAGATCATTAAAAAGCTTCAGGTCCTCACAGAACCTCACTAAGGGCCTTGTTCTTTTTCCAACGATGTTATCATGACTCAGAACGCTTCTGTACCTGCCTTTGGGGACAATTTTCTAGCTGGGCAAAAACACCATTCTCATTGTGTTGAATGTGCTGGACATTTATTCTCCTTGGGGGGAGGGCCTTCACTGCTCCGCTGATCTGCACACTACGCGCACCCCCATGCGCCTTACCGTGTGATTCATCAGCCACAGGAAAACTATCCTGGCTGGAAGGTGGCGGGTGTGGTGTGAGGGTGAGGGCACGGGAAAAGTCCCTTAGAGTTGCAAGGCTAGTGTGCAGGGGAGAGAAACGTCCACATGATACCCCCCATTCCTGCACAGCCATCTGCCTGCTCTCAGGTCCACAGCTGGCCTGGACCTCAGTGACAGGGTTACAACTGGGTGCAGATCCCAAGTCAAAGATAAATAATTATCACCAGATGCCTTGTTTCTTTTAATCACTGGTTTTGGATCTATTATTTATATTTACCTAAAACTTTCCTATTGGATATTTTTCCAAAACTACCTCTATGAAAGGTAACCTTATTTGATTGCTGAATTTTAAGGAAACAAACTTGAACTCATCATTAAAGAAAAAATGCTGGTCTTCTGGTAAGCAAAAATCTAATTAAAGAAGATACATTTCAAGAGCAGAGTTTTAAAGAACTTGACATTATTTAGCTCCGGGACAATGAGACTACACATAAATGCTAGGATCAATTAGTTCTGAGTTCCCCTCACAGGCCTTCCCTAACTTCTATGAACCTCAGTTTCTTTTTCAGAAGTCATTTATCTCACAAGGAGAGTTTGAGGACTAAAGGACAGCATAACTGAAAGGGCACAGTGTGAGCTACGACAATAGCTACTCACAAATAATAAATATTTGCCTTTTCCTTTGCTACAATTTCCTTTTGATGAAGAGGCTCTTGCTGTCTATCAATTGTTGAGTGTTACTATGTACTAGCTACTGTATCTCCATTATAACATGAGGACCCTGAGGCTAGGGGAAGTGAACTTTTGCAAGGTCACCACCAACAAGCAGCAGTGCTGGGAGTTCAACCCACATCCATCTGACTCCAGAGCCAGTGCTTTTTTCCACTACAATATGCTTACTCCCTGCTCTTATCGATTATTATAGAAACATGTAGCTTCTCCATTCTCCTTCTTACTGACCTGAACGTGAATAAAACTATCACATAGCACAATGTCACTGAGACTGATTTAAAAAGTACAAATCCTAGACTCCAATCACAGCTATGTATGTCACACTTTGGTAACAAATACAGAAAACTAGTCAAATGAGAGGAAAAGATGAAAAAACGAGAATTCTGTTTCATTCTAACCTACGTATTCTAGACGAAATGCTCATCACTAAATCATACTGGAAGACTTTAAACATCAATATCCACATATCTGATGCTCAGCCACCTGTACATGGCTGAGCATGAATGTGTATACTGATGTATATGTATGTGTGTATGCATACGCGTCTGTGTGTGTAACGACAGGAAGCTCACTACTTACTAAGGTAGGCCACTCAATCTTTGGCCACCACTATTACTAAGTCAGTCTTTCCAACATACAACCAATGTTTTTCACTTTCTCCTATCCTACAATAAGGTTCCCAGGCTCCATAGCAACCTGGTAGCTCTTCCCTATCCGATAACTCTGCCTTGTACTGTGGGTCTAGAACCATCACACTACAACAAGTAGTCTCCTCAGACCCACAGAGTTGGCAAGCCTCTCTCCTCCATCTACATGTAATAGAACCCAGAAGACTCCACAATATATATAAAAAGTACTTAGTTACAACAATAACAGAATAGGAGAGAGTCCCCTCTAACGAGGGATATGAAGTTTCATAAGTTAGCACAAAGGCCCTGTGGACACTGGCAGAAAGGAGAGAAGAGGAGGAAGGACTCAGAGAGACTCCCAACAGGAAAGTCAGGGCCAGAGTTAAGCTGACGATGGAAAGAACCAGAAGAAAAATAGGGAGTCAGCGGTAGGAGTATGTAATAGGGTCAAAAGAAAGAATAACTTTGGGGATGAAAGTCAGGGAAGGTGTCCAGATTGGAAGTAAATGAAGAAATGAAACTGAAACAAAGCACAGAGAAGCAATTCTTCTAAGTCCCATGGGGGGGATGAAGGGTGGCCAACGTACTGAGATGGCAGCAAAAATAGGACGGTAATTCAAAACGATTTGGGCCACTTGGAGACCATGAAGCTTGTGATGAGGAGGAGAAGACTTGAGGTCATGGTTTACTTAATCCACAAGTGAGCACATTGTTCCGGTGCCTGGAAAGTGGCAGCTAAATTCCTCAGCAGCCAAACAAGCCTCCTCACACTCAATAGCAACAGACCAGACAGACCCTTCATTTAGCAGCAAACAACTAGACAGAGATGTCCCCGGTGGGATAACCAGAATAGGCCACTTTGAGGATTATTATTCTTTCTAATATGGTACCCTCTAACAATAGCAAAATAATTTAATATATACCATCGACCAGGAGTTTGAAATTTATAAAAATTTCTGTAACTAAAGATCCTATTTCATATTTAGAATACAACAGCATTTAAAATATACCTGCAAAAATTATTTTAGTACACCCTGCCTAGAAGGAAACACAGTCATGCTAGAGGTCTGCCTTGGAATTGCTCCCTCATCTGTCAGGGATAACTGATGGAGGGAACATTTGTTCTCCGGCTGCTGTACATTTTTTGACTTATCGTAGCTTTGGATCACACCAGTCAGCATTAAAAGATAAAAATTTTGTTTCCCTCTCTCAGCACCAATAATACAAAACCCATGCAGTGATGCATGGAGGATTCCATTACAATGTATTCCTGTCATACAGGGAGAAATCTGATGCCCTGTTCATAACTGTAAACTTCAAGAGGAAAACAAAGACAAGTATATGAGAATTCCGGGCTAGTAAGCTATAATCTCTAATAATAATGACAGTAATTGAAATTTTGACTTTACATTTTCATACTTAAAAGAGCATACTTATGAGAATTATTGGGGATTAACTAAATTACTGCAATTTATTTCTATTGTCTACATTTAAATCACTAGTTGATAAAAATGTATTATCGCATCTTTATCTGTCACAAGATACTAATAAATGGTAAAATTACTATGGACGCTATGTGCTCAGTCTGCACTAGATCCCTCATTCTATAGTTCTCGAGTTCAAGAAGAGGTAAGGGCAGAAAGCACATACACAATGATGAGAAGCAGGGTTTATCCGTAGTCCCAACGGAGAAAGGCTGGACAGAAGTGAGTCGTCACATGAACAGTCACAGAGTAATCAGGATAATACTCATCGCACTGATTTAGTTTCGGGGGGGGAAAAAGTTCATTAAACTGATCTTGTTAATTTCTAGTTAGGGTGTGTAACTGTGTTGGGATCCATATTATCACTTGTTCCAGCTTTAGCTGTAGAACTGTGTGAGGAGTAAGTACAAAGTATGTGAAATGTATAACTAGATGTTTGAGTGTATTATAGAGTTAAATCTACACAGCAGGGAGTCCATGACAATTTTTTTCCCTTTAAAAGTGGTATGAATATTTCTCAATTTTAAGAAATCCTGCTCCGTAATTTCCAAAGCAGTCTTTATCATCTTATCACAGCCCGCGGAGCAGCCCTGCGGGGCTCATTCTCCATTTTCAAGATTAGGCAAATATGACAAGTTAGGTCACGGCCCTGTCTGTAGTTATACTTTAGGCTCTGGCTCAGTACAGTGCCTTTTCTATAGCACCACACTAACCCTTTCAGTGACTTTGAACTACAATTTTAAATCTTGGGAGGGAATAAAAAAGAAAGACCGTTTGTATTTGCTGTTTTTTTTTTTTTTAAAGAAGTGGGAGAGATGAGAGAAGAAATCCACTTATAGGTATTCACAAGTCAGAAAGCATCCAGTGAAACTGGAGAAGAGATCTGCTGGGCAGGCATGTCAGCTGAGGAAGCAATGAATCCCTGACAGCTTCAAGTGCCAACTGCCCCATGCACCTGCCGTGAGCCACTGATGTCACAAGCAGGCTAAAAAGGGAATGGTGTTCCCACAAGAGGAAATTGAAAATGAAATAGCCCAAGACCAACCAATCACTCTCAGCACTTGACTAGGGGACTTGGAACCACCGCTAACATGAGCCAGCGTGTCCTGCTCGTCCTCACCATAACACGCAGTACGTTTCTCCTTGTACGCTCACTGGAGGATCCACGTCATCTTGACACATGAAGTGGTGTTTGATATCAAATACTGCTATAATCCACTACAGGTTCTAGAACATATGTAAAGGTATACACAGACAGATTTGTACCTGAAGACAAAAAGTGGCAGCAAAAAGCACTTTAGAAGGATAGGCAATTCAACATTTCTTCAGTGCCTATTATATATAAGGCATTGCTCTTGACCAAAGTGGGAAAACAGACTTGTTGTCAACTACAAGTTTATAATCTGTATACTCTGACAGACACTTATAATCTTATGTTGACAAATAAGTACTATACACTTGATATGGGTTATGACTAACATAAAAATAATATGTATGGGAAAATGGTATTTAGAGAATTCTGAATTTGGGATGTTGGGCAGAGTAAAGCTCTAGATAAGCTTATGGATTTATTTACATTAGCACTTAAGAAAACACCAGTTGAATTAGTCCTCATTCCCCCTGTTGACTCCATGGCAGTTAGTATCAGTTAGAGAGTCAAACAGGGGAAAGGAGCTGAGGAAAAACAAAACGCAGATGTGAGTGACCCATAAGGTGTCATTAATGGAGGAGAAAAATGGGGTAAGTGAACTGTGGGAAATGAGTTAATTCTCAGAGATGACCAAGATTTGAGACTAAGTAACTAGAAGATGACAAGTAACTGAGAAAGGAATGCAGGAGGATGAAGTGGTGAATGTTCTACAGAAAATATAAAACTTTCCTCCCAGACGTATTTGAGGTATGTGAAGAAGAAGAATTCTTGGGAGATGCTCCCAACTCACAATCAGAAAAGGGGCACGGGAGCTTGCAAGATCAGGGCCAAACAAGGAAATTCTGTAGTCATCTCTGCCTGAGGGCAGCTGAAGTGACGAGATCATCGAACTCAAAGGATTACTTACAGAGTGGAAAAAAAGTCTGAAAGCAGATGATGGAGGAATACATTAATTGAGAAAATAGGGTCAAGAGAAGCCATCGAGGGTGAGATAGCAATAAAGGTGAAGAGAATGTAAAGGAAAAAAGCAAACAGTGTTTGTTCACAGCTGCAGAGAGGATGAGGGAGAGAAGACAGCATTTCCCTGAAACGAATGTCAGGGTCTCTCAGTTGTACAGGTTCCCTTCATATAGATTACACTTTTGCAGAAATAAGATAATTAAATTGGTTAACACCACTGTCAATTTCTACTCTGACTCCCCCTCCAGCACTGTGTCTGCAGCCATACTTACAGCTACAAGTGAGCGTTTTTCAGATTTGCCTAAGGAGAATTTGAGTTAGGGATAGAATAAGTCTGAGTTCTGAGGATATGTGCATGTGATTTGCAGTCACTTCTGAATACAGTTAACTAATTGGTAGGGCTCCAGGGTAGAAATGACTTCCAGGAATGTCTCACCTCCTCTGTACAGTTACCTGGAGACGACATCAAGCTACAAGGACTGTATCACAACACGGTCATGTCCTACAGAACCCAGAGTGGGAAATATATGTGCATTTGAGGAAAAACAAGGTTTGAAATGTAAGGCAACATAAATTTATCTATAGGAATGTCATCCCAATAGTCAAACAAAAAACAATTTAAATAAGGATTTTGTTCTTTATGCCTAGGTCAACAGAAGTTTTCTTCAATCAGTTTAACAATTAAAAATACAACACACATTTTCTTTATTGATAGAAATTATATGAAATAAAATTTATTAGTGTGTCTGTGTTTGTAGGACACACATGTATAGGAGTACTGCAGACAAGTCTGCACGAGGAGCTATGTGTTTTATGCATCCCAACTATCAGTACTGAAAACATATTACAATTAACTACTTGAGGAAAATATGGATCATAGTTATAGTCTGTCTTCCCAAATTATGTTGTGACATTTTTTGTCATACAAAGGTAATCAAAGTGTATGCAGTGAAAAAAAATAAAGGTTTAGATGAAGATTTACAAGGTAGTTAATACAAATATATTTTAAAATTGTGTGACTTTGTAGTATTTGTCAGCTTTTAAAATTCTAATTTGTTTTGATTTACTTTTTATTCTATTTTTTTGCACCTAATTTTCACAACTTACCATGTTTCCCCGAAAATAAGACCTAGCCGGACAATCAACTCTAATGCGTCTTTTGGAGAGCAAAAATTAATATAAGACCTGAGTCTCATATAATATAATGTTAAGACCGGGTCTTATATTAATTTTGGCTGCAAAAGATGCATTAGAGCTGATTGTCCGGCTAGGTCTTATTTTCAGGGAAACACAGTAGTATTCTTTGTCTTAAAGAGGCCACAAAACCTGGACCTACCTCTGATTATAGATCTTAACTTCAAGCGAGCAACATCAGTAGAATGGTGGGACTCACACTGCAGTGGATTAAAGAGAATTAAAACTCTTCATAAAAAGAGCATCATAAAAAAGTATAGAGAAAGAAAACTACAAACTGGGAAAAGACATTAGCAACACACATAACTAACAAAAGACTGGTATTTTGAGTGTAAAAAAAAAAAGAACTCCCATGAATCTATAAGGAAGAGACAAATAACCGAAGAGACAAATGTAAAAATGTGCTAAAGACATGAAAAAGCACTTCAAAGAAAACATGAATTCAACCATAGTCGTCCAAAAAAAAAAGCTAAACCTCATTGTGAGGGAAATGCATACGTCAAACAATGAGTTTTTTTTCATACCACCAGAATGACAAAAGACTAACATATGAGACTACAATGTCGTGTTGAGGTTTGGAGCAAGAGAACTTCTTTTCATCAGCTGTGAGAGCAGGTATAAACTGGCAGAACCACTCTGGAAAACAATTTGGCAACACCAACCAAGCTAAAGACACACGTTCTTGGGAAACATGAATTTACCGTTCCCAGATATAAATTCAAGATATGTACGCCCATTTTCTGTAATAGAAACAGCAAACAACAGAAACAGTCCGAAAGTTTATCAACGGTATAATGTTCAAGTAAATCGGGGTAAATTCATACGGTGAACTACAAAATAGCCATGAGAATGAGCAAACTGCTGTCACACACTTTAATATGGATGAATTGGAGAAATTTAACTTAGAATTGTAAAAGCATGGCCTAAAAGAATATACATGTTTTCTTTTATATAAAGGTGAAATCAGGCGAAAAGAAACAATACTGTTTAGGGATGCATACATCTTTGGTGAAACTATATTAATAAATGACTCAGTAAAATCCAGGATATTGATTATCTCTCAAGTGAAGAGCATAGGACGTGTTTTGCACGGGCACTGTGACGAACTGAACAGGACAGAGGTACAGCTGTGGTTCTATTTCTTAGGCATATAAGTATATAAACATTCATTTTTTAAAAACACTATTGTTGTTTTTTAAACTCTAACCATACATTATATACACTCCTTTGCATGTATATTTCACAAAATAAAATTTGTAAAAGAGAATACAGAAAGGCAATAAAATTTTACTAAATTAAAAAAAATATATGAGTCAAGAGGTGAAGGTATAAATAACAAGCTACAAACATCTCCCTTATTCAGGGTTATGAATACAATTAAGAACAAGCAATAATCTTGTTTAATTCTTTCTTAATGGGAATATAAATTTTCCTGGGGAAATTTTGAGTCCTTAACATCCCGTTTTTGCACAGTACTAGCATCCTGGATTTACAAATGATATTGTATATTCCTAGACCATCAAAAATTCTTCTGCTATATCCTTGATTATATCAATGCTATCTCTTTCAGACAGTGAGCTCCAAATTCCTGAGGCTGCCAAAGTCAGCCACAGAGCTACGAAAGTCAGAGTCAAGTAACAGGTGTAAATTTTCAAGTATAATTCTTACTCCTAAAAAGATAAAAGCATAATTGGAAATATAATGTCATACAACTGCCTACTGTAGCATTACTAGCATTGAAGAAAATACTGGACACCTCTGGATGCATTAGTTTCAGGACACTTTTAAAAGTAGGTTGTAGAAATTTTCGCTGCCTACCTACCAAAAGTCATCCTAGTAACTAACTATTTTCTCCACACTGGAAACAACAAATGCAACCCAGTCAGAATTGGAGATTTAGAGTCAGAAGTCTGGGCAACCTCAGTTATTTCACTTATAAGTTTGTGAATTTCCAGATAACTGGATATTTGAATACTGACTAGATATATGTTATCAAAAAATTATTAATTGTTTTGATGTAGTAATATATTATGGTGATGTTAAAAAGAAAGAGTCCTTACTTTGTAGAGATACATACTGAAATATTTGCAGATGAAATTATGTCAGGAATTTGCTTCGAAATAATAAAGAGAGGGGAAGTGAGTGGGAACAGAGATGGAAGACTATTGGTCACGAGTCACTAATTGTTGTAGTCGGGCGATGGGCACATATATTGTACTAATCTGTCCATTTTTTTCTTTTTGAATTTTCCATAATAAAAAGATGTCTACACATTCATCTCACACACACACACACACACACACACATGCATATACACACACTCATAAATACCCCTACCTTATATATGTTTTCTCTAGGCTAACATTTAAAATTACTTTTTCTTCCAGTCATGCATTTTCCTCCTCCCATCATGACCCTCCCTTCTTCAATCCCTTCTCCACACTCCAAGGAGAAGGATTTGTTTTCTAACATGCAAAACTGTTGTTCAATGACTTCCAATGACTTCTCACTACCTGCAGGATAAATAAAGCTCCAAATTCCTCGCCCCGGACCACAGGGCACTTTGTGACTGAGTCCCGCTCACCTCTCCAGAGTATCTTCTGCTTCTGTTGAGCCCCTTCAACTCAATGGAAGAGCAATGCTCTCAGCTGTGATTCTCTCCTTCCCGGAACACTCTTTACTTAGCCCCTTCTATACCTGGCTAACTCCTACGTACTCTCCCATCTCACCTGAGGCCGTAGGGTTCTTCACAAAACCCTCCCTGACAAACACCTACCTATCCTCCTTCCCAGCAACTGCACCCACCCCCAACGTAGCACCTACTACACTGCAACACAAGTGCTTTGACTTACATGTGCCTACCGGTCTAGCCTGTAATTCCTTCACTTGAAAACATGGCACGTTCGCCTTGTATCTCCAGCGCCTGGAATAGTGCATGGAGCCTCTAGAAAGCACTCAGTGAATGTTTGTGAAATTAAATAATAATCTTATTCTCTCCTATTTCTTCAGTCACACTAGGTCTGAGATGGGGCCCAAGTTCTGCATTTCTACCAAGTTCCAAGGGGATGCCAGTGCTGCCAGTCTCAGGCACCATGGTTTGAAGAGTAAGGCTGGAGAGCACACAACTCATGCTAAGGAATACTTCCATGCGATATTATTTTAGTAGGGCATCCATTCATTATTATCACAAAGCTTTACTGTTATGATACTTTTGTGTACTTTTTAAGATAATGTTTTCTAAATAAAACTAGGTGGAATCTTTATCACAGGTTTCACACTGTTATTAAATTTAATAATAACAGTACGAAGGGAGATGAGAGAAGAGCTAATATTTATTATTGCTTACTACCTTCCAGTTATTATTCTAAGCATTCTATTTATATTAATTCATTTAACCAGAAAACCAAACATACTTGTTAAAAATACAGATTCCTGGGCCCTAACCCTGAATTACTGAATTAGAATTCCTTGGGACAGGGCCCAGGAATCTATTTATAATAGGTGCTTCATGCATTTCTGATGTTAAATTAGCTTTAAGAATCAGTGGCTTAGCAGTACAGAGAAAAGAAAGTTCATAAGATATGTAAATTTTTCATTTTGAAGTTCACTGTTACATAATATTTATTATTTTATGATGTTCTATAAATTTGCAAGTAATTCTACCATAGGAAAGGCCAATGATATTGGTTTCCCAGCCTAAAAAATTCTGTTAAATTGGAAAATTTAGAAGACTTTCCAGCAATGTCTTTTTCTGATGTCTAACTATGACATCATCAAATAATCTAATTGTTTCAGGTTAAAGAGGCTGGTCAGCTTTATTAGAAAGTAATAATAAACTTATTAAACTTCCAAACACTTTAAAGTTAGAATTTGACAGCAAAGTATATTATAACAGAATAATTTCCTGCTGATAGTTGTTCTTTACAAAGATTTGGAATAGAAACCCCCAGTGCAATTTTATCATTCAAGCCCAAATTCTGAAAAGCAACAACAAAGCCAATTTTAATAGAAAAGTCTCTACTCCTATTATTCTAAACTTTCATTACATAAACCAGAATGAGCTAACAAAATCCATTACTTCACTCTAAGCATCAGCCGAATAGCCATGACATTACATCTACACGTGATTAGAAATGTAAAGCATCACAAAGCGTCTTATGACAGGTACATTCTTAAAATGAATGTTCTACAGCCTCTCAGTTTCTTGCTTTCTCCTACCTATGTATTATTCATGAAGCTTTCATCTGAGAATAGAGAACATGTCTTCATATATGTAGCTGAGTGTGAAACCTGTGATAAAGGCACCAGCTAGTTTTATTTAGACATTATCCTTGAAAGTACACGAAAGTATCACCAAAGCACAGCTTTGTGATAATAATGAATGGATGCCCTACTAAAATAATATCGAATGGAAGTATTCCTTAGCATTTGTTGTGTGCTCTCCAGCCTTACTATTCAAACCGTGGCGCCTGAGACTAGCAGCACTGGCATCCCCTTGGAACTTGGTAGAAATGCAGAACTTGGGCCCCATCCCAGACCTACTGAATCAGCATCTGCAACATCAATATGATCCCCAGGGCCTTCTTCAAACGAGAAGCACTGCTTTATAATCTTCGTAAATCATTTGGTTCCCCCAGGTTCAATCCCATTTCTAGACTGATGATCTATAAGGCCCTGGGAGTATCTACCTGACTCCAAGGGCTCAGAGCAGCACTGCCCAATAGAACGTTCTGTGATGATGGAAAAGTTCTATACCTGGGCTGTCAAACACAGTAGGCAGTGGTCACATGAATACATGATAGTTGCTATCGAGACTGAGGAACTGAATCTCTAATTTTATTTCATTTAAATTTATATTTAAATAGCACCATGGGGCTATTCAACAGCACAGATCTAGAGACTACTGATAATATAAAATCCCTTCCTGCATTGTCTTACAAATCTAGATCCTGAAACATGATTTGTGAAATTTTATATAGGACTATATTTAAAACACTTATCTGTTGAGGACCTACCATGTGTCAACCACTCAGGCTTCATCGATGAACAAAATGGACCAAAATTCTTGTCCTCATGGCTTCTCACAAGGAGAGAAAGACAATAAATATAAATACAACAAATAAATAAAATCTGACATGAGTGGACACTAAGGCTACGGAAAAATGAAGCAGCTTAAGAAAGGATGAAGAATGCTGGTGCGAAGATGAGGGTTGGCAGCATTTATACATGGGGTGCTAAGAGGAGGCCACCAGGAGAAGCTGACACATGAGCAAGGCCTGGAAGCAGATACGAGTTAGCCATGTAAACATTAGGAGGCAGAGTACACCCAGAGAGAGTAAACAGCTACTGCAAAGGTCATAATGTGAGTAAGGGCCTGATGTGAATGAGGGACCGCAGAGTTGCAGGAAGCTGGATCCGCGTGAGACAGAGTCAGAGAGGTGAAAAAGGAAATAGCGGGAGCAGAGGGTCATGGATCACGGAAAGACTTCAGGCCACTGTGACTCTTTGACCTTTATTCTGAGGATCTACTGTAAAGGAGAAATACATCAGCTCTTACATTTTTAAATGATCCCTCTGGCTTCACTGGAGATTATTCTACAAAAGTACCAGGACAGAAGCAAGGGGAATAGTTAGGATCTTACTGCTGGATTCCTGGTCAGAAATGATAGTGGCTTGGTTCATTGTGGTAGCAGTGGATATGGTGAGACGTGACTGGATTCTAGATGTATTTTAAAAGTAGAGCTAACAATAATGCATGCAACATAGGAATGTAGTGTGAAAGAGAAGAATAAAGCTGATTCCAGGTTTTTTTGTCTAAGCAACTGGAAAAATGGAATGGCCATCAACTGACATGGGGGAAACTATGGGTAGAGCAGGTATAAAGGGACCCATAAAAGCTGAAATTTTGACATGTGAAATGTGAGATGCCCATCACACACCCAAGAGTAGATGTATCACAGAAGGATAAACCAGTCGGGAGTTCAATGGAACAGCCTGAGCTGGAGATATAAATTAGAGAATCAATGGCATATAGAGAATATTTGCCAGAAATTCAATAGGATGACAAGTGCAGTGAGCATAAAAAGAGAAGAGGATCAAGAACATTGGAAGTTAAAACAAAAGTTAAAAAGTAACTCAAGAGAGTTGCAATTAACAAGAATCACAAAGAAATATCCAGTGCAGAAGGAAGAAAATCAGGAGATGATGGTGTCCTTAAGCAAAGTGAAGAAAATGCTTCAAAATGGAGGAAGTGATCTATTGTGTCAAATACGGTTGAGAAATCAAGTAATGTAAGAGAGAAAAAAATGACCATTAGATCAAACAATGTGAAGGTCAATAGTGACCTTTACAAGAGCAGTTACAATGGAGAGGGTAGAGGCAAAGCTTGATTGAAGTGTGTTTAAAAGACAACGGAAAGAAGGGAAATAAGAGATCGGAAGTGTAGACAACTTTTGCAAAAAACTGGATTGTGACTGGAGAAAAGTAATACTAGCTGCAAGGGAAAATGGGGCCATACAAAGTTTTTATTTGTGTTTATTTTGTTGCCTTTTTCTTTTTTTTAAAGAAAAGAGCAATAGGAGACAGTGTGTGTGCTGATGAGAACGATCCAATAAAGAGAAAAAAATCAATATAAGACAAAGTTCAGCAAACTATTTGGCCCAGGGGCCAAATTCTGGCTTATTAACTATTGTGAACAGCCCATGAGCTAAGAGTGATTTCTACTCTTACGAAATGGTTGAAAAGAAAAATACAAATAATACTTTATGGCATATGAAAATCATATCAAATTCAGATTTCAGAGTCTACAAATAAAGCTTTATTGGAACACAGCCAGGCTCATCATCTATGCATTGTCTGTGGCTGCTTTTGCTCAACAACAGCAGAGTTGAGTTTCCGTGATAAGAGACCACAGGTGACATTTTACTGATTCCCACTAAAGCACAGTGTACCATGAATCACCATGATAGAGCTATAATTTGATAGCATTTCAAATGCCATGCATATTGTCATACCATGACACTTCATTTTTTCATTACCGATGCATATGTCAAAAGGAGATAAAATGGACTTCAAATGCCATGTTTTGAAGGCACAGTGGAGTGTGGATTATTTTGTTATTGAACTAGATGGCAAAGCATTTTGTTTGTTATTTTGTAATACCATAGCTATTCTAAAGAATATAATATAGGTCAACATCACCAACCTAAGCACTCATTAAAATATTCCCAACTCATAGGAAAGCAACAGTCAGAAAAATAAGAAAATTTAAAACAGAATACCCATCATACCAGAATTTCTGAACAACATGTAAAAACTAAAACGAGGCTGCAACCAAAAATTAAGTTTTTAAATATCCTATTTGTTAGACAAACAAAAATAGCTATTTACCAAGTGTGAGTTAAATAAATTATGTTATATTGCATATGTCAAAAATATGTTTCTAGAGGAAATAAACTTGTTTAAGACTATTAGCCTTTTGGTGAGAATACTCCTCACAAAGAGTTGAAGAAGTTGGAAGCAACATCAATAGTCAATTTAAAAACAAGGCAAATGACTTCATATCATTTTCCTTGGCTCTTTATGTGTCAATAGATGTACAGATACTGATGCTTTTCTTTTCTTTCTTTCTTTTTTTTTTTAGGAGTCAATGCTGAGTTTGAAATGATAGAAAAATTAGCCTCTATGTACAGTCTGCATGGAACAACTACAGGCAAGGGTACCTTTTAAGAAGTTGAGAAAACACAAATTCAGTATAACCTGAAGTAGAATCTGCTAAGATGTGTTACAGCAGATTGTGGCAAAAACATGGACATTATACAAAAATGCTTAGTTTGACAAATTTGCAAAGCTAGTGAAAATTTAAAATATTTAAAGCTATGATTACTCACTGTATTGTTCATCCACAGGTACTTTTTAAAAATTATTGAAATCTTTCTTGCTATTGAACCAGTAGTGTCACCAGTGAAATTCCCTTGCTTTCATGAACTATAATTAGCTCTGTGAATTTTTTCAAAAGTAGAAACTGAATATCTTGACTTGCCTTACCACATAATAGTTTGATGGGCGAGCAATGGTAAAATTTAATTTCAAGTTTTTTGAGCAAAGGGTCAGGTTGAAATTTTTTGAAGGATAACGACTGCCTTCAACCATCTTTGGAAACTTACTTTTGCTGAAAACTATGTACTGTTTATTAATAAAGTTGACCTAAAATTACAGGAACTACAGAAGTTATATGCAAAAGTTATATTGTAATGAAATCATTCTGACAACTAACATTTCAGTGTATGTGCTGCCGAAGGGAGCACAACTAACATTTCAATCACAAGTAAGGTCAAGCTGCTTTATAATCTTCCCATAGTGTTAAAACAAGAAGCAAGATCTCCATTACCATGCCAATCTGCAAGCAGACATATTTTGTGAGCTCAAACTACAATTCCAACAGCAGTTTTCAGGCCCTGGTGCAGTGCGATGCAAATTTCACATATTAAAATCCCTTTAAATGAGTCACAAAAGACCACATTTTATCTATTTAAATGCAATGTCCAGAATAAGCCAATCTATACTGACAGAAAATAGATTAGTAGTTTCTTAGAACTGGAGGCAGGGGGTAAGGAAGAGGTAGGACGTGATGGCTAATGGGTAAGGGGTTTCTTTAAGAGGAAACTAAAATGTTCTGAAATTAGATAGTGATAATGGTTTCACAACCCTGTGAATATACGAAGTAGCACAGTTTAAATAGATGACCTGTACGACATGTGAAATACATTTCAGCAAAGATGTTTTTAAAAATCCATTTAATTGTGCACTTGAGGAGCTTCCACCTAACCTTCCATTGGAAGTAATTAATTTGCAATGTAATGACATCCTAAAAGGCAAACATCAAGAGGAAAATCTAATGAATCCCATAAAGGACTTCCAAATGATGAATGTACAGGCACACTAGTGTGTTGATATCAATGTTTGGCAATACCTATGTATGTGAAAGACATTTAAAAAATGAAATATGTAAAATTTCAATACAGACCAGCACTGGCCAATGAATATTTTCAATTAATATTGATAATAGGAAACACTAACTTTGAACCCCAATTGAGCAAAACGTTTATCAGAAAAGAAATAATTCTATTTTTCTTATTATATCTGTATTACAAATTTAAAAATGCTGTTATTATTTTATGTTCAAGTTTGTCAATAAATATGTAGAAATTTTTTTTCTCTTATAAGTTCCTACATACGTAATATTCTTGATTTTGCCTCTTTGCCTGCAAAACCTAAAATATTTATTATCTAGCTCTTTATTGAAAATGTTTGTCAACCCATGATATAGGAGAGAAGCTATAGATGTTGAAAATTGATTAAGCAAGAAAAGGAAGCTCTTGAATCAGTGACTAAATTGGTTTAATTCAGACCTTTAAAAAATCTATTTGAAATGATTAGGCACAATGCCTAGCATGGAGATAGGACATATAATAATCAAAACAGATTATATAGCAAAGGCTGAGGACAACTAGGTGAAGGGCTAAGTGATCGAAGCCATGCATATAATACCTTTGTAAAAATACAGAGGATGCTTGAGATCGGTATTTGAAAATAATAATAAAGGAAGTCTTTTCTTGGCAGTTGTCTTCCCCTTCCTCTAGCCACAAGACTTCATCTTTATCAATGTGAAAAAAGGAAAAAAAAAGACAAACATGGCAAGAACCAAAAATAAGGTCACAAAAGAAGGTAAGTCATTTATAGAAATAGTGATCTTTGGCTCTGTAAATAGAAATACTAGTTTAAGATTAAGACTAATATCTTCTTGGCAGTAAAGACAGATGCATATTTGCACTAGGAAGGGAAATTGAGAATTATGCTCCTTGAATGGAGATGATCATTTCTACCCTTGTGACCTATCTAGAATTCATTTCAAAAGGCAATGAAAGAACTAAAGGCAGAGAGAAATGAGAGATACAATCTTTATTTAAAATCGTGATGAATGATTGTGGACTGTCATCCGTAACTTCCATCAGAGAGATCCCCAGAGTTTTTGCTAACACATAGATTCACATAGGTAGGGCAACAGACCTCGCAGGGTGAGTTTAAACCCAATCATCTTGATCCGACATGGTATACTGTACTGTGTAGATAGATGCTACCTAGTCAAAAATGCTAAGCTGACTTACACAAAATAAACCTAGATTATCTGTCACCAGGGATGCCCCATGAGGATAATCATTACACAATATTAGAGTTAGAAGAAATCTTGGAGATTGTAGTGTTCATATCTGTGATTCTACCAGGGCACCACAGAGTGCTTAAAGTGAACTTAAAAAATAAAAATTCTTATTTTCCAAAAATCAAACAAATATTAAAAAGTAGATTAATGTAACATGAACATGTTTACAACACCCATTAACAAATATTAACATTTTGTCATTTTGTTTCCTATATTTTAAATAAAAAGCACAATATTACAGATAAAGAATACAATTTCTTACTATCCCTTTCTTCCCTTCTAAAGAGAATTAGACACTCTTATAAATCTGGTTTATTTTACGTTTTTTATAAGTACACTAAAATCATATCTCTGAACAATATAGCATGCCTTTATGTGTTTATAATTTCATTGCTTTGAAACTGCTTAAATTCTGAAATGTGGATGTTTCTTACCTGTATTTACAGTATATATTTATGTTGTATTTATGGTATATTTATGTTAACGTCTATATATTTAGTTAAGTAAGTTTAAGTGCATTTGACTGTTCTACTTTATGAATATACTAGAATTCACTCATTCATTTCCTAATGATGGAAATTTCTTTCCAATTTTTCAACTATTATAAATAATGTTGCAATACATAGCCTTGTACCTCTCTCTCACACATATGCAGTTTTTGAACAAGCAGTATCTGAACATCCCTTTTTCCCCATATCTTAATCAGCACTTGGTTTGCATCAGACGTTTTTGCTCTTGCCACTTGTAAGTGTGAAATACTATCTCATTTTGTTGTTAATTTGTGTTTTCCTCATTAGTATGAATCATAATGTACCCTACTAATGAATATGAACTTTTTTGTATGTTTTTTTGGTCATGTGTGTCATTAAACTGCATTTTTCTAATGAGTGATTTATCTTTTTTTTTAAATTATTTTGTAGGAGTTTTTAATACTATGGATAATAATCCTTTATCTCTTTCTCTCTCTCTCACACACACACACAAAGAGGGTGCCAGAAAAATATACACAAATTTTAAGAAAGGAAAAAAAACTGTATTAAAATTACGTTGATGGTAACCACTTTGAGCACCTCTTGTCATTGCCGAAGTCAAATGTGACTTGTATTCATCTTTTGTTATCGTTATATATTGCGTATTACAATTTTAATAGTTTCTTTCCTTTATATAATGTGTATATGTTTTTGGCACCCTCTGTATATATATTATAAACCTGTTTTCCCAGCATGTAAATTGTCCTTTACCCTAGTTTACAGTTTCATATTCCTCCTTCAGAGATTTTTCACTGAGATGCGATCTGTCATTTTCTATTAGAGTTGTGTTTCTCAGGTGCTACCTAAGAAATCTTTTCTCAAACCAAGGTTATACCGACATCTAAAAATCTATTCTACTAATAGATTTCAAATTTGATTTACACATATGGGCCTTAAATATATCTGGACCTTATTTCTTCATAATTGAGATCAAGAATCTTAATTGATTTTTGTGTGAAAGCCAATCATCCTTGCAAATTTATTGAAATGTCCAATCTATCATCACTGATTGATGGGGCAACCTTCCTTATGTCTCAAGTTCTCACATACACCTGGGTCTCATTCTTAGCTCTTTCTTCTGTTCCACTGATTTGTCTAGATCTATAAAAATAGTATACTATTTTAATTATCTTTAAAACGTGTTGTGATAGTAGGGCAAATTTTCCCTCCCTACTTATTCAGAATTTTCTTTGTTAATCTTGGGCCTTTATTCTTCAACACATACAAAATAAATCTGTTGATATACATTAAATTTATAGATTTAGGAAAACTGACATCTTTATGACATTGCATCTTTCCATTCAATGGGACACATCTCTCCGTTTACTCAGGTATTCATTTAATTCCTTCAATGATTAATCATTTACACTGTGAAGACTATACATGTCTTTAGACTTACTTCTAAGAACCTATTTGAATGTAATTTCTTTTTCTCATTGGTTCTGGCTGGTGGATAGTATATTAAGACCTCTGTAGGCTGCTCATATATCGAGCAAATCTAAATCTCTTGTTGATTCTAACAGTTTACCTATAGATTCTAGTGGATTTTCTATATACGTGATTTTATCCTCTAAAAATAATAACCATTTATCCTCTTTCCTTCCAAACTATAGATCTGTCTTTCTTTATTATACTGCATTGGCTAGGACCTACATAATTAAAGCTAAACAATAACAATAACAGCAAGAATCATTGTCTTTTTCTAATTTAGTGGAAATGCCTCTAAGGTTTCACCAATAAGTTTGAAATTTACTATAAGTTTTTGATATGTTCGTAAAAGACTAAATAACTTATTTTTAAATTTACTGAATGCTTTTTCTTCATCTATGAATATTATTATATGGTTTTTCTCCTTCAATCTATTAATGTGCTACATAATATGAAAAAGACTTGTCAATGTTAAATAGAGCATAGCTGCATTCCTGAGAAAATTGTCCTTGATCATGGTGCAATAGTATTTTTTTAAAAATGCACTTGCTGGATTTTATTGGCTAGTATTTTCTTTAGGATTTTAAAAATGAATATTAATGATATAAATGAGACTACAATATCCTTTTTCTTATCATTTTTGTATTCTCCAAGTCTGTATTTATCAAGCTCATACTAGCTTCATAATATAAACATTTTACAATATGCAAAGATTTCATATACACCAACCTATATATTTTCCAAGAGTCACATGATTATTACATAGCAAAGATTGAAACACAAATGTTCTAACTTCAAGCCTCATTTTACTGGTCCAGTAAGCACGCACCACATTTGATATAGGTCCACAAAGCACTGTAGGAAATTAATTAATTAGTTAATTAATTTTACTAGATGTGGAAGGTCACTATTATGCACCTCTACCCTTACAAAAGAGAGGGTTACCATAGATGATAAAATGGAATAACCCATATTAGTATTTTTTTACTGGTCATCTCTGTTCATACAAGTGTATGACTACAAAGAAGGTCGCTTTGATACATAGATATCTACCTTGAAATAGATGACCTCTAAGGACCTGTCCAGCAGGGAACGGTTGGCACATAAATCCACTAAACCACCACTCAGGCTCTAAATTTACACTTGTCCTTGCCATATTTCATTCACCACCTCAATCTTCTAATTTTTGTGTCTTCTTCTGTACACTAAATAGACTGAATATCAGAGCTCTAGCCCACACCTTAGTTACCATGAAAAGCAAATAATCACCAGAATTTGATTCTCTCTAGCTCCCAAGACATAAAAATCTTTCCAAGTTAAGGACTCTAAACTTTTTTGGGGTAATGGTCTGAAAACCCTATAAATGTTAAGGACCTACTCACAAGAAAAAAGACTTTGCATAAGATCTCATGGCATTTATAACCATCTGAAGACAATACATGAACTGATAAGACTACCAAGTTAAGAACTCCTGGGGGAGTGGGAGCTGAAGCAATGATGAACAGGAAATATACAGAAAGCTTTTCTTTTCCTTTAAAACAAAGAACTCTATATAACGTGGCCCTTCTATTATAACAATTACATCTGTTTCTTCCCCTTTCTCACCCCACAGCAAACCTGCTAAACAAGGAAAGATGAATGACTTCCCTTCACAGTTCTTCAATCTTATTCATAGAAAACATTTAAGTAATGCCCCCATTTCCATTCTTCTTACCATAAACAGAGTAAATTTAAAATTTCACATACCATAAAGTCATCAACTTTTGACATTTTTTTCTTTTAAATTTACCAAGGTGACTTGAGAAACAAGTGTTTGCATATCATATAGAAAAAATTTTAAAGCCTTTAGAGGTTAGGTATGAAGGTAAAACAACCGTTTGTTTTCAGATAGGATCTACCATAGCATCATATGTAAATATATATTATTAATGATAGTCTAGGAGATGGCAATAGTTACAAATTACGTAAAATGTATTATTTATACAAAATGCAATACAGGAACACTTTCTCTGGTGGTTGGGGACAGTGCTTATAGTACAGGATTTTTGTGAGGCAACAACCACATTCTTGTTACAGAAAACATCAAAAGTATCTATAAAGTGAGAAAACATTGAAAAACTATCTTGTATTACTTTATGAACCAGCTTTTATTTTTCAATAAAATAGGTTACTTCTGAGGTAAAATATTAAAGTGCTGAGATCTAAAAATTAAATGTCATTCATACTTATAGAAGAAAAACAATGAATTCCACTTTGAAATGAGTTGTTCTTGACAGGAAGATTAATATAGAGGGGAAAAGTTAAATTTCTTGCAAAGAACTGAAATGAGATATTACAAACTTAATGAATGCTCTAAAAATAAAATATAAAGTCCAATTTTTAAATTATTTTCTTTAATTTTTCTCAAATTGTTTTATAAAGATTAAAATATTCCTAGATACTACCCAGTATCTATGATTGCTCACACTATCTAATTTGAAAATATTTTAAACTTAGTAAACACCACCGTGTTTCCCCAAAAATAAGACCGGGTCTTATACCGTATTTCCCCCAAAACAAAACCGGGTCTTACATTAATTTTTGCTCCAAAAACACACTAGGGCTTATTTTCAGGCGATGTCTTATTTTTTCATGTACAACAATCTACATTTATTCAAATACAGTCATGTCATCTTCTTCTGGAACATCATCATCACGTACTAAATGCGTCCGTCTGGTTGACAATCTTAACGGGGGATTATTTTCGGAGAGGTCTTATTTTCGGGAAAACATGGTACTGTACCTTAAATTAATTTTATTCAGTGGTAAGTATTGTGTAGTGAGACAAACCATACATGGAATAAGTCTTTTTTAATCATACATAGTTAAGATTTTCTCATACTTAAAAAAATTTAACATTTTATTACCTCAAACAGAAATATTACTAGTTTTATGATGGATAGTAGAAGGTAACTAGAGGAAACACTTCAGGACTCTAAAATAAACAAATGAAAGTGTGGAGAGACAGGGGAATTCAGTTACTAGGCATAAAATCCACAAAGCAATTCTTTGTTGAAGTAGTTACTTTATCAGTGTACTCTTACTAAAAACAAAGAAAAGGACAGCCACAATCAAAATAAAACAGCCATTGTATGATTAAGCCATGACCCCAGGGCCTTTCCCATTAAAGGTACAGGAAGTGGAACTGACACCAAAAGAGAACACTGTTACAAAAACAAGAATTAGAAGTAGGAGATGAATACGTGTAAATAGATAGGAATCAATAGATGAGGAAGACAATAACAGTGAACCAAAAACAATTTTAAAAAGTAAGGACAAGACTAAGCAGAATTACCAAAAAGTTCTAGAAACTTCCTCTCAGAACTGAAGGTTGACCCATAAGATCTCTGTTATCTGTGAGAAGGGAAGGGTGGGAGTTCCTATTCGTTTTAAGTACTGATGAAAGCCAATTTTTGAGCATAAATTGAGCAGACTGAAAAATAGCAATTTTCACAAAATTAGGTAGCAGAGGATAGCTTAACTTCTTTGATAAATTGATTCTGGTAATCAGTAAAATAACATCTATGGACACCTATTCAAAAGATGTTTTCATATTTTTCGGTCAGTAACTTTTTACATGGTGTCTCTGGAACTGAACAAAAACAAACAAAACCATCCCAGATAGTAAACCATGAGAGGGCATCAAGTTGAAAAGAGGTTAATCCTATGCTGCCTGAAAGATAAAGATTGCACTTGGTCCATGAAGTTATACAACTTGGGGCCTCTGAACAGGGAAAGCTGCAAGGACTAGCATGATCTTCTTCTGGGCTGACGACAGTGCACTCCCAACGCCTTTGAAAACCAAAACTCCAATCAGTGATAGGATGGGAGACAGAACCACCTCCACTGCTTGCACACTAGTCGTACAAACCATTGTCACCTCTGCTCTGGCCTACCAGTTTCCCCCACTATCCGAAAGCTTTCATTCCAATGAAAGCTTTTGGAAAACTGAAATGCCACACAGAGAAGAGGCAATTACCTTAGGATACATCTTGCTAAGGGATGCACAAAATACACTGAGATAAAGCACAGATGCTCACAGACACAGTTCAAAGCTCTGGAGACTTAACGTTGACATTCTGAGTGTAGTTCACGTGGAAGGAGCTTGGTGGGGCCCCTCTCGCTACTGGGGTACGCGCTGCTTCTATAATGGCTTGCTGCCAAACCAAAATTCAATGATATTTTCCCTTTCCCGCTTTTTCTTAAAAGCGAAAATCCTCTTACGATTCCTTTCGGTTTGCACAAACAGGTACCAAGGTAGGTCTTTCCTAAAAGCGAAGTGGCACAATGTGAACTTTCAAACAGCCCGTGGTGGGGGCGGGGGTACCTAGGTTGCAATTGCCTCCTAACGCACTTTCCTACTTCTATTCTTGCCACCCACCCTGCAAACACAGTTTATTCTGCACGATGAAGCCAGAATCTTTTTAAAGCATTATCATTTTACAACTCTACTCAACTTTCCAATGGCTTCCCATCACAGTTGGAACAAAGGAGGGCGACACAGCTCACCATGATCCGGCCCACATCTACCTCTGCGAGCCATCTCTGACCAGACTCTCCTCTGCGCCGTTCTGGAAAATCCGTACCTGTGGCCCAACTTTGCAGAGGGACTGCTCCTCTGCCTGCGAGGCTCTGCCCTGTGCAGAAGTCTTTGTTCCGCTGTTGCTCAGCGTTCAGCTCTCACCTCGCCACCTGGATTTCCCACACTATCCATCTGAGCCCCTCGCGTGATGGTCACCTGCACACTCACTCTCTCACTTCATTTCCACAAGTGTGTTCTTGAGTGTGTATGTGTACTTGCTCACTGCACCTCACTTGGAGACTCCCCATTCCTAACTCCTTTCTCCTGCTCTCCAGTGTCCATCAATCACCATTCTTTTAAACAATTGCCAAGTTCCAAATTTTTCTACTCCCACACACACAGCTTTCTTTTCCTACAACCACTTAAATCAACAACCAGCATCACCCATTTAGTCATAAACATTCCCTAATCCTTGCCTAGAGAGCTTACTTTTCCCCCACTGAGTTTCTAACCTTGCTAAGAGGATGGGTCATGGGGGACGTGCTCTTCTTCTCACAGTGATTAACATAGTGTTAAGCAAATATTCTGTGCTAAGCAAATGTTTCTAATAGAATAAGAATATTCTAGCTCTCCCTCCCCTTTGACTCCCTTGAACCAACTAAATACAGAGGGTCCTGAAGTTTCCCTCAGCATCATTTTGTTATCACATCAACGAGACACCACAGGAACTTAATATTTGTTTGTGATCAACTAACCTATGGTAAAATTGTTTATAAGTTGTTTCCCTTAAAGTCACAGACCCTATCAATGACTGTTAAGTGAGGACTTACTGTACTAGAGAATATATATTCCATAGTTAGACCAAATTGGAAAAAAAAAGTCTTAGCCACTGGAAAAGATTTCGCTATGTAAAAATCTCTGCAATTCAACTAATTATCTATTGGAACATGGGCTTCATTTTGTTTTTCCAGAAGTGGTGATGGGATTAATAGTAATTCTTCCATCTTGTCTCAGCTACAGTAACTTGATGAGAAGCAGACACTTTATAATACGACTGTGTAGGGTTAAGGGAAGTTTATGGCCACAGATCAGAATGTCAGTAACCAGCCTGTGAGGAGGTTGACTGCTGACCTTGACCTCATTAGCATCCTGAGCAAACCAACAGGGTTTTGCCCATCTAGAGTATAACAGGCCAGAAGGGTCTTAGAACAGAACAATCCAAAAGTTCTGGTGATTTTTTTTTTTAGCATCTTAATTTTAATTTTATTCGTTAATGATATAAAACATCTTATTATCACTAATAAAATTATTAATAATTGTGAAAGCATTGTCCTAGAACTGGCTTCCTTATTTTTAAAAATCTTCCTTCAGCAGGTAGTGATACTGGGCCTCTGAGGTCTACCTCCGATTTATTTTGATACGTTAATGGCTATCATAACCAAAAAAACACCTCATACAGACACAGACATGCAAAAAAGTGCATTGTTGCCTGTGCTTACTAAATCATTATATTTACTTTTGTGTCTAATCTACCAATTATTCAAAGATCGTTAATGAAATTCTGCTAGTAAATTTACATCTTCCCAAATGTCAACCAACTATTCTTGCAGCTAATCAGAAAGTGTTAAATTTATAAACAAATGGTTCGAAAACTCTCCGGAGCAACTTATTTGGGTGATTTTTCACATGACAAAAACTGTTTCCAAGTTTTTAAAGTTTGTAGAGATTTTTAAAGAGAAAAACATCTGACCAAACAGTATTTTTTCAGAAATCCTGGAAACAAAAAAAAAAAAAAAAGGAAACTATTGGGAAAAAATTACTATCATTTCAAATATTTCTTTCCAAGCATTCCTTCTAAGCTCTTCCTTCTCTTAAGGGTGAAGCCTCAGTGACTCAAAGTAACATATTAAAAACTAGCAACAAGAAAAGGTAAACCCAGGGTATATTGATTTTTGGTTGATTCAAGCTACATCTGAAACCCATAAATTTACATGGAAATGACCATACTTAGATTTTCACAAATAAAGACCAGCAAATAATCCTTTTGTGGTACACAAATAAATAACTTCACACACACACACACACACACACACACACACACACCACAATTTTAATATAAGGCACCAACACATTAGATATACAGAATATTTCTTTATTTTTAGAAACCTATTATTTTCAAAGTGTTTCTTTCACAATCTCAAAGAAGAAAAATGGTAACATAAGAAAAAAAAACGAAAAAAAAACACTGAAGTTAATGGTAAGACTAGTTAAAAGATTACATGAGAACTTTTGGGATTGCACCTATCATTTCCCACCAAGGGCCACTCTGGTAGGAGAATAAAAAAACCCTACTCTCTACAGAACTATTGAAAGAAATTTATTTTCTCCACTGAGATCATATAAAAAATGTGCACTAAGATCAAGCCACATCAATGTCATTTCTGATTGGACCCAACAGCTCTATTTAGACATAAACTAATAGCCAACTAAACTATAAACATTAGGAAAAATGGCATTATCAAAAGAAGCAAAAGTGTAGTGAAATATGATGAGTAACTGTTTCATTTTACCTGCTGTTTTAAATTGTTAAGCGACCAAAGGAAAATGGCTGCAGTGATTTAACTTGTCACATACAACTCAGAGGTAATGCGCTTCAGGAACACTGAGTATGGCCAATAATCACGGGAGGAAATAAGGCAAGAATCAACACCACAAAAAAGGAAGTCATTTGCTAGGTACCCTATAATTAGCCGCTGAATCTTACAGTAGTGAATATTATTGAGGCAAATAGCTTAGGAAGATTTAAAAACGGATTAGTCATTCACAAGAATAAATCAGCCCAGAGTTTAGTTACCTGAGCCAGGGAAGGGGGAGGAGCACATCATAAAAGTGATATCACCCTTCTGTTTCAGGGTGCACCAGGGTGCACCTCAACCAGGAAATTTAAATGGTTATGCATCTGGACATCTAAATGGTCACCTATTCCAGAGACTAATCAAATGATAAAATCACCCAATCAATCAAGCTAGAATAACATAAACAGTAAAACTCCAAGGGTGGGCCAACTAAACAAAGATTAACTAGATATATTATTTCTGTATACAACATGTCTGGGCTACAAAAATACGTTACATCTACTCTTTTTATTCAGAAAGATACTCAACTTTCACAAATAATATTTTAACCACTACTGAAGCTAAAATTTTGACATAATGAAAAGGAAATTATATAGAACGATTTTAAGTAGTGTTAATAATCAGAATAAGTAGAAGCTGACCCTGCTTTTGAGATATTTCAGTTACAATGAAATTATCTAAAATATTTCATCTTAAAAGAGAATGAGTTTTATATAGGCTTTGCTTAAAAGTGAAGCTTTATTATTAAATTTTCAAGGATAAACCACACACACACACAAAATACAACACCAAAGTACATTAATCAAAATGAGTTGAAAATATTTAATTAAATGATTGACAAGACATGAAATATTTAAAAAAAAATTAAAATTGAGGCTCAAAAGCTTGTTACCTAAATTCACACCGTTCCTGATTTTTATCTGAAGTAATGGTGGTTTAAAAATATGCCCCCCAATTCTTTTACACTTTCTCTCTCTCTCTCTCTCTCTCTCTCTCTCTCTCTCTCTCTCTCTCTCTCTCTCTCACACACACACACACACACACACACACACACAGTTGGAGTCTAAGTCCCTTCCCCTTGAATCTAGGCAGGCTGATGACTGCTTCACCCAAATCATGCTGAATGACTTCCAAAGTTAGGGCAGAAAGATTATGCAGCTTCCACGTGGGTCTGTTGAGACTCTGGCCCTGGAGGAAGCCAGCCTTCACGTAAGAAGTCTACTGCCCTGAGACTACCATGCAGGCAAGGCCACGTGCAGGCACTTCTGCAGACAGCCGCAGCTGACCATCCTGACAACAGCCAGCATCACCTGCCAGCCAAGTGAGTGAGCTGACATCTGACTACAGCCCCATGAGAAACCCCAAGTGTGAATTGACCAACTGAGCCCTTCCCAAATTCCTGACCCACAAGTCATGTTCAACATAAAATGGTTGTCTGAAACCCCTAGGTTCTGGAGGAATTTGTTAAGCAGGAGACATAGTAACCAGAACAGGTTTTATAATTAAAGAAGCACCTCAGTGATGGATGGGAGGCCAGGATAAAGACTCAGGCTATTGCATTCCGTTGCTTTAAAAATTTAAATACACTGGAATAAGATATCAAAAATTCAGGTTCAAATATCTACCTTACTTTTTCTACTAACCTACACATATTATAATTTACTGTCAATCATTTACTCTGGCTCTTAAGGAATACTTATTGAGCAACCTACTCTATTATGTTCTAAGCGCTGTGCTAAGTGCTAGTTATAAAAGCAGCTCCAAGAATAGTTGGGGGGCAGATAATGAATCAAACATCAAATCATCACTCAAACATATAATTACCAAAGGGGATCAAATACAATGGTAGCAGAGTAAAAAGGACTCGGAAAGTATACACAGCCAGGACCAAAGAGGAGAGCGAAGGCCAACTGGGATCTTTCAGTAGAGCGATGGGAGGGGCTGACAGGTTTTCAGTAAGGTATGAAATGTTGAAATTTTCATTTAAACATCATTTTGGCTATTTCAATAATTTATATATTGACAACACCAGCCTCCAGCTTGTCGTCTAAATAAATATGTTTACTACACAAATACTCATTTGATGCCTACAACAGGTCAAGAGCTAAGAAATTAATCAGCAGAAACTGGGAGCCTAGAGCAGAAAACAAGCAATTTAAATACAGTGAAATAAGAAGAATCTTACAGTAAATACAAAGGGTTGTCAAAGAATATAGGAAGGATGCTTAATGCAGACACAGGAAGTCAAGAAGAATTCTCGAAGGAAGAAATGCCTAAGCTGAGACTAGAAGAATGTGTAAGTGTGAAAGAGACAAACCAGAGCTGCAGAGTAAAGAATAAAATTGGATCCCCCTAAGATAGAACCTCGGGTCACTAAATCAAAGGCTCACGATTAAAAAAGTCACAGAGTGCTCAAGGAACAAAACAAACGTTTAATACGGTTATAGGCTTAGGGAGTCCTTGATGAGAAACAACGTTAAGAGTTGTAAACAGGAGTCGGATCAAGCACATGTAAACCATGTTTAGATTCTATTCTAAAAGCAAGAGGCAGACATTGAAAGGCGAAGAAGTGTGCCAAGACCAGTCTTGCAGTTTATCGAGAACTCTCTGGCTATCGTGTAGAGAATAGATTAGTGCAAGTAGGAAGCTGTGGTTGAAATCCAGGAGAGAAATGGTGGAGGCCTGAGCAAGGGAAACGCCAGCAGAGATAGAGAAAAGTAGAGAAGAAGATAGAAATATTTTTAAAATTGAAAGGACTTGGTGATTAATACAATGTGGGAGGTGAGAAAGAGGAAGAACGCAATGATGACTGCCAAGTTTCTGACCTAGTTATAATTGATGGCAACAGGGAACCCCAAAGGAAGAGCAAAGCTCTAGAGGTGTGGGCAAGAAGAGGAGGAAAGAGAGATTTTCTTTTGAGAAGTTTACAGTATCTTTGGGTGAGACATGCAAGTGGAAATGTCCAGGAGAGAACTAAGTGGTACTGAAGGAGAGAAGAGTAATCTGGGCTAGAGATAAAGATCTGGAAGTCAAGCTGACACCACAGGAGGGGATGAGACGGTCCCCTCTTGTGGGAAGAGAGAGGGTTTACGATAGGACCACACAGACACCAACATTAAGAGGTGGTAAACTAAGAAAACTCAAATGGAAACAAAAGGCAGGGCCATAGACTTAGGAAGAAAACAGGAGAGTATGCTGCCATTAAAACTTAACAGCAAGTCAAATCCTAACTTTTCTACATTCAGTTCCTCTTGATTTCTTTACATGAAGATGAGGTTGAGTTTGGTAGAAATCTTTCTCTGAATCTAAATTTGGGTGCGAGTATTCCACTTCCTCAAAACAGGTAATTAAGTGTCTTCTTCTTGGACTGGAAGATTTGTGATTTTGTACAACACAGATATAAACTTAAAGGAAAAATAAAATACATATGTTTAACTTAGAAATATAATAACAAATATATAGTCTGTTAAAAGGTCATGGGTTTTAGAGTCAAATGGACCTGAACTGAAATTCCACCTTTGTCATTTCCTAGCTACGTGACATAGGGCAAGTCACCCAGTCTCTATAACTGAGTTTCCTTATATTACATTCTACTACTTACAATACAGATATAGAGCTGTTCCTATTTTCTTGAATCAGAAAGCCAACCCCACCAGTGCCAATGAAAACAGAACTGATGATGGTTGCAAATATTCTCCTTGTTGGGAAATCCAATGGTAAATTTCAATCCTTACCCTGTTGAAACTATCAGAAGTATTATATAAAGATGATCACTTCTTTAAAACACCGTCTTTGTTTGGCTTCTGGTTAACCATTCTACCTGAATTATCTTCTGGCCTAACTGGCCCACGCCCTTTCAGACTCCTTGTTGGTTTTTTCATATGTTCCAGGCTCCATATTTGTAAACACTGGTATGCCCAAACTCAATCCTCAATGTCCTTCTCTATCTACTATCACTCCCCAGGTGACCTCATCTAGTCTCATGGCTTTTAATATCACCTACATGCCTATAATATTCAGATTCGCATCTTCTGTTCAGCTCTCCCTTCTTAATGCCAGACGCCAAATGCCTACTCAACATCCCTTCATGAATGTCTAAGCAGCTTTGGAAACTTAGCATGAACTCCCGATTCTCCCTCTAAATCCAGCTCTCCCACGGTATTCCTCATCTTATTAAATGGCAACCCCATTCTTCTAATTGCTTGGGCTTAAAAGTTGAATCATCAATGACTCTTTTTCTCTCATCCCACATCCAATCATCAGCAAATTCTTCAGCTCTCTCTTCAGGTTTTTCTACCAGTTCAAACCATACCTGCCTTTACGACCCTGGTCTGAACAGTATCATCAGTCCTTTGGACGACCGCCATCGTTTTCTAACGGATGTCTCTGCTGACATTCTTGACTCCTATAACAGTATATTCTCCACAAAGAGCCAGAGTAATCTTTTTTAAAGGTTCAATCATATCTGGTTAGCTTAAAAGCTTTTTATACCTTAGCTTCCCATCTCACTCACAGGACATGCAGATTCTCTATGGCCTTAGAATCCTATCCGTCCAGCCTGCCCCGCTCCTGTTGTTTTCTTCTTATCACTCCCCACCTCATTCCCTATGCTTCAGGTACATGGATCTCTTTGCCATTCCTGGAACACCCCCAAGCATGCTCCTGTCTCCGGAACTCTATACTTGCTATTCCCTTAGATACCCTGGTGGCTTGCTCCCTCACTGCCGTCATGGACATCTATGCTCAAAAGTCCCATTGTAAAATAAAACATCCCTGACGACTCCCCCCCAAACTATAAACATATGAAAGAAAACCCCCTCACCAATATTTCTTATCACCCTTCCTTTGTTTCTCTTTCTCTATAGCCCTTTCTATATAATTTACTTATTTTATGGTCAGTCTCCCCTGCCCCCCAGCCTAATATATAAACTCCCTAAACCAGGGGCTCTGTATCTCCAATATCCAAAAACAGTGCCTGGCATGTAATGAATATTTAATATGTAAGTGAATTAAAATTAAATAAAATATGTATAAAAATGCTTAGAGTATAGATGTTCAATAAAGGGTTGTTCTTATTATTTGTGGAAATGTAAAAACTCAAGTGTTAATTACCACAAAATTGATGGGGCAAATAGTACTGGTAAAGTTAAAAGAGAATGCTATATTCTAGGAATTATTTTCCTATAGACATTGAATTTTTATTTTAAGACAGAACTTGATTTGGGAAGGTTCATTTAGTTTATCATATGAAACCCTTCTATCAAAGTGATTTTGAACAAAATAAACAATTTTTTTAAAAAAGTATTATAATTTTAAACATTTGCCACATTGTCATGAATGATACAAAAACAAACTTAGCAAAATTATATTTTCTTGTAAGTAAGGGTAACAAATATTTTTAAAGGAACAAGATATTTACTAATATTCTCTTTATAACAATTAGAAAGTGCTCTAAGAAATATGTGTATTGAGAAAGAAGTAATGTATGGCTTTATTACTTTAGATTAAACATAACAGGAAGAACTGTAATGTGCTTACTAAAATGTTGGCTGGTGTTCCAGAACGAGTTTAGTAAAATTCTCCCAGAAAGGAAGAAGAAGAGAAAAAGAGACCTACAGCTCTCTGGGAACTTAAAGAAAAGCTTATTTATGCCACCAGCTAAAGCTGGGAAGAAATACTGCCAACAAGGTTATAAATGTTTGTTATGTGCATAAATGGTACACTAATAAATGAATACGTTTATTATAAGAAATTATCACTCAGGTATGTCCACACTGCCCATCAAAAACTCTTAATAAAAATCTAGGAGTTCAAGTTCTAATGTTCTTTTTCTGACATTCATGAGGAATACAGAAGAGCCTTCAAGTATAAAAGCTGAGCTCAACTTTAGGAGAAAAATAAAATAAAATAATCCCCACTATCAAGGTTTGAGTTGCTGCCTTAGGTAAGTCGTACTAGACATGTTATTTGAGCTCTCTTAGGAAGTGGAGCACAACGCAGGGTTTCTCTATGTCGCCTCATCTCTAGACAGCTGGAAGAGATGGGAGACAACCAGGCATCCCGGGCCCGTCCTGCTGGCCCAGAGCTCAGCACTCAACAGGGGTTTCCTCTACAGGAATCAAATGCCAGTGCAAATCAGATTTCGAACAGTAAAAGTAAACAGAAATAAATTATTAAAGAGAAATAAAGAAATTGTTAAAGAGATATTATTAGAGACAGAAGAGGAAAATGAGGGTGAGTCAGTAAGGAGTGAAAGCAAATGTTACCACAACCCCCCAAATACACACACACACACACACACACACACACACACATTCTGTACACAAAAGAATTAAGGTTACATATGCCTTAATTTTCACTTTTCAAATCTGTAGGGTGATTTAACAGATTCAGTCTCGTATTATTCTTCACATTTTTCAGGACTATCAAAATCACACCTGGAATGACAGGATCTGTAAATCCACCTGTGTGAAGACAGCTGTGTTCAAACTGTACTGAACATAATAGCTTCTAAAAATATGCAGGTTGCTGTAAGGTTTAAGGGAAAAAAGTCGGTTACACTGTTACCCGTAAAGGCCTGGATGACTCAGAGTTTAATGATAGGATACATAAGGTTTCACCCCTAGGTCACTGATTCTAGGGTGATTATAGTAGACAGTCACTTTAGGACATTACCATCGAGCAGCTGCTTTGCTCACAATCTGTAGGAGAAATGTGCTGCGTGTTTCTATTAATACTCATTTGACAGGTGTATACATTCTAACTCACGCATCTGCCAATCGCGACCACTTTGAAGCCGAGTGATGAAAGCCACAACAGCTGTTACCTTTAGAAAGCTCTTAGTGTGCCCAATTCTCTCCTGTCTTTATCTAAAGTACTAAATATTAATACTTCATACTATAACAGATTTTATGGTCTAAAACCAAAATCATACAAGAAAGATATTTGTGGAGGGCTTCTGAAAGGAGCACACCACCATTCTACAAAACAAAGAAGACAACGACCTTTCCTCCTAGGACAGTGTGGGAAAGGCCAAACCAGCTGAGAAGGTCAACATTTTTAATGGCTTAGTGACTTGCAGGAGACTGCAGGTATCCCTGGGACTCTGTGTTTTAGCCCCTGTCATACATACACACATAGGACACTGGGAAATGCACGTCTAAATTTTATGTACCAAAGATTTACACACCCAGGCAATATAAATCCGCAACTACCATTGTCTCTTTCATGGTGCTCAGTCAACGTTTATGTAGTGCCAAAGATGGTAATTTATCAGTTCACACCTTCACCCTGACGACTGGTTACTGGCTGGTACCTATTGCACGGTAAAGTCACTCCACTAAGAAGGGTTCCCCACAGCCCCAGTCACAGTAATAACTGGAAAAGAACTGTTTTGAAAAATCAAGCTATTATTTTTAAACGACAGTATGGAGGCATTTAAGTCACCGCCTAATCTGCTATGTCAATACTGAAATAATGACAACACCTACCCATCAACTTTTACCCCATATTCAGTCCATGGCACTAATGGAAATAAGACTTATCATCTAAAAATCCATGTTCCTACCTTCCACATCCACATTCATACCTTCTTTCAAAGAACTCAGCATCTCCTTATAGGACAGAGTTAATTTAACCAGGCAATAAATAGTACAACTCACATTTAGCACGGATTTTTAATGTTTGTATAAAATGCTTAATAGGGACTCTGCTTTATTTTCTTAAGTGATATTAAATAATGCACTATTTGGTACAGATTAAAAAAAATGGTGAAAATGGTCACCAATAACTTTTTGTTTCAAATATATCATTTTCTTTCAAAAGGTCTTAAAAGAGTCCTGCAAGTTTAGACTTGATAGATTTGCTTCTGTCAAACCCTAGAAACTTATAAAAAGAGAAAGAAAGCACTCACTATACCTTTTTGATCTGGTTCAGTAAGGCAACAAAACAACTCTGTGGTTTGACTTTGTTTTGCTTCACAACTGGTGTGTCATTACAGATCACGGTCTGCAATTCCATTTCATGGATGAGGAAATTAAGGCACAGAAAGGATAAGTGACATGGTAACACAGACTCTTTGAGCAGAGGGGAACTTAGAATTAACACAAATCAGAAATATTACAACCACAAATCCTTATTTTTACCCAACTGAAAGAATGCCATTTTTGTATAAGCTAAAAGTTTATCTAAAAACTCTTTACTTCTAAGTTTAATAACAAACTTAGCAAAGCTGTTAGTTTTGTCTGCTTTGTCTTGTGTCTTAAACATGAAGAAGGTCAGAGTAGAACTTAGTGCCCAAGCAGAACATCACTTCCCAGCTGTGGTTTCTGGGGGTAATCTCATCCTTTCTTTGTCACTCAGCTTTTCATAAATTCAATAGCTATTAGTTGAATGTCTGTTTATGTCAGACATTCTAGGGGCTAAAGATACAGTAGGAACAAATCATGTGAAAGAGCCTGTATTCGTGGAAATTAATTACTGAAGAATAAGATAGAGTGTGATGGTGCTGTGGAGAAAATAAAAAGGAGGAAAGGAGATTGGGAGTGTGGGGTAAGGCTCAACGTTAAAACGGGTGATTAGTGAAGACCATACGGGCGATACCTGCATACAGACCTGAAGAGAAAAGGGGGAGCAAGCAAGCAAGGGGAATGGCAATGGCATCGGGGATATTCCAGGCACGAGGAACAAATGCAAAACCCCTGAGGTGGAAGCATGCTTAGCCTGCGTGACTCATCTTTTTGCTGTCGTTTATTATTTTGAATAAAGTATATTTTTCTTTATTGGAAGTTCTGTCAAATACTTCGGAAGAAGATCAGGAACATACATACAATCATAAATACTGCAGACAACCTTCAGGTACTACATTGCTTCAGAGAAGTGAGTGGTTTTGTTTTGCAGTGGTAATTCACTCACCTTGCCACCCTCCCACTCCCCATTTCTTCTCTTTTCCACTATAGATCAAAATACTGACTTGCTAAAAGTAACTCACAGAAGTAAAACAAAAAACAAAAAATATATATCTGCTTTGGGGAAAGGGCCTACCTTAAGGAAATCAAACTGCAATGCAGAGTACGGGATCCCACAATGCCTATCTCCCTTGAACTTGTAAACCCTCTGGATTTGTATTCAGCTTTTAACATTCAGTGCTACCTGGTATTGATACTCTGTTTATATCTTATTTTATGCTACCTTGTACTGTTGTACACACATCAGCTCTCATAGTGACTTCCTTGGAGCAGGGCCCATATCTTGAGAATGTCTGAATCCCACATGACTTCGCATATGGGGCATCAATATCTGTTTGATGGTGATGTCATAGAAACTACCACAATGAGCAGCAGACATTCCTCCTGTTTTAAGTATGTTTGTGGATAAAGCATGAAAGAAACATCATAGTTTCTTATAGACATTTGGATTATCTCAACTGTCTTGGCCAAGATACTGTTTGTGTAACATCCCATTCTGTCTATATTTCCTTTTGCATTTTTAATTGGTCACGGTACACACTTTCAGTCTAGACAAGCATGGATTAACCACAAAACACAAAGGAGCCTCACTGTGTGGAATACTGTTCAGTCCATTTCAGCCAATGTCATTAAGCACTATTACAGGAAAGAGACTCAACACGAAACTACCAGATACAGGGAGTATAAGATACTGCCGTACATTCTAGCAAGATAGACAGACACATAAGAACAACTTCAGTGCATGCAAAACAGGCAGAAGTATTTTGAAAGTATAAGCAGTGGCCTGGAGAGTGTGTTAAGGCTTCACAGAAAAGTTGGCACCTGAACAGCCAGGATTTTGAAAAATGGAAAGGACTAGGACAATCAGACATGGGATCAACGGGCATTCCAGATTGTGCAAAACACTGGCAGAACGGTAACAGATTGAAAACTGCTGAAAGAACACATTCACCGCATTAGTGAAGGAAAGCTGCTCTGTTGTATGTACTCCTAAGCTTTCCAAGACAAAACACAAGCTTTTAAATAAGGAGCTAAGGAAGAAAGTTTCACCAGCCCTTGTTTTGTTAAACCTTTGTTTTTGTGGGTTTTTTTTTTGACTCTGCTGGCATAAAACTTGAGTGAGGAAAAGTACTTCAACTTTACTGTGGAAAAAGAAAACTGAAAAGTGGGCAAGGGCCAAGGAACAAATAAATTACACTCTTCTGGAGTACATAAATGGAGCAAAATTTAAAAATCAGGTATCATTCCAATCTTTCTCATCACCAACTCGATACATATTCATTTCATGGCCACTATGTGTTAGTTTCTGGGATACCAGGCCTCTGAGGCACTCTCATGGCCCTCCTGTTTGAACAAGCTCTTGTTTTCAATCCAGTAAAAGAAATAAGCAGAGGGTAATTCACCGTGTACCCTGTTCCTTCCGCGGTTGCCAACCAAATCCTGAAGCTCAGAGCAGAGTTAAATTTCAGTCAAGTTAACCAGTGAGGACAAAACACACTTAAATAATGACATTAGGACAACAACTGAGATGTGAGAAACTGATAGAGGTCTTCGGTAAGGGTGTCTCAGCACCTCTTCCTGTGAGTAGGAAGCTGGAGAGCTGGGCTTCCTGGCCAGTGATTTGGAATGCTGAATGGGGCACAGAGGAGGGGACAGAGGGGGTGAAGTTACCTGGGAGCTCAGGTAGACTTTGAGGCACTCCTCGCACACGGCTTTCTTGCAGCAGGGCAAGGGCTTGATGGGCTTGTCTTCCAGGCACACCCGGCACATCAGCACCATGAGGGGCGCATACGGATCCCCTACCCCACCCAGGCCAGAGTAGGGTGGAGCTCCCAACAGGCCGGGCACGGAGAACGGCTCGGGCGCCAGGTAGAACTCCAGCTCAATGCTGCCGCCATCGGGGGACAGGGGGTCCGTTGGGAGGGGCAGCCGCGGGCTGGGAGGATCCGTCACCGGCGGAGCCCGAGGTGGCGAGGCGGGCGGAGAGCGGTGCTCAGCAGTGGAGTCCAGGGGCAGGTCGTTCTCCACGCAGTACACGGAGCAGAAGACTTGTCTTTTGGCGGGGGGCGGGCGCCGCTGACCCAGCACGTCTAGGACCAGTCCGTCCCGGGTCCCGACGCGGGTCCTGGGTTCTGGCTCCGCTCCAAGGGGCGCCTCCTGCTGTTCACCCCTTCCCTCGTTTCGGTCCCCAGCTTTCTCCTCTTCTTCCAGCTGCTGTTGCAAAGTCTGGGGGTTGAGGGGTCCGGTGAGTGCCAATCCCGCGGGCTGCCCGGCTGCTTCGCTCTTCGTCCAGCACGGGGCTTCCCGGCTCCTCGTGGGCTCCCGGGCGCTCGGGTCCGCGCAGCACGAGTCGCTTCCGCAGCCACTAGCGCTCGGCTCCGCGGAGGCGGCGCACGGCCCCGGCGCCCCGGCGCTGTCACCCCGCGGCCTTGGGGGCTCGGGGTGGCCTGTGGCGCCTCCAGCGGGGTCTCCCGCCTCCTGGGGCCTGCCGCCGCTCACCGTGCTCTGCTCCTCGCCCATCGCCGCCCGCGGCCCACGCCGCCGCTGCCCATCCAGCCGCCGGGACCCCCACCCGGCGCCGGCGGGCAGCGGGGGCAGCGGCTCGGCTCGACTCGCGGCTCCGCTTCTGCTTCCGGGTCCCTCCTCCGGGGCTGGGACGCCCCGAGCTCCCTCCGGGGAGCCCGTGCTCCCGGGCCGCGGCGCGCGGGGAGCCGGGCCCAGCCCGCTGCTCCTCCTCCTCGTCCTCCGGCGCGGCCGGGCACCGCCTCTGGGGCGCCAAGGGCCGCTCGTTCCCGGCGCGAGTGCGCCCGCCCCACATGCAGATCGGGGCGGCGCCGAGGCCCCCGCGAGCCCCGGGAGGGGCAGAGGGGTCCGGAGGGAGGTGGCCGTCAGTCCCGCGCCATCGCTGGTCCCCGCTGCGGGCCGCGCGGGACGGTCGGCCGGAGGGCGGTGGTCCAAGGGGGTCTAGGGGCCTGTGGCGCCGCCGCGGCGTGCACCGGGAGGTGCAGCCGGAGCGCGAGCTTGCTGCCGGGGCCCCTGGGGGAGAGCCTGGAGCTGGCGACCTCCCTCTGCTCCTGCTTCACCTAGCGCCGTCCTCGCTGCCCCTCACCCCACCCTTTTGGTGCACACCTCCCCACACGTAAACACGCGCGCAGGCACCCGCGCGCTCAATCACACGCACACACCGAGTGGGTGTGATCTAAGTCGTGATGCGCTCTCGCGCCCAGAGTTCACACTCGGCCTCAACAAAACCCTTCGGAGCAGGCAGGCTGTCCTTCGGGCTACGCATTATGCAGAACTTCCTACAAAACTGCTGTATACTCAGAGCTGGAACCAGAAAACACTGGCTATTGAGGACTTGGTTGCTCTTGTTTCTCCTGGGCCCATCCCTTTTTAAGTCCTTCAAAGAGAGAATTCAGAGAAATCACGCTAGGAATTCTTAGTTCACGCTGCATGCGATATACGGTATACAACTCGGTTTTCTGCCTAATGGGGTAAGATGGATCTTTGAAACCCACTAATAAGACAAAAAGCGATTTTAACCTACTCCTCCAACTGGAATCTTTATAAGAGCTGTTAACTAATTTAAGATTACCCCCTTTCCTCCTCTTCATTGTTATTTTAAAAACTATTTTTAACCCTTTAAATATTTCAAATTGGATAGCACAAGGTAACAAGATGGCCTGGCCTAATTAATAAATTGGATCTCTGGTGGGAAATGTGAATGTTTTATTAGCAGGACCATATTTATCCCCAAAACTGTTTCCAAGACAACAATTATATTTCAGCCAGAACTTAATTATGTGTTGATCTATCTTCATTTTACAGGAAGTATTAGTCACCCAGACTGGTGTGTTTTAGTTCCCTAAAGCCAATGAAAACATTTTTGGGAAGCCAACCCTTGATTTTTCATCTTGTGAGAGAATTCAATTTACACATTCATGTAATAGGAAGGAGCTGTGAAGTGTGTACAATTTATCTTATCTTTAAGCTGTTGCTGGGTTGTTCTAAAATATTTTCCAAATCAGATACAAATGCTGGAAAGGTGACTAGCTATGCAATACTAAGAAAGCAGTGTAACACAAAAGAGAGTTTCTATCATGTGTATCTAACACTCACTTGTACCCCAAAGGGATAAATCCAACCTATCAGTCTAACTGCCACCTCATTTATCAGTCTGACCCAAGAATGAACAATTCCTTTTTGGAAGATTAAGTGCTATTGAGGGATTTTTTTCATTTTAGGTAATTGATTTCCAATTAACTGTTCTTTTCTCCAAATAATACCTTCAGTGTTTATTGTCTTAAAGTCAGGAACAAGAAGCCCACATGTATGTGCCTTTTGTGTATACCACCTGATAACTACTTTTCTATTCTTTCAAAAGTGATATAAAAATAATCTGTGTTTTCCAGGTGACAGCCGGCTGAGAATAAGACTAGAGTAACAATAACGGATACAAAAAAGTACGAGTATATCTCCACACAGTCCATAGCAATCAAACCCTTCAAGGTTCTCCTATAGTTTTGGGATACCTTCCCCCCCACACACATTTGTCATAGATGTTCCAAGAATTTCTTCTTGCAATACCCATCTTTTTGTTCCTTATCACTCAGGTTTCAGTTCACTGGCAGGGGCTTTCCTTGACACTGAACCAACTAGGAATCGCTGCTGGGATTCATGAAGGTGTCCCATAGCTCTCAGACCTTCTTACTGACATGTCTTCCTCCCTACAGGATTCATTTGCCCTTTGTGAAAACAGAACCATGGCATGCCATATCTCCACCCTCTAGACAGACCCAGACTTGCCTGAATCATGGGCCCGGCATCACCTGGTGTTCCATCTGGGATCCATGAGATACCAGCAGTATGGAAAAGAGTTGAAATGCAAAGTTAAAAATGCCAGTTCTACACCATAAATTTCCCCTGAAAAGAAATGAAAGAAGCATCTATGATTGTGTTGATAGGATTCACTTTTTAAAAAGCATTGTTTGAAAATAGTTACCATAGCATAAATGTCATTTATCTATCACAAGCTTAATATTCTTGACACTCAAACCATCTGCTCCACATCAGACTGTATACAGTTGTTAGAACAACATAAGCTCTAGCTACCACTACCCATTTCAACTGTCAGTATTTCTTAATAAGCTGTGTACCTTCCCTAAACCCAAGGCTTCAATATCAGGAGACAGTGTCAAGTTTGACAATTGACATAGTCGTCTGCTTTTGGTCGTTATAGACCATTATTTTTCTTTTATCACTTTTCTTATCCTGGCCTTTATTCATGACTTGTTTGGGTTCCCTAGAAAATTTTTATTCAGACATTAATTAGAAAATTAAAGAGCCTAGATTTATTAAGTTATTAGAAAAATGTTGTATTGGAAGAGCTATAAATCATTTAAATTATACAAATTAAAGCTCAACAAAAATTCTTTTTTAACTTGTGGAGAAGAAATACATAATATGTTTAAATGGCATGAAATAATTATACAGCAAATACTTTACTTGTTTTCTACTAGTCCTTCAGTTATCAAAACAGATGAAAAGAAATTATTTATTTATTTATTTATTTATTTATTTTTAATTATTTCCAGAAGAGGAATGAACAGGGTAGAATGGTTTTCTAGGCGTTCTTATGAAAGATACAGTGGACTGTTAGTCCTCCCTTTCCTATTTTCTCCCATCTTCACCGACAGAGGAAGACAGCTTGGGATTATTAGGGGACAGGGACATCAAATAGAAGAGAGAAGAACAAAACTATTTCTTTCTTTTTCCACCTAAATTTCCTAAGGAAAATCCAACTAGCAGATTTTTATGAGATAATGTTAAAAATAAAGCAAAACAGTGTATTCTTTCAAATTATAAAATGAATGCCCCAAAGCTTGAAAAACAGAGAAAACTAAGAATAAGAAGTAGGAGGAGGAAGAGGGTAAAAAAAGAAGAGAGGAAGAGAAGAAGGAAGGACGAAAGGAAGGCAGGAAGCGAGGGAGGGCAGGAGGGAAGGATGGAAGAAGGCAAAGTAAGAACTTTACCCACTACTCAAAATAACAACCTATATCACTTTAACATATTGGTATATTTCATTCGCGTGTTTGCATCTGTGTGTATTAAGATATGTTAAATTATATATACTTTTTTTGGCCCTTTTTTCACTTGGTAATATATCCTGAACATTTTTCATACTATTAAAACATCTGCACATCATCATGATTTGTGACTATAAAGAATTTTGCTATATACATGTGTCATGATTTATTTAACCAATTCCATTTTATTAAAAAATTAGGTAATTTATGATTATGTGCCACTTAATATATGTTAATATGTATTGTTTGTGTACATTCCTAATATACCACAGCATAAAGTCCTAAAAGTTAAATTGCTGCAGAAAAAGGTAGATGTGCTACTGAGGCTTTGGACACACATTATCACAAAAATTTAGCACCGATTTATAATACCATCAATAGTGAGGATACGAGAGAGACTATTTCCCTAATCATTCTAAGGAGATTTTTGGAAATTAAAAATGCTGTAAATAGCATCTCACTTTTTAATTAATGGTCACATCCTTTGAAATAAAAAGGGAAAAATCAAATATTGACTGTTGATGACCCTTTGGATATTTACAGTTTAGGACTATAAGTTAATGGCTCTCTATTCCTGAGGTTATGGTTCTGACAGCTTCCCTTCCTGACCTTTTTTGAATTTCCTTTTTTATCTCTTTTAATGACAATAGTGCTCTAAAAATGTTCAGAACTAAACCCAGTCATAGTTAATACTTCTAAGTCTGTGCTGCCATTTCCTCATTTCCAAAATACAAGTGCATATTTTTCAGTGCCCAAACTCATTCCCAAATGACTACTGTGCCAAGGAAATCCCAGCTCTCAATTCACACTGTGGATGCTCTTTGAATTAAGGCCAGAATAGTTTCATTAACAGTACAAAATCCACCCTTCCTAACCTGAGAGAACCAGTTCCCTCTTCACTGAATGCGTCACCAAGACCTTGCAGTTTAAAGGCAACTCAATGTTTCCACTACTGTGGTTTTTGTTTACCAGAAAGATGTCAGCCCTGGCTTGTCATCTAGAAATCCCCAGTCTCCTCTTCCCAAGGCACATAGCCACATGAAGAAAGAGGCAGTTCTCTCTGTTCCTCAACTTCCCTTTTTAAAAGGAGTGTCAAGTCATAGCCTCCTCCACACAGGCTTTATTTACAGCAAGAGTCAGAAAAATTTACAGCCTGACTCCTCCTTGGCTCTGAGACTGGAATGCCTTGTTGGTTGGGTCAGCAAGAGCAAGATAAATCTTTTCTTGTACAGCCCTCAGTACCATCGCAGCTGGGCCCAAACGACAGGTTAATCAAACATCAAAGTAACAGAGCCGAAGATGAACTTGTACATAACAACATTTAAAGTTCTGAAAACAGTTGAGATTTTCCTTCGCAAAAGGACAAAGAAACCTCTTCCAAATTAGGGAAGAAGGAAAAGGTAATTGAGATGAGATGTATTTAAACCAGTGGAGAAGTGCTTACAAAATTATGTTAAGTGAAAAAAGCCAGGGAAATGTAATATACAGAATGATAACAACTGTGTAGCATGTATATGATAAAATAAGGACAGAGGTAATAGTAGTTTTTATATAAGGGCGACGTGGCTATGATTTTCTTCTCTACTTTCTAAAATTTCTAAAACGCTGTATTGCTTTTATAACAGCATAAAAAAAAAGAGGAAAAGAAGATTTTTTAAAAAGAGGGAAACAGTTTTGTCTATTGAACAGAGCTATGGGCTTGGTGTTAATAATAGCTATTATTTGCATCCATACTCTTGATAATTAAGGAAAGCAAGTCCTTCTATTTGTGTTACAACTGAATTCAACAAATATTTCCTGGTTGTCTACTAGATCCTGTGTTAAGCTCTGGAAAATTCACTTTCCTAATTTATTCAATGGAGAAAGTAATTCTTTCTCCCCAGTATTTTTCTTTATTATTAATTTTTTGACATCTATGAAATAATTTAACTTGTCTAGAGCATTTTTTACCTATATTCGGAAGCCCAGTTCTTAGCGTTCGGCACATATTTAGTTCTCAACAAAACATTTTTAAAGAAAAAAATGGTCTGGTATAGTGACTTAAGCATTATATAGAACTATGGTTCTCAAATTGTGTGCCAAGGTACCCTGAGGCACAGAAGCAAACTCCAGCAGCACCATGGGATATTTGAAAGTCTTCGAGAATCACAGCATCACCTGTTGGACACCATGCAAACTACTGCTGTTAAGTTATTAGGAATTTATTTTGGCCTAATGGCCCCCATGAAAAATAACAGACACAGGGCTCCATAAACCAAGAAAATTTGGAACCTTGGGTTGGAAACCTCAGGTATAGGACAGAAACAACAGGATCTAGACCCTAATCTCTTAGAAATTTGTATTTAAAATTTACAAGAGACATTTGTGCAGCAAAGGATTAACCTTTCCTAACGAAAGGTGTGGCCCTTGCCCCCAACTCCTGGGAGGTAACTTCTAGGCCCTGACTGCAGGAATGGCCTAACTAGTGAGTCTCTTTGTTTACCTAGCATCCTTATGCCATGCACAATGTGATTTATTTGGGGGTCTTGGGTCATGTATCACCTTGACCTCTGGAGGAGCTGGGAACTAACATCAGCCATATCCACCTCACTGACTTCAAATGAAAACCCTGGACACTAATGCCTGATGAGATTCCGTGGTTGGCCCATACATATTGTCACACATCATTGCTGAGTGAAATATGTGCTGTCCATACAACTCAATTGGGAGAGGACAACTGGTGGCCTCATGCCTGGTCTCTCCTGTTCCCTGCCCTGTGTATCATTGTCTGTTGCTGATTTTAATCTTTGTCCTTTCAATGTAATCAACCATAACTGTGAGTAAACAGTTTTGAAAGTCTTTCTAGAAAATTATTGAACCTGAGTATAGTCTTAGGAACTTCCTGAACTATAACATTGCAAAAATGGATGTTCATTAACTTTTTTAGGTTTTCATTTTCCTTGTTTTCCCAAGCAAAAAGATGTAATTGGAAAGGCATGGTATTCACTAATGCAAGAATAAGACAAGTTTAATATAAAAGGAGAATAAGAGAAAATGTATTACCTTTTTCTTGTCACACAAGAAAGTTGATTTTCTCAGAAAATAGAAATAAGTAACTGGCCTTTTTAATATACAGGTTGCTTGAAATTGGTTTTAACATTTTGCTTGACAAAATCTAGCTAGAGGATTAAATGATTCTGAAAATTTGTAGGCTGACAGCTTAAGTCATTCATTTGTATTTATTTTAGAATTACGGCAAATGATTTTATCTGTTTATCTCTTAACACATTCATACCAAGTTGGGATGGGAGAACACAGCTGCCTTTGGGGAATGTTGAATACCACAAGCTGCTTCTCAAACATTGTAGAATCAATAAAGCTCAAAATATTTTCCCAAATACTTAAAAAAAAATTATCATCATGCAAATATCTTCAAAGGATTTTTATTCACATATTCCTAGCTCATTTAAATTTTATTTATTTCTTATCTCTAGAAGACATTGGAGCTGTTATTCTGAGCTTTATGAAAATGGTGCTTTACTCCATAATTGTACAATGAGAAAGATCAGACTGGGCAAATGAGTATCTGTGTTTTCATCCTATTTTGCCATTAATTGTCTATTCGCCTGAACTTTTCAGAGGCTCAGTTTTTACTTCTGTGAAATGGGAAGATTGAACTAGATGACTCTAATGTTTATTTCAATACTAAAATGATCATTTTCAATTAAACCAATAGATATTAATCTGTACTTTGCACACACTGATGTGAAATGCATAGGATTTATAAATGATAATTATAACTCGATCCATGCCCTAAGGAATCTTGCAATTAAATAGAAGAGACAGATGCCTAACTATGAAATCAGACAGGTTTCGCTGGATGTTATTTTATTTGCTGGATGTTATAAACTCAGGATTATGGGAGTTGCAATGCAGGGGGCATTTCTGCTTAAGTGGATCATAGAAAGTTTCATGGAGGACCTGAAAATGAGTTAGATTTTTACAGAAGGAGAAGTTGGCAAGGATAGTCAATATTTCAGTAGGGGGATTATATGAGCAAACACAGAACAGATACGGTGCCTTGAGTGGCGGCTAGTGGTCCTGGGCGTCTTTTCGTATGCAATGTGTGAAAAAAGGACAGGAGATGAGGCAGGAAAGATAAGGCTGACTCAAAATTGTTTAGGCACTTTATGCTGGATAGTTCTATTTGTCCTTCTAGACCCCCTTCCTGCTTTTGCTAACCTTTTTGCTCCTGGAGATTGACCTTAGGGACATGCATCAAATGGCCCCAAATTGCCCTTTGCCTTCCAATGTAGTTCAACACAGGGAAGGCACTGGCACTATCAGAGGGTTGAGGTCATTATTTTTCTACCTTTCAATTGCCAGGTCCCTGTTTGTTTTCTGTGCCCTTCTATCAAAGGCCATGAGTACTATCAACTCTGGGTTCTGAGAGTTTCTCTCTTCAGGCCAAAGGGAGGTATATTAGTTTCTTAGGGCTGATGCAACAAAATATGGTGTTGCCCTGAAAATAAGACCTAGCCGGACCATCAGCTCTAATGCATCTTTTGGAGCAAAAATTAATATTAAAATAAGAGTGGATATAATATAATATAATATAATATAACATAATATAAAAGACAGGGTCTTATATAATATAAGACCAGGTCTTACATTAATTTCTGCTCCAAAAGACACAGTAGAGCTGATGGTCCAGCTAGGCCTTATTTTCAGGAAAACATGGTACTACAAACTGGATTGTTTAAAACAACAAAAATTTATTGTCTGTTCTAGAGGCTAGAAGTATGAAATCAAAGCGTCAGTAGAGCGATGTTCCCTCTGAAATCTGTAGGGGAGAAATCTTTATTACCTCTTTGAGCTTTTTCTGTTTGCTGGCACTCCGTGGCATTCCTTGGCTTCTAGAAGCATCACTCTAATCTTTGCCTTCGTTATCACGTGGCCATCTTCTCTCTGTGCGTCTGTCTCTATATCTCTCTCCTTATATGGGCATCGTCATAGTGGATTATGGGCCCACCCTACTCCAGTATGAACTTATATTAGCTAATTACATCTGCACTACTCCTATTTCCAAACAAGATAACATTCTGAAGTAGTGGGGGTTTAGGACTTCACATATATTTTGGGGGACACAATTCAACTTGCAACAGGAGGTAAGGTTCCTCACAGTTGCTGATCCCAAGGTACTGCACTATCTCTTAGGCAAGCCCTAAACCTTGTCCACACCTTCATAATTGGCCTCATTACTAAGCTCTCCTAAGCTACCCAGTTTGTACCATCTATTTTCTTTAGAGATTCTGATTATATAACCTTGACTGCTTTGCCAACTATTTCACCAGGTGTTTTGATTTATTTCATGTTGTCTTAGTGGGATATGTTGAATAGGAGAGTCATGATCAATTCTGGGTTTAGGAACAATAGATATTGTGGAAAAGTTAAACACGCATTAGAGGACGGAGACCCAGGAGGCAAGATGTAAGAACCTATTGTTATGTTGTCATGTTGAGATATGATGGGGTGTAAAGTTGGAAGGGACACACCAGCGGCGTCCTGTGTCCCAGAGTAAGATCCAAAGTCTTTCTTAAGGCCTTTCATAAGGTCCCCCCTTTTCTCACACCTCTCTACCTCCCCTCACTCACCATGCATATTCTCACTGGCCCTTTGCTCAAATGTCCCAATCATACCTTTACTCCAGGTCCTTAGATCCATGTTCCCTCTGCCTGGCGTGTTCTTGAGCCTTGTCACATGCATGACCCCCTGTCACTTTCTTCTGGTCTCTGCTCAGAATATTTCTTTGTCTTAGGGGCCTTCCTTAATCAACCTCAATAAAAATCACCACCCTCATATATGTCTTCCCCAATCATCTCTGGCTCTTTATTTTATTTTTCCTCATAGTGATCACCAAGTGACACAGTATATATTTGTTTCTTTGTTAATTCTGTTCCCCCAACCACCTTAGATTTTAAACTCTGGGAGAAGAGGGATTTTTTTTTTCTTTCTGTTAGTTATTTTGTCCTGGTGGATATAACTGTGCTGGCACATAGTACGTGCTCAATATCATTTATTAAATGGTAGTCACCAGTACAGATTGAATCTGTGGGATATGCTAATAGGTGTAATGTAGTGAAAAGGGTGACATAAAGGGAATTAAAAATGACTCCAAAGTTTCCCCCCGCCCCTCAGATAAACTTAATTTCATACAAGTAATTTTTATGCCTTTCTAAAACAAGATTTGCGAACTCAGTTTCGTTATTTTTGTACTTTATATTTCACAAAAGGGTTTTTTTTACATTTCTAATGTCATTTAAAAATACTGATGTTAGTCATAGAAATCATTAATTCCTATAAGAAATGTGAGTAGGTTGTGACTCAAATATATTTTTAACATTGTTCCTCTGATTTGTATTGTTACTCTGTTAGCAGATCCTACTGATACTGTTCTCTCTGAGGGTTGCCGCTGGGAGTTCTATAGCTTTTTTTCCCGTTTCATTGAACTTCATGTAACAGTCTTATTATGCCTATGCTTCATCAATTGGTGCAACGGTTCCTTCTTTACACCAAATAGTTACGCTAGAGAATTAGTCAAGTATTTAATATGATTACCCAGCTTGTTCTGTGACGCATGATATTTTTTATTTAATTACTTGGTTCCAATTTTATGCATGACTAAGAGATATTGGGAAATTACAACTAAACAATGCTGTAGGCACAGGATTTCCCACACCTAAGAAACTGTCCAGCATGGTGCCAGCATTTCTCAAAATGGCATCTGTAGATGAAATCCTGCAGGCATATGGGAATACATGCAATCTGCTGACCTCGAATTGTCATAGTGAGTCATACATGGATCTGCTAAACCTCGCAGAGCCTATGCTCCAGAGAGTATTTATGTTGTTATTTTAAGAATTATTCCTTTACATTCAGAAGGGAAATGAAGCAATACAATTAGGATAATTTTTAATGTTACCGGGGATAAATAACTGTCAATGAACTTGAATCAAACAAGACTTGACTTTTGGGAAAGCCACCATCTTTGTTTCCCTCAGAACATACGATTTAAAACATATTTTAAAGTCTCGATACAATGCTTACTTTTCATGTTCATTAAAATGCAGCAGTGAGGACTCAGAGTGTATGATGATTTATTTACTTATTTTTATTTAAAATACTCATTTGAAAGACTATTAAGTAAAAGTTAAAAATAGGAAATTGGAGAGAAATGCAATTGTTTATTGGATAATTATGTTATAATCCTATGTATGGTTTCAGACGGGTAACTAGATTTATCGGGGTGATCACCTCATAAGTTACATAAATGTCTAATTACTATGTTGTACACCTGAAATTAACACAATTTGCGTCAATTGTAATTGAAAAATTATATATATATGTGTGTGTATATATATATATATACACACACATATATATATTTTAAAAACTAAAAAAGCAAAAATAAGGAAAATTATGTTACAATCAAATTATTAAAATAGTCAAATTATGGCCCCATTTTGGCTAGGGAGAATTACAACTGTTGGTTTTATGCCATTTTTCTCTAATTCCAAAGCAATCAGATTATTTTTACTGAGTTTAGCTTTGCAAAAATATTGTGAAGTAAACAATATGTGTGTTGGGGTTTCCTCTACCTTGCCTTGTTCCTGGTATAAGTTCTGGAATTTATGCTGCTACCTGGAAAACAGTGTTGCCCACCATCTTAATCTGGCAAGACCCAGAATTTTCCTTCATCATTCCCTTCATCAAAACTTACCTATGTTCAATTCCTTCAGGCCTTTGTGCTGCCCTCCAAATGACAAAGGGGTAAATATTAACATTGCTAATATCACACATATCTATAGCATGATTGGCAATGTGTTTTCACATGCATTATCTCATGTCATTATTCAACACTATACAATAGGAATGTCTGATATCCAGAAGTCGGCAAACTATAGTTCATCACCTCTTTTTGTACAGCCCTCAAGCTAAAAATAGTTTTTATGTTATTAAGGAGCTATTAAAAAAAAGAATATGGAACAGAATGTCTCTCACAAATCTAAAATATGTACTGTCTGCCACTTTACAGATAGTTTCCCTATTCCTGGATTCTCTCTCTCTCCCAAAGTCTTTTCCTTAAAAAAGAATGACAATAATTATTCCCTTCTCACTAACCTTAGCCTGGGACCCTGCTGACCTCACTCTGCTTACTTATCTGTCTCTATCCAGCTGTAGTAGGGAGAAGGCAATGTAATACTAGGGATAAGTAAGGCAAGAGGAGAAAAAAGCATGGGAATATAGAGAGTTGCATTATTTTAGAAGAATGTGAATAAAAGATTCCAAAAAAGAATAGGAGTGCTACTTTTTCTTGCTCTCCATGATTTAAACTCCCTGTCCTCAGAGTATGAACATACTCCCTGTCCTCAGAGTATGAACAAGATGATAAGAAGGATGAGAAGTAGGAAGAGGATGAAGAGGAAGTACTTATTGGATGCTTATTTTGTACCATGATCTCTAGGATGTGCTTTCATATATATGATCTAACTTATTTCTCAATATATAGAAATATTGTCCTATGTATATCAACTACTCAAGAAACCTCTGTGATTCTTAGCAGCTCACAAAATAATATGGCCCTAAAGACATCCAACAGAAAGACAGAGAAGATAGCATTAGTAATATGTAGTGATATACTACAGAAGTAAAATCCCTAGGATATGGTCCAAATGATTGTCATTGGACATGCAACATCAGGAAACTTTGGTTAATTTCCAAAGTTAACTTTTAAATCACATAATCATTTGGTCTTCAATTTTCTCATCTACAAAATTAGAGGGTTTATATGGATCACTTGAATGTATTCCATCTTTAAGGGCTATGAGTCCGAAGTGCCATCACTAGTCTAGCTAAACTGTATGTAGATAATCACATTCTTCCAGGTCCAAAATATACCAACAGTTAAGACAGTAAAATGTTGCAAGAGAGTTGTATCATGACTTTGACTCTCCTGAAGGCTATGAAAGTAAACTGGGATCAAGTTCAATAGAAAATACAACTTTTCAAAATATATATCTACTTTTATTGACATGCTAGATACTATCATCGAATACTTTCTCCTAGACACTTAACAATCTATATGTTTTATAAATTTCAAAAATTGACAATTTCTGCTTCAATACCCATGCAAGTTGCTAGTGGACTGACCCTCCCTTATAGATTAGCTCTGACCCCTACTTATACTATACATAATAACTAATTGAAGATGGCTCTTAAGCCTAACTGTAAAAGCCTTAATCATTGGGTTTTTAAGGAAATCATAGGAGAATAGTTTTGTTCTATAAAACTTGAGCATCGGCAAAGTTTTCTTAGAGAGATTATGGAAAACAATCACTATAAAAAACAAATGGTGAATTATCAATTTATCAAACTTTAAAACTGCTCATCAAAGGACATGTATGAACCATCAAATTGAAGTCTAGGAGAAAATATTTTTAAAACGTGTAGCTGATAATAAAAGACTGGCATCCAAGTTGTAGAAATAACTACTATGACTTGATAATTAAAAGTCAAAGGATCCCATAAAAATGGGCAAAGAATTTGAAGAGAAAACTTCACAAAAGAAGATGTATGAATGACCAATAAACACAAGAAAAAGTGTGAACATAATTAGTTGTCAGGAAAGCACAGATTAAAACCTCCAGGGGACACATGTACACACCATCAGAATGGCTATAATTAGAAAGACTAATAATAGCAAATGTTGAAGAGAGTCAAGCAAGTGGAATTTTTATACATACTTGCTGCTAGTGAAAAAATGTGTAACTACTTTATAAAAAATGCTAACAATTGTAAAACTAAACATCAACAAACCTCTTAGTAACTTCAAGATAAAGAAAAAATGGTTCTTTATGAAAGGAAGAAGAAAGTACAAACAAGGTGCTACAGACTGAATGTTTGAGTCTCCCCAAAATTCATATATCAAATCACTATGTTGCACACCTGTAACTATTATAACTAATATAATATTGTATACCAACTATATGTAAATACAAATATATAAATAAAATAAATAACAAGTGAAAACATTAGGTAGAAAAAAATTAAACATCCAAATATCTATCACCCAATGTGATAGATTTCTTTGGAAGTGAGGTCTTTGGAGGTCCTCATGAATGGGATGAGTACCCTTATAAAAGAGACCCTAGAAAGCTGCCTTTCACCTTCCTCCATGTGAGGTCACAGTGAGCTGTCTAAAAACTAGGAAGCAGGCCCTCTCCATGGAATCCATGGGTTCCCGGTCCTGGACTTCTCAGCCTCCGGAAATATGAGAAAAACATTTCTGTTGTCTATAAGCTGCCCCATCTATGGCCTTCTATTATAGCAGCCTTAACACACTAAATAATGAGACACTATTTCTAATTGTTTTATATAGAAGTTCAGATTTAATCCAGAGTGAAAACTTGAGAAGACGAGCTCTGGGAAAAATGTGGCCAGACAGATTCTCATATGAAGAGAAAGCTCAGAGCCCCTGAAAGGCATTGTCTTTTAGTAACAAATGTCTTCTTGCTCTATCTGGCTGTCTACAGGAATTGAGACATGAAAGCATGGAATATGTTCTATTTTTTTAAAATATAAATGTTTTAATGATTGCATCTGTGCAGCTCCTTTGACCACTCTGCAAAGGAATTTTGAAGGTATCACTAAATATCCTACAATTAGCCTTCGACTGAAAGACAATAAATGATTTACTAAACAGATGGCATAGCCCTACACCACATCTCCTGTGCCTGAGCAATCGCAGGATGCATGGTTTTTCTCATGAAACATTTTCAGTGAAATATTTTAAGGAACTCTAACAGTCATTACAATGCTGCTAATTTTAGATACATATCTTACTCCAAATATATATTTCCAAATAAAATTTTAATAGTATTGTATTGCATCTTATGTTATTGTATCAATAGCATCATGTATTTAGTTTGAAGGAAAGAAAAGCTTAATAAATTGGAATAATTGTGTCTTTAACAATGCAAAGAGTTCTCTCACTTTTCAGGTTCTTTCTGGCTTGATTTAAAGTTATTCTGTGTTGTATCAAAATTCACATGTACTGCTCACTGCTTACCTATAACACAGTAGTTATTTCACTGTCTTGTAGTTATTATTTGCTCATCTCTCTTCTCCATCAGACCATAAATTCTTTGAAGGTAGGGCTACCATTTATGCACCTAATATTCCCAGTTTATTGCACAAGATCAGTCAGATAGAATCTCAGTAAATAATTGTTGATGAATAAATGAATACCATTTGTAGATTCACTCAGTTTTAACTAGCCTCTTACATGATGAAATGAAGCTATGAAAATTCCGAGTGGAGTTATAATAAAGGAAAACAAAGTAACTATTAATTTGGAATTTGATCCAAAGACCAAATTCCAGGAGTCCATGTCTCATGCACCAATTTGTTGAAGTCCCTCCCTTCCTGGTATCGAAGTACCTGGAAAATTGAAGATTCAGTCAAAAGATGGCATGGGTATATATTTAATTTAATCTCTGATGAAGCATCCCTAATCTGTCAAGGGCACATTTTTCTAGTGACCATATTTATGTCTCCTAGATCACTGTCTCTGAGCTTAAACAACACTGGTTAAACATTGACAGATATATTTCTGAATATGTGCTTTTCACTAGTTACCCCATTTCTAGTGATATATTCAGTAAATTTATTTATGTTGTGATATGAAGTGCCATCAATGTAGGTTGTCGTTAATAGAATAAATATTCAAATCTCTTACTTTGGCCAACAAAAATTTATACAACCTGGCTCTTGTCCACTTTTTCAACTTCATCTCATAACACCCTTTTATTTCTGTACTATGCTCCGCATCTGTGGGCCTTCTACTCTCTCACTATGCCAAGCTTATTCCTACCTCAGGGCTTTTGCACTTGTTATTCTTCTGCTTAGAATGTGCTCCGTCAACCCCCTTCTATGCATGGCTGTTTTTTCTTCATATTCAAGTCTCAGTCCAAGTGTAACCTCCGCCGTTTTCCATTACATCATCCAGAGTAATTTTCTTCATGGCACTTAGTGCCAAAGAAATTATCTTTTTAATTTATTTTACTTATTTATTCATTGACTTTTCCATTTGAATGCAAGCTCCATAAGAACTAGGACATTATATGTTTTCTTCAATGCTATAAAATCATCCCCAGTGCTTAGAAGAGTACCTGACACATAGCAGGCCTCAAAAAAATTGTTTAATGAATCACTACAGATAAAAGACAGTCTGCTTCTTCACATCACTTGTTGAGTAAGACTGATTTTTGCAGTCCTAGGAATATTTGCAGCCTGCAATCTTCTTACCTTCCAAATTTTAACGCCCACTACTTCTTCAATTAATTCTCAGCTTCTCTGTTAGCCTATTCATTGTGATCTTTGGCTAATTGAAATTACTTTGAGATTAGGAATCTGTTATTCTTCTTTTTTGTAATTCTGCACTTTTGACTCCTCAGTAGTAAATGTATGTTGATTATTGATGGCAGTGCATTCAAAGAGAGACGGCCTCTTGATAGCTGGAAATATAGAATTACTCTGCAGTGAGAAACAGAGAATTTAGATTGGGATTCATAAACATAAGGATGAAGCTATGAGGCAAAATTCTCATGGATAGTAGAGTTCAGAGGGAAAAGAACAGAAAAGCCTAGCTAAAACCTATAAAATATGAGTGGGAAGAAGGAAAATAGGAACACACCCACTTAGTGGAGAGAAGAGAATGGGAGTAGGGGAGGAGGATATAAAGGAGAGTACACATTTTAAGGTGTGATTAACAGCAGTAGATTTGTCTAGAAGAAATAGTTTCACTAAAGCTATGGGATCAAACAAGATTGCAAAGTGTTCTGGAAGAGGGTGAGTGTTCAGCCATATATTTGGCATTAAAATTCCTTCTTTACTTCCTTAGCAAGCAAAATATTGAATACATTAATGTGATTTAATGGACTGAGTTGTCTGACCTGATTTTCCAGAAGGAACAGCCACACAAATGTATTTCTATTGCCTTAGATATACTGGTTCCAAATGTAATTGTACCTGGATGTTCTCAATTTATCTGTGTTTTATTCATTTTCTTTCTTGATAAACTCATACTTTTTACTGCCTTCCCTTTTGCTATAATCCTATCTCTACACCACTCCCAATGTAATTTTAAAATGCCCAGTTGGGTTGATAGTTCCTTGGGAAATACTGAGAGTATCTCAGAGAAGGTACTCAATGTCCATAGAGAAGGAGGTGAGATATAGTAAACGACATAGCCCCATTCTCACCTTACAAAGAGAAGAAGGATACGGAAGTGCTACCCAAGGTATGTTGAAAAGCATTTAAGAAAGTGACTGGGAGGAGAGTAAAGCTTTCCAGCAACATTAGACCCCTGGAATGAGTGCGAAAAAATCACATAGACTTGTACTTCTTTTCAAAGCAATTAACTTGTCAATCCAATCAAGTTGGGGTTTAGTCGAAAGACCAAGGTATTCTAGTCCCAAATCTGTCATGAATTGGTTATATGATTTAGAAAAGTTGTATAGTTTTCATGTCTTTAGTTCTCATGTTGGAATGAAAATGGGTTGGACCAGATGACCCCATTGAGATCCAACATTCTGTGATTTCTCAGAGAAGAAAGTTTGAATATGGCAAATGAATAATAAAAATAAATAAGTGAAAATATCAGCCTGTTAGTTTTCCTGTGTAGACATGGAGTCCACTTAGCAATCTTTCTTTTTTTTTAAGTTTTCATATTTCTACATCCCTTAATCATTTCTTTAAAATTTTGTATTTCTTCTCTTTCCTGACAGATAAATAAAACACATAGCACACTAAAGTGAATCCTCAAAAACTAAAGGAGAAGATAAATGTCAAATTAGAAGTTCCCAAACCACTTTATTTCTAAGTTATATTTATTTTAAAGACCAAAGCTTCGCAGTCAAACCATGAAAGAATGTTCTGCCTTTTTAATTTATTAAAACTCTCCTCTCTTTCCCAGGTAGCTTGCAATTTTTTGATTACTAGTAACATTGAATGTATTTCTTCTATTATAATTTGGCCATTTTGCTATTTATTCTATTTATTTATTTATTCCTATTTTCTAGTTATTTCTATTTAATATATATATATAATATATACATAATATATATATATCCATAGTAGACAATAGAAATATATATTATATATAATATAAACATATAATATATATAATATATATACATATATAGTATATGTATATATATCCAATGTCTACTATGGATATATTAATTTGCTTTGTAGATTATCAGTGTTATGATAGCTAATCACATTTTATTCAAAAATTGTTTCTTATAGGCACCATGATTTTATTGGTGCAACAAATCAGATACCAGCCTTTAAATCAGTCGTCATAGGAAATATCTCTGAAGGTCCAACATGCACTTTCTAATAAGCTATAATTTTCAAAGTCTCCCATTATTAATTTGGACCAATATGATTATAGCACAGTGCTTTCTTGCTAATCTAGTAAATTGACCTTGACTGCAATAGCACCTCATGGTCCTTTCCAAAATAATCATGTTTGATGTGTTATACTTACTCTGTGTATGCTTTCCAGCATGCAGGATTTTATACTTCAAGAATTTGGAAGTATTAAAAGTACCAGTGTTGAAGGAAATCGACATACAAGCCCAGGAAGTACAGAAAGTTCCAACCAAGATGAACCCAAACAGGCCCATACCAAGACACATTATAGTTAAAATAGCAAAGGTTAAAAACAAAGAGAGAATCCTAAAAGCAGTAAGAGACAGACAGTGAGTTACTTACAAGGGAGCTCCCATAATACCATCAGCTGACTTTTCTACAGAAACTTTGTAGGCCAGAAGGGAGTGGCAGGAGGTATTCAAAGTGATGAAAAACAAAGGCCTGCAAGGTTATCATTTAAATTGAAGGAGAGATAAAGAGCTTCCCAGGAAAAAAAAAAAAAGGAATTCATTACCACCAAACCAGCATTGCAGGAAATGCTAAAAGGGCTTCTTTAAGCAGAAGAAAGATGAAAACAATCTAACTAATGAAGATCAGAAATACAAATAACAAAATGGCAATAGCTATGTAGCTATCAATAATCACTTTAAATGTAAATGGATTAAATGCTCCAATCAAAAGACATAGGGTAGCTGGGTGGATAAGAAAACAAGACCCTAGCATGTGCTGTACACAAGAGACTCATCTCAGATCAAAACACACATACAATCTAAAAGTGAAGGGATGGAGTAAGATATTTCATACAAATGAAAATTAGAAAAAAGCTGAAGTAGCAATACTTATATTTGACAAAATAGACTTTAAAATGAAGAATATAATAAAGGGCACTACATAATAATAAAGGGATCAATCCAACAAGAGTACACAGGAAGAATTAATATAGTTAAAATGTCCATACGGCCTAAGGCAATATACAGATTCAACGCAATTCCTATCAAACTACCAAGGACAATTTTTCACAGCAACAGAACATATAATCCTAAAATTTATATGGAACTATAAAAGACCCCAAATAGCCACGGCAATCTTGAGAAATAAGACAAAGTGGGAGGTGTCATGATACCTGACATCAAATCATACTACAATGCTATAGTAATCAAAACAGCATGGTACTGACATAAAAACAGACACATAGTTCAATGGAAAAGAATAAAAAGCCCAGAAAGAAAGCTATGCCTATATGGACATTTAATCTATGACAATGGAAGCAAGAATTTACATTCAGATAAAGACAGTCTATTCAATAAATGGTGCTGGGAAACCTGGACAGATACCTGCAAAAAAATGAAGCTGGACCACCTTCTTACACCATATACAAAAATAAATTAAAAATGGATTAAAGACTTAAATGTAAGATCTGAAACCATAAAACTTCTATAAAATAATATAGGAAGTAAATTTACAGACATTATCCTTAGTAATATATCCCTCGGGCAAGGGAAGTAAGAGAAAAAAATCAGAATCATCAAACTAAAATGTTTTTTAACAGCAAATAAAACCATCAATAAAACAAAAAGGCATTCTACTGAAGGGGAGAAGATATTTGTCAATGATACCTCAGATAAGGGGTTAATATCGAAAATTTATAAAAAACTCATTCAACTCAATACCAAAAAAACAAACAATCCAATTAAAAAATGGGCAGAGGACATGAAGAGACATTTTTCTAAAGAAGACATACAGATGGCAAACAGACATATGAAAAAATGCTCAACCTCTCTAATCACTAGAGAAATGCAAATAAAAACCACAATGAGATACCACCTCACTCCGGTCAGAATGGCTATCATCAATAAATCAACGAACAATAAGTGCTGGTGAGGATGTGGAGAAAAGGGATCACTCGTGCACTGTAGGTGGGTTTGCAGATTGGTGCAGCCACTTGGAAATCAGTATGGAGGTATCTCAAAAAACTGGAAATAGAACTACCTTATGACCCAGCAATTCCACTCTTCGGTATCTATCCAGAGAGATCCAAAACATTAATTCAAAAAAATTTATGCACCCCTGCATTTATTACAGTGCTATTCACAATACCAAGACATGGAAACAACCGAAATGCCCATCGGTAGATGACTGGATTACGAAACTGTGGTACATTTACATCATGGAGTATTACTCAGCCATAAAGAAGAATGAAATCTTACCATCTGCAACGATATGGATGGACCTAGAGAACATTATGCTAAGTGAAATAAGTCAGACGGAGAAAGACAAATACCATATGATCTCATTTATATGTGGAATCTAAATAATAGAATAAATGAACAAACAGAAACAGTCTCAGAGATATAGAGGAAAAACTGATGGTTGCTACATGGGAAGGGGGTGGGAATGAGGGAGAAAGTGAGGGGATTAGAAAGCACAATCTGTAAACACAAGGTTGCCACGGGGATACGAAAGACAGTTTGGGGAACATAATCAATAATGTTGTAAAGATTTTGTAGGGTGTCTGATGGATTTGTCTAATTGGGGGGACGACTTCATGGATGGTGTGGGTGCCTGACCATGCAGTGTACACCTGAATCAGAAGCTGAATGTTGATGAATGTCAGCTACAATTTTGTGTATATATATATATATATATATATATATATATATATACACATATATACTATATATATACTATACATATATATATAGTCATGGGATGAAGAGTACAGCATAAAGAATGGGGTCAGTGGAATTGTAACAGCTGTGTACGATATTGGAGGGGTGGTGGGTTGGGGAGGGGGGTTATCACATGTGAGGGGTATAAACGTCTAACTATTGCATTGTTTTGAACACCTGAAACTTAAAAAAAAAAAAAAGTACCAGTGTTTCAATAGGGATCTGAAAAAAGTAAAGACAAATAAAGAGAGGGACATTTTTTGGAAATAAAAGCAAATAAATAAATGAGATTTCTTGACTTTTTGTGTCTTGTCACCACAAAAATAATTCAATGAAATGGAAGTATGGTTTTAGAACTAGAACTGTGGAATCAAAATTAATACTTTGCCCAATTTTATGTTCTTTGAAAAAGCATTTGGAGAAATCTATAATGATAATATAATTTACTGAGAGTTGTAATCATATGAGAAGAATCCAAATACTAAGAACAATTTTTTGTCTCATAAAGAGGGAAATACTGGGCTATAGTTATTTTATGTTACATTAAAATTAAGAATTAAATATTTCCATAATTTTACATTGCAAACAACAGGTAGATGAAAACAATAACCGAGAAGCAAATAAATTATAACAGAAAGTATTAAATTAACCAGGTGTTCATTTTAATATGCAAGTGAATCTTGGAATAAATTAAGACTAAGTCACTGTATTATCCAAATTAGATCACGCGTAATTCTCAACAGAACGCTTTATCATTACCCTCTCTTTCTCTTTTTTTCTTTCTTTCTTTCTTTTTTTAACTCTGAAGCCTTATTAAACACTGAACATTTGTAAAATATTCATTGGGAGTCGCAATATTACAAAATCCCATTTCATCAGTCAGCATATGAGTTTCACAATATTAATAATTTTAAAATATTCTAGAAAATAATCAAATTAAACAATCAAATATGCTCAATCTCTATGGATATATGAGATGGCTCAAATTTGCCACTTAATTATATTTTTCTTCTCCTTCAGGCAAAAATTTTAGAATTAGATTTTAAAAAAAACACCCTTATACTTTCATGAATAGATGAAATAAAATTTCATCATCTAACTTCATGTTATATTTCCTAAAGAAACTCACTTTATTCTTCAAAACTTTTCTTTTAATTATAGTATGAATCTTCAAGTAATGAATTAACAGCAACTTTTCAATAAATCGAAAGTTAATGCCTCATATGATATAACTAAATTCAAAAATTAAATTCTCTTTGAATAATAAAGAAAAAAATGTAGTTTATAGATACACTCCTATTTCTTACAAATAGCTTTATTCCCAGGACATATGGTCTATAGTTCTTTAACATTTCATTTTAAATGCTTTAATGATTAATCACAATGTTAGAAATAAGTTTTAGATCAGATTTGTTTTCAAACTTTTTTTTTTTTTTTTTTTGCTCCAGCAAATCTAAACAATTCTGGGGAAGGTCTAGGTGACCTGCTCCATTGGGGAATCTATCAGAAATTGGAGTTGGGGTGATGCTTACCTCTCACACCCCAAATTAAAATACTCTCTCTCCTAGGTCATTGCTTCACAAATTTTTTGTATTAACACACCTTTTGATTGCAAAAACATTGTTAAAAATTTGGGACAATTAAAAGGCTCAAAACAAGTCAGCAAAATTTACAATAAAAACATTCTACTTATAATAAGATCTCACGGAGTTTAGAAAAGCATTAAATACATTATTTATCTGATGGATTTCTGAACTATGACTTTGGGAAAAACTCTTTACTGCTCTAAATTCTGTCATATACTCACAAAGCAAATTTCTTGGATATCCTTGTAGATACATTATTGTTCTTTATCACCAGCTGTACATTACAACATACTTTCTTACCTTTCCTTTGGAGCCAGCTCTATCTCATTTTGTCAAACCTACTCATCTAAATGTTCACACTGTAATATTATGTAGCTTCATTTCCAACAGAAATATTTTTTTCACGCTATAAAATTTTTTGCAGTATACTCCACAAAGCACTTTGAATTTCACAGTAACATCATAAAACACAGTGTGTCATGTTGAGAAACACTCTTCTAGAATCTAATCTGCTTATATGTCCATTTCCTTCTCTCCTGATTTATGCTTTTATGCTCTATCTGAATTTCCTATTGTTCTACGTCATTTAATATTTTCCAGACATGTGGTGACCTTTGCTTCATTTCCTCTTTTTTGTTGCTGCTGAGCTATTAGCCTTTTTAATTCTTCTTTTTCTAAATCCACTACCAACGATTGCTTTTCTTTGGACTCAGTCCAACTTTTATAGTTGGTTTATAATAGAGGTAGAAAGGAAATTAAGAAACCCTCGAATCTATAATCTCCTAGCATGGGGCAGAGAAACACAGCATTGTTGGGGTATGCTCTTCTCTTTCATTCTTGACATAGTCTAGAATCTAGACCATCCACGTGGCTGCAGAGGGAGTGCCATTTTGGGGCTGGGACACTTGGCAGAAATCCAAAACCACAGCGTTTAGGAGCCTCTTGAGTCATAAGCATGACTCATCATGACAGTGAAACTGCTCCACAAATACCAGTTTTCAGCAGTATCTGTGCTCTAATCCTTTCCCTCAGGCAAGGGCAATATTGTGTCTTGCTTACACTGCCTGTCTGGAATCAGTGTGAACAGCTTGAGGTCTGGACAATGGCCAGCTTTCAATCTTTCTAAAACTGCCAAAGAGCTCACTGTTTTTGCAGAATTGTGTCTGCAGACCCACATTTCTATTAGACTGGAGGACCTCCACGTATTTGCTTAAGGAAGTCATTGAAATTCAATGCAAATTAAGGCCAGATTTCCAGGAGAAAAAAATTCAACAGTAAGAATTTTCCAAGCACAGGATTTCAAGACACGTTATTTAGCTGTTCAATATTTGCTTATAATACGAGTAGTTAAAATAAGTTATAAAACTTTTTAAGTTACAAGCCCTTTTGCAGCCTGAAATAAGGAATACTTTGGTTGGGGTATACAATACAGCACATAAGGAAATTTTTAAGTTCAGGAAAAATTTGTTTATTCAATGGTGATATAAACTATGACATCGTTTCCCAGGGACTTGTGCAATATGTAATTTTCTATTGAGAATTTAAAAGCAATATATTGTCATATACGAAAGTCAAAAAAGGTTAATTTTAGGAAAATGTAATAAAGATCAATTTTAAAAATTCATTTTCACTCTACATGGAGCTAGTCAGGTGCTACTACAAAAGAAGATTCTGTGTAAAAAGTTAAGAAACCAATAAATTAAGGGACACATCAGAAAGTCAGAGTAAATGAAAAGACTAAATGAGTAAATCGCATGCTATATAAATGCTAAATTGAATGTTTACAATTTATCTAGATATAACATTCATACAGAAAAAATTTATCATTTTTTATCTAGCATCCTCATTTTGTAGATGAGGAAACCCAAGTCACCAGTGGATAAGAGATTAGCTCGCTGTCGCACAGCTGGCATGGCTGAACTGACTTCTTGGCTCCAGGGCTAATTCTAAGCACACACCAAATAATAAAAAATTATAATTTAAAAAAACAAATCTTTTGACCAACAATGTTAAAACCAGTTATAACTTTGCAGCATTTTGATTAAAGAACACTTTGTACATGTATGATTAAAGTAATTAGCTTCCAATGATATCCTATCAATACACTCCTATGAATATTTGAGCAAACTTGTACGTATTGATAATAATATGGAGAAAACACATCAAAACTTTATGGGCATAACTGAAATGATCAATTTTATTTTAAAATGTTAACATAACATGTTCAATTGCAGACAATGCCATTTTATCCCAAGACATACTGAAGCTCAGACTATTTCCTCATCAGAAATATGAGTTTATTTTCTCTTGAAGATGTTTCAAGAAGTCAGAAATAGGAGTTTTTTCGGAAACAAAATAGGTGCTTGGGACAAGACGCATAAAGGCTCAGGAAAGATAGAAAGAAAAAAAAAATCATATGATTATCCTTTGTAATCAAGTAGCTGAAGGAAACCACTGGAGTGGTTTTTAAAAACAAATCAAATCAAATTTTGCTTTTGCTCAAAATTAGTCATTGGCTTTCTGAAGCCAAGTAAAACAAAAAGTCCTTACCATGGCCTCTAAGTTCAGTCAGCTTCCTCTAAGATGACCTTTCTGTCCGCCTGCTCCATTGTGGACACCTTGGCTCTTTTTCCCCAAAGTCATTTCCTCCTCATGGCCTATATGCTTCTCTTCCTGCTGCCTTTTGTGCTTTGACCCCAGATATCTGCACGGCTGACTCCTGCAGCCAGTTAGAGTTCTCTATAGATGTCACCTTGGCAGAGTAGACTTCCCAATCTAAAACATCCTTCCCACACAGTTCTATCACTCTGACTCTTTATCTTGTTTTATTTACTGCCCAGCACTTACCACTACCTGAAATTAAGTTATCGATTGCCTGTCTCTCCCATGAGAATGCAACCTCCATCAGTGCAGAAACGAATATCGTATGAGAACGTATATGCTTTCATTAATATAAGAATAATAAAATTTCTTTTGCGTTTAGAATAATCCCTTCCTTATAAGTACGTTACGTTCATTTTATCTTCATAATAACCTTACTAGAAAAATACTATTGTCATCATAATTTACGGGTGGGGAAACTGAAGCTTGTAGACATTAAAAATGTTGCCTTAACTCACTAAGGTTGTAAATATTTGGGACAGTATTCGAACTTAGATCTTTTTGGTTAGACCCTTAGCTAAAAACAATAAGAAAAAAGGGCTTTCAAGGTAACAAAGTGACATGATCACTCTTACATATACAAAACGATAAAACTAAAGCAGAATGTAGGTATAGTGACTCTCAGGGAATAGAATCACAAAGAGAAATTTTATACAGACCACAAAAAAAAAATGTATTATATCATCTAAGATAAGCAGAGCTAAACACATAGTAAGCTTTTAAAAAATATTTGCTTACTTGATGCGAAATATTGCTCATGCTATTATCAAGTAAATTATACCATTATGTTTGAATACAGAATTAAGGATTCTTAGAAGTGCATAGTGTTTCATGATCTCATGCCATGGCTTTCTGTGTCATTGAAGCTAGTACCTAAAATAACAGAGAGAGACTCTCTTCATATATCAAATATTCCTGGAGTGGATTTTTCTTTGTTTCGTTTTCATCAAATAAATTCTTCCTTCTTTTAACCTGTACCTAATTTTTCGGAACTAAGTTTCTTTCTTTTGGGGAGCATTTCTGTGGAGTTGGGAAAACAATAGATCTGTGTTTCCTCATCATAACTCATCTTGGTTATAGATGTCCTTCTGTGTAGTAGAATTTCTATCGAGTTCTATTGGCAGTAAAGAGACACCTTGATTGCTCAGGAACCAGTTCCTCCCTTTACATAAACCATGAAGCTTTAAAGCTGGCTGCAAGGTGTAAGAGAATTTCTCTTATCTCTGAAGCAGGTGGGAAATTGCAAACTCTTTCCTGGAGTGAGTATGTTGTTTTGGTTGTTATCCCGTTGGGATCCTCAGGTATCCTGGAGTACATCTTCAGAAGAGTAGGTTCTGGAAAGCCAAAGACTATAGCATCACCTACCAAAGTCACCAAATTATAGGACTGGGATAGAAATTGAATCCATTTTGGTTGCATAAGTCTGGTCAAAACTAGTCCCTCATAGTTAGCCTTCTTTTTAAATGCACAGAGTATAAGCTAATTACTCTACATGAAACACAACTGGTTTACTTGCCTTTTGATGCTCAAATAGAAAACCAAGTGTAGACTGGCTCAAATTAACTTCAGTGAATCAGGCTTCCTATGGAATTAATCAAACAATTATAGCTAGTACTGGCCCAAACATGATCTCAGGGATTTTTGGATGGATGATGTAACGATTAAGGCTGGGAGCAATGGAACTAGACCATGCAGGCACATCTCTTAACCTCAAACACTTCTTTTTGTCAGACATTGAGTAATTCTTGTCTTAAAAAATCTCTAATGAAATCCCTAAAAGCGTGGAATATTATTAAATTCAGAGTTTTTCAGGTGATTGAGGTTGTCTGTGTGAATAAACATGTGACTCAATTGGACCAGCTTAAAAATTCCTCGGTTGGCTTGTCTGTATTTGCTCTTGCGGCTCATAGTGCTTTAAAATGGTCCAGTTAAATCAGACTGTCAAAATGGTGAGGTTCCCTGCTTGATTTACTCATGCCACATAAACCCATGCAGACTGTTATGAATGCCACATTTGAGAAAATCTCCCATTTGAGAAAACATATTGGGTCACATTAAAAAGGAGATTAAATGAATCTCTTTTTCAAAAAGTTCTTGGTAGTTAGAAAGGAATGCTGAGGTGACGCCTGTGTAATGGCAGAACTACAGATGCCTCTTTCTCGTGGAAATATGCTCTATGGGCTCAATTTCATCATACCAGGGAGGGGAGAGCTATAAGAAGCATGGTTCAAATTACTCTGAAATGGAAGACTGGCAAATTAAATCATGACCTTCTGCAGGTTGTTTAGAGAACAGAACAAGCAGCAGCCCACACGTGTGCCAAAGAAACCCTATTGTGAGCTTTGCTATACCTTTACACTTCCAGGAATGCTCTCCTTCACTGTTCTACATCACACTATGTAGGATGCGACCCACTTATATTTTACTTCTACAGCATTTACTGTGGGCACACTTTAGTTTCAAGTTCTCAAATCTATTGCTTTTAAATGGAAGTATAAAGCCAATGGATTTTAAAGCATAGTTAGATATGTTATAATTAGATAGTGTGCCCTAAAGTAAATAAGATGGGGTTTTATAAAAACTGGAGCGTCTTCTAGAGTGGAGTGTGTGCCAATATCCAGCAAAGTGCTTGTGAGAGCACAGAAAGACTAATGCCTCTTCCTGGGAACCTCAATTCATGCGAAATGTTGAGGATTGAAAACAAGGGATGGGATGGTCAAGACTGAGCCATATCCTTCCATTTAGTGACCCGCTATGTAGGACCAGAATCAGGCCTGTAAGGAACGATTCTCAGTACTACTGGCACTGTTTTAAGTAAAATGATAATTATTGCAGAAATATATTTAGTTCTCTTGGAATAATTGTTCTTACTCTTAAAACGGAAAGATTTTACATTGAAAGAAGATAAGCAGAAAGCATTGTTGTGTGATTTAACTGTTTTATTTCTTTGAAGGCAGAAGGGTGTGCAAAACTGCCATTATTTTAGGTTATAATTTTACTGCTTTAAGACTTAAGTTTCACAAATAATTAAAAGCTTTAAAGGATGCGTCGCTTATTACAATCACTTATTGTTGTGCAACATAATTTGCTTATCAAGTGAGTCCTATTGGAGTTACATAAAAACTGCAGTTCCAGACCTTTACCACAAATACTACGTTGTTGGAATTTAATGGCTTAACACGTATTCATGTGGCTCTGTAGGAGCTCTGTGTTTAGTAAGCCCTCACACTTAATTTTGCTCCTGCCCCCTTAATATTATAAATCAAGCTATTTTTTCATCTGGTCTAAGGTATCACTTAAGGCCGATGTTCCCTTATTGATTTTCTATCTGGATGATCTATGTATTGATGTAAATGGTGTATTATAAATCAAGCTATGTTTTTCAATTATTATATTACTGTTATTGTATTACTGTCTATTTCTCCCTTTGGGTCTGTTAATATTTGTTTTACGTCTTTAGGTGCTCCTGTGCTGGGTGCATAAATATTTACAAATATTACACCCTCTTGTTGAATTGATCCCTTGATTGTTATATAATACCTTTCTTTGTCTCTTATTGCAGTCTTTGTTTTAAAGTCTATTTTGTCTGATATAAGTATAGCTACTTCAGATTTCTTTTGGTTTCCATTTGTATAGAATATCTTTTTTCATCCTTTTCAGTCTGTGTGTGTCCTTACATCTGAAGTATATCTCTTGTAGGCAGCACATAGATGGGTCTTATTTTGCCATCCACTCTGTCTTTTGATTGGAGAATTTAGTTCATTTACATTTAAAGTAATTATTGATAGGTATATTCTTATTGCCATTTTGTTAATTGTTTTTCTGACTATTTTGTAGTTTCTCTGTTTTGTTTTGTTTTTTCCTTCTTGCTCTTTTTCTTTGTGGTTTGATGATTTTCTTTAGTGGTGTGCTTAGAGTCCTTATTTATTTATTTATTTATGGATCTACTACAGATTTTTGTTTTGTGGTTACCATGAGGCTCACATACTCATATAATAACTTATATTTGTAAGTGTCTATTTTAAGGTGATAACTTATGTTTGAACACATTCTAAAGCTCTATATTTTTAATCTTCCCCTCAAGTTTTATGTTTTTGATATCACATTTTACATCTTTTTATCTCATGTATCCTTAGCTAATTATTGCAGTTACAGTTACTTTTACTATTTTTGTCTTTTAACTTTCATACTAGCTTTATTAGTGATTAATCCACTAACTTTACTGTATATTTACTTTTACCAGTGAGATTAGACCTTCATATGTTCTCTTGCAACTAATTAGCACCTTTTTCTTTTCAGCTTAAAGAAGTCCCTTTAACTTTTCTTGTAAGGCTGGTTTAGTGGTGATGAACTCCTTTAGCTTTGATTATCTTGAAAAATTTTTCTCTCTCATTCATTTCTGAATAATAATATTGTCATATAGATTATTCTTGATTGGAAGTTTTTTTCTTTCAGAAATTTGAATATGTCATGCCACTACTTTGGTCTGCAACATTTCTGCTGAAAAATCTGCTTGTTGTCTTACAGGGATTTGCTTGTATGTAAAAAGTTGTTTTTCTCTTGCTGCTTTTAAGGTTCTCTCCTTGTCTTTAACTTTTGACATTTTAATTATATTGTGTCTTGGGGTAGATCTCTTTGGGTTCATTTTATTTGGAATTTTCTGGGCTTACTAGATCTGTATACTTTTTTCCTTTCCCAGATTAGGGAAATTTTCAGGCATTATTTTTTCAAATAAGTTTTCTGCCCCTTTCTCTTTCTGCTCTCCTTCTGAGATTTATATATTTTGAATGTTATTTCACTTGATGTTGTCCCATAGTCCCTTAAGCTACTTCACTTTTTTTTTTCATTCTCTTCTCTTTTTCCTGGTCTGTGTGGGTAAGTTCCTGTGCCCTTTCTTCGGGTTCACTGGTCATTTCCTCTGCTTTATCAAGCCTGCTGTTGAACTTCTCTAGTGTATTTTCAGTTCAGTTATTGTATTCTTCAGCTTTGTGACTTCTGTTTGATATTTTCTTATATTCTTTGTCTCTTCATTGAAGTTCTCATTGTGTTTATCTATTTTCCTCTTGAGTTTGGTGAGCACGTTTATGACTATTACATTGAACTCTTTATCAGGTAAATTACTTATCTCTATTTCATTAAAATTGTTTTCTGAAATTTCATCTTGTTTTTTGTTTTGTTTTGTTTTGTTTTTCTAATTTGGAACACATTCCTTTGTTTCTTCATATTTCTTGACTCTCTGTGTTGGTTTCTATGCATTAGATAAAGCAGTGATGTCTCCTGGTCTCGAAGGGTTGGCCTTGTGTAAGAGGCAAAACTTATTGTTCAAACCTGCTCTTGGTTATCTCTCAAACCTTAGCGATTGTCCAAGTAGTCTATTTTATTTTTGATAGCTCCCAGTTGTTGAGGGTGTCCCAAGACCAGTCAATGTCCCAAAGGGGAGGCTCTCAATGAGCACCTAGATTCAAGATGATTCAAAGTCAGACCCCAAGGCAACAGCTTTTAAAGAATGCAAATATATATAGTCCTGTGGGACCACAAGCATAAGCCTCACTGGCCATCAGAGCCAGTAGATCTGGAGGTGTCCCTGAGAAGCAGTAGCAAAAATTGGGGCTCCAGGCGAGTGTATAATCTCCTATCTTAGAGATACTGCTGAGCTGTAGTGAGATAGAGGGAGAGTATAAAGATAATGTTCCCTAGCCTATGTTCTCTGAGAGCAGCTCTGTAGCCTCTAGAAGCATGCCAAACCTGAAGTCTGCCCTTAAGCCTGTAGCTCCAGGTCAAGCAGGTATGTCTCTTTCACAGATAGGCCCAAGTGTGTTTCAGTCTGCTGTCTATGCAGTGCTCTGGGGATGGTAGCCTGCCGTAAATGGTCTCCCCAATTGTTATAGTCCTATGGGACCCAGGAATACAAGTCCCCCAGGCCACCAGAGCCAGGTGATCAAAGGGAGTCTGCTGGGTGGTAGGTGCCAAAAACCAGGGAACCAGACATAAAAACGGAGGCACCAGACATGTATAAATGCTCCCCTCCAAGTGATGCTGATGTTCTAAAGCATGCCAGAAGGAGAGTATGGCAGAGGGAGAGCTCCAAGGTTGTGCCTACCTACCCTCCAAGGTCTCAGGAAAGGTTTCTTATATTCAGTCTTTCTGTGTGTGTTTAATTAGAAGCCTACCCTTCAGGCTACAGCTATGATGGTAATAGGCCTCTTTCACAGAAAGACTGAGCTCCTGGGTTTGTGGCCTCTTGCTATGCCTTGGGGATGAGAGCTGTTAAGAACTCTTTTTCCCTTGGTTATAGTCATGTAGGACCCATGACTGCAAGCCCCATGGGCCACCAGCACCAGGCAATGTAGAGGGGTCCCTGGTAGCAGCTGCTTTGATGTGTTTTCCTTCTTGTTTACGCAATATGATGAGGTCGCTCTGCCAGTTTTTAGGTTTTTTATTTTTTCCAGAAATTGTTCCATATATAGCTGTGACTTCAGTGTGTCCATTGGAGGAGATAAGTTCAGAATTCTCCTGCATCATCATCTTCATCCAGAACCATCAAACTACTTTCAAACCCAAATACTTAGTGTTTGAAGCACTAATTTCATAGAGTAAAAAAAGACCTAAGTAAAAAACAAAACAAAACAAACAAAAAAACAAGCTAACATTGTTTATTGCTACAAAGTTTTCTTCTCAGACAGGAAAAGAGTGGGAGACTCTACCTAGAACTAGCAAAAAAAGTGTTCTCCTTTATCTGTTTGTAAAATACTTCACACTGTTAACTTGCTTTAGAGCTCAGATGAGTTGAGAATCAAATATATATAAAAATATATATAAATATATATAAAAAATAGATTTCATTTGTTAAGTCTCTGGTATTGTGTCTGTAGCACCCTAAACGTGTAAAAGAATGTATGTAGATGAGAGTGGACATAGTACATTTCAAGGTATGCCTGGAGGGTGGCCAAACATACCAAAAACATGGCTGGCCTTGAGCCTGGCTGCTAGCCAGTCAGATTCCCGTAGCACGGCCATGAGCCGGGCCAACATGGAGACTGTCCTGAACTCAGCATTATGTTTCTAAGAGACATTAGGACCTTATGATGACACCCCTCCTACAGAATAGACTTTCTTCTCACTCTGATCAATCTTGGGTTTTGCCCAAGATAGTACTATATAAATGTATCAAAAAGATTAATTTGGTTTTTAAGTGATTTCTCTCAAAAGGCAGATGCACTGCAAGGATTTAAAGGCCATCATGATTCTGAGTCTACTGTTTTATTTTATTATTTGGGAATGTACAATTTAGCTTTACAACCAACTATATTTACATATTCATTTAAAACTATATTTATGTATTAATTTGGCATCTTTGAAAAGTGGTGAGACCCTTTATACCAAAAGATTTTGGTGAGTTCTTGTCATGTGAGGGTAGAAAAATATAATCCTTATCTTATTTTCAAATTCCAAGATCATAGCCAGATTTTTTTTCTCCAAAACAGATGGGACCTAATACATTGTTCCCTAAAGGTTACATAATGTTAAAAACAAACAGAGTATCTTGGCAAGAGAGCATATACCAGAGAAGGCAAAATTTGCAAATTATACTTTCTCATGGTAGCACAACAGTGACTTAACTATATGGAAAAATAAATTTAGTAGAACAAATTTAAAAGTGCCATATCAATTATAAGAGGCATCTGAAAAATAATAGGAGAAATATTCAAAGGAATTTCCATTAATGTACACTTCACTTACAGTTTATAATCATGACTCAAAAATTTATTTAAAATACCAGGATTTAGAGAAAACTTATAATCAATCTTCCATCTATAGACAAAAAATTTGAAAATGTGCATAAATTAATTGTCTAAAAAGTGACAATGTTTAGACAAATACACTTATAACAACAATTGTTCTGTATGGTATGTTTTAAAAAAACACATAATTAATAATTACTCTTTGAATTCATGGGCAAGGTTTGATAATACATGACAGGCAGATAATCCAATTTTTCTTTTAAGGAACTAACAATCTTTAATACTATGAGACAATATAATATAGGGGTCAAGTAAGTGGTAGATGTGGGAAAATGTAGGGGATCAGCAGAGGAAAGGATCTAAGTTTACAATGGTCAGGAAGAACTTCTGAAAAGAACTAGGGTTCCAGTTGGATCTTGAGATGACTGAGGAGCCCTCCTAGTGAAGGAATTTAAGTGAGACATGTGGAAAAGAAAAGACTTTGCATAGAAGCTGCAAAAAGAATCAAAAGAAATAAAGACGGTGATTTCTGCCCTCCTAGAACTTACCTATAAATGAAAGACTATACACAGAGAAAAAAAATCCCGTTAAAGAACCATATTTTATGGACAAGATAAATTAATATGTGGTCTATCTATACAATGCTGAGGAAGCTTTGAAATGGTAGTGTTATTCTGGGGTAAATTAGAAGAGGGTTGTAGAGGAAATGGGTTTAGAGTTATAGTTTAAAGAGAGCCTTTGGCATGAATTCCTTAGACTTAATTTGACATTCTCATTGAAGTATTTGATTGCGCAGTAAATATATCTTGACTGCTCATTCTGTAACTGGTTTTCAAAGCCTAATAAACTGAATTTGAAAGTTTTTTCCCTTTATTGTTCATTATAAATGTAACTTGTAATTGCTACAATGAACCATAATTACCTAAAGCCAGATTAGATGAAATCTAAGTGCCATTACTATCTCCTTTAATTAGGGAAGGCAAGCTCAAGGGAAAAGGAAAATGGATCCAGGGATGCTGGCTTTTACTTAAGTGGAGCTAGGGCACTCAAGGGAAGTCAGACTATAATAGTCTAATTCTAAGTATATTAATGCATTAAAAAGTTTACCATTTAAGAACTATTATTACTGCTATTTTGGAGTTATAGCCCAATTCTCTGAAACCTCTAATTTGGCTTTTTCTGTTAAAAAGTTTTTTTTTTTTTTTAATGTGTGTCCAATAAAAATCCCTCTTCTGACAACCAAATATAGAAAAGGAATGACTTTATGGTTGGAAGCAATGATGAATGGACTTCCCAAATTTAATATTCATATATTTGTTTTTCTCTTTAATTATATGCCAATTATTTCATTTTTTTTTCAGTATGTTGATTTATAAAGGAAAATAATTGTAACCTAGCTTAGCTGGAGGAGGCAAAAAAATAGCCTTCTGTTTTTGTACAGAGAAAATAATTCTGCGAATGTAGACATGGCCGCATTTGCTTTCTCATTTCTAGGTCTCTTTTATTACTGAAGCGGTAGTAAATAATTCCCAGAGAATTATAGAAATGGACCACTAACAAATGTCAAGAAACTAAAACCAAAATGAACCAAACAACAAAAGGATGATGCAGACCTTCGTCTTGTGCACTCTCAGACTGTGATTTTCCCACTGTGTCTGTCACCAGGCAAGATCTTCCCATGCAACACAGGACTTGGAGGGACAGGAGCACCTGTCTTGGAAGGTTCAGTAGGAGCATTTGAATATGTTTCAATACAGCTAGGAACTTTTCACTTTTCTTTCAATAAACAGAGTTACATTATGGTCAAACAGGGGCTCAAGAACTTTTTCTGATGAATTAGCCCAAAGAAGGTAGAGGGGGGTAAAGACTTCTCTTCCACTTATTTCAGACTGGAGCTGGGATGCCAAACAATATGATACCTAAGGGTATGACATTTGCAGTTTAATTACCCTTGTTGTGTAACTTTAGAGTACTTTTTTTTTTTTTAGGGAAACATTTTTGCTACAAAATAAGGCATGACAGTTGTACTGAAAATATTCAAACCACAAACCACATCTAACAAATATAGAGTAAAAAAAATTGATAATTTCTTGTTCCCTTTCAGCTTTAATGCCCACAGGAAACCATATTTACAGTATGTCCATAGGCACCGGTGGCAAAAGCGCATGGTACTCACCTACATTGTCCCTAATCCTAGAACTAATCACAGCCATGGAAGGGGCTTAATCAGGGCTGAGTGAATTAATACACAAGTCTAATACACACTGAGCTGCTTTGCTGAGATCGAGTATGTCAAGTTTCTTTGAGGCTAAAACTTTCATGAAGACAGTAGCCTCCTTGTCCTATCCATTTTATTACACAGGGTGGGTTTTCATCCATATTTGGTAAACATAGAGGTATGCTCCTGATATAGTCTAGCTCAGAGCTAATCTTTATTTTAGTGGGAAGGAATCTGAAGGAGCACATTTTGAAGGCCCACTCTGGGGTAGCATGAGATCCTTACAACCCTATTTCTCTCAGGCAGACTGTCATCATTTCAAAACTCCAAATAATCGTTTCTAGCTTCTTATGAAATCTTGGATCTAGAATGTCTGGGGACTACTAAGGAAGCGGGAGGTGATGCCCAGATGCATGACTCATCTTGGAGAGAAGCCACGAGAGAGAGGATTCCTTATAGTTGAGAAAAAGCCAAAAATCTCTGGGAACATTTCTGGTTGGCCCCCAGGCCTAGAGTGAGTTCTCTTCTCTACTCCTCTAAATTTCTGGAGAAAAAGAATCATGACTGGGTACCAAGCGCTATCTCTGTATTTTCATGTCAAAAATTGCTCCATTAACTTGCCTTTCCAGTTCAGGTTTATATCTCTTAGTATTTATCCTGAGGAATTAGATAATCATCTTCTTCTTTAATGGCTTTTAAACATATCATTTAAGTTAAAATCTTCCACTTGACTTTTCAGAATTTCCTGGAAGCTCTTTTGTTTTTCATAGTGCAACATTATCAGTTTATCTATCCTGGAGCCTAAAGCCACTTGTACAAGTAGCAATTACCAATATTTAGGGTTCTCTATCATAGCCTACATATTTCTCACAGGCTTTCAACTACATGTAATATATATATATTTTTAATTCTGCCTAACATCTGTAGAAGTTTTCATTAAGTAAAATAACATTATCTCTGAGGCAACAAACAGGCCTTTAAAAAACAGTGATAAAATATACATAACAAAATTTACCAGTTTAACCAGTTTTAAGTGTACAGTTCAGTGATATGAGTACATGCATACTCTTGTATAATCATCACCACTATCTATCTCCAGAACTTTTTCATCATCTCAAACCAAAACTCAAAATGGGCCTTTTTAAAATTTAAAAAATCTTTATTTATTTTTTTTTTTTAGGGCAGTTGTAGGTTCACAGCAAAATCGAATGCAAAGGACAGGATTTCCCACATATCTACTTCCTCCCCACACGCACAGCCTCTTCCATCATCAGCATCCCCACCAGAGAGGTACATTTTTTACAAGTGATGAACCTACACTGACATATTATTATTACCCAGAGTCCATAGTTTACATTAAAGTTCATTCTTGGTGCTATACATTTTATGGGTTTGATCAAAAGTATAATGATATGCATCTATTTTTATGGTACCATACAGAGTATTTTCACTGCCCTAAAAACCCTCTGGGTTCTGCGTATTCATTCCTCCCTCTTCTTAACCACTGGCAGCCACTGATCTTTTCACTATCTTCATAAGTTTGCCTCCTCCCTAATGTCACTTAGTTGGAATTGTACAGTATTTTGCCTTTTCAGGTTGTCTTCTTTCACTTACTTATATACATTTAAGGCTCCTCCATGTCTTGTTGTGGCTTGATAGCTCATTTCTTTTTAGTTCTAAATAACAGTTCATTGTCTGGATATACCACACTTTATTTATTCATTCACCTGCTTAAGGACAATCCTGATTGCTTCCAAATTTTCATAATTCTGAATAAAGTTTTTATAACCATCCATGTGCAGGCTTTTGTGTGGACATAAGTTTTTAGGTCCTTTGGGTAAATACCAAGGATCACGATTACTGAATCACATGGTAAGCATATGTTTAGTTGTGTAAAAAGCTGACAAACTGTCTTCCAAAGTGGCTATACTATTTTGTATCCCTGTGGGCAATGAACGAGAGTGTCTATTGCTTCATGTCCTTACCAGCATTTGGTGTTGTCAGTGGTTGGGATTTGGGTCATTCTTGTAGGTGTGTAGTGGTATTTTGTTGTTTAAATTTGTACATGACGTAGGTCATTTTTTCATATGTATTTGCCATCTATGTATCTTCATTGATGATGTGTTAAAACATATATTTTAATTAATTTTTAACTTTAAAAAATTTTTCAATTAAAGTTGACATGCAATATTATATTAGCTTCAGGGGTACAAATAGCAATTAGACATGTATGTAACTTATGAAGTGATCACTCCGATAAGTTTCGTACCCCTCTGACACCATACATAATTATTACAATGTTATTAACTCTATTCCCTATGCTGTACTTTACATCCTAGTGACTGTTTTTATAACTGCCAATTTGTAAATCTTAATCCTGTCTCCTTTTTCATCCAAATAACAAATTGATTGTTGCCAGATGAGAGAGGAGGTCGGGGTGGGGGGACAGGAGGCAGGTGAACCAACAGACCTCTTCAAATAGGAATTAAAAAAAAATCATTAATTCTGAAAGCATGTTGAAGAAATTTTTGCAGTTCTGCCTCAAAGTTGGGAAAGTACACAACGACACAAAATATGAAATATTACAAGTGGTTAGTTGAGTATTCTTTTTCAGCCACAACTACTAAAATAATGTAACAGCAGGTTGGATAACTCCTATATTGCATATAGAACCAAGGTAAAAGTAAATGGTAGAAGAATCAATCAACACATATACTCTTCATCATCTTGGTTTCCTATTTTTTAGACTAAGTTCAAACTGTACTTCCTCAAAAAAATCTTCCTTGTTGACCTTCACCAGAAATAATTTCTCACTTCTTTGAAATCTGCTTAGTTATTAGTTTCTTTTACGGCACTTTACTTTGCACCTAATTTAGAACACATATCCCCTACAAGAGAACTAGCTCCTGGAGAACAAGTTCCCATTCACAAATAGGGTAGTTTATTGTACGTCTAGGAAAAAATGCTTATCTTAATCTTATTTTAAATACCGTGTTTCCCTGAAAGTAAGACCTAGCCAGACAATCAGCTCTAATGCGTCTTTTGGAACAAAAATTAATATAAGACCCAGTCTTATTTTACTCTAACATAAGACCAAGTCTTATATAATGTAATGTAACATAATATAATACTGGGTCTTATATTAATTTTTGCAAAAGACGCATTAGAACTCATTGTCCGGCTAGGTTTTATTCTCGGGGAAACATGGTACATTTACTTCTGCGTTAAAATTAATTTTCTTGAATAGCCAATATAATCTTTAAAGAAAAGACGAAAGTTGTAAGTCTGACAGTTCCTCACTTAAAAATTTACTACAAAGCCACAGTAATCAAAACAATGTGGTATTGGCATAAAGACTGACATATAGACCAATGAAATAGAATAGAGAGCTGAGAAATAAACCCTTGTGTATATGCTCAAAAAATTTTCTACAAGAAAATTTTCCCATCACTTAATGGGGAAAAGACAGTCTTTTCAATAAATGGTGTTAGGAAAACTGGATATACACATGCAAAAAAAATGAAGTTGGATTCTTACCTTACACCATATACAAAAACTAACTCAAATTGAATCAAAGACCTAAACGTACCACCTGAAATTATAAAACTCTTAGAAGAAAACAAGGAAAAACCTTCATTGCATTGGATTTGGCAATGATTTCTTGGATTTGACACCCAAAGCATAGAAAAAAGAAGAAAAAAATAGATATGTTGGACCTCATCAAAATGAAAAACTTTTGTGTATGAAAGGACACTAGAAACAGGGTAAAAACACAACCCACAGAATGAAAGAAAAAAATTTGCAAATCCTATGGCTGATAAAGGATTGATATCTGGAATATGTAAAGAACTCCTACATCTCAACAACAACAACAAAAAAACAACAACCTGATTTTAAAAAATGGGCAAAGGACTTGAACAGACATTTCTTCAAGAAGATATACAAATAGCCAACAAGCCCATATAAAGATGCTCAGCATCGCTAGTAATTAGTGACATGCAAATCGAAACCCCTATGACATACCACTTCACATCCCTTAGGATATCTATTATTTAAAAAAAATAACAAAATAACAAGTGTTGGGGAGATGTGGAGAAATTAGAATGTTTATTCCTTGCTGGTAGGAATATAAAATAGTGCAGTCTGCTAGGGAAAACAGTATAGCAGTTCTTTAACAAGTTAAACATAGAATTATCATATGATCCAGCAATTACACTTCTGGGTATATACTCCAAAGAAGTAAAAGCAGGGATTTGAACTGATATCTGTACACTTATATTCATAGCACTAATATTCACAATAGCTAAAAGGTGGAAGCAACCTAATTGTTTATCGACAAATAAATAGATTAACAAAATGTGGTACATATACACAATGGAATATTGTTCAGTCTTAAAATGGAAGGAAATTCTGACATATTCTAAAACAGGGAAGAACCTTGAAAACATTATGATAAGTGATAAAGCCAATCACAAAAAGACAACTACTGTATGACTCACTAATGTAAGATTCCTAGAGTAGTCAAACTCATAGAGACAGAAAGTAGCAGGGTGGCTCGGGGAGGGAGGAATGAAGAGCTAATGTTTGATGGGTGAAGAGTTTCAGTTGGGGGAGAAGATGGAAGAATGTGGATGGTGGTGAGGGTTGCACAACAACGTGAATGTGCTTAATGCCACGGAACTGTATACTTAACAACAGTCCGAATGTGAACTTTGTGATACATACATTTTACCACAAAAATTGATTTTTTTTCTGTTTAGCCTCATGTATAGTATACATATTTTCCTTACTGTTCAAAAAGTAGATTTGATGAGAAATAAAGAGAACTTTTTTCTCCTTATTTTTATATTCACTAACATCTTTCTGGATCTTATTCTTGACAAAAAAGCAATCTAGTGAGATTTAATCAATTATTCTTTGGAAACATCTGTGGTGTCTATAATTTTTCCCAGAATGGAAAATCAACAACATAATCATTGAGCTCAAAGATAATTGAATCTAACTCCTGAGTTTTGCAAAGATGCTGAGACCTTGGGGGATTCTGTGACTTGAGATAACACAGCTGCTCTCTGATGTTCTGGGTCCATTGGCATTACTCCTTTAACAGAAGCCAGGAGGTATACAGGTTGTGTATTAGCCAGGAAAACAAAGAGCTAAAAAAAATTCAGTAAACAAAACAGCCATTGGAAAAACAGGATAAGGAAAGGGCTCAAGGAAGCCTCAGGCAGTATGTTTTAAAATTTCAGAGCCTTTGATCCCCAGTTATAGCACTCAGTAGTGCATGACTGAGGACACTAACCTGCTCACTTCCTTCTGCTGCAGATTGAGTTTAATTGAAGGGTACCCATCACAGACCTGCTCTGAGATGAAAGGAAACAGTGCATGTAGAGTATCTGGCATGGAATACACACTCTATCAATATTAACCTTTGTTATGTAAAATGCGAACTTACCTATTCCATAAGGAAAGAATGAACTGGGGTGTTTTTTGTTGTCGCTGTTTTTTGTTTTGTTTTGTTTTTGGTATGCTTTTCATTAATTCATGAGAACATACTCATAAGCACGCGAAATATTTTCCCCTGGAAGGCTATGCTGAGACACATTAAAAGGGAAGCACCCAGGAGCACAGGAATTAGAACACTGGGTAAAGCTTCATTGGGTAAACTGACTCCTTACCTTTCTTTTCTTCGGGCGACTTCAGCAGATTCCTCCAGCATCAGCAGATTTCTTCCCTTCACCACTGTCAGGAACTCCTCCTGGGGCTTCTCTCTCCCCTGGGCCTGCCAGGCAAAAGGACATCATCTCTCAGATTCATTTTTCCTAGTTGTCAGTAAAAGAGCATGCACCGTCTTTTCCTTTGAAGAGTTTTATAGGTATTCTCTATGGAAAAACAAAATAATATGTTGAGGAGGAGTAAAAGTTCAGGAAATCTTAACCATTTCTCATAGTAGTCGCTCTCTGGGTTATGCTACACTCCAAAGGGAATTAGATTTGCCTACTTTCGAGTCAGTTTCTGCAGATGATCTTCTTATTATTTCTGATTCCTTTATTTTAAAAAACACAGCAACCCAAATTCATAGAATGGCTCTGATGTCACAACTTTAAAACTATAAAATTATTGTGTTATAATCTCCATTTATTTTCTATCTTATTTATGAACTTTGTTCACCAAATTGCTGCCTCAGATGTCTGGGCAATTATGCTAAGATATATTATTCTTAGATATTCTTTACAGTCCTTGAAAGACTTAAGTATTAAATTGCAAACATTCATAAGTATTTATGCTTATTATAAACTTATTAGCTATGGTACCTTGAGGTTTGCAGCAACAACCAGATAGTGGACTGTAAGATCTTTAAGGAAAAGAACATTGTCTCATCAGTCCACCAAGAGTTGAAGGTGCATAATAGATGATTGTTGAATGGTCACATAAATAAAAGAATGAATAGAGGAATAACAAATTGCCTGTTCATCACTCATTAAGATTGATACAGCCTTGATTACTTTTTTCTATTGTATGTTTTCCATTCATCTTTTACACGCTATTATTCTGAGTATTTTATTAAAAACTTGGTTAAGGTAATAATGCCACAGTGCTGGGCATTTTTCAACTCCAGGCTCGTTGTCTCTGTTTTATGGGAACAGATTAATACTAGCCACAGTCATGTATTATCCAGTGTTGATTAAGATCCTTCTGGGTCATCCCAGGGATTTAAGTTGGGACATCTCAGAGTGAGTTGCAACATAATTTACTACAATGCAGGACTAGTTCTCAAGCTTAGGGGGACATCAGTGAATGCCAGACTCCGTGTGGACTGGTCTGAATAAGCTGCCAATTGGCTTTCTATTGTAATCTTGCCTTCTTTTTATTTTACCCATCTTAATGGATACACTTTTTTACATTAATTTATATTTGTCTGATTGCTATTTTTTCTTTTGCCCCTCACTTTCTGTTTTTGGTCATTTCCCTTATCATAAATACAATAAAAATTTCTTCTAGTACTTTACATCCCTCAAACCCTACAAGACTATTCACCAAGTAAATTACATTGTGAAAGAAATGTTGCAGAAATCTGACTTGATTTACAGTCATTTTTGAACTGGAATATGACCAGTGATTAGTCGTGTATAGAAAAAAAAATTGTTTATTGCTGTCTGGGAAATAACTACAATGTCTACTATTCTCTATGATTCTCTTGTTACTTGCCCAAGAAAGGGATTATAATTATCACAGAAATTAAATTTATGGTCATGTATTTCTTCCAGGAAAAATAATTATCTCCATTTGACAGAAGAATATATAAACATTCAGAAAATATAGAAGCATAATTAAAAAGAAAATTTCAAAAACCTAGTTGGTCAATTTTACATCTAAACTCCAAATTACTTTGGAAATTCAGTTGCTGTGAAAGAAAGGGTAGAAGGTCAACTCCTCCGTGACCCTAGTCACATGTCTTCCTCTAACACCACTTTATCAATAAACTCAGAGCCCTGTCTTATTGAGACATAGATTAATTTACCGAAATTATTTCCTTAAAATATCACTTTACATTTCTGTTTTTTTAATTTTCCTACTGTCTATTTAAGAACTGGTCCATATGAAGAATTTTACTTTTTACTCCAGAAAATATTATTTGAGTTATTACTGAATTTCATATTACCTCAGTTAAGCTTTCCTTTTATTATATGTTGACATCTGATTTATGAGCAATATTCAGAGGGCTCCTAATTTCTCAACGGCTTTCTGCCAATCTTTCATTAGCATTTAGCTAAGGTGATTCAGTTACAAGCATGGGCATGACCATTTACTCAGTACTAAGAAGAGTGCGATTGGCAATGCAGGGCTCCAGAAAAGAGTGGAGAAACTCATCCAACAATGTGCGAAACGTGATGTCGGGAGGCTGGTGGCAAAAGGCAACCATGGAAGGGGTGCTAATTGATTGTCCTTAATACAAATGGATAATTTATGATGATGAAATCAAAGTCCTAGTGACAGGACTGCATGCTCTAGGAACAAGGAGGAGGCCAGGGTAAGTTGAGGGGAATGAACAAAGGGGAGTTGACATCACAGACAGGAAACAGAATCATTCTAGGGTCTGACTATAGGCAAAAAAGTTGAATCATGGATAAACAGGTAGGAGGCCATGACAATAATCCCGGGGAGAAATAAGAATGTCATGGATTTAGTGCTAAGTGGTCAGGTACTGGGTAGGTTTCGAAGGCAGAGTGAACAGGATTTGCTGATATATATGATGTGGAAATTGAAAGTGGATCCATTTTATATTTACTGAGTTAGTATATGTGTCAGACATTGAGCTAAGCATCTTGGCCTAAAAAGACAAGAAAAGAACAGTCTCTGTTCTTAAGAAGCTAATGACCTACTACATGGTTTTCTCAAAATTTTTGACTACAAAAGTAAAAAAGAAATATTACCTTGTGACCCAGTACACATGCACATATATCTACATAACTAAAACAAAGGTTTCAAGAAACTATATTTACCCATATCATGTAAAACAAAATTAATGTAAAATATGATTTTAGTAATGTAAAAATACATTGCTCTTTTATATTCTATTTCATTTAAAAATGCTAGTCAAAATATATTAAGTCAGTGGTTCTCAAACACTTTGGTCTCAGGAACTCTTTACACTCTTAAAAATTATTAAAGATGCTAAAAAGCTGTTGTTTATGTGCGTTATACATATCAATCTTTACCATATTATAAATTCTAATGAATAACTAAAATATTTACCTACAAATGAGACTAATAAACCCATTATATGTTAACATAATTTATTTTTAATGAAAACCGATGCAAAAATTAGTGAAAGAAGACATTGTTTTACATTTTTGCTAATCCCTTTAATGCATAAAAGAGCTTGATTCTCATCTGTTTCTGTGTTCTGTCTGTTGAAATATGCTGTTTTAATTGAAGAATATGAAGAAAGTCTGGCTTACACAGACATGTAGCTAGAAAAGGGAGGAGCATTTTAGTAGCATTTTGAAGCAAATGGTGGATATTCTTTGTTACTATACCAAAATTCAATGAGTGATAGTTTCTTAAAAGTTTACTTGCCTCATGAAATCTGAAACTGTGTCAATGAAATATATTTTTATGAGTTTGTCTTTTTTTATTTGATTATTTAATTTTAGTTGGTATACATTGTTATGTTAGTTACATTAGTTTCAGATGTACAATATAATGATTCAACATTTTTATACTTTACAGCGTGATTATCCCAATTTTAGTAATTTGTCACTGTGCAAATTTATCACAATATTTTTATGTTCCCTTTCACCTTTTAACTTATCCTCCCACTCTCTCGCCTCTCATAACCACCCCTTTGGTTGGTTTCTATAAGCTTGTTTTTGTCTTGTTTGTTTTGTTTATTTGTTTTGTTTTTTCAGACTCCACATATAAATGGAACCATAAAGTATTTGTCTTTCTCTATCTGAGTTATTTCATGTAGCATAATACCCTCTAGATCCATCCATGTTGTTGCAAATGGCAAGATTTCATTTGTTTTTATTGCTATGTAAGATTCCATTGTATGTATGTGTGTGTATTACATTATGTAATATATATTATGTATATTATATATATTATATATAATAAAATCCATTGGCTTGGCTTGCACTTTGATGAATCTTTTACCCATGCATTTTTCTGGAATATCATGCATTGGTCATTTGAAAAATATTGGTTTACTGATTTATAAAGATTTCCCATATGTTCATATAGTTCATTACATAATATAAAAATTTGCTTTTGGTAATGTAGTCATCCAGCTCATCAAAAAAGTCCTTAAGTATTGGGATATTGTCAGGCTCACAGTGGTGGATGTAAGTTTCCAAAAATTCCATTTTTTGCTGGAAATCTTGAATTTTATAAGGGCAATGATGATGTATGCTCACTTTGTTCATATTCAAGAAAGTAGTGGCCAAATATGCTAGTCTGAATAAGAATAGTTTCTCAGTTGTTCTTGCATGTTAAAATGGTATGTCATTGTAAAAGTATGTAGTTCATCTTGTTGCTCATTTGTATGAGAATTTTCCTTGAGACAACATTTTACTTCACCCTTCCTGTACTGTCACAGAGAATACTGAAAAGCTGTATACTTAAGGTTGAGATTTAATCAAATGAACACTTTTACTGTTTTATCAAGGATATTCCTAAGTGAAATTAGCTTTTTTTTTTTTTAAAACTTTGAGTGTGTTGCAGTGAAGAGTATAGTGGAAACTAGTACAGTTTGGTGCTATTGCCTTGATTTTTGCTAAGGACCTGTGGTTTCACCCATTATTCCTTTAGTACTATGATTTTGCACCATGATTTGAGAGATCATGCATTATGTTGCAAATGTCAACACAGTGAGAAAGACAAATAGTATCTTAGTATTATTACAAAAGTGGTTTTGATCTCATGAAACCCTTGAAAATATCTTGGTACCAGCCAGGTTTCCACGGACCACCCTGGGAACAACAATGCTAAATTGGTTTGACAACCCACTAACAGGTGGCAAACTGCAGTTGGACATAGAGAACACAGTAAGGCAGAAAAAAATTTTTTTTAAAAAAAAAAAGAAGAAAAAATTTAGGGGTAATGAAAGAAATACCATTGAATAGATTTTAGTTTTATCCCCACCAACCAAGATCATGGCAAATAACTGGGTGAGAGGGAATTTAATTTAATTTAAATCAATCAATATTCTTTCCAATATGAATGTCATTCTTTAATTGGAAATTAAAAAAAAAATAGTTTTTTCTACAAATACTTATTTGGTATCTGCTAAAGCCAGTTGCTGTTCTATCATCAGGAGTCCTATCATTCCAGGTATCATAACTGGCAGTCTACTGTTAGTCCAGTGGTTGCAATATGTAAAAAAAAAAAAAAAAAAATTGATAAAAAAAAGAACATTTCAGATAGTGTTAAATTCTATGATGGGAGTACAGAAAGGTAAAAGCAGTACTACCAAGTTGCCATACTTTAAAGCATTCCACTCTGGCCCTCCAGCTGTACTTCTGTTCCCAAAGCAAGAAGTACCTGCCGTTAAGGGTCATAGACACCCCAAATCAGCAATCCCAGAATTCCCCACTCCCAGGACCTCCTAAGGTGTTTGTATTTTAAAGGGAAGAATGAGTCACAGGTGTGAACTTTCCGAGGTCAATTTCTGAAAGCAAGAAGGCTGGACTGAGATGTCCACAGGTAAGAGCATGAGGTCTCTCTTGGTACAGGAGGAAATAGAATGGGAAGAAAGGTGATTATGGGGCAGGAAGCTTCATTTATACTCTGCATTCTCCTGTAAATGTTAAGGATGGGCCTGAGTACAGGGAAAGAGAGACTGGGTGTGTGGTTTGGAACCTACTTTTAGTTAGGTAGATCAGTAGGTTACATCTGCATGGACTAGACACTCTTGCAGAGTCCCCACCTCATGTCATATCAAATATATAAAAAATGTACACATTAAACATTAAAGTTTGCTATAAAATTTGTAGAGGTTTCTATAGTTTGTTTTTGATAAAATTTAGGCATGAGAAACTCATTTAATTTACAACTAGCTGTTATTTGATTTCTTGGTAAACATGTATGTGTTGAATTTTTGTGCAGACAAAAAATACAAACAATACCTTATTTGGAAACAGGGCAGTTTTTGAGTTCTTAAATAATTTTAAAACTGACAAATTGAGTATGTTTTGCAACATCTGAACATGTATTAATTTTGAAGTTTGTTGTTATTCTGTAATAATTTTTTGGAAGGACAGTTCATATATTTCCCTAGGTCCTTGAAAAGCTTATTATGTTTTAATGGGTTGAACTCTCATAGTTCATATCAAATGAACTCTCATTTGATAGCGTAGGGCTTAGACTTAGAGTGTGTTGTATGATATTGTAGCCATTAGCCACATGTGCCTATTTATATTTAAATTAAAATTAAGTACAATTTACAATTCAGTTCCTCAGATGCACTAGCCACATTTCAGATGTCCAGTAGTCACAAGTGTTTAATGGCTACCATATTGAAGAATGCAGGTATGGAACATTTCCATCATCACAGAAAATTTTATTGGACAGTACTGATCTAGGCCAATCTTAGCCCTGAAAGTATAGACATTTGTGCTATCTGTAGACTACATTTCAATTTAGTTATGAAATATTGCAAGTTCTCTCAACTGGGTTATAAAGAAAAAAAATGTGAAGCAGAGAGAGAAAATGTTCGTAGACTGCTTTGGATGAAGTTCTTCAAACCAAGTACAAATGACATAGAACAGAGTGCAGAGTGAAAAGGAAGTCTGGAGGAAACTGTGGACAAATAAGTGGGTGGAAAAGATGATACTAACAAATAATAATAAAAAAAAACAATTCAAAACTTTGAAAATGAGAATTGTGGCACAAAAGATAATGAGAACCAATTTAGTTAGGCTAGAGAATCTGATACAGGTATCTATCTATTTCATTGAGAGGAAGGAGCAGATCTCTGAGATAATACAGAGGAAATAGCGACAGAGTCTGGCAACTGATTAAGTGTGATAGGGGAAAAAAGCTCCTAGGGGATTGGAGAGAATAGAGAGATGGTTCTACACAGTGAAATTGAGAAGGGTCCTGTTTGTGAGAATGGACAAATCTTGGGAGGAAATGGAGATTTTAGTGTTTATCTTTTCTCATTTGAGAGGGTGTCACCATCAGAGAACAGGAAAAAATGTGGAACTTGATGGGGTCAGGGGTCAGTGGGTAAATCATTCACAAAAAACGAGGGCTAAAGACCTGAAACAGATGGGCTTTCTCAAAGAAGGAAGAAAATAACCAGCAATTCTTGTTTGGAGAACGCTTTGCTCAGTGAGAGGAAGGAAAAGCAATACCAAAAGGAATGTGTAAGACACAGACCATAAGGGTGGAGTCTCCAGGAAAGGCACAGTTGTGAAAACCAGTTAAAAGATCTTAGGTAAAAAGAACAACATAGAGAACCACAGGTAGAAACAAACTTTGAGACTAAAATAGAAAATGAATAGACCTTTACCTATAACTCCATCACTGAAAGTCTTTCTCATAGTGCTTGAATATGAGGGCAAGAAAATGCGTTGGCCCTGTGGACCACATAAAAAATTCTGGAATCAGGACTTTCCATTGCAAGGAGGATGTGTACACTGATTCATGGGGTAGCAGCAGAGGCAATGTCGTTCTATAACCCGTGTTTAAAGTCATATGTTTACAGTCATTCAGTAAGAACAACTCAAACTTACCAAACACTGTATTGTTTCCAGAGTGCTTTTCTGGAACATATCTCATTTAAGCTCCAACATGTATCCTGCAAAGAAGGCACTACTCTCACTCCATTTTCATGTGTGGATAATAAAATAACTGAGATAAGAAGATGATTATTTGTTTGGGATGATCAGTTTCAGCTTTTGTGGCTCTTCTTCTAGTTCTTCTATGCACATTCCTAAGGCTGTACCTAATGGTTTTGTACAATGTTTCCCTTCCAATACTAACCAGTTTCCACCTGCCTGGTTTTTTTTGTTTGTTTCTTTTGTTTTAAGTCAAATTTTGCTACATTGAATCCAATTGCCCTAAGACTATGTAATGCTTTAAAAGTTTACCCCTGGCCTGTAAAGAATAGAAAGTAAAGAGTATATTCCCGTGTCATAAAATTGGTTTATATGGTGGCTCAAACCTATCAGAAGTGCCTTATACCTAGTGGAGGTTTTGTGTCTGTCTGATCTTAATGAGGCTGTGTTATCATAGGAGGAGGGGAAGAGTTTGGATCTATTGATAGCAACAGAGTTTGGAATAATAAAGGGAACTTCCACATACATGAAGCTACACCTCACTAGCATTTTCCTGATAAAAACTGTTGAGAAAAGTATATTTCTTTAAGAGCAACATAGGGCAGCAATTCCTGTCTGAGAGCTTTCATCAAGAGCAGCTCGCTCCCACTGGAGATGTAGGTCAGAGACTTGTGCTTGTTATTTCTGTTTCAATTATATGCATGAGATCGTGGAAGGGTCAGAGGCAAGAAGTCTGATTTAAGCTTTTTTAAAGACTAAGGGAAAACCCTTAATTTTCTCTGACAAACAGTTTAAAGAAGATGAACAGCACCTCATCGTATCAATTTCTCTGGTTAAAACTTCCTCGAGTTTCTTATCTCTTCAGGGAAGGGTCCAGTTTTCTTAGCTTGGCTGAGGGATGTTCTCATCTGTTACCCCTGACCTTTATTTCTTGTCTCACCTCCTGTCAGTTTTAACCTATATGCCCCATCTCAACCACACAGAAAACCCCAAATACACAATCATGTTTTATGCCCCTGTCTTGAAGATCCAACTTACGCTTCACCTCCTCTGTGAGTCTTTCAGAATTTCCTGAGGCTGAGTCACTCTGCACTGTGCTCAGCACAGCTTCCTACAGAACCCTACAGACCCCCAGGCATACCTCGTGTGATTGCACTTTATTGCGCTTCACAAGTGTGATGTTTTTGCAAATTAAAAGCAAGACCTTCCACCGGCAAAAAGATTATGACTCGCTTTATTGCCCTACTCGCTTTATTGCAGTGGTCTGGAATTGAACCAGCAAGGTCTCTGAAGTATGCCTGTGTAATGTTTATGACTCTTGTTCATTCATTATTTGCTTATGCAATTTTCTCTACCTCTAGCTTTTGAACTCATTGAGGCAAAGGGCCCTGACTTAAATACTTTCTGTGGTTCAATGACAGCCACAAAACATTTTAATACTAAACATCACTTATTTAATAAACTAGGAGTCCGCGGAAAAGAGATACAACTGTACGATAGGAGACGGGTGGATTAGAAAGGGGCTAAGGTGCAAGGACAGTGAGGCTAAGGAGTGCAGTAGCCATGCTGATGCCTGGAAAATTTTCTCTAGTGTTTCCATTTTCAAGTAATTCATGTATAGTTGACTTAATAAAGAGTTCAGTTTGAGTGGGATTTTAATTGGTATCTCTGATATCTCCTTCTCTGATAAGGCATACGCTTGAGTTTTTGATCACCCAAAGAAGGTACTTGTGGTTGTGGAATCATTCAGTCACTTCACTGGAAAAACAAGCGTGGAAGAACAATAGTCTCTTGGGTTGAACTCAACAATGTAATTTAAAGTAGTGGCAAGTGTCATAGCAACCATAGCATGGCAGCCTGCTGCAGTGGCTAATTTGGGACAATATACATAATTTTTAATCTTAAAAAAAATTAATGATAAATGCTTTTAATCTTATAGGAAATTTTCTCCTAGTGCTGTTTATATATGTTCTATATTTGTGATTTCTAGCGGGTGTTTTAAAGAACAGGATCTGTGGAATATTTGTAAGTATCACTTTTTTAAAAAGTTTCATTGTAAACTTTGGAAAACATTGGGTTAAAAGGAATGAAAGTGACTTCTCTACTATTGTTTTTAATACCTGATGATGCATTATAAATCTCCAAAACATGTATGTTGCATGGAATAGTTTTAAATTTTCTTCACTACAGATCTCTCTCTCTCTGTGTGTCTCTCTGCCTCTCTCTCTCTCTATCGCTTTCTTTAACAGTGACTTAGTATCTTACTCCATATGGCTGCTATAATAAAATATCACAGACTGGGTGGTTTATAAACAGCAGATACTGGTTTCTCACAGTTCTGGAGGCTGAAAAGTCTAAGATCAAGGCACCAGCAGGGTCACGGTCTAGTGAAGGCCCTCCTCCTGGCTTCATAGCCTGTACCTCCTCCCTACGACCTCACATGGCGGAAGGGGCTAAGGCGCCCTCTGGAGCCTCTTCTATAAGGAAGGCACTACTCACATTCATGAGGCATCCACACCTACGACCTAAGCGCCTCCCAAATCCCCACCTCCTGATACCAGCATCTTTGGGGATTAGGATTTCGACACGTAAATCTGGAGGGCACACAAACATTCAGGTCATAGCACTTGAGCATCGGGTAAGCTCTCTCTTCTGTTGGTGCTCAACTGGATGTAAATACTAGACACAATTACTCCTCTTTCTTCCCCTGATTTAAAAGAAAAACAAAAAAATGTAAGCAAGCTGACATTACATGATCCTGTGAGATTGTAAAAAGATAGCCTTTGAACTATAATCATTCTTGAACTCACTAACAAAAATGCGAAGCTAGAGTATGGGTACTTAGTGTTTAGACATATATTTGCTTACAACAAAATGTTATACTTGGTATAATATGTGGTATTAGTTATAGGGAACCAAAATTCTTATAAAGCTCTTAATTTAGAACAGCATTTTCCAAAGAGTGTTTCATTAAATAGTAATACTACCTAGATATATTGAGAGAGAGAGAGACAGAGACAGAGAGAGAGAGAGAGGGAGAGAGAGAGAGAGAGAGACTATCTGGACAAGCAGTGAACAACTGAACACTTGTAAGAAATTTTTGAGTTAGGAAAATACCAAGAACATTTCAACTAGGCAAAAAATGGCTGAAACTTTCAGGCGACTTACTGTTCAAAGGATTTGAATAGCACTGATGTGGAAATATTAAATGCTATAAGTTAGAGATAGGGAATAGGAGCAAAAGAGACTGAGAGTGTGTGAGAATCATTTAGATTAGAAGGCAAATGATCCAACTCGTTCCATGAATTTATTTTTGTTTCTGTACTGGTGTGGAAAAACATTTTAGAACATTTTTCTTTCTTAAACTAAACACCCACATCTGTGTCAACTGAAGATTTCCCCCTTTCACAATAAACAAAACAAGATGGGATGAGAATGGAGAAAAAGAGGAAGTGTTTTTAACAATAAATCACCCTGGCTTTGATATAAGGCCTAAACCTTTCAAGAAGTAAAATTTATTTTGAGCAATGATCACAAAATGGAAATACCAGTGTATTTCACAATGTAAGTAGTATATTTGACCCAAAGAACAATAGAAAGCAAAACAAAAGCAACTAAGTTAAAATGAATTACAGGATAATTCTTGCCTCTCTTAAAAAATTTTCCTGATTGAATTTCATAACAATTTGTACCTTTTTATTTTTGGCTGTTTGGGGCCTCTTTTTATCTTCCTTAAAAGAACATGACAGGAAATGATTTTTGCCACTAAGTCAAATGGGGCATGTATACATAGTTCCTCATGGTGTGACCAGGAAATCCCGTGTAAAAAAAAAAAAAAAAAAGTTGCCGAAAAAGGAGGGAAAAAAATGCTTATGTTTCCTGAAACTTCCCCTAGCCCACCCCCGGAGACATTTAAAGTAAGTTCTCTCTCTCTCTCTCTCTCTCTCTCTCTCTCTCTCTCTCTCAACCATAGGTGTCAGCACTAAGGCTCATATTTCTGGGTTTGCTTGTCTCCTGTTAATGAAAACCTAAGGAGGTGGAGATTTCTAATGCATTTTTCTCTCATTCTTGGATCTGTCCAGTCCCAACAGGGATGGTTGAAACTCCATGAGTAGGAGAAGGCATTCCTGCTTTGCAGGTTTCTAATCTCTAGCCTGATATGCCATCAGGTTTCCCACTGGCTTCTGTAAACTGAATGTCAAAGGCTGAGAGGATATGGTCTCTGTGATCTCTCTCTTGAATGACAGTAACACTGCCAGCCAGGAGAGGACTGTCACTTCAGATTCCACAGCAACCTGAGCAGCTGCAGCTGCCGACTTAGGGAAAACCAGATGCACCAATATTTTGAATGTGCTTTCAGGTTTGCTAGGAACGTACAGGCTTGTTGCAGTTGTTTTGCAGGATTCTGGTATCTGAAATCTACTACAAAGCCAATTCCAATTTGGGTAATAATGTGATATAACTCTCAGTATGAGGCACCATGTACTAAATTTTACTTGAGGGTTCATACATTCTTAGTAACAAGCTCTGTGAACCCCATGTTATAAATACGGAAACTACCCAGCATGTCTAAGGATAAACGGTGAGTCAGTTCTATAAATGGTGATATGGTGGCACATCTATCCTCCAATAACTTTCAACCATTTGTGTTCTACTTATATTCTATCCTTGGGATGAATGGGGGCCATTTGTTACCATGTAGGAAAGAAGAATTAGGAAGTTAAATCAATTGCTCTAGAAAATTTTTATTTTATTTGGACGGAAACAATGCAATTCAGAGACAGAAAATCAAGCTTTTATGTTGTATATTTTTGTCTCTGCTGGTTATTGAGTATTCAAATGGGAGTCACTCTCAAATTCCTTTTCTTTGTAAAGAAGACAGACTTTGTATTCCCCTGATGAGATTATCTCTTTCTATAGCTGTTTCCCCGAGTTTGCTGTTTTTGTCACTTTATAAAATGTGAGTATAACAATTTAAGATTATGTCACAGAATTCAAGGTTTTAAAGGCCACACTTCTTCCTTGTTCTATTAACGAAGTATCTTAACCCTCTACCTAAGTAGCATTTGATACTATTGGAACTCATTTGAATTCCTTGATCAGCTAATAAGGATTTTAATTAAGCAAAAGCAAAAGCAGGAGAAACAGAAGTCCTAACGCAGTGAACTTCCACTGCAGGAGATTTTACCTCTAAAGAAGAGGACACAGGCGTGTTGCGTAAGCAAGGATGTTGCTTGCCTTGTTCTACCTGTATCTTGGATACATAGAACAGTGCCTGGCATGAAGCAGGGACTACACAATATTTATTGAAAGCAAGCATGGAAGAATGAACAAGCAAATGAATAAACTGCAGACTTTCAGGATGAGCTTTTGATGTTATTCTGGGTAGAAGAAGGAAGAAGACTGGGCCACCTCTTCCAGCCATTTCTTTTTTCCTTACTTTTAATAGCATAAATGTATATTGCATGCATTAGAGAGGCTGAGTCATTTTTATAACAGCTACTGATTCTGATGGCTAGGTTCGAGCCCTCAGGTCTTTGAATGTCAGAGACATACCAATATTCCCTGGTAAGTGCTCTCTAATACTGTTCCCAAGATTCTGAGAACATGAACTTTGCGGTTTGCATCATTGTTTTTCATTTAGTGGTTTCCTTTAACTTTAATTCCTCATACATACTCAGTGTTCTAATAGTATTATGGTTGAATAATAATGGTTGATTTTTAAATTATTAAATTTCAAAATCATAGTTTCGACGACAGTTACAATACTATTTCCATTTAGTATAAACAGTTCTTTGATTGCTTTCCGCTAAACGGGGATGCTTAGAACATTCCCCAAAGTCCCTTATCGCTGAACTTCTTTTACATGGACATTAGTAAATTTTTCCCCATCTGTTATATGTATTTTGCCTCTCCAGCTGAAGAGTTATGTGTTTCTTTCTGACCCACAGTTTTCTCATGTACAAAATGGGGATAACATTTACCTTTCGAAGGGTTAGTTAGCACCCAAGAGAGCTCATATAGAAACACTGAAATTGCTGTATATTGTAAGTACTTTGCTCAAAGTTGCCAGTTATTAGTATCGTGTGGAATTAGTATGCGGGATAGGTGACGGAGGCACTAAAATGGAAAATATGTTGACTTTACTCTCAGACAGCAAAAGTCCCAGCACTTAAATCAGTGACTTATAACACAACTCTATCATCAGAATAAATGAATAAAGTGCTTAGGAGCATACTGAGTAACTTCAGCAAAGATACTACAGGAAGGCTTCCTACAGAATGAGAATTTTGGCTTCAGATTTGAAGAATGGTCATAATGTGGCACGCAAAGAAACTTAAAAGGGCAATTTTTGTCAGTGCAAACAGATTTGCAAAGACTCGGTATATGGTATATTCGTGAAATAGAAGTTTAGAGTGACCAGAACTTTTGACTAGGGTTCAGACAAAGTGGAGGTGGGGTAGTGTTAGTCAAAAAAGTGGGGGAAGTTTATTGAAGACAGATTGTGAACGAACTTGTATGTTAAGCCAAGAAATTTGATTTAATTTTCTGTAATTATATCTGTGCTTTAGAAAATTAGCTTGGAAGGTAGTGTGTATGATAGATAGCATAGTGGTTAAAGCATAAAGTCTAGAGCTAGACTGTTTGGATTAAAATCTTGCCTCTGCTATGTACTAGTTTATAGTTTATTTACTAGTTTCGGACAGGTGACTGCACACTTTGCCTCAGTTTTCCCAGCTATAAAATGGGGACAGCAAAAATACATATCTCACAAAGTTATCGTGCGATTTAAAAGAGTCAATCTATGACTAGAATACCACCTGGCATGTAGTTAGTTTTATCAATAGGTGTTGGTGAAATAATAATATAAAGTAGAATGTGGATAGCGTGGCAAGCCAGATAACAGTCTTTTCAATAGAGCAGGTGAGGATCAGGTGTAAGACTGGCAATCATTTTAGTGGACTTCAGTAACGCTGAAGGGAGTTCCTCTGGTACAACATACAGAGACATCTGAATAAAACAATGTATCTTAGAACGCAGGTGTGTTCGAAACTAACAGTGAGTTAATGATGGTTGATTGCCGGGAAGCAATCATTGCTCAGTATATTTTCCTTTTCAGTATTGTTCAACAAAATGGGTTATTTTTGCAAATGATATCTGTTGAATTTTAATCAGAAATGAGAAAGGGGATGTCTTTACTCATTTGCATGTTAATATACTGTGTAGTGTCAATACATGTATAACATTATTAATTTACTTGTTTACTAAATGTTCTGTTTTCTAGGACAAAGTTGTAATGATGATATAGCAACCTCTGTCTGAAATAATAGGGATGGAAACTGTGATGTTTATATTCATCATATTAGCAGAGTTGGCACATACATACAATTTCTTTACCGATTTGTTAAAATATACTGAGTGTTGAAACTCTACTGCAAACGATGCTTAAGCAAACTTCCTTTTTTGGAATATACTTGAGCAGTAAAGGGCAATGGCTAAGAATTCTGGATTTTGTGGTCAAACTGTTACTCACTAGTTGTGTGGCTTTGAGTCAATTAAGTAGCCTCTTCATGGCTTCTTGGGTAAAAGGATGACGCTTAAGAGGACCTAGCTCAAAAGATTCTGATGAGTGAATTAACTCCAACTTGTGATATACAGTGCCTGATAAACGGCTCAAAAAAGTGTTAGGTTTCATTAGAATTCAACATTGCCTTGCCACTATCACTATATAATCAACTATCAATTCTGTATATGAGAAAGCTTTAATATGGATATCTGATTAATAGAGTTTTCTGTATGTAGTTGGTATAAAAATGCAAACTTTAATGATGGAGGTCTTGTAAAATTAGAACAGAAGAAAGCCATTTATATTGATCTTCTGTGTTACAGGCACTGTGGGAGGAACTTTCTATATATTTTCTTACTTAATCTGCACAATAGCCTTGTACAATGGCAATTATTCTTTTCATTTCAGAACTGAGATCAGAGAAATCGTGTTTCAAGAGCCATACAGATTGTTAGTGGTAGAACCATATTCAAATCCCCCAACTCCGTATTTTTACTTTCTTGTAAAAGATGTATTCAGATATGTGAGCATAATATTGATTGAATGGAGATGAACTTTTCCTCCTTTTGATGTTTCAGCTAGTTTAATGGATTGGGGCAGTTCACGATCTGATCTTCTACCCCTGCTGTTGTGTGTGTAACTACATGGAAAATAAGTCATGACATAATTATGGTTTTCATAGTTTCTGGTTGATCTCTGATAAATTGCCATACGTATATAGATCACAAGGTGTCACTGATGAAATTATAGTTAGATAGATAGATGGATAGATAGGTATAGCTACTAGGAAAAAGAAAAGCCAATCAGGCTTGACCATAAATGGATAAAAGACTAATTTCACTGAGAATCACAGAATTTGAACGTTCGTAAAGCCTTAGGACTGAGCCCTTAAACGTTGGCAGTCAGGAGAAATTAAGCTGGAAGAATATAACAGAGGGGAAAATGACCCTACCCTCTGTAACTTTCAAACATTTTTAAACATTAAAAATAACATGTCATAATACCCCTGGAAACCTTTAAAATACTTGTATATATTCAGATATGTGAGCTGACACACTGTTTTATAAACGTGAAAGAAAGCATTTTGTATGAATAAAATCAGTGTTTATATTGCACTTAGAACAAAATGACAACTTATTACATATTTAAATCTTTGGATTAAGACTCAGAATTTTTTTGCCTTCTTTCTGGATTTATTATATAATTTATGTAATTTTGGTTCAGAGTTTTTTTATATTGAAAATGTGATAAAATTTTAGCTTTAAGAAGGCTGGTTTTATTCTAATCTTAGAGCTCCCTCTTCTGGTTACTAGTAGGTATTGAGAAATTCTGAATTTTATCAGTGGGTTCCAAGACTTGTGTTAGAATTTCTTTTCATATTTTTATAATTAAATTTCTAAAACGTGACTATAGATCAATAATTTTGATAGTTAGTGATTGCCCAGTTTACCTTACATGCAGTCAGTGTATGATGACCAGGAACCATTTATATGCACCAGGAGCCTCTAAGAAGCTTACATCTGGGAGTCAAGAGGCATTGCATCTTAGGGGTCAAATGGGAACACCATAAGGGAAGAAGAAGCAAGAAAACTGATGTAATTCAGCAGTTATTATATGTCAAGTGAAGTACTATGTATTCCCAAGCCATCACCTCAAAGAGTCCAATGCTTGCTGGTTGAACAAAAAGGAACTTGAGGTGCAAAGAGTTTAATTGATTTTCCCAAGATCACATAACTGGCAGTGCCAGGCATCAAGTTTTTCCTTATTCCAAATCCTGTCCTCTCTCCACTGACACCTGATGAAAGACGGAGACAAGCAGAAAAAGAGTGATGTATGACAAAGGAGAGTTTGTGACTCATTTATTCAAGTACTCCTTTAACAAGCATGATTAGATCTGTGGATTGTAGAGTATATATTATTAAAAATAAGTTATATTTTAATTTAATAATATTTTAGTGGGCAGATAGAGTATAAATTCTGTTAGCTGTTGCATAATCTCTTCATTACATAGTCCATAGTCATAAGTACTAACAAGTTGTGTCCTTCTTAGCCTTTTTTTAAACACAAAATGTGTTTTTTCTTGTCCCCCAGATGAGCAGAAAAGAAACAGAAAAAAAAATGATAGTTTTTTGCTTCATGTATTTTACATGCTAAGTAAATTATTAATTGTCTCAACAACCCCGTGGTGTTAGCGTAAACATACTACCTGGCTTCCAGACCATCTTGATTAACTCCTGTTGTCCAGGAGTTATTATTAATAGCACCCCCTTTCACTCTTCAAAATATCCCAATTTGGACAATGTATTATATGTCCTTCTAATTATCGATGGTTTATGCTTATGGAATCAGAGGCCCAGAGAATTTAAGCAGTGTGCCGAGGTGACCAGTTTGTAAGTTGCCAAGTAAGGACTGGGAGATAATTCTGCCTGATCCTAATACCCATACTTTTCTTGCTCTGCCGTGATTGCATCTGTCACAACATCTTCAGAATTTCTTCAGGGCCTTTTTGACTCTCTTGTTTATTGAGGCATGTGATATATTGCTTATCTTACAGGTTTATAGGCTAAGTCATAACTGCGATTAAAGTTTACATATAAAATTCTATTTGGTTGTTTTGTAGAGTGATCACCATACAGTGCTTTACATGGTCAAATCAAAAAGCTCTTATGACATTGAAAGGTTGTATTATCTTTTTTTAATAATCTGCCCTTTCTGTAGTGCTCTATCAGATCAAAATGTTAACATTGTTGAATAATAATTTTACTAATGAGTTCCTGGTAAAATTGTGTCATTGTCAGAGAGGAGAGAGTCCTTTGCATTAAAACTTTCAGTCATCAAATATACAGGTCCTTGAAATTCATCCTCAGAACGGCTATCCACAGGTGAGACATCCTGCATGAACACAGGGTCATCGGTGGAGGGTGGAGAGTGGGTTGAAGCCTGAATGTGAAATGCATGATAAGGGCACCCTTGGGGGAAGAACTTACAGAAAGGCAGTCTTAGAAGCATATAGAAGATGTCTACCTAAAGGGAAGCAGTTTCACCCCCTTTTTCTTAAGATAGTGGGGGGACTGTGAACAGATAGTAAACTTGTTAAAACTCATTGACTTTAATGTGACAACACATTTCTTCTCCAGGAATATTTACATTTTAGAAAGCTTACTGATAGATAGAAATCTCAGCATTGACAGCCTAAATGACAGTACGTATGAATTTCAGTGAGGGGTCTGCCTGAAAAGTTCAATTCAGAGGTGAAGGCAATTGGTGGGGTGCCTCTCAGGAAACCTCTATGCATTTAGGTGGACTTAAAAATTGTCAATGATGATTTTAAAAAGCTGTTCTCTTTCTGGGTTTGGCTCCTGACATAGAAATCCAAATTATAGACTCTTTCCCTTCTCGCTCAGTTCAAAATAACATATAAAGTACATAATACAAGTATAAACTTTCTCACTTTTGTGTGAGACCCACTTCTGTGTTTTATGTGTGAGAAAAGGATTTTTTTTTCATGTGGATAATGAGGAAGAAAGAGAGAAACAATATTTCAAAATTGGCACTTTGCACAGAGAAAAACCATCCTGAATCTTGCAAACCATTTCTACAAAGTAAGCTAGCTGAGAACCTGTGCATTTTTTGCAAAATCCAATTGAAATAATTTTTTACCATTTTATCAGCATCTTCTTACTCATCTTGGCTTAGTAGAGATTGCTAAAATGTATCCCAAAGTACATTAAGAGAACCTTCCCTTTCTTTTTCTACTCACATGTCCTGTGTCTAGCCTCTTAATAGCCCATAATCAGGTGAATTGTTTATGCTGCAGTTAAGTGAAGATGGCCTTATGCTGGAGGCACCCTGATGTGTTGCCATGGAAATACCACGATCACTGATTCAGCATTAGGATTTTGGGGCACACTAAATAAGCACAGAGACAAGGCAAGGTTAGATTTTCTTTAAAAAGATTCAGAATAACCTGTTATACTTGTCCCTTGCTTATGCCAGACACGTCCTTTAAAGTTTATTTTTTTATGTATAACTTTAACAAATAAAATCCTGTTATAGATTTATTAAAGTAGGCTGATAGCAATAGTTGACTAGTTTGGAAACAAAAAAATATGGGGATTTTTGTTGTTATTATTGTTGTTAGTGGTACTTATCCCCTGCTTACATTATTTTAGGATAATTAAATACCATGATATATGGAAAGCAGTCTGCATGGCATTTACCACTATAGCTAGGATTTCTAAAGCTGTTCCCTAAAATGACCAACCCCTCATTATTCAATCAAACACTCATCTCAACATTGCTGTGAAGAGGCTCTACAGATATAATCAAGGTTACTACTCAGTTGATCCTAAAATGCAGAGATTGTCCTGGATATCTGGTGGGCCCACTGTAATGATAGGAGCCCTCAGAGCAGAAGAGGGAGACAGAAACATCAGTCAGAGGGATGTGGGAAAAAGAGAAGTCAGAGACACTTGAACCATGAAAAAGACTCGATCCAGCGCGGCTCTGAGCCAAGAAATGGAGGCAAGCCTCTAGAAGCTGAGAACAACCCTTGGGCAACAGCCAGCATGGAAACAGGTACTCCAATTCTGTAACTGCATGGAAATGAATTGCGTCAAACAACCTAAGTGAACTTGGAAGCAGATTTCTCCCCAGAGTCTCCAGAAAGAAATGCAGCCCTGCTAATCTATTGATTTAAGCACTGTGGGACCCAGAGACACTGAGCCTGTAGGATTTCTGACCTCTAGAACTGTGAGATAATAAACTTGCGTTGTTTTAAGCAGCCACATTTGTTATAATTTGTTATGGCAGCAACAGAAAACAGATACAGGGACAAAGCAATGACCAGTAGATTTCTTTTCTTCCTTTTTCCTGGCCCCTATCTACTATTTCATCATTGCCCTCCTCCTCTCTTAGTGGTATTTTTCCTTTTTTTTTTCTTTTGTTGCTGTTGTTACACACTGGAAATCACAGGGCGTGAGAGAAGGAGAAGACCTACTCTACTTTTAGAGTCTTATTCTGCCCCTGCCATTCTCAAAGTGCTCGTTTCTCCCACACTCCCCTTGTCTTGTTCATCCTCAACACTTCTCTCAGAAGGCTCAGAGGGATAGATGGGTTGTGGTGGCCGGGAGAATGACCAAGATTATTTGGGGGGTGGGGGAGAAACATTCCACTTGTTTCTTCACAAAAAAGAAAAATAAGAGAAATAGGCTTGTTTTTAAATGTAGTGCTTGCTCGTTTTTGTAAAATATTGTAGAGGTGATTGAGAAGGTAACAATCATGAGTTTGTGGGAAGGGTGGAAATCTATAAATGTTTTAATCGAGGTCAGAGTCATGAGTTCCCCGTGCCTGTGTTTGTCATTGGGGTTTCCTCAACTTAATGGTTTGATATCCAACATGCAAAATGCCTAACTCAACTACAATACCATACCATAGATGACACCTTCTGAAGCCAAATGCATCTATTACAGATGGCTGATGATAGAAAGATGTGATGGTTGTTTAATGCTAACTTACATCAAATATCATTTTCTTTCCAAAAGTGAATGAAGGGAAGGGGGACCTGAAATGGAGCTGGAGAGTTAGACAGTTGCATATCCTGTAAGACCTTAGTAGAGGTCGTTATGTTAAGGCCTCCCCAGAAACTAAACTATTCTGTCTTGGTTGTGTGTTGTCTTCCGCACATTCAGTTTTCAGGTTTAGGTGAGAAGATTTTTTTTCTTAGATGAGCTTAAGGAGAGATTTTGGGAGTAAAGAATATTTGCAAAACAGTGGGTATAATTTTGCACCATGAAGTATTAGCTGGTCATAGAGGAAAGTAGACTCCCATCCTGGAAATTATCATTTTGGGGAAATGGAAGTTTATACGTGACACGTGAAATATGTCATTGAAAGATGTTAATGTATAATGTGAAAATGTGTAGCTTGGAAGGAAGTAAAGAATGACTTGTAGATGTATTTCTTATCACTGTTATTTACAATACTAAAAATGCTTTGTGAAAGTAGAAAGCATAAAATTTATAATGAAAACCAAATATTATTTCTCGCAAGAGCACTACCAAGTAGATGTTATTATTTCCATGTTACAAATTAAAAGAAGCCAAGTCTCAAATAGTTACATCACTGGCCAAAGGTCACACCTTAAGAAGTCATGAAGATGGGATTCACACTGATGTTAACTCCACAGTAGCCAGCCACTGTTTCCTTCCAAGCTCTCAACTGCCCCCACCCCCACCTCTCCAGGGGACTTGGAGAAGACTAGTATACAGTTTTCCCCCATTTGTTTTTATTGGGTAAAATATACATTACCTAAAATTTACCATTTTAACCATTTTTAAGTGTATATTTCAGTGGCATTAAGCACATTCATATTGTGCAACTGTCTCCATCATCCATTTCCAGAAGTCCTTTCACCTTCCCAAACTAGAACTCTATATCCACTGAACAGTAACTCCCATTCCTCCCCCTGCCTCCGCACCTGGCAATCGTTATTCTACTTTCTGTTTCTGTGAATTCAAGGTACCTTGTATAGGTGGCATTATATAGTATTTATCTTTTTTGTGACTATACAGTCCTTTTTAATTCTAAATAAGAATTCTAGGACTCTTGCAGGTCAAAACCCGCCAAGCAACATTTTTTTTCTAGATTTCTGACTTATCAAGTGATATTTTCCCCATCATTACCAACCAAATGAGCTGGTTTGATTTGCTTCCCATGCCACCGTGCTCACCTCCTGTTGCTCACTTGGTTCATAAAATGCCACCTCCTGTCTGTCACATCATACGCTGTTGCCCCACAGAAGCAGGGAGAATACATTTCCTGCCCCCTCTGATAGGACCTATGGTGCTTGGTTCCAGCATGTGGACCTTGACTCTGTTTCTCCAGAGTGATTTTTTTTCCCATCATGCTCCTTGATCTCTTAAGCAAAAAGGCCATGTTGACTGCATCCCTGTGACCTCTAAGTAGTACCAAATGTGGGTTGCAGCCCTACCCAACTGCAGTCTGCTTCTCAAGAGTCAGCAGAGGTAGTGCAGGCAAGAACACATGGAGAATCTGTGTGGCATGGTTATCTTTAAGTTCTGGTACATCAGTTAATGGTTTTTGCCATAGTAAGAAACTTAGAAGTGTCCTACTAAAAAATAAAACTGGCTTATTGTGAATGGCGCAATAAAAGATTCACTGTCTCACATCTAAAGACATTTGCTTCTCCTCTTATAAGGACACTCTTATATTTAATACTTAAGCATTTTACATGCTTTTGTCTTCCTGTATGCTTTATTCTAAAAAGTTTTCTTATATCTGTAAAATGCCTCAAGCTCTTTTCTTGTAATCAAGAAAGGATTTCAATGTTAAATGAATAAATGAACAAATATGTAAGTAGGTATACTACTTTGCCTTAGAGAGTTTGTAGTGCAGACCTAGAAAAAAGAAACAATTATTTACCTTATAAAAGAAAGCTTCACGAGGCATCTTTTAAAATGTTTTTCAGAATGATGCACTAAAATTGATTTTCTTTGAACACAGAACCTCAGAAAATGATCTTGGGTATTTATTATAAATACTCGAGAATAGAATAGTTACTTATTAGAAAGAATTTCTGTACAAAGAAAATTGTGAAATACTGTAAAAGATTAATGCAGGTAGATGTGATTGGGACTTTTTAGACAATTCTTTAAAAATAACTTGTTTTTATATGCCTGAGATTACTTCTGATTCTATGTGGAAAAGAAAATAAGATACATGGGCTAAATAAAAATAATTTTTACCAATAAAAATATAATAAACATACAAGTCTCCTACAAATTTACTTTTAGAAAAATAAAAAATACATATAATACTCGGTTTCAAAATTTTGCAATGATAACAGTTTTGGTTATACCATGCCATTGTGTCACATTTGAAGCAATTTTTAATGGAATGTTTAAATGAAAACAAGAAAATTGTAAGCAAAACACAATAGCAAATCAAATTTATGATTTTTCTTTCTTTTTGTTGTCTTTATATCTTTTTTGAGCACTAATTTTGTAATTGATAATAAGTAAGACCTGTCAGCCCTGATTCAACCTTCCACCAAAACCAGAATAAATTTTAGGGTTAAGAATGAATAACTCAAGAATTATTTTGGGGGCACTCTTTTAACATAGCAACTCTAATTATCAGATGAAATTTCTGTATTAAACAGAAACTAGTGTGAGAAAAATTGCTTCTTCTTTATATACATTTTTTTCCCTCATTTGCTCTCTCTTTTTAAAGGGAGGAATCAATCACTCAGAATATTTACCGAGTGATTAGAAAGTATAGCAAAATAGTAGATATGACCGTATATGTTTATGAATCAAAGATGAATTCAAAGCAAAATGTACTTTGGGGCACTAGTCAGAGAGGCCTGTGTTGCTTGTCACTTAATGTCCACAGATTTTCAGATACACGCCCGCACACCTACTGATGCTGCTGCTATCCAAGATTCAGTTTTAATCAAGGGAATTTCTAACCAGGAACTACTCACTTGCCTTCCCCACGGCCCACTCCTGTGCTCCTTCCCTGGGATTGACTAAGGTTCAGTGTGCCACATCATTGATGGATAACTTCTTGAAATAACATACTCATATTTCCATAACTTCCTGGTGGACTATAGAGAGTTAGTCCTACAATCCCTGGCATAGCCGGCTCCCGACCTGTGCAGGCCTGAACTAGACGGAGCAGGCTGGCGGGGGTTGCTCCTGCAGAGAAAGGCTGACAGAGGCCGGTGACTTTGTGGCTGAATTTTCTAAGGACTGAAGAGTGAGCACCCACCTCCACTTAGAAGAATCAGTGTTTAGTGAGAGTCACTGCCGAGTGGCATTGCTTCATCCTTGCAAATGCCTCTGTGAGCCAACGAGAGTGCAATTTGCTACTTGGAGTTTTTAAAAAGTTAGCTTAGGATAAAAAAAATGTAAAAATATTATGGTATTTTTCAGGATCTTGTGGTATTTGCAGTATGCATCACTTTTTAAAAATGTGTAATTTGTTTTGACTACATTTCTCAGTCTAAATCTTCTGAATATAAGAGCAATATGAGTTTAATAGCATGGAAATTCAGGTCTTTTATATGGTCAATGAGTTAATAGCAAAAGGAGAAGAAAGATTGAATCTGTTGCCTATCACTTGTTATTTCCCATGTTGACATCACAGAAATTATTTCACTTTTAGTTTTATATTTCATATATGACAATAAAATAGTTTAAATAAACTTGTTTGGTTAATCGAGTATTGTTTGTCATAGGATAAAAATAGCAAAACGAAGCAAGCTTTATTTTGATAAAATTAAGAATCTTAGACATCTGTTGCTGGTGATGGTGATAAAAATCTATTGATTTGCTAACTAAAACTTTTTACTTTTAGTAGAGATATAAGTTAGTAACATTTTTTTTTTAAAATATAGATACCATATACTACTTAAATTCATCTTGATTTGAATCAAACATATCCTTCTAGACTGCAGAGTCTATGAAAACATTCTGACTGTACATTTCATTTTAATGAGAACTAGTCTCTGTGTCTTATGGTAACTGAGGTCCCACCCTACATCTCCTTAATAGTGAAGGAATAGTTTAATTCCTCTTATTGCAAAGAATTAATTGAATTGAATTTCTAAAAGCTCATGTGGTCTTACATTCAACTATTTTCTGTACAATATTTAATGTAAAATCTTAGAAGGAATTACTGGATTGTAGAACCAAAGAATATATGTTAACAAAAAATTAAAAGTAAATTGTTTATTTATTTTGTCTATGAAGTCTTTTAAACACTAGATGGCACTAAAAATGTCATGATAAATTGTTTTTTATTAGGAAAAAGCATATGTAATTTTATGACCTCCTTTGTTTATATTTTTTAAACCTCTAAAACAGTTTAAATACACTTGATTAAAGACATAGGTAATAAGATTGCCAAACTGTAGAAATACATAATTCATAACTAAAATCATTGAAAGTGTTATTTCAGTGACCCACAGATATATCCTTACCAAAGGCTTCTGCATCATCTGAGGTTGTTCCCCTCTAAGCTCACTAAGAGGAAGAAATATGTTGTGAAAGGAAATAATGAATAGGTTCTTGAACTGTTTGATAATCTGACTAATGATGAGACATGAATCAGATGTACACATTGATAAAAGATTTACATTCTTGACAAGGATAAATTCTCCTAAAAAGATAAGACTAATGATGTACCAACATCAGTGACTCATGATTGATTTGTCATCAATCCAAGGAATATTTATGATTAGTCACTATACAGAATACTTTGAAATGCCTGGAATCTCCCAATTTAAAGAGTTATTTAAATTTGTAGCAGTCCTAAAAATTTACTTATCATCAATAATATTTTGTGAGACTGAAAAAAACTTTTGTATACTATTGATAATAAATTTTCATCAGTTGTGCTAGAAGAAAGACTAGGTTATTTTCCTTGTCATATGGAGATGTGATTGAAGAATGTATTCAGTCAACAGAGAGAGGTGTCAGATAGTAATGTACTCCAAAGTGTTCTCATAGTTTTTGGATCTTGTGATAGTTGCAGTATTTGTCTGCTTTTAAACGTTTCTCATTTTTATAACTTCTTTACTCATTCCAAACACACAGTAATTTTTATATGTAAATTTTATATTCCTTTTCTTAAATAGGGCTCCAAAAAATGGTGTAAGCTTCAGATTGCACAACCCTAGACTTGGATCCACCCTGCTCTAACTCCTTTTAATTTCTACTAATGCCTTGTGTCCTACTTCGGACACATCATGAGAAGGCAGGGTTTTTGGGAAAAGACCACAACGCTAAGAAAAAGAGAAGGCAGCAGGAAAAGAGGAAGACCAAATATGAGATGGAGTGATCTCATAAAAGAAGCCATAAGCATGTGTCTACAGGAGCTGAGCAGAGCTGTTGAGAACAGGTCATTGTGGACTTATTCATAGGGCCATCAGGAATCAGAGCCGACTCAGTGGCATATAACACACACAATGCCTTGCTCCTACTTATTTCCCTGGCTTTATCTGTATTTAGCCCTTAATCTGGTATTCCTAGAAAAAGCAATTATTCATTTTTATTCCACAGTCTGTGCTTTTTTTTTTTTTTTAATGACTGGACTTTTGTGTATGCTGTTCTTTTGTTTTCCATGTCCATTCTCTTGGTATTGCCTTCTAATTTCTACTTGCCTCGATCTATAAGACCTGGTTTGCATATCATTTCCTTCACAAAAAGTACTCTGACCTTTCTCCCAAACTTCCACATTTCCTTAAGTCAGTCAAGAGCAATTCCTCCCACATCTAGAAAAATGTATATTTCTCCTGTGACACATTTCCTTGTTTACCTTGTATTATATATATTTATGAACATGTGTTATTTTCCCTACCGGGCTCTTGACTTCTTGATGAAAGAGTCTAAATCTTATCCGTGTTCGCATTCCTTATAGTACTTAGCACAATGACTTATACATCATAGGCAACATGCAAATAGATGTAAAATAAATTAATGAATGCGTAAGTATTGTCTGACTTGAGGGTCACAGTATATGTTTTTCTTTGCCTGTTTATTTGAACTCTTAATATTTTGGCCTTAGGTATATGTTTATATTTAAAATGAAATATGCAACAACCAGAGACTCTTTGAAAAAATAAGGGAGGGTGTTTTCTTCTATGTCTACAAGAAATTATGATTCTATTTCAATATAGACAACATTCCAAGGTTATAGCTCCCTCTTCAGCATGCTTTTAGTTTATATCAGGAATCAGCAAACTATAGCCCATGGGCTAAATCCAGTCTGCTGCCTGTTTTTATAAATAGCTGCAGCCATTCATTTTTACATGTCTATGGTAGTTTTCAAGCTACAATAGCAAAGTTGAATAATTGCGATAGAGACTGTAGAGTGAACAAGCTTAAAATCTTTACTATCTCTATCTAGCCATTAAAAAAAGATGTTTTGCTGACCCCTTTGTCTAAGACTTGGCGGTAGCTAGGTAGGCAGATAATTGGAAAAAAGATTCCAAAATCCTTTTCTTTTTAAAAATGAGAAGGGAATGAGATAACTATTAAAATTTCTGTTTTGGAGCTATCACTGTTTCAGAGTATTTGGGAGCTTAGTGTCCTTTTGGAGCACATAAAACCTCCTTGGACACCGGGAACTATTCCACAGGAAGAAGGGAAGGAGAGAGGGTACTTTAACAGTTTTGTTTCTCTTAGCTCAAGTTTGTTTGGAATCAGAGTTAATTTTTTTTAATGGAATTGATGCAGACCCTGAAATAATTCAATAGATTTTTACTTAGCTCTGTTGCAAAGGAATAAAGTTGAATTATCTCCCCTAAAAGAAGTGAAGTATTAATAGCCAAACCATTATTAGTGCATTACATAAAATATACCATTTCTTATAGTGTAAATGAACTAGTGTGTTATAAACTTATGTGTATTTGTAAATGCAATAGAAAGAAAGCTGACAATAGATTATAGTATATGTATAATATATGTATAGTATATAGTATAATATATTATATATATATATATACTAAAGGAATCAATTTCCTTTTATATATCTTAATACTTTAAAAATTGACTCCTGAACATTAAATTGAAAAAATCCAACCATCTGTCTTAGACCTTATTTTTTATGATCTTCCTAAACCTTTTATTACTGTTGACCATCTCTACCTTCTTAAAACATTCTCTTGGCTTAATATTTTGTTATCTGCATCTACTTCTTGAATGATCCTTACCTATGTCACAATTCTCCCCTTCTTTCCTCCTAAAAATATGAGTATATGACGGCTGGTTTTTTGTTTCTCTCTTTGCTCTGATTTCTATAGAGCTTTTTTTTCCCCTCCATGATTTCAGCTTGTATCCCTATGTAAAGAATCCTCAACTTCTCATGTCTACTATGTGTTTTTCCTTAGTTTCAGCTCCACAATTTAAAATTCCTGCTGGGATGTATAAACTCAATTTCTTTGCCACTCAGGATCTTTCTAATTTGGTCATTTCCTTAGTAACTAAAACTCAAAGTGCTGTCTCAGTCCTGACTCTGCCTTCCTTCCTCTGTACCATCTCATCATCTCCCACAGTGAAACCAAATTTTCCCCTGCTGTTCTAATCTCTTTGCCAGCATCGTGGTCCAAATCAAAATTACCTCACATTTGCATGGTACTATTTTAACTAGTTTCCCTGACTTTGTCACTCTCCATCCCATTTTCTCAAATTATGTTAAATTCACTCATTTAATATTTGAAAGGAAATAAAGATTCCAGAACATGCATTTTCTTTATGAATAATATCCATATTTAAATCAAGAGGAATAATTTAATGATAGAAGATTTGTTCACACATTTAAGAAATATTTAATTTAATACCAATCATATGCCAGGCCACTCTTCTAGGCTCTGGAGATAAAGTAATAAAATAGATATAGATCTCTGCTCTAAAGGAGTTTACATTCTAGTTGGGGGAAATGATGAGAAATGAGACAAAAAGTAGTCTTATAGTATTAGTTATATGTACTAAAGAGGAAAAAAAAATGAAGAGGGTAGGAAGATATGAAATGTTGAAGGAATATTCCACTGAAATGACTCTTGTATAATAAAGACATGAAGGAAGTACAGAAGATATTCATGTGGCTATATGGAAGAAGAACATTCCAGGCAGAAATCACAACAATAAACAGAGAAAAGATGCCTAACATATTTAAGGAATAACAAAGAGTCCAGTGTGACTGGAACAGAGTGCACAAAACTGAGAGGATTAAGGGATGAGGTGATGTCATGGTAAATGAACCCCCTTTTCTCCATTAGCTATCAGGCGGCAGCAGGGCAAGCACCACAAAGAAGCCACCCCTTATGGTCTCTCTAGAAGCCAAAGGGGAGAAGCCCAGAATTTGTAAAGGTTAAAGATTTTAGTCCTTGCTTCATATATCCATTCCTAGGCAGCAAAAGATGGGTACCAAGGTATTATTATTAACATCTATTCTTCCCAACTCACATTTTTTATAGAAACACACATACACCCTGTTGTGCATGGTAGGCCTGGACCAATCCAGTGAAGGATGGATCTAGTATAGAAAGCGAATGTTTTTCCCTGGGATTAGAGGTCTAGAACAGGACATTTTCATCACATATTAGAAAACCTTCACCTGGTGTTGGCGTCCTCTCAATGCCTTTCACCTGACCCAGCCTCTCCTAACTTCTCTGTACCATCTTATCCTGTTCAGATCAATTTCCAATCTTCCCGTAGAGGAAATCAAGTTATGGGGCACCCTAGTTAAAACCTAGTCTCCCATGAAACGTTCAAGGTGAAGGCATTTCAAGAGGACACCATGGCAGAAAAGCCAGCTCTCATAGGCAAAAGTGAGGTAGGTCAAGAGGCTTTGCACTCCAAATAGCTGTCCTCTGTAGCAATAAAACAACAAAAAGTATTCCTGCTGTACAGACCTGGAGCCAACTATCCCTGATTGCTCATGTACCCTGAGAACACAGTGCAGAAATGAAGACCTTACACTAAAACACACAAAAAATACAAAACCAGAATATTTATATTAAGAAAAATTAAAATGATAAATGACAGGCAGTCTAAGATGGTGGATTAGGTCGGCGCATTACCAACTGCCTCCCAGGATCACACCAAAATTACAAATAAATTATACAACAATTAACCTTGGGATTCATCTGAACACTAGCTGAACAGACCACTAAAACAAAAGAATTAAAGAAGAGGCCATGTCAAGACTAGTGGGAGGGACAGAGACGCGAGACAGGCTGAGTCCAGGCCCATGGAAAAGGGGTGAAAGCTGGGAGGGACACCTCAGTGGCAGAGGTCCTCCCTGAAGAGGAAGCCTCCCCCCCGCCCCATGCCAGGCTCCCCAGTCCAGGGGTCCTGTGCTGGGAAAAGGAATTCCACCATAGCTGGTAGTGGAAATCAATGAGAACTCTGCCTGTCCAGGTGGAGCGGAGGGCAGCTGGAGGCCCAGACACCCTCTTGTGGAGCCGGCACACAGATTCGTTTGCTGGCGAGCACTCACCTGGTCTCTGGTGGAGGGAGTAGCAGCTCAGGGGTCCCAGGAGCCTGGAGGGAAGGACTGAACTGAGCACCTTTGTCAGGGGAGCTCGGCCTTTGGCGGGGGAGCTGGGGTCATTGTTCTTCTTGTGTGGAGCGTCCACATGTGTGGATAACAGGAGGGTGCCATCTTTTCAGGGTCAAGGCCTCCCCTAAAGGGCCAGGTTTGGGACCTCATTAGTCTGGTGGAATCAGCACAAGCCTGAATGCTGCCTCGGTAATGCCCTGGGTCTCTGCCCTCCACACTACTTGTGCAGTGTTGCCTGGGAAACACCTGACTGCCAGGCCTCTGGCCCTGCCCCACAGGTTGCAGATTGAGACAGGCAGAGGGACTCTGGCAGTGGGAAAGCATTTGCTGGAGGGCCTTAGGCTGGGAGCTGCACTGTTCATTCAGAGCAATGGCCGGCCAAAGCGTTCTTGGAGCATTTTTGCAGGCTGGTTGCTGGTGCAGGAATGGAGGTTGCTCTGACTTTGTGGGAGTGTCATGCGGGGTCTCTGGTCCCGCTCCCCGCACAAGAACATAGGATATGGTGAGGCCAAAAAGGAACACCAGTGGAGCCATAGACAGGGGGTTTATGTAACTATAGTCTTGCTGGCAGCTGGGTTGGAGATACAGGAAGCAGGAGACACATGATCTGCAATCCGCAGTCCACCTCCCTGCTAAACAATCAACCCCCTAGAGTAGCCACGGCAGTTATATTAGTGGCTAATGGCTAACCGGTAACAGCTGATGGCCAACCAGCCACAGCGGATGGCCATCTGATTACAGCTGATGGCCATCTAATAACCGAGCCAGCACCTTTCCACATGAGGCCGAGAGCCTGGAAACTGCTCTCTGAAACTCTGTCCCCACAGGGAGCCAGTGACCACACCCCGTGGCCTGCCCCTTCCACCTAGAGCTGCGTTGCCAGGGGCACCATGGGCGCCTGTGGCCTGCCCCACCCCAACACACCATCCAGTTTTTTTGCAGTGGAGGACAGCCCCCAGTGACCTGGGAAGATTTTGGTGGTGAGCATTTTCCCAGAGGCCACTTGCTACTTGCTGGCAGCTCTTGGGAGCCTGCGAGCCTGAGGTGGAGACCAGTGCATGTGTGGCTTTCAGGAGTGCCCCATTTTTTCCTGGTTGGGCCCTCCCTCAGAGGGCCAGGTCTGGGACCTCATTGGTCTGGTGGAACCCGAGCACAGGTACCATCTTGTGATGCGCTGGGCCCCTGCCCTCTGCACAGCTGGTGCTGAGTCGCCAGGAGACTCTTTACTGCTGGGCTGCTGGCTCTGCCCCACAGGCCACCTGCAGACTAAAGCAGGCAGAGATCCTTTTTATTCTCTCTCTGTTTTTCTTTCCCTTTTTTTCTTTTTCTCCCTTTTTTTCTATTTTCTTTTTTGTTATTGTTTCTCTTGTTTGTTTTGTTATTGGTTTTAGTTACTATTTCTTTGTTTCGTTCTGTTGATTTTGGTTTTTATATTTTTTGTCTTATCTATGTTGTTTTTTGTGTGTGTGGGTATATTTGTTTTTTGTTGTTGGTTTGTTTTATGTGGACCCAGCACTGGTCCAGGAGCTGAGATTACACTGAATTGGTAGAAACCACTGACCCCACTCTTTAGCCCCCTGTAACACCACCCCACCCACCTTTGCCAGCAGCACTCTCGGTGCCTGAGTGATCAGTCCCACCCCCACAAACCACGGAGAAGGTTTTTTACAGCAGCGGACAGTTCACAGTGCCCTGGGGAGATTTTGGTGGTGATCATTGACCCCAAATCTGCACCACAGCCACTCGGGAGCAGCTCTTGGGAATCTGCAAGCCTTAGGTGGAGGCTGGCTGCAGTGCCCTCGGAGCACTGTAGAAGGGGGTCACAGGCCAGTGAAGGCATAAGATCTGAATCTGCATTAAACTTGTAAAAACTACCTGTCTCATTTTGTGACTCATTTGAACTCCATCCTGCCCAGTAGAGCCACATCACTGAGGGCACCCTCAACACTGGGTCAACCAGCCAGACACACACTCCTAAGGAAAGGAGCCTCTTTCAACAGCTGGGCCTTATGGGCAACTGACAGGTGGCAACAGGCCTAGGGGGCACTGGCCCAATATTGATGGCAGCCAATTCACAGTGAGGCCACCCCCACAAGCTTCCAGGTCCAGCACAGGCATCAGCCAACTGCCTACAGCTTTGAGGCATCTACCAGGAAGCCACAGGCCGGTAACAGAGAGGCCTGAAGCTGCCCTGCATGGGAGCCCCGCTCAAGAGACACCAGAAACAATACACCCAGAAGCCAACTTCAGAACAAACCAGAGCACTACCTGGTTTAACCTAGAAGTGGCACACCCAGTGGAAATTCTCTGCAGTCACTAGGCTCTGCAGGGGAGAAGCCTCCTCTGAGGGGTCAACCCTCACACAGCAGCTCATACACTGGGGGTATAGCCAATTCTCATAGCTAGTTAACCTCATAGCTGGTCAGTCAATCTCATCCACTGACAAGCCAAAAGCAATTAAGGCTCAACTTCAACAGGAGAATACATACAACACAAGGGACACCTCTGGAACACAGGTACAGGAGTATAGGGAGACTGTGCAATTAGACTATAAAGGACACATACTACATAAGGCCACCCAGCAAAGGCTGAGATACATAGGTGATCTACCTAATATATTGAAGCAAACACAGAGCGACAGCCAGAATAAGAAAACAAAGAAGCATGTCCCAAATAAAAGAACAGAAGAAACCTCCAGAAATGGAACTAAATGAAACAGAGGCAACCAACCACTCAGAGTTTAGAACACTGATTATAAGAATGTTTAAGGAACTTAGTGAGAATTTAAACAAAGAGATAGCAAGCATAAAGAAGGATACAGAACTCATAAAAAAAACAACCAGTCAAAAATAAAGAATACAATAACTGAAATGAAGAACACACTAGAAGGAATCACCAGCGGATTAGATGAAGCAGAGGATCGAATCAGCAATTTAAAGGACAAGATAGCAGAATTCACCTAATCCGAGCAACAAAAAGGAAAAAGAATAAGAAACACTGAAAATAGTTTAAGAGACCTGTGGGAAACATAAGGACAACATTCACAACATAGGAATAACAGAAGAGAAGAGCAGGAGCCAGGGATCAAGAACCTATTTGAAGAAACAATGACCTAAAACTTCCCTAACCTGGTGAAGGAAAAATGACATACAAAACCAGGAAGCAAAGAGAATCCCAAACAAGATGAATCCAAACAGGCCCACAGTAAGACACATAGTTTAAGTGATAAAAGTTAAAGACAAAGAGAGAATCCTAAAAGCATCAAGAGAAAGACAGCTAGTTACTTACAAGGGAGTAAGACTATTAGTTGACTTTTCTACAGAAATGTTGCAGGCCAGAAAGGAGTGGCATAAAATATTCAAAGTGATAAAAAAAAACGAAGGCCTACAACCAATATTGCTCTACCCAGCAAGGCTATCATTTAAAATAAAAGGAGAGATAAACAGCTTCCCAGAAAAGGACAAGCTAAAGGAATTCATCACCAGCAACACAGCGTTGCAGGAAATGTTAAAAAGGTTTCTAAAGCAGAAGAAGAAAATTGAAAACAAACTAACAAAGGAAGAAGAGAAATACAAATAATACAATGACAATAAATATGTACCTATTAATAATCACTTTCAATGTAATGAACTAAATGCTCCAATCAAAAGACTTAGCATGGCTGAGTGGTTAAGCAAACAAGACCCTTGCATATGTTGTTTACAAGAGACTCACCTCAGATCAAAAAACACACACAGACTGAAAGCAAAGGGATGGAGTAAGATATTTCACACAAATGGAAATGAGAAAAATCTGGGGTAGCGATACTTATATCAGACAAAATAGACTTTAGAATGAAAACTATAATAAAAGACAAAGAAAGGCACTACATAATAATAAAGGGATCAATCCAACAAGAGCACACAACCCTACCAAACATCTGTGCACCCAACGTAGTTGTCCCTCTTGGCTCCCTTTGATCTGCTCTTCATGTTCTTGTTCTTCCCTTTTGACTGCCTCTCACTCACTCCCAATACAGAACATCCACCAGGGCTGGTGACACTGTGAGATTCCAGTCCCTAGGCAGATTTCTTAAAGGTGAACTGTACTGCCTCATCCTCCTTCAGGCTCAACACCCTTCCATGTGCAGTTTACTCTGGGGCACAAAGATGTAGGACCCAGGGTTGAGTGGGACCTCTGTGCTGGAGGTCATGGACAGGAAACTGAATCTCCTGCAAATGGTGACTCACTGGCACATGCTTGCACCACGCTGCAGCTGTGGCTTCTCTGCCACCAGGACCATGTCCTGCAGTGCCTCCTCCTGTGCCTGGGCACCGCCACCTACAAATTGCTGGCTGGACACAGAGTCCGTGGTAGTTAGTTGAGCCAGTGGCCCTGGGCCACTCGTTGGGTGGTTGCAGATTCCTGAGAAGTCCGGTGGCAAAGGGGTGGTGGGAGAAGATGCTGCTGCAGCTTCTCTAGCACCCTAGGAGATGTTTATGAGCCTAACATGTGAAAACCATGATACAGAGAATGAGGCTCACATTCATGTTTAGAGAAATGTATAAGGATATAGGAGAGTTAGCTTATGAAAATCCTGCAGCTTTCAAAGCACATACTCGACAGGTTTAGGAGAATGGGATTTGAGATTGGATTGCATGATGGGTGAAACATCAGATATTTAGCATCTGAACTCTGAGGCAGTTCTAGGAGGGTGGACTTGGGCCAGAGGGCTGCACTGGAAGAATCTCAGTAACCACCACGAGAGGCCACATGTATGGAATAATTCAAATGAGAATAGAGTGGTACTTAGCTGTGAAAAACACACTTTATTCAAGATCCAGACATAACTGTGGATTTAGTAGCTCCCACCCATGTCTAATTACAGTACAGTAGGCCCTGCCTTATCCACAGTTTCATTTTCTCTGGTTTCAGTTACCCACAGTCAACCGTGGTATACGAGGTACAAAAATATTAAATGGAAAATTTCAGAAATAAACAATTCATCTCTTTGAAATTGTTCATCCTTCTGAGTAGTGCCATCAAATCTTGCACTGTCCTGCCCAGGATGTGAATCATTCCTTGGTCCAGCATATCCTAGCGATATATGCTCCAGACCATTAGTCACCTAGTAGCAGCCTGGGTTATCAGATTGGCTGTCATGGCATCCACTGAGGGTCTTGGAATGTATCCCCCAGATAAGGGGGACTGCTGTAGCACCAAATTAAAGTTACTGTTTTTACTACCCAAAGACAAACATGCAATTTAGCTTCTCAGAGTTTCATTTTTCAAGTGTGTCTAATATGAAAACTAATGTATTTTTCCTGACACTTGAAATACGGAACATTTATTTTCATTTTTAATTTTAAGCCCCGTTGGTCTAAATTCTCTCAGACAAGTTACATAACACATGCTTAGGTCAAGCCCTTTGGCACTAACATCTAAAACCAGGACAGGAATTTCTGATTCTTCAACTATTTTGAAAGTAAGAAAATACAAGACAAAAAGATGGAAAACTTTTGCATAATTGCGAATTATCTTGGTCTCTCTCTCTCTCTCTCTCTCTCTCTCTCTCTCTCTCTCTCTCTGTAATAGGCTTAGAAGAGAGAGGTTAAGATGGGAAAGAAGAAAAAATGAGAGCCAATGAATTTTATATTTTCTGCAGTTGATTGCTTTGTTCTTAATCATACCAGATTATGAACAATTTGTAAGTTTTTTCACAGTATAGGTGTCTATCATCATCAGAGGTATTTTGTTTTTCCTCACTAAGACTGTTTAGTCTTATTTGCTTAGTGAAATCTCAGTAACATACATAAGAAATAAATCATTGAAATTTAGACTCTTTGTTTATAGTCATAAGTGGTTCAATCAGCACTCAAGTCTATCACACTCACTTCATATTTAGCATGCCTTATGAATCCTTTATGCTCACTGAAGCAGATATCTCAGTCTTAAAACTCCTTTGTATTCCATCAGAAATTATAGTACATAGTAGATCCTCAATGCATATAAATTAATTTATACAGCTGTGAAAGATAGGATAGGTTCAAGTTCATTGGTAATCCCAGTTGGAAAATTTGAGATCTGTTTAACTGCACATGGATAAGTCAATGAACATTTAGAAGTGAAATATCTGGTGGATAATTCCAGCAAAAAAAAAAAATGTTTCTGAAATGTGGGTAGTTACTTATGCAATGAGAAATTTACAAAGAATGGTGGTATATTTCAAAGCTTGTCTTTATCAGATTTGCACTCTTAAGCATTTTGTAAAGTTTGAGAAAAAGATATATGTTATAAATCCTGTTTTTTGGAACCAACATGGTGTTTGACTACAATCTCTATCTCAATTTGCATACATATACATAAATACTCCCCAGAGACCCTTGGATATCAATTTCTTCTTCCTGATGAAGATGGAGCTGTTGTTGCCTCCTTTGTTGACCACAATTTATACATACACTGCATCTGTCAGTAATTGCATCCTCTTCTGTATATATATATATTATATATATATATACACACATATATATGTATACATATATATATATATGTATCTTCTGTATATATATACACATATATATATATGCACAAATATATGTATATTTGCCTTTTTTCCAGATGTAAGTGTTTCTCTTTCTGGTATGTTATATCAAAGATTGTAGTTATTTTGAAATATTAAGAAACAATTAATTAAAAATCCACATGGCAGATATTTTTAAAGAAACATTTATCCTCATTTTTGGAGTGAGTGATAAGCAGTCATTCTGTCTGCACTGAAGACAAAGAGATTGTCAATATGTTTAAATTGCTGCAGAGTGCACTTAGAACAGACACAGGGAAGACCTTCTCTGTAGTGAGCATTGCTGGGCCCTTGAATGGGTGACATAGGTAGTAGGTTGGCCTCAGAATAGATTTCTATGAATAAATCTTGCCTGTCTTAATAAGATCTGAAGTGTCAGAAACAAATGTACGTTTCCCATATTTTGAAAACAAAAATAAACCGCCAACAACAAAAATTCCTATCAAAAATTCCTTTTATGAAAGGACTCAGTTATTCCCAGAGATGGTGATAATTAAAAGATGTGGAATAGATTTCACTGAAGACTGTGAGTGCTGCTATGAAAAGGTCTTCATGGTATTTTGTTAAGTTAAAAAGAAAAAAGCAAGGTACACCCACAAAATGTGTAACTATGGCTGCCTTCAAAAAGAGAAGCCGGGTCTTAAAGAACAGGGGTGTGAGAGAGACCTTTTTGATTTTGAACCAAGTGCATATATTACCTATCTGAAATAAATAAAAATAATAAATAAAACAATTTTAAAAGCCCTTTGTGACAAAAAAAAAAAATGCACACACAAAACCCTTGAAATCACTTAGTGTTTGCCAATAAGGGAATAGTTAGATAAATTATGGTGCTCCATGGAATGGATTATACTCTGCATCTCTTAAAAAGAATGAGGTATTGAGGTATAGATAAATTAATAAGTAAACAAAAGCAAAGTTCAGTATGTGCAGTTTCATTTCTGGACATTTTTTAAGCCCCCACAAAGAACATTATGTACATATGCTATTCTATATGTCAGTGTTCTTTTCTGGAAGGACACACAGGAACTGATGAATAGGGATTACCTTTAGGGATAGGAAATATGGTGGATGTATGGGTGGATGACTTTTATTTGTCACTTTATAAATCTCTATAGTATTTATATTTTAATATGTGCATATATTATTTTTAGTTAATGAATACTTAAAAGCTGATTTATATTATGCTTCTGTGAAAAATGTTCAATATCATGTTTCATGTTTTCCTAAGTTGACGTGAATCAAAATGGATGAGTTATATATTATAGAAAACTCCTGTAAAAATTTCACAAGTAGAGAACAGCTAATCCATTCTAGAGACTCACTTTTCTTTTTTTCAGTCACTCTCAGTCTTTAAAAATAATTTAGTAAAAATGAGTTGGATTTTATAAGTTATTAGTAATAGTGTGATGGCGTGGAAAGAGCAGTGACCTGAGAGTCGCACTTGGGCTCTTCCACTTTGGGCACCTTTAGTCTAGGACACAGCAATCTCCTGTGTTAAAAGTAACAAGTTCATCTTTAAGATTCTGTCCCACCTGAGCATTCCTGGATTCTCTTATTGCTAGAAAGCAAAGGATTAATTTTAGAAGTTCTGTGAACTCTTTAAAGATTTTCTAATATGCTACATGATATTATATATCACCAATTAGGAAGGCCGACTCTGCAGAAACATCTTACACCAGGGTGTGTGGGGTAGTACCTAGGTAGAGACTTAGGTGATTATGGTCGGTAAAATAATGGTTCCAAAGAGTCCCATGCCTTAATTCCTGAAACCTATGAATATATTACCTTACATAGCAGAGGGACTTTTGTAGTCCCATTTGCAGATATGAATAAGGATTTTGAAATGGGGAGATTATTCTGGATTATCCAATGTAATGACAAGGATCCTTATACGAGGGAGGAAAGAGGGTCAATGTCAGACAAAGATGTGAGGATAAAAATCACAGATCATAGAGTCAGAGAGAGATTTGAAGATGTAACACTTCTGACTTTGAGAGGCCCTCTAGCCAAGGAATGCAGGCAGCCTCTAGAATCTGGAAAACGGAAATAAATGGATTCTCATTTTGAGCTTCCAGAAGGAACAAAATCCTGCTGACACCTTGATTTTAACTCAGTGAAACACATTTCTGACTTCTGATCTCCAGAAGGGTATCTTAATATGTTTATGTTGTTTTTAATCGCCAAGTTGTGGTAATTTATTAGAGCAGCAATAAGAAACTAATACAGTGATTCACATCTAGAATTAAAATTTGAGGGTTATATCAATTGTATGTGTTTCCATCTCCTTGATACAAATAGAAATTGTCAGTGAAAGCAAGACTGACAATACTGACAATTCAATACTTCAATACTGAAGAAAACATGTGACCACCCACTAATCATGAGTAATACACATAAAATGCTCTTGACTTTTATGGACAAAATATAAGAGAAGATAAATCAGTAGGTAAGGATTTTTAGTATTTTTTTTCCTTCTTGTTCAGATGCCTGGCTTTTCATTGTAAATGTACACTATTTAAGAAGGAGAAATTGCCAATAGATATTTGATGAGACTAAGAATGAGGGACTACGATTACCTTGGCATGAATGGTGGAAGACGGTAGGGAATTGTTTCAGTTTCCATCTAGCCTTTTAATGTAAATAGTCCTTTAGGAAAATGTGACTTTTTGTAGTGACGTTAAATCCTGTCTGTAGGAATGAGTGACACTGGCAACGAATCCTGAACAAGTTCTGGTTTACTGCCCATCCATGTTCCTTTTTACTTTGGATCAGCACTTCTCTGTTCTAATTTTAAATGTCAAGCACCACTGAAGTGGGGCTTATGGAGAAGGGAATTTATAAACACAATATATTATATGTCTTGTTTTCCTTCAGAACTGACCATGTTTACCAAAATGCACTGTGCTTTCATTCCTCCCTGTGCAGACAGGGAACGGAGGTTGGGGAGTGATCCTGTGGTCAGGACAGGATCCTATGTCAGCCTTGAGGGACTGCTCGAGAGGGACAATTCCAGAGTTTACCCCCTTAAGTCCACCTTCTGCCTCGTGGCCTTCATTGTCAAGAAATCCCACGTCATGCCTCCATGGAATGTGTTTGGGAAAGTGGGACTAGATGGAAGGAAGTGACTTGAATAAGGTCAGAACTACATATTCTCTGAGTGAATAAATAAAAATTGACTATAATCAGAGAGACATATCTTTGACCTCAAAGGAAAACACAGCTACTCACATCTGCATATTCCTCCCTGGAGACTTGTTTATTAGAGGTTTGAACTGTGGGCTCTGTGGATAGACTGTGTTTGAGATTTGGATCTTTTACTTAGATGCTCTGAGCATGTAGAGTGTTGTGCAGCACTTACTGTATCTTTAATGTTATCGTACCTTGCTGAATGTTGAAAACTAGATGAAAGAGTAAGGGAGGGGAATTTGCTACTCAACTGCTTCCAATCTACTTCTACAGAGAGAAATATGAAGGATGAAAATATCCCTCAATTATGTAAAGTATAATCACTTCAATTTACTCTTTTGATATATGGTGCCTTGATTCATGATGCATTATAATTATATTTTTATACTTTTAGTGTCTAAATGCATTTTAACAATATATCCATCTTATTTTAACTGTATTAGCTATGTAGTATCACTGACATCAACAATTCTCAGTTTAGAATGTTAGTGGGAGGGATTGAGAAACAACCCTTGCTGTTTCTCTTGAAACTTATTCTTAAACTTGACTTACCAGATTGCAGTAGAGCCAGGAAATGTTAGTGCCCATGCACCATAATAGTTTTCAGTTACGTCAACAAAACTCTTCCTTTAATAGAAGTGGAATAAAAACCTGGTTAATTATGCATGTAAGCAGATGTTTGATCCGAGTCATCGTAAGGTCTGAAAATACTCACCAGCCTTAGTATCCAAGGTATCCACTCAATTCCTTTTGTGTTTTATTCCTTTTTGAAACGTAATCACTCTTTCATTCTTAGAAAAAAAAAATCCCAGAACTATTTTTAATAATAAGTGAAATATGCCCTAATTCTGTTTATTCCAGTAACAAAATGAGGGTAAGTTTGAAGTGGGTAGAGATAGAAGAATTTTTTATTCTTGGCTTCTACAGCAAGCAGAGCTAGCTTTATGGACATGCGACGTGTGCCATCACACAATGGTCTCTATATGCTCAAAGGAGTCTGGTGCTTGGTTTATGCTCTACTATCCTCTTCATTAAATTCTTAACCTATTATTTTTGAGCATGTGGCGAGCACAGGCGATGTCCTGGAGTGACACCCCATGTGACTGTTTGTGATCCATCATCAGTACCCAATGGCACTGGCTCAGACCCCTGGGCACAGAGTGCAGCTTGCAGAGCAATTGGCCTGGCTTGCCTTAGGGCAGTCGGAGGAGTCACCAGGCTGACGGAGGGTCCTAGGACCAGATTGGCAGTGGTGACAGTGACAGCACCAGCAGCAGCAGAAGTGGCAGCTGCTGTACCCCAGGGGAAAGCAGGGACCCAGGGGAGCCCTGGGAACTGTGGGATCCCCGCCTGTCCATTAATTCCCCAAGAGAGCCAGTCTCTGCAGCTTCTGCATAAACATTAACCTGGCTTCATGCTGGGACAGGAATTGCTGGTGCTTAGGCAGAAAACTTTGTCAGTAAATTATTCTAAGATAAAAGCATAAATATGAGCATTGCAATACAGCATATCAGAGTTATTAGAATTATTCAAAGAGTTTAGTCTCTGATTTTGAAAACTACTGTAACATTGTAAAACAAATATTCATAGCTTTTCAAACAGAAACTAACCTTAAAGATTGTAGCATTAGCAGTAGACTGAAAATAACTCTATTTATGATTCTTCAGATAAACTAATTATTAAGACAATTTTACCATTATTTTTCTTATAATTGAAGATACAGCAACATACATAAGTAGATGTTTTCAATTATACAGAAATCATGGAACCGTTTTTAGCTTCTTGAACAATCTCTACAAGTTATAGGCAATGCCAGAGAAAACACTAAAATGCTACTGTATAATTTTTATTTAAAATTGAATTCAGAAGTACATGAAACTGATTTTTATGAAGAGTTAAATCTTTTTAGAAAAACTATTCTGTGAACCACTCACTCAGATGACAAAAAATCATTTATATTTCAAAACAACTTATCAGAAGTGTGTCCCAGTGTTGTCACCATTTATAAAATCTTCTTCATGGCTCCAGTAACATTTGCATCAGCAGGAAGATGCTTCTCAAAATTAAAAATGATAAAAAATCAGCTGTGATACATTCGCCAAGAATGACTTATATCACATCCACTTATACTGATTGAAGATAAAATGTTTTTAAAGGAAAAATCTTTTATACAAAAAAAAAGAAAAAAAAGAAAAGCAGTGCCCTTCTTGGCTTAAGCCCACCAAACAGTCTCCAGGTTGTCCTCTTTTGCACATAGAGTCCTCTGCATCTTGTGGAGGCAGAGCTGGCCACCTGGCACTGTAGTTGTAGATGAGTGGTGGGGTGTGGATAGTAGTTTTTACCAAGTCAGTATAGTTTCTGCTCTTGCCTGAACATAACGCGCTCTGAGAGTACCACGGCCAGCCACTGGGAGATGGGTTTATTCCCTGTGCCCAGGTCTCCTGCGTCTTAGGGCACTTTTTCAGTCAGGGTGTGTGGAGGGCATGAGATTTTTGAGCTGCTGAAAGCCCAGAGCTGCCTCTGCCACCTGCCATTGACCTCTGCGTATGTCGCTGTAGCTGTAATTGTCCTGGGAAAAATCTCTTATATTTTAGTATCTTTAACAGCACTTTTTTTTCCCCCTACTCTTTCAACAAGGGGCCCACATTGTGATTTTGCACTCGGCCCCACAAAGTATGTAGCCAACCCTGACAGCAAGATTTAGCCGTGAGGTTCTCTAGACATCTTGAATCTTTACTCTTTACATCTTGAACTGACAGATGACTTTTCCTATTAGAAATAGTTCATGTTTAAGAATATTTACCTTTCCAGCACTCAAAACAACAACGCAATCACCACATATATTTTGTTTTTCCATGAATTATAAGTATAGGCCCCAGCTTCTCAGCCCTCTGGTTCTTCACTACCTACCTGCTTTTGGAAATGGGAAGGCTCGTTCCAAGGTGTGTGGAGCACCAGGTTGTTACATCCTTACCAGGGGAGGATTTTTCATAGTCTTCACTCAGTTTGATGCTTTCCCAGTGGTGTATCATTTCTAACTCAGTGTCCATTTGCACGACTTCCCTGAGAGAGTCTTGCTCAGCCTGGGATGACAATGACAAGAGGTGTTTTGGTGGCCTCCAGTTTGAGGCTTGGAAGATTTATATCTAGACAGCTGCGTGCAAAACCTCTCTGCACATGGAGATCAACATATCCCCAAAGGATATAACGGGTAAAACTAGAAGAATAATGAAGAAAAATGACAGGCACGTAGGAGGGGAATAAACAGGCTATGCCTCTGGTAAATAACTCCCTGAAGCACTCTTAGAAAAGACTTACTGATTAATTGAATCAATCCATCATCCTTGGGGTGACAGCATCAATTTGCAATCTTTTTTGGGGAGTTGTTTTATTCCATAGCTGTTACAGCATAAATTCATATGAGGGTAGAATGAGAGGTTAAAACATATACCTATTTTATTGTTAAGGTGCCACAATTCTGTGCCCTCATTATAGAAAAGACTTAAATTTTTAATAATGATTTATTTAGACTGTGTCAGAGCATCTACATGTGGCTTATAAAGGGATATTTCCTCTCTGAATTTATCTTACAGAAATCAACTTTCACTAACTATAAAATTTTTAGCTCATTTGTTTCCAAACTCCATAATATTTAAGGATTAAAAAAAACCCCAACCTTCTCTATAATTCTAGAGAATATAAAACGATATGCCTTTATCCCTTTGTAGGAGGAACTCACCTTTGTTTTCTTTGTTATCACCAGCAGTCATAACTCATGACACTTGTGCAAATTTCAGCGGTAAATAAGACACTTGAATGTACTATCTAGTTCACGTTTTTGTTGAATTAAAAGGCATAGAATACATAAATGTCTTAGAGGTTTTGCTCTCATAGCTATCAAAAGTGATTGTTTCAAGATACTAGTATGTTTAAAATTGGACATATCAATCACAGATTTTGTTCTTTCCTTTCTTAAGAGTAGGTGGAAGGTAGAAGTAACACAATGAAAAGAGGATTGAACATGATTCCTAAGCAAAGATTCACATATGACGAGAATACCTGGGGCTTCGTTTTTTACAATGTATGGATTTTGATATTAAAGCTTCCTGAGTGCAAGTGTTGAGTGCTAAAATTTTGCCAAAGACAGATAAAAATGTCTGAAGGAAGATTATCTTGACAATCGTAGGAAGTATTCAAGATGGGACAGTTGAAGTAATCTTAATCTCTCTAATATTAGCTATTCATAAATGTGTTATAAAAGAAATAACAGACAAATTTCTAACCCTCAAACTGAACATAATTAGTTGACTTACATAGAACATATTTATATATTCTATATATATATATATATATATATATATATACATATATGTGTATGAGTTATTGGTTTTTAAAAGAAGTATAGCGATAAAACATGTTTAACATTTAGACTATGCTGAACCTAATACACAATAATTCAGAGACATTTATGATCTTACACTATCTTAGGGTCTTCCTTATCAGGGTTTATTCTGATTTACACAGTCCAGGGTCAGTTTACAGGCCTGAGATTTGTTTTATTCTATTCTGACCAGAGTACACATACTAGAATTTGTTGTAGAACAGTAAGTTATTTGCATTTGCAGGATATATGGCAATCTTGAGTAATTTCTTAACCTCTATGGGCCTTAGTTTACTGTCTCTATAATAAGTGGGTTGGTTCTCAAAAGTTTGTTCTACAGTGTGACCAATTTAAAACAAATTTGTATTTCTGAGTTTATAATGGTCCATTTGTTATAGAAGAGTGGAATATTAGGTATTTGCTTCACTGTATCAGAGATTATGTTTTTTAATAGTTACCAAATGAAGATCTTGGTACTGTTACTTACTGTTACTTACTGAATGCACACATATTTAATTGAGAAATCCAGAAGAAGGAATTTTTTCTTTAGGATATATATATATATATATATATATAAATATATATATATATTTGATAATATATATATATTTGATCGATTAACTTTTATCTCTTTATATTCAGCTGAGCTGTTGTGTGCATATATATATTTGATATATATATATATATTTGATAATATATATATATATTTGATCGATTAACTTTTATCTCTTTATATTCAGCTGAGCTGTTGTGTGCATTTGACCTCACAGTGTGAAGCAACAACCTGACAGTCATTCACACCTACTTCAATGAACCCTCATCAGCATCCTCTTCACGCAGAGAGCAAAGGGAAAACAGACTTGGTACTTTACAAGGCTCTCACCATGTGGCGGAGAAGTCAAGTACTATGAGCTGATCTTCAGCTTCTTGAATGCTGCCTCAAAGCCTTCCTTGTTTTCACCAGTTTGGGCACTTTGGCTTCTGGGGGCTGGTGTGTGCCTGTGTACAGTGAGAGAAAGGACACAAGCCCACCAGCAGCCTCAGCCTGCTGCCTCCTATTCCTTTAATTCATACAGTGAACCTCAGCTGCAATTACGGTTGGACAATCACAAATGCCAGGGGTTAATCTTTTCTATTTGCCTACCTTACCCCAACATGCTTCACTAGAGTCACTGTCAAACACTATGTCATCAAGGGGCAATAAATGAGCATTTTACATTATTTTATTTTAAGTAATTTGGTGTACAAAACACGAAAAACCCTACCTACGTTAACCAAAAGTTTTTAATATAGTGCCTTAATACCTTTGTCAGCTTTAGACTGATGTTAACTCTAAATTCCAGATAGAGGTAGGGAAAAAAAAGAAAAAAGATCCCCAAATGACAGCAAGTCTATTCCAGGCAGTCTTGTCAAAAAACAAAATAAATAAAAAATAAAATAAAATAAAAGCTCAAAACTCCCAAAAATGAAAAAACAAAACACAGTGTCAGGAGATAATGAAAGTACGTGTTACTATGTGACTGAGCTAAAATGGTGCCATGACCGGGCATTTTCTTTTTACTGTCGACATGTCTGTGCTTGGAATGGAATATCAGCATTGCCTCCATGTAAGCTTAATAGGCTTATCCTGTCAATGACGTAATCAAGTACACCGTGAAAAGGATCAGGGGCTTTCAGGGATGGCTCCAAAACTTAATTGTTTTTCCGTTTATTTTTAAAATGCAAATTACACTAGTAAGTCAAAAAAATCACTCTGTTAAAAATACATTCAGAATTAACAAACGCAAAAAACGAAAAAAAGACACATCAGGATTGTAACTCTTGCCTTCTGAATATTAGGTTTATAACAAAAGCTCAGCCTAGAAAAATAGCATTCTTCACCGGATTTTGAGGAGGATACAGCTATACAACTTAGATGTTTTCCAGATTTAATCACACTACTGTGCTCACTGCTCCCAAAAAAAGACCTGTCCACTTTTTAGTAGTCAACAACTGTTTTTTGAAATTTTGATGGTGATGATAGTAGTGATTTAGTGGTAACTTGACTGCAACTTAAAGCAGGAATATGAGGTCTTATTCTCTGTGCATTTCAATCTCTATCCACGTAACATGTCCTGGAAGGTGGAATCTTATCAGAACATGAATGTACAGTGAAACCTCATTTTAATAGTCACATTAATAATTACATTGGAATAGTTTCTGGCATGTATAGTATTTATATTTTAAGAATCAAAGGACAATACATTGGTAAATATTTTCTCATACATTAAACATGCATGTCACTATAAAATCATTAGATGAGGTTTCACTGACATGTTTGTAATTTTATGTTTTGTACATGTATGTATGGACAAGCATATACAAGTCACTGAAAAATTCAAGCACAAGTGCTGGAACCTTTTCCGTAGTTTATGTTCCAGTAGTAACCTTTGTTCCTTTATCATTTTCAAATGTATATGCGTGTACTTGTATATCATAGACATCCATGCAACACATTAATGGGACTGGTTTATGTAGCTCTGGATGGGCTAAGGTCCAAAGTAGGTTAACCCAATAACCGAAATGTCATATCAACCAAGAGAAAATGTTGTTCTATGTCAATTTATACCTTTGCCAGTCTGAGTTTCACTGTATTTAAAGATGGTGTATTCATTTAAAAAAATTTATTTTAGTGTTTCAGGTGGATCCAAGAAAAATATGACTCATCTGAGTTCCTGACAAGCCTGAGCTAACTATGTTTTCTACTAATGAAAACCAAATAATGCTTGAATATATTGAACAAAATTTCCTAGGAATTCAGAATATTCCATAAACACATTGACCTACTATTAAGTTTCCAAAGGCATCTTGTTGCCAACTACGTTAACAGCACAGTTTTTCTGCCACAATAATACAAGAGGATTAAAATACACTCTAACACACAACGAATCCCCCAATTACCACGAAGAGATCTCAAATATTTCACCAAGGTAACTATTGCTCCCGCCCCGCCCACCCAAAAAATAATCTCATACGCTGAAGTTAGGAAAAAAAGTTCACCTACATAGGGTCTTCAATTTGAATTAGATATAAAAGAGTAAACATAGCTAATACATATTCAGTTGGCCTCTGTTGATAGAAATCCACAGTTGTTTCTGTGTTAATAAAAGACATTTGTAGATACTTATAGACTTATAAAAGCACATAGAGTGCGATAAATAAGATCAGTGAGTTACGCCATTTCTGCTTTCTGCTTCCAGTAGATTGCGTGTAGTAGATTAACTTTTACTTTGCCCCACTTAACCGCGTCAGAAGACCACATTTAAGAATTATAAAGATGATTTATTATTGTTGTGATTATTGTTACTTGTCTCTTTTTGGCCACTGCGGAGGCTCAATGGTAAAGCACTTTGCTGACAACTGGCAGTTTTCATCCACAGACACACTGGAGCTGCTGGGCTATCCAGTCTTGTTTCTTGACTTAAAACACACAGACTCGAACTCATTCGGAATTAATAGCAGTGTGTTAGCCTAAAGGAAGTGACTTGGGGATGTCTGCACCGAGATTCTCTGGCGCACAACTTAGGTGGGTTAAGGCAAGTATGTACGTACAGCCTTTAGGGCAAACAAACTGCCGTTTCAGACTTCGGTTACAAGGTCATCATGGCATGTTTTGTTTGTTTTTGCAATTATATTGCCTACATAGCCGTGGTACTATCAAGACTTATGGAGTGCAGAAGACAGGACTCTCAAGCTACTTGGCCCTAGGTGACTTCGCAGCTTGCAGAGGCCCACTGAGTGGGTTGCAGAGAAGTCAGTGATGGCCAGCAGAGGGCACCAACACGTCTCCTTTTAAACTTTCCAAAGGCCTGGAAGAAGGAAGCCTGCTTTCAGGAAATCCAAGATGGGCGAGTCCTGCATATTTGTTTGTTTCAGTTATACAGAGGAGGCCAAGTGGAATTGGTGTGTGTGTGTGTGTGTGTGTGTGTGTGTGTGTGTGTGTGTGTGTGTGTGTGTGCCCCCCAGTGTATGTGGAGGCTTTGTGTTTGTTTTGTTAACATGTATAGATAGCTAAACTCAGTTGCTTCTTGCTCTTCATAAAATGCAGGAGGCCACTGGGAAACAAGTTTTTTGAAAGGTCCAAGAGCTGACATTCTGAAGCCATCTGTATCATTTTGACCTGAGAGAGAAAAAGCAAAGATGCTTTTAATCAAAGGGGGAAGCTCAGCACCTTTTGTCACCTCTCTAAGCATAAGAGCAAGCCAAAAAAAAAAAAAAAAAAAAAAAACCTTCCAAGTCCAATTGTGCTTTTAAATAGACAATTTTCCTCTCTTTTTCTTTTTTCTCGGTGCAACCTCCTGGATAGAAAGGCCACTTATGGTAATTTAAAATCCATTTCTGGGGACAAATGAAATGAATATGTATTGCTGTATAGTTAAATTTCGAGAAAGAATGTGATGTTTTCAAATGTTGTCTAATAGACCGTGGGACACTCTCACAGTTTATACTGCAGGGAGCCCAACCAGATCTCTATTTATTATGGCACATAGGTCAGTGCTAGTCAAAGCAGCTATTTTGTTAGAAAAGGAGAATGCTTTTGTGCAACACCTTCGTAGCGATTGTTGGACTGTTGGTTTCAAAGAGGTTTACCAAACTATAAGACAACAATTAATGAAAACCTTTCCTTTTTAGATGGATTATAGGTAATCTGAAGAATTATAGGCCAAGAACATTTACCAAATGTAATTGCAAAAAAAAAAAAAAGACGACTGTCTGTTGACTGACTGTAGGAGTGGACACAGGACCGCGAGTGGGTCAGTTAGGTAGTGTTTTCAAAGTTCTAACCAGGCTCTGTGCCTCAGAAGATTTGCCCATGGCTCAAACTTCACGTCACTTTTCAGCACTTGCTCTCCTTCTAAGGAACAGCTTTTACTTCCAGTTGCTATGTAATACTGTCAGGGTGCTTGGACTGGCCCGTGATGTTCAGTTACGTTTACTGTACGAGACTTATTTATAGCAGGTTGACAGGAGAAGGTACACCCTGAAGGACAAAGATATAGGAGACACTCAGGTCTCTGCTGCTCAGCAGGGGGATGAGGTTTATGCATGAGTCAGCTTTGTTTTTTCATAGGATTTGTGTAAGCAGCAGCTCTCCAGTGATTGATTTTGAGGTCTACAAAGTTGAAAAGGCCCTTCTTCATTCAACACTGCATAATGTGAAATCAAAAGGGAATAAAATAAATGAAGGAAAGGGGGAGGGGTGCAGGCATGAATGGAATTATGGCAGCTAAGTTAGTGTGAAGAAGTACAACTGAACTAAGAGTCGAGAAACCAGGTTGATATTTGGGGCTGCACAACTGCCAAGTTGTGTGACCTTGTTTTCCTTTCTCTTGATTCAGGTTCCTCATCTGTAAAATAAAATCTTAGTGTTCTAGTATTTGAGGCCCCTACGGGATGTTTTGTGGAAGCGATGGTAGTCATATTTTGGCTGGTGATTTATTATATATCTTAAGTATCTCTAACTTCCTAAATTTGAATTCCATTAAATATTTAACTTATTTCATGAGCAGTAAGAGTTGATAGCTCTTATAAAATTTTACCATTCCTTGGCAGTAAAGAAGAAAACAATATTTTTATTCCTTTTGCTTTAGCATGTAAAGTATTCTATTTAACAAATCACAGAAAGTTTTGTCCTCAAAGAATTTGGTGCTGGATATTAAATTTGCAGAGTCCGCTGTTGAAAGACAACATTAGAATTGTAAATGCCTGTTTTGAAATAAATAGTTGATGATGTAAAATTAGCATTCTTATATTTTTATTATAGCCAATCCTTACAATAAATTACAACTAATTTATTGTAGCTTGATCATATTTATTGATTATTCCTATTTACCAACACAATGAAATGCTGCATGATAAAAATGTTACATGATATTGTCAGAAGCAAGCAATGGTAGATGTCCTGGTTTACTCTTGATCACAAACATATTGTTACATGTTACTTGGGCTAGTATTATATGAGATATATTATTTCCAGAGGAAATCCTTTGGGAATGAAATATAGTATATATTGATTTCTGACTTGATAAAGTCTTTTCATGAATAATGGTTAACATAAGCATGTTCCTACTACTAATAAATTATGTTTACTAAGCACATACTGTATGGTACATCCTATGTTTTATATGCTTTCCATGCATTATTGCATTTAGATTGAGAACAGTTATATGAAGTATGTATGTTATCATCTCTATTTTTAGGAGAGGAAACTTAGGCTTTGTGAGAATAAATAAAGTTATTCAAATACAGTTATATGTCCAAGTTCATAAGGAATTTTATCTCAGGCTGTTTGCAATAAGTCATTTTAACCAATTTTTCATACCACTTTGCCTTTATTTTTAATAGGCTACTTTAACATAAGGCTATGATATAATATTGAGGAGAATGACAAAGTAATTAAAGGATTTATCTTTTGTTGTTGTTGTTATTAAGCTATCTAATCTTCCTGAGAAGATAAGGAAAGGTATGATATAAATAGAAACAACTGTAGTATAGGGCAAAAGGAAAAAAAGGTAAGTAACAGAGGAAAAGAGATTAAGAAACGTTTCATAAAGGAAATATACTTTAAGATTTAATTTGAAGGTTAGTGGGGTTTCAAAGAGTAGAATTTGAAGAAAAAAAAGATATTTATGTCAAGAAAACAGCATGGACAATTGGAAAAATACATGTCATATTTGCACAAGGCAGGAGTTCTATTAGGTTGGTGTAAAAGTAATTGCAGGTTTTGCAATTATTTTTAACCTTTTAAACTGCAATTACTTTTGCACCAACCTAATAGTTTGGCTGAAAAAAAAGTGGCTAAGAGGAGACATAAGACTATTTAAGCCCTCAATAGATTATAAGCTTCTGGAGGACTGGGGCCAGTTTTTATTCATCATTCCATTTTCCTAGAGTGTCCTAGCGTCACCTGCATATTGTTGAGGCTCAAAAGTTATTAAGGGTTGAAGAGACTAGACAATATTTCAATGAAACTTTGGGGCCAGATCAGCACAGTTTCAGGCTATGGTAAGGAGTTTGGACTTTGTTCAGTAGGTAATAGGGAGTCATTGATAATTTGGGGACAGGGGAATGAAATTATCAGAGTTATACTTTAGGAAGATTAATTTGGCAGTCTTATGGAAGATGGGATGGGAGTTCTAAAATAAGAAAGAGAATGGAAAACTTAAGGTCATGAATGCAGAAATAGGACAGTGGTTGTGGGGATGTAAGAGGGGGTGGGTGCTTTGAGTGGCATATAGTGTTGACTGATATCTGAACTGATAAAGTCTTTTTTATGAGAGGTGTTACCAAATACTTCCAGGGAACAACATGGGACACAAAGAAAAATGCAAGTAGGATGCATACATCATTCCTTTTTGAAAAAGGAACTTATAAAAGTCTGTATAAAGATTACTTTAATCTCTCCACAAATCCATATATTACCCTACACACTAACAATATTAAAAGGGAAAATGATTCAATGGTGAAGGACAACAATGACAAACACATATCTTCAAAAAGAGAAGCTCACATTTCAAAATGAATTGGAATCTTACTTTCTATTTTGATCTTCGCTTGCAATTCAGCATATCACTTGATGCTGATATATAGAATTTGTTATCAGTTGTTATCCAAGGGAATTTGCCTAAACACAGATATAAAAATCAGCCTCTGATTGTATGTCTGCTCTCTTGAGTGCTAGAGTTAAGGGTCTGATAAGTTTCAGTGTTAATACTATGTTTCATTTTCAGTTTTAATATCAGAAAAATTATAGAGAAAGAGTATTGCTCAGTTTTTGATTTTTAACACTACATATAACTAGAGTGATAGCTTATCATTTATCATCCAAATGAGAACACTTTTGAGAGTAATGGGGGGTGCTGGTAGTAATTGTACCAGGACAACCCATGTAAACTCAGACTATCCTGGGAAAACCAAAACATATGGTTTATATATAGTACATATAACTATATATAATGTTATATCATCTTCAAAATATACACTTTTTGGGTAACTCAAAAAAGTAATATATTATATAGGTTTTTTGTAGCCATGTACAACTAAAGGTAACTTGAGCTATGGCATTTCTGATAAGTTAAATTAAAAAAAAATTATGAAGAAAATGTTATTAGAATTATCCCAGACAAAACAATATGAATAGAAGAGAAAATACTGAAAGTATAGAACTGAAGAAAAGTTGCATGCCATCTATTTTGTGCCACAAGAATGTTTCTTAACCAGTTTTTAGTATCCCAGAAGAATACCTCCCAAGTAGAATACTTACATGTACATAGGCTGTAGTTGTAAATGAGATGTCTTCTGAGGCCCTTGATAGCCATAAGAATCAAAGCCACCTATGAAATCAACTGAAAAGGGACAATTGCCTTCATTAATTAACTTTTCAGAAGACATAAGCTATTCATGATCATGGCCTGACACAGTGGCCTAATATGAACCTTTTAATAATCTAGTAAACCAGAAGTGACTAATTGTGGAGGAGAAAAAGACAGTCCCCTCAAGATAGTGATTCGCCCCCTGCCCCAACTGTGAGATGCAATTATTGCTTTACAAGAATCTATTCACTTGGGAAAAGAATGTATGTACTCTTCTCAAGCTAGCAAAACCTAATTGTAGTAATAAAATTCACTTGCACGTTAAAGACACTATATGTCTTTTTGGTTAGTGTGGAGATTTTCTGCAACACATCACAAATGTAAAAAATAATGATGGGGCAAGCACATGTATCTATTAGCAATTTACAACGCTAGCAATGACACTCTGCACTGTGATTGTCAAGTACAAGGTGCTATAGTGAAGCTCATGAAAATTAACTCAACATGGCTGTCCCTGCCATTGTGGTTTGTAATCTGAAATAATCAATCACAAATAAAGATGTGGAGCTATGTCTAGCCAAACATTCAAATGCAGTATATACCTAGATACTTAACGTACAATAAGACATAACAAGAGTTACTCTAGTAGATTATACTTTCCAAAATGGCTATAATAATATCTCCATTTCAAATGTGCTTACAATGTAACCTTGACACACCTCCCATTCAGTGGTTTGGGTCCTTTCCTCTTGAACCTGAATAGACTTTTGTGGCTGCTTTGATCAATAGAGTATGCTAGAAGTGACCCTATGTGACTTTCAAGTCTAGATCCTAAAACTGTCATGGACTCCCCTCTTGTTCTTTTGGGATGCCCTCTCTTGGAGCATTGTCACCATGCCCAAACTAGCCCACCTGGAGAGAACAATGGAGAACCCATGGATACATATTTCGGTTGACAGGCTAGCTGAGATCCCAACAGATACCCAATATCAACACCCAGACCTGTGAGGAAAAAATGCCTCCAAACAATTTCAGCCCCTAGCTGTTGAGTCAGCCCAGGCTTAGTATCTTCTCAGCTGAGGCCCCTGATTTAGGAATCAGAGACAAGCCCTCATGGTGCCCTGTCTGAATTCTTAACCTGCAGAATCCACGAGCATGCTCAAAGGTTGTTTTACACACACTGTTTTGGTAGCAGTAGTAACTGGAACAGTAAATACTAAGAGGTACTACGAAAAAGTTTTGGTTTTTCTTTTCCGTTCCTGGATATAGAGGTTGTGTGGTGGGAGTAAAAGAGGCAAAACCACAAAAAGGTTGACGAGATAGATGGCAGGAAGGAGAAAGAAAGGAGAATAGAGGCTGAATTAGGATGCCCTAGGATAGCTTTACTCTTTCAAGTATCTTATTCTATTGGCTTAGTTTTGACTAATTCTGGTTTTATTTATAATATCCTAAGTGTTAAAGGCAGAAATTGGAGAAAGTTGTGAAGTACCATCAACTCCATTATGTCCATTTTTCTGTTTAGTGGGGGAATTTTTTTAATAGATTTTTTTAGAGCAGTTTTTGGTTTATGGCAAAATTGAGCAGAAAGTAGTTCTCATGTACTTCCTCTCCCTACACACTTGCAACCTCCCCTCCTGTCAACATCCTCACCAGAGTGGTACATGTGCTACAGTCAATGAACCCACATTGACACGTCATTGCCACCCAAAGTCCAGAGTTTACATCAGGGTTCACTGTTGGTATTTTATATTCTATGGGTTTTGAGAAATCTATAATAATATGTATCCACAAATTTAGTATCATATAGAATCATTTCATTGCCCTGAAAAAACTCTGTTCTTTGCCTTTTTACCCCTGCCTCTCCCCTAATCTCTAGCAACCACTGATCTTTCAACTGTCTCCATAGTTTTGCCTTTTTCAGAATGTCATGTAGTTGGACTCCTACAGTGTGTAGCTTTTTCTGATTTCCTTTTCACTTACTAATATGCATTTAAAGTGCCTCCATGTCTACTTATAGTTTAATATCTCATTTCTCTCTACTGTGAAAACCCTTTTATTCAAGGCAGACTTTCTCTTCTCATCAAAAATAGACGAGTATAAAAAAAGAGACCCTGATGTTAGAAGGATCAGGGTTTAAATATTAGTTTGACCACTTGCCTGCTGTGTGACCTTAGACAAATCTCTTAACATCGCTTAAAAAAGGGATGATAATACTTATTTCATACACTTGGTGTGAGGATAAAATAAGATAATGAATGCAGAGCTCTGGGTGAGAGACATATGGTGTGGAAGAAGAAAACTAAAAGCCCCTGAAAAAATTTAGGACTGTTCTAAGCCCATGCAGTAAGGAGAAATAAAAAAGACAAAATATTTAATTTGGGACAACTATGGAACTACACCAAGTATTTTATAGAAGATGAATTAAAAGAGAGTGAATCTCTTTTGTTTTCAAATTGCCCACATTTGTTTTTAGCTAATATAAGCTGTACCAGAAGAGCTATGTAATAATTGAATGACAACTATATTTAATGGCTATATTTTGAGAAATTATTGTCCATGACTGCAGATAGTGCTTAAATTCTTGTTCATTTGAGTTTGCTCTTGTCGACACTGACACTTAATTAAGGACTGATTTGCTGAGAGATATTCACAGCTTTCGAGTTTTCTTGTTCTGAGATTCCCTTTTAGTAGGATGGTCCACACCCTAGTGCTGGAGAATAGAGTGGATTAGAGTAGATGAAGAAGATCCGGGCAGATGTAAACAGTAAGGTCTCCACTGATATGGAGATCCAAGTCAAGCTCAGGTTTATTAGTGTTGGTGTTGCTTAAAAATATTTACCTTAACTTGTTTCTAGGCATCTCAGATGGATGGCAGAAAAAGCCAGATGGCAATTATAAGCCAAAGAATATGGAGTGAACCAAGGGATAACCTGATGGAACCAAGGTGAATCTTCAAGTCCAACAGACACTGTATTTCCCGGAAAATCAGACCTACCCCGAAAATAAGCCCCAGTTAAGATAGTCAGCCAGACGGACACATTTAGTGCATTATGACGATGTTCGAGAAGAAGATGATATGGCTGTATTTGAATAAATGTAGATTGTTGTACATGAAAAAATACGACATGCCCCGAAAATATTCCCTAATGAGTCTTTTGGAGCAAAAATTAATCGGGGAATCACGGTAGAATCAGGGCCAAACATGGGAAACAAAGCTTGAGTCTGAAACAATGTACCTTCCTAAGACATGAGGAAAGGCCAGAAGGGAAATGAGGTGTGCCCTCAGCATGTGTTGCAAGTGGAGCTTGAGTTGTCTGGGGCTTGCTCTTATTAGCCATGACCTGTCTGGTGTGTGGGTTGGTAGAACTGGCTTACAGCTACTCAGTTGGGGACAATAGCACTGAAGCTCCGATGGCAGGATTGCAAATGTTCTGATCTTTCACATCAGCCAGGACCATGGAGACTGGGGACTTGCTGGGATTTTAGACATGGATCTCTTTCTCCTTACCCGGTTTTATTTTGCTTCATTGCAACCTATCTCCAACAGCAGGTGATTCAGAACCAAGATGAGAAAAGAAGAGGATCTAACTGTAATCAGGATGGATTTTTAACCACTTCACTCATGGGGTGAGGGGAGGTTAATATTTAAACCAGAATCAAAAATAAAAATAAAATACATCTGGGTGGCCGGTTGGCTCAGGGGTTGGAGGGCAGTGCTCATAATGCCAAGGTCGCCTTCGATTCCCACATGGGCCAGTGAGAAACAACGGCTTGAGCTCGGAGCTGAGCTGCCAATGGGAGGCTGGATGGCTCAGTGGTTAGAGCGCAGTGCTCATAACACCAAGGTCGTTGGTTCGATTCCCACATGGGCCATTGAGCTGCGCCCTTCACCACTAGACTGAAAATAACAACTTGACATGGAGCTGATGGGTCCTGGAAAAACACACTGTTCCCCAGTATTCCCCAAAGAAAATAAAAAATGAAAAATAAAATAAAATACATTCCTGACATTGCAAAATATTTAATTACTATAGTCCTTTCAGGTGATATAATTTATCTTTACAGTATTGTTGTGAGGAGGGTAGGAGTAATTATCTTCATTTTACAGATAAATACAGATTTATTGGACTGCGTGGGACCACACACCAGCTCAGGATGGGACTAGAAGACAGACATTCTCTTTTCTTACTAAATATATTGAAAAAGCATTTCTGTTTTTGACTCATGTCATTCTAGAAAAGTTCTGGAATGTTATCAAAGGTTTTGCATCACATTTTGGATTAAATCTCAAATCTTTAGGCTTTCCTTTTCCTTTTATTATTCATTTAAAAAAGAATTAGAGTTCTTCATTTGAGTTTCTGTTGGTTGTAGTTGTCTCCCTTTGTTATTTATTCTCCAGCATCTTTTCTCTGTTGTTGTTTTTTTTTAAAGAAAATTTACTCCTTCCTCTTTGTCCTATCTCCAATTTAATATTCTCAGAATATTCTGATGTGAACAATAATCAAAGAAAACTACCTGTGCTGGATTTGCTAGTAATAGTTATGAATAAGATGTTTTGATTTTCTGTAATGTATCTTTAAGAGGTGATAACGTAAGCGTCTTTCAAGGTTTGGTTCATTTCCTTTGTGTCTGATAAATTGTGCAGACATCACATAAACACTGAAGCAGTCCATTCTTCTGGAAATTATGTATTTTCTCAGTCCTGTCTTGTGTAACTCTGATTACAGTGATGGTTTTCAAAGTAAGGAGGGATGTTTTCCTTAAAGCCACTTGGTGTACTATGTTATTTCAATGCTTTATTTTCAATGCTTATCAGAAAATGTGAAAGACAGAGGAAATATTGAAGGCTTGAATTAGAAATAGGGGACTGAGAAAGGAAAGATGAGAAGGAGTGCAAGATAAATGGAGAAAGAGGTAGAAAACCTAGGACACGCCACGTTTTTGAATATGGGGGAAGGGGAAGCAAAGGCAAGATGCGAAGTTCACTTAGAAATTATTTGGCTAGGAGAATGTTGCTGCCTTTATCAGAAAAAAAAAAGAATGTCAGGAGGGAGTTGGTGTTTGGCTTTATTTGGAAATGTAGTGTTTAAGTTGTGAGTGGCACATACAAGTGGCAAAAGCCAGGAAACACTGGGAAAAAGGGAAATGTAATTAATTGGTGCAAAGCGAATTGGGGACTTGCTGGGATTTTAGACATGGATCTCTTTCTCCTTACCCTGTTTTATTTTGCTTCATTGCAACCTACTTCCACCTGACATGTTATAAACCTACTTGTTTATTTGTTGTTTCTATCACTATAGTGTAACCTGCGTGAGAAGTATTGTTTACTAGTGTTTATTACAGTCACTCCGGAACCCAGAGTGTAGTCTGGCTCATAAAAGACCCTCTGTGTAGATTTACTGAATGAACTCTTTAGGTGCTATAGGTTATAAAGAAAAATAAGGCAATTGACTGGAGCATGAAGAAACTTCTAAGTGCAATTTGACTGGTTATTTCTACCCTTTCCTTGTTAAGGCCTTGAATGATAATAAAGAGAAAACCTCTTATAGAAGATCTGGAATGTGAGCTGTTGTCTGGGTCTTGTGAGGTTAAAAAAAAAAACAAAAACGCTTTGTTTTTGGATACCAATAGGGAGAATCCACCACTGTAGTCTCTTTGATCTAGAGGAAAGGAAGGAAAGAAGCTAGGACATCCTTTAGCATCAAAATGACTAGGGTGAGAGGGTCATTCATTAATGAATGCTATTGAATGTTGCAAATGTTGAGAACTGGTGCAAAAAACATTTTTCTCTCTCTGGCCAATTTATAGCATGTTAAACAGGTACATAACTAGGCAGAAATTGAAAAAAATAAAATTTGTACTTGCTTACATTTTGCCTCATTGGAGGTATTTGCCTTGGGACCTCTGAAGACAACTCAGGACTGTTACCGTTTTCTTTGCAGTTGCTACAGAGTTTTCTCTTTGCCTCAGCTTTCCTATCTGCAATATGGGTATGTTTACATCTGATCTACGAAGGCATAGAGAGGTCCAATTATTTTAAACTAGTAAAGCACCATATCAGTTTAAGAACTATGATTTAATAGCACTAATAACAGTATGATTTTGAAATTACCAAGTAAGAGAAGAGTGCTTTTTGAATAAATATTCTTTGTTAAAATATGTTCCCTGTTGTGAGCTTCCCTTCTATTTAAACATTTTATTTATAAACACTGAGTCCAGCAAACCTAAAGCTGCCTTTTTAAATACATGCTGGCAATGAGGTATTGTGAAATAAAACTGTATCTTGGTTGTTAATGACAAAGCCGCTAGTCAACATACTCGCTTTTGGAGACAGAGCTGGGAAAAGCCATGAAGGGAAACAGTTCTGAAGCTAAGCTTAAATATTTAGAAGAACACATTTGAAGACATTAAAGAGTTGTGTGGACCTATGAAAATAGAGCATATATCCATTATCTCTGCAGGTAAGGATTTCAAGGGTACTTATCTCCAGTTGTACAAAAGGAATTTAGACCATAACCAACCATAGGCCAAATTCAAAACAACTGCCTTTCTCCCACAATTCTTAACCCTATGAAGGTAGAATTGTGTCATTATCCCCACCTTATGGAGGAAGAAATTTGTGACCTGCTTATGGGTAGGATGCTCGTAAGAAGTGAAGGCACAACATGAGCCCAGGTCTTCTAACTCCGAAGCCCTCAGTCTTTATGCTCCTTCACAGCTTCCCTGGAATGTAACAGTGTTTTATATTATTAGAACACTGTGAGATGGCAAGATCCTGGTCTCAGCAGAAAACTAGCATGTGTTTCTTCAAATCTCATCTAAGGTATTACCCTCACTGAGAGCTGGCAGAAATAGGCAAGAGCAAAAGGACAAAACAGTTTATTCAGTGGAACTTATATTTCATTTTTTAATAAGTTTTTAGAACCAAAAGCTTAAAGTGATTACTCAAACTATTTCTAAATATATATATATATATATATATATATATATATATATATATATATATATATTTAATGATACCACTGTGGTGATTGCTTTTCACTTTCATTGTTTAGCATATGTAAATGCATTACCAAGTTTAAAATATTGAAGATCTGATTCTGTTACAACGAAGAGAGAAACATGGATAATAGGACCCTAAGACCCTGAGGAAATACATATTTGCTGAACAGGGTTAAGAAGTGCAGCATTTGTAGTGATGTAGCTGGTAAGTCCCATTTCCCTCATTGTGCGCTTCGCCTGCCAGAAGCTCTCCATAGCATAACACTTTAGTGACCTTTCAAGCAACAACAAGATAAAGTGCCCCTGTAAAGGGTTGTATTTTCCCTATCAGAAAAAAAAAAAAAATCTCAGATTCCACACGGAGGGATTTTAGCCCAGATCGAATACCTCAAGCTCACACTTAACTAAGCTCAGTTCTTGCCAGCAAGTAAGTCTGTGTGGGAGAAAGGCAGTTGTTTTGAATTTGGCCTATGGTTGGTTATGGTCTAAATTCCTTTTGTACAACTGGAAAAAGTATCCTTGAAATCCTTACCTGCAGAAATAATGGATATATGCTCTATTTTCATAGGCCCACACAAACTCTTTAATGTCTTCAAATGTGTTCTTCTAAATATTTAAGCTTAGCTTCAGAACTGTTTCCCTTCATGGCTTTTCCCAGCTCTGTCTCCAAAAGCGAGTATGTTGACTAGCGGCTTTGTCATTAACAACCAAGATACAGTTTTATTTCACAATACCTCATTGCCAGCAGGTATTTAAAAAGGCAGCTTTAGGTTTGCTGGACTCAGTGTTCATGAATAAAATGTTTAAATAAAAGGGAAGCTCACAACAGGGAATATATTTTAACAAAGAATATTTATTCAAAAAGCACTCTTCTCTCACTTGGTGATTTCAAAATCACACTGCTATTAGTGCTATTAAGTCATAGTTCTTAAACTGATATGGTGCTTTACTAATTTAAAATAATTGGACCTCTCTATGCCTCCATTGATCAGATGTAAACATACCCATATTGCAGATAGGAAAGCTGAGGCAAAGAGAAAACTCTGTAGCAACTGCAAAGAAAATGGTAACAGTCTTGAGTTGTCTTCAGAGGTCCCAAGGCAAATAAGAGAATCATATGTGTGTAATACTTAGAGGCGTGTATATTAAAGGTACATGATGGATGGATTTGGGATCTCATCTCTTTTTGAAAGGGATTTATACAAAGAAAATGATTTGAACTATGCTTTAAAAATGCATATTAAGTTCTTTTCTGAGACGATGAGTACTTTGTATGATAATTTACTAGAGTTTTGTAGGGAATGTCATAAGCATAGAAGTCATCAGCAGAAGCTGAGAAGAACTGAGGTAGGCCTATGGAAAACCTTCCACTGCCCACTTCGTTGGTTAACTGTGGTCTGACAAGCCACATGTGTGACATATGTGGAAAAAAAGGAAAGATATTTTATACTAAAAGCTACATAGAACTGAGTTTCCACATTTCAAGTGTTTTGGGAAATTACCTTGTATATTATCCAAAAGGACAGAGAGAGGCTGGAACCTGCCTGGTTTGTGGTCTATGAGGCTTTGACACAGCTGTAGGCAAAGGAACTATCCAACAGAGGGGCAAGAATAAAGACTTTGCGAGCTCCTGAGGTCAATGCTTGGTGGAAGGATTACTCTGGAGTAACTTTTTCTCTCAGATTTGGGCAGGGTGGCAAGGAGACCAAAGGATAATTGCTGGTATAGCGTGCTGCTAAAGTTCTGGGGGAAAAAATAAAGGATGTTATGTTTGATAGCTTTGATTTTCTCAGATTTGAGTACTAGGCTTAAGGAGCTTGGAAAGGTTTGGAACAGGTCCTGAAAGCCCAGTCAACAGCAAAGGAAGGAAAGCATTGTGAGCAGGAGAGAGCATACAGCTGTGTGTAGCGACTTCTCCAGTACTGTGCAGCAACCCAGGATTAGAAGTGGAGAAACTGAACCTGAGCTTTATCAGGCATAGGTCTTGAAAATACAAGCATAATGCAAGTGCAAGCAAGAAAGAACTTGATGGTGAGAGTATCACCACCATTACTAATCCTGGAACTGGATGATAACTAGAAATATCCAAAGTATGGAACAAAGGTTCCAATGGAGGGAGCTTTCCTGAAGAAATATTTCTCCAGGAGGAAGGCTAGAGAACAAGGTGGGAGAAAAGATAGGTGTCACAGTCAGGCAGAGAATTTTGGAATTGGTGATTTTGGAGAAGCCCCCTTTCTCCATAATAACGGCAATCCAAATTAGCCTTCTTGATGAAGATTCAGTGAATGCTGATGAGGGTGATAAGAGCTGAGAAGGTCAAAAATTTGTAAAGCTAGAATCAGAAAATTATGTATCCAGATATCTTTAATACTTCTGATAGATGTGCAGAAGCGTGCAAAATGTGATAAATTAACTAAGTAAACTTTACCTTAAAGGTGCTTGGACTCACTTTATGCCATGACGTTTGGATGGATTAGATTTACCAGTGTTTGTTTTGTTCTTTTCTGTTAGAATTTCTTTCAATTATATATAACATGCGTTTCAGGTGAAATTGAGACCAGTTACTACAAGCTATAGGTGGGCTAGTTAGACATGATGGCATGTCTTCTCAACTGACATCCAGAATATATTTAGAGTGTATAGCCCATTTAAATGCTATGATTTTAACTGGGCGTGGGCACATTAATGTGTGTATTAGGGAAATAAAAAATAAAGCATGCATGCTATAATGATCCAATATAGAAATATTTCTTGGCTTGAAATTTTTGTTAACATAATCTGTGCATCATTTGCAGCCTCCAGAAAGGAAAATCACAAAGCTCCTGAGCCTAAATTAATCACGTTTTTAGGACGACAGTTGCAGTTTCAGGAAAGAGAATGTCCAGTGGTTACTCTGACATTTTTATTGATACTTGGGAAAGTTGAAACTGAGATTGCTATATCGAGCTCATTTAAAACACTTAATCCTATGTAAATTATGATGTACATTTGGTAAATATAGATCGAAACTATAGATGTCTTTAAAAAAGGCACATTTGTTTTTGCTAAAGTCTACATATCCGTCTGATTTATCTTTTAGGTTTCTGCTGAAATGTCACTTCCTCAGGGAAGAATTTCCTTGTCTTCCTAAGTGGTCCAGATGGCGCTGGGGTGCCTTCTCATAGCACCCCTACTCTCTTTGTCAGAACTTCAGTGTAATTCATTGTGTGAAATGTGCTGGATTGAAAGCACCAGGAAAGCAAAGGTAGTATTTGTTTGGTTCACTGCCTCATCCCTCACTACTAGCACAGCCAGCCAGAGAGCGGTTACTCAAGAAATATGTTGAAAAAGTCTATCTCGAGTGTTGAAAGAGTCTATCTCGAGTATCACAATGGAGTGAGGTGGAAAGTTGACTTAGAATCAGGAAACTTAAGTTCTGCTCCCAGTGCTGTCTCTACATGACTGATTGAGTTGGAGCAAGTCAATCTGAGCATGCCTTACCTGAACTGTAAAATTAGGGCATTAAGGTAAGTGATTGCCAGTGTTGTTCATAGAACTGTGATTCTGCACGATTCCTTATTTCTGGGATTGGTTTACGTACCGGTGGTCCTGATAAAATGTTAAAAATGAACAAATCTGCAAAGGCACCGTGAATGGGAAAAATTAGTACAAAACAGTTATTTTCCTCCGGCTGTCACTACTATTATGCACCGGTTTTACGAGTCAAGTTTACGGGGAAATGGTCTGCTGAATAGGATATATACATATATATGGCATTTGGAACCTGAGACATGACAATTCCCAAATGAGAAATAGAGTGATGAAAAACAGAGGGGCTTGGGAGAGGGGAATAGGATTGACAGGTTTGGTGCCATCAGAAATATTGTCGCCCCATTCAGTTTAGTTCAGTGACGCAGGTGTATGGATGTGTGACTGTGTGCTTCCTTTGCCTCTCTGCTCTTGGGAATTTCTTTAACATCAACTTCATTAGTTACAAAGGCAGCAATCCATATCCAATTTTCTTTTTGTGTCAGGATTGTTCATGTATAAACTAGGGTCCTTTGTTGGAAACATTTGCAATTAATCCTATAAACCAACAAACCAAAAATGCAAATTTTGCACTGCCTGCCACAGCCGACCCTGCTGACTCTGAGCCCTGACCACCATCTATTATACACAAAAATGAATTGAAATTCCCACTTTGGGCCTAACCTAATTTCAAGTGATAATAAGCATGGATTCCCAGAAGCACTCTATGCCTCTTGATAGTAACATCCTAATTTCCTTTCCTGGTAAATGTTTTAAATAAGATTTTAGCACCAAAGGAAATTAACCTTTAAATTAATTGTAATTATAAAATGCCATTGCTGATTTTTGTCTTCAGCCTAATTACTTTTTATTATTTAAACAAACCTCACCTCCTGTGAGCTTCAAGTTTGTTTCTCCTTCAGTCCCCGACACACAATGCCAACCAATCCTAGTGGAGGCCTCCCTGAGTTCCCGCTGCTAGAACTGCCTCATTTAAATGTCACACAGGACTGAGGGTTTGCCCTGCGCTGGCTTATTTACAAGGCTTTCTTTCAGAGCTGCATGTAAGGCTGCTATGCTCAGATGTTTTAGTTCCGCATACCTGGTGGCCATCCTTAGAGATGCAGTGTTTTTTAGTCTTCTTGCTGTTAAGAAGGAAATAGCTAAGCCCAGCCTTCTGTTTCCATTAGCTGCCACTTCCAAAACCAAAGCACAACTGGACATATTGAAGTGGTCACCCCGCCAGCATCATTTATCAAAAGACTAACTTTGAAGGTTCTTTCTCTGCACGCCTCAGCTTCCGAGGGCTTTTAGAGTTCTGTTTCCTGTGCCAGCACTTTGTCTTGCTCTCATTTGTTCTTTCGAGATGGGACTAAGGGACAAGCAACTGTATTTTGTGAGCATGTATGTCTACATTCTGGTGCTCAAAGCATCCTATCTTTCTGCCACTTAGCTGTTTTCTTTCTCATGTCGTCACCAATGCAAGGATCAAGAGGAAACAAATACAGAACCCCCATTACAGGTGCTCTGGGTATCGAAGAATAATCAGAATGGAAGATTTTTCTTTCAGTCATTTCTGTAAATGTCACCACTTCTCCTCCAGTCACATGCTCTGGCTTTCTTTTCTGTTGAGGCTGATTTAAACAACTTGGATATTATTCATCTAATGGATAACTTTAGTGTTCTGAACAACACACCTCCTTTATTACACCTGGTAAAGGTCCTCCTTTGCTTGTCTGAATATTGTCACCACAACATTGATTCTTTAGAAACAAAGTCCTCGTGCTTGCTTTGGCAGCACATATACTAAAATTAGAAACAAGATCCTGATTGTTTTGAATCAACAAAGGACAGAAATGAATCAATTTCTTTCCCGTTTTTTGAATTGGGAACATAAGATTTATTTAAAAATGTTCATAGTGTGCATGTGTATGTGTGAATGTGTGTGAGTCTTAGTGTGTGTGTGTGTGTGTGTGTACAAAGCAGTATAGTATAATGGAGGAGACATTATGAGAAAGGGGGAGAAAATAAGATGTAATTGTTGATGACTCAGACTCTGATTTAAAAGTGAAGCTCAGATGTTTTCTCAGTGACCACAAGAGGGACGAATTCAACAGTAGGCTAAAAAAGAGACCAGTGTTAATTTTGGGACACTTAATGAAAAAATTGTATGTCTCACTGTTAGGGAATGCTGTTGTCATTGATAAGAAATTGCATATGATTGACAAGAGGCATATGCACATGGAGACATTTGTTTCAGGTGTTGATTATTTATTTAGTCTTTTATATATGACAGCACAGTTTTGGTTTTCCTTTTATTTGTTTAGAAAATGACAAAAGGTGCTTTATTTTAATTGGTTATTCATTTACTTAGAATAAAGTGAGGTCTAGGGACATATCACATTTAATTAGCAATTTCCATATAATCCAGAAAATGTTTGTGGAGAGTTGACTGATTGATTCATTTATTTCCCAGATACTTACTGAATCCTGCTCTAGGTTGGGGATATGTTAGATGCTGAGAATATACGTAGTCTTCAATGTAGGTGAGGTCCCCAATGGCATCCCCTAATACTCTCTTACCCTGAAGGAGTACAATATGTGCTGTACTGGCGTCAAAAGTTCATGAATTAAGCTCAGTGGCCTTGGGCACATCGTTTAGTCTTGTGGTTCTACAAAATTAAGGTGTTGACATAGAGCTATAGACAGTAGTTTTCCACCATTTTAAACGCTTCAGTGTTATTAGTCCAAAAGAATTCTGAAGCAGAATGAAAAGTTATTAAATTAAATAAATGCAGAGCTCCTGTGTTTTGGAGAGTTGGGGAAGGAACAAGGTGATACCGTCTACCTTAGTCCCATTATGGTTCTATAGAGTATGGCCAGAGATTAGCAGCATTCAAAGTCTGGCTCTCCAGGCTCTGATAACGTGATGATTCTGTTCAGCGATGGGGCAAGAAATGACAAGTTTCATTTTTGTGTGAGGTTGGCAGATATGGACGAGATTATTTCCCTCAGTCAACTTCAGAATTATAAAACAAATCTTGTAAAGAGATAATAAAACAATAGTTTACTACTCTTTCTTTCATTTCATTGCTTGAATATGATATTTGAAAAGTAAAATAGACACATCATTCTCTTAATTTTACCCGTTTATCTGACACCCAAGAACTTGGCATCTTTTTTGAAGTGCTAATTAGGTTATCTTTGTAGAGTGATTTATAAATAACATGAAAGAAAGCTCAGGCTACCAAACAGATGTATAGTATGGCCCTAACAACCAGACAGAAAGAATGATAGATAGATAGATAGATAGATAGATAGATAGATAGATAGATAGATAAATAGATGATAGATATAGGAAGGAAGGAAACAAAGAAGGAAGGAAGGAAGGAAGGAAGGAAGGAAGGAAGGAAGGAAGGAAGGAAGGAAGAAAAGAAAGAAGGAAGGAAGGAAAAAAGGAAGGAAGACTAGGAGATATGTAATATGCCAAAATATTAACTGAGAACCAGAATTCAGAATTGTGGGGTCATTCTATTTTTTTAATTTATATTTTCTATACATTCTGCAGTCAATGTACATTCTTTTATAAAAGGAAGAAACAAATATTTTTTAATGGTGGAATTTGCCTCCCTGCTCCCTCCTCTAGCCTCCCCCATAGGTGGGAGAGTGTATGATTGTGCTTAAAGAACTGCATCCAAACTCAGTGATCCTGACAAACTGGAAAAATGATCAAAACACAGAATGGAGTTCAATACACAGAAGCTTAGGTCAGCAGGCCTTAGAAGAAAAATCAAACAAAAATAACAGAAAATTATTAGCCTCAGAGAAGTGAATAATTTCCTGTGGTTTGCTTTTCAAATGAAAGGTTCTATAAATCAATTGTGACTTTTATCCCAAGGCCCGTTGATTTTGAAGAATTCAGGACAGGTTTTTATGAAATTGTGCTTGGTTGGTAGGTTCATGCATGTGTGCATCTATAAGTTTAAACATCTAGAATTCATTTTTAAATACTTTTTTTCAAAATAAGTTCCTGTAGCCTATACTTTTAAATGACATTCCATAACTTCTCCAAATGATTTGAATATTTAATAACACTTGCAAATACACTGAATCTCTTTTAGAAACGATAATGTCTACTTAGAAAAAGGGACACGTTTTTAGAGGATCAATGTTTAGTTTTAGCTTAACTATTAAACCAAAGGTTTGTAAGACCACAGAATAAAAATTGAGAAATCAAATGATAATGTTTTTTTTCTATTATTAATAGTGATATTTACCAGGGCTGCATGTCGTCCTTTTAATTGTCAGGTGTAACAATGCTAATGAAGCAGAGACATAAGTTCTCAGTTCTGTCACTGCAAGTGGACGTCCAACTGTGGTTCAGGAGAACTGAGGATTGATTGAGAGAAGAGCTACATATATGACAAAAGAAGGTGCACCAGACCAAGAGTCACGGAGCATTTTATTTCTTTCACAGAATATTGTAAAAGAGAACAAGTAGAGGGGAATAGAAAATACTGGAGGTCATAAGGAAAACTCAGCATGCCTGGCAACAGATGGTACAGTGAGGAGCCAGCCACAAAGACAGCTCAGCAAGGGATGTCTGCTTTCCTGGAGAAAACCTTTTTTTCCTATGACACATTGTTGGCTTTTCATGAACAAATATATAAAAGTATGTTGTGATGGCTGCCCCACTCAAAAATAGACTTCAAATGGCAAGACACACCCTCTGGGGAAAGGTCCCAGCTTGTTTTCTGGTGAGGAGCTACTCATCTGAAGGCAGATCACCCTGCCCCATAGCAGGGGATGCTGAATATACTCCTGTCTGGAGGCAGGAAGCATGGAGCCCAAGGACGCAGGTAGCATTGCAGCCCGGAGCCTCTTATCCACAGGCGTTTCATGGGCCAGTGAGCCAAGTGAGCCCCATTCTGTGTCCTGTAGGCATTTTCAAATATCCAGGAGCCACATGGTGTGTGTGTGTGTGTGATGTTATGGACTGAAGTGTGTTCCCCTAAAATGTATACATTGGGGGCCTAGCCCCCCACGTCATTGTGCTGGGAGATGAGGCCTTTAAAGAGATAATTGATGTTAAATGAGGCCAGTTCCTTGTAAGAGGAAACGGAGACACCAAGGGCATGCACGCACAGAGAGGAAAGGCCATGTGAGGACAAAACAAGGTCAGTTGTCTGTAAGCCACAGAAAGAGGCTTCCGAAGAAACCGAACCTGCCAACACCTTAATCTTGGACTTCTAGCCTTAAGAACTGTGTGAAAATAAATTGTTGTTGTTTAAGCCACCAAGGTGTTGTATTTTGTTCTTGCAGCCCCAGGCAACTAATAGCTGGGGGCAGGAGTGTTTGCATCTTCCTGTTTGACTTCTCTGGTCTCAGGGTGGTTGTTATCTCCTGGGAGGCACAGTAGATGGCAGTGGTGTCCCGTGAGTTGGCACAGCCAGCCAGCCTGTCAAGCTGTGGCTCTGGCTTAGATAACTCCAGGGTCAGAGATGTGAACTACAAGGTCCAGGCTTTTCCATAAGAAACAACAACAACAACTTTGCATGAAAATGTCAATATAAATATTAATCAGACTAGGCTCTAGAAAAGCAAATGAGATACTGTTTAAAAGGAGAAATAAGGGAAACAAAATTCTCAGGCATTTGAGGTGCCTGCAGTCTAATTCCCTCTAGTTCAACGATGATTTATTGCTATTTCGGGAGTCTAGTTTGAGTCTTTGCTCCTGGAGCCTGAACCCTCTGCATAGCTCCCAGAGGTTTCTGTCTCTGAGGCTTCCTAGCTACACTCACGGCTGAGGCCTGAAGTGTCAAAACGGAGCACATAGCTTGTCAGCTTCATAATGACGTCGAGAATACTTGAATTATCCAGTTGCCATAATTGAACTCTTATCTCCACAGTCCGTTCTCAGCACAGTTACAGAACCAAAACTTCCCTTTCTTCCTCATGAGGCTCTTGGGAACAGAAACTGAACTCATTTGGCAGGCAGGTTGCTAGAACCTCCTCTTGCATGATTTTCCTATCAGGATGCTTCATTACAAATCCACCGCAGGTAAGAGCAGACACACGGAGACCCGCGCCTTGTTTACATAGATATTAAACTTTTCCTATATGTCAGGGCTTACTTTCTGAGAGCATCTCTGTGTGTGTGAGTGTATGTGAGTGTGTGTGAGTGTGAGTGTGTGTGTGTGTGTGTGTGAGTCCGACGTTCATCAAGCCAGTGTGCTTTGAATGGATCAAAGTAATTTTCTTTATGATACAATTACCAAAAATTAGACAGAAATTTTAAAACTTTTTTTACTTTTGAGCACTGGAAGTCATGTGTTCTAGGCAGTGTCTGGAGGTGAACAGACAGACAAGGGACCAAGATAATAATAATACATGGCAAATATTAATCCAAAGCATTGTACTCAACAAATACTCATTAATTGTCTGTGCACATGTGAATGACTACAAATAAATGAACCTAACTGAATGGAGAATTAGCTCAAATGACTGTCTCCTCCAGGCTTTAGTACCCTGAAAGTCTAAGGTAAGCATCAGTCGTCTACTTGAATATAAAAATAAAAAGTAATTCGTACCTTGCTCATGGAGCAAAAAGACTAAAATTATACACTTGCCTATGAGAAGCCAGCTTGTATTTTGGAATAATAATGGCTTGGGTTTACATGGCTTTGGCAATAACTTGATTTAGGGCAAAATTCCTTAAAAGGAGTTCTCTGGAATTCCAGTTTTCTGGAATATTAAGATTTCTTATAAAAAAAGGGCTCTGTGTTCAAATGTTTGGATATTAACTATACTTTCAATTTCTATAATTGATGCCTTAACATTTACAAAGTGACCACTGACTGTTACCAAGCAAACCCTAGCTCACCTAAAATATCTGGAGACTTTAGATAGATCCAAAGCATATTCTTTAACAGTATAGTGAACATGAATTTCACAGGGCGCCACTATCAAACTTAGCCTGCCAATACTAAACCTGCTTACCCTGCCTTGCCCATTTCTTTAGATGGAAAGAAGCCACAATAAAGGAGCTTGCCACGATTCTGCTGTCTCTCTCTCTCTGCCTTGTCACCAGTCCTAGGGTTTCTTGAGTGGCCCTGGGTGGCATCAAGTGTTCTCCCCAGGAAAATGTTGAATATAATAAAATGGCAAAACTATTTTTGGTTGCTCTCTTTGATCTGTATTTGTCCCCACTATACCTCACCCAAAGTAACATGGTTAAAATAAAAGTGTGGATTAGGAAAAATTGAACATCTGTATCGCAATACTCTCAGAGAGGTGAATATATAAATGTGCATTATAAATTTTCAGTGTCAAACTTACTTGGCTTTGGGATATCTTTGAGCAGTATATCTTATAGAACGAGCATTTCTGGGAACCCCTTTGGGAGGCACTATTCTGGAAAGATACTTATTATCTGTCTAGGAGACTTGACGTGTCAGTATTTTCTGCAGATAAAAATGCACTGGCATCATTGTGAAATGAAATCAGTCCTTATAGTCCAAGGAAAGTTCAATTCCCATATGAAATTTAACCTGTACATTTTCCCTTTCATCAAGGATTTGGCACAAAAACATTGAATGGTAATATCTGAGTGAACTGACATATTTGTGGAGTCCATACATTTAAAAATCCGTGTATCTATTACCCTTCCTAACCTTTGAATAAATCTTTTGTGCATAAGACAAGTGCTTACTAGAAGTCTTCTTTTGAATATTCATTAGGCACCTCTACCTCAACCTGTTCAAACTGAACCAATTGTCACATCCTCATTCTACTTTCCTCACGTGACATTTCCATTTACCTATTCACTTATACCAGAAACCCAGGAATCTATCCATTTTTTCCTTGTCCCTTACACAGCACCCATCCATATCCCATTCATCATTTTGTTCGAACATGTCTCATATCACATCTATTCTCTCCACCTCCAGTACTAGGCTTAGTCCCTCATATCTCAGTCATTTTCATGGTGTCTAAGGAGTCTTCCTTTTCCTAACCTGCTGCCCCCAACCCCAATGTCTTTCCTTCATACTGATACAGATGTGATGTATTTTTAAAGTACGTTTCTGAATATGCTATTTTATTTTTATAAACTACCTGCCAATTGATTTCCATCATGCTATACAAAATAAACTCCAAATTCCTTACTCTGTCAGAACCATTTTTCTACTGTCTCATGTATGCTCTCTTTTCCAGTCTTTTCTGGGTGCCCACCTCTAGCACCAGATACAATTTAGTTGTTATTAACCTGGCTTCCTCTACTCCCAACAGGGCTGGCTGTGATATGCCTCTGTGCTTTTTCACCTTTTGCAGGGGATCACCTCACTCCTGTATCATCTCCCCTATTCATCTTTTGGCTATTCAGCTTCCAAGACCAAGCTCAAGATTGTCTTTCTCTATGAAGCCTTTCCTGGTCCCTTTCCTATCTCCTCCCACTATGTACTCTAGAGAGTTTTTATCATACTTATTTGTCCACATGTTTGCTTTTCCCTACTAGACGGTAAATTCCTAAAGGTAAAAGATTCTGTGTTACTATCCTAAAATCTCCCAAGCCTGACAGAGCACTTGATACATGGAAAAGTGTTTTACAAATGCTTTTTTAATGAAAGGATCATCATTTCCTTTTACACCCAAAATTATATAAACAATATACTGTGTATTCCTGCTTTTACGCCACGTATTAGTATGGATGAACAAGTTCTCCCTCTAACCACCTGATACTGCCTCCTCCTTTCTGATATGATTGGAAAGTGAAAAAGAAACACACATTTCTCTGTATTTTTTCCCCTCAAATCATCCTGCAACAGAGCAGTGGTTTCTCATCTTTCCCTCATTTTCTCAAAATCCCAAGCAATATGAATGTTTTTGGAAACAAAACAAATGATTCCCAACTCTGATTTTTCTTCAGAGTAAATATAGCTGCATGAGCAAGTATCCATGATAGCACTCAGATCCTTAGGATACAAGTAAGAAGTGAAACCTTCTACCTGCCATTTTTAGAAGAGCAGAGGACAATGGAACCACTTAGAGGCTTGTAGGAGGGTACCACCGTCTGAACTCTGGATCAAGCAATAGGACTCCATGCTGAGAACCTGACATAGAGTTCTAGCCATTTGTATCAAAGTGTAGGAACAAAAAGGACATATGAATATTTGGTTGCCTGAAGAGAAATTTCTTGAATTAATCCAAAGTCAATACTTATTAGAATTTTAGGAACCACTGTAAATTGTTGAGTAAGATTTGTAGTTCTAGGTGAAACGGATTACTTATCAATATCTAATAAGTGGTGTATAAAAAGAGAATAGTCAAGTTAACAATATTTTTAAATTACTTCCAGTTCCCTCTCTATATTCCCTATTAGAATTCTTACAAGAGAAACAAGATCTTAGTACCTTTCAATGAAATGAAAGAAATATGTTTTCAAAATGGGTGCTTCCCAATTTTTTCAATATGCTGTTTACTTTTGTGAAAACACATCATTCCCTATTCTAATGCTGTGTTGGGGTATATAGTCTAAGAATGAGGGAAGCTAGGTGAAAGGCAGTAAGAAAATGCTGTGAACTTGAAAGAAACAGAACAGAGCTTTAATACTTACAGCTGTCCTCTTCTTCAGTTATACATTTCACAACATAACAGGCGTAGATGAACCCTGCCAGCTGAAACAAAACAAAGATGCTTTAGACATGAGGGAAAGGCAACAGAACTGAATCTCACTGGGGGAGTGACTTTTCAAAGGCAGGACATTTACAGTTAGAATTCCAAATGGTTCATCAGACTGGATCTTGACTCAGTGTGGATTCCGGTTTCAAGTGATGTCTATTTACCTTATAAATATTTTGCTCTGTTTTTCTCTGGCCTGTATTTATGTGTAAGATTTGTTAATTACCAGTGAATCTAAAACAAGTTATTTTAGGTGCAGGAAAAGAAAAAAAGAATTATTGCCATACATTAATGCACTCATGCTTGCATTTGCGCCAACCAACTTCTAATTTACTTACATTAGCCACGATTATAAAAATGCTTTGAGGGAAATCTATTAAGAAGATTCCACTTACAAAGTTGCAGAAACACTTTGTAAGTAAAAAGACTTCTTATTTAGAGCTGTACCAGGAACCAGGGCATACCAAGTATAATTAGGATGACATGTACAGAGAAGCCATGGGGTGGACACCTGCAGGCAAGGAGTATCACAACACATTGAATTTGGGATTGCACACATCGCGTCATCCTTTTTGAAACATACTACTGAAAGGTCCCTGTGGTCAGGAAGTCTTCACTCACTGAAATTGGTACCCATTAGGGAATACAGCAAAGTCCTTTGATATCTATCCCTTCAGATTGAGTAGTTTTGTATTCCTTCACATCAGTGTAATATTTATTTAGTCACATTATGAGGGCTGCTGAAAGGAAGCAAACTAATATAATTTCCTGATAAGTGGGAAAATTGTTTCCCCAAACAATCTATCTTGGGAGAATCTTTAAAAATACGTCCTCAGAACAGAAAAGATTATTCATGGTGACACTTCAGAAAGGCATTGATCTGCCTGAGCACTGACCCTCTGGGGCAGTGTTAGGTGTGGGGAAAGTAACGTTAGGAAAGGCTGCAGTCTTCCATCAGCGAGCTTAGAAACGGCAGAAGGAGGTGCTGTGACAAGGCTAATGAAGCTGCTTTTCATTAGCTGACACCAGTCCTTCCGGAAGATGCGAATGGAACATTTGAAGTCACAGGGTACACTGCTAGATATTTAATTAGCACAGAACTATTCGGAGACAAAGGGGAGTCCAGTGAAAAGGAACTTCAGAAAATCCTTAATTGGGGTTTGAAGGAGAAAGCATGTTCTGGCAGATTCTAGCTCTCTTCCGAAGAGAACTGGCATGGAGTGAAACAGTGGCTATCCTGGCAAAGAAGTAGTGACCCTGCTTGGAGGAGGAATGGATGGGGAAGAAGACTTGTGCCACGTGTTCCTCAAGGGCTTTTGTTTTCAGATCCCGGATGACAGGGAATGTGTGCCCCCTGCCCTCCCAACCCCAAATGTAGTATCTGAGCCAGTACACATGATAGAAAGTTAAATAAGGATGCCACCGATGCTACATTACCAGAATGTTTTCTTTAAAAAAATATATGTCTCAGAAAAATCACCACGTCAGCATTTTTTGCCTTGAATTATATGTTGCTGTTGGCAATAAAATAGAGATAGGAAGAACTATTTCCTTATATAATAGAATCATCAGTATCATTGCATTTCTGGTACTTATTTTTAGAGTACATGGTACAATTCAAAACCAGGATTCCCTGCTTGGCTTTAGCAAAGATTTTGACTTGACCAAACAAAAATCACGTGGTGATTTGAGAATTGTCATGGGTCCTGGAAAACTGGACAATGCTTAACACTTCTTAATCTTTTATCTACCAGGACCCATGAAAATGCTCGAATTGCTGAGTGACCCAGTCCTGTGAGCACTTTGTCATTGGTACTTGGATCTGCCTGTGGCTATAGAGAGGCATGGGTTTGGTTAAATCCGCTGGGTAATGTCTGTAGCTCCCCCCACCTCCCTTCCTCCACACTAAGTCCTTACCATCCATGGCTAAATGCTTTAGCTGTATCAATAGCTTATCTTTTCTCTTTAATTTCAAATACTTGTTACTTGAATTATCTATAAAGCAATTTTTTACCCACTCACAAACTTTTCTTTTGATTCTTACTCATCACTTCATTACTTTGGAAATAAAAATCTAGGTAAAGAGCATTAATAAATTCTGAGATTCAGGGTGAATAAGTTTAAGTTTCTCATTAAGGTGTCACTCGAGTCTAGATTATTAACTGTGCTCCTCTCCCAGAATGCAGCGAAGGCACTGTGTTTTGCTTACCAGTGATCTTTTAATTGTATTCCGTTGCATTCTTTAACTATCCGGGGAGCATCTTTGATATAAAAGTAAATCCTGCTGCATTTCATTACCAAAGCTTGCTGATTAAGAGAACTTCAGCTTTTAAATTGGTTAAAACTAAATACAAATGGAAATTTGTTTCCCCCAAATTAATCAAGATTCATAAACCTCTGTTATGTTCTAATTTTCCAATACCACACAAATTTCTAATTTAATTTTTACCCCCTCATAGCAATTAATAAAATTTACCTATAGAAAAGGGGTTTCAAATTCTTTGTAAGGACTGAATGGCTTCTCTAATGTGCAACTCTGCTAATTGCTACCTGGGCTGCAAAGATGAACTAAGCCAGGATTTCTCAACTGTGACACCATTGACATTTTGGGTTGAACAATCTTTTATGTGGGGTCTGTTGTGCATTGTAGGATGTTTAACTGGTGACATCCTACCATTAAGACAATTGACAATTGAGACAGTCAAATATGTCAGTAGACATTGCCCTATGTCTTCTAAGGGGCAAAACTGCCCCTGTTTGAGCTACTGTTTTAGATACAATCCTATCCTGAAGGAATTTGTAATCTTGTAGCAAGAATACACACGTGATTGTAATTCTAAGTAGATTAATTTCAGTGTCAGGAGGAAAAAAGGAAGGAAACTGAATGTATACTAAGTGTCTACTGAAAAGTAGACATTTTTTATGGAATACAAATCCTTCCTAATGTGATACTTAGCTCTCTTTCTAGCCTTATTTCCTACCACTTTTAGTCTCAGGATTCATGTCAGTAGTAAGCTGTTGGTGGTTTGCTGAAAGGAGAGGACATCTTCCAAGCAGAACTCAGAGAAGCTCCAGGAAGATGTAAATTATGTTCAGGAAGGAGCAAACGGCTCCAGTTCAGAGGAGTTTGGGCAATGTGAAAGGGAGTGATGGTACCTAAGGCAGAGAACAGACTGCCTGAGTAGATGTGAGTACCTGGAATTAAAACACAGTTATTTTATTTTGTTTCTTATTTAAGGATGGCTACAATAATCATAAAAGATACCAGTGATATCATAATAGGCAAACATATAATTATATAGTTATGAAAACCCCAAATATTCCAGTTGTGCCAGTCTTTGGCATTCAAAGCAGAGCTAAGCCTCAATGTGTTTATTTTTATTCATCTTTTCACCTTGATACATCTAATATGATTTGTTCACTTCTAATTCACCTGATAGGGAATTACATATTATCTTGAAGTCATTACTGGCTGAAAGAAAATCATATTTTCTCTCTATAACTAAATCAGATTAAAATTCTTTTTCATATGTACAAACCAAATTATGATGGTATGTCCCAGAAATTCACTTAGAAGCTTATAGGTAAGAGGAACTCAAAGCCTTTTGGTAAGTATTTAAAAAGATTCAATTGTAGTAACTGAAAGTATAACAACCTTGTGTTTAAGACACTATGTGTCTTTTGGACTTCTGTTTCTAGGAAGTTGGAATAGACCTACTTTCCCATAACCCTCCCTCTACTTGCAGTTCAAAACCCTGGACATTATATGTGTCACCAACATTGGAAGACTGCAAAAGGCAGACAGAAGTCAGACTGGCTGGGAATCTTGGGTCCTGAGAAAGGACATGAGAACGAGTGCTCTATTTTGCTTTTGTCTCATATATATCAGACTTGGAGCTAAAGAAACCTGCAATCCAGAAATGTCAATGGACACAGAAAAAAAGCCCCAACAAAAGCCTGCTCTCTCCAGCCAAAGGACTGTGAAGGGAACAACCTAGGAAGACACAAAATATTTAAGACAATAATAGCTCTTATTTAGCCAACACCACAGAGAAAAAAACTGTAGCCCCACTCTCTAACCAGAGCAGCAAACTATGGGAGCCAAGACTTTCCTCCTGGCTAGGCTGTGGTGCCTGAGAAGTGCAACAGGGACTCTGGACTTTCTTTCTTGCCAGGAAGGAGGAAGTCCTCCTCCCTAGTGTTGGAAGCAACCACACTGGGAGTTTAGACAGCTCGCTTCGCTCGGTAGTGAGGAGGCAACCCTCCCTTCCCAGAGGGGGTCTAGTGGAGAATTTTCACCAAGGCCCCACAGTAATGAGGCCAGTCCCCTGCCCCTGCCACCTAAGTAGTAACAAGACAGTCTTATCTATCCCTCCTTGCTATGGAGGTATCAGTGACCTATGGAGGTATCAGTGAAGGTATCGGTGAAGGCTGAGTACAGAGCAGGGACTTCCATTGCCTCCCAGCCTTAATGAGAAGGCCCTCCCTCTTTGGGTTTTAATAGAGTCTGTGTGGGCTTCCTAGATTTCTTTTTCCCCCCTCCTCCTTCCGCCTACCGGCCCCCAAGCCTGTGGCAGCACTCAGCAGCCCACCGCAGCTCACACGGACCTCCGGCTGTTCACTGCAGCCCAGCTCCAGGGAGAGCTGTTGTTCACAGTCTTAGCGGTAGAGGGCGTAGCTCACTGGCCCATGTGGGAATTGAACTGGCGTTAGGAGCATGGCGCTCCAAACACCTGAACCACTAGGCTGACCCCAGTTCCTGGACTTCTAACCCCCACTAGTAATGAGTCAGTGTCCCTTCTTCCCCTGGTAAAGTGGTGTCAGAGGAAGCCAGCTAAAACAGAAGGCTTATGAAAGATCTAGAGTTTCATAACATAATTCCCAAAATGTCATATTTCAATTTAAAATTACTCATCATATCAATAATGATGAGGATCTCAACCTGAATGAAAAAAGAAAATCAATGGAAGGTAACACAGAGCTGGGTGACAGAGATATTAGAATTATCTGGCAAATATTTTAAAGTAGCTTTCACAAAAATGCTTCAATAAGTACGAACACACTTAAAATAAATGAAAAAATAGTCTCAGCAAAGAAATAGAAAACATAAAGAAGAACCAAATTAAAAATTTAGAACTTAAAAATAAATACAATAACCAAACCAAACCAAACCAAACCAAACCAAACCAAACCAAACCACTGCAGAATGGAAGAGACAGAGGAAGGAATCAGTGAACCTGGAAACAGAACAATAGGAATAACCCAAAATGGGCAAGAAAGAAAAAAAAAAATAGATTAAAAAAAGTTGAACATGGATCCTCAGGGATCCATGGGACTATAATAATACATCTAATGTTTGTGACATTGGAGTCCTGAAAGGAAAACTAAAAAGAGAACAGTACTGAAAAAGTACAGTGGTACCTTGGTTTTCGAATGTCTCAATTGATGAACATTTTGGTTTATGAATGCCGTAAACCCGGAAGCAAATGCTTCAGTTTTTGAACACGACTCAGAAGTCGAACATGTCACACGGCTTCCGCTGAGTGCAAGATCCTGAGGCCTAGTTGTCGGCTGTTTTCGAAAGTTTCAGAACTTGTGGATTACGTTTGAAAACCGAGGTACCACTGTACTTGAAGGAAATGAAGTTTCTAAATTTGACAAAGGACTTAAACTTACATATAGTCAAGAAGTTGAGTGGAACCCAAACAGGATAAACCCAAAGAAATTCACACCATGTTTCATAATAGTCAAAATTTGAAAACCAGAGACAAATATCTTGAAAGCAGAAAGAGTAAACTATTTATGTGCAGCTACTCTGAAAAACAGTTTGGAGGTTTCTTAAAAAGTAAGCATACGACTACAATAAGATCCAGCAATTGTATTCCTGGTCATTTACCCCAGAGAAATGAAGCCATGTTCATACAAAAACGTGCACACTAATGTTTATAGCAGCTCTGTCCATAAGAGCCAAAAACTAGACACAACTCAGATGTCCTTCGGTGAATGACTAAACAAACAGTGGTATACCCATATCATGGACTACTACTCAGCAATAAAAGGAAGGGACTATTGACACATGCAATGACCTGCATGGATTTCCATAAAACTATGCTGAGTGGAAAGAGTCAACCCAAAAGGTTATATACTGTATAATTCCATTTATATAATATCTGTGACATGACAAAATTATAGAAATGAACAGATTAGTGGTTGCTAGCGAATAAGGAGGGTGTGGGTCTCAGGGAAGCAGATGTGGCCATAAAGAGGCAGCATGAGGGGTCCTTGTGGTCATGGAACTGTTCTTCACTTGATTGCATCAATGTCAGTATCCTGATATTGATACCGTACGTAGTTTTGCAAGATGTTTCCATTAGGGGGAACTGGGTAAAGGGTACAGAGGATCTTTCTGTGTTATTTCATGCAGTTGCTCCTGATCTATAATTATCTCAGGTAAAAGTTTATTTTAAAAATAATACATGCTAGTGTACTATTATTTGTTAAAAACGTTTTGTCTTAAAATTTAAAAATTTTCAAATATATTTAAGTAAGGTAACTATACTTGTTTCCTTAAATACACATTTATGACACATTTTAATTCTGGCCCTTAGATCAAATAAAAATCCACAATAGTTTTTGATGTTGATACAATATAGAATCATTATTCAACACTTTTTTGTTTGATTGGAAGTGAAGACTGGGGCTGGCAAACACTTTTTTTTTTAATCTGCAATTATCTCATTCTCAAATAAATTAGTTCTCTGATTCATTTAAATTAAATCATCTATTTTTGTTTTGAATTCATAATTGAGACGCTATAAGGCCATGCTTTTTGTAATATGAATTTGAACAGAAGAATATTATGCCCTCACTGAATATACTTTTGTTGCAAATATCTTACTTGCTCTTTTGTATCTTATTCCATTTATATAATTGGAGATTGCTCCAGCAAAGGATTCCAATATGATTATATCAGTATTATTAATGAAGGTCTTTTATATGAAATTTTTTTATGTGGGCTGGTGTATCAACTCTGTTGCCCACCAGATAATTCTTATTCCATACTATTCCACTGGCTGGACTACTAAAGAGCATGTTGCAAATTGTCTTTGCTGTGAATCATCCAGGTGCAGTTATCAACCTGCACTAACTCATGGGGGATTGCCTGTAGGGCTATTGTGAACATTCACAGCCTACTGGGTCAGAAAAGCTTTTCAGAGGATCAGAAACATATCCAATACTAGCCTGTAGATTTGTGTTGCATCATCAAGCATGACGGTATTAAACACTTTTTAAAAGATTAAATAAAAGTAGATGTACATGCAAACTTGTATTATCTACTTATGGCTGGGAAATGGACTGAACCAAATGCCAACACTGGCTTACCCAATAATTCCCATTGTAAATTCACCTCTGGAAACTAGTAGATTTCTTCAGGGCAAAATTACCAAAAAGTGACCTGAGTGTCAATGAATCTAATGTTTTAGTAAGGTTGGCAGAGCAGAAGATATTCAGGCAGGATGAAAGACAAACGATAAAATTCAAATGTCATCATGGTTATCAATACTCTGTCAGAGTTTAAGTATCAGATTAGTTTTAAAAATTGTACTGAGAGAAGTTATTCAACCATTCTATACATACGGCAGTTGGAGGTGATAAAGTAACCAGCTTATCTAGTGCAATAGAATTGCCATAAGATGCCTTCAATTTTTGAAGTAGGAAACACAATGAGAGTCCTTAACCAAAAGTGATCATTGAAAATAACTAGCATTACGTTTTACACCTAAAATTAATACAATGTTATATATGAATTATATCTCAATTAAAAAATGGGAAATGTAAAAAGCAACCTATCAACAACACCCTACTGTTTTAGGAATAAAGCTAAGTTTAAGATTGCGTATATGTTACATATAATAGGGACCCTCATTTATTTATAATGAAGCATTTGAAAGTGCAATTTAAAATGTTCTTTAAAATGTAAACAATCAATACTGCTGGCCAAAAATTTTCAACAAAATAAGTACATAATTTTTGGGGGGGCAAATGATACAGATAACATAGCTTTTGCTAGGAGATAATAGAAAAGATAGAGTAAAATTAATTGTACAAGTAAGGCATATGAAAAATAAATCAACCCATTTTAGGTGTGTCAACATTAATAGACAAGACTAAAACATTTCATTGGAGGGAGTGTGCTGTTCCAATTATGACAATGAGAATATGAAGCTAGATTCTTCTGAAGAGAATAGGAGAATTATATTGGAATACTATTGGTGAAAATAACTAATATGAAAAAAGATGATAAAATTACATCAATATTTTTTCCCCAATGGTGTTAGTTTAGAAGACAAGGAAAAGTGTAGAATATATAATGTACCTAATCCTGCAGCACATATTACAACACCATAATTCAAGGAATCATAAATGAGATGACGTCATGAGAATATGTACACGTATAATACATGCATGGAGACTACAGAGTGGATCTGTATCTGGTTGAAGCTCTGGGCTCTGAAAAGAGCAATGATGAAGAGATCAATTTAGAACAACAAGAAAAATTCTCAGTGCTCTCACTGTACTAAAAATGGAAAAAAGAAACTATATAAAAAGGAAACTTTAGGATATACCAGCTAGAGAGAAAAGTTGCTTCCGAATGTTATAGTAAACTTAGATGTATTATTAGGGTTTTGAAAACATAGTTGAATAGGAACCTTAGAGCAATCGGTCCCTTTACCACGACATCTGTGGGAATAAGCTTCATGCTCTATGAAAACATATTTTATGTAGCATTCAATGAAGCTTGCTTCTGAAGCAAAGTACTTGCTGCAATATGTGGCAAAGGAAGATGAATGGGAGTGAAAGTAGTAAGAGAAAAAGAACCCCCAAGAGGAATCAGATGTGGATTGGGGAAGACACAAATTTGAAGATCAGTTTTTTCCCAAAGCAATTTTAAAAGGCCCAAAACTGAATCAAAGTGTCACTTGAAAGGCTTGTCAACCGCATCCATGTGTAGCAGTATAATCTAGTTGGATTGAATAACTTTGGAGTTAGAAACTGGCTATGATTAGTGCTCTTCATGGACCCTTTCTTCTTTTCTATCTGAGTTACCTTGTTTTCAACATAAATCTTAGATTATCTTCTTTCCACGTAACTTATAGTCAATATGGGGGTGAAAGACACTGTCAACTACCTCATAATGAAAGGATTTAATTAATTTCTGGAAACACAATTATTACCACTTGGAAATATATAAACTAGGAAACACTGCAACTGTATTTGTGTGTTTTACTTTTTAATGTTTAAACCTCAGAACAACCACTCACCTGACTAACCCTTCACATCCTGGTAATCACTGGGAGGTAGAAAAGGAAAAGCTAGTGCTTTGGGGTTAGTATTCAAGGTAATAGCTGGCATTGTTGGAGTGTTCACGACATTCTGAGCATATGTTAACATTTTTACAACTATTGTCCTCTCTATTCTTTCCAGAACAAAGAAGATAATTTTTATCATCACCCATAATTGACAAATGAGAAAATTGAGGCTTAGCAAAAGTAAGGGATGTCTCAAGATTAAGAGATAATAAAGAAAGGCTTTGAGTCAATGTCTACAAACCTGAAATCCTATTTTTTTCACTCTTACACAGTACTGTTAACTTATCAAATAGGCAAAACTGAGAACACTCTCAAACGAAAGGATCATAAGATTCTAAAAATCAGAGTGAATTCACATTCAGAAAAAAAAAATCCTAAAGTTAAGTTCACCTAGTTTTCCAAGTTGGAAATTTGCAAATTAGAGGATAGTATGGAGCTTTGGAATAGCAGATCTTGGAAATCAGCAAGAAACAAACTGGCTCAGCTACCAAAGAAACCACAGAAGAGTTTAATGACACTCGTGGGAAACCTGGAGTATATAGGAGAACTAGAGTGTTCCTCCCACTCATTTAATTACCATTTCAGTTCTCTTTCAGTGATTCCAACTCATCATGATTTTATAGTCCTCCTCTGAATTGTTTATGTACACTGCTACACACTAGACTGGGCTTCTAATATTAGACATAGAATGGTGAGCCACTAATTACCTTGACTTTACTTCTGGTGAGCAAGGTGCGCTTCACATGAGGTGGATCCTCATAGGAGTGGTATGGTTTAAGGGTCCCCAAATATAATCAATGGCTCTTTTTGCTCATAAAACAAAGAACTGTTAGCAAAGCATTCAAGAACATACATGATTTAGCTCAACCCTACTTATCCTTCTAGCTCCAACTCCTGTGGTTCTTCTTTACTTTTCCATATTGAATCTCTGGAAAGTTCCCCCAATATACATGCTATACTGTTTGATACCTGCATGCTTTTGAATATGACATTTCCCTACATAGCAAACACAATTTGACACCATATAGCGAGTGCCTACACGCAACATGGGCTACTTCAAGAATACTTTTCAGGGAAGTTTTCCTAAATGCCAAAAGGCACAGATAGGTACTTGTTGCTCTGTGCTCATATAGTACCCTTTAAATACCTGTATTACACAATTTAAGTTATTCTGTTGTAATTCATATTAACTCTTAAACTGCGCTATGAGCATTCTCACGACACCCCAAGAATATTTCCATTATCTCAGAAAGTTCCCTCTTGACCTTTCCTTGTCACTATTCCTGTCATTCCCACCCCACTCACCAGGCAACTTTTCTGATTTCAATAATCATTGAATAACTTCATGGTTTTGAAATTTATACAAATAGAATAATACTATTTTGTGTCTGTCTTCTTTCATTGAGCATACTATTTGTGAAATTAATCCAAGATATTGCAGTAATTCACTGTTTTATTCTCAACTGGCATTTCATTGTATGAATATTCATATGTCAGTTAACTTTTGTTACATAATGAACCACCTCAAAATTTAGGGTTTGAAACAACTGTTCACTTTTTGCTCATTGTTCTGTGGGTCGGCAATGAGTTTAGATGGACAGTTCTTTTGCTAGACATGGTTGACTTCGTTCATGCAAATGGGCCACATATTTGTGGTATCACGTATTTACTCATCCATCAGGGCAGTTTAGCTTGTTCACATTGATGTGGCAGTTTCCGAGAGCAGTAATAGTAGGCTGAACTTTTCAAGTCTCCGTTTGCATTATTTTTGCTATCACTTCAATATCCAAATGATTGGGTGGCCGTTACAGCAAAAATCTCCCACGACTCCACAATTTATTTATCTATTCATCTGTTGAAGGACATTAGGGTTGGCTCCAGGTTTGGGCTACCATGAATAAAGCTGCCCTAAACATTTTCTACAGATTTTTTTGTGAATATATATTTTCATTTCTCTTAAAGAAATACCTACTAGAGGAATTGCTTGGTCATTGCAGGGTAGAAGCCTGGCTGCGTGGAAGTGATCTGGGCCTCTGAAAATAATTAGCAGAAAGAATAAGTAGTGGATTCTTCAAGAATACTGATTGCTGTTATCCAAATTTTATTTTTAATTTTTTGGTATGTTTGTACAATGTAATCATCTTACCAACATCTCATTATATCCTAAACTTCAGTAAAGGTTTGCGATGCATTCATATATGAGCAGTACTTTGGGAAACTGAAGGAATAAAGGTGATGGTGTACAAGATGGGATGTAAAGGGACAATTGAGAATTCAGTTGAAAGAGTGGAGTTAAAGGTGTCAAGAAAGGTTCCAAGAAATCCCCAGTGATGCTGCAGAATACATTGCATATGGGGTGGGAGTTTTGAATACTTTTTTTTTTTTTTGATCCCAGAGAATAAGTTGATCCCAGTAGATGGAAGGCTTTCACTGGGAAATGAATAAGCATAATACCTAACACTTTGTAGGCTGTGAAGGATTCATTGGCTTCTATTTTCAGTTAGTTTTAAACATATATCTTGGGCTAACTCATTTAAATAATTATACTTTAAAATTTCATTATTAAATAGTGACACAGAAGCTTATGTTTCATATAGTTTACAGGTCAATGTGAAGATCAATGAAATCACAGCTATGAAGGCACTTTGAGCTCCTTGGAGAAACACCATGCAGTGTAATAATTCTCTTTCTCTCTAAATATCTATCAGACTCAAACCATTCAGCCATACCCACAAGGTGGAAGACAGTTTTTAATTTCTTTTTTGTTTTCAACATGTACTGATTTGCTCAAGCAATTTCCTTTTTCTTTATTTTTTTTCATTTAAGGCTGTAGAGTTGAGAACTGTCAACTAATTTCGAGATTTTCATGGAAACATTTTCTAAAATTGAAGTTTAAATACATGGGGTTTAAAATTGCTTCCCTTACTCCAAAATCTTAAAAGTATAAAAAAAATCTTTAAAAATGTGTACATATTCTTTATTAATAAGCATTATTCATATATTTGAGCTCTCACTCTTCGTATATTATATCAAACTAATTCTATCCAGATAATCTGTTTCTATTTTCTCCTTCTAATTTTATATCATTAAACTTTTCTCATTATATACTTGTCAAAAATTATTAAAGAAAACACAACATTGATGACGCCACTTAAGAAGAAGGGAGAAGAAAACAAAAGGATTTGATAAATTTGCAGACATGAGGAAAAAAAAAAGATTGCTGAAAATGGCCTCCTATGCAGGGATTAATTTCTTTTCCCATTACTTTGAACATCGTGATCCTGATGCTATAAGAACCAAGCTCTCATTCCTTTAACTCAGCATATTAGTATTGACACAGACTTGTTTTTTCCCTTAATTCCTGGAAAGTATGGTCTCCATTTAGTTATATATGTATTTTTCTTATGTTTGAAAAGATACAAAGGAGCATGCTCTTCACAGCCCCAGCATCAGAATCAGAGGGAGAAAGACGTCTGCTTTTTTCTTGTCTTCAAAGATACTGTCATTATCAGTTGTTCTCCCAGAAAAATGAGGCTTGATGACAATCTATCTCCTCACTTTACCATAATGACTTCAAAATTGTTGAAACCTCATTACGGAATGTCATTGCTGTGCGCTTGTGTGCATGGGTGTGTGAATGTGGGCTTAAGGGAGCAGGAAATACGGAGTAGGAGATGACATTCTGTTGATTTTCATGGTCTTTTATGAAGGTTGATTGAGTTCTAAAATTACCCCTGGTCTGCTTCTGCAGATCAATTTTCTAAAATTAAGACGGTTTATGAGATACTTTTCCAATACCTAACTTCCTTTTCCACTTCCAAGTCCCCGTCTAGAGTTTGTGTGGGCCTAAGTATGAGTTCTTCTAAATAAATCCCTTTATTCTGATTCCCAAGGACTTGCAACTTCACTATCCCTGTCACATGCCACATTCAATCCGCAGCTTGCTGAAGAGCAAGGAGACACTGCTGTTCGTCATCCCTGATAAACATATTCAATATGAGAGTATTAGCGAATAATAATAATTGACATTTATATAATACTCTGCCAGGCACTGTTCACACATAAATTCTTTTACTCCTCACATTCACTTTATGAGGTTGGTATAATAATGATACCCTCTTTATAGATGAGGAATTTGGAGCGTAGAGAAGTTTGACTGATTGAAAGTCACCTGCTAGTAAGTAGATGGATTTAAAACCAGGCTGGCTGGCTCCAGGATACATGCTCTTAACCACTACACAATGCTGCCAACCCAGCCTATGCACTATAGATTTCGGGAATATCTACTTCATGAACTAAAATTTCTGTCTTGAAATGCAGCTGTTGAGAAAAGTAAACATAAATGAATATCCAAAAGCATAACTTTCCTTCTGGGTTTTAACCTTTTTTATTTATTAAGAATCTGAATTATAGAGAATCAATTTCCTTATATTTAAATCTTTAGGCAATTAAAAACTCTGACCACATGACAGTACATTTCTTTGATTACATTTCATTTTGCAGAGGTAAAAATTCACCTCAATAATTTCTAGTCATTAGTGATAATTAATGAAACTACCTAGTAACTGAGAAAAAGTAACTGAGAAAAAATATCACTTGGCATAAAAACACATGAATAGTTGTCAGTATAGAATGCCTGTAATTTGAAGCTTGGTATTCCAGCTATTGTTAGAGAAATTAAAAAAGAAAAAAGAAAGAAACCACAGTTTTATCTCCTAGAAAATATAGTACAGTAGAAAGATGTCATAAAAATTAAGACATATAATAACATAGTCAAGGCAATATTAATGTAGAAATTCAGAGGAATACAAGCCTATCATAGAAATAAAATACATAGTTCCACCTTCAGGAGATTACACTATTTGGAAAGCAAGGGAAACACACACACACACACACACAGACACACAGGCACACAGACACACAACACACATTACATACTTCTTGAATGAGACGGAATAAAGAACTGGAATGACAGTGTACTTTTTCACTAACTTTTTGTGGCTATAATTCCTTTTCCACTGTCAAGGGGTGTATTGAGAGACTGGAGGGCAGATGAAAAAGAGAGGTGAAACAATCCCCTTTGTATTCTCAGTCCTTCTAGTCTAGAACTTCTGCTGTTTTTCAAACTCAGTAACGTCAAGCTCAAGTATGATGCCTTCACTAAAAACCAAGTGTAGTGTACAGTAAATGCAAGGGCTCTGGTGTTATTGGAGAAAATCCAATGCTATTCTATTGGGTAGAAATATACAGTCCATAGTTATGCAAAAATACCTGTGGAGGCTTAATGAACAACCAAGACAAATTAGGTTTAATTGTTTCTCACAGGATGGATTGAGCGTGAACAGAGACCTCTGAGTAATGTTTCTGAACAAAAATTCCCCTGAACCAAACTGCAAACGGACTCAGGAGGATGATGTTTGATTTTCTTTCTGCCAGAGATGCCATCCTCAGTCAAAAGGAGCAGAATGTTGATATGGGCACAAGTCAGGCACTTTTCACGTTACCGAATCCTTCCAGGTTGGTCCACTTCAAATTTCTTTTTTGGTCCCTTGCCCCTGACTCTTTGGATAATACTGTTATTTCAGCAGCTTGACCTCACTAAAAGAACAGAAAAGTTCAAGATAGTAAAAGAAAAAAAAAATCTTTATTTCAATTAAACTAGTGTCAAGAGGATTCTGGAGCTTTCCAGTGCAATAATCCTGCCCGATACACTTTGGTTCCTTCAGGGTTATCATAGCTAAGATGGTGGGTCACTGCTCAAGTTGAATAAAAGACTGATGTTATAGGCATTTTTTTCACTTCAGAGATAAAACTCTTTTTATGTTCATGTGGAATTACAATATACTTTTTCATGGTAGATTGCAAAGTTTTACCTGTATACAACTATATTCTATTCAAAGAGCTTTTGGGTGAAAATCAAATGGGATTAAACAAAGAGAAATAATGTCATGCTTTCTGCATGTTCAGAGTTTCCTAAGAAATTTACAACTTAAATATACTGTTTCGAGATGATGTCAATTTATAACATAGGTTTTTTTTTTTTTTTTTTTTAATCTGGCCTGTATCAACTTCTAAGGTGAAACCATTCATCCAATAGGAAAAAATGGAAATTCCTTTGAGGAGATTAAAGGCTGGCTTCATCCCAAGAAAGTGCAAAAGAAGGTTCAAAATGACTTGGCCCACGTAGTCTTCTGGGAGATTGGCAGATGCAGAACTCACTTCTGAGTTCCATTTTTGCCAGTCTCAAAAATTGTCTGACTACCTACTCTTGCCTTTACCACTCAATCCACTGAATGCTTAACATTCCAAAGTCCTGTAGCCATAAAAGATGAAGCATTTTCCCTTGATGGTAGCAAAGACTGTCTGTGCTTGATTTACTTGATCATCAAATGTTGACTGGGTCCCTTCCACATGCTATATCCAAATGTGGTGGGAATACAAAGGATTGAGGGGGCAGGAAATAAAACCTTTATCTTCAGCTCCCTTTAGAGCTGGTAAATTTACTTTTGAAAATAATCACCAAATTCTTTGATAGTATCTCTGGAGGTCCATACTTGTGTTTCCAACTGCGCAGCAGGCATCTCCCCTAGGATGTCTAGTAGACATCACACACTTACCAGAACTAAACTGCTCTTCTCTCTGAGTGAACCCCAGCTTTTCTCTTTCAGGTTATGACAATGGTATCCTTCCAGATGTTAAATCCCAAAGCCTACGGAATTGTTCTATCCTATTTTGTCAGACTGTAGAACCAATCTGACAGGAAATACTGTAGGATTTGCCTTCAAATTATGTCCAGAACCTGATGACTTTTAACCACTGCTGTCTCCTAGGTCTGAGTTTTCATCTCTCTCACCTGGATGGCTGCAGACTCTCCTAACTCATCTCCCCATTTCCAATCTTTCCCCTCCACCAACAATCTACTTGCAACACAGCAGCCAGCATGATCATTTAAGAATCTAAGTCAGGTCATGGCACTCTTTTGTTCAAAACCTTCTTGGCGCTCTAGTTTACTCAGAGTAAAGGCCAGTTATTACAAGAACCCCCAAATGTGACATAATCTGCCCCCCATTATCTCTCTGACCTGATCCATTCCTCCCTTTCCCTTTGCCATTCTTCTGTAGATGCCATGAGCTTTCTTGCTATGTTACTTGAACAAACAAGCCAATGACAGCCTTTGGGCCCTGGGTATTCTCTCTGTGAATCTTTCAGGTGTTGTTCGAATGTTGCCTTCATGATCATGCTTATCCTCATTGCCTTATTTAAATTTCACCTTCCTTGGAACTCTCCATACCTCAGACCCTGCTCTATTATTTTTCCATAGTAACTTCATCTGATTCATGAAGAAGTCCTTTTTATTCCATTTCTAAAATTTATGGTGTGATTGATCTGGGTTATTTTGGCACTGATAATCTGGATAGAAATTGCTAGTTCTGGTCCTTTTGGGGAAACCCAATGTAAGTTGTAATTTGGTCCCGGTATCCTACTTAGAGGAAAGCCCCAAATATTTCTTCCACATTCATACGCACTCCATCCTTATCCATCCTGAAGGTCTATGATTCCATTTCCCTGGGTGGGGGCTTCACCTTCTGGACCATAGTTGATCCCTCCACTGTGATTGACATGCTGCATCCTCCTGCTTCCTTTCTTCATCAACTAGCTTTACCTCACCTTTACCCTTAAATGTTCCCATTTTACTGTTCTTTTCCCCTCTGCAGAAAAACACTGAAACATTAAAAAGCCCTCCATTGACACAAACACCACCCCTCCCCCCGCTTCTGCCAAACCCATTTGCAGCCAGGCTTTTTGAAGGATTATTCTACACTGCTCTTCATATGTCTTGCATTCCACAATGCAGAACAATCAGGCTTCTACTTTTCTCCTCTATGTTAAAACTGTTCTCGCTAAGATGATATCCAATGACTTTCAGGATGCTAAGTCCATGGACCATATTCATACCTTATTTTTCTTAACTTGGCTTGGGTTCCAACACCATTGAAAACTCCACAGCATTGTGAAATTCTCATATCCCTTAGCCTTAGTGACAAAACTCTCTTCTGGTTTTTCTTCCTACCTGTTGATACAAGTACAGTTCACTCTTCTTTCTAGGTTCTTTTTTTTTTTTTTTTTTTTTTTAAACAGAGCATTAAGAAATTATGATATCAAAGTTGTTTCCTGGGTCCTTTTCATTTCTCACTTCACATACTTCTGTATTCATTTTCACATCTTCCACTGTGAATGGAGGTAGCATCCTGAAGACTGTTGGATATAATTTGAATTGAGAACGGTATTATACAGAGAAGAAATTGGGAGACACTGATCTGGATTGTGGAATGAAAGTCATATTAAGAGCAAGTATAGACTAATCCTTCAAACACCTGGTTGCAAATGGAAGAAGACTCCTAAATTAACATCCACTGCTCAGCAGTCCCTCCAGTACTACAGACTGTAATGTGGGCATCATCACTTGGAAGAATGGGGGTCCCTCAAATTCATCCTGCTCAGCACTGAGTCCTCTTTGCCTTCAGCTCTTTGGCCCTGCTCTCTTGCTCCCTGTCTCAGTTAATTGCACTGTTGTCTATTCCATTGTATTAGCCCAAATCCCAGAGGTTATCACTGGCACCTGAACCCTTGCCTCCAACCTACTAAGTCCTGAGTTTTTCCTTACTAAAGATCTATAAACTCGGTTTTCCTTTTCCCAAACACATTGCCAATACTTTTGTCTGGGACCTTGCCATTTCTTGCAGAGCTGACTATAATACGTTGCCAATTTATTTTCCACAGTGCTGCCAGAGTGATCTTTCTAAAAATGCAATCCTATCATGTCAGTCTTCTTTTAAAAAATATCCTTCACATTCCTTCAGAAGAAAATTCAAACCCTTTCACCTGGCATATGTGGCATTTCAAGATTTGCCTCCTGCCTGTCACACCAGCTTTATTTCCATTGCACTGTATGCTCTAGCCACACTGAAATGCTTGCAGTTGTTCATAAATGCCATTCTCTCTAACAAGTCCCCCACCCTGTAACAGCCTTTGCCCCTACTGTTCCTTCTGCCTCAAAGAGAACTATTGCATTCACCTTGAGAACTCTTTCTGTTTCTTCAAAACTTATCTTAGATGTCGCCTCCTCATTCTTTGTTTAGGGTCATTACTCTATGAGACAAACCCTTCTTTTTAAAATTGGATTTAAATTTCATTAAGTTCGAAATTAAGCTATGCTTACTCATAAAAAACTAGAGATATAGAAATTACTCATAATTCTGCAACTTAATCTCTGTTAACATACTGTTATCTATCATAACATCCCTATATATAGTAAAATGTATCTGTAAAACAACTTTTGTAACAATGTTAAATATCATCTTATTATATATTCTCTTTGAAACCCATTCTTTTCCCTCAGCAAAATATCATAAAAGTCTTTCAATGATAATAGACAGAAGTCTAATATTTTTGTAGTGGTTTTATATGTATATATTCCATTACAAGTGCATTATAAGTCACTCAATTTTTTGTGATTTTTAGGTAGCTTCAATATTTTTTTCTATTAAAGGCCTCTTATTCAAACACACATATTGGTTAAATTATCAAATTATTTCTTTAGAACATATGCAGAAGGGAATTGCTGGCCTGGGCACTTTAAATTTTACACCTTTTGCAAAAACATCACTTAATCCTTCCATAAACAATTTCAAACTCTATTTTAAGCATGGCCTAAATTAGATAAAACATATCATAACACTTTTTGAACGACTTCAAAGGTATAGGTTCTCCTAAATGTGTTATGGTGCAAAGAAAGTATCTTCGACAACGCTCATTTTTCGTTCAGTTCTTGATTAAATCAGAGGACAGGGCTATATGACTGGCCGAGGGGCTCACGGAGTCAGGATCTTCAGGGAGCCATCAGGGGTTCTGAGAAGTTGGAAAAACAGAAACTTGAGTCACCAGTGGCTGTTAACTAATGGCGGGAAGAGCCATTTCTAGATTCCCTCTTTTGTTTTTTCCTTCACAACTTAATAGTTCTCCTAAAGTGGCAAAAGGAAGATAAACTGGATCATTTTTTTTTGGTGTTATTTTAATAATAGGGATAACATAGTGTATGCCAGAAAAGAAAGCCTTAATGAGAGTATCGGAGGGAAAACAAGTAAGAATCACTGAGCTAATGCATGAATACCAATCAGTCCTCTGGAGGTTTAATAACCTTTTACGTAGCCTCTGGTGGACTTAAAACAGATGATAAGAAGTGAAATAACGAGTCAGAAAGCAGTTAACAAGAGAAGGCAGACTTTAGGCAGTAAAGATAAAAAGTGGGAAAAAGACAAGAAAGGAAATTAAAAGGTGTAAATTACATAATGAAATTTTGAAATGGATGACATGCAGAGGTAGTTAAACTAAAAGATACTGTTCTCCTGCAAAAATGGAAAGCAAACCCCATACTACCTCACCCTAGGAGGTCCAAGTCTGTAGGGAAATGGGATGGGGTTTTAAGGTGTTTATCTGCACACTGTTCATAGACACACAGCTAGAATGTTGCTACGAGATTGGAGAAGTTTTATCACCTTTCTCAGGAAGACTAAAATGAGTGTGACGGTGTGAACGGAGACCAATAGGCAGGAAACAGGATATCCCCACGGGAAAGGTCTGGCTTGAGAGAAGCGGAGCCCAGCAGAAGGGCTGAAGTTGTGCCTACGGACAGGTGATCCCAACATCGTATTACAAGATTCAGTTAGGCAGTCTTACCTTTCAAACGTGATGCTTTCATATATTTAAAATAACATGCTTGGTCTGTTAATGTTTTCCTCTTCTCTGGTTAAAGCAAATACGTCCTCTATTTTCTCTAACCGCTATTGAATGTGACTGCTCTCATTCGAGGGAGCTATTGAAGTGCTGACAGAATCTGTCTCTAGAGAGGGCTGCTACCTGCCTTCAACCAAGTTGAAGATAATAAAGGAAAGGAGTTAACTCCTGAATTTCCAGAAGGTGAGGTATAAAACTATATACACCATTCCTCCTTCTTCCCCACTCTTCTACCTAAAACAAGAGTGTCAGTACAGAGTATGCTTCAAGGACCTAAAAGCAGTCTACCCAAATTGTGAATCTGCATGCTAGATTTAGGAGTAAGGGTTTGCTTTCAAAAAGTAAATAGGTCTTGAAGTTGCCAAGTAAACACATCAATCAATAGTAATTAATCTAGCAATCTCAACTGTCCTCAATGTATTTCAGTTCCTTTACTGTTTAACGTGTTTGCATTAGAACGATAAATACATAGATTCAGTACAATGCATGAGTGTGTCTTTTAGGTCTGCTGCTTGAAAGAGAGAAAACAATCTTCCTTACTGGGAGATGTGGAAAATTCTAAGTCCTTTTATAATATTTTAAAAGTTAATCCAGTTGATATTTCCATACAATAACTGAAGAAAAGAATTCCCAGTAAACAGACATTTAAAAAACAAACGTTCCTTCCTTTATGAATTCTATATTAGTAGGAAGAAATATAGAGCCAGAGGGTGGGGTCTGGAGGGACAAAAACACATACAGCACATGTGAGATGTGTGAGTTCTGTTTTGGAGGTGTTTTTTTTGTTTTGTTTTTTGTTTTGTTTTTAGTGTTAAGCATTTTAAACAATTTTTTTTCCCTGCTTTTTCTTTGGGGAATGCTACATAATGGTTTAATCATCTGGCTTTGGTATCTGACTGCCTAGGGCAGCTATATCCTCTCTTATCATTATGTCTCACCATGTGTCACCTTTCCCAGACAGCTATAGGATCAGGATAAGAAAAACTGTTTCTTTATGCTGTAGATCAAACAAAACCACAGGTCATACAGACCACCAGACGAATGCCTACCATAGCATTTAAAGTTGCCCTGAATTTAATGAAGCAGTTGATTATAAATGCTAGACACTCAATTTAGAACACTGTGGCTTAAAGAAAGAAACAGTATGTGCCTATGGATTGTTTGTTTTGCACGAGAGGAGAAATGTGATGTTATGAACAGAATGAAATATTGTCTGATGGGTGAGTGAATTTCAATGATTGTGGTAACTCAAAACATCTTTGTAAATGTGATGCTATAAAATGCATATTTAATGGCATTTGCATCAACAGTTCTATCTCTGGAAAGAAGCACAACCCAGTCAAAGACAAGGTATAAATTTTTATGTCACATGTCATGCCAATTATTAAACTACTACAAATAAGGCAAAGCAAATCAACTAGAAGGTTTTTTTTTTCCCCTCTAGGTAGGAAAATTTTGAAGTATGGGTAATTAAACAATTCATATACCTAGAAAATGATTGAGGTGTATTTGGTGACTGACATCCATTTACAGTTACCTAGAGGTCTTGTCTATGAAGGTTGTGATATTGTTCTTTTAGCTTAAGAAGCATTGTCAAATCAGGACAGTCTGATTTGTTGTTTTTCTTAGAGTGAAGTTTGGAGTCTGGGCTCTCAAAGGGCTAAGATTGAAGGCTGTTTCACAGAATGGCCAGTGAGTGCCGCTGAGATGACAGATTAGACTGATGGCCTGATGGAGAGGAAAGCTGAGATGGCTTTTGGCATTCTTAGAGGTAAAATTTACTATTTCTTCACACTGACAGAAATGTAGAGTTTGTACATGCTTTCCTTTTCAATCAGGCTGGATATAAAACCTTAATAAAAATGAATTAACTCCATCCTGGTCTGTTATAGTCAATATTTTCACACATTATAGTAATATACCATCCAAAGATAATATAAATTTACATACTTAGTTTTTAAGGACATTCTCTTAAACTTAAATTATTAGCATTTTTATTTTAAATATCTTGGACTTTTTTTCTATCTGTAGAATAGGGACACAAACATTCCATTTAGTTTACTTTTAATGGTATTACAAAGATTAATGTGATTATAATTCATTATCATATGGTGTGATGTAAAATGTTAATAGTCAGGTAATTGTTTCTTGAAAAAAATACATACTATATGATTCCCTATATATTAAGGTATTAGCACTGGCAAACTAAGTTATACTGATAGAAATAAGAACAGTAGTTGCTTCTGGTGGTAGGTTAATGACGTTTTGCTTTTGTTATTTATGCTTTTGGTGTCATATCCAAAAAACCTACTAAGACTGATGTCAAGGAGTTTCTTTCCTATATTTTATTCTAGGAGTTTTACAGTATTGGGTCTGTTTAAGTCTGATACACTTCAAGTTAATTTTTGTGAGTGGTTACAATAAGGTTACAATTTCATCGCTCTGCATGTGTCAATCAATTGTCTTTTAAAGGATGAAAGACAGAAACATAACATTTTATGTTTAGCTACATGTTTAACATTTCCAGTGTTCTTTCTTTAATGTATATTCTAGTATCATTTCGCTTCAATTGGAAGAACTCCTGCTAATATTTTTAATAGTGCAGTGCCTATCTGCTGGAAGATATTTTACTCAGAAATTATCACCCATTTTATTGGAAAAAAATTTTTCTTTAGATATAGAATTCTAAGTTGAAAAAATATTTATTTCATGTAAATTACACCTCAATATAAAAAAAATACTTTTATCAGAAACAATGAAGGCTAGAAGACAATAGATGGTCATTTTTAAAGTACTGAAATCTTACTCCTACAGTCAACCTTTATCAGATAGCCAACCCCTTGTATGAGGGAGAAGACTGGATTGGGTGTGAGAAGATTAGATTTGGATTGAGTGTGTTTAAAGATTTTCCTGAGAAGGTAGTGTTTGAACTGGGACTTAACAGGCAACAAGGAACCAGCCATGTAAAGATTTGGTGACAGAGCTTTCTAGGTATAGGGGTCCAGCAAGTGCAAAAAATCCAGTGTAGGAAAAAAGCTGGCATTATTTGGGCACCAGAAAGAAAATCAATGGGGCTAGAACTTCTTGAGCCAGTGTAAATATAATGGGAGGGCGGGAGCCAGTTAAAAATTAAAAAACAAAACAAAACAAAATTTGTATAGAGTATGAATTTAAAATGCTGTTTTAAATCTATAGGAGCAAAACAGTACTGAGTTTTACCAGTAATTGGCAATCTATTTTTTTTTGCATATTTGAATGCAGCATGGTTTCACCTAATTTATTTTTACAAGTATAATTAAAATTAGCAAATAAACTCATAGAATTTATATAAAAGAAATTTTAAAGTTGTCTAGTAGGCTAAAATGTCAGGATATAGAGAAAAGATGGAGGAGGCTTCTTGGAGAAGATGGAGGAGGCTTCTTCAGAGAAAAAGATGGAAAGGGAGGACATGCCAGAAAAATGGGACTTGAGAAGAACTAGGTGGGAAGAAAAGCATTGCAAAGTCTTTTACAAGTGGGGTGCATACGTGAGAGCGATAAAGTGAGAGAATATGTGTATGTGTGTGGATAGTCAAGGAGAAAAAAGAAGCATATCAAAGACTTGACATCTTACATATCCCTCCACCAATATTTAAAAGTAAAACAAATATTCTTGTGGAATTTGAATGTGACAATGTCCTCAACTGTGAAAGCAAGAGCATATATTCCATTGTCTTTCTGCCATGAGTACTTCTTTGGTGGATAAGACCTTATAGAATTGCAAAGCAAAATCTAGTTTACATGGAAAAGTGTTTTGGAGCAGCACTGTCAAAAAAATAGGAAAGTAACAGGAAAAAAAAAAGCTCAAGGAGTTTATCACCACCAAACCAATATTACAAGAAATATTAAAGACACTTCTTTAAGGAAAAAAAAAGCTGGGGTAGCAACACTTATATCAGACAAAATAAACTTTCAAACAAAGCCTATAACAAGAGACAAAGAAGGACCCAGAAATTTCACTTCTGGGTATTTATACTCCAAACACTAATATAAAAAGACATATGCATCTTTATGTTCATTGCAGCATTATTTACAATAGCCAAGATATGGAAACAACCTAAGTGCCCATTGATAGACAAATGGATAAAGAAGAGGTGATACACACACACACACACACACACACACACACACACACACACACACACACACAATGGAATATTACTCAGCCATAAAAAGAATGAAATCTTGCCAATTGCAATGACATGGATAGACTTAGAGGGTATTATACTAAGTGAAATAAGTCAGACAGAGAAAGATAAATACTATATGATTTCACTTACATGTGGAATCTAAAAAACAAAATAAATGAACAAACAAAACAAAGAAATTCATAGATACAGAGAACATTTTGATGATTGTTAAGTGGGAGGGGAGGTTGGAAGGGAAGGGTGGAAAAAAGGGAAGAGATTAAGAAGTACAAATTGCTAGTTATAAAAACAGTCACAGGATGTAAAGTACAGCATAGGGAATAGAGTCAATAATATTGCAATAATTATGTATGGTGTCAGATGGGTACCAGACTTATTGAAGTGATCACTTTGTAAATTATATAAATAGCTAATCACTAATCACTATGTTGTGCACCTGAAACTAATGTATGTCAACTATAACTAAACAAAAAAAAATATTAAAAAAAACCAGGAAAGTGAAACATGTTGCTTCTTTTCATTTTCCTTGTGCCTCATTAACACCTGAAGTAATACAGGAAGTTGGCATGAAGTTTGAGACATGTGAAACACAGTGAGTTCTGTACTTCAAATTAAAAAAAAGACACCTCAAAGAAAAATCCTCACCTCAAAGATGAGGAAGGCCTCTTAATAATCTCTGCTTTCAATTCTTTTGCCTGTCAAAAATTTTTCTTTTTTTTAAAATTTATTTTCCAATTACAGTTGACATATAATATTGTATGTTTCAAGTGTACAGCATAGTGGTTGGGCATTTATATACCTTAGGATGTGATCACCCCAATAAATGTAGTTGCCAAAAAATTTTCAACCCTTCATTCTGTTAACTCTGTTAAAATTATTCTTTGAATTCAGAACTCTGAATAAAGAGAATAATTCTGGAAAAGCATTGTCATCTAGAGCCTATGTTTTCCTCATGTTAATATTCTACTAAGCCAGCAATTGTGTAAGCAAACATTTAAGCAAGGGCTCCCTGTGCTTCTCCAGTCTCTGCAATATGGGCAATGTGTTCTAAGTGTGACATCACCTGCAGACATGAGGAATTTGGAGCACTGAGAGTCCGAAGTTTCCTTCAGTAGAAATAGAAAGAAATGTAGGCATTTAGACAACACACAACTATGGTTTTGTTAGTAGGCAGAGGAGGGAATGTGTGGGAGGGACAAGTGGCTAAGAATGATTAGGTTTTGGAAGCTGACATGTTTGTGAGTGGAACTGGGCACCATAACCCCAGGATTTCTTGTTCTTGTGCCCACTTTTACAAGACAACCTTAGGTCCTCTTCCTCTCATTCCTCAACTGGGCAACGAAAGTGAAATTCATCTTGACATTCTCAACAGTCCTAAGAGGCACTTTGAACAAATGTTTTCGAGAAGGCTCTACAGTCTCCTGCAAGTCTAGAGTATGAGGTTGCAGCTGGCTCTTCATGGAAAGCTGGTACCTTGGTGATAATATAAAATCCACTAAGAGCTCAATTTTATATGTCATGGTTACTTCAAAATAAAGGCCCATTATCTTTGGCGTGTCTTATGAAGCATTCTGATGGGGAAAGAAAGGGTTGAGGCAAAGTGCAGGATGCAACACGTGCAAAACAGCAAATATCTAGATAGCTCATAAACATTTAATTTTTTAGGTGTGGAGTAGGATAGAGACCGTTTTATAAAAATACAAGATAGAATCAATGTTGGGTCCCCATAGTCCCTTAAGAGGACCAATTGAAGAACTCCCTTTCAATTCCTGTAATGCGGATCTGTAATTTAATTGACATAGTGATAGTCAAACCCACATGTAACACACAATTTTGGTAGTGCTGTAATTTAATTTAATACGATTAAAGAGGACTCTTGAGTTCTTAGAAGTTCAGGTGGTGGTGCACAACAGGAGGAACTTAAGCAAAGAAATTCAGTTATCTACTATGGAGGCTGGGACGACTCAGCATTTATGCTTGCGCATGCTCATGTTCTCCACAAGGCCCTCCACACTATTTCAAAGAACAATTTAAGAGGAGTGTGACCTAATCTCAGCTTGAACCTCTTTGGCAGGAATAAAGGCTGGAGAAGATAATTTAATTGGCGAGACATAAGAGGATCCAGTGTGACTCTGAAATGGTATCCAAGTCACACAGACTTCTTTCAGGACAGAAGTGCTGTGCAGCAGATTGATAAAACCAGGCACTTGTGTGAGCCAAGAAACAGCAAAACACACATTTCCTTCTTGGTCGTGGCAGTCTCTCCGTAAATGCAGTGAAATCGCTGAGGGAGGCTTTAAATATTGTTGGACAAAACTGGCTGGTGTCTCATTTGATAACGCCATGGGAATTTCAGCAAGCTATATTCACTGAGACTTTTGTTACTTCTCACAGGAAGCAGGTATTTCCAGTGCAGCATGCTTTGATTGAGCTTTCCTATGCACAGGTCATGTGAAAAGAATGTTAAATGTTTCAGTGAGATTCAAAGATCCAAATATTTGTAAAAATAGTAAGAATTGTAGTTTGTACTTATAGAGCAGCTTCCACCTGAGGAGCTCAGATGTTATTTCGTTACCTTTTAAAATCTTATCTGGAGGTTGGTTAAGTGGAAATATATATTTACATTTTATCCCTAGTGGAACTTGGTGAAAGAATGTGCCAAAAAGTTGCAAGCATTTAGGCAACCTTGTGATAAGCTCATTCAGTATGCTGAATTTCACTTTAAAGAAATAAAAATCAAGAAGATAAATAAAGTGGTTTTTTTTTTTTTTTTTTTTGCATTAACACTTAATTGATAGAGTTTTTCTTAGTATGCTTTACTCCTTTTATCCTGATTCCTTCCTGCCTGTTCTGACTCCAGGGTAAACTAAATAAAAGAATCCATTTACAGTCAACGTTCAAGTGATAAGAAGCTGTCTAGGGAAGCTCAGAGGTATTGACTCAAAGGAGTCTGATAAATACAGAAATAGATGGTTTAGTAGTCAAAAGCCTAAACACACGTTTCTTACAACAAGGGGGAGCAATAACAAAAGACAGTTCTCCCTTCCCATATTTGAGTAATATATAGACTCCTTCTGAAGCATGGGTTCTTAACTATTCTTATCCCATAGACTACTTTGGCAATCTGGTATAACTCATGGACCTTTCCTCAGAATAATTTGTTTTTAATGCATAAAAATTAAATTCAAAGGCTTACAGAAAAAATCAACTATACACAATTATGTTATAGTAATCAAAATACTTAAAAATCATAACATTTAATATAGGTGCATTTTTTTTAACATAATAAATAATAAGATCTTGCATCGGGTTTGATACTTCTATAATTCTGAATTAGATGAGCACACAAGTATTCAAGATTTTCACAATAATTGTAATTTCCTATAACAGTATCTGCCTGATTTGCCACCAATACAGTCATACACGGTGTAATATTTTGGTCAATGATGGACTGCATATATGACGATGGTCCCACAAAATTATAATACGTAGCTGAACGCTTACTCTTGCTTAAGTGACATCGCAGCTATTGTCATGTCAGAGTGCAATGCATTACTCACATGTTTGTGGTGATGCTGGTGTAAACAAACCTACTGCGCTGCCAGTCATATAAACGTAAAACACATACAATATGTATAGTACATCGTACTTGATAATGATAATTAAGGATTGTTACTGGTGTATGTATTTATTGCACAACACTTTTTATTGTTACTTCAGAGTGTACTCTTTCTACTTATTAAAAAAATGTTTGCTGTGAAACTGTATGTTGTATTATGCAGGCAGCAGCCTCATATAACTTGTGTTTACCGCATCTCTTGACTGTATCATTTTCTCTTGTGCTTGATTTAATCTCGCGCTGTTTTATAACTTTAGAGTGGCCTAAGTGTACAATGTTTACAAAGTCTGCAGTAGTGTACAGTAATGACCTCGGCCTTCATATTTACTCACCACTCACTCACTGACCCAGAGCGACTTCCAGTCCTGCAAGCTTCATTCATGGTAAGTGTCCTATACAGGGGTACCATTTTTTAAATATTTATACTGTATTTTTACTATTCCTTTAATATGTTTAGGTATGTTTAGGTACACAAATGCTTACCATTTTTTTTACAATTGCCCACAGTATTCAGTACAGTAATATGCTGTACAGGTTTACAGCTTAAAAAGAACAGGGTTACCATATAGCCTAGGTGTATGCAGTGGACTATACCATCTAGGTTTGTGTAAGTGCAGTCTATGATATTTGAACAATAGCAAAATCAACTAATGACGCATTTCTCAGAACATAACACTGTCGTTAAGTGATATATGATTATATTCATTTTAGAAAGAAATGTTATATTTCACTTAGACATCAGTGAAAATAAGGCATGCAATTATTTTCTCACATGTCTTCAAGAGTCCCACTTTAAGAACTTGTATGTAAAAAGAAAATTATTTTCTTCAACTTGTAAGAATAAATCCATGGATGCCTAGGGAACCAAAGGCCGTAGAGTATGGAAAAAAGGAAAAAGGGTGTTAGAATTTGTGAAGGGTGACCAAATGACCAAAATAAATAATTGATTTGGTTTTTTAAGGATTAGTATATAAAAATTTCAACTGAGTTTGGGGTACTGTTATGAAATAGGAAGTGTTGAAACATTTGAAGGAAACCAAATGCTTTATAATTTAGATTTTTGTTAATAAAGACATTCAAAAAATAAGAGATACATGTAAATATCTAGAACTATGAAGAGTACTTTGACCATTATATTTTCCTATTGCCGACAGAGTAAAATCCAAATTGTGATGGTGAAGTCCTACCTAGGTTTTCCTGTCTTAGATCCCTCTACATTTTTTCCTACCCAAAGGGCACCCCTGCTCCTGCTCTTGCAAATCACTACTCTCCAATAATTAACGTTCCAGTCAGACCAATTTTTTATTCTTTATCTGATATTTTCCTGCCACTGGGGATGTGTGCAATTTATTTCCTTCACCTAGTCTCCAATTCTACTGCACAATGCTTATTCTTAGATGCCAAATTGTACCCTTTTGTAGCATAGCTCATGTCCCACTTCTTTCAAAAACAAAACAACAATCAAACATCTAACCAACCAACCCACATGAGCACCACATTTATTATTCGCCATATTTATCATAATCTTCCTTTAGAATTCACCATATTTATCATAAATTATTTTTAATTACATGCTTTTGTGACTGTATTTTTTTCTCTATCTTGAGCTATGTTATGAGTTGTGTCCTCCCAAAAGTCATATGGTGAAGTACTACCCCTAGTACATCAGAATTTGAATGTATTTGGAGATAAGGCTTTTATACATAGGTGATTAAAAGAAAATGAAGACTTGAGGATGGGCCCTAATCCAATTTGATGGGTACACTTATAAGAAGAGAAAATTTGGGTACACAGAGAAACACCAGGGATACAAGTGCACAGAATAAAGACTCTGTGAGGACATAGCAAGAAGGCAGCCATCTGCCAAGGAAAGAGGCTCCAGAGGAAACCAAACCTGTTGATACTTTGATCTTGGACTTCTAGACTTCAGAACTGTGAGAAAATAAATTTCTGTTGTTTAAGCCACCCAGTCTATAGTATTTTGTTATGGCAGCCTCAGTAAAATAATATGAGCTATGAACTTTCCAAATATATATATACATATCCTGAAGTTGACATAAGAAGGTGTTTATTTGTACATTTTGCAGACATATAACTCCCTTCCCATTTCTGTTTCTCCAGAATTCATGATGCCTTAATCAAATGGATTTAAAATAAAAAATGTTATAGAATTGATTAATATAACATTTTAACTCCCTTCAGATTTTTCTCATTCAGATTGCTAATGGATCTTATGTGATTATCATAACAAAGATAGATGTTGCATCATGCTAGTTTGATAAATTATATTGCATTTATAAATGGAAGTGCTACAATGAAAAGAAGATTATGTTAGAGAATGCCAATTAAAGAAAATGAAATAAGAAAGTATTAAAATGCTTGAAAAAATATTCTCAGAAGGTAATATGTAAAAGAACTAAGGGACCATAAGAAGGAAGGAAAGATACAAGCTACGTGGTATAGAAATATGTAATATTATGCCAAAATAAAACAAGAAGTCCATGGAAGCTGATGAGTGAAAAACCTCTTGATGAAGGGTCAGAAAGGGTTTTTTGAAAGTAGAAGATTGGCATCTTTCGCATAGTGGCAGAGCACCTTAGAGACAACAAGAATCTAAGAAGAACCTCAGTCTGAAGTAATTGAAAGTTAGTCATTACAAGGAATTTTGCTATTATTATCCGCTCATCGCCATGGCTGGACATATATAAAAGGCTAAATTGGCAAAAAAATAATAACCTCTTGTATCAAACTACATAACTCTTTTACTTTTACTGATAATACAGACATGAGAGAAACAAGTGAGGGCAAGACCCGTCATTGATTGGCAATGTTTCATTAACTTATTCATGCAATAAATATCTATTGAGTGCCTACTATGCACAGGAACCATCTTAACTACTTGAATACCACAGTGAAGAAAGTGGAGAAAAAAATTTGGCTCATTCCCAATATATGGTGATAGTTTGATAAACTCATAAAATCTTGGGAAGTAAATGAAGATTTTTGGCATGGCAAGGGTGGTTTGAACAATTCATTTCTATTGCAAATGTGGACAGATAGATCCGAATACCTTTCTAACATTGTCCCAATCAATGGCTCTTAATACAAACTCATTGAAATATTGGCTATATTATGCTTTACCTGACCCAGCTACAGGAGATATTTATTAACACCCAACTCCTAAATAACAGAACAATTAAGTGTCTGTCACAGTTGATGAATAGACTCCTATATACACTGAGCTCTCACAAACCCGAGTCTGATTTGGATGGTTCCGAGGCTCTTCCTTTCCAACAGAGGAGTAGGAATCTAGCTCAACGGAAGCTGCCTGTTTCTTACAAGTCCCACCTCTGACCAGGAAGTTCTCACTGTTAACATAGTTAACTAAGTGTCCCCTCATCACTCCCTCTCCTGAGATCATGTAAAATGGCTCAAGAGCAGTGTCCATTTTCAGTCTGTGCATCCAGTCCAGGTTCACTTGCCTCTTTGTCGGCTAATGAGGGCTCATGGATGAGATCATGTGCATCTGGTCCCTTCTCTGCTTGTAAATCTCTTCAGTGCGCATTACTTTAGATTTACTATGGTACACTATTTGTGTAAATAGTCATATGTTCTTCAAATGAAACTGCTTTTATGAAATTTTTATTCTAGTGTGGGAAATAGACAATAAAAACATACATAAGTAAAATATTTATGTGTTAAATCGTGGTAAGTGCTAAGGAAGAAAATAAAATGTTAAAGCAGGAAAGGGATATAGGGTGTGTGTGTGTGTGTGTGTGTGTGTGTGTGTATGTTTGTGTGTGTGTTTCGGCATGAATATTAGATAGAAAGGCCAGGGCAGACCTCATTGAGAAAGTGTCCTTTGGGCAAAGACCTAAATTAAGTGAAGAGAGAATTAAGGGAATTTCTGAGAGAAGGATGAACATTCCAGGCATAGATCATTTGAAATACTCAATATTAAATTAATATTTTATATAATACATTTATAGATTAGATTCTTTAGTGAATTTTATTAAACTAAAATAATTTTATAAATGCTTGGTAGGAATTGGTGATGTAGAAAAATTTTTCCCCAAAGCATGAGATTAGAAAATTTTTCTGACCTTACTTATGAAACTCTATTTAAATATCAGTAGCATTGTGTTTGGCATATATTGACTCCTTGATAAGTCTTTGTTGAATACATTGATAAATAGCTGATCAGCCACAGTATGCCTGGCACTGTCCTGGTTGCTGCAGGAGATGTTTTCTTGGAGTTAGATGCTGTACGTCCTCTCCCAGAGTAGATGGGCTAACACCAGGGACATGGCCAATAAAAAAGTCAACCATGATATAAGGCACAATACAAGAGGAAAAAATGACTGGTGTGTTAAGGAAGTGGGATATAATATATGACTCAAAAATTAGAAAAGTTGTTTTTGCAGTAGATAATATTTAAAATCATATTAAGGATTCTCTCCTGACACAGGAAAATAAAAACAGTGCCCTGGGGGAGGGAAAAATACTAGAAAATATGAGGAAATACGAGATGTTCAATTTTACTGAAATATAGAGCTTGAGTCAGAGAGTAGAAAGTGATGAACTGAGGAGATAGGTTGGAGCCATATTATATAGGACTTTGAATTCTGGGTTGAGGCATTTGTAGTTAATTTAATAGAAATGGGAAGCCATTCAACAGTTTTGAAACGAGAGACAAATAAGCCAGCTGAGCTGTAATTTAAGCAGCATTCCTTGGCAGGTTGGCTGCTGCAGGGGACAGAGAGATTAATCAGTGAGCCTCTTCCATGGGGGTGAGGCAGGTACTGGACCTCATCAAAGAGTAGCTTCTGGAATGACCTTGTCTGTAGCAAGAAAGTCAGAAGGGAGGCCAGTGTGCAATAGTGAGAAGGGAGCCTGCATTGGGTGGAGATGCTGACAGCCATTTGGGTACTTAGCAATTAGAACTGGAGTCTGAAGCTGAGCCTTTTTTCAAAACATTAAAACAATTTGAGCCTTGTATAACACACTGGTAACACAACAATTGAAATTTTGGAATATTATCCTGATGTTCCTTTACCAATTTAACTTACCAAACTGGAATGCCTACTATAAGAAATTCAGAGGCTATAGGTAGTCACACTTTGTTCTCTTTCATGTTTTTCTATCTTCTGTTAATAAAGAGAATCTCATAAAGCAACAATACCTTATTTGTTAAAAACAATAAATACAGTATTGGCACTCATATTGAAGTATGGGCTATTTTATGCTTAATCTCAATAACATTTAAATTTGAGCCCAGGCTGTTTAAAACTATTTGTGCCTATTTAATTTAGTGTGCTGGCTTATTTTATATTTCCAAGATGACAAGTCACTCCTCATTAAATTAGCTCATTTCCGGATAATCCTAGATAAACTTGTATGCCCCAGGATGCTCCATCTCCACAGGAATGATTACTTTTTAATGACTACACCCTGTCATGCTTTATTGCTTTGGAAAATGTAAACCATGTGTCCTAGAGAAAGCTGTTTTAATTCTACAGACATGCATCACTATATAGGTTGGTCTAAACTTAGATGAAAAATCCTATCTCTGTCATACTTATTCTTGTCACAAATGAACTACAGTTTTATAAGTGGATGTACCTGGTTTGATTTCTGATAACGTTTGGTCGAATAAAATGTAAATGGTCTTTTATGAATCCTTTACATGGTACATGTATCTTGGGAATCTGGGGAAAAATGAGAACAGGGATACCAGTGGATAACAATATGAATCAGTATATGATAGTTTCAGGAATGTTGAGGTGTGCAGAGTAAAACAATGGCAAGGCAAACGAGGTCTCTAAATGACCAAATAAATCTATATTCTGTTTAAAAAAATGAAATGCAGGAACAATAAATGTGGAAAATGAGAGGAAGATCGCATTGGAGGTCAGATAAATAAGTGATGTTTCCAACACACATTTTAAAGCTAGTAAGGGATGAAATGACTTCTAATATAAAATTCCAGTTTATTAGCAACAGAGTTGTTCTTTGCTAATAAGAAGGGGAAGGGCAAAAGCAATATACAGATTCAATGCAATCTCCATCAAAATCCCAATGGCATTTTTTAAAGAAATAGAAGAAGTCATCAGATTTGTATGGGACCACAAAAGACCCCGAATAGACAAAGCAATACTAAGAAAAAAGAATAATGCTGGAGGTATTACTTCAGCTTGTACTACAGAGTAACAATAATCAAAACAGCATGGTATTGGCAGAAAAACAGACACAGGCCAAAGGAATAGCATTGAAAACCCAGAAATAAACCCACATAAATATGGACAGATAATTTTCGACAAAAGATCCAAAAACATATAATGGAGAAAAGAAAGCCTCTTCAATAAATGGTGCTGGGAGAATTTGAAAGCCACGTGCAAAAGAATGAAACTAGACTGCTATCTGTCACCGTGTACCAAAATTAATTCAAAATGGATCAAAGACTTAAACATAAGACATGAAACAATAAACAGCATAGAAGAAAACATACATACTAAACTTATGGACCTTGGGTTCAAAGAGCATTTTATGAATTTGACCTCAAAGGCAAGGGAAGTAAAACCTAAAAAGAATGAATGGGACTATATCAAACTAAAAAGCATCTGCACAGCAAGAGAAACCACTGACAAAATAGAGGCAGCCAACCGAATGGAAGAAGATATTTGTAAACAACACCTCCGGTAAGGGACTAATATCCAAAATATATAAAGAACTTCTACAACTCAATAACAAAAAAAACAAACAATCCAATTTAAAAAAGGGCAGAGGAACTGAATAGACAGTTCTCCAAAGAGAACATATAGATGGCCAATAGACATATGAAAAGATGCTCAACATCACTAATCCTCAGAGAAAGGAAAATAAAAACGACAATGAGATATCATCTCACACCACCAGTTAGAATGGCTATCATCAACAAGACAAATAATAACAAGTGTTGGAGAGGCTGTGGACAAAAAGGAATCCTCATACACTGTTGGTGGGAATGCAGATTGGTGCAACCACCATGGAAGGCAGTGTAGAGTTTCCTCAAAAAATTACGAATAGAATTACCATATTACCCAGCAATTCCTCTCCTGGGTATCTACCCAAAACATCTGAAAACATTTATTCATAAAGACATATGTGCTCCAATGTTCATTGCAGCTTTATTTATGGTGGCCAAGGCATGGAAACACCCAAAGTATCTTTTGATAGATGATTGGATAAAGAAGATGTGGTATATATACACAATGGGATATTACTCTGCCATAAGAAAAGATGAAATAGTGCCATTTGTGACAACACGGATCGATCTTGAGATTATTATGCTAAGCAAAATAAGTCAGACAGAAAAAAATCAAGAACAATATGACTTCACTGATATGTGGGATATAAAACTGAAAGCAACAAAGGAACAAGACAAACAAAGAAACAAAAATTCATAGACACATACAATAGTTTAGTGGTTACCAGAGGGTAAGGGGAGAGGTAGGTGGTGGAAGAGGGTAAATGGGGTCAAATATATGGTGATGGAAGGAGACCTGATTCTGGGTGGTGAACACACAATGTGATATACAGATGATGTATTACGAATTGTACAATTGAAACCTACGTAATTTTACTAACCATTGTCACCCCAATAAATTTTTATTAAAAAAAAAAGGGGAAGAGCAGAGGAATATTGAAAAAGGCTACAAATGAATACATACAGTTCTAACAATGTCACTATAATTTTCTTCATATTGATTTTAAACAAATATACCCATAGATGCAAAGTAGGAAAATATGAAGCCAATAATTTATTTTTGAACATTTGCAGAAAAAGATTGAAAACTAGATGACAGCCATATTAAATACCATGTTTCCCTGAAAATAAGACCAAGCCAGATCATCAGCTCTAATGCATCTTTTGAAGCAAAAATTAATATAAGACCCGGTATTATATTACGTTATATTATATTGTATTAGACCTGGTCTTATAGTAAAATAAGACCGGGTCTTATATTAATTTTTGCTCCAAATGACGCAGTAGAGCTAATTGTCTGGCTCGGTCTTATTTACGGAGAAACAAGGTGGTAAAAAGAAATAAGTATTTTAAAACATTTAAACATGTTTTGCAACCAAAGATCAAAGAAACAAAAGTAACTAAGATGCTCTGTAATATATAACATGAAAAAAGACAAATGACATGAAAGAACCAAAGATAAAGAAAGAAAAGGAAAGAAAATTTTTCAATAGTCTGACAAGCACTAGAGCTCATGGTTTAATCAATACCCCCTCTCTAATGTACTATGAATTCCATCATTCTACCTCTTGATTTTCTTTACTGCAAATTGCCTTTCCCCCATTTAAATATTCTTTTAGTATCTACTGGTACTAAAGAGGATTAGCACTCTTGAGATGGTCATAGTGGGACAATTTGGAAACTCCTTGATAATAATCTTTCTTCCCTTTTCCATAGACAACAGAAAGGGGTTTACTCCAGTTTCTTTAAAAAACCCAGTATTAAAAACAGAAGGAATATTTCCTCAAACTACTGCCTCAGTCTCACTCTTAAGAATGAGGAAGAGGCCTTAGGCGAACAGCCCAGGTTTGCAGCTGTTCTGGGATTATCCAGAACCTTTGGAATGCAATAGGGTGGATGATATAGAGCAGCATTATGCTACACCATCACTTCTTTACTTGTTTGCTTATTCATCAACCAATCAATCAATTTGATTTGATTCTAAAATATAGCTTTTGTAATGAGTATATTGAAGGCAAGGCACAAAATGTGTTTGTGGAAACTAAGATAATGTACCAAATGTGTTAGTCTTGAGTGTGGATATTTATTCACTCATTCATTCATTCATTCATTCATTCATTCATTCATTCAATATATATGTGCCAGACACTGGCTTAGGCATCAGGACATACAATGGCAGAATAGACACAATCTTTACCCAGAATGCATTTCAAAAAAGATAGAAAAACCAAACCTTATTTAATATTTTCATTTTTTATCCTTAGCATTTACTCAGTGACCAGGAGAAAGGAGATGCTGAATAAATTCTAATTTAGTGAATGAAAGAATGTGATGAGAAATCAAATGAGACAAAGAATTCAGTGTAGCAATTAGTTCAGTTTGCTGGTAGCAGTTTTCAGAACTTTATTATACTGAGTTTTATATTAACTACATTTACAATCACAAATATTGACTGAGGTCATTGCAAATGATTTCACGTTTCTACGGTTCTCAGGCAAATCTCTCAATAGTTGCCGTGCACACAACTGCAAGCTCAGTTAATTGGAACCTGCTACTGATGCAGGTGTATAGTAGAAACAATTGAACAAGCGTTTTGTAAATTAAGCTTTGAGGAAGTTGCTGAAAGAGTCATGGAAATTAGAGCTGAGAAAGATCTATTTGTCCTGTGTAATTCTTCCCTGGAGGACTGGTGTGAGATTGTCTTCTATAGCCTATTTTTCCATATATTTTTCTACTTGAAGTTTGAATGACTCAAACAAAAGGGTTCCTAATACTTCCATTGGGACAATGTTATAAAACGCCTCATTATTAAGATGTGTTTCCTGATACACATCCTGAAATTTTCTTTGCTTAATTTCATCCTATTAACCCCAATTACACTTCCCTGGGGCAACAATAAACAATTTCAGCCTCTCCTCTGAAGCTGCACTCTTCAGAGATTCCTCATTCCTTCCTGGCATGATATATGCAGTCCAGCTGTGCGCCTCTGTTCCTTTATTCTGTTCAGGAGCCAATCATGGCCTTCTAATCACTTTTATTTCCGTTCTTTGAATGCTCTCTAATCTCTAGGAATTTTGACTCTTGATAATAAATCCTTATATGCTTTATACCCATTGTGGTCCATGCATATGAACTCTGATCATACAATAAGACATTTTTCTCCAAGTTGAACTGGTAATAGGAGTGTGAAAAAATATCTTAGTGTAAACGGCATGCATGAAAACCTAAACCGACAGAAGTCACCTTCTTGTTAGGATTTTCATCTTTCTGAATACAATTTGGTGCTAAAGAGATTATTTTAGGAGGTTGTGTCTGCGGTACTGTTATTGTGCTGGTTGATTTATAATCAGAGTGTGCAGTTTAGCCAAGCTGCATCCTTCATTCAGAAAGAGATTTTGCTCTACAGACAAGGCAACATGAAACACTTGCCCTTTTAAAAGAGGATTAGAGACTTTTACATTCTAAAGCCCGTTTTGGTATAATCACTAACATGAAGCCAGTTTCTAATTTCATATGAGAAAGATCTCCTAGGAGATATCCAGCTTAATTAACTGAGAAATGATGAGTATGACAGAATTTCACACAGATAGAGTGAAACTTACTGTAAAGACCCTCACTTCACCTGACCTCTTCAGTGAAAACTGGCTAAAACAGTGTTTAAATATTATGCCTGCACATGGGCATTAAGAGTCAAGAGGACAAGAAATAGAGCGAAGAGTAATCTAAACTTTGGATATTTTCTTGTTTGTTTTGTTTATGCATAACCTATGAGATACTTGAAATATTTTTAGCACATACGTCAGAATTCATTTCATAAGTATGCTTTCGTAAATATAATTTATTTCATAAATAGAATTCATTTGTTTAATAAGAAGAATTCATTTCTACCCTCATAAGAATATGTGCTTCGATATATGCTCTTCGTTTAACTTGTTGTTATATAAGTAGCATAGGAGTGTGCATATGAGCTCCACTGACCTTACAGGAACTCTAGCCAAGCTCTGTCAAGCAGTCATTAAGAAGTAGTCAGGTAATTGTGGGATTTTTTCCCTATAAAATTATTACAAACCCTCATACTCCCCAAAAATACAGGCATGCATGCTCTCTCTCTCTCTCTCTCTCTCTCTCTCTCTCTCTCTCTCTCTCTCTCTCTCTCTCTCACACACACACACACACACACACACCCACAGATGGATCATTATGATAACCAGAAAGTTTGATCATCATCAGAATGGAGTGAATAACAAGGAGTCAACGGGAGTAAGAATGAAGAGAAAACTAAAAGAAAACCTGAAGAAAAGACGATACAGTGGGAAGAAAAGAAGCAAGTAACTTTTCTCCCATTACTTTCCACTTTTTACTTAATGTCTGGATTATGTTTTAGAGAATTGCAGAATCAAAAGCTTTAGATAAATATGAAGAGTAAAGGTGAAATATGCCTAAAATATTAGCATTTAAAAATTATTCTGAAAGATGCCTGAAGATAATCACAACAATCTGCCAAGAGCGATATCTGAGCTTCCCCTTCTATATCCTCTTCTAATTAGAAGAATAGGAGTGAAGTGAAGACGTGGACCATGTCGTGTGGTTGTAATCGCTACTGCCTTTTAATTGAAAAATGGGACTTGAAAAGCAAAGCTATACAACCTGTTCTGAAGCAATAATTTTTCTGAAATACAGACACTTCTGCAGACATGTTCATATGAAGCCAAATTTAAATCTCTGTTTTTTATCCCAAATATTTCTTTACACTTAAGGATTTGGGCATATACCAACTCTACCTCCACCAAGGGCTTGCTAAATTCAATTTGCATGTCAATAGACGAGCTGTGGTGCACAGTGATGGATAGATCCCATTAAGGAATTTACCCACCCATGACTATGCTGTTTTTCAAGGGACATTTCTAACTCATCCTTCCTGAAATAGACACTTAGGTTCCTATTGACCAAGAACTTTAGTTCTCTGTGGTTTGACTAAACTTTGGACACTTGTTCCAGACTCTTTGCCCCTGACCTCCCTTTTCTTAGAGCTTTAGAAAACTTGTATTTGTAAATTCTTTCTCTGCCCTTTTGGGATGTAAATCTTTTTAAAAAACTTCTTGCCAGTTTTACAACCCAGAAATGTCTTTCTTAAGGTCCTGGGAGCCATCCCTTTGAAATGAAATCATCAAGGAAGAGAGCAACTCTACCTCCTACTTTCTGTGGGAAGATAGGAGCTTAACTTGGTTGGGCACCTTTCTCCAACGTGTAAAACTATCTACTGTCATGAAAATACTAGAAAGTTCATTTTTCATTTGGGTGAGGCCAATTAGCAAACACAGTGGCTTTGACACTACCAAGTTTCCAAATACTTCTCATTGTTACATCAGCTGTTGAAACTTTCCTCTGTATGCATTTGGTTTTCTAAGAATCAGCACCTGTCCATCTAAAAACTTGAAATATTAGTGTTTTTTTTAAATTGTAGTATCTTCTTTGATCATTTTGAACACTTATTATGTATAGAACACAGAGATTTGCTTGAATGAAGGTAACAAAGAAATAAAAGACACAGCCTTTTATAAATTTGCTATGGTTACAGAGATAAAAATACAAACACACAGACATTGCCATTTGGTAAGCAAGACAGCTAAAAAGATAGCAAGATAAAATAACTCACAGTCAGAATAGTCTACTTACAAGATAGGTATATTTAATTTAAATTAAGCATATATTTATTAAATATTTATTATGTATTAGTTACTATGCTAGATTCTACATTAATTCATCCATCCATCCATCCATCCATCCATCCTTGTAGCCATTCAAACCTTTTATTACTAATCCATACCTTTTTTTAAGCAGTACAGGTAAAATGATAAATAAGACATTCTTGTACTCAAGAAGTTTATAATCTAACAGAGGTACAGAGAGGTGTCGACATTACCCCTAAAATATGATAGTACTAAACACACACTGTTATGGAATAACCAAGGCTTGAGCTTAACTATACCTGACAGGTTAGAGACAACTTGAAAGTAGAGGTGATGAACTGAGGCATGAAGGAAAAAAAAATGAGGTTCTGTAGGGCAAAAGAATAAATAACATTTAGTTAAGGTCTATTTTACAACATACATAGTGTTATATGCTTTAATGTACATTATTTTCAAGCCTCAAAACAGCCCTGCGGAGTCGGTTTTAATAATCCCATTTTATTTCCCAGGCCAAAGAGGCATCTGGTAGCTTCAGGTTTAGTAAGTGGCAGAGTGATGAGTTCAAATTCAAGTCAAAGTGTCTTTCAAGCTTTTTCTATTTCTATTACACATGTCTCCAAACAGAAAGGCAGAGGAAGCTCTGTCCAGGCAGAAGAAAGAGCATGTGCAAAGAAAAGCATAAAATGGCACAGAATTTTGCAAGTATTTTGGCATGTTGTAGGCGATGAGTAAGAAATTGTGAGCAATGGGGCTGTACAGTATGGTGGGCCTGAATTATGAAGAATCAGATTTGCAGGACAAAATACATTGGATTTTATAGTGTGAAATCTGGGTCTACAAGAAAGAATTTCAGGCAGAGGACAAGTGTGTGAGTCAACTGGAGTTATCTGGAGGTTGCACTGGAAAAGACAGAGTATTTGGGGAATCATCCAATAGGCCAGGTGTACAAAGATAAACACTACAAAGGGCCTACCAGGAAGGCTGTTAGAACCTTACCGAGAATCCTCACCTGATATGGCCCTTTTCCAAGGACATAAAAGCTAATGACATACATTTTAAAATTTCTTTTTTATCCAGCATAGATTCATGGATTTTTTGTTGTTGTGGTAGGCAGAGTAAGTCTCCTGAATATGCCACTTCTTATTTCCTAGAACCTATGAATGTGTTACATTACAGGCCTAAAAGATCTTTGCAGATATGATTAAATTCACAGATCTTGAGATGGGGAGAGTATCCTGTATTATCCTGGTGAGGCCAATTTAATCACATGAGCCCTTAAAAGCAGAGAACCTTTCTAAGTAAGGGTCAGGAAGATGAAAAGGACTCCATCCACCATTGCTGGATTTCAAGATGAAGGAAGGAAGCCACGAACCAAGGGAACTGAAGGCCTTTAGATGCTGGGAGTAGGAAATGGGGACCTCAGTCATGCAACCTCAAAGAAATGAATTATTCCTATAACCTGAAATAGAAAAGACACCAATTCTCTAGGACAGACTCAAGAAAAGAATGCAGCCCTGACAAGACTATGATTTCAGCTCAACGAGAATGTGTTGGATTTGTGACCTACACAAGTTGAGAGATAATATGTTTTTGTTGTTTTAATACCATTACATTTATGGTAATTTGTTATAGCAGTAGTAGAAAACTAATATACTTGTACACTAATGTCAGAGCTGAAGGAAGCAGCAAGAAGCTCCAAGAAAAGATGTAATAACCATTTTCACAGAGGTCCAATAAACCAAATGGGGAAAACAGAGATACCCAAAAATAAGGGTACAAGACCCCATTGTTTTTATGATCTCTGAACAGAAGGAACCAAGAGGCCGAGTCAATGCTTTACTCTGGAATCTTTCAAAGGAAGTGAAGAGAGAATGGGAGCTACTTTAGGTGTTATAAAGGTGCCCGCAGATATTAGCAGAAATGCTTTTGTTCCTTTGTGCTTCATTCATTTATTCATTTACACTCATTCATTCAATGAGTACTTGCTGAGCATCTCTGAATGTTAGGTGCTGGCTGTCCCAGTTAAATGGGGGTGTGTAGAACTGTAAATAGTTGTAGTATGGAAAGAGCTAAGTGTTTACAGGGTAATTGTTGATTATAGTGCTAGTTCAAAGTACCTGTCTGGGGGTTGTGTGTTATTGGTGTGTGATGCTAACGTACAGAGCTACACGTTAAGAAACTTTAGAGCAAATTGACAGGGATTTTAATGTCTGTTTAATCTAATAATAAAAATTGGTTTATTTTTTATGTTTTTAAAATTTATTTTTTGAAGTAATTTATTTTTCCTACACTTTATAAAAATATCCATGGTGATGGATTGGGGGGGAAAAGAAAATTTGGAAAGCTATTGGTCTAGAACTTAAAAGAGGCGTCAACTCTAGGCTGGATGGAAATAGAAGGGAGAAAGGAAAGTCAGGGCTATCTTGTCTCAGCTATTGCTTTGGCCTGAGCTTTTTATATTTTCACGAGGCCATAATACGGAAACTATCAGGAATATTTTTGTAGAAGCAATGCCTCTCCTCTGTTTGCATATAGGCCTCCCTCCTCCATTTCTCCAGTTGGTCCACTTATTTAGAGACATTTTTTGTATAACAAAAATGTATGCAACAATTCGTCCTAATAAGTAAAGATTTTGAAATCCTGCTTAAGCAATACTCACACACTAGCTGTGAGCATGTTTTCCTCGTCACCCTTTGTATTAGGAGCTTGTGCTAATTTTCCTGGCACTTTTACAGTCCTGGCTTCAGCATAACTTCTATTTTTCACACGAAGCTGTTCTCTGATAAGGTGCAGCTGGGGAAATCCATCGCTCTCTGGACCAGTCAGGTTTTCACATCAGTTAAGTTAATTGACAGAAGGCTTAACATATTTCTTAATTATAGCTGCAAAGTCATTACTGGAACAATCCCCCAAATCATAGAAAAAACACTGTTATTTGATTAACTGGTTATGAAAATGGCAGTACAAAAATGCAACACACAACCTGATGGGATTCTAAGTGAGAAAGGCCTGATGGTGGTCGGAGATTAAGGAAACATGTGTTCCCCCACCTCTGACCTTATGCAGCATCTCTCTACCTTTGTCCTAATAATAGTGCTATTATTATTTTTGAATTTGTTTTGTAAATTTGAAATTGTTTTGTAAATTTAGTATTATTATAAATAGACATAAGGTATGATTCATGGATGGAAATGGCCCTTGAGTTGTGGTTTGCTAAAAATGCCTATTAGGCTTTATGTATAATGCAATAACTTTTGTTGCTACTAATACTTCAGATACTCTTTGTTTTCTTTGGATATCAGATAGTTAGTAATGCATTATAGCTTCATAGAATTATAGAAGTGAAAGTGACCTTAGGAAGTGACCAAGTTCAATTCCTCCATTATAAAATGTGAAAATCTTAATGGATAAGAAAGTTGAAACTCAATGTGATTAAATGACTTAGGCTAGGTCACTTAGCTTATTAATGGTAGAACCAGGTCTAAAAGTTTATTTCTTGGTCTTGAAAATTTTCTTTGTGTGATTATAAAAGTAATAGATACCCATTGCAGAAAACTTGGGACATACAAAAGGTACAAAATAAATTAAAATCCTGCATATTTCCATAATTCAGAGATAAGTTTTCTTAATAATTTCTCACTGTATATAGATACAGATGTACGTTTTTCCTCTAAAATTGGTATTTAATTGCATAGGTAGGTATCTTCCTCTTTCACTCAACATTGATATGTCAAAAACTTTTTTGCTGTCATTAAACAATTCTCTAGACTATGTTTTTAATAACTGCATAATTATTTGTCAGCTGGTCCAGTAAGTATAATTATTTTTGGTCATTGGTGAAGGGGAGTATTTTAGCTCCTTGTACTTCTCTTTCAACTAGTCTGTTTTTGTTTTTTTCTTTGTCCATTTTCCCCATTTTTGATCATGTCATTCTTTCTCCTTGATTTATAAATATTCTGTACCTATTGACACTGATTCTTTTTTCTCCTACTTTCATAAATAGAGTATCAGAATATTTTAATTTTTATTATGATTCAGAGTCATCATTTTGAATTTCAGCTCTCACCACAGGCTGCATTATGGTTTAAGTAATTAGCCAAGATAACACAGCCGTAAGAGACAGACCTGTCATTGACAAGCAAGTGTGTCATACCAAAACTAGTTCTTTCTAACTACATCACACTAACTTTCTGTATGGCTGAGATCTCAAAAGTGAAGCATATACCTATACTTAATGAGAGTTTTACAATACAACCAGTAAACCATTTTACAAGGAGTAACTAGCAAATCAGTATTGCATATCTTTTACTTTTCATTTTGATTCTCTTTTGATGCCTGGAACTGAAAACATTCCCATAATGTTCAATCTTGAGACTGGCATTCAATTAATAACTTTTCACTTTTCTTTTCCATTTATGCCATAGGCTGTCTCAAGATTAATGAAAAACTGAATAACATATTTATTATTATTGTTACTTATGATTTAATTTCTTTTTAAAAATTATTTATTGGGGTGACAGTGGTTAGTAAAATTACATAGGTTTCTAGTGTACAATTCTATAATACCTCATCTATATATCACATTGTGTGCTCACTACCCAGTTTTCTTTTCATCACCGTATATTTGTATTTATTATTATTTTGATAACTGGGCAATCTTATAGAAAGAGAATATTTACATGGATTTGTGCACTAAATATTTGCCTGATCTTTGGAACACAGATTTCTGGATAAAGAATATACAGAAGTACAATGGAAAAATAACAGTACTATTCATATTCTTTTTGGGGACATGAAGCTTTTCTTATTTCAGTATTTATGTTTGTTCTAAATTTGATATTTACTCACAGATCTCGGTAAACAGTTATAAACATATCTGAAAAAAGGATGTGTAAAATAACTTGAAAATTTGTGATATTATCATATGTATTTATTCCGTAATAATTTTTATTTTGAAAAATAAAGACAATTTAAAACTTATTACAGAGTCATATTTGAGTAGGTTTTAGGAAAATTCTGATATAAAATTTCCACTAATGGTCAATATGAGCTGCATCCTTAAATTTGTCTCAGAAATTCTGTCATATTAAATGTTAAAATTCCACCAGGTGATGGACAAATTCAATACCTCTAAGTGTTTGCACATCTACTCCAATATATGAATTTTTAAGCCTTTTTGTAAAACCATCTTTAGGCATGTGAAATTATTTACATATCCTGTCATTCACATTTTCACTTTGATTTAGTTTCGATTACATTCCTTCCTTTGGGAACTGGCCATATCTTTTGCAGTAACTGAACATTTTACAGTGTCCTGCATTAAACAATTTATCTTTTCCACTATAGTATTAGGTGTCTGAAGAAAATTAATTGGGAAAAAATTCAGAAAAGAATCCAAAGATCTCCCAGCAATCTAAAAGTGGTTGGTATTCAAGCCAGGCAATTATGGGCTGATGGAATCTTTGTTAATTGTGCAAGACATTTGCCCTTTACTGGAAAATGGAGTTAACATGTAGCCAAGGATGACATCTCCTGCTTGAATTTTACCGTCTTACGGACACTTCTTGGAAAACACTTTAGTTTTATGCTTCTAAATGGACAGAGTCTATCTCTTTAGTGCTGATAGGAAAGTGCTGATAGAATGATGTGTTAGAAAACATCGCTGCTAAAATCAGTGTATTCCACAATCATGACCATTGTTAGCTTAGTAGAAAGGATTTGCATCATTTGATTAATTGATGGGGCCCTTATGTGACCCCAAATACACAAAAGCGAATAGATGTAATGTTACTTGCTTTCAAAGTGGTTAAAAATTAATTTCTAAATTATAAGCTTTCTGGAAATGTTGGATGGTCACTATATGGGTATCATTTTTTGCCTCACACCCAACAATTGAGAGAAAAGAAAGAGAAAAAAAGACTTACTAATTTTTTTTTTGACAGATTAGCAGAGAAAATTTGGGAAGACACAAGTTCAATCAAAGCCATTTGAATGAAATGTGAAGGAGGCATTATTACAATGTGAGTAATCAGAGAAGTTACACATAATCACTATCATAAGTGATTCAGATGGTCTTCTTATAACCCAGATCCACCCCACTCCCACCGAATCAATACAAATAAAAGGTCAGAGAGTAAGGATTCGTCTGTGTTCCTCCAGTACATCAGTACATAAACCAGAGGCATTTATGTACAGTGGAACAAAAAATATTATTCTCATTTATTCCTACAGTAGCAAGGGATATATTTTACTTCCACAAGCCATTAATCAAAGTAACCATTATGTTCTGTTTCTAAGCTCATCCTCAAGGAAAACAGAACAGAAAATTTTTTTTCTTGCTATTACTTGCTTTTTAATGTAGATTTTTCTAATAATTTTGTTAATAAAACCAGCTGATTACGATTATCTTGTCTTCTGGCTAATTTCACTTTTCATTATAAATTAATATATTGGTTATTATTAACATTTTTTATAAATTAATATATTACTATTGTTTCTACAGCAAACTCTTTGGCTGTGGTCTATGTCAATGAATTTAATGAGTCTCCTGACCCTGATTTCTTCTGGCAAACTTGAATGTCTGGGAACCTTGAAGCCTGAGGCTTATGTGAAAATAACAGGTGATCTCCCCTTGTTTGGGTCGGGGGGCAGTGCTTACCAACAATACCTCTAACTGCTGTAATTTTATCATGGACTCTAAGGGTCATGGACTTCATAGAATGGGGGAAATAGGAAAGAGAGAAGCAGCAGCTGCCTAAATCTTTGCAGATATACACCATTTTAAATGATGGAATCAACGTGGAGACAGGGATTTTAAGTCATCACACACATAACATCAATTCTTAAATGATTCATCATCAATATCTAAAACAAACTGAGGGTTTGTGAAATTCTAAGTTTTATTTGTGCAGTGGTTTATTGAATCTCACAAAAATCTTCTGGGCAAGTACTCTGTTTTCATAGACCAGGGTGTAAAGGTTCAGAGAGGTTCAGTAATTTGTCAAGGTCACGCTGCTAGTAAGGGGCAGAGCTATGGTTTTTCCCAGTGGATCTGACAGCAGCGTCTGTACTTTCAGCCACCATGCCCGGCTTCTGTGATGCCATGGTGTCTATTGATGCTCCAGACACGCACCATACCTGATGCCAGATGTGGAGCATGAAGCAGTGACCAGGACTGACAAGACCTCTCTTGCGGGCTCAGGCTAACATTGCTGAATTCTGAAAGAATTAACATTTGAATGAATTACAATTTTAATGTTTAGATCATGTTACTTTATAAAATCTCCATTGTATTTTTTGAAAGTAGTAGCCCTATGCGTTTAACATCTGACCACCTTGCAGGAAGCACAACTTCCTCACACACAAGCCCAGGGCTGGGCTGATGTCCTGGCTGATGGTTTGATGGAACAGGAGAAAAAGCACTCACTGGGGAATCTTCAGGGGACATTGCTAGGGAGGGAATGGTCCTTGATGACCCAGTACGTTTATAGAAGTGATAGAAGTGACAGTACGTGATAGAAGGAGTCAGGTTAAAGAAATCTATCCAAATCACAAAATCAGAGCGAGAGGTCCATGGGATCCAGAGAAGGTATTGTTTGCTTCATTTTAGAGGATATCTACGGCTTGGGGTGTGAGAAGTGGGGAGTCCTGAGGGCACCAACCCAGCCTTGACATTGACCCTGGTGGAATATGAGCACTCTACCTTTGTTGACTTGTTGGATGACACAGAACACATCAGTGAATTTGCCGAGGCCTCTGGTCTTCATTGATAAACTTGTACCATTTACCTATTAACTGACTCAACTTGCTTATTATGAAACATTTGTTTTTATGATTTGTATTCTAAGGAGGATCCAAGTGGCTTACTTGTTAAAATACATGTGAATTAGGACAATAAAAAAGACCAAAAGGCACATAAATAGAGCAGGCTGTGATGGATTAGTAAAATCAATTATAAAGCAGTTTGCCTTCATAAATTACAAAATGAGGGTACAATGCAGAATCATAATCACAATAAATAATAACAATTGCCGTCTTCAGCTGCTTTTGTCCTGAGGTTCAGTGGAAGTTCAGCTTCTCATTTTCTATTCTCACCTGACTTAGTGTTTCTACTCAGAGATAAGCACACATTGCATTTCTATCTGAGGGGCCTCATATTTTGGTAATGGATTAGCCAGAGCTTGCGTAGTGCTGTATTTGTGACTCACACTGGCATTATTTTCAGCATTCACCTCCAATACTTAAAAATCCTGAGTTGTAGTTCCTATAAAATTGGGGCACAATTTCTACTGGATTTCTGGTTTCAAATGAATTTTAATGGAAAAAAGTTGAGTCTTTTTCTTTTAATATTTAATCTCATGGATCTAAATAACATCTACATACTGACGGATCCCAAATTTCTATTTCCAGCACTGGCCTCTCCACTAAGCTCAGATTAATGTGTCCCCCTGCCTGCTCAGCATCTCTGCCTGGTTGTATAATAGATATCAAGCTTGATATGCTCAGTACAGAACTATGATTTTCTTCTTTGACTCTACTTCTTCATATCATTCCCATCTCAATAAATAACATCACTATTTAACTGTTGTCCCGTTAAGAGTTTTTCGTGATTTCTCTCCTTCTCATGTGCATATTTTTGGCAGATCCCCAAATACAGCTAGAATCTGTTCATTTTTTGATACCCCCTCTGCTCTACCACCCTGGCCAAAGGCACCATTTTTTCTCAGCTAATTTACTTTAATTGCATCCAAACTAGTCTCTCTATGGAATTCCACTTTTGACTTGCCACAATTAATTCTTTGCATGTGTGTGGTTCAAAATCTTTCCTATTATATAATTAGATCAAATCCAAAGTCTTTATCACAGCCTTCACTGTCCCACTGAATCTGACTTTTTCCTCCCAATTTATCTTCTAAGTGCCTTCTCATCCATTTCTCTTCACAGACATGGGCTATCTTGCAGTTTCTTGAGAAAGGCAAACATGTTGCCATCTTAGGACTTTACTCTTACTATCCTTTTAGCTTGGAATTTTCCTTCCATAGAGATGAACACAGTTCACTTTTTGACTTCATTCAAGTCCTTGCTCATATGTCATCAGACATGGCTTCTTGTTCATCCAGATCTAAAAAGCTCCCCCCCCCACCATTTTCCTTCTGTTTCTGTACCTTACTCTATTTTTCTTCATGGCACCTGCGTGTCATATTACAGATATTTTTATTTTCTGCCTCCTTCATTGGAATGTGAGCTCTAGGAGAGTAGGGTTTTTTTCTGTCTTGTTCTCTAATGTGTTCTCTGGGCCTCAAGCAATGATTGGTACTTAGTAGGCACTCAACAAATATTTGTTGAAATAAATAAATACTTACACACATAAATTCTCCGGGTATAGATTCTGTGAGCTATGAATTAACCATGTAATCACTATTGGCTCCTTACCATTACTCTTCCTTTCCTTATAATACTTAAACTACACATTTTAGTCACAATAATGAGATGCTAGAAAGGACAAAAGAGGTAACCAACCTTTGGTTATTTTGGATGGGAACCCTTGAGGCAAGACTAGAGGAAATGCCATTGACTTCCGTGCACAAATGGAAGCACTGGCCACTGATTAAACGCCCTCTAGGCCTCTTTGTCTCAGACAAAACAAATCAGGAGCCGGCATCACCAAGACCACAGAACACTTATACCCTCCCCTTGCTTTCCTTGCTGCCTGGAACAGCCTATCCAGTTTTCCCTTGCCGGAACACGCTGATTGTGAGGGAGCTACTCAGACATCATCAGGCCTCTTTAGGAGACTGAACCATCTTGTAGAAAGGCAGCAGGAATGCAAGGCTCTTTTTTGAATCATGCAGTGTTGTTTTTTTTGGTTGTTGTTTATTTTGTTTTCTTGCTGACCTAGGCATCAGGTTGCTTGAAATGCTCACCCTTTGACTTCATTTATGACCTGGCTGAAAATATCATAAGCCCAGCCCACCTTCAAGATATATGTGGTGCCTCTTAGATTCTTTTCATAGTTGCAACACAGTCATCTAGACCACATGGCTCCCACCTCCCCCGACCACCTCAGAGACATGCTGTGTTGACAATGGAATGTGTAGTCCTGAGCTGGTCCCACCCATTCCCAGTAAAATCTCTCAATGATCACAGTGTGGAAGGGCCACAGACCACCACTGCTCCATAAGCCATCACTGTAAGTCATTTCCTAGTTATTTGTGAAGGATGGTACACAGTGGCGCACACACACAGGGGAGAAAACAGAGTTTCCAAACCACGTATGATTAAATTTTGCCTCTGCTGATCTTGGCTGCCATTCCCTCAAGAATCAAAATCTGGAAATGTGTTGATAATTATAAATTTTTTCAATAATTGTTTTTGGTAGTCATCAGCGTTATGGAAAGATAAAAATTTAAGAGAATATATTTCGTAAACTAGATAGATAAACTGGCGTTAATAAACACCGCTTTGAGTTAAAATTCATTGGGAATCATTAGGGAAAAATAATCCATTAAAAATAAAGACATATAATAATTGTTAATATATGTAATACATTGCAAGTTGCAAATCATTTTCTCATACAATGTATCTTTTAGTGCTTAGAACAATGCTATAACAGAGACGTGGAGCTTTATTTTATGATGAAGATGAAATCAAAAGAGATTACGTGATTTTCCCAAAATGACTCTCAGAAACAGGACCCCACACAACGGCATCTGGTAACTGCTCTTCACAGATGAACAATCGAGGTGAAAAGAAATTGCATGCATACTATACAATTCATTGATAATTAAGAACTGTATAAAATATTGCTGAATGGTATAGTGATAATTTCCATTGTTTTTCCACTTTTAGATATAAAAATATTGCACATACAAGGTAATACTATAATTTTGTTCTGTGGAATAAAAATAAGAAATGCCATATGATGTCAGAGGGGTAGTAGATTTTGTGAAGGGTGTAAATGTCTAGCTATCACATTGTTTTGTACTCTTGAACTTAATAAAACATGATAACAAATGTCTTTTTGAAAAGCTGTACGTTATTTAATTACTCCTTGGATATTTAAAAATTATTTTATTTTTAAAGTTATTTTCATTTTTTTCTTGTTATATTTTATTACCCAAGAAAATAATTATGTTCATACTATCTTGGCTTACTGGCTTATTTAGATTGTTTCTGTAACAACTTTTTAAATGGCAGGCATTTTGTCAAACATAGCAAAAATATTAAAAATAATGTTTGAGCTTGCTGTTTGTTACAGCCAATATTATTGCTACTTTTTAATATTCAAGGTTGATGCTAACTGATCTAATGACAATATCAAATAGAATATGGATGGAGATAAATGGAGCCAGGATTATTCTTCTACAGGATCCGGACTCAGAGAAAGACCATATTTGCTTAACATTCATTAGCCCTCATTGACCATTTAAACCTTAAATCACATTTTATTTTACTGTTACTATTTTCCCTTGAAGTATTTATGACCTCATACAGTTCCATTACCATGTACTTCCTCTATGTTTGTGCATATTGTTTCTTATGATGTTATTGTAATGCCATTGGGATTTGAGCTGTGGAATAACTGCTTTAATTCAATGAAACATATCTGACAAACTATATGAAGTTCTAAATTCCAAGGGTTTATTTGTAAGCATGACAGGATGACACATGATCATCACTTTCTAGCTAATCTAGATTAGAAGATACTATCTGACAGAAACGATCATTGGCTGGTGTGTGGGAATCACTGTAACTGAGAATGTGTCTTGCTGTTAAGCTCCAATAATTGGTTTGCTGCTGTTATAAATGTGGGTTATAGGTGAAAATAAGAATTCTTTGCTCAGGAGGACTCCTCTTACCTGCTCCTCCTGACACATTTGCACAGAATTCTACCAGTGCTTGAATTTCTGAGAAAAGATAGCTGTGAAAATGTTGGTATACAGTTCTGCTTCTTACCGAGGTTAACTTTTACCAAGACTGGCAAGTAGCAATTTCTTCGGACTCAGAAATTAGAAGCATATGTTATAGAATCCTTTTATTATTGAATGTTTTATAATTCTGCCTTCTTCAAAACAATTTGATTTACTTCAATACTTCGCTACACTTTTTTGCAAATACATTTCAGCCTAATGGGAGAAAAATACAAAACAGCTTCACTGCCAATGGAAAAATCATGCTACTTCTGGTCTCCAGGAATCTAGTCATGCAATTAGCACCTCCGCCTCCACCTTGATGTGTACCTCCTGATTTTGGGGCGCCCATAAGGTCCTCCTCAGTCAATCTCACCTCATGTGATCTACCCATCAGTGAATCCCTGTAATTTTCTCTAAAAAGCATTTGGCATGCAATTATCACCTGCCTTCCAGGGTTACTGAACTGCTCCATGTCTAGATTATGCTTCTGAAGATCATGAGCCCTTTTTATATTTTTCATGATCCTCTGTCATCTCTTAGCATAATGCTTAGTAATTGCTTAGTTACCACTTGTTGAGGAAATGAAATTATAGTGTTTACTTCTTCTTATGTTTAAGAGAGTCAAATAACAACGGAAAAGAAAATAAGTTTCTCATACTTTCAAACAGAATGGGTTTATAAACCGGATAAGAAAACTGCCAGCATAGCTTCAAGCAGGGATAGAATTCCAGAAGGTGGAAGGACAGAGAATGCAGGGGCTGTGCCAGGAAATCTTTGTGATCTTCAGCAACTTTATCTGTCTCTGCATTTCTGGAAAAGGAGGAGGTTGGTTTAGGTCCCTTTACATTCTATCTATGAGTCTGCAAGTATTTTAATAAAAATGTCATACTGAGTATCTGTTCTGTTCCAAGGACTGGTAGAGACATTCACAGATATTGTCAACAAAAATCAGGAGAAAGGTAATAGAGTTGAAAAGCACATGGAATTATTTGGGCAACCTCAGTTCTAGTCCCAAAGAAGCCTATGTGGAAATGCACAGGAAACAGTTAAAGAGCAATACCCAGATGGCAGGGCAGCCAGGGGACAATGTGCAATAGGGCGAGACGGGAAGCATCATTCAGTCAATGACTTCTGCACAGTAGGCTGTATTTAGCTTGGAAGCAGTTGTATTCCTGCCAAAAGCCATCACAGCACTCAAATCCTTCCATTCACCCATGCGGGCAGGGCTGGCTTCCTGAATAGGAGATCTGTGCAGTCGCACAGGGCCTCATGCTCTGAAGGACCCAGTCCTTGGCATAATGTGCTGTTGTTCCCATCTTGAAATTCTTAATAATTTTTGAACAAAGGAGCTTCACATTTGCATTGTGCACAAGGCCCCACAAATTAGGTAGCTAGCTACTTTGGCAGGTCAGAGCGAGACTCGATAGAAGTGAGAAAGCACAGAGAGCAGACGCAGATCAGCTTGAGAAGCCTGTCCAGACTAAAACAGGTGCCAGGCATTTTGCAGAGTATACTCTGCATAGTTAAGCATCTGCACAAGCTCTGACAATAGTACGTAGGTGGGAAGGAGATAACCAGGGTTACCGAAACATAGTTGGGGAGGAACCTGTACTTCATGCCTCCAACTCTGAGCCATTGCTGAAGGCAGGACAGAAAAAGCTGGGCAATTAAAATAAAATCCAAGTTTCAAGAAAATAATTATTTTAGTGCAGGGTGATATGAGGTGTACACAGATAAAGCACAAAATAATAAGTGAGAGAAAAAACTACATCAGTAACAAAAAGAAAAATGATGAGTATTTAAATATAATATATATTGTAACTATATATTTCTGAGTAAAGTATATAAGCCACATTGTATAATTGTATATTAACTCTACTTTGTGTTATTTACATTTATTTTCTCATCTTGTACCTTTTCTTCACTATATATGTGTATATATCCATAGACACTTAAAGGTTACCCAGTTGTTTCTCTCTCTCCCTCTCTGTCTGTCTCTCTGTCTCTCTCTCTCACTTTTCAGAGTAGATTCAGTCATCTTACCCCTTTAGCTATGTAACTAATAGCCCCGTGATATTCAGCAAGTCACCTGACTTTTCTAGGCTCTGGTTTCCACATCTATATTACAAGTTAATTAAATTAGGTTTGTTGTAGTCTTTATATAAGTTTTTTTTTTTTTCCCTCTGAGGAAGAGAAGAAATTAGTAACCTAGTCTCTTTTAAAATGTGGGTATTGTTAAAAATGAGAATTTCACTACAGGGGTACATAAATTTGCCAACTTAAGGTCAACCCATCGACCTTTTGTCTGATACAGTGAAAGAATATGACCTTGGCTTCTGGGCTCATGTCCCTCCCAGGTTTGGTCTGCTCTCTCCTTGAATTTACGTACAGAACCGATGGTTGTTGGGAGGTTGTATGTTGTAGATCTGTTCTGTTTCGACTTTGGTCTCCTAGGATCTTTCTTTACTATACTGCACTATGTAACCGCCAACATTTATACAGTTGTTAAATTTCTGTAGCAATGTATACTTTATGCTCTGTGAATTCTTCCTGTATAGCACACTTTCACTTTTATAATCTTTTTGTTCACTTTTAATAACCTGTCTGTAGTTCTATCCCGAATTATGCCCTCTAAAATATGTTATTATTGTGCTTTAAAAGTTTTTCTTGGCCTATTACAAAGGAAGCTCACGCTTTATTTTCATTTTGCTCATGAATTTAGACCATTTTCATCATAAACGGGATATGTTTCCTCTGAAGTACAATAAAATGTTTGTGTATTTTTCTTAGAGAAGGGAACAAATAGAATACAAATCTCATGAGTCTGTTCTCTTATAAATTGCAATGCTATGCAATAGTGCAGTTTCTATCTGATTTGATTCTTTATAAAATTTTATTTGCATATATTTCAGAGTGCTATATAGCAACTACATTGATTATAAGGGAGAGAAATATACCTATTCTTACTTCCTTGAAAAAAAATAACAGTATTTATGTCCCTCTCCCTCTGTGTGTATTTACATATATATGTATATATATTTATATATGTATATATTAATATTTATATATGTGTATATATTTATATGTGCATATACACACATATATACATATGTACACACATACAAACATATATAAATACACATGTATACAAATATTCAGATATATATTTTATATATGCACATGTAAATTATTCTTTATAGATAGATAATTGAGGGAAGGATGCATGCCATATTTCTGTTATTTAACATAGTACCAGGCACATAGCAGAAAAAAAATAAAGTTTTAGTGAATGAATGATTAGCTACTTAATCTTATCTTTAAAAAAAATACTTACATTAGGGAATTTTAGCAATACTCAAACTTGTCATTTTGAAATAGTTGTGATATCCCATAAGGTCACTTAATTTTTTGATCTTAATATCACCCCTTTAATCTCCCACTGACATCCTCTTTGACAAAAATCTTGATATTAGAATCAATAAGCAACTATGAAAAGTCTACCAAGAGCAAGGAAGTATGCCAAGGTGAGGAACAAAGTCCTCACCTTAAAGCTCCTCTAGTTTTGTGTAAAGGAAGGGAGAATAAAAAACTAAACTAAATAATCAAATTGTATGTTACATGAGCCAAATGAATAGACTGCAAAACAAGTACTATGCATATTTAAAGAAAGAGATTTGTAGATATAGGTGAAGCTTCCAGCCTCTAGAACTGTGAGAAAATATATGTCTGTTGTTTAAACCACCTAGTCTCTGGTATTTTGTTATGGTAGCCAGAGAGGACTAATGCAACTACTTTATTTTAGTGTATAAATTGTTCCAACTTTTGCTATTAGTAGTTAACTACTGTGTCTTTTTGACATACTTCAACACTGGGGTTTTTAAAAATGTATATTTCCTTACTTTCTGGTATCATAAGATATTCCAGGCTCATCTTAATATCAGCTATTTTTCTAAGAAGCCCATTTTTTTTTTTCCTTATTGAAGAATACTATTAGAAGCCAATAGCTGGGCATTAGACGTGCTCATCTCAATGGGGTGTCATTGCTTTGGGGCATCTCATCTGACAGAGCAAGGGAATGTATATGTATATACTAATCTGTGTTTGTGTGTGTGTGCGTGTGTGTGTGTAACTGTATATATACCGGGAGTGCCAAAGAAATGCATACAAGTGGACACTTTGGTCAGTGTTGCTCAAGTAGTATTTCACCGTAATCAGAAGTGTCTGGACACTGATGGTAACCACTTTGAGTGCCTCTTGTAATTGCAGAAGTCAAAGGTGACTTGTATTCATTTTTTGTTATCGGTATATATTGAGTATTACAATTTTAATACAGTTTTCCTTTCTTAAAGTGTGTATATATTTTTTGGCACCCTCTGTATATTTATATATATATTAAGCTCAACATGAGTTCATTTCGATATCTTCAATTCTAATGCATTCTCAATGCCTCTCCTTGCTTATCTGCAACCTCCCAATAAGCAGTGAGAAATTTGGCTCCCACCATCCATCATCCATTTATGTAATTGCTCAATGCCAGTATACATGTGTAGCAATATCAGAATTATTACCCTGTACCCCTATGGGACACAACTTTATCAACTAGAGTACAGTTTATTTTCTTTTTCTTTCTTTTTTTTTTTTAGTCTTATAGGCTCATTTCCAAAGTTACTTAGGTCAGTACCATTTCCCCCATTCCCTTCAGGAAAGTTGTTTCACACATTTATAATAGTTAGATTTTCTTGCCATGGTCTGTATTCCTTCCTGGGATCTCTGGACCTTCTAAATGATTTGTTTGCTTAATTCATACATTAAGTTTTACTTTCTATGGTGTAATGTTTTAAGAGTTTTGACAAATGCACATTGTCATGTATCCACCATTACAATATCATAAAGAATAGTTTTATTACCCTAAAAAATTCCCTGTACTTCACTATTCAATCTTACTTCTTGTGCTCCTCCCTCCGTCACTGCTATTTTTACTGTGCTATTGTTTCGGCTTTTTCAGAATGCCATATAATTAGAATCACAGAGTAAATAACTTCTCTAACTGATCTTTTTTACTTCTTATATGCATTTAATGTCTATCAGTGTTTTCTTTTTTTTCCTTTCTTTTTCTTTTTTGCTCATGTTCTTTTACTTATGAATTATATTCTATTGAATGGATGTACCACAGTTTGTTTATCTATTCCCTATTGCGGAACATATTGGTTACTTTCAATTTTTTCAAATGAGTTTGGTAAGTACCTAATAGAATGATCACTGAATGATATGACAAGGCTATGTTTAGTTTTTTAAAGAAACTGCCAACTGTCTTTCAAAGTAGCTGTACTAGTTTTCATTCCCGCCAGCAGTGAAGAAGATTTCCTGTTTCTGCATATTCATGACAGCCTTCGTATTGTGCATTTTTTAAAATTCTTTTTTGGGTTTTAGCTATTCTCAAAGGTGCGTAATACAGTTAAAAACTTATTTTAACTTTTAATATAATAAATAGAAATAGAATACATATTGTAAAGGCTGGCAAAATCCTTGCATTGCAGTTTATCAGGTTTTGCATCAGTTTCCAAGTTGAAAGTCATCATCAATACATTTAATTTTCCAACATTTTAAATTATACCCCGTAGTTTTCAGGATTTTTATGAACTAGATCTCCATCTTCTTTTTATAATAAAAACAAATTAGCAACAGTGTTTAAAAACTTATATCCAAACGTTGATGAAACACTTATGTAGGGATCCAGTAGTATGAATAATACAAAGGGGGATAATCTAAATATGAATTATGTTTGCCTTTTGAATGCATTATATGATTTGTTTTGTAATAGAAAATTTACTATTATAATTAAGTGTCATAGCTATATATTGCCAAAATAACTGGGTAGGAAGGGGTTTAATTTTTTATTATGAGTTTCTTAATCTATACTAAATTTGCATGACTTCTTAATTTAATTTACTACTTTTATCTTTAACTTTCTGATCTGGCATTGTGTAGCTTCAAGTTCAGGCAAAATTAAAATAGTATTTTACATTCTTTCTACACATCAACTAACAGAAGGAGATGGAGTGATGGTTGCATAAACTACCTTGGATTAAATAGCTTCCAAAGATATTACATTATAAAGAAGCATGAGTTGACTACATTTGATTTCTTATGGAAATAAAAAGTTAAAACTGAATCCCTATTGTGCAAACATATTGGTGACTTTTATGAGCTATTTCTATTTATAATAAAAATAATTTTACATTGTACTGTTTTAATCATAGTTGAAGATAGAAGTGTTTGACCCCAATTATCATCACCACTGTATTCTTAAAATTTAGGATAGTGGAAATTTAAGATTCTGTTGAATCTGATATAAACATATATATTTTAAATGAAAATAATATTCCTGATATAACAATTTTTATTGTCGTGCACTGCACACTTCGAAGAGAACAAAACGATATAAGTAATATTTCCCTGTATTTAGCTCTACTTATCTGGAAAAGAAAATTAGGTATTAAAGTTAGAAGATCCCAGATGATCCATTAGAAATTGAAATTGATTTTAACTTATACTGTTATTTATGGTGTTTTATTCCCATTTCAGCTCAGCCCCTTATCATGACCTCATTATATTGCTGTTATTTCTGAGGGAGGATGATTTAAATAATGGCAATTTGCTAATAATCTGTGGATTGCCTGGACCTATTGCTCTAAGTGTTGTTCCACAATATCTAGAAGTGGTGGTAAATAATGTGAAATCTTTTTTAAAAAAATAAATGCTATCCATAGGGTGACAACATACATAGAGTAGACATCAGTGATTAGGGTGAGCATTAGCGAGCAAAATGCTAACTGCTCATTCAAGGTGACCCACACATTTCTGGACTCTGGATGCTATGGTCCACTTTGCCACCACTGTTGTCTTCTCCATAATACCAAGCCAAGCACTGAATTCAGCCACAAATATTGTCATCCATATCTCTAGTGTCGAAATTCCTGAAGAGTTTTAAAAAGGAGCCAGTTGATAAACTCTTTGTCTGCTTTAGAAATTCACGTGAATTTAAAACCCCATTCTAACACAGACAGTTCTGATAAAAATCCCATGAGTCTAGAGAACTGACACTTTTACTCATTATTGAAAGTTTGTTCTTGATTGCATGCTTTCTGTGCAAGTACCGCAAGAGCAATAATCAAATACCACTAGTTATCTGCTACTTATCACGCAGGGAAAAAAAAATGTGCGTAGATCAATGTGCTCAGAAAACCTTTCATGACTAATGAGTAAAAAATGTCATCTTGAAATCTCTCAGCAGTTTTCCTAAGGGACTGAAGTTGCACTACAGCCTGAGAAGGATTTAGGTATCTAAATGTAATAAACAAAACCATAGAGCTACTGGAAGAAAACATGGGTAAATTGCTTTTTAATATAAGTATAAGGAAACCCTTTCTGTGACTCAAAATTTCAGAAGTAAAAATAAAAACAGATTAATACCTTTGGCTACACAAAAATCATATTTTCCCCCATAACCAGAACACTATAAACAAAGAGAAGAGACAAGTGAAAAACTAGGTAAAAATATTTACAACATATATGACAGACAAAGGGCTAATATCTACAATATAAATAATTCCAAAAAATTGAAGGTGTACTTATTACAGTTTATCCCAAAGGTAACATCTTGCAAAGCTATAGGAAAATATCACAACCAGGAGATTGACAGACACAATCTACTGATCCTACTTAGATTTCAACACGTTTACTTGTACTCATTTGTGCTATTATTATTTTTTTTAATGGTGTACTACAGATGAATGAAATTTTTGAGTCTCAGTATTCTTACTTATATAATGGGATGTAATAATACAAATTTGACAGGTTCCAGTAAGGATTAAATGAGCTAATCATGTAGCATGCTTACTCAGTACTTGGCATGTAATAATTATTCAAATATCCCTTGTTCCATTCCATCATCATGACCCAATCCTTTGTTCTTATTCCCTCCTAGCCTTAGGCTTGCGCTAAAGTTCCCTACTATTTCTCATTTCACCAAACTCTGTCCTACTTCTCATCTCTCTGCAAAAGCCTAAATCTCTACTCCTTACTATTTTCTCATGGTACCAAATGTCCTTGCCTGTCTGGAACCCCCAGACATGAATTAGAATTGAGGGAGGCTATTCCCACTCAAAAGGCAAAGAGAGGGCTGGAGAAGATGGATGTTCGTTGTGCTAAGTCGTAGCAGAGAAAGAAGAGATTCTTTCCTCTGTATTATGAAGTTCTATAGAATTTTCATGAGAAAGACTTTGATAAATAGAGGTTAGAGCACATGATACCAAACTATTATAATGATAATTCATTCACATGTGTGCTAACTAAGTAGGCTTTTAAAGTGTTGCCTAAGATCCATTTATTATATTCATTCTAACAAAAAATGTTAATTTAGTACTTACTGTTATTCACTTTATATTAACTTTATAGACATTGTTATGTGGACACTGCTATGGTTCTATAAACACTATCGTTATATTGCTACTGCTATACAGGCATAGAGTAAACTGAACGATTCAAGATAGCGACTTAGAAGACAGACAGGTGGAAGATTAGCAGTAGCTATGATAATGTGAGTAAAGGAAGTCTGCCATCATGAAGCTTCCATCTTAGTTTTTGTATGGAATAGTGTTCTGGGATTTAAACAATTTATTAAACTTTCGGAATTCAACCCAGTTTTACCCATTGGAATACTCCTGTTGTAAAGGAAATGTAATAGCCAGGTTTGGGTAATAAAGGATGAACCACTTGGCATATTATTTCCAGAGGAAGACAGAAAAAACTGGAAGTCCTTTCTTTGAAAGGGAACTATAAATAGAACAGAGATCAAAGATATTCCAGGATGATGACACCCAAACAAGGGAAAGCCCTCAAACATAGCTTAACACAAAGGCAAAAGCCAGTTGGCCAGAGTCCAAATTGTGACTGACCTAAGAATGGGGAATACATGGTAGTGTGGATGGGAGGACAGTCTGGGAATTTCAAGATAGTATAATGGTTCATTTGGGGAAAAAAATGCATGTACCAGAAAGCGGATCTAAGTTAAAAGCTGTAGAAAGAGCAAAGGGAAAAACAGAATTCCTAGTAGACTTTAGGCAAATTGTAGCAGAGTTGGTGAGAGAGGTGCAAAGAAAAAAAAAAAAAATCATTGCAGTTTTAAAAAACGTCCCCTGACCCAAAGAGAACAAAATAGTTATTAAAAGAGAATAACGCAACGTGGGATTGGAGGAATTTAGAGTACATTTCCCAGAAGAACAAAAAAGCAAAGGCCAAAATCTGTGGAAAGATTTATGGACCAAAGGGGAATATTTATACCTAGACAAAACTAACCCATAAACTTTGCTTAATTAATTCACGCATTTAGAGTTTGATTCTTTATTACATGAAAAAAACTGTACTAAATACTGAGAAGGGTGTGCATCTAAATAAACACAATCCCTATCCTAATTCTTATGCTATTAATGAACTATTCCTTATCTTTGCAATGATGTTGCAATTGTTATCTAAATAAAACCCACCCCATCCTGTTCCTAGAATATATATATATTCCTTTACACTATAGTAAAAATAGTTGAGTACACTATCTCAATAAGCTATACTTCTTACATAGTAGACTGAACTAGAGTAAAGGGACGAAGCAGTGAAGAAAGGCAGGGACACACAGAATAATCAGTAGGAGAAATAACTAATTTTACCCTTGGGTAGAGCACTGAATAGTGAATGTGAAATATATTCTAGTAAAGATATATACTTAGGATATCTGTTTTTTAAATACCTGTAAGAGCAAAGTTTTCTGCACTAAATTGGCCACTGCAATTGTTAAGCCACGACGGACAAGTTGGGGTACCATCCCATTCTGTGCTCTGGTTTAGCTCAGTGGTTGCTTTGGTTGGAAAATTATTCATCAATTCCTAAAAGACCCACAGGGGCTTAGCATTTAAAACCTCCTAGAACAGCAGACTGTTTAGCTGGAATGATATAAACTGAAACAAAATGCAGCCACTCTCCCTGGCTGCCTTGGTGTTGGCTCATTGGATTCCACGGTTCAGCGACTCATATCTGAACAGTATGAAACTTTATCACAAAGAGTTTTATTCTTTTTTAAACATGCAGATGAAAAGTAATTTACTTCATATGCTGCAGTGATGCAAATCAAAACCCATAATATTTTTATTAATTGCTGAAAGCAGACAGGGTTTCAGAAGTACAAAAGTAGCAGTACAGAACTATAGAAACACAAGAAATCTGAAGACGAGGTTTGGAAATATGCCCAGTATTTTGGAATTGAAGGGTCTGTATATACATGATTTTATAAATGTAATTTTGCTGATGCCAAATCAGTACAAGTAGTTTAAATTTTTAAAAATTCTTTGGCATAAACTAAAACTTCTTAGTTCAAATCTTGACATTAAGCACCTTTTAACTTATTCTTCACTTACAGTGAAAACTAATTTAATTCCTGTTCAGCTCCAGTTCCTACCCACTGTCATTTTGGACATAATTTCATTTTTGTCTCTAAGGTCTTCTCTCATAAGGATAAATAACTTTAATTTTACCCTTGGGTAGAGCACTGAATAGTGAATGTGAAATATATTCTAGTGAAGATATGTACTTATGATATCTGTTTTTTTAATACCTCTAAGAGCAAAACAAGACCTTCCCAAATAGCTAAAGTCCAAGGCACTGTCTACTCTGTTTGTAGAAAATAAACAGTACCTAGCAGAGTAGTCAGTGTGAAAGACTCAAATAATCATAAAAGAACTGAAATGTCAACTCTGACTTTCAGTGCTCAAAAGAAGGGAAACTGATAAAAATAAAAATCTTTGCCAGTACAGCAGTAAGTCGAAGATCATTATATATGTCACTCACACACACACACACACACACACACACACGAACATAATGAAAGCGCTTATAGTTTTCCATAAATTCAGTGATGATAACAGTAACATTCAGCAGCATACTGTAAAGTGTCATTGTGTGGCTCAAGGACTGAGCTATATTTGCAAAATTACACACCTAGAGGTGACAAATTGTTAGTTGTTTCTACATCATCTCAATTTATTTATCCAGTTAAAAACAGAGAGATTTTATAGCAAGTATTCTACTCTACACAGTATTTATAGGATTGGCTGGGTGTTTTGTCCTACTTTGAGGTACTTTCACATCACATACATCCAATAGGGCAAGTTGTATGTTAAAAGTCCTCAAAAGAATCGTCTGAGCAGCTTGTTCAAATATCGTTCAGGCCTAATCCCGAGATTTGATTCAGAAATCTGGATGTTTCTATAAGGTGTGATTGAAATATATGGTGAATGTTTAAACTAAATATATATATATATATATATATATATATATATGTATAAAACAGTAAAAGACACATTGCCATTAATCCCTCTCAAAATACTTCCCCTCGCTTCAAACATACTTATCCCATCATTCTTGACACTTTCTGAAGCAGTTCTGGAAGTCCTCTTTCATAAGTGTCTTTACTTAATCCACCATCATAACAACGCTCCGTGTCACACATTGCCTCTGGTACAGCAATTTCTGTCAAATAAAAACATCACAGTGTGTCCTCATCCACCTTATTCACTGGATCTGGCACCTTGAGACTTCTGGCTCTTCCCCAAAGTCAAAATGTTCATGAAAGGAAGACATTTTGAATCAATTCCAGACATCGAGGCAGCCACGATAGCACAACTGAAGATATTCATGAAAGAGGACTTCCAGAACTGCTTCAGAAAGTGGCAAGAATGATGGGATATATGTGTTCGAAGCGAGGGGGAGTATTTTGAGGGGGATTAATGGCAACGTGTCTTTTACTGTAATATATATATTTTTTAATTTAAACATTCACCATATTTTTTATCACACCTCACAAATGTTTATGAAATTATTCTAATATATGCCATCTGCAACCCACACTTTGAAAGGCTGTGTAAAATTTTAGGTCTAAAAATGAGCCACTTACTTCATATCCATTAGGATGGCTACTATCAAAAGACAGAACAGGATGTGGAGAAACTGAAACCCTCGTACACTGTCGGTTGGAATGTAAAATGGTGAAGCCAATATGAAAAACAGAATGGTGGTTCCTTAAAAACTTTTAAATAGAATTAAAATTTATTTACTGAGTGATCCAGCAAAACACTTTTAGGTATATATTCACAAGAATTGAAAGCAGTCTTGAAGAGATATCTGTACACCCAATTTGGAAGGTGGAAGCAACCGCAGCGTCCATCAATAGTGAAATGGATGAATGTATGCGCAAATTGTGGTATATATATATATATATATATATATATATATATATATATATACACACAATGGAATATTACTCAGTCTTAGAAATTTCGAAAGGAAATTCTGACACATGCTACAACTTGCATGAATATTGAAGACATTATGCTAAGTGAAACAAGACACACTGACAGATAAATACTATATGATTCCACTTATACGTGGTATCTAGAGTAGTCAAATTCATAGAGACAGAAAGTAGAAGGGTGATGGCCAGAGGCGGTTGGGAGGGGAATAGGGAGATGTTGTTTACTGGGTATAAAGTGTTAGTTTTACAGATGAAAAGACTTGGAGATAGTGCACAAGGACGTGAATGCACTTAACACTAGTGGAATGTACACTTAAAAATGGTTAAGACGGTAAATTTGATGCTACTTTGGCTGTGAAGAAAAAGCAGAATGGGCAGCAGTTTGAAGGAGGACAGAAATAAAGATTTCTTGTTTTGCATGGAAGAGTCTTAGGAAGACTTTAAACTAAAGGAAAGAACTCAATGAAGAGAGAAATGTTGATAAAGCAAGTGAATTAAATATAGGCATATGTGAAATGTAAGTGTAATTCACAAGTAAAACGATACCTAATAGGCTCTCAATATCCTTAATCCTTCCATGTACACTTTGCACCAGAAAGTGAATTGGGTGAAATGTATGAGGGACTCTCACTTTCCATATTTACAAGACATTAGTGAAAGTGGATAGGTATTATGGTTAAAAGTCCTTCCTACTTATCTGATTGGAACCATGATAGCATTGAAAAGCCAAATGTTTTATTATCAGTTTCAGAAATGCCAAATGTGGAAGGAGGTTCACTTCACTGTTCTTACACGGCACACACCTATCCATAAAATCAGTTAATGATATTGATTCTATGAACAAAATGGGAATAGTATTTCCAAACATAATAATCTTGGCGATCCTACTATAATGCTGAGGATAAAGAATACAAATTCCAATACTGGGACCTATATTTCATTATGACGCCTTCAGAGTTTAGATATATTCTCATATTGAAACTTGTAGGTCTTGCTATTCTTTCCTCCAAATGAAACAATCTAGTTCCTGGGCTTTTCTGTGCTTTGGGGAGGTGAAGTCACCTGGTGCTGAGGTGCTTCTCTGCCTGCACAGTGCAGGACCACCGTAGCCTTTTAGTAACCTGAATGTCCGACCGCCTAGCTTTTTAAAGACAATCTAAAGAGAGCCCTATGCCTAAAGTACCATTGGAATACTGCAAAGCAGATGCTATTTTAAGTGTGGCACATATTTTCACTAAAATTTTCAAAATATGCTTGACACAGGGCTGAGGAGGATTTGAAAGGTAGCAATTTTGATATTTCAAGATTCCAAATAACCTATTTTTGCATGTATTTAAATCATTTAAACCACGCATATATCTTTTTCCCACTATAATTTGCTCCAATTAGTTTGTCATAGATTAAAATTGATCTATATCTTACACTTAATGAAAAAAACAAAACAAAACAAGGAAAACAAACTAACTTGTCAGTTGTTCGTTGGAGTGAATTGTCCCCAGTGAGTCCACTGAATCATAAAGAGGTCTAAAATTTCCTGATAGCTACCGTGGTCTTTGCAAAAAGTCTAAACTTTCCTCCCATCTATTACTATAGAAGAATCTGACATATGGTCCTTGTATGGCTTAATTACACATTTCTTTTCCACTCCAGTTAACATATTTCACTTATTTGTCATTTTCTGTATTTTAGCTAAAATTATACCATTTTCTTCCTTTCAGTTTGACTGATAGCATGAATCTTGATTGCTAGGAAATAAAATGACTCAATCCTCTAAAGAAAGAATGAGGTTCTAATCAACAAAAAATTCTGAAAGATTCTGACATTCTCTGTAGGAAACGATTGGCTGCCCATAAATGGCAGCATGTGTAGGAAACTTCCTTAAGTCTCCGTTATTTGATTAACTTGTAAAGGCTAAGATCAACTGACAAATTCAATTATACATTCAAATTATATTTCTAAATTGGCTTAATTTTTTAAAGTGATGAATGAACCTTAGGGGAAAAATTTCATTACAATACCAACGAGCAAAAATCAGTTCCACCATTAATATTATGCCTGTGCACACAAACTTCCTTGTTTCTCTTGCCTAGCAGGATAGGTTTAATGAACAGAACTATCTGGTTATAGGTCAACTGTGGAATTTAATTTCTAGGAAGAGAAGGCTGTTTAGGGACAGAAAAAAAGGTGAAGATGCCCTTGGAAAAGTAATAAAAGTCCGCTTAGTCTTCTTTTAATCTTATAAAGCAGACCATAATAAAGAAAACTATTTGTCTACAGACTATCTGCAAAGGTACAGAAATTGGTCATGACCGCCTGGTATGCGTAATTCAGGAAGAAGTCACTGCTGATTGCATATGACATGTCTGAGTTAGATTCTAATAAAGTCACATAGTGGTAAGTAACATCTTGCTAAACATTTTCCTTCTCTGGAGACTTAATGTACTGTAATGAGAGAGAGAGAGAGAGAGAGAGAGAGAGAGAGAGAGAGAGAGAGAGAGAGAGAGAGAGACAGAGAGAGACAGAGAGAAAGAGAGAGAGAGAAAGAAAGAGAGAGAGAGAGAGAGAGAGAGAGAAAGAGAGGCTCTATATATATTCTCTTATTAAAGTTGGAACCATTGCCAGCCTTTGAGTAAAGTGAACTCCATTTTTATGGAATAGGCTGAGACCAAGACTGTTATAAAAAAAGATTTTTACACAAAATGGAAATTGGCAATTTATACTAAGAATGTTATTGAAAAAAATAACTGGGACTAGTGATAGATGATAAAGCATACTACTATTTCTCCTTTTCGCTTCTATATTGATAAATTGGCACACACAAAGAGCTAAAAAAAATTACATTTCAACTCATAAATATTATTTAAATCTTTACTGCTCACTTTTATTCGTCAAAAATGGTGTGTTCAATTGGATTTTTACTCTATTAACAAATTTATAGATTGCAGTTTACTGTTTTTTTATTCTTCAAATTTTGCTTGCACAATTTAGATTACTTAGATTGACACAGAGAGGGAGGACTTCCCAACTAGACATCTTGTAAGGTAGTTGTGAAGACAGACACAGGAGAGAATGGAAGTTTTTTGAGTTTCCTGCATAAATATCACTTTTGAGTATTTACTTTCTGCCAGGATACACATTGCAGATTAAGAAACAGGGCTCAGAGAAGTTAAAATCACACAGCAAGTTAGGGTATGAGTACTAGCCAATGGAGTTACAAAGTTTGTGACTGTCCTCATTGTACTTGATATATTAAAAGACAATGAGCAAAAAGTTGTACACAAATGTTCACAGTTGTATTATTCATAATATTCAAAAAGTAGGAACACCCAAATATCCATTAGCTGATAAATGGATAAACAAATATGGCACATCCATACAACAGAACTTACTTGACAATAAAAATGAAAGAAATACTGATACATGCTTTGGATGAACCTTGAAACCATTATTTTAAGTAAAATAAATTAGTCACAAAAGACCGCATATTATATTATTACACTTACATGAACGGATCAGAATCGGTAATTCTATAGAGATAGAAAGTAGACTTAGGTTTCCAGGGAGCTGGGGGAGGCAAAGATGGGGAATGACTGCTAATAGGCCTGGGACTTCTTTTAGGAGTAATTAAAATATTCTAAACTTTGATTGTGATGGTTACACAACTGCGATTATATTAAAAATCATTGAATTGTATCCTTCAAATGAATAAATTTTATGGTATGTGACTTATATCTCAATAAGATACTAAAAAAGATAATTCAGTTATTAAATGTCACAATGATCCCATGTTTTTTCTTTATTTTACAATACTAAGTAAATGAGCCTTCAGAGATGAAACCATGTAAATCAGATATCATTTAATATTCCTGAGAATCGCAACTCTACTAGAATTCTGAAAAATCAGCATCCCTCTTCATTCCCCTTTACTCTCTTGTTTTATAGAAAAATATCCAAGGTTAACCTTCCTCCAGAAGAGAAAGGCAGAGTGCCCCAGCAATGGCTAGAACAGAAATATGCTAAAATCTTATGCTTATGAATCCCCAGAACACACAATTAATTCATAGAAATAGGACTTTAGTAGAATTTGAGACATCTTGGTGGGAGAGATGTACTTTTTATATAAGGTGGCTGAATTAGTGCTATTCCTTTCAAAGAAATTACAGAGGGAGGGTCTATACATACTTTAAATATGTCTATTGATTTAAATGCTTATTATTATTACAATGATGACTAATGGCACTCTGAGATTGTTTTTAGAAAGTTTTCATATTTTCTCTTAAATAGTGGACATAACTAATTCTTTGGGGATGAATTTTATTTTTGAGATATACCAAAAGTTATTTGAACTCAAAGCAAATGGATTTGACCAGTAGTTAATCACATTAAGTAATACTACTGGGGTTCACAAATCAATATCCATTGGGCTTTTCCAAAAGAAGAGTTTCAAATTGTTTTGAGTAATTGATATCTAATTTATTTGCTATTTTACATATCTTCATTGGGTATCAACAAGTGCCTTAGACACTGGAAAAATGTATTACTCTATAAGATGACATCACTGAAGGGAAAAGTAATGGACATTTATTATCACTACAATTTGTTAAATGATTTTCCATAATTTACCTCAAAAAATCCTTACAAAAACTGCAAGATTTTTTAAAATCTCACTTTAGTAGAATATGAGAAGATTATACAAATGTGAGAAAGTGACAGAGTAGTTCTCAAAACTAGATATTTGTAGTATACTACTGGACAATTCTTTTAAATTAGAATGTCATCTTGCACTACACTTTTATAAGACAACACAAGTTGAGATAAAACTACATATATTTGTATGATAAATTCATTCATTCATTCAACAAATATTTGTTGAAGGCCTACTATGGGACAGGAACTGTTTTAGGTGCAGGGAGTCATACATACGAAAGTCACTGCCTTCCTGGCGTTTATTCGCTAGTGGGGAAGACAACCATAAACAAGACAAATTAGTAAGCTACAGTGTATGTAAGATGGTGTAAATGTTATGGAGAAAAAGAAAGCAAGAGATGAGGAGAAAGCCATGTGAGATATTTGGAAAGAATTCTAGGCAGAGGAAATAGTGGGTGCCACGCCCTAAGATTGGAACACTCTTGGCATGTTCAAGAAGTGGTCAGAGGATAACAGGGACAAGATGATGAAGGAGATGTAGACATTATACTGAATTTGGCTTTAACTAAGTAATATGGGAAGCCATTGTTGGCTTTTAAGGGAGTTATGTAATAAAACTCATGTTTTAAAAGGATCACCATGTTGCTGAGTTTTGACTGAAGTGGGACAAAGACTTGTTTCATAACAATCCATCTCATTACTCTATGACCCAAAGATATTCTCAGACTTGGGATTTTAAGTGCTCCTCATGCCACATTTTGGACCCAGGTGTCTTTCACTTTGCCCATTCATAAAGCTCTCCCCAGCTTCTGTGGGTGCTGCTGTAGAAAGTATATACAATGACATTTAGGAACATAAGGAGAGTAAGGTAGAAACTACCCTATAATTTCTATACATGGTAGGTGCAGTAGATTGGGCACAGGTCAGAGGTGTGCCCAAGTCCATTATCTCAAATTATGTCCTGAACTTTGAACCCTGATTGTAAAGCAAGATAAGGTATTGATTATATAGGTCTGCAGATTCTTTTAGCATCTTATGTTATCTCTGTGTGCATATTTTAGCAAATTTAGTTTGCCAATAGACCTCAAATCCCTGATTTCATAGCCTATTGCAATGAAAAGAGGGACCAAAAAAAATATTGTCGAGCTGATAGGAAAATACAAAGGAATATCTCCAAAAAGGGCCGTACTTATAGACATTGCTCTTTTTCTGGGGGAAATGTGTAGTGGAATTATTTCAGGGTATATCTCCTCCAACAACTATATTTCCTTAACCCTAGCTAAATATGTATCACTAGAGTAATAGCTTTAGTCAGAATCTAGGTGTTATATTTTCTCTTTGGTTTGTGTATATTGGTTGGATGGATGGGGCAGTTTTGTGAAGTTTGGCAGAAGCAGTGACAAGGGGCAAGGGTTGATGGGAATGGACTATAGGCCACTAGGAATGTATATTGTGACTTAATTCTCTCACGTGGGACTCCTCAATGACTCCCACCTGTCATGCTGCCTTGGGTGGGATTACGCCATGGTGTTGAACAGCCTGCTTCCAGGGTGTACACTCAAGGACCTAAGCCCAGGCTTCTTCTGGGTTCTTTCCAGATCTGCCTACAAAGTGATCAGTGGTGGTGTTGAGGTAGGAGTTGTGGGCCCATGGCAATAGACCTTCCAGCACTGGCAGCACAGGGAGGGGAGAGGAGTAGGGGGCATGAAGATAACAGTAGAGTGAGAGTGAGCAACTAGAGAGAGAAGCAGCCCTTTCACTTTTCATCTTCTACCTCAACCCCGTCCTCAAAGAGGTGAGCAAGCATCCGTGTCTGAGGTGGCAGGCCCTGCAACCCCACCCCCAAGCCTTGTCACACCTTGTTCTGGAGTGTGGAGGGAGACTCTGCAGCCAATTCTCATTTTCAGCAGCTACAAAGTGGGAAAAGCAGTAAGGATGATCTTGCTAGAACTGAAAATGGAAAATGTCTGTCGTCTATGAGGGCTCCAGGGATGAAGAGCCACAAAGTAAAATGAAATAAAATCCACTTTTTCACAGAACTTTCAGGAAGTGAATGGCATTAATAGTGTTAAAGTGCCTAAATGAATTCTGCAGCCGGTGCTCAGCCCTCTGAATCCTTCTGTCTTCTCGTCGTTCCTGGGATGGCTGGCGCTGCTCGTCGGCAGGAAGAAATGCGTCTCACGCCACTGGGCCCTGACTCTCCCAGTTTAAATGAGGAGCATCCCATTCCTCAGTCAGGCATACCTGCTTCCTGCTTCAGAGCCTCCGTTTCTTGGAAATAGCCTGTCAGGTCCCATCTGCTTCATGAAGCTGCCAGTCCCCTGAGAATAGGACCTCTACTCTGATCTCCTGTCAGATGCTGGAAACCCAGAAGGGAATAGTCCTTCCAATCTGCCAGAAATTGCTTTTTCTGATATCAAGGCCTGCCTCAGGGAACCACAATATACTATAGTCAGATAAAAATTAGATTTGTAAGTACACTACTTCCTTCTCTGGGCAGCTTGCAAAACTTCTCACCTTTGTTTGTAGAGAATGCTGCAAGGGCTTTAAATTTATAGACATTAATAAGCAGAGTTCTGTCTACCACAAATATTGTTTTCCTATGTCAGGCAGGTATGGAGAAAGCCCCAGAATAGACTAAAGGCTTTTCACCAGTGAGTAAAAAATGAAAGGTAAACTTCCACGTCAGCTACAAGCATGAAGTGGATTATAGCAGGTGCAATTAATTGCCATTACATTTATTGGAACCTTGAAAACAATTAGCAAGTGTCCTAGTTGATATGACAGATTCATTAATCATTTAATATATTCCTGCAAATTGATTTATCAATCAAATAGCTACCTCTGGTTGAATAACTTATGACTGTGCTTATGGCTCTCTTCAGAACTCTGATCTTTTTTTAAAAAGGAAAACAAGAGGCTTTAGCATCATTTAGATCCCTCCCTTTCAGTAGATATATAACTTCAATCTCTTGAAGTTAGAGTCACACAGAAATAAAAGGAGTTCACAAAAGATTTAAAATGGCTGGAAACAACACGTCAGGATCAGGTATACATTCCTCAGTGGAAAAAAATTACCTTGACAGAAAGGAGATATTTAGGAGAATGTCTTGAGGACACTACAGCTGGCCCTCAGGAACAGATAGACCTTGTCCAAGCCAGTTTTACAGTTGCTAGATGAGCAAATAGGCTTCATGGAGATATAAATTACTCAGGGTCACTTACTCATTCTTCTATAGCACTTCTGACACGTGACCAGACAACATCTCCTTGAATCTTTATACAGTCATACACTGCATAACGACATTTTGGTCCCGGATGGTCTACATATACTATACTAGTGGTCTCATAAGATTATAATGGAGCTGAAAGATTCCTATCACCTAGTAATGTCACAGCCATTGTAAAGTCCTAGCACAATGCATTACCCATGTGTTTGTGGGGATGCTGGTGTAAAAACTATTCTGCTACCAGCTGTATATAAAAAGTACAGCACATACAATTATGTACAGTACACACTTGATAAGCAGAATAAACAACTATGTCACTGGTTCATGTTTTTACTATACTTTTTATTGTCATGTTAGAGTATTCTTTCTACTTATTAAAAAAAAGTTTGCTGTAAAACAGTGTGCTGTGTCGGCAGCAGCGCATACATCTCATGTTTACTGCTTCTCTTGACTGCAACATTTTTCTCTGGTGCTTGATTTAATCTGTGTTGTTTTGTACAGTAATATGATGTATAACTTTGTCACTTAGGAGTATACCATATAGACTACATCATGGAACCTAAGTGTGTGGTAGGCTGTACCACCTAGGTTTGTGTAAGTGAACTCTGTGATGTGGCGCAACGACAAAATTGCCTAACGACGATTTCTCAGGATGTATTCCCCTTGTTAGGCAGTGTATGAGGGCAGTAGTGGAGTGCTCACGTCCATCATATTTTGGAATGGTTTTGATTATTAGAATTATTTCTTTTTCATTGTAAAATTTTGCCTCCCACCACTTGAACTACACAGAGTAAACCCACACTTCTAGGTGACAGCCTTTTTAATATATGAAAACAGTGTCCTACTATCCTGAGTTTACTTGGCTCAAGGATATAATTTTTTTCACACACAATGGCTCTAAAAAAAAAAAATCTCTTCCATGTCTCTATTTTTTGGATGCATTTCCATTTCTTAAAGTTTCACCTAACACATACATGGTGTCCAGAAGTGACTACAATACTCCAAATGTGGAGGTGTGAGCTCTACCTAACTCCATTGTTGGAAATTCTGAGATGTTTTAATGCAATTTAAGCCAATGAGCCTCAACTCATTGTTGACTCACAATGGGATGGCTGTCAACTGAAAATCCGTGAGGCTTTTTCTTGTGATCTCTTGTGATTAAACCATATAGACCCTACGCAGTACTCTATTTGAGGTTATTCTTGCCAGCTTTCTTAAGAAGGAACCAAGCTTAATGTCAGTTCATTATGGCTAGAAGAGAAATTTTTTTCTGGATTTGGAAGTTTACTTCTCTACTTAATAGCTATTACCAGATACAAGGAAATTGATCTGGTTGAGCCTCAATTTCCTTATCAATATAACAAAATCATAATAACACCTATATCATAAGACTGCTATGAGGATTAAATGAGCTTTATAAACAGTTTCTTTGCAGTGCTTGATACGTAGGAAGCACTCTATAAATGCACAAGATAATTATTATTTTAAATGTTCACTCTGTCATGATCAAATTGTTTTTTTCTCCTTCCATCTCTATTATGTGTTTATGTAAGGCAGAAATAAGTAGGTTGAATATAACTGAAATAAAAAATAAGTAAATAAAAAAACCCAAAACCAAAACACCATAATTTAAGACTTAAACCTTTTTTCCACTACTTACTATGAAACTATTTCTCTTCTTGTAGAGTTAGATGTAATGCTATTCTATTTAAGAAGTAGAGCTTCTTAAAACCAGGAGTAAAATAGAAAAATATCTTTAATAGGTTCATTCGTTTTATTATTTTAATTTAATTTACTTTAACACAACACTGTAATTTTTTTTCAGTTGGGCATTCATTATGCCCCAGGTAAAGAGTTAGGGTCAGATGAAGATCTGGTGCCATGCTATTGTGCCTTGATGCTCTTTGGCCACTTACTGATATTGACACTTTCTGCCTGCTTTCACTGGCCCTTATTCCTGTATCCAGCTTCCTTATTCCTGTATCCAGCCCTTATCCTGTATTCCTGCATCTGAATTCCTTTGAACTTGTCAGTTTATTCATTTTGTTCCCTAGCATTTCCACATTTTCTGATGTCTCTGACTGGGCTTCCTGCCATTCGCTCTTTTTTGCCTTTGGACCTCCATGGAGTAAAGAAAACTGTCTCAGGGGCCACGAAATCAGGCTTCAGTCAGGATGGAGTTCGCTCATTGTCATAGGAGATATAGTAAGAGTGGTTAACAATTTAAGTCTTTGAATCAGACAGCCTTGGATTTGAATTAGAATGTCCCCACTTTTTAAAGGTGACCTTGGCTAAGGACCTGCCTGAGCCTCATTTCTTCATCTCTAATGTAGGGGTATTGCCTGGATCTTATACTAGGTTGATGCAAAAGTAATTGTGGTTTTTGCAATAATTTTTAACCTTTCAAACCGCAATTACTTTTGCACCAACTGAATAGGTGTGTTGTGATGATTAAATGAAATAAAGCATTTTAAGATGTTTAGATAGTTGTTGAGCAGTTATTGTTAGCTACTGTTCAATTCAATCAAAATATATTCATATCCCAATAGGTGCTAGGTACTGGACCACACCCTGGACTAAACAAAAATGGTTTCTGCCCTCAGCAGGTTACGGATCAGCGGCCCTATCATCATCATCACCATCATCATCACCATCACCATCGTCATTGTCACGGCGATCATTGCCTTGTTTTTGTTGTCACCATCATTACTTTCTCTAAGGATACAACGATTGCCAACAGTATACGTGGAGGAAATCTGTGGGTACCTTAATTTACTGAGTCCCTATTCTTTTCAAGCTTTCCTCTGCTGCTTCACAGTTTTTAATGCTATTTCTTCTACTTTTTTTTCTTACACATAAAAATGCTTAATTATTTCTATAAATTCTTTCCAGCCCTCAAAATGTTGAGCTTTAGTAATCACCATCTCCATTAGGTGTTCAAAGTTCTGAGTTTAATAATATGTTTTATGATTTTATGCTGACTCTGAAAAGCTTATTTGCCTTTTTTCCCTTCAGAAATCTTTTTTAAGCTTCTGAAAATCAGTACGTAATTTGCCTATTTCTAGTCTCCCAATGGCTACATGTTTATAATTCCCCAAATGTTACTGATATCATCTCAACAATCTTATTCACAAATTTTCAATACCCTGCAATACAATTTTTACTGAGTAAGAGACCTGAATCCATGTAGAGTTGCTAGGTACTTCTCTTTCCTCTATTTAGGATTAAATTCATTCTTACCAATGTTCTCTCTCCTTCCATCAATCCATGACAAAAAGAGATAAGAACAAGAAAACAGCTGGGCATTTCTGCATTTACCATGTCATCTGATACTATTGTCAACTATCTTAATAGCAGATTCATTCGCTCATATTTGTATCTTGTTCTGAACATACCAGAAAAAAAATCATTTTTATTATCTTATTTATTTTTCAAAGGCCTCAGCTTGCTCTACTTACTACTTGAAGGGCTTCCACTTTTTATACGTATTCCTTTTCAATAAGAGCTCAGAAAACTTTCTGCATCCAGATCCATTCATCTGCTTAGTCAACTCTTCTTGGTATTTATCAAGTTTGTCTTTGTATGATCAGGATTTTGTTCTGGGGAACACCTAGTTTCTTTCTGAGCAATATTCATTTTAAGGGCTTTTGGCCATTGGCTCATATCTTTTAGTAGAAACTTTTTTAAGAACAGAGGAAATATCTGTGACTAAATCAAGCATGTCTTCCTATGGCTATTATAAACATTAAGATAATATTATCACATTCACAAAGAATTTCCTTGCTTTCATTTTACTGTTAATTAGTTCTTCTTGGGTGGTCAGAATTAAGTGCAGCTAACACTCCCTTGTTGCTGCTTCTTCCTGCTGAGAGGTAAAATCATCAGGAACCTAAGTAGAAATGTTATTAAGTGCTATGGTTCTATCAGGATATAAATCATAGTAGCTATTTAGATAATGAAAGAATTAAAATATTTTTTCTCATAACTGGTATTAGGAGAATCTAACCATCTAACCAGGAAAATTACTTCCATCATGAGGTCAGTTTCTCTTCTCTCTTTCAATCTCTCTCTCTCTCCTCCTCTTTTATTCTCATTCTTGCTTTTTGTTCCCGATCAAATACTGTCCACTATTTTCTAACAGTAGAATTTATAGTTATACATATATTGTGCCATATACTCTTACTCCTCCATTATGGTATTTTTGGGGAAATAGTTAGCCTTTCATTGCCATAAATCATACGCCATTTTGGTCAATCTTGGGTAATATCTAAGAGATTATACTTGTAACCCTGTATTTGAAGTTTAACTTACATTATTTATTTAATTTCCATGAATTAAAATATAGATATTGTATCCACAGCATTTGTGACCAATGTACTTAAGTTTTCTTCCTACATTCTTTTCTGATTTTTCTCTGATGTTTTTCTAAGTGGTTCCTAACAGTGTCTGCTATATAGGATTATTTTTATAAATGTTTGAATGAATATATTATTATTTTTTATTCTTTAATCTCTGACACATTTCTCATTGGCTTTACTTCAGGGAGGGGGGTGCATTTCTCTCAAATTCTCTTCCAATGCTTTAGTGAGTCTCGTCACACAATATTCATCTTGTCATTATAAATGCCCTTTGGACCATACTTATGGTATACACCAACATTTTCCAAGAATACCCATTTTGGTATCAGCAATCATGGTCTAGAAAAACAAATACTGCACTCCAGTACCATGTACATAGTTAGTTCTTTATTTCTTGTTATTTTTTGCCCAGGGAAACTACTTTCAAATGGTAGAGATAAAAAATTGAACATATATACCCAAAACCATTTTTATTTGCTATGTGACATTGAATTTTACAAACATATATACAGATATCTTCTGGCCTATTCGAGATTCATCCACAAACTATCAGAAGTAAATATTTGTTCATGAATTTTATACTTCTTGGCAGGTTTTCTATTATGTCTCACGTTTATATTCTGGCAAGATAGCTTATCTCCTAACAGACATGTCAGAGATAGTATAGGGTCACTTCCTTACTCCTCAGCTAATGGAACTAAACCTCATGACTAGTCTTGTGCTCCTGGGAATAACAAAGATTTTCCACACACTTGTCAGAGCTGCCAGTTTTTACATTGTACAATCTTCTAGTTTTTTTTTCTCTTGCTTATAGTATCACAGATAAGATACAACTGAATACATGAATTAATGTAGTTATTAAAACACCACATGAAAATTAAAGAAATGTGTGGGTTAAATAACCCAATAAAGTAGGAGAATATTCTGCTATATAAAGTCATACAGACACAACTTCCAAAGTTGCCCCAAATAGGAAAGGATGGTAAGGAGTAATCAGGGCTCATGGTTCAGTGATTACACTGATTTTTGAAGTCTGAAAGAAATTTTCCCACACAGTAATTTTTCTCTTCTTCTTTCTTTTTTCAGTCATTTTCACGTTGGAGAATGTGTTATATCAACCTTTCAAGATTCTCCCAGGAAACCCGTCAGAGGTAGTCTTCAGGGATCATTGGTTTGTTCCACATGGCAGTTTTTGTCTTTTGGTGACAATACATTTGTAAAAAGGTTTATGCTTTCCTGAAAGGCACAGAACTGGCTGAATCTGAATTTAAATATACCCAGTAGAATGATGGAAACAAGCAGTAATGCCCTTTTCTTGCATGCAACATTTACTCTGTTCGGCACATGAGCTCAAGATGACTTCTAAGCCCACAGAGCTTATTTTCAATTCATTTTTAAATAAAAACATTATCATGTGAGTAAAGCTGTGAGCCAAATTTCACTTCACAAAACCATACATTTAAGGAATCTATTTGATTTGGAAAATTACCCACATAGCATTGAAAAAATCTCACTGTACTTTCAATGCCATGTTTGCATTTTTAATGACTAATGAGACTGTCTTTGGGCACAGAGATATAATGCCCAATGGCAGGGCATTTGTGCTGTCAGCTTGGCTTTTGAAATTTTGTGTTCTGCTTCTCTCAAGCTAATAAGCATTGTCAACTTAACAGGAAAAGGACAATGCCAGCATGAAGGAGGGCAGACCGAGAGGATGTTGAATATAGAAGTAGGAAAGGAGCATCATGAGTCTATTTTTTCTCCCCCTCCTCCACTTTTTTTTTTTTTTTTTTTTGGCTACAAATTGCCTTTTTCTGACACTTTACTTAAACTCTGTAATGTATCTAAAGAAGTCCCATTGTGAAGGAAAATGAGAACAATGTTGGCAAGAGTTTGTTGGCTGTTCACATTAGCCAGATATGAGATTCATGAAGACAAACTGCAATGCTTACTATAATCATTCAAGCCAACATGAATGGTCTGTTTGTTGTTTGTCCTTATACATTTAAGTGCAAATGTATCATACCCCCAAAAGTCGAACTTTTGGGTCTATGATTTATAAGGTGGAGATTTTCATGAAATTTAAAACATGATATATTTATCCATACAAAAAATAAATATTAAATATTCAGAAAGCATTCTAAAGCAGTTCAGAATTCTTTGTCTGATTTTGATATTTTATGTCATTTTCATCATGTATATAGGCAAATGTTTACATTTGGCAGTACTTACATTTATTTGTGTCTGTCAGTAAAATATAACCCAATTTAAACTATTCTCTGAAGAGGAATGTTTTTAAAATACAAATGGATCAAATTGTAGCCATGTCCAAGGTCTTTGAATGTCCATAGAAGTCCTATGTGGGCTCACTGTAATTCCAGAGGTCAGTACAAACCCTTAGTTGAATTTGGAATGGAGGGACAGAGCTAATCCCCTTCCCAAATCCTAAAACTATGTTAAATCTTTATACAGACATGATCCACTGGACTATGCAATAATCCCGATAAATATTTAGAACTAAATGATTGGTTCTCATGGCCCCTACCAGTGATGGCCAAAAGCAATTCCAGAAGCTTCTAGATTCTTAATATTTTTGAAAAATACAGAAACTCGAACTTTGGTGATGACACAAAGAAAAGCAACATATGGAAATGTATGTTCTGTTGATTAGAATAAGAACATTTTGTTTACATTTATTATGTGTTTACCACTGAAACACTACTACTATTCAATGTTATAGGTAACAGATCCCAGTTAACTGATTACATCTGCTTCCTTTTCTGCTTCCTTTAATACATTGTTTTCTGTTTATTTTTTGATTGTATTATGCCATGTTTAATTTTTGTAAAACTGTATCAAATTTTTAGAAAAAGGAAAAATCATAAATACATGCATAACTAATCTTCTAAGTATTTTTCAACAATATGTATAAAACTCATATGGATAGACATTTGAGGTTAAGCAGTTCAAACAAAGAAAGTCATAGTCAATGAATTGTTCCTAAGAAAGACCTTAAAAGGTCACATAGTTTAATGTGTTTTCTCATAGTTATAGTATTGCAACAGAACTGAACGAAGGAAAAAACAAGATAAGACATTACTAAAAAAGAGAAAAAAAATTCCAAAATGTGGCCCAGGGTTTTGTTTTTTGTTTTTTAATACGTACACAGTCTGGTTTATATATTCTTAGTTTCATCAACCAGGGTTTTATTTTCTATGCTAAAAATTCTAGATGACAGTATTCCACAAATAAAATAATTTATAATAAGCTTAGTTCTAAAAGCTTTATAGGACTTAGTTTTCACAGTTTCAAAATTCTAAAGCATTATTTAAAAATGTTCTAATTTCAGTATTTATATACCATGAAAGAGATGATTTCTACATGAAGAACCTGATTTAGTAAATTCTTTTTTTTTTTTGGAATACAAGAAAAACACCCAAATATTCTGTTATCTGAGGATGAAAAATGATCTCTGTGGTAGGGCACCCAGTTTTTTTTTTAGGTGCATTTTTCTCTATAATTTGTTTCTGTCAGGTATTTTATGATTTGCTTTCTCTAAATACCTGTAAGCCAGCTCCTAGGTAAATGTCACTGAGATGACTTATAATTATTTTGGGGGGCACATTTTCACACCTTTGGTCAGTGATGGCTGCTATCATTTTGTTTAATTATTAGTTCATTTTGAAGAAGGCTGGTAAAAATAAAATTATGCTGTCCATTTACAAACTGAGGCCCAAGTCAGTTATCTGACATTCACAAGGGGTGGAACTATGTTTTGGACACAAAATCTCCTTCTTTGTGATTATAATTTAATTTCTAAGTTGTGATGAACCTTTTGCTTTTGGCAGAGAGGTACTGATGTAACTCAACACCTTGGTTTTTATTACTGAGATTCCAACTGAAAAAAGAGTAATATTAATCAAGTCAGAGGGAAGTATATATTTAAATGTCTTAACTGCATCTTGGTGAGATACTATTAAAATATTTAATGCATGGGTTATTTTCCCTTGTGATGTCCATGATTTTGCCTGATTTTTCATCTAATTCCAATAATACTCATCTCTAGAATAATGATTAGAGTGAAAATAAGTTATTCTGAATATTAGTAATGAGGTGTGTTGAAGTCATCAAAATGTGAAATTAAAAAATATATCTATGAATCATCTTTATACACATACATTTCTTTTTGTCTTTGCTATGAGCAATGAATTGTGCTAGATTTTAAATCCTACTTAATTAGCACAGTACAAGAAAAAGAATAGAAAACTTCATTTTGGCTCCATTTGTTTTTAGATATAATACCAATAAAACTGCACTGTATCAACATGGTGATCTTTATTTTTTGCAGCATTTTTGGTTGTAAGAATACGATTTTGTATATTAAATTGAGTTCTTTCTCCAGCAATATAACGTTTAAGATAAAAATACTATCATTTGGCCTGAGAGCTGTTTACATTTTAACAAATATGATTATCTCTTCATCACTTACGTAAGATTTTATACACCACTGGAACTGACCCATTATAGACTAAAGATGCCACACGCCATAACCAGTCGTCACGAGTACAGGTGGTGGAGTAGTGGGGAAAGGGCACAGAAGGAGTGTACTGGGAGCCAGCAATATTGAGAGCTGCTCTTCAAGCGGAAAAATTCTACAGCTTATGAACTATGAAAAATATAAACAGAGTAACTAATTACATATTCATCCAAGCCTAAAAAATCAGTAATTGTTTGTTTCTTTTCCCCTATAGACAAGAGTACACACAGGTTGTAATGTTAATTTTGAAATACTGAAAAAAAAATTGATCACAGTTACAAACAGCAGAGAGATGAACAAGATCTCAACATGATCCAGCATATTCAGGTTCTGAAGGACAGTGTTAGTATCCAACACTTATTGAGAGCCCAAGATATGCCAGGTACTGTTTTAAAATATTTGCCTAGTATTACTAACTCATATGATTCTCCCCCAAACTTTATGAGGTAGATACAATAATTGTTCACCTAGGGCAGATTTTATTTTCCAAATATGTTTGCAATGACCTCTACCATCCCACATGCTCTTCTAGAGTATGATCGCACCACCCCCTCCATCAGGACATGGAGTCTAATTCTTCACCCCATAAATCTGGTACTTCCAAATCTAGGTCATAAAGGCCCTGTGGCTTCCTCTTGGGTCTCCCAGAAAGCACTTTCCTGGAATATTCTTCCCTTCCAAACTAATCTGCCATACCCTGAGTAATCCAAGGTACATGGGAAGGCCGTAAGTAGACACTGTAGTTCACCTCCCCGCTGAGTCCTCAGTGGCAGCTAGCATCAACGCCTGCCCCTCCCACCACGTGAGTGAGTCACCTTGGATGCCCAGTTCACATGACTCCAGCTTCATGCCCAGCCATCATCTGACTGGTCCCTAGGCCAGAACCACCTAGCTGAGCTTGGTCAACACACAGAACCTGAGAGATACTAAATTGTTGCTTTAAGCCACTAAGCTTTAGGGTTGATATACAACTACAACTAACTAAATTTCATTCCCATTATACAGATAGAGATGCGGATGCACCAAAAGGTTAAAACATTTGCCTAATGTCATATAGCTGATAAATGGAATTGCTGGGACTAGAACATAGGTACTTAACTCTCAAACTTTATCCTATACTTCCCCCACACTTTTCTAGAAAACTGTTTTGTTGCTGGCAGTGACAGAACTGTGGACTCCTTGGATGGCTTTGATGACCTTCTGTGGCAATTCTTCTGTTCCTAAATAACTTCCTTTCCTTTTTTATTGACAATGACACTATTTTTTTCTGCTGAAACAATGGAGTTGGACAGGGAAATTAAAATGGCACATCTGATACAGCTGTGAAAAATACAGTACATAAATTACTATCACATTAAAATGATTACAGCATAGGAATGGCAGTCAAAAATAATGAGAAAAGGACCTCTTTTCTAGAGAGCAAAGCAATTATCCTGCATGATTGTAAGTTGACTGTAAATCTCAAATACACTGCCTTCCTACTTCATACACAGATCTGGTGTTGCTATGTCATTGTTATGTTAGTTAATGATGCCAATTATTTAAAAATTAAGCACGGGGTACTCCGTGACATGGTATTTATTACATCCAAGTGGAGATCATTTCAACTTTCCCTCAGGGTAGCACAGCCTTTCATGACTCCTTCCCATGCCTTTCATATTTTCCCTGGAGTTGTACTTTTTTTTATGCTAATACTTTTAGTGGAAATTTCCAACATAAAAAATTAAAAAAGGTCAATTTTATGATGAAGCACAGTAGTTTAGATATTCTAAATGGCACCCTAGACTCAAGAAGCTAATTGCTTTTTCATAGCACAACTCTCTAAAGTGCCCACATTGCAAACTGGCCTAGACAAAAACCAGATGCACCTCTCTCTTCTATTTCAAGGTCCACTGGGACTTCCTGAGACAAGTGAAGCTGTAAAAAAAAAAAAAAAAAAAAAAAAAATAGAAATCACCTGGAGCCTGTGAAAATTATAATCAAGTAAAACTACAATTATGACAGTCTCAATCCATCTGTCTCTGTATATTTGCTCCATGTTTCATCACCTGTTTGGTCACAGGTGTAATTTTAATCAAGTCAGAGATGGCACAAGCCCACCACACTAAGACTTCTTAGTGCAGTACACATATACGAGTATATAATTTCTGGCTCATTTAGGTTGACCAGCTGTAGAAATAGGTTATAAGTTCATGCACTGCCAGTGTGTGATACGGGAAATTTAAGGATAGGACTAAATGAACGCCTGGGTTCTTCCTAGAGGAAGTGTTTTTGAAAATAATATTTCTTTTACTGATCTCTGTTAGTATACAATAGAAATAGTACCATCTGCATGCTTTATAGGAACAACAAAATTTAGCAATTTGGGGTAGAAACAATATTGGCAGGAACAGTTAGTTTAATTGCTATAAATAACAAACGACTGTTAATCTACATTTATTTTGCGGGCCTGAAATTCTGCCTTACTTTCAGCTGGAGTCCATAAAAGCATTGCTTATGCAGAGTAAGTATTTACAGTGTCATAATGTTTGTCATTTATGAGAGCTCTAGTGTAATAAAGACACATAAGTGTACTAATGAATGCAATATGAAAATAATAAATATTTATTGTGATGGAACAAATTGTGAGCTAAAAACTCAGGATCTATGTTAGCTACTAGATGCTTAACGATCCATTAGATTAAAAATCTACTGAGTAACCCAAGATTACGCCAGAAACACTATCATCTAATTAATTTAATTATATTTCTCCATACAAAACATTTGTTACTTACTCTTCATCTGATTTCCACACTTCATTCTGCCTCTATTTTGTCCTATTTATTGCCTTTGACCTTACCTTTGCATTCTGAAAATCTACTTCATTAGCTTTGGCTGCTCTAAAGTCTAGGAATTCTGCAGAAGCTCAGGTTATGTGTTCTATTAGACTTTTGGTGATTTTACTGCACTTTAATTTTGAAAAGTTTTTCAAGACTTAAGAACACTTTGCGAGAAAACTGATTAATATTATGATTTCTAGTTTATAATGGAGGCAATGGAGCTGATGTGAAAATAACTCCCTGAAAGTTGTGCAAGGAGCCTGTAGAAAATATTCCTTTTTTTCCTTCCTTCCTTCCTTCCTTCCTTCCTTCCTTCCTTCCTTCCTTCCTTCCTTCCTTCCTTCCTTCCTTCCTTCCTTCCTTCCTTCCTTCCTTTCTTTCTTTCTTTTTTTCTCTTCGTTGCTTGCCTAGGCACTTACTAAGTCTCCAGAGAGTTTGTTTGGAGCTCACATTCATAGAGGTGACAAAGAACAATGGCCTAAGTAAGTCCTGGTTCTACCTGCTATTGAACAAATTCTCTTAATTGTTTTTATTTCAATCTTCTTGTTCTGTACCGTTACTGCCCAATTATTTTCCTGCATAAAATAGATCCTTTTCCTTTTTTGTACATATGTATATACAGTCAAGCCTATGAGACAACGTGTCAGTTTCTTTGATTCTCAAGAAGAGATCTAAATGTGGGTGCGGTTTCAGCAATTTAATTTAGTGAGGTGATACAGAATGTTCGGTGTTTGTTTCTGTTACTGGGGATTTATTTGCCTTCCTGTGATAATGGAGTAAGAAAGGCCTGCTATAGAATGCTATCAGGCAGGAGAGGGAAACTCCCATTATCTATCCCAGAAGACAGCAAATCTGAAGCATATTTTCAATCCCACAGGGCTTAGGGCATTGGAGGCAGCTCGTGGCTAGGACACAGGGCAAGGAGAAAACTCTGAAGTGAAACCAGTTTGTATTTGGCTCCCACTCATATACAAACCCTTATGTTCTATGAGCCCTCCCACTTTAGCAGAATTTGTCCTCCATTTTCTTGTTCTTTTAATATGATTCTAAAATGGAGTATTTTTAATGGAGTATTTTTAATTCTTCTGGAAATAAAATTCCTCTAAAGTCACAAGGCAGGTTGCCCAGAATCCTGTAGGATTCTTGGTTTAGAATAGACATGGACTAGCATTTGGTAATTTTGTTGTCAAGATGAGAACATCGTACTTCATGAACACCCAGAACCACATTCAGCCCTCTTAAAGTTTCAAAACTCAAGTGAATAAGTGGGGCTCCATCAAAATAATTTACAAGAGAGTTATGGAATTTTTATATTTATCTGAGATTCATTCCATTGTCCAGGTAAGACTAGACTTGAGAAAACCCTGAGAAAACCCTCAGTGAGTATAGGAGGCTGGGATTCTTGGCTGGTCCACCTCTTTGACATATCTATATATCTAAATCTTTTGCAAAATAGATTATTTTCAGAAGCAAGGAGAGAAAGGGCGATTTTTTAATTCCTGATGGACCATAAGGTACTGTCCACATTGACATTATGTTTTTCCTGGGCAGGCTACAGGAGCAGTAAATCCTATTAACCTGGTAAAAGTCAAATGAACACAATAAAAGAAACAGAGAACAGTCCTTCCACGCACCCCTGAAAAGGCAGTGTCCAAAATCTGGAGGGGAGCAGAGGAGGTTGAAAGGCATATATTGCATATTATAAAAGTACTTCTAAAATAAAACAAGGAAACAAACAAACAAATCCAACTCCATACACAAAAAAAGAAAACAAAACTTCTATTCACCTACTCATATATTTCAGGTAAAACAAAATTCAAATATTTTTAATAAATCTACTGGCACATTTAGCTGACTGTGCAAATGTGGTCTTCACTTCTGTCAATAAATATTCATGTTAATTTTCTGGATAAAAAAATCAATTTCATGCTAGCAGGAATACTGTGGAAAGTGGCTAGATTAAACTATGGCTCTCGGCTCCACGTTTCCAGCACCAAAAATAACCATATGGTATTGAATGTGTGCAGGTCACTCTGGAGATTTACTATAATTATGTCATGATGTGCTTATTGTTATGACTTCAGCAGCCTTTCTTGCTTCTCTACCTGCTTTGTTCAAGAGCAGCTGCTGGCTTCAAGCTGTTGTCTGTTTCCAGCAGAGGCTGAATGAAGAAATGCTTTCTAGGGAAGTCATGTTCCAAAGAAAGAACAGCAACAATAAACGGATTCAATGGGTGAACATCAAGTTCACTGAGCAAAAGTCTAGTAATCAGCCAGTGCTAATTTAATGCTGCCAGTTCCAAATGGTAAATAATACTGCCTATGCAACTTATGCAGAGTTGAAAGGGATGGGGGAGGTATTTAATGGACAAAAGAATAGAATACTGCCTTGTCGAGTGCCTGATTGTGGTGGTTTCATTAGAAAGATTGCACAAGTGAGCCTCAACTATTATTTCTACTCACCATATGTGCTAGGACAGCAGAAATGTGGATGCCAGGTTGCAAAACATTAGCAAAATATATATATATATATATATATATGTGTGTATATATAAATATACATATATACACACACATATATATATATATACATATATATTTTTTTGCTAAAGATAATGCTCAATAAAGATATATATATGTGTATATATATACACATGTAATATATATTACATGTAATATGTAATATATAATATATATATCTACTTGTTTAACTACATGCCATATATTAATTGTTCATATATGCAAACAGAAATGCTTTTAAGCACATACCTAAAACACTTGACAGAATGGTGTGTTTAAGCTGCAGATTTACGGTAATAGTTTTAGGTTACTGATTTTATGGTAATGGCATCTATTTTTCCTTTTTAAAAAAATGTGCTTTAAAATTCTTTTAATAATGTACCTTTATTCTTCTCACAGTTTACAAGCAAGTAAATAGGACTGACACAGATGCAACTCAGGGGACTTTATTTCTCATAATAGGTCCCCTTGGGTACTTAGCCTCTTTTCCCCACAGGTCCTTAGACAGGAAGTGTCTAATTAATGGGGCTATAAGAAATGGTGGGCTCATGTGTCCACATCCAGCGTCTCTGGATCTCTTTGGCTTCTCCTGGCTTGTATCCTTCAGTGCACCCACCCCCTATGCTCCAGCCACACAAACTCCTGGCCTTTCCCTTTTCCTCGTCACCTACTGCTCCTGGATAACTCCTTACCCTTCAAGACCGAGTCAGGGTACTTCACCTCCACCCTTGCTTTCCTAATCTCCCAGGTGGACTAAGTTGTCCTTATCTGAGTTCCCCTATTATCTGAGCTTTTTTTTCCCTGTAATACTAATCACTAATATGTATTTGTCTTCAACTTGCAATATACTCTCACAGGCAGGAAATTTATATACAAAGTGATGCCATCCTGACATAGAAGACTTCCAAATGGATACTTTTCTAAGGATGTGTCTTGAGAGAGATGTGAAGTGTACATCAGTGTAAAGTACAAGCTAGATCATGGTTCCCTAACGCCTGCATTGTGACAAGGACTGCTCATTGTAATGAGTTCAAATTATACTGATTGCTGCAATCAATAGGCTGGATATTTAAAATGCTAAAACAATATGGTTCCCACATCAAATCCACAGTTTATCTTATAATACTGGAGCCTGCACCACATAATTGACTCTTGTGTAGTAAGTGATTATTGTATGTAGGATCCCAAGAGTCTCTATCATAATCATAAAAAAAAAAATCTTAGTTTCTATGAGAAAAATAACCATCTTAGGTTTTAAAATTTACTTTATTTCATGCCCACTTACCTCACATAGTTTTATGCTCATTTTTAGTCTATGAAATGGGGGAGGAGCAAATAGTACCTTTACGAGAATACAAATACTTTAACTCAACGACTATCATTTCATTGACAAAGCTCGGAGTCCGTTGACGTAAAGCTCTGAGAAAAACAGCAAAGATATTTTTGTTTATTTCTTCCTCCCTACTTTTACGCCTCCTGAAAATATAAAAAGTGAAGCTAGCATGGAATATCACTTCCCTGATGCACTGGTGGATTATAACTTACTAGTTACAATAGGAGTTAAAGCAGTATTTCAAAGAAAGGCAACATGTAATAGTAAATATAGAAGAACATATTATAGAGGTGGTGAAGGTCCCTTCAATGAAAGAGAGCTACTCAGTTTTATCCAAATGTCACATTCCAGAGTTTAATTCTGTACCCTTAAGTATCAAAAAGTACCTAACTGCATTTCGATTCTCTGATGACTATGATGTAATCATTGTACCTCAGACATAGGAAAGAGGTTAGAAAGCAGTGATCTGAGTCCTTTATGAACTATGTTCAAAAGAGAAGCTATTAAGCACATTTGAATTTGTTACCATGTATTTTTGTTCCATTGTGTGTTTCCTGACTGTGCTTGTTCTGTGTTATATGAAGAGGTGGCCTAACTGAGGCCAAATCTATTACCAACGGGGTGAATGTCTTAGAGTTTGAAAACCGAATAGGTTAAAGTTTTCTCTGGATCATGCTAGGTGTATGACTTTTCTCCATCCTTATTTAGTCAGGGTCGATGTCCTGAAAGGACACACAGGAAAAGGAAGTTTGGATAATGCAGAAGAACGAAATGTAACATTGTGAATTGACACAGGAACAAGTGGCTATCCAACCCGAAAATAAAGGACAAAGGTGGACACAACATAGCAGGCTATGAGCTTTAGTTTGCCAGAACTCCCAGCAAAGACTTTCATATGAATGGCCAGAAAAATCAGTTGTGAAGAATTTGAATTTTACATAGGAGTGACAGACACAAACACAGAGTTTGGGGACTGGCAGGCAATAAAGCTGGTTTTGGCAGCAATACTTTGTGCTGATAGGAAGTAGGTTGAGAGAAGCAAGATAGGTTGGGAGAAGCAAGATAGTTGAGAGAAGCAAGGTCAAATGGAAACGAAAGGTCCAGAAAAGTGTAGTGGTGTGAGCGGAGATCACCATCTGGTTAATGGGGATGGAGGGATGATTTCTAGAGACATTTTGGTAGAAGTGATCTGGGATTTTTTGGACAATCTGAAGGTAGCATAAGAAAATATGGATGTAAAGACAAGCTTAATTCCATGCTTGGAATAAAAGCAGTATTTCCTATAGTGGACTTGGAAAAAAGTCGGTGGGGGGGTATTTAAAGAGAAATATAAAAAGTCATAGCTTAACCTCCTGCCTTTCTTGCATACTTTTCCTTTTTTTCTTCCCTTCCCTTCCCTTGCCTTCCCTTCCTTTCCTTTCCCTTCCCTTCCTTCAAATCAGGTTAAAAACCTATTCTAGGCATAGTGAGGAGTTGGGAGAGCAGGATGGATAAAATAGAGAAAGGGTCTTAAATATTAATATTTGATTCTGAAATGACAGGCAAAAGGAAGTCCTGTGACAATACGAACACAATGCTTAGGAGGAAAACTGTGACTCTAAATATATAGAACAACATGACAGGAGAGGGAGAAAATGGCGTCAGTATTTCTTAAGAGAAAGCTGCTATAACCACCCAGGGGAGATGTGACGGGACAGCAATGGGTGGCAATAGGGAGGAAGGCTCAATCTGAGAGGCACTGTAGAAAAAGCATAGGTTAGAGGAGTCCAACTGGAGTGTAAGGGGACAGAAAAAAAGTTCTTTTAAGATTAAAAAGGCCTGAGGAAACAGAAAAGACTCAAGAAGGAAGATACATTCAAAATTAAAGACAGAGTAGAAGGGTATGAATGTAAAATCATAACATGTCTTATCTTTTATACTATAATAGTATCTAGTTTCTTTGGTCAAGGATCGAGTAACTCTTTATATCATCTCAGTTTAGGGTTTGTTCTCCCTATTTGGGCTTTTTTTTTTTTTTTTCTCCTTGAAAAGCATCCTTTTTGAAGTCACCTTAACTTTCATAGTGGGTTGACCAGAAAAATCTCTAAAATCTCTTCCAGTTTCTATGTTCTGAGTTTGTATCATGATTAGGATGATTTGCTTCACACAACTTCTTGCAAACAATCTCATATATAATATGGTTGGAAATGTTTTAGTGTTTGGTTTTGAACAATGACAAATGGATCAAATTGGGAAATTACTGCATTAAAGAATAACGTATCATATTTAATGTATCATTTACTACTTATTATAGTGATTCTTTGCCTTGTTGTTTGAAGTAGAATCCGTCACCTCTCCACCAGGACTAAAATAAGCAGAACTTTAAAGTTGCTCAGGTCTCTATAGTAGCCTTCCACATGTTTACATCAAGTCACTTGTGTGACATATGAGAAATATCCCAAGTACACAATTATTTACCTGATTTGCCAGTTGCTCATCTTTGGAAGCCCCCAAACTAGTAGATTTTAAACTTTTAAAATGGATGGATTTCAATACTAAGTGCAAGTTAAAAAAAAACAAACAACAAAACAAAAGTAAAAAGAAACAGAAAAAAAAAAGTAATCACATTTCTGTGAGAGCCCAAAACAAGAAGTAACCAGTAACAAACTTCACTTGAGAAAGTAAGGAAAGACTTTACCTATTTGAGTTGGCTTTTATCGGATGATTAAGAGTCTGCTTGATGGAGAAAGAAGAGGGGGAGTGGAATAATGTTTTTGAATGAGAAAAAGCACATTCAAGTTTCAGAATCACCAAAGAATAGGGAATGGGATACAAGGTTCTGAAGCCCTTTGGGGTTACGGAAGTTGGATATCAATATTTGTCTTTCTCTATTTACTTATTTGTGTCCAAATGTAGCAGCCACTTAGTAAATATTGGTTAAGTGACTAGCTAGCTAATGAAAGAGGTCAGAGACATAGATGAGGAACATACTGTGAAGAATTGTGTGTATCAGGCTAAGGGACTTATATTTTCATCCTCTTGACTAGAAGAAACCCATTGCAATGATTAGATTTGTCAGGTTTTTGTTCTGGATTCTCTTCAATGGGCTCTTTGTTTTATGAAATTTATCTCTATTTCACTCTCTCGCCAAATGTTTTAAAATAATATTTGATGGGAGCTGTTATCAACATTTTTCTTTTGCTAGTTAGGCTAGTTGGTTGTCAACCTTTCATGGGCATCAGAATCACCTGGAAGAGTTGTTAAAACACATTGCTGGGCCCCATCACAGTCTCTGATTTAGTGGTCATGGATGGGGCCTGAGAATCTGCACTTATAACAAGTTCCCAGATGCTGCTGATGCCCCGGTCCAGGAATCACGCTTTGAGAAACCTAGTGCAGAGGAATCTCCACTATAAGTAATTGGGCTGTTGACTGCTCTTCTATACTTTTAAAAATGGAAATTATTTTGAACAGATTCATGCAAACACAAAATTTCAAGTAGACATATAATTATTATTGCATTTGATGATATCAGATTGCAGGTGTAACCAATTTTATGGAATTGGTACATTCCTGAAACTTTATTCATAGGCTAAATTCCATTTTATATCATTCAGAAAACAAACTTTAAGTTGAATACTCAGGAGAGAAACACATTTTATGATATAAGTGCTCATTTCTAATTTGTTGGCCTTTATGTTTTTATTGTTTTAAAACGTAATGGTTCCTTACATGGACTCACCTGTAAAGAACCCATTCTCCTTTAGAAATGCAGTGATTGCTACTGGATTACAGGGAGCCCAGACTTTCCACAGTTCTCTCAGAATCCCATGCACACCAGCCAGAACCATGTGGGCTTTGCCATTGACTGCCAAGTCCCGGATCTCTCTACATAGTGACTGTTTTCCCCACTTGCTATGAATCAGAACAGCTGCCCCTTTTGTCTTTGCTTTTGAAGGCAGTGCATATGCCTGAGTGATTGAAGAGAGGCTGGCGTTGGCTCTTCATGTGCTAACGCTGAAGGAGGGGGATCAAATGTGGTGCTAGCACACTGGTCAAGCACCCACACACGAGGCTGATTACAGCGTGTGATGTGCTGCTGCTCAGCCCTCACAGTCTGTTCTCTCTCTGAGCCTTTCATGTGGAATTTAATTGCTAGATGAATTACCAGACTCCCTTCTAGTAAATTCTAGGCAAGAAAAGCAGCTCCTCTGAGCGGAGGAGATACTGATATGTGAGCAGCACAGGAATGACAAAGGGATTCAAGTCTGGATAAAGAGATAATTTAGTCAAACATAGCTAGTAGAAAGCACATGGAGATGTAAAGAAGTCTCATTAAAAAGTACCCATTGGGTCCACACTGAAATATCTAGACTTCTCCTGTCGCCCACAGGAACAGTAGTTCCTGTTCTCTGTGGCTACATTAAAAGGGATGAGAACATGTGATCCTTTTCCTGCTAATGGGATGTGACTGTATAGTGAATTAACACTTTCTACTTATGGTTCATTCAGTTTCAGTGAATGGTATGGGTGATTTTTCACCTGTCAAGTATTTACTTATGTTTGTTCCAAAATGTGTTTGAAGAAGAGGGTGGGTAAGAAATCAAGCCTAATCTTGATCAGGGAACAATGTATATTCTCTTTGCTTAGAGAGTTGAAAATTTATCATGACATATGCTGGATGCACAGTCAAAACTTATCACCGCCCACAACTTCGGAGGCTGGATAGGATAGCTATGTGGAAGCCACTTTCTCAGCAGACGCAGTTTGATATGTCAAATGCGGGGCCTGAGTAAAGCAGAGGTAATTCTTTTAGCTGGGCCTTCGCATGTGTGGTGATTGGGGAGGTTTTATTAATCTCATCTCATAAAAACAAAACAAAAACCATTGTTTTATCTCGTTTGTGGTTCTGATGGTCATGATTTTAAGTTGCAATATATCAAAGTTGATATTAGAAAACATTGGTTTATACTGTTCTTTACATGTAGATCAAGAGGAACACATTTTATCAAAGCCAGCAAATTTTGTTCGTATTTTATCACAGGTGTTGGGAGTACTTTTCTCTCTGGGCTGCAATGTCTTTGAATACAATTTTGCTTTCACAATTCTTCTTGAGACTTAATACTGAGTTGACATAATAATATCCGATAGTTGTGAGTTCTAACAAAGATATTGTCCTCTACTATAAGAACTTCATGTCACATAATCTAAAAGTCAAAATTTTAGCTGTAAAAGATTTTTAATGTTTATGTCCCTCGTCAAATATTGTGACCCTTTTATAGATCATAACAGATTAATACTGTGACTACTATCTTTCAAATAGCCTTTTTGAAGTTTTCTAACTTAAGACTATAATGTTTTCTGCACTGGATACCAGTCATTAAGTATCTGGCTCTTTAATGAGAGGAGTCATCATAGTTCTCTGGCTCTTTAATGATTAGCCATTTTGTAGTCATTTGTCCTCTGAATCTGTTCCCCATTTCATTTAAGTGTGTCACTCATAATTTTTATTCCTGAAAAAAAGTTTGAATTTATATATATATATATTAGATATGATATATGATATATAATATATTTGGAATTCGAAGTAAATCTCAGCTTCTTTGAGGGATATGCGTATTACATTCTTTTCCGGTGGTTGCTCTCCACTTTACTCTGACATTTCCCTTGCCTTTCCTGTGTCATTATTCTCCTCCCTTTTCTCCTGTTTTTTCACTAGTTTCTCTTTGCTGTAAGTTTGTCTGCTTCACTAATACTCAAGTTACAAAGTCTGAATGTAAATGACCTCTCGAACCTTTTTTTCTATTTCTGGTTTCTCACCTGTTTGTAAGTGAAGGTGCTTAGAAAGATACAAGAAACACAAGCTTTTCTCACATATAAAGGAAACCGGCAAGATCCTAACTAATATCCAATTATAGATTTCCAAGTATTCATTTTCTCTGTCCCAGTATCTCAGTCTCCACTCTTTATTCCTATCTAGTGCAACAGAGCACATACGAGTATACTATGCATGTACTTGGCCAGATGCAAAGTAACCAGAATGGAACAGCAACAACAAAATTACCTCCTTTGAAAAGTATATCATTTACAGCAGGTGTAAGTCAAAGACCACAAAGTTATTTATCTGAAAAATACCAGTATAAGATACCAAAAGAAGGTTTCTTTTTATTTTTTAAATAACACTTCCCCAAAAAGGAGTAGAAGATAGTTAAGTGGCATGACCTACATCAAACAAGGTGATATTCTTAGTGGGAGGTAGAAAGGATGGAAAAATGACCTTAAAAGATATTTCTACTGCTTTATAGCTGGCCTTGAAAATAAATAATACATAAACAGAGCTCTAGGTCATATTTCTTATAGTGTTAACAAAATGGTGTGCAACTAGCATCAATACAAGGATTTGGAAAGGATATAGAACTGTAGAATAGGACTGGGTTCTAGCTCAGTTTCAACCACTAACTAATTGACAGGCCAGCAAACTGAGGGTTTTCATCGATGTGTAACAGGGAAATATGTACTGTTGGGGTTTTATTCTATACGTAAACACCTCATTTGCTTGTAAATTGATTCTTAACCAAAGTCATTCACTAGAATATGGTCACAAGTCAGGAAATGTGCAAAAACATTCTGAGCTTCTCAAATACTTCATCAATTCTATGTACTTTATTCATGGAGGAGGCGCTAAGTCTGTGACTGAAAAATAAATTATTATTATTTGTATATTTCTAATAATCTTAGTTTTCCTGTCCACAAAAGACGAAAAATAGGGAACATAGAAGCTGGAGAAGAGGAAAAAGAAAATTTTAGTCAAATGAAGCAGACATAACTCAAATGACAAAAAGTGACTTATGATCAACTCATTACAAACAAACAGATATAAACATAGATAGCATATATAAGGACACAAAAACTTCTAACTACCTTTGACTAGGTGATTTAAGAAAAACATTCCAACACATTTTCAATGGGCCTTAAATGTGCTGTCATATTTCAAAATGGTTCATTAAATAACTGTATTTTTACTGAAGGTCTAGTATATAATGTTAATTGTTTAATAGAGGTTAATTTATTTTTAAAAATAACTTCAAAAAATTTTAAAATAATACTTGTAATACCATCTAAAGTATTTTAAGATACATATTATAATGTTCACTTTTCAGATGGATAAACTGGGAATTGTACAGTTTTCTGCTCAAGTGGCAAGAGCCAAGTGGCAGAGCTGGACCTAATATTCTTTGAGAGTAGCACTCTTTCTCCTATATATGGCTTGAAAATATTTTTTTCTAAATATATATCTATACCGATTTTTCTCTGTTTAACAAATCATGAAAAAATATAAAATATTTTAGAACACTTTTTACCAAAATTATTCTAGTCACTTATAAAAGACTTATTATAGTCATTATGGGGAATGGGACATATACAGGAATTCTCTCAGGTAAAACGTAAGTGAAATGCAAGTCATAGCTAAGTTTAAAGGAAAATAAAAGAAAGCGTAAAGTCTAATAAACAAAATGAGATTTTAAAGCCTAGACAAGGAATGAAGTGAAAATTGTAATCTTTGGAGGTGTAAACATTAAATATGCACCTGAGGACGAAGAGTCTTACTATGCATGAGAATTGTCATCAAATGACCCAGGTACAGTGAAGAGATGGAAGTGTGCTTTCTTCCAAAAAGAGAGAAGACAGAAAGTGGCAGTTTTGACTGTGGATAGGGATTGGCCTAAGTAGTGGCCTTGGATCAGGTGGATGAAACAAGCCACAACGAAAATTGAAACCCTATGCTTTAGCTGTTCATGAAAGTGGGGTCTAGATTTGACTTGCATGCACGACTATAAGATGTTAGGTTCAGTAAATGCAAAACCGACTTCCCAACTTAGGGCAATTGCAGAGCCTTCCTCAAGACACCTCCTGAAACAAGATGCTCACAGCAAATAATTACAGTGTATAAGGTACCCTCAGGTGTGGAATAAAAATGCTGATATAACAAAGATCTTCAGTCCAGGAACTACAGATAATAAAGCAACTAAAAATGCTTTAAAAGTAATATGTTCAAAACAGCCCAAAAAGATAAATAAAACCTGAAAGAAAAAGAAAGATATTTGACAAATGGAACAGATTTTTTAAAAGAATTAAAAAGAAATTATAGAAAATATATTCATTAAAATTTTTAAAGTCTGTCACAGGCGGGAAAAAACATATGAAATGAAAGTCAAGAACAAGAAACTCCAATACACAATCAATATTCCAGGAGGCAAAGATAAAACAATGTTTAAAGTGGTGGATCATTTTTCTGAATTAAAGAAGGACATGAAAAAGCAAGTCTGAGTGACAAGCCAAAAATAATATATAAAAATCTACATGTAATTAGTTCTTCAGTGGTATTTCAGAATATCAAAGATAAAGACAGACTTTTTAAAGCTTCTAAAGGAAATGTATACATTACATATAATGCAATGACAACCAGACTGCGAGCCAACTTCTTCTGAGGAACAACTAATGGCAGAAGACAATCGAATAGTTTTAAGGTGCTTAGGAAAAATAGCTATCAACCTAGAATTCTATACCAAATAAACAGTTAATAAAAAATAAAAAGTTAATTATCATTAAGAGATGAGGATAAAAGTAAATATTGGTTTTGATATATGAAGACTGAACATTTATTACCCACAGAAGCTTGTTAAAATGATATACTAACAACAAGACAATTGATTATAAAAGAGAAGAATGAAATACAAAGAAGCAACAGAATGCAATGAGTTCTTCAAAATGGGAGGAGGACATAAGGAATTAAAAATATAAACTTAATAATAAGGGAGTTACAAAAATAGACATAAAATAATAGACAAAAAGTCATGGGATACAGAAAAGTAGGGTGTTTGGGGGAATTTAGAACATTATAAGTGTCCTGTATTATTCAGAAGGATGCTAAACATACTGATTATACACAGCTTTGTTAAGGACACAGGGTAAAATGTAGTGCTAACCACTACTAAAAGCAAGATAGAAAATATAGTGTTCCAAGAGTACAGAATGAAAATAAACTTAAAATTCAAAAAATCCAAAGTTAGGCAGTTAAAAACACTTAAAAATAAAAATCAATTCAAAATGGGTTAAAGACTTGAACATAAGACCTAACTATAAAACTCTTAAAAGAACACATGGGGTAAATATTTCATGACATTGGTCTTGGCAACAATTTCTTGCAAATGACCCTGAAAGCATAGGCAACAAATGCAAAAATAGACAAGAGGCACTATATCAAACTAAAAAACCTTCTTCACAGAAAAGGAAACAATCAACAGAGTAAAAAAAAAAAGCAACTTACATAATGAGAGAAAATATAAACCTAATATATGATATAAAGTTAATCTCTAAAATATATAAGGAATTCAGTAGCAAAAAAATCACCTACAATTCAATAGCAAAAAAACTAACCTAATTTTAAAAATAATGGGTAAAATATTTGAATAGACATTTTTTCAAAGAAGACCTACAAATGGCTAACTGGAAGATGAAAAAAAATGCTCAGTGTCACTAATCATCAAAAATATGTATCAAAACTAGAATGAGATATTACTTTATATAAAAATCAATAATTATAAAAAAATAAATAAAAAATCAAGTGTTGGTAAGGATGTGGACATATTGGCACCCTTGTGCTCTGTTATTGAAAATGTAAAATGGTGCAGCCATAATCGAAAAGAGTATGGAAGTTTCTTGAAAATTAAAAAAATAGAACTTACTATCACATGATCCAGTCATCCCACTTCTGGGTATTTACTCCCAAAAATTGAACACAGGATTTTGAAAATATACTTGCCATTCTATGTTCACAACAGCCAAGAGGTGGAAACACGCTAAACGCCCATTGGCAGATTAATGGATAAAGAAAATGTGGTATATACATTTCAGCCTTATAAAAGAAGAAAATCCTGTCGTATGTGACAACATGGATAAACCTTACGGACATTATGTTAAGTGATATAAGCGAGTCACAGAAAGACAAATACTGCGTGATTTCACTTATATGAGGTGTCTAAAATAGTAAAACTTACAGAAGCAAAAAGTAGAATGGTGTTGCCAGCGGCTGGGTGAAGGGGAAAATTGGAAGTTGCTGTTCAGAAGGTATAGAGTTTCAGTCAAGCAAGATGAAAAAGTTCTAGAGACTTGCTATATAATCATCTTGTACATCTAGTTAAAAATATTGTGTTGTACAATAAAAAATTTGTTACAAAGGTAAATTTCATGTCACGTGTTTTCACCATACACACAAGAAATGAGATAGATAACTACTGTTATGCCTTTTGCAGCTGAGGAAACAGGCTGAGAGAAGATGCCTAATGTTTGTCTCTGTGCCCTTCACACACAGGTTCAATCATCTGAAATGTTGAATCCTCTCCTTTGTCACCCACTGTTTTTTTGTTTTGTTTTGTTTTCGTTTTTTTACCTTATTCATTATCCAGTTACATGTATCTCACACAGTCTTCTCCCTCATTCTATACTCCCTAAGCCTCACAGTCAAAGATTTTCTCTCTTTTCTCTTAATATCCCCCAGAGAGTTATGAAGAATACTTGGTACACTATAAATAATCATTAAAGATAAATCCAATGGATTCCTGCAGAACATGATGCTCTGATTAAAGGTCTTCTTCTGTTCTTTGGAACTAAAGATATTTCCCTTCCTTCTTCCAAAGTTTCAGTGACATACAGTTAAAAAGCACTGACTCATAGTCATAAAGGATAAACTTGATTTATTGTCAAGGATTCAAAAGTAGACATAATTTAGCAAAAGCCAGTCTGGGAACTTTTTCCAGAAAAAAATTTTTTTTTTTAAATGTTAGAAAGGTGAAAGAGATGGAAGCAGTTCTCATATTCAGTACTCATGAAGACTACTTTGGCAGGAATTTATTTTGTGCCCAGTATTCTTAAAAATCATCATCTTAATAACGAAGATGAAAGTAACGGAGAGAACTTAGTTTCCTGGCTCACAGGATTTGATTTCCTCTATTAGCTGGAGGCATGCATCATTGCAGATTTATAATTCTTTCACATCACCTCTTTGAGTCTTAGAGCAACATCTACAAGTCCCACCAAAAAGTGTTAATGCGAATGATAGTGAATAATGATCAGAGGACTTTTCTCCTTCAGACTCAAAATCTAGTCAGTGGTACAGGAGTTAAGAATGGCATTCTAGTCCGCCTCTTAGATATTAAACCCATTTCCTCTCTCTTTTTAAAATGTTCATTGTCAGTGAAAAGCAAAACATTATATAGTTCTTGGTGGCCAATCTAATATTAAAGGTAACTGTCCCTCTCTGTACTTAAAATGACCTCAGTTTGTAACTACTTGGATCACTTCCAGAGTCATCTATAATTTAATTATATGTATCCCTGTTCACTTAGAAGAACTCAAAATGAAATGGTGACTTTGGTTTGTGAGGTCAGAATCAATAGCCATTAAGAGAATGAGATTTTTAAATCTAGGAAAAGAGCAAATACTTAAAATATCCCTTGCATCAGCTTCCAAATTCTAGATACTCAGACAATGCAGATATGGTGAAATTTTATCATGATGTATTATACATATTTAATGTCTAGAAAGGTAGGGGTTAATGCAAGAACTGATTATCAATCAAAACTAAGAGCTAAACATTCAGCTTTCCGAGTATTATGGACTTGCGTGGCACATTTAGAGAGGCAGACAGATCCTGAAGAAGGACTGAAATAGATGAAAGCTATAAGATAAGAAAAAAATTCTATGTCAGCCAAGTAAGTGTGTGAGTTTCTCTAATCATGTCATTGGCATCATGTAAATGCCAGACACCATTTTATATGCAGCTTAGATATAGCAGCTGTTGGCATTTAAGTATAGGGTCCTATGAGAGAAAATTGCCCTTGAATGGAAGAGGAAGTTTACTGGCAGAGAAAACTGATTTTGTCAGTTAACAGTTATAACCTCAATAATAGAATTGTTTTCAACCAGAGGTTGGGGGGTGGGAAAGGAGGAGCGATATAATGATACCTCAATTCCAATCTAAAAAAGAAAGAAAATCATCTTCCCTTTAAATTGCGGATGTGTGGGTTGTATACATAGAACCTTCTCCTCCCTCTCTTCTCAAACCTCAAGGCTGCATGTTAAATGGAACAAATCACATCCTTCGTGGTTCTGCTCTGTTTGGTACAGCTGCTTGCTGCAGGTGGTGCCCTAAAAATATATTGTTTGTTTATTTTGCAATACAGCAGTCTGCAGAGTGGTACCTAAAAGTGCAACAGCTCCCTTCTCTTTCTGTCAGTGAACTAAATGATGAAAGACTAAGACCTCCGCCAAACCTAGCATGAAATGGCCCAAATAAGAGGCACAGGTAGTGCTGGAGGCTCTGCTCTCGATAAGTTCCATTTTCTTTGGATTCATGAGGCAAAGCTGACAAGCAGACTATCTGTCATCAGAGCCTCTGACTGGGTTTCTGCAAAGCAAAGCCAAGCAACAAACCGCTTTTGTTGGGAGAATCATTATGTTTCTCTGGAGATTAACATCTGTAAAACATATGGGGTTGAAAGGGAAAAATAATCCAAAATGGATCACAAATAGAAAGTGAAGGGGAAGATTAATCTCAGGTAAAGGTTCATGCAAATATACTTAAATAGAGCTTTGAATGACATGTTACATTTATAACCTAAACAATCAAATACTATTTCTAGCCACACAGGCAGGGCCCACTGAGTTAACCCTGTTCACCTCACAGAGTCGTTGAACACAAAAATAATTTGTATGTGAAAATGTTTTATACACTATAGTTAAAATAATGATATACAAAGGTATATTTTCATTATTATTATTCTAGATTTTTCTAACTGAATGGACCTTTGAAAAAAAAAACTCCCCCAAATTTCAAGGTTTATATGAACTAATTGGTATAGAGGGATCACTGATGATAATGAGTCATGCCAATTAATCTTTGGTAAGGAACTGTTTACTGTAAAAATCTTATTTAACATCACTCAGATTGTGATGAATAGACTTTATGATCTAATCGATGAATAAGTAAAATGTAACACCAGGAGGAATTTTCTAGAAAAACCTTGAAATATATTGACTCCTAGCCAACAAATAACTAATGTTTCTGTAAAATTTAGTGCCATAGAAATGGATGTGGATTATTAACATGGGAGGAGAGATGGTACCAGAAGAGTAAAGATGACGTCATGATTCCAACCTTCAGAAACAGGGAAGACGTTGTTTATCAGGACAGTGATGGAGAGAAGGACAGACAGTGGGAGGCTTGAGAAGGGGAGTAGTAAGCTCACCATCAGGCTTGGCAGGCAGACAGAAACAGATAAATGGAAGAAGGCAAAATGAATTTAAAAATGTTTACAAACTAAATTTAAGGCTCATTGAAATGTGAGAAATAGAGAGTGGGACAATGGCCACATTCTGAAGGAAAGTGCTGAGCATTTTAAAGAAAGACAAAAATTTAAATGGACTGAATGCAGAGAGAAGAAAGAAGATAGATATAGGTAAGCTAACTTACTTTAGAGAATGGTGACCTGTATTTACTGACTTCAGGTCGGTGAGCAGACTTCAAAGGGTCAGAGCTGCAGGTATACCTTAATGAGTGGAGGTCATGTCCTTACCTATCTCTTACCTAGAATGCTCTTTTCCCAAATATCTACATAGCCCAGCTCTCATTATATTCGGAACTTGACTCAAAAATCACCTATCAGATCACCCCCTGGTAGCTCTTTTACATTATCCTGCTTTATTCTGCAGTAGAGCAGTTGCGTGGGGGACACTATATATATTCATCTATCTCATAGGAATTTAAGTTCCATGGGAGCAGGGAGAGGCATTCAGCAAATATTTGTTCGGTGACTGAATGAATGCAAAGCTGTTTCTAGCTCCAAGCAGTTAAACAATATGGAGAAATACAATTCTTTTGAATTTGAAATTTTAGATCGAATTGATACAAACTTAAACCACCATTTAAAAACTGCAGATTTCCACCCACTGATAAGTCATGGTGTCTAGCAGACTTAACTGAATCACTAATTGTATTTTTTAATTGAATGACTAGTTTGGCTTTGTGTCATTCCAGTTTGGCCTCTCTCCCAGGTGCAATAGGTCTGAGGAGAGCTCCTTGACCACCAATACAGAGCCCAACAGGTGATGAGTTGAAATAAGAAGAGGAAATTATCTTTCGCTATGAGCATGAGTCTATGTGTCAATTCCATATAGATGAAACATGTGTATGGGGTTAATAACTGAAGGAAATGTGTATTCTGCATGCAGCTCATCGCCTGGGAAACGTATGGAATTTCAAGAACATGTAGGATAACCAACCATCTGGGTTTGCTCAGGACTGTTGGTTACCCTAAATCCAGTTTCTGATGAAGCTCCCGAGTGCATTAGAAAACAACAATTATGACTCATTATTTCACATGCTGTCCTGGCAATAAGTTGTTAGACGTACCCAATCATGTAACCATGATATTTTGCCAGGTATAAACTCATTCCATTTCTGGAATATGGTTTTTATGAATTACTTCCAGATGAAGTACCAAGGGAACCCTGAAGCTTTTAAGACCATAAGTTCGAACCAAAGAAAATGTGGGCATCACCATGGCTATATCATTCCAATGCAGATCTCAGACTTAGAATTAAAGGACAATAAAGGATTAGCCAAACACATTTTCTCATCTAGTGTTGACCACCACTTTATTATCTTTTCAGAATTCTGCTTCTTTGACAACTTTTCTCCAATCTTCCAATTTCCAAGCAACACAAACTTTTCTAAATTTGTGAAATAAGCATAATGCTGATGATAAATTCATAAAGTACTATGTTATCACTGACATGGAACTTTTCTGTACCTCATAGCATAATGTCACTTACAATTGGCTTTCATTGCAACATACATAGTACATTAGGATAAAATCAACCTAAACATAGCATGTGACTAATAAGATGACTAAGATGACATGATATTACAGGAAATGTTATTTGTAAAATTTAGAAATTAAAATGAAGGAACCTACCCATTATTTTATGATGAGGAAATCAATAAAGTTATGGAAAAGAGGTAGGGCAAGTGAAGATGAATGACTGGAAGACACTGGATAGTGTAAGGTAAAAGGAATACTTTGTATTTATAAAGTTGCTTGCTGATAAGAAACTGATCAAATTTAAAAGGTGGAGAGATTGAGAATGAATAAGAAGAGTAGAGCAATGCAGACTTTTCAGAATAAAAGAAGGGATAAAGAAACCCAAAATATCCTTGGAGGTATGACACTAATTCAGTCTTGGACTTTGGAGCCATATTTGTAATTAACATTAACCCAAATAATCATGTGACAAATAGCTGTCTCATTAAGTACAATAAAATTTAATATTGTGAATTAAGTTCAGAGAATACTACAAATCATAAATATGTGTGTAAAAACATGTGGCCTTGACTCTCAGGGACACTACTTGAGAGGAATTTAATAATGTGTAGGAGCCAGGACAAAGGTCAGAGAAATAAATGGCAGAGTTGGGACAAATACAGCCATAATGCCACGTGGACAGGAATAGGCAAGAGAATAATGAGGACCAGGAATCATATACCGAACTGTGTAGGAGAAAGTGAGGGTTGAGAATAGCAGAGTTTAAAATCCTATTTATAGGCTTGGTACAAGCAAAAGGTACAGAAGGAATATTACAGATGGCTCTTCTTCTACTGTGTAAACACTATTTAGCTTAAGTGTGTTTGCCCATATTTTAATTCTTTTTCACTCAAGTATAACATGCTAAACAATAAATTATCCCTTATATTATAGCTGTCGTTATAAATCATCTTTACCTCCTTCCTTTGAGAATGCCTTGCCGTTATTTGAAAACATTTAACACATTCTACTATTATTACTTTATATATCACTGTGTTTAGTTAGACATTCCCATGAAAAGGAAATTACCCATTTCAGAAGTATCAACAAAGACTTATTCCTTAAAAATGTTTTCATCACAATAATTAATCATGACTGAAAAGACATCCCAAAATACAATGATATTACGTATTACAAAGGAAGATGGTAACCTTTTGTTCAAGGTCAAAGGCTTGTTATATTTTTCCAAAAATACTCTATTTTAGTATATTTATATATACTTTCTTTCTGAAGTAACTTATGATTTAATATACTTAATTTTATTCTTTAATTAATTTGTAATTATAAAATTAAATATAAGAAATGGAATTGTACATGGTTCATTGCACAATACTCTATGCAGACAATTTCACGTTATTAAATATTTCATAGTATTAAAGAAAACCTAATTATTGGTGATTTGTTGCAGCCTATAATCCTCACTACCATCTTAAATGTATTGGTATTTTTATTCCATGACGTTTCCAGGCATTCTCGTAGATCAAGTGATATTATGCTTTGAGGGTAAGCAGGCGCTTCAAACATTACCTATTCATGGAAGCAGATATTGCACACTGTGATAATGGTTGATACGGGATAAAACTTGCTCCTGTGTCGGTACACTATGTAGTATCACACTTGCTCTAAGAATCACAGTTGTACCTGGGGAGTAAGTAAACTTAGTTGGATTTAGTTCATTTTTGAACATTACTGTGAGTTAGCCTGAAAAAATAATAGCATTCTCAATGAGCAGTGGAAGAAACTGAGCTAAGGAGAAAATAAATAATACCACCTTTATTGTTTTCACAGCAATTTCTTAACAATTATCTCATTTAGTTCATAATTATAAAATAGTTTATTATACAGCTGGGTGTAAGATTTAAGGATTGTTACTCCCGGACTGTGAATATTTTACCTTTTATTTCTGAATTTTCATGTAGGGAATACCAGACAACATTAAAGGCAAAAAAAAAAAAAAAAAAAAAAAATCTTAGACTTAATTTGATTTTAGAGGCTGTTCAAGTCCTTGCACTCTGGTTGTTCATGAACTCACAAAACTACTCAACAATTTATAAGGGCACATTTCAGGGAGAAAGCAAAGTCAAATAAAGGATATGATAAGGTACCATTTTTGGTATTATAAAATCATCTTTCTGACCAAACACCATGTGTTTCTGAGCAATTCAGGACAGCAGATCAAGAATGAGAAAAAATAAAGGAAGATACTAATATTTCTGGTGAAAATTTTGAAAATGACACCTACCTAGACCCTACCTCAGGCCCAAGGAGACAAAATTTCCAGAAGTAGGTCATGTTTATGGCAATCCTTTAAAAAAGTGAGTAACGAATTTCTATTCTCAACCAGCATTAAGAATCACTGCTCTAGAGTAATGGCTTTGAAGAATTTTTAAAAATTCACCTGAAAACTGTGTATATTTTAAATTGATGTTTGATATTTTTCATCATTAGTTTAAGTGGCTACATAAGGGCTATTTATCTTGGCATATTATTAATATTAGTATATTTTAAAGAGACTTTCTTTTAAATATATTCAATAAAATTTGAATGCCACTGTTATTTGAAATTCATCTTCCTTCATTTAAAAACAAGTGTACATAGTCTTCTATAATAATCATAATTTTTATGTAGTTCCCTTTCTTTTGTACTTGAATTTCCATGCCACTGTTTCCATAGAACTTTTGACTGATGTAATGTTTATTTATTTGAAAGTATTTTACCAATCACTCTATTATACTTCCCTGCAACAACTATATATGTGTATAATATAAATTTGTATATGTGTTAAATTAAATATGTATAAATATAAGTTTTATTTTTCTTTCCCATGGCTATAAGGTATTAAGTATTAAACATGTATTCACTTTTTGACATTTTCATTTTTTTCAGCTTTACTGCAGTGTAATTGAAAAATAAATTTGTAAGATATTTGAAGTGTATACTGTGGTGATCTGATCTATGGATACATTGTAAAAGGATTCCACCATCTAGTTAATTAACACAACCATCACTTCACATATTTACTTATTTTTTTTGGGTAGAAAATAAAAACATGTTATTACTTGGGTTATCATGACAATTATGATTTTACACAATTGATCATAACAACATAGCTTATTAAAAATGTTGATCAAAATCATTAGGTACAAAAATAAAATTTTATTTGCAATGCATTTCTTATTAGTACTAGAATGAAGCAGAATTCAGTATGAATTCTATTCTTTGTTTGTTTTAGGTTTAAGTACAGAAAATCTTGTTAGGGAGAAGTATTAGAGACATTTTGTTATAATGATGTCACTCAATTTTTGCAACTTCTGATTTGGGGGCCACAATTTACATAATTATCTAAACAAACATTATTTTAAATACTATATACCAACTGACAGATCTATTAGGTTTTTCTTCAATTTTAAGGAAAGCAAGGAGTTGGAAATTGCCCAGTTTACATCAGCAATTTCTGGGAAATATACCAAAAACACTACCAAAACATAATAAGTAACCATTAATTATGCTCGTAACTCTTTCTCTTAAAGGCACCTAGATTATTCTGAAGTATGTAAACAATGTGTGGGAAATATTGAACTATTTAATTTCAATGTATTTGTTGATATAATATTTTTGTCAATTTTTTAAAAAATATGTGCTTTGAGTGTATTTTTATTAACTGCGAAGCTGCAGATATGGCTAATTTAATTTATGAAAAATGGCAAAACCAGTAACTTATAAATTAAATGGTTAAATCATATTTCTCTGTGAAACAAATCAACCAAATCAAACTTACTTTGTTTCTTAAAACATCTGTGTTACACAGACAACAGTTCAGTGGTTACCAGAGGGTAAGTGGGGAGCGGGGATGGTAGAAGAGGGAAAACGGAGTCAAACATGTTGTGACGAAGGAGAACTGACTCTGGATGTTGAACACACCAATGAAATACATAGATGATGTTTTATATAAATATACACTTGAAACCTACATAATTTTATTAACCATATGTCACCCCAATAAATTTAATAAAATCTGCCTTAATTTTTTTCAATTCAAATGTAACAAACAGCATACACGTGGCAACCATTTCACTTCTGAATACCGCAGTAGCTGGGTAGCAGCTCATACCATTTCCTCACTTACCCTTTCAAAGTGATGCAAGTTCACAACACAGATTTACTAGTTACCAATTTAATAGCAATGTCCTAGACTACATGAAAATCAGGACCCAGCTCTTCAACAATCCAATCTTTGTGAATACTTTTAAGCATTTCCAGATTACAGGATTCAAGTATAGCCTGAGCAGTAAACCCTTCCCTCTCATCCATGCACCACACCAGTCAGCAAAATCCAAAGAAATACTCATGTGCCACTCCCAACGTAACCCCAAACAGCTTGGATAAAGGCATTCAAAGTTTTGAAAATTTCTCCACCAATGGTATTCCTAGGCAAGTCTTAGTAAGCCAAGTAGCAAATCTTAATTTTTATCATTAACTGGGAATAATTGGAAACAGCTCTGAGTCCATCCATTGAAGTCATGTATTTTATCTTCATTTTTTTTTATACCACAGTCTATTGAACAAAGATTTCCATCATTTCATGCACTCTAAAAAGCACAAAGTTTTCTGAATAGGCAATAGATATAATTGAAGGATGAACTTGGCAGTGAACCTATGAATAGCACCTTTTGAACTTACTCTAAAGTCTTTTATAATTTCCCTGCAAATGTGTATATGGTTTCTAAACCAATTTTAATATCTGCAGGAAATATTACGTTTATTTACATTTTTACCAATATTCTCTGCTGGTCTCCTAAAAAATATTAATAGTCAATCTGCTACGAACTTAGAAGTGTGTCGGAAGTAAAAGAAAGAAAGGGAATAAAGGGAAACAAAACCCAGCAATTTTGGTTGGAGAAGTTTATATTAAATTTAGAGGTATTGGTCCTTTGGACATAGCTATAGAAAAGAAAGAAAATGAGGCATATATACACAATGGAATACTATTCAGCCATAAGAAAAGATGAAATAGTGCCATTTGTGACAGCATGGATGGATCTTGAAATTATAATGCTTAAGTGAAATAAGTCAGACAGAAAAACTAGAGAACCACATGATTTTACTGATCTGTGGTACACAAAACTGAAAACAACAAAAGAACAACAACAACAACAACAACAAAAAAACAAATGAAGAAACAAAACTCATAGACACAAACAATAGTTTAGTGGTTACCAGAGGGTAAGGGGGTTGGGGGGTGGTAGATGATGGTAAAGGGAATCAAATATATGGTGATGGAAAGAGAACTGACTCTGGGTGGTGAACACACAATGTAATATATAGATGATGTATTACAGAATTGTACACCTGAAATCTATGTAACTTTGCTAACAATTGTCACCCCAACAAACTTTAATTTAAAAAAAAGAAAAGAAGGAATAAGTTTTTTTTTTACCTCAATAAATTCTTTTGGAATCTTAATATATATCTTAAAATATTAAGTTATTTCAGTTATGGCAATACAGGTTTTCCCTTTAGTGTCATTTCTTTGTAAACCATCCTCCCTTTGCATTGTATGGGCTATGGGAAGTGAGGTATAATGTGTGCATAACAAATACGAGGCACAAACACCTCCATTCCCCTCACCCACGGCAGACGTAGGTAATCAATCATGCCATTCTTTGCCACTAAAGAGCTCTGAATTTGGGGCTTCTGGTGCTGGCATGAGGGTTGAAGTCTACTTCCAGTTCTTGGTACCAGAGAAAAAGGTAGGTCTGCATGTCCATCTTCCCTATTTACTAGCTAAGAAATCTTGGGAGAGGCTTTGAATCTGTTCTGCTGCCCTCTCAGGACTGTTTCATAAGTCAAAATACGTAGTTCCAGTGAACACATTTTTGTGAACCTTGCAACTGTAATCACCCATTGAAAATATTGGCTTAATTCTTTTGTAATGTGAAAAACACCATCTCTTTAGTTGATCTCCTCCCTGACTCTCCCCATACATATTTATTGGGTCTATTTTATAAGTGTGGGTTATTTTTTGGGGGGAGTTTTATTAAAACTGTGCACACCTGCATTCCTTTTGAATTGATCCTAACTAGGAGAAAATGCTGCTGGAAGAGAAGAAAGCTCAAAAATCTCACACCTGGCTCCTCATTATGGTGTTCTGGCAGTCCTTTCTGCTCGCCTGGAAGCTGTGTGATTAATAGCCCCTCTTCCCAATTATACGGATATTATACTCATCTTCCCTTGGCTGTAGACGGGAGATATCTCATGTATGTGCAATGCAAATATGGGCTTTGTGAATGCTAATTTCAAAATCAGCTAGGAGTTGATTGGCAGAAAACAGAACAACATGGTGACAGGCGTGCCAGGGGTCAGGAATCTGTGAAAGAAAAGATTGGTGAAGGTAGAGGAAAAAAAATAGAGAAATTAGGAGTTAATCAAGAGCAGTGGCTGGGAGAGCAGCACTTTATGAAAGCAAATCTAAGCCACACATTCTGGAGGAGAGGGTAGCTTCAAAGACTGGTGAAGACAATGAGAAGAGCGAGAGTTTAAGCTGACTTTACAAAAAGCAGGATGGAACTAAGAAGCCAAGACTATGCAATAAACGGCATACACTGTATTCTTTGTCTATCACCTCTCTGAAATATGCCTGTTTGCACATGGTTTTGTATCCTTAGGAACCTCACTCTGTTTCTGGCTGTGACATCCTCAAGGTCAGGGTTCCTGTCATTTGTTTCTCCAGACGCCAGCAGGGGCCAAGCACTCAGGTAGTGTTCACTGGACCAGATGAAACTGAACATTAGGTTGTCAGGGAAATGATTTGGGTAACATGAAAATGGGAGGAGCAGAGATTTAAGGCACTATTTCATCTCTTAATCACGACAGCAGAAGTGATCAGAATGACGATAGGAAAATGAAGTTGGAAGGCTTGCATTTAACTAGGTGGAGCAAATTGTTCATGATAAGCCCAATTTTGATTTGCATTCTAAAACTCGAGTTAAGATTTGCTAAGTTTTCTGCATAGCAGATGCTTTCATCCCAAGGCTGGCTAGACAACAGAAAGCCCAAAGACAGAAAGGATGTTGAAACTTCTCCAAGTAATTGGCTTGAGTATGCTGTTGCTAACTTACTCTCAGGTGATCCATAGTCAGCTTTGCAAAAGAGTGTCCCCTGGGCAGAAGAACAGGTGGAAATGGAAAGGTAAAGATGCCCCATTCTGTGATAGCTTGCTCAAACTATTTTCCCACTCAACCGGGGGCAATGTAGACAGCACTGATATCCAGTAGCTTGAAATATCAGTCACATCTGCTCTTAGGGACACCCCATCCATCTTCTTTGTGCTCTAGCCTCTTTGCCTTTACAGATAGTTTAATATAAAAGTAGGATGAAAACACTTTTTCTTTGGGCAATATGTCAGCCTCGACATATGCTTCCATGTCCAAATGTAGTTTTTAGAAAATTACTCGTGTGCCAAAATTTTATGAGGGGTTTAATAAATCTGTGAATATAGTTTAGACATGCACACATTATTTCAACTAACTCTCTAAAATAGTCACATATAACTATCCATGCATATAAATAAATTATATCTTTATAGCAGTTTTGACACATAAATGAAAGTTTTTCTAAATGTTAGGGTACAGTAAAAAAGGGAGTTCCAACAAAGGAATATTTAATCCACAACCTCTCTCTAACCCATACGTATATGAAGATGTTTTATCCGTGGTCCCAAATCAGAAATATTTTACTTATCTCATGTGTGAATGAATACTTCATCTAAATGAATTTTAAATAATGAAATGACTATCTCTATCCCATCAAATCTAACTAATCTTTATTTCAAGATAATGAAAAGGAAGAGTTTTAGCATTTAAACCTATTAGAAGGCTTTGTTTATTAAGAAGCATCTCAGGTTGGACAAATCACTGAGATCACTGAGCACTTTAACTAAGAACATAATTCATATGTTGTGGAAATAATTTATGCTGATTTCTAAATATTTACAGTTCTCCCTTTTCTCTGCCCATTTTGTGATTGAGTGGGACTTGTTCTGAACAATGAACTGTCGACAGTGAACTTCTCCTTCCACCAGAGGAGCATTTCTGTGCTAGTGTCAACACTCCAGATCTCTCTTTGCTCTCTGGCATGGCAACCCATGATTACTCAGATGGTGGCTGCTCTACTCCTCTTGCTTTCTTAGTGACAGTAATGGTAGAACGTTCTGCTGACTCAGAAGAATAAACCTTTGTGGTTTTTAGTCACAGAGATTTGGACAGTGTTTACTAGCACAGCATGCTTAGCCTGTTGTAATTTATATATATATATAAATTAAAAATAAAATAAAATAAAATTTAAATATAAATTTAAAATAAAATAAAATTTATATATAAATTATAAAATATGTGTATTGTGTATATATGTAAATTGCTCATTTAAAAAATCTAATAACTATATATTAGTTATACAATCTAATACACACACTCACATATTTTTTTTTAAATTCCAGAAGAATTGTAAGGGAACTAATTGATGCCATTCTACCCAGAACCTATGTCTTGTTGTTTAAGAATTGTGAGCTAATATAATTCCCAAAGTAACTAAATGAAGAAAAAGATAAAAAGCAGATTCTACTTGCATTATTTGTTGTTAATTTTAAGACTATGTGCACTAATTGTAGGTCTACATGGAGTCTGAGAAAAATATATGAGGATCAGCACATATAGATGTACAATAAATAAATGGAGACAAGTATTAATATAATAAAGTTGCCTAAACTTTGTGAATTCCACAGAATTATGCATTTAGCCTTAGAAAAAATTTTTTTCTTGAAAAAGGAGTGTCTTATTTATCTCTTTATCATAGTGATACAATGTAATGTTTTATATAACATACATATATATTATACAAATATGTTCTACAGTTACAATACAAAGGAGTTATTGATAACTTCTACTGCTTTCTGGTAGAGGGAGGGATTTTTATCAGCATAATACTGTAAAAAAATGAGGGCATGATTGTCCTAGAAGTAGAATTTACAGAAAAGCTGAATTGTTTTGAAAGGGGAAAGGGATGAAAGGTAATGGATATTACCTGGGGGAAATCTAAGAAGAAGATAAGGGCAAATGGAGAAGAGAATTCCCAGGACTAACAGCACAACTAGAAAGAAGCACGCGGTGGAGGGAGAATATCTACTGAAATCTTATAAATGTGGGTATTGCAGCATGTCAGTTGTGAAAACTCTGGATTTTCCCTTTAGACTCTTTGGGAAAGTCCACCAAAAGCCAAATAATCAAACCTTGACTGTATTTCTTAAATGAAATACTAAAGATGCCAACGCTTACTTAGTGATTACTGAAAAAAATCAGCACACTCAGTCCAGGGCACAGCTTGGTTTAACCTAACAAATCTCTGTTAAAAGTGGCATTAATTAGGAAAAAGCAAATAGCCACATTTTACCTGCATATTCCATTTGTGTGCACTGAGACTGCACAGAAATAACATTAAGTCCAGAAGCACTAGAAAGAGTGGTTGGCTGTCAACACTTACTGCGAGGACAATCTGGAGGGAACTATGAGCCACTTCTATGTACTGGTACTCCAGAAAACACCCTGAGACCGTGATGTAGCGATGGTCTTCTGGGGCCCAGTCTGGGGCAGGTGTCACTGATGTCACCATACATCCTGGTCCATTCTCCATCCACCAAGATCGGTGCATTGAAATATTAAAAGTCAGGATAAGGTCTGTTTCCTGCAAGAAGGTAATTTATAAGGATGAGTATTACTGTATAAATGTTAATTAGCTTATTTGGGCTGAGCTGTCTTAACTTTATCAGTTGGAAATGTGGGTATTTTCCCCCTCCTCTAAATGTATTTTATAGGTAGAAAGAAATCATCCAAATAAAATTATCAGTTCCACGTGAAAATTATGTATCTATGGATTGCACTTATAAAGGTTTTTTATTTTATAGGTAGAAAGAAAGCATCAAAAATAAAATTATCAGTTCCACCTGAAAATTATGAATCCATATGTATCTATGGATTCTACTTATAAAGGTTTATCTGACTACAATAATATAAATAAAAACATTTATTAGTAAAATTATCAATGACTTACATTAATACAACACTGAGAGTCCTTAGCTTTTAGGTCTTGTGAATATTACAAAAGGAATAATTTAAACTATTTTGTCAAGTGAAGTTCATCCTTTATTAAATCTGTTATTTTCTTCTCCCTCAGAATATTTACTTTTTCACCATTTTAAATGTTAAACTTGTACTTCAATTTAGCAAAATCTAACATAATATTGTGGCTAATACTACAATTTGTAAGACTTTTTCTTAATAAAATGTAATACTACTTTTTTTCTCTCTCTCTTCCTAATATTTTAGCAATTATTTCAGGGTCTTTTCAATCTTGTCACCTGGTACTGCAAAATTGGACATAATATTTCTTTGGAAATATAATTATCAAATTTTTGCATGGCGGAGATAATAAATGAAAAACTCTTTAGATGAGGTTCAACATGTTAGGTTAATGTGCAGCTATAAATGAAATAAAAGGTAGAGAGTTTTTGCACTTAAAGAGTTTGCAATCATGTACACCAACATGGAACTCTCAATAGCACATGGACAAATGCTGTCTTCCAGGAAGAGAATGGACAAAAGGAATGCATCAAACACAGTCTGTTACTTAGCAAGTCATCAGAGAAGATGAATTCTAACAGAAAGAGTCATTGGTGAGAAAAAAGAATTATTTCAGTCTCAGTGACAGAGCTGCAAGATAATATATGCCAACTTTTCTCACTCCAAAATGAGGTGCTAGATTGACTAGGTGAATCTTGCAGAGAAAATATCTTAAGTCAGGTTTTGTGACCTCAAACCATTCACTCACCCTGAACATTTGAAAAATGTTAAGCTAAAGTGGAGAGTGAATTTGAAGACTAAAAGGAGGATTCCTTGGGAGAGGGCTGTGATTTGAGTCTCATTATCTACATAGGGTAGTGGTGGGGGAAGGGGTAATTTCTCTTCCTTTTAAGCCTATTAAGAGAGGCTTTAAGGTATCCCTTAGAACCTGGGCAATGCAGCAAACTAGTTTCTGACTCAGAATTGATAATTCTCAAAATCAAGTTGTGGCTGAAGCTATCTGCTAAGTTGACAAACAAAGTTTCTACACTTTTTGATTATATTAACTGATTTTTGAATGTTGAACTAGTCTTGTACACCTGTAATAAATCCAACTTGGTATGGTGTGTAATTATTTTTTGTACTTGGTTAGATTCATTTTGCTAATATTTTGTTGAGGACATTCACATCTATATTCATAGAGATACTTATCTGTAGTTTTGTTTTCCTATAATGTCTTTGTCTTGTTTTAGCATTAGGTTAATGTCTGCCTCATTGAATAATAAGTTAGGATGTTTTCCATTTGTTTCTATATCCTGGAAGAGATTGTAGAAAATTGATATAATTTCTTTTTTAAATGTTTGGTAGAATTCACCAGTGAAAACATCTGGGCCTGGTGCTTTCTGTTTTGGCAAGTTATTAATTATTGATTCAATTTCTTTAATAGATATAGCCCTATTTAAATTGTCAGTTTCTTCTTGTGTGAGTTTTAGCAGATTGTGTCTTTACAGGAATTTGTTTATTTCATCTATATTATCAAATTTGTGGGCATAGATTTGTTAATATTAGGTTGGTACAAAAGTAATTGCGGTTTAAAAGGTTAAAAATGATTGCAAAAACCACAATTACCTTTGCACCAAACTATTAATAGTCTTTCATTATCCTTTTGATGGTTATGGGATCTGTAGTGATGACCCGTCTTTCGTTTCTGATGTTAGTAATTTGTGTCTTCTCTAATTTTTCTTAGGCTGGTCAAAGACATGAATTTTATTACTGTTTTCAAAGAACCAGCTTTTAATTGATTTTCTCTATTGATTTCCTATTTTCAATTTCTTTTATTTCTGCTCTAAGGTATGGAACACGAGTCTCACCTGTTTAAAGGAGAAGCCTGGTTGTATAGATTAAAGAGCCTAGGACAGTCTAACTGCTCCTTGAACAGATCATTCAATCCATTCCTGTTTTCAGTCCTCACCTTCACATACTCCTTCCACTTTTAAATCCTGACTTTCCATGGGTTTTATAAGTCAAATCTGTACCGGAACACTCCTTTGCATGTCTATAGATTTAGGTTTTTTCCCCCTAAGTCACTTGCTAATCTTTCATCTACTTTCCATCTTCCAAAAACTGTTGACACTTCTTGTACATTTTTTCCCTTTCCAATTCTGATTACTGTGGGTTAAACCCTTTTTTATTCTTTAATATCACTTAGTGGAGTTTCAGAATGAAATATAAGTAAGTGCATATCTTCAACCAGCAATCATTAACTGGGTGATTCCTGGCATAATCTTATAATATATTCTCATTTATTTCATTTAGACATTTAACAAAAGGTCTCTGTGTATGTATGCATATGTACATTATTTTAACCACAGACTATAAATTCCTAGTTGTAAAACTGACAATAGAAAGGTTTCCTTGAAATCCCTTTTTAAATGCAACAGAAATTGCTGAGTGTGACCTGCTCCATACATAATCAATAGGTTATTTAATTCCTATATATTTGTAATTTTGAGTTCAAAATTATAAGGATTATTGAGACAAAGAACTAGTCTCAATAGTACAAAACAAGGATGAAAACAGCAAACCAAATCTTGTATATTCTTGGTGGATTTATATTGAAAAACATACAAAATTGGCTCAGGATTATAAGATTTAAAAACTTTTATGTCTAAGAAAAACTTTCATAATTATATGTTCAGATCAGTATAGTGACCAAAAAAAATCTATGTATCAATGTATTTATTCATCTCTCTTAGTAAGTATTCAAAAAGTTCACATTAAAAGACCCCATTCTCGGTCATGTCGTTTTTCAAAATAACAGAGTCTGATGGATTACATGAAAGCTGTTATTAGCACTAAAATGTTCTTTCTGACAGGGGCTGTATATATTCAGGTCAACATAGGAAGCCTAATTGCTCAATAAATAATACACATTTGATTAAAAAACTGTGACAAGTAAATGAGAAAATGATACTAGTAACATCTCAGAATTTTAATAAAAAGCTAAAATTTATTTTCAGAGTTTATGGCATTTGAAAAAGACCATGCATGCATGCATATATCTGTTCTGATAGTAAGTAACGATGCTATATTGCAGAAACTGAGTTGCAGTGTTAAAAGTCTGAAATATTTTCTTAGATTTCTGAAGTTCTCTAATACTTAGATTCTCTTTTGGAATAATAATATTGAAAGTTGATATATTTCCATATCTAAACTACTTAGTTACAAACTGAAAGGCTAGAAACTGCATTTCTCAGTAAATGGCAAATTAGGTTATAGTTAACAGCATAGTTACTGAAATAATATTAATTATTCATATACCAATTGCAAAGCATTCAACCAGGCCATAATGATATAAAGAGATATATGAAGGTATCCCTGCTATTATGAGATTTAGTGACTCTTTTGGGGGACAAAGTATAAAGATAAACTATAACAATATGAGGAAGTAGTTGATAAGTATCTAATGAGAAGTGTGGACAATCTACACACAGGTACTCAAGAGAGTGTGATGCCTGCAACTCTGGTGAGACAACCTCTCAGAGATGGGAACGCTAGCTGAGGCCTGAAAGAAGGGCAGCCTTAGACAGGCCTACAGGTCGGGAGCGGGAAAATACTTTTTAAGCACAGTGGACCAAATAATCAACATTGCAGAGCTAACACTACTCTACTTTACTTATATATTTATGGACCAGTAAGTAGCCTTAATTTTATGAGATGAGAGTTTATAAGAAGGAATAGTATAAAATCACTTTTAAAGATAAGTTTGGCCTAGACTTGGGAAGGACCTAAATGCCAAACCAACCATCCTGGCTTCCTGAAAGATTTTTGATCAGTGACAAGACGTTGGCACTGTGAAACATGAACCAAGAGGTATTACAATAAACATAGTCAAATCTCCTGGAGGTTTCAGGTAGATAGTGCAGGGAACATGTGGTGAGTCCAGTACGGTCACTGTATTAAGCAACAGTCATTATGGAGGTGATGACGGAAATGCTATAAAATCCAAATGCTTGACTTTAACCAGACTATTCTGCTGAGTTCCATAAGGGTGCAGGAGGTTAGGAGCAGGACCACTGCTTTCAATAATCTCAGAGTAACGATGGGGACAAGTCAGCATTCTCCTTACTTTAAAACATGCTTCGTTGATGATAATAAAGAAATGCCAAACAAGCACATTTAATGGAAAGAAGCAACTTTTAACAACAACAAAAATATTCTGAGAGGTCATAATATTTATATTAATAAAAATATATATATTTAGTTGTTAGGACTAAGACAAGTAGATAGGAAACCCTGTGATTGAATGGCATTCTGAAATTAACTAAGGAGGAAGGAGCTGGGATAACGGGGACGGCTGTATTTGATACCAAGAATCACTTTTTTTTAAAATGAACTCTTATTTATTCACAACCAATATACACTGGGTTAAAGTTTAAGATATCATCAGAAAGCATTGTATTATATCTCATTGCTAATATCTACATGTGGTTACTAATTCACAGGAAACCGCGGGAAATTCTAAAATCATCATCATTCATGGCTTATTTCTGGCTGGTGAACTTAAAATTCTAACCCCAAATATAGCTGTTTTTCGTTTCTGTTAATATATTCATAGATCTATGCTTCTGCTTATACATATAAAAACGCCAATGCTAAATTTATTCTGGTAACATGTGAGAATCAGTGAAAGCAAATCATATTGTTCAAGATGCCAGGAAGAAGGAGCTGAGAAAATATGGTTTTGAGAAGATAAGCGAAATTACAAACGCACTTTAACAGGTTGAATGAATGTTACCTGTATAGGAATGTAGCCCAGAACATAAGAAAGTTCATATCTACCAGGTCTAAAATCCAAAGATGTTATTCATCCTACTGTATATGGTGAACTTAAGAGAAGTAGATGAAGCATCAAATATACAATTGTGCCTCTACTTTTTTCTAGAATCTTCAACTATGGGTACCTCTGGAATTTGGCTGATTAAGGATCATGATTCAATAGGACACCATACCTAATGTTAACTAGTTTCTGGTTCCTGCTGTCAGCTATTTAAAAAAAGATTTCTGTAGTATGGAAAACATGGCTCTAAAAACAGATGAGGAAAGTCCGATGGTATATAGATTTCTAGAAGCTACAGTTTTGAAATCAAAATGTGTTTCTTCCCATTAGGTAGAAAGAGTCACTAAAGATTTAGTATAAAATATTTTAAGTTCGTTGATATATGTTTTCATTGTTTCTAATCTGAAAATAGGCTTCTCATGTCTGTGTTCCAAAAAAAGCCAGGATTTCACTTTTCTAAATCTTAGCCTAAATACCTCTTCTTAGTCCAGATAAATGTTTTATATTATTCCACAACTGGTTTGCACCATCTGCATCCTGGGCATTGTTGCAAAAATCACATTTTTATGAAATCCTCCTCAATACCTCCTATTAACGTCCCGTATATCTCTCAGTATTTAAATTAATACTTTGGGCTACTCCTTCTAAGAATTCTGTTTCTTTTTAACATCACAATGTTATGCCTGGTACTTCATATATGAGTGTATATATATATATATATATATATATATATATATATATATATATATACACACACAATATTATCTTGGTCAATTGCTTTCTTCTTATGGGTAAAGGAGTATGTTAAGCCCTAATACAGTCGCTGTTCCTGCTCAAAAAATGCATATTAACTCTCAGCTGGAGAAGAAAGTCTGCATGTAGAACATAAAATATATATATATATATATATTTCAGTATGTTCCTTGTAATGTTCTAAAAGAGAAAGGGAAGAAAGGGAGGGGGAAAGGAAAAGAAAGAAAGGAAAAGAAAAAATAAATAATTCAATAAGAAAGATTCCAAGCTATGTTAATGTTAAAGCTATTGAATCTCCAGGCTCAAAAGTCTTAATTTTTATTTTTTTTATTTTTCAGTTTTTCACTTCTAATGTTAGGACCCATTATCTATAAGTGGGATCTATGTTTGGCAAAATGAGTCTTCTCTCTTTCAAACCCTTAGTAGCATATGCTAGAGGCAGAATTTTCTCAGTTGGTTACAATAATGAAAGATCAACTTCTCATTGACTTTATAGTTTTTGGTGTACTAAAACTTTTTTAGGAAGCTTTTCCAGCTGTTTTCTCGCTTTCCCAGTTTGCTCCCTCCCTGCAGGTAACTTTTCCATCTTGTGAGTGTTCCTTTCCTGTCTAAGAACATTGAAAAGTAATCTGCATTTACTCTAGAGGCTTATGGAAGCAAAAAATGTGTTCGTTATTTCATGATGTTACTGCCATTTTAGCATTCATCGAAAGACCACCAGATCATTTGTTTTTAAGAATATATGCGGATTTTTAGCTGGCATGGAAGCACAGAGGTACGGACGATATTGAAGACGGGGAGACATTTAAGGCACATGGAAATGTCCTCCTCACTACTTCCCCACCATTAGGGCCTGTCATTATTCCACCTACATGTGCAGCCCACCTCTGGTACTGACATCATCCTTTCTGCAACGTCATACACTCTGACTGGGATCACACCTGTGCTTGCCTCCAAGGATGTCAACCTGTCAACAGAATTGAATGCAGAGCCCAGTCTCATTTTGATCCATCGTTCAAAATGTATATTGGTTTAATTTGTTACCAGAGATGCTGATAAAGTTTTATGTCCTTTCTTTCTCCACTCGTTCTCTGGAAGAGAACAATCCATAGAAAAGTGACCCCCAAATGGTAGCAAGATAGGGATGAACCACGTGTTAATGTTATTGATGGACTTCATAGTCATTTTTCAGTTGTTGAGAATGGCCACAATTGGAGAGAAAATGAAGTACTAATTAACAGAAAATTTCTCTATAAAATCTCTCATTTTGAAGATAAGTGTATCTGTTCATTTTGAAGATAAGTGTATCTGTTGGTGCATTATAAATTCTGCAACTTATTGTTAAATTTGAGGCAATTTATACTTCAAAAAAGAAAGGAAACAAAGTTTGTGTATTCATTACTGAGTAGATGCTACAACAACATTTAGAATTACGGGTTATTATCCTGATTTAACATAAGAAAAAAATGAGGCTAAGCATAGATATATAACTACATCAATTTAGTTTTATTAAGGATGAAATTGGGTTTTAAACTTATTTTTGCCTGACTTCATGCCTTCCCACTGTGCTCTGTTGCCTTTTAAGAAAATTATATTGGCCACCCAATCAACTATTGCCAAAATACCATATTCAGTATTCTTCAGGAGAATGTACTAAAATAAAAGTGGGGGACACATAATTCACACAATTTATTTCAAAAATTTCCAAGTGCTGTTCAGAAAGCTACTCAGCATTTTAAAAGACCTTGACTTGTCCTCTTAGAGGGTTTATTAACTCTAATCCAAAATACATTGTACTCTGCCTGCATTTACAGTAGAGTTATACTTGCCATGCACTTGGATGAAAAAGCTTTTAAAGATTAATTTTAGTTGTTTTTATTCTCATGAGAGAATTTTTTTTAAAAGTGGTAAGGTTTGTCTCTTGTCTTGTTTTATCCTGGCAAGTACATAGATCAATACTGCTTAGAATTTGTGGAAACAAATATAAATAAACCTCTAAGTCTAAATAAAACACCTTTAAGTATGTGTACCTATTTCATTTGGATTTCTTCCAAAGAGCTCTTTGTAGCTATTGGAATACACAAGGGCAAGAGGCTACTGGTGGAAAGGTCACTGTCTAGAAGAAAACATCAAGAAACAGAAAAAATATTCATCACTTTTATATTGTCAGAGCACTTAGGTCCTTAGTCTCCTTTAGGAAGAGGGGATAGTCTCCTCGGAAGTATAAGAAACACGTTAAGTATAAGTTAGGGCCACAAATACAGGAAAGAAATAATTCAATCATAATGTTGCAGCGGTAGAAAGATGAGGGTATAGTGGGGTGGTGGGCAAGACAGTAGTTCATCCTAGAAACGGTGCTGATATTGCAGCGGTACCAGCCATCATTTAGTCCTTGTTATTTAAAAGATGCTCTTCCAAGTCCTTTTTTTTTTTTTAATTTTGCCTACAGAAAGGCATCATTATCTATCAAACTATTCTTTTCCATTTATTGATGATTCTCTTTTTAACAGTATCAAGAATGATTTGAAAAGTCTTGTGGAAAGCAGTAATTTAGTAATTCCCCATCCAAAGGGGTTGTTCATAGTGATAAGCCAAAGAGCCACTTGAATTTATATCATACACATTAGCACATCTAATATGAAACTGGAAACCACATTGAGAAAAACATGGTGTTATGATTTTAAGTTATAGGTGGAGTTTGTTAAGCTAAAGGAATGGTAAAGTAACCAGCTGTTTTCCTTCAGTGGACATAGGAACTGTGTGACACATAATCTCATACACCAAAGGAATCGCATGTCTTTTGGTCGGACTGTTTTGGTGTTTGACAGACATTGATAAAATTGCATCCCAACTGTGTCCAGGGTGCTTGTGGGGTCTAAAAACCATGTCATATGAGGAACCTTGAGAGAATTTGGGTTGAACTGTCTGGACAAGAATGGAATAAAAGGGATCCTCGTAATTGCCTTAAAATATTTAAAGAAATACCAACATTCAAAGGGATCAGACACATTATTTATAGTTAACTCCAGAAAGGCAGGAAGAGATTCAAGCTGATGAAATTATCTGGAAGACAAGGCAGACCAGGCCCAAAGGATTACAAGTGCTCTCAAAAAGAACGGGTGATGTTCTGAATAACATATCCTTGTAATTAGTGGTATTCAAGCAAAGGTTGGATGGTCATTTAAGAGTGAAGACCACACTCAAAACTTGTACAGAATCTTCCCTCAAAACAATTCTGTGATTATAGGAGAAAAAGGAGAATAAAGATCACCTATGATAGGATTTTCTGTTTTCTAGGTTAGTCAGTACCATTTAAATAGAGTAATGTAAATTTCTGAGGACATCACCCTATCTAGTTTATATGAAATGATTTAGAAAAATACACTGTAATTTAAAGTCTATAAATGGCAAGTTTATGTCAAACTGTTAGTTACCTGCCTCTATTGATAAGTACTCATTTTAGTTATTAAATACCACACTATGCTGTATTTGACAAAGATTATGTATAAATTCTCAGCATCAGGGCACTTAGAGAATCTCTTTAGGAGTATCAAAATCACTTCAACACTCTTGTGAAAAGGAGCAATTTCAATAAATTTTCACCAATCACTGATTGTTCACAGCTAGAGCCAAGGAAACGACTTGAATTTACACAATGAATCTGAAAAGAATCTTACAGAAATTCGAGCAATTTAAGAATTTCATACAGTTAGAATATTAAAAAGGTTCCTTACTGTTATAGAATATGGCTACATAATTTTGAGTAACTTTGTACAGTCATGTGCCACTTAATGACAGGGTTATGTTTGAGAAATGCATCATTAGGCAATTGCACCCCGAGTGCACTTACACAAACCTAGATGGTACAGTCTACTACACACCTAGGCTTTAGGGTATAGTCTATTGCTTCTAGGCTACAAACCTGTATAGTGTGTTACTGTATAAAACTACAGGAGATTGAATCAAGCACAAAAGAAAATGACACAATCAAGAGCCGCTATAAACACGATGTAAGAGGCTGCTGCCAGCATAACACAACATACTATTTTACAGCAACTTTATTTATAAGTAGGAAAAGTACACTCTTAAATAAAGATAAAAAGTAATAAAAAGTATAGTATAGTAAATACATAAACCAGTAATGTTGTCATTTATCATCATTACCAAATATAATGTACTGTACTTAACTGTATACTTTAATACAACTGGTAGTGCAGGTTTGTTCACACCAGAATCAACACAAACACGTGAGTCATGCATTTCGATATGACATTATAACTGCTATGATGTCACTAGGTGATAATAATTTTTCATCACGATTATAATCTTATGGGACCACCATCATATATTTAGCTGGTTATTGACTTAATACGTGGTTATGTGGTACCTGACTGTACTTTAAAAAATTTAGTCACAAAAGAACTTAAACTTATTATTTAGATCCGATGGCTAAATTCAAACCTACATGTCTGACTCTTTTCACTCTAAAATGCAGTAATTAATTTTCCCTGGTGCTATACTGTCACTTAGCATGGATTGAAGCTTTAGTTTTTGATTTCTCCCTAGTTGAGTAAATGTTAATCATTTTCCATAAAGAGAGATGCATGTGCCTGTCTGAGATCACTGAGAATAAGAAAAAAGGAAGAGTAAAAATATTTCACGTTCAGGAAAATATTGAAAGAGCTCATGTAATTAATAGCAATCATTTTTTTTTTTGTTTTTGTTTTCCTGGTCTACATTATCCAGGTAATTATGTAACTTCTCTGCTCTGTTTACAAATGGAAACTAAGATAGTAGGGCTGGTGGGAAAAGTAAAACACTGTGAAAGAGAATATTTGAGCTCAGGACCATGGGTATCATTCTCTCTATATTGTTCTCTCATTCAGTAATACAGAGGAGATAATGACCATCCCTTTCCAGGTGATTGAGTACCAGAGAAGTATATATAATGGGAATTGTTACTTTGAATGAGGATAAATTTGGTCTTAGTGGTAAAGCTCTGTGGAATATTGATATAATGAGATTTCTGACAATTCGTAATAATTAACCATTTTCATCTGAATCATCTTACTTTTCACCGGAAGATTAGCACACAGCTGAGAATCTTTTTCCATCACTTTTAAGACTATTTCCTCTACAGCAAAGGATCCTCTTGACATGCTCTTACAGTATTAGTGCAAGATCTTACAGATCTTGTCCCACGGCTACTCTACGTTGTCACTTTGTCCACAGTACTTCCTCCTACACCCATCCTGACCTCTGCCTACATATAAGGAGCCTACATTTGCCTGTGTATATTTCTGCACACAGTATTGGCTTACCTACCCTGCTCTACACCTTCTCTCCACTCTAACCTAATACTCCAGACTCTGTACCTGAAATCGCATTACTTACGTGACCACCTTTTCCTATGCTAGTTGTATTCCTGCCTGTGACTTCCTGCGAGCATAGTTTGAATTCAGATCCTGGGCCTTGAAGTTCTTCTGCATCTGACTGCTTTCCAAGACTCAGTGAACTTCACCATAGAACCTAGAGTCTAAATATACTCAATAACTAATTACTGGCATAACTGTCTCTTGGATATGACAAGTATCCAGTACAGCTTCTGATCAACATTTACTGAGTCGATAGGTTTCATGTACTTATAATGAATGTATTGCAGTCATGTGCGCTCCGTCTCTTTATAACTTGGTTTAACCTTACTTTTTGACGAAAATGGATTTCCGTAAAGTATATCATTTTTTTTCAATATCTTAATGTTGTAAAAGGTTTTGATGTGTATCAGATTTAAACCATAAACAAAGAGGCTAAAGGAAATTAATAAGCAACTTGTGTACAATTAGATTAATGATCAAAAGCAGATACAGCTTTGCTTCTCTTAAGCTCCAGGGTACTTGTTTTTGTCCTCAATATAAACAGAAAACAATATTTCTCCTGTGCACATGGGTAAATTATTCCTTCCCATGGGCCAAAATAAGTAAGAGAAAAAAAATGTGATACATTAGTTTTTCAGGGGCATAATTTGAGATGGGAAATAGGATTCAGTATGAACTGAGGGGCTGGTAGAGTCTGATAGAAATCATTTCAGAGCCTTCTAGAGGCAAAAGATAACCTACCTATCAGTGTCTGAGGAAATATCTAAAATTTCAACAGTTTTGGGGACAAAAGTCCATTGACAGTGGGAGGACTGTTCTGGTTGGCTTCTGGTCCCCTCCTCTCTCCGTATCCCTGGGGCTCACTTCTTAGACTCAATAGATTAAGAGGAGAAAAAAAGAAAGTACTTATTTCCCACTCTTCAGGTTTTCAGAGATGAAAAAGAATTTCTATTTCATTCTTCCTCAGGGAAAATAATGGGAGAAATATATCTCCCATGTCTCTCTTTTCTCTCTCTTAGCCCCACCACCTCCATGAAGAGTGACGTATTTGATGGATAAGTTTGGAAAAAGGACTGAGCATGCTCAGCTCAGTCAGACCTCTCTTATTTAGAGCCAGCCTATCTGCAGAATGCACACAATCTTTATACCTCCACGGGGTGAAATCAAAGGCACATGCTACATCTTCTTTGTAGTAATATTCATAGGGATATTTCATAAAGATATGTTCATATGAACATATGTTCATATGTTCATATTTTATAAAGATATGTTCATATTTTTTTCTGGTTATCTTTATAAAATATGCAACTCCACTGAATGTATGCCAGGATGCTGAATGATACGGAGCTGGAGAATGGGAGAGAGAAACAGGAGGCCCAAGGATTATACTGGAGAGAGAAATCTGTAACACTCAAAGGGCCCAACATACTCATAGTCCACTTTTGAGGAATGCTGACTTTGTGACCCAAAATCTCTGTTCACAGCTAAGTGGACTATGAACATAAACCTTATATAGTCCGAGATTAACAGAACTAGTCAGATTCTGTCTTTTTGCCCACATTGAATATAGTACATTCAGATAAAATCAGCTGTATGTCATTAAAATATTCATCCCAGAGTCATTGAAGGTATTCTGAGTATGTCTTGGTTTAAAAACTTGAAACATGAAAAGGGAACCTGAAAGGGCCTATTTCATGAAAATTGACTAAGATTATAGTTCTTCAAGAAATTGACGGCCACCACTATGAAGGATAAAATATAAATGAGACATGATTTGGTCTTCAAAGACTGTACAATCTGATATGCAGTCAAACAGCATGTAGAATTATATCATAAGGTAGAACATGGCTATAACCTTAGGAAAGATAACAAAACAAAACAAAACAAAACACCTTTGAAGTAAAGGTCGCATTCTGTTGGGTTATCATGAAAAGCTTAATAGTGGAGTTCATATTTTAACTAGGCCTTAAAGAACAGAGAAAATTTAAGTGGGCAGAGATGTAAGAGGGAAATGTGGACACAGGTACAAAGTGAACACCAAAATTTAGACAGGAAATACTTAAGAAATGGTGAGGTGATGTGTGGGACTACAGTGGTTTGCTTTCATATATGTGGCTATGTGCGTGAATGTGTATGTGAGTTTGTGTCGGCACAAGTGTACAAATGTGTGTGCGTGTGCACAAGCATAGTATGTAAAGCTGTGTGAAAACATGAGTGTGTGTGTAAATATATGTGAGTGAGGGTGTGCACGTGAATGTATGTGAGTGTGTGTGTACGCACATGCCCCTGAGACAGTCACAGTAGGGTAGTGCGGTATATTATAGGAAAGACGAGAATCATGGGGCACTAAAGCTAACAGTTAAGACGACTGAGCACCTTGGGATCAATGGAGAATCCTTTTGAGTTTGATACCTACAAGAAATCAAACTTTGAATTTATACAACCTAGGAGGCCAGCTTGGATGAATGAGGATTTAGACTTGCATTGCATAAGGAAAACTAATGGATGGAAACTAACATATGTTGATACTTCATAAACATTATCTCATTTCATTCTCACTACACACCTTTGGAGAGAATATTCTGACAGAGAGAAAACTGAAGCTGAGCAATTGACTTGCTACAGGACAATGAAGACCTGGACTGAACTCATATTTGTCTTACTCCAAAGCTCATGGTTCCCCTCCGCAATATCAGTGATATCCAAATTTTAGTGACTTGCATAATATCTTCCTTGGTTTGCCTTCTTACCACTGTACTAGTTTCTTAGCACTGGTTTTATAATTAACCTATAATCTAATTAATTTATTTTGAAAAGGAAATTCACATTACTATTCAAAGTGCTGGTTACGCTTTTCTAATACAAATTGAAAATTCCTGTATAACATGGCATCCTCTAGCTAACACATCAAGCATCTTTTGTAATAAAAAGCTGCACCCAAGCCCCCCAAGCATTCTGGCCCAGCTTAGGTCTGATTGAAGACACAGGGCTTTGTGAGCAAAACTAAAATTGTATTCCAGCTTCCACTTACCCCTTTAGGCAGGTGCCTTAGGGCAGGGCACAACCTGCAGTTTTATGTGGTGGCCTTGACTATACTTATTAAATTAAAAAACAAAACAAACAAAAAACCAAAAACAAACCAAAAAAACCTGCCTGACCATGGATCCCTTTATATAGTCTAGAATGCTTTTGGAAATGCTGCATTTCACAGAAGAGAAGGGGGCCTGTCAATTGTCTTGATATCTGAATTCCTCTTTTAGACTACTATGTACCCATAAAAGGCATTTAATGAGGCATGAGTCATTTCACAGAATGGATTTCCCGGATGTTTAATGCATCTTTAAATGCGTGTTAAATAGATAGATTTACGCACTTGGAAATATAAATGCTGCTTCTTTGCTCCATGAATCTGCATTGTATAAAGTTGATGATAACAGCTCAGGTATCCTAAAACTGCCCCTTGATACAATTACATCATGTCTCCATGATTCATTTACTGCATTTTTTTTTTTTAATAAGTCTCCGAATTTCATCAATTCAGAGGTGAGCTCAATGCTTCCACAAATGCAAGAGAGAGCTTTTTGAATGGGACTTTTGGAATCTGGCTCTTTGCTTCTGCTTTTAACTTTTTTAATACTCCATTCACTGTATTCCTACTTAGTTCAGACCCTGGCAATTACTTCTTCTTTATATATTCATTCAAGAAGCAAAGAATATTCTTTTTTTTTTCTATTTTCAAGTGGTAACACAAATTAAGTAAATTTAGTTACATTTTTCTTTCTTTCTTTTTTTTTAAGGAAGACAATATGTTACAGTAAAAAGAGTAGGCACTTTGGAAAAAGACACACTTTGAATCTGTCATTTGATGGTCTCTAACTGTGTAACCTTAGCCGAGTTAATTAACCTTTCTGTCTTCCTCTTTAAAATGTGGATAATACATTGAAGTTCGTCTGTGAGACCAAAACACATAAACCATCTGCAGCACAAAGTAAGTTCTTAACGAAAATAATTTATTTTTTCCTTTCATTATAATTTTAACCTGTAAAAAGTTAAGTGAGACAAGCTATTCAAGAATTTTGAAAACTAGTTTTGATGTACCACTTGTTCATATCCAACTATTTTGTATTATCAAACTAAGCAGATATTTCCTGACTGCTATTATTTCAAGAATCTATTTCTCACCATAAAATAAAATAAAACAAAGGACAGTGATGGCACATTTCTGAATCATAAGATCTGGCCTTTTTCTTCCTGGATTACTAGTGTCCCAGCCTTGTGGAAGGACAGCATTTACACTGGGCATCCAGTGACCCTCCTGCTGTGATAGTGAAGGAAACTTTATGTATGGAACAGACATGTAGTCAAGTCTCCCTTCCAACTGCTGCCTGCGCGTTTTAAAAATTAGATTTTTTTAAGAGAAGATATGTCCCAGGGAATAAAAGGAATTATGCTCAACTATGGCTTCGCGATTTATGTTTAGACTCTTTGATCATTGTATTTAGTGCGTAAGTGGAATGAAGGAAGCTCTAGTGTCAGGAAGATAGAGGAGGCAAGCACAAATCAATACTGTGGAGGATGCTCAAGGAAATGACTTTTCTTCCTACTTGGTATTTCTGATATGTGAATGCAGCGTCTTAGTGATTGAATTTTCTTAGTTTAGAACAAAACAGATATAGGAAAGCTGGATTGAGAAAGCTAGAAGTTAAGATGGAAAATTTTAAGAAACTAAGCATTACAAATGAGCCTCTTTAGACTATTTAGAAGCACTAATGAGAAAATACTATGATGGGTTTCATTTTTATTTAAATAACATAACCATTTGCTCAAGTGATATTTTCAGATTCAAACTTCTCATTTTAACAGGTACGCACTCTGATTCAAGACAAATATGTACCACAAATAGACTCAAACTTCTTGAGGACAACATATTGCCAGAATTAAAAGTGCTATCTTAAAAAGTGTAATTCTGTTCCCTGCTTGTGGGAAAGTACAGATAATAGGTAATATTCTGGCCATAATTTGTAAAGCTTCCTCAGAGCTGGGATTTTGAAAAAAAAAAATGAAAAACACCTATGAGAAGATATTTTGCTCAACTCATATCTTTTCACTTCAAACCATCCCACCATCTCACAATAGGATAGAAAATTAGTACTTAAGTATTAGACCTGTGAGCTCTCTTAATTTCCTTCTTCTCTGATTTGTGTAATCCTTAGAGTCTTAGAGCCACAAAGTGCCTCAGAAATTATATTTTCTGCTTTTAAGCAGCAGAACCAGGCGGAAGTTCCAAATCTCCTAAATCTTATTCCAATGTTTCTTTCCACACTTTTATTCTTCTAGAGTGGACACTTTATGCACCCTTATCTTATTGTCTTTACAGAGATCATTATTTAAGCAAAATGCTCTCCATTTTCTCTTCCTTTCTTCCACATCTGGAATTTGCTATCTGCAAGTACGCTCACTAATTACTTCTATTGATCCCTTAGACTGATGTCTCCACTTAACATAACAGCCTAGGAGGTTTTCTCTTCTGAAGAGTATGTAACTGTGTATGGGTTATTATTACCTGTCTGACAACCAGTTTTCCTTCTTCTGATACCAGGAATACTACTTTGCCTTGAGAACTGCCTTTCTTTCTATATGATGGTAAACTGACAAATTCCAGTACTTCCAAACACACTGATTTGTAACAGAGAAAGGCCCTGTTTTAAGTAGAGACAATTAGAGTCCATTTTGGGGGGGATACTGAAATGGACCTCAGAAGAAAGTGCCTCTGAGGGAATGGATATACTAAAAACTGAGAAAGCCTGCAGAGGCTTTGTGTCATCTCTCCTACCACATTAGGAAGCATGTCTGGGAGCAAAGCAATAACACAGAAGAAAACAATAATAAAAACAATGAAGAAAAGGAAAGACACATTCCTGATAGATTTATATCCCTTGCACTCTTAGATTCTGTGATCTTGAGGTTCGTATCACCTCCTTAGACTTTCCAGTACATAAGCCAATACTTTCACTTTTTCCTCTTAAACTAGCTTGAATTGGGATCCTGTCAATTGGGTTTAAATAATTTTAATACAATATTATTCTTTATTTGCATCTTCAAATTTTCCACAGCTAACTGTACATGTTATTACACAGCCATCAGTCTCTACAACGTTCAGATCTAAAAAACTATGCCTCTTCTTTTGTGCTTCCTTTTCTACTCACATTTTAAAGTTCAAAAATGTGTGTCGTGCCCTGAAGAATTACTTTTAGTCTTCTACTGATAAACCTTACATACTTAGGGATCTTCCAATATTTGCAATTGAGTGTTCCCTTTCTCCACTGATGACATGTCCGTCTTACTTTTCCCTTGCAGCCCACTCATGCATGTGACTAGCCAGAGAATAGCTCTAAGGTGAAAACCTGAAACATGTTTCACTTCTCAGGATAAAATGGCTATGAGCACTGTAGTGATGGCCCCCTCCAAAAATGTATCCATGTCTGAACTCCCAAAATCTGTGAATGGGGCCTGACTTTAAAAAAAAAAAACACAAAAAACCTTGCAGATATAATTAAGGATCCCGAGATGAAATCATCCTGGATCATTGAAGTACGCTCTAATCCCATGACAAATGTCCTTATAAGATCCAGAAGAGCAGAAGATACACAGAGGGGAAGATCATGGGAAGATGGAGACAGAGTTTACACGCCAAGGAATGCCTGGAGAGACCAGAGGTGCAAGACGCAAGGGAGGATTATTCTCTCGTGGCCCCAAAGGGAACATGGCCCTGCCCAAACCTTGATTTCAGACTTCTGACCTTGAGAACTGTGAGAGAATCAATTTCTGCTGTTTGTGGTATTTTGTGTGTGTGTGTGTGGTAGCCACAGGAAACAAATACATGCATTATAAAAAATAAATGTGAAAATCAATTATTTCAGAACCAAGAAATGTAGAGGTTATTTTTGTCCCTAAGGTTCCCAGCCTGGAACACAGCCCTGGCCTGCCCTTGGACAGAATTGGCTCTGGAACAATAAGAGGGAAGGGCAAGTAGATGCAAAGCAGAGAGAAAAGAGAAATGCCTCCAGCCACAGAATGGGGAAAAGTTTTCAGATACAAGCAAACTCTTACTGTGGGATCTCTATATTTCCCAAATTCTTCATTAGGAGAGAAACATTTACTTCCAGTTACACTGGCAGTATTTTCTTGAGACAGCAATCTATAGTAAAAGGTACATGAAGCTGTAATCAGACAGGTCTGTGTGCAAAGTACAGTTTCAGTCTCAGCTCTGGGATCTTGAACAGTCTCTGATCCAATCAGAGCAAATGAGAATTCTGATCAGAGTCTGCGAAAGAAATCTTTGCTCTCCTCTTATGGATTCAAATATGAGAAGACTATAGTGCTGTGAGTTGCTGATTTATCTTCTGACTCTGAAGGGACATCTAGTCTTAGAATGGAGCCAAGCAGAAAAATTGAAACCGAGATTGGGAAAGAAGTGAGGCATCGGTTATATGATTGAAGATTTCAAATTCAGCTCTGCTGTATCCCCCAGACTTTTTAGTTACAATACCCAATAAATTACATTTTGTCCAAGACTCTTCACCCAAAAAGTGTTGATAAACTATGTAAAGCCACTTAAAAATCATTCCTAAAATGTAACATATACAGTATAAATACTAGTACCCTATTAGCCTGAAATGCCACTAATGTAGTCCAAAAGAAACTGCCTTAGAGTAGTGGTTTTTCAACCTTGGCTGCACATTAGAATCACGTGCACAGCTTTTAAAACCTCCTGATGTCCAGCAGTATTCCATACCGATTAAATCAGAGTCTCTGGGAGTGAGACTCAGTCTTCACTGTGTTCTTAAAGGTTCCCAGGTGATTTTGCTGTGCAGCGAACGCTGAGAAGCACTGCTTTACAGCTAACTCACAAACAGGATTTGTGGAGAAAAAATAAATAAATAAAACAAACAAAACAACACACAAAAAAATGAAGGGTTTTACATTAAATAGCAGCCCTAAGTATTGCCTATTTATTGTGTCAAGATTTTGAAGTTCACTACCTCTGTGGAGACAGCTTCTAATCTTGTTTGTGTTCCCTCTGGCAAATTGTGGCTAGTTTTCTTTAGCAAGAGTTAAGAGAATATCTTTTTAGCCTCAGTAGGATATGCTCATTTATTTTTATTCTTTGAAAACCCCTCCAAGTTTTTGAGCTCGTTATTTTATTAGGGACTAATAAATTTAACCTGACCATTTACACTGCTAAAAAGCTTATTGGTCTATATGAGGCAGGCTACCAGACTTTATTATCTTTAAACCCTTCAGCTTAGTTTATGAAAGGTATTAGTGTTACATTAATAGCTGCTGTTAAATTGTGTGCAGATTATGGATTTTTTAGATCTCAGCCTCTCTGAGCATATAATACTGAATATCACTTATGATAAACCATGGAAACTTCTAGAACAGTGGGAATTTGAAGCATGTAGTAAAAGAAGAGCACTGGCTTTAGAGTCATAAATTTTTTTTACCACTGAGTAGCTGTGTTTGCCTTTCTGAGTTTTAGTTTTTATCATTTTGAAAAATAAGTGAATAATATTTCACCTATCAATCTTATAGGATACATAAACTACAGTTTCTTGCATGGATGAAATTTGTAAACCAAAAATAAAGATAAAATATACGATAGAATTTTTTGAAATATAGGATTACCAAACATGTGAGTTTTGATGTATGATTTGAAGAACAAAGATGTTTCAATAAATACTAAACTAATACTTATCTAAGTAAATTGTACCTCATGGATCAGAGAAGAATAGGAACCCAACAGAAAACATCTGGGTTTATGGTGTTGTCTCATTTGTTTCTGTTCCATATTAGTCATATCAAAGGAAAAAGACTCTAATAGTATGTAGGCATCTATTATGAGCCAGGCAGTTTTAATACATCATTTATTATTTATCATTATTTAGTTGAGTACCTGATATGTACCAGTCACTGTCTCATTTAATCCTCATAATAAGCTAGTGAGGAAGGCAAGGCCCAGGGATGTTAAGAAATGTAAGTCTACATTGCAAGTAAATGGCAGAATTGGAATTTAAAATCAGGTCTAACTACATGGCCATTTGTTTGCAATGAGGTCACACTCATGTCTCCCAGTTCCAGCAGAAAGACAGGTTTTCATCTTATAGGGGATAGGAAACACTGACAATTATCACACCCTTTCCCTACCAATTATTTTTTATACTGTGAGTTTAGAAGGTACAATTCAATGCAGGAAATGGGCTGCTCCAGATTCCTCATTCCCTTAGCCAAATGATTTGTAAGATTTTAGTTTGTCACTTAGCATTGCTTTGATGTGCTCATCACCAAAGTGGTAGTGCTTTTCAGACACACTGGTCTCTGAAAAAGGACAAGATTTTACAAAATACATACATTCTGGATTCTGAATACAAATACTTCTTTTAGGAATTTTGGATTTTCTTTTCTCCTTCAAGTGAATGGAATTACAAGGTCAAAGAACTGGTTTCCAAGGAGCATAGAAAAGTAATTCACTTGGTAAAAAACCACCTCTTCCACTTTAATGGGAATAGAGTTATAATGCTAACATGGCACAGGCTGAGAATCTTTGCAAACAAGGAAATACCCCACCTCCACCCCCAGCTCAGATACCTATAGTGTCTACTTGATCCTCAGGTAATAAATCAAAATTGAAAATAATTTGGTCTCCATGTTCTAATTATGAAATATAATTTTTTTCTTTTCTTAATTAAAGTTTATTGGTGTGACAATTGTTAGTAAAGTTACATAGATTTCAGGTGTACAATTCTGTAATAATTTTTTTCTTTTAATATGATGATTAATGTGGAAAACTTCCAGGTACTTTTGGGAGGAGAGGGAAGTTTTTTTTAATTGTAGCCATCTTAGATATAGTGCCTTCTTATTTTAAATTCATCCAAAGAAAACCAGTTTTTTATTTAAACTGATTTACACAGAAACACCTGGCCCCAAAGATGATCAACATATCAACAATGTCACAACAGATTATTCAGAAAAAAAATGGGTTATGAATATAACATATAAAGCACTTTGCCTCCTTCACATTTATTGGGCCAACAATCTTGACATGCCACAGTTTCAAAACCGTCTTCTCATTAGCTGTTTTCTTTCTCCACTCATGAAGGCATTAAAATAATCTATGAATTGCTTTTCATACCACCATGTTTCCCCTTCTTCTGAAAATCTTTGTCCTCTGCTGTTACAGTATATATTGTTCCTTTCAAAATTTAGATTCATAATTAAGAGGGTTTCATATTTATTGGGTCTTGCCTGAAGAATATTTTGAATAAAATATTTGTTTTTGTATTCATTTGTCCACCTGCAAGAAACAAATCCTTCATCCCCTGCTTTCTCCACTTCAGACTTGTCTTAAGTAGACTGTTCTCTAAGCCCATGCATCCCTTAGAAATTTCCCATTTGAGTGTCTAGGTTCAGCTGTATATTTGAACCATTCATAAAAAGTTATAAATATGAAGAAAATTTAATCTTTTAAGCCCATATTTATTAACATGTCTCCTTAATACAATTCTTCTAACACAAGGTCTTCAAATCATAGAAAGTTATCATTGTATGAACACAATAAGGTTTTAAACTTCATAATCCCAGTCATGATTTTTATAAGCAGCATATATCCTATTTATTAATTCATTTAGCAAACATACTGGACATGAGTAAATCCTTATACTGAAAACCAAGCAAATAAGGCAGCTAACATATATTTATGAAGTACTATAATACGAGCTAGAACCTAACAGGTGGATAAGAAATATAAAATTATGCTGAAAAGATTTGTAAGGAAGGAAAATCACTTATGTATTGAATGCTTTCAATTAAAATAACAGAGACAGATTTTGATTTCTTATATAGTCACTAAGCTCCTTTAAGACCAACAATTCATCAAATAACAACTATGAACTTTGGGCAAAATACAAAATAGAAAATGCAGTCAAAAGTGGAGAAGTGTTGACACTTAAAAGAAGGAAATGGCATATTACATGTGGTTTATAAAATTCTAATAGAAACTCACAGAGTTTCTGCCCAAAAGAACCAGAGGACAGAGTTCAGGGCAACCACAGTGCTGGGAAATACAGAAAGAATACGAAAAAGGAGATAACCAAAGAGGAATAGCTCCAAATTCTGTGCCTACATTTGCCCAAATCTCTGGCTGAGCCCTAAACCAAACAAGTGCAGGGCAGACTCCAAGCATTAGAAGAAGAACTGAAGAACCAAATGGATATTTGAGTTATTGCTCAAGGGACAGACTTTTATTCACAGTTTGAATTCAGAAAGCTACTTGCCTAATAAAACTGAAAAAAAACAAACAAACAAAACAAACAAATGTAAAGTCAATACTCTTCAGAGTAAGATAACAGAATCCTGAGTCTACACAATATAAAAATGACAATATCCAGGTTAAAGTCCATAATAAACCCACATATGAAGATTCAAGAAAACATTATTCATTCTGAAGAGAAAAACAATAAACTGAAATGAACCCTTCAGTAACTCAAATTTTTGAACTAGCAAACAGGATTTTAAACCAGCTATTATAACAACAATCAAAGATGGGAATGAAAATATGCTCAAATGATGAATAAAATAGGAAATCTCATCAAAAAAGTAGAAACTATATATGTATGTATTCACATACAACTATAACTCTATATACACATATATATGTGTATGTATACATATATATATGTGTGTGTGTTTGTGTGTGTATACAGCTATAGTAATAAGATGTAGGAAAAAAGACACCCACTGGACAGGTTTAATAATAGCAGATTGAAGATAGTAGAGGAATGAGTTAGTGAACATGATGACAGAGCAATAAAAGGTATCTAATCTGAGCAGAAATAATTACAATAGAAAAATGACCAGAATCTTATAAATTTTTGTAACAATATCAAAAGGTAATATCCATGTAAGTGCAATCTCAAAAGGAGAGGAAAAAGAGACTGTGTTAGGTAAAAAAAAAAAAAAAAAAAAAAAAAAAGCATTTGAAGAAATTATGGCTGAAATTTTCCCAACTCTAGGGAAAGATATACAAATGCAAGCAGTATAAATGCAAAAAGAACCTTATCTAGGCACTTCATAGATAAGCTGCTAAAAAGTAAAGGTAAAGTAAAGATTTCTCGTGACATATTTTGCATCAGAAACAATGGAACTGAGATTACTTGCTTAAAATTAATACAGCAATGAAGTTAAAAAAATGATGTATTATGAAATGTGAAATATGCCCTCATTTATTTAGTCCCACATGCATTTAATGGCATCTTCTATGTTTCAATCACTGTACTAATTATTGTACAAAGAGTTCTTAACCAAACCAAGACCTTGCCTTTCTGAATCTTGTGAAGGAAAAAAGAAGAAATGGAATATAAGGACTTCTCCTTGAAGTCCTTACATATTCTAGGTCACTAAAGCTTAAAAGATACTCAATGTGCCATACTATCTGGTCATCCTCCTACTCCAAAATTAACTGGGCACTGATATATAAAACGAGATTGTTTAGATTCTCTTGGTGGAATTTCTTTGCACTGAGAAATAGGTTGATGAATGGAGTGTTATGTAAGAACTCACTGGGTAGTACCTTGATTAACTGCCTCATCCAAAAATCTGGCCTATTGCTTTGAATGACCAGACATTTCTTGGCACGCCTGGTTTTTCATGCCCTGAGTGTTGATATATATTAACTAAATATTATATAAGATTAAGTAGGTATTTATTCATTTATAATGAAAAATATACTTATATAGACTAGAATAGTCACGTTGGCATGATCTCCCTGTGATCAAGCACATGGGAAGCCATATCATAATCAGAAACCCAATTTAATTTTCCACAAGAAATCACTGTGATAGAGACAGGAAATATTCAAAATGTGTATCCTCTGTGCACTTTCTCCCAGTAGGAAGACTTCCATGAAATGCTAGATTATAATCAGAAGGTAGTGTAGTGAGCAGAAAGTCAGATGAATGAAAGGTCTAAAGGCATCAAGGTAAGGTAACCTAATGTATTCATCTCACAATGGTCCTGTTATTGAGGTGGGAATACTTAAAGCACTCTTTCTCACTTCCCATTGGATTATGCTTGATGGGCCATGCCACCATTAACTCTCCTTTTTCTATTCTTCTATGGCTGATTGATTCCACTACTGTACATTGATGCTTTGGATATACTGAAACATTCAAAGTTACATTCCAGCACTGCTGGCATGACAGCCACATGCTCTCTTTCAGAAGCCTTTGTGTTTCTTGACTCTTGAACATGATGATTTGACAGTATAGTTCCTAAAAGATTATCCCATTTTTCTCATTTTTATAGTTGGTTCCCCCAAAAGTCAGATGTTCCTCCACACTCTCCCATGAAAATAATACATAATAACCACATCAGTGATCATCATCCGATACATAGTTGGAAATAATTTGAAGATACATGCTCTTTAAGATTTTTACTTATTTTGGGGCATTGTGACCACCATATCTTTCCTGGACTTTTCATTTTTCTTTTGATCCATATGTTCATAAAGCTTAAGAGCGACTTTACAGATCATCTGACTCAATAGTTTCCCTTTATAAGAGAGACAAGTGCAGCTCCTGACATTTTTAAGCCACAGAATATGCAAGTTGTACATAGTGGAAACGAAAGTCGGGGTCCCTTGACTTTCAGTCTCCCTTATTCTCTCCTGCCTTAGGGGCATAAGAATTCAAGAATTAGATTTCCACAGAAACTGGCTGGTAACTCCATCTTTTGAATTTTTTTTGTTTTTCAATACCTCTACCATAGGGTAAGCATGTAAAAAGAAATAAATTCAAGCTAGTCAATATTACTGTTAGTTATGTGAATTTAACTTATCTAAAATAAATTGCTGGTATATCACAAATAACAAGGAAGGGGTAATTTCTGTTAATCAATACTACTTAAACTGTTGCTGGATTCTGTTCTTTTTTCTCCTAGCAGTGTTCACATAAAAATTGTGTTCCTATAAATAAGACTTCCATCTCTTCTAAAAGCATGGAGTGATTCTAACGAAAACTCAGCACAAATGACATAATCAAACCAAAATACCTACAAATTATGGGAAGAAGTAAATATTTATTTCAAATTCACTGCCAATCTTTATATAAACTTTGACAATGAATGGTAGTTTAAAGAAGAAGAAAGTTTTAAAAACAGTGGAAATACCCACTACTGTCTCTCTAGCTGCAAGTAAGATTGAAATTCAATTGATGCCTATATATACTGTAAAATTTACAGTTGATAGTAGAAATAATTTATCTGCTAAATTGTACTGACAGTAAACCTCTCAAAATTCCCCCCATTTTGAGTCTTTGTGTCATTATGAGGACCTCAAGATAGAATGGCAGGTTCACTTTAGCCCATAAATATGCCTCAAGAGAGTCCCACTTAAGCAATCTTAGCAAAGCTAATTATATTATAAACATCCAGGGGAAGGGAGACCAAAATTTCTATTAGCATATATGGTTACATATCCATTTGGTTGTATATATCTACACACACACACAAACACACACATACTTCATTCTGTCCTACCTATTCTGAATATAATTAAAAACAGAATGTTTACCTCTTAACTTATGTTTAATACTGTTTATTTTCTTTACCTCTTTCTTATCCAAGGAAAATTATTCCTATTCCTTTAACTAGTGTCTTAGGCCAAATTTCCAGCCCTTTAATCCTGATGTCTTAATGTCACTAAAGATGACTAAACTAATAACAATAGCAAAATAAACTAGAATAAAGATGCTTGGTAAAACTTTTTCTGACGTGAAACAGTATTTTTGAAATTTTACTCAGTGGCCTTTGATTTAATAGATTTTTAGACTGAAGTCAGGGATTTGATAATGGTAAGAAAATATCCTTTATGCATATACTTACTAAAATAGGCCAATGATGATGTGTGAGATTACAATAGAACTTGTTCTGCATTACTTTTTCTGAATTATAAACATTCTATCAATGGTCAAGTACCTTCCATGAAAAAAATGTCATAAAATATATACTACATCAGGAGAAGTGCCACTTAGAATTTTATTCATTTTTTATTTCACCTGCGGTGTGATCACGTTTACTGATCTCATAGCAGAGAAGTAAGTAAAGTTGCTATCTGCTTCCTCTTTCAATGTGAATTGAGACAGGTGAAGTGACGGTTAGGAGATAAGGCCCTAATGATACTCTTGTACTCAGGAAAACGAGGGCCAAACACAGCAATATTATGAGTTCATAGCAAAGTGGGTGAGAATGTTATGCTTAAAATTAGGAAAGTCAGAGTTTACTAATCGTAGTGGGTAAAGTGATAACATAAAAACAATATTTTACCTAGTAGGGAGCACATAACTCTGGAAAATATATTAGAGCACACTATGCTATGACAAATATCAAATCAAAACCACAAGACATAGTATTCATCCCAATGCATATTTAATCTAAACACAAGGCATGAAATCGGGTGAGAATCAAACTCCCATGTACATACTTATGTATTTTTTTCATCCAATTGACATGTATTGAGTTATCTGGTAGGTGTTAGGCACAGGGATAAATAAGTTCTGGATGATACAACAAAAGAATATGTAATTGTTTGTGCCCTGAGTAGCCCGCAGCTTAGGAGGATGTGCAAGTAGATATAATACACTGTCTTAAACAAGTTAGTGAAAGTTCAAATATAACAGTTTGTTTTAGAGAGCAGGTACTTAACAGTGCTGTGAACCTCCTTTGGCCTAGGGCTCTGGGCCAGCTTCACAGAGAAGGGGACACGAGAAATAATAACAACTGTTAGCACTGTGCCATGTTTACTATGTGGCTAGAACTCTTCCAAGCACTTTATATCTACTAATTAATTTAAGCTTCAAACCTACCCTTAAAGTTACAATTGTTTCTATTGTAAAGGTGGGAAACTAAGGTACAAGGCCACACAAGTACTAAGAGGTGAAACAGAGAAAAACCCAGGCAGTCTGACTTCAGAGTCTGAGCCCTCAACCACCACTGCAGTCTGTCTCTTTTCAATGCCTTTTGGAGATGGGTTTTGAAAGATGAAGAAAGGAGTTTCCAGGTAGAAAAGCGCCTTACACACGTGGCTGCAAAGTCTGAGTTAAGAAAGGTGTGTGTTGTTCATAGGAAGGGAGAAACGTGAGGCTGCTCGAGGCTGGGTGCCCACGGGTGAGAGAGGCAGGAGAGGAGGCAGGAGGCTAGGAGGGGACAGAACTGGAAGCTCAGGTCTTCACCTTCACTCGTCCTCCTTCCCCCTGTGCCAGCCAAATGGCCCAGATGTCTTTTTAAACTTCCTGTACGTCACGACTTCTAGGGGGCTGACAACCAAATGAGTTTTAGAAATATTCTGTTAAACAATTTCTAACATTTGGAGAGTCTAAGATTTCTCTTCATTTTACAATCTTTCCAAACATCCTATAAAACTATTCTACGGTGAATGATGAAAGAATAAAGTAAAACTGACTTTAGCTTCAAGCTTTGTAATGATTATTTTGGCTGTCTTTCCCTTTTTTAAAACAATTATTTTCCAAATATGGCCACGCGACGGTTTTTGCCAACTCTTGGAGCTGTGAGAAACAGTATTTATTTGTCTTCATCACATCATTTAAATTGAGGGGAAATATTGGTCAGGTAACTAGGAGCTTTGCTTGCATTCCAGACAACAACTGAAATTAGAGGTGGCATTCTGGTTTCCTACTTCTCCCATCCATCACCTCCCTGCACAATTCCTATGTTCACTTACACTGAGGTTTGCAAGCTCTTAAACCACAAATACTCCCCAGCCCAGAGTTTCACCAGGCAAACCACAACAAATAAGACAGCTGATTTTCAGCCATTATGAGAAGACACCAGCGACTGACAAATCTTCATGGACATATGCGTTGCCTCGTTCAAATGTCGTTAACACTACCACCCTGTAGACAGGTGACAGTGAGGTGAAGAATTATAGTCTGTAGGCATCCCCCTGTGGCCAGCAGTACTGCCTAATGAACATGCTCTTGGTCAGCTTTTCCTTTTCCCTGAGTGAGGTCGGAAACTGTCAGTCCAGGGACTGAATGTGAGCCACAGAAATATTTTGTTGTTTATCAGGGGCAGTGTTTTCAAAACTATTTCAAATTGCCAACATTTAAAAGTCAGAAGTTTCCATAAAAATATTGGAATGTTGAGTTTCTTTGGAAAAGTAGACGATTTGGTAGCATAGGGTTCGGTAGGAAATCAATGGAAACTGAGTGGCCACAGTCCCCTGTAGGGAGGGCACACTCGCTCCACTCTCATCACCAACCCCCTTCACATCCAGATTGCCTGTTTGGCTCTAGCGGATATTTGAATTATTGTCCTCTGTTGCTTCTGCTATTTCAGATGGTTAGATATCCATTCTTTTATTGTATCTGTTAACATATCCTTTGGTTATATATATCTACACATACACACACACACACACACACACACACACACATACATACACACACATATATACACACAACTATTTTATTCTGTCCTATCAGATACAGAACATATCCTTAAGTCCAAAATCTTCTCTCTCACAGATTTTGTATCCCAAAAGAGTTCATCTCAGGAAAAGATATGGACATTAGGAATATTGCACTGAAACAAAACCACTGGAGACACACTGGTCACTTTGCACTCCCTGCTACAGTGACTCCACGAAGACGACTGTCCCTTGTACTGTAGTAGCTATAAATTAGAGGGATTCAGTACAAATGCTGTCAGAAAATCAATATTTTTTAAAGAAAATCATGTAGTATAATACAAAGGTTTTTGTTTGCTTGTTTGTTTTTTGTAGCTGTTGTAGCCCGTCCTAAATTCGTGAAATAGAGGGTTTTCCAAAATCATCTACAAAGAAAAATTCTGATATAAAATCAAATTTTCTCATCATTGTATGTGGAAAAACTTGAGCTACAAAATCATGGGATATACCCCCATGATATTCCCCATAATAGAATTGGAAATCCAGTGTATATCATCTTCAATTAATTATGGCATGCTTCATTATACTGGCAGCCAACATCAATCTTTCCCCGCTCTGACTTCTTGTAGTTTGGAATTATTCATGGAAAATGTCTTAATTATATTCAATTTAGCACTTTGTTGTACAAGTCATATTGTTGTTTAACCATGTTTTCAATCTTGCCTTCTATCAAGGCAAGATTAGAGGAAGACTAGAGAGGAAGTAAACATGCCACGTATTTTATCTATTTTAAATCAGCAATGCCATTTTAAAATAGCACCACTAAATAGTACCAAACAGTAAGGGCTCAATAAATGCTTCTTAGTCATGCCTCTCAAAGCTCCCTAACTACATACCATTAACATCCTCACCAAGTCAGGGAATAAAAGTAACAATAACCAGTCTATAAGTTTCCTGGCAATATTTCAAATTATTTGTTCCTACAAAACATTCACTTTTATTTTCAAAGTCATAACAGCCACAAAGATTGAACCTCGTTGTTAAAATATTGTTACAAAGCCACACAGAGCAGGGGTTATTATTCTCATGAAAGGGTCTCTTCATGTGTTTGATTCACTCATGAGCCCAGTGTGACAAGTTAAAAGGAAGCCAGGTTTTACTTTTCCTCTGTTCATTCATTTGACAAATATTAATGGGTGTCTTCCCTGTACAAGACACTCTGCTAGGAGCTATTCTGGATACAACAATGAATCAGCAGAGATCTTGCCCTCCAGTCTTATGATGCTTTGTTGTCAGGAATACTGTCAAAGCCAGGTGGTAAGGTCACTGCGCCTAGAGCCCTGAAATCTGTATCCGACAGATTTCTATAACATTACATGCAAATGAGTAACATAACTGGGAGAGTGTGTTTCAACTCAGATAAAATGCTTAAGGAGTATCTTTTGGTTGGGAAAGGAATATGTACTGTTACTTTTCCATTTTATGTATTTATTAAAATGACTAAATGTTAATATTTATTAAAAAGCATTTATAATTGTTCAGTTAAGATACTGAGGAAAAATTATTAGGCATGGAAAGAAAGATATAGTGATGATCCATACATTTCTTACGAAAAGAAAAAGACAGAAAAAGAAATAAAAGAAAAATAGAAAAGGGAAGGAGAGGGAGGGACGGAGAGACACTGGGAAAGAGTTTTAGAAAGCCTAGAAATGCTTTAATTCAACCCAAATTTATGGATAAAATGCAAATTGGTGGAGGGTTCTGACAGTTGTGAAGATACTAAATAAGCCAAGGAAAGGGCTAAGAAAGTAGCAGTTTGGGATCACATCACATTTAGTGTTTGCGTTTAATTTAAATCAGTGGTTCTCCAAATGTAGTACAGATATGAATCATTGATAGACTTGATTACAATTTCATGTTCATGGGTCTGTCCTGGAGTTTCTGATTTAGTGGGTCGGGGAGCCGGCTGGTGGCTGGTGGCTGGAAACCATTTAGTGGTCCCCAGCTATGAGAATTACAAGAACTCCCATGGGCGAAAACTGTGATCTTGACCCTCAAAGAAAAATGTGTCCTTTACACTCTTTATATCTTAGACCTACAGTTGTAGCATTGCCAGCCTCCAAATGACAGCAAAATCCAACTAGCTGAGACTGTCTTGAGAAGGTGATTGAACATCCATGAAGTTACAGTTATTTTACACTTCACCCTCTGATAGCAACATCACTGAGATCCTGGATTGATCCTTTTGAGTTCACGTATGGGAAAATGATCATATTCAGTTCATCTAATATGACTTCACTCTAGGGTGACCATACATCTTAGTTTTCATAGGACAGTCTTTTCCGTGCTGCTGTCTCATTTTCTTGTCTCTTTCACTTCTATAGTAAAGTAGTTTGAGCAATAAATGATATGCTCACCTTATGCAAATATAATAGAAAGGAATAGGGAACTGAAACTATGAAAACCCTAATTTGTAGAAAAATTCAATGAGGAATACTACATTTTGATGCAGCTTATTTAATCAAATATTCCATCATTTTATAACTAATAATTGCTATCTGACATACAGATACAAAATAAGAGTTAAATTGATGAAGTAATTTGTTAATTTTATAAGTAATTTGTTGAAACAAGTAATTATTGATTTATTTCTCTGAAGAGAATTAAACATTGTTAACCAAAAAAGTACATCAAAGCACCATTTTGCCGCAAAGGCAGACATGACATATTACCATGCAGAATCATTTTCAGTACCAGAGAAGAGGGAAAATATCAGGATACACGGAGTTATTAGATCTTGTGGAATAAATGTATGTGGCTTTTGTTGGCCTGTGTTCCTTTAATTTTGTGACTATCTTTTTCTTCTGTCTAATGGGGAGCATACCTCCTAGCACAGCTGCTGTGATGATTAAATTATAAAGGTGAAATAAATGAGCACATACTATAAGTGATCTATAAATTCTGGTGATAATCTATGAGCCAACCTCATCTGCATGCTGTATCATACCCATTGTTCATTGTTTTCGTTACTAGATGAGGCCCTTTAATGAGGTAAGACAGTAGTTGAAATTTCTTTTTAGGTGTACGGATTTTAGATCAAATAAAATTGGCAGCAAACAATTATTACATAATGAGAACACTGTGGAGATGGAAGGAATGCCAGGGGGGTTTTCTCATGGAGCTTGTGGACAATAAAAGTTCTATGTACCAGAATGTGGGTTATGCAGGTAAAGAAGTACTTAGAAAATGTTTATCCTCAAATACATATATTAGAAAAATAAATGTGATCAACAATGCCTGAGTTCCAAAGTAGGGAGTTAAATGGAGAACAAAGAACAAAGTGTAATTCTGAAGAAAATAAAGACAATAAAGGCAACAACAAGAAAAATTCTTCATCATTATACTTTGTGGCATTTTCCTGGGCCTTTTTTTTTTCTTTCTTCTTCTCATATACTGTCTTCTTTTCTCCTTTTTTTTATGCAGAACACTTCATGCCTTTCTTTTAGTCCTCAAAATTCATCTAAAAGTGGCTCATGATGTGTTAACAAAAAAGTTAATTCTAAGAGAACCCTGGTATTAGCTGTTAAGTAATCATCATTTATACCTGTTACAAATAGAAAACTTCACAAATGACTAGAATAAAAAGATGTTAAATATAAATATAAATAAAATACATACATAATTTTTATGCAAAAAGAAAGCTTTAAGACTATTTAAACTTTACACTATAAAACAGGAATTTTTTTCTATAATGCAGTTCGTATGAAACAGGTATTGCTATAAGCTCAGTTTTAAAATTATAAATACCTAAGACCACATAAAACCTTAGAGCCACTCTACTCCATTCATTCATTTATCTAGTGTAGATTCAGATTTATTGAATCCCAATCATGTGCTAGGGACAAAGGTAGAGGACCCCAAAATGGCAGCCCATGGGTAGATTTAGCATCTAGACATGTTCTTTGATGCCTACACAATGGTCTTAATAAACATTGGAAGATTCACATCAATATCCAAATGTACTGTTTTTGTTTTTTGTTTTTTGTTTTTTGTTTTAATTGGAAGGATTGACAGCACTAGTTCTAAACTCCTGCTTGGAAACAAATGGATGGATCTGAGTTTCTGCTGTTCCTATTGGCTGGGCTCTCCAATTTACTATATAGACCACCAATATGCATTATCTGACTGTCAATGACACCCTTTTCACTCCTCTTTTGCAAGTCTGGCCCATGTCAATTCTACAACCTAATTATGACTGGTATTCCTTCATTTACCCTACATTTCCATTGCCCACACGCTAGTCCAGACTGTCATTATCTGCAGGCTGGATATCTTCAGCAGCCTTCTAACTGGTACTGCTTTCTGTCTTGCCCTGTCATCTACATTTCCTAATCAAGTAAGACACACTGCGCTTCCTACAATAAAAATCTAGCCATGTCACAATGGCTCTCCTCTTACTGGGCTGGGCCTTCCATTTACTGCTACAAAACCCATGGTTGGCAGTTCTGTAACTCTTAACTATGGGAGATAAGCTTGATATGTGGCATTTCTAAGAGTATTATGATAAAAACCTTTGTCTCAGATAGATAAGCTGATTAATTTGAAAAAGGAGCTTACTTGTTAACCCAGCACTTCAGCAGCATAGAATTCAGTAAGAACTACGCGGGGTAGTTGTCAATGGACACAGACATCAGAGCTTGAGTTCAAAAGATTAAAATCAATAGCATTAGAGGGCATTCTTTCCAAAGCATGGTAATGGTATAACTCCCATTGGCTTTAATGGAAGTCATGAAGCTAACATGCCATGTAACCTTTTTAAAATGGAAGGATTAGCATTCTGCTGGAGCTGCCTCATGGTGCGTCTATTGACAGAACATTATGCATACAGCTGGAATTGATCAGGGGTGACTTAAATTTCTTCTCTTGCCTTTGCGTAAACCGAGTACCATATTATCTCCCTACCTATGTGATAATGATTTTGACTTTCAAAGTGGAACTCAATGGGGACTCAAAAAATACCACCTATAGCAAGAGGTCAATATTTTCAATGTATGATTCATGTACCAGTAGTAATGCCATTTGGGAGATTTTACTTAGATCATCGTTTTGTCTGATGGTTCTCCTTCATCAATTAATAAGAAAAAATAGAAAAGGTCTATTAAGTGAAGGGTACTGTTTTTTAATTGAGAAAAGTATTTCTGGTCAAAATTAAGAGAATGCCTCCTATTCTTCTACCCACGAAAATGTTTGTTACTAAACAAACATTTAGAAAAAAATGTATAACTAAATCATTATCTATAGAAGGCTTACGTAAAATTTTTTTTCTGTGACAAATTAGAGTTAATCCAAATATTCTGCAATTGTAAAATATCAAATATCTAATATATGCTAGATAAATTGAACTCTTCGGATTCTATTTGCTGCTACCCATAGATTCCTCAAATACTATAACAATCTCAAAGTAAACTACCTTTTTTAAAAGGACTAGACATAAACATGAAAATGCAACAAGAAAAATAAATTTTAAACATGGATTCCTGAAAATAAATATTTTTAGTAGGGTTCTGAGGCAGCTCACTGTCATATAAAATGTTTAATATGACATAAATCATGATTCAAAAATGAATTTCCTTTGTAAAAATAAAATTTAGTTTCAATCAGGTTGACTGCTTTTATATTATAAGAGCACATAAACATGCCATTGATTTCAGATGCTTTCATGGGTTGCCGTGAAAAATAGTTGTTTCCACTTGAAAAAGCTACATATATGGATGGCATTCAGAACTTAGCTGGATGCTAACCTCTAAATGTTCAATATATCTATGGGTGTCCATAAGCAGTCAGTTATTACATCCTCCTATAAACAACACCTGTAACTGCAGTGGTGGTGTGCAGTCACAATACAGTTGCTTGGTTTGCTGAAGTGAATATTAAACTCTCTTTTCAGTGCAACGCGGTTCTCACTCACAGTAGCCCAATCTTTCTCCTTTCACTTAGATTCCTCAAGATAATGAAATCCATAAGGGAGCCCTGGAAACCTTAACCAGCATAGATTTGAGAAGTCATGCTGCCAGACTCCTTAACAGGTGATTTTGTTGCTCTGCACCACTTTTGATTTAGACAGAGCCTCTGACACAGAGTATGCCTCATATATTCCAAGGACTTGTGTTGTATTTCATCATACCCTAAGGATGTCAATTATCATCAGCTTTGGCCAAGCAGAGCTGAAAGAACAGGCGAGGGAGATGAGCTCTGCCATTCACTGCTGGGCTCCCTTTTGGCTGCAAAAAGAAAGCTACTTGACGCACTGTGGACCATTTCTTAGCTATTCAGTGATATTCAAAAAAGAGCAAAGAGCACCTTTTATAAAAAATGACATTTCAACTACTCTGTTTTTTCTTATTTTTAGCTCTCACTCAAGAAATATCCACCATCTTAAGAGATGCTCAGTTTTGAAGAGTACTCAGGGTATAAGTTCGTGGCTGTGTCTCTGACCTCACACATAGATTAAAAGTAATTTCTGACTATTTTGAGCTGCAGTAACATGATCTTTTTCAGCAGGCAATTTCTGTGGAATTTCATAGTGAGGCTAAGAGAAAAGACTAAATGGAACTATGATATCTTGCTCCAATTAAAAATGCTTTGCTAAAATCCACACTAACTTCAAGCTATAACCAAATACTTTACAATCTCCATGTTTCAAAATCAGTTCTTACCTTTCACACACCAATTTATTTTACCTGATTTACCTGTTGTTGTTTTTTTTTTAATTTTTTGTCACCTTTTTTTCTCATTATTATTTTTTAACATTATCTGTATTAAGACAAAAAATCTAAGATGAAACTTCCAAAACTGTAAGGGTTTGGTTGGAGGCAAAGACAGGAAGTGGTTATTAGGTTTTCCAAGAAGAGATCACTGTTGGCAAGAAGCTGTTTGTACTCCCGCTGATGAGATTTTAGGCTTTTGAAAGAACTGCAGTGGGATATTAGGTTGTAAGAGAGAAAACAGATTTGTGTAACTCATTTCCTTTACTGGTCTATGAATTCGAATAGTAGTCCGCTTAAAGTTATTCTAGAAATATTTGACTCACTTTCTTTCTGAACATAGAAGAGGGTAAAATCTCTGAGATAGGAATTTAAGAAGCTATTGTACTTACGAGCATGTGTGCATACACCCATAAGATGGGGCCAAATACAAATGACCAGAAAAATCTAGGCACAACTCATTAGGAAGCTATGTGCCAATCATAGCTTTGTTAATTACCAACCTGTGAACTTGGGCATGTGCTTTAGTCTTTTAACTGCTTTGGGCTTTAGTATCCTGTTTTATATTTATATATATATGTATATATATATATATATTTTTATTATTATTATTATTTTTTTTCCAAAAAAAAATATTATTAACTGCACTTTTCTATTGGGCTCATACTTACAGGGTTCTCCTAGGCACTCTTCCCTGTGGAGTATACTTCAACTACGTTGCTGTCAAGCTTGGCTGTGGACTATCTTTGGGCAATGTGCTATGAGTGGGAGTGACATACTCCATATCCAAGCAGAAACTTTGAGACCCATCATTTGGTTCTGCCGTTACTCTCTTTTCCTCTCATCAACAACTGGATACCCTAGTAAGGGAATATTAACGCTGAAGAGAAAGGATGTCAACGAATCCTATTTGTTTCATGAGTTTTACAACTACTGGTACTTTGGGCATTTATTAATTCATGAATTGATGTAGTAGCACTTTTGTGGATCGTGATAAAACCAAAGAAGTTTTATGCTCTTGATTCCTTATGAAAGAGAAAGTTGATTATAATTTTAGACATTCAATTATTTAGGGTGATATAACTAATAAACATAGAGGCATTCTAATCAGCAAGATTCACAGCTAGTTTTCTTTTTTTCCCCCTGGAAATGTAATAATCAAAATGGTTTCAATTGTAGTTTCTCACAAGTGATTTTAAGGCACAAGTAACTCTATCTAGGTAATTTTTCATAAAATGATCTTATGCTTTGAATTTTTCTCAGTAAAGGTTAGACAGCTTCAAAGTTAGATGTTTTAAGAAGGGAGAACTAATGACTGTTTGACAGGTTTAAAAAGTCATACTTGACAGCATGGTTATAGCTGTTTGATAGTAAGACTTAGATGTTCTGCTTTATTGAATGTCAGGCAACTGAGCTGAAAGATCATCCGAATAACTTCTCTTCTTTAAAACCAGAAATTTTTTCATTTAAAAGCACAAGAGTAGTTTTAATCAAATGATGATCCCTAATATCCCTTATAGCTCTAAAAGACTATGATTTTATGAGCTCAAACCATTTTTTCAGGGTTAGAGGAAGCCAGAATTTTGTCATTTAACTCTTAACTGAAGACTGAATACCAGAAATCCCTTAAAATTATGGAGGGCGGCTCTGAGGTGGAAAATTAAATAACCTTATAATTTCTTTTTCAAACATTAACACAGTAACAACATGCATTATTGGTTGCTATTCCCAATTCGTTTGTACTGCAACAAACGAAACAAGTACAACTTATTTTTTGTATATAAGGTGTTAAATGAATAAAATGAGCATGCCTGTCTAATTTCCTAACTCAGATTATTACTCATTTAGCTATAGGGCATGGTAGTAGGGGTGCCAAGTAAAATAGAGGGTGCCTATATAGATTTGATTTTTAGATAAATAATAAATAATATTTTAGTGTAAGTATGTTTGAAATATTACATAGCTCCCTTAATATTTTGGTCTGATTAAATAGATTTTCAGTCATTGCCAGCTATTAAAAGAGTCAATCTAAATATGAAGAAAAATTCTGCTCATTTTAAAATTTATGGTATTGGAAGGATGTGATGGTTACTTTTATGTGTCACCGTGACTGGGCCACGGGGTGCCCGGATAATTGGTTAAACATTATTTCTGGGTGTCTCTGTGAGAGTGTTTCTGGATGAGATTAACATCTGAATCAGTACATTGAGTAAAACAGGTTACCCTCCCCAGTGTGGATGGGCCTCATTCAATCTGTCGAAGGCCTGAATACAACCAAAGGGCTGAGTAAGGGAGAATTTGCTTTCTATAGCCGACTGTCTTTAAGTGAGGTCATCAGTCTTGGCCTTGGACGGGGACTGGCACCATTGTCTCTCCTGGTTTTCAGGCCTTTGGACTCAAACTGAAGCTATACCATTGGCAATTCTCCTGGGTCTCAGCTCAGTCTGCATATTCATGTGAGCCAATTCCTTGTAATAAATCTCCTTTATATGTACATATTCTATTGCAACTGTTTCTATAGAGAACACTGATTAATATAAATGGTAAGAAGAAAGAAGAAATGCCCACTCTTTATATAATTGATGATAGAAAAGTTGCCCTCTGTTGGTCTCGCTTTTATGTATGGACTTGGGGTGGGTGGGTGGAGACCTCACTATGATCTGCTGCTGGAAGGACTCAGTCTCAGGCAACTTGGCTAAGCATAGGTTGTCTCTTCCGCTCCTCAGCCACAACTGGCATCTGACTGCCACCTGGAGCTCTCACACAGCACTCTCTGATGTGTAAGCCTTTCTCCTGTCGCAGCAAGTCTGCGACAATTCTAGATCAACATAGCAATAGTCACCTCTCATACACTTTGAGCACTGGAAACTCTAGGGCAAAATATTTGATGCCCTCTCCCTACCTTTCTAATTTCCTCCCCATTTTCAGATAGTACGTGGGCAAGTCATTAAAGCCCAGGCTAAGTAGATATCAGTTGGAAGACTAAGGCATTAATATTTCTCTCTTACAGACATCAAACATGCTCAATAATTCTATTGGGGTTCCCATTCACTTTTTTCTTTCTCCAAGGAGAACAACTAGTCTAGCCTCTGGGAGGTCATGTGAGAGGAGGGCCACTTTTCATGAATATTGCACTCTCCCAATTGGAGAACTCTTAACATTCCCTTCTCACCCCTTCCACCCCTCCACTCCTACACCAGCACTTTAAATCTGTGTTATCAAGGCTGCCACATCAGTTTGGTCTCTTTAGTTGTCGGGTACCCTGTCAATTGCACATTAAGAAATAGGCCTTATGTGAAATCGGCCCTGGAGAAGTCAGTAACATCATCATTTTCGAAGTTTTGCTATAATCTCTGTAATACTAATTACTTACCTAGGTGAGAAAAAATGTCAGTAAGTAACACACAACATCCTATTGCCAGAAAGAGGCTATATTTTATAGGAATTTAAATTCCATATTAATATTTAATTTTGTTTTTATTTTCCTTTCCCTTCTTCCCAAGGGTATGTGTTAAAGTAAATTTAATATTGTGCTGGGAAAAAATAATAATTCCAAGACATTCCCTGAGATATCTAGAGATACCCTGGGGTTTCACCAAACTAGGGTTGGTAATCACTTGCTAAAAAAGTGTTGTTCTTTCAGATCTTCAAGAGGGGCTAGCCTGGGGCCTGGCTACCAAGCACGAGTTTTCTTGTAGCTGTCAGAATGTCGGGTGGGTCAGAAGTCAGATCCTGCTATGCTAGCACAACCAGGAGGGAACAGGCAGGGTCTCCGGACTGGGCCTGATAAGGGGTCTGCAGTCCCAGGTTGAAGCAGTGTTGAAGAGGAGTTCAGCCTTGTGAGACTGGGGTCAAAGCTGAGCAGTTTGGGTAAAGTAGCAAATGAGGAAGACCAGACCTAGGCAAGGGATTGGAGCCATAATCACGGGGCCTCAGCAGCAAGAAGAAAGATTCCTACAGAATACCAACCAACCTGGTGAGAAGAAGCCTCCACAAATCGATGATGTGTAATTTCAGTTGGATCCCGAAATTGTCTTACACAAACCTAGACAGCTCTTTCATTCTGCTTTTATTTCAAACTTTTAAGTTTCTCTTCAAATTTCCAAAGCAAGGACTTTTCATCTGTCTCTTAGTAGAGGACTCTCTCACTTCACGAAGGGCACCAGGAGAAAAGTATCTTGAATTTCTCTTTTAACAACAATATTTACATCACTACTTGTCCTTATCTTTTCACCTTCCCTCCTATGACAGGGGAGTAGGTGCTCTTCTTCCAGTTTAAAGTAATGGATCCTTCTATGTTTGGAATCCCTGTCCTTTCCTCCATCCCCAGACGCAACCACTCTCTTGCTCCTCTACAAATAAGTCCCTCTAGTTAAAACAAACAAAACAAAAACCTTATTTCCTTCTAGCCACACACATCTCTTTCTCATTCCCCTCTCAAAAACAAAATTTGGAAAAGGAAGTCTCATTCTCTTATTTCCTCTTTTGCAGACCTCAACCTGCCTAAGTCAGGTATCAAATCCTACTACTCTATGGAAATATCTCTAGGTACGTTGATCGACATCTTCTTTGAACCTAATCCATCACTCATACTTCAGTTCTTATTTTAATTGAACTTTCTGCAACATTTTACAGTGCTGAAGTTTTCTCCTTTTTTCAAATCTTTTCTCTTAATGTCTGTAGTTAACATTTGAATTTTTGTCTGCTATGTTTCATGAGTTCTGCATATCTGACTGGATGTACAATGGGGACCCACTTCTAACTCAAGTCCCAAACTCAGCTTATCATCTGTGCTCATCTCTTCTCTCCTCCCTCACACAGACCTTAAATACCTCTGGATAGTCAGCCTCTCTGCAAATAACAAGATTTCATGCCAGGAATAGTTTAAGGAATTTAAATGTCCTAACTACTTTAATCTTTACAATAACCTGGTGCATTAGAAACTCTAATTGTGACAAAATGTAATTGTGTTTCCCCAAAAATAAGACCTCGCCGAACCATCAGCTCTAATGCGTCTTTTGGAGCAAAAATTAATATAAGTCCCGGTCTTATATTATATTATGTAAGACCCGGTCTTTTAGTAAAAGAAGACCCGGTCTTATATTAACTTTTGATCCAAAAGATGCATTAGAGCTGATGGTCCGACTAGGTCTTATTTTCGGGGAAACATAGTAGTATCAGTATTCACCCACTTATTCAAAACAGAAATCTGGAGTTTACTTTGGGCTCCCCTCCCACTAATACCCTAAACAATCCCCAAACCCTAGTTGATCTACTTCCATAATATCTCTCAAATTCTCTCTTTATCTCTAGTTTAATTTGGTGTAGCCTTAAGTAATATGTACCAATAGCTCCTGGAACAACTTTCACAATGCAGTCACAGTGATCTAAAATTCCAATTTGATTATTTCTCCCTAGGAAGGAAGCACCTCTCCCTCTTTCTGTTTCCTTAGCGGTCCATGTTATTATGAACGTCAGTCCTTTGGTGGATGATGTAAAGGGAGCTTCTGTCTCCTGCCTCACTGCCCACTGCCTCCTTTCTGAACCGCAAACAAATTGGTAAGCCTGGGGAAAAGGTCAGTGAAAGTTAACAATTAGGCCACTCGTATCTGCAGAGTGTTACAGCCAGATAACATAAGCATTGGGAAAACAATGTTTTTAGGCAAGAGCGAGACAGAGTAGGGTCGTAAACAATAAGAAGAATGCTGGAAATCCTTTCATCTTTCTTCACCCTTTTGGCCTATGGATAGGTGAGGCACAGAAAACCTGGTTATCTTCTCCTTTGGATGGCTGGACAGAAAACATTGTCATTAGACTAAATTTCAAGTAAGATGCTTAAGTAGAATTGTTCTGGGAAGAGACCAAGGGTTTAGAAGTTTGTTCACAACAGAAGCGAAGTTTCAGAGAACACAGGGAATGCAATGTGGAGGATGGGCCACACGGGGAGGGTGTTAGCAGAGGGAAGTGCATGATGGTTTGCTGATAGAACGTAAGAAAGTAGAGGTCTTTAGAAAAACTTTCAGTTGAAATTTGGTGGAGGAATAGTTAGCCTAAAGTTGAATTATGTTACCTACCATTTTGTAGTTCTCACAACTTGCCCAGCAATTATCCAAGAACTTTACATGGAATATTCTGTTTTCATTTTACAGGTGAGACAACTAAAGCAGAGGAACATGTCTAAAATTACACAGCTACAAAGTGGCAACTCCAGTTGCAAACTTAAACACTACATGAAAAGAGAACTGCCCTGTGAGGTGAGCATCTTGCTAGCATGGTTTGGACTCACGTATTGGTGAATAAATATTTTCATTACCTCTGCGACTTCACTGTGAGTGAAAGAGAAGGTGAATTAGATCTCTCTAAAATACTATAAATAGAGGTTTCCAAAGCTTCATAGCTCAGGCAAACGTTAGCTTTCCTTGGTCAGCCTATGCCCTTTTGACAGTTAAGTGTTAGGAATCAAAATAATTATGCAAAAGATTATGCAAAATGACTCTATTATGGTTTAAATAGTTACTTGTATATTTCCAGGGTTAAGAGGTTCCTCGATTTTTGCATTTCACAGACTCTATTGATGTATTAATGTAAAACTTCACTGAAACATTTTCTTGCAGGTAACAGACACCAGTGAATAAAATATTATATATATTGGAACATGATCGTATAAAAATAACTATCTGAAATTCTGAAAACTAGCCAATATCAAAAGTATTCTTCTTTGTTTTGTTTTGTTTTGACCTCAAGGCTAATGAATATAACCTCTATCAGATTCCAAATTTAGCTCAAATTTGCTAGTCAAGGACATTTTCATTAGAGTGGACTTTCTTTATCCTCATCAAAGTTGAGCAAGCATAAAGTCTTGACTCTTTTCAGTCTCATTTCTGTAGAAGGAAGGTTGGTATAGTGAAAAGTGTATGGGTTTTTTATTCATCAAGGTAACCACTCAACTCTTGTCTGTGTCTATGATGATTTTGTTTGTTTGTTTGTTCTTTTCGTTACAGACTCTACTTTTAAGGAATGACCTAAGATACTTGTAGCACTCCCATTTCTCTTTTGTTGTTGGTGTTGGTGATGGTGATGGTGGGCATTTTTGTTTCTTTACTTGTTTAGGTTTGGTATTCAATAAGAACTTCCTTTTCTGTGAACACTTGGCTCATTCCCTGTCCTTGAAAAGTGCCCTTTTCTAAGATTTCTGATGTACTTGAAATATACTTAATATTGTAACACCTATGCATTTTCATTGTGATTCTGATTCTGTGCATGGCTCTCCTCTAGACTGTATGCTCCAAGAGGACACTGCAATTATATTTCCCTTTTTCAGCCTTAGAGTTTGACAGCATTCCTTATTCACAGAATACGTGAAACAACAATGGGGTATACAATGACAGGGGAGAGGTAAAGAAGAGGAAAAATATTTATTACCTATTTGGTTCACTATTATTTGTATTGATTTCCTTAACACAACAGTATCAGAAACAACTACAACAACAAAACCTTTTCAAATTGCTTTGGTAGCAGAAGGGAGGCAGAACAATGCATTTGCAATGGGCAGTGGCAAGTATTGACAGAGAAAGGGAGCAGGTAAACCACCCTCAGTGGAAGAAAAGACAGAATGTGGGTAGAAATGGCTCAAGGCCGTGAAACACGCCCATAAGAACATACTGACATGAAGGCTTGTCTCAAAGTTCTCCATGCCTTCATCTTCCTACCTAATCCATTTTGAATTTCATACTTTCCCAAGAGTTTTCTTTTCCACCTCTCACAATCAGTCAGATTAGTTCTTTTCCTGTCTGTCATATGGACATTTCTGTCCTCCTTCCCTCAAGAGTTTCTTGCCACAGGCCAGAAGAGTCTAGTGTTGTAAATAAGTGACTTATAAATAGACTTGTGGCTAAATTTATGTTTTTCCTTACAATAACGGTACAGTCCAATGTTTGACACCATGGAATTTGAAAACAACAATGTGCTTGTCATTTCTTGACTTCTCTAGAATTTTCCAAGTTCTCACAAGAAAAGTGGGCACAAGTGTCCATTACCTTCAGGCTTAGACTCACCAGATCCCTAGCAAAATCAAATTAGGGGTCCCACACCCCCCTCCCCCTTTGGTAATGGCTGGGGTTGCTCTTTGTTGCTGATATACCTGGTATCTCTCTCATAGAAGAGAGAAATCCGAACACCATGTACCCTTTTGGTAATTATATTTTATCTTATGTTGTTGATCCAGTTGGAAAATCTGGGTCTTTCTAAAGTTTCCCTTCAGACACTCCAATCATTAGCTGGGACCTAGCTACCCACCTAAGTAGAACCCAGACTGCTTTCCTGGAGCATGAAGACCATGGTCATCTTTGTTATCTACCGCCCTTGGGCTGAAGGAAGTTGTTCAGTCCTTTCTCAAACCTCCTTGTGCAGCCACTGGCTGAAGTCCTGTTATGAAAATCCCACGCTGATGTTTTCTTCAGGACTTGGAGAGTCACGCAAGACTTGAAATACTCCTCTGACTTAATTCCTCACTCTCTCCCATCCCTTGGAAATATCATGATAATGTCTGCCACAGATATGGGGTGATGTGTGGAAGGTCTAAAAGCCACTGGTCCTGACAGCAAGGTGACAGTGGCATCCACTCTGCTCCCAAGTTCTTGTTTCCCTCATGTCCTGTCCCTGAGATCCCAGCGTATCCCCTGACAGTCAGTTCTGAAATGAAGGTATATAGTGTCAACATTCCATACATTCTTTAAAGAAATGAGAGCACAGGATTGTGCAGACTTCAGTAGCCTACATAAATGTGTTACAAAATTCCTAATGTAGTTAACATGCCAATCCTCCAAAGGGCAAGTTACTGGCAATTCTAGTTCATTGGGACATAATCCTGACACTGGATATGACATAAAAACGTTTGAACACAGAAAAATTGTCACAAAACATCAGCACTGAAGTATGGCTGTAGGGCCTCAGGGAAAATATTGACTGCTACAATTTAGCACATAATTATTTTTCAGTTTGCTGTCTGGGTTTCCCAACTCACAGCCAACAGCTAAGGGCAGCAGAAAAATAGAAGGTAATGAGCATGAGTTTATACTGAAGGTAACACAGGTGAGAAATGACAATTGAGGGTCTGGTGAGTAGTTAAAAGAGGACCAAAAGCATGAGTATTCTGCTGCATACTGGGAAACATTTTTAAGAATATATGGTTTCTACAATTGAAGATGAAATTTCCGCTACACATTATTATTATTATTATTATTATTATTATTATTATTTTTTTTTTTTTTTTTTAAGGAGCAAACATTTTTATTAAAGCAAAAGTACAGCTCTCTTGTGAGATAAGGCACCCGAAACTGGGATGCCGCCCATTACACATTTTAATGTTTTGAAATTGACATGAATGTATCTTGTCAATGGGTATATTTAATATTTACTTCATTTGTTTTTCCTAGAAGACTTGTTTTTGCAGCAATGGGACTTCCTAATGTGAAGAAGTATCACAATGGAGGAAAAGTGATCCTACTAATAGTGATCCTAAATTATTAAGAAACATTTAAACTGTATTCAAAGTTTTTTGCTTAGAAAGATCTTACAATATTTAATAACTATTAGAAAATCATCCATAGGGGGAAAGAGGTTAAATACGTTGTATTCAAGATTATTGAAATTACAGTTCAGTTATCTGGAAAATTCACTTATTGAATTCTCTAGCAGCAGCAGAAAAATGAGTCTTTATGTTGGAAAAAACCTAGTGTTTCATTGTTTGTTCTTTAACAAGTGAAAAGAAAACACTGCAAAATGACCTATATTCTGTTAAAGAAAATTTCTGTTCATTTCATATTGATTTATAAAAGATTAGCATGTTATATTTAACTATATAAATATATATTTCTCTGATTCACAAGTTTATCTTTTGCCTTTTCCTTTTACATGATTATAGTTTAAAGAGACGTATCTATTCTATATACAGATGAATAAGGAACACAGCATTATTATAAGAAGACATTAAAAAATATAATATTATTTCCCATAATGAGAAAAGACCCAAAATAGGTCACTGAAGTAGATTCTCCCAATTGTTAACCATAGTTTTTTATTATAAGTCAAGATAGGAAATATTTTCCAGAGGTTGCACAAACAGACTACACCACAGAAATAACATTATTTCAGATAAATGATCAATCTCTCTATGGTCCCTGAGGCTTATTTTGAAGGAGCTTTCAGTTGGGCATCACTAGAAAGTCTGTGATGCCTGTAATAGAATCAAGAGCTCCATTACAATCACAAATTGGTAGCACCTCTGAGTATCTGTGGGCTCACTTTCTGGAGAAAAAATATGGGCCCAAAGTCCCAAATAACTTACCATAGCTCACCCAATTATTAGTATATAAAACTGAAAGTGAATTTCATTTATCGAGCTGACCCGTCCTACAGGTTCACTTTAGAGCCCGATATATCATTAAAATGGTGGCAAAAATTCAAAAATAGTGAATCCAAAGAAAACATAATATGTTCAGTGAATAAGTATATGGTGATTATTACAATAATTACTAATACAGGCCTCAGCATTTTAAATTCTTATGGTCAATTTTTCCAAGTTATAATTGGCCATAAATATTTTTGAAATAAAAGATTTTCTGAAATCATGAGAGTCTTGGTAAAGAATCTTTGCAAATTCTTGGAAGCAAATGGATGTGATCAGTGAAAAAAATTAAGTTACAAGAAATTCATACTTACAGCTTTAGTATACATCATCATTTTAACAAAAGCAATTTTTAATTAATTATCTCTCCATGTTGCTGTGTTAGGCACAATTCATAGGTAATTAAACAGACATGATTCTTGGCTGTTAGAAAATTTGTACCTCTGAGAAATCACTGAGACTTAAATGACACGTAGTTGAATGAATATTGCAATGGAATCTGCATAATTTACTTGGGCCATGTATAAGCAATAGAGCATGCTCATTTAGTGATTTCTTGCAAGAAAAGTTGTCTTCTAGGGACAATGCTATTAGAAAGACTGGGCACTTGCTGTAAAAAGGCTCTTTTTAAAAGCCCTGCTAGTTATCTTTGTTAGGTGCCAAAGTGTTTACATTTTTCAGAAAAGAAAACCTGATTGGCGATATGAGTGAGCAGAGCAGCTTTCTTCCCATTTCTGTTTTCTACCAGGGGAGATTTTTTTGTAAATGAATCCATCCTGTTTCCTCACCCTTAACATTCCGATGGAGGTGGAGTGCAGTTGCCTGACTGGAGGATTGGAAGAAGACTAGGGCACCTGAAGCTCAGCTTCTGCCCCATCCTTCTCTTTAGGGCCTACCTGCAGAAAGCAGGTGTGCTGACTGGTCTTAGCCATCCAATGAGCTTAGGCTTGGTGGCCTGGCCCTGGGGGTGAGGCCTGCTCTTACTGACCACAGCCTGTGACTCCAATAATCTGCCCAGAGATAAACACTACCTTCTCTCGTATCAGCTTTAGCAGTAATAAAGGAGGAATTACAGTTGGGATCTTCCTCCCCACACCCCTGGTTTTTTTTTCTGCTTCCTTTTATGATGATGATGATGAGAGCAAAATTTCAGTACATATGTACATACATACATAAAAATTTGCCCTTTTTAATTTACAAATTTGTGAGTTTTCACAAGTGTACGCAGCAGTCAAGTCAGTAGATGGAAGAGTTCCGTCACCCCCCAAAATTCCCCTGTGCCCCTTTCTAGTCAAACCCTTCTCTCACACTAGCCCTTGGAAACCATGGATCTGTTTTCTGCCTCTGCGGTTGTGCCTTCTCCAGAATATCACATAAATGGAATTATATCAATGAAGTTGTACCCTTTTTAGAGTGGCTTCTTTCACTGGGCAGATATATATTTCAGAGTCATCTAAGTCATTTGTCTTATTTTATTGCTGAGTAGTATTCCATTGTATGGCAGTATCACAATTCATCCATTCATCTATTAAAGGAAATTTGGGATTTTCCCGTTTTTTATAATTATGAATAAAACTGCCATAAACATTTACATATAGATTTCTGCATGACCATAATTTTTATTTTACTGAGGTAAATATCTAGAAATGGGATTGCTGAGTCATACGGTAACTGTATATTGAACTTTGTTAGAAATTGCCACACTGTTCCAAAGTGGCTATACCAATTTGCTTTCTGACCAATAATGTATGAAAGTTCCACTCACTTTGCATACTTACCACTACTTAATATTATCGGTTTTCTTCCTCATTTTAAACACTTTAGCCATTTTAATAAGTATGTAGTGATAGCTCACTTTGGTTTTAAATTGTTTTTTAATGATTTATAATTTTAGACATCTTTCATATGCTAATTTCCATAGGCATATCTTCTTTGATTAGGCTTCTGATTATTTTTTTAACTTGGTATTTGTTTTCTTATTTTTCAATTTTAAGAATTTTTGACATAGACTGGCTGTAAGTCCTTTATCAGATATATTATTTGCAAATATTTATCTTTTTATTTGCTTACCCATGTTTGCAGAAGAACAGAGGTTTAAATTTTGATAAAGTTCAATTTATCATAGTTTTCTTTCATGGATTGGCCTTCTGGTGTCTTATCTAAGACTTCTTTGCTAATCAAAGGTCATAAAGCATTTCACCTATGTTTTCCTATAGTAGTTTTATAATTTTACGTTTTACATTTAGGTCTATCATCCATTTTCACTTAATTTTTGTATATGATTTGAGGAACAGATCTTCTTTGACTCAATAGTAAACTCAATAAATATTAGCTTCTTAAAGGTTGTTTGTAATGTGCAGATATTTGTAGCCCCATATATGAAATTTTCATTGTTTGTCACAATAAAATTTATTGGTGTATCTTCTACTTTATATGAATCTTTTACCCATGCATGATTTTATGAAATCATATATTACCCATTTGGAAAATATTGCTCACTGAGCTATGTAGATTTTCCAAATGTTGACATACTTCATTACAACATATCAAAAAAGTCACATATTTTAATATTACCAAGAATCTCATAAAAATATCTTTATTTGCAAGCTGGTAAGCTCACTATGGTTGATACAAATTCCAAAAATTCTATTTTTTGCTTGGAAGTTCAAAATTAAGGTGAATGTGCTGATTTTCACAAAAATCTCTGCCACATATCTCAGTTTGTATAGTCATACTTTATCTGTCAATTGTTCTTTAAAGTAACTATCATATTCTATGAGAAAAGTGTTTAGTTCAGTTTGCAATTCAATCACACAGTTGCTTTTCCTTCCAGACAACTATCTACTTCAGTATGCAATAGAAGTATTTCATGTATACTTCACATTTCATCACACAAAATATTAAAAAGCTGTGTCATCAGGGGTTAAAATTTAATAAAATTAATAATTTTCACTGCTTGATCAAGGATAGTACTAAGTGAAGTTGGCTTTCTTTTTCTTTTCTGTGAATGCATGTTGGTAAAGGACATGCTTTCTACTGGTACAGTTTAACGCTACTGTCGTCTATTTGTGCTTAGGTGCCGGGGGTTTCATTTACCATTGCATTTACACCATCGATGCACATGTCAACACTGTGAACAGGTAAATAACGACTTAGCATCATTAAGAAAAAAAAAGTATGTGGATATATATATATATATATATATATATATATATATATATACACACACACAAACACATTTCATTTCTTTTTTTAATCTCATGGGCCTCCTGAAAGGGTCTCAAGGACTCCCAGGGATTCATGGACTACACTTTGAGAACCACTGGCCCAGCATATTGAAAAGGCAAGGAAATGAAGAGAGAAGCAGCACCTACTTTAGAATCATCATCTGAAGCTTCATTTCAGACTTCTACTAAAACAAACATAAATGAAGAAAGAATCCTCCTTGAAAGCCATTTTCGCAGGCATAAGCCATTCCCTAGCAGGAAGCATGGGAAGCAGGCCTGGTAGAACAAGACTGAAAATGCCTGCTTATAAGAGATAGCAGAACTATATCACTAGACAAAGCACATACTCAATGCAGAAGCAGGGTACCAGAAAGTTATGGCACAAAGGGAAGATGGAAAGTCAGGAGGTTTCAGAAAGCAAGACAAACACCTTAGAAGTGGCATGAGGGCGAGGGCTTCCATCATCCCTGATTTCTAAACATTGTAACAAGGCTGCAATTTTACAAATGTTGCTCTGAAAGAAAATACAGTTTGCACAGCTGCATTAGGTTTTTTAACCCAAAGCATGATGAGTGTACACACCAGAAATAAGGTACAATGAAAATGAGATGGGGTCTTCAAAGACCTAAAATGGAAGGGCTAGGGGTTTGGCTCTCCCAGTACTGTGGTCATCTCTATGTCATGGTGGCCAGGACAAATTCAGTGCCACCATCTTCCCTAAGGTTTGGAGTCCTGTTCTAAACAGCAAGCTTACACAAATGAGTAGTTTGCCTTCATTGTTTTCAGAAAAAAACAACTCTGCAATTTAACTGTACATGAGTTAAGAATGCAAATATTTTGGCATTTTAATTTTGTGTCTCTAATATAGACCTATGGCAGATTTTTATACACTGATATCCAGGTACTCTGATAATCTAGTGTTCAGAGAAATCTTATTTCTTCTGCCTTAAGAGACATTCTGAATAAATTTGTAACTCAGTGTGTCTTACAATGGTAATAGGTTGAGGTATAGTGAAAACTAATATTAATCCATCCTTCACTATGTACTAGATATTTTGTATACCTAAAAAAAAAATAGTAACTTCAATAACCTAATAAGTGTTGAATATAATAGATGAGGAAACTGAGGTTTAGAGATGTTAAGTAGCTCAAAATGGCACTGACACTGGAGACTGGAATTAAACCCAGGTCTATCAGACTCTAAAACCCGCAGATTTTTCATTTCTACCAGTATTTTTCAACATATTTTTCTTTATTTTAGCAGAAATAAATAAATAAGAGTTTAAGCAGAACACTAAAATGTTAGAGCTCCTCATATAGCATCAGCATCCATGAAATTCTAATCAAATATTTGAAGAAACTCAAAAGTACTTCCAAAGGGCTCTCCAGGTAGAAAACAGCTGCCCTGCAGCTGCCTACACTACTTGCTGTCTCAGGTTCGACACCTGCTACTTGCTTTTTTCAACTCTTTTTCTCTCTTTTTTTCTTAAATTGCCCCCAATGCCTAAGATTGTTCATGCCAATGCATGGAGCATTTCCAATTTATATCCAAGCTGAAGGAACTGCTTCTGGTTATAGCTACCTTTTGTAGCTCTAACTGCACATGAGTGGCAAAGCCTCTGTTAGCAGAGCAAATACACCTCTACCTTTTTGTTATCCAAAGTGGAATACACAGTGGTTTTTCCACCCAGCTTGGCTCAGAATAAAATTAGTTCCAGTCAGAAGGATTTGAGTGGAGCATTTTACCTAGAAGGAAAATTCAACATGAGTGTAACGTCTTCTATATATCACACACTGTGCTTGTTATGCAGGGTCTCACCTCCTGCTCCCAGCAGGTGAATGTAGGATATGGTGAGACCGAAAAGGAACGACCGAAAAGGTCCACCCTTGCTTTGAAGGGTGGACCAGGAGCTGATGTAGGTGCATAGCTTCCCAAGGGGAGTATTTCGAAGGTGACCAAAGTGATATTCAGAGCCATGGATGGGTTCATACCACTATATCCTTGCTGGAGGCTGGGCGAGACACAGGAAGTAGGATCCACATGCTCCACACGATGTGCGATCCACCGTCAGCTTCTCTGCCAACCAACCAATCCCCTAGCGTAGCCATGGCAGTTATATTAGTGTCTAAGGCTAACCAGCAATAGCTGATGGCCACCTAGACACAACGAAAGGCCATCTGATCACAGCTGATGGCCATCTATTAACCAAGCCAACACCTTTCCACGTGAGGCCGAGAGCCTGGAAACTGCTCTCTGGGACTCTGTCCCCACAGTGTTCTACATCATACATAAATTTAGCATATGTTATATTATGCTGGGTGCTCTAAATACTATGCCAGCTTCAGGTCTGAGAGGGAGATCACATCGGGCTGCTCTGCCTTAAAATGAACCTTAAAAAAATTCTGGTGTGAAGCTCTAAAAAAGGTTAAAAACAGGAAGAAAAATATAAGCATGTTTGCATTTTAGAAGAACGAGGTCTGACAATTAAGATCGAGAACTTGTTGCAACGATGTTGCTAACCTTTTTTAATATCAGAGGGATTATTCATTATGAATTTGTAGCAACTGGACAGTTAACCATGTTTACTATTTGGAAGTGCTGAAAAGGCTGCATGAAAAGTTAGATGACCTGAACTTTTCGCCAACAATTCATGGTTCTTGCATCACAACAATGCACCAGCTCACACGGCACTGTCTGTGAGGGAGTTTTTAGCCCGTAAACAAATAACTGTGTTGGAACATCCTCCTTACTCACCTGATCTGGCTCCCCATGACTTCTTTCTTTCCTTGAAGATAAAGAAAATATTGAAAGGAAGACATTTTGGTGACATTCAGGACACCAAAGGTAACATGACAAGAGTTCTGATGGCCATTCTAAAAAAAGAGTTCCAAAATTGCTTTGAAGGGTGGACCAGGAGCTGATGTAGGTGCATAGCTTCCCAAGGGGAGTATTTCGAAGGTGACCAAAGTGATATTCAGCAATGAGGTATGTAGCACTTTTTCTAGGATGAGTTTGCAAACTAAATTGTCAGACCTCATATCACTGTGTCAAGTATTTAAAATAATAATTAGATAAAGACAGAGCTAGGGGCAAGAAGACTATTTCAAGAGTCTGGAAAAAGAGGTAAGATCTGAGGTGTCAATTTTAACAGTTCTACAAGAAGGTAGAAGAGGGAAATGAATAGTGAAAAGTGAGGAGGAGAAGCAACAGGTCTCAGCGCATGGAATATGGAAGAAATAATTGAATAAGACTTCCTGCTCTTTTAGCCCTTAGTTCTATCAACTTCAATACTGAAAGAGCAACATGTGCTGAGGCCAGAACATCCCAAACAACATAACAATGAAATCAAATCCAATGTATTGTTCCACATCTTTGTATCCATGGTGTGTCATTGACGAAGTCTAAACAGTCAGGCTTTCTATTCATTGTTCAAAAAGAGCTATGTGCAGAAATGGGTGTTAAACCTTAACAAATACTTCTATAGAATTAATTGATATAATTATCTAATTGAAATTTATGAAATATCCTCATATTTGATCTACCTTACATTCCTGAGATAAACCTTATAAAGTCATGATAAATTATGAATTCTTTTAATATAATTAGGTTACATTTGATAGGGCTTTATAGACATTTTTGGTGCAAATATTCATAAGTGGAACAGTTTCTTTTTGTGTGTGTGCCATGTCTGTCATTTGGGGTATTTAAACTTTCTTTGTAAAATAAACTGGAATTAAGTGCTCTTTGAAAATACAAAATAATTTAAGATTATCTGGGACCCAAAGTTTTCTGAGAAGTATCTCTTAAATCATTTTTGAGATTTCTTGTTTAATGTTGCTCATTTTATTTCCTCTTGTATTAATTTGGTAAATTTATACTTCATAAAATTATATCCTTTCAATTTAAAAATATCCAGTTCTTTGTCTTAAATTCTTTGATTGATAAAACCATTATTAGTATTTTTCCCTTGTCCCTGCTTCATTAAAATTCAATTTCCTAGGTTGTTTATAGCATTTTAATGGTGTTTTATTAATTACATCTTCTGTAAGGAACAGATTGGATTAAATCCAAAAGATTTCTTATTCTTTGATAAGGAGCTTCAAATTGTTTATATTTATTGCCAAAATATGAAACTTAATCTGACTTCTCCATCTTTGTTTTATGCTTTAAATAATGTTAAATGTTTAAATAATGTTACTTCTTACTTGTTCTGTAATGATTTGGAAATTAGTCTTTTAAAAAATTACTAGTTGTTAGTTTATAGTAATCAATGTCACTAAATCAATATTTATTTAATTCTAAAATTTGAAAACAAAACAATAACTTAAATATTCAATTTATGGAAGATGAAGATTTTAAGTATTTTGCCTTCCATATTTCATTGCCCTTATTCTGGCCTCTGTTTATTTTGGAATTGGAAACCCCATTTAAAAATTAAATTCCCCTTTCTAGATTTCTTTGACCACTTTTGTTTTCACAGTCAGAGTAATCACTTAGGCTTTGTGAGAGTAAGAGTTGCTTCCCTTATCTGGAATCTGATTCCAACGTTATCTCATCTTGGTGGGGAGGATGGAAGAATGTGTGAAAGGCCCACCTAGTCAATGCAGTTCTAGACTAGCAGAAGTCAGGATTCCCATTAGCAGTTGCTGGCATCCCCCTGAATCAGTGGCCTTGCAGTAATGTAGGAAGGCAATCCAGAAAAAGGAAGCTAAGTGAACTGCAAAAATAAGGAAGCCTAAATGTATATCCCTAGAGCCGGAAAGTTCAGTCAACAAAAGGGTAAATACGGAGGATAACATTACTGGGCAAATACCTCAGCTGGGAATGCTTCTTTCTGGCACATACTTGGGGGAGGAATGACTGACTGTCTTTCAAGACTCTGGAATAGGACAGCCAAATACAGTTATATAGGTTGGTGCAAAACTAATTGTGTTTTTTGCAATTATTTTTAACCCTTTAAACCACAATTACTTTTGCACCAACTTAATATTTTAGAATCCATTTTTTTTTCTACACAACAATATTATTGAGTCCTAACTTTGACTCATTACTTGATCATCTCTTGGGAAACTTTCCCTGGACATTTTTCACTTCAAACTGCTCCCTTCTTACTCCTGCTACTCCCGTTCCCTATAGACAACAAATGAGTCATTACTTCTCTGCACTTTTTCCATATTTTATAGGTTACATATTCCTTTATTTCAGTTACCAAGTGGAATTCAGTAATCATTGATTTTTCTGTCACTCCTGCCAGACTGTGAGTTTGCCAGGGTTGGGGTAATCTGTTCATCATTATATCCAATGGCTGGCAAAGAGTAGGTCCTGAACAAATGGTGCTGTGCTGAAAATCAACTGTGCATTATTGAGAGAGGGCATGCAAATAGAAGAGAGGAGAAAGTGCTTATACATTGGAAGAAAGAAGAAAAACCATCAGAGTTAGAGCACCGAGTCCTAAAAGATAACAAAAGAAACAGTATAGTGCAAGAATCAAGAGATAAAAAGGGTTTGAGCTGAAAACCCACACAGTGAAATAATGAGTGTTGTAGGAGGATGAGGACGAGGAAAATTTCACTGCACTTGGTAATGGGGTGGTCACGGATCACTTGCAAAGTAGCCAATCAAATAGAGTCATGGAGACAGAAACCAAATTGCAAAGGCAGAGTGGGAGAAGAGGAGAGGAATAAGGAGTTGATAAACTATCTCTGAGACATATATAGGTTAGAAGAGAAATTCTGAGTCAGCTTGTGGGAGTTATGAGGTTGAAAATTATTTTGTTCTAGATTAAGAATACATGTGTATGTTTACAGACCAAAGAAAAGGAGCCAAAGAAGAGAGAAGGGAATGTAAGAGAAAGGGATAGTAGATAGAAAGTGGCAGAGCTAAGGAGCAGGAAATACGATTTTTAAAAAAATGGGAGGAAAGGGAGAACAGAATATGGAAGGAGAACACATGATATTCTGATAGGGAAGAGGGAAAGAGGTTTTCTATTAAATCAAAAGAAAGATAAACAGGGAAATAGAAACTTTCTTTTCATCTTTAGGTGGAAAGAAATCTGTGAGACCTGGCATCACATGGCATCTATCTCAATAAATTAGGAGTGAAGCTATCCTCTAGAATGGAATTGGGGTGGAATTGGGGGCTGAGGAATATAGAGTTTAGAATAGCAGGGAGAGAGTATTATAAGGAATCAATGAGAAAAGAAGTATAAGACAAAAAGCAGCAACGAGGGCCAACATAAGAGAGTTAGTGTGAATTATTTATGATCTCAGATATTGACATTCTCTAACATTTTTTGTCATTCTGGGTGATACAGTACGAACTGATGTTGATGATCAAATGACTGCAATTCTAGACTGCAAGTGAGGGCAGTATTGACAGGATTGGGCCTGGATTCGGGAGTTGATGGAGATGGGAGTAAGGCCAAAAGAGAAAATTGCATAAATGTTAGGAAATGGAAGAGAGAACAGATTAAGAGCATGTGGTCAGAAATACTGAGTACTGGGTGTTTATTCACCCTTTTAAAAGTACTTAAATATTTATGGGTTTATTTTAATAAGGGCTTTCCAGGCAGTTCCTCCTTTTTTGCCACAATATGTTTTTGGCAATGATACTAGAAAACCAAAGCTAAACAAAAATCTTTGTTTCCCTCTGTTTGTTGGTTTTTTCCTTTGTAAATAGCCAACAGAGTCTCTCTTTCACCACTAAATGATCACCCTGCATTTGTAACGGGCTATACAGATTGATTTCATGGTGGCCAACTAGAAGTGATATGTACCGACAATGATAAATTCAGTATATCAGAGCATAGAATAATTAAACCCAGATTTTGGAAACTGAACATAGTCTAACTTAATATTAATTGATCTCAGGAAAGTTGCTTATCCTTTATTGTCGCCATGCAACAGCTTAACCTTTTGTTTCCTTCTACCTGCCCCCAAAGAAAGGAGAGTCTGTAAGACGGATCCTTTCAGGGACTTTGATAAACCTTTGTGTTTGCACTTTATGCCTTCTTGTTTTGTACCAGAAAGATGACTGGACAGTCAATGACGAGTAAGATTCCTCATGGAAGGAACAACTCAAGCCCGGCACAGGCGTGTGGGGACCCACAGGAGAACCCCCGGGGTTCACAGAGGTGGGCACAGACCCCATCTTCCTCAGGCTAAGGAAAGCCTCAGCCATTGTGGCTGCATTCCTTCCTGAAACCTGCAAGGGAAGTGATTCAATGAGGTGCTCTCCATCTATTCATATGCATATAGGTTTTGTCCCTTGGGGAAGTTGAGACTTCTGTCCAGCTGTCTGCAGGCAAGGGTGATTGACTCGAATTGGTTTTCTATTATGATGTACAGAATTCACAGATCTTGAGATTGACAAGCTTTATCTCCTTTGCTTCCCCACCTAACTAATAAAAGTTATTGTACAGGTCCGACCAGGTGCCACAGGCCAGACCTTGAGGCTGCCAGTCCCTTGGCCTCTGCATTTAAACTCTATTCATGGCTGCTGTCTTTTCTTAACCCTGCGCTGCCCTCCTCGCTCCCCACAACTCTCGTCGCGCAGGACGTGAAACTCTATGAGGATCAGTGTTTTTCCCTGAAAGTAGAAATATTAGCTCTCCCAAACAGCTATTATAAGCATCAGAAAAGATAACATATGTAAAGTGTTTAGCATGGCTCCTGGAATTAAGTACATGTTCTCTGTATCTTGTCCATGACTGGTGTTTATATTTATTGCAGAATTCATTCCTTTCTTTGTTAAATGCTCATTAAGGGCCTACTATGTATCAGTCACTATTCTAAATACCCAACATACAATGATGTGGGAGATTGAATTATTGGCTCCAATTCTTTACCAATCCCTGTATCCACACCTTTTTGCTATGTGTTTTTCTGTCCTTCTACTAAAGGGAAAGTGAACCTCCCCACACTGAGACTTTGGGCTGAGCCAAGGGACCTGCTTTGGGTAAAGAATGTGGGCTGAAGTCTCAATGAGCCAGTTCTAAGCCTAGGCCTTAAGAAGCATTATGTATTTTTATTTGCTCCCTTCTGCTTTTAACAAGAACATCCCCTGGGCCCTAGAATGCACACCTATGAAGCTGACCAGAGCCCCACCTGCATGCAGCAAATAGTTAAATTCAACTAGACACACAATGTGAAGCAGAGGTACCCAAACACAATCTAAATCAGGGATGAGAAACTAGGGCCAACAGTCAAAAGCAGCCTGAGGCTTGTTTTTGTATGGCTGAAAAGTAAGACTTTTTAGGGCTTTTTAAAAGAATTCTTAAAAAAAAAAAATGAGGAAGAAGAATATGTGATAGAGACCATATATGGCTTACAAAGTCTAACATATTTACTATTTTACCTCTAAAATTAAAAAAATAAACCAAGTTTGATGACCCTTTGTCTATCTAGATCACCAACATGCAGCCAGCTATCAGACCATGAGTGATCCCCACTGAGATCAGCAGAACTGCCCCTGCCAACTTCCAGCCATTAGAGAAGTAAATGCTTGTAATTATTTTTGCAGCATTACAGTGATAAAAGCGAAGTGATAAAAATGAAAACATACATGCTCCCTATCCTCATGGAGCTCACATTTTGTTTAGGGTGACAGAGAGCTGTTAAATGATAAGAAGAAATATACAAATACAAATTTGGATAAATATTGTAAACTGAGACATGGGAGACTGGAAATATTAAGGTCTGGAATTGTCCCCCCTCAGACAGAGAACCCGCACAATAATGCAAGTCACACAGCGAGGTTTATTTCCAGCCGGCTGGGGTCCCAGTCTCTGCCCGACGCAGCGGGTTTTAACAAGGACCCCAAACACTTAAAGCCAAGGGTTTATATAGCATTTTCAAGGCTTTCCATAGCTTCAGAGAGTACTAGATAAACTTACAGGACTTACATATGTGCTTCAAAGAGGATAAGATTTACTACAGGACAAGGCAACCAGGAGTATAAGATAAGCTACAGAACTTCTAGTCTCCATGCTGCAACTGCCCACATCCTGGAATTTTATAATTATGTTGTTTCAGGCTAGGGGCTGCTAACCTTGACCTTAAGATAGCAGTTCTCATGTTAACGGTCTCTTACAGAGGTTTGAAAATGGGAAGTGAATATTTGAAAGAGTTACTGAAGCAAATGGAAAGTAAAACAAATAGAAATGCATAGTGGGATTTCTGAATAGCAACAAAGGTTCAACTAATTGTTGAACATAAAATTAGAGAGACAACTCCTCTGTCCTGTATCCCATTGTTCAGCTTTATGGTGTGGGTGAGGTAGATGGTCTAGAGCACATTTTTTGGTTTCCTCTAGGATTGGGATTTACAACCAGGGTGTGATAACGGAGTCAGAAGGTACAGAAACTTGGTGTATTGTCAAGAGTTATTGAAATGAGAATGGAATCCAAGCTCCAAGAAGAGGGCTGGTAGATTGGGAAAATGTTAAGTGGTCATGGCTTTAAGGTACTGAAGAATTTAAATAACAGGTTGCATGAGTATGGCTTATAATGAAGCCAAAGAATAAGAGTTTATGGTCAGGACACAGGTTTGCATTGATGACTATGGAATACAACTATTACATATTTACTTAGTCATGGAAAATCTCTTTGCTATCTCTCACCCTGTCCCTCTCCCCTTCCTTCCTTCTTCCTTCTCTCCTTCTGTCTCTCCCTCCTTCTCTTCTTTCTTCATGCCTTCCTTTCTCTTGTTTTCTTCATTTCGTTATGAATTTTACAGGACAATATCTTTTGGGAAAATTTTGTTTGTGTGTGAAACACTAAATTATGGCTTTTTTCATACATAATTATGCCTCCCTAAGAGTTCACCCTAGTTTAGTTCTTGGAGATTTAAAATACATATTAGTATATTAATTCTAGGAAGTCCTACAGTAAAGAGTCTTGTAAAACTCTGTTTAACTCAGCATTTCACAGGCTTTTTTTGCCTACCAAAATCTTTTATTGCTTAATGACCATTAATATTCTGCCCAGGGAAACATTTTAGTAAACAATGGTGTCAGCTAATCGATTGTATTAACATATCTGTGGAAAGAGTGTCAACAGGAAGAAAAGAGGATTCACAGAGTCAGTAAGAGGAGCCCCAGAGCTCCTCCTGCATGCATTGGATACTGTCTGAGCCATTGCTACTTAACAGTGACCATAGAACAAAAGGAATCAACATTGCCTCCACCCACAATCCAAATAGAGAGACAGAGACACAAACTAACAAAATGAAGAACTGCCAAGCAGAATGTGACTACTAATAAATGCCTAGGAAGAGTTCTCTCTGGGAACAAAACCCACATCACTATGGGACTTGGTGGTTGGGGCAGGGTGGGGCTGAATGAAGGATAAGAAAATGCTTTTAGAAGGAGGTAATTGGGCTATCATATCTGTAATTTACTTTAAAATACTTGAAAAACAGACTTGAACACAGGGTAATCATAATTGCTGGTTGATGTAACTTTCAATTGTGGGGATTACAGGATTTGTGAGCATCCTCACTCTAGAGGTGGTTAACATTTCATTGGAAAGGCCATACTCTGCAGGTGGTACTGAGTCTTCCATCATCCAGATTTCGATGAAGACTGAGGGCCTACTGCTTAGCATAGAAAATCTGCTTTCATTGTAGAATTGAGTGGCTTTTATTTATCATGAAGAATGTGAGAAAAGGCTTTCATTGGGGAAATTAATAGTATTCAAGATTGGATAAAACATGCTGCAGACATTCCCCATCCTTTGGTGAGTAAGATCTAGAGTATTTATCCGTTGGAATCAAGCTCCCAACACCTTCTCACAGAAATCCTTGATCTAGCCATTGTTCGAAATATTTCCTCTCTCCCTCACTCAGGCTTCTTTATCCACTACCCGAACCCACAAAAAAGAAACCTATGCAAGGCCAAATCATGTGGGGTCAGTGCCTAACAAATTCTGTAAAGATGCAGAGACATGAAACACTACTTTAAATATAAAGAATGCTAAGTTGTTTCTCACAGAATGAAGGGGAAAGTGAATCTAAAGGAGAGAGATTAAGTCTCTAGCTCTATCCAGGGAAAATTGGGTCTTAATCACATATTGAGATAAATCTCTTTTTAGAATGTCGATAGACACATCATGTTACAGCAGCCTAATAAAACAGCCATTTAGACAATCCCACTGGTTTCCTTTGCTTTGATTATATGTTGGCTTCTCATATAGATTGTATTAAGGTGAATGAATGTACTCACCAGTTAATATAATTATTCTAGTCTCTTTGGAAGTCATACTACTCAGTAAAATGTAATGCATTGGCATTCTGGTTTATGTTCATCCTTTTAGGGGATTTTAATATCAAGCATTCCGTTAAGTCTGGTCAATTCTACTGCACTCAAATAATTAAGTTTCGGCACATGTGAAGTGGAGGTCAGGACCTTGGCTATGGTCCCTCCATCACCCTGTGAGACTCTCCCTGAGTTTACTGACACCCCCCATCAACCCCAGCCATCTCTTGCTTTAATGGCAACAGTTGGAAAAATAGCAAATGTGGAAGCTTTTACAGAGACAGGTGAGGTTTGGGTGGTGAAATATCAGAAGTTTGTGTAAACTGCTAGGCAATGAAAGTCAGTCTGAGAAAATCGGGGGGAAAGCAGTAACTAGAGTGAAAATATTTGGGTCCTATTTAATTCACACATATGTAAAGTAGAGAATCAGTCTCTAAGGAAATTCATGTTTTATCTCTTTGCAGTTATTTTGGTAATCAGAAACACACCAACCTTGCTGTCATCCTAAAAAGGATGAGAAGAGGGTATGAATCAGTGTGAATTCAGTGCAAGAAGATGTACAGAGAGGTGAAGTATAAGGACAACAGCAGTGGGAATTTGAATGAAAATTTATTTTAAAAATGAAGAGAATACTTCGAAATAAAATATGTCAAGAGACTTGATTAGTGCTACTGTTGTTTTAGGTCTCAGTTTACAATTATCAAAATAATACTAATGTTCACAAATTACCTAGGGGTTCATATATTTTTGGAAAATTCTATAGAGTCTAGTATAGAAGTCTCAAAAGAATGATCAAAGGACCCTTTCTGAAAAGACTATTTTCATAATAATACTAGACTTCATTTGTCTCTTTTTTTGGTGTGTTCTCTCCTGAGAGTACAGTAGAATCTTCCCAAAACCACCTCACATATGATATTGTAACAGAGTAAATGCAGAAGCAGATATTAAAATCAGCAATATGCTATTAAAAAAGACAATAAAGAGACTTGCAAAAGGTAAAACAATGCCTTTTTCATGAATATTTTGTTTTAGAAAATAATTACTTTTCATGAAAATATGCCGCTTCTAGTAAACTCCAGTGGGTTTATTTATTTTCTTTTTAAATGAATCGATGGGTAACTTTTTAAAACATTTTTAGTTTTAATTGTTAATGTAGTAATTAATACTTACATAAACCAAAGCTTTTCGAGGTCCTCGATTATTTTTAAGAGTAAGAGGTCTTGAGACCAAATAGTTTGAGAATCTCCAGTCAAGACAAATAAAGCGTTCAATATTTGACACTACCTATTTATTTTCTTCTATCTTAAATAAGCTAAACCATGTGAAAAAAAATAAGTTTCATGTGTGTGCCTTAGCTATTGTAGGCCGAGACGAATTTGCACTACACTTTTTATTTGAATGAGATGATATCTCAGTGATGCTGGCATAGAGGGGAAAAAAAAAAAAACACAAAAAAACTTTTTTACTCTTTCTACAATGGTAAATTTCTCTTTTTGATGACTTAGTATATCCAGCATCCACTCTACAGTATCATGTGAATTTCCAAGTGCTGAAATTTAAAGGAATTTGTGTCGATTGTTAGATTCTCAAAAGTAACTTGAAAAGTCACTACACATTTATATGGCTATGAACTGAGCGTTCAGAAAACTCCCAAAGGCACTAGATCTCAGAAACTTCAATCTTAATGGTAAATGTCCCTACAATGACAGACACTAAAACAGCATAGAGATAAAATATGAGATCTGCCCAGATTGAAGTCAGTTCAGTCGAATGAAAGGCGCGGTGTGCATGCTCTGACTTACTACGTGAAGAATTCATGGCCATGCATTGGTTGACTGCTATCCAGAGAGCTGACAGCTGTGGATGGATCTTCTTGCTGTTGACAGTCCAAAGCGCAAAAGAGGTATCCACTGTACTTTAAGACATAGACTATTTCAGGAGAAAACAGTACAAGACTTATCTTCTTTTAGGATATATTTACCATTAAAATAAGGCAATGGGATTATACAAAAACCTGTCTTCCACCTGCTCCAGTTTGTAGGGTAAGTCTATTACTCTTTTTCTAGTCACAGATTAAGAAAAACATAAAAGAGTACCTCTTATCCACTATGATCTTTTTCTCATCAAGTCTTGTCATACAGAGAGGGGTGGGGGAGAAAGGGGAGAGAGTGAGAGAGCACTAAGCAGCAAAAATGAATTTAATGTGTTTTCAATTTTTTTTCCCCACACACCAGATTGCAATTTACAACCTTGCCCTTCCATCAAATGCTATGACACTTCACAATGCACCTAAATGCAAAATTGGCCAGGTTTATCATAATAGCTGGCTGCATATAACATGAGATTGCAAATGTCACAGGAAAGGGATGATAAATGACTATGGGATATTTATATACACTATATGGATATGTTGGCTAAATTGCTTGAAGGATATGTTAAAACCAATTATTTTAGCTATAGATTTGGACCAAAAATGGTCTTTTGTATTGTAAGCATCTGGGATCCTATGGTTTCCTAGGGTAGCATAGTTACCTTTCCTCCAGACTTTTCTCCATAATCACTCTGTTTGCATCTATGTTGCTGTGTGCCCGGAAGCAAGGGAGTGAGTCATATCAAGGCTGATGAAGGCACTGCAGGGAACCCTTTGCTTCCAGGTGGACTACCCCCAAATTCTTGTTTTCCTACCATCTTTGGGTCTGGAAGGTTATTGGGCCTGCTTAGAATGCCTGATTCCTTATTCATCTCCCTATTTCTGAAGTGTCTTCCAAGAAGTAGTCACATGCAGGAAGTGGAAGTATGCAAATGATTTACCATTGAATGATACACTCACTCTGTCATTTTTCAGTTCTTGATTTAAACAAAGACCAATATTCTGAAAAACTATTTCATTTTTTTTCCCCTGAGATAAAATGTGATAAACAGCAAAAGTCACTACCTCGTTTTACATTTATTAGTTTGAAGGTGGAAATTTTCCCATGTATAATTTAGTGTTATAATAATAATTAATCCTTATATAGTGATACTATGCACCAGGCACTGTTCTCATTTAATCATTATAACAAACACGTGGTATAGCCTCATTGTTATATTTATTTTAAACATGAGGAAACTGAGACACAGAGAAATTAAATAACTTTACCAAAGCCACACAGCTATTAATTACAAGATTCAGGATTCAAACTCAGGCTGGCAAAGCATATATGCTTGTTATTATAATGCCACACTGCCTTGCCAATAAATAATACAATAATCAAAAACAGAATGCCACATTTCTAATACCATATACAGTCACTAATCTCCTTTTTCTGACCTAAATGTCTTTGAATGAATGCTAATGTTGTGTGAGAGGACTTGAGACAGCACAAACTGAAGTATGGGCAGATGTATGAGTCTGAATAGGCTAGGTTATGTGGTGGTAACAAACAGACCCATTATCTTGATGGCTTAAAGTAACAAAGATTTATTTCTTACTCATGTTCCATAGCCATCATAGGCTAGCGGGGGACTGTGCTGCACTGTCACTGTCTGCACACTAGAATTCCAGACGGCCCAAGGCATCCATTCCACTGTAGCATTTTGGGGGGAAGAGAATGTGACAAAGCACTTGCCAACCATGAAAGCTTCTGCCTGGAGGTAATGTATGTCATTTTCTTCACATTTTATTGGCCTAAGAGAATCACATTGCTCTGCTTAACTCTGAGGGGAAAGTATAATTCTCTCATGTGCTCAGAGGTCAGAAAATTGGGATATATGTAAAGTCCTAAAGACGATCAGTAAAGTCCTACAGACGATCACAGCAGAGTCGCCATGTTGAAGAGGGGCAAGTTGGGACAGCAAGAGTTAGTCTCTCACCAGGGCTGGGAACATTGATCCATGAAACCTGAGGGTCATCTTAGTCTCAGCTTTGAGGCGACTATTAAGACTACTCAAAACTAGGTTAGAAGTCCTGCTATACACTCTCATAACACCAGCTTCCTCTTTCATACCACTCATCATATTTGTCATTATTTGTTCCCTTCTACATAAGATTCTGTATAAGCTCCATGAAGGCAGAGAACAGATTTTCATTGATCGTTGCTGTACTCAACCATTTTCCACCATAACCCTGATACTTCAAGATTCAAATCATTCCAATAAATATTTAACCAGTAAGTATGCATTAAGCCAGGAAGAGTATGCAAGGAAAAGAATGTGCACCCGACAAACATAGACTTTTTGAACCTATTTCACTTAAATACCTTAAATGATTAAGTAGACCCATCCTATCCTCTCAGTCAGCCATCTAAACCCCATCATAATTTTTAAGATAAAGAGAAGGTTCTCTTCTTTCTGCCCACCACCCCTTTGGGCGTCTTGAACAGGAGGAGACCCGGTTTTTCATTCCACAAATAGAGCTTAAAGGAATAAAAATATAAATATCTGGGAGAGTTACCTTAACACGAATTACAATCAAAGTGATTCTTTTCCTGGCTTGGAAGGGATACAGACTTAGAAAGCCAAAAGACTAGCCTCCTTGAGTGGAAAGGTTGTCCAATGAAATAAAAAAGTGAAGTAGAAAGAAGAGTCTGGAAGTGAGATGACTAATTTGGAATTTATAAATGTTGTCACAAGCCTCAGATTATATTCACCTATTAACCAAGATATTCCATTACACCTTCATTGTGTATTTCATACCCAAACCGGTCTGAATACCTTTGTGAGAACTGTGGGCACTACACATAAAACAGGAGCAAGACTGAACCTTATGCAAAGATACAAAAGCACTATGTCTGTCCTTCCTGAAATAGCACCTCAACCTGTTGCTTTTCTCCCATTCTGTCCCCCTCATCATCATAAACGGAACAGAGAAATGTTCAGATTTAGATTATGTTCCCCTAGGAGAGAAGAGTTAATGGATTTTGAAGCACAAAGAGTAACACAATATCTTTTTTGTTTGATCTAAAAAGCAACGCATTCTGTCATGAAACACATGGGTTACCAGGTTACATGCAAACTTGGGAGTAATTACTAATATTTAAACTCACATTTCTATGATAATGTAAAAATCACAGCACCTTCATTTTATATCAGAATGAATCACTTTAGAAATCTAACAGTATTAAGTCAAAGTGATACAGTGTTAATAACAGGGAGAAAAGCCTTTCTAATAAGAAAGCCTTTTCTTTAAACCAATTACACATAAAGGAAGGATGTAGGAAGCTTCTAGTTTCCTTAAAGCATCATAAATTATGCCTCATGTCTGACCTCAAATAGAACAAGATTATCTCAGAGGAGAGCAAAATAAACATTAAAAAGCTCAGATTACACTGAATCCTGCAGAAAGTCCCAAGGTGGGGAAAAAAGTCACTGAGAGTGCTACTTAATTCTTCTTTGTTTTCCTATCAGAGTTCCTGTTGTCTGTAAGCACAGTGCTAACTTGTTAAAAACTCAGTCCTAATAGTTCAGGGCATTTGTTTTGTTCTGTTTTGTGTTTCTTAATCAGTACAGTTACCTGAATCAAAAGGGAGTCTTCGTCCACAAACACAATTGGAAAAGTAGGATTATCTTGAAAAAGGAAAATGGTACTTTTTTAGTACGAAGCTATAAAGCAAAATGTAACCCAAAGAGTTTTTTCCCTAAGGAAAGGCATGCCGTCTTTAGAAAAATCTCTACTTCTTTGTACCCTGAATGTTAAATTCTCAATTGTTAAAATCCCTTTCCATTGCGGTATGTAATGTTTGATGATTCGTAAGTAGAGGCACTTCTCCATCATGGGACTGTTCTCACCATTATTTACTGGAGCAGATCTATAATAGCACAAGAAAAGTCATTAATACTTGCCCATGTTAATGTTATGGGTTAATTTTCTGCATCTTATTGTACAATAATATGTATGTGGTATCAGTATCTGAAGCCATAGTGGTCAGATTTTTGTTCTGGTATCTATCAAACCTAATTATCAACTACTGCATTGGTTTAGACAGTATTGTTACATCATGTAAAATGCTTTCAACTGAGGGTAAAGAAAAAAGAATATGATTTTCCAATCATATATATGCATCTATTTGAAATAATTTCTCAATCATTTATATATTTTTATATTACATATTGAACAACTAAGGTTTGGGTGATTAAATGGGAATTTTTGTTTGTCTTAAAATGAAAACATTCTTGTTAGAGATGAAGGAAAACTTCATATAGAGTCTGAAAACTGGACTCTTAACCCCATCCTTACAAATTATCAACTATAGGACCTTAACAAGTTAGGAATTTTATAAATTTTAGTTTCATCATCTGTAAAACATATAATACCTAACTCATGGAGTTTTGTGGAGGTTAATTTTATGTTAATTATACCCTATCCATACCTCAAGAGTTTGTAGCGGCTAAGAAGGACATAGATGAAATAATATTAATAGGTCTTCCTAAGAAAGAAAAGTGGAAATAACTAATATCATATTGGTCTTTGAGCTTCCTTCCAGCCAGGATAAAAGTGAAAATAGGAAGAAATACACAGATTAACAGAATGAAGAGGAAATAGGCTAAAAGTAGGCTAATTTCTGAAAAGATACAGATGTTTTCCCTTTATTAGATTATATATTTTCAATAGAAAACTCAATGATATAATGGACAAATAATTGCTGCAAATCTAGAAGAAGTTTTTACGTGACTTTCCTATTGAGAAAAGCCAAGGATACCATTTAAACAACTCATAAAGGTCAAACTGAATGTGTTTCAACTGGCTGCTGACTTAACACATAGATAAAAGACGAGAGGCATGGTGACACAAACCTTCACTCTGATAAAGAGTTCTTTTCTCAGTCTGTTTTTGACAAGAGCTAAATAGAAGGTAACTTGTGTTCCTTTAGTTCCTTTTGTGTTTTAGTGAGAGCAGGTTGGTCCATATAATTAATATAACTTGGAAACCAGGTTACACAGGGTTGTCTGGATTATCAAGTGTATTGTTTTTTTCCCAACATTTTTTTTTTTTTTGGTCTTTTGACTTACTTGCCTTCTATGCAAACAAGATCATCCATTTGCCTTTGGCAAAAATAGGATACTTGAAGCAGCATTGCAAAGAAAAACAGAGACAAAAGTAAGAGTTTGATATACAAAAGAATATTCTTGAGTCACAGGAATACATAGTTTTGAAATCCTGATTTAGGGAAAGAGAATACGATATTCTACTTCTTAAAAATCATCTGTTTCTATATTACGAGGCAGGCCTTGCCAAGTACATTATATACTTTTACATGGCAGAGGTGGAGACTACACCACATAATTTTACTGACTCTCAGAGGTAAACAGAATTTTGGTAAGTCCTTGTCACGTGTATAGGGGATAAAAAGTCCACTTTTTAGCTCTGGGGATTGTGAAACAGGCAGGAGAGACAGGCTGTCATCATGTCCAAAGTCCCAGAGGCAGCGGATGTTTGATAGGCTTAATAGAAAGCTAAAAGCCGGGGGACTTTTGTCATGTTCTCTGTTTGGCATCCAGGGACCAGTGCCATCCCACCTGGGGCAGCTCTGTGTCAGTAGCCTGTGCACAGCATGGAAATGATCTACAAGTTCCTTGGAGCCCAAGAGGAGCTGAGAAAGAAGCTGGGATTCTAGGTGGGGAACGTGCCGAGGGCTCCACAAGAGAAGTAGTAGTGGGTCTGAAGGTTTCAGTGTGGGCTATCCAAGGGGCCTAATGTGAATCAGACCCAGGGACATCTGAAGTCAGAGGTATCTGAAAGTCCCTGAAAGCAGAGACGAGGCTCTCCATTACACCAGCCAGAGGAATTCAGTGGCAGGTGACCCCAGGATGCACAGACAGACCACACCTCCCCTTGAAGAAAAGACAAGCACAAAGACCAGTATAAAAAACACACTCCCCACTTGTAGCCTGCATGCCTGGGAAGCATGCACTGACCCTTTCTAAAGCTCAGACACCATCTTGGGAACAAAAACAAAGACGGGAAACAGTGCTCATCCTGAGTTAAACTTTGAATTTTCACAAGTTGTACCAAATAGGAACTCTTTTTCACAAAAAGAGACACCCTTCACTGGCAATTGTAAGTTAAGTGACTTTTCTTCCCATTGTCGTGGGTGGGTGGGGCTCAGGAGGAAAAAGTAGCCTCAGTCATAGGAAATAATACATTTACATTTTCTTATAACTTCTGGGTTGTGCGGAGAAAATAATCGACTCAGAGAACTCCAGAAGATGAAACAGTGGCTTCTCAATCTCGGCGCTGCTCTGAGCAGGAGCACAGAGCCAGGCTACTTGGGGGCAGCCTAAGGTCCTTCTCCACACGGCGGTTTAGATCGATCCCGGCTCTTAGAGAAACATTTGACTGAAACTCGATGCTCACCCCAGAGAACACAGCAGAAATGGTTTTGGCTTAAAACGGCTTCACTCTGGGAGAACAGTTCCCCACAGGGACAGCAGGAAAGCTGCAGAAGGGCTTCTACAACCCGTCTGAGTTAGAGCAGCATTGATTCCAGGTGAGCCTGCCAGGAGGAGTGAGCTGTGGACGTACCCTCGGGAAGGGGAATGAGGACACTGCCTTGATAGACTTACGTGGCATTGACCGCCTGGGTTTTGGAAGAAAATTTAGCAAAGATGATAATTTCAGTTTTGACATAATTAAAGTGGAGCTATTATTTCTGTCAGCTATGTACGGAGATCAACTGCCTCTGGGGTGTGTTCCTGGGTTATGACAGTAAAAAATTGTCATTGGCATAAGGAGTGCACTTATCTTCCATTCTTCCGGTTGTAAAAGGGCATACTTCAGTCTTACAAACAAACAAACAAACAAACAAACAAACACACACCACCAAACCAGTTTATTTAAGTATGTGATAAAGAGAAAATGGGCTCTGGTGATTTAATGGAATGATGTTTTAGGAAGTACCTGTCAAGATATGCTCCTTCTTCCCCTCAGGAAAAGATTATATATGATAAATCTAAATACTTTGTACCAGATGCGCATAAAACCTTTGGAAATGGACAAACTAGGGATTAAATTAAATTACGCTGTATGTCATTGGTTGTTATTTCTCTGATTTAAATACAGCTGAAAAATGGGGCTGATGTTTCAAAAATATATACTTCCTTGGATTTCTGTGAAGATCAAATGAGGTAAGTACTATACAAAAATCCTACGTGTTTGGCACACAGATATTCAATAAATGTTAATTTTTGTCCCCCTTATAATCTATGGATCATAACATAATCTTGGCCAAAATTCTGACAATAAATTTGAAATTGTTTGAGGTTCTGCCCAATAAGGACTCACTGCTGAATTTCAAAACATTTTGCTAAAACAACTCTGATTTTAACATTTCTCCTCCATTTGTTATTAAACACTTCTGAGGACAAAGAAAGGACTGTGAACTATTTAGACAATTCCATTTCTTAAAGAATTCCAGAGAGAAGTTTTTGCTTTTGTCTGTCAATCAGGGAGAGGAAAAGAATTGGACTTTTAAAAAAATATTTCTGTTTGCTTTCTAGAATAGTCTTTAATTGATCAGCTTGAAGTAAATGGCAGTGAAATATAAAACTATCCAAATAATGATATCAGAGCAGCATTTCTTTTAAATGTTTATAGATTCCTAATTGTATAAATACATTTGGAGACAAGTTTCATGCCTAAACTTAAACCTGAGATGTTCAGGCTCTGATCTGGGAAATGACTAAGAAGTGATTGGGAAACAAGCAAATTTTTTTTTTTTGTTTCTGACAAGTGAATGGCTTGACCCTTAGACCCTGATTCTGAGATCCTCTTTCCTTCTGTTGAGCATCAAGTGAGTATCAAGAAGATATTTTCCCCCCAAATATTCAACTCAGTGGCTTCCCTGATTTGGCTACACTAGCTGTGTAATATTGGGAAATTAATTTAACCCTTTTGGATCACTTTTTATGCCTTTATATAAAATAATATACCAGATTATATGGTCTTTAATATTTCTTCCACATCTAAAATACTATGAATCTTTGTAGACCTAACTGTTTGTGGAAAGAAGTGGTCTGAGTTGGCAACTTAGATGAAAAAAGGACATGAGCTAAAAGACTGCTACAACTTCTCTAACTTTGGAAAGCAGAAAAGTGCTTGCTTGACTCATTCTGGTTTGAGTGGTTGCCGTGTGTCCAACATTTTCCAGGCTTTGGAATTCCAAGGCAAACAGTGTCTACCCTCACAGGTTTTAAGTTTAGTTGAGATGGACAGATATAAAACTAGTGTGTACCTTATAGTACGTACATAATTTAGTTACAACATAGAAAAAGTGTGAGCATAATACCAATAGTATCACCAGTAGATAATTGAAATTGGGGTTTCTGCATGTCAAGGAATGTTTCTTTTAGAAAACGTTCTCTTCTCTGAGCTATTAATAGTATTTTCAGGTTAGAAACAAGTCCAGTGAGCACAGGGTGGGTAAATCTGAGACTTCTGCTCAGTATGCTGTTGTGGAAAGGGTCACGCTCAATTTCTAATGATCATCAACTGGAAACCAACTTCATTAACCACTGAGAAATTACTAACACTTTCATGAATAATGGTCAAGGTAATTTTAGAAACAGCCATTTAGCTGACACATCAAAGGTGACCAAACATGTCTCACAAAGTAATGACTCTGACCAGTGAAAAATTAATTCACATCCTCTCGTCAATTTGTTTTCAGATCAGTTTATGGACTCTCCTACAGAATAGATTTTATTTTTACTTTTTTGGCCTCATTTATATGACCTTGATTGGGAGAGAGGAAATGTTTTCAGATAGAATATTGGCAATGATGCTTTCAGTGATTCTCAAACTTTTTATTCTAGTGACCTTGTGGAAACTCACCATAATCCCCTAAGATAAATATCACCTTGACCTGACAAAAGCTTGGGTGAGGTGTCTATGACTTTGAAAGCAGTAGTATTTTTTTCATTTTTTTGCTTGCTTCAACTGCTGAGAAAATAATTGTGTTCTCACCTAAGAAATGGTCCTGCAATATTGACACTTGGTAGAAATTGGTGATGAAAGAAAAGAGTATCAGAGACTAAGACGTATACGAGATAGGAAGTCAACTAACAAGATCAAAGGATGAAAGCTGAGAAGATGGTAGCACTGTTGCTAGGGACTCTATTCAAAGGGAAAGGGGAAAAAAACTGGTACAAATTTTCTACTCTTCTCAATTTTAGTTACACAGTCCTTAACTAAATTATATAAATTAATTTATGGCTATAAACAAAACCAAATGTTTTCTCTATGACAACAGACCATTTTATCCCTTTAATTCCTTTATCTAGTGTAATTCCATGGCTCACTATTACAACACTGAAAAGCTGATTTACAAATACCTTTACCTCCCTTGCCCACGTCCTTCTTAGTTATAATCATCAGGCAAAACCTCAATTTTAGATTAATCAAATCTGTCTGCCTATTCCATGCCTGTATCAGACAACTATGCACTGTGATATTTTATATTCATGACCACAAAACCCAAAATGACAACCAGGATGTTCCACAATTCTACTTTAATTCCTCAATCTATTAAGTTTTATGCACTCCAACTCCTTCTGTCTCCTCAAAATTCCATCACTTTCCTCCTTCACTCTTAGTTAATGATCTTGCCTAATACATTACTAACACTAAGAAAACAAGTAGAAACTTTCTCATTTTCTTCCAAAATAAAAATTGATTTGAATCTGAACCCATGTTATCTCTTTTGTTCTTTTGCAATGAATATGTCTCCGTTTTTAACAAAGGCTAACTCCTCCACTTGTGCTCTATAACCCATCATTATTTCCTTTCCAAGAACTTTGTTCCTAAAAGTAGTACTACCCGTTCATAATCAATTTCTCACTTTCTTTTGGATCAAAAGGATATATACAAAAACTCTTTTATCTTTTGTCTTATAAGTCACTCTTGAGGTGAGAAGGAATGTCCCTATGGTGAGCACATCTAGGACCAGATGGCAGTTTCTAAATACCATTCTCCACTAAAAGGAACAGGGCTGGTTCTAGGAGAACTGGTTGATTCCGGGGCTGTGTTAGGGAAAATGTGTTTTGAGCACCTAGTGGTGCCAGAGAGGAAGGAAATGTACACAAATACAAGTACACACAAACACACACAGAAAATAAAATTAATTAAAAAAGAAGAAAAATGAAAGGTTTGGGCCATATAAGTAGGTCATAGGAGGCAACCTGAAAGAGCCTCCAATGGCTAAATTAAAAAAAAAAAAAAAAAAGAAAGGAAAGAAAGAAAAGAAAAGAAACTGAGTGGCAGAATAAACAATGATAGTATTGGATTATCAGCAAAAGAATTCAAAACATACCCAAGAATTTGTACTGATATAGATAAATGACTGAATAACTAACGAGCTACCTAAAAAAAATGGGGAAGAAGTATTACCTATAGAAGAATTCCAAGTAATTAATAGGATGAATGAGGAAAATAGAAATTACCATTAGAACGCCACTGTAATATTTGCCACAGGCAGGATCCACTGATGGAGCAAAAATGTATGAGCAAACGTTTATGGAGAAAAAGGACATTTTCATGATCTCAAAATATCTCTCCCAAAACATTTAGTAATTACATAGGAAAAAAAATAGTAACTTTACAAAGAAAATCATGGAAGACACCACCTTGGTCAAATAATCATGGTCAATATAACCAAGAATACAGTTAGACGTGTATTTCCTGATTTAAGGGACTGAGAAGGGCATATCAATTTTGTGGCATCCTTTTAAATAATACATGCTCTCAATCTAATTATGAGAAAATGTCAGAGAAACCAAAACTGAAGTACATTCTACAAAATAACCAACTTGTGCTCCTCAAAAGTGTCAAGGTCATGAAAGTCAAGCAAACACTGGGAAACTGTATGTCACAGATCAGAGACTAAGGAAGCATGAAAACTAAATGCAATGTGGGATCCTGAATATGATCCTGGAACAGAAGAAGAACATTAGTAGAAACATTAAGTAAGTTCTGTACTTAACAGTCTTGTACCAAAGTAATTTTTTACTTTTGATAAATGCTCTGTAGTCATATCAGATATTAACGTAAGAGAAAGATGGGCAAAGGGTATGTGGGGACTCTGCAATACATTTTAATTGTTCTATATGTCTAAAATTATCTCAAAAAAAAAAAAATAAAAGCCATCCTTGATCTATTATCTCCTTCTAGCTACCGTATAGCAAGGCTTCTTGAAAGAGTGGTCTATGGCTCTTGATCTATTTCCTTGCCTTCCATTTTCTATGCGAATTTAATCAAGATTTAGATGGACCCATTGACTAAAACTGTCTCCAATAGTTGCATCTTGGTAAAACTGATGGTGGCTTCTCTACCCTAATCTACTTCCATCTCTCAGCTGGAGTAGTTCACAAAGTTGACAATATCCTCCTTCTTGACATATCACGTCCTCTCGGCTTTCATGTCACCACACATTCCTGGTTTTCTATGTGATTTTCTGTGTGTTCCTTCTCTATCTTCTCTGATTCATTCTCCTCCTCTGTAAATGCAGGAGTCTCCAAAATTTAGTCCTTGGCTGTCTTCTCTTCTCTGCACAGCCCCCCTCTATTATGTATCTACTCCATTGACTGGAAAAGCTATAAACATGCCTCTATCTTCAGCCCTGACCTTTCTTCTCTTTATCTCAAGGTGACAATCTTTGATTGCCTGGAGGATTTTGGCTTTCTTCTTTAGCAATGAGGGCTAGATAAGGACCATGGGGCAAAAGAGTTTTGTAACTCTATGTCTGGAATATTCGACAAGTTTCCCTTTCAGTGAAGGGGAAGAGGAAATGTCATCCTTTCAGTATTTTCTAGGGTAAATATCCTATGCCATTGGAAAAACTTAATTACATTCACTGACCAATCAAATCTCATTATTGCTTCCTGTTGCTGCTGCTTCATTTGTAATTCAGAGAAACAATTTCCTTCCTAATATATTTAGGAGGCCACACATATTCAAAGCACAACTGAGTAGGATTCCTATACAAATAAGTTTCTATTTCAGGGATTAGAATATTTACATTTAATTCCCCAAGTGATGATTTACAGATATAATACAGACTAAACTGAATCAAAATCTTGGTATGTTTTGCTTAGGGAACGTGTCAATATGTCAATATCCTTTGCTTCCATGGAAAGAGAAAATATCACATGGTTAGTATCATGGGCCTTTGAAGGTTCATTTTTGAGATTTCACTGTAAATGTCATATAACAATAATGCTGCATCCAAGAGATATTAGGAGATTTGTAACATTATCAAAAAGAAGTTCATGATTTTTCATTGACCTGAATGGCTCTCAGTCTGTTTATGTTGATGTGCATAGAGAAAGGAGTGGGGTAGAGTGTGGTGGAAAGGAAATGGAAGCAATCAGCTAAGCTACTATGCTGTAAGTTCAGGAAATAGTATTAGACTAGTAACACTGCAAATGAAAAAATAATGGGACACATGCCCAACATGTATTAGACTTTACTCGTAACCACCTGATTGTACTTAAACTACTAATTAAAGAAAAATATTGAATCATATTTTCAGGAGACAAAAACAAATAACAGGACAGTTGATTAAAAAAAAATAGTAACTGGGGTGTCTTTAAGTACAATTTTTAAACTACTGCCTCTCTGCATTACAAATGTCAGTTTTAGGATCCAGCTGTTCTAAATTGGTTTGTTCTAAAGCAACTGGCTGATGTAAAAATGTAAAAGTAATAATAATAATAATAATAATAATTGTTTTGTAATGTTCTAGACTTTATCATAATTTCTGTATGTATTTATAATGGAATAGTCAAGTCTCGTAAATATTATTACATAACTACAATGTTATGTAAAACATAATTTAGAGACCCTGAATACTTCATACCATTCAGTTAGTTTGTGTATATTTGATAGTTCTATTAAAAGGCAATAAAATGCTCTCTTCCTACTTTACTTGAACGACTAATAAATCTAGGATAGTAACAAGGGAAAAAAGGATCATATTTTAGCAGTTCATGGTATCCTTGTCCAAACTTACTTTAAACACTGAGTTTTCTCTAATACCATTTGCAATAAATAATCATTTACTTAGTTTCTTTTTAAAATGTAAACAAAGTCTGTGTTCAAAAGAAAAGGTGAAACAAAAACTTGATGTTCATATAGTTGATGTTCTATGCTTCATCAGAGATGTCTTGATATTCAGATGTTCTGTGTGCTGAGTTATCTGACTTGTCCAATAGCAAAGAAAAGGTTGCTATGCACTTATCATTCAGAAATCTCACTGCTCCACACGTCAGAACTGTGATGCCCTGAAGATGTCTTTAGATGTTTTTGAAATGAGTCATCCACTTTCTCTCTGCTCACTTCTCCACCTGGAATGTCCTTCTCCTACTCATTACTGCCTCCCCTGTCTCCATCCCCACTTTGCCAGCCCCAAAGCATTACTTCTTTAAAGCCCAGTTTAAATATCTCCTGTTCATTGGTGACTTATTTGAGTTCTCAATGGGTTCCTTTATTCTCCCATAAGACTTTATTCAATTAGGCAACAGATGGCTTGAGTGCATGCGATAGACTGAATATTTGTGTCCCCCCACAATTCATATAGTGCGTCTAATACCCAGTGTGATGGTATTTGGAGGTGGGGCCTTAGGGAATTGATTAGATCATAAGGGTGGGGCCCTCGTAAATTAGTGCCTTTTATCAGAAGAGACACCAAATAGCTTGCTTCCACTATATCTGCTGTCTGCCATTTGAGGATACAGAAGACTGACAATGCAAACCAAGAAGCAGGTTCTCACCAGATACCAGATCTGCCAGCACCTTGATCTTGAACTTTTTAGCTTCCATAACTGTGAGATATAAATGTTTGTTGTTTAAGCCACCCAGTCTATGGTATGTTTGTTACAGCAGCCTGAACTGAGACAGGGTGGAATCATTAACTGCTTCTGTTGCACCATTGTAGTCTCTCAACAGGTTCAATAAATAAAGACATACTCAGATTTTCTTAGGTGAGATGGATGAATATATGTGAATATATACATATCTTCTAGATAACTTGAAATTCTTATTCAGAAACACTTGAGTACTGACTTTGTTTGAGGACGTGGCCTTGCTGGTGATATATAAAAAGCAGTTGTTCAACAAGTTTTCAACAATTTTCTTAACTCTAGGTCAGGGGTGTCCAAACTTTTTTCAACGTTTTTCACCAAGGGCCATATTCGGTAAAATACATAAACAGCCGGGCTACTCACGCGGGCCACTCACATGATTTGTTTTTCTTTCTATCTCTCTTAATTAACTTTCAACCTAAAGGAGAACTCAAAACTTTATTCAGAGTAGTAAGAACAGTGCCTGTATATATATACATGGCTGAATGAATGGACAAGTTAAAACTCAAAATGTTTACTTCATTAGCATAAACTTTCTGCTCACCCTTTGCATACTTGACTATATGTGCTGTCTCACAGGCTCACATGCTATCTGACAGAAGGAAACACATGTCTCAAGCATGTACTTGAGGTGAAGTACATATTGCCTCACCTGGTTTATTTAAGTAAACTAAATATGTTTTTGGAATTTGCTGCAGGCCAATTAAAAATGGCTTGTGGGCCGCAGTTGGTCCGTGGGCTGCAGGTTGGACACCCCTGCTCTAGGTGGACAATATCTGCATGAAGAGCATCATCAGTAACTGCTTGCTTGCCATGTTTGGGAACTAAGCAACCACGCTGGGGCACTAAAGGTATACACTAAGGGAATAAAATCCATGCTAATACGCTTTTCCTCTCCTGCTCTATTAACCACACGTCTATTAAGTTCTGTACCCTTGTCTCAATAAATCAGAAATTTGATATGTGTGTGTGAGTTTAACAGTATCACTTGTACCTTGATCTATACAGTATTCTTTATTTATACTATTCTTTCATTTGTATATGCAACATCAAAACTTGGTTAAGAAATGAGGATTAAAAAGAAGTCGGGAAGCAACAAATTGGTATTTTTCTTCACTGGTATTTTTTTTTTTTCTGGGGGAGTTTGTTCAAAATAGAACATTGAAAATAGTTGAAGACGATACAGCAGTTGTTGAATGTTGCTATTTACATCTAATGTGTCATTAGAGTATACAGTATCTGTCACTAACACAGAATGAAATAATCAAATTTCATGGCAGAATTCCTGAGACTAATGTTTGTGTCATTTCATTCTGTAGTTGTTTTGTGGGTAACTGAAAGCCAATTTTACCAATTATATTACCATCGTTTAGTACATTGCACATAAACAACTATATCAGTGTCATCAAGTAAAGTAGTTAGCATTTGATGGGTGCACACAGAGGTAGGGAATCAGATACAATAATAAAAACAATTATATATATATATATATATATATATATATATATATATATATATATCTCCTAGAGACATACTCTTTCTGGATTATTTATTGTAAACTTGAAAATGGAGAAAATAATAGTTAAATCAGTTGGTTTAAAATTATGTTTGTCAAATAATAAACACTTAGAAAGGACAAAATAATTTGTGCCATAAGTGATCTCAGTCATCTAAAGAATCTCACCATAAGATTTAGCTGATATAAACTAGCTGTGCTGCTGACATGTACAGATGCTACCCCACCCATGATCTTATTTCTTGCATGGATTTGATACATTGCTTGACTTGATTAGAAAGGGTTATAGTTTTAGCCTGGAGAAGACAATGGCATGCTCAAATTGCTTTTCACTGTTTCTAATGAAAGGAAGCTAGCTCTCCTTCTTAAGTGTTTGAGATTATTTTCAAGTCAAACAGCTTCCAGCTTCTATTTAAAGAGCAAGTGACTCAAAATTAAGCTATTTTCTGGGCAGGCATTGTTGCAATTCTGTGTACACAAGATGTGCCTTGTTAAATAGAATTCAGTCCCAAACTTCTGTAGGCAATTCAGTGGATGTAAAATTTGAATACTTTCCCTCTCCTTTTTTAAATGAAGTGAGAAGGCCTTATCCTATTCTAATAGAAGGATTTTAAATCACTGTCTGCAGAAAGAGTTATTGATTCTTCCATGCTTTCCTTGATTTATTAACAAATTTAAAGGGATCTACCCATGCAACTCTGTCATCAATTCTTTTCATCTTTATCTAGAGATACACAAAATAACTTTTGGAGGATACTAGGATTTAAACACTTAAAAATGTTGGTTCTGGGGCATCTGGATGGCTGAGTTGGTTCGAGCGCAAGCTCAGAGCGGCAGCGTTGCGGATTCAATTCCCACATGAGATGGTGGGCTGCAACCCTTGCAAATAAGATTGAAAACAGTGACTCAACTTGGAGCTGGGCTGCTCCCTCCACAGCTAGATTGAAGGACAGCGACTTACAGTTGATGGGCCCTGGAGAATCACACTGTTCCCCAATATTCCCCACTAAAAACTAAAAAAAAAAAAAAAAAATTGTTGGCTCTATCACCACATAGTCCTTGATTTAAAAACTAGGGATCTTGAATTTCAGGGCGTTTTGGAGTTACTAGTAACCTATTTTTAATTTAAATGTAACAATTGTGACTGGCAGTACACATTGAATTTAATCAGATACCATCTAGTCCTTTTTCCCCTCCTACTGTCACTGTAAATTTACTGAGGCAAAAGAGGCAACCAACTGAATGGGAGAAGATTATTGCAAACAACGTCTCTGATAAAGGGCTAACATCCAAAATATGTAAGGAACTCATACAACTCAACAACAGGAAAACAAACAATCCAATTAAAAAATGGGCAGAGGACCTGAAGAGACATTTCTCCAAAAAGGACATACAAATGGCTAACAGACATATGAAAAAATGCTCAACATCACTAATCATCAGAGAAATGCAAATAAAAACCACAATGAAATATCACCTCACACCAGTTAGAATGGCTATCATCAACAAGACAAATAATAATTGTTGGAGAGGCTGTGGAGAAAAACTAACCCTCGTACACTGTTGGTGGGAATGCAGACTGGTGCAGCCGTTATGGAATGCAGTGTGGAGGTTCCTCAAAAAATTAGAAATAGAATTACCATATGACCCAGGAATCCCTCTCCTGGGTATCTACCAAAAGAATCTGAAAACATCTGTGTGTAAGGACATACGTGCTCCAATGTTAATTGCAGCTTTTTTTTTTTAACAGTGGCCAAGACATGGAAACAACCAAAGTGTCCTTTGATAGATGAATGGATAAAGAAGTTGTTGTATATATACAAAATGGAATACTATTCGGCCATAAGAAAAGATGAAATAGTACCATTTGCAACAATATGAATGGATCTCGAGATCATAATGCTAAGCGAAATAAGTCAGAAAAAGTAGAGAACCATATGATTTCACTGATATGTGGTATACAAAACTGAAAACAACAAAAGAACAAGACAAACAAATGAAGAAACAAAAACTCATAGACACAGACCATAGTTTAGTGGTTACCAGAGGGCAAGGGGGAGGGGGATAGTAGATGAGGGTAAAGGGGATCAAATACATGGTTATGGAAAGAAAACTGATTATGGGTGGTGAACACACAATGTGATACACAGATGATGTATTACAAAATTGTACACCTGAAATCTATGTAACTTTACTAACAATTGTCACCCCAATAAACTTTAATTAAAAAAGAAAAAATTACTGAGGCAAAGAAAACATTCCTCACTCCTGGATTAGAACACAAACTACAGGCTGTTCTGTAACATTTCTGCTCTCTGTTAGTTACTAAAAAGCTCACTCTAAGTGGTAAATCACAAATTAAATTGTGTAATCAGAAGGCCCAGTTTCATATAATTTTCAAAAGCTTCATATTTATCCGAAAGTGCTGTTGCTTATACTTTCCACAGCTGTACCTGCTAAAGGAGAGAACCAGGGGCTGGAAAAGTGGAGGGGTGGGGGCTGGTCATTCCCTATTTCACAGCTCTTTATCCTCTATCTTGGAAACAGATTTCTGACCCATCTGAGGTTGGAATCTAGTTGGAAGGTGAGGAGTGGGAAGAGAAGAAGTAGGGAAGCTGAAAGTTCTTTATTGACTATAGTGTCACTGGCTGGTTTCCTGCTCTCTCTACCTAAGAGCTATTTGGAGCTGAATGACTCTCTGTAAGGCCTCCAATCCATGGTGGGTTTCTCACAATGCAGCTTACTTGATCAGTGCAAATGCACTCTATTCCACCCCAGGAGTTGAATGACCTACTTGCAGTTCTTTCTCTACCAAGAACTGTTAACTTGTACAAGGCCTCATTTGACAGAGTCTAGTGTGACCCTCTGCTGGCTCTCCCTCTTAGGGGTGGCCTGCATCTGCTCCTTGGAAAACAAGCATTCATTGTGACCTCAACAAACACTGGGAACAGACTGATCCCAATGCAGTAGCAACTCTTCTCACTCTTTGTTCAGCACTACCAGGCTTGTCTTTACCTCATCAATTTTTAGGCAGGAGTCAGATACTAGTCCAATATGCCCACTAATTGCACAGCGCATAGCTCATGTCCCAGCTGAAGACCTTTCTAGTCTTCAGGAATTCCCCAAGAAAGGGACAGTGGGACTTTCCACGTCCCTGTAGCTATGTGCCAAAATCCCCTTTACTACCGCCTCTCATCTCCCGTAATCATCCTCTGTCCACTTAATGTGAACTAGAGGTTTCATACTGTTTTTGTAAATTCTCTATATAGGCTTGTACCATTTCAGAAATCAGCCTGCTTTTTATAGCCTGCTTTGCCTGCTTTTGTGTTTTAGTGCATCAGTCAAAGTTTCTAATTTAACCGCCTTTTATACAATATTTATTTAAAATCACCTAACACTAGTCAATGGCAAAACTTTCCCTTTAAGCATTTTTATTAAACATCAAGTTGGGTCATAGATTGGTAAAGCGTGTTTTGTTTTGGAGTTACATCTAATAAAAACAAACACCAGTTTTCTTAATAGAATGAAGAGCTCATTAAATCTGTAGGCAATTAGTATTGAAATTAAGTTCATAATGAGTTATTTACTAATCTATACTTTATGATGTGCTTGTAAAGATATTAATTATTTGGTTAGGTATTGAAAGGATTAGTTGTAAAACAACATGTAGAGTTTCCCAAGGTAAATGGAATATACATTTTCATTCAGATGACAAAACATCAACTATATTTGTAATTTTTAGAACAGTTGGTATGCATAGTGTACAAGATTTAAATTCTATTAAAGTTGTAAACATGGGGGGAATATCTAGTATAAAGAAATATTCCTTTGACTTCACAGTGGTGTTTTGATTATTTTTATTACTATTTAATATTCACCAAGCAGCCTGCTGAGCAAAGCTCTAATTTAATGTTTATCAAGTGCTGTGAAGTACTTAGATAAAGGGGACCAATCTAATATTATTGTATTTAGAAATTCAGACTATCTAGTCATCAAAATGTTTGGTGAACACATATTTTCCTTTTTTATTCTTATTTCATTCTTCTTTTAAAATTTTGAATATTATGAATATTATGTTTTTTTAGCCTGCTTTGCCTTAGTTTATTGATTACTCAAGATAAGAATTTTAGTAACTATTATATTAATAACCATGAACTTATGATTATCAAAGCTGAAACTGAGGGGTGCCTATATCTGATCTTGGGCCTGTACAGACTCTTTGAGGTTATTCAATCTCTTCTCCCACCTTTAGCATGTTAGACAAGCAATGTTGTTATTATGGCACTAAGGATTTTAAGACTGAGAAGTGTCTTTTTCTAATCTAAACTCATAGTCTGTACCTTGGTTTCCTTCCTTCCTTCCTTCCTTCCTTCCTTCCTTCCTTCCTTCCTTCCTTCCTTCCTTCCTTCCTTCCTTCCTTCCTTCCTTCCTTCCTTCTTCCTTCCTTCCTTCCTTCCTTCCTTCCTTCCTTCCTTCCTTCTTCCTTCCTTCCTTCCTTCCTTCCTTCCTTCCTTCCTTCCTTCCTTCCTTCCTTCCTTCCTTCCTTCCTTCCTTCCTTCCTTCCTTCCTTCCTTTCTTCCTTCCTTCCTTCCTTCCTTCCTTCCTTCCTTCCTTCCTTCCTTCCTTCCTTCCTTCCTTCCTTCCTTCCTTCCTCCCTCCTTCCTTCCTTCCTTCCTTCCTTCCTTCCTCCTTCCTCCTTCCTTCCTTCCTTCCTTCCTTCCTTCCTTCCTTCCTTCCTTCCTTCCTTCCTTCCTTCCTTCCTTCCTTCCTTCCTTCCTTCCTTCCTTCCTTCCTTCCTTCCTTCCTTCCTTCCTTCCTTCCTTCCTTCCTTCCTTCCTTCCTTCCTTCCTTCCTTCCTTCTTCCTTCCTTCCTTCCTTCCTTCCTTCCTTCCTTCCTTCCTTCCTTCCTTCCTTCCTTCCTTCCTTCCGTCCTTCCTTCCTTCCTTCCTTCCTTCCTTCCTTCCTTCCTTCCTTCCTTCCTTCCTTCCTTCCTTCCTTCCTTCCTTCCTTCCTTCCTTCCTTCCTTCCTTCCTTCCTTCCTTCCTTCCTTCCTTCCTTCCTTCCTTCCTTCCTTCCTTCCTTCCTTCCTTCCTTCCTTCCTTCCTTCCTTCCTTCCTTCCTTCCTTGCAGTTGAGAAGGTTCAAACAGAACTTGGAATCAGAAGATCTGAGTTTGTGTTTCTGCTCTACCTTTTACTAGTTGCCCAACATACCTATCTGAGTCTCTGTTTCTTTATTTAAATGATGCTAAAGATACCAGACTTTCAGAGACAGGAAATAATTTATACAAAAAAACTACAAAATTGTAGACTAATGTTAAATACTTTTATTTTTCTCACTCATACCATCATGCTTTCTCTTCCTTGAACCTAAAAGATAACAGGAGATACTAGAGTATTTTGACTTTTAAATCTGTTTTATTTAATGCAAAATGAATAGGGTAGCTATAACATGTTACATATTTAAATTATGAAAATAAGGATGTTCCTTAAAGACAGGTCATATTTTTTGTGAAAGCATCCCATTTTCCTTTTACGTTAAATTTACATCACAGTATTTACCTGTTTTCTTTATTTTTTGAAATTCAGTTACTTTCGTTTATATCTAAAATTTAATTTTTAAATAAATTTTTTATATGCAGAAAATAAATGGCTAAATATATAGTTGTCTCCTTTCTAGATAATCAACATGCTCAGAACTTATGGTTATATAATTTTTAAAAATCATGAAGCAGTTATTTATTATAAACAAGCTTAAAAATAGAATGAAAAGCATATGTTATGTTGTCTGTCAACGAAATGTAGCAATAGGCTGATCACATATTGGTCTTATTCAGATGCAACTTGAAAGATGTTAATGCAAGTCTCATGGATGTCTCCAAGGAGACGGTTGCCGGTGTTAGGAAAATGACTTAAGCAACTGCTAACTGGGATCTCTTTAATTTGTGTCACAGATGGGATTGGCAGAAAATATTGGTGGGTGTTTTAAAAACATGACCTAATCTTTCCCTAATTGAGGAGGCTTCTAATTGTGTAATAATTGGTTTTCACAGTTGAATGTCACAGTGTTAAAGACATTTGCCAATACACTAGCTCTAACACCAAGCAAAGCACATACTTGCTCTCAAATGCATCTTTCTAGGTAAATTTTCCAAAGTATATTTTATAATAATGGTTATATTAGAGATGGTTGTGTTAACTGAGTACTTAATATATTCCACACACTGGGCTAGCCCTTGATGTTAATTAATCCACTCAGCAATTTATATAGTTCCATTATCTTTTTCATTGTAAGAATGAGGAAATTGGGGCTTAGAGAAGTTAGTTATTCATGCTGCTCTCACCCTTATGTGTCTGACTGAAATACTCCAGATGTTAACCTCTATCATATACTGCCTGCCATGCTAAAATGCTGCTACTTCTCCTCAGAAGAGGATTTAAAGGAGTCAGTAAGACAAAGTATTTTAAATGATCATTACTAACAGAGTACATATTTTAGAAATACAGGTTAATACAAGGGGTGTGCGTGCGCGCGCACGTGTGTGTGTGTGTAAAAATGGAAATAACTCTAGAAAGAGCCAGGTGACGTTTAATAAGTACTAAATACTGTATAACATATTATCTCATTCTCTCTTCATAGAAAACACTATGGAGTACAAATTCTTATCCCAATCTCACAAACATGTAAACTGAGGTTTAAAAGATTACTGTAATTTATGTGCGATCTCATAGCTAGTACATGGCTAAGGTAGGATTGAAATCTATGTCTGCTTGACTGAAATATTTTTGTTCTCAACCACTCTAGTGAACTATATTTCCTTAAAAGAAAATGAACACGGATCATTAGAGATGTGCAAAAATTTTCAGTGATAAGAGGGAGAGAGAAAGACAGCTCTATAAGTGCTGACATATTTAATTGAAGGAAACTGTTTTCAAAGGGAAAAAAAAAGGTAAATTACAAAATCAGCTGATTTAGACCTATAAGCCTTAATTTCTTCATTTGAATTTTTTAATTGCCTAGCAGTATATCACTATGACTGTAGCTGTGTTCTGTGAGGAAGTTGCCTTGTCATAGGAAATTTGTCTGAAATTTAATCCATAAAACTTTTTTAAGTATTTGCACAAATTACTTAAATTGGTTTCTTTATAGCCCACTATATCCTGCTATGCTTCCCGACTACATCACTAATTTGCTTAGAAATCAAATGTAAAATCCACATCCTTTCTGCTACAGAAGATACTGAGCACATTTAATACATAAACATTTTAAATAACAAATTTAAGTTTGACTAGAATATAGCTTGAAAATCCATAATGGATCTTGCCATTTTCTTCCCTTAATGACTGTTAAACATATTTATTAAAACAATTACATAAATTAGTTAAGACATAATTAAAATTGTTTTGCTAAATTTTAACAAGATATTCATTGAAAAATAATAAGCCTATTATCTAGTGTTAATTCAAGTTATAAAATATGATCCTGTGTGAAGAATTTATTCCAGATATTTAATTTGATTAATTAGTATAGTTGCAAAAAGAAAATTCTAAAAACGAAGGAAAACATATACACATGCAAGAATCAATGAATGATTGAATGAAAAAAGAGGATTTTGAGGCAGGCTAGAATAGAGGCTGTGGTGGAGACATTTGCTTCACGCATGGCTCTGATCCAGAGTATTTGTTTAACTGAGAAAGTGATAAAATTATCTTAAGTTTCAGTTCTCTCAGCATTGAAGAGTAGTAGTAAACTATGTAGTCTCTTAACTCTAGATGAAGAGATATCTCTGATTATACAAAAAATGGAACATTTATATACTTATTAATTAAATGTTTTTCTGACTCTCTACTAAGTACCTGGTATGTGCTATGCATCAGGAATGTAGAGATATAGGATACGACCCTCGCCTTACCATTAATTCCAAATGAAATTAATTTCATAAAAAAGCCTGACAGAAATTATGTAAAAGTATGTTCAAGAAGCGTCATGTGATACATGAAGGAATAATTTCTACTAAAAATTGTAATATTATAAAACAAAAACAAGCAGAAATAGAACAAGAGCAATTGACTATAAAATACCCATTTAAGTATTTTGAAAGCACAAAAGATAGTCACTGAATAAAGAAGGAACTAAAAATGGATAAGTGCAGTTTTACTGAGCTAATGAAATGATAAATATGTTAAACTATAGCACTGCAGAATTGCTATATTGTAGCACATGTAGCACACAGTATGAAAAGATACAATTATTAAAATTGTACTAAAACGCAGTTAAGAGATAGGGTTAATAGCCTGAGAGGTTTTTGCAAAGGCAAAATGAATGCCCAATGAAGAGAATGGAGGAAGTGGCAGAGAAATAATATCTGAAGAATAAAAACTGATAATTTTCCAAATGGATATGTTCTCAAACTGAAGTGTTTTTCAAACATTAGGTGCATGCCACATCGAAATATACCATGTTCTCAATTTTGGAGAATTTTCTAATGTTCCTTCTAAGAAATGGTTTGTTAACAGGAATTAAGCAGCAGTGAGCTCGTAGAGTCCACACATGGGGAGAGAAAAGCACAGTGGCTCTGTGGACAGTGGTGTAAGTGGTGAACACCCGTTTGCCTTTGCCCCCATTTTACAGGAACTGCTTCTTGCCTTCTACATGGTCACAGAGGTGGCAGCTACGTTTACATTAGCTGGGGTAAGGGCAACCATTATGATTAAAGATTGTCCAAGAGCAGTCTTCTCATGAAGTTGAAGTTCAAAATAAGTGAATCTCAGCCCTGGTTGCTAGCTACGGAATGCAAACTTTATGAGTCACACTCATTGTCTTTTGGTTTACACTTCTTTCTTTTTTTTTTTTTTAATTTGTTTGTTTGGTTGCCACATGGATCCTGTAGAGAAAGATATTTCATGCAGAGAGAGAAAAAAATAAAGCCAATGTCCCATGAGAAGCAGCAAATGAGCCTGAGAAAGAGCCTGATCACCTGCAATTCCAGTCTTTGAAGCCTAGCAGACTCCCAGCCCTTGAAGTACATGAAACACCCTGCATCCTTATAAATTCTCCTTTTGGGTTAGCCAGCTCATGCATTTTTCTTTTAGTAGTTATCAAGGGAGTTCTAACCAATTCAAGCAAGGCTCAAAAAGGAATAGGACCGGCATGCATGGAAGGGGTCAGGAGGGAGGAAAGTTTCCGAGCACAAGGCACGTGGCACACCTATGGCACACCCCAGGCAGGACTTGGCCAGTCAGTGGGCAGCACGAGCTCACTCAGGAGGCCCAAGATGTGTCCACTAGAGGACTTGGGGAGGGCAGTAGAGGTGATGATTTCTACTTTAGGAGTTTTGCCCAGGGCTGGCCTGCTAAAGGTATAAACAAATAAATAAATCATATATAATAAAGATAAGAGTTGCAAAGCCCCCAGGGCAGAAAATATTTAAGAAGTCTTGCTAAAGAGAAACCACTTCATATTTACAGTTTTACAATTCTTTCTCATTTCTCTGGTTTTGTATGTGTTTCTTGCGTTCTATAGTCATTACTTGGGAGCGCAAATTTTTATTGAGTGATTTCTGGCTCAGTAGTTCTCTCCCACTTGCAAAGTCCAGTGTTACTCTGTCTGCGTGGCTCTGTGGAAGGGCAGTCTCCCCAGGCCCACTTTCTGACCTGGCCTGACCAGCTAGCTGCCCATCAAGAAGTTGTGCATCAGCATCCTATGCTTTACCATGAAAGTAAAATAATGATTCATTTCTTCCTTAAGCCAGCACTGTTGTTTCATGCCTGAGGGCAGCTGTGAAGAGGAAGGGAGGGAAGTCACAGGCCCACCATCTTCAACTGCTCCTGCTCCTCCTTGGCTAGGCCGGACAAAGAGAAACGTGCAGGCTGCTGTCAGTTCAGCAGATTGCGCTCTAGGCATCGTTCAGGGAAAACTGAACTTTCATCAGAAGCAAGCTTATTTGATGGCAATGATTTCAGGTCACTGGTGTTACCATTGGATTCTTCAGTGTAAAACAGGCACATGGAAGTGACAGTAAGTTTAATGAAATATTGGTTTTGGAGCATTTAGAGAGGAAAATTCCAGTATTTCTTAAGGGCAACCTGGTGATTCATGCACTATAATTTCTAAGGCTTTCTAATTAAAGGAAGTCATTGTATTTGTGTACTTTTTCATTCCAATAAACAATTCAGAGATTCCACACCTCAACTGACATTCTGTAACATAACTGTCATCTTTAAAGGCCAGTGGTATAGCATTGTTAAATATAACTTCTGCCTTGAGTATTGGCTAGAAATAAACTAATAAACTGAACTACAAACTTAGAAATTCAATGTGATTTAACTAGTAAAAAAATCAGCCAATCTTTTCTCAGAGCCTCTTCTGAACTCAGCAGTGTGCTAACTATTGTCCTAGATAAAGAAGGCAATGGCTGTGATCCTTGCCCTGAGGCAGCTTAAAATCTAGTTGTAAAGATGCAATTAGTACAGGTAAAGCCTTAGAGAACAAGGTAAGAGCCAAATGTTACGTAAGATTTTCAAACGCAGGAAGAATTGAAAGCTATCACCTCTTACTACATTTGAGTTGAAAGCTGGGGAAAAGAGAACGCTTCATGCAGGAGGTGACCACTAAACAAAGGGTTAGTAAATAGGAGACGTGAAGGAGACAGGACGGGGGTGTTAGGCAGACATAACAACGTGAATGAAGTCCAAGCACCTTTCTTATGTATCCCCAAGTTTGCTTCCTTGGACAAAACACCAAAGTATTCTCAAATCTAAACCAACTATTTGTTATTCTCAGAAATAGCTATCAACATTTGGGATTGCATACACTTAGTAATCAGATATCGATTTCCACAACTAACAGGGGGTAATTTCAAGTTAATTAGTTGGGAAAAAAACAAAACCACACATGCACCACAGAAGCAGTGCTGGCCATTATTTAAGGGCAATTATAAGGGCCGACGACTGCAGGACTGAGCCTCTCTGGGCTGATTGCTGGGCTAAGTACTTCACATACGTTATTTATGCTTCACACTCTGAGTTAGGTACTCTTACTAGATCCACTTACCGCTAAAAAACTGACGTACACAGAGTGAGTGCTGCAAGAAGATGTAAACCCGAGCCATTGAGCCCTTCGCTCCCCACCCATGGAAGTGATATTAAAATCAGCAGGAACTTTTAAATTGCCTTTACCTGCCCAACACTAATCTAGGTGCTCGATACAAAACATATTAACCATACTGTGTGTCGAGCCACTAATAATTTACCTGAGATAAAAGGAACATAAGGGAAAGCTAGTAATAAATATATCTTAGTAATGGGGGCAAGCAAGAGATTTTAAAGGAACTGTGAGAGAAGTACTGTGGGTTCCAGCAGGTGAGAAAAAACTTAGATGACTAAAGCTTTGAAGGATATGGATAATGTGGAGTGTTGATGGAGGCAGGCATTTAAGTGGAAAGACCAATAGAAACAGAAGAGGATATCGGCATATAATGTTCATGCGACATTTTATTAGAATAATCATTATTATGGTAGGGTGGAGGGGATTTGTTCACTGGGGACAAATCACTTGTCTCAAAAGCAGCATCACATTTTAAGCGCAAGGAATTGGCTGAGCCAGGAGAAACTATAAAAAGATAAGCAGCAAGACAAGGCATTAGAGCCAGAAGCAGGCTACGTGGCTAAGGGACCAAGTGTCCAGGGTCAGCGACCTGTTGAAGCACAGCAGCCAATCTGCGTTAGAGCTCATTAGATCTCCATGCATGTGAGGGACAGCTTGGGAAAAACTAGGCAGCAAGGGAAGTATACTATACCTCCAGCTCACGTCCTCTTGGTCTCCCTTCTCACTCTAGCCCTGGCTGCAGCAGACAGTTCCAATAAAGCTTCGCGGCATGCTGACATCATCTTGTTTCAAACATGCATTATTGTCTTTTGCTTCCTGGCTTGGTTTCTTTTGGGTGAGCTAGAATGTCTGCATCCCAAAGGAAAACCTCTACAATAATACAGAGGTCCACAGGGACAGGCATCTCCCTGTCACTTTCAGGCATTCTATAGATTCCTCAGAAGGTCCTGGTGAAATCTAGGCCCAATCACCCTGTGAACTCAATAATTCACCCTCTTAATCGCTTTTCTTCTTCTTTCTTTCATTTTCCTGGTCCCTCATTCCTGCTCCCTGGGATCACTTCTCAAATAACAACCTGCATATATTTCTCTGTTCATTTTCTGCATTTGAGGGGGACCCAGGCTGAGCACTAAGCAAGAAGAGACCACAGAAGAGAATGGAAAGTCCAAGGAAAGCAGTCAGGCCATGGGTAAGGGATACTCACATCAAGGAAGAAACCTAATATGATTCCAACTCTTACCTTACAGAAGCACACCTGTGTTCTCTGCAGGCATCATGAAGCCTCAGAGCTGGAGGAGATATGGCCCCCACCCCCAGCCTCCTCTTTGGGAGGAGGAAACACATGAGTGCATTCTGGTTTCTAGAATTTGAATCAGGTCACCGGCCATTACTTCATGATGCCTGTACACTCTTTCATGCCGTCCCTAATCATTTCCAAATCTGGCTACCCAAGGATATGAGGATTGCATGTAGAACAAAATAGGGACATCTATTTGGATTAGGACAAGAGGGGTATTTCCAAATAAGGAATACATTTTGGTTAGAAAAAAAGGCCTAACAAACAACCAAACAAAAGCCTATTTTGAGGTTTAGTTGGCACAGAGACAAAGAAAAAAATTGTGATTGAGGTGGTAAAGACAAGGAAGAAAGAGAATCACAAAACTGCAGTGCAGAGAACCTCTTATGTTTTCACCCGATCATTATCTGTCGCTCCTTTTTCTGCCAAGATCACCACTGTTTTCCCTGGGGAACCACCTTCCCCTCAGTCTTCGGTCCAGGTGGTGTTAGTCTGCTGAGCAGGAGTATGCATGTGATCCAGGCCTGGCCAATCAGGGTTGTACTTTTCTTAGACACGGCACCATTATGCAGGATGGGTTGGATAGAGAGCTACAGGAAAACTAAATCCGACTCTAGTCATCCCAGGCGGTCCAATAACACCAAATTCTGAGTGTTTTCTGTCACTGCTAGGCAAGAGAAGCTGGTTTCTATTTACTGAAATATTGAGCTGGTTGAAGGGAAAACCTGCCTGAGAATGAGCCAGTGCAGAGAGAAAGAGCAGAGAGGTGCATCTTGGTGACCTTGTTTCAGCCCCTAGATCCAGTTTGGCCGTGGACTTTTTGGTAACATAAACATCCCCTCCGTCCTCCTGCCCCTAATTTTGTTCGGCTGCTCATCCTAGTTTGAGTTGAGTTTCTATTACATATACATGAATAGCAAATGTTAAGGCAGAAACGGGTGCTGGGCACTAAGATTTGTACCAAGATATAAGAGATGATTTCTTTACCCAAAAGAAACATGTGTTTGACTATTGCCATCATAATCATCAAATGTGACTATAATTTTACAATGAAATATGCCCCAAACCACATTCTTGAGCATAAAGGGCAGATGTTTTCTGAGTTGGCTGGACCTTGAAATTCAGAAAAGCTCGAGCTTTATTCCTAACTATATATTTCTATTTGGAAACTTGATTTCAGTTGTCCCTTCTACCTCTTCAAGTCTATGAATCTTTATCTTAATTTATCCTGTATGGCATCTACTAATTGCTTTAAAACTAATCTTTGCTGGCTGTTGATTTTTATTGCTAGGATCTGCACAGTGAAGAATAGCTTATCTTTTTACTCGAGTAAGTAGCAGCTATAGTTGAAAAGATATTTTTTTCTAATTTATTATTTCCCTTTGAGGATTTCTACATACTTGGTTTCTTTATAGGATACAGAAAGTTATTAATCCTCCAAAAAATTAGCTAGTTTCATATTCCCCTAGACACTGATTTTGAAGAAAATTACTAGAACAGGATTAGATAATATTTCTCTATATGTGGTCATCGCAGTTATTGAAACTTTTGCAGGGTAGCATGTTTTTTAGAACAATGGGCTAGAATGACCCGATGACAGTCAATTATACTTAAATAGGCTTGCGTGAGCGAATACTTAACACATTTGTGAAAGGTGTCAAACTCCTTGTGAATGTTTACTTAAAAAGGAAAAATACTACAGTAGGGTATTTGACCCATTGTTTAATAAAACCAGATATTATGTCTATCAGCACATATAAAGGAATCTCAAGTCAACAGAAGGCAAAAAAAGTGCTGAGGTAAAATGAAGAACGTAATGGTTCCCATTGCAGAAACATCTAGACTCCCTTTATTCTCATTTCTTCACAGCTGTTGGATACATCTTTCTGTCTCCCTTGCATTGGTACTCTTTTTTCAGGCTATCAGCATCTCTCTACGGGTTGCTTTAACAGCCTCTTAATGGATCCCACTACTCCAGCCTTTATTCCCTCCCAGCAAAACTCACATTGCTGCAGATCTTCCCCAGTGTGAAGCTAATCATATCACACTCCTCCTTACCAAGGCCCCTTCGGGGGGAGTTTAAAATCTTTGGCATGGGATGCAATGTAGTTAATAATGTGGAAGCTGCTGAACTCTCCAACTGCACTATTTGCCTAGAAAACCTTTCCAACTCCCTTCATCTGTGCAGCCTGTCCTCTCCTACATGACCCAGTTCAGTGGTGTGTTAGTACTTTCCTGGCGCGTGCCCACCCACCATGCTGCGCTCAGACTGGGTGATGTTCAACTCGGTAGTGTCCCCATAGTTCTCTACTGACCACATTGTAACCTTTACCATGCTCTATCTTGTTTGCCTTTCTTGTAAGACCACAACACTGTGGATTGTGTTCTGGTATGTGCCCAACAACCACTAGCTAAATTTACAAGTAAATTAATAGTTTTATCTTCATCTATGAAGTTGTTCATAAAACAGATGGACACAAAATACATCATTTTGACACCCACAGCAAAAAAGTATATAATGTGACATAAAAGTCAGGAACAAATTCTAGTCTTAATGATACACCTTCAGAAATGTTTGCCATTTAGAGAAGTGCAAGAAAAGTATACCGGGTTGCTGAAAGTGGAGCTAGTGACACTTTAGACACTTCAGTTATTTCAGAGCAGGTGTTTGGAACAGGGATTAGACTCAGAACACAATGGCAAGAAGAAAATCATATTTTTATGACATTCTTAAATGTTATGTGATGTTTTTGCCACAGTAAGCACAAAAAGAATAGTAAGTTATTAAAAAAAAAAATCCAACTAAAAAGTCATTGTGGCCTGTCCTTATTCCAAATGGAACCATATTGACTATGCATCTAGTGATTTTGCAAATACAAGACCTGGTATTGATTTGCCTATTTGTTCTAATTACATTAAAGTGTAGGTTATATAATAGATAGCTCTGGGTCGGGTACTTATTTCTAGTTTTCTAAAGGAAGGAAGGCTATACTAGTAGATTTCAGATTTCTGGGTAGCACGTTAGTTAAGAGGTACTTAATTTAAAGTGTTAGTATACAAAACCTATTCCTACAATAGCTGAAATTAATAAGGGAAAAAATTCAAACCAGAAGATTGGTCGTGGAGATAGATCTTTTGGGCTATGGTACTGATAGTTTTGTATTAGACATTTACATATAAACTCATCACATATACCATTCCTCCCCCATTGACCTATTAGTCATGCAATGAAATGGGACTTGCTCCTACCTTTCTCTGACTCATGCATAATGATTAAAACTGTGCCTTCTATAAGATGGGACTCAATAAAAACTGATTAGTTGAGAGAGTCATTTTCAGTTGCAGCTTCCTTCTAGTTTCCTAGGCTCAAAAATCATGGATACTTTTTTTTTTTTAAACTGTTCTCTTTTCTTTGACTCCATGAGAGATAAACCATAATTAGGTTCTATTATCTTTTTCCTGGGAATGTCTCTGAGATACATCTCTTTCTATTTCTTTTGAGCCCTCTTACACTTTGGCAGCAATTACTATGTAAAAGGCCTGGAGGCATTCACCACTTCCAATTGGCAGGAAGAAATAACCTCATGTGGCCCTCACTTTCTCCAGCACTTTTCTTTTTAACCTGTAAGGTATATTCAACCCATGTAATTGTCATGTTCAAGGCTTTTCAAGGTTTCCCTTTGCCTACCATATTAACTCCAAACTCCTTACCTACGCTCCTCTGTCATCTGATGCGATTCTGTTCTTCTCCTGTCCTGCTAAATGCACTTGCCTTAAGGATTTTTAACCTTTCTCAGAACCACTCTGCCATCCCAGCTCTCTTGATCTCATTCATGTTCCTTACCATGTCCTGCATTTGCACCTTTATACATATCATTCCTTTTATCTAGAATGCACTGACTACACATTTTACTGCATATGCATAACCTACCTCAAAATTTGAATAGAAATTTACCCCTCCAGTAAGCCTGATCCACCTTATCATCAATCTTTTTTTTTCCTTTTTCTTTGAACTGCTGTATCTGCACGCTCTGAGCACCCTGGAACTCATTTTGTGCTATGTTGACTTGCACTGGCTGATCTGAAACTTGGTAAATTTTCTTAAGCCATTTCCTGCTTGTTTATTTCATCTTCCCAATATACTTTTTTCTGAAAGGCCCTCAGGTTTGGTGCCACAGATACCAGGTTCTTAGTGTCTTTTACCCTCAGATCCCCTCCAATAATGTAGCGTTTTCTAAAGTCCTCACTTTTAACCCTGTATTTCCTGCATATGTAAATTAATATTTTTAAACAAAACACAATAAAAACTCTGAGTTATATTCCTTCTCCACCTTTACATTATGGTAGAGAAATTAAAATGCATGCCTAGGTATATTTATTATGGCAGATGATAACATCCTAATCCATGTTTTAAAAACTGTGTGATATAAAGAAGAATGTCCCGGGCCATGTAAATCTCTTTCCGTTGCTCTTTCTTCTTTTTACCAAATCATTATGACTCACATGAAATTGCTGGAACAATGAAATTAAAAGTTGTACAAGGAGATTATTTTACTTTCTGGTTAGACTCTAGCTTTGTTTTGTTTACTACATTATATGAAAAAAGCAACTCATAAACCTTTTCTATCATTAAAAATGGATAAGAATTTTATCAGAAAATACCTTATTCGAAACTTTTTTTTACATCATATAAGAAAAAAAGGTTAAACTCCTACCGCCTATATGAGATAAATAGACAATTCTAATTAATTAAAAAATCAATTCTGAGTCCAGAGAGAGACACACATGCAGAGTCTAAGGTCCTGTTGTTGACCTTTCAAGTATTCCCTTCACATTCTCCTTCCTTTCTCTCTAAGCTATTGTCTCATTTTCTGTCAGTGGTTCACTGGGCTATAAAAGATACCCACAGAGCTTGAAAAGCAGCTCGGCCTTTTCCTTCAGAAACCAGTTGTGTCACTTAACTGCAGTTCTCATCTTCCATGTCTAGAAAGCTTACAAATTCCACTCAGGAATGTTTGCTGGCTGTGCTGGTGTTCACTAGCGTAGTCTCTCGTCTGTGGGGATTTTACCTGGTGTCTGTGTACAGAATATGTGTGGATTGGGGGTACGTTTAATACCTTTGAAAGTTCCTCAGTGTTGGAGCCTCAGACTCTAGCTCCTTTGTATCTTACACTATACATCACCAGTGATAATGTCAAAATTGCCTATAGTAATCACTACAATGTAAAGCAAGTACATTTATTTAATTAAGCACAGAGAACCATCTTGGGTCAAAGGGATATATTAAAAACTAGTGAGTCTGACAAGCAAACGCAAATTAAAGAAACTGAATCGGAAGTCTACTTCTGTCGTGAATTGGTTCTGTCAGTTTAAGAAATTCCCTTGAATTTTTGTCCCCCCGAATGTACTCATCACACAAGGGGCTAACAAAACATGTCCTATTTTTTTTTTCTTGAAGTTTTTCTGGGGCACAAATCAAGAACACATGTAAAAATGTCGTAAAAGAAAAAAAGTTTGTAGACAAAGACACGCAAGTATAATGAGCTTCACATAAAACACTTAGTATTAATACATCACTTTCATGATTTTTGTGAAAATGACAGTGAACTTTGACATTAAACAGTGTTAAGCTATAGTAAATTAGTTATATAAAGTTGTCTTGTGTAGAACAGTAAAATTTCTCCAAGCAAATACATAATTCCAGAATTTGATAAAGTTTAGATTAGGAAAGGCTTATTTGTATTTGCAAAAAAACAATAAAAACACTATAACATGTAAACAAATTTGAGCACGTCTTATAAAATTTATGCTTATTTGTCAGTAAGATAATTCCAAATTTATTTTTCTAATAACCAAGTCACTGACTAACTATAATACTTATCGATCTTGTTTCATCCATTTCAATACCATGTGGTCAAGACAGACTTACAGTTCTTCCATATACAACATCTGAAAAAGTGGTAACTGCTGAGCAAAAAAATATTATTAAGCTCTTTTGAATGAGTAGTCATTTATGTAACATTCCAAACAAAATATGTCATTCCTAGACTTTCAACGCATACACTTCGATTTGTTCCACATATTCTGGACAGTTTACTATGGAGTTGAGAAATTAATCCACTAATAGCCAAACTATTGCCTGCTATGGTTTACAATGTTACAGGTACTCTACATTAGGAGCGGGTAATTTGTGTCTTTCTAGGTTTCTGTTTGTAATACAAAATAAGAGGAAACCACAGGTTTTTTACCACTTAAGCAGGTGACACTAGAAGCTGACAAGAAAATCATAGTACCCAGTTGGAGAATGAATTCAATGGCTATACTCCATTTACTGAAACATTTTATATTTATTCCCATGCAGACTCATCCAAAACCATATTATGAATATTTCTCCCCCTGAAAGAATGCTTACCATTGCAGGATATATATTTCTTCAAATTTTGTTACGAAAAACCCTTACAAAGAAATTGAATGTCACACTACATATAATAAAGAACATATGTGTGACTTAGTAGAAATATCTTATATTCTCTATTATGTGGAAACAGTTCACATTAACACCATTCTTACTAGAGACTATAATATAACTTTATAAATAATCCATTATACATGATAGTGACTTTATGCAGTGAATCCTAGGTCAGAAAACTATCCTTTAATGGTTTAAAGCAATTCTACAAAACTATCCCCATTATTCCCAGTAAAAGCCACCATAAGCAAGTGAATTGCATGGCAGAGGATAAAACAGAGAAAGTAGAAGGCCAACAAGCAGTTGAAATATCTGGGGGAGTATCACTATGTAAGATATGTTTTCATTTTCTATTGGTGATTAGGAAACTAAACAAGGTGGCTCATTGAAGAAGGTAAAAAATATTTTAAGGATAGGAAAATGTATATATACATGTTGAGACACATACATACACACATAATTCTAAATAATTCATTTGCTGAAAAAGAGCACCGTACCTCTATGCTTGTGTAGTTGTTATTACGGCACATACACAATGTCCATAATTCATCTATTACAACTGAACATTTTCAGGAGATAATTGAGCCCATATAAAAAATATTTTACCTAGTTTTGATGTCAAAGTCATAAGGAGAAAATCATACAATCAATTACTCCTGAGCATAATTAACCCTTTTTGTTTATTTGTAACCTAAAATGCATTGCAGAAATAAGAAATGTACTTATAGAGAGGGTAGAATACTGAGTACATAGCACAGCATCCAGCTTTCATGTATTAATCACTTTTATTAGTATTAGTAGTATTTTTATTAGTATTAGTAGATAATTTATTAATTATCTACTATATTCCAGGTATGGTGTTTAAATACCAGGGTGGCAAATAAGTATTTAGGGAGATGAATACAAATGAATGATTAACATAATTATTATTTTACTAATAAATACTTAAAATACAATTTGATGTCTAAAGAATACAAATCATATGATCACCTCCATAAATGTAGAAAAAAGCATTTGACAAAATTCACATCCTTTATAAATTTTTTTTTTAAAGTTCTCTGCAAACTAGGAATAGAAAGAAACTGCCTTAACCTAATGAAGAATATCTAGAAAACAACCTACCACCGACATTAAACTTAATGGTAAAACACTGAATACTTTTCTCTTAAGATGAGGATCAAGGCAAGGATGTCTTCTCTTACTGCTCCTGACTGATATTGTACTAGTATCCTTAGCCAGTGCAATAAGGCAAGAAAAAGGAATGAAAGCCATAGAAATTGGAAACAGAGAAATAAAACTATCCGCAGACTCCATGGATTGTCTATATAGAAAACCCTCAAAAATCTACAAAAAATGGCTAGTAGAAATAATGAATTAGTTGAGTGAGAATCTAGAATACACATTTAATATAAAAAAATCAATTGTTTTTCAATATGCTAGCAGTGAACAATTGGAAACTGAATATTTAATAGTTTGGGTTTAAAGCACCCATTTATCATCTAGAGAATTTGAAGTGATTTCATTCAAATCAAATCAACAAAGAGCATATCTTCGTTGATCAAACTATGTAATTTCCAGTTTCCTCTTTGTTGAAATATGATAATCAAGTCACAGGAATTGAATTTATGGGATTGCCATTTATGTAAAGAATGGATATGAATTCAGAGAGGTAAAATGACTTAGCAGACCCACAAAACTAGTGCTACAATTTTGTCCACAATTTTGATGTTTCCCTTTATTATGGCCCTTGTTAATGTTGCCAAATATTCTGATGCACAAGTCAAGTGGCAATACATTGTAAGACTACTTCTACACTATCATCTTTTAAAACTAATTGTGAAAGTGGTTGCTAGCATGGCAAAATGATTGCAATATTATAAATGTTAAATGATTGTATAATTACTAGAAATTATTAATAGTCCACTCATGATTCTTAAGAAAATTCTCTATGCAGTAGTTTTTGGGGGCTTCACAAAAGTCAGTGGGAGGAAATTCATCATATATTGAACACAAAGCACATTAGCACAGATATCATAGTCAAGTATGCTATTAATAAGATCACAGCATCATTGAGGAAAAACAAACAAAAATAAGGGCTCACACTGCCATTGAGTCTCTTTCCATTCCTTCCTAGAAACTAAACTGCACATTTTGAGAATACATAGGGAAGATTCCTTTTCTTGTTGGCCTTTCTGTTTTTTCTGTCTGGCTAGACAGTTTAATGTAGTAGTTGATAACCTAAATCCTAGTACCAGTAGACAGGCTTGCATCTGTGACCTGATGCTTACTTGCCTGTAACCTTAAGCAAGTGTTTAAGCAAGTGTTTACTTGCTTAAACACTCTAGCCTCAGTTTTCTCACCTCTAATTGTAGAGCGGAAGTTACCCCAACAGAGCTGTTGTATGGATTAAATGAGCTCATACTCTTGAAGAACTGGGTATGGTATTGGGTATGTAATAAAAGCTCAAAATATTTTATATATTGTCTCTCCTTTTTTGATGTTCTACATGTCATTAGTAAGACAGGTAAATATTAAGGTATGAATATAGATCTGTTCTTACATCTTTTGTAAACTAGAATTTCTGACATTCACATCTATTACTTAACTTCCTTCAAAATTTTTAAATACTCTATTTGTAGATATGAAATTTATCTTATGTATAGACACTTATTAATTCTTCAACAATGTAGCCATTCTTAATTTAAATCAGATACTGGAAACTTGCATTAAACTTTCAAAGTCTGCAGAGATGATAATGCTTACTTAGAAATTTTGTGTTCATTAGGTACAGTAACCTTGCTTTTAAGTGTGCTAGAGAAAGTAATGTTATGATTTCTACATCTCAAATATGAGAATCTGACTCATAGTTTTTACACCTACAATGTTTACAAATTCTAACAATGTAATTCTTGTGTGCTATTTTCATTATCCTGGAATCCTAACTCCAATTATTAAGCCCAGATAAATTTCCATCAATTCATGGTCAGTTTCCCTTGTTTGCCAGGCAGAATCATACCCTATTAAGAAATATTCTAGTCAAGTTTGTTTTCTTATTCATCCACCAAAAATCTTATGATTACTCTTGTATTTCAGGTTCTTTTTCATACCTGTTTTTTGGTTCTTCTCTTATCTTCCTGTTTTTGTTTACTGTGCTTTCTTTGCTGTGTTTTAGTTTGTTTGTTATGTCCCATTGCTAGCTTATCAAGAAATTGAAATAGTTTTCTGATTTTGTTTTACTGACCTCACAAACTGTACCCTGATTTCACTCATTCTCTGCTCAGTATTTCCCAGCTAATTGTCTGTCCACATCTGTCTCAATGACTTTTTCCCCTCATCTGCTAATTCCATCCTTGTTCTACTTTTTTGGGGGGGAACAAGAAGAATTCACTTTCCTTTAGGAATTCCTACATGTTTGTTAAATGAATAGAGTTCTAAAGTACCTAAGATCACAAAGATATATATACACACATATATATATATACATGTCAAGATATATATACACACAAAGATATATACACACACACATATATATATACATGTTATATATATATTATATATATAAAGTCAAGTGATAATCTCCCTATGGCCCCTCAGTCTTTTTATCACCTTTCAAATGAATCAATACTGTCAAGACCATCAGTGGTAGAAAGAAGCATATATACAGAACTGAGAATAACCTCAATTTCATGTACATTAGAATCTAAAGTAGTGAGCTTTTTTTTTCTTTTCTTTTTCTTTCTTTTCTTTTTTTTTTCTTTTTTACTAGGGTCTGTACTGATTACTACAGTAATGGCTTAGGCTTTATATTGCCAATTATACAAATATGGTTAACTTAACAAAACATGCAGAGAGAATTTTTGTCCGCTTTCAAAGAGAGTGTGATAAATTTAATAAAATAAGGGCTCCTTAAAAAACAAAAAGCATAACAAAACAAAACAAAACAAAAAGAAACAACTTACCTTTCATGATACAAAAACTTTTGTGAAGAAAGGAAAATCTAACCTGTGTATGTTAGATCGTATTCTTTGAAAATCTAAAATAAATTTTGCCTGAGTATATTTTTCTCCATATTCCTCCTTTCACATATTTAACAACATAAAAAAGTGGTCAATTTAATAAGGTGTCTTAAATTATTTTAAATCAAGTGTTATTTGCATCTCCTAGAAAGTTTTATGCAAAAGTTTTTAAATGGAAGATAGTAGAAAATAACAAAGCAGAATTAATTCGACACTTAATTATATCTAAAATCCAGAATTAAATACAATGTGATTATTTTTCTTCAGAATATTTGTTTTATAGAAATTTAGTTACATAACCACTTTGGGTGAACCTTGCGAACTAAGTTAAGGCTGTCAAGGAAGCAAAGAACATGATGGCTGAGGGGAGGAGCCCAGCGGAGGCCTGGCTCTCCCTTCTCTGCTCTGCCATCAGCAGGTCTCCCTCCAAGCCTAGATGAGACAACTGATTACTATTGCTGATGAAGGGTCTTCTTATGGAAGTCACTGTTTGGAGTACTTTGGGGATAAATCTAGTAAACCAAAAATAAGCTCTGGGAATAAAATCAGATTTTTTTTTCGTGCATTATATTTGGAGCTCATCGGTTACTATAACAAATTTAAAAAAGACATAAACTATAAATTAAACTACTCTTCTGCCCTAAAGATGGTTTCATATTATTGCTCCCTCTTTAGTTTTGGAGTGACTCCCTAAAGGACCACTGATAATTACTGAAGATGTAACAAGATTTATTTTCAATGTTACGTATACACTCATGACCAATAATTGGGTTGCATCACCTGTGACTTCTGTGAATTTCACTTGAACTTAAGGGCTTTAACGTATAATTACCAGAAAAATCTAATGTGAAAATCTAATCACAATTAGTCTCCCAAGATACAACTAAAACAGAGGGCAGACAATGTTCTTTAGAGTATATGTCAAGTAACTCTAACTCAGATTGCACCCTGTGTATAAAATTTTATCAGATTTTGGCAAAATCTAGCAAAATGACCCTCACAAAGTTCAATACATATTGGGATTCCTTCATTAATTAAATTTTGTTTGGAGATGTTTTCATATGTCCAACATTTCCAAAATTGGTTTAAGCCAAAGAGTAAGTCTCACATACTTGACCTGATATAAGGTGATTTTGTTTGAACATTTTAACGAGCAGAGGAAAAGAGCATTTGGGGACACAGTGCGATTCTACTGCAGGTGTCTAATTGGTTGTGATACAGGTCTCATTAGGATCCTCAGCAGTGTATGTTTCACACACACACACACACACACACACACACACACACACACAGCCTTGGGATGCTGGAAATTATCAATGTGTTTGTTGAAAGGCTAATGTACATTTGCCAAGACACTGTCAATGACAACACGGTAATAACCATGTGAACTTGTGATTTCATAATGCTCCATGGAAAGTGAACAAAAATGAATATCCTAAGGCAGAAATTAATCATTAACTTAAAAAAAATCTATTAACATGGAACAAATTGAGAGATGGGAATAGAACAGTCCAGAGTAATTGGTGAAAAATTGTGTTTTTTTTATTATTGCAAAAATAAAACAATTTCTTTAAAAAAATTTGTTGTCTAACATTTCAAGAAACATATTGTCTGATATGTTCTTCCCTCATATAATTGCGCTTCCTTCAAATAGTTTTTTTAAATTGTTATTGATATACAGTATTATACTAGGTTTCTCCATAAGAACTTCCCTAACCACCCTATTTAAAGTTGCTCGTCCCTGCACTATCAATTTCCCTTACTCTGTTCTACTTTCTCTTTCGCAATCACTTATCATAGTCTGTACTTTCTAGTATACTATATACCGTCAAGTATATTGTTTATTGTTTGTCGCTTTGTCCACTAGAATTAAAATCCCTCGAAGGTAAGATTTTTGCATATTTTATTTCCTGACATGTCCCAACTACCTACAACAGTGCCTGGACTATAGCAGAAATGCAGTAAAATTTTTTAAAGAAATTTGAAGTAATCATCACATAACTACGAAACCTGCCACAACTCTCAAAAGAGTTGCCCAGAAAATATTTAAAAGTGCAATAATTAAACACTGAGGACTCTAAAATAAATCATTTTGTGATGGTAGAAGAAAATTTTCAGGTGCTGAAAGTGAAGTAGGAAACAGTCAGGGGTTGAAAAACGGGAACAAATGAATAACAGGAAAAGTGAAGAAAGGACAAGCAGACATGTCTGGGAAAAAAAAAAGAACAGTTTAATTAGATGCTTCAGGGTTTTTATATACTTGACTATGATGTGAAAAGTGCTCCTAGATTCTGACCCTTAACCTCCCTGAAATATCTACGCTATTCAGTCATTACAGAGTAAGATTCTTTGAAAATGTCTTTCTTTCTAGATAGAAGTCTCAAAAATGCTATGCAACCTAAGAAAAAAAGTTTGACATATTTAAAAAATATATATTCCCATCTGGGTTTTTCTGCTGTCAAAATTGTTTTCTTTGCCAGCTCCCTTAGATTCTTAGTTGGAAAGGGTGGTGAACCACTTTCTGATGCAGCAGTTTCAAACTTGACTGCAGATCAGAATGATCTGGGGAGCTTCTAAAAGTGCCCGACCAGTAAATGAGAACTTGCGGGGGGGAGATCCAGGTATGGGTGTTTTTTGTAAGCATCCCAGTTGATTCCCATATGCAGCCAAGTTTAACAACTACTGAAAATTCCCTATTTACTAACTTCCTGTATGGAGGTTTGTCAATCTTAAAACTTCATTTACTGGAGAATCTTCGGAACCTGAGAGCTAATCAGCCATCTACCCCAAACTGAAACTGTAAGAGTAAATGCTAGCAGTCTGTCCCTAACTTTAATATACCTCAGAATCACCTGGGAAGCTTATTAAAAAGCGGATTCCTGTGCCTCACCTCTACAAATTCTGATTCAGGCCAAGGGTGGGGCCTGACATTTTTCTTTTTAATGAGCTTCCAGGTGATTTATCTGCAAACTAAAGTTTGAAAGCCATTGCCCTAGAGAAAGAGCATTTTGGGATAGACATCATCAGGACTGCTGGGGTAGCCCTGGAGAAAATCCAGTGGGGGTTATTATCACATCCCCCACTCCAGATGTACTCTGGATCTCCAGTGCATCTCAACTGATGTATCAAAATCCTTGGTTACTCATTATCTTCAAGATTGGCCCAGGTCTAAAACAGACGTATGGAAAGAATTGGAACAGCCCACAATCCCCTATGTGTCACCGGTAGAGCCATTCCCCAATGTCAGTAACATGCACATGTGTGATGTGTTTCCAGCTTTCTGTGATAATGTCTATGATCGCTTGTCCTCTCTCTGTTTCAATGACATTTGGTTCGTGAACATCTCTCTTCAGGCACTTCACAAATACAGCACAGTTAGTATCTCACCTTTATAAGATTTTGCACTGCTTAGAGCAGGGCCTACCATGTTCATCTTCAAAATCCCACCTGTCAGAACATTAAGCATATACCATATATCTGTGGAATTCTTCATGACAATATCCATGGTTCCTACATTTAGAGTTATGGAGTCATGTGGAGGCTAGTGAGGTAAAAGGATATAGAACTAGCAATGGTTAAAACAAGGAACTATTTACATAAACAGCTCAACAACTCCCCAAGTCAAAAATGGTTCTCAACTTTCCAGGTAACTCTCAGATTGGCCCTTTGTGATTCTATTCCTATTAAATATTTCCTTTATTGCCTTTAGAATTTAATTTAACCCACATAAAAATACTGGGGGAGGGTATAAAATGGTTTGGCTAAATATATCATTGTTTAGCTTGGTTTTTGGTCCTATGACCCATAGGGGTTGACATTTCTACTTAACACTGGGATGGTCTTGAATAAGACCTTCAAACAGAAAAAAGGAAAAAAAAAAAAAGGAAAGAAAAAGAATTTCTATCTGGGGCTAAACAGAGGCACTAAAATAAGTTACCAGTGACATCAATAAAATAGCCTCTTGATATACTATTGCCACTAAATGATAGTGTGTGCAAGGGTGAGGATTTGTTTCTTGCTACATATTTTTGCATTTGCCACATTAGGCACTTTCTTACATAGGTGTGTTGAAAGGGAAAAATTCAGAAGAGAATTTTTGTCCAGTAAAAGTTCTAATTTTTTCCAGTACTAGGAAAGCAAGTAATAGTAAATTCATGTATCTCTAAATGTGAACCAATATACCTTTAGTCATATATTAAAAACTTTTCATGTCATTGTAGTTTAATATACTTCATTGTACTTTGGTTATTGACAAGGAGTTTATGTGGCTCCAATATCACAATAAAGAGTCCACAATTCTGTTCCACTAATTCATACTGCTTTTGTCTCCTGGAGGACATTTGTGCATTCTCAGATGATGAACCATGGCTGGAAAAGCACCTGACATTTTGCTGATTTTCTTAACAGACTCATGATACCATAAATATTTTCTTTCTTTCTTTTACAATACTTTGAATCTTAAAAATATCTTGTAGATTTACAAGTCTGGAACTACCATTTATCTGCTCTTCTAACTGTCCCTCGTACTAGTATTAGCAATGCAACAAGATACAAACTGCAGAAAAACTCTCGAAGCAGCCCACCAATTTTCATCTATTTATTGACAGTCCTCCCACAGATTTTCACAATTCTCCCACCGAAATGAGACACAAATCACGTTTTCTTGTAGAAGTCAGCTGCGGGTGGCTGTGCATTGTGTTGCAGGGCTGCCAGGCACACAGGCTGTGGCTGAGGCCATATGGCAACAGGCTGACTGCTCTGTGTTGAGTCCTGCACCTGTTACTCGCTGGGAGGACGCTCTGCTACTGTTTACATTCTGAGAGCTATTTTAATTTTCTCCATGGCTACTTCTCTGTGACTCACTGTTGGCTTCCTGTTCTTTCTGACTACTTTCTAAACTTCAAATAATTTAAGCAACTAGGACTCATTCAATATAAGTTTCTGCGGGCCTTGCCTCTCATTCATTTACATTTGTTTTTAATCTTAGTGGAACGTAAAGGACACGCACTCTTGGTGAAATTCTTCTCTGATCTGTCAACGAGAGACAGAGATTTGAAAAATCTGTGGGAGGAGGTGGAGCCTCTTGGAGAGATGAAATAGGAAGATCATTACCCTATGATGTGTTTGTGGGTAATTCTGCTTCCTGTGTAACTGCAACCTGTGGCATGACTTGTGCATGTTGTCAAATATATATCCTTTCTGTTATTCTCCAAAGGATGACTACAGTAATGGATCTGTATACAAAATACTTTTATACAGCTGTGTTAGCCAAAAGATCACCTAAAATAAAGACACATTACCAAATACACATTTAAATTAAATTAGAACTTGGCATACATCATCTCGAGAGCAAATTCAAGAATAAAATCCGTGGTGAAAGCAAAAAAATATATATTTTTGAACTCCATTGCTTTTTCATGTATCTGAATGGTCTTATAAATACTTTTGGAGAATTATTTCAAAAGTAGTGAGCCCTTTTGAGGGTCAACCAGGGTACATGTGTTAACATGCTGCATTTGTCAAATGAGGATATGACTTTTTTACCTCTACTTTCATCGTATTTGGCTGTTGGGTTAAGAGGGACAGAAGCTTGAAAAGAGGATACAGCAAGGTGAGATTTGGTGAATAATTCCTTGACTTTTGTTTTGTTTTGTTTTTGACAAGTAAATTGACTTACTGGGATCTAGGGAACACAAGGATGAACTCCTAATCACACAAAATATTTCCTCCGATGGAATGTTTGGCCTGGAATCTCTTCAGATCCAGAGAATTTACTCTTACTAAAGTACCACTTAGAAAAGTGATGATTCATTTACACAGTACTTTGAATTATTTTTGCATATTTACCTGTTGTTATTATTAGTAGTAGTTTTGAATTATTCTTGTCAGGTATTTTCTGAGAACAGTTTTTAGAAAAATGGTAGCTAAAGAAAGTATAAATTCTGGTTTGACTGGGGACGGGTTAGGTATGTGAAAAAAGAAGAAATGGAGTAAACTGCAAAATAACTGGATGGAGGAAATAGGTTTTTTTTTCTATTTTTAATTGCCTCAGGCTCTCATGTGTGGGCAGTTTCTGCAAAAAGGTACAAAGTGACCTATAGTTTTCTGTCCTATTTGAAGAAAAACATTCTGAACTCAGGGCACAGTCAGCTCTCAGAACTGCTCTAGGGTAGAACTCATCATGTTTTTACTAGACTTAAGGTTAAAAAATGGATTTAGCTTGTTTTTCTCCCTATTTGATCTAAAGCAGTGTTTATAATTTCTGAACTAAGATCCTCAAGCTCTGTAATAAATATAAATTTACAGAATTTTTAAAACCAATCTCTGGTCTGAAATTACCCGTAAGTCAACTATATCTGTCTTGATGAGGATTTAGGATATGTAATTAGTCTCTGTTTTTTTCAATCTCATCCCCACTGGTGTGATTCATTTGAAACTAGTACTGTCAGTTCTGTCCTTGGCAGCATATAGTTATCAGAATATATGTAGCAGTTCGCTTCCAGGTCTTTTAGGAACACATCGGAGATGAACTTATTGCTTGGTCATCAAACAAAAATGTATATTTTTGAAACGCATCTTATAAATATTTACTAATAGGTAATGCTGAAAAATGCAGCGAGGGATGGGAAGGAATTACCTGAAATAGTTTCTACATGCGGGGTAAAAATAGATAGACGTCGGTCAATAATGTATTGTTTTGAGTAATCAGATAAAAACAATTATAACAAGAAGAGCTGTTAATTAAAATATCATGCGTAGCCTCAACGCCCACCATTTAATTCACAATTAGTTCAAAATAAGCAGAAAGAATTGAGAACTCAAAGGTCCATGCTTTATAAAATGTCAAGTTTAATGCCTAACTGTGAACCAGATTGCTTAGGCTACAGGCCTTTCAACTGTAAATATCAACTGCATAAAGGACAGCATGAATCTTTTAACTTTATAAAGATAGCATGGAGACTGTAACATTTGGGAAAATTAAGTCACTTACTAACATTTATGAGGAGGCATGCATTTAAGCATTACACTGGACCCCTTGTGAACAATTATATGGATGTCAAAGTGTCGTACATCGGTTTCCACCATAATGTTAAAGGTCTTGGTTAAAGAAAAGACTCAAATGGCTTCTCAAAGTTTTTAAAAATAGAATTGAAAACAAGACCCTATTCAAATTCCCCTAGATCACAAGAGAGATTCTATTTTTAACATAAACTGAAGGAATTTGCTCCCACAATTTTAAAAAGTGTTAGACATAGTCATTTCTAAAGTTTTATGAGATCCAACCATCCATACAATTATAAATATTATCACTTCTTTCACCAAAGCACTAAGGATTTTACCAAATTTCAAAAATCACAGCAATTATTCTTCTGAGGACATTGTCCCTAGTTAGGGAACAACAGGAAAATGACAGAGATTAAATGAATTGTTCATGTGTTAAAGAGGCTTTGGTTTGAATAGATTTAGAATAACACCCCTTTGTGTATGTCTCCGTAGTTAAGTAATGTTTCCTCTGACATTTGTTCTAAAGAATGATTTCAAATCCCAAATCTCCATTTTCTTGAATATTCATTTCAAAATGAGCATAAAACTTATGTCTATATTTATTTGATTATATCCTTTCAAAGTCCAATTTTTTATGATGCAGCCTTTCTAGTGTGCGGCTTTTTAGAGTTATGTTCAATCACGTGATGAAAATAAACAAAATAAGAGAGGGTAGACTTAAAAGATAGCAGCCAAAGCCCCTGGCTGTGTATCTTGCTCATTTTAAGGATGGCGTGAGAAAATTAATTACTTTAATCAAACACCTTGGCTTCTTGTTCACAAAATACTGAGTATATGTGTAAATGCAGTCCTTTCCTGAGTGAGTGGCAGATGGTTAGATGAGTCATGTGCTCAGAAAACACTTTGGTTCAGAAATACAAGTGTTATAGTGGAACAAAATAGAGTTTTAACGCGCCAGATAAACCACAGGAAAAATAATTAACAATAGCATAACAATGATCTATAATAAGGCAGTGCATTAATTATACTGATAAAAAAAAGCAAAATAAAACATATATACAGCAAAGTCCTGGGTAAAGTTTACTTCTCATGCGTGTAGTTGGCATTCTCTTTCAGTTTTCCAGGATCATAAACTGTGTAGTCATTCATAAACTCTTGCCTTCCTTCACCATTTCTAATTCCCGTTGATAATAGCAATTTCTGCTTAATATTAATCACCAATGGAACTGTCTCCGAGCTGAGCACCCAGTGAAAGAGTCTCACATCCTCCATCATTAAATTGAATGTGCACTTATCTGCTGGGGTGGGGAAGGGTGTGGACATCCTTCTTTTGTGTTTTCCTTTGTGTTTTCCTTTGTGTTATTTGCCAGTAGTAAGTTTTTACGTGTTTTCCTTTGTGTTATTTGCCAATAGTAAGAGTGTGTGATTCTTCTGAATTTAAAGTGACTACCAACTGGAATCCCATCTGAGTCATCCCTTTGCCTTAAAGAGCTTAGTTATAGGTTGAAGTGTGTCTCCCAAAAAGATACGTTGAAATACAAACCCCCAATACCTGAGAATGTGACCTCACTGAGAATTATAGTTATTACAGATGTAATTAGTTAAGAAGAAGTCATACTTGATCAGGGTGGGTCCTTAATCCAGTAAGACTGGTGTCCTTATAAAATGAGACACAGAGAGAATACTACTTGAGGACAAAAGATGCAGAGAAGAAAGTCATGTGATGATGAAGGCAAAGACTGGAGTTGTACAGAACACCAAGAGGGCCTGTAACACCCAGAAGCTAAGAGAGAGAGCAGGGCTCTCCTGACACCTTGATTTCAGACTTTTAGTTTCTAGAACTGTGCAAGAATACTTTTATGTTGTTTAGGTTTCTAATCCTTTGTTACCAAAGCTCTAGAAAACTCATACAAGTTCATTTACTTTTCTCTAATTCAGTACTTTTACCTTAGAGTATCTGAGTCCGTGTTGTAAACCTTACTTAAATTCTCAGTTATACTGCAATCTCCCTAAGAGCAAAACCCACGAATTTTATTTCCTTAATTTATCCTCCCTTTGAATCCCTTTTAACCACGCCACTTGGCTTGGTATCCTGTTGAATGCAGGGATTCAATAGAGTTTGTTGTCTTAATGAACCTCAGATTACAAACATGATAAAGAAAAATCAGCATATGGTAGAAGGTCAGAAAAATGGTAATCTTTTGAGTGTCAAGATCAAGTCCTCTTTTCTTACTATATGTCTATAAGTCGACATGGAAAGCTGAGCCTCTTTTATATCTATATTTATTATGAAAATATACATAGGATGCTGTAGGCATTTACATTATAGTTGAGAATGTGATAGAGAGAAATCTTTATAGACATAGTTCAAGACGGACAAGATAACTACCACAAAGCATATATTTAAACCTAGCATAAAGCTACCGTCATTAGACTATCAGAGTACTGATGTCAGAATAAAGACATACCCATGCAGAAAATACAAAGTCCAAAATCTCTGTAATAGAAATAAAGAGTAAAGGTAGCATTTCAATTCAATACGTAAAGGGAGATTTACTCATTCACTAATTCTGGAATAACCAGTTAACTATTTTAAAAAACATGAAAACTGCGTCCTTGCTTCATACCACATCACATGGATTACAAATGCAAATTTCACAATCTGAAAAATAATAATGCCCAATAATGATTAACTGAAGTGTAACTGAAACAGACCCTTTCATACTCTATTGGTACAAAAAAACTAATCAATGAGACCATTCTGAGGTACAATCTTGTAATGTGTGCAAAGAACTTCTAAAATGCTTATCCTTTCTTCTTCACTTATGTCTTTGGAGCAATTAAGTTTAGTGAGTATTCTAGTAGCAGGAGAGCATTGTCACTTCAACCATAGGTTCTCAGATGTTAATGTGCACAGGAGTCACCTGGAGATCTTGTTAAGATTTCAGATTCTAATTCAGGAGCCTTGGGGTGGGGCCTAAGATGCTGCATTTCTGTCTAGCTTCCAGGAGATGCCCATGCATTTATTTGGGGGAGGGGTGGGGGGGCACATTGTGTAGCAATGCATTTTAGATCATTACTAAAAATACCCTGCAAAGGCCCATGTTCCATCTTCAGACACACATATATGAAATCTAAATAGCTAGTGAAATAGATTTATTTTTTAACCTTTTCTCTCTTTCTCCCTCCTACATGAAACTCTGATATCAGTAGTTTACAGAGAAAATAGTTCCACTAAAACAATGTCTCTTGGGCTTTAGAGCTCATTATCTCTTTGCCCTGGGAAAGTTTCCAGTTGCATTTGCCCTAAAAACATTCTTAAACTTGGCTCCCATCATTGAGTTAAACTCTACTGTGTGAGAGAGGAGAAAGATATGAAAAGCTCAATTGGGGCCATTCCAGTGAATTTGATAGCTCTTCAATTCACTGACCCTTTTGGGATAAGCCGAATTCACTATCACTCCTGTGGAGAGACTACACATTAAGGTGCACTTGATCAGCCCTTATTGCTCTGCACTCTGAACAGCAAAGCTTCTGAGAACACTTCCTGTGACCACCTCTAAATTTGAACTTGAAAAGGATATAGTGCAGATATTAGGCGATATAAAAAAGCAAGAATAACTTGAATACAACACCTTCCATAACAGCAATGAAAGGTTCTGACTGCTGTATCTCTAAATATACCTGAGGGTACCAACCTCCATAGTGGCTCACTAAGACAGTTCTGAAAGGTGTTGAGTGTTGGGGCCAGACCGTTAAAGGAAGAGCCTGTAGAAACTCTGGGGGAAGGCCAAAATAGTTTTTAAAATACCTCAGGTCATTTGGACACGTGTTCCACCCACTTGCATCCACAATGCTAATCGATGGGTCCGGAGTCCCTAACCCAGAAAGTGAAAACAGAAAGAAAATTGTATGCTGTGTTAAAAGAACATCCAAACTTATGGCTCTCTTTTTGGGATTTAAAAATGTTTGACAGATGCACTGTGGTGACAGAACTCAGTCACAAAAAGGCAGGTCATTTACCATCCTGAACCTCATCCGGGAATTTAAACACATTTTCTAGCCTAGTAGAAGTTTCCAATTAAAGAGCTGGCTCAACTTTAAACTATTTAAGCAAAATCTTCTTCTTTCTACACAAAATTGAAATTCTGTGCCACAATTATGAATGGCAATTTGATGGAAGAAATTCTGATGTTAAAATACATTTGATGTCTTTTTCCTGGTTGGCTTTATATTTTCATTTAAATACATTGAATTTGTTAGGCCAGCTACACAGAACTCTCCATATTGAAGAGGATCAAATGACACGTGAACTTCAAGGATACATTAGGAAAATGAAATATGGCAGAGTATCCCACACTACACTCACTATATATACCATATAGATAAGCACAAGCACTTTTTTTTATCTCAAATATGAAATGGCAATTTTTTTTTAGTTTATATTTCTCTAATGCATATTTCACAATCCTTTGACATAGGTTTCATTTTCCATTTAGATCTCATTGTCATTTCTATGAGTTGTATTCAGATACCTAATGATACAGTTTAGAGATGGATTTATAAAGACTTTCCTTCCATTTCCCAAAACAATGCATCATAACTACCAGATTTGGAAAGCAGAGTTGGTGGGCACGTCTTTCAGTAATATGCTTATCCTGTAGTGAAATATGTCCACATAAAGGACGCACAAGAATATAGGCAAAAGTACAATTGCCTCAGCTGCTGTTTCAAATACCTGTTTCCTCTGAGTACTCTGATGTTAAAGTAGGTGTGATCATTTAGTTCATATTTTCCAGAGTCAACTTACATGCCGAAAGTCACTTGTCTTGCAATAGCCTTGAGCAAAGGATGTTTAAACCACTGGTTTTCAAACTCTTTTGATCGTAATCCCAGTTTAAAAGATCTAAGGCACACTGTAGATATATATCCTTATTCTTGCTGTGTGAAATTCCTGTGATACTTTCAATTCAATTGAATTCACTTCAATTCCATTTTTTCTATTCTAATATGAGGCACAGTTGATTATTTTAAAAAATGACTAACTTGTGCTCAAATTTAAAATGTTCTTATTTTAAAATGTAGCATTGAGAAACAATGGGACACATATGCTGTGGATGAGTTCTTTTTCAAGTATCTATTGATATTCAAAAGCAGTGAAAACAATTTAAAGGGTTTTATAATCATCATAAAGCAAAAGTTAAAGTCAATTTTTTTTTTCAAGTACAGTGCCATTATTCTCTCACAATGGCATTGGAAATCAGCCCAAGTATAAAAAGGAAAAATAAACGAGGCTTTATTGATGTTGTCTAAGTATTAGTTTAATAAAGTTAAAAACATTATTACCATGGGAAAATATAGTGCGAGCATGTCAAAGGTTATTTCGTTTATTAATGAGGGAAACCAGCAGAATGATAAAGCTGGCTCAAACGAGGATAGGGGAAATTGGTAATGTCTCATATACTGGTATATATTGTTTATATAAATGCATATATTATGTAAGTATTACATATAAATGTAGATATTATATACGTTATGTATACATAATTTTATATATTCAGTAAAAAATGAATAATGCTGGAATAAGTTTGATAAGTTACATATAAGATAGGTTACTCTTCTACAGAGCACCACACCCTCTATGATTCTATTAGAAATCACTTACTATTTATCAATCAGCTCAAATTAATGTGTAATTTATAAAGTCTGTGCCCAATCAATAGTAAATAAAATAGAATTATCTTCCCATTTACGGTATCAAATTTTCCTCAGTCAGAACACTCTACTATGATATTGAAAGGGCATACAGAAATCTTTTAGCTTAATTTCCAAGACACAGATTGTTGTTCTTAAGAATAGGAAACGTTCATTAGCAATAGCTAAAACCAGCTTTATTTTTGTGTCTTTAGCACCTAGGACAGTGACTGGTATAAAAATAGGTATTTGATGAATACTTCATTAGTGAAGAACTACCAACTCATACAGTGAGGAAGGGGACTTCTGATTGGCATGAGACTACTGGAGGACATCAGAATATTAGCGTAACCCTTCCTACTGAATATTATTTTTATACAGACTGCTTTACTTATCGTGTCCTTATTTTGTGCAAATTCTTGCATGACTCAATATTGTATAAGTAGAAAACATTTTGGGGTACTTTTGGGCTATTTTCACCTAAAATCAAGTAACTTTATCACTCTCATTTGAGGAGAGGGATCTCTATGAATGTATCTGGAGGAGATTTTTCCAAGGTACTTTCTGAAAGTGGCAGTCTTGAATTGAATCCCTGTAATTTTCATTACTTCATGATTATAGAGAAATATTCCTATTTCAGCTAGTACCTTTATAGGTTATTTTTTATATATTTATATTTTGAAGCTGGGTGTGTATGATGAGGTGTTGATCTAACCTAATTTTTTCAGAAGACTTTTTTAAAAATTTCTTTAATAAGCCATTTTGCTACTAATTTGAAATGCTCTCTGAATCTCAAACATTAGTCTTGTATGGACTTTAATTTGCTGTTAATTGATCTGTTTATCTATTTGTGTGCATCGTCATTCTTGTTTTGGTTTATTCTTTATAAAATGTTTTAATATCTGCTATGATTTAATTCCCTATTGTCAATATTTTCCAGAAGCAAGTATTGCTTCTTAATTTTCTACATGAATGTTAGAATCATTTCCTTTGGACTATTAGGAAAAAAATATATGGCGTTATTAAAATGTCATGGATTAATTTGGGAACAGTCAACATCTTTATGATGCTGAGTAGTCTTATAAAATAAAATAGTGTATCTTCCTATTTTTTTTTAGTGTTCATTTCAAATTTTATAGATAAAGATGTTGTACGTTCCATTTGTCATATTACTGATTTGAATGAGGTATTTAACCAATTACAACTTTTAACTAATGTTTGTATATTACACTGAATCCTCTTACCCTGCCCTAAAAGCAACCAGCCAGGCTAAGTTTAAAAGGACAATATAGATTTTTTTTAAAAAAAATTAGCATTCTGTCAAGTTTTTTGTATTTTAGTGTATTTACTGCACTAAACCTCAGTGCAATGTGGACACCAGACACGCAGTAACAAATCAGTACATACTCAGTTAATTGAAATGTCTTTATTCATAAGCTATAACTAAATTGATATTTCCCAAACTTGACTTCCTACTCATTCTGTGAAAACAGGTCTGTTTACATTTGAGGGGGGGGACTTAACAAATTTAAACAGGTTTTTCAGAAATTTTCATATGCTAGTAATGAAGTGGGAGATAGACTAAACTGTATTTGGTTTCACCACAAAGCTCCCTCACCTTTTAAAAAGTATAATATAAAAATAGCAATAAAGATTAGTAACATTCATAGCACATAGACTATACTTCTGATACTGTATTAAGCCTTTGCCATGCATCATTTTGTTCAGTAGTGTTTATATCTCTTGGAATACTACTACTTTCAGAAAGACAGCTTGGAAAAAGTTCATCCAGATACATTTGTAAAGACACAAAGATTATTTCTATTTGTGCACTATTTTTCTAAGTCCAAGTAAGTGGAATGTGTAGACTTGTTAATGCCCCCAAACTTGAAAGGAGATTATATTTTTACATAAATTGAAGTATTGAGAATTCTTAGCTCAGAGTCTTTCTTTCTTCCTTCCACATATATAATGCCATATAAAATCTTCATCAAGCTTTGGATATGATCACAAAGATACTCAAGTCTAACTGAGACCAAGGGTGCTTCCATTTTGTAAACTTCTTTATCCTCTAGGATCTCAAAGCCTTGTGAAGGGGCACAAAGGTTTTCTTTGGGCGTTAGTTGAGTTGACTACCTTTTACTGACAGACAAAACTATTGTCTCTAATAGATGTGAGTCGGCCTACGTTTCTGAGATCAATGGTCCAGCAGATAATATGGATCTTCATTTTAGCCAGAAACACAATAGAAATCATATAGCTAGGATAATAATAAGGGAAAAATAATTTTAATAACCTGGTAATTTAATAATTTGTCAACTTTTAACTTTTCTTAAGCTGAGAAAGACTATTTAGAATACAAAACTCTCCAAACTTGTGAATTTTTTATTTTCTGTTTTATCTTTGCGTGGGCTATAAGATGCAGAGTTTCTAGTAAGGCCTGTCTACAAGGATTAGGGGTATTTATCTACCTATAAAAAAGAAAGCCAAAAATTCTGAAAGAGTTGAGAAATACAGTGAATCTATTGATGACTAAGATTACAAAAATATTATTAACACATCTAAAAGGACTTGTAGTAATCATCTAATCCAATCTCTTTTCCTGTGATGATTTATTTTTCTTAATGACGTCATGGCAAGTTAATAGACAAGATAGGTGTAAATCTTGTTTTCCTTTCTGTTTATACAATGCCCTTTTATTAACAATCTGTTTGGTAGTACTTTAATGAAGAAATGATTTTAAAATACATATTAATTACTCAAAATGTCTTAAGTACTACCCACAGCAAGTAAAACACAAGGTTTTCTGACCATGAGTACCACCTACAGATAGTAAAAAAGAGAGTAATTAGAATGGATGATAGAAAAACTTTCCCCAACAAGACATTCACATTTTCTTTGATTTTTATCTTAATGAAAAATTTTATCTTAATGAAAAATGTATGTTTTCACTATCACGGCACTAATATAATAGTGATCTATGTTTCAGACAATGTATTCATCTGGTTCCATGCACTTTTGAGGGTTTTATCATATTACAGCCAATATCATTATTCCCTTTTCTGAGTCATTATGTTGAGATGCTTATAAGTTCTATCACTTAAAACAATCTTAGTTCTGCCCTCCTAAAGAAAGATATGCTTTTGATGCTTTATGATGTATGACTTTAATTGAAGTAGCATTAGACTTCCTACTTGCCTTTTTCTTTTAAAAGCTTTTGCCTGTTTTTTGTTTTAATTGGTATAATTCAGTAGTAATTTAGTATAACTTATTAACAATTGGTAATAACCACCATCAAATGTATCACAAAGTGTATTTAACAAGGAGTTCAAAACATTTTTGTTAAATATTTGTAAAAGACTTCATGTTATTTATTAGCCAATTACTAAGTTGAGAGTTGGGGCAGTCAATAAATAAGGAGTGCCAACTGATTGCCAGATTTCCATGTGCTTTCCTGGGAACAGTATAAACAAAACAGACATAGCCTCTATCCTGTGAAACTCACATTCTTTCTGTAGGCCAACTATTAGCATACTTACTAAACAGTCACTGAGCCGTGTGCTTAAGTTTTGCTAGTTTTTATGGCATGTCTACGCTCTCATATTTCCTGTCAGGTCCTTTCCTTCGCAAATAGTAAATGGCATTTCTGCACTCTGAGGGCCCCAGCCTGAGAATACCATTCAATCTGCTTGCTTGGCTATGAGGCCCTTCGGGCATGGCCCCTGCCAATTTCTCCGCCTCATCCCGCTGCCTCACATCACCTGATACGTGGTATTGTTACCCAATACACTCAATACTGCGTGGATGAATGAATGACTTGTTTTTGAACTTTCCCCTACTTCCAACATTTTTTGCTTTTCTTTCTTATTTAGACTTCTGAAAAATGGGAAGGTGTATTACCCATCCTGTCCTTCTCAACTATATATATTCTCCTTGAAGAGTTGATATGGTCACTTGGTTCGGTTGGGGAGAAAAGAATACGGAAATACACATTTTGAAAATTTCTTAGAGGTAAATTTAAAGCTGTTCAGGTTTCCCTTAGTGTGGGGGCAAACTTCTTTAGAATAGAACATTGAAGATTTTAAGGTCTTTTTGTCTAGATTTTTCTCTTTTTCTGAAAACAAATCCATAAAATTTGAAAAATTAGAAATATATTCATTATAATTTCCCTGATTCAATTACTATTTTATTTCCTTTATTTCCCTTTTTTCCTTCCTCCCTTCTTTCCTCCCTCCCTCCCTCCCTCATTCCCTCCCTCTCTCCTTTCCTCTCTTCCTTCCTTCTTTCCTTCCTTCCTTCTTTGGCTTGGTAACATAAGAAAACATTGAGAAGAAATAGTATATAGCATGCAGCAAATGTTGAAAAATTTACTTCATATACACTATATGTCCTATCTCAAGACAACTATCTTTCCAACTTCTTTAACATTGTGTTTCAAAACAAACTCCTTCCATCTTTAGTTACTGAATTCTAGAAAAAAAATGCAAGACATTAATATCTCAGCTGCAACAACCAAGACCACATATTATTGAGGTTGCTTATTAAAAGTGGCATTTTCATTAAAATCCCCTTCTTTGCTGTGAAAAGCCATGATGATATATTATCTATTTTGAACAAATGTGCTACAGAAAGTGCCTAGGAGGTAATAACACAGTTTAAGAAAAAAATTAAATATGATGGCTAGCCAAATGCAATTTACACATTTGTGTTTTTTCATGGCAAGTCATATATTTTGTAAAGAGGGATGCACCTGAAGCATGAGTGGAAAAAAAAAAAAGTTTGTAGTTTTACAAAAACAAAAATACATGGAGAAGGGTTGCATAAAAGCCAGATAGTTTAGTACAAAAAAGTCCCAAAGCAAAAGCAAATGAGTGTTAAATGACACTTTTCTTTTTTTTTTTTTCAGATAAATCCTGTTGCCCTTTACCCTCTTGTTCCTGGGGTATGAAGTGATGCCCTCTGATTCCCCAGGAGTGGCTTTCTGGCTACAGTGAAGGGGTGGAAATGGGATCCAACACATCACTAACCTTGAGGGGAGAAATGGGAGCCCAGATACCAGGTGGAAAACACAATACTGACATTTCTGAGTTTTCTGACCCTTCATGCGTCATCTCCTCTCCTTGTAACTCATTTTATTCAGCTGCTAAAGAAGACTCTTAAGGATGTGAGTACAAGCCTAAGCCTCCATCTTTCCAATATAACCCACCCAAATTCTAGCATTAATCTACTTTCTTCATACTTTAAGAACAATGGCCACAACCAAAACAAAAAAAAGGAGGATATACCACCTCCTATTCCACAAGCAGCATCCCTCATTTCCCAGCTGCACGATAGGTTGCCGTAGCTTCTGCTCTCATCCCCACCTCTAAATACCACCCTAAATACAAAGTCCAGCTAGGAAGCTCCTGTGCTGTGGTGTCTTCTCTATCTCCCACATGCTGCTCTGGGCTGGAAATCATCACATGCTTTGATAAATTCTCCCAGTATGTGATCTATTGCTCCCTGAAGCACTTATCCCTTTCTACCTTGCAATCCATGCACAGGGTTTCATCTCTCTGTTACATTATAGATTCTCTGAGGGCAATGTCACGACTTATTAATCTTTGTATCTTCCTTGGTACCTACCATAGCCCTCCTTGCCTGTAGCGGGAATTTAATTAATGTTTATTGTGTCAATGAATATTAAAACAAAAAAGGTATCTATACTATTTTATTTAGTAGGAAGATAAGATGGTATAAGATCATGGATGTGAAAGCCTTGGGAAAGTAAAAGTTTTATTGAAATGCAAGGCCTGATGGCTGGAAACTCCACAGGCACATTTGACAAGAGAAAAAAAAAATCCTTGAGGGTTGTTCACAACTGACAGAACTCTGAGGTGTGACTTGGCTACTAAAGAAATTCCTGGGCAATAATTGTAGTTTTACAAGAAATTGAGATAACATGCTCAGAGAACGCTGGAAGAAGTAAAATGCCAAATAGAACAGCTTTTTCAGAGCTGTCGAGGCATCTTAATTTGTTTTCACGCAGAGAGACTTGTCAGTCTGCCACTAACTATCTTGTCTTTTCGTCATAGCAAAGTTTCTATATGTTGTGCCAACTCCACCTTCTTGATAGCCAAAAAATTTCACTGAAGTTTGATAAAACCACTGCTGCGGGCCAACATGTTAGTGTCATTGTTGAAATCGTCTATGGTTTGGCATCATCCCTGGTGGGAAGTCAAAGGAATCAGAGATGGATTCTGAAATGTCGATGCTGACCATCTGGTATAAAGGTCCAAGGTAGCAACTCTGCAGAGGCATCACCGCTTAGAATTATTCAAAATTTTCTATATTAGGAAGGAACTAATGTAAAGACTAACTCTGGAACTATAAAACATAAGCAATTCAGATCTTGCTCCTTGAAGTGTGGACTGCAGACAGGGGAATACTTAGAAAAGCAGACTCTCAGGTTACCCTCAACATTTACTCAGTGAGAGCCTGCATTTTAACAAAATCCTAGGTGATTCATTCTCCCATTAGACTATAAGAAGCACTTCTCTAAGACCGGGATGGTCAAGAAAAAGGAAACAACAATAATTTTTGTACTTCATTGCGATTAGAAAGGGTTTTAAAAATATAGAAGCAACTTTTCCAATTCAATTTATCCAATATTTTAATTTAAAAACACCTTTCAAAACTAAAGAAAATAAAGCCGTATAACTAAGATGAAAACAAAGAGGGAAATAACTTTCCTCCCCGAAGACAGGGAGTGCTTGTGATAATCAAATAATTTCCTTTCCAAAAAGTAGTCATCTTTTTGATGACAAATCCATAACTACTAAAAATATATAAGTACTTGCTCAGAACACCTCAAATGAGTCATTAGACATGCTGGTTGTCTTGTTCCTTCTAATCAATTATAGTTAATAAGCATTTATTATAACATTATCATAAAGCATAGACTTAACCAATGATTAAAGAATATCAATTCCATTGCAATTATAGAGAAATATTTAAAATCCTAAGTACAGTATTTTTCATAATATTAGCAAGAACAAAATGGCTTTGGAAAAATATTCAGATGATGAGTTCCCTGCTTTCCTATTTTACTAATGCTAATGCTGTTTTTATTTTTTCCTGGAAAAAAACGTTTAATGATGGATTGAAAAATAAGCTTTTTCCTCCATCAAAGCAACACTCATAAAAATAAGTACATGCCCACCTAAAATATTCAAAAGTGACAGTCAAATGACATTTGGGTACTAATATTGCTTGTGTTGCTTGGAGTTCAAATCAAAATTAAATACATTTTGGTTTTTTTCATTAAGTTCAGACATAAGTGAAATTCGCAATTCACTTCATTATGATTTATCTATTATTATTTTAGATATATTTACAGAGCTTCACATGTTATAGTTTATAAAATTGCATTGTGGTATTCTTATATTAAGAATTATATTAAGTTCATGAAAATCCTTATTAAAAAAGGTCTAGTTTTAATGAAAGCCAAGTGTTCTGATTTTCAGATACAGTGTAAGATGTTTTCAGGAAAGTTAGAATATTGTTATACTTAAAATAGTGGCTTATATTAAAGGCATTTTTTTGTGAATGAATTGTGGATTTGAATGAGTACATAAAAAGAGATTCAATCTTAATGTTAATTCAAAGGAATGTATTTTGAGTAATTCACTCAATAAATATTTCTTTAGCACCTGATATGTGCCAGGCACTATGCAAGGTTTTAAGAATCCAAAGACCGTAAGACAGTGTTTCTTCTTTCAAGGAGTTTAGTCTTGCAGGGAATAAAGACAGTTAACCTAATTCATGCCATGCATTCTGTATTATAAAGGGATAATTGAATAGGCATATTCATGATTAAGTTTCTGTCTGAGGACTGGTCTGGAGAAATCAGAAAAATTGTCCTGGGTTGGATTTTCTGGAAGCAGAGCCTGAGACAGGGATTCCTGAGAAAGTGATTTCTAGAGTGTTCTTAGGGGAAGGGCAATGGGGAAAGCAGAATAGGAGGGAGTAAAACTCAGTATGGATGTGGTCTTGGCTGAAGAAAAGTTTCAGACTGGTCTCAGGGGCGGCTCTTCTGTTGGTTCCTCCTGAAGGAAGGGGTTGTGTTAACCAATCAGTGGTGGTAGGCTAGTTTGGGTGGGGGAGGCAGTAACAAGGTTCTTTCCAGGAAAATGCATAGATTGGTAATGTTAGAGTTTATCAGGGGGAAAAAGAAGACACACTTAGCATAATAGATAGTATTAGAGAGATGCAGAGATATGAAATAATAGTCCCTATATGGAATGGTCAAGGGATTTCTAAGAAGTACAGAAAAAAGATTGTTCCAAATGACAATTAGCTATTAACTACAGAAATTAGTTAATATAATGTTAACAGGCTAAGCCCAGAGGACATGCTTCTTGATCATTATCAGTCAGTTATATGATTGCACTGCTAATATGGTTTGGATGTTCACGACAAAACCTATTTCAATTTATATTCTTCCGAATCCACAAGAGTATTTCCCAACTGAGATAGTGTTCAAAGTATATTTCTTCTTATTATCATTTATATAATACAGAAACAACTCTATGACATTTCTATAGGTTAAAGTTGTCACATTTACTGACTTATTTAATTCATCTGAAGATTTAATATGTACCAAGCATTCAACTTAGGCTAAATATATTTTTACATATTTCTGACTTAGCTCGTTAGGTTTTAATAAATCCCCACAGTTATAAAATAACATGTGATAGGTTCAATTCTCCCTCAAATAATCTCAATAACAATAATAGTTAATATTTTATAAGTGTGCTCACTGTGTGTCAGCCTAGTGCTAAATCCTTTACATTCATTTTCTAATTTAATCACTCTATAACCCTATAAATAGGTACATAATTAGCTCCATTTTATTGTTGAAGAAATAGGCTTACGAAGGCTAGTGAACTCCTCTACCTTGTGTGCAAGCCTGTTTCTTGACCGATATAGTGTACTGTTCCCAAGAAACCAGAGGCAAATATCTTCAGTATGTTTGCTTTTATTCAAGTTGACCTTGTTGGTAGGTACAAGTTACATTTGAGGTGTATGTGTGTGCGTGTGTGTGTATGTGTTAAAAACTATTTCTTAAATTATTTGAATCTGGCATCTCTGAAATAAGGTTATTTTACATTAAATATCACATAGGTTGAAAGAACCCATTGTAAAAATCAAAGGAATTGTATATAATGAATTAATTTAAAATCTATGATGTAGACTAAAGCATAACAGCAAGACATATGAACAAACATAATTTACCAATTAAAATTATCTACCTAGTAGTTCTTAAAAATTTGACCTCTGTCCCAATGACTCTAATGAAACTATTCTCTTAGAGATAATACCTACAGCACAAAGTTGTGTGAAGATCATGAAAATATATTAACATATTTTGTAAGCTATAAATGTCAGTAACAGGTCAGCTATTACGATCAAATCCAAAGGGTTTTCCTTCACCTTTATTCTCTTAGAATTTTACTGATATGAATCTTATCCATTTTTTTAATCCATCATTATCATTGGCTTCCATGGTCCCCAGAGGTTCTTGGCTGCTACTTCTTTATTATAATCTAAATTCTATAGAATTTTCTCAGGCAAAAGTGAGCACGTCCTTATGAAGATGCTACTCTTGTTTTTGTCCTTTAAAGTAACATTTCCTGTTTAAGGGATATAGCCAACAAAAATATTCAACACTTTTTTGACTTTTGTATGTTGTCACTAACCTCAGTTACAGACTTTATTATTTGCATGTTTGGAATTGAGAACATTTTCTGTTGCATCAACTTATCTAGTAATTTTTAAGTTTCAAATTTATTAGTATCGTTCAACATTCTCTTCAAAGATGGTTATAGGCTAGACATAAATTATTATCTACATCTCTGATTATTCCTTTTGGATACATTACTAGCTATGGAAGTACAAGGTAAAAAAAAAAAAGGCTCTTGATTCATATTTCCAAATTGCTCTTTAAAAAGACTGTACCCATTTGCACTCCAAATATAGGACATGGTAGTACCTTTCTATGGTATTCTCAACAACATTTAATAGCATTTATTTTCTAAAGTGGTAAGAGTTAAAATATCTGTTTTATCAATCAAAATATTTTATTAATAATTTCAATTGTCTGATTGATAAAGATTAATTATTGTTCAGTGAATAAATTAGTGGACTATTTGAGAACAAAAGAACTCAGGGCTAAATTATGAGGTATGATCAAGCAATATGGTGAATGCTTAAATTAAAAAAAAATTACAGTTAACTGTCATTAATCCCCTCAAAATACTCTCCTTCACTTCGAACACACTTATCCCATCATTCTTGCCACTTTATGAAGCAGTTCTGGAAGTCCTCTTTTGTGAGTGTCTTTAGTTGTGCTGTTGTGGCTGTCTCCATGTCCTGAATTGATTCAAAACTTTTACCTATCATGGTCATTCTGACTTTGGCAAAAAGCCAGAAGTCACATGGTGCCAGATTCAGTGAATAAGGTGGATGAGGACACACCGTAATGTTTTTATTTGACAGAAATTGCCATATACCAGAAGCGATGTGTGACACAGAGCATTGTCATGATGGAGGATGATTCACCGCACACTTTAAAACACACCTTCTCTCAACCATAGCTTATACCTGACTGACTGCATTGAATAAGTTGAAACTTGTCACACACTGTTACTAAGGTTTGATGAGCCGTTTGCCATATTGAAGTTCCCTGCCTTTCCATTGGCTGGCACTCATCAACAGCATTCACTGTATTTTGTGATCACAATGGAAAGGCCCCTTGTCACACATTGCTTCTGGTATAACAATTTCTGTCAAATAAAAATATTACAGTGTATCCTCATTTACCTTATTCACTTGATCTGGTACCGTGTACCCTCTGGCTCTTTCCCAAAGTCAAAATGACCATGAAAGGTAAGAGTTTTGAAATAATTCAGGACATTGAGGCACCATGACAGCACAACTAAAGATATTCACAAAAGAGGACTTCCAGAACTGCTACAGAAAGCGGTAAGCATGATGGGATAAGTATATTGGAAGTGAAAGGAGTATTTTGAGGGAGGTTAATGGCAATGTGTTTTTTACATGTAACCCAGATCTACTCTTCATAATGGTAATTATTGGTCATAATGGTAATTATTTTTACGTTACTTGAAAAGTGAATAAATGACACGTGTGTAGCATTTATCAAGTGCTTGATTCACTAATTAGAGCTCATCATTTTCTAAAAATTGATATTTATTTTCTCTAAAGATACTAATTTGAAGGAATTTTAATCTAAACATTACAACCAGAAATTTCTAAATATAAAAAAATTATGTATTGCAATTTGGCATATATTTAATTATAACAATAGAAAGTAGGTAAATTGCTTCTAAAATAAATTAGCTCTTTCTAGAAAATATCTTATATCCTAGAGCTTCAGCTGAATATCATATACGGTCTTTAGGACTAATAAAACATCATCAATTTTTAATAATGCAGCAATTAGACAAAACGGACTCTAGCCCTTTACTTTCATTTACAGGAAGATAAACTTAAGAACATGCTTTTGTTGTTGTTGTTTTAACGCTATTGCATTGAGTTCTCTTTTATTAAATACTGTGTTAAATTTCCATGTTCAGGGATTACAGAGTAGAAGAAGATATTCTAAAGGAGATTTTCAAACAAATTAGCCTCCTGCCTGACATATTCAGTGACAACATAAATCAATAGTACATCATGATCCATTCAAACTCACATGACTGAAGTTAATGGCATTATTGCTTGCTGTTTTACCTCATAGAAGGATAATGCACAGAGCAACATAACTCCACTACTAAATGCTTGGTTGTGTTTAAATGCAATTTTATTTTCACATTTTAGACGAGATCGGGCGCATTCAGGGTGGTATGGCCATAGACTATTTTCATATTTTAAACCATTAACTATTAATGTGATAACAAGGAAAGAGTAAACAATGTACAAGGATTATTTACAAAATGAAATCTATGATTCCATACATTTTCCTTTGCGGTAAATTCCATAATCCCTTGCCATATGTATATAATTCTATTTAGAAACAACTCACTTGGCCTCAATTCTCTTTCATTGGTAATGGTGAGATATCCACTCATCCTCTACAGGGAACTGGATGCTCTAAGGCACTTGATTGACTTTTAAACACTGGCTGATTTTTTTTTTAACAACCAACATTATGCATTTGAAGTTCTCCTGAACAAGGCCCTAACAAGTGTAACCAGGGCCAAGTAACACAGTCAATCTAACCCTGGCCTTGAGAGCAGTATACGAGTATATTAACTGACCAAAAAAACTCACAGTCTCATATACACACATTCAATATCTTTCTAGAAACATCTGTTGCCTCAATTCCAGTTCTTGTATGATTGTAACAATACATGTAGCTTTAAAGGGTGAAGTGCAGTGACAATGAGGTTGTAAAAGACCTGAGCTGTGCCGCACTTGGTCTCTCTCAGACAGAGAGAGGGTCAGGAACACAGTATGGTAATTAATCACATTTGTGTTCCAAGATAAAGAAACATGAATACGGATTTGTTTGGTGACTCTTCCATCCACATTCTTTGAATACTTTGGAGCTATGAATGAATTAGACAAGGCAACAGTGATGAATTCCGAAATCATTTGAAGTCCAAATTTTCTAAACACTGAAAGTGGTTGTGGAAGTTACAAATGATAGAACATCTTTCATGACCACCTAGTCTTTTAACTAATACAAAAAAGTTTTCAGGGAACTTAAAAGTGAAAAAAATAAAAGATTAGAGTTTGTAAATCATAATATGTGAATAAAACACATCTCATTACCTTAATTAACTTTTTATTATCTCAATAAACATTACTGAACACTTATTTTGTCCCATGTACTATGCCAGGCACTTGGTACAGCTTGGAATAAATCATAGCTGCAACTTCAAAGAAATTATTGTCTAGTGGGAAGTCAGCCCTAAAAACAATGTTGGTTAAAATAGATCACAAGTGCTATCAGATATTACAAATGATTGAAGTTATAGAGAGGAACAAATGATTAACTCCTCTTTGCATTTATTAACAAGCATCTCCTTCAGATACTATGCTCTGGTATCTGAAATCGGGGAAATCGGTATATACGCAGTAAAATAATCCACACAAAATTGTCGAAGCACAACACAAATTTTATGAAAACTGTAATAGAATAACCCCCAAAAGCTAATGTTATTATATTGTTTCCAGGATTCTATCAGAATTTCCAGAAATTCTATCAGAATTTCTACCAGGCCATGAAATCAAACTAGTAATATCTCTCCATTATCTTATCATCTTAAAATGAGATTAGAAACAAACCTGAAAGAAAGTAGATATGCTTAAGTAAGGCAAACTTTTTTTTATCCTACACTCTGCTCTGCTTTCAAATTTACCAACCAATTAACGCAGATATATTAAATAGTAATTCCTCAAATCAAGGGGTTTGTGATGGACGTGCCTGGAAAATGGGTGGATAATCCCAAGTAGCTTTACTTTCCATTTGAAAACTTACAAATGACGTGATTAATGTTACTGTTTGATTTTTTTCCATTGTGGTTTCTGTTCTGAGCAGATAATATGATTACAGAAACAAAGTACAAATACCTTATATTGCCTGGATAAGGTTATGGCTTAATTTAATTGTAGTAATTTACAGCCCCATTGCACAAGGTTGTTAAAAAAAATGCGCTGCTTGCAATGGCCACTTGGTTGACACAAACTAACAATGTACATTTAAACTAAACTACCTCATTAAATTTTAGGATGCCATTATTCCTTGTCTTATTATTCTAAATACAGTATTGTGGCTTCTATGACTCATACAGAGTAGTTCATGACAGAATTAATTTTGATGCATGCTGCATTAGTCATAATTTTCTCTCACTTTAAGTGATGTATAATGCCACATATGTGGTTGTCATGTTACTTGAGGAAATTTCCAGTGTATTAGCTGACATTGTCATTAACACCAAGAATGTAAACAAACATCACTCTGAATAACTCTTGGAAGACAGGAAAACAAGATCACTTGGCTTTTCATTTCTGTACAATAAAACATGAAAAGTGTCACTGTGCAAAAGAGAGAATTGGACATAGTGAGAGGTCCTATGTTGGCACCGTTTTCATTTTCTCTGTAACTTTGGGCAAGTACACCTTCTGGGACTTAACAGTCTTGGAAGAAATATTCTCAGAGCTCTCTCTTAGTCTAATTACTCCAAATACCACAAAAGCATTACGTTATGAAAAGAATCATTCACTTGCTTCTAAATATGAATAGAAACAAAGGTGATAAGAGTATGAACTCTGATGTATGAGGATATTGCTATCTCTCTTGTATTAGCAAGGTATATTAAATTTCTAACAATTACTGCATTGAGTGTTGGAAAATGGTCAATCCAACTATTCAAATAGATATTCCTCATGGACTTGCCCCATGGTCTGCAATTCTCATATTAGTTACTCCTTTGAAACCCCTTGTTAAAAGGCTATGTCATCTGGGAAGATAAGTATATTAAAGGTCTTAATAAATTAAACGGGTGGAATTTTAAGAGTGGGAATATTTGCATAGTTCAGACATTTTCTAGGAGGACTTTCTTGGACCAAAATGGCGGAGTTTCCATAATCAGATAAAGGCTATACTAAGATGATTGGAATCTCATCTTCTTGCATAATGTTACAGTTTTCATGCACCAAAGGGATCTTGGTAAATGACCATCAGCAACTAGAATAGAGACACTGAGTGAACAGAATCATTGGAAGCAGAACATAAATATCAAGAATCTAAGTGAGAAATTTAGACACTTCTGGGCACACTGATCGATGATACTGTTTTTTAATGGGAAGGAACATCAATTTTTTCTATGATGATTTATTTTATCAAATAATTTAGCATCGACTCCTTCAGTTCCCAAATTATGATAAGATACACTGCTTGAAAGTTACTTGGAGGTGTCCAGTAAACCTGCTTGTGCTTACTTTGATTGCAGTTTTGAGCTGACTTAATGCTTAACCCACCAGAGCTATCTATCATCTTGGGAAAACTGGCACATTTAAACCACAATCTTAGCTTAAGTTAGATTGTCATATTACTCAGAAATAAGATTTGTGAAGAAATACACATAGGATAAGTAAATGGTACCTTTAGATAGTGGGCAAAGCAAGGGTTGAACTTGAAGGCCATATCCAGGGAGGTATCCCAATTGATTCTTTGAGAAACTAAGGAAGAACATGAAGGGGATGGGTACATAAGGTACATAGGGAAATAGGAAAGGTGAGGAAACTAAAACTAAGAATAAAGTTTCCTTTTTCACATTCTATAAAGGACAGGTCTTCAATTACTTTCAAAATGAAATTTACTGATTACAGCAATAAAAAACATCACAAATTGCTAGAATGTTGGACTATATTAAGAATGGACCACACTCAACCTACAGAATTGTAGCTCATACATCCATTGTACTGTCTGATTTTTAAAAATGTTATTTTAGTATAAAGCAGTAAAGAGAATTGGTAAAGCCAAGATCAATATTCAAACATACAGGAGAAAAGCAAGTAAATATGAAAAGAAAAAAAAAAAGACTTTTACAAAAAACAAACAAAACCAGGTACATTGTACACCTTGAAAATAAAAGAATAAGAACTTTTTTTCATTATTTCCCTATTGGAGGCATTTATCCACTTCCCATTTCTATTTTTATTTTATAAACTATTCCTTTTTTGTCACACAAAATATTTCATAAATGAGTTCTTATGAAATTCTGCTGTTGCAATATTCTGATGTTGAGGAGACAAACTTCATATTTCTTCAGCTGACTAGCGAAAGAGTTTTAGGAAATATTCAGCACACTCCTTGAGTTTCAATCTATTTCATTTTGTATTACTGAAATCCATACTCTCTTATTTTTTTTTCTCTTCCTTATAACAAGTAAGGGATGAGTTAGGAGGTTCCTGGGTTAAGAGCTAATATGAAGAATGAAAATGGAAACCCAGCAATCTTTAGAGTCAGCTTGTTAAGGATGAAGGTGGGTCAGAGTCAAAAACTAAAGAAACACTCTTCCACTCATCTTTATGAAAAAATCCACACTTCTAAGACTGAGAGTCAGAGTCATCATCCAGGTGACCACACCTCTCCTGGGTCTTCGTGGCATCAACCGTGGAGCCTGGACAACTAATAGGACAGCAGATCATGGAAGCAGAGCTTTGACATCAACCTGAATATATGCCCCCACCCAAATGCCTCACTTGACCTGTTGACAGCTAGAGCTTTATTAGAAGATGGCTCAAGCAGAAGCAAATAGAGATCACAGGGAGAGGAGGTCATTTGAGTGAACCCCATGAAAGCATAACCTGGTGTCACTATTCAGTAGGAGATGTAACACTGAGAAGACATAAAATGTATAACATAGGCTGAGGACACTTTTTATTGTTTATAATGCATGAATGTCCTCACACCTCTTCAGCACGTCACAGTAAATTCTCTGGTTGAGAAGCATAGGGAGGAGGAGGAACAGGAAGAGGAGAAGGAAGGAATCAGCTCTCGCTAACTACTTATCACTTGTTGGTGGAAAGGGTAGTGGGATGCAGTTTAGGTCAGTAGTTCTCAAACTTTTGCAAGGATCTGCATCAATTGGAGGGCTGGTTAAGCAAAGATGTCTGGTACCTATTCAAGAGTTTCTGATTCGGTAGGTTAGGGGTGGAGCCTGAGAATGTGTATTTCGACATGTTTCCAAGTGATGATGCTGCTGGTTTGGGGACCATCCTTTGAGAGTGACTGGTGTAGGGCATAGCAAGAACCAGAGTGAGAGCAGCTTAGTATCTAGCAGAGTCATTTTAATTGCCCAGCTCAAGGCATGTGTAATGGCTGAAATCCAGTCCTGAGCCCTGGTACTGCTTTGTATTAGCCAGGAGGAACAGGCACCTGTTGATAATGTACTCATCCAGAAGAAACTCCTTTTTTATTATGTACAAAGTGCTTCATACTAGCAGGGGCCTTGCTAAAAACAATAGAAGTTCTCTTGGTTAGGTTATTTCTATATGCTGGAATTTTGCTAGAATACACACACACAGAGCATGTGTTCACATGTATGTATATATTTATATATGCATGTGTATTCATATATACACACATATCTTTATTTATACATACATACGTGTACATATGCATTTCTGTATATGCATATGTCTTATCTCTGAAAAACCCTACCTTGAAAAGTGTGTGTGTGTGTGTGTGTGTGTGTGTGTGTGTGTTCTGTTATCTCACAAAAATCCAGGCTTGGAGGTTTTATACTCTATTTTACAAATAAATAAAATTAAAGTTGGAGCGAGAAATTAAATTACCATAGTAGTTACCTAACCAGTACAAGGAAGCAATGTAATTGTGTGCCATGTTTGACTGTGACAAAATCCCTTCTCACTGCCATCTAAAGTGTTGCTACCAGATATTAGTAATTTGTCTTTTCTACCTTCATGAGGAGATTGGAAGCCCAGAAATTATGACTGAGGGATACAATCAGCAACAATAAAAACACTAAACAATAACCTGGCCTTCCAGTTATAGTAGTGAATGATTTAAGAACAGATTTGTGATCCTGGATCACTCAAAATCTTTATAGTTTAACCAGTTACATATGTTGCCACGCAGCAGCCTACCCGTCTGCCTCCTTGTACCTGCCCCTAAAGCAAGGAGAGTCTTGGAGACAGATCCTTTCAGGGACTTTGCTTCACCTTTGTGCTTGCACCTTATGTCTCCCTGTTTGGCCCCAGAAAGATGGCTGGTCAGTCAATGACGAGTAAGATTCCCCATGTGGGGATAGGGGGGTGGGGGGGTGGGAGCGCAACTCAAACCAGGCTCAGTCGAGTGGGGACCAACAGGAGAACCCATGGGGTTGATAGAGGTGGGCACAGCCCCCCACCTTCCCCCAGCTAAGGAGAGCTTCTGCCTCTGTGGCTGCCTTCCTTCCCATAACCTGCAAGGGAAGAGATTCAATGATGTGCCTCCATCTATTCATATGCATAAAGGTTGTGTCCCTTGGGGGAGTACACACATCCTGAGACTTCTGGTTCTGCTGCCTGCAGGCAAGGGTGATTGGCTTGAATCTGTTTCCTATTATGATGTATGGGATTCACAGATCTTGAGATTGACAAGCTTTATCTCCTTTACTTCCCCACCTAACTAATAAAAGCTAATGTGTAGGCCCGATTCAGGGTCCCGTCCCTTGGTCCCGCTTAAACTCTATTCGTGCCTACTGTCTTTTCTTAACCCTACGCCGCCCTCCTCGTTCCCCAAAACCCTCGTCGCGCGGGACGTGACATACATATATAAGTTTCCCCACAAATTTGATTGGATGACTTATCCTTGAGTAAATGTGGACTAATTTGTATTCCATAAATGCAATTAAGTAAAAAAAAAAAAATCTATTTGATTTCTGCTTCAAAATAGGAGGTCAGAGAACCCATGGTACTTAGAATAAAATTGGTTTAGAAACACAGACCATAAATATAATAGATGAAAGGAATCTTTAAAATAATCCCAGTTCAAGGTGCTTGAACTCCGAGTTTATAAAACCAATGGGTCCTGAGGATTCCAGAGTGGCTTCAAGGACACGAAGAACCTTCTTGAAATGGAAATATTTTGGAACATGTAAATTATTTTGAGCCATTCCATAGTTTTTTTTTCATTTTCTCAAGTTGATCAGGGTCTACACATTTCAGAAACATGCATCCAATCCTACCAGCCCCTTAAAAAATAATAAAGAGAATAAAACATACCCAGAGATGTCACTCAGGCAATTAACAAGTGCACTTAGCCCAGTGACTAATCTGGAACTCCTGACATACCCCATGGTGACTGCTGAACTAAAATGGCTGTTGTAACTTGTGCTAAGCTGGTGAGCTGCTGAGGATTTCACAGCAAATTGCTGGGGAATTATCTGTAGTTTTAATCACTATTTTGTTTTTTTAACTATGGCTATTGGTTAAGATGTTAAAAAGCGATCCCATCCAATTTTAGTAGATTTATGTAAAATACTATTTACAATATTTTATGATACCATTTATTTTTAATACTGGCTATTATATTTTTTTGCTCCACTACACAATTTTTATTTCCTTGGAGATTTTAAGGAATCAAGATTCTCATGTGCTTTCTTACTCTGTCCTTACGTAGATTTAAAATCCAATTTTATGAACTGTGATAGAATATAGTCTATGTTCTTATCATAGCTTATCTTATTATTCATATTTTTTTTTTATTCTACTACATGTTTTTTTGTTTGTTTGTTTTTCCCTAGTCATGAGCACAAACTAAACACATTCCTCTTTCATCAAGGTCTGGATTAAGAAGTCAAAAGATTAGAGTATATTTACCTTCACTTAAATTAGAAGTATAAGAGTATTAAGATATAACTCTTAACGCTTCAAGTTGGAAAGGTAAGCTTCAATACTAATGTCACCATTTCTCCTGATTTGATTGGCTCTACTAGTTGCACTTATGGTTTTGCGACTTGATTCCTACATTTCTTGGATGTGATCATCTCTTGTGAAACTCATGCCACATAGATGCAAAATACATTTTTTTTCCTTTTATTTTTTCATGGCTACGGCATATGAAGTGATACTGGCAAAACGCAAAAGAAAACAAAAATTTTCATGATCAAAACTTGACAGATCTACTGCAATGAAAGCATTTTACAGGTAGGCAGTTATAATTTATACTTTGCTCATATGATTGCTATTATAATTTGCATTCTGCATTTGCTATAGAGTGTAGCTAATTACCATTGTTATTAGCAAAATTTTAAAATAACATAAAGGTAAACTGCTGCTGTATGAAACTATTTGATTATATACCATACACGTACATTTTCAACAGAATCAAATATTCTATCAGAGGTGTGCCTCTTCTCTGGTAATTATGAATCTCAGAGGCCAGTTTTTACTTAGAGGAAAATTCTTAATTTTCTTTACCATATTTACAAAATGAAATTAGTTCCAAGGATGGCAACTGGTACTTTCCCCTAGGTTTTGCTTAAAAAGATCCTCTCAAAAACTTAGCCTGTCAGAAAGAAAAACTCCCAGGAGTTCACTAGTCCACACAAGCACAAAGTGAAGGTGAAGAAACATGACTAGTGTGGCCCACACTTTGATTTAGCTCATGTTTGTGTTTTAAAAGACAGTTGGACATATTTTTAGAAATTTAACATTTTAGACATCCTATCTGTATTGAATTATAAAGGAATTTTCTTGTAACTTTTAGAAATACATGGAACCAAAAGTGTTTTTAGAGACAAAAAAAATCTTTGAAACTAAAGTCTATTATGAATTGCCAACCATAATCAGTTTCAATTAGGCTCATGAAGAATGTTAGAGTAGCTCAGTCCTTGAAGGAAACACTGCATTGAAAACTCTGTCTGCATGCTCATTATAAGTCTAATTTTTGAAAGGTTGATAACTCAGCCAGTTTAATTTGCTTTGGGAAGGGACTTGGCACTCCGCTTTCTAACCCAGATACATTTTTGAGAGTTTAAAAATATACACATTTAAATTGCTTTGACTTTTCAGTTATTTGATCTTTTCTTTATTATTGTCTGCTAAGAAACTGTTTTAAACATTTTTTTCTTACTCACTCCTCATAAAATTTAAAACCACTGATATATCTGTTGATGTACCAAGGGTCTTTGGAATGCCTGAAAATATTGCAATAGCTAAAGTTTTTTCATTTTACCTCCAAAAAAACAATTTTCACTCCTTTGGGAGAAGATACCACACCCATTGAAAATACGTGATCTACAGAAATACTACAAGTCTCTTGGGTTCCACAGATTTCAATATTTCTTTTTTACTAATCTTGAGATTATTATGCCAAACAAAATAAGTAGTCAGAAAAAGTCGAGAACCATATGACTTCACTGATACGTAGGATATAGACATAAAACTGAAAACAAAAATGAACAAGACAAACAATAAAGAAACAAAAACTCATAGACACAGACAATAGTATAGATACAGAGGGTAAGGGAGGAAGGAGAATAGAAAAGGATAAAGAGGGTCAACTATATGGTGATGGAAGGAGAACTGACTCTGGGTGGTGAAAACAAAGTAATATATATTACAGAATTATACACTTGAAACCTATATAATTTTACTAACCATTGTCACCCCCAATAAATTTTAATAAAAAAATTCTCTACTAATTAATGAATATGCAAAACACTTTCTCAAAGTGAAAGTATATTATATAAGATGCAAGTTCAGTTATGGCTTGCTTTACTATAAAAAAACAAAACAAAAAACTGGTAAGAGAGCCTTTATTTCATTAAATCTTTGAAATAGAAAAGACTTTGTACCTAAATTCCAATACTGATAATAGTCTGTTTTGAAGAACTGGAAAAAAGAATTGAGAACAATTGATGTGTTAGCAGGTTGATTATGATAATACTTTCACAGATCAAAGTGAATTAAATTTTTCTATTTGATAATGGAAGATGGTGATTAAACTATTCCTTGATAGACTTTTACAAAATGATGTATAGTACTGATTATTTTGTAGAGAATAAGAATATCTGTGTTTGTAGGACAAGATAATTTTAGAGCTAGAAGAGACCTTGTAGCCCATTCTTCCTTGATTCTTTTAAAATGATGAGAATCTGAGACCTAAAGGTATTACCAGAATCATTTAATGCCAGCTTAAAGCTGGGAATAGGATTTTCTTCTTTTTGTCCTTAAGTATTTGTCATAATTCTTAAGATAGTTTCTTTCCTTTGGAGGGGCCCACTGTACAAAAAGTCAGTAATTCTGACCTTCCAGGAAATAAATCACTAATACACAGTTTAATTATATTAGTTTAAGATAGTTTCCCTTCATTCCTTGAACGTGATTTCTCAATATAACATGGAACAGAACTTAACATGAAATTCAGAAATCTGAGCCTATGTTTTCAGAATGAAGATGGCATCTTCTAAGTGTCCACCGTCAACTCTAATAAGAGTTTACAAGCACCTGTGAACACTCTTTGGGTTGCATAGTCTCCTCTTTGACGTGTGTAACTCTTATTTCAAATGATCTTTTATAAGGGGACACAAAGCTTCATTTTTGTTATTTATCGGGTTTCAAATATGTGTTATTGATAACCATTTCACACACTACAAAACAGTGTCAGAAATTTATTTGCTATTGACACATCAACAATAATAAGTGGGAAAATACCAAGGAAACCTTAAGAATAAAAATATCTTTATAGAGTCAATTTTTCAAAGGAAATTCAAATGAAGGACATCAAAGTCCTACTCCTACTCAAGCTGATAATTAAAAAAAAAAATACTGATAATAATAATATTACCTCAATATTTTGGAAGTAAAGCAAATCTAGAGTTAAATTTGCAGTTAGAAAATATAAATTCTACTAATCATCAATAACAGTAATGTTAGAAGCCAAAAAGTCAAATATTAGCATATATCGGAACAATATCTGCTCCTTCATGTTTCACATATTCTTTTCTATTCACGAACTGTATTGTAGGCTTGTCCTAATGTTCTTGCAGACCTACCAACGTTGACCTAAAGGGGCTGTAAGAGTAGTTGATATTGAACTCTTTATAGTTTTTTTCTCTTTATAGTTGATGAGTGGTAAGTTGTAGTTGGCAGTAAGCCACCTGCTCACTAAATATTTTAAGCCCTGAAATGAAAAGCCTCTCAATATGCTGCACAGACATTCAAAAAAAGAACTTCATTACCTCACTTACAATGATACACTGAATCTGCATTTAACACGGTGTGAGCAACACTGATGCATTGTAATAAACCAAAAAGCAAGTGACCTCAGAAGCTAGGAGATGGTGCCAAAATCTAAATTGCATCCAAAATAAGTGTCTTCTCCACAATCTGTTTGATGCAGAACACATTAGTGTCTCAACATTGTACAGCTGTGATTCCATCTAAGGAGAGTACTGCTTTCTCTTACTTTTTTATTTCTGTATTGTGTTTTTGTTTTTTAATATTCTTTCTAATTGGATTTAGTACTTGTACCTAAATTTAATATGTTACTGGTTTTTCTTTTTTGTCTATTTGTTCATTTTCTTTCTAAAAATAACTGTGTACCGATATGTCTTTACATGCTTGTTTTGAAAAAAAAAAAAAGTAACTACAGTTACAATTTCTACAGAAGCTCTCAAATTGTGTTCTACTACAGACTCAAACAAACAGAAAAAAAAAGGAAGAAGCAAAATTACCATTTAAGAAAATATGTTCTGTCTAAATTTTCTTTTTAAATGTCTTCCTCTATATTGATTTAAGCAAACAAATGATTCAATGTATACCAGGTGGGTACTAGACGGCATACATCATATAAATGTCTAACCACTATGTTGTACACCTGAAACTAATATAAAATAATACTGAATGTCAACTGTGACTAAAAAAAAAAAAAAAAACAAAAAAAAAACTAGAGTTTTCAACTCTTAACCCTCTCCTATGTCATGATTTTTGCCGCTGACAGAAGTTTTCCCATCACACTACTGTGCAAAGGCCTGCGTAGTGGACTTGCCTTTGCTGAGACAACAGGGCAGGGAAAACTCCATGAGATGACTCATACCATCCCACTGACTGGTTCCCAGTCAAATTCTTAAGATAAACTCTTTCTTTTAAAAACTTTTTCAGTTTTTTAAATTCAAGTTTATTTTTTTAGTTTTTTAAAGTTTTTTAAATTAAAACTTTAAAGTTTTTTAAATTAAAGACAATTGTTAGTAAAGTTACATAGATTTCAGGTGTACAATTCTGTGATGCATTATCTATATGTCACATTGTGTGTTCACCAACCAGAGTCTCTATTTAAGGAAAGTTTCAGATTTACAGAAAGGTTGTAAAGAGTACAAAGAGTTCTTATCTACCCCACAACCAGTTCCCCTATCATTACATCTTACTTTACCATGCATGGTACACTTGTCACAACTAATGAATGAGTGTGGATGCATGATTATTAACTAATAGCCATACTTTATTCAGTATCCTTAGTTTTTACCTAATATCCCTTTTTTGTTCCAGGATCCCATCCAAGGAACCACATTACATTTAGTCTAGGTTTTAGACTGTGACAGTTTCTCAGACTTTCCCTGTTTTTGATGGCCTGAGCAGTTTTGAGGAGTACTGAACGTCCCTCAACTTGTGTAGTTTATTTTCCTTATGAGTAGACTGGGGTAATGTTTTTTGGGGACGATAACAGAGGGAAAGTGGCATTTTCATCACATTACATAAAGGGTACACACGATCAACATGGTATATCACTGTTGCATTAATCAAGTGATTGAGATGGTATTTGTCAGGTTTCTCTACTATAAAGTTACTTTTCCTCCCTTATCTATACTGTATTTTCTGGAAGGAAGTCACTATGGGCAGCCCACACATAAGGAATGGATAGCTATGATCTACCTCCTTGAGGGTAGAGTAGCTACAAATGGTATTTGGGTTTCCTCTGCACAGATTTGTTTATTCTCTCCAACCTATGTAATCATTAATTTGTATCACTATAACCTCACAGATATTTACTTCATACTTTGGGTTATAATCCAATACTGTTATTTATCTTGTTCAAATTGTTCCAGATTTTGTCATTTGGAGCTCTTTCTGTTGGCTCCTATGTCCCTTTCACATCCCCCATCATTGTATATGCATGCATTTTATCACTTTCTTACTTTTTAGTGGTACCGGGTGTACTGGGCTCACCTTGTATATTGCCTGCTGCAGCACTAGAATCAGTCATTTCTCCAAGGAACCCTGGTTTCTTTTACCTGAGAATGGCATTTTAAAAAGATAGACCTGTCTGATGAGTGTGCAAGTTAATTTTTACTTGGTAAATACAGCAGTGTTTTTAGACAGTATTTTCTGATCTTACAGTACAACGGATATCAAGATAAACACTATTCTTTAAAAAACGCTTTCCTTATACCTGTTAATATACAATACATTCAACTTAACTCCTAGAAGGGCCCTCATTCTGAGCTGAGCATACTATTTATAAGAGGAAACTTATGTGCCTGGGTCAGAATTTTCCTCTTTACCTTTCACCCATGCTAGCAGATAATTGGCTTTGTGCTCATTGCCTCAAGGGAGAAATGTGGCAGGGCAAAACTCAAAATAACTTGTCAGTCTCTCTGGATTTGTGTTCAAAGCACTGAAAGCTCTTTGTAAAAGGATGTATATCAGCATTTACAGGGAATTTTCACCAGATCATGGGAGGAAACCCATAATCAGAGAGACAGACAGAGCGAGAGAGCGAGAGCGAGAGCGAGAGAGAGAGAGCGAGAGCGAGAGAGAGAGAGAAAGATTGTGATTATTATTTTGTAGGATTAGGCAGGGGTAGCACTGTTGTGGAAGCTCCAGACAGGTAGATACAAACAGACAGCATTATATGCAACCTTGCAAAAGATTCTTGGCTCTCACAGGTAGCACAAAGTAGTCAAAAGATGACAGGATTTGAAGAGGCCTTCAGAAACGGAAAAACAGGCATCTCATTGGTAACCTGTGTGTGCCACTGACTAGAGCAGATGGCCCATCTCCTGCCTCCTCCTCAGAATCCTGATACCGTGGAAGACTAGGCACAGAGGAGAAACCAGGGTAAGGCCACACGGAGAAGCTCACAGTTAGAAACGTAGTTGAGCTACAGAGCACTAGTGCACATTTCTAGCTCGTTTGAGTTTGTCCACTAAGACTCATACCCACCGTACCTCTTACAGTCTCCCTACTTTGGTCAAGATTTAGAGCAAATCCACCACCCGCTGAAAGACCCTGATAAGGGATGCCTTTTAAGTATGTGGGATATCTGACAGAAAGAATTAATGCAGAGGGGTATAGCTTTCTCCTTTCTTCTTCAAGATTATCTAATTGTGGTTGGAAGTCCAAGACCCAGTATTTATAAAGTGCTTTCGGTTCAAAGGGTGAAACTGACTATGGTGGTTTAAGCACACAGATTCCTACCTCTTAGTAATATTGTTAAGGGGACTAAGTGATTGCATATTTGCAAAGACCTAGAATATAGTAAGCAAGATATTAGTTATTGTTAAATAAAAATAAATTACTTGTGCTATAATGATTTGGTGCTATCTTTAGATATACTTCTTTTGTTATCACAATGCATAGTGTTGCTGTAGAAAAAGAAACTCTTGTCTAAGCAATTTGAAGGCTTAATACTGACAATATTTAATTGGTTTCTAAACTTGGTATCTGAGAATTCTGATTATATCTTTTACTTCTGATTGCTTTAGCAAATGAGAATGTGCCTGCCAAAAATCAGAAGAGTATATATTTTTTCTAATGTTCTCAAACACTCTCTCTCTCCCCCTTCCTGAATTCAGTAAAAGAAACAGGTTTGATTGATTTAAAGCTTACTTTAAGCCTTTTGATAAAATTCAAATGCGTCAGAATTTGACCAAAAGGCAAATGCTAGTCAAAACTTAGCTTACTTAGAATTTTATTTTTTAAGATTAAAAACACCAAAGAGATGTAAGTGTTTACTTCATAGTTAAAATGATTGCCATATCTTGCCAATTAGGAGGAGTTGTGTTTTAAAGTCCAAGGATGAGAATTGGTTTTTGGTGCATTGTTTACATACACATACTTTTCAATGTTTGGAAGCTCTATGAGCAAGCATCTTCAGGAATTAGAAAAAGCTATCTTCACATAAATGTCTGCGAAGCTCTTTAAAAAATCAGTGCTTTAAGTTTTTCAAAGATTTATTTATTTATTTTTGAAAAAAGCAAGTACCTCATCAGTTCTCTCAGAAAAATCTTCAAATGCTTTTGGGAAATAAATGAATTTTAAAGTGTTTTCAGTCTTAACTCTATTCAAGCAACTCAGTGAAAAAGTCTTTGAGTCAGAACTACAGTTCACCATAATCTGGTTAAAATTATCTCAAGCACCACCTGTCATTATTAATATGCAGGAAAAGGAAAACTACCTTCAGCCTAGTTACAGCAATGCGAAAGTGGTCCATCAACGCATTGGTACTATGTCTTATCATAATGTCAGTTACATTTTCAATCCTTCTGGAACCTTCTATAATCACTAAATGTAGCTCATGGTTTAATTTAAATGTGTTCTAAGGGACATTTCATTAGCATTTACATCTATCCATGGAAGAAAATTCACAGGTCTTTTATATTTTTCTGCCTTTAGGTCTTGTTAGATTTCCAAGCTAAATCATTTTTCTTGGCTTAAAAAAATGTTATGTTGTTTTAGAAAGTGATAATATGCTGTAGCATAAGTACCAAAGTGTTAACCACTAGACAGATTTTAGCAGAAACTAGAGATAAGTATTCTAAAGTCCTGGTTCTGCAAACAACTCATACTTAGATACCAATAAAGTGAGACCACCCTGCTCAGGCACATAACAGACGCATATGCTAAGTGATATCCATCTTCTACTTTTAGTGATTTCTGGTCACATCAAAATCAGTTGAGTTGCATGTCTAATGCCCACTTCTGATGGCTTGAGAAATCTGCCCACAGACTTTTTCAGAACTTATTTTGGCATAGCTCGAGAATGTTCTTCTAGTCTAGACCAGTGTATTGCTTGATATCCAATTGGGTTAAGAGAACCATGGAACTACTCTTGAACAAATTACATATATATGTATACAGATATAGTTATCTATTTAGATATATATATATATCTAGACATAGGTATCTATCTATCTGTATCTATCTATCTATCTAACTATCTATCTATCTATCTATCTATCTATCTATCTATCTATCTATCTAATGGAATCTTTTAGATGGATATAGGAAATATATATTACAGAGAGGCCCCAGTCTAGTTCTGTTGCTTATATTTGTAAGCATAGCTACTGACAAAAGTTATGCCAAAGAAAGTTAGTTCTAAACTTACAACACTTAGCAAATATTTAATAGTTAATATGTGCTAGTCATGGTATCCTCTTTGCTTTCTTTAAAATATTGTTTTTCATTTTTAACTGAAAGCCTATATGTATATTTAAAGAGTGTTTGCATGCACACACACACACACACACACTGCTAGAACAAACATCCGAGCACAATTATCAGAAGCATTTTTGAGTGTTGGCAGTGGCTCTGTTTGAAGACTCACTTCGTTCTCCCCAGTGGGACAAGAGCTGCATTAATCGGCATGTATGGCATGTTCATGGAGACCGTCACTAAGTCCCCGTAGAAGCAAGCTCAGAGGGTGTTTGTTTTAGCATAGACTGTGCTAATTTTGCCCAGTTTCTGTGTATTTCCTTTTCCTTCTTTGTGATAAAAACTTAAAATAGCTTACAAAGAGGAAAAGTCACTTTCAAAATGATGACATTTGGCAGAACAGGTGGAATTTCTTTTCCCTTTAAATACAACTCTAATAAAAATCAAAAGCCTAGGTAATTATTGATATTATATTTTGTCTCCCACTGATATGCAATAATGATTTTTATTAGAAAAATCATTATTCTGACTTTGATTTTTATTAGAAAAATCATAGCTGACTTTAATGTTTGCTCACGTACTCGTATATATGCATATAGTTGAAGAGAGCTATTATTGGTTAGTACCTGAAGACAGTCATTTTTATTTAGAGCTATAATTGCTGCTTTTACTGGCTCTATTTGCACACTGTGTCTTGAGGATTTTGTGTTTTGTTTTATTGTTCCCCAGGTTTTGACACATGGTGTAACAGAACTGATGTGGAACCAATGTACTCAGTGCGTACAAGATGAATGGTTGGATATGAGGATGATGGTGGATCAGTGTCTCACAAGTTGCACAGCCTTAGACAACAGGTCTACAGAGTCTCATTTTAGAAAGAGCCACCTACTTCTTCAGCAATGGAGCACACAGAAGACCATGAAATTGCCAAGGGGCATTTCCAGCAGCCTTTCATGGGTAGTATTTATTCAGGTGTATTTGTGGAACATTTATATAAGGGAATTATCTTATACTAAAAAAGTGTCAACAAATATAAGCATTACTCTTATGAGATTTTGCCTGCATAAATCTCAAAAAACAAAAACAAAACTAGTAACCACAATGAAAGAAATGAATCCCAAAGCCATATATGTTCTTGAGTTTAGGGACTATGATCTGAAGATCTTATTAAATAGTGCAATGCTGTTCAAATTTTAAAGTAAAGGTGTACTCTTCTTCAAAGCCAATCTTACTAAAACCTTACTTCTACTGTTTTCCCTATGGAAATTGCTCTAGTGGAAGCCTGGCCACCTCATCCTTCTCACCTTTCTGGTGAACTCCCATTACCCTTGTTAAACCGGAGGATTCCAATAAACACCACTGAAATACAGTGTTAGTGTTTTAGAAAGATGACCTCCAAAAGTAAAACTGAACAGTCATTAAGTTAATCAATAATCCCTGGACCTTTTAATACAAATTGTTTCATCATCCTGTGCTAACAAAATTAGTTATTTTAATGGCACAATTTTATAATTGGGTGTTTCAATCGGTGGGTTCTCTAACAGAGTACTTCCACCTTATTTCAGAGTCTTGTTGGGTGTATATAGGAGCATCACTGGTGAGTCCCACTGTTCTCCAACAAGGACCGCACCAGGGAGAGGAGGCAGGGTGTATGGAATTCCAAGCTCAACTCTCCCAATTCACCATACAGTTCCATTTTAAAGAATTTTATTTGTGCATCCGTATAAGACACATTCTCTCTCTTTCTCTCTCTCTCTCTCTCTTCCTCTCTCTCTCTCTCTCTGTGTGTCTCTCTCTCTCCCTGTGTGTGTGTGTGTGTGTGTGTGTGTATCTCCATTAGACTCAATAAATGCAATATAAAAATAAAAAATAACCTAAAAAATCTAGTCTTTAAAAAATAATAAAAGGTGCTTCATAATCTAGTCTTTTTACCTACCCATCTTCTCCCTCTTCCTCTCCCACAATGATCATAAGGAACTGGATGTATTTTGCAAACTCTCTTGCTTGCTCAGGCCTATATCATTGATGATTCTGTTCCCTGTTCTTGATCCCAATCTTGTTTGCATGGAAAACTTCCTCTGACTCCCCAGGTTTCAGCTCCCTGAGTTCTTCCCCTAAGCTGCCTGTCTATGCTCCTTGTCTCTGCTCTCAAAGCTCTGTGTTATCTACTGCAAGCAGACAGCCTGTGTACAGATGATTTGTACCATTCTTTACACTGTGTTGTAATTGTTTTCATTAATCCTACAAGTATTTCTTAAGTCTAAGTTATCTGCTCTCTATGTACTGTGTGTTCCTTAAGGACAGGATTATCTTTCGACTTCAATATTTTGAATACCATCACTATGCCTTATTCAAATTAAGTGATAAACAAATCATTTTGTGAATGAATATAAAGTTTGAGGATTTTTCCTGAGATTGGTCTAAAATATCCTTTTATTTTATTTTTAGAGCTTAAGTAATTCTTAAGTATCTATTACAGATATTTTGGCATATTATTAGTCAATCTGTATAGCATAAGTTAATTAAATAAATATGTCAATGAGCAGTGTCTTTGTAGAGCATTATTTATATAAGAATGGTCTTCTAATTTCCTATTCACTGAAAAACTTTATATCAAAATGGTGAAAAGAAGTTATCTTTGTTATTGCCTACTGATTATTCTACATAGTAAAATATACTTTATAAACTATTTGGCCATTAACAAATTTCTAGATAGGGAGAATAATTGAAAAATTATAACCATATCTGTCCATTAAAAATTCTCAACAGTGTAAAATTATGTTTCATTTTGGTTATTTCCATGGTAACTCACCAATGACTTGCAAAAGTAATTCTGTAAAAAATATAACACAAAAAACATATGATATTAGGTTGGTGCAAAAGGAATTGCGGTTTTTGTAATTATTTTTAATCTTTTAAACCACAATTACTCTTGCACCAACCTAACAGAAAACATATATATGAGCTTACCTATACCTAAATAATTGTACTTAAATTATCGAAAAGAAGATCTCATTGAGCTTCTTAGATCCACAGACTATCAGATTACTTTTTATAAGAGAGTAGGCTCTCATATTATCAATACATTATTAGTATCTTGAGATGAAAACTTATTTATTTCTCAGTGAAGCATCTACACTCAGCACACACTTTGTTGTATAAATGATTTCCAAATATTTTAATAAAGCAGTTGATGAATTGACATGGAACGTATGCAATAAAAATTGAGATTTATATATGTAATTGTCATGGGATTGTGCTTGTCTTTGAATATGCCAGAAATTGACTAATGAGGCATATATTAGAAAAAGAGAACAGCGGAAAGTATAATTTAAGAATGGTGAAACAGAATGATAATGTTAGTTATTCTAGGGCCCCCAAAAATTACATATAAAACTAGGTTTGTTCTAAAGACACAAGAAATTCATTCAAGGCAGAAGATACAGTTTTTCAAAAATACATTTTATTATTATGTATTTAGAATTTAGTGTTTTGAAGCCCCAGGAACAAGGTCAAATATTTTAGACTTTGTGGGTCATACAGTTTCTGTTACAATTAATCCATTCTGCCCTCATAGCCTAAGGGAAACCATAGGCTAGAGGTAAATGAATGGGTGTGGCTGTGTTCCAAAATAAAACTTTATTTACAAAACAGACTGATGATCTGATTTCATCCTCAGGCTGTATTTCACCAACTCTTGTTTTAAATAAAAAAGAGAATAAAGGACAAGAAAAGTATTAGTTTAGTAAAGCTAAATAAGTGAGTTTAAATTGATTTAATTGAGGGATAGTATCTTACAATGACAAAATCGCCTGTTTCTCCATTAGACTAATATTATCCTAATTTAAAATTATCAGAATACTTGCTGTATAGTATGGAGAACATCTTCAGTTTCTTTAAACTTTGGGACTCACTAAATTTCTATTCTCCTAATTACAAATATAATGATCATCTGGGTGACCATTCTCTAATCAGAGAAAAATATTTTCTATTTCTCTCTATATATGTGTGCTCAACATATTGACCTAATTATCTGTCCTAATTGCAATTACAATAAAACGTGTAAATTATTCTTGACACCTCTTTCACCCTTCTTATGCAGTCCAATCCTCCTGTTTATTTGTTTCCTAAAGAGCTCTCTCTGTTTTCACCTCTACCATCTCTTATCTTGACTTCTGCAAAGTCCCCTGATTGGAACCCAACTCCAGTCCTTTCTGGACACTGCAGCTCTTGTGTTACTTTAAAAAGGCAGAACTCCTCTGCTTAAATTCTTTCCTTTTAATATGGAAAGTTACATTCTTCATGAGGCTTCTACAGCTCTTCCAGGCCAAGTTCCTGGAATCCTATCATGCTTCGTTTCTCGCCTGTACCTTCTCATGCTCTGGACTTTGGTCACAGTGGCTTGCTCTTGGTTCTTCATACTTGTCAAACTGCCATCAAAGGACCTTTGCATATGCTATTCTATGTGAAAGATTCCTCCCCATATCTAGTTAATTTCTACTCATACTTTAGAGCTCATTTTAGGTTTCACTTCCCCAGTGAATCCTTCCATCACTTCACAGATGAGCTCAAAGCTCTGCTAGTGGGACTCTCTTTGCACCATTAGGGACTGGACTAGGGAGAGGCACCTGAGGCACTGAGGACGCACTTTCTCTCAATACCATACAAGTATGGAGTTATTATCATCAGAGAGATAAGAAGAGGAGGCAGAAAGAAAGACATCCAATCACCACGTCATTCTAGGCAAGTTCAGTGTCTTCAATGAGGGCATGGGAAATACGTATCATTCCTCTGTCTCATTTTCAGCCTACACTTTATGTCCTATTGGGTGTCTCTGTACTTTTTTACCTATTGTAAAAAACAGTCTTTGACATAAGAAGAGCATCATGGTAGATTAAGAAAATCTCTTAGTCTCTCCCCCTAACGTTACAAAAAGTTAAACAACTGTAATTCAACAAATTACCTGTTCAACACACAAACATGACTGAGAGATCCTCACATTGAGACATCTGAAGGTGGGCGCATCAGAGCTAGCAGGGGAGGCAGGATACGGGGAGGACAGAGACAGGAGATGCAGACAGTCTGGTGCTTGCTGTGGACTCAGCAGACAATGCAGAAGTGTAGTGTTGGGTTGCAAACCCCACTGGGCAGCCTGGCAGACTGGAGGGGCAGAGGCAGCATTCTGGTTTGGGTGGCCAGTACACATTGAGGCTGAGCCAGTTACAGAGGCAGAGAAGCGGTGCAAATGGTGGGGGTTGGCAGTTTCAGTGGAATAGCAGCCACCACCAGGGAAAACAATAAAGCAGCAGACTTACAAATCTCCCCCCACCCACCCCCACCCATTCTGTAGTCCTCCAGCTCCAGCAGATGTGGTGGTAGTGGAGATGTCAGACTGCAGCCCTCACTAGGTGACCACATGGAAGAGAGAACTATCTGCATCCATTAGAAAGAGCACTATAAGAATAATAGGTATGCCAGAGGCAGAAGAGAGGGAGAAGCTAAGAGCCTATTCAAACAAATAATCGATGAGAACTTCCCAAACCTAATTATCTTAATGCAAAAAGACCTTTTCTAAGGCACATTATATTAAAGTTGTCCAAAGTTAAATACAAAGAAGTAATTCTCAAGGCAGCCAGGGAAAAGAAGATGGCAACCTATAAAGGAAACCCTATTAGATTATTATCAGATTTTTAAGCAGAAACCCTACAAGCTAGGAGAGGGTGGAATAAAATATTGAAAATATTAAAAGAGAGAAATCACCAGCCAAGAATAATATGTCCAGAAAAGTTAACCTTTAGATATGAAGAATAAGTTTTCCAGATAAATAAAAGTAGAGGGAATTTGCCACCACAATAACTGCAGTACAAGAAATGTTGGGGTGGCAGATGGCTCAGTTGGTTAGAGCGCAAGGTTGACAGTTCAATTCCTGCAGGGGATGGGGTCCCCTGTAACTAAAGATTGGAAATGGCGACTGGAGTTGGAGCTGGGCAGCGTCCTCAACTAGACTGAAGGACAATGACTTAGAGCTGATAAGCCCTGGAGAAGCACACTGTTGCCCAATATTCCCCAATTAGAAAAAAAAAAACAACAGAATTCAGTAAAAAAAAATAAATAAAAATAAACGTTGAATAAGCTCTTCTACATGAAACAAAAAAAGACAAACAGATATAAACCTGTAAGATGACAGACAGATAGAAATAGGAAATTACAACTCATTTTCAGAATCAGGTATTAAACACTTAAATATAACATAAAGAAAAGGAAATAAAAGACTACAGCTTCTGCAATTTGAAAATGAACACACATCATAAAAAGGGATAATTTGTGACTACAAAAAAATAAAAGGGAGGGGGGAAAGGACTGAACATGCACAGGTGAATGGAGATAAGATTCAATCAGAAGAAAAAGGACTATTGTTTGTATACATATACATATACACACACACACACACACACACACATATATATATATACACACACACACATATATATTTTGGTATAAATCTAATGGTAACCACAAAATGAAAACCTAGCACATATAACATTAAAAACAAGAAAAAAGAAAGAAAATGTAGGGGAAAAAATCATAGAATACAACCAAACTGAAATAGCAGTCAGAAACACAAGGGAAAAGAAACAATGAAGATACAGAGCAACCAGAAAACAAAAGATAAAATGGCAATAAGAAGTCCTCATATATCAATAATAACCCTAAATATAAATGTAGTAAATTCACCAAGTAAAACACACATAATTGGGTGATGGATTATAAAATAAGACTCAGCTATATGTTAACTTCAGGAGATCCATTTCAGGTACAAAGACAAACATAGAATCAAAGTGAAGGGATAGTAGATGATACTCCAAGCAAACGGCATCCAGAGAAAAGAAGGTGTAGTTGTACTTATATCAAACAAATAGATTTCGAGACCAAAAAAAAAAAAAAAAGGAACAACATATACAAAGAAGGACATTTTGTAATGATAAAGGTGGCAATACATCAAGAAGACATTACACTTATTGATATATATGCACTCAACCGGGGAGCACCAAAATATGTAAAATAATTACTAACAGATATAAAAGGAGGAATTGACAAAAATACAATTATAGTAGAGGAACTGAATACCTTATTGACAGCAAAGGATAGCTATTCAAACAGAAAATCAATGACATATTGGCCTTAAATGATATGTTAGACAAAATGGGCATAATCAATAATTACAAAGTTTTTCAACCCCAAACAACAAAACATATATTCTTCTCAAGTGCACATGGAACATTCTCAAGAAAGACTATATGTTGGGGAACAAAACTAGTCTCAGTGAATTTAAGAAGACTGAAATCATACCAAGCATATTCTCCAACCACAACAGTATAAAACTGGACGTTAGCTGCAAAATGAAAGCTGGAAAAAACACAAATGTAGGGAGGGAGACAAACAACATGTTACTGAACAACTACTGAGTCAAAGAAGAAATAAGAGATCAGAAGTTACATAGAGAAAATGAAATGACAATACGACATATCAAAATTTGGGGGATGCAGAAAAAGTGGTATGAAGAGTGAAGTTTATAGCATTACAGGCTTACCTCAAGAAACAAGAAAAATCTCAAATAATCTAACCTTTTACCTTAAAGCAATGAAAAAAGAAGAACAAACAAAACCTAAAGTCAGTAGAAGGAAATAAGAAAAACTAGAGAAAACAAACTTTTAAACAAAAAGGTTTAATCAAAAAGAGAACAAAAAGACAATAGAAAAAAATGAGAAAAGAGCTGATTCTTTAAAAAGATAAATAAAATTGGCAAACCTCTGGATAGACTTACTAAGGGAAATTAAAGACTCAGAAAAATAAAATCAGAAATGAAAGAGAAGTTACAATGGACACCACAGAAATACAAGGGTTAAATAAGAATACTATGAAAGGCCATATGCCATCAAATTTAATAACTTAGAAGAAATGAACAAATTCTTAGAAATAATCTTCTTAGACTGAACCATGAAGAATTGGAAAACCTAAATGGACCGATCAAGAGTAATGAAATTGAAAGAATAACCAACCCGCCTCCTCCCGACATAAAACAAAAGTCCAGGACGAGTTTGACTCACTGGTGCATTATACCAAACATTAAAAAATAAATAAATAAAATAAATTAATACCTGTCCTTCTTTCTCAAATTTTCCCAAAAAATTGAAGAGGGAGTACTTCTTAACTCATTTTACGAGGCCAACATTACCCTGATACCAAAGCCTCACAAGGACAACACAAAAAAATAAAATTACATGCCAATACATCTGATAAACAGAGATGCAAAAATACTAAACAACATACTAGCAAATCAAATACAACAATAAATTATAAAGATAATACATCACAATAAAGTGGGGTTCATACCAGAGATGCAAGGATGGTTCAACATATGCAAATCAATCAAATTGATACATGACCCTAACAAAAGATAACATGGTCATAGTAATACATGCAGAAAAAACATTGAACAAGATACAACATCCATTTATGATTAAAACACTCAATAAAATGTGTACAAAAAGAAAGTGCCTCAATATAATAAAGGCCAAATATGAAAAGTCCTCAGCCAATATCATACTCAGTGGTGCAAAACTGAAAGCTTTCCCTTTGAGATCAGAAATAAGAGAAGGATGACCACTCTCAGTACTATTATTGAACATAGTACTGGCAGTCTTAGCCAGAGCAATCAGGCAAGATAAAGAAATAAAAAAGGCATTCAAACTGGGAATGAAGAAGTAAAACTGTCACCATTTGTGGATGACATGATTCGATATAGAGAAAACCCTACAGTCTCTACTTTTGAAGACTATAAGAAACAATAAACAAATACAGTAAAGTCGCTGGATACAAAATCAATTTACAAAATCAATATACAATGTACAAAAATGCATTGCACTCCTATATACTAACAATGAAATACCAGAAAAATACATGACAAAAACAATCCCATTTGCAATTGCAACAAAAATGATAAAATACCTAGGAACAAACTTAACAAAGGATGTGAAGGGCCTATACACAAGCCATTACTAAAAGAAATTGAGGAAGACAAAGAAATGGAAAGGTACTCTGTGTTCATAGATGAGAAGAATCGACATAGTTAAAATGTTCATACTACCTACAGCAATATAGAGATTTAATGTTATCCCCATCAAAATCTCCATGGCATTTTTTCAAAGAAATTGAACAAAATCTCATCAAATTTGTATGGAACCACAAAAAAAAGGAAACAAACAAATGAAAAAAAAAAAAAATACCAATAGCCAAAGCAATCCTGAGAAAAAAGAACAAAGCTGAAGATATCACACTTCCTGACTTTAAGTAACTTACATTACAAAGCTACTGTAATCAAAACAGCATGGTATTGACAGGAAAAAATAGTCACGCAGACAATGGAACAGAATTGAGAGCCTAAAACAAACCTATACATATATGGGCAACTAATTTTTGACAAAGGAGGACAAAGCATGCAATGGAGAAAGGAAAGCCTCTTCAATCAATGGTGTTGGGGAAATTGGAAAGCCACATGAAAAAAAATTAAACTAGACTGCTATCTAACACCACATACAAAAATTAACTCAAAATGGATTAGAGATTTGAATATAAGATCTGAAACAATAAAACACATAGAAGATAACATAGCTACTAAATTTATGGACCCTGGTTTTAGAGAGGTTTTTGTGAACTTGACCCCAAACACAAGGGCAGTAAAAGCAAAAATAAATGAATGGGACTACATCAAACTATAAGGCTTCTGTGCAGCAACAGACATTATCAACAAAACAAAAAAGAAACCAATCAAATGGGAGAAGATATTTGCAAATGGTAGCTCTGATGGGGGCTAATATTCAGAGTATACAAAGAACTCATACAACTCAACAGCAACAAAACAAAACAATCCAATTAAAAATGGGCAGAGGACCTGACCAGAAACTTTTCCCAAGAAGACATGTAAATGGCCCAAAGATATGTGGAAAGATACTCAACTTCACTAGCTATTAGGGAAATGCAAATCAAAACCACAATGAGATACTACCTCACACCTGTTAGAATTGCTATTATCAACAAGACAAGTAATAATAAGTGTTGGAGAGGCTGTGGAAAAAAAGGAGCATTCACATACTGCTGGTGGGGATGTAAAGAGGTACAGTCTCTATGGAAAACAGTATGGAGGTTCCTCAAATAATTAAGACTAGAATTACCATATGACCCAATAATCCCTCTTTAGGGTATCTAACCCCCAAATTTGAAAACATTTACTCGTAAAGATATACGTATACCCTTGTGTGCATTGTAGCATTATTCATGGTGGCCAATAAATGGAAACAACCTAAGAGTCCTTCAGTTGATTGGATAAAGAAGATTTGGTATATAAATACGAGACAGACACACAGACAGACAGACAGACACACACACACACACAAATGTACAATGGAATGCTGAGTCATCAAAAAAACCCAAAATACTGCCATAAGTGACAACACAGATGTATCTTGAGAGTATCATCCTATGTGAAACAAGTCATATAGAAAAGGACAAGAACTACATGATTTCACTATATGTGGGACATAAAACAAAGCAACAAATGAACAAACAAAACAAACAGACAAACTCATAGACACAGTATGGTGGTTACCAGAGGGGAAGGGGTTTTAGGGGAGGATGACAATGGCAAAGGAGGCCAAATATGTGGTGACGGGAAGGAGATTAGACTTTGGGTGGTGAGCACACAATGCAGTATACAGATAATGTATTATAGAACGGCATACCTTATACTTCTATAAACTTATTAACCAATGTTACCCCAATAAATTTAATTAAAAACTGACAAAATAAGATTTATGAGGGTTCTGTAGGGACTCAATGGAGTGTGATTTTTATATATTTAAATGAGACACCGCTCAATTCTAAACACATTTATAAAGAGGTTATAGCTTTATATTATCATTGTTTACATTAGAGAAAATAAAAAAAGAACCATAATAGACCTTTGTTATGTGCAATGACTATCAAGATAACACTGGTTAAAACTGACGAGTTAGAATCAAAGATATTTTCATTTCCTGAATATGTGCAGATTGAATATATTCACCTACACACACACACACACACACACACACACACACACACACACACCCCCCTTATAGTTTAGCAGCAGTTGCAAAGTTCACCATCTGTTCTTTGAGTAAAGTGTCCAAACATACAAGGCGGAAAACGTCTGAGTCAATTAAAATGAACTATTTGGAAGAGATTTGATTTCTTTAAAGGGTCATATACTTAAATCGGCCATGGTCTATTAATATATCCATTCCATCAAGAAGATCTTGGATATCTTGGAAAAAAGAAAAACCTTTCTGAGCAGAATTATTTTTCATAGGCTAGTTGAGTTTTATGTTGTTTTATCTTTTTGTTCTAAAATTTATTGCCAAAATATTATAACTTTGTAACACCTTAACTTTGCACACTGCTCCATCAAAAAAGAAAGAAAAAAATCACCTAAGGGAATTGCTTTGTAAGCAATGGTTACTCAGAGAAATACAGAAGACTATGTGTGATGAAAAAGATTAAATCAAGTATTCAGAGCACCTGGACACCTACAGGGCTCCTGCACTGAGCAATTCTAGGGACACCTTTACGTGGAATAATCTGGGAATATAGGTCCCAAAGTGGGTGGCCCTGAGCATATAATTGTTATTAATAGGTTAGATCAATGTAGTGAAATAAGAGCTCTATCTTGAACTTTTACATAATTACAAGATAAAAATTAAATGATTGAAAGAAGGGTTGGCCAGTTAGCTCAGTTGGTTAGAGTGTGGTGCCGGATCAATCCCTACATGGGCCACTGTGGGCTGTGTCCTCCTAAAAAAAAAAAAAAAAAAAAAAAAAAAAAATTGAAAAAAAAAAACTTGAAAAAAAAGCCACCTTGTCCAGACACTTACTAAAATTCTATGCTCCTATGTCATAATATTTTCTGGTCTCATTTTCAGTTTGGTTCAAAATGCCCGTGTGCTTGTTAGCTACAGTGCAATTATACTCTCTACCTCAAGAGGCAAGTTTCCATCTCCAGCAGCAACTTTGCCCGTATAGGTTTCATTGATCAATGTTTCTTATACTTTTTTTCAGCATCTGGTAGAACTAAATACAGAATGTAAATAATTAAAGAACTATCATGTTGTTTTCTTTCTTATAAAGTTAGTGGAGCAAAAGTCTAAATATATGTGCATCTTGTAACAGAGATAGAGTATTGAGTAATAACTGTGTATAATGGAAACTTTATGCAATTTGAGCTAAAATAATTTGGGTAAAGACACTCTGTTTTCCCATCATATTTCACCATGAATTTAGAGAAGTGAATCTGTAAAACAAAAAGTCAGAAGAGTTTAAATTGCAAACATTAGCTAAGGTAAACAATAATATATACTTCAATATTAGTGGCCGGAGAGTTAGTGCCATGTGGATCAACGCTAATATGGACTCATTTTAATATCTAACTGGCTTTCTGGCACAGATTAGGCTTTCGATATATGTTTGCTAAATTAATCAGCATAAGAATTCTTGAATTGTTTCCATATCTTGGCTACTGTGAGTACTGCTACAATAAACATGGGAGAGCATATATCTCTTTGGTATCTTGTTTTCATTTTCTTTGGGTATGTACCCAGAAGTGGATCATCTGGTAGACCTGTTTTGAGTTTTCTGTGGAACCTCTATATTGTTTTCCAAAAATGGTTGAACCAATTTACATCCCTAATAACAGTGTACAAGGGTTCCCTTTTCTCCACATCTTTGCCAACACTTGTTATCTGTTATCATCTTGATGATAGTTATTTTAACAGGTGTGAGGTGATATCTCACTGTGGTTTTGATTCGCATTTCCTGATAATTAGTGATGTTCAGCATCTTTTCATGTAGCAGTTGGCCATTTGGATGTCATCTTTGGAAATAAAAAAGAAAAATGTCTGTGTAGTTCATCTGCCTATTTTTGAATGGATTGTTTGTTTGTTTGTCATTCAGTTGTATGAGTTCTTCATATATTTTGGATATTAACCCCTTGTCTGATATATGGTTTGCAAAAAATTTCTCCCATTCTGTTGGTAGCCTTTCTGTTGTGCAAATAGTTTCTTTTGCTGTGAAGAAGATTTTCTACACTGACATATATAGTCATAAGAAAGACTGCCTGACATTTGTAACAATATGGAAGGGCCTTGAGCACACTGTGCTAAGTGAGATAAGTCAGAGCAAAACAAGTACTGTATGATATCACTTATATGTAGAATCTAAAAAAAAACATATCTGTAAAAATAGAGTAAAATGGTCGTTATGAGGGGATGAAGGGTGAGCGAATAGAAAAGATGTTAATTTTAAGGGCACAAACTTGCAATGAGTAGTAAATAAGTCCTAGAAATCTACTGCACAGTACAAGTGAATATAGAAAGCATTATTGTATTATAGTAATCAAACATCCTGAAAGATAAGAATTTAATTATTCCAATAATTAAAAAGAAAGGATAATTATATAACATGATAGAAATACTAATGATCAATCATATTACATAATATAAATGTATCAAATTAACATGTTGTACACCTTAAGTTTACACAATGTTATATGTCAAATATACTTTAATTTTTTTTCTCATTGAGGAGTATAATCTAAATATATAAAGTCATTTTCCTCTCAAATAAAGGGTAGGATTATTGAGATGATGAAATGAGATAATATGTTTAAGGTATTTAATATAATTCCTGCAGCATAGTACAACTACTCAATAAATGTAGTTATTCATATTTTTATCATTTTTGTTATCTTTTCCTCAATTATGATTTATAACCTCCACCATTGCCCTCCCCTCCTTCTTTTCTTTCACTGTCATAGTAATCTCTGCTAGTTGGGGGAATCTTTTAAATCAAGATTTCAAAATTTTGCTCTCCTTACATTTTATTTGGTTGATATTTACATTTAATTGCCCTGGGAAACGAAATCATCCAGTGCAATGACATCATCCTGCTCAAATTTATCTTGAAAATTCTATTGAGACTTTAAGTAGTACGAAATAGGTTGCTTTCTTTACCAAAATTAAAATACCAAAAATCTGTATATTGGATTTATAAGATATATTTATGTTATCCCATATGGATGTCAAAATAAAATTCAAAAAATTTTAAATTATATTTATTGAGTATTTGCTATGTATCTAGTACCATGTTATTTATAGTATTAGCCAAACAGTATTTCTTATTTAATTGTTACAACAGCCTGATGATGAGTAGGCTTCATTACCCCAAGCTTACACATGAGGAAACTGAAGCTTAAAAAGGTAAAATAATTTTCCCAAGGCCACCAGGCAGTAACCAATGAAATTGGAACACAGAGTCTTTCTGAGTTGACTCAGCCTGAGCTTTGAGCAGTAAATTTCTAATAATATTTTCACAGTGTTTTCTTTTAAAATGAATAAAACATGAAATGTTACAATTACTATCCTTTAGATGTCTAATTTGTATCAGATGTTAAGAATATACTTTTTTTTCCAAGATAATTTTGTAGCTAGTAATAAATTAGTATGTATGAGATTGGTTATCCTTAATGTTAACGTAAAGATAACAATTTTGCAATGGGTGATCTTTAACTATCTCTGGACCTTGAGTCATTTTTAGAGAGCATTGTTGGGCTTTTCCTTGAAAATAGAGCAACTTGTAAATAGAAAACAGCACTGAATTTGGAGATACGGGCACGCTCATGCATGGCTTCAGTTACAGGAAGCATGGAAAACACATACCTGCAGTGTTTTATTTACAGATAATGGTGTTGCATGAAGCTGGTATTAAATAAGATTACACTAATATAGAGTACGTTTTTTATTTATTCAGACTATAATACCTGCACTAAATTGTGTCCAAAGGACTCTGTCATAAATTCATCAAACTTATTATTTCTAATATTGTTTTCTTGGGAAATTCTAGAAGAAGAATGGGAATTTACCTGGTGATTTGTATGTGCTCTTACACAGGTTGCTTACTGTGAAATTAAAAGGAAGCATTACACCTGATACTTTCATAAACTTTTCATGCTGGTCTGGGATCATAAGGATTTTCCTCAATATGTTGAAAATAGTGAAGTAATGTTGACTCTGGATAATGAATATTGCTGCTATAGCAATGCTCATTATATAGTCATCTTTATTTTTATTTATCATAAAAGCAGCCTACCCTGTGGCTAATTAAAAATGTCTTCTCACTTTTTTAAACAAAAAAGGTTTTCTTTATAATAATGAAAAGTTACATAGTTATCCATACGTTTTGCAATTTCTACTCTTCTTTTGGGGGATTTTTTCTAGAGTTGCCGTTAAAAATGTTTCATACTTTGAAGTGTGGAGCTTTTCATTTGCATTGCAAGGAAACAAATTATAACATTTTCATAGATGATTTTTAGAAGATTTAACATCTTTTACTGATTTTTTTTTACTCTGAACTTAAATGAATTCTCTTTTTGACTCCATATGTTACTTTGAGAAATATTACAGAATGCCTGCAGTGATAGGATCTTTTTTTACATGTCTTATTACATGTTGTGTGGGTCTCTACTGAGAAGACCTATTTTAATTCTCATTTTCAGACTCTCTCCTGAGAAGGAGAGCTGCTGTCTTCTTTCAAGGTCACAGGATTTGATGGATGAAGAGTACTAACAGAGATCCCAGTTTCATTCCAAATTGAAAGAAAAACAGAAAAGAAGATTAGCCTGTCCCAATTAAGTTGAAATGAGGCCAAGGGCAGGTGACCTTTTAACAACTGAACACTATCCTCTGAAAGTTGAATTACTGAATTATTTTTCAAGCTCCTGTGACTGCAAACTAAAAGTAGCTTACATTTTACAGGAAACTCTTCAGTTTTCAGTCCTTTGCTACGTAGAGTTGCTTGTTCTCTCACTGAACACCATACTATGAGTATTACAATGTCACGATTAGTTATAAGGGACATCCTTTTATAAAATCTGAAGAATATTTTATTTGCCTTAGTTCAAGGATCAGGGTTTCCTGGTGCCATCCAAGGATTTGTGCTTAAATTGGGATTTTTAATACAAATGGCAATTACTGTCAGCCAAACATTGTGGTACACAGTACACTGATCCCATTAATACAGATTCCAAAACTAGTAATGAAGTATGACTTATGATTCAAAAGTAAAGAAAATGTATAGGAAATATTGATGCGTGTCTTTATCAGTGAGTTTATTTTCATAGAAGTCTTTTCTGGATGGGAGGGCAAATGAAATTGTTTTTGGCAAATCTTCACATATGTAGAATTTCATTAAATCATCATGTACAAAATTATAAATACTACTTTCATGAAATCATTTTCTACAAGTGTAAAATAATCTAACTATTGATGCAATGTATTGCCCTTCTTTGTAGATAATCCTTAGGCAAATGCCTTCTAAATGCTATGGGGTTCATTGAATAATAGCAATTTGAAATGGATGTGACCAGGCAGTTTCTCTAACACAATCTTGTATGAACAAGGAAACTGAAAATCATCAATGTCAAAGGAACTCCCCGAGGATAAGTGTTTTTCACAACATACAAACTACTCTTATTAGGTAATAAATTAATAACCTAATAAAAGTAGAATATATGCAATGGACATTAAACCAGTTGGGGATAATTATGCCTCAGTTGAAAGAGAGAAGTGATAAATTAAGGGTCTTCAGTTATACTTTCACTAAGTAACAGTTTAGGTAAAAAAAAAACAACAAACAAACGAAAAAACCTTATAGTTTATTGTTATTTTTGCCATGGAAGTAGAAGAATGTCAATAATGACTTCTTAACATCATTCCAGATATATAATAAACAAAGCAAGATTTTATTTTGTCAAGGTTTCTGAAATTGTCCAGTTAAAAGTGCAATTCAAATAATTTCCTGTATCATTCTTACTATCTGTAGAGGTCACAAATAACTAAATAGATGTTTTATATATTTCTAAAGATCACATTTTGAATTAAACCTCTTAGGTTTCAAGCACAATAAAAATAACTACAACATTTAAATGACTTGGGAAAGCAATAATATTCTGAACAGTGACTGAACAAAGCAGTCTATAAATAATAGTAATAGCACCATATATGCATGTATATGGCTTTATAGTTAATTGCTGCTATGGGGTTTGATAAAAAGGAGTATTAATTTTGGGCAGAAGAGGTTAAGGAAGGCATCATGGCAAAGAGATAATATAAAGTTGTCTCTTTACAGAATTGGAAAGATTCAGATAAATGCTGAGGAAGCAGGAAGGCGTTGCTAGAGGTAGTTAGGGGTGGAGGTAGGGGGTGCATTAGTATATGGAGATAGAAAATGGTAAAAAGTTTAAGAGACAGGATAGGAAGAAGGGAGGCTGGACTAGGTTTTATTGGTAGGGAACAAGTAGGAGATAAGGTGGGAGGATGCAATAGGACCATATGGATAATAGGACCAATAGGACAACTTTATTTTCATGTTAGGAGGTTTGAAATTTATCTTAGATGCATTAGAGAATCCAAAGAAAAACAAGACCTCTCTTGTCACAACAAAATGTATACAGTATATGTATATGCACATAATTGGTAGAAATTACATTTCTATGTGGTAGTGGCAATAATTAAACATTCTCTTTTATTGTATTTTATTGGCTTATTTTACATGACTCAATAATGAGTTATACTTTAAACTTAGGTTTTCAGTTAAATAAATCGAATATACACATGCACACATATACAGATATTTTTATTGTATTCATTTATAGCTCAGCTTTATTCCAAAATCCCATCCTTTTGAATGGTAACTGATTTAGGTTTAATGTACTCTAAATATTTGTTTCAGTTCTCTTGTGTGGGGAATCATCACTCTACTGGCTGATTTTCTTTGCTGACAGGCTCTTCTCTAGAGTCCTAAATAAGCATACAGTATGCAAAATCAAAGAAATCAAAGAAATATTTCCAAGAATTGATATGAAAAGAAGATTGTAATATTGAAGGTAAGGATGCTTGTTCTAGATTATTGTACTCAGTCAATCTGGTTATATAAAAGTGGTACAGTATTCCCTTTTGTATATTTGTAACTGTTTTCAGATTTGGAAGCTCTAAAATAAAGTTATGAACAAGAGATAAAAAATTAGGAAACTTACATGGGTAATGTGATGAATTTTGTCCTATGGGAAAGGTTTGCATTTGGGAAAAAGTGAGAGATTTATACTTTGAAATAAATGGATCTAGTCTACTAAATTTTTTTTTTTTTGCTAAGTACTAATAATATTTAAATTAGTAAATCTACGGGGGCGGGGGAGAAAAACAAACAAAAATCTCAAATTAACCACAGAATAAGACTACTCTCTATAGTTAAATGATTAAAAAAGTTTCTTTTTGAGTTACGTTACTTTTTCTCTCTTAGAACAGAGAGAACAGTAATGTTTTCTCTCATCACATATATTCTCTCTCTCCCCTTCCTTCTTTTCCGTTACACCTTGCTCTCAATTTCTTATTGTGTTACAAACGTTGAAAGTAACTTTTTTTAGATGCCAGAATATATCTTCTCAGAGAACTAAGATTGTAAGTGACAGATCTATCCCAATCAGAATATTGCAAATCTTTAAAATTTATACTGTAGCTGAAAGATTATGCCTTTTTGATATAATTTAATATTGCTGTAATACCAGTAGCTAGACAAAACCACATAAACAAAATAAAGAAAAAGAAAGAAAATCTCAAAAAGTCTTGAATTCAAATTACTGAGGTTAATAAGGGATAAAGTAGTAACAAGAAATACTCTGTAAAACCAAAGGGGACTTATGAGCATTTTCTAAGTGAGTTGTTGATATCTGTATAATTTTCCCCTTAATTTTATTTCTGATTTTATTTTTAATATTTATTTTCCTATTAGTTTATAAAATAGTAGATGTCAGGTGACACATCAAATTTGTCTTTACTTCTCTCACAGCTCCTGGTAAAATATTGAAAATAGGCCCTCCTTCAATAAGTGCATTGGCCAATTAACTATTGTTGATATTACAAATGGAATTTCAAGGCATTCTCAAGGGTTTTGGTGATGACAGTATTAATTTTTTTTTTCGGATTCCATTTAAACAATAATAGTTTTAAAATTTATATACAATTTCAAGTACAAAAACACATAATTTAGTAATTTTTTTTCTTATAACTTGGAAAGGCAAAAATAAGGAGTGAAGAAGAAAAATTTTCTAAAAATAATTAAGAAGGACATAAAACACAAATGGATTAAGAAGGAGATAGTCTAATATTAAATTAAAGTTGGGGAAAGTAAAATGTGCATGAGAAGTCGCAAGGTAGAGCAGCATACTATGTATCTTTTCCATTGACTGGGAGTTTGGAAGGAAATGAAGCTTTCTATATACATGCATGCATCTGCACACACACACACAGAGAAAATTCTGTATGGGCTTAGTGGTTTTGTAGGGTCATCTTATACTTTCAGTACTTTTCTAAGTCATGTTGATTTTCGTGGATCAAGGAATCAAAAGTATTTGTTTATTTCTCAGAAGCTTTGGGCATTATCTCGCCATAGAATGAGGTCACAACCTATATGAATACTTAGTATAGAGAATTCAACTAAATCCAGCATCATGGCAGACTGAGCTAATATAAATGGCCCCTCTCCTGTTACCAGTTCCTAGAAATGTCAAATACAATTTAAATGTAAAAAAATTAAAGAAGTACATTGCCGAGAAAGGAAAAATTCCAGGTACTAGAAACCCAAGGGAACCACCCAGGATTCAGAAAGGAAAACTAAAGAGAGGGAAAATAAGAAAGTGTAGTTAAGTGAAAAGGAAGCATAAAATAGGTCCAATATACATCTAATAGGAATTTCAGACTGTGAGGAATGATAGAATGAAAGGGAAGCAGTAATCATACAGAAAATGGTCAATCCTTTTCCAGAGCTGATGAAAAAACTAAGTCTTCTAGTTGAAGTAGAATGCCAAGTTTCAAGCAATGTAACAAAAGAAACCACTTTTAGAGAACCATGGTGAAATTTTAGAACATAAAAGGAAAAGCCTTAAAAGCAATAGAAAAGAAGGTGCAAAGCCTCTATAAAGAAATGATGAACAGATTGATAGATTTCTGATCAGCAAAAAATAATGCAGTGAAATAATGTTTTAATAGTTCCTAGTAAAAAAATGTTTTCAACCTATCAAGTTTGAATTCCATACCCTGCACAACTAGCAGTGAAAAGAATGAAGGCTAACTAAAGACATTTTCAAAGACAAAGACCATTGCTTAAGGGACTTTTAAAGGATGTACTTTAGTAAGACAAAACCGAACTCGGAATGAAGGCAAAAGATGTACAAAGCAAGTGTGAGCAACTAAATCACTCAACTTATGGATTAATGTAAATAAACATACATTGGTCAAAATAAACATTGACTAATATGGGAGAGGTTTTAAAAAGTGAAACTAGAAAACGAATTAATGATAATGTAAGGTTGGATATATGAAAGTTAAGGTTAGAGAATTCTGTTTCTCATATTATTTGGCAGAAACATAGTGATGCTGTTAAGCAAACATGTTAAGAGTAAACCTGGAAAGACTAGAAATAGAATACATAGCTTTCAAAATCACCTCTTGAAAAATGGAAATTCTATTCTTCAAAATAATAATAATATAAAATCCAGCCACATACTATTTGTAGAAGATACACTTTACCAAAATAACCCAGGGAATTTACATTAAAGAGATGAAAATAAATTATATTATTCCAAATTATATTATTCCAATAGCTTGTGAAGCAATATTGACATCAGGGTAAATAAATTTCAAGGAACATAAAATTCAGCTCTAATGCTCTTCTCTTCATAATGAAAACATAGAACATAAAAAAGAAACAAACAAAAAACAAAAAACTTACAGAGCAATACCTGTTGTAAGTAAAATTATTCATAATATAGATAACAATACAATCACTTAGGTGTCAAGATGATTTTTTTCTATCCTCTTTAAACTGTCATTTGCAATTACCAGTCTACTTATAATCATGACAGAACAAGATTTTTAACATGACACTTATCCCCATTTTTTTTCAAGATACTCTGCCAAAGATTTGCAATCTTATAATCTTCTGATATCATGTCACGTTTTAATGTAAATGTGCTAAAGCAATTCACCTTACACTGCATCAGCAAGTTGGTTTGTTGAAGGACACATGTAAGCCACAGAATCAGGCACTGACTTTTTTGCGGACTTAGTTCAGGCCATTGAAGTCAGAAACATAAGACTACCTATATGAGCTAATCAGTTCCCCAAGGTCTAGGCTGATTTATTCTTTATTTGTCTCAGAACTCCTTCTCCCTTCATGCCAGTATCTTACAAAGCAGCAGTGCTTAGAATAGACTTTCAAAAATATACTAGAAAAGGAATATAAATTTACACATATTACACCTGCCGTCAGTGATCAAAAACTAGCAAATCAGTCAACATTCGTTACAAATTATTAAATTGCAAAGACCCTTAGTCTGGTGGCCTGACCCAGAGGTCTGAATCAGAAATAACCAGAACTTATGCAAGAACTCATTCAGTCCTTGTAATGGTTGGAAACTTAAAGCAGGGATGGAGGCTCTTCTTGGCTCCTTTTTTGCATTCTATCACTTGAGACTATGCTCACATTTCAAAATTGTTCCCCATAGGCAGCTGTGACAATCTAGTTTACACATTTATGTTTAGTCCTCAGCATTGAAGGTGGGATGACCAGATCCCATGCAAATCCCCACTTTTAAAAATATTGTGATGTCTAAATATAGTCTTAAAAGGAGATTACCTCAAAACATTAAGGTTGAAAGTTTTCCTTATGCTACCATACAATATCAGGATTCTAGATCATTTATTTATTTACTTTTTTTTCATTTTTCTTCTTGTGGAGTTTATTTTAAATGGAAGCACATTTAAGTCCCATTAATGATAATGGGTATGGTACATATATGTACAGATATGTACATATATCTGTATTCCCTTAAAGGGTCATTTGTTTTGCAATTACCATAGTTTGCCATGTATGATGCACACATTTTTTGCCCAAATTTGTGAGGGAAAAATAAGGATGCTCATTATACATGGGTAGTATTAATTCTATATCTATATAAATGTTTTTAATGCTTTTTTTTATGCTCACGAGTTAAACGTGTAATAATAATACATGCTAAAATTCCTTTATAATACAAAAAACAAGTACCTAAATATAAACAAAAATTTGAATTAAAAAATTAAAATGAAAGATTTTTTTCCCTGAAAGTTTGGGCCAACAATGGGAGTGTTCATTATACACAGGAGCACATTATACACGGGAAAATACGTAATGATATACAGACCCCACAGCAGATTGAAAGCTGCAGCCTTATAGCTACTCTTCCATCCAACACACTGCTTCAGTTTCCGTTGAGAATGATCAAAACAATGGTACACTTTTCAATTCCTACAACTGTTAAACATCCTGCTAGAGTTTCACAAACAACAAAAGCATGTTAAACCTGCCACATCAATTTATTTAGGTTTGCTTTGGTTATTTTATATTCTATCTTAAAATACTTAAGTCACAGAATAGTTCTACAGAATGGCTCCTTGATCATATGGGTTATTGACTTTTTAAAATGGCTCTGTAATATTTCAGTATGCTGCACGCTTTAGGTTTGCAATACATTTCCTTAGAAATGTATGCAATAAATCTACATAAGCCATACTACATACAGAAATCTGAATATAGAATTATTTTAAGCAAATATGACACAGAAGCAACTTATTATCCCCATTTAAAAGCTATCAAAAGACAAAGCATAAATGCATCTTACACTGAAAAAAAGTAATTTTCTAAAAAGCAACAGACTTGATCTCATTAGCATCTTGCAACAATAAAAAAAATTATGCACCTTTCATGCACACAGATTACTGAATAACCAGTTTAACAAAATGGATTTTATTCTAAAATTAAGAAATGAACTGTGCTTCCAAAACACTGCGGAGGTATTAGGGGATCTAAAAATTGCACGAGCGCTTATGCCCATCCCCTCGGGTGATATTTGTCGATGGAAGTAGTTAACATTTTAATAATTCATGGTCTGGGGCCATAGCAAGAAACATGGTAATTGTTCAAAGTGGGTGTTAGTAGGGTATATCCTGTGGAATAACTTGAGAAATCAAAATTTCATATCATAGCATGGCTTAGCCTCAGAATATCTGATGTTTCTAGAACATGAAAGAAGAAAGGGAATCAGAGATCCTCTAACCCAGCTGTTCACAAATCATAATTTTTATTTGTGTTTGTGAGATTCTCTGAAATTAAAAAAAAAAAGTGTATGTGGTTAGGTACGTTTAGAAAATATTTTACAATACATGTTGATTCACAACAAATGTAATTGCAATGGCTTTGAGAAATTAAAAAAAAAAGTGTATGTGGTTAGGTACGTTTAGAAAATATTTTACAATACATGTTGATTCACAACAAATGTAATTGCAATGGCTTTGAGAAAGCCGGTGTTAAAAGCAAAACAAAACTTTCTCTCTCTCTCTCTCTCTCTCTCTCTCTCTCTCTCTCTCTCTCTCTCTCTCTCTCTCACACACACACACACACACACACACACACACACACACACACACCACTTCTTTATCTTTCTTTAATACATCATTTCAGAAACTTATTTCATTTTCTTAAAATGAATAAACACCTTATACAACCAACACTTGGGAAAAGACAATTTGAGAAGTGACATGGAGATTGACTTGCAGATTCTCAGGCAGGACACCGAGGCCTAGAATATCAAGTTCCTTCAGCAGGTTTACTAAGTAACTAGCAACTGGTTCAGAAAGATCTAGAATCTAGGTGTTTATTTTGACTGTTCATTCTATCATATACTCCTCCTCCAGGTGGAGCCGATATACACAGAGTGGGTACTACAAGGAGTTGCAACTTTACCTAATACAAAAGGTAAGCAATGCAAATTAAAGAAAATCCTCTGAGAGCTTTCAATGTTCCAGGTACTTTTCTAAATGCATTAAATATGCTGATCCAAGTAAAGCCCCTTTTACACCATATACCACAATAAATAAGAGGTCAACCAAACTGATAAAATACAGTGTTGTCAAGTGCACACAAAAATGGCACTCTTCATACCTAAAAAATTTTAAATTTTGCATACTCTGTGATAGCTAAACTTTAAATTAGCAATCTATTCTGCAGAGCTATGAGAAAGTGTTGGTAAGGAGCTATAACTATATATTCATATGGAAATAGATTGCCCTCATCCCCAGAGTTATAGTCAGTAACAAAAACCCAGAAATAATGGAATGATCACCAGAAAGGGAAAGTAAAAATAAATTTTGGTACATTAATACAAATGGAATATTAGACATTAGTGAAAGAGAAAGAGCTTTATATGTATTGACATTAAAGCTCTAAAATGTATTAAGGGTAATAAACAAAAAGCAGAAATTGATATGTACCATTATTTTAAAAGTGCGTGTATCTGTGTGTGTGTGTGTGTGTGTGTGTGTGTGTGTGTGTGTGTGTGTAGTGGGATGTGTATGTATGTGTATGGGTATACCTGAAAGGAAAAAAAAAAGTGTCTCTTAAAATAATCCCTGATTCTGCTCTGTTACAGTATCTCCACCTATCACCATCCACCACCACTCTGCCATGCTGCACCTCACTTTAAAAAAAAGAAAAGAATGGAAAAGAAAATTTGGTGAGGAGTCTGTCTAGACTGTGCTATAGGATACGGGTCTTTAATTTTATTTTTAAATAATTAAGGCAATTTCTAAAGGCTTGTAGCCATGGGGCCAAAGAAGCTGAAGGGATGTCTGTTACATTGTACGGTTGTTTACATGTTTGTGTATATACTTATGCAGATATATACAAACCAATTTAACATTATTAATTCTGATGATTGGACTAATAGGTAATTTTTCCCTTATTATTATTTTTTATAACTTAACATTGGTTTTTGTAATTAAGAGAAATATTGCTAATTTCTATGAGAAACAAAACCAAAAATACTAAAAGGGAACACTGGGGCTTTTCTATAATGTCATCAGAGTGGTTTTCCACTGATGTGTTTTCTTGATGAACACTGTTCTCTTCTTATCCTAGCTTCTTTTCTCCCTCATCCTTCTCCAGTAGCATTCTCTCACTCTCCCTTCCTCTCCTCTCCTCTCCCCCTCCCCTCCTTTCTCACTCTCTTTTACACGCGCACACACACACACACGCACACTCGTGTACGCATGTACTCATAGTTTATGATGTCAATCAGAAGACTCCAATTAAGCAATGAATATACAAGAAGGAATATGACTGTAACAGTGTGATCCACAATTGTCACTCCTGCCTTGATATTGGATACTGAAAGAATTTCTATATGATGAGGATAAAAACGTAATGAACATTTTCAGCTAAATGTTTGCAAAATTAGCTAAATGTTTGCAAAATATCCTTTCTAATATTGAGCATCTTAATCCAGAGACTATTAAAAGAGAGAAAAACAATTATTTTTGGTGTTTAATATTGTTAGAAGTAGTAACTCTTAGTAAGACAAAATATGGTAATGTAAGATATGGAGTACTCTGTTTGAGTACTTGAGAATTAAATCAGATCACATCCATCACAGAACTTGTTAGGAAAGGACTTAAAATCGTCTTTTTCAGGTACTGAGATGAGAAGTGCTAGCATCTACTGAACAGAGACTAAGATATACAATCAAACCTAATTGTGATAAATTTTGTGCTTTATATTCATTCTAATGGAGAACTACTGCCGATAGGTAACAACCCCAAAACATTAAAATAATTGTGGTTAAAACCTTGGGTTAGACATAGAATAACCCTAGATGTGCGAGGGTAGTGCTTCATCTATGATGCCATTATTACTGCATCTCAATTTACATACAGAATTAATTTTGTGACAATCAATGTATAAACTTATTAACATTAATATGGCTAACAAACTCTGCCTTTCCAGCATACTCTCAGTTTTTAATCTGAGCATATCCTGATTGGCATAAACATGAAAAACATAAAAATCTAAAGGTTTTCTTTGAGTTGTATTCTATTTCTGTAATAAATATATGAAATTCTACTGCATTTATTCTAAGGTAACTTTCCTCTATTCCATATTATCATTTCAGTGGTCCCAGGTGTTTTCTTTTATATCACACCCTTATCAATAAAACATTTATATATATATATATTTTTTTTTCTTTTTTTGGTATTTATACATTGTAAACACTTATAAATCATAATCATGTGTGGCTGTACTAATATTATATTGATCATTATAATATATGAAAGAATAAAATAGGTAAAATAAACCCCAATAGGAGTTTTAATGTTTTCTTGCTCCATTCTGATGGATTGTTTTGCATACCCCGTGGTGGGCTTACGTCTCTTTGTAGATCAATGCTCTGGTCAACAAAATCAGGTGCACCTTGCAAAAGGTGCAGGTCAGCATACACTGATTCTTTTTATCTTAAGACAATTCCAGATGTATAAAATTAAGAGTTGGAAAGGATTTTAAGTGTACACCCAGGAAATTCTCTTTACCACATTCAGAACAGATAGAAATTCAGTATAAGAAATATTGTATTGTATACTTGAAGTTTGCTGAGAGTAGATCTTAAATGTTCTCAATACACACACACACACACTCACACACAAAACGATAAACTAATTATAACTACTATGTGAGGTGATGCATACGAGGTCTGACAATTAAGTTTGTGAACTTGCTGCAAGGATGTTGCTAATCTTTTTTGACATCAGAGGGATTATTCATTATGGATTTGTACCAACTGAACAACCAGTTAACCAAGTTTACTGTTTGGAAGTGCTGAAAAGGCTGAGTGAAAAAATCAGACGACCTGAACATTTTGCCAACAATTCATGTCTCTTGCATCAGGACAATGCACCAGCTCACATGGTACGTGTCTGTGAGGGGGTTTGTAGCCAGTAAACAAATAACTGTATTGGAACACCCTCCCTACTCACCTGATCTGGCCCCCAATGACTTCTTTCTTTACCCGAAGATAAAGGAAATATTGAAAAGAAGACATTTTGATGACATTCAGGACATCAAGGGTAATGCGACGACAGCTCTGATGGCCATTCCAGAAAGAGTTCCAAAATTGCTTTGAAGGGTGGACTAGGCACTGACATTGGTGCATCGCTTCCCAAGGGGAGTACTTCGAAGGTGACCGTAGTGATGTTCAACAATGAGGTAGGTATATAGCACGTTTTCCAGGGTGAGTTTGTAGACTTAATTGTTATAACCTCATATGATAATTAACTTGATGGTATGATCAGTTCACACTGTATACATATATCAAAACATTACATTGTACATAGTATATAAATGCAATTTTTATTTGTCAATTTTACCTCAATAAAGCAGGGGAAAGGCATAAACAAAAAGAAATCAATCCTGCCCTCTTTTTGGACACTGCTGTTAGAATGCTCATCATTATACTGACCTATGATCATTTAGTAATCATAGGTTTGGTCATATACAAAGGAACAATTCTGTTCACTCTTTTCCATGGTAGACTATTACATATTTGAAGAAACTTATTGATACTGTCCCCAAGTTACACATATTTGCTTGCTTTAACCATCCTTTAGGAGGGACGTTTTCTAAGCCACAATTGCTCTCTTCCCTTTTTTTCTCTGAGCAGCCCTAGCTTGTAAATATCTATTTGAAAGTGGGAAACCAAGAAATGAAAGAAAAACACTAGATAGGGTCTGACCATTCTGGAATCAGAGAAAAAGTATAAACTCCATTGATCAATAACCCATTTTATATAACTAAATTGAATGAATAATTTGGAAGTATAATTATTTGTCTTCATGAGTTTTATAGCCTAACAGCAAATTCATTACATCATAATGTTGCATTTTAAACATCTGTGGTGGTATGTTATTTAAAAAATACATTTGAAAGGAATAAAAATTCAATGGCCCTAAAATAAAATGGAAAAATAAATATGAATTCACTAGGACCCTATAGATAATGCAGTTGGCTTTTCTTTCAATGAATATAGATAAGTTATTTCATGTGGAAGGACCTAGAATAATCACGATAAAATTACTTTACAAAAAGTGTGACTGGGCTAAAAGGTTCCATTATTTTAACTGATTTGTTCCATTTCTGGTTTCATTGATGTATGTTTCAGCCATTTTTTTGTACTCCTGCATAGTTGGGTTAAGTATATTTTATGCCTCATTACTGATCTTCATATTATTTTCCAGAACAGCAAATATACAAACCTTAAGGAATTTGAATCATAGTTGTTTAAATTTTTAAACTACATGGAGGTAAGCAACTGGTGGTATTTAAACAACAACAAAAAATTATTCTGTCAATGAAAATGTTGTTATTTTGGTCAAAATTAAACTAAAATAATGCTTTGTAAAAATGTACTAAATAATCTAACAATCTCAGGTTCAAATATAAGGAGTAAATTGACAGCTTGATGTTTCCACTGTATTTAAATATTTGACCAATCTCAGAATCAATTAATATTCTTATTAAGATATGCAGTCTATCAAATAAAAGTGTCCCTTCATTTGCTTTCCATTGTGAAGAACTTATTATCATTATGAAAACAAAATCATCCTTACAGAATTGAGTTAAAATTATAACTGTAGGCTTACATTATTAATAAGAATGACTTGTTATATGGCCATGTTTATGTGAATTATTGATGTTTAGTAAATTAATAATTACTATACTTTTAATCGTATAAAACTTGGATATCAAAAATGTATCACACATACTCACATATACAAATAACAAGGGAGTTTCCAGATTAAAATAAGGAAATTTTGAGAATTGCAAATGCAGTACTTCTAACGTTTAGAAAACAGAAAATTGTACATACATATACAAATTGTAAAGTTTTCTACGTGATACAGAAAAAAGTATGTCAGAAATTTATTCTATTAATATTTGTAGTCTTCCAACTAGCTGATTCAGTGGATCATAAAAACTAAATGCCATATTTTGAGAGACGGGATAATGAGGCTAAACATGAAAGGAAGAAAACAATTACAACTAACTATATAGTTGATATTGGAAAATACCTTTGTTTCTTCCCATTTGAAGATGCAACACTTCAGTTATAATAAGCACATCCAAATTAGCATTGCAAGCTAAAGATTTTCTGAAGATTATAATTTACTGATTGTACCTATTTAAAGTCAAATTTATTCAATTTAATTTACTTCAGTTTTTGTCTATACTGAATTAAATTTAGAAAAGCAAATAAATCATCTAACAAAAAGTAACACCGTACAATCAATCTGGCACTTACGGATAATTTACAACCCAGATCCAAATAGCATTTCTTGATTTGATCCACAACTCCACATATTTGGTCAGATAAGTATTCCAAATTGTCATGACTCTACCAACAGCTCTTTCAGTTATATTATATTGGCTATCCTCAATAAAACTTCATAATGACTCACAACTTTGAAATTCGATGTCTGACTGTACATGTAAACTTTTCTTGAAATAAAGGGATGCATTGCTCACAAGGTCTAAGTATAAAGTTGTCCTTCATAGTCCTCAATACTGAGTCTTCCTCAGCACTAATTTGTGTGCATCCTTTGCCTGGTTTGAAAGATGACTTGTTGACTTTTTGATCTCCACATTTGTCACTTATCTCTATTTTTGGTCACGTGTCAAAATGGTGCATGTTCTCTATTGCTTTCTACTTATTCACAATATTGGCTGGTTACAGGTGAAAGATACCCTGGGCTCTGCCTGGTGCACATTGTTCAACACTAAGTACGCCTGCTGATTTCTACTTACGTATGAGTTTATGTCTCAAAAAGTTCTTTTCTAAAATATAGCCATTATAAAAACAGAAAGAAAACATTGAAGTCAGATTAAATTATATTTTCTGGAAAACAATCTTGACCCAAAGCAATAGACAGATTTAATGAAACCCCCATCAAAATCCCAATGGCACTTTTTTTTTTTAGATGTAGAACAAAAAATCATCAGATTTGTATGTAATCATAAAAGATCCCAAACAGCCAAAGAAATTCTGAGAAAAAAGAACAAGGCTAGAGGTATCATATTCCCTGACTTGAACTTGTACTACAAAGTGACAATAATCAAGACAGCATGGTAGTGGCAGAAAAAAAACAGCCACACAGACCAAAGGAATAGAATTGAGAACCCAGAAATAAACCCACATATATATGGGCAGATAATTTTCGACAAAGGAGCCAGAAACATACAATGAATGGTGCTGAGAAAATTAGATAGCCACGTGCAAAAGACTGCTATCTGTCACCATATATCAAAATTAATGCAAAATGGGTCAAAGACCTAAATACAAGACCTAAAACAATAAATTCTATAGAAGAAGTCATAGGTACTAAACTTATGGACCTTGGGTTTAGAGAGGATTTTATGAATTTGACCTCAAAGGCAAGGGAAGTGAAAGCAAAAATAAATGAATGGGACTATATCAAACTAAAAAGCTTCTGCATGGCAAAAGAAACCACCAACAAAATAAAGAGGCAACCAACCAAATGGGAGAAGATTTTTGCAAATAACGCCTGTGATAAGGGGCTAATATCCAAAATATGTATGGAACATACAACTCAACAACAACAAAAAACAAACAATCCAATTAGAAAGTGGGCAGCGAACCTGAGTAGATATTTCTCCAAAGAGGAAAGGGATTTTTTTGATTGGTTATCAAAGGGACATGCCAAATGTCTCATGGTGTGAGGTCATTATACAAATGCACATCCATTTAGGTGGGCAAAGAGTCCTTCAAATGGAAAGGGATAGTTCTAACATTATGTGTAAATTCACTCAACAAAAAAAATATTAAAAAATAAGTTAGCTTTGTTCACAGTAAGGTCTGGTGATGACTTATTTAAAGATCAACTAGGTTTACAGTCATGATCAAACCCTTATGTGCACATGCAAAATTTGAGCAGAGATTTCATTTATCAATGCTAATAATAGAATTAAACGGGGTTCAACCTATGACTAACCCCAGCAATCATTTATTCCGATCCCTCACTTTACAGATAAAGAAACTGAAGCCCAAGGTCACAAATGACATGCAAAGAGCTATTTAGTTGACAAACAGCAGAGCCTGAAGTCAGACAAGTGTTCTAACAAGTCCAATGTACACAGTATTGCAATGGAAACTGAAAAGAGAACCCTGAACTAGAGAAACTGAAAAGTTGAATGCACTGCATCACTTCACACATCATATGAATGAATTTAGTGCAAAGGGCAACCTAATAGCTTGAAGAGGTGACGGCACTTCACAGAGCAATGTGGAAAGAGGGCCACACTGCTAATGTGTGCCATAGGGTTGAGGAATACAGAGAACGAGTTTCAGTTATACCTCTCCAAACTCATTGGAATTCAAAAACTTTCAGTCCTAGAGAAGCTCCCAGAGTTACTGTGCCCTGCAGAGATGGGAGACAATTAAGCAGAAGTCAGGCTGCAATGACTACAGGATAGGAGAATGCTTAAAAGAACTGAAGGCAATTAAGATTCTATGACATGTTGTTGTATCATCTCTGTGCTACTAAAGCACCATTCAACCACTATTTTACATCTACTGCATAATGGAAACACCTGCAACTGCATAGTTCTGATTTAATTCGAAGAGTACTTCTTTGTTGTGATTGAGATTTTATTTCCTATAATAGGTCATTTCCCCCCAATTTCATAATAATCAACCTCCTGGATCCATTACAAATATAACTGGTTTAAGGCATTTTCATCTGTCTGTCATGAAAACATCAAATACAATTCAAATATGTTAACCTTTAAAAATATGTCTTTATACAGGTAGCATTCAACTAATAGTTATTGAGTGACTACCATCTACTAGGCACTAGGGTTTCAGTGACCTTGAAGGACCTCAAGGTCTGGTGGGCAACATATATTGTGTGTGTGTGTGTGTGTGTTTGTGTGTATATATGTATATCATATACATATATATGTATATGACATATATAAATACACATATATGATATATATACACATATATGATTGATATATATATGTATATATATATATTTATATATATGCTAGCAAACATCACTATGAAATATTACAATGGAGGAACTCACAGCAGAGTTCTATGGAAAAACTGATGAGGAGTCACCCAAAAGTAAATACTTTAAATATAAGTGACCATGTGGTCAAGGGGGAAGGGACATTGTAGAACAACGAAATCTTCATGGAAATGGCAAGTGGTTTGTGTGGAAAGGGACTAAGATGTAGAAAGTAGCAGGAGGTAAAAGTAATCCTGGATATCCCCACTCTGGTACTGTTGACATTGTGGACTTGCTGATTTTGCTGTTGGGACTATCCTGTGCACTGTTTGCAGAGGTTTAGCAGAGTTCTTGGTGTCCGCCCACTAGATGACAGTAGCACACACTCCCCACCATCGTCACTGTCATCATTGTGGCCACGCAGCAGCCTTTGTGTCTGTCTCCATGTGCCTGCCCCTAAAGAAAGGAGAGTCTGTGAGATGGATCCTTTCAGGGACTTTGCTTCACCTTTGTACTTGCACCTTATGTCTCCCCGTTTGGCCCCAAAAAGATGGCTGGTCAGCCAATGAGGAGTAAGTTTCCCCATGGGGGGGGAAGGGAGGGGACAACTCAAACCAGGCGCAGTCGAGTGGGGACCAACAGGAGAATGCATGGGGTTCACAGAGGTGGGCACAGCCCCCCACCTTCTCCCAGCTAAGGAGAGCTTCTGCCTCTGTGGCTGCCTTCCTTCCCACAACCTGCAAGGGAAGAGATTCAATGATGTGCTCTCCATCTATTCAAAGGCATAAAGGTTGTGTCCCTTGGGGAAGTACACACATCCTGAGACTTCTGGTTCAGCTGCCTGCAGGCAAGGATGATTGGCTTGAATCAGTTTCCTATTATGATGTATAGGATTCACAGATCTTGAGATTGACAAGCTTTCTCTCCTTTACTTGCTCACCTAACTAATACAAGCTAATGCATAGGCCCGATTCAGTGCCCAGTCCTTGAGATTGGGTTCCCTTGGTCCTGCTTGCACTCTATTCATGGCTACTGTCTTTTCTTAACCCTGCACTGCCCTCCTCGCTCCCCACAGCCCTCGTCGCGTGGGTGGGTCGTGACAGTCATGATAATAATGTCTCTAGACCTTTCCATATTTCTCCCGGTGGGCAGAATCAACATTAGCTGAAAACTGCTGGACAGTTGGTAGAAGCTTGATCACCAAAGACTGTATATGCCATCAAAATAATTTAAAGTTACACCATATATATTAAATTAGATGCCAAGGTGTCACAGAGATTCCACCCAAAAGTAAATACTTTAAATATAAGTGACCATGTGGTCAAGGGGGAAGGGACATTGTAGACCAACAAAATCGTCATGGAAATGGCAAGTGGTATTCATATATGTATGTATATACACACACGCACACACACACACACATTCCCTGATATTTTATAAAAGTTTACAATACTTGTATATTTTGAACATATGCAGTTTTGGAGAGAAGTTGAGGCTTTGTTCTTTTAAAAGGGGATCCAAATTCCTCTACTAAGATGAGCCACTAAAATAGTTCTAATTATTAGTATTCCTCATGTATGCAACACTCTTATAAAGGTAACAAAACACTCTTATAATAGAGAAACAAAAAAACATATAGAAAAGAACAACATAGTGATTGCTTTCAAGACAATGGGAGTAAAATAATAAACAAGATGTGCATCCTGCCACTTCTCAGTGCACAGTGTCCCTGGCAGAGCAAGATACCCAGCAAGACCGATACTTTGCAGTTACTCCGCAATTAGGTAAGCAATTGTATTGTGCAAGTTTCTTCTTTCCTACCTCATTTTGAATGCATACAAAATTGAACAAAAGTGATGCTTCTTGATATTTGTTTTGATAAACTGTTACAAAGAAAAAAAAAAAAGGTGCTAAAAAAAATAAAATGCCGGGCCCGGCCCAGTGGCTCGGACAGTTGGAGCTCCATGCTCCTAACTCCGAAGGCAGCTGGTTGGATTCCCACATGGGCCAGTGGGCTCTCAACCACAAGGTTGCCAGTTCAATTCCTCGAGTCCAGCAAAGGATGGTGGGCTCCGCCCCCTGCAACTAGCAACGGCAACTATACCTGGAGCTGAGCTGCGCCCTCCACAACTAAAGATTGAAAGGACAACAACTTGACTTGGAAAAAAGTCCTGGAAGTACACACTGTTCCCCAATAAAGTCCTGTTCCCCTTCCCCAATAAAATCTTAAAATAAATAAATAAATAAATAGAATAAAATGCGTAGTGCCAATCTTATATATGATTTTTGCAAAGGCAGTGAAGAGGGCTCATAACATCCTGCCATGGTATGCCAAGCCTGGGTAGAAGCTCCCGGTTTTTAGTTTTGTTTTTGTTTTAAAATCCCACCACTTGACAATAATATTTGGTTTTCAGTCAATGCTTCTTTCAGCATTTATTATATCATTGTTGCTATGGTAAAAGTTTATAGGTGTTAATCACAAGCAGGGTGTTGTTGCATGAGATTCTGAAACCTGATCCAACAGTGGTATGAGAATTGGGGAAATTTTTGGTTGCATGTTCAATGTGGAAATAATGGTGAAGTCTTATTTATTCTTTTGGAAAGTTGATCTTCCAGAGGAGATCAAACAAATATTGAGTGACCTGAGAAATAAAATATAAAATAGAAAAGTATTTTTAGATAATGCTATAGAATTTCATCCCTTAACACATATGAATGTTTATATTAATTTTATTTCCTGAAGTAATGGAATAAAAAACAAATTTTTGTAATTAAATTAATTTTTATAATAAAAGTAATATATGTAAAACATAGAAGCTCAAACAGTAAAAAGGTAGAAAATAAAAAGTGAAGGACATCCTCTCTCAACCAACTTCTAATTACTTTCCCGAAGAAATATTAACAATATTCTTGTATAACCTTTCAAAAAGTTTTGTTTGTAAGGAAGGGACAATTTTACATCGTGTTGCTCTACATCTTGCTTTTTTACTTAAAGACATGTTGCAGTGTTTTCCATATTCTAACGCATACTCGTATATCTATTGTATTCTTTATAATAAACTTATCGTCTGAAAAATGAAAAAAAATACAACAAAACATTGTATATATTCTATTGCATGCATGTACTATTTGTTCTTAACACTTTTATGGAGCGTTGCAGATTTTCAGTTTTTTTTATTTACACATTATGTCTACAGTGTAAATTTTGTACATACATCCTTAAGAAGTTCTATAAAAATATTTATAGAATTCATTCCTAGCATGATACTTCTTCAAATTCAATTTCTTCAATTTCAAAAATATGAATATTGTAATTTGTGACAACATGGATGAATCTTGAGAGTTTCATGCTAAGTGAAATAAGTCAGATGGAAAAGGACAGGAACCATGAATTCACTCATATGTGGGATACAAAAGGAAACAAACAAAATAACCACAAAGACACAAAAATCAGAATGGTAGATAAAAAAATCAAGGTAGGTGGGGGAAAGATGAAATGGTAAAGGGGGTCAAATATATGGTGAGGAAATGAGACTAGACTGGGTGAGGAGCAAACTATGGAGTATACAGATACTGCATTATAAGGTTGTACACCTGATATTTATATAATGTTTTTAACTAATGTTACCCCAAATAATGTAGTGGGTTTTTTTCCCAAAAGTCTCTTTGAATTAGATCTTTCTCTCAATAAGAAATTATTTTCATATCTAATTTTGAGTTTGGAATTTTATTGGGATACAAAAATGTTAGGAAAGAGAAATTCATGTCCTTATCTTTAACATGTTCTATAATATAAATATAATACATACAGTCGGCCCTCTGTATCTGTGCATTCCACATCCACAGATTCAACCAATTGCAAATTGAAAATATTAGAAAAAGTTATGCTGCTGCTGATGTGAACTATGTAGTTAGGCTTACAATGGTTGCATTTGTACTGAACATATACAGACTTATTTCTTGTCATTACAATATTCCCTAAACAATACAGTATAACAACTGCTTATAGAGCACTTACATTGTATTAGGTATTATAAGTAATCTAAAGATGATTTAAAGTATATGAGAGAATGTCCACAGGTTATATATAAATACTATGCCATTTTATATAAGACTTAAGCACAATGTGGATTTTGGTATCTGTGGAGGGTCCTAGAATCCATCCCCATAGATACTGAGAGATGACTGTATGGAATGAAGGCCCAATTCAAGAACATAATGTTTAATATCAGAAAACTTTAGCAGTTTAGATTAGAACAGGTAAAATTGAACAAAAATAAATACACTGAACTAATGAATGATTTAACAACATGTATAACACGGTTACTCTGATTTCTCTCAAATGTTCTTATATGGGTGTTGTATGGCTAAAGATAACTCGAAAGCATCAACCATTACAGTACAACCATCCCAGTTAGGCACATACAGTGGTTGTGAGCTACTCAAGCTAGTTAAACGTGAATTTGGCAAAAAAAAAAAAAAAAAAAAAAAAGGGATATTTAAAATATGGACACCATTCAGTCAAAAATATGTCAAATAATTCAGTCAATTAATACTATGTACCAGTTACTAATTAGCTTTTTTTTTTTTTCATTTTAAGGTCCCTACAGATCTATTTTTATAAGATAGAATATCAGGTATTTTTATAAGATAGAATATAAGGTATCTAATCAAAATTCTAGTGCATCCCCTATTCATTAATGTGTTCCTGTATTCTTTCTATATAAATTAACTATATAAAAGTTATTAAATACTGACCACATGCCAGCTTCAGCGATAAATGTTGCAAATACAAATATTCTCCCTCCATTTCATGGAAGTTACAATTTAGCCAGGAAAATAAATATTATTTATACAAGCATGCACATAATTATAAAATTGAAACTCTCCTCTATCCTAAAAAGGAAAGTTATAGGTCACACAAGAGCTTATGATGTGAGATTTACCTATTTAGAAAGGTTTCTCTGAATTGAGATTTAACGTATAAATAGGAGTCAAATAAGCAAAGAGGGAAATGGATAGCATCCTGGGGAGAAAACAGCATCTGCAAAGATTTGTGAGGGGAGGGCTTACAGCCATGGTTATTTACCTAGTCCCTAAAGGTACACCTGGAGTGGATATATGAGTACTTTGCAGTTGGAAAATTCCCAGCATGCTCCTTGGTATGTAGGGGAAGAACTAGTGTAGTGAAAAACTCCTCATGGAAGCCTTTATTAAAAGAGTAAATGAAAAAGAATATCATTCCCTGTATGTAACAGCAGAGTTTAGAGTCAACCTTAAGATGTCCCTATCATACCCTCACATGATTCATGATTTTCACCTCTATCAAAGCCAGATGGATGCTGAAAGATGACAACAGATTATTGAAAACTGAAACAAGTGGCATCCCTAATTGCAGCCACCATACAGACATGGTATCTTTGCTAGAGGAGATTGAAACTGCCCCTGGACTTTCGTATGCATCCTTTTCTATCTTAGTCAGAAATGAAAGTCAGAAACAATATGTTTATGGCCTTGCTTCAGAACTATGAATTCCTCCTTCTTTTGTCAAAATATAGTCTGAAGGGAACTGGATTGTCTGGATGTACCAAAGAATATCACATTGGTCCATTATATTGATGAAATCATATCAACAACGTCCATAACAACCAAAACAGATGAGCAAAAGTAGTACATATATTGGAAGCGTGGGAAGGCACATATGGTATGACAGGAAATAATCACTACAAAGGTTGAGAGACTCAACACATGAGTGAAGTTTGTAGGGGTCCAATGGTGTGTGGCTTAATGGGACATTCCCTTAAAGTAAGGGCAAATACTTGCATCTTACAACTATTACTACCAAGAAGATAGAACAACACTTTCTAGGCCTCATAATCTTCTAAAGGCCTGGTATTCCATACTTGGAAATACTATTCAAATCTACTTACCATGTGACATAAAAGGTTTCCAGCTTTGAGTGGGCCTAGAGCAGATCTAGGCAGTGGTGTAAGTGGTCCTTCCCCTACAACCATAGGACCCAGAAGACCTTATGATATTAGAGGGTATCTGTGGTGAACAAACCCAGTTGCAGCTTGTGGCCAACTCCAGAAACAGAAACATAACACACTAGATCCTTAGGGTCCTGGAACAAAGCCATAACATCTACAAGAGCATGCCAAAATAGAACCTCTGACATGCTATTGGGACCTTGTAGAAATTGATTGTCTGAACATAGGACAGAAATTGAGTGCCTGAACATAAGACATAAAGTCAGAAGCGCCTATCGTGATCTAGGTTCTGTTGGGACTACTAAGTCATCAGTTCAGGTGGGCCCAGTAACAACCCATTGTAAGATGGAAGTGGCATTTCAGGGATTGGGCATCAGTAAGACCAGAAGTTACAAGTAAGATGCATGAGCAGGTACCCCAAACCTCATGGCCATCCACCATCATTGAACCAACACCTCCAAGTTCATATGACTGAATGGAATGTCCCTTATAACCAGCTGATAGAAGAAAGAAAAAGTCAACCTGGGATCGTGTATGGATCAACTCAGTATGTGAGTGAAAAATAAGAATGAGCACTCACTATATTAGAGCTCCACTCAGGGTGGACCAAAAAACAAAGTGGTAAGGGGAAATTTGCTAATCATTAATACTTCTGGTTGCCCACTTGGTTTGCAAATAAAAGTGGCTTGAGGTGAGAACACAGACTCACTCGTGAACAGTGGCAAATGTCTTGGCTGGTTGACTCAGGATCTGAAAGTAGAAAAGGTGGATAGTGAGAGATGAGGAAGTTAAAGATAGAGACATGTGGATGGATGGACATAGGGGATCGTCACAATGCATAAAGATCTTTGTATTGGGATAAACACCACCAGAAAACATCTGCCGAGTAGACAGAATGACAGCATCGGCTTCCCAAGTGCTGGTCTTATATGCATAGATGGAGTAGTCTTGGTGGCAGGAGTAGAAGCTACATATGGGCCCAAGAGCATAGGCTCTTATTCACAAAGACTAATTAGCTCCTGTCACCGTCAAATATTGAATCTGCTCAGTCCCAATATAAGGGAGAGAATAAGGAGATAAGCCAATCAAGGTGAGGGGGAGATGCAACAGATCATGAGACCCTGAAGTCATTGGAGAGTTTTACTTCAAGGAGATGGAAGCCATTTGAAGGTATTCAGCAGAGGAGTGACACTATCTGGCTTATAACTTGAAAGGATCACTCTGGCTGCTGCATTCATTGAGAATGGAAGCAGGGGCCAGTCAGAGGCTAGGCAGGAGATAATGGTGGCCTGGACCAGGGTGACAGCCGTGGAGGTGGGAGAAGTGGTAGGATTCTAGATATAATCTGAAATTTGATTTGAGTGGGCTGCAGGAGAAGGAGGAACCAAGAGAAATCTCCTTCATACTGAATCCCTATCCTGGGGATGAAATTTTATTCAGCTATGTTTCTATGTTTCTCAAAAGCAGTCATATGTTTATATGAGTGAAAACAAATCTGAAATCCTTTTTATTTCCACCTATTGATTACTATGAATTATATCAGTACTAAATTTAATGAATAAAAAAACATACTGTATTGTTTGATATTGTAATGGTAGAGAAATAAGCATTTGTGAACGTGGAATACTTCCTCTAATTGGAAAAGTCCTCATTCCTGGTGTTTCTTACCTTAGCTTTAGTAAAAGGAAGTGAGGAAAGCATCTGAATTAATCTTATGGGAAGGAACAATTGACCCAATAGAGGGTCTTTCTTTTTTGGCTAGTTTTAATAAATGAAATGCTGTCATTAAATGAAAGTATTATGGACTATATATACATGTACACAATACTGAGCATATTATTTCCATCAATGTCTAAATAGAAGCACTTAAAGCATAAAATGTTTTAGTTGTTGATAAAGCAGAAAGACAAAACTACATGTTAAAAATAATAATTGGCTGTTTAGTGACTATCATTTGACTTGACGTTGTGATTAACTTAAGTTTAAAAAGTGATAAAATCGAGTATTTTTTCCACAGAAAACTTTACATTGAGGATTTTGAATTCAAGAATTAGGAAGAAACGACTTACATTTTATCTGGTATTTTTATTTTAGAATTTATATTTCTGAAGACTAGATTTCCAAGAACCAAATGATACGGGGTCTTTCTGGGCTAAATAATGTTAGGTTTTGAAAAAATTTAATATTAAGGTTTTGTTAACTCCATAAAAGAAGAATTTGAGAAAAAACATAATGCTTTTTTAACTGCTTGATATCAGTGGCAAACATTTTACATTCACGCGCAGTTCAGAAAAAAAATATCCAGAAAAGATTTCCGCTGAGTGTGGCAAGTCTCTCAATAAAAACAGGGGCTGTGGAGTCAAACCACCTGGGTCAAATCTCAGATCAACCACTTGCTGTGAGACTGTGGGAAGTGCATTTAAACTCTGATTCTGTTTCCTCCTGTATAATGTTAAAGATAAAACCAGAGGCTCAAAATGGCGTCACTCATGCTAAAAACCCATGATACCAAACCTAGATTTAATACGTGATCTAATTGTAGCTTTCAATGTCTCCCAGAAATGTAATCTTAACCACACAGTCTGGAATTTTCTGATCAAGTGCTAGTTAGAGAATCTGTCATGTGGGCCCTCACCATCCTCCACAGGGAAAAAGAAAAAGGCGATCTACATAATAAAAACCCTTCCCCTTGTCCCAGTCCAAAAATAATCCCTTCTTTTCTTTTGTTAATAGCTCTCTTTTTCTCATCCTTCTTCCTATAAAAATGTGCTATTTTGTACAACCCCTTGGAGTGCCCTTCTAGTTGCTAGATGAGATGCTTCCTGATTCATGAATCACTTAATAAAGCTAATTAGGTGTCCACATTTACTTGGCTGAATTTTGTTCTTTAACAATAGTAAGAGGGTTGATAAAAAATACTGATCTTATAGGGCTATTGTGTGTATATGTACACTGTATTTCCTCGAAAATAAGACCTAGCTGGACAGTCAGCTCTAATGCGTCTTTTGGAGCAAAAATTAATATAATAACTGGTATTATATTATATTATATTACCCGGTCTTATATTATATAGTAAAATAAGACCGGGTCTTACATTAATTTTTGCTCCAAAAGACGCATTAGAGCTGATTGTCTGGCTAGGTCTTATTTTCGGGGAAACACGGTAACACTTAGGACCATGTTTGACACTTAATAAACACTCATTTACCATTAGCTATATTGGTTATTAAGAATACTCATCAACAGAATATTCCTTTTCCTCTTTTTAAAGAACCTTATTTATTAAGTGTATCATTCCCTGAAGCCAGAAAGAGAACTCAGGGCTTCCACTTTAGACCAACTTAATGGCTTACCAAGATCTCAATGGTCTGGCTTCTGGTTTTCTTTTAATTTCTCAAACAGGATAATCAGTTCCTATCCTAGGGCTACTGTACTAGGTGTTTCCTCCTCTGGGAAAGCTCCTCGTTCAGACCTTCAGAGGCCATATTCCTCCTAGTCATTCAGATTTCAGTTTAAAAGTCACTGCCTCAGAAAAACGTCCTTGACTCCCAAACTAAAATCTATAACCAGTCACTCTATCGTAGTCTGATTAGCTCTCTCAAACAGTTGTGACTTGCAGAAACTTTTCTTGACGATTTGTTTTTCTTTCTATCTCGCTTAATTAACTTTCAACCTAAAGGAGAACTCAAAACTTTATTCAGAGTAGTAAGAACAGTGCCTGTATATATATACATGGCTGAATGAATGGACAAGTTAAAACTCAAAATGTTTACTTCTTTAGCATAAACTTTCTGCTCACCCTTTGCATACTTGACTATATGTGCTGTCTCACAGGCTCACACGCTATCTGACAGAAGGAAGTACATGTCTCAAGCAGCCTCAAACCTATACTGCTAATAGATTAAAGAACTCACAGCACCGGAATGACTCGTGTTCAGCAACCAGTATCATATTCATATAAAGGAATATATTTTGTTTAATATTTTACCAGACTGAATGTTTAGATAATTTCTTAAGAGAAGTTAAAGTTTCATGATTCAAAGAATCAATCTGCCTATATAGTGCCAGTAGAAAGGCAAACAAAATATCCAGTGGCTCAAAAATTTCCCTGTTATTGTATGTACCTAATTCCCCATATGTTCATAAAACAGCTGTTACCTTTTTGAACTAGAACACCAAAGATTACAATTGGGAGATAATGAAATAGGTAAGGCTTATAGGAAACCATCCTGAGTTGATTTTGAATACAAAGTAAACACTAAAACTTCCTTCAAGAGATTTTAGAAATACATTTCCCTAGCTCCAGAGAGCAAAGGTTAAAGGTGCTTTCTTTTCAAAGCACCATATGTATTGAGGTAAATGCACCTCCCACTGAAAACTAATGTCTCAAGGAAAAGAGGCCTATAATAGTTTAGTATTTACAAAGTTACATATTTCTACCTCAAAGAAAATCAGCAGGAAGTATTTTTAGGCCTAATGTAAATCCATCCCCACTTCTCCACCTTTTGTTTGCTGGAGAACACAGAAAATGCCATAGATCAAAGCCTGTTTTTCTCTCGGCACATAGGGGGCTTGAGGCTGTCTGCTCACTGCCACTGTGTCAGATGGATAATGACAGATGTAGTGTACACAGCATCTCAGTAGATGAAGCGTTTTTCAGTTCATCCTCTGAGGACTGAGGGCCATGAATTAGTGCACTGCATGCACAGCTGCCAAGAGGAACACGCCATCAGCTGGAACAGCAAAAAACAAACAATCCCAAATGCCTTTGTGGTTTACAAGTGGTCATTTTTCAAAGAGAGGCATCTGCACATGGATAGAGAGGCTCCCAGCAAATGGAAGAAAAGTAATGCTATGTTTCACAAGCATTTCTGGGAAGATGCTACTATCAAATATTCATGGTAGCCTCTTGTCTATAGGAGCCTAGTTGATGGAATAATAGTACCAATTCACCTGGCACCATATCTCAGCCCCCTTCCCATTCTCCAGCTAGTAAATCTGGGCTGTCAGTGATGGGAGCTGATGGGAAATGATAGCCTTATTGAGCTGCCTCATGAACTGTAACTCATTTGTTCTCAAGACCCAGACTGACAGCCCTTGCATTTCTCCCTTCCAGCAAAATTGAGCATAAATCACTTTATCATTTTTCCACATGACAGTTTATCAGAATTCTGGAATTCTACATGAAGTCATAAGGGTTGGTGATAGAAAATGAGACAAGTTCTATCCTGTAGCTGAGGAGGGCTGCCCCCCCCAAAGGCATTAACGTGACCATAAAAATACAATAGGGACGCAACTAAAGACAGATTCTCTCCCCTTCGACAGACACCCCATAAGCTTTCTTTTCTCCAGTTTTCGGTGTGACAAAGAGAGGGAGAGTGGAGTTATAGAATATAATTATGCCTGTGTTCTAATAAGCAAGGAAAAGTGGTCCAGTCCACTTTAATTCTTCGACTACCTAATTTCAGTCCTGGTATCTTCTGATTAAGAATGGTCAGTGTCAGTAGCTCATATGGAGGCCCTACCAGGTGGGTCCTGAAGGAAATCTTTTAAATGAATTTAAAATAACCTGCCAATGTGCCTTCCTATTCTTCCAAAACATTAATACTTTACAAGTGCATCACTCTGCCGCCATCTAGGAATACAAAAACAACTGAGATGTTTTGACTACTTCAGGGCTCCCAATTTCATAAGTATGTAGCGGGACTGCCAGTAAGGCAAACCTGTAAGAATATGGTTCCTACAGTAGCTGCATACATGGGACATTGGCCCATTTGAGACACAGAGGAGGGAATGGTTGATGGCTGGAGTAAGGTAGGGAGGAGTCGGGAAAGACCTCTTAGAGCAGGTAACTGAAGTCCATTCTAAGAGGACAATTCTGTGTTTCTAAGGAGATAATTCAGTGGTTCTCCTAGTGGTGGCCGCAGAGCCTGGAAGTCTAGTAAGGTTGTTTCACCTTCATTTTAACGTTAACATGTCTTTTTCTACTGAATGGGTCATTCAAACTTTATAATTTTAAATTGAGCCCTCCAAAAATGCTCAGGAAACCTATGATTAAACATGTGTATATTTATACACTGAGGAGCTATATCACACATCTGAACACTGTACTCGTGGGACAGAAGACACTACAAACATACGGTTTGAAAATCACATGCCAGAACTCACATTCTTTGCATGAGAGGGAAAGCCTAGTTAAACTCCCCTTCCTTTTTAATGGTACATATGAACCTTCTGACTTGGAAACTCTTTGACCATCTGACCTGGAATGCAGCTCCACAGGACTATGGCATGGGGAGATCTGAAGCATAGAAGTAAATACACCATTTTAATGTTCAAGGCATGTACAAAGCTGTGAAACCTACTAGATCTCCTTTTTGAAATTTTCTCAAAGATCACTATTCAGAATAAGAAGGGCATTTAAAGGAGTTGAGCATTCTAATGTCCAAACAGTAGCTTTTATTTCCCATATTTCTCAAAGCCCTCTTTCTGAACATTGATTCCGACCTTCACTGATATATTTCAGTGTCTGAACCATATAAACTGACCCCTTACTCCTCTTGTTTACTTTGGTTGGCAGTAGGAATATCTCTAAATGTTATGCGGAGATATTTAGATACATGAACACAATTACATACCTGTATTAGGTATAAATACTTTGACAATGCCAATATTTAAATGTTGGAATGTTAAATGTCAGAATGGAAGTCGCATATCTGATTTTCTATTTTAATTAAATCACTAGGTTAAATATGTCCCTATAGGGGACAGCAACTTGAAGGAGGAAAAATTAAGCTTGGGCACGTAAAAAATCTTATTCTTTTTGTGTGTGAAGTATAGCTATACATACAATATAAACAGATATACAAAATATCTGTGGTATTAAACTTCATAAGGGAGGAATCCTTAGGTAACAATAAGAAAAAAATAGGTTGAAAATACTGCCATAGTGCACCTGTAATTCTATCAATGAATAGTGAGTAATCATTTTTTAAAATGTTTTTAAATAAAATAATCCTGGTAACTGCTTTGGCTTTCATGGTTTTATTTTGGTTTACAGTGGAGTGATAGCAGCTTTAGTCATTTTTGTTTTGTTTTTTAAGAGACCCGAAAATAAGGCATAAATAGAAAATCTACATGTGGGAATCTGGCCAGATATATTGCAGCAAGTAAATAGAGAACAGGGACCAAGAAAAATCAGTTATCCAATCAAACAAGCCCCTGGATGCAAAACAGTTGGCAGTTTCTGTTTCCCAAGCAACATTTGCCTGTGATAGAGTGTCAGAATGAGTATCGCAATCCCATTGCAATCATATGCACTTTATAAAATCTATCTCAGAATAAGTCTTTCTAAAAATAGGCAATGAAGAAGTTATTATCTCATTCTAATTTATTGCCATTTTCACTCAATAAAGTTCCATTTAAGTTCGTCTATGGAGGTCATGCATATCAGTGAGACATAAGCAGTTCTAAAAGCATACTGAAAATTCATGACACCCAAGTAATTGAAAGCTTGTAACAAATTGTGTGTGTGTGTGTATGTGTGTGTGTGAGAGAGAGAGAGAGAGAGAATCTGTACTTGAAAACGTGTATGATGTTTTAAAATGTCCACCCAGAAAGATGTGGAGTTGATGTCATCTCCTCTTCAACCTAAGAGAGTCTTAATGATAGTCTTGATAAATAGATGTGGAAGTGACATGGCATTATTTCTGAAGTCATAAAGGACTTCTACCTTTTTGGGGATACACAACTTTGGAGCTCTGAGCCACCACATAAGAATATCACCTGAAGCCACCATTCTGAAGAAACTACTTGAAGATACTACAAGGAGACAGAAAGAAATGCAGGAGGTTCCAGGTTATTAGAGCCCTCAGCTGTTTGTGTCTTACCCGCCCAAATGCCAAAAAGGAGTGAGTGTGCCTTAGAAGATTGCAGCCCTTGCCACCTTCTGACTGCAAGCACACAAAAGACCCAAGTGAGAATAGCCTAGCTGAGTCCAGTCAACTTCCATAAGAGATAATGATAATATGGTTGCAGTTTTATAAATCAGTAAGTTATTGAAATTTGGGATAGTCTATTATACAGGGATAGGTAATGGGAACATGTGATCTCACATACCAAGTGAGAATGATTCCATGTTGTTTGTATATTTTCAGAGAAAACATTTTTGTTCAAAATAAGTTGGGCTATTTTCTGGAATATCATAGCATAAAAAGAAGGGGTTTTTAATATGAATAAATGAATTCTCTATGTTGTAAATTTCATCAAAAGATTATGCCATAGTTTATTATCCTTAAAAATGATTGAACTTAGTAACTTACATTATATATTTTATCTCTTGGGTTTTCCAAAATATTGAAATATTTTGTCTTTGTTACACAGTCTTTTCCTTTGATATCTTTTTTACATATTTTCCCCTAGAATTTTTCATTGCCATATTTCATCTCACTGATTTTCATATTTCTTTGACCATATAAATCATTTCAGCTCAGTCCATTACTGATTCTTTTGAGTATCAACCTTTTTTTTTTTTTTTGCATTTTGAATGTTTATGCAGCCAGACTCTCCAGTAATTAAAGATTGGCCAAGGGACATGAGGAGGCCTGGCAGCAAGGGTAGTAGTAGCTGCCAGAGACCAGTCCGCTAAACCAATGTCTGTGTCACCAGTGTCAGTGCCAGCTCATTAAAGCCCCCCACCCCCAGAGTATTGCATTTGTTCTTTGTCCCTTGAGGTCTCAGGATTGTTCATTTATTTATTTAGTCATTCAGTCCACAAGCCTATAAAGAACACCAACTACAATGCCACATACTGGCTCAGCAGCAATGATACAAAAATAAATAGATAGATAGATAAATAAATAATAAATAAAATGTGACCAGTGTCTTCAAAACCTTCCTTCTGGAATGAGCCAAACCCAATGATTTTGATGAATGGCTGGCCACAATGAAAGCATGACTAAAGTACTATAGGGATATGCAGGAGGGAGTTCCCATATCAGCCTAGGAAGATTGCAGAAGATATCTCAGTTAATACAACACTGGAACTGATAATTAAAGAAAAAATGAAAAATAAAATATATACATATGAGTTCACAGGCACGAGAACAAGACATATGTCAAAGTTCACATTGAGGAAACAGAAAGTAGCTCGTTCTGCTGAAACTGAGGGCTGCTACAGGGTATGGGCAGACTGAAACATGTTCCTGGAGAACAGGTGAGGGCTGAGTGGCAAAAGCCTTGAATGCAATGCATAGTCTCTACTCTTACATAATATCCAACAGCACAGGGACAAATGGGTACACGCATGCACGCTCACAGATGCACATACTTTGAGGCTTAGTGTTAAAATTGATTCAGTGATATCAGAGATTCGAGTTATAAAATCCTACACCTAATCTTGGAAAAGATATATCTCCTTCCTTCTACCTCTCTGAAAGCAGAGATATTATTCTTAGCCTTAAATATTTCCTCAGGTTGCCTGAGAATATCCTCTGAATGATTAACTCATTCTACAATTATGAAGGATTTTCTAGTATTTTTGCCCATTCCTTCCTGCTGTAGCTTTCACTTAGGCTGCCCTCACTGACAAATGAGAATCATCAACTCCTAACTTATTTATAACATCCTTTTATATATTTGCAGGAGAGCTCAGGGAGCAATTCAAACAGAAATGCAGCTGCTTTCAGTTTGACTAAATGAAAAGCCAAGCACACTTAGTTTGGTCTCTCAGCCACGGCATCTCAGCCCCATGATATTTTTAATAAACAGACATGTATGGTATGGACAAATCCTACTTATTGCCAGCAATCTGGGGTTGGGGTGAAACATGTCTACAGCTCTCTGATGGTATTTTCTGTTTTGTAAGAAGAACTCCCTCCAAGGAAATTTACGTTTACAAACTTAGTTTATGGTACTTTGGAAAGGGTAGGAGTGGAAGGAATTCCAGAATAAAAGATTCTTCAAAACAATACAATTGCTGAATAAAAGCCAGCAATGGAATAACTGTTGGATGTATTATTTGTAGGGATATACAGCAAACATTCTGTTGCACAGTACTGGCCTAGAATCCAGAGAGAAAAAGAGAATATATAAAAAAAAAATGTCAGAAAATGTCTTTAGAATAATTAGAACAATCTATCTTTAGTGTTCTAGTCTCTGTAGGTAAAACCTAAATAACATGTAATTCTAAATAACTTTTTAAATTGCAAGCATGTAACTATGCCAGATACAAATTTTGGTAGCCAAAGATTGGATCCCTTCCCTTTGTTTCATGGGATTGGAGGAAGCAATGGACTTTCATTGAACCAGGAAAGACGTGGTCCATGAGACCACTGGGAAACATGTTGCCTCTCCCAACATATTGAGCACAGCGAGTAACTAATTCTCATATCATGCTCCAGGCATCCTTGTTCTTGATCTTCGTTAAGACAGCAGTCTTTCATAGTTAATATGTTGTTAGCTGTAGGTGTTGTTTTTTTCCATAGATGGTCTTTGTCTGTTCCTAAATGTGTTATTTAGGTTTCAAATATTTGAGGTTTTCTGATTCTTATATTGAATTTAATTCCACTGTACTCAGAATCCTTGAAAATATACTTTATATGATTTGAATGTTTTTAAATTTCTTAAGAATTTTTATGGTCTATAAATGGTCTGTCTTGATAAATGTTCCAGGTGTACCTAGAAATAATTGGTATCTTGCTATTGCTAGTTAGTATTTACATAAACATCAAGTAGGTGAATTGTTTGATAGGGCTGTTCAAGTCTTCTATATCATTACTGATGTTCTTTATACTATTAAGATGTTGGTGTTGAAATCTCATGAGAGTGTATTTGTGGGTTTGTATTATTCTCTGTTCAGTGTTATTGGTTTTCGCTTTATGTATTTTGAAACTTTGCTATTGAATCTATAAATATTCATGATTTTTAGATTCTCTTGATGAGTTGACCTCTGGTATTATTATTTTGATATGAAATAAACTTTGGAAAATATTAACATGGTCACTCCAGCTTGCCTCCGAGTTTACAGTATGCATCTTTAACCTACCATATTTTATCTTCATGTTATATTGTACGCTTAACATATTTTATAAGAACTATATATTATACTGGGGTAAATTTCAGACTTTGTGTTACTTCAAATATGTCATAAACTCCATAATATACTATTAGCATTTATGCTTTGAACAGTCAATTATCTTTTAAAGAGACTTAAAAAATAAGGAAAACATTAGTTTATAATTAGCCATGTAGTTAACATTTCACTATTAACATTTATGCTTTGAACAGTCAATTATCTTTTAAAGAGATTTGAAAAATAAGGAAAACATTAGTTTATAATTAGCCATGTATTTAACATTTCCGGTTCTCTGTGTACCTTTGTGTACATGCAGATTTCCATCTGACATAATTCTGGTTTGGCCTGAAGGGCTTCCGTTAACATTTCTTGCAGAGAAGTCTGTTAAATAATTAATTATTTCAACGTTCTAATTTCTTAATACTTAATTTGCCATCAGTTTTGAAAGACGTTTTCACTGGGTAGAGAATCTAGGTTGCCAGGTTATTTTCTTTCTGTACTTCAGAGATGACATTCCACCTCTCATCTATATGGTTTCCAATGAGGATTCTGCTATAACACTTATTTCTGTTTCTCTGTGTCTAAAGTGTCTTTTTTCTGTGGCTACTTTCAAGATTTTTCTTTTATTCACTGATTTTACCCAATTTTATTATGATGTAGTTTGGTATAGTTTTATTTATGTTTCTTTGCTTCATGTTTCACGTTATTGAAATTTGTGGATCTGTAGGCTTATAGTTTTCATCAAAGTTGTAAAATTTTCTGCCATGATTTATTCAAATATTTTTTCTGATTGCCCTTTCTCCTCCTTGTGTATTCCTCAGTAAAATTAAGGTAACATTTACAGTCATGACAGCGAACAAAATATCTGCAGAAGAATATGCAGAAAGCAGAGATTAAGGCTGTGAATAAAAACATAGTGTATGTCAATATTTAAAGGGCAGCAGGAGGAAATGGAGCTTATGGTGATGAAGAAGGAATACAGACACAGGGGAGACCAAGATTTCTTACAGCCAATAACCAGTTCTGGTTATATAATGCAAAAGAAATCACTCCAAACTTAGTGGTTTAAAGCAACAAAATTATTTTCTGATCTTTTATAGATTCTGTGGTTCAGGAATTAAGGAAAGGATGAACTGTTTGGTTCTGGTTTAGCATCTCTCATGAGGTTGCAGTCATATAGTACTTGGAGCTAGCATAACAGGAAAAAAAAGTAGCTGGGGCTAGATGAGTCTCTTTTTTCAACTAAGTTCAGATCCTCTCCATATAGTTTCCCCACATGGGCCAGTTTGAGTTTCTGCATTGCCTGACAGTCTCAGGTAAGTACGACATTCCATAGAGCAAGGTAGAAGCTATATTGCCTGGAAATCACATAGCATAATGTTATACTCTATTGAACAACATAATCACAACAGCCCTCCCCATTTCAAGGGCAGAGGCATTACACACCACTTTTCCATAGCACAAATATAAAGTCATACTGTAAAAAAAGGCACGAGGAATGGGGGCTATTGTTACAATCATCTTTGGAAAATACAATCTGCCACATGTCCGAGGGAAGAGACAGGTTTAAGAAGAAAAAGAAAAAAAGGCACAAGTGCTAATTAGTACAGAAAGCTTAGGTTAGATGTGAATTATAAATTGTTAATTGTGTTTGGCCATTAAGTATGCATTGGCATATTTGAGCAATTCTGTCCTTATTTGTTATAGAAGTATGTAAAAAAAATTACATAGAAACAAAAAATTATAAAAGCATAAGAACAATATTGTGAATAAGTTGAAAGTGTTTACAACAGAATAATACATATTACACAGGTTAATTTTTTGTCTTTATTGTAATACTGAAATAAATACCATTTTTTGAATCCCTATATTATCCTAGGTACTTATATATGTCCCTCTTTGAAAACTTTATGGGGTAGGTATTATGTTGTACATTTGACATATGGGGAACCTATCTCACAAAGGTTATACATATTGGCCGAATTTGCACAACTGATAACTGAGCTCATTTCAAGGTCTAGGTCTTTCTGACACCAGAGCCTCCACTATTCCCACAATATTTGACTGGCTGTAAGATCAGTGCTTACAAATTCTCCTTCTCTTTATTATTTATCAACTAATACTTATAGCAATAGTCTATGCAAACAGTTAAAGATTTTAGTCAGTAAGAAGTAAGTGGAAAAAAAAAAATTCCATTTCCAGCACTGGTACATAACTTTGAATGCTCACAGAAAGAAGCACAGGTATGCATTTGTACTTGACTATAAATATCAGCAACAGAAATATTTAAACTATTTAGTTTTGCAAAATAATAATAATAATAATAATAATAGTAATGCACTTACATTCAACTATTTTTCTTGACTAGTTTGCTAAATTAAAATGTGTACATTTTATTATGTTTACCTTTGGGATTATTTATTATTTTGAAATACTTTCATTTTGTATGTCATGAAGTTGAGGGTTTGGGGATTTACTCAACCATTCATAATAGGATCCTGAGAAACACAGAGCAAATACTGACACAGCCCCAAACACATACTATCTGTAGGAAAGGTCAGAACGTCACAGGATTTTCATTGAACCTTAAAAGACAAACAATTTCAAAACAGCGCTGCTATGTCTTGGCTCAGTGCAATTCCAACCCTGCTGAGAATAGTAAAATAAAGAAGATATTTGACCCAGGTTGCAAGCAAGCTGCTTTATTGTTGTTGTTGTGTTTTTTTGTTTTCCTTGCAGGCAAAGGCCAAAGACAAACTCCAGTTCATTCATTAGTTAGACATGAATAAGCTATTAATTCAAATTTGAGTGTGCTAATCTCATTTATAAATTCAAATCAACGACCAAAAAAGAAAGAAAGAAAAGAAAATTAGTCTTTCTGAGATAGCACACAGCAATTATTTGAACAAGAAAATTAATTGCTAAACAAGCTAACCCTCATTAGGCCATGCAGGTGATATCCATCTTTTTATACATTATATCTTTAGAAATGCATTTCCAGTTTTCATAGCCCTTCTATTTTGGTCCTTGTAAGTATGTGAATTATTTACTGTTGTCCTTTCAATTTGCTACAATATGTTTAAGACCGCTCCAAAAGAAGCCAATCGTCAGTACATCCTATTTGGCTACCATCATATAAAAATGTTTAATTTAAATGAGTGTCTTAGGGCAAATAACAAAATCGAAGGAAAATAATAATAAATCACAATATTATTTAATATTATAAATTATTTAATTCTATCACATCAAATCATACTTTTGTTTTTCCTATCACTCTACAGGCTATTTCCTTTTCATCTTGCTTCAATCTCTCTCCCTAATTCAATTTATTCATTTACTTAAAATAGTTTACTAGTGAGTGCCAGGCAGTGTGTTAACCATACTTCACAGTTCCCATTATACATTAAACAATCCTGTTTGACCATTGCTAGGCTATTATCTTTTGACTACCAAGTCCATCTCTGGAACTAGGGAAATGTCTTCTGAGTTGCATGTGTTTACTCAATATGCATTGGTGAGTGTATCTGATAATGGATGATAGCTAAGACTTTATATTACAAAATAAGAAATCTATGGGAAGGATGACAAATAATAGTCCATATGAAGTAAACTCATGTTGCATGTTCACAGTACATCTTTAACCCTAATATGTATTACAACGTTGAATCATCAATGACTCTCCCTACTAGTACATAACAATGAACAGGAGTTAACAGCAACCCATTTACTGTTGGATCTATTAAAAATTCTACAGTCAAGTTTTTGTCAGAGTTATTGTAATAATGCAGTTAGATTCAACGTAAAGAATTTGAAATTAGAATACTTCTGTCGTGTATGGATGACATTTAAAGAAATGCCCCACAGAAGCACTTTCACAGGGATAGACTTGAAGTAACTCTAAGAAGTCGTCCGTATGTTCAATCACTACTAATGGCTTAGTTGGATATTAATACAACACCATTTATTAGAAGTAAAAACCACTTTCCTTTCTGAAAACTTGAGGGCAGTTATAAGATTTAATATTCTTTTGGTCATTATGGTTTTGGTTGCCAGAATAGCAAGAGCCCTCAAGAGTAAATAATGGGAGCAGCAGTTCAGTCGGAAGAAATAGGCAAACCTGTGCTTTCTGAAGAGGAAACCAATATCAACTAACCACTCAGGATATTTTTACAAGAATGATGGGACCAACTGAGGGAAAATATGCTTTTTGGGTTTTGATAGTGGCAGCCATTGTCTGGTCCTCTGAATTTTTTTTTTTTAAATGCTATTTATTGCCTAAAACTCAGATGTGGGATTGAATACAGGAAGACAATATAATATTTGTATATATGTGGTGAAATAGTTGTGGTAGGCATTTACTTTTTTTTTTCTATTTGAAAATCCCAGACAGCAAAACGTGTAGTTACAGTTTTATTTTCACAGTGCTTTATTACTAATTCTATATTATTGGAAAGAAGATAAAGCTATATGAAGCCAAATGCAGCAGAAATAATATAGGATAATCTACATACAAACATAACCTCATCAGTTGCCCAGACTTTTTGGGTGTCTTTCTTGTAACCCCACAAAACAACAGCAATATAGCTGACCAATCTGAACCAATCTGGAGCAATGTTGGAACATTCAAAAGGGAAATGGTTGGCACACAGTCAATCGTTAATTGTTTTACTGTGCAGATAATGAGCTTCTACACATGGTTCCTTTAACAATTTTAACTACTGAGAAACTTCCAGTTTTTGTTCTCTTAAAGAAATTACCCTATAGTTTTATTCTTCTCTTTCTGACTCTACTCAGTTCTTCTGTATTTGTACTCAGCTACTGTAATTTAAACTCTACCTACAAATACTTAAAAGTCTTCTTGTTTTTTTTTTTTAACCTACCCTCATTCCACTGCTTTCATCTCCATCTGAAAACGAAATGTGCTCCCTTACCTGCACTTTGATGGGCAAATGCCTCTAGGAGACTGGGTTTCTAAGCAACAATGCAGAGACTAAGCCGGAGACAAAGGAAAAGATTCCCTGCTTCAACTGTCAGAACAAAAGGAATTCCTTCATAATGCATTAATGGCCACAGAACTAGTGGAGTATTTGATTTAATTTTTCATAAGCTGTCATCAAAAGCCTATCTTTTCAAGTAACTATTTTTCTGAAGTTATTGATTTTTCTTTTCCGTTTTTTAAAACCTTATATGGCCAAGTTTAATGATCTTTAATTCGCCCTGGCTAAATTAATAATAGTGTTTTTCTAATTCTTCTTCATCAGTTAATCTTCCCCATACAGGAACACTTTGTTCAACTGATAATATTCCATAATAATCAGGACAAAAAGGAATAAATCTTACTGAGAAGACAGTGTGCAATCTTTTCACACTTATCAGCAGTGCTTCCGAATCTTGTATTTGCAATTAAAATATTACAAACACAGGGAGATCGGAATTAAGGTAATTTTTAAATCTTTTTCCTAGTAAGATGATGGACTTTTTAAAACTAACTTGCACCACAGAAAACTTAAAGCATTGCCAGACTTGGAAAGTCTGGAAGGAACAAATAGGAGATGTAAACCACTATGTCCTCTACTGTTAGTGAATGAATGGGTCATTTCAGGATTACTAACTTGTTGCTTTCTGAGTAACAATAATAGTTAATCTGGGTCATGAACAAAAATAGGAGTATCCTCATCCAAAGTATAGATTCGTTTTTCTGGAATAAAACTTGGAATTCAGATGCCTCAGTCTTAGGCAACTCTGTGTCTACAATGTCCAATGTGTGTTTAACTGAACCAAACACAATTTCCACTCCCTGGCAGTTGTCAGAGCATCTTGATTCTAAAAGTCATACCAAACTATGATGAACTAAGTAAAGTCCCTTAGGTATTCAGTTTTGTTTCACACTGAAATTTTAGGGAACATGTCATAACTGATAAAGGAGATCAGAATAAGCTACCCCCAAATATGCCATTTTGGCATAAGGACCGTTTTGAGCTGAAGGCAACTGAAAGTCAACAGATGCAGGAAGAATTCTCTACTCTCCCATTATCTGCCTAAAAGCAGGGCATAGATTTCCCTTTGAGGAAGCTACCCTGTCTTGCACCAGGGAGGGAAGAATGACTTATTAAAAACAGGGAGCTGACACCAAGATTAGTTTGCATAAACATGAGTTTGCATGAGTTAATAAATAACCCTTATCTTCCATTAGTTCCCACCTATACTTCCTAGAGATTTCTCTACAATTTATCATCCCTTGAAGCCCAACCCCTCTTTTTTTAAAAAAAGTTTATATAACCTTTTCTTTGAGTGTCACTTCTTTTCTGTGAACTCCCATGCATATAAATATTAATAAGAACTGTGTACCATTTCTCCTGTTAATGTCATTTGTTAATTTAATTTGCATGCCCCTTCATTCAGAACATAAGAGGGTAGAGGAATAATTTTTCCTCCTGGCATTGATCTGGTATTAGAGATAAAACACTATAGTAGGTGATCGGATGTGATGTCAGAGCAGTCCTTCTACAAGCAGTCCTTCTAAGAGAGGAAACTTTAGTAGCTTAATAGAGGTAATTTGAAAAATAATATAGAGCAATGAACATTGGGGTATGCAGAGAGACAAAGAAGAATAAAGTTGATGCACAGAGAAAAACTGAGAAGAGAAAGAAAATGAGTGTGTATTGGTTGTATTCCTTCAAGAGTCGACAACTGTTTTCAAGGGTGGAAGATTAAATTCATTTTGCCCCAGTTTGTCTGAAACAAAACTGTGAAATGGGCAGAGTGAGTGCTACTCACAGAATGGAAAGCAGACACAACGATAATAAATTCTAATTTCAGAGAGAATCATTCTTTGGTTAAAACAAAAATACAGAGGAAGAATTTCACAAAGCATGAAGAAAGATAAAAAGTCTCCTCAGAAATCATTTGATGTTGACTATGTGTAATGTGAATCATGCCCGTATACAGAAGATTCAGTACCAGTAAAAGAGCCAAATCAAATAATCCATGATTCTAGCCCAGGACTAAATGAGATAAGAGTGCTAACGGTACATCAATGATCAGTAGAGTGATAACACATTGTCAGGGGGAGTTCAAAGAAACAGAACACCTCATAATCTTAAACACAGGGATAAAAAATCTTTTTAGTTTCTGAATGAGGAGAAAGCACAAATTAATACTGGCATGAACTACATAATATTTCTAGTTGGTTGTATATTATATGCCCAAGTTAACTATATAGCAATGCATATACTCGTATTTCCCATTTTAAAGTTAATAGTACAAAATAGTAAAACTCTAGTAATGGGTTCAGTTACTTTAACAAAAAGCTCTATTATTCTCAGAGAATCTCATGATGTTGGGGTGTCAAAATAGTCTTGGAAGACCCTACCTATTTTTTATAATAAAGTAGTATTTCATGTTCAAAGAAAGAAAAACAAAGCAAATAGTTCCCTTACAGCATTTTGTCTTAACCTGGTTTCCATCTGTTTTTGCTACAAATTACTCTGGCTCTTCATGTTAATAACATTTTTGTTCTTTTGTTTTTTTCATAAGACAGAAAATGGAGCTGACATTTATGAAATGACTACTATGTCTCTCACTTTCCTAAACTGTTATGTATGGGGAGACTGGGTCATAAGCAAGCAGTTAAGTACCTTGTCCAGTGTCACACAATTAGGAAGTAGGAGTGGCGGAATTTAAATCCTGACTGTCTGATTCTGAATCTCATTCCTTTAACTACCATTTTGCATTTCTTCCTAAAACAACTGAGATAAAGGAAGAGAAGTCTGGCTGTTGTCCATCTGAATGTCTTAATTCCCTGCTACCTATCAGACAACCACCTTTGAGGAGGAAGTAAATAACAGAATATGAAAATGGCTGATCATAGCAAGTATGGCAGAAGAAAAGATGTAAAGGAAATCTACTGTTGTGGGAATGTAACACAATGGTATAACCATTGTGCAAAACTCTTCAGCAGTTTCATCAAATATTAAGCATATGATGATTCATATAATCCAGCCATTCCATACCTAGGAATTAACCCAAAATAAATGAAAGCATATATACATACAAAGACCTATGCACACATTTTTAGAAACTTTTCATTCAAGTCCTTATATGGACTTATGCCTTCTACATAGAAACCACCCAAAACTCCATCAATAGGTGAATGGATATACAAATTGCCATTTATACATACAATGGAATTCTTATGAGAAATAAAAAAGAAATTAGTTATTGGTATATACTTCAACATAAAATCTCAAAATAAATATGCTAAATCAGTAAAGTCAGGAAAAATAAAAGTACATACTGTATGATTCAACTTACATAACACTATGCAAAATGAAAACTAATTTATAGTGACAGGAAAAAGATTACTGATTACTTTGGGACAGCTTAGGTGACAGGAGCAAAGGATTACAAAGGAGTATGTGGAAGTTTTTCAGTGGGGATGGATATATTTATTATCTTGATTGTGGTGATGGTTTCTCAGGTCTATACATATGCCAAAACTTATCAAATTTACATTCCAAACATAGAAGTTTATTGCACGTTATGTCTCAATCTTTAATAAAAAGCTAAACAATTTATGTAGAATCACTCACACACACACACACACCCTGGCAGTAATGAGTGAATGAGGTAAAGATTTCAGGTTTACAATGAGTCCAGCTAGTTTGAGGCTGGCCTGATTTAAATTTAAGAAAACTACTAGTTCCAGACAGCTCGAATTTCATTCAAAGCCCTAACAATAAAGTAATGTTACTTTATTATTTTTTTTTTCTGTTGCTGTTTGGTTTTATTTTGTAAATTAGAATTCTCCGACTTGGCACTGCAAAATGTATTAAACTTTATGTTGTTTGGATTTAAAATAATATTTTTAGGGAGATTCTATGCTATTTCACTAGTAGCACTATTAACTTGGGTTTCCTAATATTTTAGAATAAAAATTTTCAATATTTATCTTGATAGTGTGAATTCATAACACTTTCAAAATACCACAGACAGAAACAGCTTCAATATTGAGGCTTTATAAATATATATTCCTTCCTACATACCTGGATGAAGAAGAATTCTATGGTACACAAAACTGTGTACCATTCCTCTAGCTTCCTTAGATTCAGGATACGCATTGATAAATTTTCTGGAAACATTTTTATTATTTCCTATTAATAATCCAAGTATCATTAAGATTATCTGTTTTTTACTATACTTTATAAAACTTAGGATAAAATATATATATATGTATATATATATATACATATATATATGCATTTATATATAAAATTTATATATATGTGTATATATATATATATTTACATCAAGTTAGGATGTAGTAAATCATGAAAAATGGCCTTATACTTAACTATGTGTATAATTCATGTCAGAAAATCCTTCCAGAATTATCATCAACCATTTTTATTGGGCACGCGATCTGTTAAAAGTATTGCAGTGAGCATGACTATAGAAACAAATAGTTTAAACACACAATTCATTTATTCAAGAAAGATTCATTTGCATTTTTAATGTGGACCAAGCATTCCATTAGGAACTGGGGTATAAGAACTGACATGGAAGACGTGATCTTGGGCGTCATGGTGTTAATACTGCAGTGGGAGGATAGAGACTAAATAATAATTTTTTTCTGTACTAAGTATATTTCATTTGGGAATGAAATTAATGAAAAGACTCTCTCGATAAATTGAAGATACAGGATTTATATTTTAATTATATAGTAAACATATCTTAAAATCTAATTTAAATCAATGTAAATTTAACAAGGTTAAAAATATGTACGTGTGCATAATTTATAACTTTTTGAAAGTATACATAAAATATTCAAAAATAAGGTTTTTTGATAAATTTTAATTCCATTACTCTTTAATCTTTTACATAAACAAATAATTCTTGATGACTTCCCTTCCAGTAACAGAGAACTAGGTAATTTTGACCAACTCTTCTACTGAGTACACCAGAAAAGCAGAACAAATTGTAAAAGCATCTAAAGGAATTACAATATAGGGAAGGATTAATGGGTCAGGATCTGGAGAACAAAGAAAATGACTTAGGGAGGTAGTGCTCTATTCCTTTGGGGTATTGCTAATTCCTGCGAGAGGTGCTGAGAGAAATTTTGGCAGCCTTCCTTGGCTAGAGCACAGTGAACGATGTTCAGGGATCACCAAGAAGTGTTCCCCAGTGAACCCTCTACCTTTTGGATTGGGACCTCAGAGAACCTCTTTCCAGTGATACAAGTTCTCCCAAGCATAGCAACTTATCTTTCAATCATCTCCATTTCTGAAAATGAATAAAGATGATCAAGGATTTCTAGTGCCCAGGCAATTAACAGAAAAATTCTCTATGGAGAATGATAAAATCATACTAGATGCTAACTTATTTCTGCAAAACATTTCCAGATATGATGTCTGTTACATATTAAAAAAAAAAAAAACAAGCCAGATGTGATATCACAATGATAGATTCATGTCATTATACATTTATCTGAACCCATATTATGTACACGAAGTGTGAACCATAACGTAAATTATGGACTTTGGGCGATTATGATGTGATAACATGGGTCATCAATTGTAATAAATGTACCAATCTGGTGAGGGATGTTGATAATGGGGGAAGGTATGAAAGTTTGGGAGAAGAGGTGTATGGGGAAGCTCTGTACTTTCTCCTTCATTTTGCTGTGAATCTAAAATTGCTCTAAAAAGTAAAGTCTCAGTAAAACTAACACACACACACACACAGGAAGGCCAACATGATTAATAGAAACAATCGAAAATAAAAACATGCCCACAGTTGCACTAAATATTGGAGTAAAGTTTTATATACTTTAAAATAATTCAAGAAATAAAATACAAGATTAAGAATTTTGGCAAAGAAATGGAAAGTATAAAGGAAGGGATACAAAAGGTTTTTGAAAAGAATCAAATTCAAATTCTAGAACTAAAAATTACTTACCAAACTTAAAAACAAAAAGCATATCTTTAAGAGCAGATTACACATAATAAAAGTGAAAATTAGTAAACAAAAAAGCTAAAACAGAAAAATGTACACAGAACGATGCAATTTATTTTCCTATTTGTTTTTAGTCTGCCTCTTCCCACTATAAAATAAACTGCCTGAGTCCCAGGATCATGTCTTGCTCACTGCAGTTTCACTGGTGCCTAATAGAGTTTTTAGCATATAGTGGATACTCATCAAAAATTGTTGGATAAAATAAATTTTTTTCTAGAAAAATTCATTTGTATAATAACTGACAGTGCAATACTTTTGAGAGTGTGAGCTGATTAAATATGGTTGACTATATTAAAATAATTTTCTATAATAATTCATGAAGAAAGGGAAAAAAAGGAAATAAAATTAGGTATTAAAATTAAGGAGGGAGGGAGAGAAGGAGGGGCTTAAGGGGAAGGAGAAAGGAGGAAGGAAGAGAGAGAGAGAGAGAGAAATATCAGTTGACCACTGTTGATATTCAAAGGTAATATGATTGTGATTGTATGATATTTGAAATGTTCTACATATAAATTATAGAATAAGTAAATCAATTTAGGAAGTTGCTGGATTTAAGGTCAATACAAACAAATGTCAAATTTATATTTATACTGAAAATAATTACGAAATTGAACTTTAAGAGATAAAATAGCATCAAAATATAAAATACCTGTTGAAAAATATAAAAATAGATGTGTAGACTACACAACAGAAAGGTATGAAAATGGATTTATACTAAATAAATTCTCAAAGAGGAAGAATATATTGAGAGCAAATGCCTTACTTTTATTGGGGCTTTACATAAAGCTGTAATAGTTAAGAGAAGTTGTTTTGGTACAAGGATAGACAAATAGACGGATACAGCATGAAAAGCCCAGGGAACTTTGTATACATGGACACTTGATTATCATAAAGTAGATGTGATGGGAAAGGACAGTCATTTTAGTAAATGGATAATCAGATATACATATGGAAATAGTAAAACTTGAACTCTACTTAATAAAATCAATTCATAAAAATCAATTCCCCATTAGATTATAGATCTTAATGTGAAAGATAAATCAATAAATTATGTTTTAGGACTGGGTTTCTCAATAGCAGCATTATTGTCAGTTGGCCAGATGAGTCTTTCTTTGAGAGGGTGCTTTCTTGTGCTTTGTTGTATGTTTAGCACAATCCTTGGCCTCTATGCCATGGATACCGTAGAACACCCTCCATCGAGACAACCAAAGCCGTCTTCCGACATTGAAAAATGTCTCCTGGTACAAAATTGCCATCAGTTAAGAACAACAGTTTTAGGAGATATTATAGAAAATATTTATTATTTAGGATAAAAAACAACAACAACTTCTTAAACAGGACATGAAAGGCTCTAACCAAAAGTAAAAACTGTTAAATTTGACACATTAAAATATAAGAGATTCTGTTCATCACAGGAGAGTAAATGAGAAAGCCACAGAGATGCAGAACATAATAACAGTCTCACCTGCAAGGGGCTGGTTTATAATCAGATATTATAAAGAACTTGATAAGAAAATGGCAAACACTTAATAGAAAATGATCAAGAGACTTCACAAAATGAAGATCTCCCAATGACCAAGAAAGACATGAAAAAGTGTTCCGAATCACTAGTAATCAGGAAAATGGAAATAAATCAAAAGAAAATTCTACAACATATCCACCAAAAATGGCAAAATGGAAACTCTTGACAATGCCAAGAGTGACAGAGGAGGTAGACTGGAGTCAGAAAACTTTTACTGTAAAGGGACAGATAGTAAGTATTTTAGGTATTGCGGATTATGTGATCACTGTCACAACGTTTTCAACTGTGCTGTTATGCCACAAACGAAGATACAGACGGCAAGTAAATAAATGGGCATCATTTTGTTAAAAAACAAAAACAAAAACAAAAGAAACCTTTATTTTACACTATTGGTGGCAGGTCAGATTTGTCCAGTGAGCCACAGTTTGTAGACTTCTGAAGTAGAGAAAAATGAATGCTTATATGTTACTTGTGGAAGTGTAAATTGGTACAAGAAATTTGGAACACAATTTGTCATCTTCTAAATTAGATCTTCTAAGTTACCCGTGCCCTCTCAGCAATTTCACTCTTTGGTTATACACTCCTCAGAAATGTAATCAAACATATTGAGAGATAGGTACAAAAAGTTGTTGGCCTTATTTTTGGTAGTGAAAAGGAATAGAAATATTTCATGCATGTATTGACAACAAAAGGGATACATATATTAAAAATAAAATACTTTATCGTAATAAAAAAACAGGACAACTGAGTTGACTAAGCATACGTGGAAGAAACCAGACAGAAAAGACTACATACTGTGTTTTTTAATTTAATTTTTCATAAGCTGTCATCAAAAACCTGTCTCTTATACATATATACATATATAAAGTACTAAATATATATATGTTAATATAGTATATATATATATACACACACACACACATATATAGGAACTATAGTGTTTAGCAATGCTTATTTTATAATTTTATATAAAAACATTAGTAAAAGGAAATAAGTATTACCATGAAAGTCAAGATATTGGTATAAGATTAGAAGAAGGCATGTAGAAGAAGGGTTCTGAGATGTTATCTATATTCTTTTTTTTTTTTGACCTAGATAGTGTTTACATAAGAATTTGCTTCATTTCATGCACACATGCAAATTTTTGTTTGACTGTTACATTTTAAAATAAAATAGTTTTTTTTTTTTAAAAAAAATTTACTGGCATTTTAGATTTTTCTTTTTCTCTCTCTCTCTCTCTTTCTTTTTTTTCTTAGAAAAAGAGAAAGAAAAATGAATAGCCATGTAAGACAGACTTGGATTATAACAGACACTGAAATTAGTAAATTTCCCCTCCTAAAGGATGTTGAGTGCTGCAGCCTGGGCCAAATTCACAGCATGCCAGGTATTTATCTCTTCTTGTGATTATATCAAGCCAACTAACATAACTTTACATGTAAAAAAAAAAAAAGATAATGCAGTTCATTTTCCCAGTTTTTCCTTCTTTATGATGCATTTTGCTTAATACTTAGAAGAGTCACTGGTTTTGTAAAAAACAGTTTTTCACAGGTGAGCCCTGCCCTGAAGTGCTGACATTTACCTGTCTCAGTGGTTCTCAGCCCTGACTGTATATTAAAAACAGCTGATAATTAAAAAAAAAAAAATCTATGGCCTAACTCTAGCTTAAACTAATTAAATCTCTCTCTCTCTCTCTCTCTCTCTCTCTCTCTCTCTCTCTCTCTCTCTCTCTCTCTCTCTCCCCCTCCCTCTCTCCGTCTCTCCCTCTCTCCCTCTCTCCCTCTCTCCCTCTCTCCCTCTCTCCCCCCCACCCCAGGTGTTTTTAAAGTTTTCCAGGAGATTCTAATGTATGGTGGTGGTTTGAGAACCACTGATGTGTCTGATAGCCCCTTCAGAAGTATGCATATTTCTGTCAGAAATGTTCAATTTGCTTCAGTATAGTGATTAATAAGAAAAATAATTGTTCTAGTAAGGGCAAATTTATCTCACATAGCCTCTAGATTATTTTTAGCAAATGTAAGAAGATCTTTGGTTAAAGTTTACCCATTAAAATATATATATATTTCTTTCCTTTCTGAAAACTTCTGATTTATTCATTCATTCATAGAAATAGTATAGTAAAAAAGAAAGAAAGAAAGAAATGATTCACTGATCTATGGTAGCAATTCTTATTACCCTGGCCCCAGTAGGCTCTTGAGTCTTCCCAATGAGCTGTCTCATTCACTTGCATTGTCAGGAGCAGTTTTTTTAAAGGGGAAACCATTAATTGTACCTAATATTTGGCCAAAGCCTTCTGTTCTTCCTCTAATTCTGCCTTCTGATTCAATAAGGAATCCCCATCTGTTGGTTGTATCTAACAACGAGAGGCAAAGATTGCCAAGATTTGCAGTGTGTTTCTGAAAGGCTGTGCTGGATAGACCCTCTCCCAACAAGCCAAACCCTTACTGTGACCCCTGAATACTTGTCTGTAGATCCTTATGAGAGCTTGCACACATTTGAAAGTTAAATGCACCCAAGTTTAATTTCACAAAAAGGCTCTATGGGTTATTGTAAGTCTCTGTAGACTCTAAGACTCATATTTCTTAATAAATTCTATAGATTTGGATGATGCCACTAGACTCTAGAGGAATATATTCCAGTAATGAAGATCCAAGAATCCCAAGCAATTGACCTTCAACTCTTAGACATTACAAAACCACAAGGTGAATCCCAACCCATTCCAATATAAAAATCTGCCAGGCCTCACAGACACCATACATTTAAAGTTATGTACAACATAAAACACCACATTTTTCCAGTAACGTCAAAAGTAATAACTGTTGATAATGTTTTTCAGAAATGTGAGACAACCTGCCAAGATAATTTTTAAATGTCTTCCGCTTAGGAGCGTATACGCAGCGATACAGACTTAAAAGCCCATTATGTTTATCTGTTTACTTTTTATATATTTCATTTCTGATTAGTTAACTAGTAGACTCGATTACATCTTTTCCATTTCATCCAGTAACATTTACAACACCCTAACTCAGGTTAGTAACATCTCACTTAAATCCACACAATTAAAATTGCCTCAATAAGCTCTTCTTCATACCACAGCCAGTTTTAATTGTCATAAAACACATGCTTAAAACCTCTTAAGACTCTCCCAAACCCAAGAGTGAAGTGTGGACACTTGAGATGTAAGTATGAGCTTACAATCTGGATCTGCATAAACTCATCCCAGTTTATTTTCTACCCTACCTTTTATTGTCACCTCTGCACAACCTCTGTCCATCAACTTGTTTGATTTCCGCCCACCTACCTTAGGTTTTTCTCTTTGGTGCCTCTGGTCAAATCCTCCCGACGCCACAGCCTACTGAAGTTCTAACTCTAAGTGCTATCCTGCCAAAAGCTAAATGTAGACTCACCTTCATCAGAATCACCTGGGATTTGGAATGCTGGGATTTGGGCTCAGGCCTCTTCATTTTAAAGAAAATCCCCAGGTAATTTTTAAGCACAAGTTCTGAGAACCTGGCTTAAGGAGCCGCTCAGATCTTTTTTCTTCCAATAAAGCTAATATAATTTAAAACTTAAAATAATAAAACAGAGTGTTTAACTTCTGACTCTGCCACTTAAAAACCGTTTTGACTTTGACAGTTCATTAATCTTCCTGCGCCAAATTTTCTGGTTTGAAAGAGACAGCATAACACCTGTCCAGCTGATATACTATTAAATTGATCAATTAAAAAAAATTCTATGAGGAAACAATTTGAAATGTATGCAGCTCATTCTTTGTATTCCTTCCCCACTTCCCACCATTTCAGCACCTAGCACAGTGTTTATATAACACAGTGGTTCAAATCCTTGGGTTCCAAACCTGGTTCCAAAGCAAACCTAATGTGGGGACAGAGCCAGGAGTACAGTTTCTAGGCTGTCGCCCTCACATGGAAAGGTGCTCACTCGGGTAGTAAATGGCCATCAACTGGGATTGGATGGCCATCAGGTGTGGCTAGTTGGCTGTCAGCTGTAACCAGTGAGCCATTGGCCACTAATATAACTGCCGTGGCTACGTTAGCAGCAAATGGGGGCTAGCAAGAAGATGGGGGCTAAGCTAGCAAGAGTGGATTGCAGTTAGCATGGTGGGTTGCAGCTAGCAAGTGAGACTGGTGCAGGAAGACCGCTTGTTGGGGTGCTGGCAGATGTTTGTTTCCTGTGTCTCCAACCCAGCCGCCAGCGAGACTATAGTGGTGTGACTCCCCTACCTATGGCTCCGTGCGTGTTCCTTTTTGGCCTCACCATATCCTGTGTTCTTATGCAGGGAGCAGGAGCTGAGATTTTGCAGGCCATCCCGCATGACACATGGCACAGCGAGCAGGGTCTCCCGAATGACAGTCCTTATCCCAGAGACATGAATAAAAAGCAAAGGGCCATTCTCATTTTACTAGACCTACTGAAGTATCAACCTATACTGTTAATAATATGGTCAACTGCTCCTCTTCTAGATAAGGAATGAAATTATTCTATAATGAATTTCAGTATTTTCACCACAACTAATTAAAAAACACAAAGTTCTAATGACAACTAATACTTCTCCATAAGGAAACTTAAATGATGACTCACAGTCTTAAAATTAAAAATACATTTCAAAAAATTAAATTCCTCCTTTTTCCGATGTAACATTTCCATCATTGTGAGAGATGCCACCACCTATTTTGTCCCTAAGGTGAACAACTTTCTAATTTATCTTTGGGTCCTTATACTCCTCCCACGTATAACTCTAGTTCAACAACATCTCTAATAGTTATTTCTTCCTTTTTATCTCTGTAATTCCTAATAATCTCTGGCCTGAATCTCTGAAACATTCCTTATCAGCAGCTCTGCTTCTAAACCTTCTCCCCTCTAATTAAGCCAAACTGACATGACTGAAGTCACATTTCTGATTCACTGTTGTATTTCATTAAAATGATTTCCCTTAAATCTCTCCACTCGTCAGCCAACACCTTTCATCAAATTCAGATAACAAACCTTATCCAAACCTCATTGCATTACTTTTCTCCAGTTCCTTTTTCATTCTCCAACCTCTCTTTGCTCCAACAATATTCTTTTTACCTTAGTATCAGCTTTTATTTTCTCACATTCCATTCTAGTATTTACAATTTATTTTTAAAGTTCCATTTACCTCTACATTGTGCATGTGGCATATCTTACTAAGTGTTCCGAGATATACATTGTTTTCTTTAGAATGATAAAGTATAATACCTCTGACCTCCTATGTTTAAGAAGATAATGTTCTAGATGGCAAAACAGTAGTTTGTTACCTTCTGCCTGCACTGGGAGCACTTGGAGATGGATATAAATATAAAAGTACCAGGGAAGGTCCACAAGAACACAAGCTCCTTAGGGCAGAGGTTGTGTCTGTTTTGTTCACAGCTATAGCTCCAGAGCCTGGAGGCTCAGCAGACAGTAGTCATTCAATAAATATTTGTTGAACACACTGAATGAATAAATCAACAAGTATGTCCCCACAAGATTGATCCATACTTACTATGAAGACACTCTGTACAGAACACGACAGTTTTCTCATCATGAAATGTAACTATACCTATTTCCCTACAATGCAAGCTCAGCAACTGTTTATCCAAATACTTCTACATTCTATATATCATTCTATATATGAAAGTAATTATTTCAGTCTGCTCGGGCTGATCTAACAGAATACCACAGTCTGGGTGGCTTTCACCTAACAGAAATTTACTTCAAACAGTTCTGGAAGCCACTATGTATGTGTGACTAACACCGAGAGTCAGGTGGAAGTTAACGGAGCTACTTATTGGGTGTGGAATGTTTACAGGAGAATGAGGTTTGGAGACGTGACTTCTCACCAGTCTCTACTACGGTGTGGTATTTCGTTATGATTCAATCCTTTAATTACTTATAATAACACATTTTTTTCCAATGATTACTCAGTTTTATATTTGATATTGCAGCAGTGCTCTGAGTATTATTTTCCCTAAATTTTATAAACGAGTCTATAACTTTAGAAGAGAAAATGACTGGTCCACATCATAAACCTAGCAAATGGTATAGCTGAGATTAGAAACCAGATCTGATTCCAACTCTTTCCACCAGGAAAGATATAAAAATATATCTGTGTTAATATATAAATAACACGTAAGAGCGGTTATACAAGATATTTCCATAAAGAAAGAAAACATTCTATAGTGACATGAAGAATTATTCTCATCAATTCATGGTTGCATTCCATAGATCGGACCCCTGTGTAACAATGATGCTAATATCTGTGTGATTCTTTAAATGTATACAGTAATTTATAGGTAAAAGTTATTTTCACATGCCTTAACTTATTTAAGTGTTTCCTATTGCTCAAGTGAGAGAGTCAAACTAAACCTGTATTTCATTACTTTCAGCCTCAACAACATTCTATTAAGCCACAGCTGTTTCCAACTTTTCAGTTTTATTTACTTATTGACAATCAATCTGACAGGAAGCAAAGTCTAAAAGAGAAGGGACACGAATCAAACTTTCTAGAGAAGAAAGAAATAAGGAAAGACTAGGAGCATAGTTCTTAGGTAACTAACAATAGACAGAGAACCTATTTTGCATGAGATAAGACCTCCAGACTTCCACTGAATAATTTAAAAATTATTCTAAGTTTCTGACATTTCTGTCAAATGTAGCAACTTTGAAATTGTTCTACCCTTCAAAAATCAATAGAAGGAAGAGCTGTATTCTCCTCTATCATAAATACATTTTTCTATGTGACTGGAGCAAAGCCATGAAATAACCAACTACAGTGAGCATGCTTTGACAGCTTTTCCAATGGTGACTGCCATAAGCAAACACAGTCCTAAAAACAAGCACAGGGCAAAAGAAGTATTTCTCCGTATGCCCTCTGCTGGAAAAGCCTCACCTGATCTTTCTAAGACTGAAAAATCAACCTGCTTCAAAACTTTAAGGGTCGCTTCCGGCCAATTTATTCATCTATGTCTATAGCTAAGAAGTCATGGAGGAAACAAAAGTACCACAAAGGGCATTCTTTTGTTAATTTAGCAAGTATTTATTGAGTATCTACCTAGTATTATATTAGGTGCTGGATACTATAGTAAACCAAAAAGCTTAGGGGCCTCACCAAGGTTACAGTCTATGTGAACTATCATTCTAAGAATCCAGTTGCCCTGAATGAAGTGAATTATTTAAAAAAATAATAATAATCAGAAATTAAAAAGATGCCAAGGCATATTTTCCAGCTTTTAAAGTATTTTCGATTCAAGAAAATAAAAATGCAACAGCGATATTACAAAAGGAGACATAAACACCTTGCATATAATAGACTCAATGCCTGAATTCTACCTCTATAAAGAAGCACAGATATTCACTGAACTCCATATATGAGGTGACTTGGTTGTTTGGCATCAAGAAACCAGATAAATTACTTTTTACCTGAAGAGTCTAGTTTCATAGAAAGAATCACAAGTGCTGGATTGCTAAACCATCGGATTAGTAACCAATAGAATGCTTTAAATCCACTCTCTGACCTGGGTCGGGAGAAAGAGTGCGGCTGAGAACTGGGAGGTTGAAGGGTACGTAAGATCACAAGAAGTTCAGGTTTTGACCAGGTTCTGAGCAGCATCAAAAGTAATTTATAAATAGACTCAGTCTTTTCACATTTGTTTTTCCCTGCTCTTTGAGCTTCCTGAGTTGAAACTAAGAACTCTGAATCCTAGAAGACAACTTGAAAAAATTATATTTAACCTTAGACTCTGTAGTCACTGGGAGATTTTTCCTTGATAGCGAGTTTCCTCTGTGGGCTCTGATTCTTTAGGATATAAAGAGACAGAAAGCAGAAGTGATTTGAGAATGGGTTCAGTCTATTGCTCTGCAGAGGTATATGCTGCCAACTGTTTAAGGGTTCCTCATTCAATAAACAAATACTTATTGAGTAGCTACTCTGTGTCAGGCCCTGGTGAACAAGACAGGCACAGTCCCAGGCTTCCAAAGGTCACTTCATGCCAAATTGCCATCGACAGATTAAGAAAACTAACGTCCAAAAGGACAGAATGATTACAGATTCCCGCTAACCCTTTTTGCCCACACAAATAAACATCATGTCATCAGCGGACAGGTATGTTTGTGACAAGAATAATTTTCAGAACATCAATCCTCACTGCCGTCCATTTCTAACTTGCAGCTTTCATGTTTGGATTTCTGTGACCTGGGTAGCAAGGCTTTAATCACTCAATGTGTGTTTAGTGATCACCTACATCTGTGCATAGCACAATGCTGGGTTACTACAGTGTAGTTTTCATTTCATGGAAACCAGGATGAGAAGGTGAAAATCCCCTTCATATGTACTATATTAACTAAGAAGAATTTTCCTTCAAAATACCCAAATAGTCCCAGAAGTTTGGCCTTTTAATAAATTTTTCAGATGCTTCTTTTTCCTTTTCTCGTTCCTCAATGGCCTTTGCTACATCGCCTAGCTTCTTAAACCGAGGACAGACTAGTCTCTTCTTTACTCTATAGACTAACGTTCTGGATTGGCAGCACTCATGCTTCCTTCCACTCCCTCAGTCCTGTGGCTATGACCGCTCCCACCAGTTTCTAGACCCTGAAACAGAGAAGTACATCACCATCTTCTGGAGAAGTCAAGATGACAAAGTTCCTTAGGTGATTCGAATATGTTCACCTCGCAAATTACAGTAGCGAGCCTTTTCTGATCTATTCTGTAGTGACTCTTAAGTTCTGTTCATGGTTATCTAACATTGGGATTGGGATAGAAAATATGGAGCAGGTTTCTGTCTATATTAGAACATTTTCATTTGCAGATGGTATTTCTCCCTCTGAGAAAGACAGCCAAATCTAATGTTCAGATAGCATCTTAAAGAATTAAAGCCAGTATTCTACTGGCTAGCACTTCTCAGACAGAATACTGTTCTGATTCACTAAACTTGCCTTCATAGTTGATTTCCAGCCTGTTTGCTTTAGCCTGTCTAATTGTTAGAATATTGAAACCCTTCCAAAGGGTTAGTAAGTAGCACTGCCCCAAGCTCCCTGAGTGCTGCACCCCTGTCCTGGTTCCTCTTCCAAGATGTCTTCTCCCCATCCTCCTAATTGACACAGCAACTACAGTGTCACACTTAGCACAACAAAGGGCTCCTGGGACACTACTCACCCTAGGGTTGGCTTCAGTTCTGACAGGTTTGTGCTCAAGAAGTGTCCATGTTCACGTGTTTTGAATCTTAACTCTATCTCACATAAGAAAAAAATCATTCAAATCCCTTGCTTCTATCTCAGGTGAGGATGAGCTAATGAAAGATAATCCCCCACCCATTCACCGTTGGATATGAGAGCCTTTGACGGGAAAGACTAAGGAAAAACAACAACAACAACGAAACAAAAACTTTACACTGGTGGCAAAGATGAGAGAACGTTATACATTTATAGAGCTTTGGGATATCTACCAGGTCTACTGCAGTTGGCTTTACCTCCACACCGTCAGGCTGATGCTATCAACATAACCAAAGTCGATAATGTCTTCAGGGGGCGAAAGATGGGGACTCACATGTAGCTTGTCCACAGTCTAGGAATATCCATTACCATGGATATAAGAAATATCCACCTACAAGAATTTTCTACTTTAGTGCCAAAAATAAGGCTCCAACAGAGTCCATAATCTAGAAATCGGTAGGGAATGCAAATGGATGCATCGTTTGGTAGTTAGTGTCAGGTCAATTTTCCCCCTCTTTTCTGACATGTACATGATACAGAGTAATAAGTGGGCTTTTATTAATATTTTCCTTCTCAGGTTCACTGGTTCAGAAACAATTCAGTTGAACCATAATAATTGATTCAAACCAATAGGGGCGCACACACACACACACACAGAAATAGGATGTAATGGATTGGACCTTTTACCTTCGAAAAAGTCATTCTGTAACTTACCTTTTCTTAACATTGACTTGTGAGGTAGCCTCTTTCCTTAGGGCTTTATTAGATTCCAGGGAGCTTGCTAACATTTCAATATCCCTCTAAGAAGACATCATATTTGCATTTGAATTTACTTAGTACTATCTGGTAAACACACATTAAATATCCAGCACTATACTTAACAAAGAAGAAACCAATATAAAATACAAATCCAGCCCAGTAGGGCATTACAAAATAATAGCAGCATTGTTGCAGCAAAGGTTTTTTGTTTGTTTGTTTGTTTGTTTGTTTTTTATTGCTTAAAGTGTCTTGAAGATAGGAGTTGCTATTTGGATGCAAAAAAAGGAAGCTCTGCGTGTATAGGGCAGTTGGGTATAGTAGAAGAGAAGATGTGTCAGAAAGATTTATTTACAGTTCATTCTCATTACTTGTTGTAGTTATGTTCTTTAACGTTGCTACCAACACTGATTTAATGAGTACTGAATCATTGTTTCTACAGGGAAAAACAAAACAAAACAGGATTAGGTTCCTGTGAGCTTCTGGTCACATTTTCATCAACCCATCAATATGTAATCTTGTTTTCTGTGTCTTTCTGTTTAAAAATACTTTATGCGATATACATTTTTTATTCATTAACACTGAATTCACTGTATACAGCACTATAACTCATGTCTGAAGGAAGCTTATATAACACATACAGTTTTCTCCATAAGGAACATTATAGCCTTTTTGTGCTTTGGAACACTAGTCAGGTTTTCAGCACTATGTTTCGGGGGCATTTTGACCAGCAAAAGAAAACACACAGAATGCAGAAACAGTGCCACTAAATAAGATTGGGGAAAGGGCACTTGTTTACAGGCAGAGCTTTCTTCTTCAACCTTATCTAAGAACCTGTGCAGTGGGTGACCCAAATATCTGGCTGCTGTGCGCATGTGCATGAATGACTGAAATCATTGTGAGTACAGAGAAAGAAATTTTAGCAAGTAGGCAAATTGCAGCCCATTAATAATGAATATTGATTGTGTTTATAAAGGAAAGCAGACGGTCTTCTTTAAAAATAACCTGGGAGAGAGAAAGGAGCACAGCACTTTGGGGAATCTGTGAAGAGGTGGGTCATGTTGCTGTAGATCAGTCTTTTTCAAAGTGTGGTACCTAGACCAGCAGCCTCCTCACAACCTGGAGACTTATGACAAATGCAAATTCTTGGGTCCCACCCCAGACATGCTAATTCAAAGTCTCTGGAGATAAAACTCAGCAATCCGTGTTTTAATAAGCCATCCAGGTGACTGTGATACAGAGTCACCTGGATGGCTTATCACTGTAGATGGTTCCAGCTGAAGAGTAGTAATAGGAAATAAGGGTAGGCAGGTACCGTATTTCCCCCAAAATAAGACCGGGTCTTATGTTAATTTTTGCTCCAAAAGACTCATTATGGCTAATGTTTAGGCGATGTCATCCTGAAAATCATGCTAGTGCTTATTTTCCCGTCAGGTCTTATTGTCGGGGAAACACGGTAGGTAGGTGGTGTATAACATAATTTATCAGTGTTGTGATGCCCAAGTCAATAAAATTGGTCTTTATTCAATACTAGTAAGAGAGTAATTTTTTTTTTTTTTTGATTTACAGAAGGAAAACAAGTTTGTAAAATTGATAATTAAGGATTAAAAAAAAAATTTTGGAAATGCTACACATCCAGAGTAATGGCCTAGAGTAAAATCTTTCAACCTCAGCACTGCTGACATCTTGGGCTGGACATTTTTGTGTTCTTAGGGGTGCTTTGTGCATTGTGGGATATTTAGCAGAATCCCAGGCCTCTATCCACTAGATGCTCGTCACATCTCCCCTCAACTGTGACAGTTGAAAAATGTCTCAAAATATTTCCACATGTCCCCTGGGATGCAAAACTGCCCTTGGTTAAAAACTACTGACCTAAAGCAGTGCTGTTTTTATTTGCTTATTAATTTATTCAGCATAGTTCAGCTAGTATTTATTAACCATTAGTTAGGTCTCAGGCTGGGCTTGGGTTAGAGATGTAGAAATAAACTAGGCACAGTTTTACCATGACTTTTTTTCTGAGGTGTTAAATTTTAGAAACAACCCATCTTTAAAAGGTGAGAAATACATGTTTTTATTCTAATTTTATATATATTAAGACATCAACTGATAGATTTAGTTGTTGACATTCTGGAAGAATACAATATTGAAATCACAGGGCTGTCCACAAACATCAGACTGGAACTTTGTTACTGATACACTTTGGTTTCTGTGTGGTCCGTTTTGGCATTTCAAGCTTCATCTAATGTTTGTCATCACTGAACACAAAATAATGGGTGAATAGGACTGGAGCTAATCAGCCAGACACTGCGTTAGTATTCCTTTGTCTCTAGGTCTGAGGCTTTGTTTAAATGACTAGAGGCAGGTGCTACACAGTCTAAAGCAGTTCAGTTCATGCATTCAGTTTCATGCAAGCGGGCTGGGGTGTCATTGCAGATATTCTGCAAGAATTGCAGGGATTGAAGATAACTTTAATTAGGCCAAAGCCTCATTTTACAGAATAGAAGAGTGAGACCCAAGATGCTACTGCTTATCATTTCTCTACTGTGAAATCTAAGTATAAACTATACACACACACACACGCCTACGCATACATACATATACATTATGTATATACATACATGTATATACACATATACATACACGTATATGTATGTATGCATGTATGTATATGCACATATACACACTTATTGTGTGTGTATAAATATATATATATGTGTGTGTGTGTGTTTGTGTGTGTGTAAATCATAGGAAGTTTTAGCAAGAACTCCATAAATATAGAGCATAAATATGAAAAACAGTAGTTGAGAGGAATTCTTAATTTTGGCCTCTCAGAATTAACTTATACATAGGGTGAGAATTACCTTATACATAGGGTGAACATATAATTTATTTTCCAAACTAGGACCTTTTTAGAATGAACTGCAATAGAATAACCAGGGAAGATCAAGACTGCCCGGGGCAAACAAGGATTTATGATCACTTTAGCACAGAGTATTAAAAATTCAAATTCATCCTGGGAATATTTACAAAAGATCTAAGAGTTGTTATAATCATGCATGGCCGAGACAGAGACCAGCTGCATTGGTTCAGAGTGATATGAGAGGGAGGAAGCCTCCCAGCAGGTCAATAAACAGCCTCAAGGAATTGTGAGAGGGTTGTCAGTGGCTAAGGACTCCTATTTCTCCTTTCACAGCTTCTCACAGTACCTCGTCCATCTCCCTGACATGCCCCGTCCTGCTGATGGCCTTGTCCTACAGCTGGCCATTAAAAATGTCCAACAGAACCTTTTACACTTCCTCCCTGGCTACAAGGAAACATATTCAGAGGTTGAGCCTTTTCCACTTGTGACCCAAGTCTCACTTGACCAGAAAATTTGGCACCATGATGTTATGTTCAACAGCAATTTCCTCCTTTGGACTCCATTCTTGCAATTTCAGGGATATTATTTTTAAATGGTCAGCAAAAGTGAAATAAATGAGTTTTGGTCATTCAGTAACATGGATGTCTTATAGTTAGAAATGAAGTTAAGGGGAATTTAAAAAGTGAATAAAAGAGCCAAATCACTGTAAGCAATTGTATATCATAAAGCAAATGCTACCATCACACGTTAGCCCCATTCATTACAATAATTTTTGTGATTAGTCTGGACTATCGATTATACCTTGATAAAGAGGCACACAATTAAATTATTAAGTGACATTAAATTATCAGTGAAGTCTTATATAGCACCATTATTATTGGTGAAGCTGATCCAGAATAACTCTGCAATATTTGAATGTGTCATTAATCTTACTTGGATACTTCTCAATTCCCTGCTTACGTCAGCTTTTTAAGGTGGCTGCCATATTGTTTTGTTTTGTTTTTTTACATTTATTCAAGTAATATATATTGACTGACCATGACATGCTAGATGATAAGATTACAATAGTGAACAAGTCGGCCAAGTTCACCGTTCTCACGAATTTTCATTTCTAGGTCTGGGGAGACATATATTTAACATATATAAACAATATAATTTCAGAGAATGATAAATACTATGAAGATAATCACTGGGAAAAAAGTATTTCTGTTATGTGCCCAGAGATTAGCTAATACTGATAATTCATGTTTATTGAACAATTTCACTGTATAAGCCTGTAATTAAGAATGTTACCCCTCACAAAGTGATAACACTGCTGCCCCAACCTACTACCCTTCTGACATTGTATATAGCTGTTAGAATTCCACTGACTCTATTTCCTATGCTGTACTCCACATCCTGTGAATATATATATATATATATATACATATATATATATATAATTATAGTTGACATTCAATATTTTTCAGACAGGCAAAAACAAAAGAAAAAGAATGTTACTCCTATAAAATAATTTTCTATTTACATTAACTGTATGAGGTTAGCATAATTAATATTCCTATTTTACTAATGGGTAGACTAAGAATCAGAGAAATAGAGTAACTTGCTTAATGTCATTCAGGTAACAGGAAGGGAAGATTTAGAGCCAGGTTTGTTGATGGTCCAAGAGAGATGAAAACAAACTAACTGAGAGATAAGTACACAGAAAGGGCTGGAAGTACAGAAGTAGAGAATGATGGAAACAAGAGAGAAGAACCAGAGAAGCTTTCCTGGAGGCTGGCATCAGAGCCAACTGTGTGGTGAAATAGAGTGTAGCCAAGAGAAGTAAGGATGAAGGGGCACCGCAGGCAGAAGGAACAGCATGGGAATGGTGGCAAGAGCATGGCCATCAGATCCCGTGTGACAGGGGTGTAAGTACAAGGAGCCGCAGGAGGTGGGGGAGCACTAAAAGTAGAGCTAGACAGAGGTCAAAGTGTGGAGGGCCTTGTATACCACACTAGAGAGTTTGATTTTATTCTGTAGCTAACAGGGAACCACTGATGTGTTTCAAGCAGCTTTATGACCTTATGCGATTTGCCCTTTTAGAAAGATCACCCTGTTGCCAGTGTCAAAAATGGATTGGAGAGAGTCAGACAGGCAACCAGAAAAACAAGTTTATCTGTGGGGAAGTTTATCTGTGGATCAGTCAAGAGTTGATAATTTATGTCAGTTAGTAATTGTGGGGATGAATATTATTTCTGGTAATGATATTAGGGGGGCAAAATTAATATGACTTGGTGACTGTGATGAGAAAAGGAGATGGAGGGAGTGGTCAGAGTGGATTCCTTGCTTTCTGGCTTAAGGAAATAGTTGAACTGATATGCTGTTGAAGGAACAACAGATGAGTAAAAAGATCAGGCAAATTGGTAACTGTTAGGCTTCAGTTTCCTTATTTGCAAAATGAGGAGAAAAATAGCATTTCCCTCATTGACTGTGGAGAGGACTAACGAACTGTGAAATATCTAAGTCATATAGGACAACTCTGGACACATGTCAAAAAACCATTAACCCTTTTAATGCCGCAAGCAATAGATTTTACATAATTGTGCTATACACTCTCTTTCACAATGGTTAAGGATGAAAAATATCCATGATTGAGTTATTACCCCAAATAAACTGAAGTTGGCAATATGAATTTAAACAGAGAAATCTGAAATTTGTAACCCGAAGTAAATGTTGTAGCTGTCCTTGGGACACTACATTATATAGAATGTTTGAGTCCCTCTAACAGACATTAGGACATTGTTTTCTTCTATTTATGTGGGATATAGCTGAGGACAGAGAAATCTCACAGCCCCACCATACTTCCCTGCTTTCCATTCTCTGCCATTGGCTAGGAGCTTCTGACAGAGAATCAATCATATGACATCAACTATCTCAATAATGTGTAGCTTGAACAGACTTGAAAGGACCTATCAAGGAATATCCTCAGGAGAAATCTCCCAAGCTATGAGCACATTATACAGAACTGGATCAAAACGGGGCTGGGACCATCAGATAGAGCAGAGTTTTAGCCCCCATTTGTTTCAATTTGGCTAGGTGCTTGTCTGCTGATGATTTAAGCAGATAACTGACAGAAAGAGAAAAGTTGGAAAATTAATAAAATATAGATTGCCCATAAATTAAGTTTCCATTTTTTTCCTCCTGAACAGGAAGCATGCATCAAGGATATGAACAATATAAGCTGTACTTTCTTCTTCCCATAGTCAGTAGTCTTTAAATAATATTTTTATTGGATATAAGGTTATAGTAGAGCATTTGTCTTATACCTTTTATATGAATGCGAAAAAAAATTAGGTAACTGCATTACCTCAATCATAAATCTGACAGAGAAAAAGAAATACTATTCCTAAAAACTATCTACAGTCCAAGATACCTCTAAATTCAAATACACCGTCTTAGTTGCACTGTTTACTATTATAAATAAAGTGATCAATTAATTTGATGGGTCTGAAAACAAAGAGAAGACATATTTTCATTGCCTTACAGTTAGGTGGTAAGCACCAAATGTGTGCTTTCACACTACAGCACCGAGAAGCTTAGAATCAAATAATGCAAATGTTAACGGATGCAAATACTCATCCGTGGCTCAAAAGTAACATTTACAGATGGAGATTCCTGACCTGTGTTAAGTAGAAATTCAATTATTTTTGTCCTGAAAGAATACAAGCAACTAGCATTTTTTAAAGTTCTCAAAACCTTTTCTATTTGGCTGATCTTTATTATTTGGCATCATCACCCTGTGGTCCTTAATGATAGATGTGAATATAATCAAGTCTGTAGCAATTGGGTGCTACAGAAAAGTTCAGTTAAATATATGATATCTTACTCTTGGGTATGGGGTAGAGAGCCCAAGGGTGTGCATTGGTTAGAATATAGTTAAGTGATATAACACATAGACCTCAAACTCAATAGATTGTATTTCTTGCACCATAACAGTTCCTGATCAGCAGGTAACTTTCTTCCACAACAATGATTGTCAAAACATTTTGCCTCAAGACCTGTTTATATTCATATATTACAGAGTGCCCTACAGAGCTTTTATTTGCATGTGATATTTTATATCTATCAATATTTATAGATTTAAAAATTAAAACTGTGAAAATTAAAAACATGTATTAATTCATTTTAAAGTAATGATAAACCCACTACATGTGAGCATAAATAATATATTTTGATGAAAAATAACATTTTCTTAAACAAAAATTTAGAGAACAGAGTGACATTGTTTTACATTCTTGTGAATCTCGTTAATGTCTGGCTTAATAGACCACTGGATTTTATATTTCCTTCTTCATTTAATCTCTTGTGAGTCATTGTTTTGGTTGTAATATATTTTTAAAAATATAGTTTCACAATGAAATATACTAAGCAAAGAGAAGAGCAATTTCACAGCCCTTTCTGATATTTGCAAATATTTCAAATAATAGTGGATATTCTTCTTTGAGATTATACCCAAACTTGACAAGCAGTAGTTTTTAAAGGTTAGTTTTACTGTGGAATCTGGACCATATCAATTAAATTTCATGCTCTTTTATATTAAATCCTGTTAGTGTTTCTTGCACTTGGAATGGATCATTTTACCCCTAGATGAGTTATAATATCAAGTGTAGGTCAGTTGGAAATTACTGGTTTACTGAGTTATACAGATCTCCCAAATGTTAACTTATTTCATTACACAATAGCAAAATGTCACATCTGCTAATATCACGGATGTTTTCTTCAGTGTTATTATTAAAAGTTTTGAGTTCATAGACCTCCTGAAAGGGTCTCTGTGACCCTCAAAAGCTCCCAAATGATATGTAATGTATTACCGCTTCATATGATGATTCAGAGACCCTGGCTCCTTCTAAGCTTGTGGCTTCACGATCCTCCTTAAGACCCCATCATTTTGTCCATGTCCAGCCAATAGAAGGAGAAATATGCTATATAGCACACTTTATTCTTAAAAATTCATTTCCCTGAAATGACACACATTATGTCTGCTGGTATTCCATTAGCGTGAACTATTTATATGGTCAAGTCTGAATGCAAGGGGAGGAAGCAAGAAATGTAGCCCCTGGGAAATATCTTATCATCTTGTTGCCAAAATGGTCTCAGATCATAGCTGTGTATGGGTTGGGCTGCATGAGGAATTCTTTAAACCTCAGCTGCTTGACAAGCCCTTAGTTACTTCTTAAGGAAGTTCTAAACATGGGTGAACAAAAAGGAGGTAGGTCCTCACAAATGAGATGCAGCCATAATTCGGCTGCTTCGCTGAACCACTGGGACACAAGTAGGCACAGCAAGCTGTCCATCCTTGCACAAATCGCTCAACAATGGAACAGATTTCTCAGGTTTTTTTCTTGCAACTTTATTAGGCAAGTAGTAAGTGCATGTAATAAAGTATGTAAAAATAGTTTCAAAGGACATATAAAATGAAAAGTAAAATTCTCCCTCCCCTCTAGTACCTGGTCCTCTTCTACCTCTCCCCCCCACCCCCGACCCCCAGTAAATTCAGTGAAAATTCTGGCATTTTCTTCCAGAATTTTTATTTATTTCCCTAAAATTAAAAAAGTCAGACTAAGATAAATTACTCTGGTAAGGGACAGTGGGAATTGACGAGATAAAGGGGCTACCATAATATTTCACATAGATAAGCCTAGTTACTTTCATACTATTTTTCCCAATGAGCAAGTAACATTGTAGTTCTAATACTGGACTTTTTGATAAATTTTTTTCCAAGAGGATATCTGACATACATTCTTCTGTTGGAGGTATTGTCTCACTATAGAAATAATAATCTAAATATAATCTAAATATAGTAATAGAAATAATTATAGAAATAAGTACAGTACAGATTCTGCAATCAGAGAATTAAGCTTCTGTACTCCTAGACTTTGTCTAAGCCTACAAGTAATATCCTGCTTTTTTCCTACACAGAACTGTTGTGCCATTATCCTTACTTTATATAAAACCTGTATTAGTTAGGGTCCAATCAGAAACACAGAAAACACTTTTAGGAATTGGAAACTGATAACAGACATGATTAAAAAATTTGAGAAGCTGAACTTAGGATGATGGGGAAAAACAGAGACTAGTGGCAGCAGAGAATTGAAGAGTGGAGGCAGTGTTAATGGAGCCCACGACTGGAAGCCACTATTAGAATCTGGAACCACAGTAGGTATAGCCGGCAGGACACAGAGGAGATGCAGTCATGGCTGGGATCTCTGACACACAGGAAGAGGAAAAGAAATATCTGGATTCTCATTTCTTTTCATCAGTTTTCCACCAATCTTGAGAGTACCTGTCATTGGCTAAACTTCGAGAGAAGCCACATGATGGAGAGCCTGAGTGGGTCAGCTTTCTTGAAATTTAGAGCAGAGCATTAATATCCCAGGGTCCTATTCTTAGTGTCCAGAGATTCAATAATGGGAGCACCGACAAGGTAGATGAGTCAATGGTCTACACCGGGCATGAGTCCAGTCAATGCCCAGTGGTCAGCAAAGGGTACAGAGACATTGAAATAAGATTCTATGAGGCTCGAAAGAGAGAACACAGAGTAGAAAAAGAAAAGAAAAGAAAATGGAGGAAATGAATCTGAGTAACAGAGGTGGCAGAATCTAGACCTTCTGCATCCAGCCTCTGCTAGCAAACAATATATTTGGTAGATGCTGTATTGTTTGGGTCTTGGGCTTATTAAAGCATGGGGAACTTCTAGCAGGCATGACTAAAATATTGCTTTCCCTGTAGAATCAGTGTGACTGCTCCAGCTCCCATGCTTGCAGCCAGACCAGAGGCCTCAGCCTTCCACAGTACACTCCAGTATTTACCTTGTGGGTAGCCCTGCCAGGCTGAGTAACACATTCCTTTCCTGAACTTATGCTGAATCAGAGTGATCCAGCTGCGCTGGGTTCATGAAGGATTTCACATTTCCCAGGTAAGGACTACATGTCCTCTCACCTCATGAAAGGGCTTTACTTCCCCACAGCCTGTACCTCTGGTTGGAGAGGCTCATTTCTACCTCATTCTTTAGCTGAACAGAATTTTAAAACCTCATAGCTTTTTGGCACCACAGTCAAAATTGCAACTGCCTCATCATTTCCAGCTCACCCTCCTGGAGGGTGACAGTGCTGGTTTAAGAAGCTCAGTTATGAACTAAAAACATATCCTAAAGGCCTGGCCATTGTGGCTGGGTGTACCTGATGCTGGAACGCTAAGTCATATTGGCATGCATAGTGTACAAGGGGACTGGGAATTTCACTCAGTTTTTGGGATTTAGATCATATCTATCACCTATCATAGTTGACTCATGTGGCAGGATTCGAGTAAGCTCAACTCTTCTCTCTTGAGGTCCCAGAAGGCACGGAAGATGCCAGATATGTCAAAGAAAGGGGGCTGGAGTCTCACCATAGGAAATCGTGGAGTCCTTCCCTGAACTTCAGTGACGTCCTCAAGCTATTTCCATCTTGTACACTCTCTGTTATTATACTTGTGACATATCAGTTCCATTACATTTTAATCACCTGTCTTCTTTATTAGACTTTAGAAAATATGACCTGGGTCTGGGTTGTTCACTGCCATGACTTTTGGGTCCAGGGCACATAAAAGATGCTCAAACATATTTGTTGAAAGGAAGGACTGTAATGATAGAATATTGGTAAATGACAAGATCTGAAGATTTTTGGAATAATGTTTCCAAGTGTCCAATATCAAAGACTACACTGATATTGAGTGACATTTGTTTTTAGTGATACTATATTTCTTCCATCCAGCAGGCAAGGTATTAAACTCCTCATTGAAGCAACATTTTGGTGGCTCCATAGGTTAGGAAACTTTATTTGTAATCCAAAATCCATATTAAATTGATGAGATAATACAATATTGTTTACCAAGCATCTGTCAGCAGTGCTGACAATACCAAAGTTCAGCCACTAAGAACAATTTGTTGATCAAGAAGTTAATCTGTAGGGAAGAATGGTTGAATTTAACCAAGAGATTCATTTTAAAGGCAACATGTCTTCTTTTATAAATTAGAACACCTCTAGATAAAAACAAACATCATTAACAGCATAGATTTTTATGTCATTTTCCCAAGAAGGACCAAAAATCAAAGTAAGATAAATTATAGTTAACAATATTAGAAAAATATTTTTTAAAAATACATGGTTTTAAGAAACACCACATTATGCTGTCTTGTATTGTGCTGGAAAGATCGGGACTGGCTGTGAGGAGGGCATTTAAGTGTGGGCCATACAAAAGCACTGAGGAAGTTTATTCCTGTCATATGTTCTCTGATTTAATAAGGAGAGAAAACTTTTAAATTTGAAAATATGGATCAAATTAAATTTGCTTTGGTGAAATATATAAGGCATATATTCAGGGCTAATTCTCCTTGTAGGAGATACTTAATGTAATCTTTTGATGTGCTAATGTATTTCACACTATGGGGTTTTTTCTGCTTAGCATTTGCCATTTTTTAAATAAAAACATTTTGCATAATTCAGACTGAAAAATAAACAATAGATCAAAAACGACTTATGTTCTTTACTGTAAACATCGTTGGTTCAAGCTCAATACAATAATCTCAACAAACAGCTATTTTCCAAATCTCATTTAATCACACTTGGATGAAACAAAATCATTTTTTCTGTCTTTGCTTGTGTGCATGTGGCTAAAAGAAGGTGGATATGGTAAGGGATTTAGCAGAGCCAGTTTTAGTCAGAGTTGTGATTTTGTAACATTTTTCTTTTTAAGCAGAGTTATATCTCCAATTAGAGGGCTCTGAAATCTCAGTTCCTCTGCAGCCTCCTCCCCACACAAACACTTCAAATCTCAAACCTGTTCATAGTTCCTATGGCCTTTCCTGCTACCTACATTCGGAATATTCCTTTACATTCCATATTCATACTCCAGTGTAAGCTATGCACAGGTAAGCTCAGATATTATGTCTCTCAGAGGTCTATATTTGAATCAAGTGCAAAGGCTTAACCTAGAGATTAACTGCTAAATACCGTGTTTCCCCGAAAATAAGACCTAACCGGAAAATATGCCTTATCATGATGTTTCAGGATGACATCCCCTGAACATAAGCCCTAATGCATCTTTTGGAGAAAAAAATAGAAGACCTGGTCTTATTTTTGGGGAAGCAGGGTATAATGTAAGGGAGCACTAAGTTAGAATTTTTAAGCCATTAGGTTCTTGATGGAAGTCTGGCAATCATACTCTGTTGATACCGTGTTTTAATACAGAGACCAGGTATGATATGATATGATATTATACTGGGTATAATATAATATAATATAACACCAGGTCTAATATAATATAATAATATAATACCAGGTCTTACATTAATTTTTGCTCCAAAAGATGCATTAGAGCTGATGGTCCAGCCGGAGAAACATGGTAGAGGTGTTTTTTCTGACTAGAAATTTATCTTCTTCTTCATTTAGAAAATGTCCTTCTCCCCTTTCTTTCTCAATTCTGTATCCCTTTTACTTCCTGGAGAAGATGACAATATTAACCACATCTTCTCATGAACTGACAGTTAGAAGCGAAAAGAGAATATAATTACTCTGGCTGAATGGGAAAAAACTTTTCCAATTTTCATGTGCTCCACCTGAATATTTTTACTGATTTAATTCTTCATCAGCTGTGTGGAGTCTGTGCTGGTACTTTTTGGGTAGTTACTGATACCTAATGAAGTGAAATCTTTCTAGATGAGCAATAGCCAATCTCACTGCACAGCTATATCTTTATAGAATTTATTAAAATGTTATGACTTCATTCATTTTAATAAAATATTAATTTAATTAATTCATATAATTAATCAAATTGTTTATATATATAGTGAGTACCTCCTGGCTCTGTATTCATTGCTTAGAACAAAAGAATAAAGCTGTTTTCATAAGAGTGATTGACATTACACAAGTACACAAATAAATGTAAAAAATAATGCCAGACTATGGTAATAAGTGCTATGATTACAACTAAAGATGGGTAACAGGAGTGAGAACTGGAGCATCTATTTTAAACAGAATAGTCTAAGAAGATCTTTTTGAAGGGGTGACCCTTAAATGGAGACCTATATGAAGAGAAGGAGTTGTAGGGTATGAGAAGGTCTGAGTAACAAAGCTCTGGGGAGAGGAAATAACAGATAATAAGGGACTGAGACAAAATGTACTCAAAGTAATGAGAAATAGCAGACGGGAGCATGCTAGAAAGGAGTCTTCAAGGTTAAAGGGGGAGGAGGAAGGAGCTGCGGAGCCTGGCAGAAGTCGTTTCAGACAAGGCGGTGCATGCCATTGTGTCAAATGCTTTCCTACAGAATTATCTTTATTATGATAGCTTTGGAATTATTTTCTGATTTTTAAAAGAACTGTAGAATAAGCTACATATGGGTATATTGTAACTTATTTAACAATAATTCTCTTACTGTTTGACATGTCAGTTGTTACCATTTCCCCCCAATATATATAATGCTTTTACATCTTTGCACATGATATTTTGTCCCAATTTCTAATTATAGCAGGACACTTTAAAGTTGTCTTTGATGACTAATAACTTGTTTAAAAACAAACAAAACTTAAAGGATGCATGTAAAGAACCAATACGAAAAATTGATACTAACTAAGCTTACTCAATAGTCAGTTCTCTGACAGAATAAACGAACAAACAAAACAAAAACAAGCTCATAGATACAGGGGCATTATGATGGTTGCTGGATGGAGGGAGAATTGGGGGCATGGATCAAAGGCAGGGAGAGGATTAAGAGGTACAAATTGGTAATTACAAAATAGCCATGGGGGGGTGTACAGTAGAGCATGGGGATACAGTCACTAGCATTGTGTTAACTGTATGGTGTGAGATTTGTACTAGATTCATCAGGGCGATCACTTTACAAATTATATAAGTGTCTAATCACTGTGTAGTACACAGGAAACTAATGTAATATTGTATGTCTATTGTAATTAAAAAAATAAAGTACTTGGGCAGTTATTACACACACACACACACACACAGACACACGGTGCCAAAAAAATGTATACACATTTTAAGAAAGGAAAAAAGTATTAAAATTGTAGTACTCAATATATACCAATAACAAAAGATAAATACAAGTCACGTTTGAATTACAAGAAGTGCTCAAAGTGGTTACCATCAGTGTCCAGACACTTCTGATTACGGTGAACTACTGCTTGAGCAACGTTGACCAAAGTGTCCACTTGTATACATTTTTTTGGCACCTTCAGGTATATATATATAGTTATAGTTATACAGTCAGTTCTCAGAGTCCAATTTGCTTAATTGGTTCAAAAGAGCAAGATGCTGATGCTGTGACAGTTACAGGCAAATGTCTGGGTTGGCTTGCTGTACTGCTACTCAACCCAACTAGCTGGCATCCATGAGTTTCACTGGTCATGAGTAACAGTTGGCAATCATTGATGGCTCAGCACATCCATATCATTATTATTAGAAAAATCAGTGTTGTCAATTCTTGTAGGTCACTCCATTCGTATACATTTTCCCTTTTTTTTCAAAACCCTGACTCCTTACCCCTTTACCACTCAAATTGATGATTCTCACCCTTATCTTCCTGAAGCACAGTGAAGAAATTAAAAGTCTACCAGTCTGCCTGCATTTATATGCATTTATACCATCGGCTCTGCATTTGCTTGTAATAGGTGCCCCATCCCTGTTCCTATCTAAGGTCAAACACTCCACTTCAGCTCTAGATCCCATTTTTTTCTCAGCGACTCAAGAACTTTATTCCTACACCATCAGTTTCTCCTTCTCATTAGATTTTTCCATCGTATAAAAACATGTTCCACTATCTTCATGCACCAAAACATAAAAACAAACCTCCTTAGACTGCCTTAAGTCTGCTTCTTACAGCAACAGACCTTGAAGAAGCTAACATTATTCACTATTTAAATTTTCTCACCTCAGCTCATTTAATGAAGTTTTCTTTACTGTTTCTCAATTAAAATCACCTTCTTTTCCCACAGTCAGCAATAATTTCCACTTTGATCTATTTGATACTAAGTTTTCAATCCTTATTCTTGTCATCCCTTCATCTTTTTAACTAAACCTCTAGGACACTAGTCTCCTTGTTTTCTTCCTATGTCACGGTCTACTCCCCCTAGTCTCCTTTCGTGGATCCTCCTCTTCCAGACCTGCAAAGTTGTAGAGTCCCAATGAACAGTCTTTAGCTCGCTTCCTTTCTCTCTGTATCTTCCCTAAGAGATCTTATTCTTCTGTGTGCCTTTAAAGTCCATTTATGTGCTGAAGACTCAAATTTATGTTTACTCTTCAAAATCTCTTTTAAATGCAAGACTCACATGTCCTATTGTTTGCTTGACAACACTACTTGAGATGTCTAATGGGGGCTCAGATATAATGTAGACACAATGGTTCTGCACACATACATACTCCTCCTTTCCTAAACCTACCCCCTGTCTGCCTCCAACTCAATAAATAGAAACACCTATTTCTCCTAATGGCTCAGGCTATAAGCCTGTAAGTCAACCCTGACAATTCTCTTCCTACACCCTGCATCCAGGATATTAGCAAATCCTGTTGCCCTAACGTCATCTGACATTAAGAATATAACTAGTTATAATCTTAAATGGCATCTGCATCATACTTTTCACATCTCCACTGCTATCTCCTCAAACCAAGCCAAAACCTTCTATAACTTAAATGTAAAAGTATCTAAACTGATTGTTCTCTTGCTACTCTTGCCTCCCTTATGGAATATTTTTACAATAGTCATGGTGATATTTTATAAATAGACTTTAGATCATATAATTCTTACCCTATTCAATATCTCATCACACTTTGAATAACATGCAAACTCTATGCATTTTCAGAAAGCTGAGAAAAATTAGGAGTTATTTGACATTATTTTAAGTTCTTTCCAACTTGAAAATTAACTGATAGTGTTCAAATATTTTTAGCAATATCTATTCCTTAGTTTTTTTAGTAAAGTATATTAATAAGATATAGAAATTTTAAAAAATGAGCAAGAATAAGAATAATGAATAGTATTTGCCAGTGATTAAAATGAAGGTAATTTTGACACATAAACTGAGATTATACTCTGAAAATACAGAAAAATTCACTGTAAAGTCACCACATATGGTGAGTTTTTTTATTCATGTTAAAGCCTTTTTTAAACATTTTCCAAAATTTGTAAATATGTTTTCCTAAAGAGAGCATTTCAGCTCAAAGTAAATTTGAGTTTGTCTCTTAAAAGGCAGTTTATCAATGAAGACAAACAAACAAACAAACAAACAAAAATCATTAAAAATCCTGAGGACAGCAATTCTGGCTTTCCTCTCTTTGGGAAGGGCACCTTCTCAAGCGAGTGGACAGCTTCAGGAAAAAAAAATAACAAAGACCGAACAGCCTGTTGAGATCTAAGGGGTGATAGATATTACAGACAGACTGCTTGCATGTGCTACTCAAAGTACTGTCTTTTCATGTTGTTTTTCTTTTAACATATTCTGGGAGAATATAACTTGAAATCTGACCCAAGCAGGGTCAAATAATGATTTAGATTACAAAATATTCTCTGAGAATATGCAATTCTGAGAGGCCATATTTCTTCTATTAATATACTTTATATAATTATTTAATTTCATGACCAATTATTAATTAGTCATGAAAGCTTTTTGTTGTGCCAATAAATTTATCATCTAAACTATTCCAGTTTCTCATTTTTTCTGAATATACAATTATTTTATCCACCCCTTCCCCTTTCCATTCTTCCTATGTCTTTAGATTTAGTAATTCCATAGTTGTCATGAAAAATACTAGGGTTTGTGTCTCATTTGCATTTTAGTTTGACTGTCTGATAATGTTTTCCAAATGGAATCATGTCACTTGTGCCCCTATAGAGAGATTTTGATCTTATGATAAGAGAATGAAATAATTCAGAAAATAAAATGCTTATCACCAGGAAAGTGATCTAAACCTAGAAAATGTTATAACCCTTAGAAATCACATTTACATAGTAGTTTTTATTTTCTTTCCATTTTTCTAAAATAAACCCATAGAGCTGCTAAAACTTGCATTCTTAATAAACATTGGAATTAGTCACAGACTAAGGGCCCATCTTTCCAGGGTCAGGAGACTGCAGTGAAATACTCTTTCCTCATTATTTCATAAGCAAGGAATACTTCATGGTTTTTGCAATGTACATTCACGTCCTTTATATCTATTAGATAATATTCTGCTATCTTGGTTTTCAAAACTGTGCTTCTAGCTTTATATTTTCTGAGGAAAAACTTAAACAGAAAATATATCTGCTAGTACTAATTATTTGGCTATTGGGCAATATGAAACTTAGCTATCTTTGTTCTTTTTTTTTTTTTTTTCCCATTGAAAAGAAGGAAACGGGAAGCAAAAAGACAAGAAGAATTGAACTCATTATGCTGCACACTATGCTGCCACAGTTAACATACTATATAAATGCGTTAAAAAGTAAGTATTCGGGGTCTGGGTATACAAAATGCTTAATGGATTAATTTTAGTGCTCGTAAAATCGGAGTGCAAAAGCTCGAGATCATCCATTTTGCAGGCTGCCTGATGAATCTTGTGTATGGAATGTACCCCCAGGAGGGTCACAGCCCTTCCGAGTGTCTAGCTAGCTACAGATCTCTTCAGGAGCAATTTCAGACTGTGCCAAATTGTGTGATATTAGTTCCCCTCTTGGGACTAATTGAGAGCACCAAACTCATTCTCACTTGTGATTCAAATAAAAGATTTGAGGACCTGTCACTAGAGATTTTTCTGTCAGAGTGGAAAAGGGACAGCGTGTCCCTATGGTATCGATGTAGCTACTTTGCTGCAAAGTGCCTAGTTTTTACACTATGAAAAAAGATGACGCTTCTTGAAATACCTCCTAATTACTTCGGTTTTATATATTTTTCTACCTATGAGTGTGAAACCCTGGAGTCCTGCAATTACCATTACACTCATTCCTCTAGCAGTCTACATGTGCTAATGAAGAAAAAAAAAACCTAATTATAATTCTCTAAATAGCTGTTTATTAATGAGTCATCCTTGTCTTTTCACCCTTCTAAGTTGCTTTTCTGGTTGCATCAGGCTGTGTACACATTTTGCTTTACAAAATGTCAAAAATAAATCTTTGAAGAGGAGGAAGGGAAGTAACATTTTGTGATGTTGGAACATAAAACATCTTAAATATTTCAAAATTTCTCCATATCATTCTTAATCAGGAAAGAAATTTAAATAGTCTCATTGTCTGTGTATTGCTTTACAACTAATAAGAGTATTTACTGAACATTGCTCCCTGGTCACCTATACTGCACTGAACTACTAATCCAAAGTGCAACTGTATTTTCTATGTAAATTTTAAGTACAGGAAATAATAGAGTAGGCTTTTTACCACAAGAAAGGCATGGAAAATAATCACTCATTTGTTTTTTCTGGATAAATAACCCTGGATGCTAGAAGCAAAAATAAATAAATAAATGAACAAACAAACAAATAAATAAATAAATAAAATTTGATTCATTTCACTATTTAATGTCCCTTGAATTGTATTTTTGTATAATTTCCCACAGTTCATCAAAGCATCAATTGTCCCTGAGTAAATCCACAGACACAGAAATTGACATTTTGCCTTCCAAAGCTAATTTGGCAACTGACAATCCCAATTTAGCTTCCAAATGAATTCTAGGGGTCATGTTAGGATGATAGCTTACAATGAAGAGGGTGGTTTTGATCAGGTTATCACAGACTGAGAGTACACCAGGGGTTGGGGTGGACAATCCTGAATTGGACATCATTCTCAAGTAAATTCTGCAAATATTTCAGGATCTAAAGGCCTCGCCTAATATGAGATCGTTTAATCTGGACCAAATAGTCCAAGATTTAAAAAAAAAAAAAAATTATAGTGGTTTATAATTTTTTAAAAATCAAATATTTCTAAATTTCAAGCCATGGGATTCTTAATTCAAACATATTGTTAGACTTTTTAAATAGCTCTGTAAATAAGAAAACTATAAAAACCTAGCTGTTTTAATGTTTGGCACAGAATAAAATTTCCTGTTCTAGAATCATCTCTATAAACTGGGCTTTGGATAAAAATGCGGATGGCAATTGCTTAGACCACATTTGTATCTGCTTTCTTTTTATTTCCAGGAGGATGCTATCTTGAAATATTAATCTCTGTGCTTTTATTTTTCATACCCACCTTTTGCAAACTTTCCCTGGTGAGTCAGTGACATCCTCACTACCTCAAAGAAAATTACCATTGTTGTAGTAGGAAGGTAAAAAGAAAGAAATGGTTACTGTTTCTGTTTTTGTTTTTGTTTTGCTTTTTTTACTTCCAAAAAAGACTCTAAAAGTCTACATCAGAAATAATAGTTGTAGAACCAAAATTCTTGATTTATAAGAAAAAAATAAAGCGTTGCAGAGAGAGAGAGAGAGAGAGAGAGAGAGAGAGAGAGAGAGAGAAACAGAGAGACAGAGAGACAGAGAGACAGAGACTGAATAAGGAAAACTACATATGGTATATTTTTTAACAACAGATTGGAAAAAGAACAGATAAGACCATAAAGGCCACTCCTAGAGAGAAGGAAGTAGGAGTTCGAGTAATGGGACGAGGTGTGCCATTAAATAAGTAGCAGATATGGAACAATATAAAGAGCAACCGAGTCAGCATTCTGAGGCTGTCACATTGACCATCACCAGCAGCATAGAGACTCAGGAGAGCCAAGTCAATACTTGGAGACTATTCTGCTATTCTAGAGAGTCACCCAGGTTGCCTGCTCCCATTGCTCTGTGGGAGGCTCTTCTACCAACATTTACCACACATGATGCCTGTGACTCACCCAGCAGGAATAATCATGGTTGCTCATGCTCCAAGACTTTGCCAGTTCTCACGGGAGTTCCTTCACGTAAAAGGTCCTCCTTCAACACCCAAGACACTTTTAAGCTCTCTCTCTCTCTCTCTCTCTCTCTCTCTCTCTCTCTCTCTCTCTCTCTCTCTCTTTCTCTCTCTCACACACACATACACACACACACACACAGATGAGGTTTTTGACACCCACAGGGCATTTGGTAGGAAATCAGTAAGAGGGAAAGATATCAATGTATGAAAGTACAAATTAAAGCAGTTAATTTACGAGATTCATAGAAACTATGTATGCCATCTAGTTCTTGTAGAAAGAGAATATGACTCAACCATGAAAGGAAACAGCCAAATTGTAAGAGTGAAAAAAGGAAAAATGAAATCTACGTGGGGATTCTCAGATATAGCTGTAGTTCTCAATCAGAGCTGCCCTAGGCATGCAATAGTTTTGTTACTCCAGGAATAGGATCTTCAGCTTCTCAAAATTCCATTACATTAATAATAAAAAAAATACAAATAAGGTAAAATTAGAGGCATGGCCATTCATGGTCTAGTCAGTTTCACCATAAAGAAAGGTAGGGGAGGTTTCTGGAAAGGATTTTGCCACACAAAGAAATGATACATATGATTTGGGTATTAAAGGATGGACTTAAGCATAAGTTCTCTCCAAAGTTCTGGGAATCTATTTTGTTGCTTCATTTGATACCTTAGTTGAATCAATATTAAATAATAAGTCAGGTAATAAATTTACATATGCACAAATATCAAGATCTACACTGGGATCCCTGCTTCAGCCAGAAAGCGAAGACTCTCCTTAAGTACTATTTAAAGGTTCTAGGTAATCTAATCCTTACAAGTCAAAGTATGTTTAATAGACAAATAAGAATGCCATTGTGTAGGAGTTGGTTAAGAGTGAAATAACTCAGACCTCACTCCAAAAAAATCAGAATCTGTAGTTGAAAAAGATATCCAAGTGGTTCATATGATTATTAATCTTGAAAAACATTGACATTGTTGGCCAGCTGCTCAGATGACTTTCCTTGTGCTTGCTACCACCAAAGAGCACTGGGCCAGCCCTAAGATGTCGATTCCATTACCCATGCGATGGTGGAATAGAAGCCAATGCCTCCAATCGCCTTATTGGTGGAGCTAGGCAGTTACTGAAATCCACTCCATTATGATTCAATTTCATTCCAACGAGCATTGTTCATATGTTTGGAGTTTCCTTTGATTCTGGGGATGAATTAAAATATGATCTCTACATTGAAGAAGGGACAGTTAGGTAAACAAATAATTAAAATATATTGATAAGAGCAACTTGTTGCATTTGTTTTATGATGTATCAAATAGGCTTATTTATAAACACCCCAAATGCTCTTAATTGATTCTATAATTCTCCACTGTTGTGGGGGAGCTCAGGGGTAGACATTCTTTTGAATAATGATGATGACATACAGCCTTTTAGACAATTGAAGTTGAGTAAGAGATATGGAAATTAAATAAATGTAATGCAGTGTGAAAAGTAATACATAATTATTTATAAAGTTATGGGGAGATATTTATCATTTTTTCTTTATTCTTGTTTATATTACATTTTAAATCAGTACGTCATTTGACACTTACACTTATATCCAATAAGTGATATACACTGGACTCATAAGTTGAAATAGATGGCTTTCCCACTTTCTTCTTTGAAAGAGTTTTTGTAAAATTGGTGTTACAACATTCTTAAATGTTTTTTAAGAATTCACTAGTGAAGCCATGTGGACATGAAGTTTGGTGTTCTCTGTCAAAGGTTTTGACTAATGATTCAATTTCTTTAACAAATAAAAGAATGTTCAGGTTTTTAATTCATTTCAAGTTGTAGTCCAACAAATTTGTCCATTGCATTGTGACTGTCAAATATATTGGCTTAACATTGTTCATAATATACTTTCTCTTGTTAATCTAATCTGTAGGGTCCTTTGTGATACTACCAAAATATGTTTTTACTTATTTTTCCCCTTGATCTTTCTTGATAGCATTTTTTAAATTATCATTTTTAAGGAAATAATTTGACTTTATTGATTTTTTTCCTGCTGCATGCTTAATAAGTTCTGTTATCATCTTCATTATTTTAAAACTTTCTACTTCTTGAGGTTTCATTTGCTATTTCTTTATTACCTTCTGGATATGGAAGCTTAGATTATTGATTTTGTGGCATTTCTACTCTTTTAATATCTCCATGTAAGGTCATATATTTTACTCTAATGCCTCTGAATGCCCCCGAGATTTTATCAATGCAAAATATTTTCTAATCTCCTTTCCAACCTATTGGACCCATAGGTTACTTAGAAGGGAATTGCTTAATTTCTAAGCAGTCACAGTTTTTCTAGCTTGATTTCACAGTGGTCAGAAAATGCTTGCTGAATAATTGCAAATCATTCTATATTTTGAGCATTCTAAATTTGGAATCATTTTATATTGAATGTTCTATATGCCTTTGAAAATAATATGTATCTTTTTAACGTTTGGTGTAGTGTTCTACATATGTCACTTAAGTAAAGTTTGTTAATTGTGTTGTATAGATATTCTATATCCTTTTGGAATTTTGATCTGATTCATGTATTCAGAGAGTGTTAAAAATCTCTCACTGTGATTATGAATATGGCTATTTCTTCTTTTAATTCTGTCCTTTTTTACTTTATATATTTTGAAGCTATAATATTTTACTCAGGTAATACTAATTACAGTATATTCATGTGGACTGACCTTTTTATTATTGACATATCCTCTTTATCTTTAGTAATGCTTCTTGCTTCAAACACTGTCTTGTCTGATATTAGGATTATTACACCATTTTTGGTGTTTACATGGTATATCTTTTCTACTTTTTCTTAACTTTTTTATTTAAAACCTTGTATTCTGGTGTATGGGTTATAGACAATATATAGTTGGGTGCTGTGTCTTTATATAGACTGACAAACTTAGTCTTTTAACTAGAGTATTTAGTTTATTTACATTTAATGTAATTATTGATATATTTTGGATTATAACATACATCTTGGTATTTTTTTTTCTTGTTGAACTTTCTGTTAGTTTTTCTCCTTTCTGAGCTTCACTTGGATTAATTAATTATGTTATTATTATTATTTTAATCTTTAGTTGGTGTTGGTAAATATGCTTTCTTGTAGTCATTACTCAAAAATTATTAATTCTTAAAATATTATAATCTAATATAAATATTATCTTTGCCATTTCCCTGACAATGCTAGATACTTAGAATACTTTAATTCCTTTCTGCCTTTTGTATTATTGTTGTCATGCATTTTAGTTCTATATGTATTTAAATTCCAAAAGACTTTACTATGATGGTTTTGCATTTTTTTACTCAGATATCTATCCTTTCTATTATCATTTGTTTTTCCTGAAATTCCATTTTCATCTGGGATTATTTTCCTACTGCCTGGAGAACTTCCTGTAGTGTTTGTTTTAATGCATGTTTGTTATTAATAAATAATCTTAGCTCTTGTTGCCTGAAAATGCTTTTACTTCACCTTTATTGTTGAAGAATATTTTTGCAGGGCATGGATGTCCAGCTTGCCACTTTTAGAGCACTTTAGAGGTGCCATTCAATTGCCTTCTAGACCCATTTTTTCTGTTGAAAGATCAATATCAGTCTTTTTGCTGTTCCTTTAAAGACAGAGGGTCTTTTATATTTGATGGCTTTTAAGATTTTTCTCTTTGATTTTCAAAAAGTGCTCCTAGTTTATACCTGGATATGGTTTTCTTGGTACTTATTTAACTTGAGATCTGAAAGTCTTCTTGAATCTGTGGGTTAATATATTTAATCAGTTTTGAAGAATTCTCTGCCATTATCACTTCAGCCACTGCTTCTGTCCAATTCTACCTTTCTTCTCCTTCTAGGTAGTCAATTATTTGTATATTGAAACTTTAGCAGACATCTATATATTTCTTACATCTTTTCTATATTTTTATCCTTTCTTTTTTTTTAACCTTTGTGCTTCAGTTTGGATATTTTCTATTGACCTATCCTCCAGTTCACCACTCTTCTAATCTTTAAAATCTACTGTCAAACATACCTAAGGAGTTCTTACTTTTAAATATTATGTTATTCAGTTCTGGGATTTCCATTTCATTATTTATATAGAGTCCAACTTTCTAAGGGTAAATTCTTCATCTCCTGTTTTTCCCATTATTTTCTTCAACACATTGCTTTTTTTTTTTTAAGTCCTTATTAGGTAATTACAATATCTGAATCACATATTGGTCTGTCTCAACTGTCTATTATTTTCTTAACTTTTAGTAATGAAGTTTTCGCTTTAGCATGTGTAGCAATTTTCAATTGCCCGGTATCATTCACAACCATAAATTGTAAAGGACTAAGACAATGCTATCTTTCTCTTGATATGTTTCCATTTTTTTTCATGGAGACAGATAAAGCAAAGAATTATCAGCTTATTCCAAGCAAAGACTGTCCTATTTGAGCCTGGATTTTAGCCCTGATAATATTTACTGTACATCTCCTTTGCCCCTGGCTCAATCTCCAGTTTTGTCAACTGTAAACCTAGTTTATTTTGTAGACCTTCACTACTATTTACAGTCTCCATTTTGCAAGACTGCCATTTTTTAAAAATTCTGCTTTGTAGTCTTTTCATTTATGTTTTTAGCCTTACAAAGAATTCGCCAAATGCTCTAATAATAAAATTATCAATGTGCTCGAGGCCCAATCCTTCCTTCAAAGCTATGCTAATTTATACATACTCCAGAAATATCCTCCTATGGCTTCAAAGCCTAGATTATTAGCTTCCTGTCCCAGAGAGAATCAGCAGATGCCCCTAGATTACAGTATCTCAAATGGTCAGCTCATCACTTTGGGGTACTTATCTTTCCAAAGTATCATTACTTCGGCAGATCTCTACTCCTTCTGACTAGTTGGAGTCTGAAGTTTGTAATACACACACAGAGACATTACATTAAAAAAAAAAAATTATCTCTTGCTTCATCTCATGGTCAATCTATAAAGATTTCTGTAGCCCCTTCCACTTCCACATGACTCATTTTCCTCTTATTCATTTTTAAAAATAAAGTTTGTCTTTTTTTCTCCTCTAAGTAAGAAGTGAATTAAGGAAGTTGGATTATTTAGGGATAATGATAAATCTTCTTGGACACGTTAAATTTAAGGTGACAATGAAATTGACATAACACCTACACAAAGTTGGAGATGTGAAACTTGAACTTAGCAACAAGGTCAGGACAGAAGAAGTAAATCTAGGAGACACATGCATAGAGATGATTGTTTAAATTATGACAGTGGATGGCATTTTCAAATAAAAGAATGTAGACAGAGAAGGAGAAAGATTCAAGGACCCTAATCCTTCCTTTAGGGCTATTAAAAGGGAGTAGAAAAAGTAAGCAAAGAAAAGGGAATTAAAGAAGTAAGGAAATGGGCAGTTCAATTCAATGTACTATTAAAGTAAACAAGAAAAGATAAGCAGTGACTATTTGACCAAATTATAATAGGTTGGTTCATCTCTATTTTGGGGAAAAAAATTACATATTTAATTCTTAATAACATGTAGGATGTTTTATTCTATACCCTAAAGTAAAATCTACTTTGATGGTTGGGAAATGAAAAATTTCTAATTAGCTTAGTAATAGTTAATTGAAGTTTTCTTAGACTATATACATTTTCACAGTAAGAAAAGCAAAATAAAAATAAATGAATCCACAGAACTGTCCTCTTGATATTTGTTTAATTTAGTCTTAAATCAATTATCAGAGGAACTCTTTATTAGTAATTGCATAGATATTTTTGCTTCTTGATGAACAGCACTAAATCAAATTTAAAAAATGATTACAAGAGATTTTTCTCCATACCACTGTTTTCCATATGAAATCATAAAATAAATTTTGATACAAGTATTGATTTCATTGAGCAGAAAATATCAAAGTATCAGATATCTTTATAAATGAATAATATTTTTTAAGAAGGAATAAAACTGGGATTTTTGCCGTGGTACATTACTCTAAACAGTACTCACATCTGCTTGTAAGGATCTGTTCCCTATTGCCTACAGTGTATGACAGGTTTTTATCTCCTTCCTGTCTCTCATGTCTGCAAATGTGCAATTAAATAAGCTTAAATAAGCCACATTCCTATATTTATTATATATCAACATTTTAAAATAAAAATTTACATTTAGATCTCAAAAGTAACTATCAAAATTATTCAAATACAGCATTCTAGAAGTTACTGTTAATGTGTTCATTCTGAAACACACATATCACTAGGTATAATTAATTGCTTTAGGCTATGTTTAACTACATAAGTTTCTGATAGTATACTACAGCCTAAAAGATGTGTTCCTGCACCCCTAGTCTCAAAGGGTTAAAAACAAACAAATTGGGTTGTTTTAAGTGTAAAATAATTTCTTGGTTACTCCTTCATGCTCTGTGTGTTTACTGTTTTATTTCTAAAGATAGTTGAATCATTCACTAATGCCCCATAAATCACACAAAAAATAAACAGATCTCAAAATAGTTATTCAAAGAATGTGTTATAATTTCTGCCTAAAAGTAAATTACAATTGTATCACATCCAATAAAAATATAGATTTTTACAGATAACCAGAAGACCACTAAATTTTCCTGTGTATTACTAATCAAATATTATTTCATAAATATTATTTTCCCAGATGATGAACCTAATAGATGAATTACCACATCATCTGTGTTTTCTTTCTAACTGCTATGTACTTTGAAGTTAAAAATTACTATAAATAGCAGATCTCTTCTCTTCAAAATTATTCAGTTCAGTTGATAGCTGGGATTAGTTCCTATTTCTTTCTGTTTTATATGTGAGCTAGAGAATCACAACTGCCCAGAATAACACAACAGAAAAATAAGACTATTTACAATCGGAATTCTCAAAACTATGAATCCAATAGTCCAGGACATTGAATGCTAAAAGGCAATTGCCTACAAAGTTAGCAGACACTTCGGGTTACAAACTAATGTCATCTCTGTTTCTTTAACAGGGCATCTACTAAAATATCAATCCAAGGTGTTACACACTATATGATGCTTTAGGATATTTAGTTATAACACTAATGTCTAAACCATTTATGTAAATAATATAGAAATAATTTTTATGCAATGCATGTTTATTTGTTACTATCATCTGTTGCTATCACTTTAACTGAGATTAAAAAAAAAATGTAAAGCAGCCTCTCTGGTGGATTTGTTTTATTTTTCCTTAAATCTTATGGGGATAATAATTAAAATACATTCATTGATATTTTAATAATAATGTTAAATTTACATTTATTTTCAATTAAGAGAATACTAACTATACTACTATGTGTACAAAGAAAACTGAAAATCAAATAGGTCAGTGTTGCCTATCATATTATTACAATTAAGCCATTTCATTATTGAATGTACACACTGGGCTAGTTAATGACTCTAATCTCTGTTTTGCTCATTGGTACATGGCAGTTACTTTAGCAGAAAAAGCAGAAAAGACACTGTGGAAAATGACCATACAACATTCTAAATTTTTAACAGGTAACTAAAGATTGCCTTGTTATTTTTACCACTTTTTATCACTTCTTGCCTATTCATTATGAAGGAATCACAATTTATAAAATATTTCACGGAAATAAACGCATTTCTTTCACATATATAAGACCATATAATTTTTTTCCTGATTCAATTTCCAATATTTCTCCCTCAGCCTGAAACAAACTGATCCATTCATAAGGTCAAACTATTTTTTTTGGGAGTGGGGCGCTAAGGGGTTGATAAACAGTTTATATTCTGCAATCTAGTATTATCTAAGTATTATCAGCAGTTTCAGGACTCCCATTTTTGAGTTTTCATCTATCTGTACATTTTTCAATCACCATCGCTTCCTTCTGTCACAGTATTACTTGAAGAATGTGAGGCAGCTGCAGAAGCTAAAGAATTGAATGGTATAAATACTCCTTTCTCAAACCCTTTGAGCAAGAAAGGGAGGTAAAACCCGGTAGAGATAACTATATAACTTTGCCCTTTATGGTTTTCCTTTAGATTATTTGTTAAAAATGTTAAATTTTCATGTGCTCTGCAGAGCCTGGCATTGGTTTATAAGATGAAAAGAAAAGGAATATTATTAACTGCTTCATTGCCAAGGGACAGTCATTACCTGTCTATGTGCATTCGAAGAATTCTTAGTCATTTGGGTTGCAACTGTCTTGAACAATAATGTTTTAGGATGTGCCCTCCCTGTGGTTTCATTGCCCATGTGCAAGGTCATATGATCACAAGCTTTATTTTGCGCCTGCAGTTATCACAATTACAGAACACGGAGGCAGCCAGCATGGCTCAAATCTCTCTCTCTCTTTTTCTCTTATATTAAACAAACTCTGATCTGCTAGATCATTTTACTCAGCCAATACGCCTGAAGAGATGCCTTCCAAATTTTAAGGTGATGATTTAAATTGAAAATATCATTAAAAGTCATTCTAGTGTGGAATTTCTTTGAATACAGTAAATCATAAAGCAGCAGAGATATATAAATTGGGGAAGGAATTCAAGTCCTTGGAAGTGTGTATTGCTTTTCTGGCACAGAGGGAATGTACGATCTAAGAAGCAGTCTTGTCTGTGTCCTTCCTAGAGCCACCTGAAGAATTCCTTTTCATTGGTCACGGCATCTTCCAGAAAGGACTGCTTGCTGTCAAGAGTGTGGAGGACAATGCGCTACAAGAATCACGGAAATGCCTCTACCAGGTCAGGTTTTGCAGAAAGCCCTAGTGAAGATTTGTCCAAAATCTGATCATAAAATCACAGGTTCCTGTATCCTAGACTATAAATGTGTGTTACTACTACCCCCATCCTCCCACCCCCACAGTATAGAGCCCTGCAAAGGTAATTCTTGGTGACTTTCTAGTTTTTTATTTATTTATTTATTTATTTAAATATTTATTTATTTAAAGAAGGTTACCACCCCTGGGTTTTTTTAAATGGCAACATCTTTGTACGATCTTTCCGTTCTAATAAGGGATAGGTAAAAGAACATTGTAAAAGACCATCTGTATTTTACAGTTAATATTAAGAAGTACAAATTTGCAACCCTCTCAAGGGTCTCAAGCAAAATAGACTACTACTTTGAATGGATTATCTCATTTAACTTACTTGCTGTTGATTGAAGTCTAATAGAATGATGCTGGTTTTAGAGATCTAAAAACTACATTATCTCAATGGTAAAGGCATTCATGGTAGAGATATAAATGCAATATACACACTCAAACACAACCCTATACACAGTCACATGAGGACAGCACAAACTAAAGAAACCTAATGAAAAAGCAAGTCTTTTAAGTCTTTCTTAGACTATTTCAGAATAAAATATTTATTTTATTCATTTATATAATAAATTATATCCCTGTGGTAACAACTTTACTCAACTAAAGCCTATTAATTGTTTGAATTATTGCATTGCTATTTGGGCCTGATCAGAGAAAACCTTTAGCAGAGTAATGTGAGTAAGCAAACTAACTGACTTAAATGATCGTCTAGATTTTATCTCTGAAAAAAAATCCCATTTTGCTTAGAAATCTCTCATTAATCATTGTTTTAAAAGTCTACAGCATGGTCATTGTATAATCAATATTTCATACTAGTTTTGCTTAAAAAAATGACAACATTTTTTAACACACTAAAACATCCTTGCTGGTAGAAATGCAGAGATATAGATGAGATACCTTTCAATTTACCTTCATTCGAGGTGCATCTAAGTGACAAGAGCAGGGTGACACTCTGCCTTATTTAGGAAGAGCCTTGTTAACACACTACTGATGACTCAGGCAAATCAGATGGCAAATTACCTTTGAGAGGTCTCCAGCCTCCAAATAGAAGCAGATAACAAACACATTCCACGTAACCCAGAGGACTAGCCAGACAGCATACTGTAGAAAAACAAGAGAGAAATAACATGTAATTAATTTTGAATGAGCTGAGTAATATTTAAATAGAACTTGAACTTTTGAATTCCAAACCTTAAAATTAGTAGAAAATATTAGATATCACTTCTTTCTAAGGAACAGGATGAGATGTACACTTACCTCTGTTGATTTTTTTTTTTTCACTGTTGTGGGCTCTAATAGTATTATAGCTCAAACTTGCTTAAGAATATTTTTTAGGATTTCAGACTAAAAATATAGTAGCCCACATTTCTGTTTTAAGAGGGAATGATTATGGTTTCTAGACATCCAAAAAAATCAAATGCTCCTATGGACATATCAAATACAACCTATTAAAAAGAAAACACGTATCTTCCTTTAGCAAAATCAACCCCTGTATTATAACACACAACCTTTCTCCAAGTTCCCTAGGGCCAGCTTCAAATCAGTCTTCATGCTTCTATCCCATCTAATCAGCTTTCTCTCTTTGGTGTCTTTTTTTCATTTCCCTCTTCATCTTCTTATTTTATCCTCTCACTGAGGATGAATTTTTTCTTACCAAGACATAGTTCGGATCTGTCAGTCAACTACAATTTATTAACACCTAGAAGGCAACATGCTAGAAAGACACTAAGCATACAAAGATCAATGATAGATTCTTTCTGAACTCAAGTCAAGTGAGGGAGGTAGATTGAAAGACAGAAAGGGAGAGAGAGAAAAAAAGAGAGAGAGAGAGAGAGAGAGAGAGAGAGAGAGAGAGAGACAGAGAGAGAGAGACAGAGAGAGAGAGAGACAGAGAGAGACAGAGAAAGAGACAGGTGATTTTTATACAAGAATCATAAAAAAAAAAAAAAAATAAGTCTGAGCACAAGCAAGAAGCACAAAACTTATCCTGAGAAAAAGTAGTCCTGCAAAGCTTAACAGAAGCAGTGCAACACTTTCCATAACAGGTGAATCAAGCTAAGTCATGGACTTTACCAAATAAAAGCATGGAGGGTTGGAAGGGCTATGGTGGAAGGGTGCTGTAAACAAAGAAACAACAGGTGTGAATTTTTTTCTTTTTCTTTTAATGGGACAAGAGGATATCATGGAATTTTTCTGCTAAATAAACAGCAATTGCTCTCTTCTTGATGGGTTCTACAATTTTTATTTTATAGTTCAATGACCTCCCTGTTTTTCAGTCTCAGGTTTCAGTTCATCACTGAAGTTATCATGGATTCCAGACACATCTGATTACTTGCTGTTACAAGTGGGTGTTGGAAAGCTATTTCCAACCGCTGTGCCTTTCTGTATGCTAGTCCTTCATCCTTTAATAATTTGTTTATGCCCTAGGTACACCTCTTGCCACCTATCAATTTCATTTTTCTTTAATAGTCAATTTGAATATCACCTCCTCAGTGATATCCAGTCAAAATCCTCTTAGCCCTGCTTAATGCTTAAGATCTTGTTTGCCCTAATTTCTTTCCGAATGTCTTGTATCTATTTGCATAAACTCCTTGAGAAAAGGGACCATTTTAAAATTTATGTTTATGTCTTTAAGTTGTTAACTTAGTACTTTGCACAAAATAAGTACTAAGAAAATATTTTGTAAATCAATGAATGAATGAGGAGCAACATGGAGAAACTCTTAGTACTTTTCAGAGGCAGAACCTCATCTCCCCACGTAGACTTGGTTGTTCTGAGTGTACTATGATCATCCATGTAGCGTGAGGACTAGGGCCCTACAGGATGTGTTGATGTAATAAATAATGTCTCAGCTATTTTCCAGGTGATGGGTTCATCTAACTGTTGAATGGGGGCAACGCTCAGTGAGACTAAAGGAAAGGCAAAACTAAATGGTCCAAGACAAAAAGGGTTTGAGAGGCTGTGGGACTTGAGGACTGGGGCCTAGAAACAGAGTAATTGAGCTGAGTGGGTTGCAGCAAAGATCTCAGTTCTAGAACAGAGATCTCATGGGGCATCTAAGTGTGCTCAATATTGTGAGTGTAAAATCATCTCACAAAATTTAAAAAAATGAAAAGAACCCTAAAATCTAGATTTATTCAACTCTTTTGGAGATTTGGATTTTAGTTTTAGAAATACAGAGAAGTGTGGTCCTACTTTAAGGGTAAAAGGGTGAGGAAAAATATAAAGTGCCTAGACGGTCCAGTGACTTGGTTTAAGTGACCAAAAAAGAATGAATGAATGACTGAATGAAGTGTTTTATCATGTCCTTTGTTCATGGTGACATACTCTCCCCTCCTGACTTATAATGGAGAGCTAAATAAGCACTATTCGCTATAAACAAAACAACACAAAAACAAACAAACAAACAAAAGATAAGTAAAAGATTTGCGAAATGCTGATAAAGATGTTATCACACATACTAAATATTCCTGAAAATTTGTCATTTGCTCATGGGGCAAAAGAATGTCAATGCTGTAGCTTTTCTATTTCACAGCTGAAATTATATTTTAAGCTCATTCAATGCTGAAAATGTTATCTACATGCATCATATCATAGTCACTACTTCAATATTATTTATTAAATACATAAGAATCTGCAAACTCCATCCAGATTGATTTAGACATCACTTACATTTAGTTACTTACATTTATGTATATAGGTAACTGTAAATTATACCTACTTTGGTTAAAAAAAAATCAAGCTGAAAAATTTATGTCTTAGTTACCAAATTAACATTTTAATGGAAGGATAGGTAAGATAACGGGTCACATGCAAATAATAGCACATAGAGACTAAGAATTGGGGACCTAAATCTGGCTTTGTTGCTTAGGAGCTCTGTGGCTAAATTCAGGTCATGGGCTCACTACACTTGTTTCCTCAAATGCAATATAGTCTCAGCAACAACAGTAAGCTCACAGGGTTTATATGAGGATATAATAATAGAATGTTTAAAAGGAGTCAATATTTGAGTTCTCAGTACAGGTTGCAATTTTATTATGATTATTATGTTACATCATCCCTTTTCCTTGTATAAATAATACAGCAGCAATCCCCAAATTTTTATCTCCTTAGGATGTCAAAAAATATACTTGCCACATAAACTTCCGTAAAACATTCTTCCACTAATTGAACTTGGTCTAGGCTTGTTTCCTTTGTTTCCCTAATGCAACATATTCTTCCCTAGAATAAGTTTTCTTTTGTGACACATTAATGCCAATATTGACATATGGCATTTTATGAAACAACTCTTTCTTCATTTGGTTTCATTAAACAAGAATGTATTCTTTGTGATTTACTACGCTACATAATTATAAGCATTCTATATCATATTTTAAGAGTTGTTCTATGATAGTCTTTATTAATAATGATTTTGTTTTCCTTTTTTATCCTTTTTCTCTCAGAATAATCCAGAGAGATAGTTCCATTTTATCGTATACTTCGTTACAAACTAGTTAGCTCTCATGCATTCTACTTCATTAAAGATCTGTAAAAGAATTATCACCTTTAGTGGTGTGGCAACTTTAATAAACACAGAAATCAGCACAATGCTACAGAGGGTAATCCTGTATTTGCATCACTATTCAAAAGCAGGGCTTTATCTAATTTAACTGTGTCTCATTTAACTTTACTCATTAACTATCTCTCATTTAACTTTCTTAAACCTTCTGTCTTCTTTTTTCTCTTTTCTTCTTATTACTCTTTTTTGTACCTGCTTTTCTCATTTTAGTAGCTGCCATTTATCTAAATCAAATCTCCTCTAATTGAATTTTACATAATTGCCTAAATATTGAAGATTTTGCATTCCCTTGTAATTTGGCCTATGAATGATTTTTGTTAATAAACCCTGTCCTTCACACTGTTCAAAAATTACTCATCATAGTTATTTAAGAGCGTAAAGATGTGTACTAACTTCTTCCCAGTTGCTACAGCTAGTTGATGTGACATAATTGACAATTGTTCAGTTTGAAGGTAATTGAAAATGATGTCCCGCCCAGGTAAGATAACCTAACAGGATAACAAAGTATCACACTTGCCAGATGGCACCTAACTTACAGTTTCTGCTCTACAGCTAATTTTTGTTTAGCCTCATCTTTTCTTGAAAAAAAAAAAAATCTTATATTTTATGCTTCAGGTAAAAACTATGAGATTATCTGTAATGATAGATAAAATCCCACTTGTATGATGAAATTAATTCTTTAAGGGTTGATTTCTGCAGGACTAAGTGGACCATTTGAGAGGATGATTTAACTTGAGTCTCCAACTAAGTGGTTAACATTATCAACTAAAAAATGTAATTGAATCATCATGGTTTCCTTGTTGTTGTTTGTGACTCTAATGATGAAATCAAATTAGCTGTGTAAGATAAAAGTTTGTTAAGGCTGTCAATCATGATAGGCCAAAACATTGGCTAGATCCAGAGACACAATGACATTCTATGTCATGTTTACATAATAACTAGAAAGGTAGACTCAAAGCCTGATAAACATTTTATTGGAAAATAATGAGTCACACCTTAATGATACTGCCAGTGCTTTTCCATTGCTCTCTGTTACAACAAATCTGCCTAAAATTAAAGTCTATATTTTTTTAAATTATAAAGTCTATTTAATATATACAAAGCACATGAATTTTGGCATCAGTTTTTTAGGTTTTCATGTACACACACATACAGATACAACTTTTTCATTTTGATTTTAATTACATTTAATTTATAAGTTAATTTGGGGAAAAACTCAAATCTTTATGTCATTGTATTATCAAAATAATTTTTCTAGAAAAATTCTAGAAAAAGGAGGATATCATTTAAGACAAACTAATTTTCCTATCTTTCTCACTAATTCACAATGATTCTAAAGTCAATTTTAAGAAAAAACAGAGTTGCCCTTATAACAGGAATGTGTGAATGTGTGTGTGTGTGTGTACATGTGTATGCATGTGTATATAAATAAATAGACAGATGACATATATAAATGTGTATGAAAGATCTGAATCATATTAGTGACTTTCTCTTAAAAACTACCACAATTTAGAAAACTATTATTCAATGCTATTATGACAATTATTAGAAGATGAAAGAAGGTAGTATAATTAAAACACTCGTCACATGATTATATAAGTGCCTTAATTAGAAAAGGAGTTGGGCCAGTGAATCATTTCACATTTATGAAGCACCAGCTGGATGCAAGTGACTATAACAGATGCTGCAGAAAAACATTAAAGGATATAATGAAGTCACTTACTCCCCTAAAATGATTTATATTTATCATTGATATACAATCCATGCAATCTATAGGAATGTGTTTCAGGTATGATTTTTTTTTAGTAGGGAGCCACACTTGTGTCAGCTTACTAATATCACTGATACACTGCTACTATAAAAGTAATAATGTAATCAGTTCTAATGAACTGTGATAGAAGCTTTCCTAAGAAGGATTGGAGTAGCAAATCATGCCTTGAAAACAACTCCTTTAAGCAACAGTTTAGAATTATTAACAACCAGGTGTTTTAATATTAACAACGAAGGTGTTTTAATAGACATAAATGTATGCTCATAAAACAAGTATCTCTGGTCAAAATGATTGGACTATATTCATCTTTTGCTGAAAGTTAATTATATTTTAGCTTAATTTTCTCAGCTTCAACAGCAGTATCATTTAATCTGCTTAGGCAATCTCATCACTTTCTCATCCATTATTATGATTAAAAAAAGAGCAAAAGTGGCCCTAATAAAGTAGCTTATTTCCTAATTCTTGATCATTTTATGATCAGTGACAGCCTGTCTTGTGATTTAAATCCTGTCTCCTAATTCATCAATCTTGTTACATATACTTCATGCTATAAAAACGTGTCCCTTAAAATAAATACCTACATAAAAATTCACTATTACAATTTCTAGTTTGACCAAGGATGACCTGATTACATAATCAGCCAGAATCTTACAGAAATCTGATTCTAATCATAGCTCATGCTACAGACCATAGAGGAAGGCAGATTTCTACCTTCTCATTTTTACCAATGCTGCTATCTTATGCTCAATGTTCCTTGCGATTTTATATTTACTTAGATATTATAAAAATTGCATGACTTTTAGTTCATTTTAAAATCAGTTTTATTATGTTTTTTTTTCCAATTACGGAAATATCTTATTATAGAAAAATTGCATATTTTGAACATCAGAAAAGGGAAATTGGGAAAATATCATACTTAAATATAATCACTCATATTATTTTAGTGTATATGTTTCCATCTTTTTCTATGACTATATGTGTCAATCATATGTGTTTAAATAGGAATCTTGTTCATATTTTTTACCTGATTTTCTCACTTGATTAAAAACTCTCCTTGAAATTATAAGACACTGAAGAGAGAAATTAAAGAGGATACCAATAGATGGAAACACATACCATGCTCATGGATAGGAAGAATTGATATTGTTAAAATATCCATACTGCCTAAGGCAATATACAGATTCAACACAATTCCTATCAAACTACCAAGGACATTTTTCACAGAAATAGAACATATAATACTAAAATTTTTATGGAACCACAAAAGACCCCAGATAGCCTTGGCAATCTTGAGAAATAAGACCAAAGTGGGAGGTATCACGATACTTGATATCAAATTATACTACAAGACTGCAGTCATCAAAACAGCATGGTACTGGCATAAAAACAGACACATAGATCAACGGAAGGGAATAGAGAGCCCAGAAATAAATACATGCCTATATAGTCATTTAATCTATGACAATGGAAGCAAGAATTTATGGTGGGGTAAAGACAGTCTATTCAATAAATGGTGCTGGGAAACCTGGACAGATACATGCAAAAAAATGAAGCTGGACCACCTCCTTACACCATATACAAAAATAAATTCAAAATGGCTTAAAGACTTAAATGTAAGATCTGAAACCATAAAACTCCTAGAAAAAATATAGGAAGAAAGTTTACGGACATTACCCGGAGTAAGATTTGTATTGCTATATCCCCTCAGGCAAGGGAAGTAAGAGAAAAAATAAACATGTGGGGTTACATCAAACTAAAAAATTTTTTCACAGCAAAGTAAGCCATCAATAAAACAAAAAGGGATCCTACTGAATGGGAGAAGATATTTGCCAATGATATATCCAATAAGGGGTTAATATCCAAAATTTATAAAAAACTCACTCAACTCAACTCCAAAAAAAAAACAAACAACTCAATTAAAAAATGAGCAAAGGACATGAAGAGACATTTTTCTAAAGAGGACATACACCTGTCAAACAGACATATGAAGAAATGCTCAACCTCACTAATTGTTAGAGAAATACACATAAAAACCACAATGAGATACCACCTCACCCCAGTCAAAATGGCTATCATCAATAAATCAACAAACAAGTGCTGGCGAGGATGTGGAGAAAAGCGCACCCTTGTGCACTGTTGGTGGGATTGTAGATTGGTGCAGCCACTATGGAAAACAGTATGGAGGTATCTCAAAAAACTGAAAATGGAACTACCTTATGACCCAGCAATTCCACTCCTAGGTATCTGTGCGGAGAAATCCAAACTCTAATTTGAAAAACTTTATGCACCCCTATGTTTATTGCAGCACTATACACAATAGCCAAGACATGGAAACAACTGAAATGCCTATCGGTACACAACTGGATTAAGAAACTGTGGTACATTTATACAATGGAGTATTACGCAGCAATAAAGAAGAATGAAATCTTACCATTTGCAACAATATGGATGGACCTAGAGAACATTATGCTAAGTGAAATAAGTCAGACAGAGAAAGACAAATACCATATGAGCTCACTTATATGTGGAATCTAAAGAAAAGAATAAATGAATAAACTAGTCAGAAACAGTCTCAGAGACATAGAGGAAAAACTGAGGGTTGCTAGATGGGGGGGGGGTGGGAATAAGAGGGAAGTTGAGGGGATTAAAAAACACAATCGGTAACCACAAGATTGCCAAGGGGATATGAAAATCAATTTGGGGAATGTAATCGATAATGTTGTAAAGACTTTGTAGGGTATCCGATGGACACTTGTCTCATTAGGGAGACCACCTCAGGGATGATGTAGATGCCAGATCACTGCACTGTACACCTGAAGATGAAGCTGAACAATGATGAATGTCAACTACAAGGAGTGGAGTACAGCATTAAGAACAGAGACAGTGGAAATGTAATGGCTGTATGCGATGTCAGAGGGGTAGTAGACAGGGGTAGGGGAGTTATCACTGTGTGAGGGATATAAATGAATAAATGATAAATGTCTAACTATTACAGTGTTTTGTACACCTGAAACTAAAAAAAAAAAAAAAAAAAACCAAACAAACAAAAAAACACTCTCCTTGAGCTTCTGTAACATATATGTCAATTCAATGATGCACTTAATCATTCAACTAATTCTCTATTATTTAACTTTTTGTGCTTTTTTATTGTTCTATTTTGATCAATTCCTTGATATTTCGATTAAGCTTAAAAATGTTTAGTTTAGTCTGACATATTAAATCATACCTGAAAATAGTTTGCTTAAACAGACTGTTTCTAAAACAGACTGTAAATGTTAGACTATCCATCGGGCATGATCTTAATGAACATATAAACATGGCTATTGAATTTTATGCAACTCCAAATAAAAACAGTATCCTGAAAGGTATTCTTTCCTCTTGAAGCAAAAAGTGGAAAATAATTCCTTTTGATTGGAAAAACAGTGATACTTATTCATCCTGAAGACACTTGTATATGAATAATTTCTTTTTAACTCATGCAAAATATTTCATACAAAGATATTTATAGCCCTTCGGACCTAAGGCTAGGGGGATTCATTGAAAGGAGCAGTTGTAGCTAATATGGACAAATCAACGAGGCAAAGTTAAACTCAGTGGCCACATGTAAACATAAATATATATTTTTCCTACAGTATTCTAAACTAGGTGATTGAGTATACTTTTTATTGCAAATATTCATTTGGAGAATAAAATTCCAAAACTATAGATAAAATTCCAAAATTATAGATGCTAATACATTTGTAAATGTTTAGTAATGAATTAAAGCTACATATTTTTCCCCCTTTTTTCCCTTCAATTTACTAAACAGTAAATTTACTATCTTAAAAGCAGGGCTCAAATCTACTAACTTCGGGATTACTTTTGGTAAATTGGATAATAATAATGAAAGTAAAACAAAAAACAACTCAGGAATGATTTCAGCTGCAAGTAACATAATATGGAACTACAGGCAGTTTAAATAACGAGGGTTTTAAAAATCTTTTCTCGTACATGAAGTCTGGAAGCCGGCTGCTGTTGGCTCAATGGCTCAATGCTGACATAGCTGTAGATCTATATACCTGTGGGATTTTCTTTCAAATCCTCACGCAGTTAACATAATCTGTAGGCAGAAAGGTGCCCAGCAGAAAAGGTCCCTTCCTTCTGCAACACTTTATTCTTTCAGGGGGAAAAAAGAGCTGAGGTATACTCAGTTGGCTTCCTTACATCTCCTTAGGTACAACTGTGTCCCATGCCTACTTTCCTGAACCCAATCACTGGCAAAAAGAATTAGGATTATCACGGTTGTTTTAAACCAATTGTAATCCATTCCCTGGACCTGAAAGAGGATCAGACCTCCTTGAATACTTTTGCTGGCCATCCAACTATCAGAACAAAATTTTGATTCTGTTAGTAGGGAATGTGGAGGCAGGGCTATCTGCCCTTGCAACCAATGGACATCCTAAATTTTTGTTTTCTTTAATATCCAGATGTAAATAATTGTTATTTAACATTTCGTATGAGTATCTCTTTCTTTCTAGAGAAATACCCAAACGCTTTCCTTCAGTAACACTACACATATTCAATTAAAGAGAAAAGTAATTTAATATTACATCCAAAGTAAGTAAAAGATTTCAGAGGTCCATGGAGGAAGAGCATGAATCAGATGAAGTGTTTTACAATCTGCGAGGTTCAAGCACGAGAAGCATACAAAGAGGAAAAATACTGTACATAATGTTAGATGTCTCACTGCAAATGTAAAACATCTATACCTGATGAGAATGAAAAAAAATATGGAAAATATTAAGAATATTAAAATAAGAAAAATGGTGACTTTTAAGGAGTCTAAGTAGAAAGTTAAAGATGACATTTTCAAAAATTATATAAATATGCTTCACTAAGATGTGGTAGATGTGTGGTGGTTAAGTATTTTGAGTGAGTATGCACAGTCTATTGTTTTCTTTTGGAATTAGAAAAATAATTGGTCTGCTTTCCAGAAAGGTTTTAATCTTTTGTTAGGTTTTCTATCACCCTAGTTTTCATCTTAGATTCAAAGTAATTCTAATAGGTAAACAGCCTTCTAAAATACATAAATTATCCTAATTGGGGGATATGGTAAATCTATCAATATGACCTTTAACAATGTCTACTTGTTATGCTTCGTTGAAAAACATTGAAATACAGATGCAGGGTAAAATACATATATACGAGGTGTAATCTGATAATACGGAGAATGCTTAAATTAAAAAAAAAATATATTGCACTAAAAGACACATTGCTATTAATTCCCCTCACTTCTAACATACTAACCCACCGTTCTTGCCACTTTCTGAAGCAGTTCTGGAAATCCTCTTTCGTGAGCGTCTTTAGTTGCACCGTCGTGGCTGCCTCAATGTCCTGAATTGATTAAGAACATTTACCTTTCATGGTCATTTTGACTTTGTGGAAGAGCCAGAAGTCTTATGGTGCCAGACCCGGAGAATAAGGTGGATGAGGACACACCATAATGGTTTCATTTGACAGAAATTGCTGCATACCAGAAGTGATGTATGATACAGAGCATTGTTATGATGGAGGATGATTTATGGCACACTTTAAAACACACCTTCTCTCAACCGTAGCTCATACCCCACTGACTGCACCAAACAAGTTGAAACTTGTCATACACTGTTACTAAGGTTCGACTCACCACCTCCTGTATCAGAGATCCCCTGCTTTCCATTGGATGGCACTCCGAGGCAGCATTCACCATATTATTTGATCACACTTTGTGTGTGTGTGTGTGTGTGTGTGTGTTTGTGTAGGTTGTTTTAGACTGACACTAAGTAAATTTGACTCCTATTGGGTTCTTTGCATGACATTACATTGTAAGTATGGGCTGAGAATAAAGTTCTCACAGACATTTAAAATTACTACAGTAATATAATTTCCTAACTTGCTTTTGGATCAGAAAATTTCCATCTAATTTTTACTGAATAAATTTCTTTTGTGCTCACTTCGGCAGCACATATACTAAAATTTATTTTCTGCCTACATATGTGACAGTATAGACATATACCAATATTTCATGTGACGTGTGTCTTCTGAATACCTGTCTTCTTGGTTGGATACTGTCAATAGTAAAAGCTTACTCATACCATATTTGGTGAATACTGTTTCCTATACTGGTATTTTAGGCTCAAGTGTTAAGTGCTAAGAAGCCCAAGAAATGAAACCTCTTAAAGAGATAACCATATATTCAAATCAAAATGTTATCACTTCAATGTTAGACAGGAAAACTTAAAATTACCAGACTTAAAATTACTTAAAATTAGTTAAATATCTGTATTTAATTCATGCTACAGAAGTCAGAAGCACTGACTATAGAAAGTGTAACCACAAAAGAGCTAAAATGAATCATCATGAAACGTAGGAACAATTTTTTTTTTTTAATCAGTCAGTTTAAATGGGAAAAAATCTCTTATAAGCACCTGGTCCAATGAAGAGCATAAAACAGTTTTAAAACATGCATCTTTTGGCTACACAAAATATATTTTAAAAATGATAATATTGTCCAATAAAAATGTCCTTTTGATTTCATTTCTAGATTTTGAGGACAAAAATATAAAGTTATAGGCTTACATTATTAATTAAGGCCTTTGGTTTTAATTGCAAACTTTGGTTCATAAATGAAGTATTAATCAACCAGTGTTTTTCATAATCAATTTAGTAGTTTTCTTAAATTCATTTAATTTTATTTTATTTCTTATTTTAATTGTGGTAGCAGAATGATTGCCCCCTGAATGTATCCCATGCTAATCCCTAGAACCTGTGAATGTAGTGAGCCATCACTCCATGACTGTGTTATGCCATAGACATAAAACAGGAAGATTATCCAGGTGGGCCTAATCTAATCAGATGAGTCTTTTAAAGCAGATAACTTTTTCTGGCTGATGGCAGAAGAGGAAGTCAGAGGAATATGAACCACATGAAGATGAACACAATCCCAGGACAACAGACAGCAAGGAAATGCGGACCTCAGTCCTATAATCAAGTGGAACTGAGTTCTGCCAACAACCTGAATGAACTGGAAGTCAACAATCCATCCCCCACCCCCTTCCCTGGAGCTCTAGACAAGAGCCCATTACAGTCACTATCTTGATTTCTGTCTCATTAGACCTTAAATACAATACTCAGTCAAGCCCACCTGGACTCCTGACATAGAGAACTATGAGAGAATAAATGGGTGTTATTTTAAGCCTCTAAGTATGTATAAATTGGTTATGCAACAATAGGAAACTAATATATTAATATGGGGTTTTTCAAATTTTTATAAAATATTTTTACCTGTCAAGTAATTTCCCATAAGGGCCAAGTGCTATAAATACAGTGTATAATAAGTAGACTGAATTTAATAGAATCTTTCAGGCTGACTTTTGGTATATGTATTTCCTTTTGAATTCTAAGACTCTTTGACATAATACATTAGTTTGCCTATACACATTTCTATAAATATAGCAGTAGTATTTATTTAAATTATTTAATAGATATATCTAGAAGTTAAGAGACCTGGGTATAAATCCTAACTCTATAATGTATCTACCTCTATAATTTGGAAAATATTATTAATAGCATTTCTACCTACTTTTGAAACTAATATTCCTGGATGAATGCAAGGTGATTTCATTGTTATTTTACTGGAGAAATAATCCTTTCTCACATAACAAACCTTAGTTGCAGTGCCCATGGGCTAGTCCAACAATGGCGACAGCAATAAACAGCATGTTTCACTCCTTATGTCAGCCACTGAGACAGTCAATCATTTTTATTGGAAATAATGATTGCAGAGTGATATCAACCAAAAGTATTAGTACTGGCAATCATGTTTTATATCATTATACAAGAACTCTTTTATAAAGTTTGTACTCACTATTTCTTAAGAAATATATCTTGAGAAAATCCATCAGGCCTTCTAATGGCCATCAAGTAATCACATTATTTGCAAGACTGATACTATTTGATCAAATATGGTATTGTCAGTAGACAGGACCTTGGAGAATATATTAAAATTATGCCTAAAAATGTGTAAATTTTAATATATATTCAGTCCTAAAAATGATCTTTGAGTGAGAGTTTACTATATATTAACTTTTCCAAAAGATGAAAAAAAGTCAAGTAATGATCTGTAAGCACCAATAATAGTTATGCTTCATTACACATATTTTTTCTTCCAATCTATTTTTTAATCACTCTAAGGCTAAAATTATTAATTCTCAGCTTAAACATAGAATTCAAGGATAAAAAAGTTTGAAAATCATCTTCCTCTTAAAAATATTTTCTCTTATTCAAGAGTAAAATTATGTTTACTCCAAATCAGTATAAAAAATCAAATTTTATATTTGGCTCTAGAAATAATTATTATATCTTCATCAAATTACTATGCAAGTTTATGACAATTTTAGTCCAGGTGTTTCGAATACTCTCCTAATTAGAAGCCCATGGTCTTGGATTAGAAGCCCAGGTTGGCTCCTCAAGTTTTCCCCTGCTCACTGTCTGCAGAACTTAAGTCTTAGCAGAGCCATGTCTTGCAAATGCAAGTCTACGAGGTGTTACAAGGTAAGTGAATGTGAACAATGGTGAAAATCCATCCCAACAACTTATAAAATCATGTGCCCTATTTATTGTTGGTGCATTAATAGTGCCATATTTATGTAGAAATTATATTTTTGTAACAGATCCTACATATAAATTAAATATATATATATGTGTGTATATATATATATATATATATATATATATATATATATCACTATAAACTAATTTCTGTACAAAATTATAGGATGACAAACATGTATTTAAAAGAAATAGAAATCAAATCCAGCATTCTAGAAGTCAGACTGCAGCAGATGCTGTGGGCACTGCCTAGGTACCCTTTTAGGACTGAGGCACTGATCATTATCCAGCTGCCAGAAGTGTTGCCTGTTGATAGCTCACAGCCAAGTCTCCTGTCAGGAATTAACCTCAGTCAAAGTGAGCTGCCTTGCTTATGATTATGCTCACTTCCAGGAGCAGCCCTCACCTCATGACTGGTTGATACTGAACTACAAATTTCCCAGACTCTATTCTCAATTCTGGACATTTATGAAAGCACAGCCCAGCTTCAGAGTTGTACATTGGATTAGCTGAGTCTTCTGTTGCCGCTGTGTGGCAGTTCAACTTCTCCTGACCAGTCTTACTTCTCTCAATCTGTTACAGATGTTGTTCCTGAGAATAGTCCCCTCTAAATGACCTGCACTTGGATATCTGTCTCAGAATCTACTACCAGAGGAACCCAACTAATAATCATTAAAAATAGAATTGGTGCTGGAAAAACAGATATTATGGGGGATTTTAGACTTAGATCACTTCCTGATGGCTGGTAATGAGGGCCTCGTCATTGGAATAGATATTGTAAAGATAACTCTTGGCACGCAGTATCCTTGAAACTAGTAACATTTTTACAGGTGGTGACTTAGGATGGCTTATATAGCCATAGAGGAACAACTGAGCGGCCAGCAACAGAGCAACACTGAGTTCTCAGTATGGCACCACTCCTTGAGAAGACCAAGAGCCAGTCTGTAAAAGATGATTACATTGGACCTCTTTTACCTTAAAAGTGGGAGTGATTCACGTGAGCAGAAATTGAAACATTCTGAGTATGCATTGCCTTTGCTGCTTATAGGCTTTGGAAGAACCATTGATTGAGGGCTTAAAGAAGATGTGGTTCAACAATACAAGAACCCGTAAAGTACTGCATCAGTATAAAGAGCCCACTTTGTTGTTAAGGCATGGGGGTCAACAAATGCCTACGGGATCTATCCATCTCATGGCACCTAGAAGCTGTCAGTTTGGCAGACCCATCTGGCTTTGAAATATGCAGATGAAGTGCTAACTTGGAGTTGATACCGTGCAAGGCTAAGTATCTTCCTCCAGGTTGCAGTGAATGCCATGTATGAATGTCTATTACATGGTGCTGGATCTCTAATAAGTAGAATACATGGGTTCGGGAGTGGAGCAGTGGAAGCCAGAGTAGCTCTGCTAACCATCACTCCCAGTGAAGTATTTGGGGAATTTGTGCTTCCTGTCCCTACATTTTAGTCTCAGTATATCTAGAGGTCCTGGGTTCCAGAGGGAAATGCTTCTCCTAGGGGATAAGCTATGCTGCCACCCAGTTACTTTAGACTTTTTGAGCCAAGAGACCAACAGTGAAGATAAGGAGACATGCCCCTGGCTGAGATAATAAGCCCTGATTGTCCATGGGACCAGGGAAGAATATATTTGGCATCCAGATGAAACAGTGGGGCATTTGTTACTAATTCCCTACTCAGCTTGGATAGCAATGCATCGGAGGAGTTGCCACACTTTACAAGCAAAGTGAAGTGACTTAGACCCCTCAAGCCTGAGGGTCTGGATTGCTCCAGTAGGTATAAGCCACCTACACAGATAACTAAGGGTCCAGATCATATAGATAAAATGAATAGTAAAGGATGGAGAAAATGTGTATCAATTTTTGACCCAAGACCAACTGTAACAGTGGGGCTGTGGTTTCCCTTGATAATCTTGTAAGTTCACTTTGGAAAAGAAGCCAGCTACTAACCTGTAGGAACTGTTTCTAGATGGGATGACAGTATTATCTGAATCAAGTGGACTGTGGAGTGTAAGGCATGGACTGTAGAGTTTCCTCCGGTGGGCCACCCAGATTTCCCCTTCAGCATTAAGCACTTATTCTTCCAGTGTTGCCGGTTAATGTTTCACAGTTGAGTCCCTCTCAAGGAATTGCCCCCTGGTCAAAGATAATTGCCTCTCTCAAGGACATGTCCTGCTCCTGCAGGCAGCCTACACCTAATGATAGGTCCAGTTTTGGACATATATGAAAGATCGTCATGTCTTTAGAGAGCCTTATAACACAAAATGGTGCCAGTGTTACAACCACATTGCAGTTCCAAGTTTTTGTCTGCCCACTCCTGTGGTTGTTCTTAAGAGCGTACTCTAATAAATTGGCTGTGTGTAAATCTCTGTCTCAGTGTTGGTAGCCCAGGGAAGCTGACTATGTGCTAAAATCACTAAAGACTATAGCAAAGAGAAAGCCCTATAAATATCTTCAGCAAAATAAAAAAAGAGATTTCATAAATCACTTTGGTGAAATACCACAAGTATAAACAAAATAGTAATAGCACCATAAGAAATAAGCAAGAACGGGGTTCAATTACATGTGAAAATTTATAAACCAGGATCAATACCTGAAACACTCTATTATTTTACAAATACTTTACAGATTTTTTTTTTTTAAATCCCACAGGTTATAACTGTATTAAAGGGTATAGAGTCCAAATGTCCAACAATATATAATAATGTCTGTACCACAATCTCAATAAGCTGGCCTCCAGAGTGTAGTACACAGATACTGTTCCTAAATGATATACCCTTGCATTCACTTCTGGCTTCTTTAGCTGGGTTTTCCTTTCCATTTAGATTGTTTTTCCTTCTCCTGTTCTTTCATTCCCTACACTCACCAACAAAATCCTATGCTTTCCCTATACTGTAGTGATGATATCCTGTGCTTTAAAAAATAGCTATTGTATTAAATATTTAAATGTGACTAGCCTTTTTATTTTTGAAGAGAAGGATATGGAAAAACATGATTCATTAAACAAATCCCTATATAAGTATTTTTTATTCCAAACGTATTCTCTTTCTCAATGCAGAGCAACCCAAAGTAATAACATGGTTATTTGTGAAGGTATCCACTTTCATATTCTGATTATTATTTCCTATAATATTAATATATAGGAAATAATAATATAACTCTTTAATTTATTCCTGACACTTTATATTTCTATGAATATAACATGGGGTGATTTTATTGACATTTAAAATAATAGTAGCTATCATTTATTACTAATTCAATATGTACTAAATATTGCTAAAATAATTTCACATGATTGCCTCATTTTATCCTCAAATAATCCTTTTAAGTAGGTACTGTTATTCCCATTATAAAATTGAATGAATAGACACAAGACTAGAGTGCTTGCTTTCATCTCTTCTATTCAAGAGTATGCTAGATGCCCTAGGCAGCAGAGGAGAATGCAAAGGATAAATAAAAAATTGGGAAGGAAGAAATTCATCTTTCTTCATTTATAGATGATATGGTTATTCACAAGTGAACTGGCAAATTCTTAGAACTAATTAAAAGTTCAACAATAAAGGGTGATAAATATATAAAATCTATTGTATTCCTATACACAAGGAAAAATAGCAAGAAAATATCATTTTAAAAGCTATTGGTTCTGGGGCTTCTAGCTTACCCTTGCGATATAGCCATGTAAGTTTTTTATTCTCCATAACTTTAGAAACCAAACATGTCAGCCAAGGTAGGGAGAGAAAATACAAAGCATGATTAACAATACTTGTTGACAAGAAATCACTATGTATAAATCCCAGAATATGGAAGGATGTAGTCAAATCACTAACAGAGCTGAGCCACTGAAGTTACAGGAAATAAAAAGGAATTTCTGATAAGTCCCACGAGTCATAGAACCTCTAAATCATAAATAGATCACGTCTAGAAGGCAAGGAAGGACCTTCCAGTTAACAGAATCCTGGGCTTCAGGTTCTTGGAAAGGACAATAAAAGTGGGAGAGTCAAATGTGGGTGCAAAAACTAAGTGGCTCAGGTCGCTAAGCTGGGAGAGGGGAGCAAATGAAGAATATGGACACAGTTGTGGTTATACATGCCCTCTACATAGGTCTATCTGGTTTAGCAAATGAAAATATTCTATGGGTTATATTGACACTAAAAATGTATATTTATTGTTTATTGAAAAAATCACATTGTACTGCGCCTCAATATTTTATCAGGGAACTCTACAAGATCTCAGAAATATCTAGAAGTATAGAGCCTCACCCTGAAGGAACACTACTGGAAGTGAAATAAAAATGAATAGAGCAAAAACACTGTGAGTAAGGGAGAGATAAATACTAGAGGGAATGGGTCTAGAAACAGCAGATCCCAGAAAATCCTGTAACTGCAGAACATATCATCTAAAGATGAGAGCACTGCCTTGAAACACAGACTTGAGGAGGTGAGCCTGCTTAATTAGGCTTAGCTCTGACAGAGACATAACCACACAAAAAGGCTATAAATTGAGTCATTCACAATATAGAGATGATGAGAGGAGAGGAGGCATCCCTAGAGTGATGACGCCGTGAAAGCTATTTTGATCCACTTCTGCTTTCTCCACAATAATATCTTCCTAAATGGTCTGGGAATTCTACATAATTCAAATAAGGGGGAAAAGATGAAAATTAAAAAAAAAAATCATCACAAAACATGTGGCCACAAAAGATGAAAATTAAACTCTAATATTTCAAAATGAGCTAAAATAAATTAAAAAAAAAAACAGATCACTGAAAAAACAAAAATGTTAGATATGGAAAAGCTCAGAAATTAGGTGATTAGCCAATGGGAGGATGGGAAGAACTGAAAATTATTAAGAAAGATTTAGAAAAAAATTAAAATAATGAGAAATCATGATGAAATTAAAAGGTACATAGCCCAAGAAAAATAAACTATGAGGCAAATGAATGGTGTACAGAAAAGTAGAAAGGATAAAATCGAAATAAGGAAAGAGGTACAGGGGATTCAAGAAAATACAATAGAGAGAGTGAGTGAGAGAGAGAGAGAGAGAAAGGAGAGTCACCAAAGAAAACAAAAAATGGAACAAAAATATTTAAACCCCTCATTCAATTAAAAATGCCTTGAAATAAAAGAGAATCAATTCTACGTACTGAAAAGCAAAATCAACTTAAAATATAAAGGAGACATATGCCAGTAAACATATGGCTTTTTTAAAAAAAAAAAACTGAGGTATAATTTATACATAAAATGAATGCATTTTAAGTCTGTAGTTATCTTAGTTTTTATTGTAAAAACCCATGTAAGCAGCATCCAAATAAAGATGCAGAACATTGCTAGCACCCCAATAATCACCCTCAACCTAAGGTGACTACTGTTTTGATTTTATCAATATAGCTTAGTTCTTTCTTTTCTGGAACTCAATGCAAGTGGAATCATATAGTATACAGAGTCTGGCTTCTTTCACTTCACATACTGTTTCTGAGATGAAGCGATGTTATTGCCTGTCAGTAGATTGTTCTCTTTTATTGAATTACATTTTATGAATGCCCAATGTGTTCACCCATTCATTTGTTAATGGATATTTCATGTTTTCCTCCTTTTTGGCTATAATGAATAAAGCTTCTATTAATATTCATGTATAATACTTTTTGTATAACACAGTTTCAATTTCTCTTGGGTAATTATTTAAGAAAGGATTGCTGGGTCATAGAGTATGTCAAGAAATAGGTTACAAAAATGATCCCATAGTTACATTAATGTAGAAAAGCATTTGAGAAAATTCAATGTTAATTTAAGATTTAAAAAAACCTTGGTAAAATAAGAATAGAGATGAACTTCCTCAATGTGATAAAGAACATCTAAAAATACCTACAACAAAGATCACAGTTAATAGTTAAAAAATGAATGATTTTCCCCTAAGATTGGGGATATGGGAAGAATGTTTGTTTCCACCATTTCTATTAAACTTGATACTGGGAATTCTAGCCAGCACAATAATACAAGGCAAATAAAGAAAAGGCATACAGATCAGAAAGGAATGAATACAATTGTCTGTATTTGTAGATGACATGATTGTCTCTGCAAAAACCACAAAGAATCTACAAAAACCCTTCTAGAACTAATAAGTAAGTTAGGTAGGTTACAGACTATAAGATCAACACATTGCACTTCTATATATTAGCAATAAACACAAAAATTAAAAATATAATCTTATTTATCATCACTCAAAAAACCCAAAATACTCATGTATAAATCTAGAAGAAAAATGTATAGTATTTTTATGGTAAAAACTGCAAAATGCTGATGAAAGAAAGAAAAAAAATGATCTAAATAAATGGAGAGACATACCATGTTCATGAATTGGAAGACTCAATCTAGTAAAGATGTCAATTATCCCAATACTGAAATATAAGTTTAAAGTCATTAATGTCCAAATCCCAGAAAGATTTTCTGTAGATACAGACACAATCTAAAAATGATATGAAAAGGTAAAGTAATTAAAATAGCTAAATCAATCTTGGAAAAATATAAAGTGAGAGGAATGACTACCAATACTATAGTTATAGTAATCAAGATAATATAGTATTGACAGAAAGATAGACACGTAGATCAATGGATCATTATAATGAACTCAGAAATAGTCCCACACAAATATGTCCAACTGATTTTTGACAAAGGTACAAAAACACTGAAATGGTCAACAAACATGGGAGCAAATGGATATTCATAGCAAAAAATAAACCTTGACCTAAACTTAATACAAAAACAAATTATAAAAGAATCATAAATTCGTTTTTAAAAACTTTTAGAAGACATTGTAGGAAAAAAGTCTTTGGGAACAAAATCTTGGCAAATAGTTCTTAGATGACATCAAAACCATGATCTATATAACAAACAACCACAAAAAATGGACTTCATTAGAATTAGATATTTTGTTCTGTTAAAAATCCTGCCAGAAGAATGAAAAGACATACTTCAGAATTAAAGGAAGTATTTGCAAACCACATATCTGAAAAATAACTCACATTTAGGACATAAAAAACAATCCTCAAAACACAATCATTTAAAAAAAAAAACAACTAAAAATATGAGAAAAAGGGCAAAAGATAAGAAGTGATATTTCATCAAAGAATATATACAGATAGCAAATAAGCACACAGAAAAGATTTCCAACATCACCAGACATTAGGGAACTACACATTAAGAAAATAATGAGATATCACTATATACCTTTCAGAACAGCTAAAATTAAAACAAACAAACAAACAAACAAACAAACAAAAAACATGGCCATACCAAATGCTAGTGTGGATGTAGAAAAACTGTCCCAGTGGGGATGGGAAATTGCATCCATTATGGAAAGTAGTTTGACAGTTTCTTATAAAACACAAATAAGCAAATGAAAACATATTATACAAAAATCACACTCTTGGGTCTTTATCCCAGAGAAATAAGACGTATGTCCACAAAAAATCTGTATATGATTGTTTATAGCAAACTTATCTGTAACAGCCTGAAACTGGAATGAACCTAGATGCCTTACAGTGAGTAAATGGTTAAACAAACCGTGCTATGTGCATACCATGGAATCCTGCTTAGCAATATAAAAGAACAAATTATTGATAGAACAATGACTTCGATTGATCTCAAAGGCATTATGCAGAGTGAAAAAAATGTCAATATCAAAAGGTGATACATTGTATAATTCCATTTATACAATATTCTAGAAATGATACAGTTAGAGATGAAGAACCAATTAGTGATTGCTAGGGTCTAAGGAATGGTGGAGACAAGCAGGTGGATATGACCATAAGTGGTAGCACTAGGGAGATTTTTATAGTGATGCAATAGTTCTGCATCTTGAGTACAGTGGTGGTTACACAAATCTGCACATGTAGTAAAATGGCATTGAATTACACACACTATGCCAATGTCAATTTCTTGTTTTTGACATTGTACTATAGTTTTGTAAGCTATAACCATTAGAGGAAATAGGTGAAGGGTGGAGAGGACCCCTGGGCTATCTTTGCAACATCCTGAAATCTATAATTATTCAAAATATAAAGCTAAATCTATTTTATTATCGTTTCAGTAAGTCTTTGATGCTTATCCATTATAGCTAGAGTTATTAAAATAATGAGCACCCTCAAGTGTAATGCTTTATAATCTTTTTGAAATAAATATTTTCACCTTATTAAGCAAAGAGACATGGGTATTCCACGAAACCTGATTTATAAAGCTTTTTAGTGCAATGTTTTTGTTTATATATAAGGTACTTATCTCTTAGTTGAAATTGTTAATATGTGGTTCAATGTGAAAACTATTTTATCATGATATAGCTAGTTTAGATTATTGTAGACCATCATTATTGTACATCTAAAAATTACAGAATTCCTATAATGTACAAGCAAGTATTAAAGTCAGCATTTAAAAGCAAAATGTATTGTATTTCTACACATTTTCTGTTCATTTCCATTTCAAGTAGTAGTTGTTAAAGTATTAAGCCCATATGGATAATAGCAGATGAACTGATTTGCTTGTAAAATTTCAGCATTTTCTGATCAACCATGCCAGCATTTTCACCACTTCTGAGTGGATGCACCACAGAATTCACAAGGAGTCCTGCAATTCAGTGATGAGCTGCAATCCCATGAGTGAATCAAAGCTTAGGTTGTTCTTTTACAGAGTAAAGGCAATATGACCAGCTGTATCCTGCCTCTTCACTGGTGTTTGTTGTAAACATAAATAACACCTGCCAAAATACTGAGAGCTTTCAGGAATGTATCACTATGTAAATTTAAGACACTATACATATTAAAAAGGTTCCTTCCATTAAAGACTTACCTTGTAAGTGGAATACTTTATTTATGATTTTAACAAAACTCTCTTAACTACAACTATTTATCCAAATGTTTATGAGAATAACAAGGTAGCTTTATGAGTTTCTTAGGAAAAGAGTACAAGGCTCATGGAAAAGTTAAAGTAAGCAGTGAAAGGAGAGATGAAAAGTGATAAAAGGCAAGATTGACATGATTTGGATGATCTCAGTGAAACTATCTATTCCAACTCTTTTCTCCTTCATGAAGTGCCCAAGAAATATTGAATTATTGAACATTTAGTTGTGTTAGGTACTAACTTTGACATGAAACTCCATGTCTGCTCTCAACGGCTCACAGTCAACACGAGGCAGGAAATGATGGCTGATTACAGATTATTTAGTAATTAGTGTGAGTCGTGATTTGTGTGATCATTTAAATTAGTGTGATGGAAGTTTGCTCAGGGGGCACTGGAAATGCTTAACTTTGCTTTGCTGTGGTAGGAAAGACTTACTCAGGTCACCCCAAAATCCAGTGAGCCAACAAATCATGTATTTCCTAGCTAAAGCTGCCGTGAATGTCCTCATTTGTCATCTCTGCATGAAAGCAGTTAAGGTTTATAGAAGAAACTATTAGCTGTTTGAGAACCCATAAGCACGCTAAAAGTCTTCACAGCTCCATCAAGTTCACCATTTCAAACAGTGGATGTGGCAGTCATTGTTCCTAGGATTACTCATTGAATATCATGGATGAAACATCTTGCTATATTCTCACCATCTGGCTAAATATTTATTCTCATAACAAATATTTATTGAGCCCATAAATGAGGCTGGGAGCTGCAGCTATAGTATTAATAATAATAAGCAGTTTGCCTTTAAAGATCTCAGTCTACTGGGTGAGATGGGCAAGGGAACGGATTTTATGTGAAAACGTGATGGGGATATAGGGAGTAACCGTCTCGGTTTGGGAGGACTCTTATCCTTGGGAACTCTTGGAGGGTTGCAGAATGTCATCACTCCAATGTATTTTATCTCTTTTTATTTTAAAGACTTTCCAAAGAAGAAACACATTTTTAAAATATCCTCTTCTGAGCAGGACTTTGGTTTTGTAGAATTCTACTGCATTTCTTATGACATTAGAGATGAATGCCATTTTTGGATAAAAAATTAAATTAAAAACCTGATGGGCCAAAAGTCAACTAATATGAGAACAAACAGCTGATACTTCAAATAAAATGGGAATATATCCAAGTGTCACGACAGTACCGACAATTTTAGCAATTAAAAGTGCAGAAGCCTTCCACACATGTCACAGAAGAGTAAGTTCAGCTTTGCCTCAATTAACCCAGATTTCAATTCAAGGGCAGCCGATCATGAGCCAAATGGATTCTCCGCAAAGCTCACAGTGAAAGTGTAACATATTCTATCTGGTCACCTTTCAACATATTTTTTAAAGCCCATTTTTAAACTGTAGCTTAATTTATGGCTGCTAATTTCTCTACCTGATGGTCTGATTGTTAGTAATTAAAAACTTAAAATTAAATGTGAACAATATAGAATTATCGATCTAGAAAAATAGAAGATAAGAGTTGACTTTGAGTTTTCAAAATAACAAAGGGCAGAATGAAAATGAATTTGTTCTGCCCTTGTACCTCGATGCATAATAAGAGATGGAGGGACAAACTCAATGAAATTAAAGGGCAAGATACTTAAATGATGGACATATTTATTTGCCCAGCATATATAATAACATTTTAGCACCCTCCGTTTCTAGACGTTATGGAAAACAAAGAAAAATACCTGGGATTCAAAAAGAACAGAATAATTTTCTAAGTAATGAAAACATTGAGAGATAATGGCATAGGTAATTATATGGACATTCTCAGGGAGCATTAAATAAATCATCTAACAAAAGTCACCCTATCACCAATAAAATATGAAAAGAGATCTCTTCATGTCTTTGAAGTCTTCAGGATTTTCTGTTGCTGAGTAAAGAGGTAACTAGACCTCTTTGATTAGTGAACTGATAAAATATGCCCCCTGTATTTTGGGGGCAAAATAGGTATAGAATCATCATTTGAATATCCAAATGTAACGTGCTGAAATATTGGCTGCCACTGGAAATAGAAGTAAGGCTTGAAGTTAGAGCTTGATTTAAATATGTTGTCTACTCTGGACTATTTTCATATTTTTCAGTGTGTCACAAATGTTCTAGGCCACTGTATTGTTGTTTGTGAACTGGTTTACAGAGGCTTATCATTTCCTTCTGGGACTGGGCAGACAGGCTGCAGCTTTAACTTTATATGCTAATTCAGTAGGGCACAAAGGCTGAAGTAAGACTTCATAGCCCACAGATAGCCTGGATAACCCACCATTACTCAAAGTAAACAAGCAAAGCACCGTACAGCACAATTCTGTATTAAATACATACAATTATAATAAATGAGAATGTTCAGAAATGCCTCTTAGTTCCATGGAAGCCCCAGAGTTATTTACTGAGTGAGCTTTAAAATCTCTTTCCCTTTGGGATCTGAGAATAACAGGCAATAATTTGCCTTGATATTTTAGGGTCAGGTTTTGATCATACAGGGCTAAACTATTTGCTACCCTGACTGGACTACTTACTCTCTCTGTTTTTACATTTAGTATTATGATTCTATCATTTTTTGTCTCAGGGTAACTTCCTTATCTGGTCCAGAAATACATATTCTTTTTTATTGGGTATTCAGATTCTCAGTTAAGGTGAAAAGTTGTAAGTCAAAGAAAGATAAATTGAAGTAAAGAAAGAATATAAAGGTGAAGAGTGCAGGGGAATTTTTTTTTAAAAATAGGTGCTATAGAAAGATGAGTAACAATGCTAAGATATTATCCGAATGTAAAAAACATCCAAAAGTGTATCAAGAGGTCATCCTTGTCTCAAGAATTATCAATAATAATTTTTGTCAGATAAGGAAAATGTTGCTGAAATGAAAATCTATAATTTGCCTCATTCTCTCCCAAGATTATTTAGAGTAAATGTCAGAAACAGACATAAAACTCAAAAAACAAGGTGAAGGATGATTTGAATTAATGGGGGAAAGCATGGCAAATTTGACAAAATTTTAAAATTGGCAGGGGAGTCTAAAACTGTAATAAGAATATAATAGCAAAACATCATTATTATTACATTTGTAATATCTTTAGGTCATATAATAAGTTTACAATAAGTAAACTAACATTGCTCACATTTACTACGCAATCTATGAAAAACTCTATAAATGCCAAAACTATTTCATGAGGCTTCAGCAGAGGAGATGATATTGAAATTCTGAACAGAAATGGTTTGTACTTAGCATTTCTCTGGCATTAGAGAAATGATTGAATTTTTTTCTTTTAATTAAAACTGTCAGCATGGAAGGATTTAAGGATGATCAGAACAAATCCAACCAGCAAACTTCATTAGCTAAGAAAGTTACAGGAAAAGTAAAAGGTACTACTTGCTAGTATTATAAGAAATGGGTCTACGTATTAGTCATTTTTGGTGGAGTTATAAACATACTGAATTTCATCGTGAGCAGAATGTTAGAGAATTCTTCAATGAAAGTTGTACAAGTTGTGAATAACCTAGTAGTCTGACGATCAACATAATTGAAAGAACAGTCTGCTCTAGTATTTCCCTGAGCATGAGGAAATTTATTTAAAGGGTGTATAACTTAAGAAAATTAATCAGATGTTTTCTTTCCCTCCTTTTTAGTTTGTGTTAAAATTATACCGAATGAGATGATAAAGAATGATTTTTACTGTAACCTAACTCAGTCAGCCCCGTAAAAATCATAGAAAGTACAAATGGTTATGATCTCTGACCATCACATGTGTTCAAAGCAATGAGAATAGCCTGCTTCGTACAGCACTAGCCATTTCTCCTGCCTTGTTATTAATATCACTTAAGTAGTAGAAATGCAAGGAGTCATTTAGAAATACTGAATTAGTACCTAGTGTCTAAATTGGTCTCTCTGAAATTTTTTAAAAACAAAGAGAAAATTCTTCATACACTGCATAGGATTTTGTTCAGGATAAGGCTTCATTCCAAAGACTTGGATGAAGTTGAATCTCAAGAGGTACTTGATGCATTGATGTGAAAATTAGAGTTAAACCTTGAGAAAGGTTCACAGTGCATTACTCTAACAAGCTTTGGAGAAATGCAACCTAGTACTCAGCCTTCCCCAGCTGCCGGCACCTCTCCTAAAATCTGCCACTTCTAGAGCCCAGCAGAAATCTCCTTGAATTTACTTCTGTTTGAGCCCTGCTGCTAATGAAGCACTGTGGCTTTTTATCTTCCATGGCCACCAGCAGAAAAAAAAAATAATAAAGCAACACAACACATTTAATACATAATGGTGATTTCCCAGCCTGCCTCAGCCTTTAAATTCTTGAAGGTACTTTGAGTAGAATAAATCATTTTATTGTACTTTAATTTATCTTCTAGCACGTCTGCTACTAATGTTTAGAAACTTCTCCAGAACATTACATTGCACTGGTATGTTTTACCTGAAATTCTTAACCTTTCTTTTTCTTAGATTTCTCTTGTAATTTTAATAAAATTAATATCCCTTTTCCACTTCCATTTATTTTTATAATTTTCATTACTATATCATAAAATTACTTCTCTCACCATATGACTTTCACAGACAGTATAGAAAATGTGACTATGCAAATTATTGTATATGCTAATAAGACATGGTATGCTTATATATCATAGTCTGATTTATTTACACTGATTACTCTGAATCTATTCATCCATGAATCATCTCTTTCTGTATGTTGTCCGTTTCTGTCTCACACAGACATACATACAGTAATGAGAATGAATAAGAAATTTAATGACTTTACTGTTAAAATTCACTCTGTTGATATTTTTTTCATGATTCTGAGCCTCCTAGATGCAATGTTCTAGGAAAAAGAAAGTCACCCATCTTGTAACAGAAATATTTTAAGTTGACCCCATCATTATTCTGAGTTTCTAATAGATGGTTTTATTTTAGCAGGAAAATAAGATCTGTTTCGAATAAGAAGAGGTATAAGCAAACAAGAATTAATGGTAACATAGCTGCACATTTTTCCATTTCTCACTGGAATAAAAAAGGACTGGACATTGTTCTAGTTGTGCATTTTCGAAGGCAAAACAAGGACACCTGGCAGGATAGTGTCTTTTCTCCCTTGCATTCTCCAAACAAAAAACCAATACAGTATAATGTATATCAAGATTCAATTCTTTGGGGCATTAATCCTCTGCCAATTCTATTGATGTGCTAAGTCCTTATAATTGAAGTCCCTGCCTTCAATATGTTGATTCTGTAGAAACTAGAAAAGATTTTAGGCTGTTAGCAACTTCTGATCCAGGAATAATTTTATACATGTCAGTTGCTTCTAAAATTGTAAGAGTCTCTTTAGTTTTATGAGGCTTTCATTTGGTGTTGCTATTCTGAGAGAAATCACTTTTTAGTGCTTTCATTACCTTCTCTGACATTGTAAATATTTCTTTCTATAAATGATATCTGCTTATTTTCCTTTTGTAATATCCTATTGGAAAACACCCATAGCTTTATCTCTCAATTCCTGTCACTTTGTAGTCATGTGTCTGGGAAACTGGGATGGCTTTGTTGATTAGTTCACGACCACAAGATGCCAGAGAGGTTGATTCTAGGTGTGCTACAAATCTTACGAATTTAGATATATCTGCCTCATCATCTAAAAGATAAATGCAGCTCTTCCTCAAATAGAAGTTCTAAGGATTTTCATTGATACTAACATACCGAAAATAATATATTACATATACTTCCACTTCCAGCCTATAGCAATCATATAGTACATAGAGAATTTACATGATTATTATATTAAATATTTCACATTAGAATTTTCATTTTACACTTGGAAAAACTGACCCAAGTCCTCTTCATATAAATTAAAATATAATATGTGCCAGGCACTCCTGAGATAGACTATTCTGATGAATGTATATTCAAACAAAAGCAACTTGCTCTAATGGACTACTGGATGAATTCATATGCTTTCTGTAATGAATATACAGTGGTCCTTTTCCATATCCTCTCTAGGTGGAAGCACCTCCCCCCAGGTGATGTGAAGGCTGGCTATTGAGGAAGCACAGCTGTTTCTCACTGGGCACTGCCCCTGGCCTCAGGGAATTGCCTTGCCCACAGCTACATCTCTTTCTACAGGGAGAGAAATGGCCCAACCCTCGCATTGCCTGGAACAACTCTGAAGGGCGATGCCTGCTCCAGAAATCCTTGGAGGCTGAGCTAAGTCTTCCTTCTCAATAGCATTGCAGCTTCTCCCTCTGCCCTATCCAGCCTCCCTCTCTTTCCTGCAGGAGTGTCTCCCAGAGCACTTCCCAGGAAGGCCTCTGCATCTCATAGTGTGTCCTCACACAACATAATCGAGGAAAACTTCTCAACCTTTTCATTTGCAAAACTTCATAGGAGAAATATTTGGGAAATTAGTTTAAAGAGAGCACAAAATACCAAGTACCAAACAAAACGTCCTGAATGTTTTGTTAATTTTCTATTAATAATCTATTCTAGTTAAAAAGTAAAGCAAATCTCTCTGTGATTTTCTTTAATTTCTGTTTATGTAATGAACGTTGAGGAAGATTTTTCTAATCGACTAAATTATCAAACACTGCTAGGAAATAAAGACATGGAGAAAGTACCTCACATTCTAAAAAAAGGAAAAGCAATGGCTTTTTACACCCCTGGCAGCCAATCCACTTCTGTACCCTCAACCTTCATCACAGCCCTCCAAATACAGCCTAGTTTTAAGCAGAAACTGGAAGTTATGAATAACAAACCCTGGTCTAGTTAGAGATTGCCATAGCTTCCCCAAACGTCCACCTCCCCTGGGAGCTCCACGAGAATCCCTTATAGCGATCTGAGATAATCACAAAAAAGAGAGGCTGGCAATTCATTCAGCAGGACATTTTGGTAGCAGACTTGCTGCTGGGACTTCAGTGCCTTAAAGTTAGGGGCGGGGTTGGGAGAGGTTAAAAGAGGCTGAGCCAGAGTAGATTTTCTGCACTGAGGATGGATTTTGCCATAATGAGACTGCTGAAGAATCCTTCAAGGAAATGACACACACTCTGTCATAAAGAGCCAGGATGGGGCACCAGCAAGAGAGAGGAGATAACTGGAAAAAAATAATTACTCAACATGGGAGAACTTTAACACAATAAATTAAATAATAGATATTTACCCCTTTTCCCCATCTCCCCTCTGATCACCAATACACTAGAGAAGAAAGAGTCCCAGAAGAGGAGGGAGAGAGCAGAAGCATAAGGATAGCTTACAAAAGCAAGCCACAGCCTCTTTTCAGGGCAGGTACCTGAATCAGGGAGGGAGGCTGATGGGAAGGATAAGTGATAAGTTGGACAAGTGACTGAAGTTTTACAGTGGATTGAACTGGAATATGAATATCTGAAAGAGACTGGGAATCTATGAGGTCAGCCTGAGGAATGGAAAGTTTTTAAGGAATGGAAAGTAGGGATCAGACACAGCACAAAGGCAATGATTGGAGAAAACTAATTATGTGCCCACCCACTGGGGTGATCTTCAGGAGTAGGTTACATTTCACTTCCGTAAATATGGTAGATATGTTTGCCAACTTCATTGGATGTGACTGATTACATTAAAACATACACTGTTCTACTTAACAAGATACACTGACTGAAGGACAAATTCTCTGTTTACTAAAGAATTTTCTGCTACACGTCTTTATTTTTACTTCAAAATTTTCATATACCTTACATGAAAATAAGCTTGATCATAGTATAATATTGAGTGAAAAAGAGAAATCCACAAGTAAATGATCATTCCATTTATGCAAATAAAAAGTCCATAAGTATATGTTTATGTATGTTTTCTATATCTCTTTCTCTCACTCTATAGTTTAAAACTAGAGGTTAACAATGGACAACAGTGGTTAGAAGAATTACTTAGGAGGGAAGGGAGAATAAACCTTTGCTTTATTTGTATTATTTGCAATTTTTGTAACACATACATTTAAAATATATAATACATTTGAAAGTAAAAAAAATATGTACACATTTTTAAAAAACAAACAAGAAAATAAAGACAAAGGAATAGATTCATCAGACAGTCAACGGTCTCTTTTCTGCATGCAGGTCTCTTCAGACATTAGCAAATGTGACATAACTTTACAATTGCTAGAGATCCAATTAAGAATGGGCACTACTGAGAAATGTAAATTAAAACCACAATGAGATATCACATCACACCTGTCAGAATGGCTATCATCAATAAATCAACAAACAACAAATGTTGGCAAGGATGTGGAAAAAAAGGAACCCTTGTGCATTGTTGTTGGGACTGCAAATTGGTGCAGCAACTATGGAAAATAGTATAGAGGTTCCTCAAAAAATTAAAAATAAAACTACCCTATGGCCCAGCGATTCCACTTCTGGGTATTTTTAAGAAGAAACCCGAAACACTAATTTGAAAAGACACATGTATCCCTATGTTCACTGCAGCATTACTTACAATAGCCAAGATATGATATGGAAGAAACCGAAGTGATCATCAATGGAAGATTGGATAAAGAAGATGTAGTACACACTCATTTACACAATAGAGTATTACTTGGCCATAAAAAAATAAAAAATAAAAGAAATCTCACCATTTATGACAACATGGGAGGCCCCAGAGAGTATTATGCTAAGTGAAATAAGTCAGACAAAGACAAATACCATATGATCTCACTTATATGTGCAATCTAAAAAACAAAATAAATGAACAAACAAAATGGAAATAGACCTAAAGTACAGAAAACAAACGAATGGCAGTCAGATGAGAGGGCGTTAGGGGGCTGGGTGAAAAGGCGAAGGGATTAAGAAGTACAAATTTGTAGATGTAAAATAGTCATGGGATATGAAATATAGCATAGGGAATATAGTTAATAATATTATAATAACTATGTATGGTGCCAGGTGGGTGCTGAACTTATCAGGGGATCACTTCATGAATTATATGGATGTCTGGATACTGTGCTGTGTACCTGAAACTAACATAAAATAACATTGAAATGTCAAGTGTAATTTAAAAAAAAAAGTCAGTATGAAATCACTATATATGTATACATATATATGTCTATACATACATATATATATACATACATATATATGTGTGTGTGTGTGTGTGTGTGTGTATCATGGGCTCTATTGAGCATACAAATGAAAATCCCATAAGAAAACATGCCATGATGAAAACTTTATATACTCCATAGTGGCCTGTGGTTTTTTGTTGTTGTTGTTTTTTTCTATTTGCTTCTTGCTTCCCTTTTCAATGTGATTTCACATATGTTAATGTCACAGATGTGATCTTTGGAGCTGGCTAAACTATGAATCCTTGTTTTTAAATATGGAAATAAATCTATGGTTTCCATGGTGGCAGTGGTTATATAAACACCCCCAGGGCAGCCCAGAAGTATATCTATATTGGATGTATGTGAGAACAAAATGACAGAAGCATGGTTATAAGAGGGGAAATCTTTTGGCTGGGCCTTTAATCTTATTAAAATTGATTTCTAAAGGGAGTTTGTGTCATTTTTTTCTCTATATTTTTCAGGAAGGATATACTTTTATCTGTCTGTGAATGTTAGTATGGGATCTTGTCCAACATGAGGGCTTCCCACTATTCTTGGACTCTGCAGAGGTGCTATGCTATACTATTGCTATGGACTGGTTGTGGGGGTGGGAGGGAGAGTTGGTCACAAAAGTAGCATAAGCTCTTGTCTCCTCCCTCTGCTTTCACTTGAGTATTTCCACTTTTCTTGGTTCTATATATTAAGACCTCTTTTAATAAGTCGATGAAAAAGGGAATCAAATGTCTGAACTTTTATGGATGGAAATTTGAAAGTTTTATTAACAAACAACTTTATTTTAGGAATGAGAAAACAAAATTAGTTTTTTGCTTGACTATGAATGAGTGATTTGTTCAAAGAATTTAGTTCCAAACATTGTGGTGTAACCAGCACCAGGACCAAGGCATTTCAATCTCAGGTCAGTGTGTTTCAACTAGCTACACTGCATCCCTTTTATTGCTAACTTCTTTGTTAGTATGACTAACTTAGGCCTGGGATTCTGATTATTTCTGGTCAAAATAATTGATAGGTGTGCCCAGAAAATCTAGCAGTCAAGATGGCGGTTGCTCAATAAAATTACCTCCGAGTTCGTGGGGATTTTGGTTATATTAGGTAGAATAGCTACGTTTAGCTTTCAGTCAATGAATTACTCATCCAGTGAGAATTATATGGCTATGTTCCAGTTGCATTGTAAGTTCATAATGTCTTCTAAGAGACAATGATATTTGTAGTCAATCCTAAAAGATTATAACTCAGGGAGATATATTTGGTGATTTTGTGAGTTGTAGATACGTTAAAAAAAAATCTATAGCCCATATTCCGTTTGTTAAAACACACAAATGTATTTCAAATACTAACTTTCAGAAACAATATAAAATATTTGTCTTATGCAATTTAAAAGTCTTATCGCTAGTGAGATGTCAGCAATACCATTATAAGCAGGGATAACAATTCAAGGAACTTCCAACACAGCTGCACAAATAATAAGATTAAAATCACAATAAAAATTGTCTACCTCAGTGAAAGGGCTACCTTAGCTATGTAAATCACTTTCTATCCCCAGGTTAACCCTAGGGAAACACATATGTGCCTTTCTGTGTATTTTTCTTCATTTGGTCTACTGATTTGATCTCATTTAATCTTTAATCAGTTCCATGATTCTGTAATGAACACAGTGGGAATATGTCTTTCCACTAAGTCCTATTTATCTGAAATAACTTAAATTTCTACGAGGCACATGTATTTTAAGTCTGCCACATGTATCTAAATAAGCTTAACTCAGTAGATTGACCTCTTTTACTATTGCTTGAGATTCTAAATCCTAAGAGTGATCATGAAGGTGATAAGAGGGACCAAAATAAAGTCGAGAAGACAGGAAAGCAAAAGAAGAGACAAAAGACAGAAAGTTAGAAAAAAGGGATATTCTTTGATCAATATTTTGGGGTGAGATATATGGATCGAGGAAGATTGTTGCATGTCATTAAAAAAAGTCCACCAAAAATGCCAAAGAATGATAGACTATTGTTACTGGAATGAATCTATAGAATCACACTGTGCAACTCATTCTATTCATAATTGAAACAACAAAGACCCTAAGAAGGGTTGTCTTTCCTGAGGTCATACATTCATTAAATAGCAGAGCTGGAAACTAAACCTTTGGTGTTTAGCCCAGGGTTCTTGACTGAAAAAAAATCAAGAAATATAAAGAGAAGAATTGCAAATAAAAGTGAATTACTTAAACAAACATACAAAAATCAGCTGTTAGAATGACAGATGGAAGTCATAATAAAATATAAAAAAATCAGTAGGTATAGGCTATTCAAAACCCCGATCAACGGAATGTCTACAACATGAAGTCACAATTTCATTACTCATTAGAATGGCAACTTGATTACATAGATAGACATGCTATTATTTCAAATTAATAAATTGGTAGAAAAAATTAAATTTTTAATTTAAAAAATGCTCTTGGTGTGACTTATAATTTCAAATAGCATATTGTGATTAAAAATCTACCAGAGACCTAACCTTAGGCTTGAATCTTTTTAAAAGAACTGTACAGCTTTCAGCAAGTCCTTAACCCTTTCTCAGCTTCCAGTAATTTATCTAAATTAGCAGTTTGAATTTAAGGACTCCTAAATTCCTTGTCCACTCTACCCTACTATAAATTAAATTACTATGTAAGTAAGTTTAAGGTTCTTCCAGATTTAATACATTTCCTCTTTTAGAAACAAAAGTCAAATTTCAAAGCTAAAATACAACACGAAGGGTGTCTTTTCTCATTTTCTGTCATCTCGTTTTTTAAGTCAAAAGGTATTATTATTCCGTAATTGTCTTTGAATTCAACTCTCCAAGTAAAAGGATGTGTTAATGTAATTAATTCAACTGTACCATATATTAAAACCTTTGTGATTTGAATGGAAAACTCAAGTGTGGTCCTTTCCTTGATAGGAGATTTTAGCTCTGAATTCATTTTTACACCATCTCAACCATTAATTAGTTTAAATGTGCAAATGAAATAGGTGCCAGATCACTGTAATGCCCAGCCATGACCATAAAATGGGTGAAAATATTTAAGAAGAGAATGTAGATATATTTTGCTAAAGTAGGCAAGAAGAGTGCTGAGATTAAATAATTGGATCTGAATCTCTTTCTAAAGTAGAACAAGCCTTCATTTTTCATTGCAATGTTTCCTGTTTGAGGAAAAAATAAAAACTCATGTCATTAATTATTCAGGAAACATTTCAGCTTTGAACTTTTACATCTGTTTACTAAATATTAATTTTTATTACATTTAGGTCTCATGTAAACTTGGCTTATCTTTAGCAGATAAAATATATGTCATTCCTTAGTCATATAGAGTTGTGGTTATGGGGTTTGATCAATCATCTATCAAGTAATACAATGGTATATAACTAATGTTATGGTGAATGAGTTACTTATAGTTTTCATTTAGAGTTATAAATACATTTTCTCTACCATGCTTCACATTATATATGTTTAAATGACATAGTCTGGCAATTTATTATTATATTTAGAAGGAAAATCTATATTTAGTTCTAACAAACTTGTTAAATTTTTTAAGCACGAATACAACATGTCTGAGAAAGGCTCATTTTGAATAATTTATTGGATGCATTTATTCTTAAAAGTACAACAAAAGTAGCATATTTTAATAAGTAATTCCAAGACATAGTAATTTACATTGCTTTAAGAGGATATTTTCCTATGGATCATGGTAATAAAAAGTGAGAAATTTAATTGTAATTGTCAACCTTTATGTATATTAAAAGCTTTCCACTTCCACCCATGACTACCACAGGATACACATGGCTATTGATTGTAAACTATTTGTACAGGAGGGATTAATGGTTTCTTCTCCTGTAAATATAAATATTTCAACCTGATCTCATCAAAATTTCCCACGGTTAAACAATATTAACAAGATCCAAACCCATTCACCCATCTATCATTCTTCCCCAGAGGTTTCTTAAAATAGTTATTTGTGGAATAAGAAATAAGCTGATGAACAATAATTTAAACATATATTAATTATTGTAAATAATACCCTTATACAACTGGGCTGTTCAAGAAATGATTTGTTCTTTACCTTTATTAGCCAGAACATTTAACAGCTTACTTTTATCAGTGAATGGCTCAAATATCTGCTGGATGCCTTAAAATAAGCATGTGCAGACCTTACTCATATTTGCCTTTTCTCCTAACCTCCATATAACTTGCTATTAGAGAAATCATTGTATTCATATTAACTAATATATTCATATACTGAATTTATATTAGAAAAATAATTTTCACATAGAGAGCCTCCATATGTTAGACCTTTTGTAACAAAATATGAATTATTGATTTTTATTTTCTAGTCAATGACAATAAGATTAATAAGATTCAATTAAATTTAGCAGCAAAAGTTTGACATATATACACATACACATGTATATTACTATGTGTGCAATTATACTCATATGGTAATATTTATTCACTTATATATGTTTTAAATATAAATTGATATCCAAAGATGAGTAAGGAAAGAATGAAAAGTACTTCCCACAAAAGTTCATATACATCAGGAAATGGACTTGCCCTTGGGTTGAGATCCTCTTTCTAACAGAGGACTCAAAATCATCTCATGAGGCCATCAAGTCCCATGGCACCAGACGAACCTTTATTTAAATCATGGCATGGGCCTCTCATTTTCACAAATATCTTGAGAAAAAATGACTTGTTCTGATAATTATGGTCATAATCAGTACTTATCAATCCTGTAACTTTGAGCTAGTTACTTAAGATTAAGGGGCATCTGTTTCTTCACTGTGGAAACAGAACTCACTTAGCAATATATTATAAATATATGAGTAAATGTGATTTATGTCATACTCCTGGCATGTTAGACATATATTAGATAGAAATAATAATAATAACAATAACAATAACAATAATAATAATAATAATAATAATAATAAAATGTGTCTATCATGGCTGGGCATTAGAGTAACTTGGTACATATTTCATTTGCTAAAACTTCCACAGATACATTTCAAAGGCAGGTTACTATATTATTACTATATTGACCAATGAAATTGTTGAGTCCTGGCAGATTTGGTTTTCTTTAATCATCAGTTGCTTGGAATGAAATACTTGTTAACATTAAAATTCCTGAAACATCCAGTTTATGCATGAGGAGTTAAGGTCCATACTTTGTTTTTCAGATGGTAAAAGGTTGTTGCATCATTTGCACAATGCTTCTCCTATATGGATCAAAAATACATCTTCTTATAGAAGTGAATTATTAAGCCTATTTTCAGTTTATATACAGTCTATTGAAATGTTACCTAGCACCTAGTATTTCTTGGGTCTGTGGAACTTGAAACTTGGAAGCAACCAGAGATCAGACATTTATTTTTCAAAGGTCCCTTACCTAAATCTCTTTCCTATCTCTTTAGTTATAAGGAATAATTTACCATATTAGAAGATTAAAGAGACCTCCTTCTTGAAAACATATAATAATCTGTTTCAAAAGTGCTTCTGCTCAGTAAATGCTTGTGGATTTTGATTGGGAAAATCAAGTAAACTAATCTGGAGTTGGTAGTGGTGGTGGTGTTGGTTTTCAGTGTAGTGATGGTAGAAATCCTCCACTAGTACTCTGAAGAGCAAGGGGAGTGGGGAGCAACTAAATATAAAACAGAAGGCCAAATATAACTGAAGGGATGATAATAAGAAAGGAAGGGAAAGAGGGAGAGAGGGAAAAAAAGGAGAGTTCACAGAATTGCTGCCTTAATTTGCAAGCGCTAGGTAGGAACGCTGTTTGTCTTGTGAATATGATAAGCTCTTTCTTGCCTCTTTACCCCTGCTTATTATGATCCCTTTCTTAGATTTTCTTCTGCCTGGCAAAATACTATGAATTCTCCCAGTTTCCGCCTAAATTGTTTAACTTCCCTACAAAGCCTTCATTAACTCCATCAGATGGATATAAATGTTTCTTCTTCTTACGTTTCTCTAATACAGTACATAATATTACACTTATTTGTTGTGTGAGCCCCTTGAAGTTGAAAATTATATTTTAGATATTGTAGAAAATGCATATATCAAAGTATGTGCCTGGATTATGGTAGATGATCGTTTTTTGTACTGTTTTAATGAATTCTCAACTGATTTTAACAGTAGAGACTTAATATGCAAAAATCAAAGATAAGAGTTTCTTAGTTCGAATGAAATAGCTATTAGCATGTATAAGACAACTTTTTAAAGAACATCACCCATATTGACATGTTAGCATATTAGCATATTAAAAATTATAAAAAACAATATTAGAGATGAGAAATTATTTACAGATAAATCTTCATTAAAATACTTACAAACTATTGTCTCTATCATGGAAGAAAAGTTTAAATACTTGTAAAAAGCCATCTTAAAGTCTAGAAATCTAGGAATCAGAGACTTCAATGGTTGGAAGGAATACTAATATCATTTCTTCCAACCATCCTGCCAGTATGCGAATTCTATCCTGTATTTCTGCTGGGTAAACATCCAGACAATGCTAAGTTCCCTGATCCAAGAAATGCCACAATCATGTATAAAGTGACATCAGAATAGGTTTCAAATTCACTCTCTCCAGTAAAATAATGTAAAACATCACACATACTGTGACAAAAATATGAAACAAATCATTTAACATAGTACAACACTCTTAATTGCTGAGTTATACTCTTAAATTATACATTTTGTATAGATTGTAGTAGACAACTTTTAGAAACATTTCAACCAATAAATTAATTTAATGCAACTAACTCCAGTTCTTATTCAGAATGGAAAAATAGGGGATAATACAAAAGGGAAGTAGAACTAGAAAATTTGCAGGAATGTACACTTGGGGAAATATTTAAGAAGGGGAAAGGAATTTTGAATACAGTCACATCGATATCTATGACAATCACATTTTTATGACATAAAAATAATGTTTTCCTTCCTATTTCAAACAAATTTGCTTGTCTTCATTATTGTCAAAATACAACGTACATCATGAATTAATTATCCTTGGAAATGCTCCATTTAGTAATTCACCCTTTTAAAAATGCCATTTTTCTTTTCAGCACAATGATCTGATTTGGAAAAAAAAAAAAAGTAGGAAAAAATATATATCTATTGAAAAATAATACTCTAGGATCTAATAACAGTATAAAAAGTCCATGTTTTCTCAGTTTCAATACCAGGATTAAAGGTGATAGACACTTCATAAATATCTATCAGATTCCCAAAAGGAATTTGGGAAATTGAATTTATTATAATTTTGTTTCCCTAATTTCCTCATTTATGTCTTCTAGGGACCAATATCAGAGGTCGCTTATGTTTATTTTTATTATTATTATTCATATAATCAAAGCCCTTCACACAAAAAGCCTTGTATTCTCCAAGGGGCATCAGACTCTGTAGGCATTTTCCAAATGTAACAGAGTGCCAATGCCTGTTTGTGTCTAAATCTAAAAATATTTAAATGGATTAAGATGCCTATTCATTGAATTTAGCAACTGGGAAGATTACTCATATTTCTTTACTGATCACAAGGCCCATCCATAAGCTAACACACGATTACTCTGGAGAGACCCTCAATACACCATTAGCCCTTGGCGTGCTAAAGCCATATTACTCTCTGAGGGCGTCACAAAATTCCTGTGGCAGCTCTTCCCACAGCATTACAGGAAACAGTCTGAGGTGCTATTCTAAAACAGTTCAACAACAGCATCTCTGCATCTCTTCTGATAACAGGTACATTTGTAGGATGGTCTATGAAACATTCAAACATTACCCATTCATTCATTATTTACTGAGTTCACAAAAAATGAGAAGCGGCTTTTTTTGAGATCTTTATCATTTTGCATTTTAAATTATATATAATTTATAGTTCTGTTTATCCTAGATGAATGTGTGTGGCCTTATCACCTATGCCTGCGTAAATACAATAGCCCATAAAAACAATCCCCCAATAAATAGAGCTGTTGGCAGGTCAATTATGGAAATAGTGAGAAATGGGAATTTTGGAACATCTTTAGTGAGACAGCTTAAAACTACGTATGCTATTTATCTTGCCTTTTAGTGTCAGATTGAAAATGCTTCATTCCTGGTAATGGTTCTCATGACAATGAGCAAGGTTTTGAAAAAGTAGTGGACGCTTTTCTGCTGAGCCCTGAAAGTTGGAATCATAATGGAAATGTTAAAAATGAAAAGAGATAAAGAGGAGGAGGAAAGTAGGTCTATTGCTACTCAAAATTTGTTATAGATTTGTAACAGGAAGATACAGAAAGAACATTTTTAAATAAAGTTCAGTTAGAAGAGTATTGAAACCTTCGTCAGGAAAGGACTTAAATAAGTTTGATTATCTCTTAGTTCAGAAACTTTTTGACTCCTGGATGGTGTGTCTTTGCTACTGTCTGAGTCTCATTAAGCATGGCCAAAGGTCATGTTGAAATAGACAAGAAGTAAAAATTTTTAATGTAATAGAAGGGCATTTGAGAGCCTACTTATGTCAGGTATATGCTCAGTACTTCATATTATCTCTCATTCTACACTCACAACTGATAACTGGTGAGAAGAAGAAACCAAAGCTTAAAGAGTTTATTTGACTTGAGTAAGAGTGAACAACAAGCTCAACACATTTCAGAAAGAATAGAATCATATCCTTATCCTCAGATTCCAGAATCCTATTACTGAATTTTACAAATTTTAAAAGAAAAAAAATACATTAAGTGATGAGAAACTGGCGATTTCCAGGCAAATGTTCCATGTTGTCCCATATAACAACGGGGATAAAATCATGGCATTAAAAATTACTGACCAATAAAACTCTGTTCAGTAAGAAGGTAGTTAGAGTTCATAAGTTCTGCTGGATTTCTTCACTGTGTTATCAACTGACCACAGGAGGCTAGGTATTAAAACTGTTGAAGAATGAAAATTGCTATTTGCATGGAGGGGAGGTCTTTGTTTGCACCACTGGTGCAGACACTCCATTAGTCCTGCTCACAACTGTCTTTTATTTATATAAGACAAGCACTCATTTAAGCTCCTTTTAGGTCAGTGGAGAAGTGTAACTGACAAGCTGTAGTTTGGTTAGATGAAGATGAGCATTCACACGTTGATGGCTGGCATGAAAGTCATTTAATACCTTTCCCCTAGGAATTTGGAAGAATCTTTCCACTGGCGTAGACTAAAACAATTCCCGTGATGATAGAGATTGAAAGGGTCGGCAACCCATCTCCTTTCCATTTAAAAATCAGCATTGTTTGAACATGTCTGATTCCTGTGGTAGTCCCAAGCAATACTCAATGACAGGAGGAAAAGGAGGTGTCCTGTGAGGAATATCAACATAAGAAAAATGTGAACTAGTGACCTAAGTCTAATACCAGGGCTTCGGAAGTCAGAAGGAAGTATTAGGTTTAACAATAAGGTGTAACTGACATTATAATCCTATCAGACCAGGCATTCTAGAAGAGTTAAGGGAACAGAGAAAGTGGTAACTCTTATAACAACACTGGGGCAAGGCAAATGATATGTCCAGCACAGACATGGCATGACAGAGCTGGAAGGGGCTCCATGAGGATGAGTTGGCAGCAAAACCTGAAGCAGTCATCAGAGACTAGTGTCTATGGAGACTCAGAGTAATACTGTGACAGAAGGTATTGGGGATACTAATCTCGGACCCCTAGTAACGATGGGAGCAGCAAAAATGTAAAAGGGCAAATTAACTGGACTGTCTGTGTACAGTCGTACTGCAGCAGCAGACGGTGGCATTTTATGGAACATCCATCATTCTTGGTAGGTATGGTGTGATCCTTCAACCATGTGGAAGTATATCTGAACACTGCTTTTATTAGTAAGGAGAAATAATCAGAACTAACTTCTAGGACATGAATAAGAAGCCCTGGGCATGCTGGGACATAACATGCAAGGGAGTGATGGAGTGGGAGAAATTACACTTTATTCTAGTCTGGGAAGATGTGAACTTGGAGTCTTTAATTTGGGTATTAAAGGAACTTTAATTTTATTTTGTTCCAAGCTGATGACATCTAAAGATATCTAAGTTCCAATTTAAAGCTAAGTAAATATAAAGCTATGACAATTCTGTTTATTGGCAGGTGGCAGAGGTCCCATGAGTAATTTCAAAGGATTATGACTTAACCCGACAATCTGCATTGTTATAACAACAAGACTTAGTTCAGCATGATTCGTCTTCAGTGCAAGGAAATAAATAACAGGGATTTCTTTTAAACCAAATTGAAAATAATATCAATAAAGGTGTTCCTCTAGCAGATTCATCACGAACATTTTAGAAATGAGAGCACTAGAGAATCAAGACAGATGTTCATTTTCCTATTTAGTTATACCCCACGACCTAGATCAAGTTTAGGGACATAACCAAATACACTGAATATTTTGATGTAAACTTTGACATAGATTATTATTTCTGATGTGTTAATGCCTCAATAAATTATTCATCTGAAATGCCAGTTACAAATTATTGTCCCTGTTCCAAATGTGAAGAGCAAAGTTGCAGAGACTTGCCTTTCAATATGACAGTGACTTAGTAAACTATCTACTTTTCAGAATATTCACTCTATGACTTAAATTACAAATCTTAGTGACAAAAGAGTAAATCAAAATATCAACAGGCATCCATGTAAATAACGAAACAAATGTTGGTTTATTGCCATGGAAAAAAATAATAGCCACAATACTTCAATGATGTATGTTCATTCCCCATAAAACAGAAAACATATTGTCTGACTCTGGAGTTATAGTGAGAGGATCTGTCGCAGATTGTAGTGTGCTGCTCTTAAATAAAATAAAATAAAAAGGCAAATTATCAAAATCAGAGTAACCATATCTACTGAAGTTGGCTAAATTATTCTGAAATCCTAAATGCAGGAGCAAAAGCATATCACCAGTGAAAACACAGGAAGACTTTGAGCCTTATAGGCTGGTAACAAATGGCTTCATCTGAAGGCTTGTCCTTCTCTTTGGTCCTTTAAAAGGATCAAGATCTGTGTGTTGTTGGTATAGTGGTTAGTATCACTCCCTCCCCAAATTATCAAGATCTGTCTTAGTTTTTATATAATTTGCAGTTGTGGACTGATATTTTTTCTGTGATGACACTGAATTTTTAAATAGTATAATCAAAATTCATGTTAGCTGTTTTTAGGTGTAACATATTCCTAAGACTATGACCCTAAAGGGACCCTGACACATGACAACCGCAAAATTGTCTCCTTTTTTTCCTCATTAGCAAAGCAGAGAAAATACTCAGTTACCTGAATTATGAAAAAGCAAACAAAAACCTGTTTTTAGCCAACACACCTAAAAGCATATAACCAGCATTAAAGATACCAAATTATTGAATAATTTATAGATCAAAAAAATCTATTTTCCTGAATTACACTGCAAGAAAACACTGCAAATTACACTGCAAAAGAAAGCAAACAAACAAAAAATCCTCTTTAAGATATTCCACAAAAAAAGATGTGACAAGTCTTCACCTATCAGACTTATCAGGGGGTTTGTTTCAAAGCTCATAGCTGGCCCCATTCCCAGCTACTCATTCAGCAGGTGGGGCTGACAGATAATTTGTATTTCTAGATGCTTTGAAAATCAGTGCTTTAAGGAGTATTGAATACTTTACTTGAGGAACGATAATTTTGTTCAGCGATTTTAGGGGTAGGTAAAAACATGTTAGAAAAACACATACTGTGTTTCCTCGAAAATAATACTTAGCCGGACAATCAGCTCTAATGCGTCTTTTGGAGCAAAAATTAATATAAGACCCGGCCTTAGATCATATCATATCATATCATATCATATCATATCATATCATATCATATCATATCATGCCAGGTCTTATATTAATTTTTGCTCCAAAAGATGTATTAGAGTTGATTGTCTGGCTAGGTCTTATTTTCAGGGAAACACGGTGTACAGACTCATTTGTTAGCAGTATGCCCAAGAGCCGATGACTTTAAAAAGCTCAGTCTTTCATGGTCTACACAGGGTCTACACAGTCTCACAAGGATAGAAAGAGAAGTTAATGGAAAAGATTGGTTTGTACTTTGAAAGTCCACTTAATTTTGAAACAGAGTAAGGGTGCAAATGAATAAATATATATGTACATAAATAAATACCAAAAATAATGCTAGAATTAGAAGATATTAGAAGTACCAAAAAAACTAAAAATCTGTAAGCAACATGAACCTATAAAGACAGGAAAAAAAAATTACTATTAAATCATCTTCCTCAGAAATAAACTTAAAAGTTTACCTATGTAAAAAAATAGTGTCCTTTCATTTATTCGCATTCTCTTTCCACATTACAAATTTAACATCCACTCTCTTTACCAAAAAAATTAGAAAGACGCAGAACTATACTTTCCAAAGTCAAAAAAAGAAAGGAAATGCAAGTAGCCCCGGAAACCGCAGGAACATTGTTGCCTAGGGATTAACTACTCTGAACTTAATATTTGGCACTGTGCTTATAATGAACCCACTGGATATGGAGATGAGAATGATGAAGAAAAAAGGCTTAGAGGTATTTTTAGGGAAGAAAGGGGTGCAAAATTCGGAAGAACTAAAGCTTTAGTGTTTTTATGGTGATAAATTGGCAGACCATCTCTTACAAAATATATGTACTTCGATTCGGCTATTTCCTGGATTGTGACATTAAAGTTCATATTCAGTATATATAACAATCGCATAAGTATGAAACAGAAGCTAGCTAGATGAAAACCTAAGTATAATAACAGAAAGCTCAGGGTTTCCATGACTGTTCATTATTAAAAAGACAAAATAAAAGCAGTAGAGGGCTTGAATGCTTTTACATTGTTAACAATTAACCCATTACCAATATAAATAAAACTTTACTCTGTGAAAAATCATTTCAATATTAAAAGTTGTTTTCATGTAAAATTATCTAAAAATTGAAACATTACTATATTAAATAAGATTCTACATGACATAATTTATAATTTTTACTTCCAAAAGAATTCAAAATTATCCCAACAATCCTAAACAAATTTGATTTTTTTAAATTGCTGCCACCCTATCTCTTATTACTCCACAACTTCGTATCAAGAAAAACTTTGAAAAATGCATTAATTAAATACTTTCTGAGAAAATATGCACAGCCTTTGATGAAAGAAGAAAAATGTATCATATATATAATGATACACTCATCTATCCTGATTTCTTTAATAACAATTTCCATTACTTTCCTCTTTAGTTATTATAGTTTGTTTTGTCCAGATATCATTCTTATAAGTATGCTGATACGGGAATCTGTAGCGAACTTACTATCAATAGAATTATTTCTCAAATTCCTGAATACATTTAATGCATATAATCCTTATATTCCCACATACCTTTATAAAAGAACTTGGAAGATGCACTTTTATAAATTATTCTTCTCCAAGTAAGGGTATAATTATCAAAATCCTATAACTTTCCAATTATTAACAAGAGGCTACAGGAGCCCTAAAAATAGATTGTGAAATCAAATACATTAGTGTTATATACATGAAGATGAGCAATAAAAGAAGAACCGGTTATTCACAGAATAGAAGTCTAAGGGGTAAGTAGTATATGAGGGTTAAAACAATCTACACTTAAATCTTTTATGTTTTAATAGACCTTGCATCACTTCAACTTTAATAGAAATTGAAAATGTTCAGATAGTACAACAAAGCAGCTGAATTGCAGGAAACAATTCTTGCCACGTGGAAATACACTGAAGAAAATGCCTTAAGAAGTTCTTAAATTGCATTTTGAATATAAAACCAAAACAATACATGGAGTTGACAATAGTTCTTTGGCTAATCATTTAGTTACCTTTTCAAGTTCTCACCCCAGGGAATTGTTGGCTGATTCACTTTAAATTTGATCATGTGGAAAAATATAACTTTCTTAATAGGCACGACATTTATAAATTGATGAGGTTCAGGGCAGCCTGCACCAAAACGTGCCCCTTTGGCATACTGATTATTGTGAATTAACGATATCGAAGAAATAGCCACTGCCAAGAAGGACACTCTACCGCAAGTTAAAGAGACATTCTTATCACCAGACTGAGGGATTCAAGGCCAAAAAGGCTGTATAAACAAACCCTGTTACTAATTATTTCCCTAAACCTGAACTTTTTGTCTTGTCAATTCTTCACAAATGTATTTTTCTTGTTGTTGAGAAACTACCTGTTTTGGTTAGTTCTTTAAGTCTCATATTTCTATGAGCTCTGGCACACATGACATTAAACTTTTTATTCCTCTTGTTGATCCATCTTTTGGCAATTTATTTATTAGGCAAGCCAATAAAAATGAATTCTAGAAACCTCAATAAAAATAAATTCTGGACTAAATAAGTTCAATACATGCAGTAAAATTTTTTTTTTACAAAATTCTTTAAACATAAGTGGAACCTCTAAAAAAGGGGAGGGGTAAAAGAGAGAAAATTAAGAAAATTGATTTCATCGTGTTCCAGAAAATGACAAATTTAGGCAGACAGAGGTTAAACTGAAGTTTAAATAGCATGTTCTTGTGCAGAGTTCCCAGATGAGTCAACATTTCCAAAAACTACTGAAAAAATGTCTACAAATAAACACAGAGATGACCAGGAAAATAACAAGTATTCCATTAATGAGACAGCTGGGCAATCAAAAGGCATCCTGCAACAAAAACTGTTAACAAGTCATCTGACAGGTCAAAGTATTTTGTGATATTGTTGCAAAGGAAGATTTATTTTAAAATAAGTAGTATGGAGAATATTATTTTAAACTGGTTTGCAGTAATTACTACTCCCAAAGAGCATTCTTCATTTAGTGTTAATTTGGCTGGATTTGTAAAATGAAAATTGTTAATGAATCTCAGAATACAATAACTTGAAGTTGAAATCCTTTGCTCAGTCAAAACCTTTTTTTTCTATCTAATGATTGTTTATAATTGTTATTTGACACAAAGACTATGCTAAGAAAATCCAAACCAAGAAGTCATAAATCAACATCATCATTTTGCCACGTCCATTACCATGAAAATTAGCAAATATCCTGTAGGTGGTGTCCATGCTATGTCAAGATCCTGCCTCTTCCTATTACTGAAGAAGGAGGGAGGGCAGAGATAATAATACATAGAATGAGAAGAAAAAGCAAGGAAGGAGAAAAGTGACCAAATCAGGAATAAAGAAGATATATTCAAAAAAAAAAAAAAAAAAAGAAATCAAATAATATTCTATATCAAAAACATAAAACAAAAGCTCCAGAAAATAGATACTCGGTCAAAATTGACATTAACAAAATAATGTAAAAATGGAAAATTTGAAAAGAGCATTACTGTAGAATGGACTGGAAAGATGATTAAATACGTACCATTCATGACAGTATTAGACTAGCTGATTTCAAAGATAAGTAGTAAGAAACATTAATAGCTCTGTTCCTATTTGAACTATATTAGATCACAGAAAGAAATCTTCCCAATTTACTTTAGGAAGCTTGCATAATTTGCAAAAAATTACAAGTAAAAAGCTACAAATGAATCTCAGTTTTGAAAAAATATGTAAAAATGGAAATGAAAATATTAGAAGTAGAATATAGTAATTGAAGCAAAACAACATATTACGAACAAATAAAATACAGTTTAGTAAAGGAAGGTTGGTTAATACCAGAACATTTATCAACTAAATAGAATACATCCAAAATTAAAAAAAAAATCATATTATCATGCTAATATAGGATCAAAAACATTTAATAAAATACTTTGTCATTCCTGATAAGTGAAAGAAGCTACTTAAATATGGTAAAGACTATTTATGAATACCAATAGCAATTACACAATAAATAACAAAAATAATAAAATCTTTACATTTAAATTCAGGAATTTGACTGATATTTTTGTTATTGCCATTTATGTTTAACAGTTTCTTGGAGTTTTTTGAATAAAATAAGAATACAAAATAAATACTATTAATATTAGACATAAATTACAAAATTTTTGTGTAAAGATAGTGCCAATAAAAAACAAAGGGATGCTAGAAAAACTTTATAAGAGGATTCCAACATGATAAATATGCCAAAACGACATATTTTCTTCATTTTAATAATAACCATTTAGAAAGGAGAAAATTTTCCATTCATGGTTATTATAAAACCAACAGAATACATAGGAATACATTTAATAAGTACAAAATCTATCTGATACAGTCTACAAAGTCTTATTGAAGATCAAAATGAAAATAAGAGATTAGACTGAAATGACATACTAAGTTCTTGGATGGGGAGCCTAAACCTCATAAAGTATTACTTTAGTCCAATTAATTTAAAAATGCAGTTTCATTTATAATCCTAATAGATTTTGTTGTTTTGAATGGAATATAATAACATTAAAATAACATTAAAGAATAATGCTGGAGAATGGCCAAGGAAAGTTATAAGCAAGTAAAATATTGAGCAGATTTCTTTTACTATTAGAATATACTATAAATCCATTGTAATATCAGCTAGGTAGTGACATAAGATACAAATGAATCAGTGGAATAGAATAGATAATTGAGAAAAAATACAGAATATATGATAATTTAATATAAACAAATAAGATATTTCAATTATTTGGGAAAATAAATGGTGGCACAAATGATTATCCATATGGAAGAAAATAGTGTTGGTGCACTATTAAATATTAAAGTATATTCCAGATGAGTTAAAATTTTACTATAAAAAAGTAAACAATAAATATCTTAGAAGAAAATGTAGGGGATTAAATGTATGCAGGAAACTCAGAAACTATAAATATTTTATTAGTTAAATATTAAAATAAAAATTATTTTGGCCAAAGTAAACAAAATAAAAACACATAACATAAGAGAGATTTGGAGAAATTTTCAATACATATTGACAGATGACAGGTTAATTTCTAAATAATATCAAAACAGGTTAATATTTGTAAATGCAAATTAACAGGAAAAAGATAAACACTTCAAAAATGAGGGAAGATTTGGAAATTTTATGGATTGTAAATTGATTTAACATATTCAGAGTTATCTGGCAATATAAAATTAAATAAATGTTCATAGTAAGTAAAAAGCAGGCAGCAAAATAGCATGTATAACATACTAGTGTTTTTTAAAAAAAGTATGTGTGGATACAAAATAATTGGACATGTATTTTTAAAACTGAGAACAATGCATTTATCTTTGGTTATCAGGGTTTTAATGTTTTGCCTTGGTTTTTAGATCTCTCTCAATTTCTTTTCTGTACCCAAATGCCCTTATCTTTCTTTAGTCTTTTCCAGGTTAGTAACTGACAATTACATTCTATCAGTTGCTATTATTCAAGTGTAAAGGCAGAATAATTGTCAGCACAGTAAAAATAATTGAATGCATTATAAAGTATCAAAGAGAGTGTATACATATATAAAGAACTTCTATATATTAGTTCAAAACTGAATTCTTAAACTTTTCCCCAGTATTGTTCTTGTTTTAATCCCTGCCTTATCGAATGGCTCCACCATTAACCCAGTCTTCTCTCAAAACTATCTATAAATATTTATCTTTTCATCTTTCTTTCCCCCATGTTGTAGCAGTTTAGGATCATTCCTTATATATAAAAGCCTTTAATCATCTAAAGAATAACATCATATAAAAACAATTTGGCATTGACAGTGTTTTCTTCATAGTCGGGTCCCTGTCCACATATTTACCCTTCCTTTCAACCAGCCCCTGTGTAGCAGCTATATAATCTAGTAAAATTAATAAAAATACAACAATAATGTTAAAAACTTCCATGCTTTTTCTTCTGTTTTTAGCTCTGCCTAGAATTCTCCCCTCTTCCTGTCTTCCCAGTGATCTACCAGTCATTCCCTAAGTCTTAGCTCATGTGTCATTTCCTCTATGAAGCATCTTCTGAACTTTCACAGCCCCTGGGTTGACCTGCCCAACCTGTACTCTGGCCCTTGTTATATCCTATACATTCTTCTCTCCTGGTCATTTTGAAAAGCATTGCGTACATATCGTCTGCCCCCTGTTAAAACGTAAATATTTGAAAGCTCTGATATCATGGTATAACTTGCTCATACCATACTGCTTACCATATAATAGATGATCAATTAATGGCTTTTAAAAGGGTGGAGAGATCCTAACCGTCATTGGATTTCCACAACTTTGTATAATAATGTCATCTGTTCAGATCTCATTGAAAAAAAAATGACTCTAAAATATGTTTAATACACTTCAATAATTATTGTTCCACATTTGATTCAGAAAACAAACTGAGCATGCTACTTGTACAGTCCTAGCGCTATTACGTAGTGGTAAAACATTAACAGCACAGATACTGCATTCAATTGCTGAAAAAGGAAGATCAGCCATATAATTGCTGACTAATAAGCAGAGTGGAATAACTGGCCATCTACAATATGTGTAGAGAGGCAACATACACAGGGAAGCTGAACTGCTAGGCAGAATTCTGTATACTCTAGAGACTTGAGGAAGAAACATGTGAACAAAGAAGTGTAAAAAGTGGGCTGGAAAACAGGGATATTCCATTTATCACTTTTAGATTCAGCCAAACATTTAAGTCTTGGGAGAAAAGTAAAAGATTTTTAAGTAAGTAAGTAAACAAAGAAACACACAGCTACAATGCATAATAACTGTTAAATTACCTGGGGGATAATAAAAGCAAATGAATGTTCAAAAGAATAAAGAATCCTCAGAATGATAACAAAGTCCAGAGATGAAGGCATTCATTTTCAAATTATAAGGATCTACATAATTTTAAATTAGGTCTACACCCAGACACCACAATTTGAAATGGTAAAACAAGTATGAGTATCTCAAGAACTTTTTAAAAAATGAATGAATGATGAACTGATTCGTACTAGACTTCCCCTCATTAATACTGCTTCCCAGAATGCAACTGGAACAATTACTTCAGTGCTCTAAGAAAACGTAATTCTACATCTAGAAAAACTATTTCTCAAGTGTAAAGGTAGAGTAAACTGAAAAAGTGTATTTCACAAACACCTTTTCTGGAAGCTGTGTGAAGACTATCAGAAAGAAAATTCCTAGTATCTAAGCAAGCATGAATGTAACTCAGGAGAGCAGAGCAGGGAAGACAGATGTCTAATAGGCAGAGAGCACAATCAATTCTGATAGGAGCAAATGCATAGAGTACTAGGAGAGAAATCAATCTCCAGGGAATAATAGCTACCATTAAAACAAAAAGCTAGAGATAAAATCATGGTCACATGTAAAGAAAATGTTCTAAATTCAAACAGGAAAGCAGTAGGTTTCCAAAATAAGTTTAGAATAAATACCAGTTAACACACAGAATGAGTAAGACATGGAAATATATTCAGAATACTGTTTAAAAAAAAGTCAGTTTTCTCTCTTATCAGAGTAAAAGAAAGACAACCAGGAGCTCCAAAAGAGGGGTAGGAGGGCTACATAAACCAAGTATGATGAAAAAATTGGTCTAAAATAATTTTGCTTTTACAGACCTCTGAGGTGTACACATATGTACCCCAGAAGAACAATAAAGAAATTAGGACCAGCTGGAGAGGGATAAGGAAAAGGATTTTCATTTTATTACATGCCAAATTTAACTATTTGACTTAAAAATATATACATGAATTAATTTGATTTTTTTTTTTTAGGGAAGAAACTAATACATATGCATACCACATATTTCTCCAAAACTTTTTCAAAAAGTTATTAGAGGATTTACAAACATGAATTTCGACTGTCAGAATATAGTTACTTATATTTATCACATTCTCTACATCTTTAGTCACAGTCTAATATCAGAATGTGAGCACAAAGTATCTTATTGTAGAATAAATGGCCCAGATTTCCCCAAGAGAAAATATACTTTTGAAAATAAATTGCATTTACCATGTTGCATATCACATTTATTTTAGGACTATAGGCTAAATCCATAAAACTTGTAACCTTATTTTTTTCTTCACAGGCTCGTGGGAAAAGACTTATTTGCACGAATACTCTGTCATTAGAAGCATTGTTAATTTACTACTGTTTCAAGTTTCTTCATCTCTAATCTACATTGATTTTCTGTCCTAAAGACAGAAAGTGCACATTTGTAATATTTTAGCTGCAATAAGTTTTCTATTGGATGTTTTTTCTGCTAGAAAAAAAATCAAATAAAAGAGGCAAAACAACTGCTTGAACACAGATAAATAACTTCCTTAAAATGAACGCAGGGAGTGCACAGATTTTTAGGGAGGTAACATTATTAGTGAAAGAAGCATATGATCTGAAAGTAGGACCTAGGAAGTGCTCCTCATTTTCTACTATTAGGTATATTGTCCATGAGATCTGAACATCCAAATCATGGCCAGCCATCAGTAAATAGTAAATTCCAGAAATTCAGGGCAAGCCCTTTTTTTTTTTTTTTAACGCATATTGAGTATGTGTTGATTTGCTTTTACAGACCCTATGAGGTATGTATACATTTTTCAAAATGCTGTGTCAAATGTCTTTTAGAAAATGGGTTTTAGCTTTGTCTACTTCTGCTTCAGTCACCACACAGCATCCAAACCTTACCCAGTATGGAAGGGGGATCCTTACCTTTACCATGTTGGCTCAAGGAAAAGTACAATTAAGGAAGTAAAGACAGGTAATTCCTTGTTGGAAACTGTCTCATTGTTGTCTTTCTATTCTGAGGCCTCCCTCAATGGGGAGAATGATATGTGTCAATTTACAAATCAAAACTTATTGACAAGCACATGTAATACCTTAAAAGACTGTGTGTGTGTTTGTGTGTGTGTGTTAAAACAAACAATTTCGCCTAAATTGAGGAACCAAAAGTTAGTACTCAAAAATAATCAGAAATTATCATTTAAAACTTCAATATGTGAACTAAAAGGAGCATTCAGTTCCTTTCTTAATTATTTTGGAAGAATAAGTAGGGGTATAATGACATAAGTCTAACAGTTTATTATTCTTAAAACACAAGGAATTAAAATTTATGAATATTGGCTCCGTTTTCTAATCATCACAGCCCTGCTTCACCAAATTAGCTTTAACTACATTATTTTAATCTCTTGAATTTTCAGTAACAAAACAGGAAATCATCCAAATCTTTGCCATTCATCTGATTTTAGGATTAGTGATTGTACTCTACACTGATGTCATGGAAAGACTCTGTATAAGATATGATAATATACATATGTAGATATTATTAGTATACAATACGGGTATTTTTTCAATTATGTTGTATATAAACAAAGTATCCCATCAATTATTTGAAGCTCTTTACCAAAAACAAATGTGGAAAGAGATATGTTGTCTTTAATATATAATTACAACATATTACATATAAATTACATTATATACACATATGCATATATGCATATATATGAATTATCACCATCAAAATACTGATTGCTATAAGAAAAAAATAATACCATTCTAACCCACTAATTTACCATTAGGAAATTAAGGATACCCTGTGATACTGTTTTTCCCCAACAATAAAATTGTTGGATATCATTAAAGCTTTTCTGTTCTTAATTTTTGAGACGTGAGGTCATTTCCTCAGTAAATACAGAACTAAAAACATAATCCTTCAATTGTGGTGGACCAAACTTTAAAATCTAAATGCTCTCTAAATCGCAAATGCCATAATAGGTTTTAAATTTGCCAACAATTTAACAAAACCTATCTTCATTTTTCAGCTAGATTGTGGCCTCTGAACTGTGCTCCTAAGAGGCAGTTCAGTACAGTGTTTCAGCTTGGGTTTGGCATTTAGAAGGACCTGGGTGTACATCCTCGCTCTGTTATTTCCTAGTCATATACCTTTGGACAAAAGTTGTGTGAAGTTAACGCAGGGTTTATAGGGTTTGTAGAGAAAGGTATCTAGGCACATTTGTGGAGAATAACGAAAGTAGTAAGGAAAAAAAATATGATTCTTATAAATATTACTCTGATTTTGGTATGCTGTACTCTTCTCTGTTTTTATGAAATTTGAGCAAATGAATTTTTAGCTATTTTGAATTTGTTTCTAGTTAGGGAACTGAGTTTCTTTGATCAAGCCAGTCGGTCTAAGCTCTATAAGTTATTCTTTTCTTTTCTTTCAAAATAAGTTAGTTAAATAGAAAAAAGCAAAAGAAAGAAAGGGAGAAAGGGAAGGAAGGAAGAAAGGGAAGGAAGGAAGGAGGGAGGGAAGGAGAGAGGGAGAGAATGAGGGAGGGAAGAAAGAAAAAGGAAGAAATAAATGTTTCTGAGAGTTATGGTAACATGCCTTTGACAGTATCACCAAGAAAAGTGCTGTGCCTTTAGCAGTTAGAAATTTACACACCCCTCAGATTATTTTAGAAAATTTAAAGCAGTGCAACTCATTAACATTTTCTTGTCATTAACTGATAAACACTGGATATCCTGAATCACAATCTGCTTCCCTTTAGCCCAAATGAATATGCATTGGATAATTCCATTTATGACATAAGGTAATGTTTTCATGGGAGCCATTGTATGTATTTATTTATGAATTATTCTTATTCCACCAGAGTTAATTGGGATTTTTTTTTCTTTTTTCTTCTTCTTTTTTTATTTTTTATTTTTTTGACTGATGTGGTCTAGAATTACACAATAGAGATGTTTTCTATGAATTCTGGCTTTCTATTTCCTTTGCTTGGAATTGAAGACATCTATTTCATTTTCTTCCCACATGTTATATTCCTTGAAAGCCAGAGGCTCTCAAAAGGCACTAATGAGTTCTTGTTCGAATTAACTGTTTTACATTTTTAAATTTTTCTTCTTTACTCTTATGAAAGAGAAGATTAGTAAAGAAAACATACCGATACTCTCTAAATTTTATTCGTTGTTACTATGCTATGTTTCAGAGGATATCCGAAAGCTTTTTGGGGGCTTTTTTTTTTCAATTAAATATAGTGAAATGTCCCATCAATAAATGAAATTCTCTGCAAATATTAAATACGGAAGGGGAGACTTTTTCCTCAGACTCTATTTCAGAGAATCTGTCTTTTTGTTTTAGTAAATTTAGACCTAAAGATAATGAAGCCTTATTATTATACTTTTCAAATGATATTTGAGTTGCACAATTTTTAAAGCAATAGAAGATATCACAAAGAGAAAAAGGGTTAATTTTAATAAGAGAAAAATAAGAAACATCAAAATGAAAATTTATAGTATTAAAGAGTAAATATCTTTACTATGTGATCCATATGTAAATAATTGTTACGATAAATACTAAGACTGCAAGGGAAAACATGAACAATGAATACAAAAAGAAAATCCCTCAAAAGGAAATAAAAATGGTTAAGGGACATTTGAAAAAATTCAACTCAGTAACCATAAGAAATGCAATTTTAAAAAACGACATTTTTTCTCCTATCAGATTAACAAAAATGAGAACAGATAATATTCAGGGTTAGCAAGAGTGCAATGAAATAGAAAATAATTTGGAATAGGTAATTGTCAATTATATGCTAAGAGACTTAAAATTGGTCATAATATTAAATTATATCTAAGAAATTCCTCCTAAGGAATTAAATCACAAATAAAGATGATAATATTTTTATGGGGATTACAGAGAATAATTTATCATAAAAACATAGAAATTGCATAATATATAACGTACCATAATATATACATATATTATATATTGTTATGTAACATAACATATACCAATAGTGTAACAGGCTTTATGAACTATGCAATAGCCATGTAGTGTTAAGTAAATAATTTGAGACATTTTTGAATATGTAACATAATCAGATGTTTCATTTTCATATAATGAAGGAAATAGGAAAACCTTTAATAATTTTCAGTTGTGAAATTATCAAAGAGTTTGCTTATCTCTATTTTTACACTGAATTATTTTAAAATGCAAAAATATAAAATGCCAGATATAGAAATCATAAAGGTCCACATTTAAAAAAAATAAATTTTACTGTTAATATCTAAGTCTCCAAGTACACAGAGAGCCTGTGGAAATTTCTCAACTCCAGTAATACATCATTTCAGTTACATCTTGTCTCCAATTATGCATTTTTCTGATAACCCAGATACTTCACTGACAAGAATCTATGTCATCTATGATTCCATTCAAATTTCTTTTCATTGTAATATTTTTGTCATATTGAGGCAAACTGAGAGATCTTAATTCCATTTTTATGGTAAATTAACCATTTTCCTAAATCTACTTTTACCTTCAACATAGCATCACATACACTAGATTACATGAATTTGATTATACAGAAATGGGTTGTTATATAGAAATTACACCGAAATAGGTAACTAGGACAGAAACTGGCACTAAACATTGAGTGACCCTGTAATATAAACCAAAAATACACAGCATTAATTTTGAGACAAGATAGCAGATGGAGGCCAATAGGGATTTCCAAGTAAACAATTGATAGTGCTATATTTCACCTTTTTATCATATAAAATATGTTATTGTAAGAGAAAGATGAGACTAAAAAACAACAACAACAACAACAGCAAAACAATCCAACTAAAAAACAAGCAGAGGACATAAAAGATCCTTCTCCCAAAATGGCATATAAATGTTCAACAGATGTATGAAAACATGCACAACTTCACTGGCCATTAGGGAAGTACGAATTAAAACCACAATGAGACACCTCACACCTGTTTCAATGGCTGTTATCAACAAGACAAGTAATAACAAGTGTTGCAGAGGTTGTAGAGAAAACAGAAACCTTCGTATGAGTATGTACTCCTGTGTTCATTGCAGTATAACTTCCAGTGGCCAAGACAGGGAAACAACCAAAGTATCCTTTGATAGACGATTGGATAAAAAAGTGGTACAAACCGTGTTTCCCAGAAAATAAGACCTACCCAGACCATCAGCTCTAATGCGTCTTTTGGAGCAAAAATTAATATAAAATGCAGTCTTATTTTACTATAATATAAGACCAGGTCGTTAATATAATATAATATAATATAACATAACATAATATAATAAATACTGAGTCTTATATTAATTTTTGCTCCAAAAGACGCATTAGAGCTGATGGTCCCACTAGGTCTTATTTTCGGGAAAACAGGGTATGTACAATGGAATACTACTTGGCCATAAGAAAATATGATATATCGCCATTTGAGAAAACACGTTAAGTGAAATAAGTTAGATGGAAAAAAATGAAGAACCATATGATTTCACTCATATGTGGGATATAAAACTGAAAGTAATAAATGAACAAACAAAACAAACAAACCAACAAGAACTCATAGACACAGACATCAGTATGGTGGTTATAGAGGGAAAGGTAGGGTGGGAGGTATGTAAAGAGTAAAGGGAGTCAAACACATCATGACATAAGAAGACCTTGTTTTGGTGGTGAATACACAATGCAATATACAGATAATATATTATAGAATTATACACTTGAAACCTATAAAATTTTAATAACCAATGTCATCCAAATAAATATAATAAAATAATAAAAAAAAGAAAGAACTGTTTATTTTTGAAGCACAATTAGAGGATATATTTCCAACTCAAACTTGCTGATTTGGAAAATAAAAGTTTCACATTTACAGTATGTAGCTGGCAGCTGTCAAAAGATTTTCCAAGTAAGACAGTCTCAAGGAAGAGATCAAATTCAGAATGTTGTCTGCAAGCCAAGATCAAATCAAAGACACAGAGCTGAAGACACATTCTTAAGACCTCAAAAAGAGTTCAGTAACTTTCTCAGCTATACACAAGTTCTTTTTAAATTTTTATTAAATTTATGGGGTAACATTGGTTAGTAAAATGATATAGGTTTCAAGTTTCTATAATACATCATCTATATATTTCACTGTGTGTTCAATAACCAGAGTCAGTTCTTCCATCACCATATATTTGACCCCCTTTTCCTCTTCTACCACCTCCCCCTTTACCCTTTAGTAACCACTAAACTGTTATCTTTGTCTATGAGTTTTTTTTTTTTTTGGTTTTGTTTGTTTGTTTGTTGCTTTCAGTTTTATATCCTACATATGAATAAGTCATGTGGTTCTTAGCTTTTTTCTGTCTGACTTATTTTACACAGCATGATAATCTCAAGATCCATCCGTGTTGTCGCAAATGGGAGTATTTCATATTTTTTATGGCCAAGTAATATTCCATTGTATATATGTACCACTACTTCTTTATACAATCATCTGTCAAAGAACACTTTGGTTATTTCCATGTCTGGCAACCGTGAAAAATGCTGTAATGAACATAGGTGTGCGTATATCTTTACAGATAAATGTTTTCAGAATTTTTTGGGGGTAGATACTCAGAAAAGGGATTGTTGGGTTGTATGGCAATTCTATTCTTAATTTTTTGAGGAACCTCCATACTGTTTTCCGTAATGGCTGTACCAGTTTACATTCCCACCAGTAGTGTATGAGGGTTCCTTTTTCTCCACAGTCTCTCCAACACATTATTACTTGTCATGTTGATAAAAACCATTCTAATAGGTATGAGGTGGTATCTCATTGTGGTTTTGATTTGCATTTCCCTAATAGCTAGTGAAGTTGAGCATGTTTTTATATATCTGTTGGCCATTTGTATGTCATTTTGGGAGAAATGTCTGCCCATTTTCTAATGGGATTGTTTGTTTTTATGTTGAGTTATATGATTTCTTATATATTTTGAATATTAGCCCCTTATTGGAGGTTTTGTTTGCCAATATCTTATCCAATTTGGTTGGTTGCCTCTTTTTTTTTTTTTTTTTTTTTGATGGTTTCTTTTGCTGTGCGGAAGCTTTTTAGTTTGATATAGTCCCATTCATTTATTTTTTCTTTTACTTCCCTTGCCTTTGTGGTCAAATTCATAAAATTCTCTCTGAAGCCAACATCCATAAGTTTAGTACCTATGCTTTCTTCTATGCATTTTATTGTTTCAGGTCTTATGTTAAGATCTTTGATCCATTCTGAGCTAATTTTGGTATATGGTGACAGATAGCAGTCTAGTTTCATTCTTTTGGACATGGCTTTACAATTTCTGAAAGGTATGCCATGGAATCCTCTTAACTCATGCTAGAGAGAGAGCAGCCTTGAAAAGATTTGTGAGTATTTATTTTATCTAAATGGATGGGATTATAATTTGATACACAGAAATCACACTTTTTTTTTTTTTTTTAAATCGTTATAGCGTCTTGGAATAAAAGGGACAGAAATAGTTCAACCAATGGCTTGGAACACCTTACTTTATTTTAAACTGCCTGTCATCCTATTGCTAGTCTATACAGTTGAGTACTATTTTCAAATAATAATAATAACAATAAGGAGAAAAACATTATAAGTAACATTTATTGAGTATTTCTTAAACACCAAGCATTGGGCTAAGGATATTTCAGAGTATTTCTCACTTATTTCTCAAAACAAACCTCTGAGTTTTTAAACTTTAAAACATTTTGATCCACATCTAAATTTTTATCCCAAGAAATTCATCAGAAATGAAAATAACATATATGTATAATGATCAGAGAGTATTATTTATTAGAATAAAATCATGGAGTAGCCTCACAGTCTAATGAAAGGAATATGAAAGGAATCTTTAGTATAATGGCTTATGATGTATCAATTAAACTACATGAGTTAATGTAACTATTGCTTTCATTTTAAAGGTAGGAAAACTAAGGATCAGTGCAGTTATGCTGTCTAAAGTCACAGAATTTGGCAGATGTAAGATTTCAACCTTGGTATTATGACTTCAGAAGATTCACTCCCAAACCTTATATTGGACCAAATTACAATTTATAAACAAAATAAACTAAATTATCATATCTTGTGCATTGAAAAATATTCTACTTCTTACAAAATTTGCACGGCTAAATACCCTTAGAAATGACTTGCACTCATTTCTGAGTGTGTATCTAGAGGAGAAGACTATGAGCTTTTCACTCATCCTTAACCAGACAGTGGATCCCTGGGTCCCAGCTGCCGTCAATCATCATACAGCCTGTCTCTAAACCCATGAGTTTTATCTGGGTTCCAGATGACAAAGAGAACAGGTCATAGGAGAGTGTCTTTTGTGTAAGGGAGGCTTTTTTGAAACCCAAAACCACCTGCTGGTTTGTGTTGAATAAGGCAGAGCATTACCTGCCTATCTTCTGTGTATGCCTTTACCACAAACTCGCTTTATAATTTTAAATAAATGCCTATAGACTTTTCCTTTGTCAAAAATAGAAGAAATAGAAAAAATGATGAAACTAACAAAACTACATTAATGAAGAGCTATAGCTGAGATCTGAGGCACATACAAAAGTAAAAAAATCCTAAGTTATGGTTCCCATAGCAACAGCAACACAGTTGGATTTCACTTTAATGTTAAGTAAGTTTAACTTGAGTGGGAATGCAAAATACTTCCTCTGAGTTAAACAGGAAATCATGGAGAGCATAGCGACTATGATCTAGACTCTTCTAGCTTTCAAGTATGTCAAATATTAACCCTAATATATATTACTATTTCCATGCTGAAACTATAAATTTAGTTTATAAATAGTTTAAACTATTTTTATTAAATTTAAAAATATGCTTATTTAAAATAGGAGCAATTCCCATTAAATCTATTAAATTAGAGGCTATGACTTTATATTTGGAAATACAGGAGTATAGTTCTGTTTTTAATTACAAAATAATATTTGCTGAAAGTACAATTTATGAAAATACAATTGGATTACATTCACTGTCAAGTGCTTTAAACTTGACATTTTTAGTTACTGTAGACGTAATCTGAAACTAGAAAAAATACACACAGTACTATAAGGAAAGGGTATACATAACATTTTTCAAAATATTTGTCATTTTCATATATTTCTCTGTTTCAATAACATTTTACAAAGGCAGGCGGGGTACTTACTCCTTTTATGTAACGAGGTCTATATTGAATAGTTCCAAATAAACCAAGAATGACGATAATAATATGTACAAAATTTGCCAGGATAGGTGCCCACTGATATCCAAGGAAGTCAAATATTTGCCTCTCCAGCACACAAACCTAGAATAGCAAAACAGGATATATAGTTGAGTATACTAATGAGGAAAAAAAAAATCATTGACACTATAACTGGCAATTATAACTGTGTTACCATATCTGGCATTTGTTTTTGACAGTGAGAAAGATATTTTCAGGTATATTTCAAATGAAGACTATGGAAGTTGTGGATTCATAGACACTACAGTCCTTTCAGCGATGATTCTGTGGAGGCATCAAGCAGTAGTCACAGGGTGTCATCTGTGCAGTCACAGGATAAATTTTATTGTCACAGTCATTGTCAAACACTTGAACTCATCAACAGAAAGTTCAGGAAGTCCACATGAAGGGTTTGTTGTTAGGATCTGCTCAAATGTCATTATATAAGGGAACAGAAGAAAGGGTTTTGAAATAGAGGGGAAAAAAAACAAAAACAAAAACAAAACAACAACAACAAAAAACTATTCAGTAAGTCAAGAGACCTAGATTCTTGACATAGATCAGTCACTAAGTAGCTAAAGTGCCCTAGGTAAGTTACTTCCCTTCTCTGAAATTCTGCAATTTACCTCATGGATAAATTACGGGACTTCAACTAATATCTAGGGCCCTTCTAAACCTAATAGCATTGGGTTATAAATCAAACATGACTTTTCGTCGTAGCAGTCACCTATAGTAACAAGGTAAAAGAAGGGCGCTAAAAGGAAATTAAAAAGGAAATATAATGGAATTCAATTTAATGGAATTAGAATTCCATTCCAAGGGAAACAAAATAAAAATAAAGTTCCTTTCTACTAAAAGCAAGGAACTTAAGTCATTTCAAATTCTCCTACATGCATCTGTGCTTACAATTTTACAATGAAGACATATGTAAAAATCTAATCAGTGAGAGGAGAAAAACAAAATCAATCAAAAGAAAACTAAGATTGGTCCATAGTCCAGAAGTACCATTTTATGTTAAAAAGTGACACCTGATATCTGGCAAATCTCTCTTGAGATCTAACAAAGCAAAAGGTGAAGGGAGGTGGTGTGAGGTAAAGCCAGCTTTCTTCTTCCTGCCTGCCCTCAGGTGGAATGATAAAAAACTACCTGTTCAGAGTAAAACACTGTGAAAGGACCCGATTTTCCAAGCAAAGATTCAACTTTTTTGTTGTTGTCGTTAGCCAGGTTTTAAACGAAAATTATTTTAAAACCCCCTGTTACTAACATCACTATGTTTTAAAGGTATTTCTTGTCAGAAGGATATGCTGACTCTTGGAACAGAGTGCTTTTAAATTAAACACCTGCGGCTCATTTTGCAGACTTCTTGAATGATCTTTATTCCCACTGCACTTCTTTAGCTGAGAAGCTCATTTTCCCATCAGGTATTGAAAAGGAAAATAATCTCATGACAACTGTTTGCATAACACCTCTATTTCCTAAGGCACACTGGATGTCATGCAACCGCTGTAACAGTAACAGTCCTGCCTAGTCAAATCTTCATTTTCACTTAGCCACGGCAGTGATTAAAAGCAGCAAGATAATCTAGGTCTGCTCTACCCTGTATAATCTATATCCACAATTCCCAGCAGAGTCCCAACAGTGGAATGAAATATTCTGATTGATTAATAAACAG